>NW_023336259.1:2474801-4949603 GCF_011075155.1 Colletotrichum scovillei
CGAGAACTACTCGCAGAGACTTTCTGCTTGACAACATGACAACGTTGAAGGGCAGAAGAAGCAGAAGAAGAAATTAAGAGGCTACTTTCTGCTCAGAATGAACATTCTCATTGTTGAAAGTGCGGTGACCAGAACTGAGACTGATGATGTTGTGTTCAAGACATGTATGCGGGAGTTTGTTGGTTCTGGTAGTCAGCGCATCCGTCGATGGCACCACTCAACATCTTCAGAGCAAAGTATTGACAATCATCTGAGCACTGCTATACCTTCTCCTTGAGAGGACTACATCAATCCAAGACTTGGAGCTCACCAAATGACAGGAACAAGGTAGAAATAGTTGAGTCGATGTTAATGTTTGATTTGTACATTCCATCAGATGTTGGTAACGATGCGTGAGCAAACAAAAAGGATCACGTCGACCAGCAGGCCGATGGCAAGAGACAGCTACGAGTATCGAGCCATATTATACGCAACTTGCAAACGTAAGTAAACTGACCTTTGTCCGCTCATGCCATGTCCAACTTTGAGACTGCTTATCATAGTAGCCATACTAATGGCCATGTGAAAATTGTCATGGGAGAGGAATTGACTTCTTCCACAATAGCTGGAAGCCAGAAACAGCTTAAGACACGGTGATAGTGCTTTGTAGAATTATCTAGCTAGAAACGATGACAAGTCAATCCAGAAAGGAAACGAGTGATATCTCATGGAAACAGCCATGCAGCAAGGGATATATGTAATAGAGGAGACAGATGAGAAGATGGGGAAAAGGGGCGTGGGAGTGATGATGTCTTCGTTCTGCACCGAAGTCGACTCACATGTCCGTAATCCGGACATGCCTAGGAAACGAACAGGAGTCCATATTTCATAACTTCTAGTCGCTCGATTGGAAGTTAAAAACAGAACAGAGAGAAGCGTATGCATACACACTTGGAATTCGGTCATCCAAGCCTTCGAATTTCGAAGGTCCGATACCATTCTCCTAGACTACTGCGCGTGTGGAAAAGCGACCCAAACGTCACTAGAGCTGCGGCCTGCAATGCTCTGCAGCAGTGATTGAGCACTTGCCCCGGCATGAATTACTATGATTAATACAAACCTGCAATCACGACTTGATAGTGTGAAGGTAACAACATGAATCACGGTAAATCCGTCTGCAATTCAGAGGCCTGAAGTCAAAACAAGATGAGCCCCAGAGGCAACAGCATACCCGATTGGCCATGGCACCACGGGAGGATTCCATGTCATGTGACCCCACACAGAGCGTGTATAGCTTAGTCATTAAAAGCAGTCTCCGCCGGTGACCGACGGCACCCATCTATCTCCCCGTCCGTAATTGGCTCGCGGCCCAGGTGCAGCTGAAGGGCGTATTGATTGGCGGTGACGACGACCTCACTCTTCAGCTATCTAGATTCGTCGATAGCTTTAGTCCTCATTCGACTCGCCGGGACTCGATACGAAGTCCAGCCTCGGCGCTTGACCTATTCCGCTCGCGTTCACTTTCCGTCCTCGCTCCGCTTCTCGTCTAAGCCTCGTTCTTCAGAGTAGCTATATTCTCGTGTCTTTGTCTAGTATCTGCTTGAGACTTGAAAAAATATTCAAGTGACACTACACTCCAAAAAAAACCAACGTCTTCTTATACTTCCAACATGGGCTCTGAACTCGTCTCGACCGATGCCAAGAACAAATTGGAAGATTTGTCTGGCATCACGATCCTGCCCGGTCAAAATCCATATGAAGCCTTCATTAAAGCTTGCAATGATAACCCAGTAAAGTCCAAAATCCAATGCCAGCCTGTAAAAAGAAGCCTCCAAATCTGATGAGTGACAATTACGCAGGCGGAGATCCAGGCTCTCTACCAAGCCCACAGAACGAAGAGAAATGAGCAGCAGAGGCAAAAGTTCATTGCTCCTGACTTCAAGGAGCTCATCATTGACCCTTTCCTTCTGAGATTGGAAAATCCGGAGATGGAACCGGGTTTCCAGGACCCTCGTAACTGCTTGGTGCTTTGGGCTCGGCCGCCGGATCACATCGTGCAACTCTCGGCTTATCTGCAGTCTTTGCTAAAGAAGGCCGCACCGAGTGAGACCCCTAAACAGTGCAACTATGAAGAGGCAATAGAGACCCCCTTGACTAACACGGGAACCTTCAAAAGGTATCTGGCTCATGCCCCAACACCGAATGCACCTTACAACTCTCGAGGTGACGCACTCCAAGACGCCCCAAGAGATCATCACTCTCACGGATAACATGCGCTCGGCGATCCCCTACATCACGGACTACACCTACTCCCACAGGTCCCGTCTCGTAAGGCCCATGATCTCCTACGACCTCTCCGCCTTCGCCGTCTCCTTCCTCCCGGCCTCTGGCGAGCCGCCCCTGAGCCCGCCCCCGGCGCCGACCGCCCAGCAACAGGCCATCGTGCAGGGGGACGACTACACCTACCACCACCTCCGCCGCGACATCTTCACCCTCGCGCAGTCGACGGGCGTGCAGATCGAGTCGAGGTACCAGGTGCCGAGCGCGCACATCACGCTGGGTCGGTACCTTACGGAGAAGGACCACGATACGCCCGAGGCGAGGAAGAAGTGGGTTGAGGCCATTGACGAGATCAACGCGTGGCTTGAGAAGGAGGTTTGGGACCGTCCGGATGCCGAATGGATTGGGGAATGGGTTGTTGGGCAGGAAAGGGGTTTGGATGCCCGTAATGGGCAGCTGTGGTACGGAGGCGGGAGGACGATCAAGCTAGGGGAGGGCTTCTGAGACGGAAACCTGGCTGGGCGCCTCGGCGTCTGGGCGTGTTGCAGAAACGAACTCAAGATCTAGATGAGGGATAGACGGCGTGGCAGAGATGACGCGGCTGATCTGATTCACATTGGACAAATAGATGGGATAGGAGTTGAACATGATAACGTTATTTCGTGACTCAGTTATGTGATTGACCGGTTGAGCCTCATAGAAGGCATCTATCTTCTAGCGACCACAGATTCGGGAGCCTGGGCATGTCTCAACAGGGACAAGTTCATCCCACCTCGAGTGTGATCACCACCCTCAGGACAAACCGTTTGTCGAGTTCCCACGCATCCCGCATTTTCTCTTGTCACTTTTTTTTCTTTTCGGTTGTATGGTCTCTCTAAGCGCGCGACAGCAGGTGAGGGATGAGGAGGGGAGGGAAGCTGGATGAATTGCTTTTGGTATCCGTTCGCAAGCAAGGGCTTTTATTTGTTCCCTATGTAGAGTTCCTCAAATGAGAACTGGTAACCCTCTTCGCCGCCATTGTTCCAGCCTGATGATGATCCGTGTGCCGTGAAAGGAGCCATAAAAGTCGGTCGACCGAAAACACAATGCGTTTAGAAAACGAGGGCAGCACCCTTGGTCTTCTTGTCACCACTATGAGGGTTGTCAGTATATGATTCGAGGTCGCGTCCATTAGATATGGAATGATATCATACCCCAACTCGAAGTGCTTGCAGCGCTTCAGGGCGAGCTGGAGCTTGGTCTTGCACTTGATGCACTCCAACCGCAGGACAACCTTCTTGGTGGTCTTAGCCTTCTTGTGGAAGACAGGCTTGGTCTGACCACCATAACCGGACTGCTTTCGGTCGTAACGTCTCTTTCCCTGCGCGAACAGCGAGGCCTACATCAAACAACCATTTAGTGAACCGTCCGGATCGTATATCGGGAGTGCGTCGCTTGGAGTCGGTCGTCGCGCGCGGGTGTCTTTAGACATACCTTGCCGGCCTTGTACTGGGTGACCTTGTGCTGGGTGTGCTTGCGGCACTCCTTGCCCTTGCAGTAGGTCATACGCGTCTTGGGAATGTTCACTGCACCCAGAGTCAGCCTCCAATATCCATCGTCAAGACCACAAGTCCATCTCGCGAAATTCATGTGCCATTGCCGCAGCCAGATCGATCCCTTTCAAGCCAACATCCTCTCCGTCGAGCGCTGCCGTGGTGGCGGATGTCGATGTGTGTTCGTGTCGATATTCGTGCATCATTCCCCCCGTTCCCAAGTCTTTTTTGTCGATCACGAATCGGCGGCAACGCAACGGTCGGCGAGGTCGGCAATCCTTCTCTTTCTTAAATCGAATCCGGCTGCTGGCAATAACACCCAAATAGCACAACAATTCATTCCAATAAGGACTTACCCATCTTGGCGGCTGTTTGTCGATTTCGCTTGCCGGAGTGTCGTGACGATGAATTTGTCGGGGCCGGCGGGGGGAAGTGAAATTCAGTCGTTTTGCTGAAAATGTCGCTTGTGTGCGGGTAGGGCAGGTGCACGCTAAGCAATTTCCGCTTGCAAGACAAGTGTGGCTGAGGCGAGGTTCAGCCTCAATTCCATGCGATCGGGCTGTCACACGTGACTTAGGTCGGATCTCGAGGCTGAAGCCACACACAGCTGGCTCCAGCTGGCTGGCACCCGTAGGAACTTGTTCACATTCCCGGCCCAAACTCCCTCTCTCCATGTATTTACATTTACCTATGCCGGGCCTTTCATTGACGGACAGAAGTCCTTCAGGTTGCAGCTACCAACCAAGGTTCACCAAACCTCCGATTGACCTGGCTAGAACAAGCCTTTCGTACCTGTCGAGCCTATTTACTTTACGATGACACGCCTGGCCGATGACTAAGAAGTTTCTACGTTGTTTCCCGTCTGGATCTCCCTGGCTATTGGCGCTTGACACTTCCGTCTTCGCTCCTCGCGTTTCCCCCATAACCTTGTGGTAAAAAATCGACGAACCGTCCAAACACCGAAACACACGCCGTTCAGATCTAGGGCGAGCGTCGTGATCTTGGTCAATCCATCGCGCGTCAGGATAGTGTTTCCATGATAGACACGCAATCCTCTGTTTCGATCTCGCCCTATCTGGAAAGTCCCAACTCACTTTGCGACTCGGACGAGTCATGGCCGACGAGGACAGACAATCAGACCTTCAACAAACTCACGAAGACCAGCGCCGGGACCTGGCCTATGCCCCCCTCCCTTCTTCGACTCGACAACCTTCCCGCCTTCTTCCCCTCCATCCTGAACTTCCTCACAACTCTCGCCCGTCCGCCCTCCCGAGGCTTTCTAACAATTTCAGCTGACAGACGATGTCATCGCACCATCGCAAATATACCCCCGCTGTCACTGGCACCCGCGGCCGGAACTGACGTCACTAATAACCCAGCCTTTATTTTCCATTAATCCCAGCTTGGACCTTGCAAGGCGTTCTATTCGAAGCTCAAAGGGAGGCAGTTTCGGAAAAACTCTACCATCAATCAGTGACGCGATGCCTCTATTATACGGCTCCCACAGGCCCAGGTGTCAGTTGCCTAGCATGACGCATATTGAACACTATCCATGAGGCTCGGGAATTATCATCGTGGTTTAATCCAAACCAACCTGGTATGCCTATTCAGGCTTCCTGGTCCACGCGAAAGAAGGTTAGTTTAACTGCTTCACGACGAACACTTGACCTGGGA
Organism: Colletotrichum scovillei; assembly: GCF_011075155.1. Taxonomy (NCBI): domain Eukaryota; kingdom Fungi; phylum Ascomycota; class Sordariomycetes; order Glomerellales; family Glomerellaceae; genus Colletotrichum; species Colletotrichum scovillei. The sequence goes on from NW_023336259.1 coordinate 2,480,267, forward strand.
GAGCTCGGTCGAAACCCATGATGGCATCCCGTCGATGATGGCGGGCCCCTAGTCTCGATGACTAGCTCGAATAGGATGCTAGAAGCCCGTCCGTCACCCTTCACGGCCTCCAAGTTTAAAGAACATCAATCAATTTGACGGGCGGCAGGGCGGCAGATTAACGGCTTCGGCACACTATGGCCAACCTGCTGTCCTTGAGTACTTCTAAATCTGTTGTCGACTGTTCAAGCCGTGGTTCTCATGCCATTACTTGGGGCAAATATGATGGCTCAGATTGTTATTGATCATCAGCTGCTGCAGGGGCGATTCTTTGTCAGTGCTTTCAATCCTCGCAAACGAGGAACGCATAGACCTCGAGATGGCAATACTACTCTTGCAAATAGAAGCACAGGGTCCAGCGGAAGCCAAGACAGCTGAACAGCCGGAGTGCATACGGATGAAACTTCCACGGGAATGAGGTAGAGAGCCTCTTGGTGTTCTCACCGTATAGTTCAGGATCGGATTGCGGGCCAACAGGTCACGCATTCCCACCACCTTACAACAATGGTGACCGGACGAAATAAGATCGAATTGAAGCAAGACCCGACTGAAAGGGCGTAGGCGTCCGCCTTGCCTGAGCCCGAAGCTAATTGTGCCGGTATAAACACTTTGAGTGGGCGAGACTACGTTCGGCTCACCGTCAGATGGCCTTCCGGTGGCGTTCATTACGACGACGACGTACCAGAGAACGAAGATGGGATTCTTAGGATTTGGACCATACGAGACCACACCGATACAATTACGGACCATGGCCTTCCTGATTCGGTCTGCCAGAAATACAACGCCAACAAAACAAGAGCCGCAACAGGAACTGGACGATTTGAAGGGTTGTGGCGCCCCAAAACAGCCCACTCCATCCGCGGACGGCAGAATTGTAGTGCTGCAGAGGGGATGGAATGGAACGAACAGGGCTGGAGCGACGAACCACGCCGTCCCAGCGCCGGTTTTCCGCGCCCCCAGAAGAAGCCCAATGCCGGTCTTTTTTTCTTGGAGTTTTTCCCCCAATTCGCTTGCCCCCCGTCTTTTAACTTGACAAATCGCACCACCAAACTCGCAACGTGGGTTGAGCTTGGCATGAAACGTCGCCCAACGCCGCAACGTCGACGGTTTCAGATGCAGCAGCTCCCGTGCGCTTCAACCACGTTCCTTGCATGTCCACACCTTAATCGACGCCCCGATTCACGTCCCGGTTGCTTTCTTTAGCAACAAGCTACAGCCACCCTCCCTGTTCTTGGGTGCCGTGTCGCGAGCAGAGTGGGAGAGGAACCAAGTTAACCAACTGTAGTTCTTGGTCCTATACCAGACGGATCTACGCATAAGCCAGGTTTGCCAGGGCCCCACAAGGGACGCGCAACCCCTTCTCACACTCTCGAGTCTCTCTTCCTCCTTCCCCTACCAACGAGGCGCTGATCCCATACGCTCTGATACAGCTGCGCGAAGGCTGTCTTGCCTGTGCTGCAGATTCGTCCGTCCAGCTGGCGTCCCGGCTGTGGCGGGTATCCGAAGGATCATCACCAAGGTCCTTATTTTTCGGATATCGGAACGCGATGGGTCTGGAATACCACCAAGCTCTCGTATGGTCTCAGTAAGGCCGGTATGAGCGATGAGGTTGGGTCCAACTCCTGAATACGGGACCTGCCAAGCTCATTCAATCCAAACGATACGATGATGGGCTTGGAAGCTGGGGAAGGGATGGAAGAAGCACTTCTTCCGCAACAACTTGAGGCTCATTGGCCCCTTGTCCCCGGCTTGGCGGCTCAAGGCAAATCCTTGCTCGCTCCCCGCGACGTTGGGAGCTGAGACAGTCTGGCGTGGGAATGGTGGACAGTCAAGTCAGAGCCAAAGAGGCAAGGAGGCTCGGCAGTCCCCGAACCCTGGACATCCCAACTCAGGCCGACTGCTTGCCTCTCTCTCCGCAGATCAGCCCGGTCAACCACCCCCCCGCTGCCGACTTGTCGGTCCCATCTGCTCGCTCTGTTGCATGATATGTGAGTTTTTGAGTCTTCTATACGTCCAACACTCTGTGCAGGGAGTTGGCTTGTTTGAAAGTAAGGTCTGAGCCGGTGTCTGGACATGGAAGCAAAAACGTCACTTGCACAATTTTGTTCCCTTCTTTATAGTATTAACCTTCGCTGCTCCCCTCTCTCGCGCTCCCTCTTGCATTCGATCTTTTTCTTCCGCTAGGCCAAGTTTCCATCACCAGATGTTTTTGTGATACCCAGATACCCAACTACTCACTCCGGCAATCATGGAGCGAGCACACTCTCTACTCACCAGCACGACACGATCCATCAGCAGCAGCCGGTCCAGCACCCGTTCATCCCGCTCAAACTCATTATTCCAGTCAACCCCAGGACAGGAGAAGGGGGAGTTCTTTCTCCCCGCGCCAGCCACTACGATCCCACAACCGAAACTCCGGGTGCGCGCGATACTAGGCCATTGCCTGTATCGCAGGGTTGTGATATGGACGGTGACAATTTCTATGCTGATCGCGCTCGCGTACCTGAATACGCCACTATACACTCGAGATGGAAAGATTCTAGGAGATGATTACAGAATAGGTGGAATGGGCGGCGACCCAAAGAAGCAGGGAAGGCCGGCGCCACCAGAGGAAGATCTCATTATCGACAGTGACATGCCGCCATGGCTTAAGTTCAAGCAGTGAGTGCCATGTCTTTTCTAAGAGCTGTGAACAACTCGCTAATGCTACAAAGTCTCAATGGCTACTTCAACGGTCTGAAGTCTATCGTTCCCATTGCCAACCACACACCTGAATATCCCAACAACTCTTTTCCGGCACCCGTCACCACCGTGCCGATTTACCATGATACCCCTCCTACTCCCACCCCTTACGCAGCTCACCCAAACTACGCGTCTACTGAGTATCAGAGAGATTACCACCCTGTCAAGGAATGTTTTGTCGATGAGGAAGACAAGATCGCAGTCCCTGACATTTGGGCATTTGATGGTGTCCCCCAAAACCAGCCCGATCCCGCCATCGGCTCTCACACCGTGCTCGGCCTACGCAATGACGTTTGTTTCGATCGATTTGGCCGCTACGGCCCCTACGGACTTGGTTACGACATTCGCGAGGGAGGCACTTCTCAGGGTCAAGATACGGAGCAAGAGGGAGCTGACGTTATTTGGACCAAGACTGGCAAGATCGATTACAGCCGTGTTGATTGGGGTGTTGCGCAAGATCGATGTATCGAACGCAACAGCGCCCGCTTCAATAATGGTACCAAGCAGAGCACGTACGACTCGATTTACAGTGAGCCCGAAACAAACGAGACGGGAGTCAAGCAGATTGATCGAATTGCCGTTGTCGTCCGCACCTATGTCGGATTCGAGTGGACACAGCTCGCCATCGTCAACTTCCGCGCGATGATCTCCGAGCTCTCCCTCAAGTCTGGTGGCGAGTACAGCGTTCACTTCCTTCTCCATGTGAAGGATAATGAGGCTGCCATCTGGTCAGACCCCTCAGTGGTGCAGAGCATCCTCGATGCGAACGTTCCCACCGAATTCCACTCGCTCTGTACTCTCTGGTCAGAGGCCGAGATGAAGCTTTACTACCCGGGTCATTTCGCCGACGCCATTGAGAATCCCTCGAACGGAGACATTCACGGAGTCTACCGCAGCGCCCAGATGCCCCTTCAGGTCTTCGCCCTTCAGCACCCGGAATACGCCCACTTTTGGAACTGGGAGATGGATATGCGCTACATTGGCTCATACTACGAATTGCTCGACCGCCTGGGATCCTGGGCTAAGCAACAGACTCGCACCCTTCTCTGGGAGCGATCATCCAAGTACTACATCCCCGCCGAGCACGGTTCATGGAACGAATTCGCCAGTGTTGTCGAGAGAGAACTCAACGCATCTGGCCGCCGCGCCATCCTGGGCCCCCAAATTTTCCCCGGCCGCATGTCGCTGAAGAGTGAGGAGGCTGGCCATTCCATTCTGCCCGCTTCCTGCGCCCGCGGTGGCAACCCTGACGAGTGTGGTGTTGGTGAGGAAGCCGACCTCATCACATTGAATCCCCTCTTCGACGCCGACGAATCCGGCTGGGTTTTTGCCAAGGATGTCACTGGCTACGAAATGGTCTTTGCTCCGCCACCGCGCCGATGCTCCATCGTCACAGCCTCACGACTATCTCGCCGACTCTTGGCCGCCATGCATGAGGAGATGTGGCGTCTGCACCACAGCATGTTCTCGGAAATGTTCCCCGCCAGCATGGCTCTCCACCACGGCTTCAAGGCGGCTTACGCACCTCACCCGGTATTCCTGGATAGAGCATGGTACCCCTTTAACACTATCGAGAAGGCCTTCAACGGCGGCCGCGATGGCACTACGGGAGGTCACGGCAGCCCCTTTGACCTCAAGAACGAGCACAACCACAAGGGCACCAGCTGGTACTACAACTCGGAGTTTGCCGGTCTCCTCTGGCGCCGATGGCTCGGATACCCCCAGATGGACGGTCGCGGCGGTAACGGTGGCCGCGCCGGCGAGGGCACATTACGCGGAGGCCAAGATGAAGAGTCCCACAAGGACAGCTCTGGACGCTTGTGCATGCGCAGCATGCTGCTGCACCCGATCAAGTGGGAGAACCCGATTGAGCGAAATTAAAGCGCGCCTTGGAATTTTTGATATTGTTATCAGGCATTGAACTGTCGATGAAAGTTTTGCCGTCATCGAGATGACAAGCGGAAAGCGTGTTGCAATGCCGTAAGGTTTCCTTTGGCCCTGGCTTGCAAAAGTTTGTTTCTTCATGTTGTTACACCCACCCCTTTTCTTTTGCATTTACAAACAACCTGGCTACATAGAGTGTACATATCGAGAGAGACTACGACGACACAGTACGGATTGGGAGGTTATACCAGCCGGGGGATTTTACGGTTCACAACCCACACAAAGCGTTTGATTCTTCTTTGCAAGATGAGAAACAGGATCGTCATTCCGTGGGAGAGAAACAACACACTACGCAAAAAAGAGCGCTGGCAAACGTTTCGTGGACGAAAGCGTGGAACGAACAAAAAACATCTTTTTTGTATATAGAGCGCAAAATCATCGCTCTTTTCAACATTTTCAGAGCAGTGTTTCTAAACAAGGACTCACACATTCACATACTCAACTCTTGAGGATGGCGAGATATTGCGACGGCGTTTGGGGTAAATTGGATGAGCTTGGGGCCCAGGGATTTAGGTTTTGGTGTTTTATGGGCAGATAGCGAATGTGTCAGTCAGTGACTGAGTGGCAAAAAGGGAACACTTTATTCCACACAAATCTCATGAACCACCCCCCAAACGTGCTTTAGACCGCCTCGTTAATAACAGCCATGTGAGGCGAGAAACGTCGGTATTCATCAGCGTGAGATTCACAGCGTAGCATGAGTGAGGCTCCCCATGATGTTGACTCATTAGTTCGACGAGGCGTTCGTCGCAAGGGCGGAAAATGACAAAAGGGTCTAGTTCATGAACCTCACATTTCCAGCAAAAAGGAAGAGGGAACTCGAGTTTGCCCCGGATTCACAGTGCATGCCATGACTCTCCCGACCCATCCATCTTCTCCGCGTAACTCCTCTAATAACCTCGCACTTCCGCCCGTTCTCCAGGTCTAGAACGCCACCTATCCGTGCTGTAGGTAGGGTCGAACCCCGGCGAGGCCTCCTCTGTCACATGGTAGGAACAAGGTATCGCCCGTGGAAAATGAACGACGAAAGACGGCTCGTCATTCTGTTCCACAGAAACGCCCCGAAATACGGATTGCGGTCACTGGTGGTTTATTCGTACTGGTGACTGGTATCGGTATACGAGCTCTAGATGGCGGCTTTTCGCCGGTGGGAGTAGCCTTTGGTATTAAGTTGGGGGCCGCAGCGGCCGCGCGCGCGCGGCTCTGGGGCGGGAGGTGGAGGTGGAGTTGAAGTGGGAGTGGGAGTGGGAGGGGAGGAGGAAGGGCCCAGAGAAAACCAGGAACTCGACTCAGGTCCAGGGCAAGGTGAGGTCTAAGAAAGTATATTGAGGCATCCTTGGGGGAGCGGTTGCAGAACGGCCATACCTTGTCACATACCGGCCCGATGGGGGGTCCAGCGAGAGGGAGTCCGCGCGAAGCGGGAAACCCGGGTGATAGTATGGCATTGAAGACGCGGCCTCCACCTCTCCTCTCTCCACTCCTTCTCTTCATCTACGGTCTTGGACGAGACCGGGGAAGAATAAAGATCCAAGGTCGGTGTCTCCGGATGAACCGAACGTCGGTTGTTTCTGTTCTCGCTCTCGGGATGAGGTAAGCGGACTCGACGCATGGGCTCATCTTCTCTTGGCGGAAGCCCCTCTCCTCTGTAGTAGGCGTTCCAGAAAGATGAAGCGTGAGGAAAAGCCGTGGCATTCGGTGGTATTTCCCTCGGTGATATAAGGTGGTGTGACACAGTGATAGTGTGGTATATCTCTAATTGTAAACACGAGGTGGGGAATCGCTGCTGTCTATCTGGTGCTGTACCTGATGGTACCTAGATCCTCGGACTATTGGTGGCCTTGGAAAAAATGTCAGATATACCGGATATCTTATTTCGTCCAAACATGGCGAGAGTCTATTTTTGAGTGCTTTCTACGCGCCACCAAAGTTGGTCATCGGTACAGATAGATGAGCTCTTCTCGCCAAGCCAGGAACACATCGAAATCAGTGGAATAATGGGATTGAGTTCTAGACTAACTCAGCCACGCGGGTACCTTTTATCGCATCGGTGTATTTGGGACCTCGGCAGATGTTGGTGTAGGTGAATGGTAGAAAGTCTGAATCTCACTAAGCACACTTCGGGTCGAATGGGATACGAGTGGAGAAAGACGTCGTGAACGTCAATGGAGGCGATAGGGCGGAACCGGCGGGATGGTAGGTTTTGTACGGCATGATTGCGGAGACTAGAACTGCGATAGCTGAAGATTATTTGATTATGAACGCGCCATGCGGCATCATTAGCACAAGAAATGGTGTTAGATGGCTTGGTCCGGGAGATGACGAATATCGAGGAGACGTCGTACGTACTCGGTTCCGAGAAGTCCGGGACTCCGCATCGTATTTCGGGCCGGGGACCAATGCCAACAGATAGCCGAAGCGGACTTTCGGTCAACGTCGTTGTTCCTATATGGTGGGAGCTTGGTCACAGGTCTTTTACTCGACTTTATGTCAGTCCGTATAACAGACTGGAGGCAGCGACGTTGCTAATTGACGTCCTGACTGGTAATTGAGGCAGGCTTTCTTCCATCGGTGAGATAAGTCTGAGTGTTGCCTGAATGCCTTTCAGCATGCTCGTACTCTCCAAGTGTTTATGAAACTGTTAGGTCTGTGGCTGTTTGCCAAAAGTCCACCTAAGAGCAACACGTATGCGGAGATGAAACGTCAATTAGGTGCTGTCAATCAAGACACAGTGTACTTAGGAGATTCGGCAGTGTAATATTCAATCCTTTTCTCTAATGTCCTCAAAAAGTAAAGAAGATAGACGTGAAGCATTGTCTTGACGTCACAAAGAGTTGCAGGGAGTACATTGTCTATGGATAGACACACAAACGACACCGCGCGGATCAATCGAGACAGGCCTACTCAGTGTAAATACTTGCTAAAAGTCGAAATGAGATAATCTTCGCAATTATACGACAAGGGATACGAAGCTCTAGATCGAGGGATCTGCACTCCCTCAAGATACGAGGACTGTGCCCCATATGCCTTTCTGTCTTCAGCAAGATTGTGTCTCTGCCACCGAAGATATCACCACCCTCTGCCTGTTCAACCTGTTTCCCCTGAAGTATTCTCCATGCGATATACCTCAGAAGCCCAGGAAGATGGTAAGACGCGTGGTGTTGATAAGAAAATGGGTGAAGTGGACTACATGTGATTTCGAACGAGCCGTCTTGGCCGGAATGTTCCTCGATTTGCGTCGCTGCCAAACTTGAGGAAGCTGCCCCAAAGTGAACCAAAAAGCCGAATGAGCGAACGTGTTTGTACATTCAACATTCCTAGACGCTGTTCTTGGTTATATCCCTATAGCCTGTGGGTCATATTCGAATTTGATAGTATCGGACGCCAGATGAGGTCGCTCCAAAACCTGTTATAGGGCCATTCGGCCTATTTCGCAGCCTCTGGCATGTCCAGCGAATGCTTGATCCCAAATAATATCAATGAATGAGGTACTCCGAGTTTTGAAATATGTAGCTAGAATGAGAACTCAGAGGTCAAAGGAATCATCATAGCCTTACAGTACTTCCTTGAGGTAGTACTCATCTTTGTCTCGTTCAATTTTCATCAAGGCTACTACCAATCACCATCTCCCGCTGTAATCAAGCTATCAAATCTGTTCCCCCTACCCGTTACGAACCTCATCTTCTCATCACTCATGTCAGACTCCCCCGGTACATCGCCAGTCCGATCCGGAAGAATGTCCTCGATAGCCCACGCAATCCTCTCAGCACCAGCTCGCGCGCCCGCGAGATTAGCAGCTCCGGGTCCCAGACGTAGCGCGGCAAGTCGCCCTGACAAGAAGAGCGGCACGTCTTTTGACCACTTCAAGTCATCGTCTATACACGGCAAGCCCCCGTGGCCGTGAATGGGATACTCCCGCAGCATCGTCTGCAAATACGGCAAGCTCGCGTAATCCGTCTGCACTCCAGTAGCGAAGTAAATGAAGTCCATACCCGGCAAGTCGCCCTCAGCAGCCGGCGGCTCCGTCTTGACGTTCCAGACCTTCTTCTCCTCGTCAAAACGAGCCTCGGATAGTTTGGTGCTGGTCAAGAGACGCAAGCTGCCCTTTGCGATATGCTGCTTCAGCCGCTTCTGGTACGGCGGCGTGATGCTTCCTCCGCCCCTGGCGCTCTGGATCTGTTGTAGCCGCTCTTCATCCGAATCCGCGGACCAAAAGTACGCCTGCTCCACGTTGCGGAATTTGCCCATCCACGCGAGGTCGATGTCAAACGGCTTCACCTTGCAAGGGCCGCGCATGAGATGCCAGACTTTAGTCACGCCGCGCCGGATAGCCAGGTCAGACAACTGCGCCGACGTCAACCCGCCGCCCACGACGAGGACGTTTGTCGTCTTCTTTGCAGAAATCTTGGCCTGCACGACCGGGTCGGGGAACTTTTGAATCTGCATGCTGTGGCAGACTTGGGGCGGCGCCGCGCAACCCGGTTCGCTGTTGAGGCCTAGGACGGGAGGGATCGTGGGCGCGTTGGCTGGGCCGACGGCCAGGACGACTGTTCTCGCGTAGTGGGTTCCCTTGTTCGTGTGAACGGCAAAGAGGTTTGCGTCTGGGGAGACTTGCTTGATGGTGCGGTATTGGATGTCCTCCACCTTTTCGTTTTGAATGAGGCCTTCGCGGAGGCCGTAGCGGTCGACGATGCATTCGCAATGGTTGGCGAAGAGGTTTGTGGGGGGTGTGAAGTAATCTTTGCGATCTCGTTCGTCGACTTCGACGACGGCGTGTTGTCTGTGAGAAAGTCCAAGTTAACATTGGTCATACAGAAGTATAGATGTAAGGAGCGAGTTGTTGCTGCTTACTTTGGGTTTCGTGACTTGAGCCTCGCCTTACGCAGGTGCTTGCTGATCTCCTTTCCGACGCACGCCCGAAGCTCTTGCAACTCATTTTCCTGGTTCCTCTCGTGAGCTCTGGCGAGAAGAGCGTCACGGTCACTCGGATCGACGTGGAAGAACATGGGGCTCCGGAGGTGAGTGATGTCGAACGTCTTGAAGAGACGGTTCCAGCGGTTCATCCACTCGTCACCCGTGGCGTCCAAGACTAACGTCGAGTACCGCTGGCTGCGTTCTGGTGTCCTCTTCTCAATGATGTTGCCGTTTCGTCTGTTCTTCAGTGGCATGCGGCGGCCGTACTTGCGGATCCAGTGATACCGCTGGTGTTCTTCGTCTGTGAAGAGAGCCGAGGGAGAGTGTTCACATAGGCGGGAGGCGACGGCTAGGCCGCAGGGGCCGGCGCCGATGATGAGAACGTCGTGAATGAATGCTTCTGTCATGGTGAGATAGAGTCAGGAGCCAGTGAAAATCATGGAACGTGTCAGGTAGTCAGAGAGGTAGTCTTCGCGGGAGTCAGACGGTTTTGTTTTCCATCTTATCAACTCTTGCGCCCAACCTGCCTCCCTCAGTCACCTCGTCACAAGGCACTTCCACTTACAGCTTTGTCAACCTTGATGGCCAGCTACAAAGAGTTGTGAAGCCAATGATAGGCAGAGATGGTGGCCGTGATCCCTGTCCGGGGTGTTTCTGATGGCTCCATCTCAGCGCTGGGAACCTTGATGGCCAACGGAATGGAGCAGAATGAGGCAATGGCGGCAGGTAGAACGATTCATGAGTGGGATATGTTTCTCACGAGTACCATCTCAAAAGAGGAATAAGAGATAATGGACATTCTCTAGCGAATATGGGAGAGTATTCGAAGTCTGTAGATACTGAGATGAGCCGAGGCGCACCGGACTCTGGAACACAACCCTGGCGGTAGCCAACACATTGCTGCACCAATGATTTGCTATAGCCGTACGCTCTCAAAGCCAATGCCTAAGACCCAAGCACCTCTGATAAGCATGGCCTAGCTTTCCTAGGAGTGGGCGCGTTCTGAAATGCCTCGGTAGGATACGGCGTGTTGCCGGATGTTGACCCGAATTGGTGCTCCGCATGGCTCCACAACCGGCGATCGTCCGGAAATCCACTCCTTCCGGTCACCGATCACTCGACCGGCTGAATGTCTCCGCCCGTGCCAGTTCGCCCAATTTCTACGCCGACCTGACCGGATTCACTTCACGGGCCGAAGTCACGGAATAGAGTCGTGCCAAATCAATACCTCACCTCATCCAAGATTGCCAATCAGTCACCGATTCATGCAGCTGTTGCATCCCAGCCAGGTGGGTCGAACATGGAGACGCATTAACCATCTGCTGTTCAATATGATGTACAGACCTTGCTCGCATAGTTGCCCATTTCGATGCTTGGAGTAGTAAACATGGCGTTCTCGATGACTTACGATACCTACTACAACAATGGTGCTCCCGCCAGCAAAGGTTGGTTACATAAGGTAGGTCCTCAAAGGTTGCCAAATGCAACCCGGATCGATCCGAGGTTCAACCGAACCGCCACGTGTCGACTTGTCGCGTCTTTTTTGAACCTCCCATTTGGCAGGCGTGCAAGTGACAACTGGCAGCATTGGCTTCAGAAAAGGTACGTATTCTTTCGAGTCCCAGAACAGAGAGCTCCTTCTCCGTGAGTTCCCCCCTTCCTCCACATGAAAGAACCCACATCCTCCCCAACAGAAATCTCGTCATCCCTGCCGGGCAGAATTGACCCGCAAAAGCATTTTTTTGCGTCCATTTGGTATTCGACCATTGGCTCGTGTCAGCCAAGCCACGACGTCCTTTCTGGCTCCTCCCTCGACGTAATTGTGCAGTGCATAGCTCAGTTCAGCCACACAGCACGATGACGCCACTTCCTTGCACAACGCTGGCAATTACGACAGAATCCGCCTCCAAATCCAGCCAGACCAGCTGTGCAGGGGAGATGAGGGAGAAAGCACCAGCTGCACAAGCTTGGAGCCACAGCACAAGCCGCAAATTTCCCATCGGGGTGTTCTTGCTCTCCATCCCGTCACCTTCGACCCCCCTGCACCTACCTGTGCTGTGTACACTACCTATGGCATGCCCCATGCTCCTCTAACGAACAATGGACGCGGACAGGGAACAAATGCGTGCCCCGGAATTCTTTCAGAGCGTTGGAAATAGGAGGGGTGCATGCTAAGATAGTTCTGGGTTCTTTTTTGGTGCTGGAACACTGTGGCATGCTCGCATAGAAATTGTACCCGTGGTTTTGTGTATGGCCAAATCTCGATGAGCATCGTGGCATTTTCCCAAGTCGTGACACGCGACGGTGGTCTAGACTGAGTAGATACGAAGGAAGGACGCTATTCAATCAACCAAAGGATCCAAGCTCAAAATCACAAGTCAAAAACGAAGAAGCTCTTGTCTGATACCAGACAACCTACCCGCGCTTGACGAAGCTTCAATTCCTACCTACACCGCAGCAGTTCAGCTACTTGAATTGACACTCTCGATCCATCATCAATAACCAGCCAGGGCCAACCTTAAAAAAAAAAAGTTTCAATCCCGTGGTCCGCGTCCCGCCGACCGGACAAGACGCTCCTCCCCCCACTAGCTGCAGGTCTGCTTCCGTCGGGTATCATCATATGCGCATCTGTCTCCTCTTGACTTCGCAATCTCTCAATCACCCGAGCACCACCTCCTACTGGACTGGACTGGCCTTGCCATAACCGCGTAAGTGTACACCGACTACCAACTTAACGCCTTCCCTCCTCCTTCGTGTCCCATTGCCCTGTCCGTCAAGCATCGGGTATCCTGCAGCTCTGCTTCGTTGGCACTTTGCACCAAACAGAAGCCGTGTCTTAGTACTTCCCCCCCTTGCCCCGTCCCGTCTGTCTGTCCATGTAGTCTGTCCTGTCCTGTCACGTCCTCGCCTTTCCGTTTTTTACCCACGGCATCATAATCATCATCATCATTGCCTTACCCACCCCTCCTAACATTTCTAAACCAAGGCACGACACCCACACCTTTGGGAAATCTAGAAACCCAGCTCCAACTTCTTCCGAGCCGAGACACCTCCCAACCTGCAAATCCAACTTTCCCATACCCTACGACATAGTACGCCGATCTACAGGGAACACCTCGCTCGACCCATACAAACCCCCTTCCTTACCTAAGTCGCAACTAGCAAGTTCACGCGGGAGGACGCCAGAGGCCTGCTGCTTGACGACACATACTACCTCACCACCACCAGCACCAAGCAAAACCAGCTTCCTACCTCGCAACCTACCCCCTCACACACACTACGCACAAATAAAGACACCATGTCTTCTCCCTCAGGTTCCTCGGCAGCAGGCAAGCGGAAACGCACCAACGCGACAAACCCCACCAACATGCCCGACGTCGCCGACACAGTCGACGCCGCCCTCCAGGCATCGTCGCGAGATGCCTCGGGCGAGGAGGGTGACAGCACCGCTCCCGAGTCCGGCCGTATCGCCGGTCACCGCAAGAACGACTCCACATCCGCCGGCCACCCTCCTAAGAGGCAACGTGCCAACTCGGAGCGTTCTCACGAGACGAGCGCCAACAACCAGCAGACCGCCGCCGCGGCGCAGGACCACTCCCTCGATCCTGGTGAACCCAGCGACACCACCGAGGCCAGCGTCGACATTGCCGAGCGCGTCGGCCGCAAGACCAGCCGCAAGCAGGTCTCGATAAAGGAGGACGAGAAGGATGAGGCCATGCCGCCCCCGCCCACTGGCAAGCTCACACACCCCGTGGGCTTCAGAACCAACGATCCTCCCACTGGCCGGGCCGTCAGGGTGTACGCCGACGGAGTCTTTGATCTCTTCCATCTCGGGTAAGTCTGAACGATCGCGGAAGACAATGGAGCTCGCTTTCAATGCCCCCCCTCCCCCCCTTTGGCAAGGAACTTGATCATACTGACTCTCTTGCCCCTCTCGTAGTCACATGCGCCAGCTTGAGCAGGCAAAGAAGGCTTTCCCCGACACCTACCTCATCGTCGGCGTCACTGGTGACGCCGAGACACACAAGCGCAAGGGTCTGACGGTTCTCTCCGGCGCCGAGCGCGCAGAGACTGTCCGGCATTGTAAGTGGGTGGACGAGGTCATTGAGAGCTGTCCGTGGATCGTCACGCCCGACTTCCTCGACGAGCACAAGATCGACTACGTCGCCCACGATGACCTGCCCTACGGTGCCGACGAAGGCGACGACATCTACAGGCCCATCAAGGAGGCTGGAAAGTTCCTTGTTACCCAGCGCACGGAAGGTGTCAGCACGACCGGTATTATTACCAAGTATGTTCAAATTCCTCAGATTGTCTCTTCGTCTTTTTCGTCTCTATATTGCTGCTTGGATGTTATGGCTATGAACAACGACTAACCGCTGCCTTATCCAGGATCGTTCGCGATTACGAAAAGTACATTGCTCGTCAGTTCAAGCGCGGTACGTCACGCCAGGAGCTCAACGTCAGCTGGATCAAGAAGAACGAGCTCGACCTCAAGCGCCACGTCCAGGAGCTGCGCGATAATATCCGCACAAATTGGTCCACTACCGGCCAGGAGCTCTCTCGCGAGCTGCGCCAGTTCTGGCCCGCCTCCCGGCCGCAATCCCCCGCACCCTCCGCTCGCACCGCCTACATCCAGAACGGCGACCTCCTGGCCGCCGCAAACGCCAACGCGAGCAAGTCCCGCCTCAGCGTCGAGATACCGACCACGCCTGGTGGCACGCCCGCCGCGACGCAGTCCAATGACTTTATCACGGGTTACGCATTGGGTCTCGTCGGTGGCGTCCGTTCATGGGTACGTTCTACCTCATCTCCTTCTCCATTAGAAATGCCGCCACGAAGTACACTTCATTTCAGATACCCTAGCTGACAACGCCACGTACAGATGACCAAGAGCAAGCGAAGCGACCAAGATAGCCCCAGCCGTCGCAACAGCGACGACGAGTCAGAGAGCGACGGCAAGAGCCCCCGCGGCCGGGTCGTTCCTCAACAGTCTACCGCCGCCACGGCGAGCACCTCATAATCCACCGAGATCATACTCCCTCATACCTAATTACTATTGCACCGGGTGGGAGAGAAAGAAAGAGAGATTGGGAGGAAAACGAACGGACTTGGATGGTCTACACAAAAACGAAAGAGAATGATGCTGGAACACACGCGCCCACGCAACCCCACGTTTTGACTAACTACCTGCTGTTGTACTTATTATTGTTGGGCACTCTTCGTTGTCAAAAAAGGAAGAGAAATGGCGTTTTGAGAGTGTCTTGTTACGTTACCTTGAGAGGGCAAACTCTGTTGCAAAAGCCCTCTCTCTTTTGGTTATTTTATTGCATAGAGATCTGCTACTATCACCACATAGCTAACTTATCCTCCACGAAAAGAAAACCTCAAATTGTCGAAACTTGCTCATGAAACAGGCCGCGTGGTTATCTGTCCGGCTCTATCAAGTTAGCTGCCTAGATTGGGTAAGAGAAGTCGTGAACCGCAGAAAATCATGAGCCTGAGTGAAAAGACTGTCTGTTCAGAGACTTCGTTTCGGCCACCTAGATGGCTACCTAGGATAGGTACCTAAGGTATGTGCCTTGATGGGTCACCAAGTTACTGGTAGCTCCATACCCAAGCTGCTCAGGTCCCGAGTGGCCACATAGACTCGGTTGCACTCTTGAAGGAAGGGGGAAATGCGTGTCATACTCGCAAGGCAAGAGATTCGGGGTTCGCAAATCATCTCAACTTCTGGACCAGAGCTTCTGATGCCGGGATGGACCTGGCTCACAAAGCTACCTTGGGCCGTTGAGCTCCTTCCCGCTCCTACCCTTTTTTTTCCCCTCCCGCATACCTACTTACTTACTTACCTAGCAAAGGCCACCTCCTCACAGACGCGCACCCCACGAATCGGGGCGGTGACCGACACCTGCTCCGTGCTGTGCCAATGTGGTTTTACACTTTCTACTGGCCCCCAAGATTTAACCGCCGTGAACTTTTGACTACGTTCACATCACATACGGTGGTGATTTACATGATGTGACGAACATGATGTGACGACAATGAGATGATGCTATCACGCTTCTGCCTTACCACGGCGTCCTCGGCTTAGGGCCTTTCGTCACATCCGACATGCGTCTGCCTTGACGCCCGCGGGGCGCTGCCGGATCGTGGATTTTCTTTCAAGATGGGGAGGTGTGGGCGTGGTATGTAGCAATGCCGTCCTTGATCGTCTCACCACAAGGTAAACACAGTTGGGCAATAGTAGCATCCATACCAGCAGAGCTCCTTTGGGCTGATCAGTTGGGGGCGTGCCCATACTCACGGGATAGAGGTCTTTGTTTCAAGTAGACTGACGGGAGGCGTTGGCAGCCCGTTGACCCGTCATCTTTAGCGGATGGGCCCGTCCAGGCCGCTAGGCGCATCGTGAGGCTGAATATCCCCTGCGCCAAAATTCGTGCCAACGTTCATGGCGTTGAATGGCAGGATGTGACCCTCGTCTAAAGGTACGGTTCGTCGCATGATTCGCACTCGCGTGCTGCTAAAAAGCCAAGGGTATGGTTCGCCGGAGACCTACCTTCCTAGGTTGGAGCATCAAGTGTTCCGAGGTTCCCTTCGGGACATCATTATCCAGGTAGAGGACGGGTCAAGCACCCGGGCCGCGAAGTGGCGATAGTTGAGGAGTGTAGGTTGGCACGGTGTTCCATTTCCTTCACCCTCTGGTGACGGATCAAAGGTTCCAACGGCCTTCGCACTCGCACCCGAACCTAGCGGGCGGGCCTATCAGGGCCGGACGGGATGTGCGTTTCTCGGCCGCAAGCCAGGTCGCCCGTTCCAACTGCACGTCTCGCCAAGGAGCATGTTGGAAGCGGTAGAGGCCAAATGGTGAAAGCCTTCCTTGCCGATCACCGCCCACGGGGATGGTTCGGCAACGCTCCTTGCCGTTTACCCCCCATGGGACCAACCACTACCATGTCAAGCTCGACGTTCTTCCCCTCCAGTCCAGGCTCCAACCCCTCGTAGTGTCAATGATGGGAACAGGTCAAGGCCTTGCGGCCGTAGACGAAAGAGGCAATAGACTCGTGCATTTTCGAGGTCGAGAGCATCCCTTATTTTCGAACACGAGGTTTCAACATTGCGGTTTCGTTCAGCTCTCCGTTGGGGTCCTGTTTCGACATGAAGACATGGCGTAGATTCGCATAGTCACAAGGCTACTCGTTCCTTGCATCCCACATACCGATTCTTGACCTGACCAACTTTCGCCGCACTCCGACTCGAGCATGGTACCTGCATTGCTGCAGCTCGGGTCCGCGAGCAAAGAGCCTCCGCTACGGATCTTGAGAGCTGCTTCGACAGCTGATCCTTCGGATGTGTATGGCATCATGGGGTCCGCAGCTGTCAAGCAGGTACACTCAGCCGACGTTCGAATACGGGACATGGCGCATACTGTTACCTCCAGCGACAAGGCAGCAGCTTAGGACGCTGAGTGTTGTTGCCTCTGTAAGGGAAAAGACATGTCTTCAAGATGGAGTATGTCGGCTGCGCTAATTTTGGCGCCAGGCGCGTGGCTCGTTATGGATAAGTTTGGATCCGACGTGAAGAACCTGGAGACCGGTAGTTGAGCGATAGATGATAGGTTCCAGTATGAAGGTGGCGTCCTAGGGTTGGTGACTCTAGCCGCCCATGGTGGGTAATGGGGGCTGAGTCTGGCGATGTGATGGGATATGCGTGACGGGAAGGCCAAGCAGTAATCCGGTGGATAGAGGGAGTGCGGGTATCCAGAGCCGCGTCGCGTGTTACCCCACGCAGCAGGAGCGGCTTGGCTCCTTCACGGCCTTCCTACCGAGGCACTGCCTCAAGAATCTGGTGAGTGCATCTCGAAATCTGTCTTTGATCTCAGATGGAAGAAAAGGTGCCGGTAAAGGGCAAGAAATTCCAGGTTGTAGCCCACTCCTCGGATAGCAAGGCTACGGCCCGCAGGTAACACGCGCCATTGGTGGAAAGCTGTTGAAGGGATTTGTTAAGACCATGTGTTGAGCATGGCAAACACGCCTTAGTCCGCAGGAACACGAGGAATCCCTCGCTCCGGGCCGCTCGACAGGATCCTTCCAACGGCCGAACAACTGCAGTGCAATTCTCGTCAGCTGGAATACGGATTTTGTGAAGAGCACCCAAGGTTGTTCAGATGCATCGCCTGATCGATGTCGCCTTTACACAGTATTGAAACGGGAAAATTCTTGCTTTGCCAAGGGCTCGAACCGTGTAGAGTTGGTAAAAAACCCGGCTAGAGAAGGGCTCTGGAGAAACAAAGCGGTTGCCGATCAGACAACGGTGTGAATCTCTTTCTTCGGTTCCCTCGGCCGCTGAGTTGGACGGCCGCGTCGGGCGGTAAAGACATGCGCAGGCCAGTTGGACAGTCGGTCGTCGATTACGTGAAGCTGTTTGATGACTTGCAGCAAGGCAGTGTGAGTGAAGGACAGCACCACTGATAGCCTTGACAGTAGGTATGGTGCGATGAGTGTCCGTGGCTGATGCGGGTTGGCTGACATCCAACCGAGAGAAGAGCCGTGGTGTGGGTGTGTTGCTTCTACCAGAGCAAGAACGGGAGACGTGTCTGGTGAGGAGAGAACAGTCCGCGATCGTCGATCCTGGGGCTTGCTGGGCCGCCCTATGCCATGCAACAACCGTGGTGATGGGATGGGAAGAAATGCAATGCATCGTGGATCGGGCTATGTCGTGAACGCCTCAGGGCAAGGATGCCATGGTAGACTGTAGTGTGTCGTGCGACCAAACGGACACTGTAGTGGGCGTAATCAAGCCGTGCCAGATGGTTCGCAGTTGGGTTGGGAAGCGGTGCAATTCAATACTTTAGATGACAGTGGCAGAACCAACTGGTTGGATCAGGCTGCAGATGAGACCAGTGTGCAATGGCAGGGTACCAATTTGGATCCGGGCCGCCCATTTAGCTCGCTACCTGTTGTACGGAGTAGCATCCGGAGCTTAGAAATATCCAGGTGACAGATGGCAGCACTTGTTGGATTGTACCAAAAGAATTTCTCGACTGCAGAACGTTGCCGAGTAAGATGATTTGATGGTAATACCGGTACGTGACGAGACGTGATGGATCTTTTGCCCTCTTTGCAAAGCGGGGAGCCGTTGGTCCTGGCGCCCCCCTAGGTTCTCATGTCCAACATGGCTAAGCAGCTGTCGACAATAACAAAATGCAAAAATTTTCATCGGTGATGTAGATCGAAAACTGGATTCCGTCGACGGGCTGGTACATGATAGTGATGATGCGAATTTCAAGTATGGAGTCTTGGACTTGCATGGCAGAGGTCAATCCGGTTCGTTTCCGCGTTCATGCTGGATGTCTAGGTCAAACGAGGCTTGAACAAATGGGGTCGCCGCGGCCGTTGACAGCTTGATTTCTTTTTGGGACGAAGTTGGTGTGGTGAGACCCCTGTTCAAATGTCGTCGGTGTGATGGTCAGCCAACGGGATCAAGCCGGGAGACGGAAGTCGGCTGCTAAAAATACCACTGGGTTAAGCGCCGACCCTTGTCTCCCTTCCCCCCTCCCCTGCCTTCACATTGCCGGCCACCTTGAATCACGGAAACTCTGGCAAGCCGCAAGGCGACGATGAGCATCTTAGGTAATGAGCCTGGCAGGCACTTCCAGTGGGGACCAACTCAATTTTCACGGTCGCTGAGGTGATCCATTCCCGATCAATTCATTACCAAATGTCTGTGGAAGTGTAAGTGAAGGTTCCGCCAAATAGGCCAAGACCAAAGGTAGGGCAGTGTGCTGCAATGTCATGACTTAGACTTATACCGCCATTTAGGATGAACCGGGTACTTCCCGCGGGATTCTCTCCACCATGTTGAATTACATCTTGGCTGGATTATGGACGCGGCGCAGAGGTGATAGACATCGAGTCCCCTGGACAGAAAAAGTATGTAGGCAGTATACGATTGCGCCGTGAAGGAAATGTAACGGCGTGCAGGTCAAAGGGTCGTAGTAGGAATCCAGGCGCAGAGCGGCACAGAAAGCGTTGGATGAAGAAATCCGGCTCGATGTGGGCGTTGTGGACGGACGGACTGGTAAGGTACGGTAGTGGGCAATGATCAATGGCAAGGCATCAACAATAAGGTACCTACCCCATAGACCCAAAGAACCCAGAGACGTCCATGCCTGGGCCCCAGTTCCAACTGACAGATTGTCGGCCGCAATGCGCCTTCCTGGGATCGAAGGCGACGTTGACACCTTAGGACAAGGTGAGGTGCCTTACGTGCGAATTTACGTGCGGAACCCTAGCGCACGATGTTGGCAAGAGCGACAGGTCGAAGCTGCCTGTAATCGAGTCCGAGCCGCCCCAGTGAAGTCCGCGGGAGTTGGTGCCTTCCATTCGGAAAATCTGCGGTCCAGCCAACCTAAAGCACCTCAGCGGCGGTAAGGTGCGAACCTACGGAGTAGCAAGTACCTACCTACCCAAGGACCGGTAAGGTAGGAACAATGGACCAGAGTCACAACGGTCCGGTCGATCCTTCCTCTTCCCGTCCTCGACGTGACCTTTGATAGCTTTCGTCTCTCCACCATCCAACTCGCGACCGTCTGACAACCAACTAAAGCTTGGAAACTTGCGACCGCCACTCCGAAGCTTCTTTGCCAGTTCCCAGAGCTCATCGAGCTAGCTACCTTATTCTACCCATAGCTTGATTTTTGCTGCCCAAACATGGCCATCCTTTCTCCTATCTTTCCTGGCCTTGCCAATCGTACCTGCACTAGCAGAAGCGAACGTATCCCTCCCCCCTCCCGGAACCACCCCTCATCAGCCCATCGCTTCATCACCTCATACCTTAGCTCAGCTCCGAGATATCTCATGCAGCTTCAGCTACCTTTTCCGAATCCCAAGCTCGACAACAGTCCCAATCATGCGCCCGGGATATCGAATCCTGAAACGGACCCCATCCGCGCAAGAATCAAGATGCCCGCAACACCCCTCACCGGGAGCCAGCTCCGAGACTTAAGGTTTCGCCAGTATATTGCTCATCATCGGTCGGTCCGGCCCCCAACATGGGAAAAACAGACGCATCACATCTGTCCATCTGCCCCTGAATCCTGATCTTTTCCCCCGAAAGCTGATCTGCCCGAGACCTGTGGGTCTTTACAGGGCCGTCCTCCGTTGCGATCCGATGCACTTGCTGCCATGAAGCCGGTTCGGACCCCAACACTTGCGGGCATTCATATCGACGACGGCACTAGCCACGGAAGTACAGCAACTGAAACACTGAAGAATTTCTGCCCCGACGTCGCATCTCGCGCTGCCCGTTTGTTCATCCCTTGACAGTGACGGGGACCGCTGCCCCCAGCCCGCAACCGGGTCCCGTCCGTCCCTGCAGCCGGCCCAGGCCGTCGGTGTGACCCCCCATTGGGACATCTCCACCGCCCATGCCGACACTCGCCAAAAAGATCTTTGTGATTTTTTTTCTCCCTCGATAACGCACCCGAGATGCTGTGCAGCAACTTGGTCAACGTACGTACCAAGTAGCGTACCCAACTAGCACCTTCTTAGCGTGCCTATTGTCACCAACGCTTAATCCAAATTGTGGTATTGCTACCTAGGTTCTTCCATACAGACCTTACTTATCTTTGTCACACCACGTTGATTACTTGCTAACTTCGACTGTGCGCTCAATGTAGACATCGCTTTCGTTTCCAAGTTATTACAACAAACGACACATTTGGAAGCACAGAAACTTCATGTCACCAAAATAGGTCTCCAATGACTGGCAATTCGTCCCTCGGCACACCAATGAGGCGCTGGGCTGCGCCTAAGCCCCTGCCGTCCCCGCCGATTCGGGGCTATCCCTGTCCACCGCCCTACCTCTCCCATGTTTCTCAGCGGGCCGGCTGCTGCATGGCGTTCTCTTGGTGTTCACGTCAAAGATTGACAGCAGTCAGTTGCTCGGTCGCTCGCCGCCCTCACCTTGGGCGACCGATCCTGCTATTCATTACCCCACGACCATCGGCGAACCTTCCGATTATTGCTTCAATATGATCGGCCTGTTCCTCCGTGCCCGCAACTCGGAGTCTTTGACGATCTAACAAGGAAGCGTAAAATTTCAACCTCGGGAGCCCCTGAATCATGGCACAACGATGGTCAACTCCTTCAATTTACTTCACTAAGGATCCTCGGTCCTCGGCCAGCTTGGAATCGAGCTGTATACGCCAGTGTCTGTCGGGAACACGGCTTGTCAAATGGTTCCCTATGTTTGTCTGCATGAGCTATGCGTCAAAGGTTCAAAATAGACTGCAAGCACTCGGTCGCAAGTACAGGACCTATCTGTGCAGGAGCTGCTTATAGCCATCCTGGAGCCGACGGGTCACAAGACTTGTATGTATTCTCTGCCGTCACGGTGAGCAAAAGCGACCTCAATACGCAGTCAGACAGACGCGAGACACACAGCCAGTCAGAGGGTTCACGGCTCCATCTCTCCCACACAAATTGTGTAACTCGCACGCCAGTTGGCTGCTGCCTTCGCTGCCCTCCGTTACATCTCCCGCTGTTTGCTGAACTGGATCTTGGGATGGATGCCCTGCAAAGTCAAAATCCAAAAAGGGCAAGCCAGTCTAGCAGGGGTGTTGACAGGGCAGCCGACTCATGCATGTACAGCAATGACAACGGTTTACTTTACGGTCGGGAGACTGCGCCTCATTTCGTCTGACATTTTTTCCTCTCTCGCAGAATGCTCACTGTCTGTACAGCATTTCCCCCAGAAAAGACGCACTCACAGCCACTACTTTCCCACCACGGACGCTAGCGGCCGCTACTGTGGGAAACGGAATGACCGCGCTCCATTTGGCGCCGCTCTTTCTCTCGTATCTACACAGTGACGCCATTACCGCATGTTGCTATTCCTCATTGAGACCTCCGCGCTGTCTCCCGTTGAAATGGCGGCCTTGTTATGCAGTACAGGCATTTCCCATACACTGCGTAGGCAGGGTCAATAAGTCAGTCAGCGACAAGACGGGATATCTGTCTACATCCAAGGGGAAATGAAGACAAGACGTCTTGTCTGCCAGAAGTGTGGGTTTCTTGGGGTCTCGCCGATATGCGACTCGGTCGATCTGGTTCAGATCTTAGACATGAGAGGAGAGACACAGACGCACACGAACGAGACGAGACGGAGAGCCAGAGTCAAAATGGAAACATGACCGTCCACCTCGTCATCAACCGCGGCTACTATACATGGCCGCGGCTTTTCTTTGGGATGTGGCAGAGATCCCAGACGCGCTCATTCCGTGACATCGCGGCAATTTCATACCAAACTTGGGGAGAGACGCTGCGTGGGACCATGGGATGGGGTCCCGTCTGCCAGCCTGAGAGGGCTGAGTCGTATGACAGGCATCTGGTAACTCTACCAATCAACCCGAGGCCAAAGACAGTGGTGGGTGACCGAACCCCAGCTCGGCCGATACCCTTCGAAGGAGTGCCTTGCATTTTTTTCGAGCAACCTCCATGTCCCTCCTTGTCCAACACCCTTGACTACCCATGTACATACACACAGCTGACAGGGGAAGCGAGGCCTCTAAGAAGAACAGCCTCCTTGAAGAGCTGACAGTTTCCTTCTTTACTCGCACTTCGCAAGACTTGCGTCTGCCTCCTCTCAATATAGCAATGTCTCCAACAAGCGGCAGCGGCAACAGCACCACTATCTTTGTCTCTTCTCTTCGTTCAGTTCCATTGCATATCGACTCCGCTTAGAACCAACTGCTCTCTGCATCTCACCTCGACCCCCAGCCTGTTGTTGGACAGGCTGACAGTCTCCAAGAACCGCCCCCCTACCTTACCTAGGTCTTTTGCCTTGCCTTGTCTTGCCTTACCGTACCTTACCTTATCTTACTGTCTTCCATCCACCCCAGTTTAGTCCTTCATTCTACACCGACACCCCCTTCTTGGACCCTGACTGTCCCCCAACTCACACTGCGCGTCTTCATGTTTGGGGGTTGCTTCCAACTACACTCACTCGACTTCAGTCTATTCCGAGGAGAGCATTCAGCCGGGCTGTGCCTTACTAACTTTGGCTGCGTTGCTTCCTCTGCATTTCCCTCTCTGGGTGCAACCATTCTGCATCTCGGTCTTCTACACTTCCCTTTTGGGAACCTTAAACCATGGCCAGCCTCCAAGATATCATGAACGTGGACGAGGACCAACTCGAATCCCACACTATTAAGAACGACCAGGTCCCGGCTCCATCAGGCAGACATCATCAACCCTACTTGGCACCAAGCGCAGTTTACAACACAGGCTATGCGACTGGCGGAGATCAAGCAGACCGTTCAAGCACACCACAAGGCACGAAGCGAAGCTCATCCTCCCGCACCTCCAAGTCGAACACCACAGGCTCGTCATCTTCATCTGCTCGACCAGTCAACACCCGTCGAAGGAGCAACGTCAGCACCGATTCCATGGAGCAAACAAACTACGGATACGGCCACGCGGGGCCCTCGGGCGGCGGCCTTGATCCCTCTGGCCAGCCCATGAGACCTTTTGGCAGCGTGCCACCTGGAGGGGAAGTTCCTGTCAAGTTGACTCCCATTACCGGTCGTGTCAGTAGGGCGAAAAAGGGTATGAAGGTTCATACATGCGACCTCTGTCGTCCTCCCAAGGTACGCCAGCATGATTTCGTAAAAGTCCGTTCGAGGAATTCGCTGACTTGAATTAGACGTTCACACGCGCTGAGCATCTAAGGTATGCTTCATGCAATAACTTCCCACCGCGGTGCTTCGACTGACAAAATTTGATACCAGACGACACCAGCTTAGCCACGAAACTCCGCAATATGGGTGCTCAATTCCCGGTTGCGATAGGGCTTTCCACCGCAAGGATTTACTTGAGCGTCATCAGCAACGACAGTGAGTTTGGTATCCTCATCTTTCGATTCTAGCAGGATCCACTGACTCGTAGTAAGTGAGCTCGAGGGCGACAAGGCATCGAGAAGCAGAGGAGGGAGTCAAAGTCGCCGGACCTCGGCCGCCTCTTTGGATGCAGGAGTCCGAGGCATGGGATTACAACCTCCCTTGCTTGGATACCCTACGAGTGCAACAACACCGATCCACGGCCTCCCAATGACATCGAGTATGTCACACCCTGGTACATATCAGTCCATGAGCGCGCCAGATGTTAGCAAGTCCATGTCTCCCCACCTAGGGAACGAGAGCTATCGCTCTTCGTCCGGTGGTCCTGGTTACGGTGGAGGCTATTCTCTGTCCGGCCAATCCTCGCAGCAACCCATGCTTCAGCCTTCAAATGGCGATTTCAACACCCCGCCCTCGTTTTCCTCCATCGATTACCAGCCTCGCACAACTCCTGAATACCCTCCGCTGTATCTTCAGACTTCGGGACTGGAACTGCAAACACCCGAACTTTCACACGCTCAGGATCCCATGGGATGGCCTTCTTCGGCTTCCGACAGCACTTATTCAACGCCTTCCGATAATTCGCGACGCGCATTCTGGCCGACGGCGGCGCCAGATTGGCAAAATAACCTCCTTTCGCCATGCCCAACAGGTGGCTACGAGACCATAGGAGCTACCGGCCCTATGCTCTACCATTACTCGACCTCCCCCCAGCTCAACACTCCACAGGTGTACCCGATGCTCGGCACTTCCATATCTACCTACTCTGACGAGCAGACATTCCGTGACCCTCAGCAACAGCCACGGTTCCCCAATACTGTTCGTAGCCTGACCCCGCCGGTGACATCGGCATCGGCTCAAAGTTGTGAAACTCTAGTCACCCCGTCGACGGCACTACCATCGGACCGGATGATGAACTCATATGCCTGTTTGGGCCGTAAGGAGGTGGCGTCGGGCCTCCTGGCGGCCCCGGCCCTGATGCAGGGCTCCTTGCCTATGTCTATCTGCAGAGCCATTCCCGGCTACCTCGATGTCTACTGGGAAAAGTTTCACCCACATTTCCCAATCGTACACCGAAGGACTTTCGAGGCCGCGGCGGAGCAGTTTGAAGTGCTTCGTTGTGCCATGGCTGCAGTGGCGACTCAATATCTGAGTGGTAAGGAGGATCGCATCAGGGGGGATCAGCTGCATGAATATGCCTGGCAACAATCCAAATACGTAAGTTGACACGACCATACTCTATAATGAAAGTGACTTTGCTGACATTCCGGGAGGAACAGATCCCACAGTGGGATGTGCCTGTCATGCAAGCGATTCTGCTATGTGAGTACTTCGCGCGGTTCCGCGGCCGGAGAGCAGCCATCAGGCCATCGAAACTATTCGAATCCGTTTACGTGCGGGTAAGTTCTCATTTGCATTTCATTCTGACACGTTTGTTCTACCTCATTTCTTCTAGCTTTAGTCTCTTTTACTGTGTGAACCTCTCTTTCAGTCTTTTGGATCTCTCATCTCAGCAACAAGTTCTAAACCTCCATTCCAGGTATACGACCAGGCAGACAAAAAGGTCATATTTGGCCCCGTGCCTCGGACCGGAACAAATACCGTTAGATGGCACACTTGGCTCGATGCAGAGGCTCGTCGTCGCCTTCTGTCGGCGTGCTTCGTCT
Source organism: Colletotrichum scovillei (assembly GCF_011075155.1). Lineage (NCBI taxonomy): Eukaryota > Fungi > Ascomycota > Sordariomycetes > Glomerellales > Glomerellaceae > Colletotrichum > Colletotrichum scovillei. The sequence continues at coordinate 2,506,469 of NW_023336259.1, forward strand.
TGGATATCCACAGCTCGGTTTACCTGGATCAGCCAAGAGTCCGCAACTTCGACACCACAACCGACGGCATGCCACCCAACATCCCACTCACTGGTCCAGCTCAGGATCTCTGGGATGCACCTAGTGCCGATGCATGGGCGGCGATGGTCTCGTCCAAGAGAGTTTCCCTGGATAACCAGACGCTTCTGTCTTTGATCAATCCAGACACCTTGTCGAGAAGCATAGTCGACGCACACGCCCCTTTCGACCGCGCAGTGATTCTGGCCTTTGAGGTACTTTTGCTCCCTCATCGTGGAGAAGCGGCGCAATTTTCTTCGTCTTCGACAGAAATACTGGAGCCACAGACTTTCCGCATGGCCAACATATTCTCGGATTGCCCCAAGGCCAACACCTACCTGGCTCTTCACCACACTCCTCTTCATGATTTACTGGCAGTTTCAGGCGACAGTTGGATCTTCAGCCACAAGGTCCTCCAGCCTAAACAGTTCGACGAGCACAAGAAGCGGCTCAGGGAGTGGTCCGACTCGGGCAGCGCTGCCGTCGCGTTGGTCTTTGCCTGTCGGGCTCTTCGCGCCTTCACCGACCACGGCAACTCTGAAGAAGACTCTGATGACGAAGATGACATGGATACTCGAGAGGCCGGCCGACCCCGGATGTGGAAGGACATTTCGGATTACTGGGGCATGTACGTTTGCGCCCTCATTTGCTGGGCCAATGGGCACCGCATCAACGGTGGCGAAGCAAGTCGCGGCGATTCAGACAACGACGACGAGGCGCTTCAATGGATTCGCACTATTGCGAGCATGGGCGCTAAGAACGCCATGGAAACACCCTTGAAGAAGGAGGCCACGATGGTCGTGGCTCTTGTGAGAAGATGGCTCGAGGTGGATTGCCTCGGCAACAGAAGCCGACTCTATGTCGATGCAGTCGGCGTGCTGAGTAAGTTGGCCGAGGGTTGCACCTGGAAGTGGTTTTAGATGGAGATGATTGCGTGGTTGGTGGTGGCGGGTGGCAGCATTTTCCCCTTTTCGACATTTGGCATCAGCATTGCATACTTCACTTCGACTTTTCCTACCATTTTTTCCAGAAGTTTTTTCTACATTTCCATTTTCATCTTTTTGCTTTTTTCGTTTCTTTGGCATGGCACACAGCACATTCAAGAGCAACTTGGCCAGAGGATCATAATACCTATTTGCATTGTACACTTACGACATTTATGACGGGAGGAAGAAAGCAGGTCCAGAAGAAATAGCATTTACGGGAGGACACCAGATAGAGAAATGTAGAGACGGTCTTTTCCTTTTCGCTCATATTCTGTTTTTCGGTTCTTTGCGAGTATATGGAGGAGGATGTAAACATTGATGAGTGCTCCATGATTTATAGTGGTCGTAATTCTGAGCAGAACCACTTAGTATATATGTATCAAGACGATGAGAATTTGCCATTCACTTCCGAACACTATGATATCACGTATTAAATGAGTGGAGCCAAATAATGAATACACGACTCTAAGATGTGAGATTCGTGGAGTGTTTACCTCAGGTACAGACCTGGTTACTCCCAGAGGAGGATGACCTTTAAGCCCCGATAATTCGAACGTGGCAGTGGTCTACTTGTTCTTTAGGCCATCCTCCGCTTTGTATGTGAGGATCTAGTAGTATGGCCAAACCCCTTGCCCCCTTGTCCCTACCTGGGGGTTTGACTTTTTTTTGGGAATAGTTAGCTGGCAAATTGAGCATGGTATCTGACGCTTTGGATGCAGAGTGGTAAGACTATCTGATGAGGTTCCCTTTGACATACTCGTCGGAGTCGTCGTGGTTGCTCGTAGTCAACTGGCTAGCTCTCGCGACGTTTTCATGGCGTTCTTCTTTGTTCTGACTCTTGAGTAGGATTCAGTTGTTTGATGACGTGAAATCGCTCTCGCCGCAGCTATCAGCGAGCGGTCTACTCCGCTTCGTTTGAGTGAACCTCTTGATCATGGATGCGCGGTTCTTGTATCAATCACACGATCGAACCGGACAAGAGAAGAGGCTTGAGTTCTGTAGAAGGATGTGAGTGATCACTCACCAGGCCTGCTTCCACTCCCCTGGCAGGAGGCAGTCCATGGGACTATTTGAACAAGCAATTGAGATCGTACTCAACTTGAACTGATTCAGGGCGGAGTTGTAGTGGCAGTTGCCACATGTCGTACGACAGGCTTATTTGGAGAGCTCTCGCGTGGAGGAATGATGAACTTCACCTCGCAGGCATCCGTGAAGTCGAAAAGTACTACAGATATCGAGACAAGATGACTTATCAAATCATATACACTCGCCCTTCAACTTCCGTCTTCACCTATGCATTCCAAGGGGAATATTCCCCAATGAATGAGAAGGGCTTCGGTGTAAAGGGTGTATCTGAGAGAGGGAACGAACTTGTGAAAAGACAACCTACCCTAGTTAGAAATGGGCGATATCCTCACTTAGACGACACCACCCGCGATGCTTGCCAGAGGCTTGTCTGGCAGGGCAGATCAATCAATCAATCGCCAACTCAGATTGAGCTTGTCAATGTAACGAACCGACGGATGGCTCGGACACATCACTTATATATTTAGCTGCGGCACTAATAGAGTACCAAGGCAGGATGGACCACACTGGTGATTAGGCAACTCGCCTGATGGTCTTATCGATTCATACTACAGCACCTTGACGGGTGCGAGATCACCCCTGGCAACGCCATAACCACAAACCAGGCAGGTAGCACCCATCCGCACCTTCCACGTCACGGGATGGAACCCAAGCCCAAAGGTATATACCCCCCCTCAATCCAATTCCTGTCACCAGCACAGCAGGCGCCCCCTAGGTCGGGGGTCAGGTCAAACTGTGGCGTGAGTGGTGGAACAGTTAATGGTCAACAATCTTTCACGCCAACCAGCCTACTCGACGACAGGCTTAGCGAAGTACCCCGAGTTCGAATCCCAGCATGAGCACCAAGAGATGTAGCCCCCAAATCGGCACCGGGGGGGTGAACTCTTTTTGGTTCTTGCTTTGACTGAGGGATATCCGGATCTATGAGGGTGATTTTGTGTGCTGTCTCCGCCCCCGTGCTGGAGGCTGGGTAGATTGCCTTGAGGTGAAAATGCCGCGATGCCTTGTTCGAGGCAGTGCTATTGAGAGATGATTGTGCAGGCATGGTTAGCCGCACCGAACACACGGCTGGAATCTGGTCGCCCGTCTCTCTGATCGAGTCTGTCCATCAGAAGTCAATACCTCCCCACATCTATCTGAAGCTCTCTCCTTTTTCGTAGGCCATGTACTCGCGAGCACCAAGCTCTAGAACAGGCGCACAGCTTTACATCACGCGCTGAGCTGGTCGCTTGATTTCTATCCCGCGAAAGCTTGTCAGCGGGACTTGGGCTGGTTCTGTACCTATCCCGATATCAGAAAGAAGCTGTACCGTTCTAGTCATGACACAGGCATATATATACACTAGTCGTGAGGCGAAACTCCAACGGCCAGCCTTGTCATCTGGCAGTGGACTCCTGGTTCTACTAAGTTCTACGGACATGACCTTGCCGACTCAACCCGACATTTGTATCTCGCGGAGCTGAAGAGTAGAGGGGACCATAATTCTTCGACGTACAACCACCAAGACCCCCCATATTGTGGATGGACTACAGATCACTGACGATTCCCTCACGCCTCTTGCATCTATACTACGTCTCTAACATGATCTTCTGAGACACTCATGGTCCGGATGGGAATGCAAGAACGTCACCCCTTTAGTAGATAGAAACACCAACAAACACTATGCTTCTTTCTGCAAATCTTCCAGTTAAAACCTTCCAAGCTCCAAGATATCACGGTCATATATTTGGATGCGAAGAAGAGAGTGACAACTATTCAGCCACATCACCTTCACTTCCCTACTTTCTCCTATGGTAGGTCTACCGCCATTCCATCTCATCCAACCAACTTCTCACTCGACGTCGAATGAGCTCGGCTGGCTGTTGACAGGCTTGATTGAACCGGGTATGAAAGTAAGCAGGCATTAAGGGGGTTCTGATTAATCACTATAAAGCTTTGGATACCAATCGTCAATGCCACCTCTCCAAGGATGCGAACCTCGAAAAACTGCTTCGAACCAGATTCTTGGGGCGCGCGTTCTCTGAATCTCTTACCTCAGAATCTCGCTGACGAGTTCGCTAGTGAATTGCGTTCATGCATTTTGAGTTATAATGGTAGGCAGGGCAGGGACGTGATCATCTCCAGCATCTTGGCCTTCTAGTTGAGTATTCGGCACTGGATACATGAAAGATACCAAGCGAGAAGCCCAAGTGAATAACGCATTCCTGATTTTACCTTCTATGATGCCTCCAACCATACTTCTCACGACGCCTACCTTCAGCGAAATCTCGGAGGCGAGATGAGCTGCCCAATGTTGATTGGCAAATCCCTGGCGGACAGTCTGACTGGCAGTCCGATGATTGCCCTTATCAAGCACCGCACTACCTGAGATCGGATCCTTTTTATCACCATAGCGAGGACGTTGCTTCATCTTTGAGAAGGCGTTATCACATGGAGGAAGACAGCGGAGAGTCAACTCGCTGCCGTCCCGCTTCCTATCCGACTGTTTAGCTGAGAGCCATTTTCTCGGCGACATATCCACGTATACATACGAGAGAGGAGGCAAGGCAGAGATATATCCAGGTTGTCATAGGAGCCATCACATTCATTGCATACAATCCAGACACCACATGCAGTCTATAGTGACGGCGCGACCAAACCAGGTCTGCGTAAGGGCAAAGTCGTACACTTTGGTGATTCTCCGCCTGGTGACTGGAAATGATTTCGAGCTGGATTTATCTAGCCTCGTTTGCTAGAACAGGAGTGAAACGAAGCCAAGCTGGGCAAGACTGTAATTGATAAATTCTTGAACAAGATCTGAGCGATGCCATCGATAGAAGCAAACTTCTGCGCGCAGTTCTCCGTCTCAAAGTGGAAGGTCCTGTCATTCAACGGATGTCATGTCTGAGTAAATCGACCATGTCACTATTGTGTAGTCGCGATGCATGGTGAACAATCCACAAGGCAGTCAGTCACTGACTCTGACTTTGAGTGAAGTCACGGGCAAGCCGTCAAGCACTTGCTCGTAAGTCTTGTACATCAACGCACGAACACTACTGCAACGGCTACTCTCGGCAGGCAAAAAAGCGTATACGTAGTGAGCTAAGCAAAGAAGCAAGCATCGACCATCTAAAATACGTGCCCCTGGGTGGAACGATGCAACGCACGAGAGGCTCGAAACGAAACGAGGTTGCATCTGATGATTGACACGTGCGGGAGCTCTGACGTCGAGTTCTTGACTTTTAAACTCTGGAGAATGGAAGCCTGTTCGCCTCAACCACCCCCCTGAGAGCGAAACCGTCGTAAAGAAAACGAAATCACACATTGATGAAACCTCGAGGGGCCTGGCACACGCTTTTTCGCGAAGGCGTGGCGGACGTTTGCAAGTTTCGAGAAGTCTGGCTTCTTCCAACGTACTGACAATACCTTGGTATGGCGGACAGGTCGGGGAAAACCATGGGAACGTGCCACCAGGAGCAGTCCTCTTTGGGTTTGTTCGTGTTGCGACATCGGTTGAACACCCGAGGTGACGAACGCGGGCAGTTGGCAAGGGTGTGCTGGGCGAGTCGATCTTCATCAAATCACCGAGACTCAACCGGGCCCCGAATGCAGCCTCTGCTGTGGTGCAATTGCCGAAACTTGCGTCCTGCGATCTGCTCAGTTATCGCAGCGGTTTTGGGACATTTCCCACGCGGGTAAGAAATTTGTGAGTGGGGGCAAAGCAGGTCATCGTCGTCCGTGGTTGAGGCTATGGAGAAGATTGGGCGCGTGATCGAACATCAATCTATGGCGAGGGGCCTAGGGTTGTCTCAGTTCGGGAACCGTCCCTGTCTGAGTCTGGAGCTTCCACCCCTTCTTCCCCGCAATTTCATGGCGCGGTAAGATCTTGGGAGATTCGATTCAATTGTGAAATCGAGAGCGGGAATTAACAGTGCCGCGTGGATGCTTATTCGCGATTTGCAATAAGAGCAACGTCAAAAAGGTTTACACTGCGCAGTTTGGTCAGAGTTGTGCGGGCTAACAGACTCTGGTGAAGCACGAGGCGTTGAAGGGGCGGCAGCAACAGGCGATCCCAAGTGTGCTGGAACCCGCAAGCAGCGTGATGTAAGTATAAGGGGACCTGGGCCGTTACAGCTCGCGAGGGAATGGAAGCGATTGGAACACCAGAGGCTCGCCTCGGAGGTCTCGTCTGCTGCGTCAGCAGTTCCAAGGCGCAAGTGTTCGGACCACCTTGTCAGAGAAGTAGCTGCAGCGGCTGACGGCAGCAACATAGTTAGGGATGGCGCTGGCGCGCGGTGGCTGGATTGGTGCCAGGGGCGCGCGGGATTGTGATAATTTGGGCAAAGTCTCTACTAGTTGAGAGATGGCAGGTGAAGTATGCCTCCGGGGGTGGCTGGGTGGCTGGAAGATCCAGGGGAAAGGGGCGATTCTTCGGAGTCAGATCATGTTGTCTGCAATTGGCGCAACTGTTTGATCGAAGACAATGTTCAGGCCGGATTGCCGTGGCTTGCAATAAGAGGATTTTTGCAGCCCAGCATTGAAGCTAGAGATAAGGTAAGAACGGAAGCAATTGGCGAGGTTCAAGGTGCACCAAGGGACCCGCCCGGTAAGGGGAGGTTGGAGGCTGGCCTGGGGGCACAGGATCCCGATCATGCGAGTCCGACGTAGAGTTCCCAGTGTCGCATCGGCGTTGAACTCGGTGTGGAAATCAAACCCTTGGTGGCACCGGGGCGTAAAAGTGTTGCAAAGAAAAGCTGGCAAGGAAACGAGAAGACTATAGGCGCAATGCCCCTTGAGTAAAGAGGTACTCGATTCAGAGAGGAAGCGGCTCGGGCAAGTTGCAAAGAATGGGCGGCTCCACAACCCCGGCGAGAACGATGTTGGCGTGTCGTATCTGGGAGTGTATGGTGCGGTAGTGTCGGAATAGTAGGTGGTATTCGAAATTAGTTGCAAGCCTAGCTTCATCCCACGTCTGAAGCACACACCAGACGGAGATATTTCTGGCCTGTCGCGTCTGCGTTAGCACAGGGTGTAGCTCAGGTACGGCGGTAAGGTAAGGTGAGGTACGGTAACGCGAGGCGAGGCGAGACAAGGCCAAGCAAGAAACGGTGAGGACGATGAGGAGGCAACGTGAAGCGCAGGGGATGTTTCGAGGAGGAGGAGAATAAGGAGGCTGGGCGTTGGGGGGGTTTGCAGTTTGCAGATCTTGCTAGAGCCTAGAGGTGGTCTTTGTCGGTGCTTGTCGTGAATCGCGATCATGGATTTGGTGTTGGTTTGCTGGCGTCAGTGGATCAAGGAGAGGTGGTTGTGGATGGATGCGACATCGCTGGGAGTGACTTGAGATCTTTGGGTTCACATACATGAGGTGAGGTGAGGTGCAGCCATAGCGGGGGTTCTTCAGGCTCACCTGCTTCCATTAACCTCGTATGTTTCCCCAAAGTTCTTGCCAATATGTACAGTACTCCGCAGAGGATACAGGAAAGAACGTGGGAAGCACGAGCGGATCGTAGTTCTTTCCTCTCATGAAAATGAGGTTAGGTACGTGATTATCTGGATACCTTAGTATGGAGTAGGTACGTAAGGTACCTTATCTTGAGGTCGGCAGGCAGGTACGACTGAGTACCTAACTCTGGGTGTTCCTTCCGATGACAATTCACAGAATGTCTGGCAGGTAGGTCCTTGCCGATTCAGAGTTCGCTGAGGAGGGAAGGTGCTGCTGCGCTTGTCCCATTCTGTGACACTGCGACGCTGTGACGGCAAAGCCTCACCTTCTCGACCCTTCCTTGAGACTAACGTAGTCGGGCCCTCGGAACTTTTGGGATATTTCGGGACATGTCATTAAAGCTCAAGTCACATGTTACGGTTCGCTTTGAACCCAATGCCAATGGTCTGTTCGTTCAGAGACATGAGCTGTAGAAAAGTCCATGTCTTGACTGAAGTACGGTGGTGAAAAGTGACTATCTCGGGAGAGAACATCGTCCAGAGACATGGATTGTTGAAGAACCCAGGGAATGAATGCCCGCCCACTAACCCTCACCGACTGACCGACAAGCAGAAAAGGGACTAACACACCGGCCTACATCATTGGCATCGTTGGGCCGTTGGATTAGGTGTAAGCGCCTAGACCGATGCGGTTGTCGTCATAATTCAGAGACACACCGCTGATGAGCAAGCACACTCACACTGCACCGCGGACGTCTGATGGTGGAGCCCGCGCCCAAGCCTGCGCGCAGACGGAGTTCAAGGTTGCAGACTGGACCACCTCAGACCGTTCGTTCACTCCAGACCGCCGTCCACGGTCCGCAGATTCCACGCACCTCACACTCAGCCCGGCTTGGAGCACATCGCAGCCCAGCCCAGCGCGACGTTGGACGCTGGCGTCGCCGAACCAGGGACGGTCCCGTCACCGTCAGTTCAGGTCAATTCAAATTGGGCCGGGACCATCTGCGCCTGCAACCACCTTCAGACCAACACACCTCACTTCGTAGGTAGTCACACACACCAGTGATTACACACCTTAGGTAGTGTACCACTCCTCTTATACTGAGGTGCATAGACGACGGACGACTTTTGCGCCGCCCACCTTCCCACACCCCCGACCCCAGCAATTATTTCTCTGCCACGCGCGCGCAATAATTTTTGGGGGTTCCCGCCGCTCAATTCTCAATTCTCATCTTTTTCTTCCTCTTTTTTCCAACAACCCTCTCCTTCCTACCTTCTTCCTGTTGTTCGAATCTCGAATCCTCACCTGCCCTTTCTTTCACATTGTTCCTGTCGACAACGAGGCACTCGCTCCGAACCGAGTAATTCTAATTGCCCCTCTTTCGAAAAGAAGCAGCCCTCACATCCATCACAATGGGCACTTACAAGTTTACCTGGTATGCTCATCGACTCCGCCCGCATTTCCCCCTCCCCGCCAGTCCATCTCTCTCTAGACTCTGAGTCTCAATACCCTTACATGAATATCACTACTGGAATGCGACGGAATCCCAATGCCCCTCTTTGCATTGCTTCTCTACCGTCCGGCGCTTGGAAACGGCGGTTGGCTTGCATGCTTTCGTCAAAGGACATGTGGAATGCAAACTTTCTTTCACATGGCCCTTAGGCCCCGTCCGCGGCGACCTCACCACCATTGGCACCGTTCGCATCGTCTCCAGCGAAAAAGCAAGCCTCCCAGTTGGATCAAAAACCTTGCTAACCTTTGCGTCCCACTGTAGGGCTCACCCGGCCGAGGAGGTTTACGTTACCGGCACTTTCGACAACTGGACTAAGAGCGAGAAGTTGGAAAAGGTCGGCAGCTCTTTCGAGAAGACCGTCACACTCGCCGACGCATCGCAGAAGATCTACTATAAGGTTCGTACCAGCCAATTCAGGCGCTTTTTCTTGTACCCGTAACCATTGGTCCATTCCACCCGGATTTTTCGAACACGACGGCAACTCCGGAATCCCTTATCACGGCGGGCAATTGTTGGGAACCCTCTCGAACATGGAGGGGCACGACAGCAGCACCAGCAGCACAGGCGGCGGAGTCGATGGAGGGTTGGATGAGAGCGCGAACAAGGGCTCCGATCGAAAGCAGCGACGCCGCATCGCTCAGCCCGCGACAGCATCCGTGCACCTATCCAGGTCCCTTGTCCCATCAATCGCAATCGCTGTTCCCCCGTCTTGGAGGGGGAAGAAGGGAAGGGCTGGGCTGCCAGGCCATTGACTGGTGGAAGCTTCTCCCCAGCTCCAGGGCAGCTCTAGTTCCAGCTTCCCCGTCAGCTGCAGGCCACAGCTCGGTTGCGGCTCGTCATAGGATCGGGCTTTTATCACCATCTCGCAATTTGGCGTGTCCAGGCCCCTGGCCCTCACGCAATTTGCTTCGCGCTCCGCTGAGCCACACAAATTTTGCTGGGGTCTTTCTCGGTCTTCTCTCGACTCTTCTCACTATTGCCCCTACGGCCACATTGTGTTGTCGGCTTACTTCGCGCTAACGCCGCTGCTTTTCCCTGTTGGGGTTTTCTGCTCTGTCTGCTTTTCCCCCACGTATTGCCTGCGCAATCGGGGCTGCAAAACATATCCCAGACTGGAGCTGCACATGGCTGTAATGGGTAAATTGGAGAAAGAAAAAAAGAAGAGTCACACGCGGGTCTCGGAGGCTGGTTGTTGCTGGCCGACTATCCCGGCTCCGAATGACGCAAACCCACCAGTTCTTGCAGCAGCTTACTGCGGCAGAAGCACAGCAGCGGCGTGGTTGCCTTGAGTCTTGACGCTTGACGGTGGCTCCAGGTGGGCAATTGGCAAGATTGGCTGGCGGATCCCGAGCAGAGCGGCGGGTTGGGGGCTCCGCTTTTCCACAGGTCCAAAAAAGCAATGAACAAGGTTTTCCAGGTTCATTGCTCCTTTTGTATTCTGTGGGGAGCGAAAAGAGCGTCAATCTTGACCAGGGTCCCCCATGCGAGCATGGTCGCGTTCGCAGCTGCGTGTGGCCTTTTCGCAAATTGCAACGCAAGAAAGAAGAGAGACACCGGAGAGCGGCAGGATCCAGCACCAGCAGCCACCAAGGACCATGGCACCTTTCATCACACAACAATGTGCCAAAATGTCTAGCAACTTCGGGGCTAGCCTTCCAGACTAGGTGCCACCAAACACGGCTTACACACCTGGATACACCCCAAGGCACCCAGGGTACACAAGGACAAGCACCACCAAGGTCACCACCACCCAGCCGTGCCAGCCCGGGCCAGGAACCAACAGCCATGCCCGCGGCCAAGGAACAAGCGGCAGCGCAACGCGCCAGGAACCACCGCCTTCCAATTTGCCTGGGTTCTTGTTCTGGCGGATACGGGCTATCTTTCCTCACCTGGCCTTTATAACCATCGGCGACACCCAGATCGCGCTCCCAGCTGATCTCCCACTTTTGGTTCGCCGCGCGTCGTCATATCTGCCCCCCAAAGGACCCATTACACCACCGCTGTGCTGCCCACCGGATTTCGCTTAAAAACATCGTCATTGTTGACAATTTTTACTGACTTGCTTTCTCTCCCCCCTCTATAGTTTGTCGTCGACAACAACTGGATCACAGACCACACTGCCCCTCAAGAACCTGATCACGAGGGCAACGTAAACAACTTTCTCACCCCCGATCAAATCGTTAAGGAGGATACCACCGCCGCAGTCATGAACACTGTTACTCCCGAATCTACCACCGCCGCCTTGGCTAAGGACGTGCCTCTCGAGAACAAGGAGGAGCTCCCCCAGGCTACCCCCTCCGACATTCCCGGCGGCTTCCCCGTCACCCCCGCCAACGAGCTTGACAAGTTCATTGGTGTGAACCCTATCCCCGCCCAAGATGTCACCGCTGAGCCCGTAACCGTCGCACCTGGCGAACCCCTTCCCGCGTCTGTCAAGGCTGGCGATATCAACGAGCACGTCAAGCTTGACAAGGAGGGTTACGAGGACTCTAGCGCTCTCCCCGGCCTCTCCAAGGAGGAGACCACCGTTCCTGAGGTTACCGCCTACACGATCCCCGAGTCCAGCTTGCCCATTGCGACCGCGGATGCCACCATCAACAGCGCCGCACCCACATCCACCACCGCTGCTCTGGCCGCCGAGGTTCCTCTCGAGACCAAGACTGCCGAGGTTCCCGAAATTGTCAAGGAAAGCCAAGAGAAGGCACACGCCGAGCCTGAGGCCAGCGCAAACCCCGAGGCCGTCCAGGAGAAGGCCGTTGTTGAGGACGAGCTCCTCGAGAAGGTCCCCACCGCTCCCTCGACTTCTGAGGGCACCGCCGGGTTCGGCACTCAGAAGACTGAGGCTGCTGGTGTCGTCGTTGCCACCGCTGCCACTGTTGGTGGTCTCGTCGCTGCCGCCGCCATCAACGCCAAGGACACTGTCGTCGAGGCTGCTGCTCCTCACGTTGAGCAGGCTACAGTTGCTGCCACTGACGCCGCTGCTCAGCTCCCCGAGCCCGTCAAGGAGAGCCTGCCTGTGAGTGTTCAGGAAACCATCGGCGGTCAGACCAAGGAGGAGACCCGCGAGGAGGTCGCTCCCGAGGTTCCCACCGTCGTCAAGGAGTCTATCGCCGAGGCCGGCAAGAGCCCCGAGGCCGCCGCCAACACCGAGGCTGTCATCGAGAAGAAGGAGGTCGAGGCTGAGCTCCTCAAGGAGGTCAAGCCTGTCCCCGCCGTCGGTGAGGAGACCAAGGTCGAGGCCGAGAAGCCCAAGGTTGAGGCTGCCAAGGAGGAGGTCAAGGAGACCAAGGAGGAAGTCAAGGAGGGCGAGAAGACCAAGACTGAGGCCGTCAAGGAGGAGGCTAAGCTTGCTAAGGAGGAGGTTAAGGCTGCTGTCACCAAGGATGACTCTACAAAGGAGGCCAACGGTGCCAACGGTGTTCACACCACCGCCAACGGTGCTAACGGCGCCAGCCTCACCTCCACCAAGGAGCCCGAAGTTCCCACCACCCCTGCCAAGGCCCCGTCCTCCGTTCCCGAGTCAACGACACCGAGCAACACCAAGGCCACTGAGAGCCCTTCGGGCACCGAGAAGAAGAAGAAGAACCGCCTGAGTGCCTTCATCGGCAAGCTCAAGGCTAAGGTGCACAGCAAATAAGCGGCATAATGATGATGATGTTCGCCGTTAGGATGTATGTGGATGGGAGGCATTGTCTTTCGCCTCGGCTCTTGTGGATTTTCTTGTCGGGTGCTGCGTATTTGGGTTGTTTGTCGTTTCTATGATTCCCCTGGTCCACTTTGCATGTGCAAGAGCTCGAGAGGTAGAATGAGGCATGGCAGCTGTATGTCGTCGATGTTGGAAGTACGGCCATTTCTGTTGGCCTCTAGAATTAATTGAGGATGATGTGGGCTGCCGCCTCTTTCAGTTTTGCTCCTTTTGTTGGTACTTCACATGGCTCATCTGCATCGGACTATCCTGTACCATAATACCTCGTTCGAGCCTAATTTGCATATGATCAATTGAGCCAATACAATGAGGTACTGAACACTGGTGACTGACTACTGGTGAGGCATGTGACTTGGATAGGATATCTCCTGCTGCTGACTGACGTTATGGATGAAGTCGTTACCACGGAAAAAGGTTGATAAGTGCCTACTACCTTATGGTAAAGTCCAATGGGGTAACTTGTGACTTGACACGCCGTTTTGATTCGTCGCATCAAGCCAACGCGTCAGGTGCCAGGCACAGGTGTACTGCACGTCAAACGAAATAAGTCAATCGATGCACGCAAGAGACCTCGAGTCGTGACTGGAACCGACGGAGGCGACCGAGTCACGTGACAATTCCAGCCGTTCGGACATCCCAGTACGTACTTCCGGGTGCCGAGCTTTCCCTCAAGAGCGTCACGGCAACTTCGATTTGCCCCGCCAATGACTCTACGCACTGCTACTGCTACAGCTGCGGCATCCTCTCGACATCCGATTACCTGATCCCCACCCGTCACTAATGGGGTCCGTCCACTTTGGACCCCGTCTTCTTCTACATTCAACATCTTCATTCATCTAACCATAGCACCTCAGCCGAAGCGTTCAAGTTTCTTTTTGCCTCTCTCCTCCTCGATATACTTGTTTTTGTTCAGATAGCCTTGGGTCAGTTGGCCTGCAGTGGCAACCCCCGATCCGTCCTTTCGTTCCCTTCGCTCGCGCCGCATTGCATCACGACATTGGCCACAGGGGGCCGATCGAATCGATCAAAGCTTCCGCCAGCGGACAAGCTGTTGCGTCACGTTCCCTTACGATATCCGGGTACCCGAATATGAGCTCGACTTCGTCAAACTTGGGCAAGTCCCTTTCAGCATCGACTTCCCATTCGCCTTCGATCCAGCCTGGTCCCGTCACCGCGAATTTCGAATCCAATCGCCGGCCCTCCCAACCCAGTCCTTCATTCCCACACGCAGCCCCCCGGAAGGGTCAGGGCTCTCGGAAGCAACACAAGATGCAGCGAAGACCGGGGCTTGGCGACGCCAGACACGCGAACCCAGACGATGACGATGCTATGGCCGAGATACGGGCCATAGGGAATGCCAACAGTCGACGAGGTCAAACCTCAATTACACACCTTCTGAACTACAGCCGTCCGCCGAGTGCTTACGCGGATCATCATTCTTATGCTCGGAATTATAGACGGAATCCGACTTGGGGGCCTGGCTCGGGACACCATGCCGTAGACAAGGCGAGATACGTGCATGCGAATTACAGATTTGTCGTCTCACCGGAAGGCAATTACGCTAGCCAAGCGGCTGACGCCGATGTTCATATCGATTGGAATAACGTCCTGCAGATTTTGGCCTCATCCGAGTCGCAGGGGGCTAGTTGCCCGATCTGCCTGTCAGAACCGGTGGCGCCACGAATGGCAAAGTGCGGTCACATTTTCTGCCTTCCATGTCTGATTCGGTTTATGAACTCGACAGATGAGGACTCAAAGCATGGAAAAGGTGCAAGGTGGAAGAAATGTCCGCTCTGCGAAGACAGCGTCTACCTTCACGAGACGCGGCCTGTGCGTTTCTATGCGGGCCAGGAGAGCCCTCTGCCGCGAGTTGGCGATGACGTTGTCCTACGTCTCATGGCCCGGACAGCCAAGTCAACCCTTGCATTGCCCTGGGAGAATGGCTCTGACGCGCTCAATGTGTCGGACGACGTGCCCTGGCACTTTGCAGCCAATGTTCTGGATTATGCCAGGATCATGAAGGGAACTGGAGACTACATGTTGGAGCAATTCAACGAAGAGATTGAGGCGCTGCGCAAACAGGGAACCGAGGACCAACTTCTTTACCACGACGACGATGAATGGACCAAGAAGGCGATCCGGGCCATTGATGCGGCGAAGGAGAAGGTCCAAGACCTCGGCAGGAACGATTCCATGCTGCCAAATAAGAAGCTGGGCAACCAGAACAAGACCGTTCAACCTGACTTCTACTTCTACTCATCACAGCCGCATCTCTACCTATCAGCTCTCGATATTCGTATTCTCAAGACGAAATATGGCGACTTTTCTGCATTTCCATCCACGTTGTTGCCTCGCGTCGAGCACATTTCGACAGGCCATGTTCTAGATGAGGTACAGAGAAAGCGGGCCAAGTATTTGGGTCATCTTCCGTATGGTTGCCGAATCAGTTTCTTAGAATGCGATTGGACAGACATTGTGTCGGCGGATGTCCTCGAAAAGTTCGCTGATGAGATCGGCCGGCGGAGAAAGCGGAATCGTGACAAGGCCGTACAGGAAGAACGTGAGAGGCTTCAGTCCGAAAGGATTGAGGCTGCCCAGTTCAAGAGTACCGCGGCTATGCGACGAGATTATGGACCGATCGAAGAGGACCACGTTCCTGCGTTGAACTTGGAAGAGTTCCAGCCCCTATCGAGCCACGCCAACGCTACGCCGCCCGATCCACGACCGGGATTCGAGCATCTTGCAACCATTTCTACGAGTCCTTCCACGCAGAAGACCGTTTGGGGCACTTCTGTCGTGCCTGGGTCCCCAGAGCTTGCCCCGGCTTCAATGCGTCAACTTGACGACGGGTGGCTCAAGGATGAAGACTTGTGGGGGCCTCAAGAGCTTTCTTTCCAGATGGAGGCTTTGGGTATGACTGAGCCCGGTCCCTCTAGCAGTAGTGCCGCCTTTGGGGCCGGTAGTAGCAGCAACAATGGCGGCGGTGGATCAGGAGGAGCTGGTAAGGGAAAGAAGAAGAAGCAGAAGATTACACTGATGAGCACCGGCGGGCGTAGGCAAGGTTGAGGAGCTCGGCGTCGGGGGGTGAGAGGGGTGGATGGCAAGCGATTTGTGGAATTGCAAAGCGTGTGTGTTTTTGGAGACGTACAGACTCTGATTTTAGTGAGGTAGAGTCGGGTGTTAGGTAGGGGAGTTATAAGAGGAAGTTTGCCACAACTGCTTCAATCAGACTATTAAAGAATCAACAAATTAAGAATGATTTTCACCCCATCGACCCGTGCTTTGGAAGGAGAGGTTGGTTGTTATTCTGTAAGAAGATATCAAGGCATGGTCAAATGGCAAGGTACCACACAGAGTTTCTGGTAGATTCTAGAACTCTTGGGAGTTCCGAGCAACGTTATATTACGCCGTTTTCCTTAGTCACGTTAAACGTAAAGTATGGTCTGCCCGAGATAGACGCCGATTGCTTGTCCCAAGGGGTTCAAACTTACCTTCCGTGGTCTTGGAATGTGGTACCCCTTTGTGGCTCTTAATTTTCCTGGCCTTTTTTCTTCCCAGTTAAGGAAAGACTGAGCTAGGTCCAAGGCGTCTGTTGTACCTCGTTTCCAGCCTCGGTGACGGTCGTGGGCGGATACGTTGAAGCGGGATAGTTGATGTTAGACAAGGGTGTGTTTTGTGTATTTGTGCACGTGTTTGTAACTGTGTATCTTGAGTGGTTATTTAGCTAGATGGCTATGGGATGAAGGAAAGCCACTGTTTATATTACCTCAAGCACGGAGGAGAAGAAGGAAGGTAATTTTCATAGCTCGTAGGTTGTTCTTTGGTGGCTAGTCATCTTGCTCCCATCTTATGGCACTATTACGTGGGTGTCATTGATGGTATACGTATTGGGAGGGGTTCATTTTGTTTATGTATGTGTGCTCTAGATCATGTTAGATCTCCCTCGGAATAGCTCTTGACGTGTCGTTCTCTAGTAGAGGAAAGAGAAATGACTTTCGTGACTTGTGCTTAAGGTTCTGTGTGATTTCTGTCTATAGGCCGATTTCATGTCATGGACTATCATTAAAGGAGGAGAATGGACTAACTTGGGCATGGAGGATCACCGTCACACACTGCGCGTCTCAGGGAAGGGAACTTTAGTCATTGGCTTGTGCTCTAGATCACGTGTCGCGCTTTTTCAGGGAAAGCGGAACATCTTGTATCTTAATAACAGAGAGCAGAAAGCCGTGGAGGCTTTGCATCATTATAGCCCTTGTCTTACGCGTACTGCTGGTAATTAGTTCATTTGTTACTTCATTTAGTGCTCATGCTGCCAGGTCGAGGCGACACTAGGGTTCCTCCGATCTAACTAGTACTTATGAGATCGTCCTCAACTATCAGAACACATCTCTTTACCATTCTTCACGTTTGTTCGTTTACGTATTCGTGGAATAGTAAGGTTGCGTTGATGACTCGGTCACACTAGCAAAGAGGAATCCAAAGCCCGGTAAGGATAAGACTGTTATGGTCCTACCAATGTCCTTAATAAGAAGGGCAATGAGACTGCCAGCTCTGATAAGGACTATGAGAAAGGAGCGAAGAGACTACAATGCCCGGACTCTTCACGCTCCTGCCTCTTTAACAAGGCAAGCCATGCTTAGGCCGCCACCTTATGGACCGCCGCCACCATGCATGATTGGCATGTAGGCACTAACTCAAGGTCAATATAACTGCTTGAGGAGCGACAAGGCTTTTTCCGTTTTATACTTGAGAGAGCTGGCTAGAAAGGGGGAAAAAAGCCTCAAAAACGGGACTTTGTCTCTTACACTCACTACAACAGACGCACATAACGGGGTTGAGTAAGAAGCGCATCATATAGCCAGCTGTATCGGGTCTCGGGTTCTAACGAGTAAGAGCAACTTCACAAAGACCCAGTGAGAGTCCCAGTAACCAACTTGAAAGCAAACCTCCCACGTTTCGATTATTGAGAGAGGTGGCTGGGAAGTAAAAAGGAAGTATTGAGGAACAGGGACTTCGTTTTTACACTACCCACGACAGACGTTCACAGCGGGGTTGAGCAGGAACTGGGCCATGCAGCCAGTCTGTATGGGGTGTCAGGTCTCGGAGAGTGGAAACGACTTCATGAAAGCCTAGGACGAGCCCCGACAACGAATCTCAGAATTAAACTTTCCTATTCTTAAGTTTCTTTCCCACTTCGCTGGTCATATTCGTTGTGTACTACGTAATGGAGAACCAATAGGCAATAATGAAAGGTGCCGTTATGGTTCGGTGGCTGTATGAGTTATGTACTATTTATAAGAGAACATGAACGAACGGGCAGAGAGGAAGGTACTCACTCTCTCGCTTCGCGGGCCGTATTCGTCGTGGACTACGTCACGGAGAACGGATGTGTCGTAGTAAGGAGACTTTAACCGATTTTGCACTTAGGTTGCCAGGCGATGTGACTGTTTGCACGTTTATAGCGATGTGGCACCAGGGATTCAGACTTACGCACTGGGGCCACGAACCCCATGCACTGCTCAATTGTGCTGAGAGCTAAGTATGAACGGTCTGTCGATCCCCTATTTATATATGCAGCTCAAGCGCCCTCACTATCTTCAGGGGGGGGGGGGGGGGGGTTGTATGGATCTGTGCCATTGAAAAGACAAAGACATGGCTTCGGATCGATGCAAGTTGTGTGAATGCCATGATCAATCGGATAGAGAGAGGAGACAAAGGACAGTCCTTCTCCAAATGGATAAAGAAGCATCACAGGTCAGCCTGCTGCATCATGTTTCTTTGCCTTGGAAAGTCTTGCCTCGTAGCAATCAGGTTTGTAAGCGCCATCTCGTAGATGATAAACCAACATCGGGAACTCGGGAGTCATCCCCAGAAGCTCATCCGGAACACACCTCTACCAAACCAAGCTCTACTCAAACGACCTCCAGGTATATCACGCCGCAAAAATCTTCATGAGCCCCTCCAACGCCATATTTCCACCACTGAACACCAACCCCAAATCCCAACCCTCCTCACCAGCCTCCCTCTCCACCATGGCCCTGAAATCCTCATTGAACAGCGCCACCGCAAGCGGCACCGCACCGCTCGGCTCGACCACGAGCTTGAACCGCTCAAAAACGAGCTTCGTCGCCGCCTTGATCTCCTCCTCGGATACGCTGTACATATTCTCCACCAGCCGCCGCTCGTAGATGACGGACCACGGGTGCTTGCCCACGGGCGTCCGCAGGCCGTCGGCGACCGTCAGCGTCTTTACGCTCTCGACGCGTTTCCCACTCTCGAAGCCGCGCTTGCAGTCGTCCGCGCCCTGGAACTCGGGTTCCGCGCCGAACACCCTGATCCCCGTCCCCTCGCAGCTGAGTGCTACGCCGGAGAGCATGCCGCCGCCTCCGCAAGGGGTCATGATCGCGTCGAGACCCTTGTTCTTCTTCTCTCCGTCATCACCATTCGATACAGCTACGGGAAGGCCCGTAGAGTTGAAGGTAGGGTTCTCGGCGGAGTGGCCCGCGGCCAGGAGATCGCGCACCTGCTCCTGCAGCTCTAGGCCCATCGTTCCTTGGCCCAGCATGATGTCCGGATGGTCGTAGGGCGGCACGAGGCGGGCGCCCGTCTCGGAGATGATGCGGTCGGCGACGGCCTCGCGCTCGACGCTGGTGCTGCCGCTGAAGACTACGTTGGCGCCGTAGCCGCGCGTCGCGGCGATCTTGTTGGGCGGGGAGATGTCCGGCATGACGATGTGTGCTGGGATGCCGCTTTCTCTGGCGGCGAGAGCCAGGGCTTGAGCATGATTTCCTGGTGGTGGTGTTAGTACGTTCTGTTGAAATCAAGAAATACACATCGAGATAGTCTCCTATGTTTGTTCGTTTGTTCACTGAGTAGGAAACAGAGAAGCATCCATACCTGAGCTATGCGTAACAACACCCTTCTCTTTACCGCCGCCCTCAGCCCACCCGGGCTCCTGCTTCAACCTCTCCACGGCGTGAAAGGCACCGCGGACCTTGAAGGCGCCGATGCGCTGCAGGTTCTCGCACTTGAACCACAGCCGGAGCACGGGCTTGGCCGGCGTGCGCCCCTCCCATTTCGTGCCCTTGAGGTCCTCGGGTGCCCGCGGCGTCGACGCCAACGCCGTGAGGGTCTTGTTGGTGAGGACGGGGGTGTAGTGGACGTGCGGCTTGACGAGCTTGTGGGCTTCGACGACGGAGGCCCGGGTTAGGGGTAGGCAGGTTGATAGGTCGGCCATGGCTCTCGGATTTGTTCTGCTCACGATGAACGGAGCTGCTTTTGCTCTGTGTGTGTGTGTGTGTGTGTGTGTACCTCAAGTAGGTAAGTGAGTGTGTTGGCGAAAATGCCGAAAGCCTCAAGTAGAAGAAATGAGGCTACGGAGAGCAGAACGCCAGGGCTTTGACGGGCGTCTTATGTGTGAGATATTTGAGATTGAGATTGAGGTGAGACGTGTCGCGAGGGCGTGAGCGGCAAAGGCATAGGGACTTCCGACGCCGGGATCGGGACTTTGGTTGTGGTGGGCGGTTACCTGACGCCCTCCGGACGGGGGGCGACCCCGCCTGAGTCGTGGGATTCGGCGGTTGTCTCCGAAAAGGCTCGCCGGGCCACACCTGAGATTATCGGTGAAATGACCACACACATCTACTTTTCCCGCGGGTAATATTAGAGCCGTATACCAACATGCTAAAATCACGGTTGATCCTAAATCACTCATGGGCTCTGGATCCATCAGGAACGTTCTATCGAGCATTCAACGAATTCATCAAGGTAGAGTGACTGACCGACTGTATCTACGCTCGGCATTGACTCAGTTGATGAGTCCTCTTCAGCTTCTTGCCACGACCCTTTCCCCAATATCCAAAATCTCACCTATACACATTACTTCACATTACACGAAATCAACAGCCATGTTCGACTCACGATGAGTCGCCATTCTCAAACGTAGCAAAGCTGTGTAGCACACCCATCTCTCACAATGGCGATATTTACCTGAAGTTCCATCCCTATGCCGAAACGTCAGGACATGCAGCTGAGAGAAGAAAAACGACACAAGCACATCCGTCGCCTTGCAGCCAGGAGTCACATGGTTGAAAATGGCTTGGTAAGCTTGGGTTAGGTGAGGTATTATCCCAAACATTCGGGATGCGTCCCTGGCAGCGACAGGGATCAACGTCGCCGTTCTCCAGCGCGGGGCATTTGCGCCACATCCACAATACAGCGCGGGGTCCTCGGGGACTAGATTGGACCTCGCTAGCTCCGGTCTACCTAGATTCAAGACTTCATTCTCATCTGGCGATTTTCATTCTGTTTTTTACTACTGGATTACCAACCACTTCGTATTCAGTCGTTGTTTAATTATTCTCAGAAACCCGCTGAAACCTCACAATCCTGTCAAGACAATTCACCAGATAGGTACTTTACCGAAGCACCGCCCAACCCCAACACCAAGTCCCCCATCACACTCCCTTCACAACTCCAAGTATAAGAAGCCAGCCCACCATGGCAACCGACCCAAACAAGCTATCCACAGCTTTCGCAAACACACCCCTCGAAAACCACGGCCAGAAATGGTCCGCCTTCTGGGAAGAGAAATTCACCCCCTGGGACCGCGGCGGGCCGTCCCTAGCCTTACTGGACATCATCACCACTCGTCCAGACCTCATCCCGCCTCCGCCTGCCACATCGCCCGCAGGACAACAGCAGAAGAAGCCCACGGCCCTCGTCCCCGGGTGCGGTAAAGGCCACGACGCCCTCCTCCTAGCGAACCTAGGCTACGACGTCCTCGGCCTCGACTTTTCGCCCACCGCCATCGCCGAGGCAAAGGAGAATCAAAAGGCTATAATTGCTGCGGCGGCGGCCGGGGACGGTAATGGAGACGGAGCAGAGCCAGACGTGAACGCCATCCGCCAACCAAACGGCGCCGAACCGGGTTCCGTGACGTGGCTCTCGGGCGACTTCTTCTCCGACTCGTGGCTCGAGGCCTGGCCTCGCGAGGACAATACGTTTGATCTCATCTTTGATTACACTGTAAGTCTCACGATTCTCAATGGCTTTCAATCGGAATGGCCAAGAGGAATTAGAACATGAGAAAAAAGTAAATAACTAATAACCATCCAAAGTTCCTCTGCGCCCTCCCCCCGACAGCACGCCCCCAATGGTCAGCCCGCATGTCCTCCCTCCTCAACCCCACCACCGGCCGCCTCATCTGTCTCGAATTCCCGTCCGGCAAACCTCTTTCCCAGCCGGGACCGCCGTGGGGCCTGAACCCAGATATCTACCTCGCCCTACTCACCCGCCCAGGCCAACCCCTCGAGTTCTCGTCTTCGACGCTAGCGGGCGACGAGGCCGACGTCGTCGTCTTCCCCCCGGCCGCAAACGAGGACGGCGGGGAAGGCACCGCCGGTCTGAAGCGCTTGGCGCTCGTCAAGCCTGCTAGGACGCATCGCGCTGGTATGAATGAGGATAGCTCGGTCCGCGATTGGATTCACGTCTGGAGTCACTGACAACCATGACGGCACATATCTCTGGTTATAGATAGTTTTCTCTGTTCCGTCAATGATGTATGCCTGTGCCATGCAATGCCCAAAAACTCCACGTACACAAAACGTGAGAATATAGTCTTCTCCATACCCTCCACCCTCTAATCGAACTACACACATACGCCCCTCACGCCGTCGTCTTCCGCAAAGAATTATAATGCTCGCCAAGTCCATATCCATGCCGATAATACGCCAACCAAATCTCCTTCTTCTCCTCACTCTCACCACCACCCGCCGCCGGCCCAATCCTCTCCGTCCTCCCATCCTGCACAACCCGAATCTCAACCCCATACACGCTCGCCAGCGCCGCAAGCTCAAGCTGCCCACCCCACTCCGCCGTATCCCGGATCCGCCTCACGTACCCCTCCAACCCCTCCTCCAAAAACGGCGCAAAATCGTCCGGGTTCGCCGTCATGTACTCCGCCGCCGCCCTCCTCACAACCTTGTACGGGAGCTTCTGCGTCGGGTCACCACCACTACTCGCTTCCTCAGCACTGGCGAGTGGAATCCCCTGCTGCCGCAACTGATCCGCCACAGCAGAAAACAAACAGTGCCCGTCCGGCGCAATCTCCTTCTCCTCGAGCCCGTTGGCTTTAAACTCCTTGAGCATGTACGTCTTCTCGATGCCCCGGTGGTCCGTCATTCCGCTCGCCTCCTCCTGCGCCTTCTCCGCCGCGGCCTCGACCTCGGCCGCCCGCCGCGCCAGGCGCTCTTTTTGTCTGTTGCGCTTCTTCCCTTGACCTTGGCCTTGTATTTGTGTTCGTTCCTTCTCTTCTCCTATCGGCGTTTCGGATTCGGAAATGGTGGTATCCTTCAACTTCTCCGCAACCTCGGCAGTCTCGTCGTCGTCGTCGTCTTGAACCTCCTCAGCACCACCACCAGACAACTCAGCCACCTCCTCCTCATGCTTCGCCTTCAACTGCCTCTCCAGCTCAGCGCACTCGTCATTCACGCCCTTGCGCGTCTTTTTAGTCGCGTTCTTCTTCTTGCTCGTGATCCGGCCCACGAGGTCGCGCTGCTCCTTGCGGTGCCGCGTCTGCATCTGCTCCAGCGTTTCGGACTCCATGGCTTTTTTCCGTCTCTGTTCCTCGTGAAGCACCCGTCTTCCTCAAGATAGTATTTCGGATTCGGTTCGGTTTCGGTCGGAGCAGGTTCGCACAGGATGGGTATGGGAGGAAGGTGTCTCGCGAGGTATGTCCGTGGACACAGGAACCGCTGTGTGACGTTTGCCAAAGGCGGGGGGGTATTTGCGATCCAGTCCCGACTGAGATGATTCACAGGAGAAATCGAGCGCCTCGATCTGTACTCCGCTGACTACGAGGTCTTGGGTCAACCAGGTGGGAAACAAATTGGCAGCGTCAAAAGGGTAAAAATGCGAAGCTTCTAACTGTGTTGTCACTGGAAGCTCTGAGCTTGGAATGCAATGGAGGGGCGAAATTTCTTGGTGGGGGTTCAAGTTCGCTACTTGCGGTGCGGGGTCGGTGCGTGCCCCCGGAGAGCGGCCCGTAATTCGACTTCGCCCGAGCACCACTCGCTCGGCGAACGGCCGCCAGGAAGCAGACTTTCTCACTCGTCAGGTTTTCAGGCATCACAACCAAGCTTGCTTCACCATCAGGATCGAACATTAAATTTAACAGTTTTTGATTGACTAGCCGTCTGTCCTGAAGGACCTATCTACACTACCAAAGGTAAAATCAACACCACATTGCTGACTACCTTGCCTACATCGTACATCCCCAACAGCATCTGAGACCATCAGAGCCTGCGGCCCTCTGGCCAAACCAGGCATGATGACATCTCCTTAGCCTGCCGACGGCAGCCATCGCCTTTCTATCCTACCAACTCCGTCCACAAGGTGGCACAGGGGTCTAGTTCTGTTTCGCCACCCCACACCTTGATTACACATGAGAAATAGTACACAATGGGTATCGTATCGAATGAATGCAATCCCGCGCGCTCCGGCTGATCCAAACCTTTCGCGACAAGGGACAATGTAATGGACTTGACCGCTTCTCACCTAGAAGCCTTTGAAAGGGTCATCTCGGAAGTAGTCATCTTCCACGGTCGCTCGGCTACTGCCATGGTAGCCGTCTGTGCCGCGCGTACCGCGAGAGCTATAGCTGTCACGGTGACGGCTACGACTCTGCCGTCTTCGAAGCTCTTTGCTGCGCCTACGAGCCCGGTATCCGTATTCCTCGTACTCGTCAGGGTCTCTGTCAAAGCCTGAGTGGGCTAACGGGCTGATGAAGGCCTCCATGCGCACGGTACCAATGGCATCAAAGAAGTTGGCACCTGGGGGTCTTGAAGAGGCTTCCGACGTCCGCTGAGAGCCGGCGGTACTCATACCCCAACTCTGCCTGCTTGAGCCTTGAGATGGCTGGGACTGGTAGATATCAGATGAGCCGGCAGTGCCAACGCTGTTGCCAGCATTGCTGTTGGTGTAGCTGTGCTGTCCAACGCTGCCTGGCCCGGAAAATCCACGGAAAGACAGCGGAGGCGGGACGTGACCTCCGGTATTGCTTCGCTTCCGTCCGTGGACCGCGTTCTGATTCGAGCGCTCTGTGAACCGAGGGATGAATGGGGGTTCCGCTGCGTCTCCAGATCGCTCACGTTGATGGTTGTTATTGTTGTTGTTGCTGCTGCTATTGTTATTGATCGGCATGGGCGGGAATGCCTCCGTTTGTTTGTAGCCAGAGGCGTCGCCTGTCCTGGAAGAGGGGATGCTAGGAATGCTGGGCACACTTGGAATACTTCGCGGTCCGGGATTCTTCATCGAGGGGGCCTTGCTCTTTGTCAGTCGAATGGAATCACGAATGCCAGGTCGCCTGGTAGGTTGCGGTGGTTCAAAGTCCGGTACCGTGGTTGGTTTCGCAGGTTGGGGAGCAGCGACGATTTCAGGGATTGCTTGGGTCGAGTGTGCCAGGAATGAAAGCGCCGTCAGCCATACGTAGTGCCTCTCAGAAGACGTAGCCGTAAACTTCAACGCTCTTTGCGGAGTCAATATGAGAATCGAACGGTTGAAAACTGCACCCTGGTTCTTCGGGGCGGGGTTGTCATCCTTCACATCAAGTACAGACTGAATGGTCACTGCTTCACGTTAGTCAAGGCTTGCGCTAAGTCAAGATAGGGTACTTACGTTTCCGACCAGTCTTACCCATGAGGGCACTGCCAGATGAAGGTTGCTTGCTGCTCCAGAGAATAGCTCTCTCATAGGGAGCCAGCCAAACCCATCGCTTGTGGCGGTCGTTGCTTGAGTCGTCCTTGCTGTTATCGGGCACGCCAAATGACTTGCGTCTCCTGACGTACTTGAACATCCATTCACCGACCATGGTCTGCGCAATGGCATCGACGACGCCCGTGGCTTGCGAGGCGCCGTTGGATGCACCACCGACAGAGTTGACATCGGTGGTAGCCGTCTGTGCCGTTGTTGTCGACAGCCTGGACTTGTGGGACCGGTAGTTGGAACTGGTGTCGTACCGAGGGCTGGTGATGTCGTTGTACGGAAGAGGAGGCAAGCTGGGGCTCTCCGGCGCTTCGGTCGTCTCCGAGAAGGGCGGCGGGGACCTACTTTGCTTCCGATTTCTCTGGTTACGAGGAAGGGCCGCAGCTGATCGCACCTTACGTATACTGTTGGCGCGATGGATGCTGCCGGCACGGTAGTGATTACGGCCCATGCCTCGGCGATGCCACGGTGCGTCCATCTTCGTTGGGCTTCGTTGGCCATCGCTCGGAGCGCTGGCACTGAATGGCGGTCGCCGAGAGCTAGCTCTGGTAGGAATGGGGAAAGGAGGGTCGGGAGCGCGAGACTCTGGAACGCTCGGGCTTCTAGGACGGCCTTGGTGGCTGGCAATCCCGCTCTGGATCATAGCAGCCTTCCGCATGACGTTCTTGCCCGAAGGTCCCGCGGTAGACTTCTCATACCCGCGGGTCGTAGGCTTGGCAGACTGCCTCTTGGGTGCTTCTCTGCTTTCCATATTTCCTCCATAACTCTCGCTTGCGAGGCGCATGGAGTTCCTGCTATGGGCTGACCTCTTCGTTTGTTCCGGTGATGTAAAGGTACTGACAGATGTGCGGTTGGAGGCTCGGGAGTCCGTCATTCTCATGCCAGGGGCGGAAAGGGCGGTTCGGTACTCAGAGTCGCTCACATCAGCATCAAATTCGTCCACCTCATCGGAGCTCTGGGCATCTTGGAAGCCGGCGAACAGACTGCTGATGCGGTGTGGTCGTCTCATAGGCGCGCCTTCTCTCGAAAGTGGCCCGTCATCATTGTTACCAGGGTATGCGTCGCGGGTTTGCTCGCCAAAGACTGGCGAGACCGGCGGTGACGAAGGCATATCCGATAGGCTGCGCTTCGTAGCGAGTCTTCGAGGATTTCGTGGTGGTAGATGTCCCGGCACTGGAGTAAAATGGCGCGGGTCATCACTCGTCACGGCCGTAGCGATACCGACGCTGGGCGATGAGGGCCTGGACGTGATAGCTGAGGGGCGCAGGTGGACAGGTAATGTCGCCAGCCTCTTATCAGAAAGGATTTCTTCAGTCTGAACAGCAGTGGATTTCGTGGGAGCCGAGGAAATAATGGATACTTGGCATCCAAAGTCTTTGACGTATTGTGGAAGCCGGTGTTCGCGTGGTGTAGTCGGACGACTCGTTGGCGGGATGATACTGATGGATGGAATGGTCAATTCTTGCACTGGCCGCAGAACGGGAGGTGTCTGAGGCCTCTCCACCGGTTTGTCGGTCTGAGTCGAGGATGAAACCATCACCACGGGCGGAGTTTCCGGAGGAGGCGGGGTGGAAGATCTGTAGGGGGACTTTGGCGTCTTCGGGGGGCTCAAAGGCTCCTCGACAGTCTGAGAACCAGCAGAGACCATGTGGTTGAAAGGACGCGGCTCGATCGACAGTGGTCGGTTGACGTGAACTCGCTTCCGTCGTTGATTGGCCTCGACTTCCCACTCGCCTCTTGGGGAGGCCTCGACTTCGGTGAGCTTTTCGATCTTGGCAGCCGGTTCCGGTGTCGAAGGCTTCACAGGCTCCATCTTTGGTGATGGAGGAGGTGAGAATTGAATTCCGGTGTCGGTGTAGCTGACCTTGGGAGCGGGCCGCGGTGGAGGCGGCATCAGATCCTCGTCGTTCTCTTGAATCCCGTCTTCCAGGGCCTCCAGGACGGGCTGGTTCATCCAAAGTCTACCTCTCGTAACGCTTCCAGGACGCTGGGGGCTCTCCATGCTTTGTTGTCGTCGGTGAATCTTGGACAGAATGCTGTCGCGGCTGAATGTTCGTGTGTGGCGATAGTTGGACATGGCGCTCTCGCGTCCGCCGTCGTCAGTCTGCCAGTCGTCGTCACCATCGAGGTTGAGTTCGTCCGCCAGTGAGTTTCCATTGAAGACCTTGCCGGGGCTCTGTTGCATGGAAAATCGGACGCTATTAGTCAGGCTCATAGTCCTTACACTTCCCGCGTCGTTTTGATCCTCTGTCTCGCTGTCATTACCGTTGCCGTTAACTTGTGCAGCCTGGTAGGCGGCGACCTCGTCTATCACCACCTTCAAGCGGCTCTCGGCGACGTGGACTCTACGCTCATACTTGCGCTTCTCTTCCTCCCAAGAGTCCTTGTCCTGAGCCCAAAGGTCGTGAACCCTCTGAGAGTCTTCTTCCTGACTTCGGATCTTCTTCTGGGCGGATTCGAGTCTCTTTCTCGTTTCCGTGATGGAATCGACGGCCTCATCCCTCTCACGGGCCAGCTCACCCAGTGCTGATGAGGTACCACCTTCTAGAAGGGCTAGTTGACGCTGAAGGGAGCGACTTTGTTTTGTTGTGGTGGCTACTGTCTCTTGAAGTGTCTCCTGCTCCTGGCGGGAGGCGTGCAAGGATACTTCTAGGTTCTCGATAAGCTTCGCCTTTTCTTCCTGATCTCGCCTCAAGTTCAGGATCTCGGCTACGAGATTGGCGTGTAAGGTTGGAGTGAAACGACGTGGGTCGAGAACGCTGATGCCATCGTCGTTGGTCATATTTCTGGATGAACGTTTAGAGCCCTTGTCGTTCTGTGGGACGGGAGGAGGCGAAGGGCTCTTCTTCCCGTTCGGCGGGGTGACGGAGCGTCGGGATTTCCTCGAGCTTCGTGATGGTGTTCTGTAAGGCGTGTCCTGTGGTGTTGGCAACGCCGTCACGGCAGCGTTGCCTTTGGACTCATCCTCGGTCTCCCAAACAGCCATCTTGACTCACTGGAGACAAAGAAAGACTCGCAGTGAGTTGTCAAGGGCGCAACGGTTCTCAATTGAACCCCTCAAAAAAGAAGTGTAAGCATGCAGGTTATGGTCGGTTGGCTTACAGCGAGCAAATGTGCTTGGATCGCCAGCCGTTTCGGGGAAAATCAAATGTAGGGGATCAAAGCACACAGCTGAGCCCAGGGATCCTTGCTGCCGGTGGAAATGACAGGCGCCAGAGGAGCAGTCTGACCGCGCAATCACTGGTGCATTGACGCTATTCAACCCCCACTGACTCTTGGTTAGTGTTCGATGCTACGGGAGAGGCACATTGGAGGAGCGCGAGGCCGAGGCCTACGGCAAGGAATATGCATGAAATGTTCTTGGTGAAACTTACGATGCGATGTTGCTGCTGTTGCTGCGTCGCGGGCGCAGCAAGGTGATGTCAAATAAGACAGTGGTGATATGCTATGGGCAACAGCCCAAACAAGCAAAAAGATGAAAAGAAACAGAGCGATAAAAAGGAGTGGTTCGCTCGAGTGGCCGTTTCTGGACAGCCCAGACACGAGTTAGCATGAAGTTATCCGGGGCCGAGGTGGTATAATTGGCGTATATGAGCCGGGGAGGGATGTTCGGGAACGGTTTTGGATGGGCTCCCACCTTAAGAACTGGGATATATAGGTAGTAAATCCAGGTATGAAACTGACTGGCTTTCGAAGCCAGGAATCAACGTCGCAAAGAGAAAAGGAGAGACTGAGTAAGGCGCGGCAGTCGCAAGAACAGATGACAAGCCCAAAGTCGCAATGAGGTCAAGAGCCGTTCTAAGTCGACATGACGTTGTAAATTGACTTTGGTGAAAGGTCGAAATGGAATGCGACTCCGGATAGGATGAGCGGCAACCAGAGGCGAAAGAGAGAAAAAAGGAGCAGGAAGGATTGGCGTATGTACAAGGCTCGAGCAATGTACTAATTATATGATGTAAACAGGCGAGACGTTGGGAGAAGAAACGTCGGTCGGGCAGAGGCGCGGACGAGAAAGGCGTGAAGTGTGTAGGCTTATTTCGCGGTTCTGGTGGGGGAGATTTTGTGGTTAGCATCTTGTCCCGGACCTCCCTCCTTCTTTTCCTTCTAAGGCTGCTTCTCCCGCTGCGATCGGCCACACCAACAACAAACGGACTGAGACATATGGGAGGCTTACCCGACGGGAGGTGTAATGGACGGTCGATAGTTTGTCGGGAGGTTTTGGAAACAAGTCGAGGGTAGAAAAGCAACGGCGTACCGGTTGGTTCGAGACAGAGTGACAGTGACAAAAGGAACAAGGCAAGTTTAAGGACGGTGGACGAGTGTAAGGATAAATGTACAACTGCCAACAGCTAAGTGGCAAGTCGAAATAGATGGGCGCGAGGATCGGTTGCGCAGGTGGTAGGACGTGTATCCCAACAAGACGGGGTGACAGAATAGAACGGCTGCTGCATCCGAGGCCAATGGGCGTGACAATGGCGGCACCTGAAGATCGGGCTGGAGGAGAAGGAGAGAAGAAAGCCGTGAGAAGGCGAGGCGAGTCGAGAAAGAGACAAGGCAAGGCAAGGCAAGGCGCAAGGCGAAAAGAAACAGAGTGAAGAAGCCGGGTGCGAGGCGCCAGACTATTCTGTCAATTCGAGCACGGGACAGGCTGAGATGGGATGGAAATAAATGGGACGGGCAAGGGTTAGGAGCATGGGAAGAACAGCACTAAGGTAGGTAGGGTAGAAGCCGGGGGTGGGAGGTATCCGTACACTACGGAGAGACGAGGAGGAGAAGCATCAAAGTGGGCATCGAGACCATCACAGTGGTAGTGCAGCGGATGCAGCAGCGGGAAGCCGCGAGGGACAGTCTGGATGGTCGATGGAGACAGAGAGAAAAGATGGTGGTCCATGACGGCTTGCCGTGTGTACGGAGTATTGCGTAGGATTCGACTTGGCGAATGCAACGAGACGAGCCATCAGAAGCTAATCATTGTCGTGCAGTAGACGGGCAACGTGCTAGATGCATGTACAGGGCAGATGGATGAGTGTACACATACGTGGACGAATGCTGTGATGTGAACTTGTGAAGTGTATTATTAGTGTGTTGCTGGGTGTGCTTGTTGTAAGCCACGGGCAGGAAGCTGCAGTGTTGTGATGGGATCATGATCATGAATTGAGGTGGGAAAGGCCGGGTCCCTGGTCAGTTGAATGAGATTAGCTAGATTGGGGTGGGATGGAATACGTATTGGTCAACGTCCACGAGGGGATCTGTAGGTAGCGATCATGGCTATGATTGGGAAGCGAACCCAGTAATCAAATCAATCCAGATGGGAGGAGACGAAGCACCAGGGCCAGGCGACGCCGGATGACATGGGCGTAAATTAGCCAGGCACGCACGACGCGGCCAACGGTCCAGCCACGAGACTTCTGAGACCAAAAGTATCTGTATCTGTACGATGTATCCGTAAGATAAGTTAAGAGGTCACTTTCATCTTGCTCTTTCCAAGTTCCGAGTTTTAGTTTTTGAAGAAAAGTTAGGAACATCAAGCCCATGGAACACGCGCGCAACATGCTTCTTTTTTGTACCTATGTAGGTAGGTAGTACCGGAGTAAGGTATAGGAGTACATTGAAGTAATGCTCCGAGTCCTCTTTGCTGCGTATTGTCGCTTACGGACCGCGGTTGATGGCGCCGTTACATCTCTCGTCCAAAACAGATGGCACTTGCAGCCGCGTCTTTGATTATGGGCTTCAAATGAGATGATGAGTCGGAATCCGGCTTGTCCTCGCCCCGTCGCCCCCTCTCGGGTCTCCTCTGGGGTCTCCTCTCTGCGTTACTTGTTCTTATTGTTCAATCAACTTCAATATCTTCTCCTCTCGGTTCATCCATGCGGCCGGACTTGGCTCTCATCGAAAACACCACGAGAGTTCGATATTTTCTTTGGTCTTGCGATTCAGCAAGCCACCGGTCCCGAACCCAAAGAAAGGAGTTGGCAGAAGAAAGGAGATTGCAGCGAGAGAAAAACTCGCAACGGCGTTGGACGGCGCTAGCTGCCCACCACTTGCGTCTGCCCGCTACAGAAGACGGAGAATTCTCGAGGCAAGCACGCAAGGTACCGAACACTTCGCACTCACTGCCTTTTTTTTTGTCATGTCCACGCGCTAGAGCAGTCGAGACTGAGCACGAAGTACTGTGTACCGGCCAGAGTCATGTAAAGACGATCATTGGGGATAAGAAGAAACCAGCCTGGAAAGGGTCCTTGACAAACATCATCGACACCGTCCATGATTGGGCCACTCCTGCCGATTGGGTCGATTGGTGGGAAGCCACGCTGTACTTGGAGAGATTTGCGCTCGCTGGGCAGCAATGAAGCAGTAGTCACATACATTTAGTACAAGGTCCGGACTGCGGGAAGAGGAACCGGCGACCGTTACTCGACATTTCCGACACGTGGGATGGTTGTTTATTGTCTTGCTTTCTTTTTCTTCTCATGTCGACCGAGAAAATCAGCACTTGATCATGCTCTGCCTCGTCTCATTTGCCAATTGCACGCTGCAAAGCGGAAAGAGGCAGATGAAGGAAAGATACGTACCGCCATCAACATCTACCTTAAGGAGGTAGGTCGAGTAAGGTAGCTCTTATGTACTCGACTGTGCCAAGTTCAGCTCTCCACAATTTACAGTGAGAGGCCAGGAACCCATCGCGAACTCGACGGAGGTTTCCACGATCCGCAACGCAAGCTAGGTAACAAAGTAGAGATACGTGAGTGATGAGAAACAAATCACCCGGATGAAACGACGCCAGAGGGGATGAACCTAGATTGCGAATCGGTGGTCGCGATCTCGAGGCAGGCAATCCATCAGGCCAGGCCGGGATGGTATTTTTCTGGCGCTTCTCAATCTCAGAAGCTGCTCCATCGGCTGGAAGTTTGGAACTTGGGGGCCCTGGCCAGTCTGGCGCTTTCCTGCGCTCCAACAGGAAGGATTCAAAGACATCCGGGAAGGCACAACCGGGGATTCCTTTACTTTCCTCAGTTGGGACCTACCGGAATCCCCGCTAACGCCCTTTGGGGAGCCACGAGTGGGGACAGCTTTTGCAGTAAGCCATTTGGGCAGGAAAGAACGCTAGACATGGGAGCTCTTTCCAGGGCCCAGGGGTCACTCCCAGGAGAACTCACAAGGTACGTACTCGCCCAAGGTCCCCAGCGTTCTAAACTCTTGGTCTCCTCTCCCACCAACCCGTCTCTCCCAAGGCTCCTCTTCACCTTGAATCCTGCCCAGCTCCAAGCCTCCAACAACATCACCGTCGAATGGGAACCTCTCCAACATGAAGCCCGCAATTTCCTGCCTGCGCAGATCGCACTTCTCATCACCCGCCGTCACTCGCCGTTATCGTATCGTAGCTTCTCCTCCCGTCATCTCTTTTCTGGCTTGCGGCCTGTCTTCGTGTCAGACCTTTGCCCTCTCCCCCGGCCGTCACTGCCTCCGCAGCGCCTCTTGTTGATCCCGGCGCAATACTGGCTGGCGTCGTGCAAGTCTCGAGTAAACCAGCTCGAGGTCAGCCAAATTTGCCCTTCAGCCTCTCAAGACTTGTGACATCCCACCTGCACTCCACATGTGCAACCTTGCATAGGCTGATGAACCTCTTCGACAACAGCTTACAGTTCCAGCCACAGCGACTCACACATATCTCGCCCTGCGCAATACCGTTTATGTTCTTGATTCGCCATAAAAGAATGGCACGAGGCGGCCTCTCGTGTCAAAATGTCTCGAGGTCGTATCGTCTCCTTTCTTTTTCTCGATACATTGACAATGTTGTCGTTCCCCGCTACCTCATTTACTCCCGGTCATTCGTCCCAAGAATCGCAACGTCAGGGGCCCTAGACTGAATCGCTTGACAGCAGGACCCTCGGGCCTGTCAATCTCTGGCGGAGGCTGTAGCCCACAAAGATGTGCCGATTGTCAATCCTCCAAAGGGACTGTGCACAAGAGGCCCCTGCTGTGCCCAAACGCAGCATCTTGAAAGTTGAACATCCATCACTGATCAAGGGCCCCCAATCAATAACCTTCGGCTCCCTCACCTCCTCGAACTGCCGGTTCCCGTAAGCCGTACCTTGCAGAGAGGTCAGAGCTTTCGTTGTATCCGTATCGATGCCACGGCAAGATAAATCAAGCCAATCGATTCAATCGCTGTCTGAACTAAAACACACTGGGTTCCTTTCGATTTGCTTCTCTTGACCCGAAGGCGCCGAGGCTTGGTTCAAGACCCGGTATCAGAACTACGGAGTACATCAACCTCATACACCTCAGACTACCTACCGGTAACGTTTGTCACGTTCCGTTCAACATGCCACGACTGTCACGGGCACGCCGATCAAGTAGGAAGGAGCTGCGAGCCTACGACGAGGCAATTTTTGACACGAGGTCTATCGGACAGTCTACACCATGACGAGAGAGGAATCGTTATGCGGCAGGCATTAGATGCAAGTCAAAGGCACAGTCACAGGCACGGAATCACGGCGGAGGCTGTTGGACGTTGAATCTAGGCCCGCATTACAATCTGTAGTCGCACTCGCACGCTGCAGGCTGCGCCGCTGGCCCGCTCTGCAGTCCAAGGCTTCGCAATACCAGGAAACCGGCCTTGCTCACGTTTTCACAATCAATAACCATCAAACGGACATTACCCCCTCACCCCGCGAGCAGAGACATTCTCGACTTCGGCCATTGGCCCCTTTCGTGGTGGCTCCTCCGACGTAGCATAAGCCTCCCGATATCACCGCGGGATACGGATCTCATCAATTGTTCGCAAGACTGAAGAGCTCCCCCATTCATTCTCGATGAGGTTGTCGGCCTTCATCTTCTAGCTTATGCGTTGCGGCTACAGAGGATTGATCATACCCTTGCGCATCCATTGGCCTCAACTTCTCGTCTTCGAATCCACAAGCTACACAGTAAGCTCCAAGAGTCAGTCGCAGAAATTTTGGCGCCATGCGCAGCTCCCAGGCGTCCCAAAAGTGCGGAATGCGGCTCGATATCCGAATTCATCTCTGGGTCACTCACGACGTGCCTTGAGGCTTTGATGACCCCCTTTCCCAACAAGGAGACCAAGACCGTGCAAACCAGATTGCATCCCCAGCCTATACAGCCCTGCAAGTACACCACTCGGCAGGCTTGTAAGCCTCCGGCGCCGACGCATCGGTTCGCGCCCCCTCCCAACAATCTCTGGTACGAATCCGCTCAAATTCTATGCACTAAGCAGATTCGGAATCGGCGTCTATAACCTGTAGGGGCTCTTATCATGAAGGATATCCGGATAGCATGGCTTTC
This sequence comes from Colletotrichum scovillei, assembly GCF_011075155.1. NCBI lineage: Eukaryota > Fungi > Ascomycota > Sordariomycetes > Glomerellales > Glomerellaceae > Colletotrichum > Colletotrichum scovillei. The sequence goes on from NW_023336259.1 coordinate 2,541,307, forward strand.
CCCTCACGAACCGTCAAGGTCCCCGGTCTCCATTTGATGGCCGCCTTCTCGTCAGCATCGGACCTTCGTCCGATCCCGCGATGTTCTGGTTCCGCCGCTGCCGTTCGCCAAGGAGACACCAATCCTCTGATCCTCATAGCACCAACAGACGAGCAAGGTTCCGAAGAAGCAATATCTTGTGCGACTCTACGAGAGGCTGGCGCTAATAGGCCAGCCGGCCAATTCAGTCGGCTTGGTGTCAGCTCGGATGTTTTGGAATGCCCTCCCGGCGCGCCCAACTCTCAAGTCCCAACTCAATTCAGGGTTCTGCTTCTCCAAAAACCAGGCACAGGGAACAAGCATTCTGCAAATTGCGCGAGCACCTCTAACGACAGCAAACATTGCGGAGGGTGGGGATGATCCTCTCAACTCCATGTGCGGCGTGTTCGTAGAGCAAACACGCAGCTTCAAGTTATCACGCATTCTCTTCATCCGGATGTCTTCCCCGGTCTCGCTGCTCGCTGCAATATCGTAGTACTGTGCGTCGTGGCTTTCCATACCCATGGCCACGAACCAACACGCAGGATCTGCGGCGCTGCTGGGTGGGACGAGCGCGATGTCTCCTTGAGAAACGACGGTTCGTGACTTAATGACACCAAGCTTCTAAGGCTGCAACGAGCCATTTGACTTTGAAGATATTGGGCACAATGCCACAAGACCCGCTGCGAAATGGACCAAACTGCCGGTTATTAGTCAACAAACCAGGGCCGAAGAGCAATTTGTCTTGGTGCTAGTGCCCGGCCCGTCTCCTAGCCACTGCCACCATCGATCTTTTTGGAACGACTAAACGCCACCCGCAGTCCTGATATTTGGGAGAAAATGGCAGAGGCATTTGAACATGACATCGACCATTTCCGCAGCCTCATCAGCCGGGAGGACGTGGGATAGCATACCGTCAACGACGCCACGTTGAACTCTCTTTGCCGTCGGGGTCAAGCCATACCAACTTCAGTAACGTCTGGCCCCCGTTCTCAAAGTAAAGCGGAGCATATGCAGCTGTATCACAACCGTTTGTGACAAGCCCCAGCGAACGCACAATTGCTTAACGTGAGCATTTCTTAATGCAGCTGCAGGGAATTCAATCTTCCGCACACGAATGACATGCGTCTCTATGCAACAGTAGACCAGGTCTTTTGTAGAGCGCGAAATCATGAGGGGAGAAAACAGGATCGGTATGATTGCAAGGTTATACTTTAGGCGACCGTCGAACACGGCGCAAAACTCAATTCAGAGTTCCAGACTCACAGGTTGGCAAAATCTAGATCCCCCACAAATGGGAGTCGAGAATTCACTGCCGCCACGCAAAAGAAGATGCCGCCGTTTATTCAGATACGCTTGGGAAACGTGAGGAGGCACAAGAGGTTGCGTCAGCGAAACATATTCGCTCTCGCCCCATCACTGTACACAGTAGTATCATCACGCACCCGCGTCATACGAGGCAGTCAAAAACTTTGCGCAAAAGATGGAGAGGTCATTTCCCGTAGCTTCCCAAAGCAGCCTCATCTCTTGACCAACCATGTTCGTCCCCATCAGTGATCCATTTCATTTTCTTCTGCCAAAACATCATTTGGCCGGGAATTTCTGACATTGTTTCTACTATTTGGGACGGCTCTGCCACGTGGGCAACGCAATCCGCAACACATCGTCTTTTGGCTATCCGTCCGGACTAACTATTAGTGCTAGATATTTAGCTCACTCGAATCAAAAGCATGGGGAACTGAACGCCGCGTGCATCTGCGGGAGGGCAGACGTGTTCTGCCACAACCAAGATTTCCCCTTGGTCTTTCGTCTGAGCACTCAGCAGCCACGAACGCCGTCAGTGCGCGCATTTGGCAACTCATTCCGCCACTGCCCCTGGTCCTTGGGGACCCCGCCTGACGGCAAATATCCGGGGGCCGGCGAGGTCGGCGTGTTGCACTGCAATATTACGACGGTGTGCCAAACAACATACCTCGACAGGCTCCATCATCGGCGAGGCACACCGAGATGAACGAAGGCGTGGTGTCTTGACCATATGAGATACACTACAAGTGAGGCTGCCCAATCCTCAGTGTCGTTGAACCACTTGACGACTAGGGCGTCCTTCGAAACATCAGCGAATATCGGTTGGCTGTAAGCGAGCGAGGATGAGGGTGGAACAGCATACAAGATGACGAATCATGGCCAGCACTGGAAGTCATCTATGTAGGTGAGCTAATCACGGCAATGGGAAGCCAGAACAGCAGCGGGAGTCCTCCCCGAGCCTGATTTTCGAAGGACGGAGCGGTGATGCCCGAATTTCCGAGGGTCATGGATCAAACATGGTCACTGGGATGCAAGTCCTTCGCCGGTGCTCGATATGCAAGAAGAGCGTTCGGTCTCAGGCTCTATCCGCACTACTGACTCAAACACGGCTGCGCGGTCAAAGGGGTCGAGGCCGGGTTCCGCGTTGCCACGTGAAGAACGAGCCGAGGTCTCAACGGTTGCTTGTTTCCGTCCACGGCCATCCAAGACGATAATGGCACAAAGCAAGAGATTGCAGTTCCATGAATGAGCTTAACAAAAAAGACCGCGACGATGGATGATATGTCTGCTAAGCAGGCTTGGCCTTGAAAGCTCTGGCTTACACACCACAAGACAGAGTCGAAGATTCAGCCTGACCGTTCCCCCGGGTGGAATAAAGACTGCGTACTTTGACCCTGGCGAGATCTTTGCTACTTGACTGGCTAATGCAACATCAGGATATCCAGTGAAGGCATGTCGATTCCTCGCAGACCTGGTTGGGCACACAATGGGGGTCTCCGTCACCCGATCTCGAACATGAACTTCTTCTAGATCCATCGACACGGATTTCACAAGGATACCGCCCGTCTCGCTCGGCATTTCTCACTGTCGCCTAGTCTTTGGGTGTAACACAATCTCCTCACTTACTCGTGTTCCTCCTTTTTCTCTGGGTGCCCCGTCTCTGAGTACCAGGTATCCGTATTTGAGGAAACGAAAATGACTTCACAACAGACCCAGGTCAACAAGGCGCACAGTCGAGGACCTGGCTCTTGGAGATGAGGCTGTCGTTTAACACACACTCGCTCCTATGCTTTCCATCCCGGAAGGAATTGAGCCACGCTATCCACTTGTTTCGGACGTCATCGCGGACATGAAACATGGCCTTTGAAAGAAACGAAGTGGAGGGGAGGCATGCGGTTTGTTTCGTTTAACATGATGAACAGGGGATAGGTCGTTTGGGTAGGCAGGGTGTTGAGCGAACCCGAGATTGGGGCTGCCGGGATATTCGAGATTATTCCCGATCCGCCCGCGGTTGAATTTTCTAGATGTCGTTGTGAATTCAAGATGTTCATACCGTTCTTCAAAGACGTCATGTTAGTGATGATGGCTTCTTCCCCAGTGAGATTGTGTTTTCTTCTTGATGTGCAGAGTGAGATACCCGGAATTAAGTTCGGCTGCGTCGTCGAGATGGTTTGTTTCCGACCGCCCCGTGTAAAGCAGAGAGCGTGACTGTGGGGTTAATAGATCGTATTGCTTCTTCCATGGTTACGTCTACTCTTTTGCTTGTTTATTGCGGAGGCTCAGTGACCATATATATTCGAGATAGATGTGTGGCGGGCGGGCTCTCGGCAGATGTTAAGTGTGACGCACTTCACGGAGCCGTATTGCACCAACATGTACCGCGTTTTATTCTTGATAGAACTACAGACGTATCTTGGCTCATGTTCTCTTGCTTCTTATACTTAAAATTTTGTAGTATTGTTCATTTGAACCACACTTGATGTTCCTGATGAGGTCATTTCCGCGGCCGGCTTCGATCACCGCTGATGATCAGAAAAAAGGGTAGACTTCTAATCCCTTGCGTGCATCTCAGATTACTCAACAGATGGTATGAGGATAACACAAAGCCTCCTGAGGACATGTCTCCAGGTCTGTCTGAGATTCCCCGCCCGCCCGGGCTGTCCGAGCGGGACGTCGTCTTACCGCGGCCCCTCCCGGGTCCGAGAGAACAGGCGGGGTTCGGGATAGATCAGTCAGCAATCCGACCCCGCCTCCAAGGTTGATAGGTGACGACTTCCCCCCTGCACCCTTAATACTACAACAGCTTCCCTTTTCCATGATTTGCTCGAATTCACATATTCCAAGCTTGGTTATTTGAAGCAGACTTCAAGTTTTCGGCAAAAGATATCATCAAACTGAAGAGAACAGTGAAATCGAAAACATCACAGTTTCCAACAGCCAGCTCGAAATAGAGGAAACATGTCCGGCATAGCAGGCGACCTCCCCAACATCAAGGCAGAGAACCTCCGCGACCTCAAGGCGCTGACGTTTGACGTCTTTGGCACGGTCGTGGACTGGCGGTCCTCGGTGGTGGACGAACTCACCTCCCGCGCAAAAGCCAAGCTGGCCTCTGCCACATCCACCAGCGACGACAAGGGCACAAAAGAAAAGCTAGAAAAGCTCGCAACCACAAACTGGCCAACCTTTGCCCAAGAATGGCGAACCTCGTACATGCGCTTCGTGCGCGGCTACGTGCCAGGGCAGACACCCTGGAAAGACATTGACGCGCACCACCACGACAGCCTGGTCGAGCTTTTGGGAACGTGGGGGGTAGAGGGCATGTACTCCCCCGAAGAAATCCGCGAGCTGAGTCTCGTGTGGCACCGTCTCCGGCCGTGGGCGGATTCCGCGGAAGGGTTGCGCAGGTTGGGCGGGAAATACGTCACCTCGACGCTGAGCAACGGGAACAGGACGCTGTTGGGCGATTTGGATACGTTTGGCGGGCTCGGGTTTCGGAAGATTTTGTCGGCGGAGGATTTCAGGGCGTACAAGCCTCATGCGGCGGTGTACGACGGCGCGGTAGAGGTTTTGGTCGAAGGCGGTGGTGGGAAGGCGAGGGAGGTTGCGATGGTGGCTGCGCATTTGGGGGATTTGATGGCTGCTCGGGGACGGGGGATGAGAACTGTGTATGTTGAGAGGCCGGAGGAGGAGGATTGGGAGGTTGGGAGCGAGAGGTATGAGGATGCCAAGGGGTGGGTTGATATTTGGGTTAAGGAGGGGGAGGGCGGGTTTGAGGAGGTTGCGAGGCGGTTGGGTGTTTGAGAGATGATGGTGGTTAGATCACAATATGAAGCGGGATTTAAGCGTATTGTTTGTTGAGGTATTGAGTGTTCGGGTGGTGCTGCTCTCTTCTGTATCATGCATCACGAGGGAGTGGACGCGATGATCAATGATGAATATACGGCACAAGGAGGGTGGTGTTTAGCCCAATTTACCTCGGAAATTCTCAACAGCAGCAAGAAAGGGAAAGTTGCCCAGAAGCCAACGATATTAATAACCAAAGCCCGGGAGCAGATTTACCGGGCTGCAGCTTGTGGGTTCGAATCCCACAGGCGACCCCCTTTTTTCAGCTTTCGCTTTTTATAACTTCTGTTCGGATGTTATACATGCCCTTCGAGGAAATCTGAGACATAACCAAATGCGGTTCGAGGAAGAAGTGTCACCCACTATATGTAACGGATTAGTATCTGCCAAAGGTATTGTCATTAAGCCTAGTAGTATGGCAGTAATACTCGAAGGATATTCTTGTTGAATACAAATCGTGAGAGACTCACTATTGTATACAAAAAGATGCATGCTATGCAAGATGAAGTCCTGTTGTCTTAGATACCAATGAGCCGACGTTATTTGTCCTTTGTCTCGTGGAAACCTCATAAAGGTGGAATCTCGGAGACTACTCTAGTTACTAAGTGGATTCCCTCTTTGGTCTTCTCTTTCTATTCTCAGTGCAAACGTCGCGCGAATGGTTGAGACTTACAGGGTGAGGGCAGTGTCACTACACTCTGCGAAGGCTCTGAGGATCCAGACCGACCATGACATTCTTGATAAGCATTCTCTCAATTAGCCTGAAGTTGACACTTGAGTTCTGCGCGCTGGTGCTCTATCTTCGTGTTCAAAGGAACCGGAGAGCATCGCTGGTGTCGTTAGTGTATTTGTGGACGCGCATTGCGACGCAGAGTTCTGCGATTTCATTCTCCGCGAGGCAGGAGAGCATTTACTACGTTTACTACGGTACCACCGAGAAGAATATATAATCACGGGTGGTGCTCTTGACCAATCTTTCCATGCCATTGATTGGCCTAGTAGTATAGACGAAGGCACCTTGATCGCGTCGTTAAGGTACTTAGGCTAGTCCGAGATCAACTGTGTCTGTGGCTTTGACTTGTCCTGGCCGTACATCATCTACATCTAGGACAGCCCGTATAGCAAAGTCATCACCTTCATACACGTACGCCCTTCTTTTTGTTCTCTTGAGGCGTATTCCTCTGGGATACATCAGGGACAAATGAAGGAAACGCGCGCGGGGATGGGGTCTTCATTGAACATGCTAATATAATTGGATCATGGATCGTCTTGTCGGGACTGGCGAGGATGAAGAACGAAAGGCTGTTCTCAGCTCAATTAAGGAGGTGAATGCCCACCACGCAAGTTTTCTTTGCTGTTGAAATTCAAGCTTCGTAATCGAGGATCTAGATTAAATAGTCTTTTAGTAGTAATACCCAGCCGTATAAACTGCGGCCTGGTATAAGGAGAAGAACACTGTCTAATAGTCTATGTTCAAGATCATTTTGGAAGGTGTGGGTATGGATTGTTGCTGCTTCGACGTATTAAGTAGAAGCTCATGTCACATATCCAGTACCATGGCTTCTCTCTATGGTTTCAATTCTAGCAGTTCTTACAATGAGTTGCAGGACTATGTTTAGTAGGTTCAATTGCAAGACTACAAGCCGGAACTCAGTCCGAATCCCTCCCAAGCATGGTTTCTCCCATCTCCATTTATCACCATCAGTTCAAGTCTTGTTGCAGGCTGGCCAGATGGCATCTTCCTTTGACACTGCAAGTAGTCATCCCGAGGCTGTCATCGTATTGAAAAATAGCTCATTTTCACTTAGACTTCAATCAGTGCTTCTCAAAATTCTGTTCTTAGACCAGATGGTACTTCTTCCCAAATATTATCAGAGTTTCTCAAGCTGCCGCGTGATAATATACACCATGCAGCACCAAAGAATTGACAAAAGACGACGGAGAAAGCCGTCATGAGTGAACGCGGGCCATACTAACTTGGTCAAAGCATACAGAGTACTTCTTCACCCAAGCACCTCTTGATCCATGAACGCTTATGCAAAGAAGCAGCTCTTTCGAATACCGGGATGGCTTGACGTACATCAAGCGGAGTTGCTGCAACTGTCTAAAGCCTGGTCTCTGAAGAGGTCTGATTGAACTGATTCATTTCCGTCTCTGTCAAGCCACCGTAGAGGTCGTTGACCGAAGTCCCAAGCCAGCTCAAGTACCGAAGATTCACTCAAAAAGAGAGACGCTTGATTCGGAGCTGCCGGACGAGGTACACAACAAATTATGCGTCGATGTTGTACTAGTCTGAAACCATGAAGGGAATTACGAAGCACACGTCAACCTTGACAAAGTCGCCAAACTAGAATTTGTTCTTGAACAAGCCGAACTAATGAACAGTCAAATCGCAAAGTCTAATCAGGGTGATGAAACCTCCTAGGCAGCGTTTCTGTGTTATACATACAGTTCGGAAGACTCGACAAGTCGTAGACTCATAGCTCCAAGTCGCCGAACTTCATCCCTCCAACTAACCCCTGAAGTGCTTAACATTGGCCAGAATTTTCACGAACCTACACAATACAATCAAAACAGAGTGGTGGGAGAATTGTGATTCCCAAAGAATCAGCAAAGCTTATACCTCGGAACAAAGCGGACCGAAGCTCCTGGCGCCAAAACATATCCTCAGCCCATCAAACTGAGGATACTGCGGGCCTGATCAAAGCATCACGGTTGTATCACATTAGAACATTATAGTGATCTTCCTTTACCGCAGTGCTGAGACTGACCAGTGAGCTCATGCTCATTCATTGGCAACATATACGCTTCGGCATCAACAATTCCATCGTGTTAGATAGCGAGAGCAATGATCCGTAGTCGATCAAACAGCAAGCCGTCAATATCCGCCTCTCGGCTTCCGGCCCCGAGTCCAGACGGTCCATACCGAATGTTATAGGAGTCTCATTTAATCTTCAACGACTCAGCCGTTCAAGTGGTGAAGTGGAGAAAACCGCTGACCGAACGACACGGCGTCGGCAAACGTTCCCCGTTCCGGCGTAGATTAGATCCAGAATCTCCCCATTTTCCAACACCGGTGTAAGCCCCGTACAACGCTCGTCCAGCTACCTCACCTTCTCCAAAGTCTATCTTCAGCCGTGGGGGCATATCAGCCGTCGCTGCTCCCTCCATCATCGCGTCGCGCGTCGGCCTCACCCGCTCCATCCGTTTCGAGGCGAGGTGCCACACCTCCAAGCGGGCTTGTCCGACGGGCTCTAGGCCACTACCCTCCCCTTCTACATCCTACCACACCACACACACGAATCGAACATGGACCCAGCCAGATTCCCGCGAGACGGTTAACCTCCTACCCCGGCTGCCCCCACGCGGGATGATCGCCTATGGTGCGACCGTCCTCTCGGTGAGGCAGTCGCGGGAGATAAAATACGTAAAGATCTAGATGAAGGGAGAGAGACCAAGTCGAACAGACCTGCCTCGATTTACACGACCTTTGTCATCGTCCACGGACGTCGTCAACAGCCCGAACTAGTTCAAACAGGCAAGATTATGCCGTAACTTTGAGTTCAGCCTAGCAGACCGAGACCCTCGAGCGATTGGCCGTTTCCCCCTCCCAGGGCTGTGAGACGATTCCCAACCTCGCGTTGGTTCCTTGGAGAACATCAGACACTGGGTCGGTATTGTTCGTCCTGGGCTCCCTACTCCACCCTCCCGCCGGAACAGATATGTGATCAATATCTGCCGGACGGTTACGTTTCCCGGTTCGGCTATTGGAGCCATTGGAGAAAAGGGCACAGAGCGAGAGATGTTTGGAACTTTGGGATGGAGAAGGGAACCCGGAAGGGCAAGACAAGTCCTGCAGCAACGGCAGTGGCAGCAGCGCAACAAGCATGGGAAGGGGATGAATGACGACCTTTGGCGTTCATGCCAAGTTGACCCAACGACTCCAACGAGCCGGGGGATAGGGAGATCTTGGAGCAGTTCACCCCTTCTCTGCCACAGGGACGCAAACTTGGCGAACCCGGGGGAAAGCCGTCCCAGGTTTCCCAGCCGTACGTTCGTGATTTCCCCTTCTCTCGCGCCAGCCTCCAGACAGGCCTCCCGTTTGATCCCATCGCCCAGCCGCGTAACTGCTGGCCGCCGGAGCTGAGCCCCGAGAGCGGTGATTGGCAGGCACCGTCCGAGATCCGTAAGAGAGGAACACATGGGGCCAAGTATTAGCAAGGGCCGCCGCCTGCCTCCCTTGCTCCTATCCATGATCCCCCTCCCCCCTCCCCTTCCCTCGCGCGGACGGGGGGAAGACGATAGAAGTCCCGGGAGTTCGATAACTTGGTGGTGGTGGTTGAACTACGAACCCGCGAGAATGCACATCCCGTTCCGCGGGCCCTCTTTCTTCGCAAGTTCGCACCACACGGACCACACCATTGAGGAATTAAAAGTCGCGCCGCATTGAGCGGGCAAGGGTCTTGACTCGGGATCCCTACAAGACCAACGAGCGGTTCCTAGGGTCCCCCATTTGTTACTGCTGCTGCTGCCTATGGGGACTTCAAGAGAGAGCTGTTAGGAGTTAGGACGAAGTGGCTGCGAAGCACCTGCCATATTGGGGAGTTTGAGGAGCAACCATTTTCAATGTTCGGAAAGAGGACGCAAACACAACGTTCCATCCTTACGCGAAGGAATATGCGCAAGAAGGAAGCAATGAAGATTAAGAAGAAGAGAGAAAAACAGCGCAAAAGATTGCGTGCGATACCGACGGCTGGGACTAAGTCACGTTAGGCCCTAGGGTCCAAGATGAACAGTGACAGGGACCAGATTGGGCGATAGGTAGGTCGCAGGGTGACTAGGGAAAGAGGAAATAGACAACAGTCCAAAGGTCTAGATGCCGATCTTCAGTTCTTCTCGCCTGACAATTGCGAGCGCAACTCTTGTACGGAGTACTGCTTGCAACAAGCGTAAACCCCAGAGGAGAGATACTCATCTGCCTCCACTGTATCCGAACGGGTACGAATGCCGTCCAATGCTGATCCGCAGAGTCAAGTACACCGAATACCTGACAACTCTGGAACTTTTCAGAGTGATTTTCCCTTGTCGCACGGGGAACGCAGTCATTATCGAGTAGCTACTCCATCATTCACTACAAACTTCAAGGGTCCTTTCGGTGTGGGTACAGATATTTGCACTCCGCACACACATACGCTCTCTCAACGTTGTGAGGTTGCGGTCCTGCAGAGAAGGGGACGAGAAACATGAGAAACGACGTCTCCCGAAGATCATGCGTTCGGAGCGAAATGCGGTGAAACGTAACCCGGACGTCTGGCTCTGGGATCTTCTGCCAATAATGCAGGATCCCGGCCTGGTTCGTGTTTTTTCCCCCTTCCTTTCTTCCCTGCTCTTCCCCCAACCCCATTATCTGATCCCCGGAGTCGGGCCGGAAGTGCAAGAAAGAGAGAAATGAAAACCTACCAGATAATCAGACCAGCGGCCGGCGGCCAGCCAAGAGGGGGCTTGTAGGAAGAACAGAAGCCGACTTTGCTTCTGATAAAGCGCAGGGAAGGGGACGGGGGTGCTGGGTGGCATAGAGTCTTCAATGATACTCTGTGAAGGAATGGAAATCCAAGACACCAGTCGCCCAGAGGCCCCAGACTTCGGTGTACATAGGACCTAGGCCTAATACTCCGCAAGGCGAGAGAAAAAGAAAGCAGAGAAGGAGACGGCAGCTTTGTTGGTTCAAAGACCAAGTGTTGATCCCTTCCCCCCTCCCCGGGTGAGGCTGGCTGCCCTCTTGTCTAAGCGAACCGGCGAGAAACCCAGCATGGTCGTTGCATTGGGACCAATCACTAGTGCTGTTCACCGACCGCTCACCTGGAGAAGTCGACCCATTACCCTGAATCCTCTGCTTCGGTTGGAAACTCACCGAGCGGCGAGGTCACCAACCCCAATCTTAATTCAACGCGTAGGTAGCCGGCCACAAAGCCCTTCCCGTTCGATTTACCCGACAGAGCACCACCCCCTCCTCGGCACGGCAGAAGAAGAGGAAGAAAAGAAAGAAGAGGGAGGGAAACGGACAAAGCCGCCGTTGGATGAAAACAGCAGATCAACGACATGCATCTCTTCCTTTCCGTCGCTCTCTCTCACTCTCCTCTCCTCCTCTCCCGTCCCTGTTACTCCTCATTGCTGCTCGAAACCCCCCTCCCCCGGTCCATTACGAGCCGACCAGTGCTAAGAGGGAAGATCAGCAAACGACCCAAACTGTCAGAATGGTACCCGGCCCCTCCTCCGGGTGCACGGACTGGATGCCGGGTCCAGCTCCCGTTTTCCGTGGGGCTCGGACTCTCTTGACGTCTGGTCCTCTCAATACCTCGGTGTCTCTCCGTTTCTCAATGCTCCTCTATTGCGGAAAACGACCAGGTCAGTCACTTTTTTCCCTTCCTTGTATGCGAACATGTGTATCCGCGGCTGTTCAAGACTGTGCCCTGTCAAAGAGAATGCCAACCACTTCCTCGCTATGCATACGTAGGATGGGAGAGTATGTGTCGGTGGAAACTAGTATCCAAACTGGCCACCTTGAATTCCAGCAGGGTCCTTGAGTCGTGTTTTGTGGTTTTCTCGCTGTATTCGTGCGTGCGCCCATCCCAAAAAGACATGTCATGTTGGAGCTCCGCTCGCCGTAACTTGAGAGGGGGTCTCCTTTTTCTCTCTTGTCAAAACCATCTCCAGTAAATGCCCTCTTTCTGCATGGAGCACCGAGATGCCCCTCCTCCTGCCTGAGCAGTGCCGGCATAAGAGGGGAGAGGGGGGAAGACCCTTGAGGGGAAGTTTACCCATGAGTTAATGATGTGCCCTTTTCCCCTCTTTCTCTTTGGCCCTTTGCGTACCTTAGCTTATACAAAACGAATAGAGAGACTTGAGAGAAACGTGTCTCTGCGTGTGAGAGATTGCGAGAGAAAAGGCGAAAGGTCCGTTGAGAGGTCCGTGTTCGATGAGGGGTTTTGGAGCTGGCGGTCCGTCCTGTTTCCTGCATGCAGCAAAACTGGGAACAAGAAATCCCTCTTTCGGACCATCGCCTTTGGGAAAGTAAGGTAGTACGAACGTATTGCAGTAACAGTTTGAGAAGGCCCTTTAGCGCGTGAGAGAAAGCAGAACAGGTGTGTTGGCCATTGCGCTGCGAAAGCAAAAGAGGTTGCGATATGGACGAGGGGAGGGTTGCAATGGCATGCAATGCGCTGCAAGAATCCGTTAGTCGTTGAAGAAACACCCCCCCCCTCCCCTCCCTTGGGAATGTGATTGTGGAGCGAAAGAACGAACGACATGAGAGAGAGAGATCCAGCTTACTGGCTCTTTTACTCCAACCCGAGGCTTCAAAAGACACGAGCAAATGCCGTGGACCATGCATAGAAGAAGACCCGAGGTTGCTCTCTCCTCAAAAGAACGCGCACAGAGCCTCTGTCTCTGGCTACGTCTTTTGCCCCGCTTGTCTGAGTGAAGATCGGCGCACCAGTAAGAAACAGACTGGAAGAGCAAATTGGGACCTGAGTTATTGTGAAGTTACTTCATATAGCCCAAATCAATACCGAGCATCACGCAACTTGGCATCATATCATATGTCGCATGTAGAAACATCACAACCCTGCCAGAACCGGATAGTTCAAGGCGCCCTTCATTCACACGGAGAGAGGAATTGTATAGACCTCTCAAGTGCCTCCGTTAGGAACGTGGGTTGTCATCAGAACTTGATACCCTGGACGATGACATCAGACCGGGGAAAGAAAGCCGCATCGTCGAAAGGTAAAAAACACCAACGCGCAAATCTTATGCTGGCTAGCAGGATCACACACATATAAACACTGGTCACTGGAACAGCGCGTAGGGCAAAGATGATCATCCCATCTCGCAATAGACTTCGCGCCCAGAGTTGCTTATCGAACAAACCCGTTCCCGCTCGCAAACGCCCCTCCCCCATGCCATCAAACGTAGCTTAGGTAGTGTGCTTGAGGCGAGGGAAATCACGTAGACTAAGGTAGCCCTTACATGCAGTGTTCATCACCACCCTCATCCTTACGTCAGTACACTCTACTTCCCCCGAACTCACTCACGGGTAGGTCGGAGAAAGGAAGAGGAGAAAGCCAAGACTATTGCCCTCGACACCCATCACCCCATGACAACCATCCAGCCTCACAGGGTTGTGATTTTGACTCCCGTCCACAGAATCGTCAAACCATGGTTTCGAAACTACCAAACGACAAAGAAAGAAGCTCGGCGGATAGACCCGCTCATCACCAGAAGCCTAGTCTACACCCTCACAAACTCACCCGCCATGGTATCACACACGTTCAATGGTAAGATATTGTGTAGTTCAAACCTACCAAGCACGCCTCGGCTCTTGCAGCTTCGCCCGAGTCTCAAACAGGCGGCGGATCAATGGTCTCCAACCTACCACAGAACTCCAACCACCCAATGATAGCTACAATAGAATTTCCTGCCTTTTTCCACCCCCGGAAACCATCGATTCTCCAACTTCCCCCCTCCCCATCCATCCATGGCTGGCTTTGCTAATCGGGCCAAGGCGCTTGCCGTTGGTTCCCAACTTTTCCCTCTCCACTCACACAGTCGCGCGAACGAACCCGGGGAACCCAAACCGCAGGGAACCGCCAAAAAGGAGAACGCATAAACCACGTCTTACTGAGCAGGACTCGGGGAGGAATACTCATCGACCCGCTCGTCCTACTCATCAAGAACGAAGAAGCAAGAGAGAGCAAAAGAGCTCTACCGTATATCGTTCACCGTATACCATATACTAAACAGTACCCTTTCCCACGGACCCCATCCGCAAAAGCGCCAGCCCATCGTTCGTCGCTAGTTTCCCAAAAAAGAGACATCCACCACACACACACACACACTGGCTCACTCACTCACACTACCTTAGCCTCCCGCACCTGGACCCTTTCCCCGGCACGTAGTCTGACAGACAAGCCAAGCCTACGGCGCGCGCCACTATTGACTAGAGAAAAAACAAGAGACAGTCCGTTCGTTCCGTCAGTCGGTCTCTTGCTCTCTCTGTGTGTATGTGTACAGGGTGTGTCGAGAGATGTACTCCGTAATGGGTGCGCATACACCATACCCCACATGAATTGAACAACTTCGCCTTGGACCTCTCTCCCCGCGACAGACATCCAGACAGAACTCTGCCTCCAAACGACCATCTTCCCACCCACCCACTTCACATAAACCGTTCGGTCGTTCAGGCTAGTAAAAAAGAAACCAAACGTGCGGTTAAACGCCACTGGAAACACATCAGGAAAGAGTAGAAAAAAGCATGTGCCCGTACCTGGCAGGTATCTATTATATCCTCCTTCTCCCCGTCTCCGAAACAAGAACATCCGGGGAGGTAAAAGCGCACCTTGGACGGGAGCGCGTTGAACAATGCCATTATCATCGCTCAACAAAAGAAACACAGGAGCTAGCTCGAGTGTGGCTTTTGTCTGGTTTTATTCCTCCTTTGCGCGGAGACGGCCCAAAGTCCGAAGCTACTACATCCCACGAGCCTTTTCTTCTTTCATATCTGAATCCTGCTCTTGTTTGCTTATGAATCCCTTCGCGGAAAAGCAAAGAAACGAAACGTCCCCGACGATGATCAGCTAAATGTTAATCGAACCGGAGCTTTGGATCATTCTTCGTCACCCCTTTTCTTTTTCCGGTTACACTTCTTTTCGCCTCTCGATTAATCATCGGTCTCCAAATTTAGCTGAGAAAGAGCAACAAAAGCAGTACAGAGTATAGAACAAACCTGCCAATATGGAATTTTATCGGGGTAGAGTCTAACAGAGCGAAGCATCTCAACATGGATCGGTCTAGAACCCCCCGATCCCAGAATCCCCTCTCGTTTACCCTGCTCCCCCATCCCAACATATACCATTCAGGTACGAATAGCATCCTTTGTCCCCCCCCCCCCCCTCCTTTCCTCCCGTGTCCTTCCCCCAAACCCTGAACCCATCCTCCCCTTTCCGTCGCCCGTCCATGCCGGAGAAAGGCACCACCCTCCCCCCCTCCCTCTTTACCATACTCACTGCAAGAGGATCCAAAGAAGCTAGCTGGGTATCAGACAATGGTAAAAGGGCAAGCACACTTCGGATACCTTACAAACCCCGGAGAGGAGCTAAAGAACGCCAAGCCGTCCAAACACCTCAACGTAAATTCACAACACACTCACATACAAAGCTTCCCTTTGACAAGGTAATATCTCCATTCGGGCGTCTTCCCTCTATGCCCACTTAAAACTCCGGGAACCCGGCTTTCGCAAACGGTAAGTCTTTCCTAAACCACCAATCTCAACAGTCTAGGAAGAATGCGGGAACATATACGGCCCCCTCACGCCCGTCCCTTAATAAGAAAAAAAAAAAGACGGCATTTCCATCTCCCAAAACCCCGTCTCTCTCTCATTAGCCTCCCCCGTCTCCTCCGCATCTACAATCTTATGCTTCACTTAATCATCCACCCTTCCTCATTGCCGGGACGTGCTGCCGTAGATACCCTGATACCCCCTTCCTATCCATCTTGGCTTCTTCGCCACCCCTCCCTTACAGTGAGTGAGTGACCTTTACCTTGCCTGCCCCTGAAGGTGCAAAAACAAAAAACCGTTGCCAAAAAAAAAAGTCCGACTTTCCTACAAACCGCACCCCCCCCCCCCTTTCCCTCCCATCCGTCATCCAAGAATAAAGTCCCGAGGGAGCGGAAATCGCGGGGTACGACGGGCAGAGAAGGCGATGCGCGCACGTCTTGCGCCCAGAGCGGTCCTCCTCTCCTCTCTCCCTTGCCTTAGTGTGTGTACACTACCATTTGCTCTCCATGAATATTCCCCTCCCCTCCAAGACCATCTCTCCAACTCCCCCCCAAAGACATGTCCAGGAAGGAAGGGGGAAAAAAGCAACATAGTTTCCGAGATACGACGTTAGCTTTCCCCGATACATACATGATTTTCGTTCATCAAGCAACCCTCTTTCGTCAATAGCAACGACCACTTGTGGTAAAGTTTCCCGGTAAGGCGCGCCGCCACGACAAATCAAGCGTCTGGCAGAAGACGATCGGAAAATTAAGGATGAATGGGCGGATAATGTAGATTCAGTGAGCAACAAGTAGGCCTATCCCGGATGTCTATCTACGTCCGATGAAGAGTTGATATCTTCTTGTGGCTATCTCCCCAAAGTGACTACTTCCAGCCGTGAGCTGCAGCTAGGAAAACAAGTGTTGTTTCGGTATACACAGATTAGAGCTTCCTCCCATCTGCCACAGCCCTTCAGCCTCTCCTTCTCCAAGCAGACCTCCTTCTCAGCTCGCGTGCGCGGATATGAATGGTCCATGTGAGGAATCCAAATCATAAACATATGAACAATCCGGGAGTGGAAGTGTGCAGATACATGGCATCATTTTCTTTTGCGACCGACTAGACGTCAAAAAAAGGTCTGTAAGAAAGACTCCTATAACACCGCCAGCTTGCCCTCATGTGTTGTTTGGAATGAACAAAAAAATATGAACTCCCAGTCTGCCCAAAGGTTTGATTGAATCTCAAGAAACCTACGCCCCAGAATATGCCTCTCTCTTTTCGTGCGCCGTTCGCCCAATGAGGAGCTGGTTGTTCATCCGTGACATGGGGGAAAATGTCCGAATCGTCTTCAAAGCAGAACTCGAGATCTCGTACGTCCAATAGTCGTGGCTGTGAAAGCCTTTGCCAGCGCTTCTCTAATGCTGGCAATCATCAAGTCGTGACGTGGAAAATGCTTTTGCCTCGCGGCAGTGGGCCCGTCGGATTTGCGAATCGAATGGATCGGGGGTGTTGCCGTGGATCCGAACAAGTCCGTCGATAAAAAGGGGGAGGGGGAATAAAAAGTCGAGGTTGCGGACGAGCTCACAAGACGACACATTTACTCTTCCCTTCCCTTCTGCCCACTTTGCGACGATAGCGGTCGCCACCTTCCTTGTCGTCGTATCTCGCTCCGGCATCGCCATTGATAGGCCGAGTGCTGCTTCGTCCGCCGGGCTGCGGCCTCGAGGCGGCCTGTCGCTGCCTCCTCAATATTCTGACAACGTCATAGAAGGCCTTCTCGACGTTTATGCAGTTCTTGGCTGAGGCCTCGACGAATTCGCAGCCCAGCTCGCGGGCCAGGGCATGTCCTTCTTGTGTCGAAACTTCTCTCTCGGTGACTCTGTCGCTCTTATTGCCGACCAGCATGATTGGCACAGGCGCTTGTGGGCTGGCTGCAGAGATTGGCGAGCCCGGGTATGACGGTGAGGATGCACATGACTCCTTGACTCGCTGGATCTGATGATGAAACCGCTTGATCCGTGAAAACGAAGATCGTGATGAGATGCTGTAGACGAGAACGAATCCTTCTCCATCTCGAATCCATTGATCTCGAAGGGCCGTGTACTCTTCTTGGCCGGCAGTATCGAGAACTTCCAACATGCATGCTTGCCCATCAATGACAACTTGCTTGCGGTACGAATCTTCGATCGTGGGGTCGTACTGTTTTCGGTAGAAAAGCACGGTCAGCGGGCGGCTCTTGGCGGCGATAGCAGCGGGGAAAGGATGGATTTGGGGGAAAGGGTCGAGAGAGAGTCGACGACCGACCGAAGAAAAGAAAGTGACGATGCGATGCTAGGTAAAACGAACAGAAATGGCGACTTACTGTTTCCACGAAGTGTTGCAGGCAGAGCTGAATTGTCAAAGCGGTCTTCCCCACGCCGCCGTCGCCCAGGACCACCAACTTGTACAGCACCATTTTTCCTGCCATGATGGGCAGCTATCTGAGGCGAAGAACGATGTGAAGACGTCGAATCTTTGTCGTTGAATTAAGCCGCTCGATTGATGATGAGTAGCGAAAGTCAAAGCGAAGCAGAGATAGAGGGGCGATTCGCGGGGGGCGGAACGCGAGGTGGATGGTGGTGGTGGTGGTGGTTCGTCGGTGGTTGTGAAGGTGGTGGTGGTGGAGGAAAAGACGATGAACGCCAGTCGAGAGCCGATGATAGAATAGGCAAGGTAAGAAAAAAAAGGGTAAGACAGGTAGGTAAGTACGGATAGGTAAGGTAGGCAAGGTTGGTGGCAGCAAGTGGTAGGTTAGTGGAGGCCGAATGATGGTGGTTGTGGTGGACTGGTGGTGGCCGCAGGAAGTTGGGGAGCAAGGTAGGAGCCCAAATCTTGTTGGATTTTGGAGCCCGAGCCCTGGACGTGGACAGTGGACTCTCTCCTCAGCAGACTGGTGGATTGGATCGACCGGACTGGACCCGACAAGCCAGTTAATACGTAGCAGCAGCGACAGCGGTAGTATCAGTAGCGGCGGCAGCAACAAGCACCAACGCAGCACTGTGACTGGGGAGGGGTCGCTCGCGGTGGGTGCCGTCTGTCCCTGCTCTCTTTTTTCTCTCTCTCTCTTTCTCTCGCTCACCCTCTTCTCTTCGTCTGTCTCTCTGCCTTGGCTTGGCCGGGGCTAAGGTAGGCTGGGCTGAGCCGGCAACTGGCAACTGACAGGTTGGCACACGGTCGCGCGTTGCGGATGCGAATCGGTGCGGGCGGGTTGGGTGCAATAGGAGCCAGATGGGCAACTCAGGTATGTGTATGTATGAATACAGGACGATTGCGCGCACACAGGCCGTATGACCTCCTGTTTGACCCTCGGGCTTGTTTGGTTTGCTTTTCTCTTTCTTTCCTTCGTCTCGTCTCGTCTCGTCTTGTTGTCTTCTTCGTCTTCTTGGATGGGCAAAAGGTGTGGAGAAATGACAGACACTGACTGGACTGGCGGGTCTAGCTTGGGACCTGGGCTTGTGTTAGATGCTTGGGTTAGGGAGAAGGATGATACCGGGATAAAGGCGAAGCGGAGCGGAGGCGCACAGCCGACTGTTGGCTAGCCCGCCCTTCTCCTGAGAGGCTGTCAACCCTCGTTACCTCCACGCGCCAACCCGAGCCACCCAGCTCTGTATCCGCCGTAACTTGGGTTGGCCGGGATGGGACGGGGAAGGGGACTGAGTGGCAGCGAGAGTGGGAGTGGGAGTGGGAGGGGGTCGACAAGGGGACAGGGGTGTAGGGACGGGTTGGAGACGAGCGAGCGAGCGAGCCACAGCAAGCAGTTCCAATTCCACCGGCTGGTTGGGGTTTGTTGGTAACAGCGTCGACGGCGGCAGCGGCAGCGGCAACAGCACCAGCGGCGCAAAGCAGCAGACAGAAGCAGGCGAGGGTTGCGGTGCTATGCGGTGCGATACGGTACGTACTCTCGAGGGAGCGTAGTACCTAAGGTAGCGTACGCATGCAGTAAGGTGAGGTGAGGTAAGGCAAGGCAAGGCAGGGCAGGGTAGGGTACCTGGATTATTGGTGCTGGCGTCGCGTCGGAGAACGTACCTTTGTTGGTGTGTGGTGCGAGGTTGATAGATCACGCAGTAGTGTATTCGTGCGCTATCGCAATACCGTAGCGTACGCAGTACAGTAGTGGTCCGACCTCGATGAATCGTTTAGTCGCGGCTGGTTCCTTGCGCGTGGTAAGGTAGGCTCAGGTAAGGATATGGGAATATTGAGGCAAGTCGCAATCCGCAATGCGCAAGACGAGGGTCGGGATATGGCGTGGATAATGGATTGGCGATTGTCACGGTATGCCGGTAGCGTTGTCGTCCCTCCGAGATGCGGACAAGGGCAAGCTCTGGTCGGCTCGGTTCGTCGTGAGACGTCGGTCGGAGTTGGAGAATGCTGATTCAAGCGAATCAAATGACAGCGACTGGGCAGACCTCCAAGTTAGCTCCAAGTCAGTATCACGAGCTATCCCAGTATTGAGATATGGAGATGCCTTTCTCTCGCCCCTTTTCCCTGTTCCAATGATGCCTCGACTTGCAGTAAGGAAATTCCAGTATCCGACGATAGGATATGGATAGACCACACGGGACTCTGTACTCCGTACACAATTAGTGTGCGCAGTAGTGACCAGTGACCACAGATTGGCGAAGGGATGGGCTGGGCCGATTGAGGAGAAGGCGCTGACGAAAGTGGATTGAGCTGTATGGACGACTGGAGGGGGAAAGGCGAGGCAGCAGGGCAATCAACGGGGTAGGAGGGGCAATGATCAAGGATGAAGCCGGCGACGGGAGACCAGCAAGACGCTGTCTGGTATGCGCTCGGTCCAGCACACGAGGGGGGATGTGGAGGGATTGCAAAGGTGAGATGGATGCGTAAACATACCGTTAGTGTTTCTGTCTAGAGACGTGGTGAGGGGGGAAAGGAATGAATCAGCGGGCAAAAAGTTTTCAATTCTTAACCCGAAGAGCGGCGGCGGCAGGTGAACAGTGGACAGTGTTCAGCCTTGGCCGGTTTGGGATGTCGTTTGGTGGAACCCCGTACAGGTAGGATTTGAGGTGAGAAGGTGAGGTAAGGTGAGGTAAGATAGCTACGAATGTCAGAAACGATTTGAACGGATATGCAGCGGGGGAACGAAGAATAAAAATAAAAAAAGAGACGCGCGCACGAAAGTGATGGATAGAATGCGGCGACGTATCCGCACCTGATATAACAATCAAAGGTTGGTAGCCAGCCAGCAAGTTGCAACTGTCTCGTTCAAAATAACAACGATAACAACAACCACAACAATTATCTGGGAGGATAAAGCGAGATGGATTCATCAGGCATTGTTTGGGCAACGCTACTGGCTGTGTCAATGTAGCATGCCTTTCTTCTTCTCGTGATTCTCTGATCATGATGCCAGAGATGGGTATCAATGCAATTGTCAGTTGCTTTACCTACACTGTATGTGTCTGGTGATGTGGTGCCTTCCTTTTTCCCCCTCCCCCCTCCCCCTTCATGATGGACAAGTTTTCTAATTCGCCGAGTTCAATCGCGGCAGGTAACGAGTAGTTCCTGGTTGCATCACATTTGAAGAGAAGGAACGGGTTGCTTGTGAATAACACCTCAGGATGCAGGCAAAATGCAGACAGGCTGCAATGACTCCAGTATTGAGTACGTACCTACCTACCCGACTCCGTACCTACCCCAACCTCAGGTCAATCATGAAAAATGGAAGGAACCAACATTCCATTGTTCAGAAGCTACGGATACCTAAGGAAGCACGGAAGGCACTACCTGCCTTAGGTACCTATCGTTCCTGCGGTTTTGTATCACGCACACCGTTTCTGGCAAGTTGCTCCAAGCAAGCACTTCACCCCAATAAGAAGGTACACAGTACCCGACATCACGTCACAGATTGATAACAAGACGTATGCGTTTGAATTTTTGGCGAGCTTGAAACCATGACGGCAAATCGGAAACCACAAACCATTGAGCGGACGGGCGCCGACATACCAAGTGGCTGATGTACCCGGTGACGCTGGAGCAGAAACAATTCCATGAGGCAAGGTACTAATTACCAAGCATACTGCTCCAGCTACAATGAGCGTCTCTACGCTGCGGACGCTCCATGTACGCAAATCCTACCTACCACTAGGTTCTTGAATCAAGAGCGAGGCTGCGAGCCCGCCTTCAATCTGGACGTTGCTGTGGAACACAGACGGCTATGGAGATGGAGCCCCAGCCGCGCCGGCCCTGGGCGAGGAAGCCCCGCGACACAGGAGACGGCGAGGCTCAGCAGCGGATGGATGCACTTACCCTTTTCGCAAACGTATGTGGTGGACGAGGGATGACGGGGGCAAGGACGAGGATGAGGACGAGGACGAGGACTCGGCGGATACAGAGACACATGCCAACAGCCAACCGCCCACTGCCGCCCTACCCTCCATGCGCCGGGGTCAGAGACCTTTCTACATGACTTACGGATACCATGTCAATGGAGAGAAGCTCTCGAGAGTCAAGCTACGGGTACGGCCCACGGGGTTCCCTGCGCTGTGCAAGGTGACGTTTGCCTGGTCAGGACTACAACGACACCACGCCGGCTTGGGCTCCGATTGCAGCTGCGGGTTGCGAGCTGCATGTTTCCTCCTTCCAACATTAGCGCGGCTGTCCTCAAGAACGAACCGGCTGGTCTTCCATTGGGTCCAATTGACAACCCGCGCTGACGCAGCAGCCCATCTTCCCGCTTAGTCCCGCCCGCCCACGCATGCTACACTCGCGGGCCAGACACGCCAGAGAGCAGCTTTTTTTCTTTAGTTTTAAAGGCGCCGTAGGTATCTTTGATGATCGTTCACCACTTCTTTACTAACGAAAATTGTGACATATCCACAGTTATTTGTCCTTCGCCCTGGATTTACTCATCTTGTTCTATTTTAGCCAGTGCTGTCCTCAAAAGTCACCACGGAATCATTGTGGCACACAGAAACAAAGTTGGTCTCACCCTAGTTGACCGAGGCAGACATATGCCACTGTTCGTACTTTTCCTCGCGAATGAGGTGGGTACACCGTCGTGGCGGAGGCTATCCCGTCCGAACGGTCGACACCGATACGAATATACCTGGTCCAATTTTGGTCAGCTTCCCAACGGCAGACTTTGCATCTGCATCTGCGTCTCTTCCATTTCTTTCGATACATGTTCGCCAAGGGGGGGTTCTTGCCCTCACGCATTTCATTCGGCACACCGTACAAGCTGGACACTGAGCACGATGCTTTTATTTCGTGACTCCAAGTGGCATACTAGGTCATCCAGGCGTTTACCTTCTTGTTGCCGTCGCCGAGCGGCTTCACTCCCCGGCCGAGTCCATGCGACCACCCACTGGAAAGTTGAGCCATAATCGTCGTGCCTGCCTAGTTTTTTGCGGACAGCCAGACATACCTGGCAGCTGCAGCTACAAGCGCACACTATCGCAAAAATCCAGCTCAAGCTTAACCGTCCGGACCATAGCTTGCTTGCCCCGGTCTGGTATCTGTCTGCGACCCGCCCTAGTCGAGGCCAATCGACTAGTGGTCAGTAGACGACGAGGGAACTAGAGCTGTCCCGGGCCTGGACACGGAGCTGGACCTCAAATTAGGACAGCAGGGCAAACATGCCATTGACAACGATTGGAAGAGTCAAGAGATCAACCCTTTCCTAGACCGAGATCCAGGCCAGTCTGGTCCCTCCAAACCACCATCTCTTCACCACAAATCGCTTCATGAATTGCCTGATGATGTGATCTAAACTACTGACCCTGGTTCTCTACCGATACTCAGGGCAGCTACCCCAGCTTATGTGCCTGGTCCCGTCAGCTCGTTGGCCGCCAAGCTACCGACCTAGGTTTAGTAGTTCATGCCGACGGTATATTAGACGTCGCGTTATCAAACATCACCAACAGCGAAGTCTCAGTCACCGCAAGGTGTATTTGAGTCACAAGCATCTGAGGCAACCGAAGCCGGCGGCGTACGAACTCCCGCAGTACAGGCGGCATATTGGAGACGTACAAGTGTGCTTCCGTTCATGCACGTGCCGGAGAAGAGAGAAGAAAATTCGTGCCTGCGACCAGTCCTGCGACTCCTGCCACCTCTATCCGTACCTCTGCCTGACGATGCTGACCATTCGCTCGCAGCAGCAGACTCGCACCGCTCATGCCACTGCTGAAAACCTGGCCCTTGACCCGAATTCCTACTGGGCAATTCAGATGTGGCTCCCAAAAATATGCCCACCGATTGCCCACAATGGACACTAGTAATGCATGCACCTCACAGACCATCCGCCCGCTCTCACTCTCATCACCAAGTCGGATCCCTCGCCCAGCAAGGTGCTGACCGAACCTTTAGATGCCGTGATGCCTGCCAGAACGGCTGGGGTCAGGAGGTCCACGTTTACACAGTTCGTGCCTTGCGCTTGTCTGCCACTCTATGCGGACTCTACCGGTATCTCCTTGCGCCTGAGGCATCACCTAGGTACAGAAGAATCCAGACATGGGATGACGATTGGGAGCCGCTAAGGCAGTACCGGGACGACACCCCACTCGGCGCCGGCCGTTTCGCCCAATCGGAGGTATCCAGGCGGTACCCACCAATGACTACCGCCCACATTCTCCAACCACCGCTCGGCCTTTCGACCCCTCCTTCTCTTCTCCAAACCGCCGTTTTCACCTTGCCCGAGCCACCCCCGAACCTCTCTCGGTGGTGGTTGGTTGTCGGATTTTTATTGATTCAGTAAAGAGAATCGGGACAGAGGGTACACGAAAGGGAAGGGGGAAAAAAAACTTTCATCATGCTTGCTCTCCCTTGCAACAGCTGCATATGCTCATCCGGCCCATTCTCGCGACCTGGCGACCGCGGCCCGCCATGCAAACAGGGTCGGCCTTGGTGCTCGCCAGATAGCTTCCGCAGCACATCAACATCACGAGACGAGACGCCCGGACCAGTTGCTTCGACGTCATTAAGCTATTGTGACTGTGGTTGCGTTTGACCGCCCGATATACGCGGCTGACAGGCTCTGCAAGTAAGAAGAGTTCCCTTATCTCATTTCCATGACGGCTTCGAAGATTGCTTGTATCACAATCTTCGGTTTCGGCCGTACGCACATGGAACGACCTGCTACGGACATAGAGTAGCGTGCACAACGCAAGCAGTCATGTCTCAACCCGTCCCTCTGCCGAGCCGCTGTCTCACCAGCCTCGTGCCAGACCCAGTCTTCCGGGGCGGACTCCGCAAGAGGCTCGCTCGCATGAGATTCTCGCGCTTCTTGCTTTCCGAAACAAAGTATCGAGCCTGATGCCGCACCATGTTAGTTCCCGGCTGCGGCAGCACGGCCCCGTTCAACCTGCATTGGCCCAGCTTTTACCCGGGGCTCGTTCGGTCTTTGCAATCCCGTCTTCGGCAGCCGTTGCCGTTCCGGTAGGCAAGAGTACGAAGACTCCGTTCTTACGATCTGCTTCTCCAGTGAGACGTCCTCGGAGCCTGGTCTGCGAGTTGGCTGTTCCGGCCAACGGTCAACGTTTGAGAGGACCAATGATCAGCGCAGAATCAGGCCAGCATCCGGCCGACAAACTGATTGCTTTTTTCACGTCCCCTGTGTCAAGTTGCTTTTTCCTCGGCTTTCGTCACAATTGAGGATGGGTTCGCTGTCACTCCAAGGGCTGAAGCACTCATGTCCAGGTTGATGTTTGAGCATTCAACGACCATAAGCCGGAGGGGGTTCAAATCGAGTTGATACAGCCAGAACTCACGAAATTGAATTCTTGGCGAGCAATTTCATTATTTACCATTTTCCTACCGCCATTATTCTACTTGAACAGAACGACGTCTCGAAACGCTCCACCTCTGAGGCGAACATATTACCGAGGAACTTGAGAAACTACAATTCCCAAAATCAGGTCTTGTCACCAGTCGTCTTATTCTCGCCGCGTCGTTAATTCGGTGGGGCTAATTAAAGAACAGCAACCTCCTCAATTCCCAAAAGACACAAAGAGCAGGCTGTCTACAGCTTTGTCTGTGCCGTCACACTGCATGGATAGGGAGCAACGAGACGCCTCGATCCCCGCTATCTGTCCCCCACGCCCGGATAGAAAGCAAACACGACGTGGAAATTGGAGTCATCCAATCGGACGACTCCCCCCGCTCTTTGATGTGTCCTCGGCTTGCACTTGTCGTGATCCAAATATATCTCCATTGCCAGACGTCGGCGGGAGACGGTCAAGCCAAACACACTGGGCCTCGGGAAACAGATGTTCGGGAAACTGACAAACTCTATGGCCAAGCCGACATGGTCGCCGTCCTTGCGATTCATATGCACAGCAGTGTGACGTGTCTACGGTGAAGTTCACGAGGGTGGGGGTCTGGAGGCATTGGGAGACGAAAGTCTGGGACGGCCTCCCGGCCCGGTTCAACGCCCATCGTTCAGCTAGCGGAGGTTACAAGATTGTTTGGTTTCAAAGCTTTTTCCAAAGTGTGAGTCTACCGTGGCTCACGGCCCAGCTTAGACCGAGTGTCCCAAAGAAGTACGGGGCTGCGTCTGTCGATGCTTGGAACTGACGTTGAAGCCGGCGCTACATATCACCGGACGGCCTTGGGATGATTGACTCGTGCCGGAAGCAGAGGCCTCGAAACACCAGAAAGCGCGCTAGAAGACTTACAAGACCATTTTGCGGCATAATAACAGAGTTGCGCATCTAATTTGTCTTACTTTCGCATTTCAGTTTATCACAATCTCGTCTTTCCAACTTTGTCAACACTGTGTGCGTCGCCGGCAGATATTTCGAACAACGTAATAATTTGACATCCTTCAATTTCCTTTCGTTTTCAAGGGGGGATCGAAAAGGCCCTTTCCCCCTTCCCGAGCCCAACGTCTCAATACGAAACACGATTTCAAGATTGAGCGCTACCAGCTGCCAGAGCATAATGGAGCCCAACCCCTTGACCTAGCATAAGCATAGCTCGGCTGTGCCCGTGTACAACGGCCCGCGGAGGAAGGGGGGGGCACCTGGGGATGGAAGGACGGGATAGAAAAAGAAACGGCGAGACAAGAATAAGAAAAAAACAAACCGCCTTTCAGCCGCGAACGCACGACTAACCAACCCGCCCAATGGATTTGAAAAATGAGTAGGCACAATGACATGAATGACAGCATGCCGTACTGCGCAACTTTTTTTTTGGAAGATGATCAGGGATCCGTGTAGCCACGTTCTTCCCATGTTTCCGATATACTTTTGTTTTTCTTTGGCCCTGCCAAGGCTCTCAACTGCCGAGATTTGATGGGATGGGACCATTCAGATGTTTATTGTGGTAGAGTGCAAGAAAGCGACCCTGCCCACCCCTTCCGATCTCATTCCCTAGAGAGAGAGAGAGAGAGAGAGAGAGAGAGAGGGACGAGTGTTACTACCTTGGTTTGGAGATCAGAGAGGAAGAGAGAGTCATACCGGAGACACGAGCTTGGAGGAGAGCAGAGGATAAGAGGCTAGAGACAGCTTTGCTGCACAGGCAGAATGGACATGGTAGCAATTGGCATCCCACCGCTTCCAACCCCCCCACGTCACACTCGCGAGCGTCGTCCTGATCTTAGTGTTGTGACATCGGAGCTACGGGGAAGTGTTGCCTGGATTTGCATGTTACCAGTCGCGTAGACGCATTACAGCAGTTCAACAGTCTTGTTCGCGAAGCTATGGGGTAGTAAGATTTTATCATTTCTTATCCACTCGAGCGGCGTAGTCGGGAGTTGTTGAGCCTCATCACGAAGTCGACCTGATATACCCATAGAGAGTCATATCGCAGTCTTGTAGCCTAGGCCAGTCTCAGTCTCCATCTAGCATTCATGCTATGGCTTGAACACTCTCGCCAATGACGGAGACAATACCAGACACCCTGAAGATGGTACGAGAAGATACTACCTCAGATGGACATCAGGATCAGGAAATCGAGATACACGATCAAGCCGGGGGGGGGCTTAGTTCAGGTGGTATGGGAATGAGCTTGAACTTTTGAAGGCTGGGAAAAGCTGGAAATTTGATCGTTCCCATCGTCCCGGCGCTCAAGGTCCGATTCGGGTCCTCACCTCCGTGTAGAGTCGCCTTCCGAGCACCAGGCGGCAGCACGGTGCCACCCCGCTTCCTTCTCCCCCCCACCCCCCGCGGTGCACGGTGGTGTCGTCCCGGACGCCCGGGCCTCCGAAAACTAGAGAACCGTGGACGACGACGTCTCGGGAAGAAGACCGTCTGCGTGTATGTGTGTTCCGCCGATGCGGCGCGATCTTACGTCGCGTACGGAGAGGTGTCACTCTGATCATTCAAGAGATTGCTACGTACGTTTGCCATGGATTGGCGGCTGGTTGCCCGATCAGTCTTTTGGACTAGATGGTACTGAAAAATATGGGAGATGAGGTAAGAGTCGAATGATACCGTGTAAAGGGGAGGTTGGAATTAGAATCTGAGAAAATGTTGCGCACCAGGGGGAGGCCGGGCCATACTTGTTTCTTTTTCAACTGGACAGTCTGCTATAATGGATGCTCAGCTTAAGCAGTTTGCTCATGTCGTACGGCGAGTTCCTGATTCGACGTTGTCAGTTTTACGTCCGTAATGCAGGCCCGAACAGCGGGCTCGATGACATCTGCCTCACACCCAATTCGTCTTTTTCTTCGCCCTGGTCTCCACACGAGCTATCTCTCTGCACCTTCCACGGTTCTTCTCGGGCGTAAGGCTGATAGCTTGTCACTCGAACTTCGGACACGCCGTGTCGTTGGGCAGCTCCTTTTTCCTTGATGGACTGCGGGATATGACATGCAGCTCTGCAGATCTGCCGCTGTCTATCCCTGGTCTCACTACTCGACGTAGACGTTTTACGGGATTTTCACATCTGCCTACAGGTAGGTGAGACATTTGGGGGCCAAGTCCACCAAGGAAGAATTATACGAGAAGAAAGGGGGTTCCTGCAGGAAGGTTGCAGGAGACAGATGGTTGATTCTTATTTTCTTGCGGCTGAGAGCGGGGAGGGTCTTGGAGGGGGGTGACATGGAAGGGCATGGGATTTTAGAGCCAAGCTTTCTAGGTGGGTGACAGACAAGGCTTTGTTACTCCTATGTGTGTGTGGGAAGCCAATTTTGGTGGTGTGGTGATGTGTTTGGATTCCTTGGCGGGCACTTTTGCGGGCATGGTTGGGAAGCGGTGGTGGACTTCATGTAAAGTTTTTTTTTTTTTTTGCCTGATGCATTAACCATCTGCTCGCTCGTGATCCTGATGGAGACGGACAATTAGGCGACAAGACGTCTTCTCTTGATTGCCCCTATTCTTATGAGATGGTATTTGGTAGACGAACATGTCAGTTCCCCTGTCTTTGCCTGAATTTGTCTGTGCCTTGTTTGAGTCGACGCGGATCCTTGTGTATATTCAAAATAACCCTCGTGGTGCCTCATAAGGCGACTCTCATGAGTGCCCCTTGTCGCTGTGCAGTCTCACTCAGATGTCTACTCCGTGCCTTGTACTTCTCAGACATTGGCGTTTCCGGCATACCTACTTAAGCAATATCAGCCTGTTCCATCTTACAAGGTTCTTTTTAGGTAGGCTGAAGGGTTTCTGGATCTGCAGAGACCAACACAATGATCTTTGATTTCTCTAAACCGAGTCCTGACCAGTGCTAAAATGTAAGAGATGATGGACATGTGTTCGCCACTTCCAAATTAGAAAAACTTAACCACTAGTGTTCGCTCATCTCTGGATACGTATTCATCTCGACTACGCTATAGAATACAAGGGGAAGCCCCGAGTGAAGTAGGATCATGTATGGAAAACGGCATGGCTAGACTTAGATGGAATATACTTTGGTGACTGGCACTGCAAAGGCGATTGTCACGGGTGAGTACAGGTCGGACTACCTCGTGATGAACTTGAACTGGTTCGAACCCATTGGATTAAGACGGGTTTGTCGTATATATAGCGTATTATACAACGTAGAGGAAGAGCCATAGCGGCGGGCTCACATGAACCTCCAAGACTCTGACATGTAGAGAGATTTTCTTAGTCATACGAAACAGTATGATGGCCATGTCGCAGCTACTCATTCACAGGATCATTTCTTCTACCTCTCACTGGCTCCATGTTGGATAATGTCAGGCGACAGACGCAGAGGCCGCACCTTTCAGCGCTCCACGACGTATTTCTAGCTAGCTTAGTCAGAATACGGCCTCTTTATCATTTTATCTAGCCTTGATAGCACGGAAAGCTGACTGTGCTTTGAACATACCAAGCGATTTGACCTCACGACCATCTCATCTTTGACTTCGAGAGTGCATAGGGACGAGAAACATTAAAGGGCTATGTTTCCATCCGAGAAGAAGATGCACGAAATCAATTCAATTCAAAGCACCGCGGCTTTACGTGATGATGAGAAGTCGGAGGGTGAGCATCATCATGTCATCCGAAGTCATCAGTATGCGGTTTCGACTAACACGTACTCTAATGAGCTGAGAGGTGATAATTCATTTGCTGAGTATCTATCACTCCCGAGCTAGATTTCTGGAGGGAAATCTCCTCATTCACATCTTTCAAAGGAGTCGTGAACTATTTAGTATGCGGTTCGGCATGCTGAACCATCGATCTCCCTCCGTCGTCAATGTCCCCCATCATCTAAGCTTGCTCATCCGACACCCACGTGAGCACGACCTTTCCATGAAAACGACATCACATTTACTAAAACCTTTGTTCAAGTGATTCAAGTATCATAGGACGGGAATGGCATGTATTGGCGGAGGATGACTTCAGTTTGCGCAGGCACTGTGGGCGATGGGGGACCCGCTAGCAGTCTTATCCAAAATTTTCTCCGGCTGAGATATCCACATCCGATATGGTGTAGTGGCCAACATGATGCCCTCTCATCTCTTTGAGAGGTTAGGCATAGCCCCGAGTTCGATTCTCGGTTTCGGAATCTTTTGCTTTTGGCGCTCGTTCCTCTGTAAATGATGATTCTAAGTTGCTAGAATAGCATCCAAATGGGTGCGCGAAGTGCATTTCCGCCTCCTTTTTCTGCGTCTGACCGACTACGTATCGTGAACAAGGCCGGCAATCCTTATATCAAACAGGCAGACAGGTGCCTCGTAGGTGTGCAAAGATGTTCATAAATTAACATTGTTTTTCATAGTCAGCCATAAGTACAGTTGCTTTCTAATGAAGCCAGATGCTTGATATCAAGGCTTCAGGATGCCTTCCCACAGCCTGCACGTGTATACTTGTTCCGCGTCAACATCAAGAACCTCCCTCACCCGGTGCTCGGATGGGCTTCTATCGACCAGGTGAACAGGCCGCCAGACGGAATCTCACAATGTGCGTTCATCCCATCGCAGGAGCTTCCCAACCTCACATCACAAAGAAAGGTCAAGGGCACGGATATACAACACAACACACATACACACAAGCATGCATCCATCTTCATGCACCGTTTCCAATTTCCGCCTAACTACCTCCACATCGAAAAACTAACCACCATCTCCACATGCCGCGACATTCATACCACATAACACACCCGGATGGATCGGATCTCCAGACACCAACCATCCATCCCATGACAAGATCTCCAAATCGTCCGTCATCCCCATAAGCCCGCAGACTACCTCAGCAGTCTCATCTTTCCCGAGAAACACAAAGACGGCACCGCCATGCAGACTTCACGTATCCATCACAAGACATACAAAACAGATACACACAGCACCGCCGCCGCGAGGCACCAGGCCCGAGATATTAGACAATAACTAGAAAAGACGTACTCGTAGTTCGCCTTACATCCACACTCAGACTCACATTCTCATCTGCCCCACACGTAATACATAACACGTACACACAGAGACATACGAAAGAGAGGGAAGAGTTGAATATGTGCAATAAAAACTTGAACATTACCAATTCAAAGAGTTATGGTAGAAGAAAGGGTGTTGGGTTCCAGAACGTGGAGTTTAACTCGTCCAACAGGTATGGGAAAACTCCAACACGAAAAAAGGGGGAGGGGGATTGTAGCGGTCGTCGCCCACTAAACAACAAGATTAACAAAAACGCCACCACCTTTCGTTTCGTGTCCCTTTGTCCCTTATAGTCATTTCAGTGTCATTTTAAGGGAGTTGGAACAAATAAACAAAAGCCCTGTTATCCATAAACATGGAAGTAACCAAAGCAAAAAAGCCCGGAAAGACAGGACCCCGTAGACGCCAGTTCGTTACGTCAATGCTCTTCGTCTTCTTCCTCTGCTTCTTCTCCCCTTGCTTCCCCCTTATCATCTTCACTCCACTCAGACAATTGCTGTCTTGCACTCTCCATCCGCCACTGTAATGCTTTGTTCCGTTCATCGTTTGGTTTCGTTCGTTTCGTGGGTAAATTTAGAAATTAAGAAAAGAAAATAGAAGAAAAAGTCGGTATGGTAATACCAACCATTTCAGAAAGAGGCCGTTTGTTCATCAAGACGACTGGGTCTTCTAGTCCCCACGTCCGCGATAGTTGCCCATCTTCTCGATCGAGCTCATGATGCCGCTCCGGGGCCCGAACTCACTCATCGGCCTGGGTCTCGGAAGGCCCTTCGTGGCGGGACCAGCGCTGCCGTTACGCTCGTGAAGGGAACCACGCGCGGCAATGGATCCGGGCGCCTTAAGGCCCGAGCTGCGGCCGATGCTGCTGCGGAAGTTGTTCTCCGTGTGGCTTCTAACCGGGGGACCGGGTGTCCGCGAGGCAACAGGTGTCGGCGCGGGCTTGGGCGCCGGGGTTGGCGGCGGAGGCGCGGCGTTCTGAATTGCCATCATCTCCTCGGCAAGCTGAACCAGCTCGCCCTTCTCGACGCGCTCCTGGGCGAGGAGGTCGCGAAGCTCCGAGTTGTCTCTCTTGACCGAGTTGACGACGGCCTCGAGCCTGTGGACGTCGGCGCTGAGCTCCTTGATGTGGGCTGAGTCGCGGACGGCTTGGGCCTTGAACTCCTCTTCGGCGGCGACCTGGGCGGGATCGACGCGAGTGATGGTGCTGTCTCGGCGGATCTTGTCGTTCTCCTCGGTGAGCTCCTCAATCTTGACCTCCAGCTCGCGCACCTTCTTCTCCCAGCGAGTCTCGTAGCTCTTCTTGAGCGCCGCAACTTTGGTCTCGTGCTTGCCCTTGTAGAGAGCGTGCAGCTCACGTGCCACGCGCTCCACTGCAATCTCGACCTCCTTGGAGGTCGCGGCCGCACCGCCCCTAGGCGAGGAGGGCTTGTCGTCAGTGGACTTGCCGGCGCGGAAACTCGCCAGCTTACTCTCGGCCTCCTGAGCCATAGTCTCGGCGGCCTCGCGTCGTCCCTCACTCTCTGCAAGCTTGGATTCGAGCTCCTCGCGCTCCTGCTGCGTGTGGACGATCTCCTCCTTTACGCTCCGAAGGACCTTTTCCATCTCGCGACTGCTCTTCTCCCACATCTCCTTCTCTTCAGCGACTTGCTCTCGCATCGTCCGCTCTTCACGGGCCTGCTCCAAGCTCTCGCCGACTCGTTTTTCCGCATCGCCCACGGCCGTCTTCAGAGAGGTCACCTCTGCCTCCTTGCCCAGTAGTGATGCTTTGAGGCTGCTAATTTCGGACAGGAAATTCGACTTGAGACTTTCGAGTTCTCTGGGTGTAATGGTCGGGATGCTGCGGGGAGTAGGCAGGGCGGGAATGTCAAAGTCGAGGAGGTTCGACATTTGGCGGGCCGGAGTGGCATTGGGGTTTGCTCTGGAGGGTGAGGTGTTGCCCCGCCTGGACGGCGATTTGTGCGGGAACCGCTGGCTGGCCGTGAAATCCAACAGGTTGGTAGTGTTGCCATCAGAGTCCTGTCCCGAATGCCGCCTTGGAGTCTCCTGCTGCTCGTGCACAGTCTCTGGCCTCCCTCGCGGTGTCATGCCGCTGACGCTCGCGTACTTTGTGGGAGACTGACCAAGTTTCGCGAACATGGTCAAATTGGGAACGGCAGAGAAGGTGCTGAATGCACTCATCATCGACTCGTCGGGATTGGCGAGACTGCTCTGGTCCTCGTAGCCCGCGTGGGCCAAGTCGGGGTGCTCTCCCTCGCCCTCGCCCGCGCTCATCGTGGTCGTGTCACCGCCAATGGTCTCGTCATTCTCCAGCTCCGTATCGTCGTCCTCGAAGATCTGAATAGCGTGCTTCAAGCCCTCGTTGTCGCGCATGGCGTCTTCAAGACTGATTGTGCGTTCGCGAGGCGGAGGAGAGACGGTCGGAGGAGAGATGGAACGTGACGCGGGCTCGACAGACGGGTTGCTGACTCTGATAGGGAAGCGTTTGACGCCGTCAGGCGAGATTACTGTCTTGCGAAGCGGGCTCCGCGCTTGCTTTTCCGTTGTCTCGGAGCCGGCGAGTAGCTTGAGCGGTGAGGGCGCGGTGCCAGACATGACGCGTGAGTGGCGCTGCGGCTTGATTGCCGTCGCCGGCGCAGAGGGCGGCGGCGACGGCGAAGAATCCGAGGGAGAAGGTGGCATGTTCTCCTGGTCTCGGGTGTTGTCGTCTACGGAGTTCGAAGAGGTGATTGTGGTGTTGGTCGTGGTTGTGGTGGTGGAGGAGCTGTCGCTACCGCTCTCATTACCGCCGCTCGTGGTTGTCTCAGTGCGGGAGTGGACCACTTCGCAGTGCTCAAAGAAACCGCGGCTCGTTGCGTCTTCAGTTAGGGTCGTTGCAGTGTTCAGTCTTGATTCGTTTGTCGGTGACAACGGCGTCATTGTGCGCGAACTCCAAAAAAAGCTAGAAGAGGTTTCGTTTGGTTTGCAAGTGTTGGAAGCGCGAAAACTAAGGTGAGGTAAATCGTCAATTGATTGATATTTCGATAGGATGTCTAGCAAAACCCCATTTTGGGCTCGCTTGTGAGATGAAGGGGGTGCGAAGGGGCCCAGGCTTGTTTGCTGTTGACAGAGCAACGACTACCGAAGGGAATGCACAGACAAAGGGGGTTGGTGGGGCTCAGGGTCGCTACAGCAAATTCGCACACCGAGGCTCTTCACCGACGTCACCGACTGTGTGGAAGGTGAGGCTGGCCTCTATTCTCGAATCGCCTTTTCTCAAAGACTCACGCAGGCTGTTGAGGTGAAGCTTGTGCCAACTCCGAGGATCCTAATATAACAACCAAAATCAATTCAGCTATGACCCTCTCCAGCTAGACCTCATAAGTTGCAGCGACCTAGCTCCGACACTTCACGTTAGGCTTTCAGAGTTTCGGAAGGGCACTGCCTGTGCGATGCAGGAAACTGGTCAAATGGGACGCATGTGAAAGTGCAGCAGTACAGCGACGGTCTGGATGAAAGCAATTAACTATGCAAGATAGACAAACAATATTTATATGTGTAAATCCGTTCCTTCATATTTCAGCAAGGGTAGTGCTCGCCTTGCGCGATTGAACGCGCCGCTAGCCAGAGGACAGTGACCACGTCATTTCCCACCACGAATTGAAAAAAGGGGAATTAATTTCTTCCGTGCAGCAAACTCCCGGACACATCTAGTTGACTAGAATCTACTGGTACAGAGCGTGCTCGAACTTGACCGAGCATCGGAGGCTGAACTTCTGAAGTCCTGGCCGTGGACTCAACATCACCATGAAACTTGCAGACGCATGCAACACCACACCGCCGCTGCATTGTCAGCAAATGTCCCCAAAGTCAAAATCACTACCGCGGGCGTGGGGGTGCCAATTTGGTTCGGGTCCAGCAGCAGTTAGCGCGATCTGTGAAAAGTATCAACGGGCCTGACGAGTCAGTCTTGGGTCCCTGCATAACCCGACATCTCCGGGAACAGGCACAGACATTTGCACAATCACCAATTGACGTAAAAAAGACGAGATGATTGAAACGTTGTGTTCATGGACAGCAAAAGAAATGGTATTGAAGGATCCCAAAAGTCAAGATGCAAACTTTTGAACCAGGCCCAGATCCCCTAGAATCCGGTCATATAAAGTACAAAAGTCCCCCGTCCCCGGCACAGTGGTTAAGAAATGGCCATTCCGAGTAAAATTTTTATCTTCTCCCAAAGCAAAAACGCCGAACCGCTTACTTCTGGTTCTCGGGACGCAGAGAGCTGTAGAAAAGATAGATGTTAGCCAGTGATCATCATTGTGTATAAAATCAAGTGCTGTCAAAACGTACCGGACGGCTCTGCCGGCTCTCCAGATCTCAAGGTTGCGGATCTCCTCCATCTCAGCCTCGAACTTCTGGCGGTAGTCCTTCTGGGAGTTGTACTCCAGGGAGCGCTTGGTCTCGGAGCCATCCTTGACGGCGTCGTACAGGCTGTTGAAGACGGGCTTGAGGGCGTCCTTGAACTTGGGGGACCAGTCGATGGCACCGCGGCGGGCGGTGGTAGAGCAGGCCTCGTACATCCAGTCCATGCCGTTGGCACCGATCAGGGGGTACAGGGACTGAGTGGCCTCCTCGACGGTCTCGTTGAAGGCCTCGGAGGGGGAGTGGCCGCGCTCACGGAGAACCTCGTACTGAGCGAGGAACATGCCGTGGATACCTCCCATGAGGCAGCCACGCTCGCCGTACAGGTCGGAGTAGACCTCCTTCTCGAAGGTGGTCTCGTAGAGGTAGCCGGAGCCGATGGCGACACCGAGAGCCTGGGCCTTCTCCTTGGCCTTGCCAGTGACGTCCTGGAAGACGGCGAAGGAGGAGTTGATACCACGGCCCTCACGGAAGAGGGAGCGGACGGTGCGGCCAGAGCCCTTGGGGGCGACGAGGATGACGTCAATGTCCTTGGGGACGTCGACGTGGGTGACGTCCTTGAAGACGGGGGAGAAGCCGTGGGAGAAGTAGAGGGTCTGTACTTAATGTCAGCTTTGAGGCCCCAATCGAGCTGTTTGCTCAATTGTGCGAGAAATGACGCACCTTGCCCTTGACGAGCTGGGGCTTGATGGCGGGCCAGGTCTCGGACTGAGCGGCGTCGGAGAGAAGGTTCATGACGATGGTACCGCGGGAGATGGCCTCAT
The DNA here is from genome assembly GCF_011075155.1 of Colletotrichum scovillei. NCBI lineage: Eukaryota > Fungi > Ascomycota > Sordariomycetes > Glomerellales > Glomerellaceae > Colletotrichum > Colletotrichum scovillei. The sequence continues at coordinate 2,577,767 of NW_023336259.1, forward strand.
CGACATCGAAGAGGTTCTTGCCGGGGACCCAGCCGTCCTGCTGGGCGTCCTTCCAGGACTGGCCGTTCTTGCGGACACCGACGATGACGTTGAGGCCGTTGTCACGGAGGTTAAGACCCTGGCCGTGACCCTGGGAGCCGTAGCCGATGAGGGCGAGGGTGTCGTCCTTGAAGTACTCCTACAAACGATTGTCAGTTCCAATTGACTCCCTTGCGAGCCCTCATGATGGTTTGTGACTCACAAGAAGCTTCTCCTGGGGCCAGTCGGCACGCTCTGTAGCATCAACGTCAGCAAATCTCTCCCTCTGTTTTCCCTGGCGAGTCATTCGCAACGAGGCAAAAAGACTCGTCAGCTCTGGTCGGTTTCCTTACCGTAGACGTCCTCCTTGTGGCCGGCGAAGTCCATGGTCTTGACACCGCGAGCCTGCTGCTGGGCAGGAGCGACGAAGGCCTTGTTGACCTGAGCAGAGGCGCGGACGAGCTGGCGGGCAGCAACGAAGGTGCGCTGCTGGGTGGCAGGCTTGGCCGCCAATTGGCGGGCCATTGGCGAACGAAGCGCCTTGGAGAAGCTGCGGGAGGCCATTCTGACTGTGTGTTGGGGGAGGAGGGAGTGGAGAGGGTATCCGTACAAGTCAATTGTAAGGAAGAAGAAGGAAGAGATGGATGAAGAAAACAGAGTTTCACTGATGAGAAAAAGGCGTTTGGAATTGGGAAATTTTTTACTGGCGTAGAGACGGGCGAGCTGACCCCCGACTTCGGCCCAGCTTGGTCGTTGGTGGGTTAGCCTGCTGCGTCGTCCTGCTGCTGGCCTGTGCCAATGGTGGGGAAGATGTCTGGAAGCGTCCGGGGTTCGGTAGGGGGTCCTCCAAGTGGGAGAGCGGGTACTGGGGACTTTGGAGAAGGCAGGGACTTTGCTGGGCTCAGCGGGTAACCTCTACTTGGTCCGGTTCTCATTTGACAGCGGCCTTACCTAAGAACCTCGGGGAGCAATCAACGTTATTGCCGGCGAGGCGGGTGCTGTGGAGCAGGGGAGAGCCCACCACACCGACATCGTAGCCCAGTGGCCAGACAGGAGTCACACCAGATGGGCCGCAGGCGGAATCTCACCGACTACTGGGCGCCGGCTACGGCCGTTGACCTATGCCTTCGGCCTCTCTCTGCAGCTACAGCTGTTGACCGGTCGCCGGCGCTGAGCTGTTGTGACTCCTCTCTTGAGGAGCTCTGACTCTTCTTCTCAACTTTCTTGTATGGGGATACCATTATGGGGGAGTCAATCGGCCCGGTGATTGGATTCCATTCTCCATGTTTGCTTCTTCTCCTGCCGTGACACGGCAACGCTGTTTGCATTCCAGCTATGCTTCTACGACCTCTCGAAACTCATCACTTCCTCCCGCTGGTCACCACATCTTCGTCTTCAGTCTGACTTCCGCCTTCCAGAGCGCACCAACGGACCCTTCTGTGCTGCGCCCTCGCTAGTGCTATCTCTAAACTGGGCTTGATGCCTTGCCAGAACCTTGACCTGTTGTAACTTGTAATCTTGTCTCCCCAAACGCCTGACGACGATGCTTGCTTTTGATGCCCACCGACCCTTCAGATACGCATTCCACCCTTCCGCGAACCAGCAGCCTGTCCGTCCGTCTCTGGTATCAAATCCGGGCTGGCCTCTTGTCTCGCCAAAGGGTCATGTCGTTAGAGAAAAGTCCAGCAGCGAGATGGACGCTATCTCCTTGCTGTTGCAAATCTTATTTCAACACACGGTCGTAGCTCTGCCCTTGGACGGTGCCACCGCCCATCGCGGTCCGGACATTGCGCTTGAATCCCTCGCGGTTGAGTCTTAGATCATCGGCAGCCTCCTTATTCAGAGGGTCAGAGGCATTCGGTTCGAGGAACAGGAACTACGAAAAGAGGTCTGTTAGTTGCTTCCCCTCCACAGTCGTGCTTTCTGCTCGTCAACATACTTGGAGTCCGACGATGACCGCGTTCAAGTTGAGAACGGGCTTCCAGTCTTCCCGCAGAATGTTCAGGCAAACCTTGCCCTCCAGATCGATATTAGGGTGGTAGATCTTCTCCTTGCATCGGACTTTTGGCGGCTCGTGAGGGAAGTTTTGGTTGATGTCAAATGTGAAGGTGAATCGTCCGGTCCGGTACATGCCCTCATCGGGCTCGATCGTAAGCGTGAAGTGGAGAATATCGTCAGCGTCAGGGAAGTCGGTCTTCATCGTTGATCCGAGAGATAGTTCCGAGAGATCTGGAAGCAAGCGTGAGTAACGAGATCACGATTTTCTTTCCTTGGCTGGCTGAGGGGTTCAGACCTTTCTGCACACGAAGTTGCGCGGCAGTCACCTTCTTCTTCTTGCCACCCGCAGCGTCGGCATTTTCAGCCTTCTGCTGCTCCTTCTTCTGTGAGAGGCGTTAGTAGTCCCCTTAACCGAGAGGCTCCGGTGGTCACATACCATAGACCAAATCTTTAGCATCTTGTCCGATCTCTGGCGGGGTGTCTGGTGGGAGGAGTTGGTGGGGCGCTCTGTGAGAATGGCGAGACGGGAAACGAAAGCACGCACACGACCTGGGTGGAAGATGGTGTTTTCCTGAACCAGAGGTGTTTGCGCGGACACCAAGCAGTTGAACAACAAGTTAAGTATAAGGTAATCGTCTCTGTCCGGAGTCTTGCGATCTTGGGACGGGAAGGTGCCTAGAGGAGCGGACCAACTGGGCACCAGTCAATGCGGTCACTTTCTGGCTGCGATAAGATAGGGTGGGTGTACTGTTTACCCGGGGATCTGCCGACCCAGAACCACTCTTGTCAGCTTGCCTCAGATCCCGGTCGTTGAACAACTATTGAACAACAGCAATCTGAACAAATGAAGAAATGCAAAGAAGGCCATAAAAGGACGGAAGCACTATACGGCTGGGGTACTCAAAATCCTGTGGGTTTCCAGCGTCCATGTACCATGGTCGGCCAATACCAGCGCGCTTTTATGCAGCCGCCAAGTTGGCCGGAAGCTTCTATTACACCGCTCGATTGCATGCAAAAAGTCTGTGGATCAGATGCATCCAAAAATGATCGCTGGTCTCTGGAGATCTGTCCATGTGAATTGAGAGTGAGAGTTCATGTTGAAAATCATTGTCATTGTCTGATACTAAGCGTAAGGTATTGTATCCATGTAAAACGCCATGAATGCTGCTTAATCGAAACTACTTTTACTGAGCTTCCGCCCACTTCATCAAGAATCTGCCGAGTCCCGTGTCCTTTATTACTCAACACATGCCCAGAATGTAAAACACCAGCGGATTCGTAGCAATGAGCCAAAGCTGGCAAGAGTACAGTCTTCCCTCTGATACACATCCAACACGCGTCGAGAGGTTCGGCGCCTGTTTGGATAATCTCCTCCGTTTGCCTGTTTACCGTCTGGCAAAGCAGCACATGATACCGGTCCTGCCCAAGAACCACAGGAATCCGAAGAAACGGACAAGTGACAGAACGGCAGTAGAGTACAGCAAGAAGCTGAAGTAAGATGCAGTACGTGCTGATGCAGTTTTCTAGAAATGAGAGTTAGTATGATAATGGACTCGTATTTCGGGACCTTTGAACTTACGCCAATGCCGAACGAGTTGAAGTTATCACTCGTAATGACGATGATGAGGAAAGTGTTGGAGAAGAGCCAAGACACGACCAGACCGGTACGGAAAGACTTGTACGAATCTTCGATATCCGGCTTCTCGTTCTCCGGAGTTTCCTTGAAAGGCTCCAGCGCACGCTTGACAGTCGATTCGAATTGACTATCGATATCCTCTTGTGGCTTGTCAATTTCTTCTACCACAGCTTCGTCCTTCTCGCCCTTGCTGACGTGTGCAGAAGGTAGAGCCTCGGTACTGTCTGAACCCTTTGTACCCCACGACACATCGTGCCAGTTGTTGAAGGCGTAGACCATGAGAATGTTGATGTAGGTCGACATGAGCACCAGGTAGTGAGGGAAAGAGGTAAACATGTGCCAGGGGTCGAGGTACATGAAAGAAGCGATGAAGTTAAGACCGTAGATAGTGACCAAGGCGACGAGAATGACACCGGCAGCGTTCGTGCCTCCGAAGAAACTAGCAACGAAGTCCTCACCGGAGTCGAGACTGATTTGCTCGCCAATGGGTTTCTGGAAGGCCTGGACAACCAAGTACATCGAAAGGACCAGGATGTAGGATTGAATGAGACCGAAGACGACGAAAGAGGCGATGTAGGTGTACTTAGAACCCTTGGGTCTGTTACCCAGAGCCAAGATGAACTGCAGAATAACGAAGGCCAGGTAGAGGTACTTAAGAAGGGCGTTGACGATAGGGGTGGCAGTGTCTCCAAACGGCCAACCGCTGCGGGCCACGTCGGGGTCATCGGAGGTGACGGCGGTACCGACAAGATCCATGATAACCGTTGTAGTCAGGTAGTAGGAACCCAAACTGAACCATGTGAACATAACCTGGAGGATGTTGTAGATGAGCTGGACGTGGAAGAAGAACATGCGGATAATGTTGTGGCCGGACTTGTACATGCGACCAAAGTGCATGAGAGAGTACAGAGAGGCAGCGAAGGAACCGTTGAGCCAACGACGACGTTGAGAGATGAACTCGGCAGCTCCCTCGGGAACATCGGTCTCACCCTTGGCGGCCTTGATGTACGACAAGTGCCACTTCTGACCGGCCTTGGCGACCAGCTCGAAGCAAAGAATACGATCCTCGGCCAAGAACATGTTCTTCTTGAAAATGTTCATTCCGTCGATACCCTTCTTGCCAAGGATCTTGGAAAGGGTGTGGTCACCGTGGAAGTACTGCTCCAGCGGGCGACCCATGATCGCGCGGAAGCGGTAGGCGGAGAAGGCACCGGGCAACACAGAGACGTATCCGAAAGAACTCTCGAGAGGCTTATCCAAAATGTTGGAAATCTTGTACTCAAAGTTCTGGACAGCAACCAAGGGGTTGAGCAGCTTCTTGCCGCCTTTGCCCAACATGGCGTGAATCTCACCACAAGCACCACCGAGATCCTTGTCGTTGTAGAAGCCCTCCCACAGCGCAAGAAGCGAGCGAGGACTAGGCTTGGTACCGGCATCGATGAGAATGCAGACTTCGGGGTTCAAGATGCGGCCGAAGGCGTTGAAGAGCCATCTGTGAGAGTTGATCTTCTTGCTGTTCTTCTGCTTCAGGCAGAAAATGAACTGCACAGGAGGTAGGGTGGATGGGCCATCGTCAACGGGGCGGATAAGCTGTTGGTTGGGCGTGACGGACAACTGAGAGGTGTACTCGAAGATGTGAGCGACTGTCTCCTTTCCGTCGACATCCTTCTTCACGACACCATCCTGGTAGATACCGACGGTTGCGAGAACGTCTAACACGGCCTTGTCGGTCTTTTCGATACCGTCGAAAACCAGACAGACGACAATTTTCTGCCAAGCCGGTCCACCCTTGTTCCAGAAGGTAGACTTCTTCAGGTTGACAATGTCGCGGATATTCTGCATTACACCGTGGAGAGTTCTGGAGAGCAACACCTTGTCTTCGTTGTAGTAGGTAATTGCGATGAGGAGCTCGGTGTGTCGGTTATACATTCTCGGGCGCAAATCGTAACCATTCTTGAGAGTGAAGTCGTTGGGGTCGCAAGTGGCGGCGGTGTAGCGCATCTTCATGAACTCTTCGCTGCCGCCCTCAACATCGCGATACTTTGGCTGGACAGCGTTCTTGATGGCACTGGGGACTGGGTAGTCGATGCTCAGGACGGAACCCTGAGTAAGCTTGATCTTACGGGTCGCGTAACGCTTCAGACCGCCACCTTGGTTGCCGGGCTGCTGTCTGCGGGTCCAGCTCTCGTCGGCATCCACGGTGGAGGGGGGTCTGTTTCCATAGCCAAAACCACCAGCATCCGAGTCGAGCTCATTGCTGTAGCCGGACGCGAAAGCTGTCTCGCCAGGAACTGGTGTCCGAGCTCCGGCACCAGGAGCGTATGATTCTGTGAGACTGTATGCGGAGACTGGGCGGCCAGGGGTCTCGCCAGTTCCTAGGTGGCTCTCGTAGGGACCAGGTGCGTGAGGGTCTCTCAGAAGAGATTGGCCGGCTTCGTCAACTCCCTCATCTTGAGGAGGCAGATGGTACTGGGGAGAAGAACCAGGTTAGCAATTGAGACTGTGTTGTGCGGTGAGCTGATGGGAGGTGAAGCTTACTCCTCTGCCAGATCCAGGCGGAAGGTCCTGCATATTGTGGCCGCCATGGTAATCGTTTTCATGCCCCCCGCGGTAAGCCATGATTGCTAGAGGCGAGTTCAGAAGTAGCTGATGCTAGTATGAATGCGATGAATGATGGGAAAGGTTTTTTTTTTTTTCCACTGCTTCGCTGCGGACAAGATTAGGTAGGGTTGATTATATCGTCAGCCAAGGGACTCGGGCAGAGAGGCCTGGGTAGGGTTGATTGTGTTACGCGATGAGCGCGAACAAAGGCGCTGTAGGTTAGAGAGATGTGCGGCCAAGAAAGCCACAACCCCAGTAACGATTGGTGAAGCGAAGGAGGAAGAAAAAGAGAAGGATGTAAAGATGGATGGAGGGCTGGGGGGCAGGAGGAGTAGAAGGGGAGAGGATGGTGATGCAGGATGGGGCAGCAAATGGTTAAAAAAGGGTCCTGACGGGCTGGCGGCCTTGCTTGGTGGGAACCAGAAACCTGCAGCTAGGTGAGAGCGAGCGTGGAAGCGCCAGGTGGAGAGGATGGCTGAGGTAGTTAGGATGGATGAGAATAGCTCTAGGATTGGCCCGACTGGGCTGAGGTGGGCGAAGATGAGGATGGGGACTCGGCAGCGAGCAGACAGTTTCCTTTCCGTTGCTGCAGCAGTGCAGAGAGGGAGAAGGAGACCAAAATTCAAGGACACAAGGTACATGGAGATGGTGCGGCATGAGAAAAGGAGAAGTCACTTTTGCATCCCTCCCCAGCCTGTTTCCCTGAGACGAGGTACATACGAGGAGATGAGACTTGTTGCTGCTTTCCTCCTTCCTGACTATGAATATTCGTACCTGCCTACCTCACCTGCCTTGGCTACGTATGTTGTGCTGTACCGAGCAGGTACTGTCGTTCGTTCTCTCTTTCTTGCTGCACCTTGGGCCAAGGCACGGTAAGGTAGACACAGAAAACCAAGGTACCTTACCTACCCTGGGCTGCTCCATAGTCTGCAGCAAAGTGAAGGAATGGTACCTCGCGTCACTGTCTCTTTTTTTTCCTGGTCCCCTTTCATTAGCTTGCTCCATATTCTCACCTCATGTCAACAGACTGGGGAAGCTGTGGCTTAGCGCTGCTTAGCCCAGGCATCGCGTTTCTGCACGATGAACAACTGAACAACACAACCCGAGCAAAGGCACCAGCACCAGCATAGCATCATCATCCCGTCTCCCGGAGTCGGCATACCCATGGATATCCAAGGGGCCCATTGACGCAAGCAAGACCTCTCCTTGATACGGATCGAAGGGCACTCCTTACTATCTGCTCCGTATGCAGCACATCCGTCACTTAACCTCACCTCACTTTTTGGAAACCTCAACGTCAGTGCACTACTGCGCAAGTGACAGACAACGGATGGGCTGGCTAGGAAGGGCTGCCGTCAGTCTCATCCCCAGGCCAGCAGGTGGTCCTGGTCCCAGTCGTGTGCCAGCCAGGAAAGCCAGTGCCGTGGACCATCGTTAACCCTGTCCCTCCATCTTTTTCTTCCCTCTTGTCAGGTTCTTTCATGATGGATCCTAGCAACCTGGTCGGATGGTCGCGGTTGCTGTCGCTAGCCATTGCTAACCAGCCAGCAGCAGTCCAGCAAACCAAGACAACAACCGCGCCGATGCTCATCACGAGCTGGCCGCCAACCAGTCGAATCGCACTTCCAACGTCGACGTCTCCGAAGGTTGCACTCTTGAGAAAATAAAAATCGGGTCCGCATCCAACTACGTCACGTCTCCCCCCAAGTCGAAACCCCCGGCCGTTGCTCCCTTGGCCCTTGCATTTCGTATACCCCTTGGCCTTGCACCTTCAATCGGTCCATTTGGGGTTGGGATCGACTCTAGAAACACCTCGCAATCAACGCCCATTTACTGCCAGCATTGCTCTTCAGGAGAAGGAGGGGTACCTATGCACCTGTGCACCTATGCAACAGCAATAAAACCAGCAAAGTTAGTGACTGCCAGCAGCGAACAGAGCCGGCCAAGCACACCTGTCCTGGCTCAATGACGGACTGCCTTCAAGGGGAATGTTGCGGCGATGGATGGGGGCGCCGGCAAGGAAAAGGAGAAGGTGAAAGCTAAAAGAAACGCCGTCCCCTTGCCGGCATCTGTCGTGCCACCACCAACAATTCAGCCATCATCCTTGGTTTCCATTGGGAAGAGGAACGAGCAGTGCTGCGGGAAGGAACAGCAACGGTGGCTCATGTTCGGCAGACTTTTCGCCTCATTGTCGTTCCTCGGCCCCTCTTCCGTCTCATCATTGCTGTCAGACTCAGACTCCCGTCAGACTGCAGTACTGAGAGAGTGGGAAAGAGTCAGGACATACAGGACTGCTGCAGCTACCTAGTAAGCAACACACAGAGGATGGACAAAAAAGCTGACGGGAGACAGAACCCAGCAAGCTGACAAGCATTCCCGAGGGTATTCAAAGCCGGGGCTGTCAGGGGGGTCTCATAATTCGGAGCATGACAGAAGAAAGGCATGAAATTGTAAGGTCCAGAAGAGAGAGCTACAGCCGCCCAGCACGTCTTCCGCAGTCCCGTCAGACTCCAGAGTGGCAGAGTCTAGAGACTCTAGACATACTCATCGTATGGCGAATCCTGACTGAGGCAACCAGCATTTCAGGAAACGACATTGGCTTGTTAGTGGCGCCGCCTGTACCACCCTCCACATCTATGTGAGACGCGTGTACCTCTTAACGGTCCACTTGTCGCCCGGGATCCTGCGGCTTCCACGAACATTCTGAAACGTGCCCCCCTCGCCCTACCCAGCGCCTTGGCTTTTCCAGCTTCCGAACCAGCTGGCAGCCAAATCTCGCCAGCTTCTCTCTCACCTAGGTATCGTCATGGACAGTCGACAGGCACCGCAGTCAACGACATGAACAACTATGGCAAGCACATGCTTGCTCGTTCCTCTCGGAGCTGCAATTTTTCACTCTTTAATGGCCTGGAACCTGCCGTAATCTTTTTCCTGTCATGTTTCCAACCCACGGCTCAAGTACCACATTCGTTCAGTCTGATGTCTCGAGCTCGCCTGTCATCGTCATGCCCTCCTTCGTTGTCTTCTCTTGTGTTCCTCCCTTGCGTGATCACAACGAAGCCATTCCTACTCATTCGCCGCACTAACTGTCGCAGTAGCAACTCAAGAAACCGGACGTCCACCCGAGGTTTACGTTGTGGGCATACGTACCCCCAACCAGATCAGAGATTCGTTATTTCGACTTTCTGTCGCCTGCGTGCAAGTTGTTTGTTGTTGCCTCTGGCCAGTTCGAATACGGGGATCCGTCAGGAGGAGACCCAAAAATAGTAAGATTGGGTTGGGGCTGATCGACTGGGGCTGAGGCGGTGCACCCACCACGCCTCGCATCGCTGCATAACAGATTCGGCGGTGGACGGGATGAATGCACTTTCCAACTCTCCCAGGCGCTAGCATGCCTCTACCACTGTTGTCACAAAGGAATTTGCCCCCAGCCCAGTGAGCGGCTGCTTACGCCTCGCTACGACTCGCTACGAGTCAAAATCAAATACCTGCTGTTGTACGGAGGAGTATGGGTCCTACTACTCAGCACGCTTGCGGCCAGTTCCGAGCCTCAGCCATCATCAGCCTCAGTAGCCACGCGAACCCTTTGCACAAGGACTGCACATCTGCATTACACAGACGGAGGTATCCAACAATGTCGACAACTTCTCTGCCCTACGCGCCTATCAGTCGGCTCAACGCTCGTTTATTCGCACTGCTTGGAGGGGCGGCAACCGGGCCCTCTCCGCCTCACACGGGGTTTTGAACCTTCAACCTTCTGGCTCTGACAGCGAACCAACATCCACGACCCGTATCCAGTTCGGCCACTCTCCCAGGTTTCCCAGCTGTGGACATGAGATGAAGTTTTCAGCCTCAGGAACCATGGCGAAAGAAGTCGCAATCGTATTCGCCTTCAGCCTTCAATTACTTATCCCGCCTATCAAATGCTCGGACGAGAAGAACCAGGTATCGGCTCCTCAACGAGCGATGCTTCAGTGCCGTGACTCCGAATCCCGGCTCCGTTTACAGCCCTCTCCGGCACGCCAACGCATTCTTCCAGCGCGGGTGTCCCGACTGCATGGTCGGCGAGCCCGTCTTTGCGGGGAGGCTGGAGCATCTACCGCTGCGGCGCTGGTTGGTGGAACGATACCCTCAGCCGTCGGCTATTCCAACGACTGGTAGCCAACGATTTCACACCGTCTTTCACTTTCCCCTGAGACCTCCACTACAGCGGACTTTTGCGTTACAGAAGGGATATTATTTGTGAGTGCGATCGACGGCCTGGGGTAAAGGGGCCTCCCGCAACTCAATGCTATGACCGCCAGGCGAAAAGTTTGCCGATGTCATCGAAGCCAGCCCAGGAAAGCCACAGGTGGCAGGCCTTGGAAGCTTGTTTCCGCTCAACGAGCACTCAGGGCACTACCTTGCCCGGCATGTGGAGGGCTTATCGGGACTGGACTATAAAAAGCCCGAGTGAATGCGTAGGTCATGGCTCGGAGGCGAAGCCGAGCCTCAAGTGACGTGTCTCGGTGGCAGAAGGAGATCATGTATCAGACTGCGAATGGCTCCCGGTCCCAACATCGGATGGAGGCCATCCATAGAGATTCTGAACGTGAGGCGCGGGGTGCGATGAGCTCAAACATGACAACATCCCAACTTCCTGACTCGCGTATGCTTTGCCTCGGTATTGCAAGAATACAAGTATGCAAGGTCCCTCATGCGCTCGGTGGCAGCTCATCCGCGGAAAGAGAACATCGGATCGAATATTCGGTCATTGATGGTTTTGGTTTTTGGTTGTTTTTTCCCCAAACCGGTTCCTGGGTTAGGCAGGTATGAACCTTCTAGTGCTGAAGATGACGTTGAGCTCCTGATACCGTTGTGGAAGAAGTACACAACGTAGACCAAATCGGAGGCTCTGGGGACTGGGCTGAGTAGCATGGTGGTGCACAACACGGGCAGCCATCCTCTGCCAGTCCTAAGTATCTATATTCATTTCTCAATCGGGTAGAAGAAAACTGCCTAGGCGATGGTATCTACTTTCTTTTCCAAGCTTATTTTAAGGCGTCGATAGGGGGGGGGGGGGGCAGGGCCAACCTACCATATTGAGGTGGTGTTTGCAACAAATGAACCTACTAACTCATGCGGCTCGCGCCGGGGGGCTGCTTGCCTCCTGACGTTTTGCTAGTCAGAGAGAGAGCACTGGACAGCAAAAAGACGTCGGAGCCCCGGGAAGTATGAAGTCAATTCCTGCTGCTGACACGAACAAGCGTGACAGTGGTTCGTCCGGTTTTTTCTTTTTGTGCAAAAGTTCTATCTCTAAATCTTTGAAAATTATCCTTTCTTGGGTTTCCGCGAGTGGTCCACCAATGTTTCTGACGCGAAGTAAAAGCCTGAACTGCTCGCTCTCTTACGAATATGATTTCTGAGCTTGTGATAGCACTTTTGACTATGGTTCTTCATTGGGTTTAGAGTTTTCAGCCGTGGTTATGACGGTGGTGCATTGGACGATAAATGGCCAAGACTTTTTTGGTGATGACATATTTGTCCGCCGGGAACTGTCCCATGGGTGATCATATTTGACATGACTTATCACACGCTTTGCGCGGGGAGAGGCACAGGATCGGATCGGATCGGATCCCCCGGACTAGATTGGTGAGATCTGACATGTTATTAACGATTGGCCGGGGTTTTATAGGGTCTGGGGAACCAGGAGGAGAGAGAAAAGGCCCGGTCTCTTCCAACGGTGTCTCATTGTGGAGAAGATCAGTTCTTTTATAGGACGTCAGTGAGGGCGGCTAGGGAGAGCTGGAAGTAGCCAACTCTTCGTTCAGTTATCTTCGAGCGAGGAGGGGGAAGAAACTGGGCTTGCGGGTCTGCTGACTCCCTCTGGGGTGAGGCTTTCTTCGTTACAGGGGCGCGTTGTTGTAGAAATGATTTCAAGATTCTGGCTGGTCTCGGGAAAGTCGGGCTTGAGACAGGAATGCTCTGCCTGGCTCCGCTTCACGGAGGGGAATCCCGTTTCTATAAGATGGGCTTCTCAATTGGCAGCTCTTTGGATCGTGGTTCAGCTTGAGTCGGTGAGGACGTAGGATGCTCAACTTCCTCTGAACAGTCATTTACCATCGTCGAGCTCATGCCTACGTTTCAGAATACTTATTACCGTCGTCGATGTATGGTTCTATCAACAAAGGTAGCAAAGGTAGTCAGGTGTGATTGACGAGCGGCCCAGACTACCGTATCCTGAAACTTTGAATAGTCAAGAAGTGGCAGACGAAGGACAGAGCGGTAACGCTTATCTCTGACAAAGGAGAATACATTTGCCATCAGATCCCAGAGACATGTGAGAAGTTGAGGTTCAAGAACCGTCATATCTATGCTTAATTGGTGCATTACGAGAATGTGCCCAAATGGGGTTCATCCTCTGTCGAGCTATCATAGAAGCAGGCGAGAGCCTCGGCCAAGGGGGACATCCATCTCTGTCTCGACGGAATGTATACTGCGTTGTTCGGGGTTTTCTGATTCCCCCGTCCCTGCGATCTTTGGCCGGTTCCCCTTGTCATGTTGGGGTTATCCCTCGATCTATAGCCATCCCCTCGGCATTCGTAAACATGTCATCACCGCTCTTGTTTGAAGAAAGGAATGAGACTATGCGGTGTCTTATGGCAGATTTTGTCGGCGTACGATATGGCCCGGAGGCCTGAAAGAGTTAGATATCAACTGTCAATTCTCGCGCTAAGGGATTATAGTATCTGCCTTCTATATATCGATTTCATCTTTGTTGTCTAATGGCATATACATCTCTGTATCTGGATACGTTGGGGCAAGCGTGGACGAGGCTGCGGGTATAAATATCATGATGCTGTCAGACAAAGATCACCGACTAAGGCCAAAGTACGCCTCTACATCAGACCCTGAGACCCTTGGAGGAGAACGACTTGAGTTTTTTTTTTTTTTTTTTTTTTTTTACTCGGGGGCATGCACTGGTCTACATCTCGCTAGCATGAGGCTACGGCACGTCCCAGGTAGAGCACGGAGATGGGATGCGGGACTCGGGGACTGCGCTGTAAAGTACGTTTCGAAAGCAGCGATTGGCTGTCTGCCTATAAACGATCCAGGAGCTGGAAATAACCTCTCCGTTGTTCTCATCCGTTCATCGCTACATTTTTCATGTATTCCTGTATCCTGCGTAGATGCGATGTGCACCTCTCTCCACCGGTATCTTGAGGGAAGAGAAAGCTGGTGATCGGACCTTATCGACCGACATGTATCATTCAAGACCTACGAGAAGAAAAAGAGAGTTCGTTCCCCCGGTGGCGAATGGGGACTACATCTCTGGAGCACATGCTGGGAGAATCTTCGGGACCTCTTGAGCCTTCGCCGACTAGGCTGTTGCGTGGACTCGAACCACTCCACCACCCAGCCAGTCTTGACCTAACCCCCCCAGGGGGCGCCTTCTGGCTGATGATTGGGATGGAGCTGACGAGGGCCTATCTGGGTATGGGGGGTTGAGGCCTTCCGGTGTATATTCAGGTGTATCCATTAGAGGCATGCATCGGAGGACGGGATAAGAGAGAAGGTACGGGCGGTGCATTATTCTTCACAAGGATTGGCTCGTTGTGTGAGGTGCTACAAGCCGACTGGACTTCTACATATCCAGCGTATGGTGAGCAAGGTGGTGGCTCACTGTTGAGGTCAACATATTGAAATTCACTATAGACCGCGAAATAGTAGTTTCGATCGCTGCTGCGGTTGCCATGTAAGCGCCAGCCGCCTCAGTATGCACCTGGATGACTGTTCATTGATTCTGGGAAGCATCTCCCAGGGGTGAAAGTTGTTTGCCTGTTTAGCTCAATAGCTTGTTGAGAGCACGCCTGACAAAACGGAACTAACGATATGATCGAACTCATGGTCAAGTATGAATAGAGGCTATGAGACTTTCGTAGATGATCGGCTTTTACTCATGGATCGAGTATTACTAGATATCTCCACGACACGAGAAATGTTTGGATAGTAGCAGATGTCCGAAGCAGGTAATTTGTGTATAAATGCTATGCGTTGAGTGCTATTGGGCAACTCGCATTGAAGTCCAATACTTTGGGTTAGAAAACGAGTCTGGGGGCATAGTGTACGGACTACGTTTAGGGACCACGTTGCTGAATGGTTTCGATAACATGATCGTGCATGACTTCCCTCGGAGGCTCGATCCCATCCAGCTTCGATCATGCTTCAAAGCCAGTGAAACTAAGATATCCCACTCTCGTATTCGTGTTGGTGAGGTTAAGAGCTCCTGTGGAGTTACGCATTAGTTCGTGGACAAGATGTATTTCGATCGCCTGCGAGGGGGCTTGTAATCACTGAATCTTCCTTCATTAGGCAGTGATTCTGGGTAGACCTGGGATATCACGCAGGCGAGGGTTGATGGGTGACATCCAGATTATGGAAGGGCGGGAGATTCTTGGGTTATGTGGCATATGCAAGGCAAAGCATCCCTCGAGCAATCAGCAAGGGCAGAACGAACAAACAATACAAGGCAAAGTTGGTTTTCCAGGTATGAGAGGACAGGATCTCAGGCTCCGTCAACAGGTGTAGAGAGAGAAGGGAATCTGAAGCATGAGACGATAAAATGTCTCGTCACATTAGAGAACTGGTCAAGATTCTTTGGCCATGTAGCTCTCTACGAGGTCCGTACTTACTAACGAAGCGGACGGTCCCGGGTGAGTCATCAAGGCCACCTTATTTCTTCATCCTACATGGCAGGGAGAAACGTCGAAAGACATAGATTCCAACTTACTCAAAAACTCGAGGAGGAGGAGAAATCTCTCTCCCTCAAAGCATCGGAACATACTCTCGATCTGGCCTCCGGGGCTGAAGCTTTCCAAAAGAGGACATCAAAGGCAAGGTGACACAAGGTACCATAGCCTCCACCAGCAGACGCCCTCGACCCATGGCGAAAATTATCAAACTCAAGACCTGGGCACTTCTCCAGCTGACACTCAGTCCCCTCACTCGAGTCCCGCATCCCAACAAGAGCAATATACCTAGTACTCAACACGCCATTCCAGCATTTGCCGGGCTGAGGTACATGACACCACCTCCATCAGCCTCACACTGAAACTTCGCAGCCGTTCCTCTTGGAAAACCGCGCAAGACCGCCGGAAAGGGATACGTGGGGCCGCACCTGTACCCGTAACCTGTATCGGTAGTTCCATCACGTGTCAAACGACAACCGTTCGGCAACGTCCCCTTCTAGAATCGGAGGAACGGCGTCTATACGAGGCTTCCAGGTCGGGGAGATAACCCTCACCGTCCCGGACCGGCCAACGATCAACGATGAATGCCGGATTAAGCATCGTCACAAATCATGGCCCACCCTCTCTGAGCACACGCGCGCGCGCGCGCGCGAGAGCTCAACGGAAAACGAGAAGGATTCCACCCGCCCTTCTAGCCTCAAAAGCCATCATATAGTCCAAAGGAACTCGTCGAAGAAGAAGAGAGCGGGGTAGAAAAGCCCATCATATTCGGCCCTTGCAAGTCCCGAGTACATACCCAGGACGCCGGATGGGCCAACGCCGCATCGATCTCGTTCGCCGCGTGTTCAACGGACGTGATGTCTCATCCTGGATCAGTCCAAGAAACGAAAGAAAAATCACGCAAAACTGCTAATGGATATTCTTCTTCTTCTTCCCGCTCCTCATCTTCCTCCTCCGCCGTCACCGTCCGGATCCGGAACCCGGGGAGTCTTGCCGGCGCCGGAAGAGGTATCGCCGTGGCAAACTAACGACGACGAGGGACCTCAAATACACGTGTCCAACGGAGGGGAACTCCCACACCGAGTACCGTAGACTGAGTTGCCCTCACAGGCCAAGACCTGCCAAGGCTTTCTTTGTGCACTGCGGCACCCTGAAAAAAACCGCGCAGGCGAGTCTAATTCTTCGCATCTCGTCAAAGTTTCGGAAGGGAAGCAAGAGAAGGGCGGTAGGTACCTAGTTCCCTCCACAGAGCGGGTGCCCGCGTCATTAACTACACTAGTAATTCTCGGAAAAGCAAAGAAATGGACAAAGAAACGAAGAGTGCATGATGATCTTTTAGAACCTGGAACGTCCGGATCTGGAGTAATTCCAGAAAACTCAGCTTCGCGGCGGCCAACACCCGCGGGCGGGAACTGCACAGCGCGGTTTACGAGCTTGCGATTGGCCCATGGGTAGATGACATGGGCCAGATTGGGAAAGTGGAGAGTCGTGAAAAGGAAGAACGGACGCCCCTGGTCTGAGAGGTAATCAATTGTGTGCTGCGGGTGGTTAATCAAGACGGCAATGCAGAAGTTGCTGTTCAAAAAAAATAGTACTCAAGGATTGCGAGAAAAGAGCTCTGACAGGGAAGGGGATGGTAATAGAATTTAGACGTTGCTTCTTTCCGGTGAATGAGGGCCCATGATTGGCTGAGACACCCGATCCTAGATGAGAAAAGACTTGGATGAAGGTTTGGCAGCCCGAAGAATTGCTTCTTTGACAGCAGCAGTGGCTGACTGGCTGCAGTGCCTTTGACGAACCAACGTCTCCCTCTGCATCCATCGAATCTCTCTTCTCTGCATGTCGCTCTTGGTCCATCTCGTTGTCATCTCGTGGCTTACCCAGACTGGCGTCAAGTGCAGCTGCGTGACAAACCAATATCAAATGAGCTGGCGTAGTCGAAGCAAACTGACTTACGTGCTTACCTCGCTCAGTATAACCGATCGGAGCTGAGAGTGGGACAGGAGCGATAGTAAAAATACCAAGACCGAGTAGGACAGGACGCACAGTCAGCAGGCGAAAGTCCGAAGCCAAACTTATGCAGTGCCAACAATACGCACGAAATGCCGTCCTGCGGCCTGCCGGAGGCATGCACAACGCAGCGTTAGCGCTCGGTAGGTATGAGACCTGGAATGGCGACGTCTGCCATCTTCACCACGCGGCGTGGCGGTTGGTCCGCCGGACACTAAGATATGCCCTGCATTACCCAGAGGTCGAGGGAGCGTGCGTGCGCGCCGTGCGATGCGGTGGTGGACGGTGGTGCCCGGCGCAGCATTTGCTAAAAGCTTGAGCACTTTCGGCGGGAGAGCGGCAGGTGGATATGCGTAAGTTGGAAGTGATCGCCCCAAGCCCCCGGTTCCACAAACATCTTTTTCTCTCAGTCTCGAGCGACTAGCGCTGCTTGCTGTCAGATGAGAAGGGGGAACTCTACTGTTGTCCCCCCATTCACACAAGGCCAAGACGAAAATCCCTAGAGTGATGAGTGCAGATCTTGTGGTCTAGAGCTCTCATGGCCTCCAGGGCCACGCGAACGCACGTTCTCGTTGTCTGTTTCGAAGTTTCGGATCCAATGCCTCAGAATACGGAATTTTCCTGCTAGGCAGGATCCCTCCGTTATGACGGCCCCCGAACATGTCGCAGGGCCCTGACGATTTGGCTTCCGCTTGACTGTATTCGGTTTGTAGACAGGCAGGGGCAGCGGGGACAATGTTGGAAACACAGCGCGCGGGTTAGGCAAGGAGCATACTCCAGAGTCAAGACTCGATCAGTGCTCGACGCTGGTTCATGGTGAAAACTGCTGTGGGGGTTTTTTTTTTCTTTGCAAGTCACAATAGGCAAGTAGACAGGGAGGCCTGACACGGGAAGGCGTTTTGAGTGACTATCGTCGGCCCAGGTTGTCAACCCTCACGGTCCTCTTTGACGGCCTTCTGGCGCGATTAGCTCGCCTGTGACGATGTCGTCCCGCTGTCGCCGTCACTGAACCCCATTCGTTTCAGTTGAGTTCGTATCTTGAGATCTTCTGAGTCGGATCGGGGGGGCTGAGTCGGCAATCGTGATGTTTCTGGCGTGGTGTACTGCTGCATGGGCCGACTGAGGTTCTCGCTGCAGGACCAAAGTTGTAAGGGATCCGGATGCCAAACGTACCCGAGCTGGGACGGTGCGACGTTGACGGCACGAAAAGAAGGGTCGACCCGTACCAGGCGAATTGAAGCTTAACAGGAGGTTTGTAAGAGGCCGGGTTTCTTCAAGTGTTGCGAGATTTGGAAACAGCATAATTGTGGGAAACTGGGGAACGGTATCCCTTTTTGTTTCCTATTCTCACAAGAGGTCCAACTTGTCGAGAACCGGGTTATCCTGTTTGGGACGAAATGTTATGTGCCAGAGCTTGTGTTTACCGATTTAGTAGAGAAAGGCCGTGTCATGTCTCGCTGGCTCGTATCGGACGACGGGCGGGTTGTCAGGTTGAGACGCACGAACTCTATTGTATTGGCGAACAACATTAATGCTGGATGGATGGCAACCATGGTCCACGGTCTATGATCCATGGTCCACGGTCCATGGATGATGGGATGCCACTGCCGAGCTGCGTAGCAACCGCGTAGCTCGCTTGTTTGACCAAGCATTCTGCGAAGTTAGCAAGTGAGCATGGGTGCATCCCGACAGCCAGCCCGCGATGAGGGAGGAGGTACTCCGTAGCCCGTAGAGTACGCGGGGGCAGACAGCAGATGATAGATTGCAGTCTGCAGTTGCAGCCATCAGGATCATCAGGATGGGAGCCTCTCCCAATATCGCTCAATGGAGAGGGTGGAAGTGATATTCCGCAGATGGTGTTGTCGAGTCGTGGAGAGTGCGTAAGACGGTGGAGATGGGTCAATTCCGGCTCTGGCGTGGTCTGATTGGTAGGCAATACTTGGTGTACCTTGGAGGCGAGGTGATGAAAAGATGGAAAATGGCGCGCTGTGTAATGTCCACAAAGTCACAAACAGCGTGTACCACACTGAATAGTACCTATCTTAGTGCCCGAGGTACTGCGTAAAGTAAGGTACGGTACTTGGAGATTCGATGGTGGTGCGAACGGTGCAGCGGTTTCTGGGCACTTTACTGCCTTGGTCGAGTTGGTCGCGGTATTCCTCAAGGGCGGAGGAAGGTAGTGTTGGCACTTTGCAGTATGCAGCAAAGAGGAGATTGGTGGATGGAGTTGCATGGTCCTTGTGGTTCATGGTGGTGGATGGGCGGGCTGCACAGTCCAGACTCTAGGCCTTGCCCAAAGCCTTGCCCTGAGAGTCTTGGACCCTCGCCCGGCTCTAGCCAGGGGTGTCGGGGGAATCAAGGGATTCACAAGCGAGCAGTGCCCCCCCTTTTGCTCTTGCCATCTGGGGATCATGACCAATCAGAGCAGGAACTTGCCCCGGTCCTCACGTTTCGCTAACAGCATACCCCCTGCCCTCTCAATCTCGTGCCTGTGTCCCGCAGATTCGCTCTCCCCCTCCCCTCTTGCCTTCCTCCCACCTGCGCCTTTTCCACCTCTTTCCCTCATTAAAAGATACGTATCCATGTGCTTCGTACTTACCTAAGGCAAGGTACCAGAGCATGTACCTCCACTCTCTCTCTCCACTGTTGGTGTTCGTCCTTGGTTCCCCCGTCTCCCCTTTCAGCTTGCGCTCCGCCTGCCGCCGAACGCCCGTGAAGAACCAGCACCAAACCCAAGCAGGACGCAGCCCATCTCACTCTCTTTCTCACCATCCATCCCATCCATCTGCCATCCTTCCACCCATCCATCTCATCCCATCCCAACCCATTCATCCCTCCCCCCTCTCCATCCCGTTCGTTCCCTTCACTTCGACCCCCCCGGTCCATCCAGTCAGCGCGAGCCAAGCCAAGTCGAGCCAAGACCAGCCCAGCGCCGGTCTGTCTTTGCCTGCTTCTCTCTCTCTGCTCACTTTCGTTTCCTTCATAGCAGCCCTTTCCCACCTCCGTCTTTTCCTCCACCCAACATCTCCAGCTTCTCAGTCGCCGCCCACCAAGACAAGATCCCGTCGACGACAAAAGACATTCAAGCCCCGTCAACCCGTCGACGTCGACTTGCGGCCGACAAACGACAAACCGCCGTTAATGTCTTTCACTTCAATCGCCTAGTCGCCTCTTTTTTCCCACCACCTCAAATGCCGAGCTAGTCTCTTCGTCCACTCGTTATCCCAACTACTACTATACTACTACTCGTTCGCTCTCACTCTATCCGCTCCGAATTCCCTCGCACTTCGCACATCGACCCGTCCATTCCAGTCCAGCAAACGCCCACACGCCAGCCTCGCCTCGCCACGAATCCATTCCTCAACGTGTATCCGTCACCCCTAGCACACTGCGACTTGTCTCATCTACCCGACGGTTTTTCTATCCATTCGCTATATCTACTGCCGTTTCCCCAACTCGCGGTTTCCCTGGTACCGACCAACGGTCCACTCGCCTCGACCGTCTGATCACCCCCTCCGATTTGATCGACACCTTCTACGCCTAACGGTCTCGCTTCGTCGATCGGCATCGCTCGATCAGCGTCGCTGGCTATTTTTTTCTCACTTCATCCCCAGGCCATTTCCTCCTCTATCATCATGGCTCAATTCGACCCTAACCTGCACCTCCGTTCGCTTGAGGAGCTGGAAGCTGGTGCGTCACCAGACATCACCGTCGCCCCCTATCGAGCCTCATTTGCTGACATGACCTCTATAGTCATCCTGCCCAGACAGAACGGCTGCCTCAAGTGTGAGGACAAGGCACCGACATGCCCTACCAACTGCAAGTCCGACGAGTTCTGCTCCTTCACCATCCCGACATGTAGCACCTGTGCCCAGGCCATCTGCGCCAAGGACGACAGCAAATCATCATCCTCATCAAGCAGCAAGCCCAACACGGGTGCAATCGTTGGCGGTGTTATCGGCGGTCTCGTCGTCATCGCAATCGCCACATACCTTGTCTGGAGGTTCTTCATCAAGACCAAGAGACAGTCAATTATTCAGGAGTCCTATGCCGAGACGACCCACGAGAAGACCATCAACGAGAAGAGCACTGGCGAGCCACGACAAACCAACCGCGACTCAACACACACCGTTCACTCTATTGCATCAACAGTACTCACCCGCGCTTCCAACATTATCCAGATCGCCTACATCCCCGGCGTCACAAACCGAGCTACTCCTACGTCACCAACTCTGCTTGTCCCTCCTGTTCCCCCTATCCCGATGCACGCCTCCAACTCCGCTGCAAGCAGCCCGTCGCCGTACGAGGAGCAACACTTCTTTGTGCCTGGCGAACTGCGCGACTCGACCTATTCCGGCATCTCTGGCTACTCTGATCGCACGTCTGTCGCGAGAACCTCGTATGCTCCTCGATCTAGCATCGCTCCCAGTATCGCTTCCACCATCTACGGCAAGAATGCGGTTGTTGTAGCACCCGCTCAGACTGGTATGCGCGCCAAGGCTGCTGTGGTCAGTGTCAAGTCTATGGGTGTCGGCACCAACGGCAGCAGCACTCCTCCTGTCCCCAGTGTCGATTATGAAAAATACGCTCCTGGCCGTCCCAAGAGCCGTGACAGCACATTCAGCGTCGGATCTACCTTCCTGAACAATGCCAACACCGCCACCGCCGCCCCCGTCCAGAGAGTGCAGGTTGTCCGTGTAGGCAACGGCAACGGCCCTAAGCAAGTCAGCGTTGGATCCAAGGCATCATCAACATCAGAAGAGATCTCGGCACCAGGCACACCTCTGCCACCCAGCACAACCGCGGCCGCCCGCGAATCAGCTGCCGTGACAGTTATCGATGAAAGCCCGGCAGTCGACCAGGGCCCCTTCTCCGACCCTCCTGAGCCATCCCCAGCTGCTGTTCGTAGCAACCACAGTCTCAGTGCCGTGATTGAAGAGGCAACAAGGCGAGCCGCCGCCGGCCCCGACAGACGGTCTCAAAGGACAAGTTCTTACGAGAGGGGACGTAGTCCCTTCGGCGATGAACACGCCACGAAAGATTAAGAAAAGATGAAAAGCAATGAAAAAAAAAGAAAACCACCATATGATGGGCGTCGGCCCTGATCACGATTTACTTACAACTATTTACTTGCCTATATATCAGGGACGACCTCCCATGTTTCTTTCTCGTATCTACCTTTTGTTAGACGACCCGGTCAGAACAGGCCTACGGGACCAGACCGAGGGACGACGTTGGATGGGCAGGATTATTATGGATAGGCAATGGCGTCGTGGATATTTACCTTTTACTTATGGAAGGGTTACGGAATGAAGATAGGGGTTTACGTCAACCCATTCACGCCTTTACCGATATGTCCATTGAATAGAAATGTGACAATTCATCCACTATTTTACAGATCCAACTCTTTATAAAGTGACTTATACCAGTGACTGATACATTCCCGAGTTCCATATTTTTTTTAGTGGTTGATGCAAACTGACATCATTACGAGGTCCGTTACTATGAGCAACTGGACACGACGAGGTCTCTTGGTAACATGTCTCCCTTTGTCGAGGAGGACTGGCTGTCAGCTGAAGAAGCCAATATGCTAATACATCGTAACTTGTGTCGTGGATCCCCTGAGCCACGAGTAAGATGTAAGCCTTTCATGCTACGATACTTACCTGGGCCTGTTCACAGCAGAAGTGAGTTTAGTTTCCATGATCTACTGGGGACCAACAACCCCTTGGGAGTCCGCTGGTTGATAGTGACGCAACTTGATTACACACAAGCGGCGGAGGGACTAAGCAAGTAGGTAGTATAAAATCGGATCCACAAGTCTCAACATAGTTGCTCCTCTTCAACACGGCATGTTTATGTGTCGTGTTTGGGATACAGATATCTGGTCCTTTGTTGATCTCGTCCATGACTTATGTCGGTCAGGACAACGGACGGACATAGTTTGCTGCCGTCGAGTATGTTTATATCAGTGTCTTGCTGCCTTCCAGCCTCCCCCTGTCTCAGGCCGTATTCCTTCGAAAAGATACAGTAGCCGGACGATGAAAAGTGACCAGATGTAAATGTGTGTGGTGTTGCTGTCCGCTGCTGGTGTGAGTCACGCTGCCCATGTTTGACTCTATATATCTCAAGCTTTGAGAGGTATAGGTCGCGTCAACGTACCTTCACTTCACATCTCCTCAGCCGCCTAGAACCTTCGCCGAGCACCATGTGAAGTGAAAACTGTTCAGAGCAGCTGGGTCTTATTTTATAGCTGAGAGGATCTTTGTGTGGATTTAATAAGGTAAGGTATGGTGTGAGATGCGGTTGGGCAGTTGAGCTTCTTTCTGTTCCCGAAGATGGGAGGGAAGGAGGCAGAGATGGGACATAAGAGCTACACGATGCCGAGGAGAGAGAACCTTGGTAGCTGCTTCTTTGGCGATGATTATTGGGTTGCTGTAAACTTGGTAGGTGTGTCTATTTGGTGAGCTGGAGGATCCTTTGAGTGTTGCTTGATTGTCGGGTCGAGGAGGGGACTACTCGTAGGGTCTACGCTGCACAGACTGGTCTTGTTGACGGCGTATCATTGGCCTCTATGAAGAGTTTTGCTTCCTAGAATGAGAGCAGTGAGCAGGACCGCGTGTCATCGTCGCTCGTTGAGAGCCAAGGTTTTTCAGGTGGTCGATGTATCATCTCCCACCGAGCTATGAAAAGATGCATACCGGCAGGACAGAATCTGTCGATAGAGGCCGAGTTTCTATGAACAGCGTCCATGTGCTGAGGCCTCGGGAGAACACCATTTCCGATGGGCCGATGGTTTGCTTCAAGGCATTGAGATAGGTGGGCAACTAAGTAAACACGGTGAAGTGAGGAAGTAATTGCTCTCTAGAGTTTGATTGTCGAGCTGGACGCTCATCTGGGACTTGCGCTTCTCGCTAAAGCCATGTCGAGACTTCCAACGAACATCCGAAGCAGCTGATGCCAGATGGCTATTACTTGCAGACATCTGGATTGCGCTCAATAGGATGTAATTGTTCATGCAGCAAGATTCTTTCCCTCTCTTATGAGTCTAGAGGGCCGAGCGGCAGCCATGTTGTAAGATATTCATATCACATGGTCATGGACTGACTATTGGCAACTCAACTCAACCGTGCATGCAACAGGCCAATGCCGCCATGAGGTCTCGGTCGTGATGGGCGCCACGGGACTCCTCAAGTGAATGGCCGAAGTACAGCAAGAAACCCCGGGAACCGGGGTTGACAACTCAATCTGCCATCACCGTTTTAGCGCCAGGATGGGCATCACCGGCCTTCCCATCTAAACGGAAGGGAAGGGGGGCACACACACCCCCTTGTCGTGAGCAAAAAACGCGGATCGAGGTTCCAACTATGGAGCGCGCTCCGTTGGTTTGTGTTCGTGTTGGTTATGCGCCGCTCTGTTGGTTCAGCCCTGGACCGCAGCGCTTCAAATCAAACCCATGTCGCCAGACTAGGTACTGGAAGAGGGGAGGGGGCCCAGATGCCAGCCAAACCCGCCCTCTTTAAGTTCGTCTCTCTCCCCCCAAAATTTCCAACAGTCTGGGCGGTTGCAACTCGTGCCTCATAATTGTATTCTATGATTTTCTAATTTAGGTTTCCCCTTCCGATGGACTGGCAAGACTCACAAGCAGAAATGGGTTATTCTTTCAGAGACCCGCTGTTGGAGGGTCCCTCAAACGTGCATGAGACTCAATTGCACAACTCAAACGCGCCTCTTGAGCCTGAAGATGATCCCAATGTTTGTCAATTGCTCCAGACCGGTAGAAAAGAAGTGCGTTGCTGACCGTGTCATAGGCGTATAGCGATGGATTGACGATGGAAGAGCGCATGTACGAGGCAAGGCCTTGTAAGGCGGTATTGACGAACTGCCCCGATTGCTAACCACGTCCTGCTCCATTCCAGTGCAAAGTACACCACCTCGATAACGTCAAGCGTCGTCGATTATCCCATAGAATATGGTCGTCGGTACCACGCCTATCGCCCCGGCAGTATGTTCAAAAACTTTGCCGCTGCTGTTTTCATTCTTATTCTACAGAGCCGACATGTTGGGGGGGTAAGCTTATAAATTCCCAAACGACGAGGTGATTTGCCGGTTTTTCCAGTTCATCTCGTGTGAGGATACATGCTAATGGAGTTTGTCCAAGTATGAAATGGACAGACTCGATTATGCTCATGCCATGATTGTCAAGGCAATAGGGAGCAGGCTCTTCCACGCCCCTCTAGACAAGGACAAGATCCGTGCGATTCTTGACATTGGAACAGGAACTGGGATCTGTATGCTAGCACACTCTTCCAGAATCCGGGTGATACTAAACGAGCGCTGACTGGGATGACTTTGAAGGGGCCGTGGAAATGGGCGATATTTTCGAGAATGCCGAGGTGGGCTAATTCGCGGAGTCCTCCACTACGCCGTCTCGTTGTATGCTGACATTTCTGGTAGGTTTTTGGGAATGACTTGAGCGCCATTCAACCCGAATGGTAAGTCTTCTTCGTACTGGTTCCTCCCGGAATTGAGCTGACAGGAGAAAAAGGACTCCTGCCAACGTCAGTTTTGAGATTGACGACGTTGAGAGCCCCTGGGTCACAGAAAATAAGTACGACTTCATCATGTGCCGCTACATGACGGCCTCAATCACAGATTGGCCCAAGCTGGTTCAAAACATCTACGAGTAAGATCTCTTTTGACCCCCCCTACCCCTTCCCCCCCGAGACACAATAACTTGGAGCACTTGCAACTCTCACATCCGCTAAGACGCAAACGCAGCCACCTAAACCCAGGCGGCTGGGTGGAGTTCCAGGACATGAACCCGGAGTTCTACTCCGAGGACGGCAGCTACACGAAGGACCACGCAACCTACCAATGGAACCAGGCCTTCCTCGGCGCCATCCGCGCCACGGGGCGCGACCCGACGCCGGGCCCCACGCACGAGCGCCGCGTCCGGGCCGCGGGCTTCGCCAACGTCACGGCGCTCAAGTTCAAGGCGCCGCTGACGCCCTGGGCGCGAGATCAGCACTATCGCGATCTGGGCATGATGAACTTGCGGCTGACGGTGGACGGTCTGGAAGGGTTCTCGGTGAAGATGTTTACCGAGGTGCTCGGGCGCTCGAGGGCGGCTGTCCAGGTGGAGATTGCGCATGTGAGGAACGAGTTGAGGGCTTGGCCGCCTGCTTTTCATGCCATGGTTGATTAGTGAGTTTGGGGGGTTTCCTTCCTGGCCTTTTTCTAGCTTATCGCTCCCCTTCTCTCCCTCTCTTGAAGTGGGAGGCAAATGTCAGATGGCTCGGAGCCGAATGCTGACTTGCGTGTTTACAGTGACGTTGTATATGGGCAAAAACCATTCGCATGATCCGAAGATCTGGGTCAGGAGCGAGCATTGAAATTTTCGAAATAAGGGGTTCCTGTTGTCGATTCTTTTCGCCGTCAGATATTCCGTCTGTCTGTGTTATTTTATATTTGATACCCACGTTGCCAGTCAAGACAGGAAGCCACCATCAAAATTCGATACAGGCATAGACGAAAACTAAATTAACAAACTTGAGACCTGAGTCCGCAGGGAATTATTCAATGAGAATCATCCTAATGCCTCCTAGCCTTGTGCTAAGCTGAATCAATGGTGTTGTACGCTTCAAGGCGATGGCCATTGTCTAGCGGCATCAGATTTCGCTTCATCTTATCACACTTTTCCCAAAGGCCCCTAACCCATATATTCTTAGATGGTTGTAGAGCAACAATTTAAACGACCTCCACATACACCTTGACAGAACCTAACGTATTATCGGTACCGGTATCGGCATTGGAGCAGGGCGGTCTTCCTGGTGAGCCGCATACGTCGGAGGAGGCGCCGCAAGCCCTCCCACATCCAAAAGCTCGATCCCAGCCTCTACGCCACCGCCCCCGGCGCCGGGCCTCTCGTACGTCGGAGCCTGACAAACCGCCTGGGCACGCCATACGGCCCCAAAGACGACAACCGAAGCGGAGAAGACCACCGCCGCCGCGACGCCGCCCCAGCGCGAGTCCCGCGTGACGAGACCGATCGCCGGGCCGAGCACCAGCGTCGCCGCGCACTCTGCCGTCGCCGCGAGGCCAAACAGCCGGCCGGCGTACTTTGAGCGCACCGCCACGCCGAGTCCGTACAACATCAGGGAGCAGCACTGGCCCGGGATGGTCGCCGCGAGGGCCGCGGCGGAGAGGGTGCCGACGAGAAAGAAGAGGTAGTGTCTGTACAGGGCGGCGGCGCTGGTGAGGACGACTAGGCCCGACGAGAGGAGGAGGTGGCGGTAGTCCCGCAGCGCGATGCGGTCGCCCGGGACACGTCGGCGGTATGAGGAGCAGCAGCCGTAGATGGAGGGGAGAAGGAGGCAGGTGATGAGGACGATGGCGATGAGCGGTGCCCAGTAGCTCACGACGTCGCCGCGAGAGGTCGTTGTGGAGGGTGAGTGGGTGATCGTGCTATACCGGGCGACGAAGTAGACGTCGAGGGAAGGAGGCGCCGTCCTCGCCAACGCGAGGACGAGGCCGAGGGTGGTAAGGAGGAGCATGGCGCGGAAAGTGTTCAGGGCGGAGAGGACGCGGTGCAGCGGCCTGGTGTCCTGGTTGACTGGGAGGATCTCCGGGGGAGGCTCGCCTCCAAAGTCCTCGAGCTGCGTGCGTAGGGGCTCTGGAACCGCCACGATGAAGCAGGTGCCGACGCAGAAGGCGACGCAGCCGATCAGAGCCGAATATTCGAGGGCCAGGGGGGGAGCATATCTGTGGATGACGTTCGAGACCACAAGCCCGGCAAGGGCGGAAGACACCACGAGGCCAAAGTGTTTCGAGCGCTGCCGGTCGTTTGTGGTGTCGCTCGTCATGGCCAAGATGGCGACCTCGGCGGATGTCTTCCCAGCGCCGATGACGAAGAAGAGGAAAAAGAGGACGCCGCGTGATGAAGTCTGAATAGTTGTGATGAGGATGCCGGAGAAGAGGCCCCAGAGGCAGGCACTCAAGACAAAAGCCCCGCGCCGGCCCTTGACGTCGGCCCATTTGCCCATGGTATAGGCGGACAGGAGGCCGCCGGCGGACTGGCAGACCAGGATGACGACCTCGGTCCACTGGAATTCCTTGTTAACGGCGTCGGTGTGACATCGAACGTGGTCGAGAGGGACTTTCTGGGGCAAGCCGTAGAGTTGTCGGCAAACAGATTCTCGTAGATATGCTTGGACGGAAACCTGCACCATCGAGGCGCCAAGGGTCATTGAGAAGACCATGAGCATCAGGAATACAAGTATGTATATGTTCCAAGCTTGGGCGGCTGTCGCGCTGTTGCTTGACATTATTGACGGCATCGTGGCCGTTTCTCGGTACCGTCTTGGGTGATTTCGTTGCGGATGATGAGGGTTATCTGATGTATCTCTTAGATACTGATGTTTGAAGATCGTCGATAGTCCTGCTTTGACGAGTCAATAACAGAAGCAAAGATCAGAGGCATACCAGAATTGCCATTTCCGCCGTGAAGAAGCTTTTCTCAGAATCTCCGGTGAAAAATAGATTTAAGAAGAACCACGGAAAACAATATGAGTGTGTATGATATTGTCAAGTCATACATGCGCCTCGTTGTCCATACTCGAGCGTGAGATGGATGTGGTGTAAGATGGGTACTTACCTAGAAAACTTCGTCACGAATGCCTCTGGCTACGTTTCTCTCTTTCGAGTAGGCTAGTCAAAACCATCCATCCGCTTAGAGCGAATTCAATAAAACAGCACAGGTCGGTCTCAGTTGTGTTGATGGAATCATATCTCTTGGGCATAAAAACTCGTTGGCGTAGACAAATCCCCTATCAAAAGCGGTCTTGAGTATGTCAGAGTAAGTATGGAATAAATCCGAGAGAACTCTTTAAAAATCATTCATCGTGAACCTTGGTAGCCCGTCACTCATAGTCCCGCGCGTAGACTTGTTTGCCGCCCACCCAGGTCTCCTTGACTTTAAGCTCCCGCAGCTCGTCAAGGTCAAAGTCCTCCAGAGGCTGGTCCAGCACGACCCAATCGGCCAGCGCGCCCTCCTTGATGAGGCCGGCTCGTCCTTCCATGAAGGCACCGTAGGCCGGGCCCTTGGTGAACCCTAGCAGCGCCTCGTCGAGACTTAGAGCCTCCTCGGTATGCCAGCCATCTTCACTTCCGTTGACGCCGTAACCCGTATGGGGGCTCTTGCGGGCGACGGCAGCATAGATACCCTGGAAGGGGTTGGGCGGCTCGACGGGGAAGTCGCTGCCTAGGATCGGGTGGACGTCCAGGAGTGACCGCATCCGGTACGCTTCTCTTTTGGTGCGCTCTGCCCCAAGTCGTAGTTCGGCGTACTTCATATCGGATGTCGCATGCGTCGGTTGGATGGATGGTATAATACCAATGTCATGGATCCTCTTCTGGTCATCCTCGTGGATGATTTGCGAATGCTCGATGCGGAATCGTCGTCGAGCCTGGCAACCTGCGAGGTTCTCATCTGGGCATACATCTCGCAGGCCGGCCTCGAGGGCGTCGACGGCGTAGCGGTTTGCCAGGTCACCGATGGCGTGGATGTTGACCTGGTATCCGACGGATGCCCAGGACCTTCCAAGCTGCTTCAAGGTCGACCCGTTGACAAGAAGAGAGCCGGCGGTATCGGGACGATCACTGTAGGGTTCGATCATGGCACTCCCCCAACTTCCGAGAGCGCCGTCTGGGAAATGTTAGCCTCGGTGGACCTTCTGTCAGACATTTCACAAAACATACCTGCAAAAAGCTTGACGGACTTGATGCTGAACGAGTCATCCTCACGGAACACCCGAGCAGCGTCCTCGGGACAGAAGGTATTACGCTGAGCACATTCCAACATGGCATATACGCGGACAGTCCAATCGTCCGTGCCTGCCATATCAGCGTACAGGTCGAGCTCTTCCGGAAAGACACCGGCGTCGTGCACACCGACCAGACCGACCTCATTCAACTTGGTCATAGCGGCGGCAATAAACGCCCGCTTCTTCTCGGGTCCAGGCTTCGGCCACAAGTTGTAGATCAAATCCATGGCGTTGTCACAAAAGACGCCCATGCCTGGCTCGCGGACGATCTCACCGCCAGGCACATCTGGGAGATCTGAGGGCAACAGATCCAGCACAGCTTGTGAAACCCATGAACAGTGGACATCTATCCGGTCAAGCATGAAGTACTTGCCCTTCAGAAGCTCGTCTTCCTCAATGTCTTTCTTATCGGGCATTAGGAACATCACTGAACGCAGAGGGGCGAAGCAAACTTACAGCCGTCGGCATCCTGCCGTATGCTGACTGATCCCAGCCAATTCCCCGAATCCATTCATTCTTGGTGCCGGCATCGGGATGGCTATCGACGTAGTCCCTCAAGCGACCCCGAACATCGTCCAAAGAAGAGGCTCCGAATAGATCGGCCGAGTAGAGAAACTCGCCATACTGACTCAGGTGACCGTGGCCATCCCACAGACCAGGAATGACGAAGCCAGCCGTGGTGGTCAAGCTTGCATCATCCCATGGGAACACACGGGTGAACTTGCCGTCGGCCACAGTGAAGCATTGGGCCGACGGCTGGTCCTCGTCGTGTGTACGGACGCCTTGGTAGCAGTACGTTTGGGTGTCATCGATGTCGCCCAAGAGGGGCTGCTGGAGGCGCACGACGGCGATTGCAACCACGGCCGCGGCGGCTGAAAGGCCCAGTCCCCACCTCAAAACTGGATTCGAGGACATGATGCTGGAATGCTAGCCACTCATCGAGGTAATTAGTGTCTCAATTTGAGTCAAACGGCTTGCTTTGTTGGAAGACGACGTCCTGAAATTCGGTGTGGAAGGTCGATATTCTTATCGCCATCTTTGATAAGGAGATGTTATCTTATCTGGATATGTGGGAGCAGGGATGGGAGTTTCAGGGATACTTCTTTAAACCAACATCCTCAACTTCATCACCTGGTGTCCTTGAAATGTCCAACATTTTTCATGGCAAAAGACATGCCATTTATGCACCACTATTGTAGGGAGAAATCTGGCCACAAGAATTCAAGTGCATCTGCGGGTAAACGGCTTGATATGCCCCTTACAAGATCCCCGTTGCTGCAAACTGCCGCCACACAGAACGTTGAGGCGTTGTCATTATGTGTTGAGTCCGCAAACGGTAATTTCAATAATTTTAGACCTCAATACTCGGGGCTTGGCGCCACATGACGGTCTCGTGGAATGACCACTAGCTCCTGTCGCTAGAAAGCTTCAAGAAGCTTGTTTCAACGGGGACGGGCTGCATTTGTCCGCGTCTTACACAGGGCTGCTTACAACTCCAAAATGTCTACTCCAACAACCTACGTTCAATGATTGAAGGGCGCAGAAATTGCCTGCCCCAGGCTCCCATCTGCCTCACCGCCAACAACAGTCATTCGCCTCAAAAATAGTCTCCTCCTCCTTCGAGATACCCAAACTCGATACCGCCAGTATTTTGATTCCTTCTCCGACATTTAAACGTTGCTTGTCGCCAAAATGCCTATGAACCGAGACCAGCTAGAAGCTCTCACGGAGAGGGACGTCCACGACCCCATCCCCTCTGAACTCTTACAGCAGGCTTTGAGCACGCCGCCCTTCCTCCCCGTCCCCGAGCTCATCAACATCCGCGACCTCGGCGCCGTGCCCGGCTCCGGCGTCCGTCAAGGTCTCGTCTACCGCTGCGGCATGCTCGAAGTCGCCAACCAGAACCCAGAGGCGCTCGATTGGCTGGCCGCCAACGTGAAGCGGGTTTTTGACGTTCGTAGCTCTGCGGAACGTGGGAAGCATCCCGATCCAGAGGTCGCAGGGGTTGCAAACACATGGCTGGAAAGCGCGGGCACTCACACCCCGCCTGACCTGAATGATTTTGTCGAGGCCGGGGGCGAAGTTGGACTTCGGAAGGAGTATCTCAAGGTCCTTGACTTATACCAGCCCATCTACCGAGCCATATTGGAGCACGTTCGTGACAAGCCCGAGGAATCTTTTCTCTTTCACTGTACCGGTATGTATACCTTCCTGGACATTCTAATGGAAAGAAGGCCGAATACCGTTGCGGCGCGTGGTCGCCAGCCAAGCTCAACTAATAGGGAACTCCCCTTGTAGCCGGAAGAGACCGCACAGGCGTGATGGCAGGTCTCCTACAATCTCTCGCGGGCACCGCGCCCGAAGACGTCCGCTTCGACTACATGCTCTCGCGCATCGGCACCGAGCCAGCGAGGGAGCGGCTCCTCCAGCAGGCCCGTGCCGGCGGCGGTAGTCTCGCTTTCGAACAGCACCGAGGCTTCTACAACCTGTGCAGCCTACGGACGTCGTGCTGGGATGCGTTTGTCGCAGCGCTGCAGGAAGCGCACGGCGGCTGGGAGGGGTACGTCGTTGGGGCTCTGGGGTTTTCGAGCGACGATTTGGCTAGGATCAAGGATAACCTTTCAGGGCGCGGAGACTAGACGTCTTGGACTGTATTGATGGTTGGAGCCTATGGCAACCATGTGCTGTTCAAGGGTTTCTCAAGGCACCATGAATACAATCAATCTCTGAGAAGGTTCAGTGGCGCGGTCACCTCGATGGTGATGTCCTCGACGTAAGGAAAGTAATACCGCCGCGCTGGTTCCTTCTCCCCCACGCAGGGCAGTAAGCAGAAGTTCCACTGAACCAACCCCTTTCATCATTGTAAATGGAAGTGTGAAGGGCGTAAAGGGTGTCTCAAACTGGCGGAAACATACCGCAGCAATCCGCCAGCCCACATCTTACCTCCACCGATGGCCATATCAGGAGAATAGCCTAAAGAACAATCCCATACGAACGAGGAAGGCTCGGCATGGAGTCGCTCTTTTTCACCGCACTCAATGCGGTCCTCGCTGTGGTGGAAAGAGCCAACTCTGCCAAGCCATATACTACTTAGCCTTAGCTGTAGACGTTGTAGACAGAAGCACAGGGGCGTTGATGAGGATAAGATTTCCCGGGAAGCATGGCAACAAATCTCTGTACACGCTAAGCGGCAAGACGACCTGGACAAGGCTTGGGGAGGATGGCACCGTGGGCGCCTTGACAGCATCGCTTTCCGCGCTTCGAGCATTTGCTCTCTGCTTCACCACCATCTTCATCTTCCTTGGCCAGAGGATCCGGCACACGAGCGATAAGGAGCCGTACGTCTGACGACCGGACAGATTGCACCATCAAGGGAATCACCGTTCCAAGATCACCAGCGATGTCATTTCCCCTCAGTGATGTTCCGTTCCATCTCAGTCCAGACCCGAGAGGATTCTCTTGACCTCGCTCGGGGGAGTCGAATCCGTGGCCAAACAAGAGGCCAGAGAGGTCTCGAACCCGCAAAAACTGACGTCGAATGATTGAAAAGTCCAAGAGGTACCCAGTCAAACCGTCGTCAGCGACCGCAAATCCCCCATGCCTATCACTCCCTCCCCCGTTGCGACTTTTCTCACACCAACAACCGATGCGTCCAACAACACACTAATCTTTGAGATCAGCCAGTGTGGTACACACAAAGAGGGAAGGTCAGACCGTCCCAGTCACCCAGTCTATCTACGTTTTGATCATCAATTGGGGGAGAAAACAAGAAACTGAAGAGAACCATTTGGGTCCAGACCCGTCCGTAAAGGTGTGACAAGCCACACCTACCTGGAACCAACCGTTACGCATGACATCATACCTTGACAAGGTACCCTGATTGACCGGGTCAGCCACAACTCTAATTGGCGGAATCCACAATCCTAGTACCTCTGGCGCAAGCGCGCGTCGCTCAGGCAAGAGACAGGGGTATGAGGCTGGACCCAATGGGCTTCCTTCCCTCGACCGCAACTCGACGTCACCAGCCACAGGACCCTCCAAAACTTGATTTTTGGGCTGATGGGCTTGGGGCTGGACGCTCACCTTGACCTCACCTCGCAGCTACGACAACAAATGGAGAGCAAAATCACTTTGAGGTCTCCCCCGAGGTTGCTGTTCTGGCCAGCCTTGGCTATTTCCCATTGCCCATGTACGGATACAGCCTGCCTGGCTCCTCCTACGTAACAATGTCTGAATGTACCCCATGTCCAGTCCCCTCCTCCCCGACGGAATGAACTGCAAGGGACGTCACCCCTTTCCCACAATCAGGGTCCGACGACACCCTCCCACTTCTCTATCCCCATCCTTGCGGATGCCCATTTGCCCATCTTCCTTTTGTCGTCAGAGGGAGGGTCACGAAACGAAAATAGGGTCCAAAGTGTGGAACCAAGGACGCAGGTTTCGGACCCTTTGCGCATCGATCCCACCAAAGGATGCCACACACCCATACTATTCATACGAAAAGAGAGATACCTAGCCTGGTTGCCTTTGGTGCAGTATGTAATATTGTAGAGACATTGAGAACTCGGACTAGAGACCTCACACACATACAAACGTAGATCCCCTGGACCCTGACATCATCCCCTCTCCCGCGGTCCCTGATCCCGCGAGACCCAACCCAAACCAACCACCCCTGTTCTGTTCACGAACCTCCCACCCCGCGATGATGACATGCCCAAATCACACAACCTTACCAACATACGCCATCTGACTTGGAACAGACATAGCTGATCGCCCTCCAAAACTACAGCCCTGAAAAGAACCACCGAGAAAACATATAAACCACCCTTCAAACCCACCTACATCGACTTTCCTTTCTCTCATCATCAGCATCAAGCTACAAAACAACCCAACCCAACTCAATCAAAACAAACAACAAAAGACTTCAAGTCTACCCCATCATCCAAACAACCCAAACCACTTAAACAAACTCTTCGCTCCCAAAAACCGCAATCATGCCTCTCAGAACCACCCGCCACACAACCACCACCGCCCCCCGCCGCAGCATCTTCTCCCGCCGCCGCGCGCCCGCCCACACAACCCACCACCACACCACCACCAAGACAACCCGCACCACCAAGCGCGGAGGCGGCGGCCTCTTCTCCCGCCGCCGCGGCCCCGTCACCCACACGGCGCCCGTCCACCACCAGCGCCGCAAGCCCTCCATGGGCGACAAGATCTCCGGTGCCATGCTCAAGCTCAAGGGCACCTTGACCCGTCGCCCCGGCCAAAAGGCCGCTGGCACCCGCCGCATGCACGGCACTGACGGTCGCGGCTCGCACCGCGCCCACCGCTACTAAGCGTGTGCGCAGTGGCGTATAAAAGATACCCCCCTATCAACCGATAGATACCAGCAAGCGAGTCTCTTATGTGTATGGATTATGATGGATTTTGGATACCTACTGTATTAGTACTGTTGAGAGCGATTTGGTTTATAGATACCATGTCTGTGTCACGATATGAAATAAACAAAGTAAAGCAAATCACTCTACACACTTGATTTTGTGAAGACTGTGACACATCGTTTAGTTACCTTGAAACGATTTGAAGTGTGATTACCTATCTGAGCTTCCTTCCCCTTAGCCACTGATTACACCTTTCAGCATCCTCCCACCGTGACATCCGTCCTCCATGGTGGCATTTGTATGCAATTGGGCAAATGGGGAAAATCTTATTGCTGTTTACTGGTGTACAGTTTATGCAGATTCTCCCAGGGTTGGGTAGGGTCGCAAACTGGCACAGTCTGAAAGAGAAGAGTTGTTCTGGTGTCCTGTCGCGTAGAAAAAGCGGTCCACGAATTGTTGTTACTCGAATTCGCACAGCAACCGGTTGCCTAGGCCTAGTAAAGAAGGCAGTAGGACTTGTATTAGGGTTGCTCAACGGTGCTTTTGAGTAATGGAGACCTGATGATTTCTTTGAGTCTCATGAAATAGGGGAAAAAAGTGCAGCCGGATCCGAAAAGCAGTCCAAGTCGAAATTGGATGTATTCTTCTGCAAGACATTAGCTGATGAATGTTACAAGATAGCAACAACTTACACAAATTTGGGGCGGACCAGTCAAAGAATGTAGGCGACTTGGTTGTTCCATCTCAATGTTTGGCCGCGGAAATACTCAACAGGTTTGCCGAATTGGCGCTTCCAAATTCCAGAAAAGAACGCGGGCGGGCTGTCTCAAAATTGTTGAAGCCAGCTGTAGAAGCTTGTAGAAGGCAGCAACGATACCAGAGCTTTTCTTTTGATGGTCCTCGGGCGAACTGCCCAGAATCACCGCAGGCAAAGAACCGGTAGAATAGACACCCAGTGGTGCCGCCAAAGATGATCCAATTTTTTTAGACTCATCAAAATCTCGCGACCGAGCCCTAGAAACGACGACGTCTCGGAGCATAGACGGTCACATCCTACTGCAACTCGTCAATATCGAGCGCATCGAAGTTCGGAGGTCGAGTGTAGGAGGTGTACCGAGGAGAAGGACGAGGGATTCGGGATCCAGCCGTCGTGATACGGGTGAACTCTTCGCGATTGTAGCGACGCAGCGAGACTGCGCTAGCCTCGCCGATAACGACAGTCGGCTTTGCGACAGGCTGCTTACCCTCACTCGACGTCAACGCAGCATTCGCATCCTTGGGGCCCAGAGCAGCTGGTGCGAGGACGCCTTTCCACTTGGCCTCCAGTTCTGGCCGCTGTTCAGGCTCCTGCTCCATTTTCTCGATGACCATGTCGCGGAGTCGATCTTCGAGGACTTCGAGATCCTGCTTGCTGGGCGACGGGTGTTTCTTGGTGCTGGGCTCAGGCTGATCGCGGAAGAGTCTCCAGCCGCCCGACAGCCTCAACTTTTTCGGAGTAGGGCTGGAAGCACTAGGGCTTCCCTCAGTGTCGTTGATGGACGCAAGATGACGGTCGTCAGCCTTTGCATACCGCTTAGAGGGGCTTTCTCCAGAGCCTGCCTTCCGGTCGGGTCGACGCGGGGTTGAAGCACAGACGGGCTTCTCAGACAAGATTCCTTCGAGGTCGGCATCGAAGTCCTTCTCAGTATCGAAAGGGTTCAAAGGAGGAACCGGAGGGACACCAGTGGAGTCAAGGCTACTCTTGAGGCGATGCTCGAAAGGAGTGGGAGGACGATTTGCGACTTCGCACTCTTCCGAGAAGGGATCTTCTGGTGAATCGCTGCCGCCAACCGAGCTTTCATCATCAGCCACGGCCTTACGAACGATGCGATCTCCGACGATGCTCTGAACCTTGTGACTGTACAGGTTGTTGCCCTCATTGAGACGAAGCTCGATAGAGCTGACGATCGACGTCTCTTCGACTTCGACTTCCTCGAGGTGATAGTACGCCGCAGGGTTGGGCAGATCGCACGTGGTCAACCCAATGGGCGCTGAGATCTTGCCCCTGATCTTCGATTCTGGCGTTGCAGGCTTAGGCAGGATGGATTCGAACACGTGGCGAACCTTGGAGACAACCTTGTGACGACGAAACAAGGAAGTCTTTGATGGAGGAAGTCTGGGTTTCTCCGAACCAGGGGGCTTCAGGGTTTGAGTCGCAGCCAGCATTGCACCGGTCTTGATATCGACGAAGGCGGGGTCGATCAGGCCTGATCTAGGACCATTCTCTGGACCAAGAATCCGGACGGGAACGTCCTCGGTGTCAAGATCCTCTTCGACGGAAGCCTGGCCGCTGATTGTCTGGATGCGAGCAGCCTGTTCGGCGGCAGCCCGGGCGGCAAGAGCCTCGGCGACAGCAGTCCGTGAGAAATCCTCCCCGTCATTGCATCCGCCGTATGAGAGTGGAACCGTGGTAGAGGGAGGCAGGCACAGAGGATGTCTGTTGCCGGGGTCAAGCATCGTGGTCTTGGAATGCGGGAAGTTAAGCATTGAAGGACGATTCTCGGGGTCGACGAAGCCATCGACACTCTTCTCCTGCTTCCCACATTGACGTAGCGAGGACTTTGCAGGGATAGCCGGAGCAACCTCGTCAATCCCCGCAACTTGGGTGTCAGACTGGCAATGAACGGAAAAGTCCTCCGATGGAAGATTAACAATTCGGTACGTCGAGGGCGCTGTGGGTTGCACATCAGGAGAGATCATAGGTGCGATAGCCATCGGCTCAGTTCCACAAAGAAGAACAGATGGATGACTGCTCAAACCGTTGGGATGATGATAGATGGTGCTCTCCAGCAAGTCGTTGGCCAAGCGGTCAACATTTTGGTCGGTGTTGCCGCCTGGATCAGGGTAACTGAAGGGATGGGCGGGACCGCTTCGATTCTCAGGCAGCGAAGGAGTGACGGGAGCTGTTGCAAGTGTCAGCTGGTACCGAACGAGACGAGAGACCTGTCACTTACCTTGAGTTTCCTTTTTCTCTTTCTTCTTGTTGCCCTTACCACGACGACGCGGCGCCAGATTGGCGAGGGTGCTCACGGATTTTTTCATCGTACATGAGGCATCTTTCGATGGGGAGAAAGGAGTGGACAGGACGTCGAAAGTCCTAGCGGAAGAGAGAAAATCAACGACAAAAAAAATGAAGCGAATGTTGCTGAGGTTCTTGATGCTGCGAAGCTAGACAGTGAGTGATTAGCCAACCTGAAAGGTTTCTTCCCAAGTGCTCGATGCTGACGAACCAAAGCTGACGAATTTGAAGCGCTTCAGATGGCACTGATGGCAATCAGAGAGCGGCCTTTGGACAACGCCTCGTCTGGATCTGACATACCTTGCAACGGGATTGAAGTTCTTTTCCTGAGATCGACTGTTGCTAAAGCCAGCAACAGGCGACCGAGTTGATTGTTGCGATTGCTTCTGAGGAATTTGAGGAATCGTGGAAAGCGAACGTGGGGGACACGATGGTGAGGTGCGGAAAAGGAAAAAAAGAGGCGAGCGAACCGAAACCGCCCTTCCAACTGAACAGGTTTTTCCGTGGGAAGGTTCGGACGTTCCTCCTCTCAACACCAAGCCCACTGTCGTGGCTTCCTGTTTCGAGCCTCCGAGATAAGCCCTATGTTTCGTTCGGCGTTTGGTTATTCCACAGGGGGATAAGAGCGGAGACTCGAGCGTGGTCCCCGGGTGACTAGTGACTTGCACTGGAAACCTCAGGGGACGATAAGTAGGTCTACGGCATGAAGAGCGAGTCCAAGCCGCAATTTGAAAGAGCTCACGGAGGATAGGCTCAGTGGCTTTGTCTGGGTGTGAACCTGAGTGCCCCTGAAAGCCTCTGACTTGCACCATCCGGAGTTGTCATCTTTCAGTCTTGGGTTGCGGGGTGAGGCCCAACAAAGTCCTCATTCGAAAGGGGTTGCAGCATGTCGTCTAGGGAAACAGCAAAGATACTCGAACAGCCTCGAAGCAATCTCAAACAAACCTTTGGGAGATCTCGATTGTGTGTCATGTTGGTAAACATCATGGGTTGTGGCTGTGGCGGAGACTTACCTCAAGACATGAGAACGCCATGGCTGGTTATTGCGCTGAAGAAAAGCAGGAAACCGGGACTGCGCAGAGTCATTATCTAGCATTCTCGGCCCGAGGTTACACACATATCAGGGTATCGATAACTCTGTCTGGAGACACGGAGATGGCGTTTCGCATCAGGAAGAGCGAGGCCATGGGATCAAGCAGAACCATAAGACGATGGGGCGTAACATGGCTTGGGCAGATGGAGCACAACTTCACTGGGACATTTGATGTGTTTCTAGGAGAGTTGTTCACATTCTGGCAAAGAGACAATAAACATCCAGCTTGAATTTCGCAAGTGCTGACTCAACATACTCTAGCAGAAAAGGGGGTAACCATGAAGCATATGCTATATTGCCTATCCCATTAACCCGTAGAAATTTGATAGGAAAATTTTGTATGGCTATTCAAAAGTAAAACAATCATCCAAAACAGTCACATGTGGCAGGCAAAGAGATAGTCCAAAGATGAACATTGAATCCGGCTTCGTCCGACCATCACCGGAGTGCACCGTGGCCGGCGACGGGGCCTGCGGGCAGCCGTTTTGACCGGTGAACGTTCTAGATGGGGCGAACTACGGGGACGGAAGCTTAGGAGGGGCACCGGAGGAGAAGCCGGCCTGCAGCCAGCCGTAGCCACCTGCGGAGATGCTCGAAGCATCTCGGTGTTGGGATATGGATCCCTCGATAAGAGGTTTGTGCCCAGCCCTTCGCCTTTTGCCGTTACATGGGCAGCGGGCCAGGGGAGGGAAATTTCTAACAGAGCATGTCTCGGAAAGGAGACAGCGGTTCGGAATAACAGTAGGTACAGATCGCTGCAAGCAAACAAACATGGAAGGCAAATAACTCGCCAGCCGAGGTTTCTGACCATCTCGATCATCTTAGTCAGTCCTCATGGATGCAAGAGAAAGTTGCTGACCGGCTTACGGGCACGACATGCTCGGTTTCGCCGTTGGAACGCACGCGGACATCGGAAAATGCGAGAGGAGGGTCCCGTTTGAAGCGGAGACGCCGCCACCGGAGAGGGCCAATTGGAAAAGATTGGACCGTGATTGGTCTGTCAGCATGTCCAATGCGCAATTTGATTGGCCCATTTCCAGAACGGCTTGGCAGGAAGGTTCCACGCTCAACTCCGTCTCCTGCCGAGTCCCAGCCGTGCCTGCCAAAGCGGGAAGGGAAAGCTGGTCCGTTTCAAATCCCGTCAACTTTCTGGCGCAGCGAACCCTTTTGACTTCCCTCCTGTGCCACCTCAACCGTCGTATTTCTCCCATCTTCAGCCCCAAACCTTCCGAGTGATCCCTTTCCAAATAACGTCGTTCTCGTCGTCGTTGATCCCTCCCGCCGAATCGAACTCCTGACGACACCCGTCGGACGAAAGAAAAGTCCTCAACCACTACGGATCTCCTACTGCGACTCCCGCGACCCCTTTGCTTGTTCGCACTTTAATAACTGTTCGCCACTTCCTCACATCGACTCAACCCCTCATCCAATACTCGTAGCTGCATTGCAATCCGACGACGCCGTAAATTCAACATGTCTTTCTCCAGCCTCGTTCAGGATCTTACCATGAGGGAGTCCGGCGTTCCGCGCCGACCCCGCGGTCCTCAATCAGTCTCTACCATTGATGATGGCCGGTCGCAAGTTTCCCGCGCCATGTCCTACGCCAGCACAGCGGCGACGAGCGTCAGCATCTCTGGCGATATTTCCAGCCAGCTGCACGGCGGCTACTTCCACCCCCTTGCCCGCTCTTGGCAAGCCGAGAGACAGTTGACCAAGGTGAGTTCTGCGACTCGAGGCATAATACAGCCATCCGTGAATCATTGCTGATTTGAACCCTCTTTAGTCCATGCTCATCTACCCCCTCTTCATTTCCGACCAAGACGACGAGGAGATCCTGATCCCCTCTTTGCCCGGCCAATACCGCCGAGGCATCAACAAAACAATGGCCTGGCTGGAGGTGCTTGTGCGCAAGGGTCTGCGCTCCGTGATGCTCTTCGGCGTGCCCGTGCGCCCGGGGACCAAGGACGCTCTTGGCACCGCCGCCGACGACCCAGAGGGACCCGTTATCAGAAGCATTCGCGCTATCCGCCAGCGTTTCCCTCAGCTCTTCATCTGCGCCGATGTCTGCCTGTGCGAGTACACTTCCCACGGCCACTGCGGTATTCTGCGTGACGACGGCAGCTTGAACAACCAGCTGTCCGTTGACCGCATTTCCGACGTTGCCATTGCTTACGCGGTCGCCGGCGCACACTGCGTTGCTCCCTCGGACATGAACGACGGCCGAATCCGTGCCATCAAGCTGAAGTTGATCGAGGAGGGCATCGCTCACAAGACAGTGCTTATGTCATACTCGGCCAAGTTCTCGGGTTGCTTGTACGGTCCGTTCCGTGACGCCGCAGGCTCTGCCCCGTCATTCGGCGACCGCAAGTGCTACCAGCTGCCTCCGGGCGGCCGTGGCTTGGCCCGCCGCGCAATTGTCCGTGATATTGGTGAGGGTGCCGACATCATCATGGTTAAGCCCGCCAGCCAGTATCTCGACATTATCAGCGACGCAAAGGAGCTCGGCAAGGACATGCCTGTCGCCGCGTACCAGGTCAGTGGCGAATTCGCCATGATCCATGCGGCGGCCAAGTCTGGCGTTTTCGACTTGAAGGCGATGGCTTTCGAGTCGACCGAGGGTATCCTGAGAGCTGGTGCGACCATTGTCATCAGCTACTTCACTCCCGAGTTCCTCGACTGGCTCTCCACCTGAAAGATGACGGACGGTATAGCTTGATGATATAAAGGCAAGGTGTTCTGGGCGTCTGTGACTATTTTTGCGATTGTTTTCATGACGTAGGAGAAAGCGGCATGATGGATTCGGTGGTATAGGCTGGGATGTCACGGGTTCCGGCAGGCGTTGGTTTCGCATATTTGTACAAGA
The DNA here is from genome assembly GCF_011075155.1 of Colletotrichum scovillei. Classification (NCBI taxonomy): domain Eukaryota; kingdom Fungi; phylum Ascomycota; class Sordariomycetes; order Glomerellales; family Glomerellaceae; genus Colletotrichum; species Colletotrichum scovillei. The sequence goes on from NW_023336259.1 coordinate 2,619,981, forward strand.
TACACTCCCTTTTTGGTTCAGTGTCAGACGTAGAGGATACCTAAAAAGCTAATGAGACGGCGGGTATAACGGGACGATGCGACGAGACGACGTTCGAGCTGCGGCTAACTACAGACTCGACGTGTTTGTGTCAGGCGGGTGGTTCTCTGTATGCCAAACTCAATAATCACCACACGCAAGATGTATTATTACTAAGTATCGACATGGTTCAAGAAACACGGATTAACTCTCTTGTTGTACAAATTTAGATATCGCGTCCCGTGTCTGCAATGCTACGTTGATGTGTATGTACTACCATTCCATCACATGGGGAAACGAGACGAGACGAGATGAGACTCACGAGAGCGAGCCTCAGCGAGGTATCCGGGCTACGGAGCAAAATTAAGCGTAGTCGGTCAGCAAGGCGCGCCGCACAGAAGTATTTTGTTCCGGGGGATGGGACTGGTTACTGGATCGTGCCAGTCTGGACAGTGGATTTGAGAATTAGAAGGAGTCTCACAACCGAGAGCAACGTCGATCCAGGGCCGTCTGTGCCCTTGGCCCCTGGGTTTCTTGGGGGGTCACTGGGGGGGCATTGTCTATTGAAAGCCAGTGAGCCGAAAGTTGAATTGGTGGATGGTGGTCTGACTCGGCTTTCGGATGCTGATCGTCAGTCTGTTCTTGATTTTAATTGGGGACATGCTACGCAGTACTACCTAGAGGCTAAGGGGAGCCGAGAGAGAGAGAGACGGGATCCTAAAACAGAGGCCTGGGGTTTCTCCCCTTCTCGGTTGCGAAACCCGGCGGCTCGCTGTTACGGGTATGGGTGTGCTGTATAATGCTGTGCTGTCTTCTGTAGGCGTGGCTGACTGACACATTGCTGATAGAGGAGGCCGAGGAACTGGAGTTGAGTAAACTCACTGAACCTATACTCCTAAAGGAAGAGGACCGGTCGAATTGGGTATCCTAACCGTCTACGCGACTGGGTGGGAAATGAATTGGCAAATGACTGTTGGAATGGATCGGAGATGGGAGACGGAGCACTTGTCCTAGACATCATACATGTCAAATTACTTCCGTCTGTATCAGTAGTCCAGTACTCCGTACGCAAATCCCAGATAGCGGTTGAGGCGAACTCCCAACAACACATGGCAATACCTGTGGCAAGTGTGGCAGGCACGGCGGGACGGACGGGCGGTGCGGTGCCTGCCATGCATTCTGCGTGACGGATTGCCAATCTGGAACAAAGCCAAGGGGTTGACTGCCGGGAAACAAGCTGTACCCCTGACGGGGGGAGGAGAAGACCAAGAGTACTTGCATTCCCACTGGAATCTTGAGGAGATGCAGACTTTAGGTGCCTTACGTAAGGTAAGTACTGTAGTCTGCACGCGCTGGGCGCGCCGCTGTCTCTCTAGAGTCTCGACGTGTATCTTGTCCAGTCCAACGACATGAGGTGCGCCGAGGTTGGAAGATGGGAAGCTGGAGATTCATTGGAAGAGACGGGTACCTACATGACCGTGCCACACTGATACCTTAGCCACCTTAGGCGAATTGGCAAAGTGCGGTGCCTGGCCCGCGACTCCAACTTCCAGACCTGCAAGTGTGCATGCCGTGCCATGCCGTCCGCGCCGCCGCCGCCGCACACCTGGACCGTCGCAGCGTCTCGAACACTCGAGCCTTGTGCCCCCCGGTTTCCCGAGCGCGGTAGCGTGGATCCAAGCGCCGATCTCAACCTTGAAATTACTGCAAGTTTGCAACACCTTGAGACCACCGCCATCCATCCATAGTGTCCATGGCCATTACCCCCCCGACGGACGCACAAAGTACCGAAAAACTGGACCACCTCCATTTGTTGGAGCCCATCGAATCGCCCTCTTTCGACCAATATGTGGCATTCCTCGATATTCCCCAGCACAAGTGCTCCAGTCCGCTTACGACAGCTCTTTGCGAAAAAAGTGGTACCGGGAAGCTTCTGATTCCTGATAAGTCATGCGCCGAGACCTGATATCGGTCCTGAGGTGCCGTCTTTTGGCTTGATGGGCGGCCATGGCATTCTCTCGGCGGGAACAGAGAGTAACCCTACGAACGTTTCCATCTTGTGATCTTCCCCTTTTGAGCCGCCCTCGAGGTTTTGAGTCCCAGTGATACCCTTTTTCCCCATGGATCCTGAGACCCTTGCCAATGCTCATCCCCCGGTCCGGTCAGTTCGGCGTCTGCCCAGACGAGCCGTTGAACCGTCATTCGTTCCACCCCGTTGAGAATATTCTGCAGAGAGGTGCCTAGGTGTGATGCGCCCGGCGGAAAGACTCAAGAAGGGAGGGAGGAAGGAGGGGCGGGAGATGATGGGCGGCGCACCGCGGCGGACTGGGGGTTCCACTTGTTGGAGGAAAAAGAGGATATCCCATCCCTCTCTCCATGTCCCCATGAAAGGGGAATCGGGGGGGCTGGAGACTTCTATTGGATCATTCCAAGGTTGGGTTGGATCCATTGGAGAAGAGCCGACGACATCGACAACTTTGAGAGGAGGACTGGATCCAATATTGATTGATTGACTCCGTAGGCCCTTTACGTACCCTGCGTGGCTTGCGTATCTCAGACACTGGGACGAGTGTGCAATATCCAGTCATGTTACGCACCATTCCAGCATCAATCCACCAGGTTATTCTTTGTTGGACAGATACCGACTGTGTCTTGGATTCTAGTAAGTTTTTTTCTTCGTGATTTTATTTTTACTTTGGTTTTTCTCACCCAAATTGTTTGGCTGGTTTTTGTGTATGCATCCCTAGTAAGTGGCCAGGTGCACGTAACAAAGTCAACAAACAGATTAGATCTGCCGATGCTGCTTTCCCAGCATTGTCTTGCTTCGTCTCGCTTCATTCAAATGATTTTCCGGGGCTCATAGGCTCATCGTTTACCGTTTTGTTTCCCCTTTATTCTTCTGAGCAGTCCTTGCTTATTTTGGTCTACCGGCCGCCCGCCCATCTCTTGGAGTCTATCCCACTTTCTTTGGACGTGCTTCGATATTTCATATAAGTGTGAAACCACGCGGCCCCGTTTCTATCTCCCGCCCCAAGTTGCCCCAGTCTCCGCGACTGGACCCAATGTTTCCTGAGAGCGATAACTTTACTTGCAAGTTTCCAAGCCATCTATCCGCAGACTGGCACATGGGAAGGCAACGCTACCAAATGCTCCCAAACCTAGGTACCCGTTGCAAAAAGAACGTTGTACCTGCCGTTTCTAGCCTCGTCGTCGTATCGATCTGAATTGGATTGGAATAGAGGCTAATTTGTTTCTCCCCGATTCCCTCCCACCCCCTTCTCAATTTTACTCTCCGTCTCATCGTTGGGTACCTTAGTTTAGACACACATACTCGGTACTCATACTCGGTACTCTGTTCTCTCTATCAGCCAACTTCGCCTCGGTCATTCTTCGTACTTTGTCACACGAGCGGCTTACTTCCATCGTTTCATCCCTTCTTTTGCATGTAGCTCATTGGACCGTTCGGCGGCCGTGCTCATCATTCGAGTCTGCTCACCTACCACACTCTCACACACTCCACGCACCGCGTCGAGAGGAAATCCGATCATCAGAGAAGCAGAAAAAGTCTGAGGTTGTTGGTGCACAGTCAGCGGCGCTCCTGACTTGCTTGACATCTGCGCCTCGGCTGGGTCCTTTCCACATCCTTCGTTTGGTTCGAACCCACGAGCCTCTGACTTTTTTTCCTCTCTTGCCCGCGGTGGTGGTGTTCTCTTGTGACTATGTGCTGCCTTTCAGCTGCCTTCCCATCCATCAAACCAAAATTACAGTTCCTTAGTCCCGTCATTCTTGCCTTTCCCGTGTCAGACAAGACAAGACAGGAACGAACAGACTGAAAGTGGGCAGGTGCCTTCCTTCCCATTCCCTCGTCCCTTCCTCGATGGTTCCAAGGGCCCTCTAAACTCAACATCAAGAAAGGAAAGAGTTCCTTGTCTCACCTTCCACCTTTTCTTTCGTCTCTCTTGCCGTCCAAGGCCGTCCAAGGCAAAAACACCAAACACAAAAACACAAGATAAACGTAACCTTCCGTTATGGACACCAATAAACACAAGACCAGAGAGGAACAGAGATAACACGAGGCTTTTGAATGCACCTTCTCTACCTATTTACGGATCCTTTGTACTCTGCACACTGCACTCTGCACCTGCCTGGTCTTTTCCCATGGTGCATCCCTTCCCAAACCCGTCATAGCTGCCACACTTGAACCTTTTCCCACTCTTGCACAACCCTGAAACAGGCCCCCATCTACCCACACCACTGACGCTCTCTCCCAACTCTGCTCGCCTCGAAAGTCACGTCTTTCTCAACTTCTGAGGTCACAGCCGCCTGGCATCAACCCCACATTGGCACATCCTACGGATACCAACCCGTCCTGCTCCTCTTATTGCCAGACCGGGAACCTCGAATCGTTTATGCGCTGAGCTTTCCAACGTGTCGTTCCCATCTCAGCCCAGCCGGACCCTTTTCTTTTCCGTTTTGGCCCTGTTTACTCTCATTCTTTCACGGTTACCAATCTCTTTCTTTCCCTCTGCTGTTCCTGTACCCATTCTCCACATTCCCTCTTCCCAAGGGCCCACGCCTTTGCTACGTCGCGGAGGTATCCCAGGTCTTGGATCCCCTTTCCCCCCAAAGATCCTGCTTAAGCCCAGGTCCCATCAACAAGGTCAAGGTCAAGGTCAAGGTCACGGGCTCGTTGACGAGACGAGACAAGACACACGCCCAGCCGCATCCAGCAGCACCCAGCAACACCCACGCTTCCCAGCCAGCCTGAGCCAGCGGCGGTACCTCCTCCTCGGGAAACATCCTTTCTCACAGGCCCTGTCTGTTCTGTGTCTGCTCCCAATTACATTTACCTGCCCTTGCCGACCGTCACTCTCCTTTCGCCCCTCCCTTCTGCAGATCCAGATCGTCTGAATAACAAGGGCCTTCCGGATCAAAACCGCCTCGTTCCCTCTTCCGCCTCCCCCTTCCTCTCCTACTTGATTCCTTCTGGCCCTGTCCTGTTCAAGCCGTGCCTGCTTGATACTGTACCTCTTACCTGCCTGCCGCCTGGCCACCAGAGCCTCCCTTATACCCACCCAACCAACACCAAAATCCACCCGCTCGCCGGTTGCATTGCAGGACAATGAACGGATACGCTGCTTCAAAAGTGTCCCTCTCACACGAAGAGGGTATGGGACTCCTAGATGAGAAGACGTTGTCCGACGTCGAGAGCGAGAGCGGTAGGGCCGACCTCGAAGTCCGTTTTGCGATACCACGATGGTCGACTGTCGCCCGGGGTGTAGTTGGCTATACGCGGGCCATACCATGGAGGGTTACCGTCATCCGCGGCCTCATCTTCCTGCTACCTAGCTTCGTCCAGAGCCGATTCTCGAGAGAACGAGGCCGAACCGACAAGCTGTTTCCGACATCACATCTCGACGGCATGAGAGGCTTAGCAGCGCTTTTCGTCTTCTTCTGCCACTACTTTTACCAAGCCTTCATCATTGCCGAAGGCTGGGGCTCATCAGAAAAGAACTACCACATTCTCAAGATGCCCTTCTTCCGACTCTTCTACCAAGGTCCGCCAGCGGTCTGCCTGTTCTTTGTAATTTCCGGCTACGCTCTTTCCATGAAGCCGATCAAGCTCGCTAGGGCCGGAAACATGGAGGAATTCTCCGTGACGACGACGTCTTTGATTTTCCGCCGTTTCATCAGATTGTACATGCCGACTGCCATCTCGACCTTTTGCATCATGCTCCTGCTCCAGTTTGGAGTATACGAATGGACCAGAGACTTTGCCATTGATCGGGCTTTCCACAAGAACGTCATGGAGCCTCACCCAAAGCCGCTGGACACCTTTTCGGAGCAGTTTTACGACTGGGTCTGGAGCATGTTCAACTTTGTTCACGTGTTTGGCTGGGAGCGCTTTGGTGGTAGCACATGTAAGTGGTTTTGGAGAACAAAAGTATTGAGATTTGCTAATACCATTCTTAGCATATGATGTGCACCTGTGGACTATTCCGGTGGAGTTCCGCTGTTCCATGTACCTGTTCATCACCCTGATCGGCTTGGCTCGTGTACGGTCCGGACTCCGTTTCCTCTTCCTCTCGGGAATCATCGCCTTCACGTACCGAAACAACCGTTGGGAGCTGCTGTTGTTCTACTTTGGCATGATGCTTGCGGAATACGATCAGATCATGGGCAACAACACACCTGTGCCGCAGCCCTCGGTCCTTCCTTCGAATGGCGCCGCCGCTCCCCAGGGGAGCCGACTGAAGGGCTTCTTCTGGGCAATGCTCAGCATTCTAGCCATCTACTTTATGTGCCAGCCGGACATCAACTACGAAATCACTCCTGGTTGGGTCTGGCTCTGCACGTTCATTCCCAAGTGGTGGACGGAGGAAGGATACAGATTCTGGCAGTCTATCGGAGCTGTCATTTTCGTTCTTTGCGTGGGCCACTCTCCTAGATGGAAGAGCTTCTTCAACCTTGCTCCCATCCAGTATCTCGGCAAGATCAGCTACGCACTTTACCTCATGCACGGACCAGTCATGCACACCGTTGGCTACATGATTGAGAGACGTGCGTACGCCATCACCGGCCTCGAGGGCTGGTGGTACAATGCCGGATTTGTTCTGGGATCTTTCGGCTGCATTCCTGCGGTTATCTGGGCTGCCGATGTTTTCTGGCGCTTGTTTGACATCCCGACGGTGCGATTTGCGAAGTGGTTTGAGACAAAGTGTCTCGTCAAACAGGAATAGAGCAGATTGGGGGCAAATGCTTGCGCGTCACGGCCGATATTGCGTCTCGACAAAAACGCTCACACACACAATGAGCTGGGTCTCGAAAGTCGTTATGGAAATCGACTAATAATAGCATGACACGGCGTTTTATATCACACGGCATTATTACTTTATACCTGGCGTCGGGTTGATTTTTTTTATGGGGATGGGGGCTTTATCAAAGTTTTGGGGCAATTATAGATGGCATCGAGACAGAATGCACCTCTCAGGACCAACATGATGGACTGAACAAAGTACAGAATATGTACACGGTGGGAGACGGATGAAGACGTAGTGAATCAAGTAGAAACGGCCAAACACGCCGAAGTACTCCATGGGTATCAATTTGATTCGACTTTCTTTTCCATGCCGTCATGTGTCTCACATTTCTTTTGAATTTAATCTCCGCAAGCTTGTTGTTGTAGGTGCATGTGTTCGCCATCTCTTCGCAAGTAGATCGATGCGAAATATTTCCGAATAACGCCATACCCAGTCCCCCTAACTAACCAATCATGCTCCTCTTGCGGCCCCTCATCCTCACGTCCTCGAGCTTCTTGAGCGTCACGGGCGCCTGCTTGTACGAGTCGCGGTAGGCGTCGAGAACGTCCTGGAAGAAGGCCTCCGCGCGCGGGTGGGTGCTGCCGAAGGCGCGCTCGAGGACGTAGAGGTCGACGGCGCGGTCCTCGTCCGACGTGCTTTGGCTCGCGAGGCCAAAGTCGATGATGAAGACTTGGCCGTCGAGGGGGTCGTTGTTGTTCCCGTTTGCGTCTGACGATTTCGGGGGGCGGAGCATCATGTTTGACGTTGTCAGGTCGCCGTGGACGATGCCGATTTTGTGCATTTGGCCTATTGCTGTGCCCATTCTGCGCATGAGGTTTTTGATGCCTGTTGGGTCCTTTTTGGGTGCTGGCGGTGCTGATGTCGTCGCTTGTAACACCCCCGTTCCTCCTTCTGTTGTTTCCTCCCCTTCTTCCGGTATCGCTGCTGTTGTCCTCCTCTCCCCGAGCCACTCGTTGATCCGAACCCGCACCGGCGCACCGGGGATCCATTCCAGCATCAGCCAACCCGCCACCTCGTCGAGGGCGTAGAGCGCGGGGACGGGACAGCCCTCGCGGCGGCATTTGGCGAGGACGCGGGCTTCGGCGAGGATGCGGGAGCGGGTTAGGCGGGCGTCGAGGGTCGGGTGGCGGTAGGGTTTGGGCGGGCGGTATTTGAGGGCTGCCGGGCGGGAGGGGGAGAGGTGAGTTGTGTGGTAGAGGCGGGCTTCTGCGCCTTGGGTTATGAGGGTTGGCGGGGTTGAGGTCTGGTGGGTTAGGAGGGGGGGGAGGGGGAATGCGCCCGCGCCCTCGGGTTGTGGTATTGTTGTCATTGTGGGTGGTTTTGGCTGTGGTTTGGTGGTGAGGATTGTCGGGATGGCGGGCGGTTGTCCCAATTGTTTTTCGGCAGTTTGCTGTGTATCCTTTCGTCCTCTGATTCCCTTTCTTATTCTTGCATTGATTCGATGCGGGATTTGTATGGAGTCGCGCTTGTGCGTGTCGCGTGTCGTGGGTGGAAGGAGTGTCTGGGGTTGGTTTTTTTGTCGTTTGGGAATATCTTCAAAAATGAGAAAGTTGGGTCGGAGGGGGAGGAGGTGGGTGGAGGGGTAAATGGTAGATTCGTTTGGTGGGGGTTCGGTTCTCTGTGGCTTGACCGCCTGTAGCCTTGGGATTCTGCCGCCTGTGCTCTATTGCGGGGGGGGGGGGTTTCGGGCGCTAGCGTTAGCGGGCGTGTATGGTTGAGGCCCGCCGCGCCGGGCGAGCTTCTTTCTGCGCTTGGGGCCGTCCATCCGTCGTCGTCGGGACGGGGAGAGTGGTCTTTAAGGATGGACGGGCCGGGCCTGAGGTGCTCCGCTTAATATTTCCAGTTTGTTGCTTCTCTCAAGCTTCAAGCTTGCAATAGTGGAGCTCCTTGCTGTTGAGTTGTCATCTTTTCTCCATCTCTCTCTTTTCCTCTCTCTCTCATTCTTGGTGTAGGTGCTGGTGAAACCCAGTCGCATCCGTATCAATTCATCTCCAATTCTTTGCACCGTACCGCCCTAGATTCTCCTTCTCGTCTAAATTCATAACCATTAGACAATCCCTCTGTCGGTCTCCTCATAACCACATTCTCATACGTCTTTTGACTGACCTACGAGCAGAGGCGCGAGTCCGAAAGTTACGCCAGCGGATGGGGTTCACAAGTATGACAATCCTCCAATCCCGTGTTCTATCCCGACCTTCGACCAAGGTGCCCAGATATCGCGCTCCAAAGGGTAGTTACCCACACCGGCCAGAGTCCCATCTTTGCATAGGTGGTCTCGGAGGAACGAGCCACCAAGTTCAGTAGGTATGTTCTGCGTCGCCACGAGGGAGAGGGTTTGGGGTGGTGGTCTCCCGATATGCAGCCCAGCGGCACAGCAAAGGGAAACGAACCAACGAAGATGGGATAATCAGAGCAGGCCACCAATCATTTCCATCACGGATTGCAGGGAATCCTTCTCGGCGCGCGACCGAGAGGGGCAAGTGAGTAGGGTTCGGCGCTGCGCTTCTGCACTTTCGAATCGAGTTCCGAACAAGGTATTCGTGAGGCAAGACCGAGTGGTTTCGTTTCGCGCCTTTGACTACAAGCTGGTGGTCAATCTAATTGGGATCTTCTCTTCTTCAATGTTTTTCTAATCCTGAAATCAGGTCGCGCAAGTGCAGGACGGAAGAGGTAGGGAGCACAAGGGGATCCGAGGAACTTTGGGCAACCCGAGGGGACGGGGTTTTCTGCTTACATGCTCCTCTATTTCCCATGATGAATGTATGCTACTTTACCCTGCATCTAGGCGCATGTTGCAGCAGGAAGCAGCAGCAGCAGCCTTTTCTGTGCGCTGCCATCTTACCTACATTAATCACTGTCATCCTTTCCCCCTCCACTCTTCAAGGTGCTTGCTTACCATTGTTTCTGTACCCCTTGCTCTTACTTCTTGGTCTTTTCCCTTTCAGCCGCGGTTTGCCTCGCTGTTGTTACACACACCATCCCCCCCTCCTCCGAGGCTTCCACCACCACCAACATCACCACTAACGGGCAGAGGCTGGAAAACATCTCATCTTTACCCTCTTCGAAGGACTCGTGGATTGAGAGCAATGTGTTCTTAATTGAAATCGGCATTGTAATCGGCGTTGCTCGACTTTGTCCCGATCAAAGTTGCCGTTCTTGGGGGGTGGGATAGCAGCAGACAAGATGAAGCTCCTCGCGACCCTCACGCTGGCCGCTGCTGCCGCCGCGGCCACCGGCACGAATGCGGCCTTCAGACAGAGATACGCCGCGGTCGACATGTCGCCAGCCGTCGAGGGCGCCGGCCTCGTCCCGCGCTTCTTCATCGACGCACCGCGGCTCGCTGTCCGCGACGGCGGTATATGTAACCCGAACTTCCATTCCTGTAAGTACGAACCTCCTTCAAGTGTTTTCATTATCCTCACTCGACGTCTCCCCTCGACTTTGGATTCACCTTATATCACCCCCAAAGAGTGTCTACATACTAGAAACATGAGGAAGAAGGACGGAATAGTCTCACTCATCAACAAGAACATCAAACTGAAAACACCCAAACAGGCGTCGACATAGGCCACCCAGAAACCTGCTGCGCAAACACAAACTACTGCTACGTGAAACCCGACAACTCACCATGGTGCTGCCCCCTCGGCTCCCTCTGCGACTCAAACTGCCCCGCGACAGCCTACCAATGCCCAACAACAATAACCGTAACCGCCACCGTCTCGCGGACCACGAACGCCGCCTCCGCCTCCGCCTCCGTCGTCCTCACAACCTCCCTCTCGACATCCTCAGCCTGCTGCGGCCGCACCTGTCCCTCCCCCTCCGCCTTCCGCTGCGAATCCCAATTCGGCGGCGGCTGCTGCTCCTACGGCCAGACCTGCGTCTCCGGCGGCCGCTGCATAAGCACGGTCTCGGCATCTACGTCGGCTACTACCACGGGGGGACTGAAGCCCGCCGATCCGGCGTGTACGGCCACCACGCAGCACGCGTGCGAAGACACGGCGGCGGGGTGCTGCGATAATCTCATGCACTGCACCGTCGTCAGCGGGACGGCCGGGTGCGCGGCGGGGAACCCGACGGCGACGGGGGACGTGGGGTATACCACCGTCCCCGAGAGCGGTAGCGGAGGGTTGTCGACGGGAGCGAAGGCGGGTATCGGGGTCGGTGTTGCTGTGGTCGGGTGTGCTCTCGCCGGCGCGCTCGCGTGGTTTTGTTTCGTGAGGAGACGGCGGAGGGGGACTGTAACGGGGACGGCGACGATGTCTGAGCGCAGCGGCGGCGGGCGCAGCAGAGGAACGGGAACGGGAGCAGGAAGAGGAGGAGTTTCTGGCGTCGGGAGCGAGAGGCCCAGTCGCGGGGTGCGGGCTTTATCGGACGTCACGTCCGGGTCTCGACCGAACGGGCCCAGTCGCGGCGCGACGCAGGATTACTTTGGTCCGGATGCCGTTGCGGGGCCGTATACCGAGACAGACGAGACCGGACTATCTCCGGGCAATGGTTCGGGAGCCGGGACCGGAGGCGGAGGGGGAAGGGCGGGGACGCCAGGTCGAGGACGGGGCGTGCCGCTCCAAGCGCATTCGCCCAACGACGTTGTCGCACCCGTGGAGATTGGGGACTCCGGGGGTGAGAAGAGAGGCTACGGGTACGGTTACGGTCACGGGTACGGCCACAGCGTGACTTCCGTGCCGGAGGAAGGGCGCGAAGGGGGCCCGCGGGAGATGCAGACGCCCGGGTCCGAGGAGGAGACGACGCAGGGGCGGTACGAGTTGTACGGGTCCGAGATGGCGTCGCCCGTGTCTGTCGGAGCGCCGCCCTCGTCGATTGTGCCGACGCCGTCGATGATGACGCCGAGGAGCATCGCGAGCGTGAGCATGTTTGACCGGTCACCAGGTCCCGCTCCCTCCGATAGGGAGAGGGAGAGATAGGGAGGACTTGGGAGCAGCAGACGGAGTTCAAAGTAAGGTGTTTTCTAATTTCGTCTCCAGTCTTTCTGAGACGACCCCCGTGGATTGGAGTATAAACGATAATCGACGATAATGATACACAGCCTGATAAACGATCAAAAAGACATGCGCGCGTTTCTTTCTCCTCTTCCTGATGCTTCTACGATACTCAAGGGGACGCAACTTGACAATACGTATTATGCGATTCTGATAGAGGGAAACTTTTGGAATGAGCAACTTCCCTTCCTTGGCCACAAACGAGAAAAAAATGGGTAAAGAAAACTCCTCGCCTACGTTTCCATGAATGACGACGCCCAAAATGTGTGAAAACCTCTGTAATCGTACCGTCCACGAGAACGCCAAACAAGATGAACCATGCAATCGACAGAGACACCAGAGCTCGCGAACAAGAGTACAACTCCTTAGAATGATGAGTACCCGAAAAACACCAAATGCCGGCCCGAGATGAGCAATTTTGCTCGTCGAGACAAGCTAGCACACGACACCACCAAAGGGCGTGCACGTCCGCAGGTCCCTGACGAGATCCTCGACATTGCTCAGGTGGCGGCCCAGCAGCTCCTGCTTCTCCTCGGTCGTCATGGTGTCGGCGGATTCGCTACCGGCGCGGCTCCGGCCGTGGCCTGAGTCGGTGGAGGCGGGCGTGGAGGCCGCGCTGCCAAAGGCGCCGGCGAGCTTGCTCGGGCTGCGCTGGTGGATGGCCGGTACAGAAGCGCGGACGTCGGCGCGGGGGATGGAGGGGACCTCGGGCATGAGGTAAAAGTAGAGGAACTCGACGAGCTTGAGCTTGACCTCGCGGGCGGTAGAGCGGGATTTGAAGAGGGAGGTGACGGTGAGGAGGCCATCGAGGGCCTCAAAGGTTCGTGTGTTTGTCGGGGTGTCAATGAGGGCGGTGACGAGGGTGAGCAGGGTGGCGGACTGAATCGCGGGACAGTTTACGGGCTCGAGGAGGTCGAGGAGGAGCTGTTGCGAGATTGAAATTAGTGCTCTGCTTTGGACAATGACGGTGGGAGAGTCAAAGACAACATACGTTCATGTTCTGCTCTCGTGAGAAGAGGGCTTTGCTGGGCGGGTGCAGCAATAAGACACCCTGGATCAAGTCCAGCGAGCTGAGGATGAGGAGGTCATTCTGTCCATCGGTGCCCTTGCCCATCAGGCGGTCGAGAGTGTTGATGAGGCGAAGTGCAACGTTCCACTCGAATCCTTCTTGCAGCTTGAAGAACTCGCGAAAGGCCGGGTCATCTGACAAGTCTGCCAGAGACTTTCCACTGCTGTGGGACGCATCGTCGTCCGTTGTGGATGACCTCGATTTGGCCGGTGCTGAGAGGCAGATTTGGGCGAGGAGACCCTCGACTTGGCGCAGACCCTTGCGGATCTTGGGACCGTCGTAGGAAGAGAGGCCGTCGAAGGCGAGGCTGAGGAGGTTCTCCATTGCGTCTAGTGTTGTGAATGAGCTCTTGTGGTAGGCGGTGGCTTTGTGGCTTGATTGGGGGATGTGGGTATCGGGCGTAATTTGGTAAAGACAAAAGAGACGATGCGATGCGATTCTCGGTGATGCGACTTGTGGATGGTTTGGTGACTATGAAATGCTGTTGTGTCGGATGGAAGGATAGAGACAGAGGTCGAGTCTGGAAAGCAGCAGCCGCAGCACCGTTGGATATTGTTAATACAGAAAAAGAGAAGAAGAAAGGCTGGCGAGGACAAGTCCTCTAGGGATCTGGAGAAGGGCGGCGTATGTCAATTGCGCGACAATCGTATGAAGGGAGGTGGAAAAGGCAAAAAATAAAAAGATGTTCAATGGCGAGGGCGCATGCGCAGGTGGTCATTCATGAGAGCGACTACCCGGTAGCGTCTACTGTGTAGATTACAACATACGGTGGAAAGCGACGATGTTGGTGGACAATGCGGGTTGTTTGTGTTGCGTTGGACGATTACTGCCCCGGCAACCGGGTCGATCCAGCACGTTGGGATGGGGATGTAGCGCTGCCGAAAGGGGAAATTCTGTGTCTGATTGGTCAGGTTCGTGACCGTTTCTTAGCTAAGCGGGTCATGTAGGGGAGTCCATCAGGGACATCAGGGAGCCATTGGGCTGCGTTTGGCGCATTTTTTTTTTTTTGGCTCTTTGGGTGGCATTGTGGGGGGCACGGGCCGGCAAACTAAGCATCTTGGGCTTTCCCTTCTTGCATGAGCTCCCTTTTCTTTCCCTGATCCTCCATGCATGGGAACTCGGAGAACGAGCAGGCTTCAAGGCTGTGGAAGTTCAGAGATACATGGTAGTATGGAAAATAAGCGAGGCTTTGACATCGACCCTGATCTGTGACCCCGAAGTGCGGTGTGCCGTGTGCCTTGGCTACTGCAGAGAGGCGGCGTTGAATGGCACAAGTTTACGGTAAACCTCTCTGCCGGCCCTGTCACAGCCGCTGCGGGTGCTTAAGACCGGCACTTAACGCTGATGAAACCTGAAGACGCGAGGGGATGTCACATCCAAGTGTCTAGAGTTGCTCCGACTCGGAGCGAGCTGCCTCTCTGCTGCTGCCCTACTGCCATCACTTCTTCTTAAGCCGGTCTATCACACGGCAACAACCTAGGCCTCACGAGTCACAGTAGCTAGTCTGGCAGGATGAAGCACATGGTCAAGGGGTGACAGAGTGACGGGCGACAAGCACGCAGATCAGGAGGATTCCGGGTGACACCCGAGCACTTAGTGTCTACGCAGTACTTACTATGTATCCGTCCTCCGTGATATGTTAGTGGCTCGCTCTCGTCCTCTTCTAGAAGCCCGTTTCCCCAATACTCCCTAGGAAAAGGTAGCTCCACGTTGGCTCGAGGTGGGTGGTGTCCGTGTCTCCTCCGTGCTCCGGCCGATTCTTAAGACGGAGACTTCGCACGAACCTCTCTCTTTTCGAGCACCCACCCGGTTTGCTCTTCTTCCTTTTCCTTCTCCGCTCCATTTTCATCCGTTCGACATCAATCAGGCGGGAGAGCAACGGCCAGACGAATCATCACTCAGGTACACCGAGATATCCGGTCCCTTGTCTTCATTCTGCTGTTCCTCCCACCGCTTATTCTCCGGCCACCCACCCGGATCAAAGTCCGCGGCCGCCCTTCTGGAGCTCGGCATCGACGGAATCCCGACCTCCCAAGAACAGCCGCGAATTTGGATGACGTCTTCCTTCCTTCGGCCTCAACATAAGCCCGATTGCCTTCCGCCTTATCTCCCCACCATCAATCGATAAGAGCTCCAGCAAACGATCTGAGCTCTGCCCTGGGCAATTGAGGCTCCATCAACGCCTGCCACAGCTGCCATCACTCCTTCTGGTTTTGTTGCTGCATGTTCAAGGTGCGCAAACTGCTTTCCATTGACATGTGATTGTCCATCTCCAACTTCACTCCGCCTTGTTGCTTTCTCCCATACTTTCTTCTCCTTGATTGTCTACTGCAGGTCTGTCTAGGACTTTTCAGGTACCCGCCACAACCATCCATCTTCGTTCCCACCAAGGACCTTCTAAGCAAGGTTCAGTGACCTAGCTTGGCCTTTCATCCTCTTTGCTATTCCGGTTTACACACCATCCTTGCCTACACCTATTCCCTTGCAGCCATGGGTGGAGAAAAGGTCCTATTTACAGAAAAGTCATGACGGTCTACATCTCGTTTTGTTCCCCGCCAAAAAGACAGCACATGCACATAGTCTACGGACCAATACAGACACAGACAGAAGAGCACTCGCATATGCAGCAATCAACTGCCTGCCGCAATGCCGCTCCTATCCAATCCACTACCACACCATCTCACAACCTACCTTACCTCACAGAGTTATGCCTCACCCCCAGGCAGAATCTCACCTTGGCTGAGCAAGTGGTGACGTTTACACGGGCTTACAGCAACGGCGCCAGCTGACCGATTCTACCGCAACCCACCAGCCAGAGCTCCACAACACCGCATCCCCAGCCCACGCGAGCTCTGTTGAGCTTGAGCCAACACCTGGAGCTCCCGCAGCTGTAGCTTCTGCAGCTGGTGCTGGTGGTGAGACCTTAACCGGGTCCTCCCTACCAGACGTCCATAAGAAGCCACGCTTCTTCCCCTGGCCGCCGGTCCCTTGGAGAAGACTCCCTTTCGCGATGGTGCCTAATAACCCGTCGGCGACCTCGTCGTCCTCTCCTCCTTCAAACAAAGCAGCCGACAAATCTTCAAACCCTACGAATACAAATACCGCCAACAACCCCTCTTCATCGTTCCCCCATTCCCCGCCAAACGTTATCCCCTCGCGCAAATCCTCCATCGGCCACCACTCCGCAGCCGCCGCCGCCGCTGCTCCCGTCTCCCTCTCCGCCCACGCGGCCGCGCCCATGCCCGCGACCTCCAAAGGGCCCCTCCGTACCGTTCCCGAGACCGACTGGCTCTCCCGCGCCAACTACCACACCAATACCAACAACGGTCACGGCCAAACCCACGCCCACAAGCACTCGCTCTCGCACTCTTCTCACCGGTCTCGCCGCCCTTCCCTGGGGACCAACCAAGCCACCTCCTTCACCCTCACGATGCAGCCTCCCCCGCCCCCGGACCCCTCGCGCTACGCGACCTCTGACCTCAACTTCACCCGCAAGACCTGGCCCGAGGAGAAGGACAAGGTCATCACCGGCCCTTTTGACTACCTTTTCGCCCACCCGGGCAAGGACTTCCGCGCCCAGCTCATCCAGGCTTTCAACGTCTGGCTCGAGGTGCCCCAGGCCAGCATCGATGTCATTACAAACGTCGTTGGTATGCTGCACACAGCCTCCCTCCTCATCGACGACGTGGAAGATTCGTCCTCCCTCCGCCGTGGCCTCCCCGTCGCCCACAACATCTTTGGCGTAGCCCAGACCATCAACTCGGCAAACTACATTTACTTCTGCGCCCTCCAGGAGCTCCAGCGCCTCAAGAACCCAAAGACAATCTCCATCTTTGCCGAAGAGCTCGTCCACCTCCACCGCGGCCAGGGCATGGACCTCTTCTGGCGCGACACCCTCACCTGCCCGACGGAGGAGGACTACCTCGAAATGGTCGGCAACAAGACGGGCGGCCTCTTCCGCCTGGGCATCAAGCTCATGCAGGCTGAGTCCCGCAGCCTGACAGACTGCTCCGAGCTCGTCAATCTCATGGGCCTCATCTTCCAGATCCGCGACGACTACATGAACCTCTCGTCCAAGGAGTACTCGGACAATAAAGGCATGTGCGAGGACCTGACCGAGGGCAAGTTCAGCTTCCCCATCATCCACAGCATCCGCTCCGACCCGTCAAACCTGCAGCTCATCAACATCCTCGGGCAGAAGACAAACGACGTCGAGGTCAAGCGCTTTGCCGTCGCGCGCATGGAGAGCACGGGGAGCTTCGAGTATACCAAGCAGGTCGTCGGCGTGCTCATTGACCGCGCGCGCAAGATTGCGGATGATATCGACGAGGGCCGCGGGCTGACAAAGGGCGTGCACAAGATTCTCGACAAGATGGTCCTCGCCGATAAGAATACGACTTCATGATTTGATGACGGATGGCTTTTGGTTTTTTTTTTTCTGTTTTTCTCTGGAGGCGGGAGACTGCTTCCCAAAAAACATGATGGGATGGAGAATTTCATGTCAGGGACACTTGGATGGATGGGACGAGGTCAGGCAGTTGGACGGATGGAAATACCTAATCCGAAAGATGGAACGATGGGGACATTTCTTCTAGCTTGTGCTATGGTGTTGGTTGGGGTTTTTCTTACCGGCTGGCATGCCGGATAGGGCTGCATTTAGACTTGGTCTGAGAGACGGCAGACGGGAGAGTATTCAACGTGGCAGTGAACATCCAACAACTATTCACACATGAATATGTCCGTCGAAGGTGACCGCCTGGGGTGGCAAGAGATACTCGTAGGATAACTTCACCATGATGATGACTTCGGAACTCCAAAGCGTCTTGACAGATGCCATGATAGGGGTCTTCAGCACTCCAGGTACATTCAACCACCTTAGCGACACATTCTCATGTCTAAGTAAGGCCTCGTGTCAACAGTGAGGTTGAAGGGTCACGCTGGAAATGACTCCCATTAGTTTTCATGTCATTATCATTAACATACTATACAGATCCCTTCATCTGACCCCCCTCAAGCAGTACTCATCGTAGCCCGCCTCTTGACAAGCCTAACCCACCTCCGCCGCCTCCACTCCCCCCTCTTTCCCGTCCCGTCCTCCCCTTCCTCCCATCCCGACAGCGGCGCGCTAGGAACTCTCGCCTTCCCTTTTCCCATCGTTGTCGGCGACGAGTCCACCGGGCCCCCGAAGCCGCCACCAGCAGCACTATTCTCATCAAACATGTCATAAACCCACCTCTCCCCCTCCGTCTCGACCTCGACGCCCGTGATGATGCGCTCCTCTACCCACTCCCTGCTCCACAGATCCAGCGCCCACTTCTTCTCGGACCAAACCCACCCGTCGGGCGGTAGCACGTCCTCGAAGAAGCGCGTGCCGCGGGGCCGATCGCCGGCGATGCGGGGCTGGGAGAGCGGGTCGTAGGGGGAGGGGGAGAAGAGCCAGGGCTCCCACTCGTCGTGGGACGCGCGCTGGAGCTCGAAAATCTCGACCTCGCGCGTCTCGGGCGCCGAGTCGAGGATGATGTCGCCCGCGATCCAGGCGTCGACGCTGGAGCGGGCTTGGGCCTCGTGAGGCGCGACGTGGGTGTCGTGGGTGTGCGTCAGGAGAGGGGCGATGGCCGGGTGGCCTGAGAGGATGGCGGCCCAGCCTGCGAGGAGGGCGATGAGGCGCCAGGGGAGGAGGGAGGCGAAGGTGGTCATGAGGACCGTGGTGAGGGTGAGGGCGAGGAAGAGGGCCGAGGAGAGGGCCTCGTTGGAGAAGTTTGTGATGGGGAGGACGGTGGCGACGACGCCGTCGTGGGCGACGCAGAAGTCGTCCATTGAGTTTTGGAGGTCGCGCATGTTACGAAAGAAGTCCTTGCTGAGCTCCTTGACGGGCTTCACCGTCCGGGCCGGGGCGAGGGGCGGACCTTTTGGGGAGTAGCCGACGGATTGCTCTGAGGATAGGGTGCCGGAGGGCGGAGCCGGGTGGCGGGCGAGGAAGGAAGGGATGAAGACAGCGAGGAGGAAGCCGGCGAGGGGCACGACGGTTAAGAGGTACGGGTCCAGACAGACAAATGTGTAGACGGCGAGGAGGGATAGGGTGTGTGTTGGGCGGCGCCAGCTGAGGAGGCGGACGACGCGGGCCTGGAACTTGAAGACGACGCCGATGCGGGCGTTGAAGCGGCGAAAATTGTTGGACATTGTAGTGATGTTGAAGTTGGGCCGCTCGGAAAAGGTGCTCGTCTTGTCCGGGGAGAAGCCCGGGGCGAGGGGGTCGTCGCCGCCGCTTGTGAGGCCATCAGAGCTCTCGGGAATGACCTGTTGAAGGAGCCTGGGTGAAGCGGTTCAGTTAGCATCAAGTTCTTTCTGAAGGAGATAGAGTTGTGGCTTTGAGAAAGTAGGCTTCACCTCTCGACTAGACGATCTTGGATACTCGTCTTTTTGCTGAGGTTATTCGCGATGCGCGAGCGCAGGCCGGAGGGGGACTTCTTGGACGGGGTGCCCTCGCTGATGTCGGAATCGTGAGGCCACTCGTCGACCACTACAGTCGGAGGCGGCTGCGAATGGGGCTGATGATCCGAGGCATCGTCGCGAGATATGAAGAGGTCGGCCGTATACTCGTCCATGGTCTGTACCTTCTGCGCCGGGTGTGTGGTGGTAGTTGTGGCAGAGGATGCGCCGGCGGTTGTTTCGTTTGATGGTGGATCGGTGGTCGTTGAAGGGAGGTCACGTCATCGTTTGGCGGACAGCCGCCTGGCAGTGTGGGTGCGCGTGCGGTTCGCTGTAAAAGTAAGGGGATGATGAGACGGATGGTAACGCGATCTGTGTTTGTCTTCTGTGCAGATAGCTCAGATGCGCTTGAGCTAAGTTTGTCTAGAATTTCCGGAAGCTGTGTAGCTGTGTGAGACGTTGAGGTTACGATGTGGATTGGTGCATGGGGAATGTCATTGGAGCTGCCCGGCTGGACCGGCGGAAGCTCCCCTCAAGCTGCAAGCCTCCACTGCATGTGATTTGGGCCGCAGCATGGGGAACTGGGTCCGATGCCAGCAGACCGCAGACTGCAGAGCCCGTAGCAGCCGAATTGCAGTGGTTGGACATCACATGCTCCAGTAAGCTTCTGCCACACGGCAAATGTCATCCATGGCCCCCATCCCTTCCCTACCACTACCCTGTACCAGAACGCACATTGGAAATGGCCTCGTCTTGCAGGAATGGAAAACCCACTGGAGCTTGCCCACATTGTCTACGATCCAGCGGCAATGAGCTAAGTTGTTGGTGTGCGTCTCTGCCCGTACGACCACGAATTCCCGCATCCGTTCCTCCAAACCCTGCTGGCTGATTGTCCAAAAGGAAGACCCAAGAGCCAGAGAACTCGATATCCGTTAGCTGTGGCTGACCAATAAGAAGTCGGAATATCCAAGAGATCTGGATAGACGGCGAGGAAGTTGTCCGAGGTAGGTAGAATGTTGGATCGGCCCATTCATAGAGAGATATTGTTTCTGTGCCGTCTGCCTACGCAACAGAAAGAAAATAGCCACTGAGTACCTAGGCACACGATGGCGATGGATGAGTCTAACTTCGAGTCCTTCTGGCCGGCTGTTTCAGCTCTTGAAGCCAGGAAGTAACTCTCCCGTTAATAGAGGCTGCCAGTTATGCAAGCCTCCTCGTGCGAAACTTTGGCTGTTCTCAATGTCAACTGATCTGACATTTAGTCAACTCAATAACGTCCCCTGACGTTGGATGAAATATCTGAATCAGTAACTTGGGACTGAAGGCGAAGAATTACCGACCAAGAACGAGCCTCCAGAAACGGGAATATGGGAGATTGCACCATGATCTTGGCCGTCTGCGTTGGTCAGTGCTTCTCGAATCATCAGCCCATGCGTGTATTTGCAGCTGTAAAGGAGAGGACGAAAGGCTGAGTGGTGGACGCCGCTCGGATGCCCGAAGAACGGAAAACGGGACGGACGGAATTGGGCAGACCGACGCCAGAGTCACCAGAGAGAAAAGGAGGCATGCATCCCTTGATCAGCTCGGTCCCTGTCTTGTTTCTGCCATCGCATGCCAGTCCAAGTTATTCAGGGCAAGGTTGACCTGCCCTGTGGCAAGCTTGAGCTCTAAGACTATCGGCGGCGCGGTGACAAGCGTACCGTACTCTGCTCGTCTGCCCGTAGTAACCGTACTTCTGTACACGCTATCTTCGTACACGAGGGGCGGGATGATTGATCCTTAACTGTTGGGCGTTAGGCGCAAAAGCTGGGGACTCGACACAGCCCAGGCTCGGGGCTGAAATGGAGCCAGAGGTCAGTGTTTCTTTTGACTTGGAGGCAGCGCCTTGGGTAGATCAATGATCGGGTAGCGAGTCGTAATAAGAGCTGGAGAGCTTATCAAGACTCAGGAGTTCTTGCCGAGAGCTTCAAATGTAATCTTGAAAAGCCACTTTCAGGCTTCAATAATGGACATCGACCTAGCGGGCTGCTTCGAGGCTTGATAATGCTCCGTTGACGGTTCGCCAACTCGATCGAACCTTATTCTATAGCTCAGGTGAGGCGATGCACTTATGAGTTGGGTTTGGATCGCCGATTGGTTCTGCTCGCTCTTGTCACCAAACCTCCCAAAGTCCACATGAGATGACTTGTTGCTGATGGAATCTCCAAAGACGAATTGGTTTGTGACTGTCAGTGCGCTGTAGATCCCAAATTTGATGGCTCGCATTACAGACGGAGGCAGTTCGAAACAGAGATCTACTAGGCCCCGGTTCTGCGAGACGATGAGGCAGGCGGTGTGGTTCAGGACTATAGCAGCACCTCGTTAAGAAAACAAACGCAGAGGCCCGGAGATGGTGTTCGGTGATTGGTCGTTGGCCTGGGCAAAACAATATCCCACGAAATGATGGTCTGCATCAGGAACCAAGGCGATGCGGTTTTGTGTTGATGTGTCATGTCCCTTCATATGAGTGTCCAGAAATTCCTCTGGCTAACCAATAGTCGGCCGCAACCGAAGTTGCTCTGACAGCTTTGATCTGCAAGCGAAAAGAGTACTGCGTATATATGAAGAGCCTGTCAGACATTTGCTCAGTAGTCGACCAGCTAAAGTTGCATGGAGCAATTTTTGAACATCGCGTTCAAGGTCCACAGAACGCACGGCGAATGTTTCGGTTGTCAGTGTCCTCTATTGGGCTGCTAGGTCGGCCAACTGTTGCGAATGACAAGTGACAGGTATTCGTACCGTTGGTTGCAAAAGCAAATTATCAATCCATCCCGTAAGACAAGTCACCGCCCGGGGCCGAACGAAGAGCCAATCCTTAGAAGCTAGGGTTTGCCATTGCCAGCCTGTGACGGTGACCCGCCCAATGCTATAAGTCCACGTTGGCTACTCCATACCAAAGGGTATACAGGTAGAACAGGTGTCTAAAAGGAAGGCATTTGAATATTGCGAGAAGCACTGCTGACTCCCGTCGACGTTGGCATTGGGCTCGTCAATGGTCGTCCTAGGAGACGAGGGATGAACTTCCTGCGATCCTCGGCACAGGACCACAACGGACAAATTACGTGACGGGCGTCTTGTCGGGAAACGGTTTGGTTGGCTGTGGTTGAATACCGACCGGTGTTCCTCCAAGAACGGGCGGCGGAGAGGAGGATTGCAGATTGCAGATTGCATATGGCGGGACCCCCATGCATTCGGAATCCTGGCTAGCAGGCCGTTTTGCCACAGAACCCCCAAATTCCACTGGACAGATGGGCATCTTGCTTTTGGGCGTTGAGACACCTGACCCTCACCCGTCACCCCCATGCCACTTTTCCCCCCAGGGTCTTCCTCTTGGTTGATGCGGCGACGAGGACAACAAACGGCCCGCGGTGACGCAGGGACGCATCTTAGGAGCTCCGAACTGCTGCTGGACCGTGATGGCGGGCGCGGCAGTGTCCCAATTGGCCCTAATCGGAAACAAGAGACGCGTCGAAATAGCAGCGAGCTTGGCAAACGCGGGAAGCTCTTTTCGACAGTTGGATGCCCCTCAATTTGGGACGAGTCGCGGCAAAGTTTGGAACGAATTACGGAGTAAAGACAGAGAGCGACGAGAAGATGGGATGCAGCAACGCGAAAGTCGCTGACTGAGAGACGACGCCTGCGAAGCATACTACGTACACGCGTGCGACGGCTGCAACAACCCGAAACTTGATCTGGGTCGCTGGGACCTGGGCGAGTCGTGCTTATTCGGTTGTATGGGAAGAGTACTCCGTATGAATAGAGTTGATGTCAACCTCGCCGTGCTAGCCAAGCTCCCCATACGTGCGAGGCGTTGACATTAGATGCTAGATGATGTTGGCAGCCGACGCCTTGTGCCTATCGGAGAGGTCATGTAGACCGGTATATCTGTCTTTAGTCTACTCCGTAGATGCAAAGTAAGCACGGATGGTAGGTATTTGTATCAATCAGTGCCTGGATATTTGGCTGCTCGTAATGGTGGACAGCAGAATCTTGGGTAAATGAGAGAATCCGCTGCCGCAGATCGCGCTTCAACGGCCAGGGTCCGAGTTTCTCTGGAACCTTCGTAGAGATAGCGGGAAGAGATGTGTATTCGTACGGGGTATTCAGACTTAGGGCAAGCCACAAACTTGGGTCGGTCGGTTGGTGGACGGAAATGGTGCCGAGTTGCTAAATTGCTTGATAGAGTATTCAGTATTGGCATCCACAAGGTATTCCGTATGATCTGGAGACTGCAGAGAATGAAATGCGATGGATTCGAGGTATCTGCACTCTGTAGTCCGTACAAAAGAAGGTATCCGCTTGGTTCATGAGATTTGGCCCATTTTGTCTTTGTCGAGGTTATTTAGCGGCCATTTGTCCAAGGGGCTCAAGGAAGAGGGGAATTGGGGAATAGAAGGGGGTCCAAAGCACGCTATTAGACTTGACGGGTTCCATCATTTGATCACACCGACCTGGTGGTTTTTTGAGAGTTCCTTCCCTGGGAATGCGGTGTGAGGTACGAACCGCCCCGCAGCCATGGGTACCTGCGAAGTAAGGCAGATACTACGGAGTACCCTAAGTATCTTGCTCTTGCCTCTTGAATAGATATTGAGTGGTGATAACATTAATAGAAGGAGAGAGACACTTCTCCCGCAGTACGCTCTTTCCTGCCTAACCTCAAGATACAAATCATCTGTACCTCTTGATGGCAAAATCTAAGGCAAGGTACTGATTGATACATACGTCTAATGAGCAACTGGCGCAATTCGTGCAATCAGCAGGTGATCCCTGTCGGAGCGGTCCCCCGACCTCCCTTTCTCTCGCTCTTGCCAAAATGTGAGTGAGGGGCCGGCGGGCACTGCACCGACCACCACCCTTTTTTTTTCTTCCTCGCTCGCATTCATGGTCCAGGGACTCCATCATCACCCGCCGCCGCATTTTTGTTTTTCTCCCCCCCCATTTCGATTCAGATGGATGTTTCCCCCCCGTCATTTGCCCAAGGTTGGCCGCTAGAACGGTCCTGCGGAAATGTGCTGCAGCTGCACGGAGTAGCGCATGCAAAGTGGTGTGTGTTCCTGAACCGCACATGGTACCTTACCTTACCTTACGGATAAACTCTCTCGACTCCCCTCAATCAACTGGACATTGGTGCTCACTTAGTCTACCAACATTGGTCCCGTTTCCCGCACTACTACTGCATCGGCCTGCCTTAGATGTTAGCAAGCCCCCTCAGGTCAGTCGCGAGGTGCATGACAGATCCTCCCCTCAGAGAATGGCCGGGAGTTGCGTACCTAATTGACAACCTGACGGGACTGGGTGACGGAACGTATCGGGTGGTTAATGATTACTACCTACTACTAGTACTCTGTACCTACGAATAGCATTCCATGTTTGTTTGTATGTGCCTGCCTGACCTCGCCTTGGGCATCTTGTGCCTTTGCGCCATAAGCTAAGGTACTGATACCTTAACAATAAACTAAAGGGACGGGACTCTGTGAGTGACCTCGCACTCCAGACCTAGGTACCTACTCCAGAGTTCCCCCCCGTTCGGGCTAACCTCAGGTAACCAGGAAGTACCTTACTGCTCTCTCTTTCTCACTCTTGTGCTGCCGTCTATCTCAAATGACAATCCACTTCTCTGCCCGTCTTTCCTCCACACTGATGTACCGCTTCTCATTCGCATCTTCGTACCACTTTGACGGGGGGTTCAAGAAACAACGAGGAAGAGCAAAAAAAGAAGACAAAAATTCTTAGAGGCTCCAGTGCTCTCTTCTCTAGTGCTCGTTCCTGGCTCCATCCCCCATCCACACTGCACGCTCCACCACCTACCTTACCCTGGTCGTAACCTGCCCGCCCGCCTACCACCAGTCCACTGTCCACCACACTGACAACTTAAGCGGCGGGTCCTTCTTTCTCGAACAAAAACAACCAGTAGACACACGCAGCCCGCCAGAAAGAGAGGTCCGGCCCATTCGCAGTACTCGTCGTTGTCGTCGTCGTCCTCTCATCTCTGCACCGGCCCTCTCCAACCTCACTCCTACCTTACCGTAGGCCGAGTTTGGTGGTTTACGCCTCCCGTGCCCGCCTCCTTTCGACCAACGCCAATCCTCGCATCTTCAAAATTCTGTCCCTTCTGTCACCCCAACCAACACCGCCAACCCTTCATCCATCCGCCCTTTGTCGTCCTGTGCCTGTCCAGTGTTGTCCCGGAATGAGGTAGCTTTTTCAATGCCCTCAGCTCCCTGACAGGACTGAGCTCGCCCGCATCGCATCGCGAACCCGATCTTCAGCGCCGTTGTGTCGACAATCCCGACTTGATTCGACACTCTCCCCCTCGAAACATTCTGCCGCCCTCGCCTTCACGCCATATCACGTCCAACGCTCGCATGATCTGCGCGCTGGCCGTTGCACCGCGTACACATGATAAGGGAGCATAGAATACCTGCTGGCCCACGACCGGCGAACCAGTCCCCGACCAGACTGTATGCTAATTCCCATTCCCACTTCCCCCTTTCAACTTTGCCCTCGCTCCTTCGTTGCTGTTCACGCCGCTTTGTTATGCCCTGACCCATGCATCCCTGGGTGGATAACTACCTTACAGAGAGCTGACCCGATGATTGCTGCAGTAATAGGGGAATCCCAGACTCGCAAACCAACTCACCCTCAAAGGGCTCATTCGCCGGCGGTCCAATGCTCAGTGCATCTTCAGCCAACAACCACCCTCTTTTTTCTTTTGGACGGAATGGCGCCGCGAACGAAGTAGCAGACTCGACACCTTCCTACGATTTTCTGCCCTCGGTCAGCTTCGACGACCTCCAGAGCAGTCTCGAGTCGGCCTCACACGACTTCAAATTGACTCAATTTCCGAATCCGACCGGTCAAGGTAGTATTCTCGACTCGGAGAGCATGACCGACAAGATGGGCGGGGTCTCAAACATCTCCCAGAATGGCGCGTCTGCGCGTGGTGGAATCCCACCTCCCGTCACTCGCCCTGGAAGATCTGGTTCAATCTTGAGAAGACCTAGCACGTCCAGCAGACAACCAAGCATCTCATCCATCGCTTCTGGGCCTTCGTCCGCTGCAGACGCGTCAACGGCCGCAGCGAGGTCCCGACGACAAAGCCACTACCCTCCAGTATCAAACACCAACATTGCGAAGCCACCCAGGAAATCCATCGGCCCGGGCGTCATTGAAACTGACTTTGGCAGTAATACTGCTCAACGTCGAAGACCGAGCCTGATGGGCACCGTTGGCAGTGGAACGGATTTCTCTCGGACCTCGATGGATGCCGGTGCCGGCATGGGCTTTGAGACTCCCCGGAATCTCGCCAACAGTAGAGCGACAAAGGCCAAGTCGATGCACCAGCCGCTTCCCCGATCAAATACTGCCAACTTATCAACACCAGACAACACCCGCCTTTCAACGATTTCTCCGAGATCCCCTCGAGGCGGCAGCAAAGGAACTAATAACGGTTCGGCCCAATCAAAAAGGCAGTCTATGATGCCTGGGGGGCAGCATGCGTCGCACGCAAGCGGACTTGGTGCCAGGACCATCAGTCCTACGGACACGCGAAGATTGAAGCGCATGTCCATGCACCAAACTCCGAGTCTCAACCAGGCGGCCAACGCGCCGCCACCGCCGCCGCTCGAGCATCGAGAGCACTCTCGATCACCATCAATGATACCCCGGAAGACATCTGCCACGCCATCGTCCTCCCGGACGACCCCGGACATCAACAGAAAATCGTACAGCTCCGGCCTTTCCATCACCTCAACCAACAGTTTCAATACAGTGAGAACATCTACAGGCTCAATTCAACCTCGAGCGCCTGTCGCGGGAGGTACTACATCGCGGCTACCGGCGCCAAAGTCGTCGAACCCGCATAATCATAACCCCCATTCCGCCGATGACGAGGAGGACGTCCCACCTGTGCCTGCTATTCCGAAAGCGTACGAATCACCACAGCAGTCAGCCACGGAGGCATCGTTTTTGGATAAGCGCAAAGCCAACCTCGCAGCGGATGCTAGCAGCATCAACAGCAATTCAACTGGCAGTTTCTCCATACCATCCCTCCCCGAACCCGCTGTTAAGGTCGCCCGAAAGGCTAGTACCCGGAAGTCGACGAATGCGGCTCCCTTGGATGCCGAAAAGAAGGGGAACGTTCCCCAATCGAGGAAGAACCCTCCACCCGTGCGGCTGCCCCCGATTACTGTCGGCCCGCTGAACCCATCGACGACCGCGAAGATTGCAGCTTTGGGCCAAAATGGCCCTGATCGAAACCTGAGCCCCCCTCCCTCACGCATCATCGCAAAGACACCGACTACCCCCATGACCGCGTCGAAAAGCTCCTTCTTCTCAAGAAACAGACAGGACGACAAGTCTGATTTCCCCAATTTGCGAAGCAGCAGCACTGTGCACCACTCCCGAATTGATAGTGCATCAGGTGCTGACGGCACAAGCTCGTCCGAGTCTTTCGCAGGGGTCCCGATACCGGTACCTTATAAAGCGACTAGAAAGCCCAGCGTGTCTCCATTCTTGTCCTCCTCAGTGCCCAAGCCCGGCGCCGATCCTGCTTTCCTCAAGAGGTCACAGACAGGCGACCTTGGAAATATCACGGAACCTCTCGAAGTAAAGCCACCGCAGAAACCTTCTGGACCCCGTGCCCAACGGCCTGTGAAAGCAAAGTCTCCCACGCCGCCAATCTCGGATCCGGAAGAACCACCTACTCCGTCCTCAATGAGCTCTTTACGTAGGAAGTTAAGCTTGTCGTGGAAACGTAACACCTCTAAGACGGATTCGAAAGCTAGCACATCGGAAAAGACTGTTGAACGCAGCATTAGTAAAGAGCAGATGCCACCGCCGCGGTTGCCTATTTCTGCAACGGTCGGGAATCTTAGCTCAGCCAAGAACAGCCCAAGCCCGTCTGTCAAGGCGAGTAACTCGTACCTCGAATCAAGGAGGAGAAAGAGCTCAGCAGCGAGCCTGGGCCATGATAGAACTAAGAGTGAGAACTGGACCTCGGCCTCCGTCCCCAAGACTGTCAACGACCCGCACAACCCTTCCGTCATGCAGAAGATTCTGCGCCCGAAGGCATCAGCAACGACCATGCGTCACCACGACCCGTGGACTGCTGAGCTCGACAAGGATGACCTAGTTGCCGAGGAAGAGATGAAGAAGATGGGCTCGAGAAGGAAAGAGACGGAGATCGCGGCTAGGACCCTCGACGCATTACGGAAACGTGCGACGCCAAAGGAACGAGTCGGTGCCCAGGAAGCTATTCGGATCGCCATGCTCAACATCTATGAGCGTGGTGAAATCGTTGATTACAACGATGTCTACTTTTGCGGCACGCAGAACGCGCGCAAGATTGTGGGCGATCTTCAATCTGATGCCCCCAACTTTGGTTACGATGACGAACGTGGAGACTATACCATTGTACCGGGAGACCATCTTTCGTACCGGTACGAAATTATCGACGTACTTGGCAAGGGAAGTTTCGGTCAAGTTGTGCGGTGCATTGACCACAAGACGGGTGTGCTCGTGGCTGTGAAGATTATTCGCAATAAGAAGAGGTTCCATCAGCAGGCTCTTGTAGAAGTCAACATTCTGCAGAAGCTTCGCGAATGGGTAAGTGATTCCGAACCTGTAGGCAGCGCTCTGGCTAATTCTGATTACAGGACCCCAAAAACCGACACAGCATGGTCAACTTTACTCACAGCTTTTACTTCCGGGGACATCTATGCATCTCCACCGAACTTCTGGACATGAATCTCTACGAATTCATCAAAGCAAACGCTTTCCGCGGATTCTCACTCAAGCTCATTAGGCGAATGACGAAACAGATGTTGAGCTCCCTGAATCTGCTGAAGCAGCACAAGGTCATCCACTGCGATCTCAAGCCCGAAAACATCCTGCTTCGGCACCCGCTGCACTCGGAGATCAAGGTCATCGACTTTGGCTCTAGTTGTTTCGAAAATGAAAAGGTGTATACCTATATTCAGTCTCGATTCTATCGATCACCCGAGGTCATCCTAGGCATGACGTATGGTATGCCCATCGACATGTGGAGTCTCGGATGTATCCTCGCCGAGCTCTACACGGGAGTCCCAATCTTCCCTGGAGAGAATGAGCAGGAGCAACTTGCCTGCATCATGGAGGTCTTTGGTCCACCAGAGAAGCATCTTATCGAGAAGAGCACCCGCAAGAAGCTCTTCTTCGACTCCATGGGCAAGCCGCGCCTGACCGTGTCCTCCAAGGGCCGGAGGCGCCGCCCTAGTTCAAAGACACTGCAACAGGTCCTTAAGTGCGACGATGAGGCATTCCTGGACTTCCTTGCGAGATGTCTGAGATGGGACCCCGACAGGCGTCTCAAGCCTGAGGAAGCCATCCACCACGAGTTTATCAGCGGCAAGAAGATGAGCGCTCCTCTGCCCCGAGTTCCGACGGCACGTGAGGCGTCGCCCGTGAAGCGCCACACCGTTGGTGCGCCGCGACCTCTTCCCGAACCTCCGGCTTCCGGGCTCAAGAGCGGTATTCGATCCCGAGACGTGAGCGGCGCGAGCCCTCACAAGCCCGTGTCAACGGCATCATCTCGCAGGCCATCTGTAGCCACCAGTGGAACGGTTCACGTTGCTACAGCCAAACGAACCAGCACAGGCCAGGGAGGTGTCACCATTGGCACTAGCAGTCTCCCGCGCGCGGCAATTAGGAGCGTCAGCGCCAAACAAGACTTGGCTTCCGCCGGAGCCACTGCAGCCATGAGTCGGAGGGGTTTGTGAGCAACACCCTCTCAATGACTCTGTGGTCGCCGCACATACAGAAGACGAATAGAAGTATTGAAGCGCTTGTTAGATGTGGTTTATGAGGCATTGGGTAGTTGATTGTTGTTTTTTTATTCCCTCTCTGCGCTACATCCCTTACGAACAGCGAACATGTTCCTGCGCCATGACCACGTTTGAATGGAGTGACGCAATACCCAGCACGAGAGAAAGTCACAACCGGGAGGAAAGGAGTCAAATTTAGGCATGAAAGGGCTGTTCTCTCCATGAAGAGTACGCAGTCGGGGGTTGCGGGCTGAAAGCCCTGTTGTCATAAAAACAAACCGCATTATTTTCTTTTCCCCCCAAACGTATCTCCGTTTCTACGCATATATAAACACACACGGAAGACGTGAGTCCGAGGCTCGCCGGTGTGGAGTAGTGTATGGAGGAGTGGCTGGTTTCTCGGCCGCGACGGATAGGGCCAGGTCCGGCTGTACGCGACCTGCTATTTTGTGTGTTGTTGCCTATCACGATCACCACGAGAGAGATAGAGATGTAGGCAAATATATGTATATTAATAATGACGAATGGCCCTTTTCTAACGAATGGACGCTCCATCTTGACTGGGAGGTGTGTGTTTGGTGTATCGTGACATTAGGACTGCTATGCAAATGTGAGGAAGGTGGGAAGGTTACTTGGTAGGGTACGTAGGCTGACGGTCTTGTCTGGTATCTACGCCGTTGCGATGGTTTTGAATCAGGATAAGGAATGGAGAAAGAGAGTCCAGGCGTGAGTATGCCTCGTAGGCTACAAGAAATCACAGGAAACACAGATGTTGCAAAACAAGGAGAGACAAACATCACGATAGGGTAACTTTGATGGAAACGGAGAGGCGTAGCAAGGGAAAGAAGACGGACACCTCGTAAAGGTAGGCATACATAGAATGTAGGCAATTGAGATTTGTGACCTCTTGTTTGGCCTGGATTATCTAGGTATCTCGTGATGTGATGTAGACGTCTGGCTAGGGGTGCCGGGTGGCGAGGAAAGCAGGGGGTGAGGGAAGGGAAGGTAGGGTAAGGTAGATGGGCGGCGATGGGCTTGGATTGGCGTGCCCTGTACTCCGTACGCCCTAGTAGGTCTACCTACCGACGCATTGGGATCTCTCTTGCTAGGTAGGTATCTGTTTTCCGCGAGGCAGATGGAAGGGATCTATGATTCAAACGGGTGGTCGAGGCCTCCTTGGCCTTTTTGGGGGGGAAGGGACTCGGAATTACAGACGCCACGCCGTTTCTTTTCCCACGCCCTCGAGTCCCCAACTACCGGACCCTGGATTATTTGGGGGCCGGAAGGCTTGCGCCATGCTGGCTTTGAGAGGGGGGGGATGTTTCTAGGTAACAATGTTGGACTCCAATGGACCTGATGACGAGTGGTTGAGAAGAACGGTTTGGAAGTTGAGAGGGTAATCGCAATGTGTGCTGTATCATAAAGACATACATACTGCAGGCAGCAAATGTCCACCACCCTTCGTACCCGGGCATGGAGAAGTCTTGGATCGCTCATTGTCTCCCAATGGTCCTTGGCACTGATGGCTGCGATGAGATAGCACTTGGGTTCGGAAGTATATCAGACCATGAGGGAGGACCCGGGATCCTTCATGACTCTTGACTCTGCCGCTTTAGATGCTTGGTGCTCCACGGGACGAGGAACGGTGGAGGGGAGGGGGGGGGGGAGCCGGGGGGTTCCACCTGCGATCTTGACTCAATGGACTTCACTTCTCTTCAAGGCCGAGCATTGGCTTGAGATCGTGGGTCTCGAAAGACAAAACGAAGAGAGAAAGAGCCTAGGCCATTCCAAGGCCCCAAAGCCTCCATGATCTCATGTTTCACATCCCGTGGTCCCCTTGACCGCAGAGGAATGAACACATTGGGACCCCCTTAATCATCCGTACTGCGGCAGGGAATGCGGCGGCA
The DNA here is from genome assembly GCF_011075155.1 of Colletotrichum scovillei. Lineage (NCBI taxonomy): Eukaryota > Fungi > Ascomycota > Sordariomycetes > Glomerellales > Glomerellaceae > Colletotrichum > Colletotrichum scovillei. The sequence continues at coordinate 2,652,063 of NW_023336259.1, forward strand.
CAGCGTCAAAAGGTCAAGGGCAAGGGCACAAGACAAGACCCCGGCGTAGCTGAAAGATATATGGGTTGATCCCTGGCTGTGGAGCAAATGCGCGCTTGCGGTGCGGCTGCGGTATTGCATTTCGGGGCCGTTCGGGCGGGTGTTTGGCCGGGGGGTGTACCTTCTGCTTTCGCGGGACCAAAGACGGCGGAAATGGTGGAAAAGAAAGAACACGAAGGGCTGCTGTACGGTTCTGTACGGACACCGACAGCGAATGTGAAGGATGAATCCTGCCGGAACGACCCATCGGGAGGGAGTCCAGGCTCGCTGGCGGCAAGGCGGCTCTCTTTCTGACGACATTGGTGGGGGAGAATCGGGAAGCGCACGAGAATGCCTTGTAGGATTCACCACGCCTTTCTCATCGCGTGTGTGACGAGTGTTTTTGGCCCCACGGATCCGCGCGGATGTCAATGATCGGCAAACCGTCAAAGCTTGGACGGTTTGCGAGCGCCGAGAAAAACGACTGCCTAGAGGTTGCTGGAGCGGAGAATGGGATGGCTGGTTCCTTCTCCGAGCGCTTGTTTCCTAGGCGTGGGGTCCTTGCCGAGGTCGAGACCACCCCGTTCGACATTGAGCCTCACATTTGCCACTTGATAGGACTTTGTTGTTTCGAGACATTGTTGCAACAAAGAAGGAGTTCGGTATCGAATCTCTTGGAGGTAGGTAGCACCTAATGCTCCCGCTGTATCAAAATATTCTGGTCGTACCGGTACGCCAGGACTTGTCAATTAGCCCGGCATATCTTCTCGATCGCCAGGGGCGTGTGGCCGCGGGAAGAGGCCAACACTGGAGCTGAGACATGGGTGCGGGAACAGAGGAAAGCCACAGCACGGCTCGGGGACTTTTCTATTGGAGTGGGCCTGGTGACCACTGAGTCCTGACAGCAGTGAGGTTCAACCGTTCGTTTGCTCTGTAGTGGATGTGGCACGGGTCAGCCTGACAGGAAACACTAAACAGACCAAGTTAGGACGGCGCGGGAACCGTTGCAGGGAACACACCGGCCGAGGCACGGATTTGGAAACGGGGTGTGGCTGGGGACGCCTTACTGTGGTTCAGCACAAGCCGGCGCCAACTTCCACCGGCCCTGCTGCTTCACTTGCGACGTGCAGTCCTGGATCACGATCCCTTGCCGCAATGGAAGACCGAACCAGTGGAGAGTAGGAAACAGAGGGAAAGGGTTGTGCTTTCCCGTGATCTCTTCTTGATGACACGGTATAGGGTATTGCCAACACAAACAACGCCGGGGAGCTCCATGTTCGAGACATGCTGCTAGTGGGAGAGAAGTGCGGGTTTCCGGGTGCATTGATGCAGAATGATGCTGATGACGGGTTGAAAAGGCGCGGAGTAGGGTAACTCGTAAGATTCCCACGATTAGTGCATTTGCAGCGGATAATGAGCGGAGAGACTTCAGACCGACTAGACAGGCATCCGGGGGGCACGCATGCATCGTGCTTGTTTGTGTTTCAACAAGTGAGAAACCTAGGAGGAAATGACGGTATACTCTGAGGTTTGAACGGCACGGCGGCAGTTGAACACGTCGAAGTGTGGACATGTTGAGCAGAAAGCCCCACACAAGACCGACGGCGACTCCGGCCAAGACGTGGTGGGAGAGACGGGGCGGCGGCGTTGAGCGGTAGATAAAAGTGGACCGGGACTCTTGATCCCACCGTGATGGGAAGAGGCCCTTGTGGTTCAGTCGCGGTGGCTTGCTGACTGCGAGGCTGTGTCGAAGCTAAGTAGACAGGGGCCGTAACTCACCCATGGCGACGACAACGAGGGGTCGATCCCTGGATGACGTCCAGTGGCAGGTCGAATGGCATCGCTGGTTCGGTCACTGCCCAATCGCTTGCGCTCCTTGCGAGACAGCAAATCCTTGCTCCTAGTGAGGATCCCCCACAAAGTGAAATATGAATCGGCTCGACGAGGCTGCTGCAATCTCGAAGCAGTCATAGCGAGATAGAGTCATTTGAAGTGCATAATGATGGTCCGATTCTTTACTTGGACTTGCTCGTGGATTCTGCAGATACGCAGACGCGAAGAGGTTGATTATCCCGCAGAATCAGGTATAGAGTAAGTGATATCGGCCGACGTATCATCGCAGCTTTCGTCCGAGGTAATTAGTCCGTACCGCTGCTAATAGAACAAGGTAGCAATACAATCAAGTCCGGTCATGAATGTCGGACGTGGTATTCGTACGGGGATGAGGATGAGGGGTTCGAGAGTGCTCTTCGATTGGCATAACCCCAACCGGCGGGGTTCCTAATGCTGCATCCTCCACCTCTCCGCCCGGTCCCGCAGATGGGCCTACCCGCCGGGCGCTCGGAGTGGCAAGCCACGGGATAGATGTGGCATCGGACCGTTCGCCATCGGGCACCGAAAGACGCGCATTCGTGATTGCGCGGCAATTTCGACCGTTGAGGACGTGAACCCGGGTCGCGACCCTTGACCGGGCGAAGACATGTCTTGGTGAGCCGGATTTGGGGCTTTCGGTGAGCGCAGGCTGCTCTAGGCGACATTAGAATCTTTGGCACTTGGGGGGCTCTATGGTCTCGAGAGTCGAGAGTAATAGCCTAGGGTTGGGGTTACACAAAGGCCTCGTAATGTCTTGGTGTATCTAATTTCTGGCATTTTGCGGTACTTCGTACGGTCGGCGGTAGTGGGCTGCAGGACTTTGACGCAGGTCTTGTATCGGGCCCGTCTTGCACGAGATGCATCGGCCCCAGTGCGACGGTGGAGTGCCTGTGTTGGTCGTGCATCGAGCACCACAATGCTGTGAATTACGATGAATTTGTTGGCCGACTGGTCTGAAGCTCCGCCGAATCCAACTGTGCTTTCTCATCTTTACGGGTTCCTGGATCTGTCCCTGAAGCGCCTCAATCAACAGCCAGCCGAAGAGCTGTCTTCCCAAGGGCCAGAAGTAGAGAAGTGTACCTAGTTGAGTGATTGGATGGGGGCGTGTTCGTGTACTCTCTAGGCAAGCGTGCGGTCTAGCGAGCGGGACCCTGAACCAAGACATCGTGTAAGACGGCCATGTTGGACCGCGGACCGTCCTCCGAATCCCGTCCGTCGTGTTAGCCAGCCGGCTATCAGGATTGAGGCCAAATAGCGAGAGGGTACTCCGTAGATGGTGGGCAGAGCCATAGAGGTGACGACTGACGGGTGATGCAATGAGACCCGCGTTACAACCAAAGCCGTGGTCTTGTCATAGGATATGAAGTTGTGACGCATCGTTTCGGAGTCGCCAGTGACAAATCCTAGTTCAAGTTGCAGCACATGGACGAATTGTAAAAAATGCTGAAATTGGTGCATTTCTCTCGAATGTGTATGGACGACGGCCAAGAATCCCTACCCAGAAGTACGTCGCTAGTGAACCTCCCACGGAAGCGGTCTGTCACCTGAACGGAGCCGGGGAGGCAGTGAAGACGAGCACGTGAGGGCCATGCCTGCCATTGCCTGTGCGCACCAGTCAAATGGGCGAATTGGAAGGGCTTGGCGGGCGCAAGCTTTCGTAATCAAGCACACGAACTTGCCCTTTTTGGCAAACCTGCATCCCCATGTTCCTTCCAAGTTCCCACTGCATCGTCGCTCGCCCAGGCATCCCAGGCAGCACACCCTCATACCTCTTGCCCGTTTCCTTCACCACCAGTGGACCTCGCCTTCCTTCATCACTACCTTACTACGTAAGGTACCTTGCTGGGTAGGTACAGATACCCTTCCATTCTTTTGACCACACGATCCATCCTTTCCCAGACCCTGGAGTTCGGACTCAAGCATGGCCCATGCAGCAGCCCAGGGCAGCAGGAGTCCTTGGCCCAGACTCCCATGGGCCTTTCTCCCTCTCTTTTTCTCTCTTTCTCTGAAGTCTCGAGTCCTACCTTAGGTAGAAATCGCTTTGCTCTACCTACCTATGATCTCACTCTCATCGGCTTAGCTTCTGTACTGCACCTCTGACGCTCTTTTTCTGTCTCGACGACCACCACTAACACCACCACGTAGCAAAGGATACACACACTTGACATGACGCCAAATCCGTCCGCTGACCTGCGTCCTGTGCCTGCGTTGACCGACAGCCCTCATGCAAGTTTTTTTGGATCTAGCTGCATTGCTATCGTCAACTGCTCGTCAACGCCGTTGCAGGCTCCCTCACTCTGCCGCGTCTAGTCTGATACCTACCTACTACACACATCTACGGATATCAACCATACACTAGCAAGTACCTGCAGCCACTCCAATTGCACACCGATGCCTGCTTTCGAAATTCCAGAAGGACTCGGCGAAATCATGCATAGTGAGGCCGATGGTGGTGGTGGTGCTGCTGCTGCTCTCCATCTACAGGCCTTGCAGAACTTGAAACCAGCAGCCTACATGTCTTTCCACGGCCAAGACGATGAACCAAAAGGACGGGCTGCGAACCCGGGGCTATCATAGGATTGTCTGCAATCATTCGCCTTCTTCTCACCAGCCATTCCGTTGACAGGTTCACGGGCCAATACCGGAGCCTTGGGTTTGGAGGGAAGGACCCGTCGATCAAAGTCTCAAACATGCCTTTGCATCGGTCGAATGGCAGCTCGTCCCCCTTGAGACTTGCATTGGCCGGTGTACGGGGATTGACGGAAGCCGTTGCATCCAAGACATAGTCCACATTGGATCACCTACCTCCCTTTCGCCCACTCTACCTATCCACGGGACTAGGAGATGCTCATCCAAGCTCCCCCGTCCATGGATCATGGAGTACTGGGATCCGCTGCCCCTGGCATCACATCGCATCTCATTTTCAGCCATCACCAGGTACCCTGCGATCCAAGAAGGCCGCCCGAGTTTCTCTCACCAGGTGCCCGGGTCTGATCTCGACATGGCCTCCAATGACGGCATGATACTAAGCGCGTTTGATCTGACCATCCTCCCGATAACTGGGAAGAGCATGGAAACTTCGCATGCAGAAGCTCCCGGTCATGGTCAGCACCAGCACCAATTCGGAACGTACTGTGGCCAATAGGCACTACCAAGACAGCCACCACAGTATGGTGGAACCTCTGGTGGATGGCCTGCATGCACCATTGCACAGCCTTATCCCGGTACAATAGCACAACGAACAGTTGTTTGTATACGATCGCCTAGCTGGGGCGTCGAGTTACTTGGTCGATAATAACGGGCATCTCACCTTACCTCGATGCATGGCTATTCTTTCCTGACAGTCAGCACGAGTGTCATCTATGCCGACCTCTATCAACATAAGGTACTGACCCGTGCAAAGGAGCTTGCCATTTGAACCTATTATGGTCAAGCTATATTCGGCAATTGGATGGAGACAACTGCTTCCATTTCGGTCTGCTCCATACGTCAACCCTGAGCGTACTTATTCGTACCTCAAGGCAGGCTGCGGTTACTGTCCACTCAGAATCCAGCTTGGACGCTACGAGTACCAGGGTGACCTCCTTCAACCACGATGGAGATCCGAACCGGTCGCTCGCATGCCAGCCCATCACAGCAAAAGATTTGTACGACGTCCATCGGTACCTGACGCTTGGATCACGTCCCTGTTCTGTCGTGCTGCGACCAACTACGCTGCATCGTGGCAGAACAACTCCCCCCCTGCTTACCCTCAACGATTAACCGTTGCGGGCCTCAGAGCGCAACTGAAGCCACCGGGTGACAGATCAACACTAGAAACTCGGGTCAATCTTGATGACATGCCAGCGAATTTGGAGGGCCAAGTCTCGTCATACATAGCAAATGCACTTTCAATCAAGCGGCAGCGCGTTGCGGTCACCAAGGTGTGCATACTTGGAGGGCAGATTCTATGGGGCAGCTCGCGAACCTCTGACCGGCATGTTCTTCTTTTAGCAATGGCAGCCGTAGGCTAAGAGGCCAAGCTCCGACCGAGTGGTGCCTGTCCCCCGTTAGCGTGTATGCCAGACGAGCAATCGAAAATCGAAATACATGGGATAATTCGAGATCGAGTTCACCCGCGATCGATTAGGAACCTCGGAAAGGATATCAGTCAACGGGGAGTACAGCACCACCACCATCACACCTTATTGCTCCTCGTGGAAGGAATTTGCGTGGCGGCAGCACCGGGCAACGCAAAAAGATCGCCGCATCACAAACGGCTAGGCGTAACGAACCTCGGTGCAGCGACACAGAGTCAGCCCTGCGGTCCAAGACAATGGAGCTATCTTGGGGCCGTTCGTGCCATGCGCTGCCTAGAGCTGGTGCTGGTGCTGATGTCGAAGTCAGTGCCACCAAACCGATAATAGACAATTGGGGGTCTCTATTTCGCCCATTAAGCGCAACCACAGCACGAGGCGGCAGCCAGCGGCAGTCATGGCTGGATCGGACGAGCAGCATCATCGTCAGCAAAGAGAGGCTAATTACCTTACCTTACCTCGGGGTGAAGGGAGTAGTACCTGGCAGCAGTCGGCAGCACACGACATGCGGCATGCGACAACCTAAGCAGCATGCGGCGATGCGCATCTGTGTTTCCAGAAATGTTTCTGGGCGCAAGGGGAGAAATAAAGATGGCTCACCAACCATGCACCACGACTGCAATTCCATATCGTCTTCCAGAGTACAACACCGCGGACGGGACCAATTGGCATTCGTCGATTCCTTTTCGTTTCGTACAACCATCCACCCATGCCCGTCCCATTCCATCCCATCGCGCATCAGCCCTGCTGCACCTCATCAACCCAAAGTATGGGGACAGACCGGCAGTGTCCATTTTGAGAGATGTTTCGATTGGAAAGGATGCTGAAGATGACTCTTTTGACCGACCCCCCCGTTCCCCCTTCACCCTTACCTCAGGGCTCCCGTCGCCAGTCTCCATCGGAGCCAGCCCCCCCTCCACTTGTGCACACCTACATCTACGAATACACAGGAAGGTATCCGTACCTAGTCCGTACCTAACGTACCTCACTTGGCTCTCGTTGATGTGCCCTGTCTAGTTCGCTCGAGTACGCACGCCCACCGCCATTCTCACCCCCCCTCCACCCCAGCCCGTTTTCCATCGCTCACCCCTCCTCTCCGCCTGCTCACCTCTTCGTTCTGCTCGCACTCACTCTTTCTCTTCTCACACCTTTTTCACTTGCTGCGCCTTACCAGGCCATGATGGAAAGGTGCAAGGCACCTTTCCCTGGCCCTGCCCTGCGCCATCAAGACCTCTGGTCTGCATACCGCTCTAATGCACAAGATGCAGCCTTAGTCATTGGTCTCACTCAGACAGATGACATCCACTGTCGACTGCCAGAGGGTCCCACTGCTGCCTTAGACGGCTCTCTACCAATCTACCAATTGCCTACCCGTGTGACGACCTCCCAGGCTGCCAGGCCTATAAGGTCGTGATGCCTTCGCTCTTTTCCATCTCCCCATCCTTAGTCTACTCCAGTATAAGTCATCACGAACACACTCACTTGGGTTCCCTTTTCTATTTCCTATTTCTGCCTTGTTCCCCTTGCTTCTCTGCATACCTGGCAGCTTTCAGTCTCTCTGATCATTGCTCAACTCGATATCCCCCCCCAACCAAACACCAACAACACACAAAGTTCCTCAAGAGATAAAGCCATCCTCTCCCCCGACTCATATCTCAGGGATCAATCCCTCAGTCCTCCACACCATACATCACTTCAGTCACTCAACGTACTTCTGAACAACGTTCACAATGTGCTATCAACTTGTCGAGCTCTACTCAGCATGCCGCTGCCTCTACTACCAGCACGCCATTGACAGATGCGCTGCCTACGGCCGACCAGGACATAGCATCCAGAACAGAACGATTTTGGTCGGATACGCCTGCCATGCCCACTCTTCATCACACAGCACGTACGCATCACAATACTCATACTCCGACTCTGGCTACCACTCTAGCCATTCAAGCAAGGGCTCCCGCCACTACCGGTGAAATGTCTTGTCTTCGATGATGGGTTGCTGTTCATGGCACTCCCCCAAGCTGCTGCTTTTCCAATTCGGCACTTGGGTTACCTACCTATACTCTTTCAGAGGAAGGTCGGCCTCTCAAACGCTGCCACCCTCGCAGCTATCTCTCCTCTTCGTCGGCCATGACCGTTTGATGTCTTCATCGGCGCCTCCCGCTGTGCGATGACTCTCCGGCCAATGGCTTATACGGATCCCTCCACTCCGGTCATTTTACCACCAACACCAACAACCTATTTTCCGCCATCACGCCCTGCCATGAAGTTCAGCAACGAAGTTATCGAAGACAGAGACGAGATCACGAACATGACGGAAACATTTTACGGCCTATCAATTGTCATCATCAGCGCGCTACAATTAAACGACATCTTCCACCAAGCCCACGCCCCCCCGGTCTCGCTCAAACTTCGACATCTTCTCGACATTCAACTTTTTCCGACCTTCTTTTCCTCTTTTCCCATCTCGGTTTCTTCCTTCTTTCAATGGATGTGGTTTCCTTCCCTTTCGACATTGGACATGCATAGCGTTGGTTTTGGGTTTTTTTTCTTGCATTGGGCGGTTGGGATGAACACATGCATACAAGAGATGCCTAACTTCTAATTGGGCTGGACCTCATCTTCTCTGCCTTTGGGGCATCACTTTGGGTTTACGCTTCGGGTTTCAAGAGGGGGACTTTTTTTCTTCTTCAAGTCAGCGGCGGCAAGATTCGATTCTACAGGCATTCGGCAACGGTCTCATTTTCAACTTTGTGTAGTTTACGGACGAGTTTTCGATGCATTTGGCGGGCGGGCGGGCGGGAGGATACCAGGCGTTCAGGTTCGGAAAGATACAAGCGCATCGCTGCGCATGCGATGGTTGACGAGATTACCAGGGTGAGCGAGGTTTTTTGTTGTTGCATTGTTTTTTTCCTTGTTATGTCTTGCATTTTCTGCTTTCCAATGTTGCATATCAGAGTTGTTGCCTTCTCTCTCTCTCTCTCTCTCTCAATCTCTCTACTTACTCTTCTTCTGTTCTCTACCAAGATTTCTCTCTCTTGCTTTCTTCTCTCACATGATCTGTACCATCATCCGATGATAGACGAGTTGCTCTGGGAGCAACGGGGAAAAAACCAATGACGGGTGTCAACAGCAGAGACACACACGCAAAAGGGCAACTGGAATGCCCGCAACGAGGAAGAAAAGAGCGTCATGACGCGCGCCTTCCTTCACCTCAACACAACTTTTGATGCCAGACATCATTTTGTTTCGATTCTTTGAGATTCGACCAATTAGCATTTCTCATTCAGGGAGACTTTTATCTTTGTACTGCCAAACTACACGGGGCTGTCTGGAACTTCCTGAGGTTGGTTAAAAAATCACACGGTATGGCAATTTTGCCCACCCCTGCAGGAATTGAGCTGGTTGCAATTGGAGGGCCAGATACGCACGACGATCTGGCCAGAGAATCATTGTATTAGAGAGACCACATTATCACATAGAGACAATCTGGAAAGAAATTCCAAGAGCTTCCAAGGACACAATTGATTGTGACACGATCGCCTAAGAGTTAAAACGGGAGGTGGCAAACAATGGCTTCAGCGGTGTAAGGCGAGATAGCTTGATGGAGAGTGAGTCAAGATCCTGCAAAGTTAGGCAGATTCGGGGCCATGTTACCCCAAGATAGGCCCCAATCAGAGGTTCGTCACGGGGGGGGAGTGTTTACGGGAAAGTGGGTTTTGTTAGCGACGTTGCAACCTGGGAGAGAGAGAGAGAGAAAAGTATTTGCGGACTTTGGCGTATTGTTTGCACTTTACTGAAAGGGGAATCATCTTTCAAATGTGTGGGCTTATAGAAAAATAGCAGGCAAATGATGTTGAAAGGATTCCTCCCCCAAGGGAAAAGGAAATGCTCGGGTACAAGAGGTTCGGGCCATGCAATGCCATCCTGCCCGTGGGGAACTTTATTTCGAGTAGGATCTCTCTCTCTCGGTCGTTGGCGGCTGCTCCCTCCTCGGTCTGGCTGGCTGGCGGGCGGGCGAAGGAACAGCAGGCAGGCATCAGCACTCAGTCGAGCCCGCCTCTTACACGCCATTGGTTGAGGGAGACGAAATCTGTTTTTGGGGGCCACGACCAGCCTCGTTTGGATGGCCGAGACTCAGCCTTGCGATAAGGGGTGGTGGTGCAAAAGCAGGGGTGTGTGTGTGTGTGTGTGTGTGTGTGTGCGTATGTGTATGCGAATGGGAAATATGGAAGACGCGAAGAAATTGGGGTTTTCATTGGCATGGTGGTGGTTCAAGGTGCTGACGGGATTTCGGGGAGGGGGTGCTACTTTCTTTGCCGGACGCACGGAGGAGAATGGAGTGCCGCGGGAGGCCTTTGCATGGGCTTCATGGTATCATGGGAATTCGGGCGGGGGTAGTGGAAAGGGGTGTTTGGGAGAACGTGAAAAGACAACGGGAACCAAAAGACGTGGGTACCCATCTTGGACGGGTAGGTGGGTACCTCAACTGCGGTTCCCACTCGCCGGGACTCGAGAAAATTGAAAAGGATTCTGAGACAGTGGTGAAGTTGTGGTGGGTTGGTGAGTGGGAAAGACTCCCGGTGAGATGGGTTGATGCAGTGCAGCAGTGTTGAGCGGGAGTGGGAGGGGGTGGTGTGTTTTGTTGTCCAAATGGGGGAAATGGAGTGCAAGAGACGTATGCATGGGTACGGAGTATGGTGTTTGTCAGATCTGCCATGGGTTGAGCTGTACCGCACAGAGTACGAGGAAGGGGAAAGAAACCCTTGAATTGACGGGTACCTAGAAAGAAAGCCTTGCGCCAAGAAGGGCGTGTAAGTTTGGACAGACCTATCCGTGGACCGTACCTGGGTACGCAGATGCGGATGGTGGGGTTTCCCTTGGGTCGTGTCTGTCTGGTCCCGAAAGGAAGTAACTGGGAAATCGGGAACGGCAAAGTCAGGTAACACGGGTACCTATGGGGAGTGACGTGCCGGTCCAAATCTTGAAGCGGACAGAAAGAGACAGATGAAATGCATGGGAGGTACCGTTCTAAGAATAGATTTATTTTTAAACGTGCGGAGGGGGAGACAGACAGACAGACGGAAGGGGAGAATTGAATTAAACAGACGAACACCGCAACGAACGGATGGTGGGTAGTGGGGAAATGGGCGACTGACAAGTTGACAACCTAAGCCCAACGAGCGAGCTTGTGCGCGCGCGCGGCGCCCGTCGCGGCAGATGGTCCAGGGTGCGTGGTTGCCAAGGGCAAGGACATGGGCGTGAGGCGCTGAAATAAGCGAAGTTCCGCGCTTGTTGGGGAATAGCCGCAATTGAGTGTCATTTGGTGTGACAGGTGAGCCGGCGTGGATTTTTGTGGGGTGAAAGCTATTTGGTGAGGTGACGGACCACGGGCCACGGAACCTGGGAAGGTGTGCTGTGGGGTCTAAAAATGAACATCGTACGGGCAGGGAGGGCATGGGGAGCACATGGGAATACCTCCCGGAGGTCGGGGATATGAGATCAATGTCTTCTTGATGGATTGCGCATATCTTTTTGGGACATTTTTGGTTTCTGCATGGGACTTTTCCGCGTCTTCTTTCTCTCGGGGAGTATAGGGTAGCGTATACGGGTGATTGTGAGTCCAAGTGTAAGTGGTGTGTGGGCTGCATATGTTTCTTTTTTGGACCGTGTCTTAGGGGAAAATGCGACGGTAAGCATACATGAGATCAATGAGGGAGGGATGAAGTGAGTGCTTAGTGGTGGGGTTTGCCGCTTGCCGCTTGCCGCTGCCGCCCTTGGTGGTGTGTCGTACAGTAAGATGCCAAAAATTGCCTGCGGTGAAGAATGCGCAGGCTTGAGGAGGGGGGGAGGGGGATGATGTGTGTGTGGTGATGTGTTGCTCGCACTTGTGTATGTGTATGCACGTTCGTGTATGTAAGCGGTGTCTAAGTATGTGTGGGCGGGTGGGTTTGGAGGGTGATGAGCGAGAGTTGAGTGGTTGAAACCGTACACCATGGTAACCCATCAAGGAGGGTCGAGTAAGATTCTCATCAGATTACTTAGACGACAGGCGCGGGAAGGCGCAAGCGGAAGAGGGAGAGATACGACACGTGCCGCAGACACGCACATACCTATGGATGCATAAGCGCAAGCGCTTTGCGGTCGTGCAAGTGTGTGTATCGCGGCGTGAAGTGTCTGGTCAGTCTAGACGGGGCTTGACGCTAGGGCTCTGAGCCTTGGTTTTGGTGGTTGCAGCGCAGCGCATGGTTTACGATTGGTGACATGCGAGATTTCCCAGATATGAGGGACGCCGACCGAGGGCTGGGTCGGTGGTTTCGACATGAGGTCACCCCCCCCGGTACCTCCCCACACCCCCTGCCCTCATTTTGGCCTTGTCCTTGCATTCTACTCTTGTGTACGGCGTACAAACTCGACGTATTTGTTGTTGGAAGCATGGGCGTAAGGGGACTGGTCCCTAGGCATCAATTCGAGATGCCGAGAAAATGCAATCATGTATCCTTACGCTGCCATCTAGAGACAGCCTTGTCGCTGGGAGCTTAAGGCCTAGGCTCACTTGTCAGTACACCGTACTCCGTACATAGGGTAGTAGTGGCGTTGAGACATCAGACATGACAGCTGTCCGCTATGCAGATCGTCCAAACATTTACAAAATTCAAATTTAGACAAAAAATGACTTGATCAATAAGGGGGGGGTAGAAACGACAGTCGGTCGTATTTTCTGCCCAAACGCCAGGGGGGGGGGGGGGGCATGTCCCTGTCCTGTTCGTCTGAAGAAGCAACTGCTCATCTGAACTCTGCTCCATTCTGAAAGAGGGTCACCCGGTAAATGGGATGCCTCCTCACCTGAAAATCGTGGGACTACGGATACTTCGTAGTTTGATTTCACGATGTTTGCGTTTCTTTCCTTGCCGTGTATCATTTGAGTTTCTTCCCCATTGTTGCTGTTCTTTAATTCCCCTTCGATGGTCGGAAAGTAGAGGGGGGACGTGCGGCAGGATTCTCGGCATTTTGTGACCTCTGATGGCCAAAGAAGTGCCGAGGGAATGAAAGATACCATGCATCGCAGGAAGGATTTGTTGAAATCGAGATATCGGCTTCGGGAGGTCCTGAAGGAAGGCAGTTTGTCGTCGGACAAGGGGTGTCCCGAAAGGGTGGGGTTCGCACCGCGGCCGACCGCCCGGGCCAGGATGCGGCCTCAATTATCCGTGCGGACGGCGTATGCAATCTTTGTTTGTGCAAGGCACTTTGTCCGTAGGTAGCGTACCTTTGCTGCAGAAGGATCCGAGGCAAACGATCTTCATGCAAGCATGCAAACAAATAGGACGGGTAACTAGACACCAATTAGCCTAGCAGCACCAATCGACAGCTTCTCGCTGTGATGGAAAGCGATATATTGATGTGCAATTGCGGCGGGAACCGCCAAGCAACAGATCCTACCGGGCAGAATCGATGCTTGGCCAGCTTCTTCGAGGGTTGTCCGGACTCGCGTGATGCTTGGCTTCAGCCATGCTAGGGTGCCGGGGTGAGGGGTCGCGGGTCGCGGATGCGGACGGAGCGGCAGGCAGCTGCTGTGAGCTTCTTTTTGATCCTGCGACCGCGATATCCGGCTCATCGTGACATACCTCGAGGTAGAGAGACGTACAGGGGGTGGGGAAGGGGTCGCTATTTGACGGCCGCCGTGCCATGGGACCATTGTCAAGCGCGGAAGACTACGCCGTACTCGAAAACTTGGAAATTATGCATATCTAGGATTCTTTCCACGCGCGGCCTGCCTTGCCTTGGTTGAAGGATTCCTATGTTGGGGGCTGCAGATTTGCCCAGATCTTAACCCCCCACCGCTGGTGACCGGTGAGAGAAGCAGAGTGGGCGACTTTGCCAAAGAGAGGCAAGTGAAATCCCATGTTGAGTGGGATACTGATCCGTGATTTGAAGAGGATGATGCGAACCAGCCGACCAGGCGGTACGAAGTGATGGAAGGGGGAAAAAAGTGCCAGGCGGATATGCATGGGCGTCCGCGGCTTTCGAGGTCCTGTGCCCGGCCGGCCGGAGGCGGGCCTCGGTGTGCCAAAATGGGGGATCCGAGTCTCGGAAGGAGTCGTCGAAAGGGTGACATGGCACCCATGCCTCCATTCTATGCAGCCACTTCTACCTGGTTGTGTAGGTCGCTGTCCAATGCTCATGAGGCATGCAAGACACACCACTTTGTGCGTGGGTAGACTTGCTGACCTTTGGAGACACACAGTTCCAGTGCGGAAAGCATGGCACTTCTGTCTCACTTCCTTGACGCCGCCTAGTACGAGTTGCAACCTTAGTCAGAGGCTGATATCCGCGGAACTTTTGAAGGTGAAAGCTAAACTGGGCTGGGCGCTGATGTTCAAGACGCAAGGGACTTCTAAATCCAGAGAGCCGGGGATGCGCTCAAGTAATCGATCTTGAGCTTGGTGGGGTGCTGAATCTTGGATTACTGGGTTGCTCACATCGCGGCTATCCTTATTGGTCGCCGTTTTCGCCCGGGGTCTGGTTCCTGAAGATGATACCTTGAAACGGCGAGATGATACCAGAAACATCTCTTTGCAGTTCGGTTGGAGGGCTTGGTTGGACAAGTGTGTGAGGTGCCTGTCGGTCGTTGCCTGGAAGAGCGCGTGCCACAGAAAGAGAGCTCAGAGATCGTCGCTGGCAATAAGCAGCTGAGGATTTACACCGGCTGGGTGTGACGGCCATGAGCCCCCCTGAACCACTAGGCTTGATCTCGGTCTTGGTGTACTCTAGCTTGTTGAATTGGATTGCGGACTGTCCTCGGCTCTTTGCGATGGAATGATGACCAGAAATAACGGCGAGGGGGGCGTATGGTTCTTCGAGATTTAGGGTAGTGATGTGAGATGTGGCTGCGTGACGAGGCTGGCGATGGGCGTGGGCGAGTGAGATTGAGGCTCAGTTCCTCATACGATGTTATCCGTCGTAGCTAGCCCTGTCGGCTGTTGGAGGATCTCTTGGATGCGCAGGTGTGTGATCAGAGCAGGGGGGGACTTGGGAGGCGCAATCACTCTGTAGAGGGAGAACGATCTGAGCTTGACGGGAGCGCCACAGACAGTGGCGGATGCGGAGCGGAGGAGTCGGCAAGGTCTGCCGTCCTCTCGCGGGGACGGTGGCGGTAGGATTCGGTAGGATTTTGGGGGCGTTCGGGGACTTGGGGTCTAGAACAACCTGGAGTTGATGGTGATCGAGGAAGACGGGGTTTGCTGTGGAGTGAGGTCATTGCTGTGAAGATGCAGTTGGATGGCGATGCTTGTCTCGCGGTGGTTGAGAGATAGGTCATGGCATCTTGCCTGAGTTATTTCCTTAAGGTACCTTATCCTGTGGTCATCGCCGATGAAAAGCTAGAAGGTGCTATGGAAATGGAAGATGGCAAGGGAAGGCGGTTACCTGCCTTTCATCGTTGTTTAGGTACCTTAGGTACTTGACCGATGGAAGGCAAGACTTAGGTGGTGAAGGTAAGGTACCACGGGTACCTATCAATGGACACAACTATTTGCCCTGAAAGTCACTTTTGCAGCGGAACTACAGTAGCATGAGCCATGGAAGGCGCTGAAACCTGCCGTTTCTTTCCCCACGAGAGCCCCCTCCGGCGGTAAACCCGGTGGCTCGCTCCTTCCACGGGCCACAGCGGGACCCGTTACGGAGGACATCCGGTCGCGTTCGCGTCGCGCCCTGAGTTCCGCCCTTCGTCCCGCAACCTCACTTTCCAACCTCGGAGATGCTGAACCTCCACCTCGGCAACACCACTACCGCACCGTCGACCCCGTCCGCCACAATCTAAGCTGCCAGCCGCTCCTTCTTTCTCATTAAGACCTTAGTATCCTTCGAAAAGAAAAGGCCAGCTGCGAAAGAGACGAAATGCCCACTCTCTCTTGTTCTCTGCTCTAGCTGGCCTATCCCCCGATTCATTGTCTCCTCAGACGAGCGTT
Source organism: Colletotrichum scovillei (assembly GCF_011075155.1). Taxonomy (NCBI): domain Eukaryota; kingdom Fungi; phylum Ascomycota; class Sordariomycetes; order Glomerellales; family Glomerellaceae; genus Colletotrichum; species Colletotrichum scovillei. Next base: position 2,667,994 of record NW_023336259.1, read on the forward strand.
TGCTTCATAAAGTTCTTTTCACCCCAGTGAGTGCCAGATATCACCAGTACCACGTGACCTCAAATCCACGACAACCTCGCCCTTTCTGCAAAGCAGAGGACTCAAGATCTTGCGAGAGCTGTTTGCCTCATTCAACAAAAGCAAAACGATACAAGTATACAAAACTGACCAGCCGTCTCAATGGATCCCTTCGCGCAGACTACAGTCTTTTACATCCACGTCATCAAAAAGGCATGGCGCCGTCTGGACAGCTCCCTCGCGTCCGCTCGACGGAGGCGTCAATCGAGAAGGGCCGCGCAGCCTACGCGGACCAGCGCTTCCGCGTCGCACTCGAGCACTTCACCCTCGTCGCCGGGAATTGCCCATGTTCGTCACCCTCGGGAGCAGGGTCTACCTCCTCAGGTGGAGGCTCAGGAAGCAGTTCCGGTGGTCGTACTTCTCGAAGTCTCAAAGGGCTCGGGGCCGCAGGTTCTGGAGGTGGTGGAGGTGCAGGTCCTGACGGCGGAGACGCCAGCGGGAACGGCCACAGCCCCGCGCAGCAGCGCCGCCGGCGGGAAAGGTGTACGTGCCGCGACTTTGCTCAAGCGGCGGCCCGACACCGCCGCGAAAGGGGCAGCGTCTACGCGGAGGCCACGAAGGAGTGCAAATGCGGCGCCGAGAAGACGTGGGGCCGCTGCCACCGTGAAGGCCACGTCCAGGCGCTCGACTACCGGGCTGCGTGCTTTGAGAAGATGGGAAAGCTGGATATGGCGCGCAGGGATGCGGAGTGGTTGTTAGAGATTGCGCCGCGGCGGTTGGAGGTGAGTCTTTGCCCTGTCACTTGTTTTTCGGACTTTGCTTTGCGTGCTGTTGCTACCTGACCACTTTGTGTGCTTTATTTACTCTTATGCTGGGTTCCATGTGAATAACATGTTTTCAGGGGTACATGAGGCTGGGGAAGATATACAAGTTGGAGAAGAAACACGAGATGGCGTGGGCTGCGTGGAGTGCCGGCATCGAGGTTGGACAAAAGGAAGGCCTCACCAGTACGACAAAATATGAAGTATGCGATATCTACTTGAACTTGGCATCGCTAGATTCTTCGCTGACCTCGACTCTTGCAGCAACTTTGCAAGATTCGCGAACCATTACACAAACACTTTTGTCGGAGAGACCCTATGGAATTACCAATCGAGTTGATTGAAAAAGTATTTTCCTACTTTGATTTTCATGAGTTATGGTGAGCTCAAGCAGCCCGTCACATATTCTTTGACCGACACTACTTCTCCTGACTCAATTGCTGACATGGAACGCCAGCCGAATATCGGGAGTCTGTAAACGATGGGACCAGTTCCTTGACACCCACCCCTACATCTGGAGACAAGTCCATTTTCCTTCACTAAACCCGCAAAAGCCACCAAGAGTCTCCTTCCTGAAAACGTTGCGGAAGCGGACCGGCGGCGGAGCCCGCAGCCTCGTCATCCCCAACGCGCACGCCTTCCAACTCAACGAGTCAAAGTGGCTGTCACTCATCCAGACCACGAACCCGCGCATGACGACGCGCCTAGAGATCGGCGCCATCAAGCGTAATCTCGAGGGCGGCGACTGGGGCTACAAGCTGCCTCCCAAGCCGCTCTTCTTCGAAGGGCTCACGCACCTCGGCTTCAGTTTCCGCGTCGACAGGCCGAATTATCAGAGCAGCGGCGGTGCCCAGCCCTTCGTGAGGCAATTTGTCGAACGTGCCCGGGAGAATATCGAGAGGATATCCCTCTTCAGCATGCACCTCAACGATCTGGGCTGGCCGGAGCTGCCCCGACTCAAGATCCTCCAGTTGACCGGTCCGCTAACTTCGACATTGAATCAGCTGACCCCTGAGCGTCGCATTGACCCCGTGAGTTGTTCCTCCTCTTCCATCTATTTCTCCTATTTTCTTTTGGCTTTTGCAAAGTTATCCACGCAGTTACCGCGTTTGCTAACCATCACCCGCAGTTCGCCCTCGCCCGCTCAACGCCGAACCTAGAACAAATACATATGGACAACTTTGGCGTTTTCACCGGCCTAGACTCCCTCGCTCCGCCAGAAGACTGCTGGTCCCTCTGGCCGGGCCTCCAGGTAATCAAGCTCGGCAAGGCGTGCGGCGCCCTCTCCATGGGCGACAAGCGCCACTTCCCGCCGCTGCACCCGTCCTCCTTCCGCGTACTCGACGCCCGCGCCGCGCTCCAGTCCAACCACGGCGACTGGCTGCCCCAGCAGCTGCCTCTCGACTACTCGGGCTACGAGGCCGCCGAGTCCCTCGTCACCTATCCCAACCTCGAGCGCTTCTGGATGCCGAAACTGCCCCTGAGCGTCGACCTCGCCACCGTCCTCCTCGAGCCCGCCGTCCGCTCAGGCAGGCTACGCGAGCTCGGCCTCTGCTGGCGCCAGGAACCGGGCCAGTTCTTCCCCGGCGCGCTCGACTGGCTTCGTGGCAGCGTCTCGGTCCGCACATTCGGCTTCTTCAATTTTGACTTCGAGTCCCACGAGAACCTGACGCGCGACCCGGCGCAGAGGGGCCGCGGCATCGACTCGGTCGATCTCCTCTTTGGGTTCCTCCAGTCGTTCCCCAACCTCGAGGTCCTCGAGCTGCACTCGGACCTGTGCGACCCGATGCGCCTCGGCGCCATCATTGAGCGCGTCGCAATACTGGGCAGGCTGAAGAAGGTGTACCAGCGCGCGCTGACGGGTGTGGCGATGGACCAGCTGAGAACGTTTTGCGGCGCTCACGGAGTCGAGGTCGTGTACGGTAGCTGGGAAGCTGAGTTCCCCGTACCGTTGGAACCCTTGACTCCCGTGGAGGCTGAAATTGGTGAGTGAAATTGGAAAATCGGCTCAGTGTAGTAGTCGCGGGGTAACAACTGGCCAAGAACTTGATACGTTGCTATTGGTTTTCTTTTGTGACCATTCCGGTCGAATTACGTAGGTCTCATAGCATTAGGCGTAACTGCTTGGATTCATGTATTTGATACTTGCTGTCCGTAACGAGAAAATAATAACGGGCGATTTCTACATAGTCTTCTCCTTGATAAATGTGAACGGTTTTCATGGCGCAGATTCACACGCAGGGTATCATGACACACACACACAGCATGAATAGACCGAAGATATGGAGAAGTAAGAAAAATGTGGATTAGTTTTGCTAATTCGAAAGCTCCTCGCTATTGAACTGACGCGGGGAAAACTTGATGGTGTCTGTGACTGGCAATGAGTATGACAATGACCAAAGCAAAGCATCACGGATATATAAAAACGGCAAAACGGGACATATAAAGGCGAATCCATCTTCCCTCTCACTCCTGCTTGCCCACGGGTTTCCTTCCCTGCCTTGCACCGCCGGCCTCCATATATATGAGGCTGCTACAGGCGGCTCCTTCGTTTGCCCGCCCCTTTTCTCAAACGCCGTTGGATATCTCCCCTTTCCCTTGAAAAAGACAGATTGATGTTTCCTCCCAATGAAAAGTATAAGAGAGTTATTGGGGTAGTGATATTATAAAGTGATTGTAATTTGCAAAAGAGGGTGGGGGGCCTCCTCTTCGCTTCTAGTGATTCTTTGCAAGGTTTGAATGAATGTGATTGACAGCAACGAGCATCTCACGACCGAGCAGGCGACGGCGGGACAGCGACGTTACCCGAGATGAGACTCTCCATCTCCCAGGGACTAAGCGTGCTCCGCCTCCTCGAGGCGACTTTGCTCACGCGCCTGTCGCGCTTGCGCTTCGTCGGCTGGAGCGGCGACTGCTGGACCTGCTCGTCTTGCGAGATGTCGCGCTTGACGGGGTCGAGGTCTCCTCGGTCTGCGCGTGTCTTGGCCGGGGAGTCTACGGGTGGCTGAGGCTCTTGTGGCATGGCGACGATGGTTTCTGGCGGAGGGGGAGGCATATGCTGCTGCTGTTGGGGTGCGGCCATCGGCTTACCGAGTGCACCTCCGCGCGCTGCCTTGAGCTTCGCGCGGACGCGGGCGGCGTCGGCCTCCCGCTCCGAGGCTGCCAATTTCGCCGCGATGGTTGCCATTGTCAGAGGACTCTGCTGTGGTGGCGGGTCTGAGGGCCGCGGGAGCGGCAGACGAGAAGGGACGCGGCGGAGAGGGGTGCGGTGAGGTGTTGCGTTCTTGTTATTGCTGTTGCTGTTGGGCTGGACGGCCGGGGCGGGGGGTGCGCCCTCGCAGCTTTCCTGGCTCGACTGGCTTTCTTGGCTCTCCTGCGAGACCGTACGGATATTCTTGACAGGAGATTGGGTTTCTCTTGATGCCGGGACCGCTGGTGAAGGTGCAGCGGGGGCTGCTGAGACGAGACGCGGCGGCTTAGGGAGTTTCCGTGCCGTTGGCGTTTGGTTTACTTCCGGGGGCGGGGTTCCGGATGGTGTGATGAGGGGTGCGCCGTTGTGTGTCGATTCGGAGGCGATCGAGGCAGCAGATGTTGTGCGAGAGCGGTCGTCGACCGGGTGCGCTGGCTTCTGCGGTGATCGCGGGAGTTGAACGAGGTGTGGCGGTGGCTTCGGGGCGACGTCGACAGCGCGGATCGTCCTGGGCTTCTCGTTGGCCATCGTGCCGTAGTCTCCGCGAACATCGCGCCTTGGTCTGGCGTCGCGGTTGCCCGCAGAAGGCATCTCGCGGAGCGGGCTCATCTGGGGAGGTGGGGGAAGAGGAGGGGAGCTGAGATAGGCGGTGGATTGCTGAAGAATCTGGACATTGGGCTCCTCAATATCGAATTCCTCAACGTCCACGTCCTCAAAGATGCTCGACTCAGAGTCGCTCGGCTGGTCGTCCTGGTCGTACTCTTGTTCGCGCTGAGCTGAATTGTATTCTGCCGGTGCAGGAACAAGATGGAGTGACTCGACCCTTTGCGGAGCAGGGCAAGGAGACTCAGGCAAATCGTCGTAGTCAATCTCCTCTTCCTCATCCTCTTCTTCTTCCTCTCCCTCCTCTTCCAAGTCGGCGGTGCATTCCTCTTGCACACAAGACAGCTCATGCATGTCCATGCCGCCCTGGTGGGTCTCCTCAACATTGCGAACGCGCACAGGACTAAGACGGAGGCCCATCTTGAGCTCTTCCATGTTGACCGACTTGCCATCGGCCACCATGCGTCGACGCCAGCCGTCGATGAGATGGACGGCTTCCTGCCAGCGGTTCTCCATCTTCACCCAGCCTGCACGCAGACGAGCAATCTCCTCTTCACGGACCTCGACCTCCTCAATAGGGGCGAACGAGGGGTTCGTCAAGATGGAGCGCAGGTGCTCGAGGATGGCGTCAAGCTCATGTGCCATGTCCTCAGCCGTGGGCAGCGTGACAGCATGGCCATCGCCCTGACTTGTTCTAGTATCACAGCCGCTCATCTCTCGCAGGCTCTTGGTCGTTCGACGGACCAGGTTCAGCAGGGACTCGTTCTCTTCACTGAGGTTGCGCGCAAGGTCCGTCAGGAACTCGTTGGTCTCGGTGCGCAGATCGTAGCTGGAGTCCTCTGTGGCCGCGGCGGTCTTGCCTCCGCGCTTGGGCGATATTTTGTTCTCGCCCTCGCCGGCAACGACACTGATAACGGTGACGGCGGAGCTCTTCGCGGTACCACGGGGACGGCCAGCCTCGCCGAGTTGCTTCTTCAGGCCGTCTATCTGGCGGTCGCGGCGTCGGACCTCCGTTGCGCAAGAGGCCCTCGTCTGGGCGACCAGAGTCTTGGCGCGAGCCACCTCGTCCTTGAGGCCGCGTACAGCGGCGTCGGCAGACTTGAGCTGAGTGCGCAGCGTGTTTTCGGTGGCCTCGCTGATGTCGAGCTTTCTTTGAGCCTCGATGTGCTTCTCCGAGAGGCGTGCGATGTCGTTTGTGTACCGTAGGTTCTCGGCGCGAACGGTGCGCATAGTGGTCGATAGGTTCTCGCGTTGTTCGGCATCGCGCTTGAGGGGGGGGAACATAACATCTCAGTACGGGGTATTCTTCCTCTTCCTCTCTCCAAGTTCTATACATCAGGGGAATAAGGGCAAACGCACGTCTCGGCGCAAGATCAAATCATTGACAATGCTCATGATCTTGCCCATGGTGGCCTCCGCGCCGCCCGGATAGTCGTCCGGGTCGGCAAAGTTGATTGTTTGGCCATCGCGTAGGAGCCCTCGCGAGAGCAATTGGTTGTTTATATACAGCGATGCCGTACGCAAGTTGTCGTTTTCCGCCATCGTGGTGGACGTGTTGTCGCGGCGAGACGATCGCACTACGAGCAGTGCTTGTTGAAGAGTATCTCTCTTGGTCAGCACATGCGGAGGAATGTGGTTCTTGAGCGGCTCAAAAAGCTTGTGACTGAAGATCAAAAGACGAGCAGAAAGTGTGTCATCAAAAGGAAATGAGCTATGGCGTTGGTGTGTATTCGTAGTGCCCGGTTCGGAGCTTATGCAGGAGAGCGACGGATCAGTACCCTTTTCTGCGTGGTCTGCAAGGGCGAGTTTTTGCTGGATATGGAACTTGCTGTGTGCTGTGCTGTGTCTGCTCGCTCTTCTTTGCTGTGTTAGTATTTTGCGAGGTGGGGGTGACATGGCAACCACCTCGCAAAGTAAACAAAAAATTGGCCAACTCACAACGTCACATGGGCCCGTGGCCTAAAAGTGGCCGCTCCTGGCCCGACCCTGCGGGGCTAGCCGACACTTGCCTAGCGCCATTCTTATAATTCATGCGATATCTGCCCGAGTCACATCTCACGGCTGTCCATCACACTCAAAAGTTTCATTATATTGCTTCTTCCCCAGCTTGCAGCCTGGGAAACAACTTTGTTTTCTCCCGCCTTATCGACATGGCTTACGATCCCACGGCACTTGGGCAGTCGGCAGAGCCCCTCGTGCACGATGTCTCCGGCGAGATATGGCATCCCTTGTTCCAGCAGGAGTGCGCCTTTGGGCCCGAAATATTTGAGGATGTCATGATGAATCTCATCAAGAACCCAAACATCAACTCGTCATGGCTCTTCCGCGCTGATATCCTACACGACTCGGACCCGGCATGGACACCTCCTTCTGCCCCCGCACCTGACGTTGCTTTGGAAGATGGCGCCGCCGCACAAGTTGTGCAGCAGCAGCATCAGCAGCAGCCTCTTCCCATTGTTTTTCAGGATTTCCACAACGACCGCGTCTTCGTGCGCAGGCTGATCCCACGCAACACCCGCCGGGACGACCCCCTGGATCAGACGTGCGTCTTCGCCTCCTCCTGTACCCCGGATGCCACAAAGGCTAGGTCCCTGGTCGTCTACCTCCCCCACGCGTCCTCGCCCGACGCCCTCCCCTTCTACCACCCCAAGGTCCGGGGCGTAGCGCATCTTCACGAGTGGGACGCTGCGCGCGCCGTCGGTACCGTCTCCATCCACTACCTCTTCTTTAACGAGGCCGACTTCGCCGTCGAGAAGCTGGTCCGGACCGCCCGCATGCTGCTCTCCGTGCTGTACAAGCACGGCCAGGGGCGGATTGACGGGTACACCAAGCGGGTGCACCACGACGTTGTGATTCCCCAGGCCAGGTTCCAGGACCGTTACATGGAGCTCAAGCTCAAGTATGCCAAGGACCTGGTGGAAACCTGGGCCGAGACGACAGATCCAACAAAGCACGTCTTTGAGGACTTGGGCATTGCTGCTTTCCTTATTGAGCTCTGGAAGGAGATGTATAAGGACCAGCCATTCCCTGGATTCGTAGATATTGGCTGCGGCAACGGATTGCTGGTTCATTTATTGATCCAAGAGGGCTACTCTGGCTGGGGCTTCGATGCCAGAGCCAGGAAGTCATGGGCCAAATACAATTCTGTCCAAGATGGACGGGATTCGCTCCAGGCTCTGGTTCTTCTCCCCGACATTGTTTCGAGGCCGTCTTACGCCGATAGCGATGAGGAGCCCGCCTTGGATCTGTCAAAGATACACAACGGCACTTTCCCCAAAGGCACCTTCATCGTTTCCAATCACGCAGATGAGCTGACACCTTGGACGCCGATCCTCGCTACGTTGTCGGAAAGCCCCTTTATCATGATTCCCTGCTGCAGCCATTCTCTGGGCGGCCAAAAATACCGTCCGCCGCCACCGCGTGATAAGACCAAGTCGATATCCACGTATGCTTCCTTGGTCGACTGGGCGGCACAGATCGCCGAGGACTGCGGATGGGCCGTGGAGACAGAGATGTTACGTATCCCGAGCACGCGAAACACGGCCATGCTTGGGAGAAAGCGGACGCGGGACGTGGAGGAAGTAGACATTGACGGGGTCTTGGCCAAGTACGGCGGCACGGATGGGTACTTTGAGAGTGCGGCCAAATTGACCAAGACTGAAAAGGGGCACTAGGCAGAGCATTGTCCTCTTTTGGCTCATCAGTATGAGACAGACATTGGGTTCTATCCCTGTTACAAATCACATCAAGATAGGGGGAGTCCAAAAGTTTAACATCTTAAATCGAACACAGGTCTTTACTGGCACTGCTCTTCGACGCGGCTCGTTGCAGAATCAATATCTAGAGAATCTAGATTTATGCTACACCTCGGACGAATGCAGGCATTACACGGAGTGTTGTTAACTTCCCTGTTGATGAATCTTTTTGCAGTCTCTATGGGGCACCGAACTTGATGATGTTGGTGATACAATCACACATTGCCCGAGACTCCCAACTTGGCCTTTTGTTCCGTTCAAATCGACCCAACCAACTCTTGAATCCGCTTCCTCGCAGCCTCCCTCACCTCAGTGACGACCACTCCAGCCGGCTTAATCTCATCAATAAGCCCAAGCCCAGCACCAGCCCACTTCCCAATCATCTTCTTCCCTTCCTCCTCGCTCCACCCCGTCCGCAACCTCTCCCGGCTCTCCTCCACCGTCGCCGTCTGGCCGCCGAGGGCGTGATACTCCCGATGAATATCCCCCACAATCGCCCTGCCATCATACCCTTCCTTCCACAACTTATTATCCACCAACCGATCATGGAACTCCGACTTCCACGTACTCACCCCGCCGTCCTTGGTCCTCACAATAACCTCCTTGTGCAACTGCGCGCTCATCGCCTCGTCCGTCGCAACGAACCGCGTGCCCAACACAACCCCCTCAGCGCCCAACGCCAGCGCCGCAGCCACCCCGCTGCCCTCCACGATCCCGCCCGCCGCGACGACGGCGACGTCCCGGTCGGGGAACTCGGCCGCCAGCATGGCCTTCACCTCGGGCACCAGCGCCACCACGCCGCAGCCCCGCGAAAACTGGTGCCCGCCGGCGTCGACGCCCTGAGCGACAATGACGTCCGCGCCGTCGGCGGCCGCCTCCCGCGCCGCGGCGACGTTGCCCACCTGCACGAAAACTTTCGTTCCCTTGCCGCGGAGGGCGGCGATGATTTCGCCGTGGGGTTTGGTCTCTGGGTGCGGGGCAAAGAGCCAGGCTGCCGCGACGCCGTGGCGGACGAGGATGGGCAGGACGTTGGCCGTGAAGTGGCCGGCTGTCTCGTGGGACGTGATGAAGCCCACGCCGAGCGGGAGTCCTCCTGCGCCGCTACCGCTGCCGCTGCTGTTGCCGTCCGCGGCCGGGAGCGAGAGGAGGGTGCGGGCTTGGGTCAGGGCCTTGTCTAGGTCCGTCATCTGGGCCGAGGACTCTGAGAAGTCGAAGCCCGCGGCGATGAAACCTGGAAAGAGGAAGATTTGTCAGTCTGAAGTTTTTTTCCATTTTTCATAAGAAGCCAAGAGAGACATTTTGGCTAGACTAAGGGAGGGTGAGTTCGCCCTTACCGAAACCACCGGCTTTGTGGACTTCAGTTGCCATGGCGGCGCCGGCGGACCCAAGCATCGGCGCGTTGATGATGACGGGCGCCTTGACGTGGGGGAACCACGATACCAGTCTCGAGATGGCCATGTTTGGTGTTTTGTTTCTTTGATATTTGCTTTTTTCGCTCCCTTTTTCGTACTCTTTTTTTGGTTGTTCTAAGTGAGGGGTGTTGTTGACTTTTTCCCCGGGACTTTGTGAGACAGCACTATTGGAGAACCTTTTGACTGTGACGATCGGGCGGGGTCAGCTTGGTGTCTTATACACAGAACCTCGGAAGTAAAAAACAAGACGTTCTGACTTCTGAGTGAGATCTTGGTGCATATGTGAGACACGAAGAAAGGTACTGGCCTACTTACTACGGCTGACATAGATTGCCGGATCCTCGGAGAGATTTGTCGTCATCCCTCCTTCTCAGCGGCTCTCCTCGGTTCTCCAATTGTGGGAACCGTGCAAACATCTCCGCGGAGGAAAGCGGGGCCGGACGGCCGTGTGTTACCCGGGCTGCTTGTCATATGCTCGGCCCGTTGCTTGGCATGTGCGCCGGAGGACACAGGTTTTGTAGATGAGGTAGGGTGTTGTCCACCGTTTGTCTGGAAAGGAAGAGGCTTGGCCTTTAGTAGTACCGCGTAACGCATCTTGCCAAGTACGTAGTAGAAGCAGCTCTAAGAATACAGGAGGTTACGCGCGAATTTATAACATGAAGATAGTCTTAGCGTGGTGATAGACCCAAAGGATCTTGGCTAATTTTCATGAATCCTTTTCGAGTGCATCGACACCGGCTCAAACGTGTAGGAGATTTTCTGCAAAAAACTTCTGGTTTGGAATTCAGCCTCGATCTCCATGGGCGTAAAAGGTTGTGTCAACAACTTGCTAAACAAATTTCCTCGACGATGATGTGCTCGGACAATGGCCTCAGTCTATAACGCCATCAATACAAACCACATCAATGAGATCAATCAGGACGATGTGAACGGAATCCAAGGAATACGATGGTTGTGCTGATGTCAATGGCATCGACATGAAGGGCACCCAGAAGCGCAAGTTGGTTAACGATGCGGAGCAGTCCGACATCGAGAAGCCTGAAATAGAAGATGGTAATACCGTCCCTCGTGAGATTTCTCCGTCCCGCTCGATAACCACGCTGTACGTCTTGAACGAAGACATGAGAGCATTCGTAGAGTGAGCAGGAAGTTCGTGCTGTGCCGAGTCCTGCCTGTGCGACTTTTTTGATCCGGTCATCTCGCACTTAGTGTCAACTTCAAACTTGGAGAACAGGCTATACAAAGCATCAAATCACTCGAAAATGCTGATTAAATACTGATTCGAAAAGTCTTGCCATCATTCTTCAAGGGGACCTCGATCATGAGCAACGATGCAAATCGAGAGCAGTAAATCAAAGAAAAGAAAGGCTCCAAGGCGCAAAAGAGGAGGGGAAAAGTGATAAGAGGAAGGTTCTAACTGGCAAAATGGCAGAATATGGTACTACAACGCGACGCAGGGCGCGGTAGGTTTAGATGAGTTCAGTTTGCGATCTCTGGACGAAGACGTCGCACGCTAGACCACTCGGCCAGAGTGCAGTGGCTCGCCCACCCAGACAGACAGCTCAACTTTGCTCGGCTATAGAGCATGTGTGAAGTGGTCGTACACCTCTTTGAGCACCCTGGTGGCTTCCTCGTGTTTGCCGTGCGCTCTTTCGTAGTGATCACATATGAAGTGTAATATCTGTGCATTATTCGATTGGTATTTCGTATATGTACGTACTTACCCCGAAGTTCTCATTCCATGTTCTCGTACATCATATTCGACCGCTCTAGAATCTCGGGATAATGGCGTCAGGCTTGTTCTCCAGCGCCTCATCAATCTCCTTCATAATCTCATCCGTCAACTTCTCTTGCGCACCGATAGCCCGGATGTTCTCAAACACCTGCTCGGGACTACTCGCGCCAATGATGGCGGAGCTGACGTTCTTGTTCTTCAGGACCCAGGCAAGCGCCAGGGTGGCCATCTTGATTCCCAGCTTCTCGGCAATGGGCTCGATCTTGTTGGCCTTGTCAACGAGGTCCTGGAATTGCTTCTTGGCGTTCTCTCTCTTCCAGAAGTCCTTGATGAATCCAATGTTCTCGGAGCCGAAGCGGGAGTCCTCGGGGATGCCATTCTTGTACTTTCCGGAAAGGATACCCTGGCGCAGAGGGGAGAAGACGGTCAGACCGGTGCCGACTTCGCGGTAGAGGTGGAAGAACTCGTGCTCGACCTTCTTGCGGTCAAGCATGCTGTACGAGGGCTGCTCCATGATGGGACCGACAAGGTTCAGCTTGTCGGCGTAGCGCCAGGCCTGAGCGATCTCATCGGCGCTCCATTCGGATGTTCCCCAGTAAAGAGCCTTGCCGGTGTTGATCAGGTGGTTGAAGGCGCGGACGGTCTCCTCCATGGGTGTTTGGCGATCGGGACTAAGTAAAGTCAGTGGTATTCGCAAACGTATCGAGAGGGAAACTCACCGGTGAGCGTAGACGAGGTCAACATATTTGAGATCGAGGCGCTCAAGGCAAGCGTCCATGGCCTCGATGACGTGCTTGCGGGACAGACCCTTGTTGTTGACAACGTTGTCGCCAAAGGCACCTCCCCAGTAAATCTGTTGCGCATTTAGATGTCAGTCTCGGATTCCATTGTTGCCAGGCCTTTGCGGGGTTGCGCACCTTGGTAGAGATGACGAGGTCATTGCGCTTCCAGCCGTACTTCTTGATGGCTTGACCCATGACTATGACAAAATCAGTTCTCCTTCTTTCGGCGAGGGCGATATCGATTGCTCGTACCAATCTCGCTCTCGCCGTTGGCGTAACCCTCAGCAGTATCGAAGAAGTTGACGCCAGAGTCGTAGGCAGCCTTCATGCACTTGAAAGTGCCCTCTACGTAGTTTGTCAGTCTCGTTCGACTTCTGTGACTCGAGGTCTGTTCGTACCGGAGTCGACGTGGCCGCCGTAGGTCAACCCTCATAGAGAGTCAGTGTCTGTCACAGTCTTCCGCAACACAATCAGGGTCACTCACAGCCTCCCAAGCTGATGGCACTAACCTGAAGACCAGAACGGCCCAGGAAGCGGTACTCCATAGGGGGAAGATCTTCGGGTTTGGACATTTTGTCGGTGATTCGAGAGTCGTCGGAGAAAAAGGTGGTGGAAGATCGCGAAGCAAAGTGGAGGCGAGTACAAGCCGGCAAGTCATGCGAAGAGCGGCAAGCACCTTACTTATAGTCCCCCTCGTTCGACCAGCTCGTGTTCAAAAAAGAAGGTCCATTGGAGCTCCATGCTCATGGCCCATGTCAAAAGGCCACCGTGGGGCCCAGCCTATTCCTCTCATGGTTACGGATACTGCAGCAGCCGTTGAATCGCCCATCTCCAATGGTCAAGCTCATGGAAGCGGGGCAGCCGGTATCAACCCCGCCATCCAAGTCCATGACCCGCGAGTTGTGTCACCGGCGAGCCATGTAGCCAATGGTCCCATTCCACGCTCAGATGTTGGCGGGGGTACCGGTCCGGTACAGACACTGCTGTCGTGGTTTCACGCTGCCTGATCCTGGAGCTATGACGGGCGGGATTGAGCTATCCCGAGCTTGTTGCTTCGATAAGCAGAATGAGACGCTTGTGAGCCTGTGTCATGATTTTTTTTTTTTTCGCTCAGTCTCAAAGGGACCAATTGGGACCACGTGGGACAGGAAAATACTAGAGAAAACCCCCCCAAAAAAACCAAGAAAAGACATCGAGGTATAGAGTGCGGTAAGATGGACGAGAAATCTTAACGTCACCCGTGTCGAGGAACTGGAAGCGAAGCTGCGGGTGCTGTGCGCTAGATTACCCCTCCAGCTGCCCCTCCAACCCAACCTTACACCATTGCCCCTGCTGTAATGCGGGCCCTTCAGGGATGTTTCATATTCTCGCTGCTCCGATTGCCCCGAATTTGCGAGGACCTGACCAGCTTACTAATTCCTCAACGACGCTCCTCCCATCAAGGTGTCATGAAGCTATCTTTCGTTGCACTCGGCCTCTGGGGGTAAGACTTAAGGTAGACCAGAACACTACTGCCGTTTTAAATCCATATAGTGGCATCAAGTGATGCCTCGCGCATCTTCGATCGGTGGTCTCGGTCCAACCAACACGCTAGACCTCGGGTCGCATCCTAGACCGAAACATTTACGAGGTAGCGCCAATCTTCAACATGACTCCCCGCAGTCTCTAATTATGATGGTGAACATTCATAGCAAAGTCCAACAACCTGATAATTCAATATTTTCTCCAGTAAAGGTTCCAATGGTGATTCCTTCCGTGCTTATGGTAACCCGTGCTAGGCTACGATCAGCTAGTCGCAAACCAGGCCGCTATCTTTTCACAACGAGACAGGTTGACGATCACTCTAGGCTGTAGCAGGTTCAAGTCTCTCGTAGAATAATACAGGCCATCTCGCAAAACTCTGGTCTTCGCATCACATAAGAGAGAGCTTGACTCAGCTACCACAAGGCAGCGTACTGAGGTAAGGCAGTGACAACAGTACGAGTGATCAATATTTAGACGGTGATTAGCACATGGTTCGTGCAATTGGTTCAATCCAACTGTAAAGCAAATGATTATCGGGTACGCTATTTACGTCTTGCTTGAATTAGACTAATGATCGAACCCAAGACCTACTTCAAGATAATGTTTTCAGGCTTTATATTAATACGTACATTGATCTGAGCATTTCGGGCCATAGTATCTTCCCATTGAGGGCAACGGTCCCAAAACCATAGCTCTCAAGCCTGATAGAAAGCGATCGAAGTCTTGAAAAGATTTTGACATTGAAAATGGTGCCTGGACTTCTCGCAAAGAGCGCCTCACTTGCTATTCAAGGATGGCTTTACAACATGGTCGAAAGAATCCTTTCGACTGAAGTGTACCTCAAAGTTTCCCAGCTCCTTTCAAATAAGTAGTTGTGCTGCAAGTCAGGTGATGCCTCATGCTCAGGCTAGAATAGTGGCTAGTCTATTGTGTAGGTGCCCTCAAGTGAGTTCAACTCAGCTACGGGCATTCACGACTCCAAGAAACCCGCCTCGTGAGAGCATAGGAGTGGTGGTCTCGACGACATAAGCGGAGATCGGGGCTTCCTGTCCATGAGCTAAACCTGAATCCCTCTCCACAAACCTGTCCCTTTTCTCTTCTTCTTTTCCTCTTTTCATCGTCTCACCACCAGAGTTGGCTTCACTCAACTACGATCAGCTTTCAACACAACCACTTCGTTGACGCTTTCCAGTACGCATCAAGACCAAGATCAATAACTGAGATAAATACCGTAAGTCAAGTTCCATCTCTTTTCTTTGTTGGAATCATCTTGCCTTTTCTCTGTCCGAGCAAATATTCGCGATTTGCATCGACGCCGACTTCCTCGCAAGTTTTGGCTATCTGAGCAGCTTCAGACAGCGAGGCTTTACATCGGTCAATTCTCGCGGTTTTGACTACGGCAATTCTGAGAATCAATTTTCCAGAAAAGGCAGTATGGGTCTTGCGCTCCTTCTGCTTGTTGCCTAGTCCTCGCTCAACTGTACCTTCCTTCTCCTTCCATACTGTCACGTTTTCTCTGGAGGGTCTTTCCACTCACGTCAACTCTTCCTTTTTTCTTCTGAAAATTCAGATTTTTGCTTCACATTCCTCTACAATCCTACCTGTTCTCTTCTTCTCCTACCCCCCTGTACTTCGTCTAGAAGTGTCTCTTTTTATTGACTTGTTGGACCAGTCCAGGCTCTGTCAATCAATTCTCTTCAAAATTCAGCAACCCAAAAACTCTTACTCGAGCGATTACAACAAGATGTCTGATCCTTGGGGCACCACTGACGATGCTTGGGGCACTGGCAACACCTCTGCTGGCAATGGCATCCCCAACGATGACCCCTGGAGCAACCCCAAGGGCGGTGATGGCGGTGACGGCGGCGATGGAGGCGACCGTGCCTGCTTCAACTGCGGCCAGACTGGGTGAGTGATTACTTCATATTTGACCGACACCGAAGTTCCGCACGCTGACACACATGATGATATAGTCACAGCAAGGCTGATTGCACTGAGCCTCGCAAGGCTTTCGATGGCACCTGCAACGCCTGCGGTGAGCAGGGCCATACTCGCCGCGATTGTCCCTCCGCTCCTGCCATGACCTGCCGCACCTGCGGCGAGGAGGGTCACATGCGCAAGGAGTGCCCCAACAAGGGTCCTGATCTTTGCCGCAACTGTTGTGAGGAGGGTATGTTGTTCACTATCTTGCGATATGGAGACTTGGGGCTAATACGTACTTTATCAGGCCACGCGACCGTTGATTGCAAGAGCCGTCGCAAGATCGACTTCACGAAGGTTGCGGATGTCGATGCTGACAAGGCCTGGGAGGAGATCCACGAGGCTATCCAGGAGCGCGACGGCGTTGAAGCCAAGGAGTCCATCCAGAAGTACCTCAAGCACTACCCTGAGATGGGATATGTCGAGCTGGAGAATGCTTTCCGCGCCCAGGAGATGAACATCTACCTCATCGCCACCGAGCGTGTCTTGGCTCCCACCCATACCAATATGGATCTCCAGGGTAACTTGGACAAGAAGTACACTGTCCAGTACCGCTTCTCTGCGCAGCCTGACCGCCAGCGCGAGAAGGCTAACTGGCCTGCCTCCCCTGAGGAGAACCTGGCCCGCCTTGAAGATGCTGGAGAGCCCGTCTCCCGTCTCATGCAGAAGTGCAACAACTGCAACGAGCTTGGCCACAACTCCAAGGAGTGCCCTCAAGACCCCACGGAGAAGGTCCGCGTGACCATCGCCTGCTACAACTGCGGCGAAGAGGGTCATCGTGTTCGCGATTGTGAGTCCGCCTGTGTCACACGATGGTTTGCACCACTGACCAACTCATCTAGGCCCTACTCCTCGCATTGACAAGTTCGCTTGCAAGAACTGCGGGTAAGTAGCCAGGTCTACGGCCGTTCTTGATGCGCAATGATTGACATATTCTATAGCCAGTCTGGTCACAAGGTCTCCGATTGCACTGAGCCTCGCAAGGCTGGCGATGACGTGGAGTGCAACAAGTGCCACGAGAGTAAGAAGGGTTCCTTCATACAGCTTCCTTCAGAGACAATCGCTAATCATTTCCAGTGGGCCACTTCTCTCGCGACTGCCCTCAGGGTGGTGGCGGTGGTCGTGCTTGTCACAACTGTGGCCAGGAGGGCCACGTCTCCCGCGAGTGCCCTGAGCCTCGCAAGATCAAGTGCCGCAACTGCGATGAGGAGGGTCATCTCTCCAAGGATTGCGAGAAGCCCGTTGACAGTAAGTTACCCAGCTGGATTCGTTGAACTCAAGACGCTGACACATGCTCCTCAACAGTCACCCGCATCAAGTGCAACAACTGCGGCGAGATGGGTCACAAGAGTTTCAAGTGCCCCAACCCTCCCAAGGAGGACATCGATGACTTCGGCGCCTCCAACGCCGCCCCCGACAACACCGATACCGGTGATGCCTGGGGTACCGGCGGTGGCTCTACCGAGGACACTGGCGCTAGCGGTTGGTAGATGCGTCCTTGGAAACGCACCTACAGAGGGATTGGTATGGTGATTCTCTATTTAGCGTTGAGGTCACGGCATTTCGTCGCTGCCACGGCAGACGACAAGGTTTTCGATGGAACGAACGGTTGATGAATTTCGCTCTGCTTTCATGATTGATGATTGGTACAGTCTCTCGGTAGATGGAGATACATAAAACCAATGCAATGTTCATGAACACCACCGTATTGATCCTATGCGAACTGTGAATGTTTCCATGGGAAGACTGACTAGTCTGTTTAAGTTGGTTCAACCTTGGCATCATCACTCACCTGAGTGCATTCTACTATAGAATACTGTCACTCAACTTGCGATACAGGTTCACGCTCAAGGATTCTCCTTCAAGACCAAGACGCAATCACCGCAAATTGAGGAACAGATGATCAGAGGATGTTACAACGACTTTGTGATACTAGAAGACTAATCGATGAAGCAAGATAGTCATCGGCATTACTCGACATGAAAATGTACCCATGTCCAACAACTCTGTCCCTCTCTCTCTCTCCGTGTCTCTCTTTCTCTCCCCTCTTCTCTGTGCTGCGCTGCTCTGCTCTTGGTGTCTCTTCCGTCGTGTCTTCTTTCACCCGTGTGCGTGTTTAGCTCGCCAACCCCTCCTGTCCTCCCCAGAGTTCCATGCCCCGTCGGGGGGAAGGAGGAAGCCCTATGCGTGTCCGGATTTCTTCGTGTACGCCCGGAACGCCGCCCATATGACAAGTTGAAAAGAAAATAAAAAACCCTCCGTATGCGTCGCTGCCTCCCCTCTCTGATGTATCGCTTATGCTTGCCAGCAACGAATGTTTGCCCGCCCTTTTTCTTCAAGGGGACCGAACCCCTACTACCTGGTCACAGTGTACCATCCCAACCCGTTTTTCGTTCCCAAGAGAGAATGTTGACACATGCCCAAGCTTAGCCTGAGCAGCCCTGCTTCGGTGCCTCGAAGACCGAGCAGGGTCATTACGAATACGTACACAAAAGGGAATGTGAAAAGATCAAAAACAAAAATCAACGCCCTAACGCCAACTTTTGTATGTCGCTTCCAAACGAAGGGAAAAGGGGGAATCCTATGCGAACATGTGCTGTCAGGCATCTCAAAACCGAGTATCACTCTGCCTGCTGCTGAAAAGTCATTAAGCGTCAATTATGGCCCCTTCTCCGATAGGGGTTGTTCGGATGAGGGCGCAGTCGCGGCTCCATTCCCAACCGGATGGATCGCATCCCCTTTCTCGTTCATCTCCGGCGCAACTGCTGGCCCGCTGCCGTTAGCAGCTGCTGGCTTTGCCGTCGTGGGTTTCTCTGGTGTCGTTTTCCTTGACAAGCTCGCTGTTTCGGGCTCTTCCGGAATCGTCGCAAACTTCTTGAGGACCTGCTTCAGCGCAGGCCGTCTAATGGGCTTACTCAGGAACTCGTCCATGCCGCTCTCCATGCATTCTTTGACGTTGCTTTCTTCTGAGAAGGCGGTCAATGCCACGATAGGAGCTTTGTAACCCATCTTGCGGATGAGTTTTGTCGATTGCAGGCCATCGAGATTGGGCATCTGAATGTCCATAAAGATGACGTCGAATCCTTGATTTTTATCCATGTTCGCCTTAACTAGGTCATACGCTTCCTGGCCGTCCTTGGCGATGGTGACATCGTAGACGTCCTCAAGCTTCAACATTTTGCTGACAACCTCAATATTTGTCGAATTGTCGTCCGCAACGAGCACCCGTAGCTTTCCTTCCTTGTTGGCCTTCGTAGCCATTGCCCGATCGATGGCTGCCATTTGCTGCTGTTTTGTGTTCCGCTTGGCTTTAGGCGCTGGGTTCGACGCGAAGAAAGGCTGGCTGAGTCCGACTAGTCTCGGTTGTTGATCAAGTAGGTTCTTTGCAGTTGTTTCTCCGGCTGGCTTGATAGGTGGGCTGACGGGAGCCCCGCCGGAGTTGCGCTTCGCGTTTTGAACACTGTCGATGCCTTCGATGGCATCGACACTTGGAGGCCGAGACTTGATGCTGCTAGAAGCGGTGCTCGAGGCCCTGCAAAATCTCGTCAGTACATTAACCGCCTTGCTTCACATTCATCTAGACATACCTGTCCTTGACATATTTCAAGGGAATTTGCATAGTGAACGTCGTGCCAACCCCGACAGTGCTTTTCAGCGAAATAGATCCACCCATCAGACTTGCAAGTTGGTGGCAGATACTCAATCCCAGGCCTGTTCCGCCAAACTTCTTGCTCAACCCTAGGTCGCCTTGAACAAAGGGTTCAAAGACCTTCTGCTGCATGTGTTCAGCAATACCGGGGCCGGTGTCTTCCACTTCGAACTCGAATATAAAGGCCTTCGCACCAGGTGGTGGCGGCGTAGGAGATCGCTCCCGAACCTGAATGTGAGGTGTTGACTTGGGCTCCATCGGGTTAATGCTTAGAGCAGTGCCCTTGACGGGTTCAGAAGTCGAGCCTCCCCTAGAGCTCACAGATGGATTTGAGCTGTTGTTCGTTCGGTGTCGGCCTCTGCCCTGTCGTCTAGATTCCTTCGAGAACGATGACGACCGGCTGCCATCATTTGCCGGTGGGGTTTCCACCTCGCCGATACACTTGATGCGGACATCAACCCGTCCGCCTGCTGGCGTGAACTTGACACTGTTGCTCACTAGGTTGATAATGACCTGTAGAATGCGATGCTGGTCACCCCATAGACACATATCCTTCAATCTACCGGTTCCATGCGGTCCCAGAGCCGGTAGTCTGTTGTCGGTGCTGGTTCTTTCCGGGCTACTGCTCAGTTCGATCGCTTCAGAGCCGAGGAAGTTGACGGTCAAGGTGATTCGGCCTTCTTTGACTTGTTTGTCAAAGATGGTCAAGATTTGGGATCTAATGTCGGCAAGTCGGAATTCCTTCTCTTCCAGGTTCAGTTGTTGCCCAATCTGGTTCTTGGAAAAGCTTAGGAGATCCTCGAGTAAATGAAGTAGCAAGTCGCCTAAAAGTGGTTAGCAAGGTACAGAGTGACGAGCAAGCCAGATCGCATTTACCTGACTTGTAAAGTGTCTTGAGCGACTGCTTGATCCTGAGAATATCGCTCTCCTCCATACACACGGCACACATGCCAAGAATACCATTAAGGGGTGTCTTCAGTTCGTGTGAAATGTTTGCAATGAAGAGCGTCTTGCTTTCGTTGGCGGCTTCGGCGGCCTTCTTGCTGATTTCAAGCTCACGGGTCCGTTCCAAGACTTTTTGATCCAGGGAAAGGTACTGTTTGACCAGCTCGTCACTCATATCGTTAAAGGTCTCCGTCAGCTCGGTCAATTCGTCGGTGATGAAGTGTTTTCGGTCAGTGACCTTGCCAGGGATTTTGAAAATGCGTCGGGTCGAATCGCGATCGTGCTCTGAGGCGGGTTTCTCCTTGGGCTTGTACCCTACGAGCTTGAAGATACTGGTGATGATGCCATCCTTCTTGGAACGTTGTGTTCGTGATGAAATTCCACCCGATCCAGGAGTTTCGTCGCCATCGAATTCGGAATAATACCCATCCTCATATCCCGGTGGCTGGATCGATTTCTCCGTCGCCGACTTGAGTCTCCTGATGGGCATCACGCTAAGATGTGCGCAAGGGAAGATGAGGATTATGATGAGGCCTGCGGTGCCGAAAACACATCCCAGAATAATATTCCGCAATGTCTCAATGGGAGCGTCGGCCTCTGATTTGGCTTGTTCCACGACCACAGTCCAGTTAACGAGTGCGGTGTTGGTTCTTGCAAAACCCACAGCCACCGGAAGACCCTGTTCGTTATTCGTAGAAAGCATCGAACTTGAGTTGTTTGGTGCCGCGATCTGCTTGCTAAAGGAGGCGAGAACTGCCGGATAATCCTTCATTGGGAACGGGTCGTCGTCCTTGCCCGCTGACCAGCTTCTCTCATCGTGCCGGTCACCCTGCCCAGATAGTGGGTTGGGTGGAAGGACAAAGTTCACCGGCACGTTGTTGAGTGCGTCAGTAGGTGGTTTGTAGGTGCTGTTGCTGACCGCATTACTGGAATTGAACCTGTTCGACTTCTCAGTAGGCCCGACGAGCAGTACCAGTCCAGTATCCCCCAAACCCTCACGAGAATTGCGGATGCTGATGAGAGAACTCGCCGTGGCGACAAGCGTCATGTATCCTAGGATAAATTCCTGCTGTTGGTTGTAACGAATCGGCACGGTAATGGAGATGAGGGCAGTTGTCTCATTAAGAATCAAAGGGCCAAGTAGCAGACCACCGTTTGTGGAAATCCTAACTCCGTCGAACGCGTTGGCTGCATAAGCTCGAGTATTATTCCTGTACTGATTCTGACGGCCTAGATCTTCGTAGGTAATGTTCGGGTAGAGGGCTGGCGGGTACCCCTCGGCGGTATCGGAAAGGAAAATTTGGGAGCCATTGGCGCCGGGATATGGCAAAGCGATTTCAGGAACCTTTTCTCCAGTAACGTTGAGTAGACCATAGCCGTTGCCAGTGATGTTCCGTGAATAGATTCTCCCTTGTAATAGGCCCGTGAGACCGCCGACGCTGAGCGCACTGTTAAGATCGCCTTTGGCTTGAGCCCAATTTGCGTCTGTGGTGTTTCCATCGTAGAAGGTGAACAAGGAATTCTGAATCAGGATTCGGGAAGAAATGGTGATGATGCTTGTCTGAACGAGTTCGAGCTCGGCAGAAATGCGTGAGGCCTTGAGCGAAGCAGTAAGAGCGAGTTCGCGCCCTTCGACCTGGGTGACAAACTGATTGACATAGATCCAGACGGGGACGGAGAGGATCATCAAAGCAACGAGAACGGCAATCACCACAAGGAAGGCGAGCTGTTCTCGAATGGCGACCCTGACGCCCATTTTGAACAGACTATAACGAGGAGTCTGGCAGTGTCTGGGCGGCCTTCATCGTCTGCTATGGTGATTCTCGGTATCCTACTTTCGATGCGTCGCGGTGGTGTTGTCGTGGGACAGACTTGGCTGGCGGCAAGTCTTCCTCGAAGAGTTGCTTGGCACGCGGTCGCCCAGGAGGAAAAGTCGCGGCGGTTGACTGGGTATCCGCAATTTCCCCAAAGATGCGTTTCGTTTTGCTTTTCGTCGGCAGCAGCAGGGATTTGCGGTGACTTGCAAACGGTATTCGGGGGGGTTGATAGGCGAGACTGGCCGTGGGATTGAGGGGAGCCAAAATGCGCCGACAGTCGAAATGAGCGTGGAGGACGGAACAAGAATTGGATTGGAAGATTCGTCACAAGAGAGAATAGTTTGGCCGACAGACGAGGGATTGTCTTGGTGTCGGTTGAAGCGGAGGGTGACTGGGTGGAATGGAATGGGCTGAGAAGGGCGAGCAGAAAGAAGACCGGCCGCTGAGGGTGGAGCCGCGGGAGGAGCTGGGATGTCGACCTGCTAGGATTAGGTTCAGGGTAGGTACGAAGTACGTTGGAGTCGCAGTGGAGTGCCCTGTACGCAGTAGGTAGTGTGTTCAGAGACTGAGGTGCAGGTGCGGATTGGGGGAGTACTTGCGAGGTACGTACAGACGACCTCGCCTGGGTTTAGCGTAATAGAGCGGAGAGGAGAGATATCTACCTATTTGCTGCCAGCCGGGAAGCTCAGTTGAAGGTAGGTATTTTTCAGCAGGGTTGACACCAAAAAAGTACCTTTCCTTGACTGCGACCCAACGGGATATGTCCACGAAGAGGATGGACGAAAAGCGCTTCGCGAAATTACCAAGACACCACACAGCACCCAAAACGAAACGAGACATTTACAAGCCCGGCTGCGTGGATGCAAAGAGCAAGAAGCTCTGCGGATGGGCGGGAAAGTTGCAACGGGCCTGAGGACGGGATCTGTCTGTCATCTGTGTAACGACGCTGAGACTGATGATGAAGGACGAGGGAGGGCTGAAGGACAACTTTCATGGGGGAGACCACCTCACGGAGAGCCACTAACGAAAGCACCTCGAGGGAGCTATCGTGTCGTGCTACAGTACTTAGCTGGCTGTCAGTCCGAGGCCACCCAGTTGCCATGCTCGCGTCTCGTTGGAGACGAGACCGTCGCGCAGAGACAGCTGAAGGCGAGCCGCAAAAGCGCAGAAGCTACCCGTATTCTTGGTATCCTAGGTTAGCGCGGAACATCACACACGTGTGGAAGACGCTATCTCGGTAGTGTCTCTCAAGGGCGAAGCTTGTGGAATAACGGGCTTGCTAGGCCATCCAACTGCTGGCAACTCTGGTCGTTGGTGCGGGCGGTGGGAGAGAGTTTGATGGAGACATGGGCCGATTTTGCACTTCTCCTGAGTCTTGGTAGCGCTGGTGGTGAATACGTGGGTGGCAACGGGCAACACGGCACTATTTCTGCGCCACGGGTGCTATTTGGGGCTACAGATGGCGAGCACGGCTCTTGCGCTGACAGAGATGTTTACTGGGATCTGTTGTAGGGCCTCTTTTGTAAACTGTCTCGTTGATTAAGCATCGTTCATCTTGGCCAAGACCGTTGGATGAAGTGATTGCTGAAGAACCTGAAAGAGCGTGTCGTTCATCGGTGTCACGGAAGCAAGATACCTGAGTGGGAGAGAGAGAGCTTGCGCTGTTGAGGTACACAAATGCCGTGGAATGGTGCACAGGCGACTCGAAGCAAAAAAGCACCTCATTCCGCGTGCTTCCCCGCGAGATCGTCAAATCGCCCAGGCATGGCACCCGAGTATGGGGAGAAGAAAAGTGGTGGCCCAGCTTGCGTACGTCTGCACATAAGCACATAACATGGGGAGTGGAGGCTTGGCTGCGGTAGCTGTTCGTACGGGATACAAGTATAAGTGGTGCCTTAGGTAAGTGAGCTTGGGTGAGGTAGCTCGGAAAGGTAAGGCAGCTGTGTGGATTGGGCGAGATGGGAATGAAATGCATCCAGTGTTTTGGAGGAAAAGTGCACCTGGGTGAGTGGTAGACAGTCGAGGAAGGTGAAAGAGGTCAGGAAGGTGCAGTGCAAGTCTCTCGTAAGTACCTTCTCAGTGCTTCCGCAGATGAAATGTCGTGAGTGTCTCCCGCATCGATCAACGATGGACCACAGCCAGGAAGTCAATTCGTCGCTTCCGACTGGGGACCCCCCTCGTCCAATCCCCGCTCCCCTGTCCACCTTGGGCCATGGGTGCCAGGATGCCTCTCTCTTCCCAAGTCCCGACCGGTAAAGTCGAGCGGTCCACGGACAGTCTAGGCCCTGACTATGCCATTCCCAGCTTTTGGCATTCGCAACATTTTCGCCCATTCACCCATTTTCGCCCATGGGCATGCATGACGGAGCACACCAGGCCCCAGGGCACCTCAGGCTCAAGCAATGGAGCAAGCAACACGGGGCAACACGCGCACCCGGGGGAACAATGCCTGGCTGGATGCTTCTCTTCTTCTTTTCTTCTGCCCCCCCTTCGCCCCCATTGCCCCCATTGCCCCCATTGCTCCGGGGGGCTGCCTCTCATCGCCGATTCACGCTGACATGCGCACTGGAACAACAACACACTCACATCACTCTCAAACAACGGAGGGACACGAGGGATATTCATCGGATCCCATCCATCCAACCATTCTGCCCAGCATACGGGTACTGCCAGCTTGTCAATCGCCACTTTCTACGAATACCACCTACCGATATCCGTATACGGAGGACAACGTGGTAACTACGAATACTCCATACGGATACAGCACTGAGGACAGAACATTTCTGGATGCAGCCAAGGCAATTCCCTTTCCTTCCCCAGCCGTGCCAGCCTACAGTGCGCACCTCATCCGGGCATCCTCAGCCATCTCATTCCGGCGGGCAATCGAGGTTGAGCTGCGCCAACAAAAGGTACGGATACAGCTGGATACAGTGTAGAGCAGCTACATGAGGTATTCACTCCCTCCACATCCTTTCCATTCTTCTGTATGGACTCACGGAGTACGCGTCCGTTCCAATGCCAAGCTCTTCTCCTCCAAATCACACGTACGCTGAAGAAATACTTGTACCCTCTGCTCCTGATCTCTAATCTCGCTGCCCCCTCCCCTCTACCCCTGCACATTACCCTTCCCATCCCCGTCCAAGTTCCAACGTTCCTCATTCCCTGGCAAATCTGGCTCCCTTGACCATCGCAACACGAGCTAGCTTTCCCACCTCCAGTGCTGCCCTAGGAATCGCCGCTGACCCCCCCCGCCAGATGCTAGAAATGTCCCGGAGATGAGGCTACGCTGTGGGATAAGCTGCTTCTGCAACGCCTCGGATGAAAGCGGCTCTCGTGGCTTTAACGAGCTGACGGAAACCCCTCTAACCCTAAATCATCGAACTCGTCCGCCAGCTTGCTTCTGCTCTTCTTTGAACCCGCGTCAGCTCATCTCCCTTTGGGTCAGTGATTTCATAAAGCCCGGGCCGCTGGCTGCCTGCTGCTGGTAGCTGCCGCAGTGCCGCCCATTGTGGAAATCGCGGCCATCGTGAAGACACGTCCACATCGACATCGCCGTAACCGCCACAGCGGCACTGTCTTGCGGACGAGTAACAGACAGGCCCTCACCGTCTGTCTCACGACCATATTATCCACCCATAGAGTCCAGACTGCCCTACCCGTCGGCTGACCCTACCACGCCGCACCAGTGTTATGCTTCGCTACAAGGACATGGTCTGAAAGCAGCAGCAGAACAGCGAGATCTCACATCTCAATCCCAGCCCGCCACCTACCACCCACCACGCGCTGTCCCGTTGTTTACTCCACCTCTGCGCCCAGCCAGCGAAAGCACAGCTGGGTTGTTCCCGGTCTGCCCGCCGGACGCTACGCTCTCACCGAACGCATTCAACCAGTCTCGCCGAGCCACGGAGTTGCTCTCTTGATTCGCCGTCTCCGCACCTCGGTCCCTTCTCTCGGCTTTGTTTATCCATCCGCCCCATCCGCGATTCACGGTGTTGAAACAGAGACGATCACGAGCTCCATCTGCAGCATACGCACGAATCGAATGCAGGGAAGGTTTGTTTGCAATATTGTTATTTATTTTTGTTTGAAAAATTGACAGTGAAAGAAAAGTAGTGTATCGTCAAGTCATTACAAAAGTCATAATGCCTCCTGTCGTCGCCGCCGGCCTGTCCAGGCCAATATCCGGCATGTTTTTCCGCCATATCCTTCCGACCAACCAAGTTCCGTCCGTACAAGAGGATACACAGTGCCGTGTTTGTGTTCCCGACTTACATAACAGATATACAGAATCGTGTGTCTGGGGCATACATGATCATGATCTCGTAAACATTAGCGGCACCAGCGCCGACTGGCTCGACATGGACCGGTCGTCTGGTAGCACGCTCACAAAGCTCCTTCCAAAGAGCCCTTCTCTCAACCGCATCTGCAGTCCGCAGCTGTCCTTGTTCGCTACTGGTGCTGGCGAACCCTTGCGGTGGTTGAACTCCCTCGAGAGCTTCATCAGCACCGCCGCCTTAGCCTTGCGGAGCGCGCTGACCCGCATCGCCGCGTCCTCGGCCAGCAGGCGGTGCGCTTCCTCTTGTTCAATGTTGCGCTGCACCGAAGAGATGCCATCGTTGGGGTCTGAGAGCCGACTGGCGTTCGGGTCGTACACAGCCGGCTGAAGCAGAACCGGGTGCGGGGACGTGTCCTGAATCGGCGCCGTGATAATGGGCACCGGTGTCGAAGGGCGGAAGACGTCATCCTCTTCTGGGACATGTGGTTGCTCCCTGTGGTGTTTGTGTTTGCGGCTTCTGTGGTGCCGCGATGGGCTCTCCTTCGAGCTGCTACTCTCCTTGCCGGTGTTCTTGTCGCCGTCGTCCTTACGGTGCTTTCTGCGCCGGTGGACACGCTTCTTCTTTAATACTGTGCTGAAGGAGGTGCTGGCCTCCTTTGCGGCCGCGAGGTCTGAAGCCAGATCCTCGTCGAGACCGTCATATGGATCGAATAGTTCTTCGTCAACGTATAATTCGCTGCCGAGGTCAAAGTCGAGTAGTTCTCGAGTGGCAGCGGCCGCCGCGGCGGACGGCGATGGTAGGTCGTCATCGTGATATGGCTCCGGGTCCGAGTGCAGGCTACCGGCCTCGGAGTTGCTCCGCGAGTGCTGGGACCAGATGTCGCTGCCGCTGCCGTGGCCATGGCCGGATGACGATGATGATGATGGGTGGTTCTTCTCCATGAGCGGCGCGAGGGCCTCGTCCCAGTCGCCGCCATTGATGAGCACAACATTGTCAAAGTCGAACTCCTTTACTGTCTTTTGGTGCGCGTCGACCAGGTCGGAGAGCTGGGCGGCCGTCATGGTGGCGTTGCGGACCTGCATGTACCGCAGGCGGGGGAAGTGCATCGGCTTCCGGGCCGGCGCCGGCGGCAAGGGCGACATGGGCGACGTCACCTCCGCGAAAAGCTTCTTGCTGTGTTTGGGAGGCGCGAAAAGGGGGTCCGCGGAGAGGGCGATGGGGCAAGGGCCCTTGGGGCCGAGCCAGGTGAAGTGAAGCTTCTCGAGAGTGCCGGAGAACTGGCGGATGTAGTCGTCCATGATCTTGAGGTGGTCCAGTCCCGGCGAGGGCCCGTAAAAGTCCCAGGCCTCGACGGAGATGTTGAGCTTGCGGATCTGCTTCCAGCGGCGGCCCGCGGAGGGGACGGCGCCGAAGCCGGGGACGTGGCGGAGGTAGTTGAAGGAGGAGGGGTGCATGCCGGACAGGGAGAGCTTCTCGAGGCGTTCGAGGGGCGCGCGCTCGACGGCGATGCGGAGGGACATGATGGCGTAGTCGACAATGTCGCGACGGTAGCGCTCCTGTGGGTCCTGGCCCGGGCAGCGGATGGTGAGGTGGCGGATGTTTGTGAGGTAGCGCAGGGCGTTGATGAAGCTGGGGACGTTTGTGGCGGCGTGGAAGAGGGGCGGGTACTGCTGGGTGAGGATCTCGCCGAGCTCGGTGTTTGCGTATTTCGGGCGGGCGAGGACGGAGGCCATGCTCGTGTGCGGGGTGTAGAGGAAGGAGATCTCGCGGCCGGTGGTCGGGTGCACCAGGGGCGGGAGGAAGGTCGCGTCCGTGTGGGCGAAGTGGAAGTGGAGGTGTTCGATGTGGTGGCCTACGCGGGCGAGGGCCTGGATGCGGGATTGCTTGGTAAAGGTGTTTGCGGAGAACGTGACGCGGACGCGCTTGAAGAGGGGTTTCGTGGCGATGTTGCAGCAGGCTGGGCTTGCGAGGCGGAGGGCGGCGATGTCGCGCTTCGGGAGGAGGTCGAGGACTGCGGCGCCTAGGTGGGCGTGTTCCTTCTGCCAGAGGCAGTAGAACGGGGTCTGGTGGGCGGCCATTGTCTTCTCATGTCGTTGTGGACTCCAGGCTGGGGGTGATGGTTACTCGACAAGTCGATATTGGTGGATGGTGTTGGTAGGTTGAGATGTTGGTTGTGGGATATACCAAAGCAGATGCCGTGTCTGACCTTGGTTCAACACCGAAAGTTTTTGTATGGCGGATATCAGGTAAGGTGAGGATGGACGATTGGGGAGTATATCAGGATTCGGTCTTCCTTTCTTTCTTCTCTTTTCTCTTTCTGAAACAGATTCCCTTTCTTCAAATGGGCGAATGAGGTTATTCACAAC
The DNA here is from genome assembly GCF_011075155.1 of Colletotrichum scovillei. Lineage (NCBI taxonomy): Eukaryota > Fungi > Ascomycota > Sordariomycetes > Glomerellales > Glomerellaceae > Colletotrichum > Colletotrichum scovillei. The sequence goes on from NW_023336259.1 coordinate 2,696,868, forward strand.
CTCTTTTCTCACAGTAATACCAGTTTAGGATGAATGCCTCGGTATATAAGCCAAGGTTATATGTATGAGCTGTCGTCTTTTGAAACAAATAAGACGGGATATCAAGATTGGAAACAATGAAAGATAGAGGAAAAGCAGGTCTCGAAAATCAGGCCAAACGGAATCTGGGTGGTGGGAGGGTGAGGCAAATATACTCTCTCCCTCTTCTCACTTACATGGGGGGGACTGATTTGCGAGAACACCACACACACAATTTTCAGTCTTTTTTGCTGGATATCCCATCTAGCAAGGTTTGAAATGTACGGATGCTCCATAGAGCTACACCTACACCTACACCTACACATGCGAAAAAAAGGTTGAATGTAAACCGGCGGAGCCAGCCTCCCCTCGCTCAAAGACGCCCCCTTGGCCGCATCGTCCCGTAGCTCCTCGGTGGGAACGACTGGCGGGTGAGTCACCTCTGTCGAGACCTGCATATGCAAGACTAGTGTAGCCTCTCTTTTTTTACCAGTTCCCATGGAGGTTCCACGCGGTTGTTGTGTACGCAGTATGGAGACGTTGTGGGCTTACCAAAAAGAGAGAGACATGGACCCCGGGCGCGCGGGATGGGAGACACGTCCCTACTAATGGTAAAGATGGGGAATTCGAGAGGTGTGGACGTGGATGCTGGTTGTGGTTGTGGATTCGGGGGACGTGTGTGCTAGGCGTGTAAAGCTCGTGCCACACACCACCACCCACACACCAGACACCACCCGATGCGGTTCAAGGTTTTGTAGGAAGAGTGTCCAGAAATGGCGAGTTGGCGACGTGTTGCGGGCGTGTGATTGGTTGTGCGTTTGTCACTCTTCGCGCGGGACGACCACGTTAGTCTACAAGTAAGGTAGCAGGATGAAAGATGGAGACGAGACGAATATGCCATCTGGACTTGGTACCTCTAGTAAGAACCAGAGTCCAAAGAGGCCATGAGGTGAAGGAGAGTTGCATTAGCTCTGCAGAGAAATGCAGAAACGCAAGCAAGAGAAGAAGCCCTCTCTCCCTCTCTCTCCTGAGTTCTGAGGGTATCCCCCGGCCGCCAAGGACTTTGTTTCAAGTCATGCCAGTGGTTGAGAGCGTCCCGAGGATGAGACTGCCTTGTGTCTATCTGGTGCGGGCCATTGCAGGCCATGGCAGGATACCTGCTGGTTCTCTTCGTGGTCTTTTTTTGATCTGTGTGGCCTTCTGGGCCTGTCCTGCCCGGTGTTTCTATCGTACCCATGAGTTGGACTTTCTCATTCCCGGTTCCCAGTCGCCGGCCCCATCGTCCGAGCCAGCCCCGAGCGCAGCAGCAGGAGCTTGCATGTCATGGGTGGTCTTTTCTTTCGTTTCTTCGCAAAAGCCAAAAAGGGACGGAGTATAGGTTCCATTGTTGTGGGAGAAGCGCTATCGATAAGAACTCTATCCCACGCCAAAAACTCTAAGTCTATCTGGATCTCACGGGCCACGTCTCCACTCTTCAAGGTCGAAAACTCCACCGGCACGTCAAACGTCCGTCAACATGACACCCCATTGGCCGCAAACCCGGGAGGCTGGTCATGCAGCCGACGACAAGCCTCGCCGTGATTTGCCAGAGACGCGAAAGGTACGCGTCTGTGCCTGGGGAGGTGGACGGGAGCTACGGGAGCGCGTCTATCGTCGACGACCAGTCGTTTCGTGCTGGGTGTTGTAAGTCTAAGCGCTGACCACACACTATCTTACCTTTACACTGCCTGGTGTCTGTGGCATTTGACAGAGGCAGATCCCCCCGCCCGTCTGATGTTTCCACTTCGACTGACTGAACGACCTGCCCACCTGCCCTTCGGTTCCGTGGATTCGCTTCCCAGTGTCTTGTCTGCCAGGTGGATCTTTTGACGATCATGGGCATGGTGGAGGATGTGTTCGAGAGTCCGGCGTTTCCTTCGTGCCCTCTTACTCAACGTTTTCGGCTTCCCCTCCGCGTGGCGATATATCTATCCTAGCCTGGTAGCGTGGTAGTCTGAGGAGGGAGCCCGCTAGCATGGAATATGCGTCAACTTCGAAAGGAACGAAGATCCCCTCTTGCCGTGGTTCGTCCACGGTCTCGACCTTGACGTTTGGTGTTGAAGCCTTCCCGCTCTCGCTTTCGCCCATGAGAAATGGGGGACTTGATCTCTGCTGATCTGATCAGCATTGTAGCATAATGGCCTGAGTCTTGTTCGAAACCGTCAACCATATGCTGCCACCACCTTCGCCTATTAGAGACAACCTACCTTACACCACGCCACACCTCCATCCAACAGCCAGCCGTGCCAGCCATACCTCCATTTTCGCGAAACACAGGGCGACGACGTGCGAGGCTAGGGCTGTGGCCAGAAACCCCTCGTCTATCCCATGTAAGTCTCCCCTTGGCAAATGTACGGTTTTCCGGACATGGATGCAAAAACGGCAAAGTTCCAGGTCAGCAAGACTGCAAGAGAAGCCAGAAGCATAGGCAAAGGCAAAGGCAAAGGCAAAGGCAAAGGCAAAGGCAAAGGCAAAGGCATAGGCAAGGCAGGTTCAAGGGTGTTGACTTGCCGCGCATAGTCCACTTCTGCTACTGCGCTACGTCTGCGGATACAGTACCTAGCGTCTTCGTCCGCTCCTACTCTCGACCACACCCCCATGCATGCCACGGCCGATGGATGAGAGTTATGACTCTTCTCTCTCTGAACGATCCACTATCTTGCATTCTGCATACGTTCGCCCATTGACCAGTGAGGTCCGTCGCGCAAATGCTCTCGTCCGCGAATCAACCGCGGATCAGACGGGAAACCGTCGCCAGCTCGACGTCTGACCAATCACATTAGTCTTTATTCCTAGGAATAACTGAAAGAACCGAACGAATCCCACGCGGTGAGAGACGTCGTCCAAAAGGTTCGTCTGTCCACTCGGCGACCCATGCGAAACCCCCACAATTTGTTTGCGCATTTGCGGGTTCGGACATCAACCGGCGCATCCCATCCTTTCCTTGTCCCAAATGCTTCCCACGAAACTCCAATTCCAGGTTGGAGGTTGACGTAGCCCGGCCACCCGGCCGGCCTCCTCATGGCATGCAGCATCCAACGACTCCACAGCAACTCATCCACAGGCCGGCAAGGCACTCTTGAATGGCTCGGCTGCCTCCAGATTGAAGCACACAACCACGCCCCCAAATCGACCTCTTTACCATAGAACAAAATGGGGCTGACATAATTACAGGTCGAAACACCACCACCACTACCACCACCCACAACGAAGATTCAGACCACAGACTGCAGACCACAACTCAACTCTCAGAAATCGAGAACTCGGGGTACCTTACTAATTACGTAGAGTCTCTTCGGAACCAGCTCCCTCATCATCCCAAGCCCGCGTCAACGGTCTGGTCTGAGCAACAGCGCAAGGGTCCGGGTCCCCTTCCTGCATCTCTCAGACTCCCGCCCCAAAATGTCACTGACCTGCATACAATCCGTCCCATGATCTCTCTTGTCGACTTCAAGTCTAAGTCAAAGTCTACATGTATGCATACTCCGTACACCAACCTAACTCAGTACTTTAGTCAACATACTCCCCCCAAAACGGACAACACAGCACAGCACAGCAAAACAACCCGCCCTAAAAAGCTTCGAGTCTTCTCAACGCATCGTTTGTTCTTTCCCCTTTGCAACTCCCATGCATCGCAGCACTTTGCATCACACCGTCCGTCACAGTCACAGACAACCCTTGGAGACTGCCATCACTCATCACCCACAACTAAGGGCAACCCCCAGTACTACGTCCGTACTTACACCGACAACCACAACCCATGAGACCAAAAAAATCAACCCTGGTTGATCGTCACCTGGTGTCCACATCACGACTGCATCGTCCCCATTATCAAAAAAACCACACCCTCCCTTCGCTACCGGCTCCATTACCATTGAACCGCACACCCAGTACCTTTCCCGTATGCCATGCCGGCCGACAAACCACAAGCTTTCTTTCTCTCAACTCAAGAACTTTCAAAACTCCCCATGTCTATCCGTACTACATACATCATCAGACCAGGGGTACAGCCAAGCCAGCGGTAAAAGAGAGACAGGGACAGCAGAGACCCTTGGAGCCACGTCGTGCACATCCCCTGGTCATTCCCGCCGTCCCGGGGCATCGCAAAACGAGTCCATCGTCGCCGGTGAACCAAACACATATCCCACAACTCTGCGACAGAACTCTTCTCTTCCCAAAACCCATGAGGGCCTGTGGTCCACGGTGTCCATCGTCAACACACCCCGGTCTCACATGTCCAAGTCCTTAGACCCAAGACCCAAGACTCGAGAGCCCAAATACCCAAATGACAAGGCCATGGTCATCGAAAACCCACAAACCACGTTTTCCTCCCAAGAACAATAACCCCTACCCAACATCCCGGGTTTCCCAACTCCTAGTCTTATATCCACTATGAAAATCCACCAAACCACTGCATCAAAAAATACCCATGCATCATGAACCAAACATTCGAACAAAAGGAAGAAGAAAAAAATCATATCCACAACTTGAACCCAGCCCCCAGACACTGACCGCACCGCAAGTTCGCAACGACGCACTTACACACCACACGCACACTCACACACCGACAAATCGTCAAAAACCCTCGTCCGTCCACACAAAAAGTCCACGACCAATTTTTTATATTGAAGCCCAAGCGTTTCCCAAGGGTGCAAAAATCAAGGCAATGCCCACGACGTGGTCGACATTGTGACTAACACACCAAGTCTAAGCGCCGTCCGTGTTCTACTACTAAATTTACCGACATATATCAAACGAACAAAATTGACACGCCCCCCGGTGAACAAGAAGCCCACGATATCCTCTTTTTTTTCCTATTTCTTCTTATACACACCCCAAGCCGCGCGGAAACTACCTTTTCGCTTTCTCCCAACCCTTGACTATATCCATCCCATGTCAAGACAACTTGCGGTAAAGAGCATATTTGGCATCTCCCAGACGACACGGCCTCTTCTTCACCGTCAATGATTCAATCTTCCTCCCCCAGCCACGAAAGTGCCAGCCAGGGATTATTTCCCAATGTCGTGGCATTTCGCAATGAGTCAATCTCGAGATATTCCTTGTTAGTCCCATCATGTCCTCTAAGCGAAAGAGAAAAACTTTGAAATCCAGAATCAAGCACACAAGGTCAAAGTAAAATCATCCATAAAACGCAAGATAGTAGTAATTCCAGCCCGCCGATTTGTTCTGTGCGAACAGATAGCCGTGGGGGTATTAAGAAAACTACTGATCCCGAGTCCTCTCCATACCATCTACTGCCTCCCGCACCCGGCTTCTAGTCAACCTAATGACCCTGATCCACTTCCGAGATGGGAAATACCGTTGTGTGCAGGAAGTCAGTCCACGTCAACTTGCGCATGCGCAACGATTGGCCCGACGCAAACCCCATCTTCCCGCTTGCAAAATGTAAAGCTAACCACCACCCCCTTCCGCCCTCGCCGCGCAGTTTCGTCCATAGTCGTTCACCCAACCATAAAGGCAAGGCTGTCGTCGCGCATTTGGTCGCGCATCGTCACGCTGCTGTCTGAGTCCCCTCCCCTTCGATTTCGCTTCGAGGTTTCTTGTCGCAACTCGTACACTTTTGTCGTACATGATGTTCCTCGCCTCTTCCCGTGACTTCGCACCACCACCACTTTTCTTCGCCCGCGGTCGCGCGACACACCCATCCATCCCATCCAACGTACTGTACGCCCCTTTTCTCAACGGCGTCGCGCGCTAGCCAATCATTCCAAACGCTCATCCTTGCTTCCCACCGCGTTTGTTCTTGCCCCTGCGGCGCGATGCCGCAGAGCCCCCACCGTTCTGCTGCTGCTGCGCGGCTCCCGCATTGGAGTTTCCGGAATGGTTCCTCGTCCTCTGCTTCTTCGGCGGATTCGGTCCTGCTCGCCCGTGTTGCTGCGACTGCGGTGCTGGGGGCTTGGGGGGCAAACCGCTCGCCGGCTGGCGCGACTGGTTGTTGTAGCTTCTAGACATTCGCGAGTACGAGCCCTGTGGTGGCGGACCTGGAGGTGGAGGACCTGGAGGGAGGGGAGGCTGCTGCGCTGACCACCCATTTCGCTGCTGGCCACCGCGCCCGTTTGACTGCATCTGCGGTGGTGGTCCAAAGTTGCCGGCGTTGATCTGGAGGTTGGTCGACATCTGGATATTGCCGAGTGGAGCACGCGGCTTCACCTTCTGACCGATGAACTCTCCCTCCTCCGACCCGTCGCTGTCGGGGTAGAAGATGTGGTTTCGCTTGGCTGCAGAGCCCTTGATCGAGAGAGGGGCGAACTTGGGGTTCTGGGGCTGACTAGCGAAGTCGCTGATCGGGCCATCGGTTGCGTTCTTGTCGACGTAGAGGTGTCTGTTCTTGAGCGTCCACGTTTCGCTTTTCGGTCTGTCACGATTCAGATGACAATCGGAAGAGTAGTGGCTCTCGTTTCCGCAAAACCCGCAGAAGGCGGGGAACGGCTTGACCTTCTTGATCATCCTCGGAGGCTTGTATGACCGCCAGACTTTCTCGCACTCGTTCTCCTGGTGAGCCTGGGAGCCACACAGGGCACACTCCATACCCTCCTCGTCCAGGTGAATGAGCTTCTCCTTGCACTGGGTCTTGCTGTGGCCGAGCTGGCGACACTTAGTGCACCTCTCGCGTGTAGGGCAGTTCCACGAAAAGTGGTCGGTATGTTCGCAGAACTTGCACCGAGTGTTGGGGCAAGCCATCGAGGTGTGTCCGAGAGTTGCGCAGTACACGCAGATCTGGGCAGTGTCTGCCAGGCCAGGAAAGTATCTTCGCTGCTGCTCTAGGTCCTCCTCCTCGGTCATGATCGCCGGTCCAGGTTCACCTTGCTCTTCCTCCATCTCCTCGTCCTCGTCGCTCACCACTTCCACCACGTCGTTTTGAGATGGTGTTGTAGCCGAATGCCGATCGCTGGACTCCCGTCTGGCACCGGAAGGGGGTGATACTTCTTGAATGTCGTCGTCGACCTCGTCCTCGTCGTCGTGGATGATCAGGGGTGACTCTTCCGATCCTAGCTGGCGAGTAGGCTTCTTCACGGCCGACGCCAGGATGGAGGCCATGTCAGTCCTCGTTTCGGGCTTGCGTGACTCGGTGGTGGCGGCCGGAGACTGCCTCTTCTTATTCCACTGCGCCCGATGCGCAATGTAGTCCTGCAGAGCGGCGACGAGAATCTCGGGCGTGAGCAGCTGCTCCTGCTCGCTATTGCGGCTGATGAATGACTGGGCCCAGCTCTTAAACTTGGATCTCCACACTCCACTGCCTAGGTTGTTTCCCTTTGGTTGCAAAAGCGTCTTCTTGTTGGGTTGGAAGAAAGTCATACCCTCATAGACGAAAGCATTCTTCTCATTTTGTGCCTTTTCTTTCTCGAGAGCGGCGGCTTCGGCTCTTCGCTGCTGTCGAGAAATTTTAGGCTCCTTTGGTGCCGGTTGGGCAGGTTGGGCTGGCTCAGCAGCCTCGGTCGGTGCAGGCGCATCTTGAGCATCGGACGCAGGTGCGGCAGCAGGTGCGCTTTCCTCCTCAACAATTGAGACCTTGGCCGGCACCGGTGCAGCCTTGGTCTTGGGCCCTCCAAGTGATGTCCGGATCTGGGACGTGATGCCTTGATTCCACCCAACTTGAGATGGGCCACTCGCCGCCGCCGACATTGAACGGGTCGTCCGTTTGCTGCCTGCATCTGACTCTCCCCCCGAAGACGACGCCTTTGAACGCGTGCGAGACCCGGCGTTTCCTCCACTCTCTGCGGCGACGACCCCCTGGTTTTCGGATTCGGGTTCGGAAGGTAGAACCTCTCCGTCTTCTTCCAGCTCGCCCTCATCGGCGCTTTCCGAGTCCATTGAAACATCCTGCTCGGCTGATTGACCAATTTGCTCCGTTCTCGCTCGCTTGGCCTCGGGCTCATGCGATGAGGCCCGATGAGATTGCGGTGATCCGTTGGGCATCACATCTCCCTGCTCAACGTCTTCCAGCGACCTCTTCTTCGATACTCGCTGGGCATCGTTCCCAGTGCTAAGCACCGGAACGGCTTGTGCTGACTCTGATGTCTCCATTATGTAGCGCTTGATGGCGGTGTGTGAAAATTCAGTGACTGCGGTGTACTATGAGATATACGACGCTGTACCAAAATTCAACGTCTCTCCAATGCCTTACTTTGAGGGGGTTCAGGTGTTGAAATGAGTGGGTGCCGTGCTGAAATACTCCGGCAAAACTTGATATCTTTCCCAGGTTGGAATATTTCGCATTCGTGTGTCCGGCAATGAGGATGTGAATCACAACTCCAAGGTCATGAGAATTCGCGATTTGCCTGAGGATGACAATGCTCGGTCGCGCCTAGAAACCCTAATTCCGATCCGATGGGATATGCCGCCGGGTAGGCTTGCTCGAATCAAGCGATCGGAGTGCTTGGGTGAGAATGAATAAATATTCAACGGTCAGTATCGCTCGACGTCGTTCGGCATCAACAGGAAAAGACCGCCGTTTCCTCTGATCAAAAATTGTATGCAGGGTTGTTTGTCGGGTACCCACAGCAGGCCAGACGTCACAAAAAAACGGCCGGCCGAAGAATAACCGCGTCTGTGTCGCCAAACCGACGCGCCGGACCTCTTGCACCTGGCCGTGGCTGCCTCTGCCTGCCGGCCTTCAACACCTGTGCTGCCGGGTCCCGTCTTTCCGTAGACACCTTGACTCCTCGCCTCGGTTTGTTCGATTTTTCAGAGGTGCGGGCCACGGCACAGTGCCAATCGGTAGGTATCTCTCAACTCAGTTATTAGGTAAGGCAGGTCCCTTTTCTACTCGCTTAACCAGGGGGCCGACTGATTGCCCTGTCAAACCTGGGACCTTCACTAATTACAGGCCGGTGCCCACCTGAGGCGGTGTCGGACTGGTCGGTGTCATTTTGCAAAGCAGAAACTCGGAAGCGAAAGTGAATGCTTCTAGAATTGGCACCTCGGGCCTATCGATTTTCATCTAATTACAAACATCCAATCCGCAACCCGCAGAACTGAGGAAAGTAGAAATGAGATCCTGGTGGTCGGAAATGAGGCTAGAACTTTTCTGCACACCTGCCACCTGGACCAAGCGTCGACAATGGCAGGCGGACGAGTTACACAAACTGGGGCAAGAGTTGGAGGGGGTCAATGAATGGTCCATGGGAAAGGTATGGTGTTATGCGACATCTTTGAACGGGCATATCGTGGTCTCATGAATCTGCTGCTTTCTGTCCAAAGTGTGGCCACGGTATTGCGTGTTGGAAATTCGCGTCGTCCGGGCGCAAGACACGCCACGAATTTACCCGCAAGTATGAAGCTGCAATGAGTAAAGGGCTCGATTGTAGTTTAGTATTCACGTATTTCTACAACATCAGCTGGCTAAATGACTGCGCCTATGCGTGTTGCAACAGCTCGATATCGGCAGACGTGACCAGGGGTCGGGCCTAATGTGGACAGGAAACTTTGGCATTCCATCAGTGACGCACTTTGTGGTTCGGTGAGATATCCCGGATGTCCAGGAATTCCACGTCTCCTTTTCTTGCCTATCCGTCCATCCCACGCAACGCAACGAACCACTACAGGCAATAAGTTGTCGCACAGCCCGCTTAGTGGAGACCGAGGGCGACAGATTTAGCTCAGATAACGATGACTTTTGTCAAATCGAGGAGCGGAAAGGTGGGAAGAAAGGAGCAACACCGTATGTCTTGGGGAAGACAGGTACGGAGTACAGAATACGGAGTCTAGGACGGCATCGACAACTTGGGGAGGAGGGTCTATGCCGCCATCGTCCTTCTTTGTGCGCCTCCATCCGTCTCCGTACGCAAATCTGGAAACGATGACCAGACGCCAGGAACCCCGGGTGTGATGTGATCCATGTCATGATGTGAGGCGAAGAGAAGATGGCACGCATGGGCCGTATATCATCGTGCTGCTCTGCTGTTGCTGTGCTCCTTTCGGCTCAACAAAGCTTAGCCTCTCTTCAGTCCTGGATGGCATGTTCATGCCGCGTATATAGGCGGTTCTGTGTGATAGGGTCGATCCAGCGGTTGTATCCGGATGGGTGTGAGAGTGCTTCCACATCTGGCCAGTCTGCTCATTGCTGGCTGTATCTCATCCTCCCCAATGGCCATTGACCACCGATTTGCCGTCACTAAATGTCGGAAATAGGGGCATCTTCCTGGTTGAACTTGGCCAGGGAAACCCCTTCCTGCCCCCAATTCGCTAGCAGATGCGCCTGTGAACCTACGCCGCATGCTGCTCCGGCCTCCGTCCTGCGCTATCCATCCTGCAACACGATTGGCCGGGCCAGGAAACGCAGGGGAGCTTACAGTACGGATATCTGTGCGGCGGGACAGTGGCATGTTGGGTCTGAGTCTGACCGTCTGTCTGGCTGGCTGTGCTTCACGTCGGCCATCAGTGCCCTTCCCGCGGGACGCGTCGCTGTATGTACGAAGAATGTAGGTAAGTATTCGATCTTTTCTCGTGCTTAGTCTAGCCGTGGAGCCGTGCTCTTGGCAGGGTTGTGCGCAGGCCGTATGCCGTGTGCTGTATGTGGGAGCTAGGGGAGGATCTGTATGCAACGATCAGAGTCCCTTCTTTTCTTCTTCGATGGTGGGGGAGGAAGAAGGTTGTCAAATCGAGCAACATTTCGTCGGGTGTGTGTACCGGCTGGGCATGTCGCACCTGGTGGAAAAGCTTCCTGGGCCAAGGCGATAAGGTGCAAGAGCCTCTTTGCAAGTTGAGAGCGAGAGAGTGGGCTTCCCATGCCATCCACACATACCTTCTACGGCTCCCAGAGGCGGGAATGCCTGCCCTGCTTCCCGCTCTGTTTTCTCTCCTGTGAACGCAGGTGTCCCTGGTCCAGGTCCAATTCCGTCCAGTCCTCCTTTGGTTCCGGAGCCTTTGCGTCCCGTCCATCCAGTCAGTTCCCGTCTCTTTCTTCCATCAGGACCTGCCAGTGCTTGTACTGTATGTAACTCCCCCTCCAAGTCTTCCGTACCCGCTGAAATTGGGGTGGTCCCCTGAACGACCCTGACCGGGTGGGGTGGGTTCCATGCCCGTCCGCTTCAATGTGTCCTCCTCTCGGTACGCTCGTGTCGGCTGGCAGTGGCTGCCATGACCTGGGAAGGTGAAGGAAACTGGTGCTGTCTGCAGCTGTCTGTCGGCTCGGATCCCAATCTCAGGTTTGTCCTGTCGTGTCTTTGGCTTGGGAGGAGTGGACGAGTGGAGTCTTCACTGTGCCTGGTTCCCATTGCCTGCACGCGCAGCTGCCCTGCACCTGAGGCCCTGTGCCGTGGCCTTGTCGGGGACTGTCCAATAGCCCCATTCTTTTTTGTCCTCCTCCCTCCACCCCCCCAATTGAGTGCCCCCGTTCCGCTGCTGGCTGCTGCTGCTACCTTAGTATGAATATCTAAGGGAAAATGTCCCATCCTCTCCTTCATCCCATTGCCAAGTAGACTATTACGACGACGGCATCCCCAACATTCGCAGCCAGAATCTCGCTCTCGCTTCTCTTCGACTGTCCCGACGACACCTTTTTCTCTACTTTCGCTTCCATCAAATTTCAACCACATTCAGTCCCAGCATCTCCTATATACAACACCTGCATCAACATCAAACTCAACGTAACGTCAATTGCTGCTCGCTTTCCCCGTGACATCATCAAGGGGGCCGCCAGCACACGACAAATTCATCACTCCGCCGAACCCCAGCATCACGAGGACGCCGACGACGATCCCGAGAGCCCGCAGAGACTTTCCCCTCTTCCATTCCACCCACAAAACCCAACTCGCACCCCAACGCCCCCTCCAACACCGCCAAACTGTCTTCCCCAATCCTCCTCTCTCGCACCGTCTCGTACGACGCGGCCACAAATCCTCCGCGAAGTGGCAGCGGATCGTACAGAGCAATGGCGGAACCCGGTGCCCGCAGAAGGAGATCTAGCAGTATCCTCCAGGTCCATTACGAACCCCAAGAGACACTCGAGCAGATAAGCGACCAAGCCGTCGTGCCCAACCTCAATGCGAACTGGGTCAATGCCAAAGGTGAGCCCCGCGCGAAGCTTCCTGATCGGAAGCTATTCCATGGCCCCTTTCCATTCCCTTTGCTTTGGTCGCGTGCCAGCCCATCCATCTAGTCCCATTGGAAGGTAGGAAAACAGGAACTGACAATTACCGTCTACAGGCGCCTGGACAATCCATTTCGTCCTCATCCTTTGCTTGAAGATATTCTACGATGTCATGCCGGGCGTGTCACAGGAGACATCCTGGACTCTGACGAACATCTCGTACATGTTTGGATCCTACATCATGTTTCATTACGTTCGCGGCGTGCCATTCGAGTTCAACGGCGGTGCTTTTGATAACCTGAACATGTGGGAACAAATCGACGATGGGGCTCAATACACACCCGCCAAGAAGTTTTTGCTCAGCGTGCCAATCGTGCTGTTCCTCCTCAGCACGCATTACACGCATTACGACCTCGCCTACTTTAGCATCAACTTCTTGGCTGTGCTAGCAGTTGTCATACCCAAGCTGCCTTTTGTATGTTTTCCCCCTTTATTGACAGAAGACATAGAAAGTTCAAAGCTGACAACGTACGCAGAGCCACCGGATGCGGTTCGGTCTGTTCAATGACTCCGATTACTAAAAATGCGTGGCAATATGGCGTTAGGTTCTGGAAAGCGTGTTCCGAGAGTGGGAAAGAATGGAGTCGACGGAAGGCATACATAGCGAGCATGGTCCGACACGGAACACACAGAGCTGAGCATTGCAGACTGCAGATGCTGAGGGGAGCTTGGAGACAACAAGCGCAAGGCTTTTCGACCGCGTCGAGAGCTCCGTCAAGGTGCACAAATCACCACTCTTCCGTTTTCGAGTCACAACAACGGACGCCGCTCATCGGAGTCAACAAGCTGTGGGTGTCGAGTATCATGACCAAAGGTATACGGTGCGCTGCAGAATTATCACGAAAAGCGAATGGCGGGCGACCAAATGATGGAAGAGGTCCGATAGAGGTCCCGCCACCAATATGTACCCAAGCGTTTTCATCAATTTTCAAGCACAGGTTCAAACATGCAGCTGGCCCCATCAAGATCGTACAGTGAGCGCCAATAGTGTCGGCAACGTGTGAAAAGACTTCAACCACCTGCGCCCTCCCGTGCTCTCCCTCGCCGAAACCAACGTATATCTCACGGGAGACCGTATTCGCAAGCAACCTGGTCTGGCTGTCCCGCTCCAGAACGGCGCCATGAGATATTCCGCAGAGGTTCCAGTGGCTTGAAGAAAAAACCTTGACTTGTTGCCATCGATATTTGGCACCGTCAATCTTGAGGACGGAGGGGAGCTCATGTCCCAAGTGGATCAAGTGGGAGAAGCTTTCTGCATAAGCTTCGATGGCTTCACAACCCTGAGGTCTGCGAAGTTCATGTTGAGCCCCGGTGTCTGATTGTTGCTCCATCCGGTTCAAACTCTCTTTCCGACATCATGAGAAATCGATACCCAACAAGCCATGCAGACATGAAGGGCTATCAAGGGTCAAGGTCGCCAAAGGCCACCAGGCCAACGGTTATAAGTAAAGCGAGTCTAGGAGGAGACTCCAGACTATCTCCTCTTTCATCCTCATCCGATTCATCAGTCACTCGCTCACTGTCATCGTGTAGGGAAGGCGGGAACCTTTCACTTCGTCTCTCAGTCAATCGTTTTTACCATTTTCTCTCATTTCCCACCTTACCCCCCTTCTCAGACATCATGAGGGTCACCGCCGTCGCCGTTGCCGTCCTCTCCGGATTGGCCCAGTCCCAGATGTTCACCTCAACCCGTTCGGCCGGCTGGCAGCCGTCGCAGCCCGACTTCCCCGCCGTGCCCCTGGACCCGCAGACCATCTTCGAGACGACCGTGTCCCGGGTCTTTGTGCCCGGCCCCGGACGGCCGACCTGGACTTGGAGCACAAAGGTCGTCACCGTCACCCAGCCTTGCACGACCACCTCCACGACTACCCCTTGCACCACTTCCACCAGGAAGCACAAGCCTACCCCGTGCTCTACTTCCAAGAAGCCTACGACGGCGCCTTGCACCACGTCGAAGAAGCCCACGCCTACCCCGTGCTCAACTTCCAAGAAGCCTACTACGACTCCTTGCTCGACCCCCAAGAAGCCCACTACGACTCCTTGCTCGACATCTAAGAAGCCCACGACTACCCCGTGCTCAACTCCCAAGAAGCCCACTACGACTCCTTGCTCTACGTCTAAGAAGTCTACCACCACCCCTTGCACGACCTCTAAGAAGCCAACGACCACGCCTTGCTCTACTTCCAAGAAGCCGACGACCACTCCCTGCTCTACCTCCAAGAAGTCCACCACGACTCCTTGCACCACCTCCAAGAAGCCTTCACCCATACCTTGCACCACTTCAACCAAGAAGACTACTACCCCCTGCGTGTCTTCCACTTCTAAGAAGCCCACAACCACTCCCTGCAAGTCTTCTTCCAGCTCCAAGAAGTCCTCGACCACCCACAAGTCCAAGACTTCATCCAAGGCAGTGGTGACCTCCAGCCGCCGTCACAACGCCACAACCCCTTGCACCTCGGCCACCAAGAAGGTGACGACTTCCCAGAATCCCAAGACCACCACGACCGCCAAGGCCACCACCTCTGCCGTCGTCGTTGTCCTGTCTTCGCAGAAGGCCGTTCCCTCTTCCTCCAAGCCCGTTGTCGTGGTCTCCTCCCAGCGCGCTGTGCCGCCTGCGTCTTCGGCCTCCAAGCCCGTTGTCATCGCGTCTTCGCAGAAGGCTGTTCCCGTCACCCCTCAGGCCTCGAGCACGCCTTGCCCTACGGTCACTAGAGTCCGTTACCAAAACTCTACCGTCACTGCGAACAAGCCTGCCACTGTTCCCTCGCAGCCTCCCGCTCAGCCTCCCGCGCAACCTCCTGCTCAACCTCCTGCTCAACCCCCTGCGCAGCCTCCTTCTCAACCTCCCGCTCAACCTCCTGCTCAGCCTCCTGCGCAACCTCCCGCGCAGCCTCCTACGCAGCCCGCTCAACCCCCGGCGCAGCCTCCTTCTCAACCCCCTGCTCAGCCGCCCGCGCAGCCTCCTGTCCAAACTCCGGCGCAGCCTCCTACCCAGCCGGCTACCACTGGAGGCAAGCCCTCCACGGTCGCCACCGCTGGCGGCAGCTACGTCAAGGCACCTCTCACCCTCGCTGGTGCTCTCATGGTCGCCGCCTTCTTCCTCTAAGTGTCCTGATGAACTAACGGAAGACGCTTTTACCAACAGGCCTGGGAGGGGTATGACCCACTGCAGAGTAGCTCCTGAAAAGCAGTTACTGGAAACAAGTAGACTCCTGCCCCTGAGGTGAAGCGTATGATATGGAGATCAGTGGCCGTTGTCCTTGGAGAGAAAAGGGGAGGAGAAAGTGTTGAGCGGAAGAGCATATGGGAATCATCAGCCCTTGGCGTGTGAAACTTGGACAGATCGACTTCATCTTGTCAGGAGTAACTTCCTGTCGCCCCGTCTTTTTGCTATCAAATGTATCGCGGAGGGTTTTTTGTTTCTAATCGTGTAATTTTTGGTTTATCTCAGTCACTAGACTTTAAAGTTCTCCGCCTTAATACAACACTTTGGAAACCACCATGTTTTTTAACATGATTCGACCTCGATGAGAAAGCGAGCTAAAAAGTGAAGAGACTCCGCAACCATTAATCACGGTATGTGTTCAAGAGATAGGTTGAGTGCAAAACTCCGTTGCGTGGATAAGTCAGCTATTTGGGTTTGCAGTGTGGTTGTTGAAAATGTCACTGAAGAATCACCTTGCTGTGCAATAGTCGTCCCTCGGAACCGCCCCTCCTTCCCGAAACAGAAACGGCGTTTGTCATGGGATGGTATCGTGTGGCGTGGTCTGTAAGGTACGAAGTACTCAAGTAAGGAACCTCGGAAGTAAGGTACCTTAAGCAGCAGATAGTCCCGCCGCAACGGCACCGAGCGCGTCTGTAACCCGTTTCCAAGAAACTTCCCTTCCATCCCAACGCTTTTTCTTCTTTTTCTTCTTCTTCGGCCGAGACGGATTTGATCCGAAGTTCGCATAATGCTGTGCAGGCAGATGCAATATTTGCCCGACCCCCCTCCCCCTCTCTCAAATCGAACTGCAAGATTAACCTCCCGCTGTAAAACAAGCATCTGTCAAGAAAAAATAACAAAAAGTAAAAGGGTAGCAATTCCCCAAGTGGGCAAGAATGCGGCGAAAATGGAGGGCCGATATCGAAGTAACCTTACAGAAGTAACTACAACCCCCCCCCCCCTCCCTCCCCAAAAGTGCCGTGTGTCAGGCCCGAGGATTTCTAGACGTGGAAGTTGTAGCAGTTTGATGCGGTTGGGTGGGTAAAGATAGATCCACCCAGCGCCTCGTCGTCTGAAGAAGTAAGTCCGAACGAAGTAAGGTAGACTGACTTGCGCGCCACGCCTTCTCAACTACCCAATCGCCGAGCCGAGCTTTCATGGCGACTTCGGCCGAATAAGCTGGTTAACTGGTTACCTTTGATCTCACTTATGTCCGGTACGGATATTTGTTGAATGCCATTGGAGTTTTCTATTCCTTCTGGCGGGGGGCGGTGATTGTGGGCGATTGCGCAACCGGGGGACGCTACCTACTGACCACACTCGACAACCGGCATCTTGCTCCGAAGGCGGGGGATGGAAAGAGGTGGGGGTGGAACCCGCGTTCATGAATGGAGGGGTCGATCTCTGCTTCAGCTCTGGGAACCAGGGCGCGACGTTTGCTCTCCATGTCCACCCGTTCCGCGCGCGGGATGGGACCGGGGGTGTTGTGACACGATGTCCGTGGTTGTCACTTGTCATGAAGCTAAGGTATGAGAGAACGACTTAATAATCGACGCCAACGCGACGTTTGGCGGGGGAGGAGGAGGGGAGGGGGGTCGTTTGGGAACTTCATACTTGGCATAAATACACCAGGTTCTCTCACTCACTCTCTCTTACCTTTCTGGTTTCTCTGTTTGGAAATCACAACTTTTGCACTTCATACACCTGTTTGACGAGAAGTGCCGACGAGTGGTCCCGTTGCGATCCACCTGACTCGACCCAGTTCAACCAGCTCACCTCATCCTCGGAACGCCAACTCATCCTCGCAACGTCTTACAAAACGACAACGTTCTTACTATACAACTTTGATTCTTCCAAGAACCGAGAAAACCGCGCCCGTTTCCATAGCTTCAGAAAAGTCACACGGCAAAGATGAAGTCCTCCGTCTCGGTCCTCTACCCAAACGAGTCCGTCTCGCGCAACGTGACGACGTATTCCGAGTCCCGCTCCACCGACCTGCCCGCGCACATTGTCGCCTACCACGACCACATTGACAAGACGCAGCCCGAGACGTCCATGTTGATGATTAGCAATTTTCAGGCGCAGAACCACATTTGGATTGCGAAGCTCATTGGGGCCAAGAGAAGTGAGCTTTTTTCCTATAGACCTCTTTTCTCGTTTTGCCGCTTTCTTTCTGCATTTGGGTGAGGGAGGAGAGGGCGTTTGACGCGGTGATTTCGTTTGGGAGTTATTGGATGCATTCGGGCCGCGACACTGTGTCTCCTGTGAGGCAACTCAACTCAACTCAACTCAATCATAGTTCCAACTCAAGTGAGATATTGGAGAGATCCGGGGGGATAATTCAGGTGGTTGTGAACATTCTCTACAATATCTCATGTCTCAGCCATGGCCAATTCTCGTGGTGCCACGGGGTCCTTGTTGATACACGCGGCTCTCAGGCAACTCAACTTGAAACTCAAAAACCAATGCTAACAAAACATCACCCTCCACAGTTCTAGAAATTGGCGTCTACGTAGGCTACTCCGGCATGGTCTGGTCCCACGCCGTAGGCCCAGAAGGCACCGTCACCGGCCTCGAGTTCAGCGCAGACTACGCAAAGCAAGCCGAGGAGGCCTGGGCCGCCAACGGCATCAAGAACGCGTCCGTCATCGTCGGCGACGCTCTAGAGACGTGAGTTATTCCTCCAAGGCTCAAATCACCACTGTGTTTTGGCCCCTCCAGTGCCACTCATCTTCATCGGATGAGAACGATGAAGAATGGCAGCATGAAAGGGGCCGCGCAAATAACACCTCACTAACACCCAAACCTAGCCTACCGACCCTGAAACCTTCAGAACCCTACGACCTAATCTTCATCGACGCCCAAAAGTCGGGATATCCATCTTACCTGTCCACCATCCTCGCCTCATCGCAGAAAGACGGCAAGAACCGCCTCCTCCGTGCGGGCGGCCTCATCGTCGCAGATAATGTCCTCCGCCGCGGCATCGTCGCCGACGATTCGGACGAGAACCCGTGGGTGCAGCGTGAGAAGGGCGAGCGCGCGGCGTACTGGAAGTCCGAGGACGTGGACAAGCTGCGCGAGTTCAACAGCGCCGTGCACGACGAGCCGAGGCTGGATTCGTGGTTGATGCCGTTGTATGATGGTGTTCACCTTGCTAGGTTAGTTGATTAGGTTTGATGCGAGATGTTGCGAAGACATAAACCGGGGATGAAGGAGATTGGAAGCGGGCAATGGTGTTGCGGAGCTTAGAGTAGATGTGTAGAAATGAAGACATGGTTATGAAACTATGAGACTTTCGTTTGCCACCTTTTCTAGGCAGATCTCCGCGGCATCTGGTGTGTAATTTAGTTGAGAGAATAAAACAAATCCAGAACCAGCAAGTATTGATTCTGAAGACTTTTGAATCAAGCAATCCAAATGTCACAACTTGATGCACGATCTCTCTGCTGGATCGCCATAACTTGCTTCTCTCTGGAAGACTTGCTTCACTTGGATCAAATGGCTATTCCTTTGTTAACCGGAAGCCTATAAGGTTGCCGCTCAACCTCCCTGTTCACGCACAAAAGCCTCTCATTTGATCAACTAAGACTGGGACGTACCGAGCCGTTCGACAACCTGGTATTTCTTTTATCCAAACAAAGATTCTTTTTTTTTTTTTTTTTCAACTGACTACGTTGAAGGCTATCTCTTCCTCTACCTCTTCCTCGTCCTACAACTAGAGTAATGCCCCCATATCAGAGCCAAAGGTGTAGGGAAAAGTACCGCTATCTGAAATTACCTCTTTAGTAGAGCACTCGTCCCCCAAGGTTAGCTTTAAGGTGGCTGTATACATAGTCATAGCTTACATATGCTTAAGCCAACCGACTTCCAACACAGAAAGGGAGACATCCAAGGGCGAAATGGATAACTTGTTCAAAATGAAGAGTCTTCATTGTCCTCCATTGTCCCCTCCGTACGCACTCAGCCAATTTCTTTCTTTCGTCAACATTAGGACCATTGTGCCGTTTTGAACAAAGTAAACTTCAACGTTCAACAACACATAATACAAAGATCTACGGATGCATGTTCACGAGAAGGAAGTCTGCATCTCCCCTTCCGTGGGTCTATATCACAAGATTTCCCTCCAAGCCCCAACTATCAAGAGACGGAAAAGAGGGACAAAACAACAAAAGCTCACCCACACTTCAAAGACTTCGAAAAACTCCAAGCTTGATAACACTATAGAGCCATTGACACACATCACCAACCTCAACTCGAACCAGTCCACCTCCTGATCGAATCTGACGATATACCAAGGTAAGCCAACATCCTCGCCCATCAACACAACCCAAACAGCAGGCAAGACACCGCAGTACAGAATCATCTCACAAAATGTGCCTCGCAGAAAACGTCTACCACGTCGCCTGTGGCTGCTGGCAAGGCCACCACATAACCCACCCATGCTACAAACAAGCATCCACACCTCGCTCTCGCCCTCCCAACGACTCGCCGGGGGTTGACGACGAATGCCCAGACCTCTCCTGCTCCGGCGTCTTCCGTCAAGCGGGCAAGTGCCTCGTCTGCCGCCGCCGCGAAGCCCAGCAGCAGAGCGTGTTCCCGCTCCCGATTCCGCCGCCTACACCGCCGCCTTCGCCTTCACCTCCGCCTCGGCCGCAGCCATCACACACTCGTGCCGCGAGGCGAGGTGACGACGAGGACGAGAACGGAGACGAATATGAGAACCAAAGAGTAAGAGTCGCGCTTCTGGCCGAAGTCCTCCGCCGGGCCGTCGACGTCCGCGGCGACGGAGTTGGCGGTTCCTTTCGGTCCGAATCTAATACGGCGAGTAGATCGCATTTCCTACAAGACTGTGATGATAATACTAGCCATGGATCTATCACGTCGGACACTGCTGACGGAGGAACTTATTTCATCAAGGACTCGGAGGAGACTTTCGAGACGAAGAGTACTGCGTGGCATCAACATTGACAGTACTGTGCGCCCAACAGTCTCCCAGAAAGGGTCTTCCAGGGGACACGTCCTTTTCTTGCCATGCCTCTCTCGAGAACGCCCTTGTTCTCTGAACGAGTGAGATCTTGGCCTTAACCACGCCCGGAATCACCAGCTTAAATCGAGTAAGTACCACCAACAAAGTTGTGATAGAGTCGGAGACAACGGTAAGGGAGGCCCTCTATGCAAAAGCCGCCGCAATAATACAAGCTGCATCGCAAAGGGAAAATAGTCCTCGCAAACAGCCATCCAACTATGGCAGGCAACTTCCGAAAGTAACATAACACGTGTGATACCATCACCGCCAAGATTGTCGACGCCCTTGTCCTCGGAAGCAACAAGCCCGCTCGCATCTGCTCTGCCTTACATACCAGAGCCACCTATCCTCAACCCTTCCGCAGCGGACTTCTACTGGTTGGCTGGCCTCCGCCTGACACGACAGCGGATCAAGGCACCGGTCGTTGGTGTATTTCGGCGAAGGGGGCAGCTCAAAATCAACGACTCGCCGCACCGGCTCATTTGGGCGGGCATCGTTCTACTTACACTTCAGTTTCCAGTCTAATACAATAGACGCAATGACCTTGGCGTCTTCCTGCTCTTCTCACCCCATAGCCACAGGGTCCTAGGCATGGAAGGGAAGAGCAGAGGGGGTGCGAGGAGCGGGGGAATCGAGGACCACGACAGGAGGCGGCTCGTCACTCTTTCTTGCATGATTTCGGGCAGGTACGGGGTGAAGGACCAGGGCCCCAGGGGTTAGAGGAAGGAAGAGAAGACCGAAGAAAACTGCTTCTAGAGTCTTCCGTATTACCACGTTACCACGTGAAGCGATCGAGTCTGAACAAAAGATAGTAGATCTTGAAATGTACTCCGTGCTTCTTTGATGTAAGATTCCAAAAGGGGAGATCGTGTTTGCCCAAACTCTACTCAGTTACTTCTGCCTGGCAACCTGGGCACGATCATCGATCGATATTAAGAGCTCGAGCCAATAAATGCAGTTTGCACTAGTTCCGTCAAGTGTAATGAATTCAAGGGACCAGGTTGACTAGCTGCCGACGACGCCGCACGTATCGAGAAAGGGCCCCAAATACAGAGCATGGATCTCGAGCAATACCGTACAGTAAACCGTGCGAACGCAACGGCGAGCCAGAATCATCAACCATGAGCAAAGAGGACTGGGTGCCGCTGTTAAGATATTGGCGGAACTGGGAACGATACGTCTAGGAGGACCGGATCTGTGACTTTAGATCGAAGTGTCTGGGGTGAGCTCGGTCATCGTCAGCCTGTGTGCTCAAGCTCCATATGCCAGGCAAGCAGTCAACAAACAAAGCTGTATTATCACGATCCTTTGTTTGATGGATCTAGCGCAGCACTGACGTTCGAGCTCAGTATGGGAGCTGTGAGCACACCCCGTTATGCTTTGCTTGTGTGAAAGCTTACTGGTGCCGAGGCTTTCGACTAGGCGTAGGGTTATCTGGGGTAGTTTGACTATGGAGCATTACGTATCAAGTACCGAAGTCGAGGACACACATCAGGTGACAGAAGCTTTGATGGTATTTCGAAGATGGTGCGTGCCTTCGCAGTCAAAGACGGGGACTTTCGATTACACAAAATGGAGGCCGCGTGTGTTACCCTTGTTACTCGAACCACTTGTTCAGAGTGAGAGGGCATCGAACAAAGACTCGCCAAGAGGCGTATTACTGGTTGTACCGGCCAGATCTTATCCGAAAGAAACGGCAGCTGATTGGGCGTAGGAGCGGAAGCCAAGTATCGTCATCCCGCCGAGTCTTTGTTTTCCATCTGTTTTGTTTGCCTTGCCTCAGTAACTCATCTCCTTGTTGCCAACCCTACCAGATGTTAGGGTTTTCGACGGTCGCACAATATCAGGTCATGGCCGAAGAGCAATGGCCACCGAGGGATCCTCGTCTCTCACTGGAGAATTCCACCACTCTAACGCACGCGAAAACATGGCTGTCGTGCATTGAGATGTCAGGTCGCTTGCCGGCTGGGTCGGGATGGCGTTTGCAAACGAACCGACTGATGATAGCTTGGGGAGCTCGCTTCCGTTTGCAGCGCCCACAACACACCACACCGTTGGCTGATGACGGATGCCCGTGAGACACTTGAGTGTAGTTGTGAAGTACGGCCTGCCGGTTTAGCTGGGGATCAGACGGGATCCCATGCTGGGTGGTACAACCCTTGTGAAGACCGAATCCTCAGCTAGGTCTACATATGCGTGTTTGCCTCTGCCGATGCTTTCATGCGCTGTAGCAAACAGCTGCTCTCAACTGCTGACGCCTTACGATCACCAAACGCAGACTGCTTGGGATGCTGCGCCAACATTGATAGCTTCCAGTACCGAAAGCTCGATAATGCTGCTGTCACTGGCTTCTGCCCGATGTAGATCCCTATGAAGGGTAATGGAAAGCCCACACCCTCCAACCCTTAGCCTACCCACCACTAGAGGCCTACATCGGCGAGACATTGGCCAAATATTTGACAGGCTGAGTCGATCTTCTGTCGCTCATCCGCGGTGCTTCCACTCCGCCGGCCCTAGGGAACTCTGTCGCAAACAAGCAGTGAGCTTCTGCAAGCTAGTTGGCTGAACAGAACCGCCCAACTCCAAGGCCCCAGATCCACAGCCAGCCTTATTGCATCCCGAAGAAGTTAACGTCCGCGGCGTGCGACAGCGACGTGGATGCATGGTACGAGGCGGAAGAGAATAGCCGTAGCTGCTTAACCCGCTCTAGGACTGGAGATTTTGTTGTTGTGGCACGGCATCGCTGTGTTTGCTCCAACCCAATATGTCATCAGAGGGACTATTGTCAGATTCTTGCGTGCCAGACAACTGTTTCGAAGACAAGCGCTATGCATCACATTAGCTACAGTCTCGTAACCTGAACATGAAGCAGGAGTCTTATCGACCAAACAACGGCTTACCGTACGAGGTCCATGAGCTGTTCTGAAGCTCCGTCGTGGACAGACTGGTTTGCCAAGAGCCAGTAAAGAAACACCAAAGAGGCGCTCATCGATCCATTGACTGCCGCGACGGAACGGCAGGCCGGCGATCTATCAACTCGTGAGAGCTGACAACCGGGCATACATACACCCTTACGCCTCCGACGCAGATAGCCAGGCACCGTCTCTATGGCGGACAGTCTTTTGAAGAAGGATCGCCAAATGATACGGCGGATGTTGCGCCTCTTTGTGGCCCAGGCGCAGCCTAGCAGCTCGGGACAAGGCGCGGTGGCTTTTGGGCTGGCCATTATTTGGGCATCTGCCAACTAAGGATCCATAACAGTGTGCAGGCTAAGCTGAGAATATCGGGCTAGCAAAGCCCCGTATGTCGCGGACGTAGCATATCGTCGTCTCTTTGACAAGGCGCTTGGTGGTTAGAGCCCCGAGTTTAATGAACTACGACGTTCTACTAAACCTGGGGGTTCAGCTGGCACCACCTTTTGCCCCGCTAGTTGATTCGATCAGACGCAAATTGGGGGGGATTTTGGGGGTAGTGTACACTACGCCAGCAGATTGATTGCCCTGGCTCCAGTAGGTGGAGAGTCTAGAAATGGAGAGTCTCGGAGTATCATCGTGTACTACTGTGACTGGCCGAGATGTTATAGCTTTGGAGTGTCGGGATGCTCAAATGTGGGATTGTTTCCCAGCATTGCGTCAACCTAAGGGTCACAGTGTGTGATGTGCAGTAATTCTGCTCCTCAGTGACTGCCATCGGTTCGCGCTTCATCGGCGTGATCGTTGGCATCTCAGATTAAAGAACGTCAGTCGTCCTCTGGCCCCTTGTCTGTGCGAGAAGGCAATGGTGCGTCCATTGGAGATTGCGACTTTGGCATCCAGAGTGGGCCGTGGACCGTGGTAACGATTTCCAGTGTTGGAGCGCCGAGATTGACTCGACTCTTTGACAATTAAACCCCGATGTCGGTAACGTAGCTTGTAGCTCGGACGTGAAGAAACGATCAGTAGCGCGCCGATGCTGGGTTATTCGTCCCATCATCATCTGGCATGATAAAAGTCTAGCACTTGTGCGCGCTGCGTGCTGCGTGCGATCAGCTCTCGACAATCGAAAGTGGAGAGGCGGCTGGGAGAACTGGGTCTCTGTTTGCTCATGCAACGGCCGCGGGAGTTTCATCCTTGCGTTGACTCTTGAGTCTTGGCTTTCACCTGATATTTGATCGAGAGGTCTGAGAACTGTGACCCCGTTTGAAATGCGCGACAACCCGACTCTGTCCGCTCGTTTCGTTTCGTCGCTCCGGCAAGTCTAGTTGGCCGGCTGCACGTTGGCGGGGCTATTCTTAATGTAACCGATGCTGACAGCATCATGGAGAGAGTTGTTTTCGTGGACTCGTCTGGAAGCCCACCAGCATGAGCAGCCAAAAGGGCCGGATTTCTGGAAAGACATGCTGATAGGGCCGCAGAGGTGCAGGAGAGTCTGGAGAGGGCCATTGAAAACGCTTCAAGCAGGCTGTAGACCACTTAGCAGAAGGACGATGGCACGTCGCAGACTGCGAGACGATGTGACGGTTGCACTGTGTGTGTCGAAAGCCGCGTACATGAGCAACGTGATGCAAGATCTGGGCTTGCTGACCGAGTTTGTATCCCCGCCATCGAAGAGGCAGACCGGTATAGCGGAAACCAAAGAGGATTGCGTGCGGTAGCTTATCTGAGGTTTAGGTACTCCGTAGATGAGTTGTTTCTTTTTCCTGCCTGCCGCAGAGAGTCCCGGCCGAAGAGTGGGCTTTGTGGCTTGATGTACATGCTCGCACACGAGTAAGAAAGAAAATGCAACACTCTCAATCTTGCTTCTGCAGTGTCAACATCAGAAAGAAGAAACGAGTCATTCCGCCAGATGGCCTGATGAATGCCATGGAGATCATTGATGAGAGGGGCTTCAAGATGCAGGCAGAAGCCAAGAGGGAACCAAGCAGGCACGCCACGACAAGCCGTTATACTATGCGAGGCGATGGGAGCAGAGTTGCAGACGATGATGACTCGGGATGTTGAATCTTCTTGAGAGTGATGGCTGCCGAGTCGGTTGAGAAACGACACGGCCACACTAAGGCGTGTTGACACTGGCGCAGGGAACAAGAAGAATATGACGCCTCGTGTTGTCCTTTGATACTGATCGAAGCAACGTCCGTCTAATGTATGGTCAATTAAGCTTTTGGAACCAATAACGGGAAAAAACTACCGCTGGCGATGGCTTCCTCTCTTTGTCGCCAACCACGGGGGAGATGAATGGTGCAACGTGAGGTTGGCACAAAGTATACTGTTCACGTCCGACCGTGAATCTCCGCTTTTGGCACTGTTCTACGCCAGGATGCGTCGCGTATGGAAGTGGGTCTCTCCACCTATCGGTGGGAACCTCTTTCCTGGACTCATGATCGCTGCGACTGATACGACCTTCTGCGGACACTCAACTAGGTGATGTTGTGTTTGTTTGACGTTGAACAGGCAAGACGAGACCCAGGACAAGACTATCGAATTGAAGTCTATTGGATGCCGGCAAGATGTGTAGATCGGACGCAAAGGTCTGGCCGCGATTTTCGACCGAGAAGCTCCCGTTTAATGGGGATATAGACGTATAGCTACGAGTATCCGTACAATTGGGCACCTGACTTTGTCGTAAAAGGCAGACCACGATCATGACCCCGACGGTCTAGACGGAAGACGAGGATGTCGCACGGCAGGCGGCAGCAGGGGAGTCGGGCCAAGACTCAAGAGCGAGAAAGAGACAGGGTTCAGGGTCAGGGTCTCTTTGCGTCTAATTAACTGAGAAACCATAAGAATCCACTCTGTTTGCGACCTTGCATCTATATCCTTGCAACAGCAGACCAGCACGACGTGAGCCCATTTTCTACCGATTCGTCCGGCTCTTCGCAGTCGGAGACTTTTTTTAATTTTTCTTACCCTTTGCCCCCTTCCCTTTCTCTCATCTCAACGTGGACTTACCTTGCCCCTTTCCGCAAGGTAGTTGGTTCAATGTCGCCCTCGCTAGGACGATTTTGACCGTGGGCTCCGTATCCGTACGAACAAGCTAGGTACGCGCGCATATTGGTGTGAAGGCTTTGAAGGGTAAACCTCGCAGAGGATTTACCGTAGTCAGTAGTATCTGGCATCGTTTCGAGACAGGAAGCCCGATACCCGTCTGGCAATGGTTGTTTCGTTGACGACGGGTCACCGGTCCATATCTCATCTACCAGGAACATCAAAAAAAGGGGCCAACACGGGGGGTGCTTGATTGCCTGGGCAGGGACCCGGGGTTGACGAATCCACCAAGTATTTTCGATAATCGTAGACTTGTTGCGCAACAAGAGGCGCAGACAGATTTGAATCTGGCTAGGACAAAACTATACAGCCTGGACAAATTGCCGGTCAAGAGAGATGCATTCCATTTACCTATTCGGATCAGAGCCTCTTTTATTGTGGTTTACACGGACACATACGGATAGGTATTTGGCCTTTGACTTTCGCATCTGAATACACTACATAAATCATGACGAGTGCCAGCCACCCCAGTCTTGTACAGGTTCCAGGGTCCTCTTTTCGCCGGGAAGTCTTGGATGGAAACTCTTCCAGGTTTACTCCTGTGAGTCCTGTCATCCATTGATTCCATTTCTTCCTCCACACTGCAAGGGGCTCGACAGTGGGCAATGAGCAGATGTCACCGAAACCATCCCATCATGCTGGAGACAACGACCGCGACAAGACCTTTCTTGGAGACGCGGGACGCTAGTCCTCTCTTGGTTCCCTCCCGCTAACGTCCCTGAGCTTCGCAGTGAGACACACGGTAGTAGAGAATCAAGAACGCGAGCGGGTGTTTTACAACCTGTCGTAACCGTTCTTGAAGTTTTGTCTTGAGCGCGTTCTGTCTGCCCAGACTTTCTGAGAGAAGGTGGGATGTACCTACCTTACCTTAGGTACCTAGGTAAGGTAGGTATGAAAGATGTTTGCACTTTCTACCTGCCCAAGATTGTCGAGGCAAAGCAAGACAGGACGGGAAGGTTCCATGAGATGTCATGTACCTTACCTGACGTACTTTGGTACTTGCCCCGAGCTTTGAATAGTGAAGAGGCACCTGCGGCGGGTTGTCACTTCCCGGATGAGGTATGTACTTTACCTTCGTCTTCACCTTCTTTTCCATGAGTCCTTCCTTTGCAGCTTTCTGCCCCACCATCCCAAACATTTGACCATCGTCCGAAAGCAATTGGGTCCCTTGGGGAGGGGGACCACGCTGCACACCGCACGGGGAAGGGAAAGGACGGCTCGCTCGCTCGCTTTTTGCACCCCTGGACTTTGCATGCATGCATGTACCTTAGTCCGTACCTTACCACCCGAGGAACACCGCACATTCGGCTTGCCTCAGATGCTTGGTACCTGAATGGTGGACATCTTTCCTCTCGTGCTCAGATGCATTGGATCATCCATCGCCCACACGCTCCACTGTCTGTCCTCCAGGAGCCAAGCCTCACCTCACCTCCCGCACTTTTCCCACACCTCCAGCTCAGGGGCACGCCGCACGCCGCGCGAGGGGGGGAACAGAGCCCAGATTGAATTGAATTGCCCAGAGCTTCCACGTATTCTTTGCCCTTTCGTGGTTCCCACACCGCGATATTCACCCACGACCACCCAACGTGAACCACACCCGACAAATGACAAGTACTCTGTATTCGTCCAGACAGTATTACTCCGTAGGCTTGAGGTGCATCTATCCCGGCCCAAAATGAACATCCAAATATTGCCTAGCATCAAATCTTAGCCCAGGTACCTTCCTACAGACTGCATGCTGAGGTGCTCAGGTATGGATACCTAGGTACTTACCCTGCCACGCCTGCCTCCACTGGCTATGTCACTTCCAATGCACTCTGCCCACCTGCACTAACACTACCATCTCAAAGGCGGGCGCGCGACACAAAAAAAAAACTACACCCTTTGCACTAAGCTTCCCAAGATTTCCTCTTCCGTCCTGGTCGCAACTCGTCCTCCTGGCCTCAATTCGTCGTCCGTTTTCTTCGGCTTGTCTTGGTCTGTCTGGCTGGTGGCTCATGCGCATCGGCTTCTCTTTCTCTCTTACCCTCTTTCTTTCTCGAGCACCACTCTCGAGTCTCTCGCTCTCTGTCAACCAAGTCTCAACCTGCCGCGCTTGCTGTACCGGCTTCTTCTCTCCTCCACCTCCCCAGACAGACCTCATTTCACACCTAGGTCATCTTCTTTTCTCCATTGCCAACCTAACGCTCAGCTCAGCTCCGACTCTCCTCCTCCTCCACCGCAACTTTCTTCTCTCCAACATCTACGTTTCGAGCTGGCCATCCCTCCGCTGGTCGCATGATATCCATACCACCTTTCTGCTCTCGTTGTTGAATCTCAGCTTATATCCACCATCGCTACATATACCAATTGGCTTTCTACTACTTCCAACACGCCCTGCTATCATCGTCCGGACAGAATCTTTCTTGCATCACCGTCGCACTCAGCGTCAGGTACGTTTGTTGCGAGTCTCTTTCGTCTGTACCTTCCCGGTCCTTCCACACCCACCTGTGCACACCCAACCCTCCGCGCTGCCGTCTCCTGGTCAGCACATCAAGCAAAGTTACCATCAACGGATACTGTACTGCCTCTCCAAACTCAACATACCCCCATGTTCGCCTGTCCGCGTCGAAACTCAGTCACCCGTTCGTCGCCCCGGTCGAGCCAAGGACCGCGTCTTCCTCGTTCCCCTGAACTGCACGGCAACCTCCTCAGCTCTTATATGGATTGATCGTCTCTGCCACGCCGATACTTCGTACCGAACCATTTCACCCGATTTCCCACTCCCACTCCTACCCCCGACACAGTCTCTTCGTCAGTGCCACACGTTCTGCAAGACGTGGTTACCACGCATGAATCTCTGTCTACCTCTACCCCCCCAAGTGGATCACACCCAGGTCCTTCACTGCCATGCGAACGTGGACCAGGTGTTTCAGCTCTGCAATCGCCGTCGCCTGCTCGATTGACAAAAATCAACTTGGCTAACAACTCAACTTGCGCAGCCATCCGTCATACCCTCCCGGTCTTCCCTTTCGCATTATCATTTCTGTAATAGTCGCAAACGCCTGTCAATACTTCCGAGATCACTTGAAGGAACCCATCGTCATTCGCTCGCGAGATACTACCATTACCAATATTTGTGTCGCCTCAATCTAATCTCCTGTGGTCTCACCCGGGCCCAGGAGACCTGCAGTACTGGTTTCCTCGACTTATAGACCCGGACTTCCAGCAAACATGGCCAACACAAGTGCTGATCCGGCCGCTGTGTCGCTACCAACTTCTGGTCTCTCTTCGCCCCAATTCCAGACGAGGTCGCGCACCCAGAGCGTGTCAAGCGATCGCCCTTCTACCATTATGAGCGCTGGCCTGATGTCGCCTCCTCTCTCCGTAACACCCGAACCCGCCTTCATTGCCGCCTCGGCCGCTTCTCAGATCGTTACCAACGATCACGATAGTCACGCTGACACCTGGTACGATCAACATGGAATCGAACCCGCAGGAGAGACGGCTTTGGTGTCGACGGCCGCGCTGCAATTGGTGAATAGCTTCCTCGACCAGCTCCTCTTCAACTTTTTGTCTGCCTCCCGCGCAACGACTCTTGCCGCTCTGCGACCAGCTGTGTCCGAAGTCTTGAAACCAAAACTCGCCAAAGATGCTATTAATCAGGCTGATGAGGAGCTGCGGGAGTACCTTGGCGGAGGTGATGAGGATGACCTTATCCAGTCGCAAAGTCCGTCCTCGCAGAGGGACTGGGACCTAGAACTTGTCTGGAAGCGGACGCGGCTGAGGTGCATGGTATACTCGTCGCTCGGTGACATGGAAGAGGAAGACGAAGACTACTACATGGAGCAGGAAAATCTCAAGCCTGCCATGGATGAGCGCGGCCCCGAAGTCATCTCCCCTGCGGTCGCTATTTTCTTGACGTCAATCCTCGAATACATGGGCGAACAAGCCCTGGTCGTTGCCGGGCAAGCCGCATACCACCGTCTACGAGCGAAGTTCGAGAAGGAGCCCAAGGAGGGCGCAAAGAGCATTGCCGATGTTGCTGACAGGATTGTGGTTGAGGAGCTGGACATGGAACGGGTCGCACTTGACAGGACTCTTGGCAGACTTTGGCGGGCATGGAAGAAGAGGCTGCGCTCTCCTACTCTGGAATCGCGCCCCTTTTCGCGCAATTCTTCCGGTCATCCCAGACAGTCCAGTACTCCGGAGGCCCGCGAGACCGCGCTCCCTGCAAAGGGCCTCGGAATTCAAGAAGCCCCAATCGAGGAACCCGAAATCGACGACGTAGAGGAATACTTGAAAGCATCGGCCATCCCTCTGCCGATGGGGGATCGCGATGTTGATGAGATCGAAGTACCGGGATTGGCTTCCTACAGCGACGACGAGGAGTCGGATCATGAAGGTGAAGACGAGCCGGCGGCGCAACGGCCGAAGAGTCTGATGATCTTTACTTCCCAGCCCAGCAATGATTTGCCCACCCCCACAATGTCTCAACCTCACACGCCAACTGCTCCCTCGACTCGCAAGCGCTCAAATTCCTTGCCGACCCCGTCGCCCTCCCCTTACACCTCGCCAATTGTCAAACGCACCCGGGCTGAGCCAATTGAGACTGGCTTGGTTGATGAGCAGGCCGGCATTCCAGAGAAGGAAATTTCTACAGAGGCTGTGGAAGCCCTGCCAACCGAAACGCTGCCAACCCCAGACGAGGTCACTAAGCCGATTGTAGAGCAAGAGCCGGCCGAGACTCGGGAAGAAGAGGCAAAGCCAGTCTCTGATGAAGCCCCTGAGCCGAAGCCTCGCAACCCTAATCGCATATCACAAGTTGTCGCCCCTGCCGTCGCGACTGCGGCATCCGCAGTGACCACAGTTGCTGTTGCTTCGACAGTCAAGCCACCACAGCAGGAGACTCGATCCGCAGAAGAAAGTGGCGATATTGATGATTTTACCGAGGAACCGGAGATCTGCACCTCCTCTAGAGTTTCCATCGCTGGGCGTAGCTCTCCGAGCATCTCCGACTCCGGCAAACCTGTCGTGGTTGCTCCAAAGCTGTTGCAAAGAACACCCAGCGTCCGCTCAGCTCGCGTTGTTGACGTTCACGGGCCTAAGAGCCCTGTGACCGGCTCGAGAGCGTCTTCGGTTGACGCTTCTGACCGCTCTCAGCAGGCCAGCCTCTCCCGTGCTAACAGTGTTTCTCGCGTAACACCACCCATCATCGAAGAGAAGCCGAAGCCTAAGCCAGTAGAGATTGAAACCATTATTCGGTCATCGACCTCGACGCCGCGTACTCGGTCTCCCGTTGAGAAGTTGTCTCGGAGACAAAACACAAACGAGTCCATCTCAGAAGTTGACGAGGATGCCCAAGCTCAACCTTCACGGCTAACATCGGCTGCGTCAACTCCAACGCCCACAGCAGGTACTCCTGCAATCAGGTCATCCCAGGCTATTTTCAATTCTTCCCAACGCACAGGGTCACCTCGTCACGATCACACTTCATCCGCCACTAAAGTCACCATCTTGAGGGACACGCACAACAACGGGCCTATCCCCGAGGAACCTTCGCCACGCCATCGCTCTCACACGACGTCTAACGTGACTGACCGTAGTGGTGGTCGGTCAGCCAACGGAACTCACTCCCCAGCGGCGAGCATCGGAGTCGTGACTGTTGAACGATCTGCTGCTGCTGGACGCGACTCCCCCGATCGCCCCAGGCACCTGCGAACCTCTGGCTCCTCTGGCTCTTCGAGCACGGGCAAGATCCGAGCCGTCAGGACTTCCGAAGATAGCAAGGCTTCCGGCCGTGCCGATAATCTCGCTCGCAACTTTGAGGAGCTCATTCAGAGTGACCAGACCATTCAGTACACGCTTACGCCGGAGAGCATGCGTGACATTGATGTGAGTTGTGTTTCTTAATTGCCTCCATAGCATCCACTAATAGTCATGTAGGGAAACCGTGCACAAAGCGCAAGTCCGGTAGTTGGGCCCAAGTCGAGGAGAAGCGAAGACGCCCGCACGGCCTTGAACGGCGAACGTAACAGGTCTGTCTCTGGAATCGACATCCGAAGGACCATGTCTGTCAGCCGCGCAACCGGCTTGAATTCGCACCCACCCGAAGCCAAGAACAAAGGTTTCGTTCCTAAGGCACCTCCTAGCACAACACTCTCTCGGTCGCGTACCGGCGGTCCACAGGCGAGAGACGCTCGAGTACCCCGCGACACTGCGATGAACGATTTTGCCGACTTCATCAGGTCTACCGGCCCGACAGCTGACAACGGTCCTGCACCCCTACGGAACGTCAGCGGCCCGCCGCCGCCTGTGAAACACAGCTTGGATTCGAGACGCATCTCATCATCGAACAACCGGCCACGACTACAAGCCCGGGATGCTGCCGTCGACAATCGCGAGGATAACTCGGACCTAATCGATTTCATCCGACGAGGACCGCCTAGCTCGAGCAATCCCCGTATTCCTCGAACAGTGGCTCCATTCCGGACAACGATGGATTCTGACCAGATGTCGGGTGCTGTGGGTGGCAAAGCTGTTGATGCCAGCTTGCCAGACATTCGATACAGTCAAGCGTCGACCAACGTGACGGATATCACCCAGCCCTCTGTACAGTCGTCGATCAACTCCCAGAGCGCTCTTCTCAAGAACCGTCCCAGTGGCAACGGCTTTGACGACGACGAAATGATGCCCAAGCGCACGAGACGTCGCGTGCGCGATCCGTACGCCATCGACCTTAGCGACGAAGATGAGGAGGATTACGCGCAAGCTGTCCGGCCTCCCCCAAAGAAGGAGGAGAGCCTGGCCGACTTTTTGAAGAACTACTCGCCGCCGCCCGAACCCGCTGCCGCCCCTCATAACGTTCCCAAGAGGAAGGCGAGCGCTCCCAGTCTTATTGGACGCTTCTCCAGAAAGGACAGCAGTGCGGGCTCCAACAGCGCAAAACCAGCCAAGGTTGACAGTCGGTCCTTGAACAGCCGCGCTGGAGGTGCGCATGGTCACGTTCCAATCCAAGTCAACGCTCCTGGTCAGGACAAGTACGGGGCTGCTGACGCTACCGCCAGCCGTGGAGCCATGCATTCCTCGGGACGCGTGCCGATGAAGAAGTTTGAGCCAAGGGAGGCCGTTTCGTCCACGAGCCGCACTAACGACCTGGCCTCATTCCTTCGCAGCTCCGAGCCGCCACAGATGACGCCTGCGGCCCGTGCCGCTACCGGAGAGCCTCAGCAACAAAGCAGCGGTAGCAGCTTTTCCAAGATGTTTGGTCGCCGGAAGAAGTCGAGCTTGGCTTAGTTGCCCAAGCCGCGTCGGCGCGGAGCCACGACCTGAATGAAGATCACGACCTCTCCATCAAGTATGGAGAAAATTACAACAACCATATAGCGCCTGTTCGTCATATTGTCACGCAAGAAATCTGTCACCTGGTCATGATTGCCCCGGGGGTGAATTCGGCACATAGCCGAGCCCGGGTTGCCCTGTTTGGTTCTACCTTTTTGTTTCTACACACTTGTGCCTCGCGCTCCATGTTTTGATACCACTCTTCCCAAAGACGGGATAGGATTTTGTTCATTTCTTGAGCGGTTCCGACCAAGGACCCTTAGGTAGTCTTTGGCATCGTTTTCTTTGGATAATAGGACCCTTGATGGACTCTTGACAGTTTACTTGGGCAGCGGAAGACGAGTCTGGAAGCATTCTTAGTTAGATACGCAAAAGCGGTCAACAATACAAAGCATGCTTCTCTGATATTCTTCTCTTGATATTATTAACTCATGGCTTGGGATTGAGATTTGGTAAGTCAAAGGACAACTGACCCTTACACAGTAGATATTGGCGGTTGCCAAGGCAGGGGTGGATGGTGGGCCCTGTCCGCAGACTTGATAGTCTTCAAGATGGTGCTAATTATGCACTCGTCGACTGGCAGGCCGGGGGTGACCTGAAGCGGCTGAATCCCATTGGCCCAGCTTCATTGAGCCCGTCTGTACCGCTGCGGGAGGGTTACACTGACGAATTGCCAGTCCCGGACGTCTGTCTCCATCGGTAAGTTCTGCAACGCCAGACAGGACGGAAGACTCAATACACCGAGCGATGTCGCGGAGCGGCGGAGCGGCTTTAATGGCCTAGTGTACGAAGCCACAGTCCCCCCCATGTTCCGCGAATTAATGGGGATTCGTTCCCACTACGGAGTACAAGTCTACAAAACGGTGCTCTCCCCGCTGCCACGCTTATGGGGCACTTTAGAAGTCCAGAACTCGCGCCCCCAGGACGACTCTCACATACCTTGGGCGGGAACTAGCCCATTCCTGTTTTGTTGTTACACGCCACGACCATCCGTCGCAACCGGGAATCGCAAAATCATGGCTGATCCCTCTTCCACCGTCCCGTTAGCTACCACTGCTGCTCCTGCTAGCCCCGCACCGGGAACGGCTCCGGCTGGTGATGCTGCTGTGCCGGCAGCGGCGGCAGCGCCAGCTCCGGGAACCAATGACAACGGCCCGCCGAGCCCGGCACCGGCGCCTCTCGAACCTGATGAGGATGAAGGCAATGTCCGTTTTCTTCTCTTGGTTTTGAACAATCCTCACTATTGGTTCCCACCAAACGTGAGACATAAGCAAGGAAGCTAATATTGGGGCTTTAGTTCACAGAGGGTTCTTCTACAGCTGATGACCGCATGTGCGTATTATCTTGGTGCCTCTTCTGCAACTCGTTTCAACCGGGCTACCCCTTTTTGCCTTTGCTAAGTGAAGCTTCTCCTCTGGTTCAGCTCGAGTTATACCGCCTCGTTATCCTCGAGCGTCGTAGACTATCCCATCGAATACGGACGTCGCTATCATGCTTTCCGACCAGGATGTCAGTCATTCTCTTTTCCGTATTTTCTCTCACTTTTTAGTCGCTTGCACATCTGTTTCTAACAAAAGGATTCATGTGTAGCGTATAAATTCCCCAATGATGAGGTACTAAGGAAGCTTACCCCCCTATTTCTCCATACAGCCAACAAGAGGCCGTCAGCTCACTTCTTTCTAGTCTGAGATGGATAGGCTCGACTTGGCCCACGCGATGATGGTCAAGGCGATTGGGAGCAGGCTGTATAACGCGCCACTGAAGAAGGAAAAGGTGCAGAGGATCCTTGATATCGGGACTGGGACCGGACTGTGTATGTCGTGAACCCCCTTCCCCTGCCCTCTCCTCTTCTCCGTTCTGAGGGTGTCATTGAGATTCTGCTTGCTAACTTTTGGGCGTTCGTGTTCAAGGGGCCGTGGAAATGGGCGACGTCTTTGAGAACGCGGAGGTATAGTACCTGGTCTACTTCCACCACGTCTTTCACCACTCGGTGGGAAAAGTTGTAATATGCTGCTGACGAGGAGGTTCAGGTTCTCGGCATTGATCTGAGTCCTATCCAGCCGGAATGGTACGATATCCTCTTACCCATCCTCCTCTAGTACTCGACATCAAGACCTCATTATCATGAGAGCTTGAGAATCCCTTTACTAACATAGTCCAAAAAAGGGTCCCTCCCAACGTCAAATTCGAAATCGACGACGTCGAGAGCCCGTGGGTCGGCAATAGGAAATACGACTTCATCATGTGCCGGTACATGGTCGCCTCCATCAAGGACTGGCCCGGCCTGATCAGGAACATATTCGAGTGGGTGTTCCCCGTCCCGATTTCTCCTGCTTGTCATACTATATAGCAACTACAGGTTCCTGTTGTGATCAAAAGAAGAAGAAGACCGACTGACTAACACCGCAAACAAAAACAGCCACCTAAACCCAGGAGGCTGGGTCGAATTCCAAGACGTAAACACGCAATTCTACTCCGACGACGACACCTTCTCCCAAGACTCCGCCACCGCCCGCTGGATGGCCGGCTTCGCGACCGCCTGCAAGGGGATGGGCCGCGACACCGACGTGGCGCCCACCCTCGCCTCCCTCCTTCGTCAGGGCGGCTTCCCCCCGGAGACGGTCCACGCCCACCGCATCAAGGCGCCCCTGGGCCCCTGGGCAAAAGACCAGTTCCACAAGGACCTGGGCATGATGAACCTGATCTTGACGATTGACGGCCTCGAGGCGCTTTCGCTCAAGTTGTTCTCGGAGCTGTTGGGGCGGACGCAGGAGGAGATTCTGGTGGAGACTGCTGCTGTGAGGAGGGAGTTGAAGACGGGTGCTTTTGGGGCTTTTCATGCCATGTTTGATATGTGAGTTTTTTTGGGTCTTTCTTCGTAATGATTATTGCTAATGGACTCTTCAGTTACAACGTGTATGCGCAGAAGCCGTTGGAGACGGGAGATACTACGCAGTGAGTCTGGCATGTCTACCAAATTCTGCATTCTTAGATAAAAGGGTCATGATGGTTTCAAGTATGACAATGATTCTCCTCGTTTCTCCAATTTCGAAAGAGTTACTTGTTGAGCGGCAAGTGGCCATCAAGTTTGACTACAGATTTTACAATTGCTCGCAAAATTGTGTTGTCTCTCATGGCGCTTTGCTCTAAATCCAACGAAACGAGAGTCTACAGCATCTCGAGCTACGCGTGCTCTCCAGGTCAAAGAGCACCAAATTACAGGCAAGGTAAGGCAAGCAGGAAAAGACTTAGACAAATTGGCTTACGTCCAGAGACTGGAGTGTACGAGCTTTACTCATTTCATCATTGCGTACTACTACTGCGTATTCATCGCGGGTAGACTACGGTAAACCAGAACAATCGCAAAACATTCCCTTTGGCATGTGCCCATTCGAAACCCAACTCCAACATCAGTCCCTATCGCTGAACAAGTCGCTGCCATACGACCGTCGCAGGAACCTCACGAAACCCAAGAAACTCCTAGTTTGATCCATTTGTCACCCGCGGCCGCTCCGTTCGGATCCTGTCTGCCATCCAGGACCGATAACCGCATGCACCATGTTACCCTTAAACCCTCCGTTTGGTACTATTTCCTAGCCAGCGCCACCTGGCGAGAAAGCATGAGGGTATCGCCGCCGCCATTCGAAACCGTAAGAAAGAAGTGCAAAAACTAACATGCAAAACTAGTCGCCAGCGTACAAGTCCGAGGACAAGGAAAAGCACAGAGAAGAAAATACGAGAAATAAACTGCAAGAGTAGTCAATAAAAATAAAGTAAAGGTAAACTCATTGGAACTGGGCCGTTGAAGTGTGCCCATGTTGCGAAGCAATCGTGACAACTCCACGGCAGAGGAGTAGTCGTGACTCAGCGGTTGTGCGGAGCCGATAAGTGGTGTTGAATCAGTGACCCCATTTCGTCATCATGGCTCTGATAGCATCAGCTGATAAACTCAGAGAAACGAGAGACCCATCCGCTCTCACAGCGATGAAACGGGGTAGCGAGAAGAGGTCATGCGCCAGTGTGGAGTGGCCCTCTTTAGATCTCCATGTGGGCCACGACATCCTCACTCATCCGCCGTACCGGGCTCTTCCGGTCAGACAGGCTCTCGTCATCGTCCTCTTCGTCGTAGTAGAAGCGCTCCTCGGTGTAGTCGTCATCAGAGAACGGGACCAAATCGCCATCGGCACCCCGATTCCAGAGGAAGCCGTCGCTTTGTTCTTCGTCGTCTTCGTACGGTGCCACAACCTCGGCGTCGCGGTCTCCTAGCCAGTATTTGGCGCGCTTGTTGCCGGCCAATGCATCAAACTGGGTACTCCGCGTCCGCTTGACGGAACCCGGAAGCGCCGGTTGCAGGCGCGGTGATTGTGACGATACGACCGGGACAACGCGAACATAGAGGTAGGCGACTCGCTTCAACGCGCGGTTGAAAAAGAAGCAGTGAGCAGCCCAAATCGCAGACTCATCTTCCTCGAAAGGGTCGACATCCGGATTGTAGCTGAAGACTGTGCATTCGTTAAGGCGCATCTCCTTATCAATTTTGGACCAGCATTGTGGGCCCCACACCGGCTTGGTCTCCGAAGACGTGGCCTGCTCGACCGGCCGTGCCTCAACATGCGGTCTGACATTCTGTAAGATTGAGTCGAGGTTTCCCATCACTCTTCGCAGATTCCTTTCTTTCTTGAAGTCGCCTGGCCTCAAAACGTGCGAGAAATCGTAGTGTTGATGACTGGCGTTCAGTGTCGCAATCAGATAAGCAAATGTCCGGCGACTCGCGAGCTCTGATAAGGGGCCAAACGCGCTCGAGTGTGAGAACATTTGCATGTTGGGAGATGTTGCCAGCATGGCTTCGCGGTCTGGTGGTGATAGGCTTGCGCCCAATTTGAGGAGCGCGGCATGTTGTGAACTAAGGTCTTTGTCGATGTTCTTGTAAAGCTTCTTATCGGAACCTGTAGATTTGGTCGTATAGAGGTCGCATCCGCCAGTCACGTTGCAATCCGGTGTGTTGAAGTTAAGAGCGCCAGTGACGGCGTCGAAATCTTGCAGTGGGAGATACTGCGAGCTGGGTTAGCAGGTGTCATCGACTGCTGCAAAGGAGCGTGCCTGCTGCAGCAAGTTATGCGCACCTTCATCTTGGATGGTTGAGGTTCGGCCTGGGAGACCGAGGTGGGATGGAGGTTGGTTGGAGTATATTCTGTATTGGCGCGCAATAGATGTATAGATCGCGAGCGCTTCAACGGTTGTTCTGGCGATGCAAGGAGCTTATCGCCGCTATCGCGCCGTAATCAGGTTGTTGTGATGGAGCCGTTGGATTCCGGAGGTTTAACGTGACTAAATGATGTCACAGGAGTTGGCAGTCGCGCCGGACCGGAATAGGGGTGTCTGCGGGTATCGGAATAGCGGTGACTCGGAGTCGAGAGTATGGTCAGATAAAAGCGAAGTCGACGCGATAAATCGCATGCGATGCGTCGCAGTGAATGATGATGAATCGGTGTGAAGACTGTTGTCTGTGTATCGATGGAAGCCGGAGCCTGCCTGCTTTAGATAAGGCAAGGAAGGAGCGACTTGATCGTGTAGATCAATTTGGTTCTGATGGATGAACGGAGACTAGACGCGTTGCGCCTAGTAGGTGATCTGGTCGACAGACATTACTAAAAGACGAATGTTGTAGTGAGGTGTGTGTGTGTGTGTTGGAAGTTGAACGATGGTAGGGTGGTCGAAGCAGAGGGGTAAAAAGGGAAGGGAGGGATGGGGTGACGAAGGACGGGAGTTTAAGACGACCTGACGAAGCGGGAGTGAGCGGGAAGTGAGCTGGGCACCCGGTGCTGTCGCAGCTCTCGGCAGGTGCGAGGACTCGCCGGTGTGAGAGGTGACGCCTTCCTGGGTGCGTGGTGGTCTGGTCTGCCACTCACCTCTCTGGCTGCGTGGTCCGTGGTGTGCTGGCCGCTGTCGGTTGCTGCTATTGCTGTTACTACTGCTGCTGCTGCTTGCTGGGTCCTGGCTCACGTCTCCGTCGTTCCCCGTACCCGCTGACAAGGCCCCCGTCCTGGTGCAGCAGGGTGAATGGGTAGCTGCCGTGAGGTAAGGCAGTGTTAGGTGGTGGGCCAGTTCCAAGATAGGAACAGATAGTGGGTGGAGCCGACGGGGGGTCTGTGACAAAGCATATCTTGCGCTGTTCCAGCATGTCCGCTTTCTGGTGCTGGACTGCCGTATCGCATTGTGACCGCCTGCTTCGTTCTTGACACCGGATTCGCGGGTGTGGGGGAGACACCAGCTGGGAAGTCGGGGTCCAGTCCCTGTCTGTTCCCTGCTTGTTGGGGGAAGGGCCCCCTTCGCGGCCTTCGGAAACCCACCCAGCAACTCTGTCCAATCCGCCGCGTAGAGGGAGGCGGGGCGCGGCCGGTAATGTCCAAGCGAATGAAAGAGCGTCAAGAGGCCACGAGCGGCTACTCCAAGCCTATCTCGCAATATGACTTCATATTGTCTCTGGGCAATGAAGACTGGCGTTTGGTTGCGTATCGGAATGCTCATCTATTTGTCAATTGTTACGTGTTTTCCGCGGAATGTAGTGGTGCTCCATTGTCGTCGTCCCTCTTGGCCCCGTGCCCAGCTCATGCATCGTTTCTGGGGCAAGACTCAAGATTGGACAAACGTTGTGGACTCAACCAAGCAACAAGCACCGCTATCTCATGTTCTTCTCTTGATGTAGTAGAGGGCGGTTTTCCGCCCTCAAAGATCTATGCACACAAAGGGCCACCCGGGGGTCATTCCCGTCCATCACAGCATCGGCGCATCGTTCCCTCAT
Organism: Colletotrichum scovillei; assembly: GCF_011075155.1. Classification (NCBI taxonomy): domain Eukaryota; kingdom Fungi; phylum Ascomycota; class Sordariomycetes; order Glomerellales; family Glomerellaceae; genus Colletotrichum; species Colletotrichum scovillei. The sequence continues at coordinate 2,737,413 of NW_023336259.1, forward strand.
TGTCGCGTATCGGCCTTCTGATTTCCGGCCTGCAGTGTATCCGAAAGCCATGGCGGGTCGTCAAAGGATGCCAACCTCTTTGAGAGACGATGTAATCTCTTCCGTTTCCTGCATACGCGGCGAGAGCGCCCATTAGCCAACAGACTCATAAATGGCATGCCCTCCTCGCGGCTCGTGCAACACTTGTATAGATGTCGTAGATTGGCTTCGAGGCTCGATTTATCCCGGGCTTCGTGTCTCAATCTAGCAGATAGGTACACACTGGAGGAGGGTTACATGATCTTTGTAACCTCGTCCTCGACCTGATGGGGAGTAGGAGAATCGTCAGCGCAAGACTTCGCCAATGGCGCAGCTGCAGTTCGTCGTCTTGAAGGCAGAGAAAACAAGTAAACAGTAAAGCATCAACTCGACGTACCTCCATGTCCTCGAGCGAATCCTGCTGGGATATACAACGCAGCACATTCTTTTTACTGCTTTCTTGTAGTTCTCCCGCCAATAATAGCTCGTCCAAGATGTAGTAGGCTTTCGTAAAGGAGAAGATGATATCTAGCTCGCAGACGTTGCCATAGTACTTGTCCATCTGCTCGACGTAGCGGTGGATGATCTCGAGGGTAATGAGTTCATTATCTTCTGACGCCGCTCCTGCGATAAAGAATAGCGACGCATATCTGCGGTAAACGATCTTGGAATCTGGCGGGAACAAGTCAGTGACTGTCGACGGGCGAAGTGGCCAGGTTTCGAAGGCGACTAACCCTTGTACTCGAGGAAGTTGCACATGCGGGTTCTACGGGCGAGGACCAGCTGAGAAACGTCCTTGACGATCTTGGCCTTTTCCTTGGGCGAGAGGGTGGTGAACCATTTTGCGAGGCGCTGTAGAGGGATCGTGATCAGCAAAGGGATGTTCGAGGGGGGTCCGGGTAGCGATGGGTGCGTACCACTTTGCCCTGGCGCGAGAGGAGGATGAGGTATCTAGATTGAATTAGTCTTCTTGCCTTGATGCACTATCATATGCGGCCGAGGGGTAATCACGTACTGGATGGCCATGATGATGCCTTCACATCACCACCACAAGGTGGACGGAGAAGGAGATGGAGATTGAATTGAGAGGAGCGTTGTGGACCTTGAGTTGACGTCGTATGAAGTGTCCAGTGCTGTGGTGGTCGAGCACATCAAACCGAGCGCTGGATTGCGGTTGGCGACGATATGCGGTCTGTTGGGTGTGACGATACCCCTTGGTCACGTCAGGCTGATGGGCGCAAGGTGTCGAGTTTGGCCGCAGGTGTACCTTGAGCTTGAGGCTGCAGTATCCTCAGGCAGTGGGTACCTAGCAGGCGACACCTGGTAGCAGCGGGCTTGGAAAGCTTGAGGTGGCACCCGGTCCTGGGAGCTTTCAGCTTACGTAATATTGACAGACAGCGAAGCGCTGTGAGTGGGATTGACAGTGGAAGGGCCGCTGTAAAAGCTCCGTCTACTTTGGCTGGAAAAGCCCAATATCTCGTTCGGATTGGTCAAGGTACATCCATCTTCAGCAGACAATATCCATGTGTGTACGGATACGCCACCTGGACTGCCGTGCCAAACGGAACAAAGCCCGGTCTTTCATTGCTGCCGGCTTTGTGCGACTCGAGATTGAAGTCTTTGAATGTCGGTAATGGTGTGGTGATGGGATTGAATAAAAACAGAGACATTGGATGAGCGATTCATGCCGACAACGGCCTCTCATAGGCCGTCGCCATTGCGGTCCTACGGAAGCCTCCGGAAGGTGCAGACAAATCACTCCAGGGCGCTGACGCGATGGGCAAAACCCCCACCAGGTGCCATTGACCTGCCCCCCGGAGTCGCGCTCCTGCCGAATTTGCGGCGGGATGAGGGGTGGATGGCGGGATGTGGTCGGTGCCCGGATGGAAGTTGCGAGGCAGGAAACGCCGTTGCCGCAGGATCGAAGATGGACGATTTCCACGGATGGCTTGACACCTCCTCGAAGGACTCGATTCAGTCGGCACACACTGAGACGGACGTGGATGGAAATTTCTCTTTCAATTCCCGTCCTGTTGTTATAATAAAGGCTAGCACAGTCCTCCACCCTCTTTCCGCAAGCCTTTCCCCTCCACCGTCTACTGCCTACCTTATTCCACGAGATCCAAAATCACAACTCCACGGAGACCTAGAAAATAAACACCATCATCGATCCACATCCACCCGCGGGTCCCATCCTAGAAGAGTCTCGCGCGTACTTCTAGAACCCATCCCCGCCTACCACCGTCCCCCTCGCTGCATACGCTGCATATCACGACTTTTCCTCGTACCATACCTACAGAGACAGACTACTACTCCATCTCATACACCCTTTATCTCCGATTTTGGGGGCCTTGACACACACACAAGCCGACATCCGCCTGCCGTGCGCCAACGATTAATAATTACCCCGTCTCACCTTTGAACCCGAGCCGACCGTACCTTTCCTTATCGGCCCCTCGACCTGATTCCGATTGTTAATCACCCCTCCAAAGTCTAAAAATCGAAAGGCACCAAAAAAAAAGTTGCTGAGGAAGATCGGAACGCCCTCACCTCTACATTGCGCAATCAAGACCCTTGACGTCGCAATCTTCTCTCGACTACCAGTTCATTGCATCTGATCTTGAGCTATAATATCGCGATATTTACCTTATCTACTCCCATTGTCAATATCGCCATGACGAAACTCATTCTCTCCACTGGGTTTGTCACACCTTTCATTGATTTCCACCTTACTACGTAGAATCGTTCCTTGCGCTCTGATGCTGATTGGCGATCTCCGTTGCTTGCAGAAACATTGTCTCGGGCGGCCCCTCCATAATCCGCAAACCGGGAGCCTACAGGTCGAACCTTGAGCTCACCAACTCACTGCGAAGCAACTTTCTCGCTGCCCAGCAGGATTACTCGCCTTACGAAGAATCTTCTCCCATCGATGACGATGACGAACCCGTAAATGGAAACGGTTTGAACGGCCACTCCAATGGCTTCTCCCACAACTCGAACGGCCGTCGGCCTCGCATCGACGTGTGGACCGCTCGCGAAGACGATGCGCTCTTCGTCCCGCGGATAGACTGGTCCTACTCTGGACTACAAGAAGAGCCCGATAACTACGACGTTACCGTGAAGCTATTTTTCCTCCCCAATGCCGCTCCGCAAGACCGGGCCCAGTACGTGCAGGACGCCTTGAGCCTCGTGCGAAAGGAGCTGGGGGTCACGACGATCGATCTTCTTATCGCGTCCTTCCCGGGCATGTCATTTGAGGGCGACTGCGAATGGGAAGCCGACAAGCGCAATGCCTCTCAGGGCAACATTGACGAGGAGGCTGCGACATGGACGGTTCTTGAAGATTTGTACAAGCGCGGAGAGGTCAAGGCCCTCGGCATCTCCGAGTTCGGCACTGAGAAGCTGGCCAAGTTTATCAAAAAGGTCAGCGTCCGGCCGGCCGTCGACCAGATTAACATCAAGGACTGCTGCAGCGTTCCCCCCACGCTGGTCAAGCTGGCCAAGACGGAGGGCGTCGAGTTGCTTGTCCACACCGATTGCACCGACATCCTGCCCAGAGGCACCCTCCGCGAGCTCCTCGGTCACGGGCTGCAGGGCGCTGGCGTCCTCGCCGACCCTGCCGAGGACCAGGAGGGTCTGGAAGGCGACCTCACACCTGAGTGGGTGGTCAAGTACACCGCCTTTGTGAAGGATCGCGGTGTCATTGAGAATAAGGGGTACTTTGCCGGCGCAGAGCTCGTCGAGACCTTTTAAGTAGACGTTGTCTACTATGCTTTTGGCTACATGATTTTTTTTTTTTTTGATACCATGGCTGAGCAATACGGCCTATAGATATACACTGCATAGCGTTTCTGATGTCTGGCGATCCAGGGTCTCTTTGACGGATTATACGAAGCCCCTTTCTTGGTATCTATTAGAGAACTTTTTTCAAGATATTTATTCCGCCCAATCTCGCCCATGTCTTTTTGAATCGTGTGCCACAGCATTTCGTGACTGTCTATTCTCTCAACAGAGCCTCAGCAAGCCTCTTCCCCCGCTCGCCACCGAGGTAGATGTCGTCCTCGATACTCTCCAAGCCCATGTCCACGGCCACCTTGTACCCCCTGACGACCATGTCCTCGTCGACGCGCAGCCCGTTCTCCACCAGCGCGAGGATGACGCTCCGTATCCGCGCGACCTCGCGCATCGTCTCGTCGTCAATCTTGTCGTTTTGGCTAGAGTAGACATTTGCGCTGACGCTCTCCTCCATACGGTTCAGCCCCACGCTCTCGGCGCCCGCGTCGCTCTCGACGTGCTTGCTGATCCAGATGAAGCCGTTGACGCCGAGCGTGACGTGCACTTTTGCCGCGCCGCGCGCCGCGTCCATGACCCACTGCTGCCTCTTCGCCCTCACCACGCCGCCGCCGCCTCCGGTGCCCGTGACGGCGACGAAGACGCCGTTGCGCAGCTTGCCGTACTTGAGGGAGCGCGTGTGCAGGGAGGCCGCGCCGTCCTGGTGGAGCTGCTGGACCTCTGCGACGACGAGGTCGCCCTCGGCGAAGAAGGAGCGGATCTGGAGCTCGTCCGTGTCGGTGCGCTTGCGGAGGATGCCGCCGGGGAGGTTGATTGCCGAGATTTGGAGGATGGCGAGCTGGGAGGAGCCGACGTCGACGCGCCAGCGCTTGGCTTGGACTTCGACGATGCGGCCGACGACGAGGTCGCCTATCTCGGGGGTGTAGCGGGCGCGGAGGGGGCGGACGGAGAGGAGCTTGTTTGTGCGGGTTACGGTGCCTGCGACGGAGGAGACGATGTCTGTTGTGTTTTGGGTGATGTAGGTTCCGTGGCCTCTGTTTTTGTGATGTCAGATATGGGCTTCTCTTTTCTGTAGTTTCTGTCTTTCCACAGCTTCCTATGGATATAGTATGGGGGTCGACAAACCTCATCCACTGGGGGTCGTCCGTGATGATCTCGCCCGGCGTGACGATTTCGTAGTTGTCGCCGCGGGAGCGTTTCGCGGGGCGCATGGAGATGTCACCCTCGATGTCGGCGCCGCCATCTGAGTCTGAGTCTGAGTCTGCTGCTCCTGCTCCTGCTCCTGCGGCGGCGTAGGGCTTGTGATGTGACGGCGTGCCGCGCGGGGCGAGGATTGTGATGGGCATGGTGAATTTGTGGTTTTACGGCGGGAAGGCCGTTGGGGCGCTAGAGACACAGTTGTAAATTCGGTATCGTGTGATTCGGCTTGCTTGGAAGTACGGTTTGGGAGGGTTTGCTGCGTCGATTGCGGAGTGGGAGTTGTGGTGGTTGCTGTTTAGTGGATGTGGGTGTGGTTGAGATTGTTGCTTGCAAAGAATTTTTGGTGAAGCTTTGGAGGGGCAATTTGGAGTGTTCAATCGGCGGGCAATGCTTGCCTGCACCTTACCATTTTTTTGACATCACCACAACGACTATGAATGTCACCGATAATCGGTGCAGTTCACATGTCGAATTATATAGTGGACTTTCTTTTCGTTCATTAACTTTTCGCATTTAATTACATGGTAGTATTGTACAGTGTTATAACAATGGGTGCAGCTAGTGTCTGCTTGAGTTACCTCTTACAGCATTTGGCTCACAAGATCGTCAGTCCGCTCTCAAGCGACCTATTTCGTGCCAGCCGTAGGGCCAGCGTGGCTGAGATATCTTGACCAGCGCCTTCCCTCACGAGCTTCTGCTGCGATTTTCCATCGTAGGCGCCTGGCATCCGCTCGTGTGAGGCCGTCAGCAGAGTGGTGCCAAGCTTCATCTGCCGGTAGCATCGGCTCTCTCATGTCCATGAGGCCATCTCCCGTGGACGCGCCTGGCCTGATTGTTTGAGTTGCGATTTTTGCTCATTATACCAATTCCTTTTTCGTCCCTTCAGTTCGTCCGTCGTCTATTTGAACAGCCTCCACAGGCCAAGGTACGCCAGGCCAATGGAGATGCTAGCGACGCCCACCTTGCGGCTTCCCATGCCGAACCTGGATCCCGACTTGAGAATCTCCGCGCGTTGCCTTTCGACGTGGCCCATGCCGGAGAGGTAGTTGTACGCCGCGAGACCGAGGAATGCGCCGCCTCCTATTCGGAAGATGCCGCATTAGCATGGCTTCCCTACTGCTGCCGAGCACCGCAAGTCTTGGAAAAGAGTGGTGGCTTACCAATGACCCTGCACGATGTGCAATCGTCGCCGCGGTCCTCGCGCAGGAGCTGGTCGAGGTTTTCAGGCTTGTCTAAGGTGCCCACGGTAGGCATTTTGTCTCCTCCTCCGATCATGGCAGCGAATACGTGTGTGGTAAGCGGCTTGGTTCTGAGCGGTCTTCAAGATTTGGCTATCGAATGCTTTTTGCGACGAGCGATGGGAAGCTCCTGACAACGGCAGTGATAGACCGTGGAGGCCTGGGGAGCTTGGTGCAGCGACAAGGGTATATCTCGCTGTTGATTGGCTGGATTGGGTTGTTCCCTTGCACTAACATTTAATTCCATCATCAAGCATGTGCGGCGCCGCCAAGGTACGCGGGGCCGGTCTGAGTGTGGTTCCCGAACGAGGGAGCTCCAGCGGCAGCCAGACACACTGACAGCAAGCAAACAACCTCCCACCCCCCACCACCTCCGACGACCACGGCGCATCCTCCGATGCCGACCTGAACGATGAACGGCGTTATTGAGGCGCTGCACATCTACGATGAGCACAAGTCAGTCTGCAACGTACCTATCATCCAGACTCGTCATAGCTAACATACTTTACCCTCGACAGCCATGCCATCCTGTCGCACACGTACACCTCCCGCCCGCTGTCGGCGCAGCACCTCCTGCCCCTCTACCTAGAGCACCCGGCCCCGCGCCCGAACCTCGTCTACCTCGCCAACACGAACCCGCCGACGCTCGTCTTCAGCCTCAAGCACGCCAACCTGCTGTTCCTGGCCACCTCGTCCTCCGAGATCGAGCCCCTGCTCGTCCTCGAATTCATCCACCGCATCGTCGACGTCTTTGAGGAGTTCCTCGGCGCCCCTTTGCTGGCGCACAAGATTGAGAGCAACTACGATGTCGTCGCGCAGCTGCTCAATGAGATGTGCGACGCGGGGACGATCAACACGACGGAACCCAACGCGCTGAGGGATTTGGTCGAGGTTGAGGGATGGGTGGGCAAGCTGCTTGGCAGCATCACCTTGCCGGGGTAAGGGAGACACTTTGAACGCATATGATGGGAACTAGGTCTGACGGGATTCACGCAGGAAACCTGGCAACTTTGGCACCGGCTTCGCCAATCCGAGTACGCCGTCCTTGATCGCCCAGAACACCCCGGCATTACCTTGGCGCAGGGCCAACGTGCGGCATACGTCCAACGAGATGTACGCGGATATCGTCGAGACTCTGACTGTCACTCTCGCACCCTCAGGGCGGCCGCTGGCAGCATTCGCAAACGGAACGATAGCCTTCACGTGTAAGGTGTCTGGCATGCCCGACATCGTCATGACATTAACGAGCCCCTCTGGAAAACACAACCTGGCCGGCTTCATGGACCTCCCAGTATTTCACCCCTGTGTCCGTCTGTCACGATGGAAAGAACGACCCGGCGAACTTAGCTTTGTACCACCAGACGGCCGATTCATTCTGGCCAGCTACGAGGTCGACTTGCTACCATTTTCAAACGGCAAGAGCGGGAGTCTAAGCGCCAACAATCTCAAGCTTCCAGTCAACATTGAGATGAAGACCGGGCTGGGCCTTACGGGCTCCGACTTTGAGGTACGGCTACACGTCAACAAGGTGCTGGGAGCCGGTGGCCCCTCATCAGCAAGTCAGTACGGCAGAGGTGGCGGCGGCGGCGGAGGAGCAGGTCGAGGCTTTGGCGGCCCTCACCCGGGAACACCCTCATCGCCTCTGATGGAGGACCTGATTGTCACGGTGCCGTTGCCGGCAGAGGTTAGGAATCTGTCCGAGCTGCGGCCCAGCAAGGGAGACGCGACCTTCAACCCTAGCGAGAGGGTCCTCGAGTGGCACGTCCCCACCAAGGAGATATCCTCTGGCACGTCATACTTTGGTCTCAGGTGTACCGTGGTGGGCCAGCTACCGGACGAGGACGAGGACGAGCTCGACCCTAACGGATTCGGGTTCGGCAAGGCGTACGGCTACGACGAGCAGCCGTACCAGAGCAGTAGCCCCACCCAGGCGAAGAAGACGGCTGACGGCGGAGACGACGAGAAGGACGCGAAGAAGGTTGCGCAGAATAAGATGCTGATGCCGAGCTCGGCGTCGGTGAGCTTCTCGGTCAAGGGGTGGTTACCGAGCGGGCTCAAGGTGGAGAGCATCATGATAGACCCGCGCAAGAGCAAAGGTCTGGGTGAGAACGTGAAGCCGTACAAGGGCGTCAAGTATTTGACGGTCAGCAAGGGCGGTGTAGAGACGCGGTGTTAGACGGAAACGCGAAACATGATAGCAAATATAAACTAATGAGAATTATTTTAGCTATTTTTTTTTTCTTGGATAGTTCTTGAAGCAAAGTATGCTTCACATGCTTTGGCGGGCCTCGGTTTCCACTCCGTTTAGTGGCAGACTAGTGATGCCAATTCGTTGCGGTCTGGTATTACCTGGCCGCGCCCATCAAAGCAAGCCAGGAGACGGGTTTAAGCCGCCCAAGAAGCCGTTTTCTTTTTCCTGATACAGCTACCTCAGAATAGTGGCCGTGTCTGTTGTGACGGCTATAAGCCGAGGCGGTGACTCAATCTTCAGCGTGAGATCGGAGTGCAGCATCGGGGTGAGTGACTCCCGTCGGCGGCAATTGACCCCTGGCTCCCCTGGGGGAGATCCAGCAGAAGCAGCCCCGCTCCCGGCGCAGCGGAACTGGAAACGCGCCTGTAAAAGAGCTGCCCAGGCTGTTTGCCAATCGCGGGGTAGGTACCTTTACTCCAGTGTTTTTCTTACTCCAGCTCCCATTCAATCCTCGGCCTCGGGACATTCGGTTAGTGGCGGCCACTGCCTAGGACCAACCGCCATTTCAACTGGCGTCATGGGCTCACCACGTTCCTGTCTCGACTATCTGCTCTCCGCTTCCCCCAAACCCCAAGTTCAAGACCAAGACCAAGACCAAGACTACTCACGGCCGCCGCGCGTGGGCTGTGCTTGCGTGTGACACATTATCTTCCAACTCGGTCGCAAAAACCCGCGGACCTCCCCCTCGTTGACACCTCTAGTTTTTAATTCTCTTCCATACTTGCTTCTAGAAGCTCTTTCAGTGGCGTCGAGTCTTTGTCACTTTCTCTTACGCTACAGTACTCTGTTCTCCCGTCTTAGCACCTACAGAGATACAAACACGCATACCAAAGTGATTAACCACTACTCCATGATTGCGATCATCTAAGCTGCCCCAGCTCACAATTGGCTGGCGCCTTTATCTTGTTTTCCCAACGGGCCATGACTGCAGCTCCTGGAGCTCACCACTCTCTCCGCCGAGGCGCCGCCGCCGTATGGGCCGATGGGCCCGGCTGCCTCGGTCGCAGGCGCGCCGTGACGGGCAACGTAGCGTTTGGATCAAGTAGGCGGCATGTGTCTACATCGCAGGGGAAGAGGCCGCGGACGGCGCTCTTCTTTCCAGGTGCGTGCGTTGCGATAAAGAGTCCCATTCGTTTGGAGAGGTGGGAGATCTGAAGCGCAATGAGGAGGGAAATATTTCGAGGAGCTGACAAGTATGTGTGACTACCGCAGGCCAAGGAGTACAAAAAGTTGGCATGATAACACCATGGCTCGAGGCCTTTCCCCGAACCGCGAAACCCATCATCGAGGAGATCGACCACTACATGGGCTTCAAGCTCTCCGACGTCATCGCCGACGGGCCCAGCAAGCTGCTGACCAAAACGCCCAACGCGCAGCCGGCCATCATGGCGACCTCGATCCTGATCCTGCGCATCCTCGAGCGCGAGTTCGACTTTGACGTCGCGCGGCGCGTCGACGTGACGCTCGGCCACTCGCTGGGCGAGTTCGCCGCCCTCGTGGCGGGCGGCTACCTCGAGTTCGAGGACAGCCTGTACCTCGTGCGGAAGCGGGCCGAGGCCATGGCGGAGGCGACGCGGCGCGCCGTCGAGGAGTACGGCGGCGAGTACGGCATGGTGGCCATCGTCACGGAGCCCGAGTACCTGAGCCCGCTGATTGCTGCGATACACGACTTTGTGGGCCACTCGAGCGCCGGGTCAAAGGGGGAGAGCTCCGAGGACGTGCCGCCTATCGAGCAGGTGCTCATCGCCAACGTGAACAGCAAGAACCAGATCGTGCTGAGCGGGAACATCGAGCGGATCAAGACGCTGTCGACGCACGTGAGGCAGTTTCTGGGCCACGACCCGCGCGCGGTGCGGTTGAACAGCGACAGCCCCTTTCACAGCCCGCTGATGAAGCCCGCGGTCGGGGTGATGCAGAAGATTTTGGCGAGAAAGAGCCGGGTGCGAGGCCGCGAGGCGGAAGACATTATTACCTTCCCCGGGCGGCTGCCGTGCATCAGCAACGTGAGCGCGCGGCCGTTTGAGAGCAGGGAGGACGTCAAGGACCTGCTGGCGCGGCAGTGTCTGGAGACGGTGCGGTGGTGGGACAGCATCAAGTACCTCGACCAGGAGGAGAAGGTGAGGCGGTGGATCGGCATCGGGCCGGGCAAGGTCGGGCGGAACCTCGTTGGTAAGGAGGTCGGGATGAGGGGCAAGGACTCGGTCAAGGGCGGCGGCGTGTGGGCGATTACGGACCCGAGTGAGATTGAGGAGATGTTGAGGGGGTTGGAGGAGACGGAAGGGTTGTCTGATGAGGAGATTGAATGAGTGAGGGTTGTTTGTTGGTTACAGCTCTCTGTCTGCTTCTTGGTGCAAAAATTTTGGGAGAGGTTATTCCAACGGCGCTTTCTTTTGGTATTATCAACTTTTCTCGATGGGCGTGTTAGCTCATGAGAAGGAGGCCGGGCTTCTACGCCTTCGTTATGAACATTGGAGTAATGATTTGGTTTAGTTGAGATGTAATACTATTTCTCTACGAAGGGGAAGACACCATGATCCATTCTGGGCATCTCTGGAGAATTATTTGTATTGCCTTGACGACATGTAAATCACTACTTTTGTGAAGTTGACATGCCAGCAGCTAGGAGCTTGTTGCTGATGCTGATGCCAATGCGGGGCAGCACGGAGGCCCCCAAAAAAGGCAATTAAGCTCCCGTCCACACCAGCTGTTTCCTAGGAACAGTATCCCGTACCTTACCCCAGCTCTCGGTTCTCCAAACCACATCACCAAACCGCCGACACTTGACTTTTGCCCGACCCACGACACTCCGATCGCATTCCACGCCTCGACTCAGCGCCTCACCGAAAGACGAAAGACTCGCAACCCAGGACCAAGCAGAGAAACACAAGCCAGGCTCGCAGAATGGCGACCGCCATCCCTTCCATAGCATGCATAGGCATCATCGGCCGCAACGTACGTCCTCCTCTTCGCTCCCCCTTCCCGGCGCAGACCACCACGAACCTTTGTCCACGCCCATGGTCCCTCCCTACCTCTTTCAACCCCCCTTTGATCAAACGCATGATCTCAGCACCTCAAGACCGCTAACGCAACAACCCAAAACTCCAGAACAACCCCCTCCACATCCAAATCTTCCCCTCCCACAACCCCTCGACAAACACTTTCGCGCCGATCCGCACCCCTCTACAATTCTCCCTCCTCCTCTCCTCGACCCTAGACATCTTTGAGCTCCGCCACGGCAGCAACAATCCCTCCAGCGGCGGTGCCGCGGCCGCCGCGGCGCCAGGGTCCACGGGGACGGGTCTGTCCGGCGAAGTAGGCCTCCTCCACGCCGTGGACGAGCGGCTGGCCGCGTACGGGTGGGAGACCAACACGGGCGTCAAGATCGTCGTCGTCGTCGACATGCGCGGGCGGAGGGTCGCGGGCGGGACGCCCGGTGCCGGTGGCGGTGCCGGCGCGGAGACTACTGCTGCTGGCGGCAAGGGGGGCCGCGGCGCGGTTGGGTTGCGGGAGCAGGAGTTGAGGGTCGTGTTTCGGGCTGTGCAGAGCGCGTATGTGCGGTTGTTGCAGAATCCGTTTTACGAGCCTGATGAGCATTCGCCTGTGAGCGGGCGCGGGGGGCGGGTGATTAAGAGTCGCAAGTTTGAGGGGGAGGTGAGGAGGATTGGGGAGGGGTGGACGCCTGGTGTGACGAATCTTTGATGAGTGAGGTTTTTGGGGGTGGTGGTGTGGTTTTGAAGTTGAAAAGGGGGTTGAAGAGTGGTTCATGGCCTTCTTTCTTGGGTTCCTTGGAGTTTGGGGGCGTTTGATCATAGAAGATAGATGCATGGGTTCCGAGGGTGTGATGGCAAATATGGCTTTTTTCTTCTCTTTTCTAATGTGAGTACCGGGTGATACCGGTACTGTAAGATATCTATCCATCATGAAGACTCAAAGGTCTCAACGTCGTCTAGGCGACGTATGCTAAATCCAGCACCGCCAAAATGCTATGCTATGCTCCGTGAGATGTCCTCTCAAATGCAATAAATCTCAAAACCAAGAAGATGAGAAGAGGACACGAAGAGAGAAAGGATAGAGCGAGATCATCCAACAGAACTTGCCTCCCACCTGCTCCTCGTACTCCAACTGCCCTCCATTTCTCAAATACAAAAAAAAAGCAACCAAAGATCAAACTCTAGAGACGTACGCGATCCTAGGATGAAGACGAAGACGAAGCTGACTTTTCCCGCCGGCGTTCAGCCTCCTCCAGAGCCGTCCACCTCTCAATTACGAGCTTATCCGTCCCAAACGGCTCGTCAACAGGCCTCGACGGACCCATGACGGCATCGCTCTGCCTCCGCGGCAGCAGCGGCTCGTCCCGCTTAGGCTTGGACGGCGCCGAATCTTCCCAGTGCCGCGCGGTACGCGGGACGGGCGTCCACCACTCCGAGGGGTCGCCGCCGCTGCTGCCCCTGGCGTGCCACGCGGCGCTGCAGAGCTCCCATAGCCGGCTCGCGGCGCGGCGGTACGCGAAGCGCTCGTCCTCGCCGATGAAGCCTGCCGTGTTGCTAAAGTTGGGGCTCGTCGTGTTGCTGCTGCTGACGTTGCCGGCTCGGCCGAAATCCGAGTCCTGGTCCGGATCATATTTCGAGGTCGGGGCGTCGGTGTCGTAGTAGGAGATGTTGGGGCGGAAAGGGGCCGCGGAGTCTTGGTAGACTTCGGCAATAGTCTCGGAGTAGATGGCGTCCGATGAGACGACTTCCTCCCCGGATGCCGCCGCTGCCGCTGCCGCCTCTGCGGCGGCAGCCATTTCTGCTTGCGCAGCGCGGATGTCGGGGAAGAAGAGGTCGTCGGGGCCGGTCTGGGCGCGGACGAAGAGCTTGCAGCGCGCTTCGTAGAGGGCGTCGAGGAGGGTGATGAAGCGTCTGGCCTCGTTCTTGTGGAGCGTGGTCATGGTGGGGACGTTGTCGATGATGAAGGTGTGGTAGGTTGATGCCATCGTCACGTAGTCTGCGGGGCCAAAGGCTGCGACAAGGGCGTCAAAGTCCCAGTAGGCCACACCGTCTCGTTGACGCGGGACGGGGATTGTGCGGCCATAGACTGTAAGGTTTGCCGGGCTCCAGGGCTGGGAGAGGAGATATGATAGCTCTGATGACCATTCCGAGGTCTGAGGAGTCAAAAAGTACTTTGCTGGTTTTATTGTTTCTTTGGGTGTTTCTAGACTCATTAGCATCATGTAGTTCAATCGGTGACTGGTAACTTACCCTCTTGAGAATCTGCAGGTTTCGCCGTAAGTCCCGCCCCCTCGATGGAGATGGCATCAACAGCGGCCTTCACTTCGGTCTCCCGGCGTCTCCAGTCAGTGGCTCCATCCATGTGCCAGAAGTCACAGCGAGCCTTTAGCACTTCGAGAAAGGCGGCAAAGTCGTTTTGACTATGACGAGTTCCCCGGGAGCGAGCTCCGCCAAGAAAAAGACTTTTGAGGAACCCGTCAGAAGGAGGGACAGTGTACTCGATGCCGATGGCTTTTTGCAACTCCTCGGGCACGCGGTTGGATGAAGCGATGAGTACACCGCCCAGGTGGAAAAAGGCGATGAATAAGTGGCTGAGGATCTTGCTTGCCGCGCGATCAGGCAGCTGAAACTCATCGAGGAACAAAATGGGAGACTCTTCTACGAGCTTCTTAGCCAGCCACAGCATGGCGTACTCCTTTTCGTTCCCGTCCAGCTCGGCGTGGAACTGGCGGAACTTTTCCAGCTGCGAAAAGGTGTAAAGCATGAAGGTGTTGAAATGCCACCGACGTTTCCTCTCCGTCGGCAGGCCCTGTGCTAGGAGATCGATCAACATTGACTTTCCCACACCCACCTCCCCGGATAGGAAGAGGCCTCTAGGTGAGTTGATTGTGATGGCACCCTCCAGACTGGTCATGACGTGGACTAAAGCCATGGGATTCGTCTCCTTTGGGTCTGGCATGGCCTTGCGGGCGAGGTGTTTGAAGAGCGGGTTGTCCCAGATGGGGTGACTCGGCATAGCCAGCGTCGCGGCGGCTTCTTCTGGGTCGCGGGCTTCTGGTATATCAGCAACTTGTTTTAGGCGCTCACGATAGTCCACTTCGGGGGCGTAGTCTTTGAGACGGCCGTAGAGCTTCTGTAGGTGAATTGCCAGTCTGTGTTGGTCTTGATCTGGTGAGAGGACATTGGTTGAGACCAGCGTTCTGTACTTGACGAGGGGATCGGTGATGGCCATGGCAGTTGAGTACCGCCGGATAGAGTAAGCCATCCGTCTTGCCTTTGGCATCCTCAGCGTGTGAGAGATCATGGTTGCCGTTGCTCGTCCAGAGCCATCCAATATGAAATTGCTGCTAATGGCCGTCGACCCTGCCTTCCCTCTCTTCAACACACTCGCCTTCGAGCTCTATGTCTTGACGATCCGTAAGGCGGCTTGGACAAGTTTATGCCCGGCTTTCAATCTCACTGCTAGGCGGGCTCACTCATGAACCGCACCCAAGGGCAGAAAAAGATCGGTGGTAATCGTGTACTTCCACTTTGAAGCCAGCAACGGTGTAGAACTCCGAGGCCCGAGTCGCCGAATTGAACAATTCCGGTCTACTCGATAATGGGTCTCAGAATAGCGAACGTCTTGGACGAGACTTGAATCGAGCTCGAAAGGGCAGGTCAGGTTCGAACAGAATAAGAGACGACAGTTTCGTGAATATGAGAGGCTATTGGCTATGCAAACTCATGAGGTCTCGCGGCCAATCATCGTAGTTGAACGTGTCTCGGGAGATGGGCTCCGGGTCAAGAATGCAATGAGTTGCGGAACATGAGTGAATAGAGGCGAATGGTGGGGTCGGGTTAGTTCGTCCGACAACTCTATGTGGACGTTAGTTGGAAGTACGTCGCCCTGAAGACTAAGGTGTGTACCGAGGATCTGGAAGCAAATAAGTGCAAGTCACAAATATCAACGACTCAGTCAAAGGAAAGGCAGTTGTTAGTGGGTATTTCTGTCTGCCTTTACACAACAGAATCGTTCTATCGATGTGTCCGCCGACCCTTCCCGAGGGCCGAGTGACGTTGTTGACTTAAGTTGGTTTCCCAGGCTCCACTTTCAGGGTCCTAAGGTATTTCGTTCCGTCCAATGCGTCGATTCAGCGGACTCCAAATCGATCGCGGAGTCGGCCAATGGAAAGCCTCTCCCATTTTGAGGTGCTGGAAGCAACGAACCTGCCTCGCTTGCCTGTGCCTGCCCAACAGGATCTGAGAAAAAGCAGGTACGTACTGGGCGTGACACGAGGCAGTCATCTCCACTTTCATTACCTAAGGTCGACAAGTACCTTACCTTACTTGTGGAGGGAGGGACCTGACCTCACTATGTACGTCGGTAGGTACACCCGTGCTGTCGTTGCCCCTTCCGCCGCCTCAGCTGGCACGCCGGCACACCTGCACACCTGCCCTGACCTACTGCTCACCGGGGTCGTGGAGCCTGACACCACACTGCTAGTGGTCAGACAGGAGCTGCTGGCGCTTCTGGTCCGTGCTTGGCAGATGCAGCAACCATGTGTTTTTTTTGCGAGACCCAATCGATTGATGCTTCGTCACTCTCACATATTTGCTAAATCCGCTCTGCCACTTGCGTCCACCGTTTCCGACCTCCGCTTTCCCTAACAAATTCAGAATACCTTAGGCCACAGAATCCATCCATCCTCGAAATGTTTTTCTGATTGACACTGGCCCATCCACGATCCCCAGAACCATCACGGCGACCGCGACCACGACCCCCATCAACTACTTCGCGCCCGGTCGCTCGACAGCATCACAATGTTTTCTCCCTCCATGAACGAGGGCGGTCCCGCCACCGCGACGCGAAGCAGAAGAAGGCAGCGACCGGCCAGTAACGAAAGCCTCGCCCAGCAACCCAAAGCTAAGCGCCAGCGTCTGCCTCTTACCGAGCAGACCTTCGTGAATCCTGATGTGTCCGCGCCCACGGGGCCCGAGATGTACGAGGTCAAGTCCGATAAAGTTGCGACACTCGACACACGCCAGGACGGCATCGAAAACCAGAACCCCATCACGCCCACCCCGAGAAAAGAACTCAGCGTGCGCGCAAAGAAGCCAAAGGGAGGCGACAGACCGACCAAGGGCGATGGAAGTGTTGTTTTGGTACGCAAATACACGGTCGCATCGAACGCCCCCCCTGGTCAGCTAACAAGATCCCCAACAGACGACGAACAACGCTTACACTGTGAGCAAATTGCCTGCATTGCCAGACCGTCTACGCGCAGATGCTTCAGGTACGTAACGTTTGCGGTATTGCCGTCCTTCGCATCTGACAGTCAAGTGAAGCCCAGCAACAGGCCGATATCTTCTCGAACCGCTACGCCCTCAGCCTCAGCCATACTTATGCGATCGTTTGGCCGTATACGGATTCGTCCCAATCTCCCGAGACATTCACATTCACCCTCCCGTATCCTTCAAAACATACATCGGAACCTCTGCCATTGGGTTGTCTCGTGTCCCCATCGGCCTCATCAACAGAGCCCGGCCTGGTTGTTGTTATGCCCGTTAGCGGTAAGATCGCGTACTGGGAATCCATCACGAGCGCCGCGACTCTGGACTTCATGAAGAAACAGCGAAATGGCGTGGAAGGATCTATATCAGGCATGTTTTCTGGCGAAAAGGTCATTCAAATCACAAACGCCGAGTCCGCCGGATTCGTTCTGGCCTTTAGCAGTGGCCGGCTAGCCTACATGAGCGTTCGAGACAGCCACGGCAGACCAACGATTTCGGTCCAATTCCTGCGGACAAACCTGGGTTCCACGGCGGGTGGGATTTTCGGTAGCATTCGTCACGCCTTGACGCAAACTGCAGGGCGCGGGGATATTGCTGCGGTTCGGGCAGAGCGCACTTCTCGAGTTGGCGAACGCAACGTCGTCGCAGCTACGTTGAAGGGCAGACTTCACGCCTGGAATGTACACCGCGGTGGACACCACGACACGATTGTGGAAGCGGACATGCAGGAGGAGATCATTCAAGCGATTCGCGACGTTGACCCCTCAGCTACCGACTTCCAGCCGGAGACGTTCGAGGTTGTCGACTTTGCTTTCGTTCCCAAGGGCTTGGATGCCAAGTATCGGGACATGAGCAGACTCAGCAACGCCATGGCTTCGGAAGACAAGAACCTGCAGCATCTCTTACTTCTCGTCAGCTTCACCAAAAAGAAGGAGTCGCACTACTCTTTGGTTGAGGTCATCCTTTCTCCGGCCTCCGCGCAGGTCGGCATGGTTCGTCCGATTTCCTCATACAAGGCGCGCTTCAATCCTGCGAACCCAGTGCAGTCCACCAGGCCTCGCTTGCATCTCCCCCGACCTGCCCTCGTAGCTTTCGTCGTTTTCGACAAGGCTGTAGTTGTGGCATCCATCGGCAACCCTCCGGAATCACCAGACGCTCAGCTCCAAGAGGACAACCACATTATTCCTCCCACTTACGAAGATGTCATCACCCTTTCGGACAACAATCAGTCAGAGATCTTGGGATCTGGCTTTGAAGAGCCTCAGACCGCTAATACTGGCCATGAGGAGTCAAGAAGCCGCCAAAAGACAAAGAACCCAGCAGTCGTTCTCATGGTCCGCGGTACCGGTATCGTGCGACTCACAACAACAGATATAGACAGATTTGGCAGTGACCAACCCCCCAAAGTCACGCCAAAGAGCAAGCTAGAGCAAGCTGTCTTTTTTGGGAACAAGCAGGATACCCCCTTGATTTTCGACGGAAGGAAAGGGGTGCAATTTTCGGATGAGGAGGTATCTGAAGCTGCGTTACAACTCAGCCACGAGATCATGAGTTCAGCGACATCGCACATTTCAAGTCTGCCCGCATCCTTGGAAGACAATCTTAGCACCCGCTGTCAGGCACTCGATCGGTTGATGTCTCACCTCAAGACAACAAAGGTCAAGTTGGACCGTCGTACCCGCTGGCTTCTACTCTCGCATGCCGAGAAGATGATGGTGGCAACAGTTCTGTGGAAGCGTCACGAGGCTTTTACGAATGAGCGACCTGCGAACGACAAGAAGGACCTGATTGCCGAGATTGTCGAGTTCATTCACCAAGACGAAAAGACGAACCCGAACCGCAGCGCAGGGGAAGTCGATCGCGTCAGGCACTGGTTCGTGCATGACGTTGGCAAGCTCGAGATCTTTATCGCGTGGGCCTATGAAGTGATCAAGTACATGTACAAAGACCACATCATGGACGATGCTAAGATCACTCGGCTCATGTACGAGGCCCAGCAAGTGAATCTGGTCGCTCTCATGACGGCGCTGGAGTACCGGCAAAAGAAGCTCTCTTTCTACGGACTCGAAGACGAAGAGCTGCAATTCGGCATCTTGCGCGACAATTACGATGGTCTCGCTGAACCCTGGACCGGATGTCACTACATTTGCAACAACTTGAAGCGGCTTCTTGAGCTCAGTCACACGTGGCTTGATCAATACTACCCCCCCAAGGAGAAGACTAAGGACAAGACGAAGCAGCCGGATCCCGCGCTGCTGGAGAAGATCAACTCAGAAATTGCTAATCTGAGCGATCTGTACCTCGTGTCATTGCTCGAGGCATCTCGATGGAATGCTGTACAACAAGACGCAAAGGCGCAAAAGTGGTCAGAGCATCTCTCCAAGCTCTACGATTCGGACCGAAACGACAAGGTTCTCTCCCTTCTCCGTCTCGGCAAGTGGGACGAGAGTATCAACATTGCCGAGAAGCACCGGTGCTGGAGAGCCCTAGCTTTGGCTATGATCGAGCAGATCAACAGTCTCAGAAGTGAAGCGACAGTGTCAAGATCACAAGTCGATGCTCGCGAACTCACTAAGCAAGCGGAGCTGAAAGAGAAGCAGATCGGTGTGTACTTTGACAAGTATGGCGAGGCCTTTGCGTTCCCCACGTACGACATTCTGCTCGACAATGCTGGTGTCCAGGCCGTCTTGGACTTCAGTCACGACAACCACGGATACAGGACAAATTTCTTACGCACCAAACCTGAACTCGCCAAGATTTCGTGGATCAACGATATCCAACGGGAGCGTGACATTGGGCATGCGGCGGAGACTCTATTCGACCTTGGTATTACCCGTGAGCAGCAGGTCTGGAACAAGAAGATTGAACTTAGTCTCGGAAAGCTAGCTTTGCTAGCTGAATCTGAGAAGCCTGCTCCATCCGATCTCTTCGGCTTCAAGCAGGCCAACGTCGAGGTTGAGGGGACATCCGATGAGAAGATTGAGATCATCGACGATCAACTTCATCTCATCAAGATCCAAGATCAGCTCTATGCTCAGATCTTCCCTTCTGTTCAGATGGCTGTAGATGAAAGCGCCGAGCTGCAACTCGCCATGGAAAATCACTGTCTTCACATCCCAAAGAAACAAAAGGCACTGATCCAGGTCTTCGAGAGCAGCATGAGAAGGCTCCTTAAGCACGAGGCTCTCGATGCCATGTCTCTCATTGACCTACTTACTCTAGTTCATCTGCCGGGTGAGACGGCCGCCGACATTGATGATCCTTTCTAT
The DNA here is from genome assembly GCF_011075155.1 of Colletotrichum scovillei. Lineage (NCBI taxonomy): Eukaryota > Fungi > Ascomycota > Sordariomycetes > Glomerellales > Glomerellaceae > Colletotrichum > Colletotrichum scovillei. Next base: position 2,757,445 of record NW_023336259.1, read on the forward strand.
CTGGCTCTTGAGGCTGCTTCACTGGGACTCAAGGGCGAGGAGTCGAAGATGGCCAAGCGTTTGATCTGGAGACGCTGCTTCATCCGCGATGACTGGACTAAGCTCAACGATACGCAGTTGAAGGACGATTCATTCGTTGGAGAGAAGTTAACCAGGACTACGCTCTTCAGTGCTTTCATCTCCTGCTACCAAAAACGTAGGTACCACCAAGTCGCCCTCACGAAGCCAGTTGCTAACTACCAAACAGAGAGAATTGACGAGCCTTTCCAACCAACGAGGCCTTCCGACGCGTTGGGAGCATTCGTGGACGACCTCGACGCCCGCTGGGCTAGCTGGGAAAAGTCTTACAGGGATAAGCTCCTGGACGCAATGAAGTGGGAGGACTCAGTACTGCGCAAATACATCGACAAGGCACGTCTGGAGGAATGGACTCGCACGACGGCCGAGTCTGCCGAGACGTTAGTTGCGGATAATGTGGATGAGGCTACTCGGGCTGCCACGGAGGACATTCCGGACCTGCAGACGAATGGTAAGGCGAACGGTCTGCATTAGGATGTGGAGGCATTTCGGCAACAAGATGGTGTTCTCTACTCGTCCGGATCGAGCCTCTCGTCAAAGAACTCCAAGTTCAGCGCCGGGTGGGGGTCCTTGTTCTGAGTCTGGATTCCAGAGAGGTCACGGGTTCACGCCGCATCCCTCATATACGGGGATCATTTCTTTAGTTCTGGGGACTTTTGGGAAGTCAGGTTCTGGGTGTAACTTTAACAGCTCTCGGCGAGGCTGAGGCATTGGTGTTTTTTGACTTTCCTTTTCATGAGCCTCAACAGATGTGCCACGGCACCAAGGCTGCTTTTTATTCTTCTACACATCAATAACGACTTGGGAAAGGCATGGGAGATGCGGGACATAAAAAAGAAAGAAGTTGATGCAGACAGACAGCACATGCTAGCAAGCAACACGACGATTCAGATTACAGATAAAATACACGATTGGGGAGGCCTGCCACTCTATTTCGATTTTTTCCCCTCTTCCCCCCTGACTTGTGCAAAGCTAGTGAATCGGTCTTTGCCATGATACTTTGATTCGGGTGTGAGGTTTTTGAGAAGTTCTGGCTTTTGTCATGACAGCAGTCTGTTCCGAGATGCCATGTTCTGATGATAGCTGCAAACTGCGTGATCGGACTCAGCACTGGTAGTATCGGATATCGCTTTTCCTCGAGCATGTCCGATAAGACTACACACTACACAACATGTTTCAAAGCTCCGTGTCTTGCAGTCTCGGAGAGATATCGCTCAATCTATCTAGCACTCTGTACTGCGCACGAGACACTTGACTGCGTTTCCACGATGATGTATTCTCGTTGTCCCATGCTACTACTATTCTTCTTCCCTGTTTTTCTCCCTCTTCGTTTCCTTTTTTTTCTTTTCTCTCTGACTCTTTGAGAGCAGACGTTTCACATAATCGCCGACGTCCGTCGTCAAAACGCACGTATACATATAACTCCCACGACATATCGCGTGGTATATAGACTACACATTCGCCACCCGCGCGGCGCTCAGCACGCCCCCAACTTACATGGACAAAGGGTGCAACATCAAGACAAAGCGGCGACGACGACGACACGCGCGGCGCGCCCGCTTCTTCCCGTCTACTCTAGGTGATACCCTCCCGCAGTCGTCTTTCTTCTCTTTCCAGGTCCTGTGTAACCGTGCGACCACTGGGAGACGAAGCACTGGCCAAGCCGGGAGGAAGATTTTGCCAGAATTCGAGCCTCGCCGATCCACGGCCTGGCGTATGTAGACAGGTCTCCAAAGAAAGAGTACGGAGCCCTCCCACTCTGTACAGGGATCTGGGTTTTCCAAATTTAGAGCAGTCTATCCACGGCGATCAATCCATAGGCATGTCAATCAACCACCTCACCTATTACAATACCACCTAAACAGCTTTTCTTTCTCGCCGCAAAAGTTTTGGAGCAGATCTGGAGTATAAGGTATCCACGTGTGGTCAAAAAGTTGAGACAACAAGATAGGCCTGGGGCGGCTTTGGCTCCCGCGGCTCGCACTCGCAATTAGACTTGTGCCAAGTTCTTGTTTGAGAAACGAAAAAAGATAGAGTCAACCTTCACACCCTCCGGCCACGCATCTTGGAAGGAAGTGATGCCTGCCCGCTGGAGGGGTAAGTTACCGTCCGACAACTCTGGCCAAGCCACGATTCATGCCGTCCCGCCGTCCCGGTCGTCGTCCCAAATGATACCTATCTAATGATAACGAGCGTCGAGCGCCCAGCAACGGCTGGAGCCCCCAACGTCATTCACATGGAGAGTGCGCAAGCCACAGCGTGCCGAGGACAGCGAGCCACACTATCCTGGCATTGCTTGCTTACAGAGGCGGGCCTTTGTCTTGAGACATGACTTGCGAACTCTAAGGCGTCTCGAGAACCTGATTCGCCGTATAGCTGCTGGATGACTAGCCGTGAAATCTTGGATCAGTAAATACTGTTAGCTTCGACTCGCCCGAGTCGAAACGAAAAGGACAATGACCACAGAAGCGGGAACGCCGTCGGGTCCAACGTGTATTCCAACGGGGTTTTGGTGTTAGTGAGTGCGTCTACCCTGTGACTGTCACGGGCTAGACGAGAGCTATGGTGCGGTTTAGACGGCCTGATGAGACTTATTCATTGGATGACGGGCCCAAGATGAACGCGGGGAGGCCTGTTCGTAGTTGAGACTTTGGAGAGGAGTGCTGGATGGGTCAGCGTTTCATTTGAACGTTGGAGAATATGTCTGATGGGTCGGAGGGCCAGCTGACGGGGATGTACGGAAGAAAAGTGAAACCGTAAGGCGGAGAGAGCGCGGATGGTTGGCTGGCTGGTGAGCCACCACACATCTTGAATGGCGACGGGAGTAGTGTAGACATCGGATGATGGGTACGACAGCACGACAGGTAGCGTTGAGAGGAGGCAGTCCGTATCGAATGGCAAGCAGAAGCGGTATCCCAGCCGGTTGCCGCGTGAGGAGGCATTTGTTGGTTGACTTCCCACATGGAACGGAGCGGGGCGGTCTTTCACCGCATCTCGGGCGGCATCGCGGCGGTGGGGGATAAAACGAGCCGGACTGTAGCGCCGCTGCAGGTCCAAGCCGGTACGGGCAAGGTTCTGCTGCAGGAAGAATGGCAATTGGACGGCGGCGCCTCCAGCACCTGCAACGGGTGCATACGCGTGGGTTCGTGTTGGTGATCCTCCATTTTTCAACCTTCTCAAGCCTTTTTTTCTTCTTCTCCGTTGAACAGGCGACTAACGGCGTGCCATTGGATGCTCTGAATGGGCTAGCGGCATGGTGCTTGGGCCACAGTTTATGCTGTTATGCCTTTGCCGAGGAAGAGAATTTTCGCAGGATTGAAATGGTAATTGTGATGGTTTGCAGGGAAATACACATTCATGCCATGTGGGACGCGTGAACATGTCGTCGAGCGGACCACTGTGTATGCCGGTCGCCAAGAATAAAGCGTGAGGGACAGCCTTGTGTTGAATAGATGCCGTCGTGGGAATAGTACCAAGTATCGATATGTCTCGTCAATTTTTCTCGAAGGACGCTCTCAATTGCCGACAAGCAACCGATGTTCACGTTTTGAAATGTGGAATGTGGGATTCAACACGATTCAGGGTGTGTCGAGTGTATTCGCCTGATGCGCTTGCGTAGACAATGCCGACTGTGTGAAGACTGGATTGGACATCAACGGGCGACGAGCCATATCCGTCGTCTCCCAGTCAGACATATCTCAGACTTGGTCGTTGCCCCTTGTTTGGAGGTTTCAAGGCTCCCTTGAAAGGGGTCGTCGGCCGATGGAAAGTGAAGAGCAAGGCCTGTTGTGGCTAGGATATGAACTTCCTCCTTCACGGGGACAAAGCGAGATATGCGGCGGACGCAGACTAGGCCGTCAGCGGACCTCGATCCCCGCACAGGGCACACGCCGTGTGTTTTCTAGGGTCGTTTCTAGCGCGACTTTCCACTGCTGTTTGGGCTTGGCTTGGCTTGGGATTGCCGCAATGCCTACGGGCAAAGGAACATGCAACATCCTGGACGAGATAGGCGCGAGCGTGTGTCCCCGTTTCCCCTGGCGTACCTATCGTTGGGTGGACTATCCGCTGGTGTCTGCCATGACCCTTGCCCGCGGTACAGCGTCTGTGTCTCCCTCCCGTAGTCGTCCGCTCGTAGAACACCTACGGCACAGCACAGCACAGCACAGAGACTGAGAGTGAATGGCGGGGCCGATAGGCAGAATATCTGTACAGATGCCTGGCAGACAGACGACGGGCCGCGGGTGGCTGGAGTTCAGATGAGGATGGATGCAGAGGGCGGACGCCGGAGTTCCGTACTAGTTCAGATCTCCTATCTTGAGGTGCAATGAAAAGGAGTTCGTTTTCCTTCGAGATTGGGACGAGACGAGACGAGAAGAGACGAATACGGCGTGGGTTCTCGAGCAAGGTCATATAGGTGGTAAAAAAGAGGATACGGGCAACGAGCAGTTGGGAGAGAGGGAAGATGTTGGATGGGACTGCGAACTGGAGCCGATTGAGAGGGGCAGACCAGGTTACGGTTTAGTAGACGGTAGACGGTAGACCCCAAAACAGAAGTCGACTCCGGTACATGGGAAATTGGTGGGAGATTGGGTTGACGACAGGTACCGGCCTGCCAGGCCGTTCTTGCCCTTGGCCTTGGCAGAGGGGAATCCACCTTGAATGGTCAGGTTGCTAGGTCCGCCAGAGTTGTCGGTAAGGCAAGGTAAAGGTAAGGTACTTTCCCTCCCCGACAAGTATCTTGGGATGTATCCGTCCACGTACAGAATACCTCCACCTCTTTTGCGTCTAGAACCTCAGTAATCAGGCACTAGTGGCCGTCTTCCCCTTTGTGAGGTGACACGCCATTGCCATCAGCTGGTCTGTGCTTGATTTTGTTGGTGTCGGTGTCCGTTCACACGATGCTCAAGCCGGTCAGGTACCTTAGCAAAAGTGAAGGCAGGGCCAGTTGCTCAATGCTTTCCCTTTCTTAGGTACCCGTCCTCCTCAGGTACCTTATCCAACCAGTATTCGGACTTATCCAGATACGTACCACCGATCTTACGGACATTCAGAGAGACCTTATTTCTATCCGTAACCATTCACCATTCTGTACGGGACAAATTCTAGACATGCCGGAGGGAGGCCGGGAGGCAGCTCGGAGCGGCCGTACAGCTCTCATGCCATTTTCAATCTGGACCAATCCAAAGTCGAGTGCTCTGTAGCTTGTCCTGCGTTTGATGATCGATATGTTAGGTTGTCGCGAAAGCCCGTTTGTGTTTATGCTCCCAATACACCAATCTCCCAATCTTCTTCTCCGAGTTGTTCCAAAATTCCGAAAGTCCTCTTCCACTCACCGTGCCATTCGGCGCCGGCCCCCTCGTCCGTTGAAATTAGACATTAGATCCATTCCCTACCCCCTCGACAGACAGCTGCCCACACGTTCGTCGTTCGTGGCTCTTTTTTCTCGCTTCCCCCCCTCGACCGTCGTTGCTCACTTTACCAATCCTGGAAACTGGACTTGGGACCTGGACCTTGAACCCAGAACTGATCTGACCCCCCCCCCCCCCCATCGTTCATTGAATGTGAAGTGTGGGCCACGGTGAGCGTTGCAAGGCAGGTTTAGTTATTGAGAGGTTGAGGTGTCGCTTGTAATTTCACCTGGACCGTTGACGACACCGGCTGCACGGAATACGGAGTAGCATCTCACCTTTCTCGATCTATCTCTCCCTCTTTTTCTCTATCTTCCTCCTCTTCTTCTTCTTTCCTTCCCTTTTCCTTCCCTCCTAGTCGCGCTCCTCTTCGCCTCGACAAGCCTCGATCGGAGACGATTCACCGGCACAATCCGACAACGGCGAGATACGACTCAGCCTTCGCACCGCCTCCCTGCTGTCGCCCCCCGAGACAAGACATTCCAACAACAACGGACGAATTAAAGCGTTAGATTAGGCTGTTTGCCCACGACAGGAAATCAGATCAGCAGCACCGACAGAAAGGAGAGCCTGCGAATAGAGCAGGACAGGAATAGGTTGATCTCAGCCCAAAGGCAGAAACAGGAACATTCAGATCCTAGGTGAGTAAGAAAACAGGGAGGCTGTGATGAGAGCCCACCCGCTGCTGCACAGCACAAGGCGGCATCCAACGAACGGATGGACGCCTCAGCACAAGCAACACCCGATCGGATTGTACCCTGCACATTGCACAATGCACCCTTGCCTGGACCATCACCGCCTGTGTCCGTACCCTCATTCTCCCGCCCCCTTTCTCTCTTGCCCTCAGCTTCGGCCTCAGGCCAAGGCTAGGCGATTCGTGTACTGGGCTTGCGCGCGCGCGCGTGCGTGTGTGTATGCTGTGGTGTGGTGCGTGGTGAGTGTTGGTGTGTGTGAGTAAGAGAGAGAGACCGGCCCGGCACCGAGCCAACAATTTCGCTGGGCGCTGGCTTGCACAGCACAACAGCAGCAACATGCCTGTGCAGGCACCACCAACGGCACCACCTCACCTCAATATTTTTATTTTATTTTTATTTCTTTTCTGCTGCAGAGTATCCGTACCTTCCCTCCCGTCTCCCTCTTCGCTCTCCATCTGCACTACACCTCCAGGCTCCGGCACCACCCCAAGTTCCTCCTCAACCAGTTACCTACTACCTCACCTCACTCCGTACCCAGCGGCTACCTGCCAGTGACAGCCCTGGGAAGCCCCAAGCCCAGCAGCCTAGCCCGGTCCAGCCCATCCTTTTCCCGCCAGCTGCTTCGCACTCCCCGTGCAGTGCATGTGGTCCGGGGGGGCGGATTACCCACTGAAATCACTTGTCTGCGGCTGCCATCCGTCCACCTGCCCCAAATTTCCATCCATTCTCTCCCAGTCCTCCCCCATCCATCCTTTCCTTTCCTGAAATCCTCTTCCAAGCAACCACAACCACGCAACCACCCCCTTCCCGTCCTCTCGGCCTGATTTCGCCTCCCCGAAACCAAGTCAGCTCAAATGGGCATCGGGATAACGAGCAGTTAGCTGACCTGCGACCCTCATCATCCTTTTAGACATATCGTCCTTTTTTTTTCCCACCTTCATACACCAACCCCCGATCGACTCCATCAGACCGCCTCGACCGACAACCGACACGATTGAACCGAGCATCCAGGCCCAGCCTTTGCCCCGACACTACGGTCCGTAAGAGGACGTAGGCCTTCGACGCAATGGCTTCCTCATCGAGCAACGTCGTCGGCGTGCACTACCGTGTGGGAAAGAAGATTGGAGAGGGATCTTTCGGTGTTATTTTTGAGGGCACCAACCTCCTGAATAACCAACAGGTCGCCATCAAATTCGTACGTCGCCGACTTCACTCAATCAGATACCGCGTCGTTCAAGGGCGTCGCGGTCGCTCAACATTGCTTCAACATCGTGCTAATATTCTTCCTCGTCGTAGGAGCCGCGTAAAAGCGACGCACCTCAATTGCGAGATGAGTATCGGACGTACAAGATTCTCGTCGGATGCCGTATGTTCATTCCACAATCTCTCGCCCGATGGCATTACTGACTTTTTTGAAGCTGGCATTCCCAACGTCTACTACTTCGGACAGGAGGGTCTGCACAACATCCTCGTGATCGACCTTCTCGGTCCCTCCCTCGAGGATCTCTTCGACCACTGCGGCCGAAGGTTCACCATCAAGACCGTCGTCATGGTTGCCAAGCAGATGGTGAGTTACGCCAGCCTTATCATAATGTCAATCGACTAACCAATGATACAGCTGTCGAGAGTGCAAACCATTCACGAGAAGAACCTGATCTACCGTGACATCAAGCCCGACAACTTCCTGATCGGCAGACCGGGCACCAAAGCCGCCAACGTGATCCACGTTGTCGATTTCGGCATGGCCAAGCAGTACCGCGATCCTAAGACGAAGCAGCACATCCCTTACAGAGAGCGAAAGTCGTTGTCCGGTACCGCCCGATACATGAGTATCAACACCCATCTAGGTCGCGAACAATCCCGCCGTGATGATCTCGAGGCTCTCGGTCACGTCTTCATGTACTTCCTTCGTGGCGGTCTTCCCTGGCAAGGACTGAAGGCTGCAACAAACAAGCAGAAGTACGAGAAGATTGGTGAGAAGAAGCAGACCACCCCTATCAAGGACCTCTGCGAAGGATTTCCCGATGAGTTCAACAAGTACTTGACCTACGTACGGAATCTCGGTTTCGAGGACACCCCCGACTACGACTACCTCCGCGAGCTCTTCACACAGGCCCTGAAGAACACCGGCGAGGTCGAGGATGGCGAGTACGACTGGATGAAGATCTCCAAGGACAACGGCAAGGGATGGGATGCCATGAAGGGCCACAACCCCGGATACCTGCACAACCCAAATGCTCGACCCGGCCCGTCTCAGATGGAGCTTCACAGCGGCCATCGGGGCGGTGCTGCAAACCCCAACAACCCCAACAACCTGACAGTCGGCCGTTTAAACGCCGCGCAACCCCCGCCTCCTTCTCCGATCAAGCAGATGGCGAAGTCGAGAGGTCAACCAAACGCCCCCGGCGCCTTGAACGCGCAACGGGGCTCCGGAGTCGGGGGTCTTCGGGACATGGCCACCCCCACCGGCTCAACTCAGGCCCAGTTTCAGAACAGCAACCGCAACCTCCCCCAGAACGTTCCTCAACAGACACCGATGAACCAGCAGCCGGCCCCTCCTAATGGCCGTCCCGCTGAGCCTCAGCCTACAGGCTTCCAAAAGTTCATGAAGGTGCTTTGCTGTGGTATGTATCCCTCTGTGTCTCGCCCATCGTCGGACCGTATCACTAACAATTCTATAGGCTAGAATCTTGGCTTCTGTTTATGTTCGTGTTGCCACAAGGACGGCTAAGACTACACCTCACCACTATATAAATGCCCACTGGACAAACCCAGCCAGATGCCGGATCGATGTTTGAGAAAAATCAGGCGGCCACACCTGGTTGACGACTTCTTCACCACCCACCAATCCCCTTTGTCCGTCACTCTTCATCTTTTCCGACGAAAACTTATTCATCCTCTGAGCTACACTTTTTTCCCGCATGACGACCACGGAGTAGCATCCAGCGCGCACACTGGCTATTCCGGGATAATGACGAACACACTAGCCTTTCTTTCTGGTTTTCTCTTCATCTGTGCTTCGACGACGTCTCTTCTTTTGGAGGCCGTCGGGGCATCATAAAATCACTGGCATGGAAATCTCACCTCGGGAATGGGGACCTTCTTTAACTAAGAACTTTCTGTTTCTAAGGAGAGAAACAAAAAACATACAACTTGATAATGTACAGCGCAGCACGGCGCATGGCGGTTGCAGGGGTTTTTAAGCATTGGGTCAGGTTCTGCCGCACGTTTTCGTTAAAGTTGATAATAGGGCTCGCCGTGTCCGGCACAGCTTGAGGCGACTGCGCTGTTGGGGAGAGAGATTGGTGAATGCGAGACGGCGGTTGAGAGATGTTTTGGGGAGAGAGTTGTGTGGAGGCTGATAGACAGAAGAGAGAGGGATACAATGGACATGAAACTTTACACTACACCATCAATGACTTTTGCGTTTCCTGAAGTGACTTGATACCGTTCCTCGATGTGATGGTGCAGTTGCCGAGCCTGATTATGATGAGTTTACGATATGAGATGCTCGTTTTAGCCTGCCTAGATGATGTAACGTGATGATGGCGAAGCCTGGATCACCAGGGTTTATGCTGCGGAAACAACTTTAACCATTATGGACGACTTTTGCGCCTCCTGTTCTCATTGCCATGGAACATGAACTTGTAAATTAATGCCTGTCTCGGACGTTTTGGGTTGTGTTGGCATTAGTGTTGCTCTGGTCACCAAGTCACCCTATATACATACACATGACAGGCATGATATTCTGCAAGGGTGAATAGGACTACCTTTTGCGGGTACTTTCACTCGGTTACGAGATCTATGCCAATGTAGGCCAGGTACTGTGAATGAATCGTGATGAAATGTGAGGCTTGGCAAGGATGATGCGAGACTGGATATGCGCGTTTTAAGAGAGCAGAGGCGCGAACGGTGCTGAGATGGCGTGTTTGTCGGCCTCATGCAAAGCTGGCATGAGCCGTGGTCCTTGGATGATGTGGTTGATTGACTGAGCTGGCGTAGATACCGAGACGGAGTTGTATCTGTGTGATGATCTTGATCTGGAAAGAACGGTTAGGGGATGTCTATCCAATGTGAGAATTGGCCTTGGTTTTCGTTTGAGATGGATTCCGGGATTCACTTTGCGGTGATGTCCACTCAGTAAGGTCCTCGTGAACTCTCGCCCCTCTCGTGGCCTGGGTAGCTATCAATCACTATAAATACGCCCATACTAAGGCTCCAATCCCTTCTTGCAGGCAACAGTGAACCGTCCATACCCAAAATTCGGCTTCTTCCAATGCTTCGCCAGCAGGAAGGCCTCCCTGGGGTGCTAGGTTAGTGACCATTTCCAAAATCAAAAAGCCCCGAAGGTTCTTTCTAGCATGGCTACCTTACGTCGTGGAGAGATGTTTGCCGCTGGAGGTGTATTCCGTGAGGTATATGTCTTCGGTGCGCGTAAGGGGTGCTGGGTAGTTGTGAGTTAAACGAGTGACAGGGAGTGCTATAACTGCGGGATCTGAGCATGATTCCATCCAACGGTTACTTCGAGATGCTATCGTTGGCAATGAAAGCTATCAGGTCTTAATGGAGCCAGGTTGATTCTCAAAAACTGAATTCTCTCTGTAGTCTTGGAACGACCCGGCTTTTATATTTATACTATCTCAACCTCGAGACTTAATCAACCCGCTGGCCGAGAATACACGCCTCTACAAAACTCTCAATTTGAGATGACTTTTCGGGATCTCGTCACCAAAGTTTTTTTACTCAATAGACCAGCGCGCCATATCACTCAACCACTGGGTGTTCAACAGGCTTGGTTGATACAGCAGGGCCCTGGACCCGAGTATGTGTAGCCCCGGGTGACAGAGCTCTCATTCTAGAGACACATCCATCGACAGTTCCCCGGCCCGGTCTAGCATCAAGTATTGGTCCAACATGCTCTGCCCCAATTGTCAGCTTATGTCTCTTTCAACACCATTCCAAGAAAACCGTTGTAACTCACCCAGTCCACGCTAGCAGGATCATTCAAAGCATTATCCAACGCCATAAAATCAAACTCGTCACTTTGATACGCCCCCTCTCCAAGGAAACCCCGGCCCTGGCCTGGTGTCTGACCAGGCAAGCCACCAACATCTCCAAACCCAGAGTGCAGAGCCAACGATTCGCTGAAGAGACCCGGGTCTCGATATGTGTCATCGAAACTACCTACAGTACTCGCCGCCGTTACTGCCGTTGTCGTCGTCCTCGTAATATCTTCGGTGCTTTGCTGTTTCCTCTGCCGCGATATGCGCTGGACCATGGCCCTCAGGACCGCCGCCGCGTGCCTCGCGTCCTTGGAGCAGTCTGACCTCCGCGACCAGATCTCGCTGGCCGTCTTGAGGGCCTCCATTTTTCGTTCATAATCTTCGTCACTTTTCCATTGTTAGCAAAAACAGCTCAGACATCCTCAAGCCCGCTGTTCTCCTCTTACCCCCTTTCCAGGCAAGGAAAAGAGCAGCTCCTAAGATGAGAGAACATACCTCGTATCCGTACTCTCATTCAAATCCAAACAAACAACCATGGCGGCAATCATAAAGTCATGCAACGTCAAACTACTCAACATGTACCGATCCTCAAACAACCTACCCCCCGGGCTCGCCTCCCGATCAAACTCGGCATGCAAATCCAGCACCCGCAGCGCCGCGGCCCTACAAATCTCCCTCGACGAAGCGAAGCGCGGGTCACCGTTATAACACCCCTTTTCCCTGCTCAGGTACCGCCGGTGCAGCACGCACAGCGCCTTGCTATACATCAGCTCCAGCATCAGCCGCTGCATGACCGTGTGATTCTGCTCCGTGAAGCCCGTCTCCCGGATCGGCCTCACGCGAAGCACGGCGGGCAGAGCGGCATGCCAAGCGTGCAAGGTGTCGTTGAGGACCTGTGTCTCGGCGTAGGCGGGCTGCGCGGGGGATAGGGCGTGGCGGATGACGCGCCGCAGGATCCGGCAGAGTTTCGACTTGTAGCAGTAGTAGAGCGCAGGCGTGGCTTCCGTCGGCGGGCGAGGCGGCGGCATCGTCGTCGTATTCTCGTCAAAGTCTTCGTCCGGGTGGTTCTCGGGCCCGACGGCGTCGTTGTCGCCCTCGTGGACGATGGCCGGCATGCCGAGCTGGAAGGATAGCAACAGATCAAACGCCTCGCAGTAGAACCAGGCGCGGCGGCGCATCTCGGCGTCAAAGGGTGTGATGGGGGCCGAGAGGTGCGAGGGCTCGAGGTGGTAGCCGCGGCGCTGGGCCAGGCGCGTGGCGACGCCGAACATATTCCAGAGGACCGGGTCCATGTCCCGGCTGCCGAGTACACGGGAGTAGGCGACGAGGAGCGTAGCTTCGACCGAGTAGGGTCTCGCGGCGAGGTAGTTGCCCTTGATGAGGCACTGCACCGCGCGGCCTGAATACGCCGAGGCCTCTTTGAGCTTTGCGGGGTTGAGGCCGAGTGCTTCGGCGTTGCCCTTGCCGCGGACGATGACGGTGGCGTTTGATATTATAGAAAACAAGATACTGATCCAGAGCCAGCTCATCGACTCCGGGTTGGCCCAGAAAGCGGCGTACTCGCGTTGGAAGCGGCCGACGTGGATGAAGGGCACGGCGGTGAACCTAGCGTTGAAGTAGACGCCGAGTAGCTTCTCGAGATCCTGTCGCGGCGGGAGGCTGTAGAGAACCTCCGGCAGGGAGACGGGCACGACGGCGCCGAAGAGGAAGTCCGGGCCGATGGAGCAGGCGCCACCTTCGGGCGGTTCAGGGGCAACGGTAGAATCCGGTTCGAGGGCCGTTTTGATCTCGCGGATGTGGTGGAGGAGTGCGGTCCAGTGCGTTGCGCCATAGTAGGCGTCGTCTCCGTCGATAGCGATCGGGGCTGGGGAGTCGTCGCCAGTGCTGCTTCCGCTCTGGGGTGGTTCCGAGTCCGTCGGTGGTGTCGGCACGGCGTTGACGGTCCCGGCGGGCTTGGTGGGGCCCGGCCCTGAGGCCGGTGCCGGGGTTGATAGGGGGCCGTCCCGGTCACGTTCTTTGGATGAAGTCATGCCCCTCCTGACGAGGTCCTGAACCATATCCTCCAGCTTTCGGAGTCGGAAGTGAACCTCTGGACGCGGCTGCTGTCCCGCTCCACTCCCACCACGATGACGGGTAGCTCCATCTGAAGTGGCAGCGGCTAGATTGCCGTTTCCGCGAATGCTCAGGCTCGGAGTATTCCTACTGCTTCCACCAGAAGTGACAGGAATAGCATCGCTTCCAGAAACGGTAATAGAACCGGCACCGGTAACAGCATTAGCGCCGCCTGGCGTAGAGGCAGGGACAGAAGCAGATGTAGATGGTGTAGATGCAGATGCAGGTGCAGAAGCAGAAGCAGACGTAGAAGCAGAAGTAGAGGCAGAGGCGGGGGCAGCAGCCCCAAACTTGCATGCCCCTTCGTCTCCGCGCCTAACACACGCACCGCACGGGAGTGCGCGATCGCATCGTAGTTTCCGCGCGCGACAGGCTAAGCACGAGACGGGTTGACGGTTGCGCTTTGTTACCCTGCGCTGGCCGTCGGACAGAGACTGAGCACGGAAGACGGACGTGAACTGGGTGATATCCGACGCGGACGACATGGTTCGTTCCCTCTTCTTTGCGCCGGCCGAGTCGGCTCTGCTACCCTACCCTCGATCTAAGGTACTCTTCCCTCTCTTTACCCCTTTTCTTTGGAATACACCCCCTGGATAAGGTTGTCGGGATGTGGGGTGATGGCTATCGGCCGAGTTGATCTCCCAGATTCCCGTAGAGTAGCGTGTAGAGGAGTGAGCTTGGGCGAAGTGAGGTAAGACGAGGTCCGAGATGGATTACCGATCTGGGATGCAAGTGATCCGGAGTTTAGCTGCCTGTTTTCTTGAGGAAGAAGCAGAAAAGAGCATGGAGAAGTGTCCGAGAGGGCAATGGAGATGCAGGTTTCCCGGAAACGTGACCAATGTCAGTGAGCAAAGGAAGGAGGGCAATCGTCATCACAATCATAGGAAGTGAGGAGGAGGAACTTTGGAAGGAGCTTGTTAGTCGGGGTTAATCCGCGGCTTTTAGGCCTTCCCCTTTTGGAAACATCATATCTCCGGCTCTAATACGTACCTTACCAATGGTAGGCATCCATGAGCTTCAACTTCCATTGAACATCATCTCATCAACACCACGAACAAGAAGATGAGAAAAATCACCACAGCCGTATACCACAATACACCGGGATAAACAGAAGTTCTTTTTAGAGCCCAGCTTTACAGCTGTCAGAAACGCCGCTTTACTGCATCGAGCTTGTATGCCATTTATAGACGTCCATGTGTCATTGATTATCTTTCGGCACGAGCGACTGCATTCGACGAGCACGTCCATTCTCTTTAACCTCTTTTTTGTAACTAAGGCAGAAAGCAACGGTAAGTGTCTTCTCTATGAGCATTGCTCCTTACCCCCTCCTTTACTACACTAGACTACATGGAAGAAGAAACGTCCGAGCGGTTCGGAGAAGCTTTACCGATGAACAATCGAACCGTGAGAGCATGCAGAGCCAAGGCAAATCTCGCATCTCTAGGTCGAGTTTACAGCAAAGTTAATTGAACCACCGGAACGAACGACGATATGACAAAACCCTGTCCCTTGTCCTCTCGCCCTCTTTGCCTCTCTATCGGGAACGTCCCAACTTTCTTTCCTAAACGCCGAAACATCTACACGAACCTCCCCTCAAGCGGACTCTCACGATGATGGAATCAAAACACTCCGCATGCCCTCGTCCGTTCACCCTCTAGCAGTGTGTATGTGTGTGTGCGCGTCTCCCCCACCTCTCACATGCTTACCAGACAGGAGATCAAGGAAGAGCTTGGTAAAGAGAGCAAGTCAACATGCTTCTGCCCGACAGGGACAGCAATACCCAAAGAGACACAGACCTTTTCCTCAAAACTCAATCGTGGTTTCTATCCCCCTTTTTACCTACTGTGGTATATCGTCACCCTCTCAACCCCTCTCTACACGCCGCCTCACCCCTTCCCAATGAAAACCATCTAAACACTTTCCCTCCTCGTTTTCCGCCATCCGTCAAACGCCCTATGCCGTCCAATGAACACATGTACATCAATTTTCAAGCTTCCTGTTAACAACTATGTTTAGCCTGGCACCTCTTACAATGCAGGAACGCCTGGCGTACATGTAAATCCGCCGTTCACGTGCACCCAAAACCTCACCTTACGTACACTTACATACCCGTACAGATTATCCAACAATAGCACACGTATCCGGATCCGAGAATCACTCTAGTGCCCACACATTCTCTTACTTCTTTCCCCATCGATTACTGGAATGGGATATCATTAGCGCCACTAGCGCTGCATTCCTCACCATCACCGCGGGCCGTACATCGGAGCGGCCGTCTCTCAGACTTCACACGCACGGCCCGGGATAGCAAACGCAACCTACACCCGACGCCCTCTGGCACGCAGGAAGAAACAACCGCTAAGGCTGAAATGAATCCCACCGGCATCTGTGCTACTCTGCCCTCAACATGGCATTCGTATCGAAGCGCCTATCCAAGTATATCAACCTTACCGCCATGACCCTACTCTAACTCAAAAGTCCTATACACGATGGAGTAGCTGGTCTCTGCCTGCTCCGTGATCCCCCCCATCATCCCATCTTCGTATCGGCAAGGCCGCTCTTCACTCTTGCAGACCTGCTGCACGATGCAAACGCCGTGCTGCTGCCCCTGGATCTTGAAACCTTTCGATACTACATGCCACTGCGGAAGATGAAAAACGACCTACCTACCTGACCTTCTTTTCATCATCACCCACGTACACGGCGCGTGCTGGCTGGCGTCTGTGGTTTATCGGACTACTTCACATCCGACCAGTCTCAGTCTTCTACCGCGCCATGACCCCTAATTGTCCACCGTTTTTTTTTTTTCTCTTTTCTTTCGTGATCCCGTGATCCCATCTGTCCAGAGAGTATAGGCTGGCCAAGGAGGCCAAGGAGAGGCCACAATTTTTCTTGACAAGCTTGAAACAATTTGACGCTGCACGCTACTGTCTCATAGGGCTAGTTTGGCACGGCATGTGCCCGCGTCTGTGAGGAGCGGCAGGATCGAGAGACAGACAGTAGTGGTTGAACTTGCATCTCGATCTCCATCTGCCAGTGGGCCTTATTCACATTGCACAGCACAAGTTGAACAGAATCATTGACATCATGTCTGGCAACAACTTTCATTTGCCTCTTGCAATAAAGCTACCGATCTTATGCCGGACGACATGCCCGACATCTCGTTGCCTACGCCGCATCAAGTTACATACACACAACACACAACGCATCGACACTGTTTGCCTCCTCTTGTGCACTGACAGCCTTTTGCTGTCAATGTAAGTAAGCTCGTCCATCCGGCCTCCGTCTAGAGCTACCAGAGCTAAACCCCCACGCAACCGGTGCCTCCCCGTGCTTTTCTCTCCAACTAGCTCAGCTAGGCCCATGGGGCCTGTTTCCCCATCCAGCCAGCTTCGTGTCAAGGAAACCAATGTATTAGAAAACGCCAGGCTCTTTTTTGATGGTTCCCTCTCTTGCTCCTTGCGCTTGGCTCCAAATCGTAGAAACAATAATAAGAAATGATATGGAATAAATGGAATAAGATAAAAAAAAAAAATCACAACACATACACACACGCTTTTGTACAATGAGACGCAGCTGGGTATCATAGCAGCGAGGAAGAGATAGGGAAGCAGACAGAGACCAAGTGCTGTGTTAGGAGGAAATGCCGCGGATAATTCTAGCGTTGTTGCCGACAGCGATGGTGAAGGGAGGGACGTCCTGCAGCATATGTTAGACTAGAGTTTCATGATGAGGGAGCGCATGTCGACGACATACCTTGGTGACAACCGCACCGGCCCCAACGGTGCTCCCGCGCCCAATCCTGACGCCTGGCAGGATAATGACGCCTCCACCAATGAAGCAGTCCTCTTCGATAGTGACAGGCTTGCCAAGTTGAGGGCCCCTGCTACCTAAGCGCTTCTTAGGGTCGGTGGGCAGCGTTGCCGCGTAAATGCTCACGTTCGGTCCAATGTGGCAATTGTCGCCAATCTTGACCTCGCAGGTGTCGATGATGGTGCAACTTCGGCCAACAACGACATTCTTGCCAAGAGAGATATTGTACCCGTAGTCGCAAGTGAATGGCGCTTCCACAACAACGTCCTCGCCCACTCTTCCAATGTTGGTCACTGGCGATGCAACTGTAGGCGAAATTTGGATAGGGTCGCGAGGCTGCAAAATCTCACGGAACAGGCGGCCTCGCTCGGTTGGCGAGACACCGTTGTTGGGGTTCGTCGAGTTATTGAATCGCCAACATGCAGCGCTGCACCGTTCGCGCTCAAGGACAAGCTCCTTATCGAATGGGTAGTAGAGCTTGCCGGCAAGCATATCCTCCTTGTTCGTCGTCCTAGACCGGCTGGAAGAAAACTGAGTGTGCGATAAGGCTAGCTGCGCGGCGACTTGTGCATTGCTAGTTGCTGGAGGCTGCGGGATGGGGCTATTCGACCTCGTGGGGTGCAGAATGTTGATTTGCGGCAGCGCATTGCCAGGATGAGGTGTCTCCGGCTCCGGCACAGTCCTGCTAATGTCGTGCAACGGGGGCACACGCTGGTAGTCCTTTCTCTCCGAGAAGGGGGCATGGGGAGGCCCTTGGGCACTGATTGGCGTCGGGAAGGCGTTCGCTGGAGTGTAGGGAATGGCGGATAGCTTGGTCTCGGGGCTTGCAACCGATGCACTGGGAATCGTCGAGGCTGTCGGCCGGTCGTCGTCAGTCAGTAGGGGTCGGCCCTGAGGAGGATCTATCCGCAAGGGTTGGCCACGGTAGGGAGGTAATGCCTCTCGTCTTGGTCCGACAGCTGGCTGGCTGCCGTAAGGAGCTTGCTGTGGCATACCATATGCGCCAGGTGGGACGTAGCTGGGGTCTTTGGACTCCAAGGGGATGGCGGCGGCCTTGCTGTCCGGCTTCTGCCAAGCTGTATTTCGCTGCGGAGGATATCCTGCACAGACAAAGCCTCCACGAAGACAGTTGCTACCTGAAAAAGGGTCAGCATTATCACTCAAACAAAAAATGGCAACGGTCAGGGCATCTCCTACATTCTGGCTTCTGCTCGTCGCACTTCTTCTTCCTCCTTCGGCATGTAAGACACCCCGTCTTGGTTCGGTTACTGAAGTTTCGCTTTCTCTTCGCCTTGTCGGATTGGAGCATGTCACGGGATCCGCCAGGTGTGTAAGATCCATAGGCCATAGATCGATCATCACCGTCAGGGCTGGTGTTGTCGTAATCATTCGCATCCATCTGGTTGGCGCGTCTCAGAGCCTCCCCAATTTGCTCTTCGGATTGACCTTGGGTAGACGTTGCAGAAGGTTGATCGTAGTAACCCCTCTCCTCCCTCTCCCTCTCTCTTTCTCTTCCCTCGCGTGAATACCATGACTCACCCTGTTCCCTTGAATCTTCGCGTTCAGCGTACGGGCGATGATCGCGCGAGGGCGTTCCATAGGGTTCACGTGATTCTGGTGGGTGGGGTTGAGAAGCGGTCTCCGGGGACTTTTCCTGACGCCCGGGAGCTTCTCGCCTCAGCTCTACTGAGTTTGATCGCTTTCTCTTATGAGAGCCATCAACGTCGGGGTAATTTGCCGTTTGATACGGGGACCTTTCCTGGCTGGGGCCGGCCCAAGGCTCCCTCTGGCTTGGGGAGGGCTCTACGGCGGCTGTCGATTTGGGCTCAGGAAGGGCGGTTTGTCCATTGGTGCGCTCGTCTGACGGGGCTCTACTGGCGTCGGCGGGCGGGTTGGGCGGTTCTGACATTTTTGGTGAGCCCCCATTGAGGGCAGTAAATGTTGACATGATTTAGAACGGCACCTCACCGACTCGGACGGTGAGTGGTGAGAGTCGTTACGTCGCTATGCAGGCGCGTTAGGCCGAGCAAGCGATAGTTGTGCCGTGGTAGAGTAGCTGCGCAGATGCAGCAAGCGACCGGCGGCAAGATGGATTGACGGATAATTGTCGCGTGGTGAGTGAAGAGTCAGTCGGCGGGGAGCTTCGGTAGAGATGATGTTGACGAAAAGGGTGCGCAGGAGCTCGCGCGCGTCAATGAGAGCCAGAATCAGCGATTCGGGCCGAGCCAAGCTAAGCGGAATGTTGCTCTTGAATAGCTACGGAGCCGTAGAAGGACTCAGCAACAGCTAGGATAGCGTTGGGCTGAAGGTCCGAGGCGAGCGAGCGAGCGAGCGGCTTTTTGAGACAGGGAGGGGGCCTCGATATCTTCCGGACTTGGAGAGTCTCTTGGAAGATGGTGTTCCGTGAGAGGTCAACGTGGATGAGTAAGAAATGGGGACCTCTTGTCTGGCGTGGTTGAGATCCAAGTCGTTGCTTTGTCGTGGGGGTGGGTAAAGTTTTCTTCTCTTTTTTTTCCTCTTTCCTTACCTCGCGTTACCCCCTGGTCCCTTTCAAAGATCTGCACAAGAGGGAAAAAAAGAGAGTGAGGTGGTATCAAGCGCAATGATGACACTCTTTGCTGGCGGGACAGAGTGCTGGTACAAAGTACAGGTGCAGCTGCAGCTGCTAAGGTAGTGCTGGGACTGGAACTGGAGCTAAGGTAGCAGCTGGAGCTGTTGCTGCTTTCTGCCGCCGGTGGTGCTTCGGTACGCGGCGCGCGGAGGTCGCGGGAGCTTGAGCTTTGGACTTTTTTCTTCCCTTCTTTTTTAGTGGGCGTCGGCGGGGGGAGGGGCGTGGGACAAATAATTGATTGCTGGGCTGTGCGCGCGTGCGTCAGTAAGAAAAAAAAAAGGCAAGGTACCTTGTCTTGGGAACGTGCGACAAGGACGAGAGAGCGAGAGCGGTGTCTTGTCCGCTCCGGGGGTGGAACAAGGGCAGAAATTGGTGAGAAAGATGCCGCTGAGACCTGAGGCTGTGCAGCCCTTGGTGTATGGATATGTGTGAGAGAAATTGGATGGGAACAGCCCGACCCAGCGTCCCGGCCTGTACGGATGCTCGACGCCGTCAAGAGAGTTTCTGCCCTTGCCTTGTTTGGTCTTTGGGCGGCAGATGAAGGGGACAAGAAACGCAGATGCAAAAGAGTGGGAGCGAACATTGGGCAGCAGACACGTTAGAGATTCACTCACATGAAATATCCCTATTGGGATCTTGTCTGGAGTTTTTGGCTGCCTTGACAACAACCCGACTTGAGAGTTGCGTGTACTGTGTAGTACTGCTGCTGGCTATGTTTGCTAGCGGTAACCCAGGACTGCTACAGCCTTGGATCCGACACGAGGAAACGAGCTAGGAGTATCCGTAGATGCGATGTTCTGTCTGCGTTGGAGAAGAAGTAGGTGGTCCAGATGAAATCGGCCTTTGGAGCAGTTCAGCACATGCGTGGTCTTGGCTTGGCCGACGGGGTTCGTATTGCGGTTGCGTCCGGCCAGGGATGACAATGACGATGACGATGGAGACGCCCAAGGTCGAAATTGGGATCTAATGTAGACAATGAGCTCCGCAATTTGCTCGCAATTTGCCGTACCGGTGGTAGTGATGGCAGTGGTGAGATGTGTGTGTGTTGTGAGTGCGCGTATGAGACGGAAGCAGGCAGATGAATGTTCGCGCCTGCGATTCGGTGTGTCGCCTGCGAGGAAGTAGAGAGTATCAAAGGAACCAAAGGGGAAACTGCGCCGGCGTTGTTCTCCTTAAAGGTACCGTGCGCCTCTCTCTGTCTCTCTCTCGTCTTCTCTCTCCCCAAAGTTGAGAAAGAGAAAGATGGAAAAATAAAAAGGGTGAGAATAGAGTATTAGTCCAGCTTCTTGCCGCTGCCCTTGTGTCCAATTGTTCAAGGCCCGTCTCTTTCCTTTCTCCCCGTCTCAAGGGTTTGTCCGAGTCGAGGGATGATGGCTGCTTTGTATGGCGGCGCTTGAGCGTTTTTTGACGCGCGATTATGCTGCGCCTGTTCGGGGGGTGGAACACTGAAGAGTGAGGAGACAATTTCCCACGACGCGAGCCACTGAGATGTGGTGAGGAGACTTCTGGCTGTAACGCGACTCGGATTGCAATGTGTTCCGCTAAATCCGGTATAAATGCCAGTCCGAGTCGAGAATGCTGGGCGAGTAGGGATATCCGTCTGTATCAATGCTCGAACCTTGCCTGCCGCGCACCGTTTGCCTCTGGGATGTAGAGAGTGGATATGCAAAGCGCAACGAATCTGCCCTGCCTGATGAGTTAGGCTGCGTGACTGTGAAGAGGAAATAGTTTTGGCGGTGTCGGATGTTGACGGGTGGGATGGGCGAAAGGGTGAGATGACAAGAAAGTGTAAGTGTGACGAAGGGGGGCAGAGGGTAGGGAATATGTTCATATCATGTGGAAGTGCAAGTGGTCGAGGTAGCGAACCTCGAGTGTGAAAGTGGTGGTCGGGGTGGTCGTGGTCGTGTCTTGGTATCTAATTGTTTCGAGGTACCTTTACTTACTCCGTACTCCTTTCACACACTCTCTCTCTTTCTTGCACGCGCTCTGTCGTATCCGTACTCCGTTCGTAGTACACCTGCTCCGATGAACTGTAGAATGTATCCGCAGAAGCGTCTGGCATCTGTAGCCGCAGCCTTAGTTCGTCCCCGTCGCCGTCGTGGTGGGCAAGGAAAGCAAGGCAAGGTAAGGTATGAACCAGTCGTTGACAAGCCGGCACTGTCGAAAGTCTGAGGTGTAGGCGAGCCAAGGGCTACCCTTGATAGTGCGGGAACCAGCCAGCCTTTTTCTTTTTTCTTTTGTTCTTTCTTCCCTCCCGTTGTTACGCGCTCGCTCGCCAAAGCTCAACTCCAATGGCCAAATAATTAAGAAGAAGGATCTCTGTGTGTTCGTCGTCCGTACTCAACGTCCACGCTGGGCTGCGACCGAAATTGCAAGGGAACGAGAAATACCTCTCGGGGTAACAGGGACGAGACGATGGTCTCGGCGGGTGCCCCGTTACTTGTATCCTGTACGGATCAAGAGAAAGAGAGTACAAAATCTCTCCAAAAAAGTACGCAGAGTGTGGCCTCACTCACTTTCTTCTTGATCCTGGTTCCCTTCTCCCGCGAAATCCCACCTTGTGTGCTGCATCCACACATCGAGCCCCCTCCTTTCGCTCGCCCTTCCTCTCTCTCTCTCTCTCTCTCTCTGTGTGTGTGTGTGCAAGTGTTGGTCTGAACATGCAAGAGGCATCCGTATCGCCTCTCTTCACCTTCTCCTCCCCTTCCTGGGTCATACATACGGATCCATTCCTCCTAGACACCCCAGTCCTTCGTCGCTAAACCCGGGAAACACGAGCAGCATTGGGTCGCGGCATGGCGCTTCTCACGGGTACTCGACCGCCACAAAGTACTCGCGCGATACTGCTGCCAGTAGCCACTTGCGTTTGTCGTCGCTTCCACGGCCACCAGCTGGGTCCCCTGGCGAGGCATGAACAAGGGGGGGATGGTATGCAGAAAGGAGGGGGCGTGTCGACAGGCCATTGGAGACTTGGGGAGAGGGCGTGAGCCACAACCTCTGCAACCCGCGTCTGGTCGCTCCAGCTGTACGGAGTACGTATTGCAACTCAACTGGACTGTGCTTGACGGTAGGTCGACCTGGGCTAGCCGGGCCTGGGCTGGGATATGCCCGCCGTGCTTGTGCCCATCGCCGTTCCTGCTCGCCTTGCCTCCATCCTCAAATCGAGCTCCCCCGTGAGTCCAAGGCCGTTGCCCTTCCAAACCGTGGAATGGCAGATATGTCCTTTTCCTCAGTAACAATTTTCTCTCATCACCCGTAGGCTCAATGTCATGAGTGAGAGCCAATTTGACCATGTCCACCAACTATTTTCCGTGTCGCGGTGATTGGTGTCCAGGCTGCAAGGGTTGGCACACACCATCATCTCGCGGGCCTCACCGGCCACATTGCCCACCTCCCCGCGATGCGATATTGGGCTAAATGATGCATGTTGGCAGTGTCCTGTATCTGTACACGTACTGCACCGTATTGCTATAGGAAAGTGAGGTAGCGAGCACGTACGCATACATGTGTGCTTGATAATACGTCTCATAACCTCTGCCACGTGATGGGGGAGGTTGATGGAGGGATCTGCCATCCTCCCCCCCCCCCCTTTTGAAGGCTACCGGCGCATGGCAAGGTGTGTTTTTGGCCCCCGCTCTGCCGCGGCCGTGAGCCGTCGTCATTTCCAGTGTCTCCAGAGTTTGGGGGCAGGAAACAAGCGACCGCCCATGACAAGAGCCGCCGGCTGCTTTCGCCAAAGACGCAAGGACTCACTTTCAGCATGGCGACGACCCGGGCCCATGATTTCGCCAGCGGCCAGCCTGCATCCGCTAGCCCTGTCAACCTTGACATGCTCGCCGTCCGTCGCTGTCCCGGTCAAATCGTCAGCATGCCGCCTCGACTCCACCATCCCAAGATTTGTACAACTTGACCGACTGTCGTTGCCTGAGCAAAGCGTTCCAGACAGTCAGACACTCTCGCGGTTCACCAAGAAGGCTCCTCGCGCATCCGGAGACGCTGCCCGCCTGTAGCGTTACACTGGTTTCCACTTATCGCTCTCACGAAGCTTGACCCTCGCTGTAACCCTTTTTTGACCGCTGTTTGGCCGGGGTTGAATTATCAGGTGTGCCGTGCCGCAGAGAACTGATGCCAGGGTCTCCCACGTTTCTTAACTCTGGCAGGAAACGGCTTTGATACGTTCAGGAAGGTGAAGAAAAGAAACCCCAAGGCCTAGGTGTCGCTTGGTCCACCAGGTCCGGACCAAGCACCCCGGCCATCGCTATAAGACGCAGGACGACCGCCCCTCGGTGCAGAAGCAATCCTGGTCGAACCTTTGGTCCCTTCATCCGCTCACGGCTTCATAAATAGCACATGGCCACGCGGTAGTCCATGTCAAACGGGGTCTCATCCTCGTCATAATGGCCGCAGTTGGTTTTGACTCGGGATGGAGCGGTGGTACAGCGGCTGTTTCGGAGTGTTGAGGACCTTCATTACCGTGTGCAACAATGACCCTTCTGATGATAGGTACTCAGATTGGACGGATGTTCGCTCTCAACGGGAAAATACTGTGAACATCCGCCAACCAGACTGAGCTATCAGCGAAATTGCCTCGTACCCCCCGGCGCAAGGTAGTAGTGGTGAGGTGAGAGCGAGCATTGCCGGCGGATGCGGTTGATCATCATTATGTAGCAACCAATGGAGCTGTCAGGATAGGGTCCCCGTGTCATGCAGTTTGACGCGATCAGTGACATATCCTCTTCTCTTCCCCTTCTCTGCGAGCCCACTTCCCTTCGCCGCGTCTAAAAAGCACGCTCAGCGTCGTAGCTAGACCCTCAAGTGTGACGCCAACGTCGGGTATCGTCGTCAACAACCAGGCTTAGCTGGCTGTGGCTCGTATTGTCATCCCGTTCGATTGCAATCTGCAGCCGCCAACTGGGCTAGCAAACGCGGCAGTGCACCAAGTCAACCGTCTAGCAGGTTTTGGTGTCGAGTTGGTGTGAGATTAGTGAGGGGATAGTCCCATTTCCGCGTCCGCGCTGAGCCGTGTCTCGGCCCTTGGCTCCGTTCTTCAGCGTGACAACCAGTCGCGGGAGACGTCGACTTGAGTCGATTTGTGAGGTATCCGTACGCAACAGCACCATCTGCACCGCTCATCTCTAGGTGGCATTCTCTGTGCGCGGATGTCTCCCGGGATGTAGCGACCCTGTAGGGTTGCAATCACTAGTCACTCTCCATGCGTTTGTCGCAACAGTCTGGCCGCGCAATTGTCCGGTCGCGGCAGCGCATGCGCCAGTCTTGTTCCGGAAACAGTTACCTATGAAATATAGATCGCGGCTGCCAACATCTTTGCTCGTTAATCGGGGTGATGACTTGTCTCAGGGATCAGATACCTAGGCTGAGTGATGGGTGTTGCTGTCGAGCCTTGAGAGAGATGGATGGGGACGGTCTGGATGTGCGGCACAGAGCCCGCGGGTGAAGTGAGTTCGGCGATAGCACTTAGAGAGAGTGACCGTAGTGACTGTCCCATCTTTTTTTCCCAGGTTCCCTTCACATTCAAGTCTGGTGTTGGATTGGTGGTGTCTGCTCTCGTTCCTCTGACGGGGCAGGGGTGAAATAAAAACGTTAATCTTCCGATGTAGATGGACCAGGATACAGCCCAAGGTGGATTATTTTTAGCCGTGCAATCCTGGGTGGGACTGAGAGGGCAACCTGACTTTCAGTCTGCGTTGTTGGGCTATTTACCCCAGCTTTGCCCGGGACCGATCCGCTCGTCTCGTCTCGTCTCTTTGTCGCGTATGTGAGGGCAAGGCGTTGGAAGAGAGGGCATTATGTCGTCGGCTCTGACGGCGGTCAAAGTGTCTCCAGACCAAAGGGTATTGCAAGTTGTTGCACCCCTTCCTTTACATCGTGCGTAGCGCTTGTCGCAGGGCGGGTGTACGAAAAGAAAAGAGAAAAAAGCGCGGAGGCGTCCGAATCGACCCTCCCACCTGCACCAGCGTCGCCCTCCGCTCCTCGCCCGGGTATCTTTACCGCCGCGACCCACCCACACCTACCGTGATGGCAGCTAAGCGGCATCACTGGTCTGATTGGTTCGCGACAAGTCGATATGCAGCCAACGAGAAGCCCTGATGTGCGGGAGGAGGAGAGTTGAGTAACAGGGCGGTTCGATTCGATACATGCGCTGTGACGAGACAGACGAGACTTTCTCGACGGCGCGACTTGCCCAATCTTCGGCAGTCCAATATTAGCAACCGGGACTACGCTGGCCCGTCGGTTTCGTTCCACGAGATGTTGTTGCTCAAGGTGAGATGTCATGGGCTCTTCGCGATGCCGCGTAGAGTTTGACTCGAAGGTGATGAATTCCTCCACATCCTGCTTAGGTCAGAGGTAATGTGATGTGCGCTGCATTGGTGGGAGACTCATGCGGCTATCACGATTTCGCTGCACAAGTGCTGACATCTTGTCACACCCAGGCGCACAAGCGCACACCTGCTTCACCGTCTGTTGCGCATATCAGAGGTAAGGCATAATGATCTTTGGCCATCAGATTCAACAGAAAATCAAGTCAGAAATGCGGATGGCCTGCAGCTGACTGGCTTCCCAACTCGACTTTGCAGACGAAGTTATGTTCTTGCTTAGTCGTTGGAGCTTTGACCAGACGCCTGGAGATATCGCCCGACTGATGTACTTGGCCGCAGACGTTCTCCTCGAGGTATACACCAAGTTCCTCTAGAAAAGCCGTGGCTTGTGTTGCTTGCGTCTATCGATGCGACGAATCACGATATTGTCTTAAGTCAAGCCTGCAAATGATAACATTCGTAGCTGTATGCGTATGAATTTGGCCTTGGTGGAGCTTGTGAGTCCTTTACCTGGTCGCTCGGTAATGAAGAAAGCCTAACCAGAAATTGCGGGAATGTCGTCTCGTGGGGCCGGCCGGAGCGAGAAGCACGAGGAGCGAAATGGAAGGCGTTTGAGAGCATCAGCGCAATGGTGCAATGTATTTGCCGTATGGGGGTTTCCACTCCGCGACTGTGTCTGGTTGACCGTTGTTCATCTGTGTGACAGTGTCCACTGTCGCATCGAAAGATCAGACAAATGCGGAATGACCACCGCGATGTGGAGCACGGAAGGAAGGCAACGGTAGCAAACAGCACAGAACCACTGGGCCGCCAGCCGAACTGCTAGGTATTCGTGTTAGGAGGCTGTCTCGCCAGATCCATAATGAAATGACATGGCCAACGCGTCGAGTGTCATGGCAAATGCGGCATATCTTGGTCCCCTCCGACGGAGTAGGCAGGGGCGACTTTGGACGAGCGGGGATGAAAGGCGCAGGATCAAGAGTTGAAATGGAGCAAATTCGAGGACCGAGGTTGCAGGGAGCAGCGAGAGCGGCGAGTCCAAGAGGGAACCTTGGTAAAGCAAACAAAAGCGGGGCGACGGGATTCGAGAACGAGAGAAGTCAGGGACTCAGGTATTCTTTTGCAGTCGAGAATTAAACCCCTGGTCCGTCGTCTGTAGCATTGTGCCGTCACCAACTGATCAGGGATTGTGGAGGTGAGATAAACTGTGACAATAAAGTAGGGTAAGCAGAGGCAGGGGTAAAGGGGCACGGCAGCATAGGTGTACATACGTCGACCTATGGCGGGAGCCGAGACAGAGTGCCAGAGTGGTGGACGGCCATCCAGACGAGGTACAATCAGGTGTTGACGACGGTTGAGTGTGTTGGATGTGACGGTGATACATACCAGGCAGGCCAACAATCAGGAGGCTAGAGTAAGATTGACTGCGGTATGAGAAAACGAGGGGGACTGTATGGTCCAAGATTCGAGCCGGCTCGGGGAAGGCGAGAGCTGGAAACAAGACGGCGCCCGGATGGGATTCTGTTGGTTCTTGTTTAGGTAGTCGTCGTCCGCAAGAGATGTCTCGTCCCATCCAATGTCCTGCAGGATGCTGCTATTCCTGGCCATCGACGACTGACGACGAACGGCGTTCGGTTCCAACTTCCAGCAGACGATTGAGGGATGCGGATAACACACCCCGGAATTTGCAGAAATGTCAGGCCCACCACATCTCTATGGAGATGCTGAGCCCGTGGTTGGTCCAAAGCCGCCGAAGCGAAGTTTGGTAATGCGTCTGGCGATAGCAGCCTAATGGGGCGGCGGCATTTGCTGAAAGGGAATGGAAATCGTCCAAAGTGACTCATGGAAGATTGCGAGAGAGCGCGTGAGAGAGAGCGCGCCTCGGTATTTCGGGAGACGAGGGTCTGGCAAACAATCTGACGGGACAGAATGGAGGGTCGCACAGGAACGATGAACGATTCGGCACCGTCGAGAAAAATCCTGGACGTTGACGAGGGCTATGGAACACTGGGACTCGATCTGCAGTTGTTGGTTCTTTGCGGGCGACGGGACATCCGCAGTTTGGGGGCTACCGAGCCCGCTTAGAGATTCAAGCGCGCTGACAGGGGGAAGGGGCCTTCCATGTCAGGAACCTACTGCCCAGTTGTCAACTTCCATTGACGGAAGGACCAAGGTACTTGCCCACCTGCCCAACTTCGGCTTGGGTTAAAGCGGCAGGAGGTATCCGAATCATCAACCTGCTCGCTCACTGACAACTTGGCTGCAGAGGCAAGAGCCTACCTTAAAGCGCCCGGCCTGTTTCCTATTTGCTGCCATTGATCTGTTCCTTCCCCATGCTCCCGTCAGGATGAATACCTGTTCCCGCAGTGGAAGGCACCTCCACAGATTGGCTGCTTGGCCTGCGACCACCTAAGTTACCTAAGGTAGAAGGCACTCGAGGCACTCTAAGTACTTGAGGATAGGTACCCAGGCAGTACCACCTTGCCTTAGTCATCCGTAGCTCGATGCAAACCATGGCTTCTTCAACTTGGGTTGACAAGCGTAGGGAAGGAGTGCCCTGTATGTTGTATCGTCGATCCAATCTCTTTCACTGCAAACTGCGGATACTTTAATCTTCATTATTCTCGATCATCGTAGCCTTTGCGAAAACAACTGACCCCTGGGCCCTATAAATTGGGCCATTCAGGTGGACACACTGGCACGACTGGCTCTCTTGTTCGGTTTCAATTTTTGAGCAAAAATATCCTTTCACTTATTTTCCAGAATAGCGTCTACTACATAGATACTTGATCACGTGGCCTATTAGAACGTGAGCATGGACAGGCTCTCGACTTCCCGTCTACCACTCAACTTCACCACATCACGCCTCATTTCTTCCTGCCATGTCTTTTCAGACGTCATTTTCAAATTCATTGTCTGTCCAAGAGACGACCCTTATTTTCAGAAATACCGACGTGTGTTTCTAATCTTAGAAGTGTCAAGATCTCCGCCATGCACAACATCGCAGCTCCATCACACAAACCCTTACAACAGCTTGGCTTGCAGCCAATGGTGTCGCTCGACTCCAACTAAGCGCCCACTCATAAGCGCTCCCTCATTCTCCTCGCAAACGACAACGTCAAACTCCACGTTGCTGACTGCCCTTCTTCTAGAAAAGTTCTCTGCCACCGCATGGCATTGCAATCTTCCCAAATCCATGAATTTTACACTTTCGAGGGCGCCTAGGTCTCTATTAATAACTACCGGACCCAACAGCAAGTTCCGCTCCTGGTCCTGGCATCTTTGGCCGAGCGAGCGGCCTGCAGATCTCCCTTTCCCCAAAGGCCTGACTACGGCCCACTCCCTGTATCCGCGCCGTGCGGCATACGCGCCGGACGAGCAGTTACATGTCTAAATTTCTAGCTTTCTCGGCCTGCGAGGTATGCAAGCGACCATACATCCTGCGCTCTCTAGCATGACGACAGCCTCTCGACGAACCGACGCCCAGGATACCCAAGGCTTGACACGGAGCCGAGCCCATTGTTCCCCGGCGTCACGCCGACGCCTCTTTCTCTGAACCTCGTCTAACCTCCCTCTCCATACGTATGAAACTCTTCTCCCCTGCAGGCAAGATCTCGAGATTGCCAATTAGGTCACTGACGCGGCCGCCGCTTAATCTTGACGCCCTTCCACGCACACCCCCATCCGTGGACACAACAGGACCAGGACCCTGAAGTCAGTAGAAGCACGATCGTGGCACGAAGACCTTCACCGAAATCATCTCGATCGGCCTCCAATCAATGGGCCGGCCAGTCTCGTCACAGGCGGGTCCGGAGATCTCAAGGGCCCTGGCAGCCTCGCGCGTTCATAAACCCCCCTTTGCCCCTTCCAGCAAACTACACGACCCGGCTCCAAGGCAAGCGGCATGCCATGATCAGTCACCTTCCCAACCGTAACCGCTCTCCGCGTCGGTATTTTTAGCTGCCGTTGCTATATTAAGATGATTAGCCTCACCTGCAGCCGCCTATGAGCTGCATCTTGCTTAATGAGACGTCACGTCCTGCGTTGAACTTCATGGGTTCCCCTACACCGAAGGGACCCTTATCTTTCGCAACCGCCTTCTGTCCCGCCGCAATTATAATTGTAAAAGAAGCGAACTGCAGAGAATTATTCCATTTCTCCCCTTTGGAGTTGTCAAACTTGCCTCCTGTAGTCCGTACCCCTGGCGCGATATTGTTGTAACAACACCAACTTACACGACATCCATACAAACGTGTAAGCGCGGGGCAAAAGCGACAAGGTTACCTCGACATGCAGCATTTTGATATTGCCCACCGCTAGTTTCCGACTCTTCTGCGTACCTATCGGCGGTTTTTTTGTTTCATGATCCTTCTTTCCCACTGCTACTCCATCCCACTACGACATGGACGCATCATCTAGACATGGGCACATCATCCAGACGTACCCCCGGTCACAACGCCCACGTGAAGCAAAGATACCCAGCAACGTCGGGCAAAAGCAGCAGTCCTGTTTCTTATTATTCTTGTTTCAAGCTTTTGTACATTTTTCCCACTAACCCCAGACAAACTCCGTAGAGGCGGCGGCTTTTCCCACATCGCTCTGCCTCGATACCTAAACCGACCCAATGAACTTTGTAGTATGAACCCTTTCCCGTCCCTGTCCACACTCCCACGTTCTGGTTCCAAAATATTGCCGCGGCCCTTTTGGCCAATAATCCGTACATCGACAGTTCGCGCTCGCATTCCTCGTCACGCCCCACCCCCCGGTCTAAGAGGAAGGGGGAGGGGAGGGGAAGGGGGGTGGTTGGTCACGCGCGGAGATCACTCCTTCGAGGTTCAATCTCAATTCTGTGTGTGATTATACATATCGTAAGACACTTCATCCATCTTCGTCACGGCGCGTAGCGCCTTGCGTAGCGAGAAGGCAAAGTACCTGGTTGTCTGACGGTACTTTGACGGTACATGGCCTTCACTTGCTTCATTTCTTTTGCCTCTTGGCATTCTTCTCCTCGCCGCCGGCGCTCATGACGCTGGCGCTCCGCTTATGTGTTGCCCCACTGCTGCCCGGCCGCGCCGACTTTTCCTTCTCCGCGTCCCCCTTGCCCTCCTCCGTCGCGGCCGGCGCAGCAGCAGCTGCAGCAGTTGCTTTGTCCCCGTCCGCAGCGGGAGTTGCCTCCCCACCGCCGGCGTCTCCGTTGGTTTTGGTTTCATCATCCTTGGATGGCTCGGCGGCAGCTTTAGGTTCGGCGTTTGCCTCGCCATCGCCTTCGCCCTCGCCCCCTGCGGTGGTCTTGTCCTTCTTCTCTTCCGTAGACTGAGCTTGGCCATCGCCTTCCTTCTTCTCAGCAGCCGGGTCGGGCTCTGGCTGGTTCGCCTTCTCGCGCTCCGCCTTTTTGGCCAGCTCGAGCTTGATCTCGGCGTCAATCTTGTCCGTGACCTTTCTAGCATCAAGCAGACTGTTGACGGCGCCGAGCAGGAGCTCGTATTGGGCTGTTACCGGTGCTGTCGGCATAACTAGCCTTGGCGGGATATCGAGCTCGTTGAGCGTGTTCATGATGCGCAGTTGCTGCTGGTTCGACTTGTGTGTGAAAAGCTTGTTGATCTTTTCGTAGCGGAACGTCGGTCCGCTAGACAGGCGGTCGTGGTGCGTGACACCGTAGACGTGCATCTCGGCATCGTTGAGCTTGCGGCGTTCCTGCTGCTGCTGGCCCTTCTTTCCGCCTGCCGGCGCCGTCGGTGTCTGCGCGACGCTGCTGGGAGGTTCCTTGTGCGTTTTCTCCGCCGGGGTCGCAGCCGCTGCAGCAGCAATGCTCTCGCGGCGGTCTTTGTTGTCTGTTGACGCGGCCGTCGCTGTCGCTGCAGCCGCTGGCTGTTGACCTGCGGGCGCGGAGGGGCTGACGCCGTCCGCTGCCATGAGCGACTTCCGCTTTTTGGACTTGTCGGCATTCATCAGGTTCTGCAAGAGAGTTTGTAGCCCAGCACTGGACTTGAACGCGCTGATGTCCTGGTCAGTGTGCGGGTAGTCCAGACGGTTGTAGAGCTCCCGACGCTCCTCGTTGAAACGGTCACTGCGCGCGAGAATGCGCTTGATCTCCAGTAGTAGTGATTCCTCCTCCTTGGCTTCCTCCTTGCTCCGGGTAAGCGCGTTGTTCGCAAAGTCCTTGCGCTGCTTCTCCTGGTTGGCGTTGAAGTTGGCCATGAGCTCGTGAAGGGTGTACTCGGGTTGCGTCATGTACTGAACGGGCTTCTGCACCGCCATCATCTTTGCCGCAACGTCGTAGTAGCGCGCTTTGAGGTCCTCCATCGTCCTTGGTTTCGGCACGGGGATGATAGCCTTACTCTCATCCCCGTCTGCCGACGCCTCTCCGTTGATCGCTTCTGGCAAGTAGTCGTATCGGTCCCATATGATCGGCCACCGTAGGTCAAAGTCCTTCACCAGCCCTAGCAGGTAATCCGTCTCCTCCTTGCTCCAGTCGTCGTTTTGCAGGTTCGTCCGGTACTGGTCTTCGCTGTACTGCGGCACATCCACCTCCACGTTGAATTTCGCAAACATTGAGTTCTCGGGCTTCACCGCTGCCTGCTCTCCTTCCGCATCTTTCATTTCGGCGTCGCCGCCCTGGCGCCCATTTTCCGCAGCCGTCGGTGTCTTGCGTTTCCAGTGCTTCAGCACTAATGCGCCGCTGTCGCCTCGCGCTGAGTTTGTGAAAGGCTTAAGTTCCCATTTTGTCGCCGGTTTCCTGCTTGCGAATCGCCGCTTCTTGAAGATCGATACTTCAGGAACGATGGCGATTGGGTTGTCACCGCCCAGATTCTGAACCTCGCGGGCGAGACCCTTGAGATTTGGGCGTGGGCCGGCTGTCTTTTGTTTCTTCGCCGGTCGGGGGCCTCCGTGGCTGTCGGGAAGATTGAGGACGTCTCGCACGTCGGAGGACGTCATTATCGCGGTATCTGGGAAGGGCGGAAGAGCTGGCTGAAGAGTGGTTGTAATGCTGCGCGACGGGTCGGAAGGGCGGATTTTCTTTTCGATTGACGATTGCCACTGGTCGGCTCGATGGCATCAATTTATCGCTGGGTTGTGCACATGCATCAAGCAAACGGGTCTCGTAAAGTTCTTTTCGGGGCAATTCGTCGATGACAGTGGTCTTGGTGGTTTCATGGAGCGGGTTTCGTCGAAGAGAGGCGGAGAATTAGGATTGTTTCTGGTCTTCAATGTCTCCGAAATCTCGAATCCAAAAAGGTACAATTCTTTGGACGCGCAGGTCGCATTGGCAGGCGCGCAATCCGTCGTTTGGGGATCGCACGTGATCCACTTCCTCCCCCAAGTCCCAAGAGGTAGTGGCCAATGCCACCCCTGTTCCACCGCCAATTTTTCGAACGTGGCAGCTTTGCAAGTTACTCCCGCGCACCCTGGGACTTTAATGTGGGTACCCGAGCGAACTGGCTGACCTGGCGCTGTCGACTCGAAGAAACGAAGCATCTACAATTACACCCCCTCGACAGCCGACAGACGACGAGCACCGCGAATTCGAATCGACCCTGCCCCGAGAAACCTGCGGTTCGCCCTACACTTCATCAGTCGCATTCAACTTCCGTCGTCGACAACATGAGACCCTTTCTCCCCTTGCTCTCGCTGAGCGCAGTCGCCCAGGCGCTGTACTTCTACATCGATGGCACGTCGCCCAAGTGCTTCTTCGAGGAGCTCCCCAAGGACACGCTCGTCGTTGGCCACTACACTGCCGAGGAGTGGGATGACCGGATCAACCAGTGGGCCAAGCACGATGGTCTTAGCATCTACATCTCCGTTGATGTAAGTCAAACCCCTTGGTCGCGCATCCGCCCCCCTTTGGAGCTCCCCATAGCTATGGGCACCTGGGTCACTTTTACTGGCGGGCCCATAAGAGCAAGAAGAATTTCATGCTGACAAGCTACCTCGTAGGAAACCTTCGACAACGACCACCGTGTGGTTTCTCAGCGCGGCCAGGCATCAGGCCGTTTCACCTTCACGGCTGCCGACGCCGGCGACCACATGCTCTGCTTCACCCCTTCTTCCACCTCTGGCCGCGCCGGCTGGCTCTCGCTCCACTCCCACAACGGTGGTATCCGTCTGACACTTGACCTCGCTATTGGCGAGAGCACCGAGATTGAGAGCTCCGACAAGAGCAAGCTCGAGGATATCGCGACCCGCGTTAAGGACCTCAACGCTCGTCTGCAGGATATTCGCAGGGAGCAAGTCTTCCAGCGTGTAAGTCTCCCACCATCAGAGCCGATACAGAAGCTTTCTCTCTCACCGTTCGAGACGGGAGAGATGGCGTCCATTGGCGCCAATGTGTATCAAGGTACCAAGTAATGCTAACGAAAACGAATCAGGAACGCGAAGCCGAGTTCAGAGACCAGTCCGAATCCACCAACGCCCGTGTCATCAGATGGATGCTTATCCAGCTTACCGTTCTCGCTGTTACCTGCACCTGGCAATTGTCTCACCTGCGGTCATTCTTCATCAAGCAGAAGCTCACATAAGGGCAACAAAAATAGGGGTTGGGGCGTGCTTGTTGCGCTCCGCAAGAGCAGAGAAGGGTCGATTGGCCATGCTCAGTGCTTGGTAGGGCCTCATACAGAGAGAGGGAGGCTTCCAAGTTGCTCATTGCATCAGGCCACTGCGGCCAGGGGCTGGGCAACGGATTTGTAATGATATACACACCAATTGTAGCTACGAAAAGCGAGGCTCGGTCAATGAAGCATACGTCGAATGTCAGAATTCTTACTTGTGTCTTGCGAGGCGAGATATCCAATTATCGTGCGCCCCAGAACTCACATATTGCAATATTTTCCAGTCTTGTGAAAGAGCTAGTTCTGAACTACTCATCTATGAACTTGCCCCGAGTGAAAGCTTCCGTTTACAGCTAAACGCGCCTCATACGTGCCGTCATCAGACCGGACGGGTGTAGCAAGGCCAACCGCGCGTGAATCTCAGTTCAGAGCAAGGTGCTGAAGCTTCTTGTCCTCATTCGACTTTACAATCACCTATATTGGAGGACGTCCATCGAGACCGTTCCAGAGTGGCAACACGCAAGGGCTGTCTCCTTCGATCGCCAGTAAGTGATATGAACGCCCAGCGGGAAAGCTGAGAAGGCCTGCAGCAGAACGGATCGAGCAGTGCTCATATATGGGCCGGCAACATGGTCATAACGGCGATAGGATCAGATGAAATGTGAAGTCAGGCTGCTAATCCCAACTATTCTTTTACCAGACCGGTAGGCAACCGTGGAGTGGAGATGTCGATCTTGTCACCTGTCCGAGGCTCACAATACAGGAGTGGTAGAGACATACAGTAACCTCCATGTATATACGTAGCACCCACACGAGGGGACTCAAGTTATGGCGATCGGTGTCGAGACAGAAGGTGACAGAGCTTCATGCTTGCTAGCGGCCATGTCACCTCTTCTCAAGCTTCTATTGAACCCCAAGTGCACCACATTGTACTTTTGCTTTCAAAGTCACTTTTGGCTGCATGACTTGGAATACCACTTGGGCGTATCCAAGGTTTCGGTACCCTCCCATAAGTGAAGCTCGGAAAGTAGATTCACATGCCTCATAGCAGACACAAGGTTACAGTCCCATCAAATTAGTCAAACATTGCTCATCGTCTGAAGTAAATAAGAAGAGTGGGTATATTGCCATTCAAAAAGGATTCAAACGTCTCGTCAGCTCCTAGATCTATACTTTGATCGCCCGCCGATCACAGCACGCTCAGCCTCCCCTTCGCCTCAGGACCAAGCGGCAGCTCAGCCATCCTCTGCTCCTCAAGCCTCTTCATCTCGTCCCTCGTCGCCCTCCGCGTGAGAGCGTCCTCCATCTTCCTCAGCGCGAGCTCCCTGTTGACCAGCCGAGAAAAGGCCCGCAGCGTAAAGTCGTCCGCCTCGTGGCCCGAGGCCTCGAGGCGCTGGAGGGACAGCACCGTCTTGTTGACGTCCTGGGCCCTGGCGTAGCCCGCGATCAGGGTGTTCCAGGTGACCAGGTTCGGCTCGACGCCGTGCTGACGCATTTGGGCGAGGATTCGCTCCCCGGAGCCCTTTTCCTTACTGAAGCCGTGCAGGAGGATGCTCCAGGTGTAGACGCTTGGAGCAGGGTGCAGTGGCGCGGGAGAAACGTCAGTCTCCTTGATATCGCTCTGCGGGACTTTGCTCTCCGGTGCTTGTCTATCTTGAGCCCCAGTCGGTTGAACCTCGGTCTCCTTGACCTCAGTCCCCCTGCTGTCCCTTCTCCGCTTTGAAGATTGCTTCGCTGCGTCGGCTGCTCTGCTCCGCTCTTCGAGCGTGTACTTGAGCATGTCGCCGACGATATCCAACGCGGCACGTAGCATGCCTGGATATTTGCAGAGCGCCTTGATAAGGACGTCGTACATGAATGACCCCTTCTCCTGCACCAGCTTGGTGGCGCCGGGGCTGCCCTTCAGGATCTCCTGTCTGAGATACGCGTAGAGTGAAATGAGGTTGATGGGCTGTGACATGCTCCTCACGTATGCGAGGAACATGATGCTCAGGGTTGCACTCGTCGGTTCCATCTTCTCATGGACCGCGGACATGGCCCTGTCAAGTGCAGGAAACAATTGTCGAGCCAACTCCCAATCCGCTGGCATCTGCAGGCCTTCTTGGCCCTCGAGGTACATTGACAGGTCCACGGGAAGGAGAGCCTGCAATGGTGCCAAATGGAACACCTTTGAGTAGAAGTGTAACATTGGCCCAAAGGCCGGCATGACACCGGGCGTCCACTTGCAGAAGTGGAGCAGGCACATCAGTAGGTCGTTGAAGAAGGGAACATCGATCTCGTTGCCCTCGACAGCTCCTATGACGGCAGATTCGATACTCGACGGCGAAAGAGCTCGCTTTCCTCCGTCTAACAGAGTAGACCACATGATCATGTCTGGTTCAAAGTTGTGCCGTTGCATAACCCGGAAGACCTCCCCTGCGACTTCATTCTGATCTGTCAGGCACAGCGACCTGATCACTGCCGTGTAGTGCACCATATTGGGAGCAAAGCCATGCTCTATAAGGGTGACGAATGCGTCCGCAGCTGAAAACCCGTCGTCAACCTTGATTTGGCCACGCTTGAGACTCAAAATTGAGGTACACAAAGATGCCCACAGGCCTGAATCGAGATCAACACCTTGGTCTGGGATAGACTCGATGGCCATCTGGAGAGCTAGATTCTTATGCAGGGGGCTGATTGCAAGTCGTCTGGCCATGTTTTGGAGAGTGTTGCTGTGGAGTTGGACATCCTTTTCCCTCCAACAATCGTAAAGGACTATCAAGGTGGGCAATTCTACCTCATGCGTCAGCATGTAGATGGTGTTTTGCCTCAGGGGAATGTAAGCCGCAGGTAGACGTTCAAAGACCGTCACGACCACGTTACAAAGCTGTCTTCTCTGCTCGGTAAGCTCAGGCTTGGATAGTTGACTTTGCCATTTTGCAAGGAAGTGGATGGCATCACTGATGGCGTAACCCGGCGGCTTGATATCGCGGGTAGTGATTTCGAGGATGGCTGCAGCCCGATCAGGACAAGACCATAAAGCAGAAAACATGAGCTTTCGCCACTTTGTCTTCTTCTGCTCCTCAGTCCAAGTCGCCCATTGCTCGATCGCGTCCTCAACGGCTTGACGGTCTTGGATCCAGCTGAGGACTTTTGGGACTTTGTAGTCTTCGCCGAAAGATGCGAATCCGTACAGCCTTTTGCAGTCGTTTTTCCAATTCTCAAAGTCTTTCAACTCCTTCTTGGTCATGCGATGGCGGAGGTACCCATATTCCAGGTATCTTCTCTTCCTCTCTTTGACGAGCTCAGAAATCCAGGTGTCGGCATTTCCTGATGTGAATTCGTATTTCTTTTTCCTCTCTCCTCCATTCTTAGGAGACCATGTGTCGATGTTTTTCGAGGTGAACTCTGTTCGTTTACGGCTTGTTTCGGCATTTATGGGTGCTCCGATTGGCGTTGGCGCGTTTCTCGATCCTGGCTCGACTAATCTTTTTATTTTGCGAATTCGAAACGGCCGTTCTGTGGAGGGTTCTATAGCGGAAGTGGTATTGGGTCGAACTTGGAAGGAGGTTTGGATATAACTATTCGCTGCGAGGTTGCCGCGTTGTCGGATGTGTCGTAGACATTGTCGGCCTGCTAAGGAGTGCGACATCGCAGGTGTCATATCGGAGTGTTAAAGCCAGAGCTTCCGGTCGTTACGGACAGGTGTAGCTTCGCCGGCATTCGAGCTACGACGGTGCGACCGTGATTTCGTTAACTGTCTTGGAGCATCGGGGGTAAGGTATCCGCAGTTTGAAGCTGTAGTCTGTGAACTGGAGTCTTATTTTATTTTTTTGCGACAGACGGTAGCTTCTCCTAGACCCCTGCGAGCTAAATGCGATTTTGAAGGATGGAAGACCGTGCATCCGCTAGTGCATTTCGTGGAAGTATCCCGCCGTGGTAGCAATGGTGTGCCCCACTGCGAACCGAACTTGAACTTTCAACCTTCAAACTCTCGATTGAACGCGCGCACCAAAAGCCATAATCTCACCTACACTCCTCTTCGAAGAATATCTTGCCGACCTACCACAATATCGTTCGTTGCGATAAGCCTTTCTCAATTATACCATCATGTCGAGCTCCCAAGCCACCCTAAGCGCGGTAACAGACGAGCGCAAAGCGCGCCTCGCGAAGCTCAAGAACCTCAAGAGAAAACAACCTGCGGATGAGATCGTTGCGCCAGAGTCAGAACGCGCAGCCTCGCCCCCAACAGAGCCGGACGTCACAAAATTGCACCTTTCCGGGCGCAACTACGACCCAGAAACGCGTGGTCCCAAACTTGGCTTCGAGGCGCCCCCGACCCAAGACCTAGAGAATCCTACACTGGAAGAGCTCGCGGCAGACATTGAGGAGGATGTGAAGCAAAAGGCAGCCGAAGACGCGCAGGACGACAAGGGTATCGATCTGTTCAAACTTCAACCGAAAAAGCCGAATTGGGACCTGAAGAGAGACTTGGAGAAGAAGCTGGAGATTCTCAACGTTCGGACGGACAATGCTATTGCGAAGCTGGTGAGGGAACGCATCACAGGAGCTCAGAAAGCGGCTACACAGACCAAGCAAGTCGACGCAGGCAGCAGAGAGGGCGACGCAGCTGGAATTGATGGTATTGCATTAGTGGAGGGAGTGCGCGTACGCGAGAGGGAAGAAGAGGATGAGAGACGAGAGAAGGCGGATGAGGAGGATGAAGATTTGGCTGTTTAAGCAGCAAACCCTGGCGCGAGTGGTAGAACGCCCTTGTATTTTACAGTTGCGGAGCAGGCATAGACTCCATTTGGCCTGCGTATAATTGATACCCCATAGCTACCTATTCAGGGACTGTGTCAACGCCAGTCTCTTGGAAAATGGACTGAGACTGCGCTCTCGTTCTGGCTGTCGCTCAGATCCACCCCCCTGCCTTTGGTTCTCACCACCTCGGCCCAGTGTAGGCTGAGGCTCGTCTCGATATCCGTCGTTTCTGCCAGCACGTCGACTTGGGCCGCTTTGTGGCCTCGCACCACGACGGTCGGGAGACCGGGACAACGACCGCCTGCTCCCAACAGCATCCATACCACGTCCTGAGGTGGATGAATCCCTGGAATCGGGCGAGTAGCGCGCATGACTCCTGGCCGTTGGTCTAGCGTGATCCGCATCCCTCTGACGATAGTTTTGCCCCTGGGTTCCGACGGGTGAACGACTGTCCCGCGAAAGTGATCTCTGGCGGCGTCGAGGCGGAGACTGAGTCCGTCTGCTTGCTGCTGACCTTCTTGAGACAGAGCGACCGTCGTCGCTCTCCGGACTAAACGACCTCTGTCTCCGCGGAGCAGAGGCGGGAGATGGTGAGCGCCGTCTAGGCGGAGGCGAAACAGAGCGGTTTGTTGAGATGGTGGAAACGGAGTCAACAGACTCGGATCGCCTGCGCTTACTCTCTGTTTGCCTGATGAGTTCGTCGTCTCTCTCGTCTAGCTCCCTCTTTCTCGCTCGCTCAGCTTCCTTCTTCGCGAGCTCCTCGTCAGCGATACCTTTCCTACTCCACGACTTAGCTACATTGATCACATGAAATACAAACGAAGGTGAGAAACTGACTTTCTTTGCGCATCATCTGGCGTATCGTTTGTCAGTTTGGGCATCAGCTTCGGGTTGCGCAGCTGTTGAGTTCGGGACGGCCGAGACACATATGGTCGGGCCGTAGCCGACTCCTTGCACTCATAAGAGTAGTGACGTTCTGTGAGAGTCAGCTTGATTATTGCAACGTATGGTTTGCTTGTAGACTTATCTCTTTTGAGACACTTTTGACATTGGACGTTTGCTGGGGTGGACTGGCGAGGTCCGCCACGGCCTCTGTAGGGGTGCATTGAATAGTTCCGCTACTTGAGCGAAGGGTTTGCCGTAATTTGAATAGCCGTCGTTGCGCTGGCGTCTTCAATCAGGCTCTTGTTGGAATCGCACTGTTGTAAGTCTGGACAGAGATTGATGGTCCGATATGATGAGATCAAGCGGATGAGATTTTCTTCCGTTTTCTTGCTTGGGGCGCGAGCCTTTGGTACAGCAATGGCGTTTTATTATTAGTGACAGGTTCTTTGGTGTTTTGCCGTTGCAGCTGAATTTCAGTTGTAGCCAGCTCTGTCGAAAGTGGTTTACTTCAGCGACAGAGGAATGAGGTTTGGCTCCAACGATGGGCAACTCGGACGCTTATGTAAGGTGGAGGAAATGATCGGAAAACCTGCACCAGCCCCAGAGGCACCCGCCACAAACCTAAGGTTTCCGTTAGGAATCTGCCGGCACTAAGCCACTCTCGGCACAGCCTCTGGTCTTTTTGTCTCTCACCAACCAACCTACCCTACCCAGGCCCGAGACCTGCTTGATGGTCATCAGAATTCCCGTATTCCATTCCCAATCATACCCGACTCTTCAGCCTGACGTCCCACAAGACGTTGCGGAGGGGATGGCAGCCGTCTGACACCACTTTCATCGACTTGAGACCGTGGTCCGCTCGATTGGGAGTTGCCAACACTGAAGCTTCTCGCTAAGGTTCTATACTACGTCTCTGCGACCGGAGATACCTCGCAACTGAGGGAACAGAGAGAGAGAGAGATTGAGAGAGAGTGTGTGTATGTGTGAGAGGGCCTCACGCAACACGAGTGTGAGATTGAGACACAACGTTGTCATCGGATTACGGATATCGGTACCTATTGAACCTAACTAGCGAGTGAGGAGTGCGTGAGTGACTGATCTCGCACTGCAAGTTACCCGGGGTGAACAAGAGCTGAGAAGTCGTTGGCTCTGTTCTCCAGTTTCCCCATCCTCTTTTTTCCCTTTGCAGCGCAATCCCAAAAACCCACACCACAGCTCTGCCAATTCCCTCCCACTACCTTAAACCATCGTCTGCACCACACCACACCACCCACACCACACCCCTCTCCCCCAAGCCCGTGACGGACTATCCGCCTCGCAGGCCGCCAAAATTTCACGTCGCCTCGTCTCAACCGCTGCGCGCCTATCTACCAGCTACCTGCAACCAAACCTTTCCCACAACCACTGACGGATAGTCACTCAGGCGCACATCTATTCGACAACGAAACACGCAACGGACAACTCCCATTTCTCCCCTGCGACGAGAAACTGGGTCCATCATTCACCCAACATTCAGGAATACAAAAGCTACGATGACGACCTTGTCCCGACGATGATCCACGGTATTTCTTCCTCTGCAGGCTCGCCTTGATCCAGTTTGTTCCTTGCTTTCGGACCTCGTCTTTAATCCTTTTTCGACCCGATCTCTTATTTCGTCTCATCGCGCGCCTACCATTCTACCTGCGCGAAGCTACTTCATTGGACGACTTTCATTTCCATCTCACTGCCCACGGCTGAAGCTGGGCCATCCTCCAAACCTCTTCTCTGGCTATGGCTACAGCCCAGATGTCATCTGACATTCCTAAGCCATCTTTCGCAAAGGTGCGATTTGCTCCCGAGCTACCCCTCGTTCTCGAAGCTCAGTAGTTGCCTAGTGATGAATGCTGACAATCTCTGCGCTATTCTAGGTCGCTGCATCGGCATCAAAAGATTCCCAACCCGTCACTACCGTCAGACCAGTTGCTGCGCCAGCTCAAGCCCGTCCCAGCCAAGCTTCTCCTACCGGGGCTGCCTCTATACCCGCATCTGCCACCTCAGACGCAGTTGATACTCGCCAATCCGCAATCATGAACTCCACGAAGTCTGCGCCGACTGTCGCTAAGCGCGAGCCCACCCTGTCCAAGAAGCCCGAAGCGACCGGTGCCGTATTGGATGGATTGAAGGATTTGAGCATTGGGCAACCGACACCGAGCCTCGTTGTGAACGGAACAGGCTCTTCGTACGCTGAGCGATCAAAATCTATAACCAAGGATGGGTCGGACGACTCCCAGAGAGCTGACTCTAGCTCGGAGCTCGGTACCAAGCCTCCCAGTCTGGACGGAAAGAGTATCACGTCGGGAACGACCTTTGCGCTGGACGAGAAGGAATCCCTGAGGCCAGATGACAGTGCCAGCGTCAAAGCCGCCGCTGCCGAGGACGACGATTCCTTCTCATTCCGAGGGCCAAATCTACCAAACTCCAGAATGGGTTCCGACATTGCGGCGCGTGCTAGAGGCATCATCCAGCTTGGCGACATGCCCGATCGCCGTCTAGCCCAACCTATCTCCGGCTCCTTGAGCCAAGGCATGATCACACCGCAGAGTGCTTCGTCAGATCAACCACAGATGCCCATCCCTAACGCTCTGTCTGCTAATCTCCCCGACTCTGCCAATCTTTTGAATACCATTTACGGACAGGCACCGGATGAAAAACTCTTGGAGGCTATGGCTTCCCCGAAGGATCGGCTGTTTCTATTGCGATTGGAGGCCGAATTGATCAAATTTGTTCAAAATTCCAAGTGAGTACCGACGGATTGAATCAATGTGCAGTCATTAACAGCGATATCAGAGACCCGTACATGGACTTCCCGCCTTCAAATTCATTTTGTAGGATGCTCACACATAAGCTGGCTGACTACTACCGCATGACGCACCAGTATGAAGCTCGTGTGGGATCTGTCCGAATCTTCAGAACCCCTTACGCCAGAGTACCTGAGTCGCTTGCTAGTATCGCTGCTCCGGAAACCAATGCCGAAACGCCTCCTCCTCCAGCGGTCCTGCCTCGGAAGATCATGCGACGTGGGGAGGATGGGGAATTCGGTAGCAACAGCGCTTCTCCATCCAAGGCCACGTCTGAGACCGGCAGTGACTCTAAGGATAAGTCTGCTGCGGCAAATCAGAAGTATT
Source organism: Colletotrichum scovillei (assembly GCF_011075155.1). Lineage (NCBI taxonomy): Eukaryota > Fungi > Ascomycota > Sordariomycetes > Glomerellales > Glomerellaceae > Colletotrichum > Colletotrichum scovillei. The sequence continues at coordinate 2,800,841 of NW_023336259.1, forward strand.
CCACCCTCTCCTCTCGAATGATTGCAACTTACTGACGTGTTCAGATTGTCGCGAGAGCAGCGTGAAGAAGCGTACAAGCAAGCCCGAGAGAGGATATTCGGCAATTCTGAGAAGACTGGCGAATCTACGCCTGGTATGTGTGACTATCACGTTTCCTTCGAACCGCCACTGATCGTGTTCCAAGATAACGAAATTGAGAATGGCGTTTCACGTGCCAGCTCCGTTTCGGCGAGGGAAAAGCCTGGTGTCAGCAAACGGGGCAAGACTGGGAAGCAGAGACGGGATGATTCAGACAGTTTCGACTCGAGGCACAACTACACGCCATACTGGGGCCCGCAGCAACAGACTTGGGTGCCTCAACCTCAGTATGTTCCTGTGTCAAACCAGTACGGTGCGCCGGTGCAGCAACCGTATCCCAACCAAATCCCCGCAGCCCCTTACAACACCACACCCACGCAAACATTTGCTCCCATGATGCCTAACGCGGGCTACAATGCGGGTTATCCTAACATGACACCGGTAAGAAAACCCTTCCTTCCTCAACTTCAGAAAGCTGACCGGGACTAGTATCCGCCTCCGGCAAACCAGGCCCAGTTCCAAGCTCCTCCGAATGCAAGGAGCTATGGTGGTTCTGGCCCTACTCCTCCACAGCAAGGTTGGCAACCACAACCAGGGTTCGGACCGGCGCCGGTGCCGATGACTCCACCTTCAACGGCTAACGCCACGGCTTATACGCCTCGGGGCATGTCGGCGCCGCCCAGTCAAAGCACTGTTCCGTACATGTATGGGCAGTTGCCGGCCAACATCAACCCGAACGACCCAAAGAGCCAGCATCCCATCCCCGGCAGCTACAATCGCCACGCCTTCAATCCCAAGACGCAGTCATTCGTCCCTGGGGGTGGCATGTCTCCGATGCAGCCACCACAGCCGCCATTCAGTGCTCCTGGATCTCACCACGGTAGCCCCCAGATCGGCTCACCACATCTGGCATACGCCGGTTATCAGCAGCAAGGACCACCAGCACCTTACGGCTATGCCATGGCGAGGCAAGGATCGAACAACTCGATTCCTTCGTACCACCCGCCTCCGCCCCAGCACCCTCATCACTTGAACCCTATGCCTCAAGCACCGGTTCACCATATTCCTCAACATCCTCCGCAACACATCCCACAAAACCCCTCCCCTCATATTCCCAACAAACCCGCCATCCCTCAGGGTCCGGCTGGACAGACGTTCAGCCACCTGCCCCACTACGGCAACCCTGCTACTTTGCCGCAAAAGCCAAACATGGGTATTTAGGTACGCGCTTGATGTTGTTGGACGGTCCATGGCAGAATGAACGGCGTACAGGGGTTTTCAAGGTACAGCATACTGGCGTTCACACAGGAGGGATAGGATGGCATCAGATCATGTAGGCTATTGCATGCTAGAACACTTACGCACCTTAATTATCACTCAAACCTTTTTTCAAAGTATTCGTACGTCGCAACCTGAACAGACGACTCTTGTGTGGGTGTGTGTGTGTCTTGAATATTTGCATGAAAGCGTGAATAATCATCATTGCAACTGCCTAGCGCATTCTACCCTAGGCCGTCTAATTCTGCTACTGCCATAACGCCAGGATGGTTTTATCAAGTGTGGGTTCCTCATGATGCCATGCTTGCTAACCTTGCGGCAGAAAATTACCCAGCATCGCGGGCCAGCTTGTCCTAGGTCTCTTTCAGCCTCTCGACCTCCTATCTCCTTTTTAAGGGGTGTTAGGTTTGGTTCAGTCCTCTCTTCCACATGGCTTTTGCATGTAAAAGGAGAAATTCCTCTCTTTTTCTTTTCTTTCTCAAACAAATTAGCTTGTCCCCTTTTTTCCTTTACTCGGTAGGTTCCCTCGGCTCGCGAGGCTCGCGGGGCTCCCTAGGCTCTCCCCTCTGGCCGCCACCACCACGACCGCTGCCGCGTCCGCCGCGCTTGCCGCCACGCTGACCACCCCGCTGCTGCTCGCCCTTCTCGCCGCCCTCGGTCGTCTTGCCCTCGCCGTCCTTCTCGCCGCCGGTGAGGTTGGCAACAGCCAGCCGTTGCGACAGGTCGATCTGGGTGCGGATGGTGTTGGCCAGGTAGGAGACCATGAGGACGTCCTGGATGTGGTTGTTGAAGTCGTGCTCAATCTGCTCGGGGTCGACCTTGGGGGCGAGGGAGAGGGCGTTCATGAGGTACTGTCCGAGGGCCTGGTTGGGCTCCTCGTCCTCGTCGAGGATACCGTTGACCCAGTCGCTGACGCGCTCGATGAGGTTGGCGCCGGACTCGATGGAGCGGGCGAGGCCCTCAATGTCGGAGACGACGGGGGCGGTGCGGTCCTCGGTGTCCTTGGCCATGGAGATGGCCTCGAGGGCGCTGCGCTCGGCGTCGCCGTACATGAGCTTGTGGGGCACCTGGATGAAGAGGCAGCTCTCGGCGGCGCGCTCGGCGTTGACGGCAACGGGGGCGGAGATGTAGCATCGGGCCTCAATGTCGGAGGTCGGGTCGGTGCTGATGGTGAGGTGGACGGCGGGGTGGGGGAACGTGCCGGTCTCGGGGGAGGCGAAGAAGTTCTGGATCAGGGCGGAGAAGGAGTTGAGCTCGTGGGTGGTGGTGTACCAGCCCAACAGGGACTCGCGCGGGTTGGCCTTGAGGGTGAGGGCGAGCATGTTCTTCTGGTAGTCGACGTCCACCTCGACCTGGTCCTCGTTCTCGGTGTGGGGGATGGCGAAGCAGGAGCGCACTTCGACCTCGGTGCCATCTTCGGAGCGGACACCAACGAGGGCGCCGATAACGCGGGTTGATTGCGTATCGCGGATGTCTCTTCGCACGGCATGGTCGAGAATGGAGAGGATGGCCTGGAAGGAGGAGGTGGGGTTAGCGACGAGCAGTTGGGGTTCCCCACGGGGGGTAAGCTGTATTGATGATGAATGTGTATATATGTCATGGCCTTGTTAAGGTCTATGACATGTCTCGGGTAATGATATCAGGTCCTGCAGCGTAGCAAGAGGTGTCGTACCTGGGGCTGAATGTTGACGGTGAGCGGGGCAATGTTGCCTGGGATGCCAATCGTGGCCGGCGCGATGGGCCGCGAGAGGTGGAGGAACTTCTCAGTTTCGGCGACAGCCATGCTGGGCAGGTTGGATCTCGGGTCGTCGAGGTTCTTTCGAAGGGGGAAGACCTGCGGTTGAGGAGGAGATATCGAGAAGAGGAGGGGAGGGGGAGGGCGGGTTTCGGGTTGGTGGTGATGCGCGGGCCAAAAATTGAAGAGTGGGTTTGGGGTCTCTGGTCGGAGCGTTTTTTCGCGATAGGTCGCTTCAAAAAATCGTCGAACTCTTTCGCTTTCTCCTAGTGGGCAGTTTGCCGATTTTGCGATTTGTGGTTGGCCCCTACTGGGTTGTGCGCGCTAAGATAAGACACGATAACGGCCTCTGTGGCGGAAGTGCCCCGCTGTGGCTAGTGACTAGTGTGGGATTTTCTGCAAGGCTCATATGGCCGACTTACAACATTTTTTCCGTCGACCAAGTGAATGATTTTTGCTTCAGTGAACAACATTTTTAACCCTTTTTTTCTTCTGAAAGCTTATATCTTGCTGTCTATGTTCACGCAGAACTTCAGTGACAGATCGTAAGATATCATGGGCCCCAGAGGTAGAGGTCGGGCCGGATTCCGGGGAGGAAGCAGAGGCGGTGCCCGTGGTGGTGGCAGAGGAGGTGCAAGAGGGAGAGGAGGCGCAAGAGGCCGAGGTAGAGGAAGAGGAGGCAGAAGGTTTGATACTGCGCGTCTGGAAGAAAAAGAGTATGTTTAACCTTCCCGAACATTTTGTGAAAAATTATGAAAATCTAACACTGTCAGGTCTTCAGATGATGAGTCCCAAGAAGAGGGAGACTCTGAGGCAGAGGAGGATTCTGATGTCTCCATGTCTGATGATGAGGATGAAGATGAGCAGCCCCAAAACACACGGCCTTACATGGCGCTCCTCCAAGGATTTAAGGAGTCTTCAGAACCAAGTGCCAAAAGACGGAAGCTCGAGAGCGGCAAATCAGAAGCGACCGCCAAGGCCGAGTCTGAGTCCGAGTCTGAGTCTGAAGCTGGATCTGGAAGCGATTCTAAGTCTGATGGCGATGAGGCCGAGGAGGAGGACAAAGATGTTGACAGGGTCGAGGAGGCTGAAGACCCGATGGCTGATTTGGAAGAGGAAGCGGAGCAGAGCGACGATGAAGACGACGTCGATGCCTCAGATCCATTCGACAACCACTTCGCTACCCCTGACGAAAATGTGACGGCGAAGAGAGTCAAGGCGATCCAGAAGAATGACTGGACTTTCAAGCGGACAATGTCCAAGGTTTCAAAGGCCGTGGTGACGTACCCTCAAGCGGAAGGAACGGACGCCCCGACGATCCCATCACCGATCGCCGGCTTGGATAGCCTCAAGCTCAAGCAAAAATTGCGGGAGACCGCCTCGAAGAAGATTGGCTCACTCGATACGCTGCAACGAGCGATTGCTCCGACGATATTCAATTACAACGACGTGTTGTACGATAACCGAAACACTCAGAACTCCAACGGCTTACGGCAGCTTGTATGCTTACACGCCGTCAACCACGTCTTCAAGTAAGGGACCTACCTGGAGGTGACTTGCCTTGAATTTCAAATGCTTACATACAAACAGGACCAGAGACAGAGTCATCAAGAACAACTACAAACTCTCGAGAGAAGAGAATGCCGATCTCGAGCTCAGAGATCAGGGCTTCACGCGCCCCAAGATCCTATTCCTACTGCCAACAAGACAATCCTGCCTAACAATTGCAAACACAATCGAGGATATGTGCGCGCCGGATCAGCGGGAAAACAGAAAGCGGTTCGACGATGCGTACACCGACGAGGACGTCAAATTCGGAGACGACAAGCCCGCCGACTTCCGCGACCTTTTCGAGGGCAACGACGACGACATGTTCCGGATCGGTATGAAGTTCACGCGCAAGACCGTCAAGTACTTTTCGCAATTCTACAACTCGGACATCCTGCTCGCCAGTCCCCTGGGCCTGCGCATGGCCATCGGCTCCGACGAGGACAAAAAGAAGATGGACTACGACTTTCTCAGCTCCATCGAGATGGTTGTCGTCGACCAGGCCGACGCCCAGCTTATGCAGAACTGGGAGCACGTCGAGTACATTTTCGAGCACATGAACCTCCAGCCAAAGGACGCCCACGGCTGCGACTTTGGCCGCGTGCGCAGCTGGTACCTTGACGACCAGGCAAAATACTTCCGTCAGACCATCGTCCTCTCAGGTTTCAACACGCCCGAGCTCACCGAACTCTTCCGCACGCAGTGCCACAATTGGGCCGGCAAGGTCCGCTTCCAGGCGGACTACCCGGGCGTCCTCACGCAGCTCGGCATCAAGGCCCGCCAGACCTTTTCCCGCTTCGAGTGCCGCTCTCTCGAGAAGGAGCCCGACGCGCGCTTCGACTATTTCGTCTCGGCCATCCTCCCCTCCCTCATCAAGCGCGCGAGGGACACCTCAGGCACCCTCATCTTCATCCCCTCGTACCTCGACTTCGTCCGCGTGCGCAACTACTTCTCCGCCAACCCGGCCGTCGCCGCCCTTTCCTTTGGCACAATCTCCGAGTACGCCGACGTTCCCGAGGCCTCGCGCGCCCGCTCCCACTTCATGACAGGCCGACATAAGGTGCTCCTCTACACGGAGCGAGCGCACCACTTCCGGCGGACGCCGATCCGCGGCGTCCAGCGCGTCATCATGTACGGCCTGCCGGACAACCCAATCTTTTACCGCGAGATCGCGGGCGACTACCTCGCGCGCAGCGAGCAGGATATGAGAATCGAGCCTGGCCAAGGCACCGTGCGCATCATGTTCTCAAAGTACGATGTCATGAAGCTGGAGCGCGTGGTCGGTACGCAGCGCGTAGGCAAGATGATCCAGGAGAAGGGCGATACCTTTGATTTTGTGTAAGAAAAAGGAGAAGAGCGCAAGATAGATGTGTTTTGCTGCCACATCATGGCAGACGTTCAAAAGTTATCTTTTTTTGGAGCTTCCGTAGTATACATGTATACCCTACACGACAGTAATCTATAGACTGGCCAGGTATTTCCCTCTTGATAATACACCATTCCTATCAGTTACATTTTCTTCTCACGCCACATCGTTCTCTCTGCTTTGAGCAAAGTTTTTGCCCCTATCCGGCAGACGACAGATCTCCTATATCGACTGAGATCGCATCAAAACAAAAGCCTCGACTCGGCTTTACGCCTTCTTGGCGGCCTTCACCTTCTTAGCCTTAACCTTGGCTCCCTCCAACAACTCCTCCTTCTTCGCCGCCTTGGCATCCGACCGGGCCGTGAGCAGCCTGAAGCTGGCCACCATGTCGTCGAACGCCGTCTTGCCGTCCTTGCGGTACCTCGTCACCTTGGCGACGTTCTTCTTGGTCAGGTCGGTGCTGCGGTGGCCGGAGTCCTTGTCGTGGGCGACGGCCTTGGCCGTCATCATGAAGCGCACGTCGCGGGGCCCGTCGACGAGCTCGAGGATCGCGGAGGGCGCCTGGTCGTAGGTGCTTCGGGGCTCGGTGCGCAGCACGCGCGTGTAGCCTCCCGGTCGCTCGGAGTAGCGTGTGCGGAGCTCGCCGAAGAGCTTGGGGAGGAGGTCGTGGGGTGTCTAATGTTACGTCCTTTTGTCAGTTTCGGTTTGTTCTTTTTGCACCTCCGTCTCTGTTTGGGGACCAGTAGCTTCTTCCATCTTGAAGAGCTGCCGAGACCACCAGGGGTGGTTTGTCCAACTCACGTAGAGAATCGCCTGAGCTTTCCGCCTCGTCTCCTCGTTGTCGCGCTTCGCGTAGGTGATGAGCTTCTCAGCGAGGCGCTGAGCCTCCTTGGCCTTAGCAAAGGTGGTGTGAATGTGCTCGTGAGCGACGAGGGAGGTGACGAGGCCGCGAAGCAGGGCCTGTCGTGCCGACGAGTTGCGGCTCAGATGCCTGTACTTGGTGAGACCTCCCGCCATGGCTGCTGTGAATGTGTTGAAGTCGTCTCAATTGAGGGAGGGAAGTGGGCGGGAGCAACCCGTTTGGTTTCGTTTTCGTCTGTAGGCTGCACGGGAACAGCTGCTCTGCGTGGTGAACAGGTCGGTGGACTTCGGAGCAGTTTGAGGCTATCGAATCGAATTGGATCGTCCAAAAAGCCGTGCTGATAGCCCTTTGGAGTCGCTCGTTGCAATCCGTCGGCTGTCGTCTCCCAAATTTTTGGCGCAGGGTGCTTCGGAGCCTCTGGTTGGCTTAGAGGGACAATTAGGCGGGGACTGTAGTTCAGTGTTCCTGCCGCCAGATGCTAAGGCACCTTGACCCCTGCCCGTCGCCGAAATCCACCCGGGGAGGCTGAAAGTCGCTCGCTCGCTCGCAAGCCCGATTAATTAACGTCATTCCGCACCGAAGCTGCCCGTCCCGCTTCTCGGAGGTCAATTCAGTGACAAGCGACAACGCCAATTCGGTTCGACTTCCTACGACGTGCTTGCTCCAATTGCATCATGAAACCTTGAAGCCGAATACAATCTACGGAGAGGAACCATAATATCAAATCCCAGTCTTCAATTGCGCCCGTCGCATTTGGACTGGATCAACAGCCATCATGGGCTTCACCACTGGATTCGTACGCTACACTCCTCATCCTCTCTTTCTCTCTCTTTCTTTCTCTTGCACTCCAGAAACCTATGACGGAGATTTTATACACGTACTATTGGCATATCGTATAGCTAACTATCATACCTCATCAAACAGACCGGCGGTGTAACCGTAACCCTAGGCGTAGCCTACCTCACAGTCCTCGCCCACCAACGCAACCGCGAAAGCCAATCCCACACCCTCCGCACCCAACACCACGTCCTCTCTTCCCTCCTCGAGCCCCAGATCCGCATCCCCCCGCCCCTGACCCGCGCCGAACAGGCCGTCAAGGACCGCGAGACGCTCCTCACCTCCGCCAAAGACCGCTGGAACCGTGAGGTCGAGAACGCCGTCCGCTGGGCGCAGCGCACCGACTGGGGCGAGGTGCGCGAGGGTCTCGAGAGCGGCGCCGCGCGCTTCTGGGGCGGCACCATTGAAAAGGCCGGCGAGGCGGAGCAGGCCGTCGAGAAGAGCGCCGTCCCGCTGGCCAAGGAGGCTTCGGCGAAGGGCGCTGCCGCTGCGGAGGCGTCGGGTGCGGAGGTCAAGAAGGAGGCGCGCAGCGCGTGGGAGCGCGCGAGGGAAAAGAGCCTTGCTGCCGAGGAGGCTGCGCGCGCCAAGGCCGTCGAGGCGAAGAAGCTGCTCGACGCGAAAGCCGCCGAGGCCAAGAAGATTGTCGACAGCAAGGCCGCCGAGGTCAAGGCCGTTGTCGGCGACGTGGTGGACAAGGGACGGCGCCAAGGGGAGGCGGTGCTCGTGGCGGCGAAGCAGGCGGTGGGCGTGGCCGAGGACAAGGTCAGCATCAAGGCCGACGGCGCGGTGGCGCCTGCGACGACGCCGGTGCAGAAGGCGCTGCACCAGCGGTATGAGAAGCCGAGCGGGCTGACCAAGAGCGTCAAGGAGGTGCTGGCGGAGCGGTACCGCAAGATGGACGAGCAGGATAATACGCAGCTTCGGGGTATTTGATTTGCCGCGGTTTTTTGAACCACCTCTCTCTCCCGATCGTCAACTTGACAGACGCGGGATTGAGGGGGGGGGCGGGAGGAGAGCGGATGGTGGGATTATTGTACTACCAACCAGACCACACATATAGAATGAAAAACGGCAAGCCTCTTGTTTTTGTTTCTTTTTTGTGGAATCGTCAGTCTTCTTCTTTGGCGCCCGCGGGCGGAAGTGGGACATGGACAGGTGTGCGTGGTACAGCCGGGTCATTTTTTACTCAGATCTCATTTGCCTATAGATTATATCATTCAGGGGGGGCTCGCGGAACGGTGGACGAGATCGAGAAAATCGAAGCTTCGCGGAGGACAAGACAGCTCAGCGTCTTCCAACCTCGCCCACGATCATACGCTCATGTCGAAAAGTAGATCACCCCTTCACAGACTTGAGATTTCCAACGCCACTGTCGACTCCAAGTAGGAGCATCTGCACCCAATGAACACCAGCCAGTCATGCCCACAACGCCAACGACCGCGAGCGACCCCCGCCCGCATCTTCATCCGCCTCCGCGACCGCCTCCAACTTTTCCTCGAACGCTTTGTCGACGGGGACGCCACAGCACAAGCCGGCTTCAGAACCTATAAGGCGCACCGGGACGCGCGATGGCTCGCCAAGGATCGGGGCCCTGCGTCCGCGGCGCTGGCTGCCGTGTCGAATACCGAGGATGAGCCGAGTCGCCGCAGTAGGAAGCGGAGTGCGGCTATGCAGCAGGGGAATCTGGATGTTGCGGGTGGTGGTGGTGGTGACGATGTTCATGAGGGGCTGGATGTTCCCAAGACCAGGGAGAAAGGCAAGGAAAAACAGGTGACGGGGATTCTAGGCCACGATGCTGGGAAGCCATCTACTTTGGAGACGACATCATTGAACGGAATAGAAAAACGGCAAACCAGAGCCCCTTCCCAGCCGCGCAGTCTCTCCAGATCAAGTACGCTTTCATCCATCGTCTCCTCGACCTTCCTGGGAGGTAGTCAGAGACAGCGAAGGAGGGGGAGGAAGAGGGAGAGGTCGGACGCTAGGCCGGGCTACTTTGATCCGGACTCATCACCGGCAGTCAGCAAAGCACCCCACGCGCAGACGTCGGTGGTAATGAGTGATACGCTGGAGATGAATGTACCCGTTGAGCTGGCGAGGAGGTCTTGGGGTGTTCCTGTTGGTACTGCGAGGTAATTGTATGGGAATAAGTCAGGGCTCAATTCCGTGTTGTCACATTCTGGAAGCGTAGGGGGCAGGGGTTTGAGGGGTTTAGAAAGTGGCTGGTGGTAATCCAATCTTCCTCGACAACCCTTAAGCTTTTGCTTCGTTTTTAGAACGATTCCCTCTTCTCCACGGCGATGAAGTTGTTTTCCCTCCTTTCATAATAATACTCAAGAAGAAATAACACTGGGCGTCATGCAACGAAAGTAATAACCTCGATCGCCGTATATATCAATTTCATCTGATGACGCAGGATCTCAAATCTCTTATCACGAACATGCCAATATTTAACGAACGTCAAAGGCATCCTTTTTGCCTTCTTCACATTACTATCGCATAACGTATAGGAAATGGTATATAGCACAGTACCGTCAGACTGTGTCTGAGATGAGGGATAGGACCAAGGCTTCTCTAAGCCTTACATTCACACCCCCTATTTTCATCCCAGCAACATGAGTCCCTTCACTCCAAGCGAGTGTGTCCAACGACAAGTCGAAACTTTTTCTTTCGCATGCCCCCCAATATCTCTCCAAGGCCGGTCATATCTGAAGGGGGACTAAACTTACAATCAAAAGAAAAAGGGTGCGCGAGGGCATGTGTTGTGGTGAGGTTGTGGTTTTTTTTTGGTAAGAAAAAAACACAGTGACAATCGCACTTGGGAAAGTGTGTTTGGGTACCAGAGAGACGAAACAGCGGAGGTGAAGTGTGATAAACGCTCTTTGTGTTTGAAACTCATTCTTGCAACCCATAACTTCATCCGATCAAAGTCCTAAGAACGCCTTCGCTGGGTTAGGGTGTACATACTTACCAGGGCCAAGACCCATCTCAACAACGCACCTGTAGCACCTTTCGCGCCGAGCCCCAAGACCAACTTGACCCAGTAACCAAGCCCGCGGACCTGAATACCATTGCGGTCAAAGTCGGGCTTGTCATTTGTCATGCCCTGGAGGCGCTTGAGCTCCTTAGGGGAGTACGGCATGTAACGGACACGGATGAACTTCTCCAACCACGTGGGAGTCTGCGCGACGGAGCGGCGGTGGGTGAAGGCGTCAAAGGACGCGCGACCGCGGTAGTTGCCCGTGCCGGAATCACCGACGCCGCCGAAGGGGACAGTCGACATGGAGGCATGGAAGAAGCCGTCGTTGATGGTGGCACCGCCAGAAGTCACCTCGTTGAGGACTTGAAGCAAGTTAGTATAGTAACCTGTCTAGAAAACAATGGGCTTTACTTACTTCGCTTGCTCTCCTGATCATTGCCAAAAGCGAAGAGCGCCAGAGGCGTCCTGTATACCTGGTTCGCAATGTTGATTGCGTCGTCGAGGGTATCATAAGGCATGATGGCGAAAACTGGACCGAAAGACTCATCCTTCATGACGGAGTCGAGCATGGAATCGACCAGCACGGCGGTAGGCTCAATGTAGAGCTGGTCCTCGTCCAACCCACCACCCATGACAATCTTTCCGTTTGTCTCGTCAATCATCTTCTTGATGCGCTGGAAAGACTTCTTGTTGACGATACGAGAGAAGTCAGGGCTGTTCTTGGCGCCGCTGGGGAAGAACTCCTTGTAAGTAGCGTTGAGGCCCTGGATGAGTTCCTCGACGATGGCACGGTCAGCCAGGATATAGTTCTGAGAAATGCAGACCTGGCCGGCGTTGAGGCACTTTGACCACATGAGACGGCGAGCGGCGAGCTTGACGTTGGCGTTCTTGGTGACGAAAGCCGGGTTCAGACCACCCAATTCGAGGGTGACGGGCGTGAGGGTCTCGGCGGCCTTCTTGGAGATGATCTTGCCGACGGCAGTGCTGCCCGTGTACATGATCTTGTCCCACTTGACGTCGAGAAGAGCCTGAGTCTCCTGGACGGCACCGTTGATGACGGTGTAGGCCTTTGGGTCAAGAGCAACCTCGAAAATCTTGGTCAAAACCATGGCAGTGGCCGGGGCGCTCTCGGAAGGCTTCAGGACGGCGGTGCAGCCGGCGGCGATGGCGCCGATGATGGGAAGAAGAGTCAACTGGACGGGGAAGTTGAAGGCGCCGATGACGAGAACCATGCCCAGGGGCTCCTTGCGGATGCGCGGCTTCAAAGCGGCGTAGGTGAGAGGCACATCCTCGCACTTCTCCTCGGCGGCGAACTTGCTGAGGTTCTTGAGCATGTAGAGGCAGTCATTGGCGCACCAGTCAACCTCGGAGAGGACAGCCTCGTGCTTGCACTTCCTCAGGTCCTTGCGCAGGGCATCGCAGAGCTGTGGGGAATAGTCCTTGATGGCCCAGTAGAGCTTACGGAGCTGGAGAGTGCGGTACTTGAGATCCTTGGTCTTGTTAGAGCGGAAGGTAGCGCGGATGGTGTCTGTGAGGCGGTAGATGTCGTCGGTTGAGGTGTGAGTGAACTCGGCGATCTTTGTGTCGGTTGCGAGCGACATTTTGATGGCGTTGAGATGTGCGGTTCTTCAGTGTGTAAGGGACGGTGCTGCTTTCCTGGACTTCCTTTGTTGCGATGAACCGGACCTAGGGAGAGGAGAGGTTCGTGAGGGGAAGTTGGCAATGGTCGGGATTCGGGGTCGCGGAAAAGAAGAGGAGGTGGTGTTGGTGGTGGTAGATAGAGTTGTAAGGGTTGCCTCGACTTATGTAGTCCGAGTAGCAAATATCAGCAGCCAAGCCGATGCAGAGGGCGTCGGTAGCTTTGTAGGGGAAAAGTGATGGATGCGACAGAGCTCCACCGTGTGCTCGGCCTCCGTGTCGCGTGGGTGTAATGGATAGGTACCTTAGTACGTACGCGAAGTGAGGTACCGTGTAGCAAGGTAGAGAGGCACCTTGAATGTGCGGGCAGGGACTTCCGGGTTTAGAAACCTCGGCGCATGAGTGGCATAACAGGTGATGTATCTTATTAAGGAGAATGTAGGAAAAGGTCAACCGGGTCCTTGGGACTTGCTGAATTGTTCAGTGGTTGTCGAATCCTCACTTCTGGGATGTGACCAGCAATATTGTTATCCCGTGGGTGACGCGGAAAAAGAACTATCTGCAGTATTATGGGTGCAATGGCTGATGGCGGGACTTGTATGATGCGAGTGCGAGTGGTGATGTATTACTTGTCTGACCCGTACAGCAAAGAGAGGGGACGGGATAAGGTGAACGCTGGTGAGTGCAGGCAGGGGGAAGGGAGGCAAATGCGCTGCACTGCACGTTGGAAACGAACTCGTTTCCCCAAGAAGGCGCGGGCAGGGAAGCTACGGGAACGGTGCGGTGCGCTAGACGCATGTGAACGGCACCCAGCAGCACTGTTATCCTTCTTCCTTTCCCCTTCACGGTATACCTTATTAAAGGTAGAAAGGGCTACGACTGATCCGTACCGAATGGCGCCGCATAATAGGACGGACAGGGAAAGGAGGCATAGATGTCCCGACGGAGCGGGCTGCGACGGGGACACCGTCCCATCCTGTCCATGTCCTGCGCTGTGGTCCATCTGCCAACCGCTCTATCTTTTCCATAGATGATTATTGCTGTCGTGGTCATGGAAGCTCTTCGTTCTTCTCTAGTTTGTTCCTTGCTCAAGCTAGAGAACCTTTCGAAGAGGCCAACAGCTTCAGGTGAACCGTCCATCCTCACGGTCCATGTCAGATAACACTTAACAAGATTGACGAGCGCATGCTTGAGCTTTGAGGTTTCCTTAGCTAAAGTCCGAGGCAAAAAAAGCTTGGGAGCTCTAGCCAGGTCGCGCCAGGCTAACTTGGTTAAGACGGGATCACCCAAGACGGCGCCGCCGCTCGCCAATCCCGCTGCTCCGTTTCTTCCCCACATAGGTACAGGGCGCCACCCCCTGCCCATTTGCACCTGCACGATCTGGTCCTGGCCTGCCGTGCCTGCAAAAAAAATGGTGAGCAGGACATAAGGGGAATAAAATAGAAAAAAGTTGCCGAGGCATCATCACTCAACACAGTTGCAATCAATTGCGGCTGACTAAACGCAAGCAATCCCTGTCCTTGAAAAGGCGCGTCTATTTTCCCAACTCATGTCTAGTGGAGGTCCCCCCTTTTTTTTGTCGGTCGGTGCACTGAATATGATTTTAACCCCATTGTTTCTCTAAAAGTCGATTGGGCAAAATAGACATGGCCACGGAAAGCGGGTGGGTTCCATCCCGGATTGCTGTTCAACGAGATATGCATATTTGAATGACATTGACGGGGGCCGGTTTGTTTATTAATCAGACGAGAATAGATGTGCCAAAGAAGGGACTGTAACCCTCAAACTTTTTGGTCGTCAGTACAAGCTTCTGGTCTTATAAGCTTATGGCACAATTGAAATGATAAGAGGATGCTGTCAGCAATTCGTGGTTCCCGCCTGTGCTTGACAAGCTCTTCTCATCAGCCGGCATTATCCTACAACCAAGCCACGACGAACGAGAAAGCCTTGACTTGTCACATCATATAACATTGATACAGGCATCCAAACGCAAGCCACCGTTGTTTTTGAATTTCTATAAGTCCGATCTGGCACGGATGTATACATGGAGATGTTACAAGGGCAGGCCAAAGTCCCATAAACGGGACCACGCCGCCTAGTCATACACAAGGTTTCTGGTTCGCCCCCGACCAAGTCTGACAAAACAGATCTTGGACAAGAGGAACACCGAGTCTGCGGCACTCAAGCCGAGCAGTGGTAGTGGGTGATGGTGCAAGTACGATCTAATCCTCTACCGGCGGCCGAGACCCTTTTGCTTGTTACCGCCACGGCCCCGGACAGCCACCATCTCGGCCACCTTGCCCTCCGTCTCGGGCGGCGGCGCCGCGAGGAACTGCTCAATCTTCTCCGTGCCGTCGATGACCTGTCCCTCCTCCAGCTTGCCGGCGTCGATCTCGAGCGCCCGCAGGCGGAAACCGTCGAGCTCCTTGCGGCGCTCCTCGTTCATGCGCCACTCCTTGGGGAACTTGGGCTTGTTCTTGAAGACGTGGTGCCGCGTGTCGAGGGGGATGTCCTTGAAGTCATCCTTGGGGTCCTGTTGTAGAGTTTTCCATTGTTAGTCCTTGGTTCTTGTAACAAAATTTGACTTGGCAAGCGTATATCGGGGACGTATATGCACGTGAAATCGTGGAGACAAATGCTTACCTTGGCGCTGGCAATCAGGTCGTCTACCAAGTTGGAGAGGTAGCGCTTGTTCTGTGCCTGGTGCTCGTACTTCTCCGAGCTCATCTTGACCACGTCCGTCTCGGGGTTGTACCGCGGCCCGACAAGCTTGCGGAGCTTGTCCGCCTGCACGTCGGTGAGGCCCAGGTCGGCCGGCGAGAACTGCACAACCACCTTCTTCTCCGCCGGGTGGTGCTCGCCCATGTACGACGTGTACCGGAAGCGCAGCACCTCGTCCTCTTTGGGTGGCTCGAAAGGCTTGGCGAGCTCTGTTTGGATCCGTAGTCAGCACATCGTTCGTTCTGTCCATGTGGAGAAGGAGTGTGAAGGGGGGTTCTGAGGAGCTAAAGGGAGGAGCAGAAATGGGAATTGCAACGTACTGGACAGCAGCGGCATCTCCCACGCCATGATGCGGTGGTAATGTCTGTACTCGCGAATCTCGTCCAGCTTCCCGTGCGCCATGGGCGTGATGTCGTCCTCCTCAAACTCCTCCAACGCGGGATCTATCGGCGCCGTCGGGTCATCGTCATCGTACCAGAACGAATTCCTTTGAACCGGCATCCTCGGCATCTTCGACGATCTCAACGGCGGGAGCGGCCTCTGCTTCGCAATCCGCGCCTTCAAGGACTCGGCCACGGACATGGACTGGAACTCGGGGTCTTGCTTCTGGAGCCTCTCGAGCTTCTTCACCTCTTCGGGCTTGAGGCGCGCCACCAGCTCCTCGACGGTCTCGCGCTTGCGGTCGTACGGGTCTTCATGGATTTCTTCGCGTTCTTTCCGTGCCTGTTGCGTGGTGCTGGCGGTAAATGCTCGTCTCTGGGTCGTCGTCGCCGTCGTCGTCGTGCGGGCTGCGGCGATGCGCGGCGTCGATGGTACCCGACGACTGCTGCGGACGCAGAGTCGGAATGCTTGCCCTGTTGCTGCCATGTTGGGCGTGGTTCCGTTTACATTGGCCAGAGGACAATGCTGGTTTTCCTGGAATTGATCGCGCTCTGCTAAGATGGCCAGTTGGGAATTGTCCCCGGAAATTTTTGGATCAAGCTCCAGCCACACGCGACCCAGCAAGCCACATGTGTGGGTCCATGTGAGGTCGCCGGCGCCACAGGCAGTGTAAGTCGATTCAAGCATGCGCCTTGAGAATATTTAATATTTCAGCATCTGGATTCGTCAAGAACGCCATTTAGTTTCAGGTAGCTAGATAATACGAAAGCATCAATTATTATTCTTTTTTTTCTCATTCGGGCGGATACAGCGCATGTTCATTGAATTCAGTTTGTGATCTGTTATACTGTCATCATTAATGGCCAGTTCCAAACGAACAAATAGTCTCTTTTATGTCAATACTTCTCGAATTTTGCCGCTAGGTCAACTGGAACGCATTGGATCATCTTCCACGCCCGATTTCACGAACAATACTTTGACGATCATATTAAAAATTTCATTATGGTATCGTTAACTCCTTGCGTATCTCAAACAGTATCACTCCATCACATTGTACCCTTAAATGTATCATGCCACTCAAAATCCTGACGGTCTCCGGTTCATGATCCCCGTGCTGAACTGCTTCGCTTTGTCCAATGTGTTCTTCATCCCCAAGAAAGAGGAGCGATGGGATTTCATATCAGGTCTGCTGCGCGAAATGTTAGCTTTGCCATCGTACACAACGGGCTTTAGTATTGAGAGGAAACTCACCTTCCATCCTGACCAACCCACTCCTGTTGCTGCTGCTGCTGCTGCTGCTGAGGCGGCGATCCACTCATCGGACCAAAATATGACTGCTGCTGTTGACTACCCGCAAGAGGCGGGCTATTCTGCCACGCACCCGGCGGCTGGAACGGCAGATCCGGGAACGGCTGCGTCTTTTGCGGCGGCGTTGTCCCCGGGCTGTGCGTCGGTCTGTCAAACGACGACGGGTCGTATGGGGCGTGGTAGTCCACCGACATCCGGCCAAGGTTGGCCGCGGATGCGGCCGGCGGGGGTTGCGAAGCAGAAGCGAGGTGCGTCTGACTGGCGGCGTATCCCGCTCCTCCCTGGTACGTAGGCGCTCCCGGGTACGAGGTGGAGTTCTGGTACGAAGGGCGCTGGTCCATACTCGCCCTACGGAGCGCAGCCGACGGCGCCGGTGGTGAGAATTGGCTGTTTGACACGTTTGACGGCGCGGGTGAGGCGTTTTGGGTGTACGATGCGCCGAACGTCGTCGTGTTGGGCGCCGGCTTCCGTCGGATCGGGGCCTGGCCGGGCGAGAGGAGCGGTTCGCTGGCGGGCAGGCTCTCGGCTTGCGTGGCCCACTGCAGCGTCGGCTGCTTGACAAAGGCGGGCTTCGAGTAGGAGTCCATGCGGGTGAGCTGGTCGAATTCGTAGTGGCCCAGCTGCTCCTCCAGCTGTATTTGCTGGGAGTACCTGCGCTGGGAGGGCAGTTCCGCAATCGTCGTTGGCGGCATCTCCACGGGTTGCTCTCGCTCCGGCACCTTTTCTGGCCGGGGCGGTGGGGAGGTGAAGTTTTGAAGCAACGAGACCTGGGTGACGAGGGCGGCCTCGAGCTCCTCGGATAGCTCTCTCACGGGCCGATAAGCGCTTTCCTCGGACGCTGCTTCGTCGACTCTCTTGGCGCTGTTGGGGAATGACTCTGTCCGAGGGGTGTCTTCATCGCTGCCCTTGTCATTGTCTTCGTCGAAGACGTCGTCTTTGGCCTCAGAGCTCGTTGGCTGCCTGTCATCTTGACTCTGTACCGACTTTGCATCCTCGTCGTCGTCGTAGTTGAGACCCTGGTGTGCGATAGTAGCGCTGCGGATCACTTCGGTCACGGCCGTGTTACCATTCTTCATAGCCTTGCTCAAAGCTGCCATAAGTTCCGAGACGCGTTCCACCAGCACTTCTGTGCAGTCCTCATCGTCACCATATTGTATGGCTGATTGGAGGGCGTTTTCGTTGTCGTTGTTGACGTGGAATATGTCGGCGCCATTATCCAAGAGGAACCTTACGCTATCCGCATCTCCCTCACGCGCAGCAACAATCAAGGGCGTGTCAGCCTCCTGGTCAGCCAGGTTGACGTCGGCACCCGCATCCACAAGAACGGGCAGTGACTCGACGGGAAGGTTGATGACGGCGTTGATCAAGACTGTCGAGTTGTCCCAGCCTCCAAAGACGTTGACTTCGGCCTTGGCTTTGACAAGGAGCTCGAGAATCGCCTGTTCTCCTTTCATGGCAGCGGCGATGATCGGGCAGGTATCTTCTCCAGTGCCAAGGTCGGGGTTGGCGCCACGCTCAAGCAAGAGTGTGACAATTTCCACCTTACCCGATTCGCAAGCGACCTGTAGAGCCGTTCCTTGTGGGAAGTTCTCGTTTGTGGTAAGATCGTTGACATCGGCACCTCGGTTGAGAAGCTCCTCGACCACGTCGTAGTGGCCCTCCGCAGCGGCGGCCTGAAGAGCCCATCCGTTGGGTGCGTCGACATCGGCACCTCTGTCCAGCAGCAATTCGACGATTTTTAGGGTGCCATCATATGCTGCGGCAGTCAAGGCAGTCCCGTAACTGAACGTCGTTAGTCTGGTCCTCCACAACGATGTAGTAGGTTAGGTTGCTTACTATTCTCCAGTCGCGTTAGGGTTGACTTTGAAGTCATCAATCAGCAACCTGACTGTGGACTCCTTCTCGAGATCAGTAGCCTCATACAGACTCTCGTTGAGAATCTCCGGTCTGATGTTTCCGTTGGTGTATTTCCAGACGGCCTCCAAGACTTTGTCTTGATGCTCCGCCGTAGTTGCCGCACTAAGGAAGAGATCATTGCAGTCGAGGCCTCTGCGCTGCTCCAGAAGGATCATGACAATGCCCCAGTTCTCCTCCTCTGCCGCCACCTTCAGCGCAGTCTGGAAGCACTCTTGGGGGTGAGAGTAAGTCAGTAACTTATTGAACACGTCCACTCTGCCAGAAACGGCAGCTTTGATGAAGGCCTTGTCAAACTCTTTGGCCGGGAGCTTTTCAGCATAGGTTTGCGTGAGGTATTCAAACATGGACAGGTCTGCGTGGAGACCAGCCAACGCCAGAGGTGAGTCGATGTTCTCGTCCTCGACGGATAGCGAAACCTGCTTCTCGACGAGTAGCTTGACGGCATCTGGACTACCGGAAGAAATGGCGGCATTCATGACTGGGCCGACATCACTGGCGATAGCGTTGGCATTCGCGCCCCTCTTGATGAGCTTTTCCATGACTTTGACGTGGCCAGCAAATGCGGCCATGTGTAGCGGGGTCTGCTCGCCGATATCGATACCATCGTCGATATTGGCGCCTCTTTTGAGAAGCTCGTCCACGATGTTGGGTCTGCCAATGTATGCGGCGAGATGAAGCTGCGACGAATGTTAGTAACGAGTCAAATTTTCCGAGCTGGCATTCGTTCAAAAATAGGGCAGGATTCAGCCTCACAGGAGTATTGACGAGATTGTCCCTCTTGTTGATCTCGTGCTCATGGCCGTTCTGGATGAGCGCGGAGACAAGCTGCTTGAATCCGACCGCAGCGGCGATATGCAAAGCAGTCAACTCCTTGGCTTCGAAGTCATCGAGCACTTTCGTCATGGACATGTAGACGACGAGCCACCGGTACCGAATTAAAGACTCGGGGTTCTTCCAAAACTCATCTTCGCTGAGATCCTCCGCAATCTCCAGTGTAGCTCTGCTGGCGTGGTGCAGCCAGTGCTTGATGGGGTAAGGCAGCACCTTCTCGGCCAATACTCTCGCCTCTTCGGCCTCGTCGTCTTGATAGCCGTAGGTAGATTCATCGTCGTCCCAGTCCGTGTCGCTGTCCGAATCGTCTTGCTCAGAACCAGTGGCGGCGCTCTCCTCCCCGTCTGCTTCAGATCCTTCACTCTCCTCGTCCTCGTCCTTGGTAGACTGGGTCTCTGCCTCTTCGTTTTCCTCCTGAGCCTCCACAACAGGCTTCACTTCCTCAGGGAAGTTGAATGCATCCTTGATGTGCGCCAAGCACCGGAGCGCAATGATGCCCTGCTGCCACTTGTTCTCGTCATTCGACATGCCGAGCGTCTTTCTAGACGTCTCCTTTTCCAGAAGATGTTCTTTGACGACCCTGTCCATAAAGCCAATAGTATTTTCAGACTTGCCGCTTCTCGTCACCGTCAACAACGGCCTACACTTCTTCACCAAATCTTGAAGCTCGGCCTTTCCCGCTTCCGTGGCAGGGAAGCCCGCCAAAACAACAAGCTCATCCTCGGTAGGCTCTTCAAACGTCAAAACGAGTGTCCGCAGCAGCTCCTTGATCTTGTCGGTCTCCTTTTCGTTGGATTTAAAGATTTGCGCCCACGCAGCGTCCAAGAGAGCCTTAAGCTCCTGAGGCATACCCTCAAGCATGTGTCTAATTTTGAGATCACTTTCTGCTTTAGGGAGCTCCGCAAGCTGCATGCAGGAAAGCTTGATCCATTGACTGTTGGATGCCCTCTTCCCAATCAGACTGCTCGCATAGTATGTGAGCGCCTTGTTGTATTCCTTGTCCTTGCCGAGTTTTTGCACCTTCTCCTGTGCTGCCTTGCGCAGCTCCCGCTGAACCTGGTCGCAGTACTTGTCGTCCTCGAGATCGATGAGTTGGATTCCGTCCACCTTCAACGAGTCTTCCACGTGATGGACTTCTCTACTTGTGAGAAACCATCTGGTAGGCACTCGCTTGTCGTCCTCTGTCTTGAGTTCTTGCAGCTCAGCGTTGAGGAACCGCATCAACTTGACAGTTGACTCGGCATCTTCAGGCAGAACGTGCAAGTTGTTGATGACGAAGTAGACTCTGCGACCGATAAACTCGTCTGTAAGAATATCCTGAAGAGTCTGCCACAGGTTCTCCACCGTGAGATTCGCCGATGTTTTTGACGAGTCTTCGCCCTTCTTCTTCACAAAGTGCTTCGCGTACACAGACAAGGTGGCTTGCTGGCCGATGAGCTGCCGCACCAGCGACTTCAGTAAGTCCTCAGCAGTCAAAAAGTCCGAAGACGGATCGCAGAAGAAGTACGCAACGAGGGCGGCTCCTCGCCCGTGGTTCACCTTTTCGTCGGCTGAGATGATGTTGTCGATGTCCTGGAGGGCCGCCATAGTCGCTCGCGTCTTTCCTCTTCCCTCTGGACCGCGGACGTACAGTGCCTGTCCTCTGTGCTTTTGTGTCGCGCTCCCCGCTTCGTGGTCCTCTTTTAACCACTCCAAGTATGCCTCCGCCTTGGGAATCCAGATCGATGGTGGGAACTGAGGCGCAAGCATTTTGCGCTTCTTCGAGACCTGGCCGCCGTTCAACAACTCCATGACATTGTTGACAACCTCTGGCTCGAATCCGCGGGTTGAGTTGAGTCTATTTTTGGCGACCAGGTTGGCGCCATGAATGAGTCTCTTAAGCGGCTCTCTGACGAGTTGGTACCGGGGGTCCTTGAAGTCGCTAAACTTTACAAGATCTCGATGGTTGGCGGCAAGACCCATCTCCTGGATTCCAGGTAATGTCGCCGACTCTCTAGACACGAAGTCTTGCAGCTTCTTGGAAACAACCGTCTTTGCGATTTTCGACATGGTTGGGCCTAGCTTTGCTTGGGTAAAGTCCGTTGGGTGATTCTCGTAGAAGCAAAAGAGCTGGACGTGCGTGCTCATTTTGGCAGCTAACCGCAGCAAGTCGCCTCGGAGCTCGTTCAAGCTCTCGTCTCCGGGCTTCATCATATCCACCAACGCCGACGACTTGGTGTACCCAAGTTGTTCACCGATACTACCCAGCATGGAGGCGATGGCGGCAACTTGAGCACCGCCGAACGGCGTTCCAAAGAAAGCGCATCCAGCGATGCACTCAAACAGCCTGGGGAAGATTTCCCTGTATGTTTCTGCTGCAAGTGTGATAGCCTTGACATTCCGTAAGCTTCGACTCACTTCATTGATTGAATTTGTAGCCGGATTCTTACCTTTGCAATAACCAGGCCTCCCATGCTGTGTCCGATAAAGACAATGGGGCGATCTCTTATTTTCTAAATCTCAGATTAGATCAAGCTCGCGATTCAGACTTCAGCACAATCAACCTACTTCACGATTCGCTTGCAGCCCTTCCAGCATTGATTTAGCAATGTCTCTCAAGAAAGTCTTGACTTTGAGATCCCCAACCCATGCTGATTCATACTGGTACAAAAGTATGCGAGCCTTGGGGAAGTCCCTCGCCAGGCCATCCTTTTTGCTAGCAGATTCAGACGAGCTTTTCGTAATGCCCTCATAGATTCCGGTTGCCCAGTTGAAGCCCGCTTCCGACTTCCAACTGTCCTCCGGATGGGCACCTAGTCCAGGTACAAAGACGACGCTATCGATTGTGTTAGACTCTCGAAATACCACCATAACTCACAACCTAAGCAGATCGAGACATACTCAACATCAATGGCAGACCCAGTCTCCTTCTGAGGATTGTACAATTCCCTGAAGCCCTGCTGGACCGTCTGATACGTCGTCTTGGGCTTCGGAGCCCCAGTTGCGCCGTGAGGCACCCTCCTCGTTCCCGTGCGGCGGATAGACATGATGGTGACCACTTGCTGCGAAGAAACATACACAACGAAACGAACCTGACAAAACGACAAACGCAACCGCGACTTCCGAGAAACTGGGGATCAACAAGCTTTGAATACGAACCGACCACGGAGCTAGGCACCGGCGTAATAAGCATAGCCTGACAGGGCTGCCACTTTGGGGTCCAAAATGCTAATAAGCCCCCTTCCCTGCAACTGGGCGGCCCGAAACGACCTTAGCGGTGTCAGCCACCCCCATGCATTGTAATCCTGCGATGCCAACGATCGTCCGACTGCGCCAATAGTGTCTTTCAGCTGAACCAAAGCCACCTCTAATTTTGTAGCGCTGTCCCACAAGTAAGCAACTCGTCTCACGCTGCAGTAGCGAGTTCGGGTTCGTCTGTATTCGGAATCTCAACACGGTTTGCTTGCTGCAGGCGGGAAGGCTCTAGGCAATCAAGTCATCTTAAAATGACAGGGGACCGCCACTGTTGGGCCCCTTGGAATCTCGTTGCCTACTCTTTTTTACCAGCCAAATTGGGCTTGTTGGAAAGGTTTTTAATCACGCCGTTGGCTATTTTCGGTCGGGCTTTTACCACCGTTGGAGTTGTTTTCATTGCGGGCGCTTCTGCAAGCAAGAACGGCCTGTCACCAACATCCCGCTTCCCGATAGTGACCGTCTGATAGACTGCGCCTCGGAGGACCGTGATATCTCTCGCCAAGATCAGGGAAGAGCGTCGGGACCGAAAGTTATGGGACCAGCCAACGCCGAAGACCAGCATAAAGCAACATTCGCCGTCCACATGTCAAGCTTCTCGAGTCGCACCATGGACAAGTCGTCTGTGCCCTTTACTGTCCGGGTTCTCGATGACGCCGTCAATCCCGCAGTGACAGTGCAGGAGCCAAGGGACTGGAGCGATCTGCTACCGGCAACGAGCCGAACCAAGCACGATCACATCACCGTGCCGCAAGCCGACGACATTGAGTTTCTGGAACAAGAGCTGCTCGTCCGACGACTCAACGATGTCCAGGATCTTCTCTGGATCTGCGGCCGTCCAATGCCGCCTCGGCCTCTCCATTACCAGACGATATCGCGCGAGATCCACATCACAGAGAATCCCGAACTGCATCTCGTCTGGGCCAAGAATCGAATCTTCGTCAAGCCAATGCCACGGTGGCTGCTGAGCCCAGACTTCTGGGCCGCCAACTTGGTCGAAGCCTCGGGCAATCAGTCTGATCCACGGAAGCAGCAGCTTGTCTCCTGCGCGCTCGGTTTCCTCTTCACTTACACAGCCCTCATCGCGTACGAGAGCGATTTCCGCATAGCCGTCGAAAGAGGCCTGCTCCCGGATCGGATGAACTGGTACCAATGGAAGGCAATATCGGCCCAGATCGCACAGAACCATTGTTATGCGTCCGTCAACCCCCGGTACTGGTACGGCGAGCTTCGTCTCAGTCGGCTGAACAAGATTTACCGCGTCCGCCTGGGATACCTGCTCCGGGGGTATTCCAAGGTAGTCTCCCATGCCGTGTACGAAGATTTGATTCGGGACAACTTTGCAACGCTGGCGGCGATGCTCGGTTATGTTGTCATCGTCTTAACAGCGATGCAGGTCGGCTTAGCCACGGACAGACTCGTTGGTGACAGCGCGTTCCAAAGTGTGAGTTATGGCTTCACAGTCTTTTCGATTCTTGCGCCACTCATCGCCGGCGTATGTATAATTGGAATCGTAGTGGTCATGTTTGTGAGTAGCTGGGGGGTAACGAAGGTGTACGAGAAGAAGAGATTCCAAGAGATGGGTGTCGAGCCATTTTGGAGATTTCAGAAGGCAGACAATCAGTACACCAAGGTAGAATCGAAGCAAGAGGCTAGAGGGTAGGATGGCAGTAAGATAGATACCCCATAGATGAATCTAAACGATTGCAAAGGAACGTGTGAAGTTGGAAATGCCTTGGACCTCAACGATGCAAGCTTGGCTGGTTTTGGTACAGATTAAGGGTTCCCAGCTAGACGGGTAGCCAGGGACGGCCCTAGCTTCCTGGCCACGGCGTAGATCCCGCCTTTTTGGAGGCCAGCGGCCGCTACAACACCCGATCTGGTAGCCCGTCCTACGACCAATCGGCTGTGCCACAGCGGCCGAATGTCACCCAAGGCAGTAGAAGGTGCCTTTTGGTGCCCGTGCCTGTAGAAGTGACTTTCCGTGAGAGCTTCAACACAACCTCAAATCGTCATCCACTCATACAGACCTCTCTTTATAAACATCCCAACCTCGACCACAAAAGACCGCGTCTCTCATCGACGCTCAGCACAACGGTACGCCGCAACCACATCATGGCCGCGAAACCAGCCACGCCCCTCGAGCGCCACTGTCTCGTAACAGTAGGCGCAACAGCCCGCTTCACCCAGCTCCTTACTGAAGTCCTCTCCGCCGCCTTCCTGGACCATGTCACCTCGAATCGCTACACGCACCTCACACTCCAATGCGGCAAGGACTACGCAGAATTTTCCCGCCAGATGCTACCTCCGCTTTTGAATCAGTACCCGGGAATCGAACTCACCGCCTTTGACTTTGTCGATGACCTGACCACCGAGATGGTCAAGTGTAGAGCGCAGACAGGTGTGCGGGAGGCTGGCGTGGTCATTTGTCATGCAGGTAAGCTGGGGATCATCCTTCGCGTTGTGACTCGATGCTCTTCAGTATATGTATCCGCCTATACGAATTTAAATGTGTGTGCATGTGTAAGCTGATTCGAGATATTTCCAGGCACGGGAACCATCCTCGACGGAATGCGCGTCAGCGTCCCCCTCGTAGTGGTCCCCAACCCAACCCTAAAGGACAACCACCAGGTAGAGCTCGCCGAAGAGATCCAGCGCCAGGGCTACGGGATCTGGGGCCGCCTCGGCGACATCGCGTGGGCTCTGGAGCAGCTGGCCCTGCAGCTCGATAAGACTGAGCAGCAGTACCGGCCTCACCCTGTCGCGACGACGGGAGCGGCTCCGGTGGACGTGGATGTCTGGCAGGTCAGCGGCGCGCTTATGAACCGCTACGCTGATGAACCTGGTCCTGCTGCTGCTGCGCCGGAGACATCTGACGGCGGCGGTGCTGGAAAGGAGGTTCAGCGGGAGGAGGTGGCGCAGATGACGATGGGCTAGGAGTCTTATCAAAACTGGAAGCCTTTTACATTCCCAGAGGAATCTTGGTTGGAAAAGATTGAGGAGAGTACTATGACGAATACTCTATGAGGTTGTAGGAGAGAGGACGGTCGAAGTGGGGTGCATGGCATGAACAATGTAGCAACAAGCTTCCCCCTTAGACAAGAGATACCCAAAGTCGAACGGCGTTCATCGTCGTCGAGATAACAACATGCCGCTTTTCATTTATTCATTCATCGCCTATTGAAAACACCTACAAAACTGTCGGCCAAGACCAGCTATTGCAGCCCAGCGACGGTCCAAACCTTGATCGCGGCATCGCCTCCGGCACTCGCAATCTTGCTGCCACCCTCAACCCACGCAACACCGTTGACACCATCCTTGTGAGCGTTGAGTGCCTTGACACGGCTACCAGGCTTGGCCAGACTCCACACGCAAACGTTGGTGTCCAGAGCTCCAGAGACGGCGTGCGTTGCCGCATCGTTCCAGCTGATGCACGTAACCCTCGCCGTGTGCGCAGACCAACGGTCCGTCGCAACCTCCCAGTCGGCAGTCTTGTAGGCGACGATCTTGCCGATCTGGTTGCCTGCGGCGAGGTACTGGCCGTCCTTGGAGAAGGACAGGCAAGAAATGAGAGCCGTCGACTTGTCGACCGACTTTGTCTCGGAGAGCTTGCCTGACCCGTCCGCAGTGTAGATCTTGACAGAGTTGCCAGATCCCACGGCCACCGTCGAACCGAAGGCAGCCACAGCGCCAGGAGTGAATCCAAGGCGGTTCTCGGAGAGAAGCTGACCCTTTTGGTAGACATCGACACCCTCAATGGTGGCCACGTACACCTTTCCATCCGTGGCCGCCACACCCTTGGGCTGCGCAGCAAGCTTGAGGGCCTCGCCCGCGAACGTGTTGGCTGACTCGTCAACTATCCTCAAGTGGTCGTCCCACCCAACACTGTACGTCTGTCCCGCCTCGGCGCTGAACTGGGTGACTTGATTTGTGTGCGCTTGTCCGTCGACCACCGAGCCAGTGCCAGTGGCAACATCCCACTGGCAAACCCGCCCGTCGAAGCTACCGCTCCACAGCGTCTGCCCCTTGCCATCAGACGACGCGCCCAATGCCGTGATGCTCTTGTTGTGGCCCTGAACAATCTTGCTAGGCTTGTCGCTGCCCTCATTGAGGTAGATCAAGTCGCCGTTCAAGTTCAAGCTTATAATCAGGCCGTCGGTTCTGCCGTGGGGGAACACAACGCCAACTTGCTGGTCGCCGATGCTGACGCCGTCCCCAAACTTCCACGTCTGTGTAGCCTTGCCCGACTCCACATCCCAGAGCTTGACAGACTGGTCGGCGCTTGCTGTGACAAACTTGGTGCCATCCTGAGACCATGAAACGGCAAAGATACTGCCAGTGTGTTCTCCCTCGCCAATCGACTTCGTAGGCTCGCCCGTCTTACCGTCGTAGAGCTGAATGCGCCTGTCGGCACCGACCGTTACGAGCTGGCTGCCATCGGGCGAGAAGGCAGTTCCAAAGACGAAGCCCTTGTGGGCGTTGGCGTTCTTCGAGTTGAACTTGAAAGGCGCGCCGTGCAGGAAGCACAGGGAGCTGTCATCAGAGACGGTCGCTGCCCGCAGCGGACGCTGTTGCCGCACCGCGACTGAGTTGACGACCTTGGAGTGGCCGCTGATCTCTCCGACAGAGTTGCCGCTGTCTGCCGTGATGCAATGACCGAAGCGCTCCTTGCCGTCACCCACGGCGATGATGCGCTGGGAGTCGCCGTCCCAGCCAATGTCGTTGATGCGCCCCGAGATGATGTGGTATTCGCCTGGTAATGCAGTCAGCACCGACTGAAAGACAGCCGACTGTGGTATGAAGGTGTTATGCCGTACCCTTTGTGTTCTCGGCCTCAACGGCGTCCCAAACTCTCACGGATCCAGACACATCTCCACTGGCGACGTAGAAGCCGCTGGGAGAGAACCGGGCGACGCTCGTTGCCGCTGTGTGGCCGGTGTATTGCTTGCAAACGGAAGGGTTGTCGATGGACCGGAGGAAGATGGATTTGCCGGCCTGCGGGAATGCATTGTTAGCTGAGGCATTGTTCGTCGAGAGGTACAGTTGGGACTAACAGCGTAGGCAATGCGCTCTCCTTTGTTGTCTGTGGAGAGCTGTGTCGGCTGGCCACGCTGCGTAGCGGGCGAAGCAGCCAAGATCTTTTCGATGGTGACAGACATGATGTGTGAACTCCAAATACGCTGGTATGCAATGCGAATAGAATTCCCTAAAGCACCGAGCAAAGATGATGAAACAATCAAGAGTCTTGGGGTGCGTGAGTTGCGTCGGGGTTCAGCTTTCTAGCCAGGCACCACAATGGCGGTCGACAGTGTCGAGTGGGAACCTGGACCTGGAGCTGGGATGTCGATCCGGGATGGAGGGGCAGTGCTAGTGCTATTGTTGCTACTGCGGGGCAGGAATGACGTTCCAGGTTCATCTTACGCCAGCCAACCACTCACAGTCTGACGCGGCTATTGTCTAGCGATGTTGTTGATATTCTCATATCTACAAGTATTGCGATTGCCTGCCTAAAACTACGATTATTTAGGAGATAAATCAAGAGTGCATCAACAGGCATCAACTGGGGTGGGAGCTGATGTGCATAATCGTTCACCTGAATATATCTTACATGATACATACACGTCGTGTGCAGTACGTTTGTCTTCCAGGCATCTGTATCAGAAACCAATAGGTTATCTACTCAGCTTGCTTGATACACATCAAGTCGCGCAAATATTTGCTGAACGGTGAGAAAGAGCCCAGACTGAAATGGGCCGGGGCTCACTTGGCATGGGTCGGAAACTGACGTGGTGTGTTCAGCAACCCCACTCCCAGCTAAGGGTACATAGTGAGCCAAATAACTCCGAAAATTCAACAAAAGTCGTCGCTTTCCTAGCTCAATTTGGTCAGAGCGTCCGACTTTTAATCGGAAGGCTGTGGGTTCGAGTCCCACGGATCGCGTCTCATTTTTTTGTGTTTTTTTCTGTCTTTTGCCAGTTGCTTACACTAAACGGTACGAGTCTTTTTGGCATTGCATCCTGAGTACATGAAAGACTAGTTGGTATTTTTGTATTCTATTGAATAAGTTGCGTCACACATCAAAGACCACACACATCCCAATGATGCTCAGAGGTCTCAACTAAAAGCAACCACAAAGTCACGAACTCTTGACAAGATTACCAGCCAAACTAAGAATGCTTACAATAGCGGTCCATACATTCACTTTGTTCACAAAATAATGTTGCCACTGTAAGATTGATTCTTCAAGCTTGAGCACTTTGTTATAGCAGGCCGATGCAGTATTTACCACAGGTCCTAAATCCTCATCAGCTACAAACATTTACACGTATATCAATGAGACAGACTGCTGTGTAAAACACATAAGAAATCCAATAGTCACCCAGCCAATCAATGGCGCCCGTGTAGCTCTTGATGCCGTCTAAATAGACCGCATCCCGACCTCGTTAGAGAAGATACCTATTCTAAGGAAGTTGCTTACTACCTTACTATGCCCTAACCGACACCCGCACCAAGATGCTCAGAACCCAAGACAGAGAGCACCGACTGTAATACGAAACTTGCCTGCCGCTTCTTCCACGGTCACCAGTCTCGCCGCCACAGCGATAGACTTGGGATTGCGACAACCTCTATCAGGCTCTATCAGGGTTCACTATATGCTATCTTCACCTTGTTGGAGAAGCTATAGTAAACTAAATGCGCCTGCTGACCGACGTACGAGGAGCTCTCCCCGCCGGCGAGGTCATTCAATACAATTTTCCTCCCTAGTACTCAAGGGACTTCCGGCTCCTCCTGATGTCCGGCGGCGATGGGTGGTTTTCGTTCTCTTCGATGCCGGCATGGGCGCCATTGAGATCCAGAGATAGTCACGGAGAACCGCAATATGGAAGTGTGCTACAGAACTGTCTAATTGTGATGAACTGAGACCAGCGATTTCGCGGCCCTCAAGATTGTCGAGGGGCGCAACGCGAATAACTCGGCTGTGGGGAAGCGAGTAACATCGACTGAGTAGCTTTCCTTTTGAACAAGGCTCAATTGTGTCCTAGAATCAAAGGTCATGGACCTGAAGGGACGAGTATGTAATGGCGGAAAGTAGCAAGAAGCCAAGTCAGCTGACATGGTACGATATTATCCTATGTTTCCTTCATACACCGCATCATCGGAAAAAGGCCATCTTTTGAATGCATTTTATTCTCGTATTGTCCGAACTAATGATGCCCCAACACTAGACGGCACAGTCCCCTCTATCGCGGAAGTCATACAAAGAGGTTCCTTACCAGATAACCGACCAAAGGTTATGCCAGACCAAACGCCTCCATCTATCGTAGTCACTGCCATGAAAAGCCGTTATCCCCAACCCAAAGACCAATTCTTAATCTTGCTCATGTAGCTTCACTCGCCCGCGTCTATTTCTTCTTGCCCTTGGTTTTGCTCTTGGCATTGGTGGCAGACTTGTTCGAGGCGACACTCGACGCCCTCGACGGCGCGGCAGATGTGTTCTTGCTTGCGACCTCCGATTTGACGTTGTCCAGAGCCTTGTTCTATTTGTGTGGTTAGCAAGGTTCATTCATTCAACCAGTCTAGCACTCACCTTGACGCCGTTCTTGGTCTTCTTCTTCGAAGGGGCCATACCGAGGATGCTATCCTCGTCGTTCTCCTCATCCTCGGCCTCTCTCTTGAGCTTGCCGTTGACGCCATTAGCACCTTTGGTCGGGTGAACATCCTCAAACTCCTTGACAATGGTAGTGAGGAGAGTAGTGCAGCGACGGCTCAGCTCGACGGGCGTCCTGCTAAGGAAGAACCAGTCGAACCGGAACAGTGGGCTCTCCGCAATGTCGTCACGCATCTTCTCGTATAGTCCAGCAGAATCAATGCCGTACTTATCGAGCAGGACTAGCAAGAACCGATCTTCCTCTTCGGTATAAACTTTCTTGTTGGTGGTGGATACGGAGTAGTTGATCTTGAGCTGCTGCAGGGGAACGCGGTATTGCGACATCTTCTTGCGGAGCAGCTTTCTCTGGTGCTCAATCTTGCGCATACGCTCCTCGCCGTCCTCAATCACCTTGATGTACTTGTTGTAATCGGCAATTTCCGTGTATCGCTGCCAGAAGACCTTGGCATACTGCTTGACCTCGGAGGCAGTCTTGTTGTCAATATCTTCGGCAATGTTTGCGTAGTCGTTGCGGCCGTAGCGGCCTGACGCGTTGATGAATTGTTGGAAGTCACGTCTGTTCCACTCTCCAAAGCCTTGCTGCGACAGGCGCTGCTTCTCCTCCAGCTCCTCCTCGTTGAGTGCGGTGGCCTCGTCGATCTCCTGTTGATCCAAGGCTCGCTCTGCCTCGCGCTCATCAAGGGTCTCGTCGTCGCCGTCAGACAGCGGCACCTTGTAACCAATCTCCTTGCGGTAGAAAGCAGTCTCTCGGTCCTGAAGGTCGCGCAATCTAGGAGGGTAGAATTGATAGTCGTGGACTGGTACTTGCTTCGGAGCTCTGGGTGCCTTGGGCTTCGTGTCCTTCTCCTTGGGAGGGTACATGGCCTGTCGGAAATACTTGTCCATGGAATAGGACTGCTCCTTTCGCTCACGCTTGGCGGGGTTGATCCAGTTCATGCCGATTTCCTTTTTGTTCGTCTTGAAATCTTCACCGTTCCAGGTGTAGGCTGACTCGGATGTAAAGTTCTGCAAGTCGTCAATTCCAAGCTTCTCGTACTTGGCATTCAACTCCTTCGTTCTTGATTCGCCCGAGGAAAGAATCTTATCGATGTCATCGTCGTCCAACTCGGTGCCCTTGGAGGCAAGTGTGCCGGTGGCACCCTTGCTTTGGAACACCTTCTCGGCACCATGTTGAATCATGGAGAGAAGCTCATCCTTGTTGTTTGCAGCCTTTGCTGCGACTTGAGCCCGGCCTTGCTGAATGACCAGCTGGTCGAGACGCAGCTTCTGGGCTGCTCTTTCCAGAACCTTTTCTTCGATGGCATTGTCCGTAACGAAACGGTACACCACGACTTGCTTGGTTTGACCGATACGATGAGCTCGATCCATAGCCTGCAAATCGGCTTGAGGGTTCCAATCACTATCGTAGAGAACGACAATGTCGGCCGTGGTGAGGTTGATACCTAGACCACCAGCTCTGGTCGTAAGGAGGAAGATGAACTTCTCAGAGCCGGGCTTGTTGTACTCGTCAATGGCAGCAATACGATCCTCGTGGGCTGTTCCACCATCGATACGGCAGTACTTGTACTCTCTGAACACACAGTAGTCCTCAAGGATATCTAAGAGACGACTCATCTGTGAGAAGATGAGAACTCTGCTTCCCTGCTTCTGCATTCTGGCCAACAGCTTGTCGAGAACAGCCATCTTTCCAGCGTTGTAAACAAGATGCTCGTCGGTGGTGTAGGGCGGCCCAGGCTCAGCACCCTCAAACAGGTAGGGGTGGTTGCAGCACTTGCGCAGCTGCATCACAATGTTGAGCAGTCTGGTCTTCGACTCCCGCTTGCCGTTGGCGCCGTTGACAGCGTCAATGTCCTTCTCAAGAATCTTCTGATACCACTTGATCTGCATTTCTGACATGCCGAGGTAGACGTTGACTTCCTTCTTTGGCAGCAAGCTCTTCTCCACGTCTGCCTTGACACGTCTGAGCAAGAATGGTCTGAGAACGCGGTGAAGCTGCTGAACGACGGTGTCCTGGTCTTGCTCTCTGCCAGAGAACCACTGGTCAAAGGCCTCGGAGTCGCCGAAGACATCAGGCAACAAGAAGTTGAGCAGAGCCCATAACTCATGCAGGTTGTTCTGGAGGGGTGTGCCGGTAATGAGGAGTCGGTTTCGGGAGTTGAAGAGACGGATGACCTGCGCCAAGGATGATTCCTCGTTTTTGATACGATGCGCCTCGTCGATGATGATGTACTCCCATGCAAACTTCTTCAGGTGACTCTTCTCGCGCAGGACCATTTCGTAACTCGTGATGCAGACATCAAAGTCCTCGTTGACCAGGCGATCATTGATAAGCGCCTGGCGCTCGTCCTTGGCACCCTGAAGCACCAGGACGTTGACCCCAGGAGTCCACCTCTCGAACTCTCGCTTCCAGTTATCCAGAGTTGACTTGGGTACGATGACAATATGCGGTCCAGTGATGTCCATGATGTGTCTGAGGTAGCCCAAAAAGGAAATTGTCTGCAGTGTCTTTCCGAGACCCATCTCGTCGGCGAGGATACCAGAGATACCATTTTCGTGGAGAGAAATAAGCCAGTTGAGACCGGCAATCTGGTAGTCTCTCATCTGACCTTGAACAAAGGCGGGTGAATCGCGGAAAACCGTCTCGGCAGAACCACCGTGCTTCTCGTCACGAAGCAGCTCTGCATCCTCCTCAGCTTCGGTCCGGCGTACTCGTTCATTGCTGGCGCCACCTTGGCGGGCGCCCTTCTTCTTGCTTTTTGATGCCTCGGCGTTTTGTCGATCGATTTCGGTCATGATTTCGCGAATCTTGGGGTTGGGGTTCGTCTCGATGAAGTGGCGGAAGAGGTCCGTAAGACCCAACAAGTATCGGAATCGGCGAATACTGTCTTCTTCCTATTTTCGAATATTGATTAGCATACACCGAAAGATCCTATGCTCGAAATGGTGAGTGGTTTGCGCCTTGCATACCTTTGATTCACCTAGTCTGTCATGCTTCTTGCCAAAGATGCTGCGACGGAGCTGGTTGGCCTCGGATCGCTTCCTGCGACCATCTCCGAGGGGCTCTCCGACAACACTGCTAGCAGTGGTATTCGCATTGGTGTCTGAGTCGGTGTAGTCGGGCGTCTCATCGACTTCCTGCTTGCACGTCAGCAAATGGGCCAAAGGTTTCAACCGCAACATGAGCTCCGTTAGGAGTACACCAACGCGAATAATCATGGCAGGAGAAACGTACCATCTCTTCCACGGGGTGGACATCCGCAGCGTCGGACATTGACGCGTCGGTATCGACCGCGGCAGCTCGAGATCGAGGAGCCATCTTGACGGCTGTAAATCACTTTACGCGACTTACACGCGTTTCTTACGGATTTGACAGCGCGCTCCAGATGGGTGTGTATAGTTCAAATGCTCGAAGTGATATCGCAATGCAAACGGTCGCGGAGCATTCAGAAAAATGGCCGAATGCTTTGTTGCTGCGTGAGGGTGAACGGTCCGTAGATGTTTTTTAGAGATGATGGGAGGAAAGGTGGGATCCCTCTGCTGTAGAAGACAATTTCCAAACAGGACTAGCGCGTTTCCGCCGTGTCAATTCCCGATCAGTGCAGCAGTACCGGTACGTTTAGCGCCGCCCGTGGCTCGGGTCCGGAAGAAGGCAGCCTCCGACCCTTCCCCCCATCCCGTGTCCTCTCGGGCGCTCGCCAGCCAGGGGCACGGTGCTGACGGGAGATGGGAATTTGGGAAAACGTCGGAGGATCCACCGCCCGCTCCAAGATTGGCACAACTGGGTCAGCCGGCCAAGACTACCCAGCGCACTGGCCATAGGTGGAGGGGATAACGTCAAAGCCACCTAAGATCCAAGGTAAATTGGGCCCTGTTAAGCTGCTGTTGGCTGTCGGTTAGCACCGCCGTCCAGTGTCATGTGCTCTGCGGCAAAGGCGAGCTGACCTCAGTGCTTCACTTCCGCCGTCAAGCAACTGCATCTTCTCATCACAGCTTGTTTGACTATCTCCACCACCAAGTCTTCGGCATCTCCTTCTTTCACTCTTTGCGGCCCAAGGGAGCCCGCCCGAACACCCTCGATAGGTAGTGCAGCTAGGTGCACTTAAGGACTACCACCACCATCTCGCACCTTATCGCCACACAGTTAACTTCGCTGGGGGACCCCGTTTGGACCCCACTCCGGCTTCAACTGCAAGATTTGTTTACCCGACAACCTCAACTTACCTACATTTCACCGCTAGAGGTGCGGGACTCATCTTTCCCACCCTTTGACTCGATATTGATTCTCTTCAGCGATTCGGTCGTTGACAGTACAACATCATGGACTCTATGCGAAGTTTGAACACCTCCCTCCCGGGCGCCTCAGCGGCCGCCAAGCAGCCGACGCAAAATGACTCCCCCGAGCAACTCATCGACGCCTTCAAGGCCGCCGCGCTCTCTGTGACGAAACTCTACAAGACCTCTGCGGCCGCTCAATCCAAGGCCCGCATGGACGGCTATCAAGACTGCCTCGACGACCTGCTATCGTTCCTCGACAATGAGAGAATCGGTCTGGGCGACGGCGATGGCTGGAGGATCCGAAGTTGGGCGACCGAGAAGCTGGACGGCGCCAGAGATGCGGGCTCACAGAACGCCGAAAGCGACGACGAGGCGGATAAGGCGGAAACTGCTTCCTCTCCGGAACTGAATAGGACGAGCAGCAGCACACAACTCTCATCCCAGCTAAGAACGGACTCGGCGCCCCCTAGCATCCCGCAGCCCATCGAGGAAGAGGAGCAAGAAGGACGCGAACCGATATCAGTCACGGTACCGACGGCAGACTCCTTCACCTTTCAATCATCTCACCCCTGGCCGCCTCAACCTCAGCAACAAGATGCCTACCTGAACCTCGCAAACCTGGACCTCTCAGACTCTCGGACACACGACGCATCGTCAACAAACACAAACCCCGCAACGCGCACAGCAAGACCACGACACCCCGCCAACATGCCCCGTTCAGCATCAAGACAAGGAAGCAATCTCGGCCGTGGCGCGGGCTCGAAGCGCAAGATCAACTTTGCAGAGATATTCGACCTCAGCAGTCTGGACAAGAACATGTTTGGCGGCGGACCAAAGCGTAGCAGGCACACATAGTGCATTTGCCCGACTAGCATTCCACGACTTTCTTCACTTTCGACAGCGGTTCAACTTTGGGGGTGGGTTAGCGGAACGCGTCCTACTACACCTCCTGAAGTTGTCTGTTTAACGGTTATACGGACATCATTGTCTTGACGACGGGACTGAGCGAGCATCGAAAGGGGGCAGGCATATGGGAGGAAGAAACTTGCACGCAAAGCATTTAGAGAATTGCGTGTTCACGAGAGGCGTTGGTTTTCCGTTTTGTTTCTTGTTTTTAACTAAACCAAGGTGCATGGGGCGGTGTTATGGTTTTTAGGGGACTGTTTTCGCGATGATGCCAAATGAAAGGGACGGCTAGCTAGTCTCACGAACCCCATAGCTACACATATTCATCATACTATCTGTTCCCCCGTCACTTGTTGGCGGTTTCATGTCGACGACCTTTTGGAAGATAAAGGGTCGGCCGCCATCAACACGGGGGTAATCACAAAGACATAAATATTTTCATTGTCGCTTACATTTTCTCTCTCTTTGCCTACTGTGTCTATTCTATCTCCCTCTGAATGACGTTGACTTCACTCGCATTGTGCGTACATATCCCCGAATAAAGTTTCAGGTTTCAGGGTTTCAGCGCACCCTCTCAGTTCGGGCTGTTCTTCTGATGTGCATATCGTCGTACATTCAAACATGTTTCAACACACAGCACACGTACCATAGTAGGGATCACATCCCGTCGGTCGCAGGAATATGCCCTTCGGGCTTCGTCCCAACTTTCCGAGTAGCAATGAGGTGGTGCCCGTGTCGTCCAAACACCCGCGCAGACCGGCGGGGTGCCAGCCCGCCCAGCATGGGCCCGAAAAAAAAAAAGTCCCTCAACTGCAAATGCGCTAACATGTCCAATATGCGTAAAGAGCCATCGCTCAAAGGACCCCCCACATTCTTTAGAATGTGCCAGAGGCTTCAGGCCAGCTACACGTTGGAGCTTCGGTGATTTCTAGAATAATTCGTTTGATTCCTAGTTTCCGCACATTGCATACCCAAGGAGATACGAATACCTGAAAAAGTCAAAGGAAAAATGCAAACCGTTATAACTCACTCACAGTGTCTCTCTCTCCCATTCTCCTCCGAGGTTCATCAGCCTGTCCAAGTCAGAGGGAAGCCACGTGAAGACAGGCCCCCTTGGCCGAGCCCGTCAACAGGGTGACGGGTTCGACAGGGGAACGCAAGAGAAAACCCACCACTGCTAATGGCTCGACAGGCACCATACCTATGGGCCAGCGCCTGCAAAACCCCACCAAACGCGGGAAACGCGCGGGATCGGCGCTACCTAAATCTTGAACGGATGAGGAACCTTCATCGGAAGGGTGGCCGAGTTGGTTATGGCGCCAGGTTAAGGTTAGCTTAACATCTGTTTCCTGGTGGGGCAACCCGCGCGAGTTCGAGTCTCGTCCCTTTCATTTTTGCGTTTTTCGAGCCTGTATCGGACAAAAAGACCTTCAGAAAGCACGTTAGCGATGTCTTTTTGTACTTTTTATGTTCTTGAACATCTCGGACATCGTAGAGAGCTGGGAGAGTTGCTGGGAGCTGTGTAACTTCTAACCACAACGTGCGAATGTTTGTACCCATGTGCTCCCCTCACCAACCACTAGAGAGTCTCCTGCTACAAAGTACAGACACATACGACATTCTTAAGGAAAACAAAACACCATTCAAGTGAACCAGATTTGAACATCATCATGACTCTCATTTGATGGTACTAACTTGTCAGAAATCTCATCATTACGTTTTGGTTCATCTCATCCTCGAGGCTTCTCCCCACCGCCCCAAAAGCGCGGAGAGGATGAAAGTTTGATATCATCCGTTTTTTACCAGGCTTCTTTTTACTTTTCGCTTTTGGTTTTCGCGGACTGCCCTAGGTTTTTACAAAACCAAATCTAACCATCCCCCCAGAGATTTCCCAGAACGCCGTACTAATGCAAGCCGCGAAAAGAAAGACGAAAGAAGAAAAAAGTAAGGGGGGCCTTGCTCTTAAGTTTTTCTTTTCCAAACCAGAAATTCCCCAAATCTTTCTTAGTTCTCCTGTCTGTTCTTCCGTTCCCGCTCGACCTCGTACATGAAATCGAAGTAGCCCTTGTCGAACTGGTGGACACGGACGTAACCGTCCTCACCACCACTTGCGTAGCCCTTTCCGGTAGGGTCTGCAGCGACGGTGTTCTTCAGGAAAGTCAGTCGCCGGCATAACATGATATCAGGGGCTCAGAGGGGGGACTTACCAGGGGACCGAAGTGACCACGGACTCTGCCAACCTCGTCTTCAAAGACCTTGTGGTAGAATCTCGCCTCGAACTTTCCTTGTCTCGCCGAGGTACGGGTGACATCCATGGCGGCCTGACCACCTCCAAGGATGACAAAGTCCTTCTTGGGTGTAATGGTGGCACTGTTAAGAGGGGTATCAGCGGTGTAGGTCTTGAGAACCTCGAGGTCCTTGGCGGTGATGAGCTATATCATGTCAGCATTTGGTCTTGCGAATCGCCAGGCATGTCGGATGTACCTTGGACGTCTTGTCCTTGCAGGCGGTGATGAAGTAGGTTCTGTCCTGGGACCACTGGAGATCCGTAATGGGCGTGTTGAGCTCGTGAACGGGCTCGTTGTAGATCAGGTCACCGTTCTGGCCGATGGTCAGCTTCACAATCCCCTTATGATATCCCTCTGACCAGACCCACCTTGGCATCGTACTGCGACACGGAACCGTCCTCGTGACCGGCGATAATGTACTTGGTGAGGTAGCTGAAGCCAGCAACGGTGGCCTTGCTCTCGTCGCAAACGATGGTCAAGACGCGCTCATCGCTCTGCTCGGCCTCGGGGTCGGGGTTGATGTCGACGACGATGATGTTGGAAAGGTAACCCATGCGCTTCTCCGTGACACCGAGCAGCTTGGTGCCGTCTTCGTTGAACTCGACGCGCTTGACGGCGGTAGGGAACTCCCAGGTCTTGAGGTTCTTGCCAGACTTGACATCCCAAAGTCTCATCGTGTTGTCGGCGGAACCGGAAGCGATCAGGGTGCTGGTGGGGTCGACGTCGACAGTCCAGATGGCACCGACGTGGCCGTGGTAGGTTCCCAGACGCTCGCCATTGTGTGCGTACCAGGCGCAAATCTGTTGATCCTTGGCGGTCGAGAAGATCAGGTCACCGTCCGAGTTGTACCTATTCGAGGTGGCGCATCGGGTTAGCATGCATAGCCCCTCCTGTGGTATGGGAGTTGGGGGATGAGGGAGAAGATAGCCCTGGGCGCTTCGCTTCCCCCTCCTCGAATTGGACATTTCGCGCTTGGGGGGTGCAGAAACGTACTTGATCTGGGTGAGCGCACGCTCGTGGCCTGCCAAAAGAATGGGCCTCATATTGTCTGATGTCGGGAGGTGATGCGGTTCTCGATATCGGGGGCTTGGTATACGGGCACGTTGTTGCGGCAGGGGACGTCGGTCTTTAAAAGGCTGATGTCGTCGGGTCAATCGTGAATTTTTGCCTTCACCTCGACATTGTGGGTTTCGGTGCTCTGGTGTGTGGGGCGCACTTTTTCCCCGCGACCATTCTGCCGGTTGAGGTGAGGGCCATTCACCGCCTTACCGTCTTTGGCCGCCTCAGGCAAGCCGCAAGTGGCAGCTTACCTTAGCACGGGCGTGGGCCACCTACCTAGGTAGGTGTGGCACAGTCTTACAGCAAGGTGAGTCAATCGTCCCAGGTGTGTGACGCTGCCAGCGCTTACAGCTCATCTCCTAGGCCTTAGGTAAGATAGGTAGGTATCTTAGGGTAAGGTACCTCGGGCATTTGAGGTACCTGTCTTGCCTGTCAAGCCTGAGGGAGGTGTTCGAGGAAACTTCCACCGGTGCAGGCAAACCCAGCCTTCTAGAAGTTTAGCGTGCCGGTCCAGGCTGGAGCTGCCCCTGGAGAGGTTGGCGGCGGGACGGGAGTCATGGCAGCTCCAAGCCCTCCAAGTGCCAACCCTCCAAACTGTCCAAGCCAGACAGCGTGGTATTCGTGGCAGCCCAGCCGTTGAAGCTCCGTGCCCGTCAGAATAGTGCGGTCATCATCATCCAATTCCCACGCCGTTGCATTTCCTATACCTGTCCATCCTTCCCTCGAGTCGAGTACTCGGTATAATAACAACGTCCTTTTATGGCAACTCGACTCATCCTTGACTCATACGTGTTCCATGAACAGCGTTTCCGGACCTCGAAACTTGGCATTAAACACTATCAAGTCAAGCCTCGGACCCTTTGGCTCAACTACGTGAAGCTCATGGTAGTTTCACATGCGCTTTACCGAGACAGTCTTTTTTGCGAAAGAGAAATCAGACCGTCCGGACCACCGTCGTTTGTTTCTTTGTCTTGTCTTGTTTCCTGTACCGTATTTGTATCACTCTACCCCGTTTCCTCTTTTCCCTTCTTGGACACGTCAATTCATTCGATCCATCTTCTTATCCGTTCAGTCTTGATTGGTTTCTCAATTGTGTGTGTGTTTTTTTCCAAAACATATCATTCACGGGAGCCTCCCTCAACCATAAACAAGCCTCGAAAGCAGCTCAGTACTTAGCTTACTTTATATAATACCCACAACTCGACTTCTTATCGATCGGGTTTGCCGCCGGCTTCGGAGACTCGCCCGAAAATTTTCACCTGCCACATACGGCTGATCCTTCCATTTTCACTGGGACTCACTCGTACAGAGTCTGCATAGCCAGGACCAGCCTACCAGGGAACCTCAACAGTCATAGGTACGACTCACACGCACGCGATCTGGGAGTCACAGGGCCCTATCGTTTAGCTCCACCCAAGGGAAGATCGAAGCCAGCAAGGGACACACCACCAAGGCCCCAAGGGAGACAGACGCTTCACACTCTCATCTCGGTATTCGGCATGTCGTCTATCAGCCAGTTGAAAGGCCCTCAGAGGCTGTCTTGGACAACACGCCGCATGGCCATGCCCAACAAGTCTCAGCTTCGGCTGAGA
The DNA here is from genome assembly GCF_011075155.1 of Colletotrichum scovillei. Lineage (NCBI taxonomy): Eukaryota > Fungi > Ascomycota > Sordariomycetes > Glomerellales > Glomerellaceae > Colletotrichum > Colletotrichum scovillei. Next base: position 2,841,338 of record NW_023336259.1, read on the forward strand.
ACCCGCGGATTGCCCTCGCGAGCACCATCGGCCACTCACAATCCATCGTCACTGTCCCAAAAGATCCAAACCTCCCCTTCCCGCCGGTCACTTCTGAACCTTGGGGTAGATACGGGTCGTTCCCCATCTGGCCGTCGGCCCTGCAGCGCGCTAAATCCCGACCTGCACCGCTGCCCACCACCCCTCATCCTCGCTGCTCCCGCTTACACCCAACCTGCGCGCTTGACTTCGGTGCCTGTCCCGACATTTTCATCTTCTTCCTATCATCCCAAAAACTTCGCGTTTGGACACCTGCGAGGACAAGCTGCATCTCTGGTTTCTTGGCAATCTCCCCGTCCATTCATTGCAAGGGCCCCGGGTTCCTACGATTCGATTTCCCAAAATAGGTCCTTTGCAACCTCAGCCATGGTCGCCAACAAGATCGATGGCACTGCCGTCGCCAAGAAGATTCGGGAGTCCATTGCCAGCGACATTCTCGAGAAGCAAAAGGCGAACCCGAGGTTCCAGCCTCGCCTTACCATCATTCAAGGTATATCTCATCACTTTCGGAACTCGTCGTCTATCGACAATGCTGACAATACTCTTCCACAGTCGGTGACAGATCGGACTCAAGTATGTCGTACTTCGTCATTTACCCCACCATGAAATTTATCACGATGCTCACAACCCCGCAGGCACCTATGTGCGCATGAAGCAGAAGGCCGCAAAGGAGGTAAGACATGTCACTGACACCTCAGGTCTACTGACCAATGATTAACGTGGTCAGGCAAATGTCGATTGTGAATTGGTCAACTTCCCCGAGTCCATCTCTGAGCCCGAGCTCTTGGATCGCATCTACCGCCTCAACGACGACCCTGCTGTTCACGGTATCTTGGTTCAGCTCCCCATCCCGAAGCACCTCGATGAGTACGTCATCACATCTGCCGTTGCAGACGAAAAGGATGTCGATGGCTTCGGCACCAGGAACATCGGCGAGCTTGCCAAGAAGGGTGGCCGCCCTTTCTTCATCCCTTGCACTCCCAAGGGTGTGATGGTTCTGTTGAAGGAGGCTGGAGTCGACGTGAAGGGCAAGAACGCTGTTGTCCTTGGACGCAGTGATATCGTTGGCAGCCCTGTCAGCTACCTGCTTCGCAACGCCGACGCGACTGTCACCGTGTGCCACTCCAAGAGCCAAGACTTGGAGGCACACCTCAAGGCGGCGGACATTGTCATTGCGGCCATTGGCCAGCCCGGATTCGTCAAGGGCGAGTGGCTCAAGCCTGGTGTTGTTGTGATTGATGTCGGTACCAACTACGTCCCCGATGCCTCCAAGAAGTCTGGTCAGCGCCTCGTCGGAGACGTCGACTACGACTCCGCTGCCGAGGTTGCTTCCCACATCACCCCTGTTCCGGGTGGTGTTGGTCCCATGACCGTCGCCATGCTTCTGTCCAACGTCGTCGAGTCTACAGTCAAGTCGTTTGAGAAGCAAAAACAGAGAAAGATCTCTCCTCTGCCGCTGCACCTCAAGGAGCCTGTCCCCTCCGACATTGAGGTCTCTAGAGCCCAGAACCCCAAGCAAATCACTCGCCTGGCGAAGGAGGTCGGCATTGCTTCTCACGAACTCGAGCCGTACGGAGCCTACAAGGCCAAGGTTGACTTGACCATCCTGAAGCGTCTCGAGCACCGTCGCAATGGCAAGTATGTTGTCGTAACGGGTATCACTCCCACGCCTCTTGGTGAGGGCAAGTCAACCACCACGATGGGTATCGCTCAAGCCCTTGGCGCCCACCTTGGCCGCGTTACATTCGCCAACGTCCGCCAGCCTAGTCAGGGACCTACCTTTGGTATCAAGGGTGGTGCCGCTGGTGGTGGTTACGCCCAGGTTATTCCCATGGACGAGTTCAACCTCCACTTGACTGGAGACATCCACGCCATCACTGCGGCAAACAACCTGCTCGCTGCTGCGATTGAGACTCGCATGTTCCACGAGAACACTCAGAAGGATGGCCCTCTCTACAAGCGTCTTGTGCCCGCCAAGGGCGGCAAGAGAGTGTTCCCGCCAGTCTTCTTGCCCCGTCTCAAGAAGCTCGGCATCGACAAGACGAACCCCGACGACCTTACCGCTGATGAGATTCGCCGTTTCGCTCGCCTCGACATCGACCCCGAGACCATCACCTGGAGACGCGTTCTGGATGTCAACGATCGCCACTTGCGTGGTATTACCGTTGGCACTGCGCCGACTGAGAAGGGCCAGACCCGTGAGACTGGCTTCGACATCTCTGTTGCCAGCGAGTGCATGGCCATTCTTGCTCTCAGCACTGACCTGGCTGATATGCGTAAGCGTCTGGGCAACATGGTCATTGCTAGCTCCAGAGCCGGTGACCCTGTCACCTGTGACGACATCGGCGCTGGCGGCGCGCTCACTGCTCTTATGAGAGACGCCCTGAAGCCCAACCTGATGCAAACCTTGGAGGGAACTCCTGTGTTTGTGCACGCTGGTCCTTTTGCCAACATCAGCGTTGGCAACAGCTCCATTCTGGCTGACAAGATGGCCTTGAAGATTGTCGGTACCGAGCCTGATGAGGACCACTCTGAGAAGGCCGGTTTCGCCATCACTGAGGCTGGCTTTGACTTCACCATGGGTGGTGAGCGTTTCTTCAACCTCAAGTGCCGTGCCTCCGGCCTTGTTCCTGACGTTGTTGTTATCGTTGCGACCGTCCGTGCTCTCAAGGTTCACGGCGGCGGTCCCCCTATCTCCCCTGGTGCGCCTCTCAATGCTGTGTACAAGGAGGAGAATGTCGACATTCTTCGCGCTGGTTGCGTCAACTTGAAGAAGCACATCGAGAATGCTAAGCAGTACGGCATTCCCGTTGTTGTTGCCATTAACAAGTTCGTCACGGACACTGACGCTGAAATCGCTGTCATCCGTGAGGAGTCCATCGCTGCCGGTGCCGAGGATGCCATCCTGTCCAACCACTGGGCCGAGGGTGGTAAGGGCGCCATTGAGCTTGGCAAGGGTGTCATCGCCGCCAGTGAGAAGCCCAAGGACTACAAGCTTCTGTACGACCTCGAGGGAACTGTTCAGCAGCGCATCGAGGCCATCGGTCAGAAGATGTACGGCGCCGCTGCTGTTGAGTTCAGCGAGCTTGCTCAGAAGAAGGTTGATACCTACACCAGGCAAGGCTTCGGAAACCTTCCCATCTGCGTTGCCAAGACGCAGTACTCCCTGTCTCACGACCCTGAGCTGAAGGGTGCTCCTACTGGCTTCACCGTTCCCATCAGGGACGTCAGACTGGCTGCTGGTGCAGGCTACGTGTAAGTTGAGCTACCCATGAGAGAACCATTACATTACTGACAAAAGTTACAGCTACGCGCTCGCCGCAGATATCCAGACTATCCCGGGTCTGCCCACTGCCCCTGGCTACTTGAACGTCGACGTCGACACCGAGACCGGTGAGATTGACGGCTTGTTCTAAATGCGTAGAGGGACCATCTTACGTACGACATTTTGAATTTTGGGGGCGCTTATAGAGAGAATTGATTTTCATGGCGGGACGTGGGAAAAAAGGAAAGCGGCATTCCATTTATTCAACAAATGGCGCTGGGGGATACGGAAAGAAAGACTAAAGAAATATGCATCTGTTCAACAATGATACCTCCTCTCGGACTCTTAGATAGACCGAATACAAGAATACAAGACTATTCACATTCAAAGAGAGTAAAGGCCCGATTACGCTTGTTGATGCCCCTTCTCCCCTCCTATCCTTCTTCCTATGGCTTGATTGCTGGGAGCGGTGTGCAACTTTTGTGCCCTAGGTATCGCCAAAGAGGCGTGCTCAGCAGTAGGCTTACCCAACAACTCGGAGCCGAAGACGTTGACATAATCGGCCGACATTCAGAAGCCCCAGCAACGACTCCCGATATCATCTCATACCAAATTGCCAACCTCCCCGACGAGGATTCCCAAAACGGGTGTACCTTACTACAGAAATCACCCAAACCAGGTCATCGTAACTTTCTTCTCCCTCTGGCATTTCCATCGCGGAGGCTCATTGCCCGCTTTCTCGAAGTAGTCAGCGGGAGTCGGTGTGTATGAAGGGGGGACCGTGATTTAGTCGTTTCATCGGGGAGCCGGAATAGAGTTACGGGAAGCGATGCTCCGTTTTTCTTGGTCATGCTCAATTCCGGCCGGGCCTGGAGATGAGATGTATGGGATTCCGCGGTGGGTGTACCATGTAAGGCGGCGGCTGCGTCGGCAGTGTCATTGCGACATTAGTATTTGTTATCCAGCATCACGGTGAGTTAGTTACCTTTGTGAGTGAGTCCTTGGTTGGCGTGTTCCCGTTTCTGGTGGAAGCAATTGTGACAAACTTGGAAGCGTTTTCGTCTCGGGCCGGCTCGAGTTGTCTGGTTCTGGTGGGTTTCGAGTTCACGTCCTCCCCTAACCTCCCTCCGTCTCGACACCCTCTCTTTTACGCTGTCGCTGCTCATCGTCTCTCGCGGCTTAAGTAAGCGGAGGTTCTTCGCCTATGTTGTAGCCACTGGAGAAGGATGACCGGGATTGTGAGACCCTTGACTTGGCTACTTGCGCAGGGTGCGCATTCTAAATGATCTCTGGGTTGTTATGGCTCATCGATCGATTACTCAACCTGAACTCGACGACCTCATGTTGCTTGGTTCAATAGCTTTATTACGCCAAAGCGATTCGGCGATACTAGACCTTCGGCGAGTATCTTGTCTTTCCACGGCCAACAGGGCTCTGATCTAAAGTCCGACACAGTCGTTGATGCTCCGGGGGAAAGTAGGATAAAGCAGGAGCTCTTGGCGGGGTATCACGATCCGGACATCAGACGACCGTTGGAAAACCCCAACCTCATCGGCTGCCAAATCTTTCGAAGAGCTTACCAGTTTTGTCTTGAGAGTTTGCAAATGTTCAGACCACTCTGCCAAACGTTGATTTTTCCATAGGTCCAAAATCCACGCTGAAACCAATAGGGGTAAGCTACATGACATGCATGAGAGGATGTTATCACATAGGAATTGAGTAGAAGATTTGGGTTTCCCATTTGTCCATTGTTCTATGAATCATCAAAAGCTACAGTGTGGCCACCGAGGCCAAGCTTCTGTAAAGGGTATGAACGCGCGCGCGACGACAATGGCCGAGCGGCAGCCACCTAGCAGAACGATATCTCTTTGACCAAACACTAAGAAAGGATTTGAACCCTATATCCTCTGTTCTTTTTGTTGCCAAGCTGCTGCCGCATAAAAGCAAAAAGAAAAGCAAAACCAGAAGGCCGTTCCTGTACCCGTATATACTCCAACACCATACAAAGAGACCAAAGGAGATCAAGGTATGCACACGAAGAACTTCGTGGAGTGACGCCAGTGATATAAGCAAGTAAGGATATTGACGACAATGAAGCCATGCCGAACCACTCGCATATAACTCAGGATGCATCGCTCACGGACGGCTGTCACGAATTACCAGCCAAACTGCTCGCAGTGAAGCTCCACAGCCGGACCAGATGTGCGGATGCACCCAGCGGTCGTATTGCGTACCTGCGTCATCAGGCTCTCAGGACCACAGCCCATGACGAGAACTCGCTCGCTAGAGGGCGTCTCATCAATAGCATTCTGGATGATCTTGGCGACGTCGGGGCGTCCGTAGTGAACAGGGATACCGCCCAAGCTGTTCAAAGCTCTGTCTTGCTGGATGGTGGGAGACGAAGGCGAGGTGACATCAGACTCAAAGCCGGACTTCTCGGGGTCGGATACGGTGCGAGTGTTGATACGAGGAGGCTGCTGAGGAACGCCGTTGGTGGTCTCGAACTTTTCAGATGAAGGGGTGAAGGGTGTCGACGCCTCAGACGAGATGGTGCCCGAGCGGGATCGATCCTCCTTGGAAGAGCCGGGAGTCTGGGATGAGGAGCCCTGACTTCCAGGCGCGCGGGTGACGTAGAGTTGGATGTTGGCACCGAGGGCCTGACGAATCGTGGAGAGGTGACCGGCGAACCACTCGAGACGAGCTGAGAGATCCGATTAGTTTGGGAGTTTGGGAGACAAAGTTAATCGTGAAATGTACTTACCGGGATCCTTGACCATCCAGACAAAAGTGACACTCGGCATAGATCCCTGCGCAGCCTTCTTGAGCAAGTTGAGAACCGTGCCAACAGTGAAGCTGGCTCCGCTACCTCCAGCGACGAGGACGATCTTGTTGTACTCGGAAGGGTTAGGGAACGTTCCATAGGAGCCCTCAACAGAAGCCTTGAGGGTTGCACCGGGGTTCTGGACTGCGTATTCATGGAGCTCGCGGGTGAAGCCATCGTACGAGTTGATGACAAACTCCAGAGGGTTCATGGCGGCAATGGTGAAAGGGTGCATCTCCAGAGCGCGGATCTTGGGAACCCATAGGAAGCAGTGTTCTCCAGAGCTTGCGCCAATGGGTGCCTTCTTGAGGATGATGCGAGTGCCACCGTGGGGGAGCGGGTAGACGGTTGCGTTGTTGTTGAAGCTGTAGAGCACGACGCGAATGAATCTCACAACGCGATCCGCAACCCAGATACCAGCAGCAACAGCCGTAATGATGATGATCTTCTTGCTAAGTTCGGGCTGGTGAAGGCCGACGAGAACCATCGAAATTGCGAAGAAAGACACGTGAAGAATGTAGAAGAGCTCATAGTACCACAATCGCACGATGGCTCCGGCGAGCACAAGAGAAAGGAAGGTGAACCCGGAGGCGATGCCGTAGATTTCTTCGGCAACACGAAGGCGTGCCATGTTACCAGCCTCGATGAAGTAGGCGGAGTATGTGGCACCGTGGACAATGATGAGAACCATGGTGATGTAGCCGGCAACTTGGTGCAAGACATTGAGCCTCTCGTAAGACCAAGCGGTGAGGAAGCCGAGAGGAGTGTTCTTCAGGCTGAGGAAGACCACGAAAGCGATGTTGGCGATGGACAGCCTGTAAAGAATCAGTTTCCGGTGGTTCTAGTGATGGTAGTGGCGTTTGAATGTTTAAAACTTACCATCCTGCGCGAGCCGCGATGACTGTGAGATAGGGAAGAGCGGAGGCGTCAATGTGAGTGAATAGCAGGGCGATGTTGATTACGAGGTAGCTAAGAGCTACAACGAAGTGGCCGGTGGATGGCAGAGCAGGGAACTTGTAGACGGTGACTCTTCGGATGGATCTATGTGGTGGTCAGTAATTTTGTGCGATAAAGTACAAGCTGATTTTTTCTCGAGTCTTACCGAGACACAAAGAGGAATGGCTTTGCCAGACCAGACAGCTTCGTACCAAGACCGGCCTTTGAAGCACCACGACGACCCAGATGGAAGACAATGAAGAGGCCCATGATAGAAGCCAGGGCGATGGCGAAGTACGTCGTCGCCTCCTGGTTCAGCTTAGTCCGCTTTGCGAAGAGCAAAGGGTAAGCTGAGGGGCCACTAGCTCCTCCAGCCATTTTTGCGCGTAGTCGTGCGGATGAGTGAGCAAGTTGAGGCTATTCGCAGTCTGGAGAAGGGATGGAGGATTAGCGCGGTGGGCAAGGTTGTCGTCGTGAGTTGAAGTGAACCGAAAGGACGGATGAGAAGCGGGAATGTGCCAAGTTTATAACAAGAAGGTATTGTTATGATGTGTTGACGAGGGTGTGAAAGAAGACTCGTTGATAAGAATGGCGCGGAGGGTCTCAGAGTATTGTGATGAAGAGGGAGGATACTTACTCGGGACGCGGCAGTGGGAGGTGTGTGTGAAGTAGAAAAAACCTGGAAGACCCCCCTTTGCGGCAAGCGGGAGCGGGAGAGGGTGAGGAAGAATAAAGTGAAGCGTTGTGTACCGGAGATAATACTGAGGTGAGGTGAATATGTGTGAAGGACGGGCCAGGTGGGAGTGGTGGGAGTGGAGGTTGGCCCGGGTAGATTGGGTAGGTAGGGAAGGTACACAGTCCAGGTCGTGCCTTCCTTAAGATTTTAGATTCATCCCACCCTTGTGGCTTAGGATCGATCTTATTTCAAGGTAAGGTAAGGTAAGGTAGAAAGAAAGAAGAATAATAACGAGAACCCTGAATATTACGAGACTGTAAGGTTTGGCAGAGCGGATCTGTCTAGGAAGGAGTTGCTGCTACCTGGTTCTTTCCCTAGAGCGTACCTTCCTTGCTTTTTTCCTATACTTCCCTACCGGTTCCTATCTCTTCCTTCATCCAGTACTTTTGAGATGTATCTGATGATGAAGAGGGGCGTTGAAAAACTCTGAAAAAAGGCGTCGAATCCTGCCACTCTATGTAACTCATACGTGAACTTACACAAGTCGTCTGCATGCCCCCACTTACACGCTGTCCTTGGATGAATGCGGTCTACCGACGTAGTTCCCGTGGCTTAACCCGCGTGGCTTTTTCTCCCACTCACCCTTATTTTTTTTTTTTTCCTGATCATCCCCTCCTTTCCTGATCGCAGCTGGACTTCAGATAGCAGGGCAAACGTCCAGATAAGAAAGAAGAGGGAGGGTATCACCGTCAGACTCGAGAGCAACCAGCCCAAGGTTGCCCCGATGAAAATGTTGCAATGATAGCCGTCGGATTGTGTATTCAGTCTAGACCTTCCCTTCGCGGCCGGCCACCCGCTTCACATGGCACCCTCCCTCAATTTGTTGGCCCTCTCATGTTGCTTTGCTTACAACGCACTTACACAACGGCGGTCCCAAAGACCTGTGCATACCAGGGACCGATTGCCCTGCTCCATAAACATCCATGTGAGACAAGCGCCACGTTCCCCAGATAAGTCGATCCGTTGAAGTCCCTGGTCTCGACAAGAAGAAAAACAGGGACTTTCCCCTCTCACACGGTAGGGTAGGTACATCTCTCTCGTCCCGCCTCGAGACTCGAAGATGCCAAGCAAAAGAATAACAAGCCTTGGTTCATGTGGAGAGCCTCGAGCCGTTCCTGGATAGCTGCGTCGTACGGCCGCTGAGTAAAAGTGCTCAAACACCGTACGTGGACACATATCGCCGCTCCATGCCAATGTCCAATTGGCGAGATAGCCAACCCCATCTTCGATGAGGGTCCTTTTCGATGCCGGTAGCCGGTGTAACTTTCACGCCATCTTGTTCTCCGCAGCTGGAGCAGGCGCAGCAGCAGGGCGGGAAGGGAGCTTGGACAGCGGCAAGCGGGAAGGGAGGCGAGAAGAAAAGACGGGGGAAATTGTTTGCCAGGGAAGGTCTCACGGATCGTGGACCTAGATTAAGATGGATTCCCCTACGAGGATTTGAGAATTTGAGAAACAGAGAGGGCCGTATGGTCTAGCTCCATAGAGCCTGGACTAGCTGTTTTGGTTTGGTCAGCTTGACAAAGCACTCTACATTTCTTTTGCGTTGCGATGGAAAAGACCATGGTCCATAGACGAGGTACTTTTGTGTAGGGTACATACTATGGCAAGGAAAGCAAAGTTCGTTGAGGTTAAAGTAGAGTGGCCCGTCACGCCTATGATGGACAGCCCCTCGACCCCACCGTTGTCTGCAGCATGCCGTGAACCGCCGCCAGGACTCGGACGGGGCCTCGCTACACAGCACACAGCCAAAGACGGAAGCACGGGGGTTGTTGACACAATTTGGGTGAATCGAGCCAAACCGCAAAAAGAAACGAGACAACGCCAAGGAGAGACAGATTCCGCCTCACAAGCCAGATACTGTCATGGCCGAGGGCTGAGGGCTGAGTGAAAGCCAGGCTTCCGGCTCCAAAATGCATCCAGATAGTAGCATCCAGTGTGGAGCTCTGGTATCAACGTGCCTATCTGCATCTTGCAGATAGATTGACTTGCCTAGATGGGATAGGAACATTATTGCAAAGGCCCTCGTACGGGCCGTGTTTTTCGGGTACAACTTGGAGCCCAAAAATCCCTTGTGAGAGAGATCCTTGGAATGTCTTGTCAGCAGCAAATCTTGTCGACCTCCTCAAAGTCACCTGCTAAAAGGGTGACCCTGGCCCCCCTTGACCTTGCTGCATTAGGCCGTGATCCGTTAGTCGTGATCTTCGCCATAGTCCACCCGCGTCTAATTCCCGAGAGGGTAAGTCGTCAAGGGCTTGCTTGACAGGCCTCGTGTTTTCGCTTGGAAACGGCACCGTTCCAGTGGGGGTTTCCTCGACTTACACGCCGCCTCCGGAGACGGGATGAACTAGAGGTGCCAGGGCCTGACGGGAGAGCGCGGGAGGACGGGACATGAAGTGAGTGGCGTGGACCTGGCCTGGCCAGTGCTGGACTACACTCGTCGTTGTCCACTTCAATCCGTAGTTTGACAGTCCGTCAAGAACTCTCAGTGTGATGTGACGCGACGCGGCTGGCCAAAGTGTGCTTCCAGCCAGCTTAGACTCGTCACATTTGCACCGCTGGCTGGTGCTCGTTGCCGCCATCGCCGGAAGCAGCCGCGCGCGCTGCGTCAGAAGGGCAAAGACTGCCTTCATACATACAACTCGAAGCGACAGCGTGGATGTATGTCAAAGTCAGCCGGTGAGGGTGTCCAATGAGATGGAGCCAGGTCGAATAATCTAATCAATCTGTTGTAAAAGGCGGCGGCGAATGGCATGAGGTAGGCTTTCGGTCGGTGACACTGCCCAAGCCGTCTAGCTAGAGTGGGCGGGCAAATAGCTGCTCCGAAGCCAGGATGCCGTTGTATCGTGCTCATTTGCGTAGCATCGCGTGTACCAGACTTTTGTCGCGTAACGACTTGCCCGTTTCTCTCGCTCGTGCGTCTGACTCCGATAGTCTGGTAGCCTTGGTAGAGGTCTGATTCATCTTCAAAAGACAAATGTCTTGGTGAAAGCAGCCGCTGCCTTGCAAATCCACGCGTACCATACCGGAGGGCAAGCGATTCGCCGGATCCGGAACGATGCAATTCCGTCTAGCGGGCTGGCAGATTACCGTTAACTTTGTTGGGCGTCATGGATCTGGTGCTTCCGTTGCTTCTCGAGCTGTCACTTTGCGGAACAATTCACTCGTTCTCTAGAGTACAGAGTTGCTCATCCACGTGTTCTCGGGCGTGATGTGAGGTGAAAGTGCGGAGACGATGGGAAGCGGCAGGTTCTGAAGCACGCCAAAATGCAGTCGTTTTCGTTGGGTGCCAGAAGCCAAAGGTGCCTCCATCACAACAGATGCAGCTAAGCATGATGTGCCTAGATCGTGCCTGTCTCTGCGTGCCACTCACATCATCTTTGAGTGATGAGAAAGCCACACCCCTTGACCATTCCAGGTCCACGTTTGGGCTGAGACAGTTGACGTGCGCACTGGCGACGCAGGTTGAGGCTCGTGTACATGCCGTTCCCGAGACAAGATCCAGATCTGTCTGGCCTGGTATTGCTGAGGGTGGATCGGATTGAGTTGACCTATGATTTGAATATACAAGCGGGAGAGGCGCAAAAGACTGAGTCGGGAGGAAGAGTCATGTTGGAACCTATTGGCAGCAGGGCGTAGTTGCGTTGGTATCAGTTCACGAAGAGGGAGCCCGTGGAAGAGAAAGGAAGAGAGGAATGCAATGGTGTGGTGAACAATCCACCCGCGCGGGTAACTACGCTAGACGTAGAAAGGATATTGGAGAAGTAGATAGCAAGGTACATCCCTCAGTGCAATGCCAAGGCTTCGATGGTAGTATCTCAGTAACTGCTGGCAATCTCGAGCCCCAGTCTTCCTCCTCCCGGCCCCACCATCCGCTTTCTCGACATCAATTTGACTTCACTCGCCTGCCCACCACTACCGACGTCAACCTGGACGACACAGACTTCCGCATTTGTCATTGGCAGATTCCAACGTTTACTCAAGGCCGCCTTCATCAACATACTTCGCTGCCCTGGTCAACGGGGAAACACATGAATCAGCTGGCCGCGCGGATGCAGAGACAGAGACAGAGACAGAGACAAACGCCACTCACCGATCGACTCTTACTCTAGAAACAGGATCTCAACATCGTTACAAGGGACTAACACCACGCGGCGATAGCAGCCGGGTCTTTCTAGATTGCAAATCGATGGCGAAAAACAAACAAGCATCCGGTATGCACTCTCATTTGCTCCTTTCTGGGGCCAATCCGACATCAAAACCGCTTTGCAGATCACCATCCTCTTGCAGAACTCCCTCTAGTCGAAGCATACGCAATCTCTTTACCGGGTACCTCCGCTGTCGCGCGAGCCTACACTGGCGACGATACCTTGAACGTCTCTCCAAATCGCTGAAGCACCTCGGACGCCTCCTGCGTCAACTCTATCTCCGCCGGCCTCGAACCATCTGACTCCATAAAGTTATGGAACATGAGTCCACCACCAGTCTGGTGCTTTGGACAGAGGCGAGGTTTAAACTTGCAGTCGCAAGCGGGAGCGTCGTCAGCTTTCTCGTTTAGCTGTACCTCCAGACTGTTCTGCAAGGAACTCCATGGCTTCTTGATCTCTCCTGCGTCTTCAGAAGCCGTCGCTTGCTCGAATAATGCCCCGGCGATCTTGCGCCTCTCTGAGGCATTAGCTTCGAGCCCTTCGATCTTTCCAAGCTCAAGATTGGCATACGATCTGAGGAGGTTGATGGACCGCCAAACCTCTGCTGTTTGGGCTTCTGTCTGCCAAGCACCCAAGTTGCTATTCCACTCGTGGAGCACTTCAAGCAAGTTGAATGCTCTCTGCAAGCTGTGCGAATCCCTCTGTCCGAGTGCTGCTATGATTTCCTTTCTCCTTCTCACGAAATCCGCTAGTCTCCAGAAGTTGGGTACATCAGCGTTGATGCCCTCCTTTGCTTTGGTGTCAGGCCACAGGACATTCTGTATGATATCTGGCAGAGTCTTCCTCGTTTGTTGGTCTCCAAATATGCGATATGATTCTGACCGTGCCTTGCTTAGCGCAGACATCAGCTCTGTCCGCAGCTGAGAAGCTCTGTCACTGTGTTGAGCATCAGAGCCGGCGTCATCCACAGCCCTGGGAACAGTCATGTATGATGTCCACTTCAACGCTTCGCTCTTAGCTTGAAGCTTGATCTGAAGCTCCTGGGTTTGTCGTGCAAGTTTTGCCAGTTCGTTTTCGCTCTCTTGCTTGGCCGTCTCTAAAGCCGCGAGCTTATCTGTGGTCTTTTGACGTTGCTCCTCCAAAGCGTTGTTCTGGGCTTCGAGATTGCGAAGTTCCGTCTCTTGCGTCTCTCGCTCTCTGTTGAGTTCTCTGAGTCTATCCGATACGGTCTGCTCCGCATTCGAATCTCGCTCTTGGGCTTCGGTCTGCATATCTTCAAGCTTGCTCTGGAAAGTGCGAACTTGTTCTTTGAGGCGATCTCTCTCCTCCTTCATGCACGACTCTACCCTGCGCGCTAGCTCAAGCTTCTCTGTTGCCTGCTGTTCTAGAGTACGCTTGGTCCGTTCTGATAACTCTTGGACTTGTCGTTGCAGCGACTTTATTAAGCGAGTTTGTTTTTCATTCTCTGGGGCCTCTTTCTCGCCTGAGCCAGACTGATTGCCTGTCTTTGGAAAGGGTTTCTCGAGGTATAGTGCCATCTGGGATTTAAGCTCGAGGATGGCGTCAGCTAGTCGTTTAACAGACCTAATCGTCGTCCTCGTTTCTGCTAGCATCTTGTCCGTCGAATCGCCAGCTTGCCCCAGCTGAAGGGACATATTCAGCAAGCCGACCTGGTCGAATACTCGCTTGCCATGCATCTCCAACAGGTCCACAATGCACTGCAGTGACTCGGGCACCTCTGGACGATCCAGAAGCATCTTGTAGTTGTGAAGGGCTTCCATCGCTTCTCTGATCTTGCGCTCACTCACGGCTTCGAGCGCGCTCTCGAGCTTCAATTTCTCGTCCAATCTGTACTTTAATATGCGGCAATAGTCCTTGATTTCCGCAAGTCTGGCGCTGATCTCCCGCTCCAGCGTGGGACACCGCAGGCACTCTGGCCTTGCCGCGGCCGGATCGAGGTTTTCCCAGGTTTTGGTAAAGGGATCTGTGAAGACAGGGCTTGGCTCAGGAGCTACCGTCGTGTCCATGAACTCTACGACCTGGCTGCCTCTAGGACTCAAGACGAATCTGACCCCATCACGGGGAGGCGGGGTTTCTTGCTGTGAGGTGGTGTCGAATGCTGGCGCCTCTGATGGGATGCTCGCCACGGGAACGCTGAGTCTCATTTCGTTGGGAGCTGAACGCAGCGGATGATTGCCGAAGATCCCAGTCGGAGGCTGCGGCTGGAAACCCGGTGCGAGCGTAGTCGATTCGCGAGCGTGCTGCGCAGCGTAGTCCAGGCTGCTAGCATACCTCTGGCGCACCTCCAACCGCTGCGTCGCGATCTTGGTAAAGGCCATGACGGCAGACCTACGCTCGTCGTTATTACGCTTGACCTGGTCATCGAGGATCCTGAGAGAATCGACCAGGTCCTTGTTGTCGATCTGGAACATCCGCTGCACCTGGTCTCCTTGATGTCTGGCCCCGACATACTCGTTCACTTCCCTGCTGTTCTTCGCCATGTCTCTAAGGACGCCGTTCAGCTGTTCGAGGTCCCGTTGTAGAATCTCCCCACTATCGTTGATTCTGTTCTCAATGATCTCCTCGGTGTTACGGTGATCGAGGGCCAGCACGCGCGCCGTCTCAAGGAACGTCTCCCAACGTCTTGCATCCCTGGAGCACCCACTCATCACCACCACGCCCGGTATGTGACCCCAGTGATCGCCATTACGCGTGAGAGTCTGCTGGATGAACTTGTGCTGCCTCCTCAAAGACCCGTCCAGCTGCTCCCAGGCCATCTGCATCCTCTCCGCCGCGCACTTCACCTCCACCTCGTCAAGCTTCTCCATCACGGCATCCATGTCCTGCCGATACGTCAGCCGCAGCCGCGCCTCCTCCTGCGCAGAGGTATACATCAGCCGGCAGAGCTGGTGGATGATGCGGTTCACAAACGGGACCTTGACCCACGTCCGCCCCTGCATCCACTCCAGCAGCGCGGAAATCATGCCGTCGTTGGACGTCTCGAGGTCGAAGAGGGCGTAGTAGTCGTCCGAGGACATGCTCTCCCCAGTCGCCTTCTCAAACTCTTCCTTGCGGAGCCGGGCCGCTACGTCGCGGGTGTAGAGCGGGTACCGCAGGCGGCTCGAGAGCATCGTCTGGAACTCGGGGGGCATCGTCGCGAAGGTGTCGTTCCAGACTTGGATGATCCTCCTGCGCTCCTCTTCGCCGCCGGGGAGGGGTTGCGGGCGGATGAAGATGTGTGTGCGGGTCGGGGCGCCCGGGGGCGGGACTTTGACGCGGCGGAGGGTGAAGCCCGCGCCGGAGCGGTCTGGCTCGTTGTTGTATGCGCCTAGACCGGCGGGGAGCAGACGGCGGCGTTGAGGGTTATGGACCGGGGGTGGCGGCTGGACTATGGTGTCTGTTGAAGAGGACCGGGAGCCATGCTGTCGTTGGTTCTGAATGGGAGTGGAGGGCGAGACCGGCTCGTTGGATCGCATGAAACCTGGTATGTCTCCCGGTCTAGTTGGCGTGGGAGTATGTATGATTGGTGATACAGGTGACACGTCTCGGTTTCGAGCATGGCTGTCCCCAGGAGACGTGACCGTTTGGGAAGACTCTGGTCGGCAACGTCTCGGAGCTGGGAATTCCATGGGATCCTCAGGATACGGCGGTCTCTCGTCCGTCACCTGTTGAGTGCCGTTGCGCTCTTTTTCTCTCTTTGCCCTCTCACGCGCTGCCACTAGCCCTCTCGGTGTCAGAGGTCTCACAGGTGCAGGTGAAGGTGATTCTGAGTTTGCAGACCCCGAAACTAGTGTCTTTGCTTCCTGCAAGGCTGCCGATGGTAGGATATAAGAGTCATCGTCGCCTTCATCGTCGCCCTTGCTATTTCCAGTCACGTTGTTCCTCGAGCCAGTCTCTGTCGAAAGAGGACCTTGAGGGGAGGGTTTGTTTGCTCTCCCAAGCACGGCACTCATCGACTGCGAGTCCAATGCTTCTTCGATCGACAAAGAGTATAAGGGACGATTAGAGACTGCTCCGAGTGCAGTCTTAGGACTGGGATGCTGGTGAAAGCGACCAGAATCGGCCGCGGCAGCGTCTGTTTCCTCGCTAACTTTACGATTGGGGCCAGACCCATCGTCTTTAGAGCCTTCGTCCACCGATTCGGACTTCTTCGAGGGTGGTCGTGAGGCTATTGGTGTTGACGTCGACGGTTGGAACTGTGCACGAGGAGCAGACGACGTGAGGTCGAGGGGGCTGACAATATCTGGATTGGGAACAATTGGAGCCAGTGATGTATTGCGCGTCTGACGACTCTCATCCTTTGGGGTCTCAGGTGGCTTCTCCTGGGCGGGTGACGCGATATCGTCATCGAGTGCGGATAGTAGGCAACCGAGGGCACCTGAGCCAAGTCTAGGTTTGGTATCTGTCTCGCTAGAAGACCCCGTTCCTCCGGGCCCGACTTCTTCCTCGTCCGATGACTTTTGCCTCTGTTGAGAAGATGAAATCTGGCTCTGATCTGGCGATGAGGTCGTTGAGTGCCTCGATGCCGACGCTGGGGAGACTTCATCGGAAGCGGACGTCTGTGCTGTCACTTGCGATCTTTTTCGAACAGCGTCAGCAGAGATATCTTGAGCTGGTGTGGCGATTATCAAGGAGGAAGTTGTCGTGCCATCATTTCCACTTTTCTGTGAATCACTGGGCATCGGCGACGCTGGCTTCCCTTTCTCCGACATGACGCTTGAAATCTCTATCGGTCAAAAAGTACGCAGTTCGATGAAGTCACACTCGAGGGCTCGAGCAGAACCTAGGTTGAACGAAAGATGAGCATCAAATATTCTCAACCATTTTAGCTCTAAGGGATCTCCTCAAGTTATCAATCTTTGGCCCAACTTTGGGTGGCGTTGGATCTTCTCGTGTCTTCTAGAGACTCCATCGTGGCATCATTTGGATGCTTGATGTAAGATATTACGAGGATGATACAAGGGAGTCGCAGAACACAAAGACTTTGGTGTCCATGCTTGCTTTGAACTGGAACAGGTCGCGACATTGATAATGCCATCAAAGGACTCAATGGTTGGAATTCACAAAGGCAGCCAAAAAGGGAAAGATCGGGCAAACAACTTATTGTTAGAGCTTTCTGATGGATCATATGAGTTTCTCAGTTAGCGGCGCTCATCAAAAACGTTTCCGCTTTGAAATTGTTGCTATTGTACTCGTAATTACCATCGTTATCCCGCCCCTTACACTCACAATGTCAGCGATCTGGTGACAGATCTACCACGTACACTTCTCAAGTCAGGCAGACTCTCCCGGCTACCGACAACTTCTCCGCTGCCGTTCAAAATAAGATAGAGCCCACTGTGACTCGCTTCAGAGTGCGTCTCATCATCGTCGTCAATGTCGTCATTAGTATCATCGTCATCATCATAATCGTAAAAGGCCTTGAGAACCAGACTCTCCTCGTCCCTAAATCGAACCATCTTCAACCCGTCCTTTGCTTGGTCTCCAATCTCCAGAGCGCGCCTCATGTTCTGGCGCCTCATGTTCTCGAACTCAATCATCGCCAGACAACCTCTTGTCAAGCCCCGGATGTTCGTCCCCGCGAACCCGACCCCCCTCGCGCTGGCAGCCCGGACGTAGGCGGCATGAGCCTCGCGCCAGCGGCCCCAGGCACTCAGGACGTGGCCGCGGTACAAGTACGCGCGGGGCTCGAGATCGAAGCGGTGCAAGTGCGCCGCTATGGCGAGGGCCTGGTCCGCAGCGTTGAGAGCCTGGTGAAGCTTCAGGATGGACAGAGGCGTTTGCAGCAGGGCATAGGTGCGGAGGAGGAGGGTGTTGACGGTTTGGGCGGCGGAGTCGGCGGCAGGGGCGATGCTGTCGGATTGGGACGAGGTACTCATTAGGAAGGGAGGTTTGCTCTCTGGTATTGTTTGGCTTGTACGTAGGCTGGTGAGATTCTTTGCTTGGTGTTCTGACGAAAACGGCGATTTGCTAGTCTGGTATGCCACGGACTGTGCCGGTGGGCGATCTTCTCCTTTTGATTGTTCTTCTTCTTGGACTCCAATATGGTCGGAGCTTACTTTGGAATACCCAAACTCCGAGCTTTGAATTAAAGCATTCGTTTTACTTTATTCCAAAGAAGGGGGAAAAATATTGACGTGCAGTGTTGGAGAGCTTGGTTGGCAGAGCTGAGGGTGTTGCAAGGGATGAGATTGACGTAGGACCCTTGGCTCGGGGTAAGCTGAAAGTGAATAAAGAAAGAATATCTCCCAGCTCTTACCTCCAAAATTCGGGGCAAGTACCCAGATACCTGATCGACTCGTCGAATTCAGGCGACGAAGTAAATCGTTCGATTTGAGATTCTCAAAGTCCCTTGGCCCCCTCTCTCCGCGAGCCGGCGGAACAAGTGACGCAGGGTGTGGAATTGGGCCAAGACTGCTGCCGCTCGTTTGTGTTGGCATGGATCAGCGATTGCCGCGTTCGTCAAAGGCGTTGTATGCCAAGACCAACCGAGAAGAAGATCGAATTGTAAGAACAATGAGGGAAGTATTGATCAAGTTGCCTCACATCTGAGTGCCGAACTCGTCTGGATCGTAGACAGGGTCCCCTGCTTACTTATGTGCTCCGAGGTTCCATTGATGAAAGACTTACTAAGAACTACTGTTTCCTGCCAAGTTTATTGATGAGAGGGCGCCGGTCTTGTTCAGTGGCATGCTAAATTGAATCAATCGTAAGTGTCTTTGAAGGGAGGC
Organism: Colletotrichum scovillei; assembly: GCF_011075155.1. Lineage (NCBI taxonomy): Eukaryota > Fungi > Ascomycota > Sordariomycetes > Glomerellales > Glomerellaceae > Colletotrichum > Colletotrichum scovillei. Next base: position 2,860,011 of record NW_023336259.1, read on the forward strand.
CTGGACGCGGCAATGGCGAGGAATGTATGTGTCGTTTTGGGCATGAGTAAGCACAGCCCGATCGATGTGTGGGCAGTGAACATTCAACGCGCTGCGAAAGTAAAGACCATTTCCTCGATGAGAACTGCTCGGTTATAGCCGAAGGTCAATGCTTTAAATCTTAAAGGCTACTATTTAGGTTTGGATCTGGACGCTTTCGTCAGGTCAAGTCAAGCTCGGGGTCCAGGCCAAGCTTTCGAGAAGCATCATACAAAGTCATCGCTGAAGAAACACAGCCGTTACACAGGTGTTCTGGAACTCGTCTTCTTGATGAGAGAGTAAATCGAAGGAAAGAAGAAAGGGAAAAGCATCCGGGAACGGAATATGAACATGGATGGTGCCTCTCAATCCTGTGCAATGTGATCTGCGTGACGACAACGACAGAGCTGAAAATTCCTCTGATGATAGAATGACAGTTCTTGCTCAAGATTCCATCATCGAAGAAAAAAGAAAACCCCCAGACATAAGGCACCAATAACTGTCGTTTCTACGAGCTTCCAGCCCTTGCTCAAGTCGCTTTTAACAGATTGTTCAGCATGTCGTGAGCTGTCCTGGCCACCCCGCGCCTTTCCGGCCGAAGAAGTAGCTTCTGAGACCGGTATTTGAGGCGTAAACTCTAGATGTAGCGGCGATGAGCAATTCCGGCGGCTGTTCTAGCCCATCGACGCATCTACCTCAGCCTGGCTGGGTTTCGCCTCCAGAGACCTCTCATATTTGGTAGACTCCAGTGTCTGATTGCACAGGCACTCAAGACGTCAGGAAATGGCACAAATTGTTCGAAACGGGGCTTGGCGCGTGTCTTGGGCGTCAAGTGCCTTCTCGTACGTAGATGTTTCCGTAGCCCACGCGTCTGGTATAGGTTCAACGCTGGCGAATGTGGTCCATGACTCCATTATAACCATCGGCCGCCTCGGATAATCGGCACATGGTCTTGATCTCTTCCATGAATGGCAAGAATCTCGAAGCTTTCGAAGCACTCAAAGCCAACGACATTGTCTTAACGAGTTGAAATGGTCGATGTTGGACAGTCCTTGCGGTACCACCCTAACTCGGGTGGACACCATGTATTCGACCTGAACCTAGCTTTGATTATTGTTTCGACATTGCTGGTCTCTCTCCGTCTGCTCACACGGAAGATCATAGTAAAAGCTCTAGGCTGGGATGATTTCCTTGCAATAGTAGCTTGGGTAGGTTAAGCCGCTTTGCCGTGCAAGTTGCATGGACTAACACAAGAACCAGGCCTTGTGTGTCACACTCTCGGCACTTGAAATGGACACGACCAACTATGGCACCGGGGCTCAGATCGAAGATGTTCCTCGGCCGACGCTGCTTCAGTTCTTTAAGGTCAGCTGACTTGCATACTTAAGATCCTCCACATAGCTAACGTGCTGCGAATAGAGGCTTTCCATCATGGAGTTGGTCTACTTCCTCGCTTCTGGTGCAGTACGCCTGTCCATATTAGCGTTTCTTCCACGCTTAAGCAAGAATAGTATGATTAATCCAGTCACTTTAAGACAAGACGCTGATGTTTGTTGCCAGAGATATATACCTGGAGCATATACGCCCTTGATGCTATTGTAATCATAGTCAGTCTGTCGGGGTTCTTCTTCGTCTTGACGGAATGCTCGCAGATACCGTAAGATGGAACCCTCCCAGGGACGTAGCGATAGCTAGCTGACTCGTTACTCCAGTGATGTATTCAATTATTCCAGCACATGGCGCCAATGTAGAGACAAACGCGAAGAACGATCGATGATGCTGGGCCATGCCATTATCTGCATCTTTGTTGATTGTATGCTGGTCGTCCTTCCGCTATGTGTCGTGACGAATTACGTCAAAATGGGCGTCAAGGCCATACAGATCTTGCTGGTTTTTTCTCTGGGAATCTTTGCTGTCGTTACTGGGATCGTTCGATTTTCCATTATCGTCACGACGGACTTCGGTGTAAACACGTAAGTACTTCTTATGGCGAATGAGGCGCGGCTCAGACTAGCAATTTCAGCATATTGACACAGTCCAGGACGTACAAGATGCTCACTGTAGCTGTATGGACCGACGCTGAGCTCCATGTTGGTCTCTGGGTCGGCTGTTTCCCCGCCCTGCAACCTCTGCTCCGACATGTAACGTTGAGGCTCGGAATGCGCAGCCAATTGGACAGCACAGGTGCCGCAAGCAAGAGGAATACGATGACGTCCACGGCAACTTCCAATAAAAAAAGCGTTTTAGACAGGTGGTCACGGAGTTCTGGTAACGTGCGCAGTGAGAGCGCCGGAAGCCAGCTGTTGGAAAGCGGCGCTGGGCAAATTGAGGCTGTAGGTGGTCAGCCTGACGAAGTTGAGATGGTGGATCTCGAGAAGGGGGAAGGCTCTGGTCAAGTCGGCAAGCAACCAGAGATCTCTACACCAGAGAAAGTGGGCGAGAGCATATAAGCAGCATATATAGAGGTAGAGTCTAGTGGTGCATCCAAGGTATCCGAGTTATCTGAAGTGAAACCGTGCATGAACTCCGAGGAGTTGTTGGTAAGAACAATAAATAATTGGATTCTTGAGGATAGAAGGACAGTGCCGAGCACAAGACCAGTACTGTCAGACGATACGTACCTTAGGCACGGACCAACCCTTCTTCAACACGCACCTTCCGTCCAACGACGACTTCGGCTCCTTTCTCGAACGGAGCACTGCGAACTTCAGAATCTACCTCGACAGAGAGCGACAACGTCACACCATCTAGACTCTGTGCAATCTACACATACTTTCTCCCCAATCGCCTTCATACGAAACTCGAGATTGAAGTTCGTATTTGAGATATCAAGACCAGTCCAGCTCGTACAAAACCAAAAAACCTCTGAGAGCTAATCCAAGACATTGGGTCTCCTCTTGTTCATACCCAACGGCGCCACTTCACGGTTTCCGCGTCTAAGCGTCGCCTCTTCTTTCCAGTACCCACTGGTCTTCATAGGAGAAAGTATCAATATGGCATCACTCTCAGTATTTGGATATCCCGCAAGATTCGCACCCGGCAATATTGGACCGCTCTGGACTGCCCTCTTCTACGGAGTTACCGTGAGCAATATCGCCATCCATCTCGCCTGGTTAGCCGCGCTCCATCCAATTTTCTCTTCGCTCCCGATAGACCGCAGGCGTCTTTCAGCATTTCTTCACAAATACTTCATGCTCAGCTCAAGTAACCCCCGACTCCTCACCTTCTTTACCTCGGCCTTTAGTCACATCCAGCCTTTACACCTCTTCGTCAACATGTCAACATACAAAACTTATGTCGAGTCGTTTTATTTACTCAGTGTATCGCCGCTACGATTCATTGTACTGTCCCTCGGGAGTGCAATCACCGCTTGCCTTTGCCACATTTTCAATGCCAGGAGAAGACGGGGAGCAAATAACAATGCCGAAAGGACGGCTGTTGGAGCAAGCGGAGCCTTGACTGGTCTCGGCACAGCTCTGGCGTTAATGTTTCCCACGATGAAGGTCCGCCTTTCCGGGACAAACCAGGTTCTACCCTTGCGCCTTGTTGTCTTGGGAATGTTTGCCGTGGACGCCTATTGTCTGAGTACCGAGCGAGACACAGGAGTGGGACATGCCGGACACCTCGGAGGCGCAGCTTTTGGCTTAGCATACTTCTTCTGGAGGAAAGCAACGGGGGCTTTTACTTTGTAACCTCAAGCAGTCTACATCTCGAACTGCAGAGGCTATGGGTAAATATAAATATCGAGATCAACTCTAGCCGCCCAAGGTATATACAGGAGAATGGTATCCTGGTAACAAAAAAGACAAAAGGCCGCAGCATTCTCAGCCACCGAAAATATCAAACGCCACGCTACCGCATGAAAGAGGATATACCATTGCACGAATCGAGAGCCATTCTTTGCCAACTTCTCGCTACCACAGCTCTTCACTATTTACCATCGGCTTTGCGTTGGGCTTGGTGTTACTGTAGCGATTGGGATTCGTCGGCTGTTGAGTGCCCTGGAAGGTTGGGCTCATTTTGTGTTGTGAGCCGATGGGACTCAACTTGTGTGTCGAAGCAATGGGGCTTGGGTAGGTGACCGATCTATTGCCGGGACTACCGGCAACCTTGCTTGCCATTGTTGACTCTCTCAAGGGAACTGGGCCAACTCCGACGGGCGACATCTTCTTGTCTGGGAACCGGGTGGCAGTAAATCCCGGCTGACGGGGTCCTTTGTGGTCGTCCCAAGGTGCAGTTGGCGACTGCAGAGGCGATGGAGCACCGCGGCGCGACCTCAGAGATAAAGATCGATATCGCGGCGATGTCAGGCCCCACGCCCGACCGAAAGATGCACCAGGATGGTATACGCATAAGACTGAGGCGACGAGGAATGGCAGAGCACCTCCGATGACCAGTGACGCGGTTTCCGACCGCTGAAGAGGGCTATTGAGTCCGTCCCAGAACTCAACGAGGCGGTAGATGGTGTGCCCCACCAAGACGACAGCGACTGCTGGTATCACTGAGAAGAGACCGTCAGACTATGTTGGTCCTGCGGCAATGGGTCTACTTACTCTTGACAAAGTTCTTAAAACGCGGTGCTTGATACACGGCAATATGTTTCGGGTCAGGAAGCTTCTGAGTGAACCAGAGGAACAGTCCGACGAAGAGCAGCAACGCCAAAGTCTGGACGCCTAAGCCGGCAAGAAGAATCGACGGTGTCTATTGTGGCTTGTTAGAGATGAAAACTGCTAGGCAGCAGAACGATGAAATACTTACCTGTACACCTCCGAGCCCAAAGACAGCTGAGACAACCCCGGAAATTTCCAATGCAATGACGAGAGCAAGAGCGAAGATGAGGAACAAGACAGCGACTCTTGGCCGGGTAAAGCCAATGCCGAGACCGTAGAGGGCGATGACATGGGGAAGGATTTGGCATATGGCCGCTGCGATGAGAGTAGGGCCCAAGATGGCGCCGATGAGCCAAAGGGAGAATGAAGTCCCGCTGGCGGTATCATTTCGGAGCCTCAATCTTCCAGCGAAGCCCAAGACCTCGAGAAGAAGACCGGTCGCCAGAGTCGACGCGAATAAGGGCGTCTTGAAACGAAAGCCTTGGTACAAGGCCAGAGGCACGAGCAGCGCAAAGGCTACCAAAAAGATGGCACTACCAATTACCGAAGGCGAGTAGGAGGTAAAGCCCCCCGGGTAGGGGCACGAGTCTCCGCAGTCGCCTGTCATTGTGCTCACGTTCCACTTGACAGGCGACAGTGAACGTTGCGTCGCTTGACCATCGGGTGGCTGGACATGCCGAGAGAAGGAGCGGGAAAGGAAGAAACGCGCCGGGCATTGGGGATATATACACGCGGCAGAAGCCAGGTGTGTAATGGATCAAGCATTCCAGCAAACCGGTCTGCATAATCGCGACGGTTGGGATATGGATGATTGCGGGCAGCAGAGGCCGTGGACAATGAAGACGAGCGGCCCGACGGAGATGGAGGTAAGGTACACGCAAGAGCAGGCCGGGGTCGATCCAAACGGGCACACCATCAGCTTCCGCGGTTTCATCCGTTATGGATACATCCACTACGGAAGAGACGTTGTACCAACAAGAACTTTCTTCAGTCGACCTTCAACCGGGCAACTTTGTGAGCACTTCTCATCGGTGACTGACAACGCAGCAACGACGGTACCTATAAGACGAAACGCAACTTGACTGTTGCACAACAAGAAGCAGTGCTGAGTGGCTTTTGCTAAGATGCCCAACTGCCGCGAAGGAAGAAGAAGGCGCTGACGCCTCCCAACGAGCCAGCGAGGCAGGCAAGCAAACAAACAGCAGGTGTGGGTGTGGATAGCGGGCGTGAGAGGGCGAAGCCGTCCCAGCGGAACGGTTCGACGGTGCAACAGTCGAAAGTTTGCAGATCCGGGCCCTCTTCAGCATGAGCTCTGGACCAATCAAGCAGGCAAGGTTGGCGGTTGCGGCCTGTTTACCCACGGGCGGCGCAGATGAGGAGGTTACATTGGACGGTCATTCAGTGAGGCCATGTTGGTCTTCGACGGCCGGTGAGCAGGGGGCCGTCGTCCAATGGCGAAAGCAGCCGTTGCTCTCATCTGCCCTACAGCATGGCTACGGGAGGGTGTCGAACAGATTGGTTCACAGCCAGTCCTTTGAACTTTGAGCTGCTACGCCGCATTGCACTTTAGGCCTGGGGACACGTTGGGGGCTGGGGGCAGGTAATCAAGACGTGGTCCCAGAAGCGGGGGAAACAGTCAACGATGGGATATCATTCGCGAAAGGGCAAACGCACTCGAGAGGCCAGACAGGTTTCAAAATTGAAGCCTGACTTACGGATTTCCTGTCTCGTGCGTGTTGGTTCTGAGGCCAGCCAACGGTAGCATCGATGATCTCCATGCAGTGAGGGAAGAGAGGGTGAAGATGAACATGGAGGAAAATGAGAGGGCACTGGCCGATCGCCAGGAGCCGATGAATCATGGCCGACGTACCCGAGATTTGTTTCTCCTGCCATGGGCTGCCATGGCAGGTGCAGTGCAACAAACTGTGTGCGCACGCCCGCACCGCACAGCAGGCAACTGCAGGCTGCATGATGCGGCCGCCCTCACACCAAGACACCCTCGAAAGATGGCGGCGGAAGACAACAACGAGGAGATGAACCAACGGCCGGTGGGCGTTGGTTTTGGCAGTTGGGGTGACGGGGAACCTGGGACGGGAAAGTCTGAACTCTGATCAAGGACAAGGACCGGGACCGGCACCCGAAGGCGGAATAGGATTGGCAAACTTCAGGGCAGCATCTGGCAATCTGCAGTGCTGCAGTGCTGCAGGCCCGCGAAGCTAAGCAAAGAGACCAAGACCAACAACATTATCCATGGACTTTGCCTATGGACCATCCCAACCCCCGGTCGACAAGGGCGCAGATCGCACAGAGCGTAAGGACAGAGACAAGGGTATAGGAGGAGGAAGTGGAAGAAAGAAGCTCTGACCAAGCTTGGTGGATTGTGCGGGAGACATCCGTCCACTAATCACTAGCGGCCGCAGCCCAGGGCAAGCCGCAAGCCGCACGCCAGGCCCCCAAGGCTCCACTATACTTCCAGCGCACGGTGGACCCTCCGGCCGAGAAACCCCCCCGGCTGTCGCGCTAAACTGTTCGCGGCCGCGGTGCTGCGTGACGTCAAAGAGCCGGGCGCTTAAACATGCTTGGCAAACACCTCTCATTGCTCAGAAATGCGCGTTTCTTCCTTCCTTCCTTTCCGCAGCACACACACACATACTTCGTATGCAGACTTTGGGGTTGCAGAGCAAGCATCTTCGTTCCACACTCCATTACGAACCTTGTAAAGAGAAACAGAAACGTCGAGGGACCGGAACCAGGCCAGGCCATTCACATCCTTGAGAAAAACAAGCAAAGCAAACAAACCGGTACAGAAAAGAGGGGGGCAACCAACCAACTAAGGCAAACAGAGGGTACATCCAATCCTCATCAAGTGACTAGAGAACCAGATTCTCTCTCCCTCACTCTTTCTTCTCCCCACCACCCCGCGCCCGCGGCGGCCTGCGCTCCTCCTTCCATGCCATGAACAACGCATGCTTCTCGAGGTGCCGCCCTTGCGCGTCTTCCTTACGGCTCATTTGTGCGCCAACCGCGTCTCATCGCTTGCTTCGCCCTCTCGCAGCCCGGGACAGCCGTCCTTTCTCCGTCTCGCCCTTGCGGCCGAAGCACGACGGTGACCCGAGGTTCAGAGACCTGGGCAAACAGATATCGGACGAGTATGCCGTCGTCAGAGAACACTATGGTACCATTTTGCCCCCCCTCCTTCTTATCCGATCCCATCCTTTCCCCTTTCTCTGTGTTTGCCCTTTCTAGGATAGGTATTGTCCTCCTAGTACCTTTTCGAGTCCTCCTGCTTTCCCCCCACCACCCGCCTCGGTTCAGATCACAATGATCCACCCACACTTACACGCCCTCCAGACACGCCAAAGAATCCCATCGTCCTCGCCCACGGACTGATGGGCTTCTCCGAACTGCGTCTCGGCGCCTACGTCCCGCCAATCCACTACTGGCGCGGCATCTCCGACTCGTTGAGCACCCTCTCCGGTCCGTCCAACATCATCACCACCTCCGTCCCGCCCTCGGGCTCCATCGAGGAGCGCGCCGCGAAACTGGGCGCCGACATCGCCGCCAAAGCCGGCGGCCGCGCCGTCAACATCGTCGCGCACTCCATGGGCGGGCTCGACGCCCGCTACATGATTTCCCACCTCAAGCCGCGTGACGTAAAAGTCCTTAGTCTCGTCACCGTCGCTACGCCGCACCGCGGGAGTGCCTTTGCGGATTATTTGCTCGATGGCCAAGGCCCCATTAAGCTCGCGAATCTGTACGGGCTTATTGAGCGCGCCGGGCTGGGTACGCAGGCTTTTGAACAGCTTACGCAGCGGTATATGGAGGAGAAATTTAACCCTGCTACCCCTGACAGCGATGATGTGCGGTATTTTAGTTATGGGGCGTGCACGGATCGGCCACCGCTGCTGAGTCCGTTTCGGCAGAGTCACTGGGTTATCGAGGAGGCTGAGGGCGCGAATGACGGGTTGGTGAGCGTTGCGAGTAGTCGGTGGGGAAAGTATCAGGGTACGCTGCTGGACGTGAGCCATTTGGATCTGATTAATTGGTCGAATCGACTCAAGTGGACGTTGAGAAAGGTGTGGATGGGGCAGACGAGGACGTTTAATGCTGTTGCGTTTTATCTCGATATTGCGGATATGTTGGCCAAGGAGGGTCTATGAGGTGGCTATCAGGAGGGGTGAGATAGACTCACGTTAAGGGGGTATGTATAATGATGTTGACTACGATTGTAATCTCTACTATGAGGCGTGTAAGAGTACGCAGGGAAAAGGAATAGAATAGCGAGCAACGGCGTTATCGGCAGGACTAGATGAAGCAAGACTTGTAAGTATTGAGACGTATTGTAACTCGAAAATGGGATATATACAAGAGGGAGAGGAGCCGAGGAAGTACATCACACAAAGTACATGCATATATGGATTGCCTGTCATCCATGAATGACATCAACTTGCGTTTCTTGCATTGAATGGAAATGGTTAAGATCTCCGAGGTAAGATACCTTATATCAGTGCTGTAGATGTTGTCAAATGCAGGCAGCTTCGCAATAGCTGTAACAATTGCCGCCCTGTCGGCAGTGCTTTTCAGAAGTGCCATAGTCCCGTCGCCACTGCTCTAGCCGGAAGGAACTCACTCATCGCCTCACGTTGTCTGCAGCTTATAAATAGCCGTAATCGCAGTCACAACAAGAAGCCAGCAACGCACATGGCGTGTACAGTAACACAGGACTGCATCGATCCGAAAGCGACGAGGAGATCTCTCCCTAGAGGAGGCTTGGTCTTTGAGATGAAGGGAAGCTGGTGCTTGTGGTACCTGAAGCTAGGTGGGCAGTCTGGTAAAGGTACCTAGCTAAAGACTACCATCCCCTCTTCTCTACCCCTCAGGCTCGTATTCGCTGGTGAATACTACGCATAAGAGCGAAAATGATTGATACCTCGATGACGGTTTTGATTACTGTAATGGCCCATACGATAAATTAGAACAGAGGTGCCAACAGTGAGGGCTATTTTCATAGTCCAGGCACCGTCAGACTACGAGGTAGACGGACAGGGCGGTGTTAGTAGAATTTGAAACTCCTACAGAAGCCAGCCTTTAAATAGTGAGGTAGGGTAGTAACTCTGTTCTTTCTATTCATTTGTTATGACCTCAGGGCATGTCGTGAAGTAGAGACAGCATCTAACTAGAGTGATCTACGTGTCGTATCTAGTAGTATAAAATTAGGTCCGCTGCATCGAGAAAAGTCTCCTCGGCAAGAACATAGCGAGAGACATGTTGGCAGGCGAGAATATCTCCGGCAAGAACCTGTCGCGATCAAAGTCTTGCTTTGCTGCGGGACGTGTTGCTAGCTCGTTGGGGGATCTTCATCTTTGGCAAGGTTTTGGCGAGATATACTGGGCCAAGACAAGAAACTACATTGTTAGTTAACCATCTTCCCCCTTGCCCTTCTATTCACCCCTGAATACGAAACCGACTAGGAATGGAAATATAGTAAGTCTACTTTCATCTTTCAGAAAGACCCGTGCAGGGACGCTGTGGCAGTATGTGTTTCGTCTTTGTTCAGATCACCCGCTGTTTCTAAAGGCTATCATGGCTGGTCAACATCACACCATTCCTACAACTAGGGGTTTGCTGCGTCGTAAAAGTATTGAGCTATTTCATAACCGGACTTTTAAATACCTACTCAATCCAATGTCCTAGGAACACACACAAGGTCTCGGAAAGCGCAGAAAAATGTCTCACATCTGCGATGCCTCAGTCAATAGCTCTACAGACGCGGCTTGTGCCTGAGATATAACGTCATAGACACTAGGAGGCTTGAATAATGGCTATGCTATACTTAAAGAGATACCCGGCATGCTACTTGGAAAACGGTATCCTTCTAGCTCCGCTTTATCTGGTACGGATGAGGGCAGACCACGAGAACAAGACATGCAAAAGTCTTCCCTCGTCATAAAGCCACGAAAGTAGTGCTCTGTGAAGAGTCATGTAGTTCAAAGTGTGACATCCCTTCAGTATTGATCATGGTATAATAAACGAAAACGCTTCACCATCCGCTAACCTCTTGTCCACGTCGATGTCCATCTGTCGAGCCTCTACCAGCTTTCTCAACACACCAAACAAACCCCGACATTACTCATTAGTTTCCCCCCAAGGTATTCCCATCCCCCCCATGTACACCCGCCTCATCTCTCAAAGAGCCCGAGCATCTCAAAACACACAAACATCAAAACACACCCACTTCCAAATCCCGTTTCTCAGCTTTCATCCACCTTCTCTAATTCCCCTTCTCCGGAATCTGACTCGGCGCATTCTCGTTCGTAACGCCACTATACGCCGGCCTCGACTCCGGTCCCGGCGCAGGCGCCTCCGCAGCCATAGCCTCATCGTAACTAGGCGGCGCCTCGTCAAAGTTGGCCGCCCCCGGTGTGCCCATCTGCGGCGGGTACAGCGGGTCATACTGCGGCGCCGCCATCGCAGGGTGTTGCTGCGGTGGTCTCTGTTGTTGGCCGTGAGGTCGCCCCTGTGTAACCGTCACGGGGGCGGACTGCGCCGTGCGAGGTGGTAACCTAGGCGGCATGCTCATCGTCGCCGCGCCGGGCCTGTTAGCCTGCGCCGCGAGCGCCTCGAGCAGCTGCGGCGGCGGTGCGATGCCCGAGTATATCTGAATCTTGGAAAAATGAAGCGGGAGGTAGATTGTCTGCGCTGCGGGGTTCTCCTTTGTCGAGTTGAGGAAGCCGCTGCGCGTGGGCGGTTTACCCCAGCAGAGGCCTAGCTGGATGTCGAGCTCGTAGAAGCGCTGGAGGTTACACGCCATAAAGGAGGGCGCGACGGTGTTGGGTAGCGGGATGGAGCGCCACAGGTCGTCCGGGATGACGCTCTCGAGGTTCAGGTCTTCCGAGGTTGGATCCGTGAGAAGCGGGATGCTGAGACCGGACTGCGTGACGACGACCCATTTGCTGACTTCCGTGTTGAAGAGGTCGTGGCATCGTACACGGGTATTGCCGACGAGTTCGATCTGGATGGAGGTGAGGTATACCTGTTCATGTGACGGGACGAGCTTCTTTGCGATGAGCCGTAGCGGTAAAGGTTGATTGCACGTTAATATCGGGGGGTGTGGCAGGCGGGCAGAGAGTTCGATGGACGGTGGCACGGCGTTGGCGTCCCCGGTACCGTCGTCCCTGCTGGAGCCGAACATGGTTGACTTCTTTGTCTGTAAGCTCCGGGGCCGCGGTTTAAAGGTGAAAGGTCGACGGGCAAAGGCCTCCTGTGAGGTCTTTGGTGGCCGGGGTGGCTCGATGGGCATGAACTTGAAGCCGATCTGGTACCGCCAGTTCTCCTTCAAGAAGCCCGGGCGCTGGATGGTGACCTTGAGGTAGTACCGCACCTCGGCCTGCCGGGGGAACCCGGTGAAGGACGGCGGCAAGGTTTTGGTGACGTGCTGCAGGAAGAGCTGCTTGCTCCCGTCCATGACCCGGGCGCCACCGAGTCCAAAGGGCCCGATGCCGGCGCCGAAGCCTCCCATGCCGCCGATGCCACCAATCTTGGACATGGAGACGGGATCGCTGCAGGCATTGTTGATGGGCAGCTTGAAGTTGAAGGGGAACTCGTGCTGACCTCCCTGGATGACGTAGCTTTGGGAGAAACTCGAGCCGCCGCCGCCGAGATCCTCCTCGTACGTTGGGAAAACCTGTGCGACCCGATAGAGGATTTTGTGGTTCTCACTCGCGATGCTCCCGGGCCCGCCTCCGGGCCGGGTGTTACGCTCGTGGTAGCTGTCCTGCGGCAGGCCGAGGGCGGTCTTGGACTCACCCTCGAGCTTGACGACGATGCCGCCAATCTGCTCTGGCCTGCTGAGGTGGAGCACGACGCGGCCTTTGACATTGTCTAGGTTGGTGTAGAACTCTGGCGCATTGTCGAGCGCTATTCTGATCGACATGGTTGTGAGTTTCTGGTATTCGCTCAGTCCGCGCTTTCCTTGTTTAAGAGGATATCCTCTGGTGGTGGTGGTGGTGTGGGAGGTGTCGTCGGTTGATGGTATATGGTTCAGGTACCCAGTGCGCTTCGTGTAATGTGCTGCCACGACTTTGGTTCTCTGCAATGGTGGTTTCGCCGGTCGGAGGTGGGATGAGGCACAGGCAAACAGGCGCACCAGACGTCTCAAAACAGGTCCTCAACCTCAATTAAGTGAACGTATTGCACCGTGCGAGCTCCGAATTGGAATGAGGGGCAATCTAGTCCAAGCAACCTAGGTGGGGTGGTGTCTATTTTTTCCCGGTCTTGGTCTTTTTTTCTCTTGGCTGCGCGTACTGTTTTGCGTTAGAAGTGAGGTGTATGGAATGGTATGGTGAGGCAGCCAAGAACGATGGCGGAAGAAGAGTGAGGGAAAGGCTCGCTTCAGATGATCAGAAACCTTCAAGAAATTGAGAGGGAGCTTTCGTCGGAAGTCGTGGAAAGAGGCAGAAGCTACAGTCGGCGCAGTCGGCGTCGTCGGTATCGTCTGGTGTCGCCGCGGGATGCGGAAAAGGTCAGAAAGCTTAGACAACTCGCTGTCTCGGCTTTCCTGGTAATGGGCGATGATTAATTCGACGTTGTCCGTATAGACAGAACAGCGCGTGATGTTGAAAAGGAGGCGACGTAGACGCGTGTGGCTGAGCCCTCTTCCAAGCCTCGCCGTCTGAGCTGAGTGACAATTGGGTTGGGGAGTACCGGTAGGCCTGCGGAGCCGAGACCGAAGGCGCAGGCTCAAAAGCTCCGGCTGTCTCTCAAAGCAAGTGTAAGGAAAAGGACGCTGCCTATTGCAAACGCTCACCAGGAAGCACAAGAGCAAAGCAGAGGAAGTCAAGTTTATTCCCGCAGTAAGTATGGATAAGAGGGCGCGTTGAGTTGGGTCGATTCGATACAGATACCACGCATGTGTCAGGTTGAATTCAGCTCTGGCAGGCAAGGTAGGTAAGGTAGGGTTGATGTCATTGGGCGTTTGACCCAATCACCACCGCTGTCACTCCCTTGCTGCCAGTCGTCTTACCTCAAGCCTTGAGGTACTTTAGTCCTCTCACCTTGCCGACATTGCCGGCCTTGGGTTGTACCTTAAATAGACACCATGTCAACCTTCGCACTAAGAGGCGAACCACTCTCTTTTGAATTTCTGCCTGACAAAGCTTGAACCTCGTCCAACTTGAGATGATTGGAACATGTGTACTCATGGCCGAGCTCACTTTGAGCAAAAATACTCAACCTTCAGCCATGTCCAAAGTACACTTTCTGCATGAATAAAGTCGTCTCACAGCCATAACATGGCAGACTTGCGGTTATTAAAGTGCTGTATGTATTCGTACACATGCCTTGGAAGCTACGTAACTATAGCTTCCAGTACATATCGTCATTGTCGCTTAAAGCTGATGGCTAAGATCATGTTGTCTCTCCTAATCCTCTCATCAAACGAGTAGGACTGCAATGCCTTGATGCAGGGTATCCCACCCTATCACGAATTCCCCAAACGCCCAGATGTTGCAGATGGTATCATTTCGGCATCCCAATGCCCGCGCAAAGCAAAATTAGAAAGAAAGAAAAAAAAAGAAACAATTGTTTCCCAGAGCAAGAAAGGGAGCGTATTCGAGGTCCCGAATCATACGTCCAAAGCTCCAGCCTCCTTGCAATCAGTCCAGCTCAATGACCTCTGGCTCCGATATCGACGGCCGTGTCTTGGCCCGTTTGGCTGGCGGCTGCCCGTTTTCTGCATTATCTTCCTCGTCATCATCAGCCTCCTCTTCCTTGGCTTTCCACATTCCGTCAGCCCTAACATAAATGGTCTTGGTATTGAGTTTGCCCTCAGCCTCGAGGCTCTTGCGAACGTCTTCCATAAACTGATCAACTCGAAGACTATACGGGCGAGCATCCCCGTCGCAAAGAGGACACTTCCACTTGTCAACCAAAGAAGGCTCAGGTCTCCCTTCGGTGCCGCGATTGCAAACGCGGCATGCATCGCCAGCCCCGTGCGCGGTACACCTAGGCTTGGCCGGTCGGGTTTGTAGCCAGTTGATCAGATCAAAGCACTCCATGTGCGTGCAGCTAACACCGCGTGCTGGAATTTGAAATATCGTGGCGCTAAAAGGGTCGGCCAAATCAATGCTGAGATCGCTGCCAACCACAACCAGCTCATCATCCCCATCGGAAGACGTTGGTTCCAGACGGCTCCGGATAACTTGCTTTGTCGTGTCCGCCGAGATTGTGCCCTGGCTCAAAACCATATTGACAATGTTATCATGACTTAGCGTCTCAACCACCTCAACAGCCATAAAATACATCATGTTCGGCTTTTGAGCCGCGGGCATGGGGCTGATGCTGACGGTTATTGAATTTGTGCCAGCTAGTATGTATGGAGTGAGTTCCACAGGCAGGTGCTGCCCATTATGCTGCTTTCGGCGGACCGCAACGATATTGTCATTGACCATGATAGCAATATGTTCAGGCCAGTAGGATTGCGCTACTGCCCAGACAGATTCTGAGATGTTTGCCGGCTCGGCCGGGTTGACTGGGAACTCACAGAGACGAAGACGGTATCGAAGAGACCCTTCAAAGTACTCCGAGACTGGAACACAGTCGCCAACCAAATTGCTCATTGGGCAGAGCCTGTTGTAGTGCTCGTTGGGCACCACAAAGGCGAGGCGGTGCACGCAATTCTTGGCTGGTGTCGCGATCGGGCCTAGAGCAAGCTCTTTGATGGACTGATAAAACCTCACTGGTTTTGACTGGTCGCCCGACCTGGGTAAATCTCGTGGCACTCTTCTCGGACTCCGAAGTTGGACTTGATGAAGTGCGATTCCCACAGCCTTTGGTTCCCAAGGTGTATGAGGTATACGATCTAGCGGAATCGACACGTTGGGTGGTCGGAAAAGGTTGCCTATGAGCCGTCCTGCTGCGTCACGAGTTGGCCTAGAGCTAGCTGAAGGAGTCCTCGTTGTTTGCGTACTCGGGGCTCCCTGAGTAATTCCCAAACCTCTTGGGCTCGCATGCGAAATAGAAGCGACAGGTTGAGGCGAAGGCAGCTGCTGCATTACTGGTGTCCGCACAGCCGCTCCACGTGATGGCCCCTGCTGCATTCCTTGAGGCCGCGGAGAGGAGTGATGGTGGTGGTGATGGAGTTGAATTCTAGGGGAGGCCACGTTCGTAGCTTGCAGCTGCGTCATAGCCTGGGCTTGGTTCTGGGCAGTACCCAGTTGCCGAGACCTGGCACGCCTTTGTTCCGCATCGCGGGCTTGCTGGAGAAGCTGATAACCTAGATTATGGGGTTGAGCCTGATAATGTGGAGGATCACGAAACACCCCAGGCAGATGAATTGAGGGGGCTCTAGGGGTGACAGCCTGTGTAGGCGATGTCAGGCCTGGCATAGACATTGATAGCCCCCCTGGAGGTGCTTGGAGAACTGGAGATATCTGCCCTGGAGTAAGTGACACATGTGGCAACTGCATGCTGGGGTAGTGAGGCGAGCCTGTTGGGGTCAGGGGCTGGTTCGTCAGGGGTTGACTGAGCAGCCTCAACTGTGACGGTACCGGTCCGGCGCGTTGGTTAAAGGAGTTTGGCATCCCGGCTATATTTTCAGCCGTTGGGGATGGAAACACGTCAAACCCTTGAGTGGGAGAATTTTGTATCGGTGTTGGCGCCCTGGCTTGTGCTGGGGAGAAGTTGGTAGACATCCTTCTAAGATTGCCGATGGCGGTTTGCTGTTGTGCTATGGCGGCTGCTACTGCGTAGTCCTGTTGCTGTTGAAGGTGAGCTTGCTGGTGTTGATGCGACTGTTGCTGGTGGTGCTGTTGTTGAGGGGGCTGTTGCTGTTGCTGCTGCTGCTGAGGGTGCTGCTGCTGCTGATGTGCTACTCGCCGTTTTTGGTGTTGTTGCTGCCGTTGTTGTTGCTGCTGCTGCTGTTGACTCTGACTGACCAAGATCTTGTATCGCGAAATTAGCGAGTGTTGGAACGCCCTTTGCTCCTGTTCGGACATCTGTGTATGGTCGTTCTGAGAATCTTGTCGGAATAGCGCAGTCATCTGATCGGCGATGAGCCCGTCTGGGACACCAGTATGTCTCCTAGTGACGGTGAAGAAAATAGTCTCTAGAATCGGAGACCGAAGTTTGAGCTGATAGCGTAATTCGTCTGCCAAGATAGGATAGCCTCGACCTGAGTGAGGTCGCATGGCAGGAACTAAAATCCTGTTCCACTGTTCGTGGAGATTGTTTAGGAATCTGGAAATGTCCCCAGTATGGTTGCGGTAGACTTCAGTATGCCAAAGCCCAGAGGCACTACTAGCTGGAAAGTTTGCGAAGAAGAAAATCGTGTCCTGGCCCATATTTTCGTTCTTCCGAAGAACATTTTGTACAATGCCGAGTGCGCTGTCCGTCACGTCAGGAGGAAGACCAAGGAGGTCCTGTGCGGCTTTTGTGTCAAGCGTCCATAAACAAAGGATCTGGTGAAGCACTATGTAGAAGTAATCAGCCTTCTCAATGGCGTCTTTGAGAAGCCGTACTCTGGGTGCCGTGGTGCCATCTTCTGGAAGTTTGGCCATGCCGCCGCGATCGGATATGTAGCTGTCGAGGTTCTTGGCCATGACTACTTGAAGGAAGCTATCTAGCGCGTCCCGGCTAGTTCCTGCGGGCTGTACTGCATGGGAATAGACATCTTGCCTTTCGCCAGGAGGCTGTGGCGGGTGGTGACCAGCATTAAGCGGACTTGGAACCGCTGGCGGTCTAGAATTCTGGCCGGATGATGGTCGTGATGATATATTGAGCGTAGGGCTAGGCGCGGCTTGAGAGTCGGGAACCAGAGGGAGTGACGCCGAGACCGAGCTCGATGGGTTTCCCGGAAGCGTAATTGACGGCGTCAACAGCGCTGGGTGCTCACTAGGTTCGAAGAGGGAGAATCTTGAGGTGGAATGAATATTTGTTGATAAAGGAATCGGATTGCTCAGATCTGGAACAGCTCTTCCAGCGCCAGCTCCCGAGAAATTCTGCGCTAACACATTTGCTGGTGTTTCCTGGGCGCGGGTCTCGCCAGTCCAAGCCGTTGTTGCGTTTGAGTTGTTGGCTGCGAAATCAAGCCCGAGTTCTGGACTTTGAAGGCAAGTCTCTCGGATTTGATGCGAGGTCTGATTTGAGGTGACTGTGGGAGGACTAGGTTGGTCAGTTGGTGCCGGAGAGGGAAGAGCGGCTGCGCAATCACTGCCGAAGGAAAACGTTAGAGACAGTTGTGGCGTTGTGGACGAGGGAAAAGACTGCGGGATTCCAGAAGATGAAATAGGGTAGGGGAAGTACGTTATGAGTTGGTTGGTTTCAAGCGCAGCCGTCGACTTGTCTTGTAGGTTTTCATGCGGTCGAAGTCGGAAAGCAGACGGCGCGACAGACCCTAGCACAGAGGGGGGATTCGTAGCGTTTGTCGAGGACTCTCTCCGGGGCGCTTGGGTTGGGACTATCGGGACACCATGAACACCCTGTCGATTTCTTGATGTGGGCCCCTTATTCGTATGGGGGCTGCGAGATGCTGGTTCATTTTGCGTAGTCATCCATGCTGGACGACGATTCCCCAGCAGAAAGTTGACAGTCTCATTCGAGCGGGCGACCTGCGCTCCTGAGAGGGGCCCTCCAGCTATATCTTGCTGGGCCCTGTGAGGTGACATTTTGTTTTTGGGCGGTCGTTTACGGGGTTTGCGGCGGGAGCGCGGCGGGAGCGAAGGGGAATCTTGAGCGAGACTGGAGTCGGCCATTTTGATTAACGAGGCTGTGGTTTATCAAGAGAAAGGAAAAGCAAAAGTGTGCGCGTACCATGAGGCCGAAGTCTCAGCTAGCTCTGAAGTGACAGGTCGCCAGCCAACAAAAGTCAGACTCGAAGTCGGAAGCAGGTTCTGTGTCGATACCTTGAGGAAAGAGCAACCGTCTCAAGTGGAGGGGGAGGCAGTCGCAGGGTGGTGGTTGAACCAAGAGGGAGAGTGCGGTTCGACCCCTCTTGCCTCCAGGAACTCTTGCACTTTGAGGTCTCGTCCCGTTTCGGTGGACAGCAATATTCGACACAACGGCAGGCGCGACGCCGCAGGTCTCGAGAAGGCGCGCCTCAGATATCTCGTAGGGCGAAGTTGCTCGGCGGGTCTCGTCGTGATCCGAGGTCAAGGTAAGGCGTGTAGATGTGTATAGCAAAGCAACGAGCTCGAATAGGTGTGTCGCAGACGTCCGGCGTGGCGTATTGTTTTCTCCGGTATGCGGCCGAGGAGACCCCCGTCAAGTGGTGGCTGTGGGCAGCGACGCGATGCTGGGAAGACTATCGGTGAAACTCGAGAGTGTATCCAAACAATGTAGCAGTGTAAAAGAGATCTACTTCAGTTGGGTTGCTCTTTCCACAACTGAAGTGACGATCCGACATTCGGGACGGGAAAAACTTCGGCGACGGTGGTGAAAGTTCCGGGTTGGGCCAAATTGGATGAGAGAAAGTCGATTCTTGCAGGGGACGTGCACCAAAGATTGGGGACAACGGCCAGAATTAATGAATAGGACCGCCCAAAGGGATGCTGGAAGATTGGAGTAAATGGAAGAGCCCACTGGAATACTTTGGGATGGGACGACGGGGGAGGTGTTTGCCAGTTGCCACGCTAAGGCCGGAGCCGAGATGGTAGTGACTGGGGGTGGCCCTGACGATTGGTGAGGTGGGGATGCGTTAGTCTGAATTTGGCTTGGTACTTAGCTAGTCGCCATTCGACACGATACCCGTCTCGTTCTAGATTGACTTGCGATGGCTTGGATGGCACCGATGACAGTGCTGAGTGGAGTCACAATTGAGGCATTCAATCATCATAATTGTTCGTCGCGCACCTTGAGAAGTTGAGCATAGTGTCCCCTTTTGTATCCGCAGTGCATGCGGAAGATGTCACAAACTTACGAGACCATATTTTGCAAACCTAATGTGTGTATGTGCGCACGTACTGCAGGCATGGACATATCAACACCAGCAGGGAGAGAGGCAATTCATGGAAGCCTACTCCGCACCTACACTATTCACTTCACAATGCGGTTTCCTAGCAAACATCCAAAGTTTGGGTGTTAACTTAGCTCAGGACTTCCCGATGGGTGTTGTAGATAGATAATATGTTGAAGTCATAGAAACCAGATGAAGATGGGTCCAGCGACAGAGTCCCCTTGCTTTCGAAATCAAAGAGTTACCCTGCATTAACCCTATTTTATCTTTCAAGAATTCAATGGAATACACGCAGTAGATTGAGAGCCAGCTATATATAGAAAGTTCACATCCACGTGCAAATAGGTCCCTTGTGTTTGAAAGGCGTCCAGGTTTATGGATGTTTCTGTTTGCACTCTGGAAAACCTCCCTTCACACGCTCGAGATAGGTAGGTATGCAACTTGACACCGGACCTCATGGCACACGCCCCTTGCTTCCACATCATTTATGTCTTGTCTCTCACCGTTGACAGTGGCTCAGGGCACTGGGGCGATGGGTATGACAAGAAGCGGCAGTTCTTTGTCTGCTTTGTCACTGTTGCTTCTTCCTGTTTTCCAGAAGACAAACTCTGTGTAACCAGTCTCGTCACAGCTATTGGGGGTCTTGAGGTATATAAGCCACCGATGCCTATGTGTGACGTTGTGATCATTCTCCTCATCAGCCGAGGGGTATCGATATCGGGCTCCAGAGCCCTATCAAGAGGTTGCACCATGATAGAAGTCGATACTGGGAGAACATAGTTGCTGGTCTGTATCCGAACCATTCCCTCACATAAGGTCAAGCTCGTATTTACATTATCAAACAGAAGTAGCCAAAATCAGTGCAAAAAGTTCGGAAGGTGATTCAAGAACCAACACCTAGGTAGAACATCTGAAGAAGTGTCGTTCTTCTATACGCTTGTATCTGACGGCGGCCAGGCCGGGGTCTGCACCGCATGCGTAGTGTACGGACACTTGTCAACTTGTGGAAGCAACTCCGATGGTCCATCTCGCTAGCTTCGATTATCGAATTGCTTATTCTGGGGGATTGAAAGCGCAGGCCTGCTATGCAGATAGATTATGTAATGCAGAATCTTCCGTCCTGTTTCGTCGAACTTTGATTCCCCCAAGTTCATTCAATAAGGTATGGATGGAAAGAGATGGGAAATGGTGGGCACGTGAGTCTGCGTGCCGCCCCAGCCTGCCCTGGCTTGTCAATTTTCCCAGTTGGCCGTGATTCGAGGTGGACGCGCCCGAATGTTAAAAAGCAAGCAGATTAACTGCATTGGCGAAGCGGGCATCACCTTGCCACTCCCACCACGACCGACACAGACAGCCATTGTGATTGGGCGTGTCTGGGGCCAGCGGTTTGCTCGCGGCTCCGGGCCATCCTTGCTGTGCCGGGGGAACCAGCCGCTGCACACTGGCTGCAAGATGCCCCTCCTGGCCCCCTCCCACTTCCAATCGTCTTGCTGGTGTCCACGAGGAAATGGGGAATGGGAATGCCCTGGTTCCGCTGGGCCTCGTGGCGCGTGTAAGGTCTGGTCTTTTGACGCATGGCGAAATGGCGAAACTTGATGATGGGCACCGGACGGACCGCCGGTGTGTTGTTCCTTCGGGGTGGGTACCAAAAGATAGGGATGCGTGATCACGGCCGTGACTGTCCGTTCGGTTGGCTACGCAATGGGTGAGCTTGGAGCCAAGCATGTCCTAGCGACGGAAGAAACGGGGAACTCGTCAGCATGGCTCGGCGACGGGCTATACTGGTCAACGGTAAGTCGTATGGCGGTGTTCTGGGCTGCCTTTGCACATCGTAAAGGTGTCGGATGTGTTGTGTGTTGTGGATCGTGGAGGTATGAGAGGGGTCGAAAGGGAAAGGAAGCCAAATGAGCCGGAAGCCGAAACAAAACAAGACCCGTCCGCTTTCCCGCTGTTGGAATCTCATGGTAAATTCTGATGATGTGGCCGAGACAGGAATTCGGGATGGTGTCAGATCGTGAAGAACGTCTTCTTCGTATCAGTGACTTCATTCGCCATCTGCTACTCGCAGCAGTGAACTCTAACCACATTTCCCACGGGTCCGGATGGTAAGGTAGTAAAGATTGCAGTGTGTATGACTATGATGCGTGTCCATCTGCATCGCAAGTTCCAATATCGCGTCTTTTAAGGGACCTGCCCTACTGGGATAGATCTAGCAAGTCCCGTCTGGTTGAGGTGAGATTTGCCGTTGTGGTAAGGGCGGATAGGTAGGAAGGAGGGAGGGAGGCCCCGGCCTGGGCCTGCCTTCCCATTCCATTTCGTTGCCTTCCAGATTGATCACTCGCAGCACTCGCATCATTTGCGCCGTTCAGCGGCATCTATTGCCTCCCGTCAGGTTGAATCCGCACTTGACTTTTTATTTTTATTTATTTTTTAGCCTCTCTAATGTACTCCGTAGGAAGGCACTTACTGCAGTTTGAAGAGAGATCAACCGGGAGTCCTTCTGTGCCTCCACATAGATACTTTAGCTTCAAGGCGCCTCTTCCTGGCCTTTGTGTGTTTCGTTGTAGACCGAGAAGCGGTTCTTTATCCTATGTTGCCTGTCCCTTTCAAACTGCGCCTCATCAAGCAAAGTTATCGGGCCCTTCTCTAGCCTTAGCTACTACCTACTACCTTACCTGCGGATGCAAAACTATTGTATAACCAAACTCTTCGCTCCTGCTTGACTTTTAGATTGTACCACCTTACCTCCACCGTCACCATCTATCATCCATTATCCATTGCTTTTCGTGTTGTTTCTCGGTGTAGAGATCAGCAGCAGCAGCACTGGGTCCCAAAGCAAATCCCGCCCGGCCGGATCCAACGAGTACGCAACCACCTTTGGCGCGCTCTGAACCTTGGTCTGATCATCATCTCCAAGGTGCCGCACCTTGCCTTGAGCACAGAAAGCCACGGCGACTTCAACCAACAGGAACAGGAACGGGTTCACGGACGCTGCCGTCCCTTGCATTGGGCGTTCCGCATCGTCAGCTTCGCTTTCGTCACACGGTCCCCGTATCAGCAAGCCCCCTTCCTTATTTGGGCCTTCTTCCATTCCTTCCTACTGCTTGACCTCACCTTATTGTCAGGTTTCCTAGGACACAGGTCTCACGGCTTCAGCTCCAGCCAGTAATCGTCTGCTGTCGCCTTAGGCTTCACCTCACCTCGCTCATCCCATCCATCAGTTGCACCTCGACCAGACCACCACCATCTCGCGGCCCCTTCCTTCCGTCCCAACTCGAAACCCCCCAAGCTTGCGGCCCCTTCCTGCCACCTTCTAGTTCCGTGCGCCTTCACGGCTCACCTTTGCTTCTTCTTCTTTTTCCTTGTTATTCATCCCTGCGGATCGCACACTGCTCGACCCTGCCTCAGGAAGGAAACAACACCAAGACAGGTCTCTCTCTGCCTCGTATTGCATATTTGCTCGACCGACGACGACGACGATTCGACGTCAATTGGATCAGACTTTAGACTTTCGGCCTTCACAGTACGGACTTCTCCTCCCCTCCCCCTTACAACCACATCAAACACCCGTCAGCAACTTACCACCAGCCCACGACTGCCCAGTCGGCCTCACATTGACCAAATCCACCAAACTAACCTCGAGGTCTGCATCTCATTAGATAGCTTCTCGGGCCAGACCACAAGCAAGCTACCGCAAAGAGGTCTGCGCATACCTTACGCAGCGCAGCGCAGGTGCAGGTGCATCGGCACAGCGGTACAGCGGACGGCAGAAGGCTTCCATTTGGGATCGCCTCACCACCATCGACTCCAGCTTCGTCTGACCCGTCCTACTCCATCATCCGTCCACTAAAGTCCCCAGCGTCGTCTATGCGCCCTACCTCTACGTCGCAATGACCCAATAGCGGCCCTTTACGCCAATTCTGTGTCCCCCCAATCACATCCCACAACACTGCCTTGAGCACAACCTCGCACCTCAGCTTCCATTGCTTCCCCCGAGCTAACAACGACCCTTTTTCAACAACTCGCCACTTTTTTTCTTACGCTGTCGGCAGTCAGCTCTTCAGCCCGACGACACCAGTAACCACACCGAGTGGCCGGCCCAGGAGAGTCCGACACGAGAACGACTAGGAGACCTCATCTTCGTGGGAAAGAAACGTCAACCACAACTTTTTGCCCTCGACATATTGACAAGAAAAACAACCTTTTTGGGGGCCATCGTCAACACGTCCAACTTTTGCTCCTTCCTGTCTTTCCACCCCGGTCCGCAATCATCTCCCATTCACCACCCTCGCCCTTCTCTCCTCCAATCCGACTTCTCCTCACCATCTTATCCGCCCACCACGGTCACCACCTGATACCTACCTGGTCCCAGCTGCCGAACAACTGACAATCCCTGGCTACTGCCACTCTTTTTTTCGCTTCGCCAGCAGCACGTCTCCACCCCCCTTGTCGTCGTCGCACCCAAGTCAAGTCCAGCCCAGACCAGGCTGCCCAGCCAGCGAACTCATCTCCTATGTATTGATCCCGTTACAACTCATTCTCTTCAGCAAACGCCACCCGCATCTGTCGCGGCGCCTGGCATCGTCGACATCATGGCTCTCCAGAAGCCAGAAGTTGGCGATACCCTCTTGGTCATACGTAAGTTCATATTCCACTCATCCGCTAACAACGCCTGAGCCCACTCGCCCGCCTTGTCCCGCTCCCCGTCACTCGTATTCGCTCGCGTCATGCAGCATCTTCGTCTCCCCGCCCTTGACAGTGCCGGACCGGGTCTCTCCGCTGTGATATTCCATCTGACGTCTTTCTCTTCTTGCAGATGACTTTATTGCTCGTAGCTCTGACGAATTGAGCCTGACCAAGGGCGACCGAGTTGAGTTAATAGAACGAGATGACGAGTTTGGAGATGGATGGTTTCTGGGCAAGCACCTCGTCAACGGAAACAGCGGCCTGTTTCCCGAAGGTTCGTCTACATGGCACCCAACCTATGCAAACAACAAGAAGCTCATCATCCATGGTTCAGTCTATACCAGGCCAGCTCCGAAGACAGCACCCGCGAACAACTTCTCGAAACCACTAGCAACGCTGCCCGAAGTGGTGAACGAATCCAAACAAACAAACCCTCCCGACCCGACCGACGACAAGATTACCACCCCCGCCGCTCCACCCACTCCCACGCCACCGCCCGAGTCTCCGGCCCCCGTTACTCTACCTCTCAACAACATCAAGCAGGAAACCGCTCCAATCGAGAATGCGCCGCCAGCCGTGAGTGCGCCGCCCTCCGCGGCCCTCGGCCGTATCAACACGAACCAGGATCATGTACTCAGCGAAACCCTCAACGTTATCGACGAGCATATCACCGACTTGCGCTCTACGCCTAGCAACGGCGCAATGCGTGCCCCTCCCACCGACTCTGGTAGTGAATACAGTGCTCAGCTCGATCATCGAATGTCCTACATCCATGGCGAAGAAACGGACGAAGAAGAGGAGGGCATGCATAGTCGATCCGAGGTGGAGGCATGGACGCCGGACCAAGTTGCCGAGTATCTATTCACAGTCGGCGTTGAGAAATCGCACTGCGAAGTATTCCGCGACCAAGAGATTACCGGTGAAGTCTTGCTGGGTATGGACCAGAGTTCCCTCTTCATCAAGGCATTCGAATTGGGTTCTGTTGGTAGGAGACTCAAAACGTGGCAGAAAATCAAGTCTCTGCAAGACGAGTGTAACAACCTAGGCATTACGACGAGAAGGACGACACAGACATACGGCAGTGATGTGGGCTCGGAAGATGCGAAGCGGTCTAGAAGCCGGGCCGACACCCTGACCAGCTCAATGCCCAGGATGACACCGGTTGACGACAGAGCCATGTCGTTTTCAAGCAAGCGCCTTTCCTTTTCGCAAACGCCGAAGTTGGATACGGCATCAATTGTGTCGCCAGTCTCCCCGATTGTCGACAGTCCCACCCGTCCATCTCACATGAAACGACCTTCGGCTGCGTCCGTTAGAGACTTGCACCACTCTCGCAGGCACTCGTCGTCCACAGACTTCCGTTTGACGGGACAACCTATGGCCAGCACCGTGACACCGAAGCTGGCCACGAGTGGAACGTTTCCCCAGACCGATGGCGCTCATAAGAAGCAACCGTCATTCGACAGGAACTGGACCCTTGGCAGCGCCTCAAGCCGACCACTTTCTTCTACCGGGCTTCAAGACGTCATGCAACAGTCTGGTCTACACGCTCCTGAGTCCGCCATCGATACCGACCGCGGTTACTTTAGCGGCACTGAAGTCGACGGCCGACGCCGCAACGTGCTTAGGAAGCGCGATAGCACCGCCAGCCACGGCCGAAAGAACAGCTACGCTGAGGAGCAACGGGTGCGTAGTGCTACCGCTATTTCGAGGCACTCAAGATTCGGAAGCGTCGACTCGAACCGTGACAGCGTGGCCTCCCCCGCCGCGCAAAAATACTACGGCATGCAGTCCACCGCCCACAGAAGAACTGCCTCAACAAGTACCACTCAGTCTGCGCGGCCCGTACCTCCCGTCAAGGACGTTGGAGCTCCCAGCGTCACAAAACTTGAAGGCAAGACTCGTGCCTCTCCGGTGCCCGAGTCTCCTGCGGCCCGTCAGGGAATTCACGCTGAGTGGCTTTCCGCTGTTGTGAAGCCCTCGATGAAGGTGGCCGGCTTGCGCGCAATTTCGGATTCAGTCTCGAGCGATCGCAACAAGGTGGCTTCGCCAATTGACCCATCTCTGAAGGACTCGCCCTTGCCCTCGCCCGCTAGAACCGGATCGAGTACTCCCTCTGCGGGGCCCAGTTTCGAGCTCGATTCCCCTGATACCGCAAAGAGCCCCAGCACTGCCACCACCGTAGCGAGCAAGGGCAGCAGGAAGAAGGGCAAGAAGGAGACGAGTGCTTACCAACGAGGACTATTGAAGATCAGCCCCGCTGAAGCCGTCAAAGATGCCGACTACAGCGGGTGGATGAGAAAGAAGAGCTCCAACCTCATGACCACATGGAAGCCTCGATTGTTTGTGCTCAAGGGACGCCGACTTTCATACTATTACTCGGAGAATGACGATCAAGAAAAGGGACTCATTGATATCTCTTTCCACCGTGTTCTTCCAGCCGACAATGAACAGCTGACCGGACTCCACGCCAAGCTCACCGGTGCAGGTGCTACCACCGGCCACGACGCCAACGCCTCTGGCGAAAAGGGAGATGATACCATGTTCATTTTTAAGCTTGTTCCACCACGCGCAGGCCTGTCCCGCGCCGTGAACTTCACCAAGCCGACTGTTCACTACTTTGCAGTCCCCAATCTCAAGTCAGGAAGACTGTGGATGGCAGCCCTCATGAAGGCCACCATTGACCGAGATGATACCCAGGCGATAACAACGACGTATCAACAAAAGACCATTTCCCTCGCCAAGGCAAGACAGCAGCGACACCGCCCTCCTGCGCTGATGAACCTCGAAGAAGCTCAAGAAGACGAGAGAAGACGAGCACTCGAGGCGAAGAAGAACGCAGACTCCCTCGGAATCACCTTTGGAGAGACCGACAGCGGGGTATCCGGCATGGAGAAGCCAAACTTCCCCAAGGTGGAGAGTGCTGACCCTCGGAAGTTGGCTTTTGAATCGGAGAACAATGGCACAGCCGGGGCACCGCCACAGAGTGCTTAGAGGTGGAACCCTTTTGAACGTGTTTGCGGCACTTAATCAGTTCCCCTTTCTTCCTTCCTTTCTTGTACGATGGGACCTTTCTATATATACCTTTGTCATGTATGAGGGACACGAATTCCGCATAGGGGCGGCGTATCTGGGATTGCTTGAGAGCCAGAAGATCCAGCAAGGAAGGGCGATGGACCTGGACATACGAGCGAATAATTTTCACAAGAGTGATTCCCTTTGTTTCCTTTTTCATTTTTTTTACTCTCTTTCTTCCTATGGCTGTCGAGTCGCCCTGTAGAGAGGGCATAGACTCTGTTGGCAGCACAGCAACCGATGCTGTACATACACAGGAGAAGAAAGAGGTCCTTTAACGCGCACTAGAGGCTACGTTGATGAATGGAGTCGGCACAATGGCCTTTGTCACCCGACAGGGGCTGAGATGCCATGGATAGGGGGATGATACCTAATTAAAACAATTTTCTGAACTTCTGATGCCTCTATGTTTGTGTGTGCGTGTCTACAGGATTCTATCTGACAAAATAAGTGGAAGAGAGAGTGATTTGTTGCCGCAGGCTGCTTACACTGAAATCGGACTAGGAGATGAAGTATCTGGCATCTCAAGATTGTCGGAAGAGCAAGGACGGGCAGGTGGGTGTAAGCAGCCTCAAGGACAGAGGAAGGAAGGACGCGAGGACCTGATAGAAGGAAGGGTCTGCCGAAAGGAGATAGGCAGGGCGGAGCGGAAGGTCCACGGGTATTGGTAGCCTAACGGATGGAAGAGGGAGGCTGCATGGGTTCTATCACAATAGGCCAACATAGTTGTACTTGCAGGTTCATCATTGCTAGTTACACGTCACGCGAGGGGGAAACGGAGCTACAAGCCCCGGTATCTCGATCCAAATTTGGTCGATTCTGTTGACTATCTACTTTGGTCGGCTAGGCTAGAACTCTCTGATGCAAGAGGAGACCAATCAAGAATGAAAGTGTTCACGAGAACATCTTCCCCTTATCCCACCATATTCCCATCCTGTCCGATTCCTCCTTTCCTCAAAACTCATTTCGCCACACCTTGCCCTGAAATCAAATCCGGGGTATTCTCAAACATGCAAAAAGACGGTTGCGAGATGCGAGCTGCCCATTGCAAAAAAGGGAGTTAGACTTTGAGGCCTTTTCTCGAGAGAATAGGATATCTCTAGAGTCATATTCTGAACAAGAACGAGTAGAGCTGCAAAATCCTGGAAGGAGTCGAGAGCAAGCCAGATTCTTCTGCGAAGAAGCAAATGAAAACTTTGCCTGTCTTGATCTCTTTTCCCCAGATAGTAACTCCTCGCTCGAGGGGAAGAGTGGTAAGTCGAAGAAGTGACTATCCAGTTCCTGTAATCCAACACATTGTCGTTTTTTTTTTTTCAGGGTTTTTTGTTGATTTTGTAATTTTTTTTTGGGTGCTTGTGTACTGAAGCCATCTCGCGACGTGGTATCCAGGCGGGTTGATCTCAAGAACAGTTCCAAGACAATGAAATGCCGAGAGATTCCATACCAAGTTTCCGTTCGACGACGATGCTTCCATGATGGTTACTCTGAGCATATCGGCGTTTCTGCTTTTTTTGTTATTTTCTCGGTTTTTCGTTGATTGTCGCAAGCAAAACAAGCAGTAGCATTTCGGAAAGCAGCAAAGAAAAAGACGTCTCGGATCGTTTCGTAAATCGTTTCATTCGTGCTTCTCTTCGTCTTCGTATCGTCATGCTTCATCATCATTCATTCGCTCAGAACCAGTCAGCGTCATAGCCAGGAGCAGGGCTGTCGGGAGCAGGCGCGGGGGGCGCAGTCGCAGCGCGACGGAAGCGACGAGGGGTGCGGAGGCTCTGGATGGCAGCAGGAGCCTGAGCCTGGGTATAGGCTTGAGCAGGAGCAAAAGCGTCGCTGTAGCCGCCGTGAATGCTGGAGACGCTGCTATCTCCGCCGATGCTGCCAGCTGGAGTGACCTGACCGGGAACAGACGGAGCAGGGCGGGAGGGGCAAGGGGGCGCCACGGTTCCGGGCTCGGGGCCGGGAGGGTTGGGGTAGCCGGCGGGAGGAGCAGGGTAGTCTGCTTCGGTCATGCCGAAGTGCTCAAGGACCTCAAGGCGCTGGCCGCGGGTGAGGGGGACAGGGTCCATGTCGTCGGGAAGAATATTATAGCCCGTCTTCTTGAAGGCGTAGCCGTGGGAGAGGGCCTCCTCGTGGTAGTTGGGATCATTCCAGGGTTCGTCCTTGTACTGGCTCTCCTTCTCCCCCTGGTTCTTCTCGCCAGTGGAGGCGGTGGAGTTGTAGCTCGAGGCATAGCTGGAGCCCGCCGCGGTGGCGGCGGCGGCAGGGCCGGAGGTGGTGTAATAGCTGTTATTTTCCTCCGCGAAGAAGTCATCCAGATCTGCCATCTGCTGGGACATGGTCGCGGGAACAACAGAGGTGGCAGGCGTGGGCGGGAGGGCCGTGGCGCCGGCGAGGCGGACAGCAGGACGCTGCAGGGAAGGGTTGACAGTCACGGTCTGACGAGTGATTTTGTCCGAGGCAGCAGCGGGAGCCGGGGCAGTCGGGGCACGGCTGGTGGACGAGGACGCAGATGGGACACCATTAAGGATGGCAAGAGCCGTCTCGAGATCGCGCGCCTTCTTCCCGGGAGACTGCTGAACAAAACGGTTGAACTCGTCCTGGATGACGGTCTTGTACTCCTCAGGCGTGAAGCTCCGGTGGGCACCAGTCTCGTCATCGACCGGGGGCTTTGGGAGCGGCGCCATCTTGCGAGTGAAGCCCGTCAGGCACTTGGTGTTATTCAAAAGAGTCCTAGGGGAGCTACTGCTGCTAGACGTGGTGGTCTGAGTCTGAGCCGGAGTCTTGTCCGACTTCTTCTTCTTCTTGGTGGCCTCCTCGTCATCACTGTCGACAAAGTCGTACTTGCTGCTCTTAGGTCTCTTGGGCCAGCTGAAGTTGCGAGCGCTACCGCTACTTCTCGGACCGCCGCTCTGAGTGGAAGAGCCGCTCGTGGTTCTGTTCAGGAACGGGTTGTTGCCGTTGTAGGCCTGAGTGAAGGAGGTGGACTCTCCAGCCACCATGCGGTACCTGCTGGAATTTGACGAGCGAGGAGCATCGAAGACGGAGGGAGTCTTGCTCTGGGCCTGCGAGGCGTCCTTGGCGCTGGCCTTGTCGTTGTCGACCGCAGGCTGCTTGGCGCGAGAGGGGATGCGAAGCGGAGCAGGCTTCATGGTGTGAGACGCAATCGAGCGGTCGGCGTAGGCCTCCTCGTCGAAGGCGGCAGGAGCCTGCTTGTTCTTGCCCTTTCCAAAACCGGGGACGATGTCCTCCTTCTTGATATCAGTCGAGAAAGTGTCGCGAATCGGCTTGGTATTTTCGAGGTGAACAATTTCACCACGGGCGTGAGCGGCATTGACACGCTCGTACGCACGACGATTGATCTCATCTCGCTCCTGCTGAGCAGCAGAGACCTTGGCAGCCTTGACGTCGTCGGTATCGGATAATTCATCGTCGGAGACATGAAGTGAGGTTCGAACGTTGCTCTAGAACGCATCGACCTCCTTCGGGTCTCTCTGGATGAAGGTGTAAGACTCGTCGCTTTCCACGGTTTTCTGGGAACGGTTATCCATGGCAATCGGCTTGCCTGCGATGGTCTTTCCCCCGGACTGAGTGAAGGAAGGTGGAGGAGCGGGTCCGTAGACGGGCTTATCGGTAGGCTTGTCTGTAACTTGAGCCTGAGCCTCGTCGAAGGCCTTGAGATAAGCCTGGGCCTTTGCCTGATACTCTGGCGTGAGGTACTTGTTCAAGTGGAACGGATCGCCGTTGGACGAGCCAGTGCTTGAGTCATCGTCATCCGAAGAAGAAGAATCATCATCGGTAGAGGCCTCCTTCGTCTGGCTTTTGCTCTCCGCGGCTTGACCATCGGTGGTGGCCGTCTGGGTCTCGTGGGTCACAGGCTGAGAAGGAGCTTCAAGAAGCGAATCGTCATCAGAGTGGGCGTCGTCGGTGTACTCACTGCCAGAGTCGGCAGGATCGTGAAGGTCGGAGGGCTTCTTGGCAGTACCAAGAGCGCGCCAGTAGTCAATCTTTGCGTAGATCTCTGGATACTTCTCGCGAAGCGAAGCCTCCTTGGTGGTGTGCTCTTCAAGGGTGGGCGGAGTGACAGCCTGAGGGGCAGTAGCGACGGGAATCTCACCCTTGCGAGCCTTTTGGGCTTTCTTGTCGGCCTTCTTCTGGGCCTTTTGCTCGGCTCTGCGTTCGGCACGGGTGGACTTCTTGGTCTCTTCGTTCAGAACGCCCTGCCTGGATGACTCTCCGAAAATTTCGTCGAGACGAGCGTTGGTAGCAGCGAAAGCAGCTTCCTGGGCGAGACGCTCTTCCTTGGCAGACGGGTGGCGCTTCTCAAAGGCCTCATTGAGCGAAGCCAACTTGTTCCACAGTTCAATCTTAGCAGCCTTCACCATGGAGACGCCCTCGTCTTCCTCGAGAGGAAGGACCTTGACCTTGGTGTGAATGTGCTTCGGAGCAACATAGTTGTCGAGAGAGCGCGCAAGGGACTCGTCATTGAAGTAGTTCTCCATCTTGAGAAGCTCCAGGTCGGCAATCTCTCGAGCGGACTTTTTCTTCTCGGGCTGAGAAGCATCACCAGTCGCGACAGAAGCAGCGGTGATATCAGTAGACTCATCAAACGACGCCTTGCCCTTGCCCTTGTCGGCAACGGGCGAAGAGGAGGGGGTGAGATCGAAATCTCCGTGGTCAGACATCTTGTCTGATTTCTCGGGTGTAGCGGTTGCTCCTTCGAATTTCGCGACCATTGCCTTGACCGAAGACGCGACGGATGTTTGACGATTGCGAGTACTCGATGGAGAAGGTAAGCCAGGTAAAACGTCTCGTTTTCGATGAATGATGCTCTGGCTTTCGGGAAGGGGAGGAGGGGATGATGAGGATTTTTGGTCGAATCCAGGAGTAGAATCGTCTTGACGAAAGAAGGAGGAAGCCTTGCGACCGAGATTGGCAGAAAAGCTGTCTGGGAATCGAGCCACTGGCCTCTTCCGGTCGAGGACGCTGGGCTCAAGGGACCCTCTAGGCTTCTGAGGGCCTGCCTCCCTCAATTCAAGCGGGTCAAAAGAATCCATCGTGAGATGAGCGGGGAGACCAGACGGGTAGGTCAGGTGATTCGAGTCCGGACGGAGTGATGTGCGTCAAAACTTCAGTCGAAGGAGAGGCGAAAGGCAAGATGGAAGCGGAATTTGACGTGAGCGGTTCGGAAGAATAAGCCGTTAAGCAGAACAAGGAGGAAATCTTCGTCAACAAAAGGAAGGAGTACGAGGTAAAGAAGATTCATGGAAGCCAGGCCATACACCAAGCCCACAAGATGAAAAATCAGGGGCGGAGTGAAGATGACTTCCATGAAAGAGAAGTTGGTGAGTGACTGGGGGATTCGAGATGTGTGATACTTGTGTGATCGCCGAGAGTGATGGACTGTGATGAGAGAAAATGCATTAACTTGGGCATAGTCGTTTTCCAAATATTGAGGGAAAGAGCACCTGTGCCTAGGTGGCAGGAAGTAAGAATTGGTACACCAATCTACCATCGTTGTCTTTGGTACATTCATCATATTCCAGACGATATTCCAGGTGAAATTTGCCCCATCTTTCAGGCTGGACACTTGACTTGGTGAGCACACCTCCTTTACAGATGCAATGAGTACTCTCAATGCATGCCTTGTGGCCTCGAATCATTGAGAAGTATGTAATACGCATAGAAGGCGAACATCCAGAGTCCCTTAGAACACATTTCAATGGTATATGATATGTTCTGTACTCGTAGAATCAAAAGCAATAAGCAATGATACTGACACTAGTCTCTATCAGAGAATATTTCTCGTGTTTTTCTCTCACAGCCTTCACTAGAAGCTGATTGCCTCATTTCTCCTCGTTACATGCTCGAAGTTGCTACCTTCCGTAGCTATCGCTGGGATAATGATATGTAGGACTCACTTCCACGAGCATTATAGAGATTGCTGATTAGCGTCAGGGAAACAACACCACAACAAATTGAAGCTGGAAGATTTCATGGATTGGGAATCGATGGCCACTTGGCTGGAGTCATTTTCGCTTTTTTACCTTGCGGTGTCAGACAGATGGTGTAAATGTCAATGAGAGAGACGTTCAACTTGAGATAATCTCGTGGACACCGGATTTCAGACTGTGTAAGATGCGAGAGCCTCATTCATCTCTCCATACCGCACGTATAACGAGCTTCGTAATCCTACACCAATATTTCGTGTCTTCAAGGTGGGCTGTTGGATGATGATCAAGTCTGGACGTTGGTGTTGTTGGTTCCTAGTCGTCCATGGCGCACAGACCACGCCGGCAGATCCACCTTCCCGGCCACGGCTTCCTCCGTGTCTTCTCAGGGTTCCACGTTGCTTGAAAGGCCCCCACATCAGTTAAGTGGTCAAGGGGAACACATCGCAGCTGCCCATCAATTGGCATCAATCATCAACGACAACCTCCCTCCGAACGAACGAACGAAACCGCCAAAATGGACCCCTACTCCGCCGAAGGCGAATTGATCAACATCCACAACTATTTCCACCAGGGCCAGTACCAGGAGGTCATTGATTACGATACTTCTGCCCTTTCCTCCGAGAATGAGCTTCCCGCCCGCGTTCTAGCTCTGCGAGCCCGCATCGCTCTTGGTCAAGCTGAAGATGTCATCGCCAACGTGCAGGGAGAGAAGGAGCCCGAACTGGTCGCCCTTGGAGCGCTCGCTGAGAGCGCACTTGGCAAGACGGATTCTGCCGTGAAGACGATCGAGAAGCTCGCCGCATCCGAGGGGGAGAACGCTACAGTCCAGATTGTTGGAGGTACAGTCCTGCAGGCTGCGGGCAAGCCAGAAGAGGCTCTTGCCTTGCTTTCACAGCACCAGGGAAGCTGTACGTTTGACTCCCATTAGTTGAAGGAATTGGCGCTGACCCAGGAGTCGCAGTGGACGCTGTTGCCCTCATTGTTCAGATCCACCTCCAACAGAACCGCAACGACCTCGCCCTCAAGGAGGTCACCGCCGCGAGACGATGGGCACAGGACAGTTTGCTGGTCAACTTGGCCGAGTCATGGGTTGGTCTGAGACAGGTACGATAACTACACCGCGAATGAAAGAACAAGACTAAGAAAGTATAGGGCGGAGACAAGTATCAGCAGGCTTTCTACGTGTTCGAGGAGCTTGCACAGGCGCCCGCAACGTCGTCCATTGCAACTCTCGTCTCTCAGGCCGTTGCTGAGCTGCACCTTGGACGTACAGAGGAGGCACAGGCAGCGCTGGACCAGGCTCTGGCCAAGGACGCAGGCTATGCCGAAGCTATTGCCAACCTTCTGGTGTTGACGGTGATTTCGGGCCAAGATCCCAAGGAGTTTACAGAGTAAGTTCCGATGCACGACCAAGGCGTCGAGTCGACCTGCTAACCACGTGGACACAGGAAATTGAAGGCGGCGGACCCCCATCACCAGTTCCTTGTGGACCTGGAGGAGAAGAGTGCGCTATTCGACAAGGCGGCGACTAAGTACAGCCCCAAGGTGTCTGCATAAGGTAGACGGCGTGTACTGCTGATGAGGCATAATGTTAGGCGTACGGTTTAGAGGAACTCAAATGGAGATACAACGGCTCGGAAAAGCGCAACGAGACCACTCGAATTACTACTTTCCACTTGAAGATACCCATCTGCTCGCCCTCGCTTGATCCGAAAGTCGGTTCCTTCTTTGCCAGATGCGCGCGACCCGCCAGTGATCGGCAGGGCTCGAAGGGTCTATGGTTTCGCCGAGACCGTCTGGCCAGCTGTTCGTTTCGGGCATGCATGAACAAACCCCCGGGTCATGATTGGACGGGACTGGACAGTCAGGACGGAGAGGGCCGGTTGACCGAAGCCGCCCGAGGTGACGGATCGGTGGCTTTACACATCGGCAGATTGACATCATGGCTTCCTATTCTTGATTAGCACCAAGCGCCAATAAGACGGCCGGGGCCCCATGTGCCTGACTCAGGGCTTTCTCCCAACTTTTAGAGTCAAAGAAGTACGAAAATCACAGGCAAACAACTGCTATTAGGGCTTACTGCCAGGATAGACCAATGGAACTTGCGCTTTGAACAGTTCTGACTGACGGAGCAGACTTTCCGGCAAGGATTGAGTTTGAGTAAGGTTATGATGAGCAGGACATCCGAAATACCACCAAAAAATGTTGCCACTATCTTTCGCATCGCACAGCATCGAATTTTGTCTCGCTTGTCTCGCCCGTCTAGCATTGTGGATCGAAGCCGGACGTGGAGGGGTAAAGCAAAGTGAGCACTCAGGGTCTTGCACGGACGCGCGGGGCTCAGAGAAGGTCGAGATTACAGATTGCGCGATGCATATGCTCAGTCACTACATCTCACTTCCGCAGACACATGCAGTGAGCGCCTTCAACGTCATCGGTTGCTGTAGCTTGACGATATCAGCCGTAACCTACCGGTCAAGGTCTGCTACCCTATGACGGCTTGCAAGGGGTTTGACGCCATGAAAAGTTGTCGATAAGGACTCTTTGTGAAGGATTGCAGGTTCCTACTGGTCTGGCTCACCTTGATGTGTACAGCGCAGGCCTCATTGTGTTCACCGCCAAAACGGACATGGGTCTTGATCGGCTAGAAAATGCTTCTCGCACAACTGCATGGCGAGGACTCGTCGAGACCTCAGTCAGCCGGAAACCAGACGAATGAGCAGACCGGGCCGCTACAGATGGGATAGATTCATTGGAGGGCAGCGAACATGGAGGGCACGTCTAGGCTCCGAGCATGGAGACTGGAGAAGGATGGAGGCTCCGCTCATTTGCCCCAGCATCCCCGACCTCGATTGTTTCGATCTCGTCCTCAAGGCTCAAGTCTCAAGCCCCTTTCACAATGCATATGCACATCTCCACGGGCCTTGGGCTAGACGAGCTGGAGTGTAGCAGCAACTTAGTAACGACTCGGGGGCCAAACGACCAAGGCACGTACACCGTGGCCAAGCTTGCCTGCATCGCGTCGCATCGCGTTACGACAAAAAGTCACTTGGCTAGCGCATCTCGTTGAAGGTTAAGCGCAGTTAAACTGCATGTCGGACGCGGACCAGGGCATATTAGAGCCCTTTTGGTGCTCTTCTCAGCAACTACGGAGTAAGGTACTTTACGCCTCAAGCAACGCGATAAAGAGCCCCACTGAGGGACGGAATGACATCACCGTGCAGGTAGCTCGAATTTGACCATTTTCCCATTAATTCCTCATGGTTTTCCCCCATCCGCCAACCAAATGCCACATGCCTCTGCTGTTGGCAAAGAAACGACTGTGGGCTCGTCACCATGTATCCTTGCACGCATCATGGAACGACGCAGTGCCGTCTGCCGCACCCTCAATGCAGCACATTCATCCTCTCTGGCATCTTCACGTCCCAACTTTCCTTACGTTTTCTGCTTTGCCTGGAACAGCTCGGCGCAGTGAATGTGGGGACGACGGGCTTCAGACTCCGCTCTCGGTGGCATATTTCCCTTTTCCCCCATGTCTACCTATGTACCGGTACTGATGCGGCCAGGCTTTTGACCGTGGTTCTTGGGGGCTGGAATGTTCTGTTTGGTGGCACCTTTCTCTGTTGATTTTTTTTTTTCTTTCCCATACTCTCTCACTTTTCGGACGGATGTATCATGTCGCCTCCCGATCCTTCCCCCCTGCTCAAGTGAACTGATGGGGCACGCTTCGCTGACCGAAGCATCGGATTCTGCAGCCATTATCGGCCATTCTAGTGGCTGTCTCGAACAGTCGGAAACGGTTTTATCTGTTCACTTTGTTTTTGACCTTTTCGAATGTCGGCTTTGGGAGGGCTGAAAGCCAATAAGGTGTGAACCAAGGACTGCCATTCCACTGGACTCGTTCCGGGTTCGTTGGAGAAATCTTTCTCCTGGCGATCATCAGAGGCTCTGCTAGACTCTGAGACCTGGTTGGAGCCCCCGAGTGGCTGTCTGCCACATCGCCCACAGCCATTTGTCAGATTGCACAGCCGGCCGCCTTCCGTTCCCCGTGAGAGGGTGTGGGAGCGTGGCAATAGGTACGGCAACCCATCCCGCAACTCTGAAAAAAGCCCAAGAGTCAGAGAGAGAAAGGGGGGTAAAGGAAACAGCCAGTCATACTCCGTACACTGCTCGAACCTGGCCCTGCTCCTCGTTCGCGCTAGAACGTCCCAAGTGGGCATAGTTCGGAAAAGCCAGATGCCTTTGCCCTTTGGGGCCCTGTGAGACGCCGTCATCGTATGTGGTGTCCATTGGCGACTGGCAGTCTGCGGTGCGCCCGTTGACGCCGTCCGAGTCGGCGTCTCGGCCGCTTGCCATTGTGCAGTAGCATCCCGGAAGCGGCTTTTGAGAATCCCAACGAGAGCGGAGTCCTTCTCGCTCAAAGGCTGGCTGGCCTTGGCTAGGGTTCTTCTTGTTCGGCCATGATCCATGACCCCCCCTCGTTCTGGTATGGTTTCTCTTCCGTGTAAGCCCTTTGCTCATGCAGGTTGGCGCGCCCTGACGCCCCGTATTTGGCGGAGGACTCGGGGGAGGGACGGGGGTTGGCGGGGAGGGGTGTGAAGAAAAAGCTAACTGCCTTTCGGAATTCAGGCCGTCATCGTGAAGAGGATGCTTTGGCTGGCCGGCTGGCTTTGCGCCTTTTTCCCTTTTCTTTGCCGTTACCGGTTCGGTCGAGAGTTCGGCAGTATCGCATGTGGGCATTGCATTGACTTCTATTAAAGCTGGACACCTCCCATTGAAACTTGGACGTGACAACTTTAATTCCCAACTACCTAACCTCTTTTACGTATCTAATCGAGACTATAAGTATCTCTTCCAGTGCCAGTAAATTCCTACATCTCGATACAACCAAACTATACACAATCTTCCAATCGCCACAATGCCTATCGCCATCTCTCCCTCAACAGTCAAGGCCGCCGCCGAGTCTGGCCTGCCTGCTTCTCAAAACAAGAAGCGCAAGATCATTTGCTTCTCAGGTAAGATCACCTCCGCTCACCCCTGGATCCCGCCACTTGCTGACAACGAATCCTCCAGACTTTGACGGAACAATCTTCATGCAGGACACCGGCCACATCCTCTTTGACGCCCACGGCTGCGGCTCCGAGCAGCGCGAGATCCTCGACGAGCAAATCAAGTCCGGCGAGCGCTCCTTCCGCGACGTATCCGAGGAGATGTGGGGCTCCCTCAACGTCCCCTTTGACGACGGCTTCGAGGTGATGGAGAAGAAGCTCGAGATCGACCCGGCCTTCCAGGAGTTCCACAAGTACTGCATCGCCAACGAGATCCCCTTCAACGTCATCTCCGCCGGCCTCAAGCCCATCCTCCGCCGCGTCCTCGACACCTTCCTCGGCGAGGACGCCTCGGCGCACATTGACATCGTCGCCAACGAGGCCGAGATCACCGACGACGGCTCCGCGTGGAAGCCCATCTGGCGCCACGACAACGAGCTCGGCCACGACAAGGCTCTCTCCATGGGCGAGGCTCGCGAGCAGGCCGAGATGGCCTGCGAGGACGGCACCATCCCCCTCATTGTCTTCATCGGCGACGGCGTCTCCGACCTGCCCGCCGCGCGCCAGGCCGACGTGCTCTTTGCGCGCCGCGGCCTGCGTCTGGAGGAGTACTGCGTCGAGAACTCGATCGGTTACATCCCCTTTGACACCTTTGCCGACATCCAGACCGAGATCCAGCGCATCCGCGACGAGGACGACAAGAAGACGGGCGGCAAGGGCATGCCCGCCGCCTTCAACCCGCGCGCCAACATGTGGAGACGCATGTCGAGCAAGTCGGCGATCCCCAAGCTCGTCGCCATCACGCCTGCCGAGGAGAAGATGTTCTTGTGGCCCGAGGTGTTCAGCGTTGCCACGCCCAGCATCGAGAAGGCCAACATTGCTCCCGTCTTTGCTTAGGCGTCGTGTCAGACTTCGACTGGTTTGTTCATTGTCAATTCGTTTCTGTTTGGAGACGACCCGGTGCATAGCGTGCGAATTTTCTTTGAGAGGTACTGGTTCGGGCAGTCTGGCGTTGGCTTGGGTCACAGAGTTTTGTTTGGATTAGAGATCTGGCGGTGTAAAGAGAGGTCGATAAACTATCTTCCATATCGTTAGATATAGATACAGATACAGATCAAGGATACAATGTCTTGTCATTTTAACTTATTGCCCCTGGTACGAACGATACATGTTATTTGATGAAGTCAATTCTAAGAAGTTAACTGCGATGCTACTCGGTACACTCCAGTGTATCGCATAGGCTTCATTCAACGAAACAGAACCTGGTAAAAGGGGCTCCGAAGCGGGCGGCAGGGCGACTGGAACAGAGCGACTTCGTCTTTGAAGAGTATATCAAGAGACCAGTTCCCACATAGAAGGGCATAGATTCATATATCAACATGGTGACACGCCCAAACTGTGTTCCAAAAACTTCTTGAATTCAACTCAAGCCTCATATAGAGGCTTTCTTCTGTATTTCTCATGTCCCTGGTTTCCCTGACCAGCCAAAGCAAAACACTAGGGTATAAACGTACTACAATAACCGTTCCCCTACGACTGTCCAGTCCCTTACGCGTCCAGTTCATCCATTTGGCCGAAGGGAACGATCCCAATCGTCATCACCCATTTCATTTCCCATCTCTGTGTCGTTTCAAGTCCTTGGCTACCAAGCCAGAAGACCAACTTTGCCCTCCGACCTTCCTTAAAACAATAATACATACACACACACTTCCCCAATTAACACCATTACAATGCCTTTCCCAGATGCAGAAAACTTTTTTTCGAAACAAGAAACCAGCAGAGAGCACTCGTGACCCCGACTCATGACAAAAGGGGTACTGTAGAGCCCGAAAGAAAATAAAAATATGTACAGCTGAACGGGAAAATGGAATAAGACACAATATGCAGACACTGACGTGACCGAAGCAAAGCTCAAGACAAAAATATCAAGCATACCCCTTGGCAGGATCCAAGACGCTCACACCCTGACTCGAAAACGTAGCGTGCCCAAAGGTAGTCTCGGGATCCTGATCGACGACGCCCCACGCGACGTTGCTAAACGCGGCGCCCACGTCGCTCGGCGGGCGGTGACACCGCGAGGTAATCACGGCGGAACACCCGCCGCCCTGCAGCACGAGCGGGTTGCCCGCCTTCTCCCCGTCGACGCTCGTGGGCGACGGGTCCGCGCGCCGGAGACCGAGACCCAGCACCAGCGCCGCGACGACGACCAGCAGCGCCAGGAACGCGAGCAGGCCCACGCCGCTGAAGCCGACGCCGTTGATGGGCATGGGGAAGCTGTCGTCGCGGGTGGCGGGCCGCATGTCGACGGACACCATCGGCACGGCGTTGCTCAGGACGAGGCCTAGCGCCGCGAATAAGGCGAGGAGGAGCCAGGATAGGGGGCGGGGTAGAGTGAGGTAGAGGCTTGTTGTCTGGGTGCCGCGGGGCCGGCCGGAGCTGACGCGGAGGGGGAGGGAGATGCCAGGGAGGGCGTATTGACTTAACTCGTGGGAGAGGTAGTAGGAGGAGAGGAGCGCGTTTGTGGAGAGGTAGAGGGCGGCGAGGAGGACGTGGGGGAGGGCGGCGACGATGGCTACTCCGGCGCGGGCGCCGCCGTTGGGGAGAGGGTAGAGCTCGTGTGGCAGGGCGCTGCCGAAGGCGCCGAGGGAGGCGGACGGGTCTTTGCCGAGGGAGACGGCGAGCGCGGCGGCAGCGAGCGCGGCTGGCGTGGTCCAGGTGATGAGCCAAAAGGTCCAGAGGGTCAGGCCGGGTGTCTGGAACCAGAAGTGGTCGCGCGAGGTCCAGTACTTGGCCTCGCGGTAGCCCCAGCGGCCCTGTTTGACGTCCGTCTTGTCGAGGAGGCAGATGCCGCGGGTGGTGTGGTCAGGCTGGGAGATGAAGGAGGCGAGGGCGTCGCCGAGGGTGACGAGGGGCTCGAAGCCGGTGAAGAAGTAGACGGCGCCGATGGCGGAGACGGAGACGAGGTTGAGGATGGCGATGACGCCGAGGAGGGAGCCGTTAAGAACGACGGTGCAGGGGTTGCGGTCCTCGGGGCGGGCGA
Organism: Colletotrichum scovillei; assembly: GCF_011075155.1. NCBI lineage: Eukaryota > Fungi > Ascomycota > Sordariomycetes > Glomerellales > Glomerellaceae > Colletotrichum > Colletotrichum scovillei. The sequence continues at coordinate 2,901,383 of NW_023336259.1, forward strand.
GGCAGTAGTCGACCGAGGAGCTGTTGATCTTGATCTGCGTGGGATTTGACGGGTTGACGATGAAGGGGGCGAGGGAGGACCCGGACTTTTGGGTCTGGACGAGGGCGTTGCTGGGAGCGATGACATCCGTGACGAGGACCACGGCTGTAAAGTCGCTTTGGTAGACGCCGCCGAATTGACTTGCGCACTCAGCGTTTGTGAAGTTGGTGAGCTGGTTCCGGGACGCCAGGTCTTGGAGGTCGAGGATGTCGCCTCGGGAGAGACCTCCGGCGTTGGTTTCTGAGGCGTTGCTAAACTGGCCCGAGGCAAGGAACTCTTGTGTGACAAAGACGACCTGGTGGGCGTAGCCAGGTTGTGTCGAAAAGATTACGGCATTATAACTAGTGAAAAAGTCAACGCCTGTCAGATCTGATGAAGCGGAGCATGCTCTCAGCAGTAACAGCAGTAGCGCGCGCATACATTACTTGGGTACTGACGGCCGCCAGCATAATGATGGCCGTCATGACAACCCGCGGTTTCGAGACGAAACGCAGGTTTCTGAAAGAAGGGATCCCGAGGTCGAGCCACCGCCTCCCATCGTGCGCCATCTCAATCTCGATGCGCGTGGGACTGCTAAGGACCTGGAAGACGTAGTTGGCCGCCGACAGCAGCACAATGGTGATGACATTGATGGCGACAAAGAGGCCAATCTTGAGCTGTTCGGCCGTCGCGCAGGAGCCCTTGAAGATGATGCTCTCGCCCCTGATCATGCCGACGACGACGAGCGCGAGGACGAGGCACACGATGGCGATGATGAGAATGGCGAAGCCGATGATGATGTTCAACGCGATGCCGGCCCTCCAGCCCGACTTCATCCTGCTAAAAGTCCCTCCGCCTCCGCGCTTCTCGTTTGGCGGCGGCAGCATCCGTTCGAGATCCCCAATCTCGTTCTCGCCCGTCGACGGTCGATCCGTGGTCGCCTCATCGTAAAATCCTTGCGCGGCCGCGTGATTCGCCGCGGCGGCCTGTGCCTCCAACGTGTCTGGGCTCTCCGTCTGCCTCTTGCGTTCCTCTCTCCGCTGCGCCATGGTCTCGGGCGTCTCTCCCCTGATGTAGTTGATGATGTAGTCCGGGACGATATTTTCCAAAATTGTGGCTGTCGAGTTGCGCTTCCCCGGCGCCCACGTCGCTCTTCGTGTCGGTTCTTTTGGCTCTTTTGGCGGAAAACTTTGCGGGTCCGGGAAGCTCCCCGTGAAGCCAGTAAAAGGCCTCGACGAGGCGACATCGGAAGCGGAGCTCTGGTGACGGAGGAAAGGCCATTGCACCGTTTGCCTGCTCACTGTACTGTCTCTCTGTTCATTGTTTTCTTGAAAGCGAACTCTGCGTTGGGTGAGTTATGTTAGTTAACCGCGCAAACTTAATTCTCAAGATTCTGTAAAGAGGGTGTGCTGGAATGGTCCGACCTTTCTATCCTCTCGACCTGCCCTTCGTCGTCCCATACATATCTGTAGGACGGCCCATGATCTCTGGGTGGAATTACAACTTCCATGACCTCGTGGAGGACGGCAGCGCAGAGTCGTTCGCGCGGCACATGGACATGAAGAGATTAAAGAAGAAGAATGAAGAAGAAGGATGATTGAAGGTATTGCCAATATGGATAAGGTGTAGTATGGTATAGTTAGTAGAAGCCGGTCAATGCGGGATGAGGCAGAGGCGTCAGCAGCAGCAACAGAAGGAAGACCGAAGGAGTGTAGGCCTGATTCTTTTGCAGCAGCTTCTTTTTCGTCTCGTCTAGAACAGTAAAGACAAAACAGAATAGAGTTTTAGAGTGACGTGCAACTGACACGTTCGGTGAAGGGGGCGGAAGGAGGAAGGGAAAAAAGGCATCCATGGCCGAGCGCCAGGGTTTGCGATCGTCTTGTATATGTCAGAGGACTCTCTCTTAGCCTCTCTGTACTCTCCTTCTCTTGTCCGTCCGACCTCTCAGACTCGGACGGCGGGCCTGGTGCGGGAGAGGCGGCGCCCTGACAAGGAAGGGCACAGAAGCGTAGGTGGAGGAAGGGTGGTGACCGATTATTGGACTAAGGGCATGGGCAGATCATGAGCAGGGGAGGGACCCTGTTTCCCTTCGGCGTAGGAAGGGATTTGAGACTTCTCAGACCTCTATTCTGATGCGGAAGGATGAGCCGCAGCGCAAGTCGAGGACGACTAGTGGAATGGGTCACGGTGTGTGGATGGGCGAGGGGGGAGACTCGAGGGAGATGTGACATGGGGCTGTATAATGCCCGAAGATGGAGGGGTGACGACGTCGGAGCATGACGAGAGCAACCAGGGATGTTGGATGCAGATGCTTTGAGATGCAAGATGAGATGGCAGCCCTCGCGCGTGGTGAGCGACTCAGCCATATTCCCTCTTCTCCGGATAGTTCGTGGATTGGATGACAAGAGAGAAAAAGTAGAGAAAGCAAAGCCCGCAGAGCCATATCGTTGACCGTGCTGGGTAATTGGCAATAGGGGTGGCTGAGCTTTGATGAGCTCACGGGTCATAGTGTGAGTCGAGGGCAAAGCTAGAGGATCCGATAATCTGGGACCAAGAGGAGAATGGGTAGAACAGACGAAGAAGGGACAGAGAAGAAAGCATTGATCACTTTGACGTGTCTTGTCTAGTGCCGGCCGTGTCTGACAATGTCTTTGTTTCTCGACGTTTGAGAGACGAAGGAAATCCGAATCTCGGTCAATGCTGGCTTGGCTTACCAACATTGCAAGTCACCGATGGGACTTTGACCAACACGCCTGAGTATGTTTCTTGCCCTCAGAAAGGGTAATCACGAGGCGTCGGCGGCGGCGGACTAACACTTGCAGCCCATAATAGAATAGAGGGACGATGTACGTCGATCCGGGAGCTACGGCGGCGGCGGCGTTGGTGAGAGTATCCGCAAGATGTAATTAGGTGGAATTAGTTCAGGCCGTGTTGGGACGGACACGATTGGATGCCAACAGTTCCCATTGCCGTTTCAGACGTAAAGCCCTCGCTACTACTGTCATGAAGGGCATAGAAGCACATCCAACTACCGGCATGTCTCTTGGAGGAAACGACGGCCGAGAAGGGGGCAGACAAGGGGGAGGGGACGGTTTCTGCGCGTGTTCGCCAGGGCTGCCTACCTTAGAGTCAAACTCAACCCTAAAGGTGCAGGGGGAGGAAGACTTGAAGCACCTCCAATCCACAATAAAAAGGAACCAGGAAGGGGGGGAAGCATTGCCGGTGGACGGCTGGTCTTGTTACAGATGAGACCAATCAGAGGCCGCCATGGCACTCTGCATTTTCCATCTTTAGAAATCGGCTTGTTCTCTTCTGGCTCTGGCTCTTCTACTGTGTAGACACCTACAAACCGATGGGCTTTCGACAACGGCACGCGTGCCTGGAACTCTACTATCTATGCCTCTTATGGATGAGTCTCTTACGGATTATTGCTCTAGAATCGAAACATTTCCAAAAGGGACTGTCTGACCGACCCCGTAGCTGGCATCCCTTCATGAAGCATCCTCCAGTCCACCACAATCCTTCATGCAGAGAAGCCCTCACTCAACCCACAAGAAAAGAACCATTCAAGGTCTGGAACGGTCAACCCGGTTTTCTCATCCACCCGAGATCCAACCATCCCTACCGCATATCCCCCTCGCCCCCATCCCATCTGGTCCTCTCCGTTCAACCCAAAGTCCCAAAAGACCCATCAAGACCGCGAAATGTGAAGGCGAGCCAGGCACCACTCACACTTTCATGCGTCCAACGTAGCCCCATACCACCGCATCTGGGGTCTGCCTGTTTCAACAACGTCTCCCTCAAGGGGGGCTGAGAGCTCGAGAAGCATCAAGTGTGCTGCGCTAGAAAAAGTCTGGCGTAAAATGCCCGTCGAACCATATGTCGGGCACCTATAAGTTACAGCCAACAGCTTTTTCCTGTTCAAACTTCACGCAGGTTGCCTCATCCTGGCCTCTTCATCCCAGGAGTAACAGGCTTTTGCCCCATTCCTGCCCCCCACCCTCACCTCGTGCTTCCCTCACAGCCTCACTCTGCGCATTGAGTCCACGAGCAGAGGTCATTAAAGTCGATTAAAAATGAACCTCCTTCCCTTTCCCTTTCACTTTCGATCGGAAAGGTTGGGATGCTGGGAGACTCCCGTTCGCACCGTTCGGGCTTTCTTTCAACCAAGGGCCCCAGATTCAATTAAACGCCAAGTGCGCGCGAGACTTTGGCGCGACGCTCCAATGTCGTAATGGCATAGACTCGGCCGGCTTCCTTCTCAACCCTCAAATCTCCTACTGTCTCCGCCACCCACCGCAGCCGTCGCCATCACTGCCCCGAACGTTGGCCCCTCTCCGGATCTCCCCTGAAAACGACCCCAGTTGAAGGAGAGTGATATGGACGTATCAGTGATGCCCAAAACGAAACGTCTCTAATCATTGGGAATCATTGAAGATGGAACGTTGAATATTCGCTATGCTTGCGCGTGTTTGGGGCAACTGCTTGCGAATTTGCGACCGAAGCTAACACAAGACCACCACGCTCACAGACTCTAGGCTGTTGTCAACCCCAGGTTCGTCTGTGGACGGACGGTGAGCCGTAAGCAAGTCCTTCCCCTCAGCTGACGACTCACCGACGCAATCTCGCAATAAGATGGGCGAGCTATACACAACCACCACATCCAAAACTCCAGAGAGGGAGAAAAAAAGACCAGCTTCCCCGAATGAGATGTGAGATAGCGGCCAGCCATCATCTTTTGAAACGACCGAAGTGCGCCATCGTTGGCGCCCTGCGGGATCTATTAGGCTGTTAAGCTATGACATCTCATATTATATCTGCCAACGATCGCCTCGGCAGACCTGAGGATTGCGGTGACAAGTGAGGCTAACTCTGTGACGGCTCTGCTAGGAAAGGTGACCACTGACGGGCGGCTGCTCAACTTTGACGAGTTGGTGCTAGCGGAGAGAGCTGTGCGTGTATTGCGTCTGTTGTGTTGGATGCCATCAAAGATGTCTGTCAAGAGCGCACGAACCCTACTTTGTTTGCTGGTCGCTGCGAAGGCCTCGGACAATGCCAGTACAGCATCAGCCAAAACGACCAGCTAGGCGAAACATGGTAAAAGATTGTCAAGTTGACAACATGAAGATGAAAAATAAGTCAAAAACGCACTCAACCAAGATGTAGTTCGTGGAAATGGCAAAAGAATTCCGAAACCGAGAATCGAACTCGGGGCTATGCCTAACCTCTCACTGAGATGAGAGGGCATCATGTTGGCCACTACACCATATCGGATGTTCATGTCTTTTCCAACCTAAAGCCAAAATAAGTAGGGCAACTCCACCCTACGAAGCGAGAATTGTCACCAGAGCAAGTATTCGCACCACAGCTGGCAAACGATGTTCCTCCTTGATTTCGGTCAATTGTCCGGTCACCTTGAACAGATAGGATTCGTCGTCTTCCTCAAAAGTCTTTGGGTCAAACGAATATTTTGCTAAGCCAGCGAGCGAGTGGACTCGATGATTTCTCCTCGACCAGTCATGCAGCTCGCCTTACTACTTCCACAGTCAGCATGTCAGGCACATGACAAATGTGCACACGCTGACAATTCTGCGATTCCACACAGAATGGCGTGCCGCCTTTGCCCTTTGGTGATTTACAATCAGCATTTCAGCCAACCCAAAGCCGGTCAGCATTTCTCAGCCGCCAGAGCCCAAAGGAAAGAGAGAGCATCTGGAACCATCGGAAACCCACAGCTCACGACCTAACCCATGTCACATCCTCAGTCCCCCTAGACTGGGACGAACTCGTCCCATCCACAACTAGTAAACCGGCGGGAAACGGTTGCCGGAGGTACGGACATACGGTACATCATACAGTTTCGAGTGTCCCGCGCGCCGAGCCACAAGGCAGAAGAAGATGGCTTCCGGCAGCCCCAATCGGCACAGCAGGAGGAGTTGCAGCTTGCCAGTTGGAGCTTGGTCGTGTGAGCACCACACCGCGGCAGCGTTAGGGTTTTGAAGAAGGTAGCCTGCAGGCTGCTGGTCGGTCTCGCTGTCGCGGGGCAGCAGCAAGAAGCTTCGGGCCCCCACGGTTCGGAACGTGGAGCTCCAGCCTGTAAGGCAGGGCGGGTTTCTCTGCCCTTCACGAAATCTGAAGTACTGTTGGTACCTTACTTCCAAAGTAGGCATACCCTCCACAGCCAGTCAGCCCTGGAGCTCACCTGCCGCAACCTTCACGTAGCTTTTCGCGCGGCGTTAGGCTAGGAAAGTCGAAAGGCCAATCCTGAGTTCCCAAACTTGGCAGATGGTCGCTTCCTTTGGGCATCCCGTCGGGAAAGGAAGTCGGAGTAGAAGTCGGGAGGAGCTCCGACCCGAAGCGGCCGATCCACAGTGCCATTGCCTGCCTCTCTTGGGATCTGGGCAAGTATGTATGTAGTAGCATGGTAGCAGCTGAGTGCCTATGTACTGCCCGTACGGAGTAGTACCGTACGGTAAACGGATACCTGGCCAAGTCCCGGCAACCACTTCGGGATCTCTTGCCTCTGCCTTGCGAGGGTCGGTTCGGTCACGGGTGGACCGTTGTTGACCGTGGCAGGCGTGGATCGTGGTGCAGCTGCCTTGGTCGTGAACCCTGGCCAATCATGAAGATCCTGGCATGCTGCGTAGTTGTGCGTAGGTACCTGTTGTGGCTGTTGTCAGTCTTGCTTGCTCATTCCCCATCTCTAGCACGCAAGCAGTGACGTATCGTGGTAAGAGTCAAACGAATATGCCCCTCTTTCTCCGTCGTCACTCTTGCTGGATAATCATCTTGAAGCAAGATGTCATCGTGTATCTTGCCAGGGCCGAAATGGCAATGTCCCAAAGTGAGCAGTTTGGAAGCGGACAAGACCTCACCCTGGCGAGATCTCAACGCTCTTCAATATCCATCAACAGCTAACAAACAGATCATTATCCCACACGTACTCCGTACTTCGTACCCGACGTCGAACTAAGAACCAAATCCCCGCCAGAAGGATCAGCAACGGCATCCAGCCATATACAGTCACACTTTCTTTCTTTCAAGGGCCAGGTCGACGAACCAGATGATGCGCCGTGGCTAAAAATGGTCAGCCCAGCCTATTTTACCTTACGGGATACATGTGTAGGTACGGAGTACTTGGTGCGTCCACAGGGACCCGTCCGCCCTTTCAAGTTCCGGACCACCAACGCCCACCCGTCCGTATGATGATTTAGCACAGCCACAGGCCTCGAATCGTACGTTTTCACTCCCACCTTCCTCCCGTCAGATTGCACCAGATTCTCCCGTCTGCTTACTTTGCCTCAGCCTCCATTGGCTAGAAGCCATCAATCTCACTCTTCTGAGCTCTTAATTGGTGAATCTCGACTGTGGCGGCTATCCTCTTGGGCAGTGGGGGGGAGTTGAAGGGTCGAAGGTGCCGCCAGCCTGCGTTGCCTGCTCGTCCCACCAGGGAGGGGTGTGAAGGGAACTCGCCGGGCCATGTTAGTGGGTGGTTCCCTCTGCGCAGCGAGTCACACTCAATCTCCCCATGCCCGCCCTCGTCCGTTTTCTGCCTCTTTTGACGCCAAATCGCATGTTTCGTGCCCCCCCGTCCGCCGATTTGGGTCCAAGTTGACAGGTGGGAGCGCGCGCGCCGTAAAGATACATCACAAATGTACGCAGTACCTACCTGTAGCATTCGTACAAATCGTCCTACTGTGGTACAAGTCAGAAGGAGAAAGTGGAGGAAGGGGAGAAGCGAAAAAAAGGGTCCCCCTGGTGCCTGGTCTGGTGCCACGCCCACCGTCCACGCCTACCGCGCAGTTCGTCTCTTTGCCCACGACTTCCAGCCCAAATATAATGCAGCCCGTCTGCTCCCCCTCATAGCTTGCCTTCTATCATCTTGTTTCCCATTCTCCCTTTCAAGGATTCTAATAATAACCGATCAAGCCCTATTACCACCATCCTGCTCTCCCTCTGCCACCAGAGCCGCGTGTCGATAACTCCACATCCAACCTGCCCTCAGCCTCACTCAACCTCTTATACAAAGCACGCGACCACCTCTCTACAACCATCTGAGAGCTTCTCCGTCTCTTCACAACCTACAACTTACAAACAAGTCTCGTTACACGACAACCACACACACACCAACTCCAAAATGTCGCCCACATACACCATGTCCGCACACCTGTGCAAGTCCATCTACGCCTCATGGCGCGAAACCCGCCGTTCGCCTTCCGACCTGCCCTCCCCCGGCGTCCAGGCCCCCAGCATGACCTCCTACTTCCCTCGCAGCCCTTCTCCTGAGAAGCGCTCCATGGACAGCGACCGCAGCGAGACCACCGTTCCCATGTCTCGATCACCATCTGCCTCCTCGTGGCGCGGACCCAAATAGATGGCGACTGTACGCATCTCGGTCGGCTCTTGGGCCGTGAGCATGAAGCTTTAAGCTTCAGCTTGGGGTCTTTATAGAGCTCTCCACAACCACTCTTATCCAGTTGGACCAAGCAACACATCATCTGAACTTGGGATACTGGGCTACCTGCATGTACGCATTTACGATAGTCACGGAAACCGGAAAGGCGTCAAGGACATTGGAATTCAAAAACAACAACATCAATCTTTCGAAGCTAGAACTTGCAGCATGCGAGCTCAAGTCCACCCCACCGTGCCGACGTTACCTCCAACCGGCGCCGCTGACTCGGTCGCTTTCGCGTTCGGGTGCCTTATCAACAGCGGGACTTTTACAGAGAACCACAGCCAAACGCTCAATTCTATCTTTGTTCGATTGAGAGTTTCCCGGATTTACAGCATCGGGGAGTTTACGGCGCACACAACACAATCGATCAAACATTCACCTCATATTCCGGCACTTTTTTTGGTGGGGGTGGGAGGAAAGGGACGTAAATCCGAAAAGGTTTCCTCCGTCACGCCATCAGGGTCGGGCATCACATCAAGTCCACTTTTCTTGTCTCTTTTGTACTCTCGGCTCCGTACCAATTCCTCTTTGCAAGTTGCTGCTCGTACCATCAGCAGCCAGTGGGGAGTGAGTTGAGAGGCCCCCCTCCATGATTGTATCGCCGGCGGGGCACGCGGAGGAAGGTGGGATGTGAAGGGGAAGGGGGAAGAATATCGTTCGAGAGACATGCAAAGCTACGACATTCGTCTCCATCTTTGCTTTGCCCCCTCCACCCCTCCTACTTTCTGCCTGCGTCTGCTTGCCTTGCATTCTGTACCTTTTTTTCCTGTTCTTCTTTTTTAGCAGAGCCTCCAACACTGGCTCACGTGTATGGAATAGATACCCCCAAATAAATTGTTCACATCAACTTCTTTCTGTGCCATTGCAGCCAGCAATTCTTGGCAACTGTGATTGAAACATTGTAATCTACAAAGTCAGTCCAATGTCATCACAAGCTATCTCTTCTTCACAAAACGCCCCGTCTACAACCGAATGACCCTCTTCACGTGCCAAGTTTCCTCCTAACCAACTTCAGCCCCCTTCCATGGACCATACTCCGTTCATACACGTGTAGGTCCACATCCGACTTCCGACACAGACTCTTCTCGAACCCCCTCTCCCTTTCCGAGCCGGCACTTCTCTGTTATCAATCAGTGATCGTCGGGCGGAGCCCCCCCCTTACTGTCTACGTACATTATTATCGCGTACCATCAGTACGGAGTCCTGCGTGTGAGGCTATGAGCGATTTGGGGGGGAAGCTACCCCACATGAGCCACACACTGAGTGCATCTCATCTCCAACCAACTCTTCAAGAGTCCGGACTCCGAAACCAGGAACAATCGCAGGTCAAGAGAAGAGTCAGTAGACCGCTGTTGACCGGCCCCACCATGACGCAACGAGGGGGTGGAAAGACTTGGGAAGAGCTCACGGGAAATTCCATCACCCTAGTTCACGCGACACCAACGCCAGAATGAGTGACTGGGCGAGAGAGGACGAGTGACTGAGAGAGAGGCGGGAGTCCACTTTGGTTTACCTTGGTGGAGGACCGGACCTGCATTGGAATTGAGACTGAACATCAGACACTAGGGGGGACTCGGGAGGGGCCCCTCCACTGATGAGCATGATGATGTCCGTCTCTGCTTGACGTGACTATGCCGCACCGCGTCGTGCACGTAAAAGGTCTTCACCGTGATCTCGTCGGAGGACATTCGTCATAATAGAAGGGGGTTCCTCTCTCGGTGTAACAATCATCCAGCATCCCACTTTACCTCCTCTCCTGCTCGTCACCGTGCACCGTCGCCGTTCCCGATGGGTAGGGGCTCCGTAGACCGGGTCCCGCGTCCGACTCGGTTCATCCGTGACCTCGCCATCGCTCTGTCCGGACCGGGGGGCCACCCATCAACCGTGTACCGATGGATGGCGAATCCATAAAATCTTTGGTCATCGTTCAATGTCCCAAGTAACCAAGTCTCACCGTACATCAACACCATTTGGGCGCATCTTCCACTTCTTTCTCCCAAGGGCGTTCTTTACCACGCTTCTTATACTAAACTATTTCCTCACGTACACACAATGCGAGACTTCATCACTCAGAATAGAGATTGTGAATAAAAGCTAGGAAAGACCCGTGCTTATGAGACTGTGAAAATTGCCCTTTCTCTTGATCATTCTACAATCCTCCTCCTCATCCGCCATCTTCAAAGGGAATACCATTCAAGTAGCACCGCACACTCTCTCAAAACCCTATATATTGATGCCAAAAGATGACTGAAAAAAAGGAAGCAAGAAGAAAAAGGCTAGCGAGTCTACTTAATCCGAATGCGTTTAAGCTCCCTCAAGGCAACAAACAAGTTTCCTCATCAAATGAACAGTAAACCGCCATAGAATCGTCGACGATGGCTGCTCTGCTGCTCCCCCACCCTCCGACTCAGTCCCTCCTCCACCTGCACCACACGCTCCCCTCCTCACCGACTCACTCACTCACTCACTCACTCACTTCGGTGGTGCCCCACCCCTCACGCCATTCTCACAGCTTCACCAACATCCTCACTCTCACTTCTACCGTTCCTACCTCATCCCTCTCATACGACGGCCCAAGTGGGTGACAAAATCGATTTCCGCTCGACACATGTAACAAGCAGTTCTACCACTATTGTCACTAAGATTACTATCTTTTAAATAGAGTATATTCCTTTACGTATATAAGAAGGACTTTGATACAAAAGGATAGTAATCATGATATGAGCAGTGAAAGGGTTATTTATCAAGATGAATAGCAGGAAATCGATTTTGTCACCCACTTACGGCCCAACCATCACCCATCACCACCACCGTCTCATCACTCACTCACTCTACCCCACCCCGCTCCTCCACTTCACCTAACACACACATCCGCGACTCCCAACTTCCCTTCCCACTGACACTCCCAATAAAAGGGGCCAACTCAGCCAACCAGGCATCCCCATGTCGGCACACGGCAACATCACATGGAACCCCCAAAAACTTCACCTAATGATTCAACCCAGTATTATCCTTGAACAAAAGACAAGAAAGAAAGAGAGATGAGGGCTGCGAGCAAGAGGGGAAGAAAAAATCAATTAAACCCCCAGTCAAAACTCTCAACCTCGTCAATGCCTAATAATAGGAACCACCCCCTCCACATGCTCCATCCTGACTTCATCAATGCCATGAACAACTCTCCCCTTCTTTAGACTCTGGTCCGGTCCTTCTAGAAGAAGGTCACGGAATGATCATGTCCCATCTTTCACTCGTTCCCTACGCGATTCGTGTCATCCATCATGTCCAGCATGGTGCCCAACCTCCCAGAGTCTCAATCTACGCTGTTGCACCTCTCCATAACCTACATCGTGGGGACATGCACTCATCTGGTGCCTCACTGCAGGTAGGAAACTTTCCCTTTTGGACCTCGACGCATCAAATCATTGGTCACCACATCACATTTGGCTTCATCAGGAACCAGGGAGGGGGCCCGTTTTACAGAAAACTGACATGTTGCTGCATTCATTCAAAGAGAGCGAGCGACATTGCTGATCCCCCACCTCGCCAAGCAAGGCCCTCCCCGCACCCTAGACTCTTCCCTACTCTCGTTTTCTGTACTCTGTATTTCGTAAAAAAGTGTTGCCTCTGATCCAATAATGTGTGTGCTCTCCCACATCCCGTGCCCTTGTGCTCGGTGCCGTAATCGCTGCAATCGCTGTACTACCGTCGCATTCAACCATGTCGTGTGTCTGTTGAAAGCCACCAACATCGCAGAAGCGAAACGACAAGAGACAAGCTCGACGCGGCTCATGCGAAGAGCCAGAAAATCACCCAGTTCTTCCCCAACACCTTTTTGTTGTCTACCTATTCTTGCTCCTCTATCTTCCAGTCACTGATAGGTACTCGTATTCGGAACCGCTGGCAAAACGCACATGACGCCCGAACCGCTCACACGCAACGCGAAGACGGCGACTCTACATGGCCGACGCAGCGTGCGTGGTGATGCCGGCGCTGGCGTTCGGAGTATCTTCGCCGCTGGATGACTCTTCGCTGCCGAGGCTGCCTCCAATCCGGCGTTTGGCGTCCTTCTTCTCGGCATCGGTGACGTCCTTTGCGTCCTTTCGCATGTCGGGTTCCCACTGAGGCTGGTCGGGAGCGTGTCCAACAGACATGCCGACGCGAACCTACAAGTAATGTCAGCAGCTACTTTCGATGAGGAGGGCTTTTAGAATATAACTTACCAGGGTCTCGAGAGCCCCGTTGGAGTTGTCAGTCAGGTCGTCATCGAACTTCATCTTGCCCGGCTCGAATAGCAATACGATCGTGCTGCCACCAAATTTGAAGTAGCCGAGTTCATCGGCACGATTCACTTGTGCACCCTCCTTCTGTGTAATCACAGTACTGCCAACCATCATGGCACCAACACAGATGACCATGACACGGCCGTGAGTCGGGCTATCGATCGGGCAGAGAACTCGGACGTTTTCGCCATAGACGTCGAGAGCGGAACGGATAGCCATGGGGTTCACCGTGTAGTATTCTCCCGCAATCGTCTTGGGCTTGCCCAAAACACCGTCCACAGGGATGTGGAAGCGATGGTAATCCTGGGGCGCCAAACGGAAGATACCAAGAGCGCCATTCTCAAAGCGCTTCACGTCTTCGGGATAGGCATCACCAAGCAAGCGCTTGATGGAGAACTCGCGGCCCTTGATCCAAACCTGGGTCGCCTGGCTCACACTGTTGAAGACAACGCTGCGACAGTCGGCGGGAGATACGACAACGTCAGGACGGTCAGGGGCGGAGCATGGGCGAGCTTCGGGTTTCAGAGCTCTGTAGAAGAACTCATTGAAGTTCTTGAACTCTTCTGTCGGAAGGAGCACCTCAGACATGTCGAGGCGGTGGAACTCGATGAATTTGGGGATCTCAGCCTTAGAAGCCGGATCATCAAACTTCTTGCCCTGCTTGACACTCATGCTCTTGAGCATCTTGCGAACTAAAATATCATGGTCAGTCGAACTTCGTGTGAACTGCCTGCAGCAGAAACTTACTTCGCTTGGTCTCCATGTTGCTCGACTTCAGTCCCTTGTACAACAGGCGAATGCCCAGTCTGACGTAGACGCTCATCTTCTCCTCGTTGATTTGGCCAGTGATTCGATCTTGAACAAGGATATTTGCGGAATTGGCTCCCAGCTTATAACCACCGTATGAGATCTTTGTGATGACCTTGGAGTACCACTTGCGCTGGGCCTGGCTAGCGGTGACGAAGCCGCCCATGACGAGGTTGTTGACTTGTCTCCAATCCTGGCTTGCGCAGGTTGCAATGTGAGTGATGATGTCGGTATCCTTGCGCTTGTTCAAGCGCGGCTGGTGGCAGATAGGGCACTCTCTGATTTCGACCACATGCTCCTCGCCGGCACGGTCCTCAGCCAGGTCGTCCCGGTCGAGCAATTCACCTTCCTCGCCAGGAGTGCTGAGCTCCGGAACGTCGAGGGTTCCATCGGATGAGCTAGACCCTTCTGCCGGTAGACCGCCGGGAACGTTGCTGGTGCCTTGAGCAGAGAGCAGATTCTTGACCTTGTCAGCATCCGGCAGCATGCCCTTCATTCTGTCCGTGACGCTGAGTTGTGGACGGCTCTTAGCCTCCAACTGATCCTCCAAGCATATCACAGCTTCGTCGAATGTCAGGTCCGAAATGTCATCGCCTTGGGCTCTGTGGGGGAAGCGCTGGAAGAAGCTATCAATGGTTGACTCGCGCAATGTCGATCCGAGGGTGTCGAGCATCGTAGTCAGCTCAATCTTGCTGATGCGGCCGCTTTCATCGGTGTCGTATTGCTTCAGCATCGATCTCCAGAATTGCTGTCGCAAAGCCGGGTAAGGGACGTATTTGGCGCGGATGTAGAGGACCGGGTTGTGCTTGGCCTCCCACTTCTTGGCGTCCTTCATCTTCAGGGCGACGCTGAAATCGTGGAACTCCGCATCGTCTGCCTCAAGCTCGGCAGTTTGCACACCGGCTCCTGCGAGGGCTTGCTCAGGAGACAGGAACTCGGGGTTCAAAGTCGACCCCTGGGCGGGAGGTGTAGGCGTTGTCGTTCCGGTCTGGGTAGTTGTGGATGCACTGCTTGCATTCTTCGACAATCCAGGTCGCACCTTGCTCAAGCTTTGGGAAGACGATGTCCGGGACATTCCCAACTTCTTGAAGCGGCGCTGTTGAGGGGCGACATACTCATGGGGTTCGGGTACGTCGTACAGACCAGTTTCGGGATCTGCCTGAGGGGCCTTGTCAATGAGCTCCCTGATGGGTAATGAGCAGTCGGCGATGAAATCATTTCCAGAGTACTTGTCGTGATCCATCACGGTAAAGGAGAACGAGTATGTCTGCTCATGACCCTGTACTTGGAAAATCATCTTCTCGTTGAAGACCGGGTTGAGATTGTGCCGCACTCGTTTGGTCCGGTACGTCTTCTTGCCGAGTGACGCAACGACGAAAGGATCCATGTCAAATGTAGTCCGGGTTGAGTTGGGCTCAGGAGGCAGATCCGTAATGTTCAAAACTTCAAGATAGATGACTCCCACAACGTCGCTTCCACTATTATTGAACTCGTATGTTTGGTCTCTTCTCTTCTTCTTGAGGCCCTTGATCCGCAGGCGGCGCTTGCGTTTCTCGGCGACTTCGGGTTTGCTGGGATCATCGTCCTCGGGAGTATCATCTTCGATATCCAGATCATCGTCATCGTCATCTTCTTGGTAGGCGTCGGTTTGGTTGCGCGATAGGGGAGGTGACGGGTTTGTTCCGCTGACCCTCATATTCTGGACCGGCTGGATGAGGGGGGTCATGGTCGGTGTGATTTGTCGGGAGCCCGCAGGCAACTGATTGAGCAGGGCATTGAGCTTCTCGAATACTTGTTCGCGGGAAGCGGCTGTATTGGACTGGTCGAAGAGGGTGAATTGGAGCATGACCTCGCCAGAGACCACGCTGGTCTTCTTGCCGGGTCTCTTGCTCTTGAGAGGGTACCATTTCGGGGCTTGCTCGATTTGCTCGTTGGCGAAGATCTCCTCCAAAGCAAGATCGAACTCGCCAAGGTAGTCCTTGCCGAAGCGGTCCTTATCCCAGCATATAACATCGAGAAGGAGGCTCTGGGTCGAATTGACTGGTAATTCTTCGATGACGTTCCATTCTGGATTGAGAGTCTTGGGCACTTCGTGGGTGGTCACCTTGGCGTCACCGAGTGTCAAAACCAGGTACTAGAAGAGTTCATGTTAGACAATGGATAACGGAAGCGCGGGTGGGTTGGATTCGAATTCGTACTGGGTCGGATGTGCCGCGTCTGTCTTTTGCGGCAAGATTTCGAGCCTAATATGCATCAAGCGTCAGCAATCGTGCGTCTTGTCTTGGCTACCCAGCTTGGATCCGCGCATCGGCGGTACAATGCCAAAGTTATTTTTACCTTCATAACGACGACCTTCAAGGTCAAGCCATTCTCCTTTGGACTCAAGTCCATCTTGCTGTTGGTGCTGCCGGTGCTGTTGTTTCTCGTAGGACTGCTGCTGCGGCTGTTGCGGAGGGAGGAGCTGGACTTGAGTCGTCCAGGGATGATGCGGACCATGGTGGACGACGGCGGGTCGGGGAGCGGCCCCTAAAAAGAGTTGCGGCAAGCCAAGAAGAGGGTTTGGAGGGCGCAGGGCACACGACGTGTGTGTGAGGGCGACAAGCCAAGAGCAGACACACTCACGGGCAGAGCGGCCAGATTGGGGGGGCGGGGTGACGTAGGAGACGCAATGCGGAGCGCTGGGAAGCCTTAGGTCGCGTCAGGTACTTGCGGTACCTTACGTATTTGGCTCCAGCGACTATCCAATTGTCATGACCCGACAGGCGAAATGTCCGACTTGTTTCTGGGGTGGGCGTACACAGCAAGGCAGTCCTTCTTTTTCGACCTCTCACACACCTCGGCTTGCTGTCGCTGTTGCTTGTTGCCGCGCTCGAATTGTTGTTGGCAGGGCCCAAAGGCGTAGGTAGTGAGTGGAGCGGTGGTGCTGGTTGGTGGTGGGCAGTGGCGTGCGGCAAGCAGGCAGAGGCGCGCGCGCTCAGGAGATGAGGTAGCGCAGCTGCAAGTGGTGACAGGGTTTCGGTAGTAGTGTAGCTTGCTGGTTGCTGATCCGCGCTTCTCAACGAGTGCGACGCTGCGTTCTGTTCGTTGCGATATGTGCTTCCCTGCCTACTGGACTGCTCAACGACGCCGGACAGCGAAAGGTGGCGTTTACTCGAGATAGCTCTGGGCGAATTGGCGATGACTGGCGAGCCACACGTAACAATTGCTGTCGGATGTGGTTGGGGGAGGCCTTTTGGTAGCGTGTCGAGCAGGGGCCTTTGGTTGCCTCGACGTACAGCTGAAGACCAATTCAGGTTCAGGTTTTGACCTCGCAGGTTTGGAACCGTCAATGACCTTCAGATGAAGCCAATGTCAGTATTGGTCGGTGATGGATCTCACGGAGAAAAAGAAATGTCTAGTAGTAGCAGCAGGTGAGAAAAAGGGGAAGAGCTGGAAGCAGAGGGCAACGGAGAGAAGAAGAAGAAGGGAGAAGAGAGATGAAGTGGGAGCTTGGGGCCCCTTGAGGGCTGATGTCTGAATAATAAGAGGCCCGGGGTCGAGAATGGAAAGTTGAGTGAACAAATGTACAGATTTAATTATGTGGCTTCGATGCACATCCAACCTGGCGCCACCGCCATGTGCAACTGGAACGAAGGAGTAAGCTAGGGAGAAGGACCCAACAGGAGGAACCGATAAAAAGGTAGGGTATTAGACTGATTTAGACGTTTTTTTTTTCCTGCGAGCAGAGTCTCGAGGGAAAACAGGAAGAAGGTAGAGGAGAGGGTGAGAGAGACGGGGAGAGAGAATGAGGAAGAGGCAGAAGCAGAGGCGTCGCAGAAGTCCACGGCTCAATGCAGGCGGAGGTCGAAGACGGAGAGGGAGCGAGAGCAACTCTGGAGCCTGGCCAGGGGAAAGAGAGAGAGGGAAAGGAGCGGTTGCCCATCTTACGTACCTTTGGGGAAAAGAATATGGACATGGACATGTACTTCTGGTTGAATTGGAAAGGAGGCGGTATTCGAGGTACCTTTTTTTTCTTGTTGTTTTTACGTCCGATGTGGCCGTGTATAGACACCAGACAAAACGTATAGCGAGGGTATTCAGGCCGGGCGGGTACTTTGAGATTGGGTGAGATTTTGGCAGTGGAACGAAGTACCGTCTCGTCTCGTCGTATGTTCCAGCGTATTTCGTCCCAGATACGACGACTTTTGGTGGGCAGCAATGGCCGTTGGCTGGAAAGGTCCGCGGGTGCTTCGGCTCGTGGTGCAGTCCCCTAGCGGGCAAAGTGGCCACTGTTTGGGGTGATGTGGGTGCGTTAGGGTGGATTCACTTGAGGCGTTTGGCGTGGTTTGGGGTGGGAGACGGGATCCTGAGCAGGGAACAGAGCTGGAGACGGATGGAGCTGGAGAGCTGGAGCTGAAGCTGAAGCGGCGTCCAAAGATGAGTACCGTAGAAACTCGGGTTGAAAACAGCCAGAAACAGGAATCTCTGGGAAGAACTCTAAGAGAGAAGACGCTTTAGGTCACCTCACCCTACTATGTATACAAGATAATGGACGTATGTATTATTTGGTACCTTGGTCGCTCGCAGCTACCTAGGCGTTGAGTACGCCTTCATACAGGTACAGGTACGCTCATAGAAGCCCAAAGGTTAAACAGGTGAGGAAGAAGGGTACGGAGTACCTAGATCATAGGAGAACCCAAGTAGAGTTCGGGAACGAGAACAGACGACACCAAGAGGGGGAGGTCCGGGCCATGTTTTTGTCTTTCGTCTTTTGCTCTCATACACTTCTCAAGGCAAGGTTGTTGAATACCACAAACGTCTGGTAAAGTAGGTAATGTATAGTATTTCCCTCACCCAAGCACACACCGACCGCCCTGGTTGGAGAAGAAGGTGGCCTTTCATTCTCAAGTGATGCATACATAAGGTAACGTCTGGTAGGCGAAAGCGAGTTCTATCTGCTCTCTCTGCTTCGTACTACCCAGGTGTGTCCCCAAGAAAGACATGCACCTCGAGTCCTCTAACATTGGGGGCTCCATTATCCGTACAGCTCGCAACAATGCGTGAGCGAGCATGTGAGCGTGGTATTCCCAAGCTGCGGCCTGCCAGAGTTGTACAATTCGAGGGTGGTTAATTTCTGCAGTACGTACCCGCCCAGTCTGACATCGGTGTCAGCTCGTGTACTTTATGGCTGGGTACATCTTCCGCGAAGCCGGTCGGTGAAGTACTTCCATAAGCAGAAAGATGAGGTACCGCCGTACCGAAATGGAAATACCCAAGGAATGACATCCTCCCGTCTACTTACAAAAGTAACAAAAGTATTCTATACCTGAGGCACTTGAGGTAGGACGAAGTATGTTTTTAGACACTCCTTCCCAATCCCTTCTCAATTCCAATGGCAGCTGCAACCACCTCGGTTTCCTTAGAGTTGAGACACGAACAATTCACTCATAATCTAAGCATGAGATAGAGCAGGCACGCAAGGCCATAAGGTAGACAGCAAGATAAGGTAGGGCAGGTAGGAATGAGCCGGAAAGCCAGAATGCTTGGCCCCCACGCTGTGGACAGACACACCGACAAGACAGGCTCAAAAATGAAGGGCGAGTGCGAGCGCGAGCCTACGCCTTCGACTTAGAAACAGCGCAAATTCAACTTGCTTTTCTGCACTTGCTTTTGTTGTAATTATTTTCCATGTGCTTCGGGCCTGAGGTAACCGTAACCAACCTTCTCGCTGTTTCCCAACTTTGTCGCATCGCATTACCACCGCCTCTCATCAGCTGCTCTCATCATATGGACCACGGTTTACTCATCGCTCAAGGCCTATTCCCATCCCTCCCCTTCATTACCAGCTGCAGTGAACACAGTATCTCGGACTCGCACAAGAACCCGTGCCTGACCATCACTGCGCACCTTATTTGTCCATCCTATCAGACTGTCTCCCCAGTTAGATGCAGCTCCCTGTTCTAACCCCATCTCGCCCCGATGCCCCATCCACAGTGGTCATTATGCCATCCCGAATCCCGTCTGTCGCTTGTCCTTTTCCCTCATGTTCGTTCGCTTCCCTGTCAATCTCATCCCCTGCTGGCTTGCTCTCCTCTTCCGCCCCGTCGGTCGCGTGCCTATCCTCTCGGTCGCTTGTCGCCGTATGTATTAGCGACACTCGCGTCTCGTCAACATATCGCGCATCACGATAGACCTCCCAAGTCGAGTTAGCCGGTCCATAACTACCTACCCCAAGCATTGCCCAACAGCCTGGGTAGCCCCTCTTGGATAGTTACCATTTCATCATGTCCGATTTCCCGCGTCAATCCGTTCCGAGTCTCTACCCAGACGCAGCAGGCCACGAATCTTCAGCCGGGACTGAGACAGGCCCAAGTCCTGGTCCATGTCCATAGCCCCAGACGATGCCCCTCCCATCCCCAGAATCTCCTCACTCTACAGATATCCGCACATACGTAGTACACGCTTCAACCGACATCTTCCCAACCAAGTCGAATTCAAGCTCGCCCAGCCAGGCAGAGGACTCTTACTCCAGACCTTTCCCCATTCCCCTGAATTGCCGCTCCATCCCAACGGCTGTCACCCGATTCTCCCTTGCTTCCAGCCAATGTAGCCCGACCTTCAAGTTTCACAACGTGTGCAGATCTGTTAAATCGCTCACTGTCACGACTGTGTTACTTCACTGCCACGAGATTTTCCATACTTGTCATTACAAGTTCTATCCTCTAGACCGGGCCTAGATGCCTCGCTGTCGGCCTGTCTTGGCCGTTCAATTTATCCTTCTCGCCTCACAGAAATCCCCTCTGCAAAAGTCCCGCCGCCTCCGGTATTTCATACGAACCCCATACCGTCTCTCGATGTGGTGTAGTTCGTTGATGGCGCGGCCCCCTCTTCCCCTCCACCTCCACGAATCCAGTTTGTCGGCTTGTGCCCCTCGTCGGCTGCAACAACACCTGCAGCACCGCACCGTGGCCCGTACAACATGGCTGCCCAGAACCCTACAGACGGGTTTCCCTTCTTTCTTTTCTGCCGCGCTTCCGTCGTTCCATCTTTTCTGCCCTATCCGTACGACCCAACTCGGGCACGGTATGCCGGGCTGCAGGTTTGAGAGCAAGAGTTGAAAAATGAAGGGCCGGCCTTCCTCCATCTTTATTCCCTCCAAGTGCAACATATCGAGAGGCTCTCCGCGCCAAGACCTTATGATGCATAGGTACTGCATAGGGAAGACTTCCAATGTGCCGTCCAAGAATCTTGGAGAGTCTTGGTCGATCTTTCTCCGGCCAAGTGCCAGCGCGGGCCAAGACAAGCGGCTCGTGCCATCTGAACGTCACCTCAACCTTACAACAGTAGTGTACCTTAGGCTCAAGGTTGCAGAGGGACTAACAAACGATGAACTGCCAACCGTTCCCCATCTTGGCACGGGCAAGCCTCGTCATCAAAACACCCTCCATCTTTGCCCGGCTCTGGTTTGCTAGCTTCTGAGCTCCCAATCATACACACTGGTGGTGGCATCTTCCCCAGACTCGAGGTCAGCTTCAAGAGTTGGCAGTTGCAGAGATAGATGATTGATGGTCTTGGGATAGCCTGCTAGGTATGGATACAGAGCGAGCTCAATAAGTCAAGATGGGCGGCGCCTCCGATGCTGAGGTAATCATGTCTGTCGCCAAGTACCCAAGTACCTCACCTGAGTAGTAGGGACTTCAGACTTCCTGTGATGAGGAACTCTCTTCACCTCAGTCTTCAGTGTCACACTCACTGCGCCTGGTTTGCTTTACACGCACAATCTGATTAAAGAGCCTGAATAAAGAGCATAGGTATTGGACCTGGTAGGTATACATGTAAGTTTTCCTATTTCCTAGCCTCCTGTGTTCTGAGCCCCATACGGCAAAGACCTACGCTAGGTAAGGTACCTGAGGTACGGATAGTGGCCTAAAAATTGCATGGCGCTAGAACACAGTGAGCGAAAGCCAGGCGGTGCACGGGCCGTCTGGACGCCCCAGCGATCCAAGCTTCAGGCTTCAGCTCTTACGGCCTACCGTCGTGCCATCGTCAATCCCACTTAGACGGGGCGGCCACGACCAAGTTTCCTCGACACTCTTTCTGAGGTCACTTCCGTCGGGCCCAATCCAGTTCAGCCGAAATCACTCGCTCGAATCATACCAAGGCCAATAGACAACAATAGAGTGAGACAGGCAAGCTGACACTGGGGTTCCGGCTCACTCAAAAGGAATATGTGCGTAGACGGAAGAGGCCAGCAGGACGTCCAACGATCGGCCGGTTTCTGCAATGCCGCTCGTCAGCTCACGCCCATCTTCGTCAGAATGACTCTCGAGTCCCTTTCACAGCCTCTTCCTAGGTATTCGGCTTGCTTCTAGTCTCTAGAGTCTACGCAGTACACCATGGCCCCCCTTTTTTGCAGTTCGCTGACGTCCAAGGTAACGTGAAGCAAAAAAAAAGCCAAGTCAAATTTCGGCTTCGATCCGCCTGCACAGCATCGGTTCCAAGACCCGGAAGCCTGCAAGCCAAGCCCAAGCATTCGAGGCCTCCGGCAAAGAGAAAGCAAATGATATTGAATCGTCCTCACCCAAGGTAATTAACGACCATTAATGACCCCATTCCCCTCCTGAATCTCCAAGACTTCTCAGCCATGCCAGCAAACGTAACCACCCACCCACTCGTCAACCCTCCTTCAACTCGAGAACCGTCTTGGCCTTCCATCTCTCGGTGGCTGCCCCCGGCTTAGCCTTGGGGTGGAGTGGGCAGGCTCCATTTATGACGCAGGGCTCAGCGCTCACTCACCACCCACTACGCCAGAGTGAAAGGAGCAACCACGGCCTTTTGCTCGATCGAGGCGTGCCCCAGCGATGGCAGGGCCAAGCGGCAAGCCTCGAGGTCTTTTTTTTTTTTTTTTTTCGGCCGGATACCCGTCCGCATGGAGCTAAACTGGGTGCTCCCGACTCCCGAGGGCCCCGACGCGAGACGACATTGATTCCTATTTCGAATACTTTTCTTCCAATGTTTAGGAGCATTACCCCATCGGCATCGTTAGACTACCTACCTACCTAATTAGTTCCCACCCCATTTTGTCATCCCAAGTGGTTTGACGTTTTCTACGGATACCTACTACATACCTATGTATGTGCTCGGCCCGTAGGCGATACAAATCACCGATCGATGGCCATCTAGCCGCCTCTGGCATGGCGCTTCATCGGTGTTCACGCTGTGGGATGCCGGTAGACGTAGGTGAGGTCAGGCTGTTTTGGTTCGCTCGCTGCGACTTGTGACGAGCGGCGCCACGGGCATTGAGTTGAGGCTGGTTGTCAATACCTACTGAGCGAGAGGTACCCTGGCTCTTAGTGAAGCTGTCCCTACCCTGATATCAATCATGCCTAGCTTATCTTGTCTTCTTGAGCCGTAGTCTGCAGTGACATAGGAGATAACCTTCTTTCGGTATATGCTGTCCTTTGTACGGTATTCCTCAAGACTTCTTTCCATCCTTCGACTATACTCCTGAGCACATTGCGTTGTTCGGGTCTGGAAGACGTCATGCTGGCCATGGGAATCACACCGCGGTCTGGTAAGACAACGTTTCGATCAAGTAGATCAAAGCCATGTGACACTATCAAGCACATGGCATGCTCATTTCCAAGACAAGCATAGCCATTGCGTCCTACCACAGAAACACAATGCGGTACTCTGCTAATACAGTATGCTCGAACTTGCACCATCGCTCGAACGACGTTCGTCTACTCTAAACATCGATTTATTTCCTTCCTCAACTCAAGAGACTTTATGGGGACCAGCGAACGTTGTAGAACGTTCAGTGCAATGGGTAGAAGTCTCAATATGAAGACCGATCATGAAGTCGATTCCGGTGTGTTAATCCATCAACTTCGGGGAGAAGTCTCGCATGGGAAAGACGCTTTAATATTGGCATTGACGGTTGATCAGGTAATCGATACTGAGGACTTTCTTGGTACTCGTCTTACTATTCCGACGAATGAAGGTCCCAGAGAGAGTAGCTCTATTCTAAGCCAGGAATCCGGCCCTTCTTCCACACACAGGACGAAACACATCATATTCTGTCATTCACTTACAACCTTCACAGCCCCATTCTCCTCACCGGACCGCTCCTCCTCCTCCTCTTCCCAGCCCCCATCATCTTCACACTCTCCGCCCAATCCCCCGTCCCGTTCCCCGGATCCGCGTCCGTCGCCTTCCTCTTACAAACGCTCCCCGCCCTAGCCTTCCCATTCGGCCCATCCACCGCCTCAAACTCCCTCTTACTCTTCAACCCGGTAACCATGGTCTTGGCCGCCTCCTCGAGCCACCCGTTCACAAAGTCCCCGTGGAAACACCGGCTCCCGCCGCACGCGAGCTCGATCGGCGGGTCCCCGCCCTTCCAGCCTTCGGGGATCGCTTTCTTGGTGTCGTAGCGTATACTAAAACGCAGCTGCGGCATCCTCTTCATCCCACCCGCACACGCCCCCGTCTTCTTGTCAGAGTATGCGGACTTAAGGGTAGTTTCGTCGACGCAGTCTGGGAACCAGAGGACCGCCTGTAACGAAGTCGAGCACGTGTTCTGCGGGAACTGGGAATGTTCTTTCCCGCCCGCGTCGAAGGCCTGGTTCTGGCAGAGCCAGGTCACGTCGGAACCGGGGATCAGGTCCGCTTCCGTCGAGGCCCTGGAGTTGCCCGCCACGACGGAGAAGTTGGGCGGAATGGGCACCTCGGCCGGGTCCTTGTCAAAGTTGTAATAGGCTACGAACGAGACCGGTTCGATGGGCGTTCGGGTTTCGCCTTGGACGTGGTAGAGGGTAGGGATCCCTAACGAAGGGGTGTAAGTCAAGATTGCTCTGCTACGAGACCAGAGTAGATGATCTCTTTCCAGTCGCATATAGCAGAGGGAGGGGTGGTGGAGAAAGAAGAATGAACATACAATATACAGAAAAATCATTCGGGTTCTGCGCCGTAGAACATCCCTCTTGCAACTCGGCCGTCGAGCTCATGTTCACCCTCACCGCGTCGCTGCCGAAGAAGCTGTGCATGTGGCTCTTGTACTGGCCCGGGATGACGATGGGATCGATGTTCTTGCGCATGAAGAAGTCGACTTTGGTGTTTGTAAAGGCTGCCACCGGAACTGCTGCTGCTGCTGCTGCTAAGAGCAGCGCGAGTCTGTCTGGTGACTTCATCTTTTTTCGTCTGTGTGTGTTGTGATGCAAGCGAATGTGTATGTAAATTGAGAAGACAAGAGACGGTCTATGAGAAGGTCAAATGAGGTGACGAAAGCGAGTGTAAATTGAAGGATCGTTCCTCTCTACCTCCTTCTGGGTATAGAAAAGAGCCCTGGCAGAACAAGAAGAGGAAGACCGGTGTGCGGAACGGCTGGTTTTCTTTCTTATCTCGAAATAACGAGCACATCAGACGAACTGCGAAGGCTACTCCTTTAAACCTCATGTCTAATCAATTTCGCTATCATTTACCTTTGGATACCCATGTATGAGTTAAACAACAAAGGCTCTCACAAACCTAAGTCACTACGATGGACATCCCGGTCCCGACAGTAAACACAGCGAGAGGGTGGATGGATGGATGGATGAGTTATGTGACCGGCGGGCCTTGGCATTGTTTGAACCATATCCCCGGGCCCCCTTCCCCAGCCCCGACGAAGTTTAAGTTTAATGTACATCAGATGCGCTCCCGTCGCTGTTAGATTTAAACATTTCTTGGCTTTAGTCTGTGAGATCTGGCTTGTAGACTGGCAATGTATGGTATACGGACACTCAAGTAGCGAGAGTCCGAACGATCTATCCTAGCCTGCGAGACCCCTGGGACTTGGGTGTTGATCTGGCACTTGGCGCATAGACCAAATGAAAGTCTAGAAATTCGCCGGACTAGGCGATGAGATTGTGGCATTGTCAAAACCTGAGCATACCGACCAGAGAGAAACACATCGGATTCGGTTGCGCTAGTCACTCGACTTGAATATGGTTCCTAACGACAGTAGACCACCAGCGTTAGAGTCAATAATTTGTATCCCATTGGCCATCACACGCTTAGGGTGTACCGCAGGCAGCCCCTTCTTCCACGTATATAAGGTGTGAGTGATGTCTGAACCTCGTCAGCACACCAGCCAGATAGCTTTACCTCCTAGTCTTTACTCTGCCCTTCACACAAGTCGGGGCTGTCCCGCTCTGGAGTCGGATAGCCTGCCTTTTGACAAGCGCAAACACCACTTGACGTTTACTGCAGCGATGGCCATTGAGCTTCACTTGAACACGATTCATAGTATGCATTATATCGAGCTGCAGAGACACTTTGGCACGTCAGGTCCGGCGGCTTTCTCACCCTAAAGAGGGCGAGGAATGTGGTCATTGCTTTAGAATGCTGTTGTACACTAGTACAGGTTTCAGTAGCGACTGTTCGTTTTGGCTGCCTCCCTCCATGACTTTGACGAACTCTTCTGTTTCCGTTGCTGGAGACGAATCCATCCACACCCCAAGATGTATGAACGTATCAAGTGAACCCGAATCCCTTGGTGTCTTTGAAGACGCCCAGAGGAAAGACTGTTTTGGTGAATGCCGGACTCCCTCCTTGCGTTACGCCTTTGCTTGCTTCTCATCGTTTCAAAAAGTCCCCAATCCAACATTTCATGTCAAGCAAATTACGAGTACAAAAGGCGACAAATAAGCCGCCATATTATGATGCAAATGTGGCCATGCATGGGAGGCCAAAGGCTCAGTCCTCAATGGCGTTCTCATCGACGGTCTTTGCTGGGCTGGTCATGCCTGCCTTGACATTGCCACGGGCCTTCTCCTGACTCTCGACGAACCGATCCCAGTGCATGGGATCAAGTGCTCGAAGTCCCTCACGGACCTGATCGCGGTCCTCGTTGAAGACG
The DNA here is from genome assembly GCF_011075155.1 of Colletotrichum scovillei. NCBI lineage: Eukaryota > Fungi > Ascomycota > Sordariomycetes > Glomerellales > Glomerellaceae > Colletotrichum > Colletotrichum scovillei. The sequence continues at coordinate 2,927,823 of NW_023336259.1, forward strand.
CGCATGATGCCCTTTTGTTCAACCTTTTGGGTCAAATCAGGCTCATCAATCTCTTCAATCATCTGGTGAAGCATAGCTGTGTGCTTGGGGTCGAGGCCCACTTCGAGTACACCACTCAGCAGACCATAGTACTCGGGCTTGATGATTCCAGACCGAATCTTGTGGCCGGCCCTGTGCATTCTGCCCTCTTCTTCGGCGAGTGCTTTCGAGGTATGCGACAACGTCGAATTCGTGCGCGGCAGACCAGGCCGGACCGATAAGCCGGTCTCGTCCTCGGCATCGGACGGAATACTGTGCTGATCAGGATCCTCCGTCGAGGATAGCGAAGTACCGAGTTGGTCACTCTGGCTGGGCAAGGTGGTCTCCGATGCCTCATCTGTGGACACACGAGTTTCAGGAAACTCATCTTCGAACCGCTTGATAATATTGGCAAGTGTGACGTCGAGGAACATCAACTTGCGCAGGTTGTGCTCATCTTCCTGCGGATTGACTCTAGCCTTGGACAGTGCTGGCTGCAGCCGCTGACGAATCTTGCGAGCGCTGGCCAGTAGATGCTTCGACATATCCTTGGCCTTTCCTGGAGGCAGCTTCGGTCGCGGGCTCGCAGGCACTGGGACGCCATCCTCGAAATCCCGGATGAACTCGCCAGATTGCCTTCTCGATTCATCTCCTCTATTCTTAAGACAGCAGGTGAGAGCCTTGACAACACCGGTGCCTCCAATAACATAGTCATCGTCAGGCGCGGACTCGTTGTCCGAGTCTTCTCTGAGAACGTCGTGGCCGACGAGATGTGCGAGCACATCGGGATAAGGTGGAATTGGACCGCCTGGCAACGAGTCCTGAGATTCGGCTAGGACTGTTGAAATGACCGCGCTTATGTCGCCGATGGGGAATCGCTCCATATTCCGCAAGCAGTAGGCGACCACTTGCTTGGCCAGAGCCTTGACAACCTCGCCGGAATTGTCGCTGGGTACATCGATGTCGACACACACAATAGTCTTGGAGACACGTGTAGCAGCAAGGAAGGATGCATAAAGCGCACAAGCTTCCTCCTGGGCATCCTCAGTCTTGGCATCTGCAAGTTTGACGAGCTCTGGATTCTCCAGGAAACTGATGTGGGCGAGCATTTTAGCCTCAGGGAGAATCTCGGCAAGCGCAATGGCTTGTTCGGATGTCATGGCGACATCAGCAAGGTGAACGCGCCGCAGTCCTTGTAGCTTTGGTAGATACCTAAATGTTGTCAGCTTCGTAACCTCGTCGAGTGAATCGGTATGACTTACTTGCGCAAGAGACCAATGGCACTGGGATCCGATTTGCACAGATCCCGGTTGTGAGAAAGGTCGATGAAGCGGAAGTCTTTGAGCTGAGCAAGCGCAGGGAAAATCTTGCACAGCGAGCCAGGCTTCAAGTTGCACTCAGCCAGACTGAGCGCCCACAAAGAGTCCTTTTCTGAAATTGCATTGGCAATGATGTCAGTCTGATCTCTAAGATCGTTGCCGCCCAAGTCTAGGCCCTCGCATCCGCTTGTGGAAAGATATCTGGCAACATGCCTGAGTCCCTTTTCGTCAATGTTGTTGTGAGCAAGACCAAGTCGCTTTACGCCACACTGAATGATACCGTCTATCACCACGCCGAGGTCATTCGAGTTGAGGTTAGTCTCTCCGAGGTTGAGTAGTTCCAATGTAGCGCCGCCCAGTCGTTCGCCAATGGCCTTGGCAAACAGGGTTGCGCATATGTTCTGGGGTTGCTCGTCATTGGAGTTATGTCTGAGCAAGTGGTGGCCATGCCCGTTTCCGTTTTGTGCCGGTTGAGTAGGACGGGGGAAGGATATCGTCGAGACGTCGAGGAACTTGAGCGTTCGGCAGAGGTAGATGAAGAGGAACATGTGCTTCCAACCCTCGGGTCCAATCTTGTTGTTCTTGAGGACGAGCCGTTCGACGAAGCCGCCCTGTGTAGTGAGACCATCTGCCTTGGCTTGCTTCCGCCTCTTCGAATCAGGCTTCTTCGCAGCCAGGAGACCGGCCAATATCACCCTGACGCCTTCATCTGTCAGGCCGCAGTTCTCCAAGATAACCTCCTTAACCGGCACAACCGCCAAGTAATCGCCTAGGGTGACCAAGTCAGGGAGCTGCATCCAGTAGCCCGTCAAATCCAACTTCTGCACCATTCCTATGTCGGCAGAGCAATTTGAAGGGCTGTTCAGTTGTTCGGTGATCTTCTTGAGAATGGGTGTCTCTCTCAATTGGCAACAACGGCGGTATATCCTCACTGGGTTTGTTGTGGGGGACGCTGTCGTCTTGGGCGTTGCGGCTGGGGTGCTTTCGCTGGAGGAATCGCTATCGTCGACGTGGATTTCCATGGGAATCGTGCCGTTAGCCTCAGCTTGTTTCCGCTTCTTCTCTTTCCTTGCTTTCCTCTCCTCTTCGCTCTTCTTCTTCTTCTCCTTCTTCTTGGTGTCTTTCTCTTTATCCGCGGATGCAGCGCTCACGCCGCTCGCGTCATCCTCCTTGGTTTTGGCCGAGTCCACCCCCTCCGTTTCTGGTTCTTTTGGCACGGTTTCACCCGTTGTATGGATGATGCCATCGCGCTCCTTTTGCTGTTCCAGACTTTTCGGGTTCTTCAGTGCCTCGCCCTCACCCTTCTCCGTCATCTTCTTCGTTTTTGACTTCTCGAGTGGCTTCTTGACGGGCATATCTGTATCGACGTACTTGGGCATCGGCGCAATTTCGACATCAACGCTGAATGCAACCCTCCGGAGTTTCGCCTGATGCAAGTCCGAAATCTGACAACGTTCACGATTGCGGTCAACGTTCAGAATCTTGCGCTCTACCAGGCCGTGTGTTCCTCTCGTTCCTTGTCCTAGGACACCGCCAGACGAAGACAGTCGGCGGAAGACTCCCAGAAAACCGGCCTGGCCGCGTCCGGGGGGTGCCGGGGTGTAAGGCTGGTCGCCATCGTTCTTGGCGGCGTGTGCGAGCACGGCGTTCTTTGCAGGAGTCACTTTCGGGGCAACCGGACCAGAGTCCTTTGGCGGCGTGCTTTGTGCTTGCTGGTTTGCCTGAGCAGTCTTGCTGTCTGGTGAAGAGGAAAACTTGGAAGAGATGTTGGAAAACCACGAATTCCGGCGGGTTGGCGGAGTACCGTTCGGCCCTGGTGATTTTTCGTTCGACGGACTTCTACCTAGAGGCGGTCTCGAGACTGGGATAGGTTTTGATCCTTCTGTTGTCGCTTTCGCAGTGTCGGTTGTGCCGTTGGTGTTCCCGTTGCCAACGGTTTGGCCGATGGTCGGAGAAGGGAGTGGTGATGACTCTTTGGGTGCGGACGTTGAGGATCGCCGTATGGGTAACGATTTCGGCGGTCTGTCTGTGAGGCGCATCTTGGATTAGCAGGGGAAGGATTTAGGGACTTGGGTAATTGAAGATAATGCGCGATGGAGAGATAGGAGAGAGAAGGTGAAGGGAAGTGACGGGCTCTTGGATATATCCACAGGCCAGGCACGAGAGACCCAAAGATGCGGTCGACAGTGGCAAGCGCTCGTAGGTCGACTTGGCTTGGGATGCGGGTGCAGGCAGGGCAGCGTTGGCGAGCGCGATATGAGTGGTGAGTGGGTGACTGGGGGTCCAGCGCAATAGCCAACTAGCTGCCCTGGAGAATGAGGTCAGATGGGACGTTTTGCATACCTTTCGGAGAGCCGCCGTGGGTCATCCAGCTAACATCTACTCCGTGAACCTGCTCCATAACGATTGTCGCAGAGATGCTGTGCAAGGGTAGAATACAGGTCAAGGACCAAAGAAGCCGCAAAAGGGCCCCAAAAGAATAGGCACGAAGTCGTCCAGGCAGGCGAAGAGGGGCGACGATGAGAGAGGAATGCTTGGCGGAGGAGGTGAAGAAGAAGGCGGTGGTTGTCACTTCTTCGTTTTTGGCGCAACAGAAAGGAATGGAATTGTTGCGCGCGCAGGTCGGGCAGAGGGTGATTTTTGGGTTGATTTCTAAGAGGAGGCGGAAGCGGGAGGTGGAGGGTACTTCGTAGTGTACTCGGAGGTTCGTTGATTATTAGCCCCGGTTCCTTGGACACCACCTTGGATCCTTCCGGTAAGTCGATTCGGAGCAAGAGCGGACAGAAGCTGCCTCGCTTTGCAATCGACGGTCCAGCTCTGGAAAAGCCGGGTTAGCTGGCGTGAAAGGGTGTGGTAGGGCGAGCGTGGGATGTTGGTCGAGGACTGGAGAGAAGGTACGAATAAGTCATGGGCTCGCGGTGGTCTTGGGTGATGGGAGGGACCAAGTACTTTGGGGGGAAGACTCGCAGGTTCGGAAACCTCACGTCAGGGTCCGGGTCCGGATGGGGAGGGGAGGGGAGGGAAGGAGGGGGAACGGCAGGTATTCGTAGCTACGTACTGCCGCTGCGGTAATGCCTTCCTCAGTTCCTACCCTTGGTACCTTCCATTGGGTTCGCAATAAAATCAGTGAGCGCAATCAGGAAGCAGCCAGAGAGTCCGTACCTTGCCGTAAGGTTCCTTGAAGGAAAGGCCGGACGTGGCAGCTTAGCGGGGGGTTCATTAACCTTTTTAGAGGCAAAGCATCTCGTCATTGGCAGGAGATGAGCGGCGCCATGGCCCAGGCTGGTTGGTTTTTGGAGACTTCACTTTCACCCGAGGGGCCACCCGGTCTTGGCTGGCCTGAGGTACCTACCCAAATACCTGGGCTACTCTGTAAAGGAAGTACCCCCCGTACAGGAGTCCAATGTCGTGCTTTCCCTCCGCCATTGCTGACTGTTGTCAAATTGTCACCACTTGTTCATCGCCAATGGAACAAGATGCAATGGTTTCCCGCCCTAAAGCACATTTATAATTGGCAATACAGACCCACGGAAAGCAAGAGAGGATAACCAGAGGAAAAGAAAAGAGGCTTTAACGGCATCCAAACACAAATCCAACTATCCCTGGCGACATATACCGTCCCTCACCTGCCGTCCTCCCAGTATCCTGGCCCGATGGGAAGTCCCGCGTCAACAACCTTCAGACGGACGGACATCTTATGCCGCAATCTTCCCCGGTATGTTTTTTCATGCAGCACTGACGGCCCTTGTTTTTTTTTTTTTTTTTTTGTCTTGAACCACCAATGTTCCTAGACTTCTTGCGTACCTTAATACTCCCGTCTTCCGCGGCTCGCTCCATCCCGGCCCCAAACTCCCTTCTCGTGGGCACTGCCAACTTGGGAGATCAGATCCCCGAGTAAGAACCTCGGCCCGCCATGTTGAGACGACCAGCACCGCAGCTAGGCTTGAGATGGGACATATGTGGTGGAAACATCGCACACGCACACTCAACTGTGACTGCGTACGGATACTGCGCCTGTCCGTGCCTCCTCACCGCACGCAGCAGGACCTGACACGGCCAGCCGCCAGACGCACCGGTATCGCGGTTTTCGTCCTCCGTGGATGGCACATAGCTTGGCTCCAGGACCCATGTACTTTACTACTGACTTCGTACTTGTAGGGGACCTCCGCCGCCCTACAGTCAGCAGGTGGCCAGTGGATTGCTTCAACTCTCTTCTGGTTGGATGCCACTGCCGGCCCTCTCCACTTGTCAGCGGGGATCATGAACGTCAGGAAAGCGAGAGAGAGCAACCTGGAACTCTCTCAGACTCTCACTCTCAGTCTCTCGAGACTCCCCGGCCCCCCCTCCGTGTGCTGCTAACTTGCCCCAGCTGAGTTGCCTTCATTTCGGCGCCAATCGCCTGGCATCCACGACAAGGCGACACTCACTGGTCACCACACACAGTCACACACAGCCTTCACTCTCCATTCGCAAGCGGACGAACAGCCCTGCATCTTTCTGCAACCCGCCACTAGAACCGCACACTACTGCAGAGTCACAGGCGGACGTGGGCTGGACGCAGATGGGGGCTCTTATTAATCGCGCGCCTCTTGACCACCGGACTGACCACACAGCTCACCCTTGGGGCGGCGGGCCTGCCAAGTCATTGACAGTTGAACGCTGGACTCTACAGTCTCTACGGAATAGGGTGACTGGGCTCGCTCAAGCATCCTGCACGTTGTCAAAACAAGCCGCCAAACGCCCGCGCACAAGCCAGACAGAGTTCACACTTGCCATTTGCAGTCATAACCTTTACATTTGGGTGCACTACTTAATTACCTGCTACCCCATTGTACACTACCGCGTAAGTACAGCGGCGTCGATTCAGGGTCCAGATGCTCTCTTTGATCTTGCAGTGATTTGGAAGAAAATGGGCCACCAGTCCACGAGCATAAGTACGGATACACAAGACGGGCCACTGTCGACCATGGAGTGACCGGCTGACCGCCCCATGAGCATCGCGAGATCACGGGGCCCTCACTCAACGGAGCTGCCGTTGGGGGACTCCCCTGCTTTAACATTCAGCGGTGTCCCTTCGTCTAAAAGGGGCAGACAAACGGACACCGCTACAACACCAGGGACTCTCACTCACCCACTCTCGAACGGAACCTTGCGTGGCGGCATATCGGAGCGGTTGTGGGCTCTTGTCTCCTTCTGCAGCAGCGTGCCATATTCCCCAGCGTACCATTCCTTTTTTATTTCAACCGGATGAAATGATGTGCTTCGGGTCTGGGACCCCAGGTGGGATTTCCGCCTCCCCCCATCCCGCCGCTATGCCCTCCGTTCATCCCGTAATTCCCGCGCGCGACGTGACGAAATGCGAATCTCGGCTCGTGTCTCTCATCGTTGACTTCCTCGAATCGGCGCATAGCTGCAGTGTGCCAGCATCTCCTAAGCTCTTCTCAAGTCCCTTGTTATTACCGAAGAGATCCAAATTGGATCTCATGGTGTCTCCTCAATTTTACCTATGTCGCCATACAAAGTTTTCGGACGCTTTGTGGGACCAGACGGGAATCGACCCATCTCTGCCTCGCAGCAGTAGCGGCATGATTACCTGGTCAAGGGGGAAAGCGAGGAGGCTGTGACCCATCTCTGATTCAACATCTCTCACGATGCTCTGTACGAAGACCCGTGCCGACATCATCGCGAGGTGTATGAAGCCAATGGCCCTTTGCGCTGTCCCGGAACCCTCCGGGACTCCAGAAGTTTTGCAGATGCCATCATCTCTTGATTCTCGTAAGAGATCGACACATTTCCCCAATGCCGTCTCGCATGATCTGATATCATTGGTGCTGCTATGCGGGGTCTCATGCCCTCCCTCTTTTTTTTTGTGCTTCACCACCACAGTGACCACACACGCCTGCCAAGCTGCGTCACCTTGCGGCCGACAGGTCCATCGCCTATCACGGAGCGCATCGAGTCCGACTAGCGAGCGATCAAGCATTTCCAATTGTGCCGCCGAGGCGCGAGACGGCACCGCATTTCAGCTGTGCCGTCCCCCACGCACGTTTCCGTTTTGACGTAGACCAGTATCGTTGTAATTGCAAGGAGACGAACAGTTGGTTACCTGCGCTTAGTAGAGGCTTGGCCAACTATCACTTCTCACGTTCCCTTCATTCGGACAAAACATTTCAATGGATGGTCAATAGCTTTTGACGTCTGGCATTTGGGATATTCTTATTGAATTCTCGAGGAGTCTTTTTTTGTGACTCCTCCCGTGACCATCATAATCCTCCTTCCGGATTTTTGTTTGCCTGATTAACGCCCGAAGAAGACTGAAGAAAAGTTGTCATGCCATAACGTCAAATGCCTTGCCCAGATGCCAAACCCCACCACGAATGAATTAAACCGCTTTGCTACTACAGAAAGGGAAGAATTTACTCGGCACGGTACGCAGCGATGCGCTCCTTGACCTTCTGCTCCTTCTCCTCCTTTGTGAGGCGCTTGGTCTTGTACTTCTTGGACTCGGCCTTCCACTCCTCCTTGGTCTTCTTGTTGCCGGACTCCTCCTTCTTCCAGGGGTCCTCACGGATGGCGGCGTGGGCCTCGGTGTAGAGCTCCTCAAGACCGTCAGCCTCGACGTCGTCGTCAATGTACTGCTGGAACTGGGACTTGTAGCGCTCCTCGTCGTCGTCGGCGAGGGTCTCCATGTACTCGGCGACGTGCTGGCCGAAGATGTAGTTCTTGAGGGTCTCGGCGTCGAGCTCCTTGGACTCGATGTCGTAACCGGGGAAGCGCTTCTCGGAGTGGGGGACGAGAATGCCACCGTCGGAGGCACCCTTCATGGCGCCGAAGACACGGGCACCGGTGGAGGTGCGGTGGAGACCGACGTCGAGGTTGGCCTTGAAGGGGCGGCGCTCGCCGTCGTCGGTCTCGGCGGCCTCGGTGAGGGTGAACTCACCGTCGGCCTCCTCGACACCAGTGAAGGTCTTGTCGAGGCCGAGCTTGGAGAGGGCACGGCGGGCGATCAGGAGACCGGTGGCGTAGGCGGCGGCCCAGTTGGTGAGGCCGTGGGTGATGCCGTAGGCGGGGAGCTCGTGAGCGTAGGCGGCGACGAAGACCTTGTCGCCGGTGAGCTCAGAGGTGACGATTTGCATGATGATGTCCCGGTTGGTGAAGCGGACCACAAGACGGTACTTGGGGGCACCGTACTTGTTCTTGGCCTGGGTGATCAGGCGCTTGCGGGCATAGTAGTCGGTCTTGCCGGATCTTCTACGCTTGTACTTGGTCTGGAAGCGACTGGAGTGGAAAGGTCAGCTAACTCTGATCTCGAAAACCTGTCATTGGGAATATTGAAAGTAATTGAAACTTACCTGTAGTACGCGCTGTTCTTCACCAACTTGTGGAAAGCCTGTGTACGAAAGATTCCGAGTCAGCAATTTGCGCTTCAGATATGGCCTGTTGACCCGAAGCATCTTGCGTTGACTCTCAATCCCATGAGACATTTCTGTCTGCTATTGGGGGCCATTTCTCATTTTCACCATTGCTGGCTAAAAAGAGGAGGTTTTTGTCGCAATTTGTCGTTCGGCCATTTTTCAGGCTTTTGACGAGCTGATGGTTGATGTATCAACTTACCATCTTGACGGTATATGAGCGGGCGGTTGGCTCAAATTGGTCGGTGTGGGTGGTTGTCGAAGGGGGTTGTCAAGAGAAAAAAAGTTCCAAGGCACAACTTCGCGATAATATTCCTCTGTGGGTTTTGGGGCAGCCCTAGATTGTGTGGCCCCACCTCTCCCCTCTCGATTGTCACTCCCAAAGCAGGTCGGGGACGAGTCACGTGGAGATTAGACTTTGGCCGGGGACGACATGGTCTGTGCTGAGCGGCTTACCTCATCTCGAGTGACCTCTCGATTCCTTCAGTGCCTTGGTGCTTTGGGCCGAGGTCCACTGGTACAATCCGCACCGAGGTGGGGGCTTTCCCCAGGTTTCGGCCCCCCAACCCATCGCTGCTCTCCACGACTTTCAACGCTGGCCCGAGTTGTGGGTTTACTACAACTACTTCGTAAGAACATAGATCTGCCGTTTCTCGGAGCCATGCAGTCTTTAGAAGAGTCTGATACCTTTCTGATTGATCACGTTCTCGAGGCTGTAGACGATATGACAGACTCCAAGCAGCCCAAGGTGCTCTTATTCGACATTGGTGGTGTGTGTGTAAGTAGCTCCCCATGATTTCTGTTACTGTTCGATGCTCATTGGCCTCCAATCCATGAATGTGTGATTATACATAATGCGTGCCACATTGTATACCAATTTCGGCCATTTTTTCTGACTTGACAAGGTCGTATCACCATTTCAATCCATCCTAGATTACGAGCTTAGTCTCGGTATCCCGCCAGGATGGGTGAATTACTCCATCTCCAAGACAAGTCCTACCGGCTTCTGGCACCGCCTTGAGACGGGCTCAATACCCATGGACCAGGCCTTCTTTGACGGCTTCACCAAGGACCTTCACGACCAAGGCCGCTGGGAGGCATTCTACGCCACTCGAAAAGCAAAGAACCCATCTCTTCCAAAGGAGACACCACCCCTACCTACCGTCGACGCCAAGTATCTCTTCAACACCATGATGGCCAACTCGATTCCCCCGGACCCGTGGATGTACCCGGCGCTGAAGAAGCTCAAGGCCAGTGGGAAGTATATCCTCGCCGCGCTGAGCAACACCGTCATCTTCCCCGAGGGTCACAAGCTGCATAGAAAAGACTTCATGGACGACCCCGTTCGCAGCTTGTTTGACGTGTTTGTCTCTTCGGCACATGCTGGTTTGAGAAAACCGGATCCAAAAATGTATCACCTCGCGCTGGAAAGGCTGAATGAGTACGCTGCCCAGAATGCGAGCTCTGAGAGAGGCCAGGCGCTCAAGTGGGGGGAGGGTATCAAGCCACAGGATATCGTGTTCCTGGACGACATTGGCGAGAACCTAAAGGAGGCGAAGAAGCAAGGATTCAACACTATCAAAGTCCATCTAGGAAGGGCCTACGAGGCGGTAGAAGAACTAGAGAAGGTCACTGGACTGGCATTAGAGGGCGACCATCCAAAGGTTCCGGTGAAGCCGAATCTGAAAGGTAGTGGTAAAGCGAAACTGTAGAGTCAGGTGCACAAGGAAAGGTTCCTATTAGAAGGTCGCATCTAGGTTCTTCGGGCTACATAGATATAAAGAGCGTCCACGTTGACGACTTGGCCGTCAACGGCAGCCTTTTTCCACTCTTCGTGAAATAGTGCTCTAGCCTGGTCCCTAAACTCTTCTGTCGGGAGACTGGTGACCAACGACGTGCTCGTGACATGCTCAAACTGCTCGTCAATCTGGTCCATGCCGTAATATGTGTCTCCTTGTCCGGAAATGTTATGCATGAGTTCGATCCTGTCCACTACATACCCTGCGCTCTCGAGAATCTTTGTGAAGGAGTTCTTGTCCGTGATCCAGGATCTGTTGCTAGGAAATCGTGACCGCAGGCGCTTAGCCGCCTTTTCCAGAATGAGTCCGATCTTGAAGTTATCCTCGTGCGTAATATCGATGACCACCCTGCCTCCCGGTTTCAGGAAGTTGCGCCACTTCGAAACAACACCTTCAGGGTCGTCAAAGAGAACAAAGGCGCTGGAGCACAAGATGGCATCGAAAGTTTGACCCTCCAGCTCCGGCAATGTCTCCAATTTTGTGGCATCGTGAAGGAACAGACGGATGTTTGCGCTCGGCTTGAGGCGCTCTTGCTTCTCTCTCGCCTTATTGAGCATGGCTTCGGTGACGTCGAGGCCGACGATCTCGCCCGTGTCGCCCACCTGGTCGGCAGCAGTGAATACCTCAAGGCCGGTGCCGCAAGCTAGAATCAAAACGCGTTCGCCCGGTTGGATATCGGCGACGGCCATGAAGCGCTTGGTCCAGTCGGGATGGAATGAGTTCTCATAATTGTCTGCCCGCGCGGTGTACATGCGCTGAGATGAGGTTGCCTGTGTCTCGGAGTCAAAGTCCATGTTGTTTGATTCTGCTCGTTCAATGTGTTTTGATCGTTTCAGGATATAAATTTGAAGAATATTATGATGAGTGCGGCATTGAGGCCTTAGATGATATAACGTCGGTGGCCAATTATCCTGAGTTAAGTCCTTAAAGTCCGGGCTTACCTACCCCGTCGGCAACACGATCCGATGATCTGCAAGCGCCGCAAACGCTTGTCTACTCCACGATGCACAAATATGTTGATCAAGGTGAGTCAGCAAAACTTACATGCTTAACTCCAACTAGTACCCAGAGTCGGGAACCTTCGGTCGTATACAAATGTCCGAATAGCTTCTTGTCAAATTCAAGGAAGCAGATTTTGCATACTCTTGTATCTAATTCAAGACAGGACGATCCACTGATTGTCTTGTTACTTAATAAAGAACCTAGAGCAGGAGCACCACAAAGAGCACAGCCCATTGATCGTGTAAAGGTACGGCAGGTTCTGCCAATGCAATGCACCGCCTAATTAGGATTGCGGAAGAACGTACCTACTCTGTCCTTCAGCCACCCCACTCCGATGCTTTTTACTCGATTCCTCGAGGGTAAATCCCTTTTTCCCTTTTCGTTTCAAATACCCTGCTTTACTCTTCAGTCTTGAGGGGAAAGAATAGCTTCTCCCTTACCATCATGATTATCTTATCGAACAAGCTCCTCCCATCCGGTCTTTCCCGTTCTAACATGTCAAGGACTGGTAATTCTTCGGTAGCCTGCAGAGATTCATGCGCGCAAGAACGACTTCCAGCTGTTAGGAAGAGAGGCCACGAAGCTGGCGGTCAGTCTCACCACCTAGCACCACGCGTTTGCGCAAGTTGGGTCTACTTGATGATGTAGTTTGCCGCTCCGCATGAATATTGTATTACTGCATGAACACCCTAGAACTACCCGAAGAAAGTCATAGAGGCTAGAATATGGTCATCCTTGGAAAATCTTTCGGTTCCTAACTTGTTTACACAATGAAGAGGCTGTTATATAAGTCAGAAGCGGCCATATCGTTTTCGCCACACACGTTGTCAGCGTGCCTGTTCCATCCCCTCCAGCTTACGGAGCTCGAGTGAATATTGCCCTGCATCTACGCTGTCAGTCAAATGAACCCAAACCGAGAGATGATATGTCCCCACACCTGTCGGTGAGTATGGGCCAACGTAGCCGTTTGCCCAGTAACTGCGAGGACTACGTAGTCTACCATGATGCAGCATCTTGATACGTTCAAGAGTGTTTACTTGTGAGCTCCCACGCCGCTAGAACACGATACTTCTAGAAGGCTTCTTTCCATTCATCTCGTCAATTTGAACAGTCTCATCCATTGATCCGTTCTTTCACACTCACATATGGCACCCCTCACGTTTTCAACTACACCAGGCCAGGATTATCAACCCTACGCTGGCATTGAGTCTGCCTGCCTCGCTTCCCTGGTCATCTGTTGTTTCGCAAGCGCAACTGCCTCAGCAGGCATCAAATACAGTTGATGGAGATTGCTTGGAATCCGATACTACGAGGCGCATGAGGCTATGAGCTTGCGCCAAAACTCCAAGCTCAGCCAATCAACAATGTGTCCAATTTTCATATCTTGTGTTCTGATCAGGGGGTCTTCTCATTCCTGAACATACTGGAGGATATAGAGACAATATGCGACTGAAGCTTTCTTACGATAGTGTAAGTGGTAGGTCTCATACTACGTTGTACTCTTTGTCGAAGCAACCTCACCGCCGTTGTAGATGTTTAGCATGATGCAGAAACATGTTCCAGCAGCTGCGACGGTCCGATACAGATCAATCTTAACTCTAGACGGCTCTTTTGGCCTTTCAAGTCATTCTCTAGAGCTTTCCATGACCTTACCCGTGGCTTCCCATGGCCAAGACGATGGCCAACAGTCTGGCGTGGCCGCCGTGCAAACGGTCAGTCAGTATGATGTATATCTCAGAGGGCCGCATTCCATCTCGATGATTTACAACAGCTTCTCTCCATGTATCTTCCCTAGGCAATGAGAAAGCAGTATCAATTTTACTTCTTGCTTCGTTATTATTCCACCTTATCTCACAAGCAACCATGGTCGTCGCAGCCAAGGCCAAATGGCTTAAAAACACAACCGAGCTCCAAACCTGCCTTGGAGTCAACTTCAAATCCTGCTTCAACTGCCAGGGCCACTCCGCCACAAAGTCTTCCTGCGGCAACGCGGTCAGCAAAGCCTCGCGATCCGAGATGCCGTTTGTGATGCTCGACATTATTAACTGCGGCAACCTGGCGTCTGCGTCTGTCCACCTCGAGCAACTCGCCAGTCTTGCCTTGTGCAAGAGATCTCACCAGTCACAGGCTGGAGAGATGGCTACGCAGTGGAAGGCTCGGATCCGGCCATACCTTGAGGTCGGCAACGATGATGGCGTCGCTGAGGAAAATGATGCCAAGACATCTCCTGTCAGACCACAGCGTACCGCCATGATCACGCCCCCTTCCGCTCCCATCGTCAACAAAAGGGACGTCCGGCAGCCGGTATCTACGCGATCATCACAGCGCACTGCGGCGCCGCCTCCTCCAGTCACACCGAGACGAGCCACGCGAGCCCCGAGAGGCTCCGCCTCGTCTACCGCCGTCCTCATTGAAGAGGATCTTGGAGATGATTCCGAAGAAGACGATTCCGACGGAGAAAATTCTGGAGAGGACTCTGAAGAGGAGGAGAAATATTTTGAGCCCGAGCCGGTTCGCAGCCAAACCAGCCGCGCCCGGGCCCCGGCTCCATCGGTCAAGTGGGAACCCAACGGCAAGGCTGGCTTACCTTACCCGTACCCAAGCCAGAAGGAGGGTCGAGAGAACCTCGAGTACAAGCTGGCCAAGGCCCAGGCGGAACTGGCGATGTATGAAGCGTGGGCCAGACTTCAAAAGTTTGAGTAGGTAGGGGTAGGGGGTACTACATTGCAGTGATCAGAAGTTGGATGAGCTGGATGATTTAGATTTGACTGATTTGAGATTGTTTGGGAGGCATTTGTTTCAATGGGCAGTAGATAATGAGCAAGGGTGTTCATAGATTGATGGGGACCTGTTAGTTTTTCTTTCATGGGGTTCAGGGGGAGAGGATTCGGATAGAGCAGCGCAGATACAAACATCAACCAGCGGGAAAAAGACAGTACCAATACTTTATGTTAATTTTAATTATAGTTACATTGTTCTCATTACTCCAGCGCTTGGTTCCAAGGCTCCCACGTCTGCTTATCATAACTCGCCATACACTTCACCTTCTCAGGCGGATCAGCCTTCCACTCCACCCTGAAGTCTTGCACCTCGTCCTCGCCTCCTACCCACTGACTGGTATACCCCTTTGCCGCCTTAATCTTCCTCCCAGCCTCGTCACTGTACTCTAAGTTGACGCTCGGCACCACCGCAATCTTACCGAACCCGGCATTCCACAGATCCTTACAGAAAAGCTGCGGCTCGCCCTGGAAACACTCCCCCGGCCCGGGCCCCCGAAAACTAACAAGCCGATCCAGCAACGGCCTCGCCGTCATCGCAACGGCCCCATTCCAGCACGAAAAGACCTGCAGCGGCTTGTGGTCGAAGAAGCGCCGGCGCGAGGTATCCTCGTTCCAGAAGATGTTCCACGCAGAGTTCCAGTTGCCGTCAGCCGGGATCTCGAAAAAGGAATCACCCGCAATGGTGCGGCTGATCCACACGTCGTAAAAGGTCGGATCGGGGCCGACGTAGGTCCAGTCGAAGCCGCACGTCATGTCGGCGCCCAGGTATAAGCGTTGGTGCGCGAGTTCGAGAATGTCTTCTAGGCAAATAGCCACGTCGTTGAGGAAGAGAACTACTGCGTCGGCGGCGTACTTGCCTGGCCCGCCGGAGACGAGGGGCGCGAGAGCCATGTTGCGCAGCTCGGCAAGTTTGGGGATGCGGTCGCCCGCGCCGGGGTCGAGGTCGCTGCGGGAGAAGTGATACTCTGTGCCGAGTTTTTCGATTTCCGGACGGAGGAGGTGGAGGATCTCGTAGGTGCCGTCGCCCGAGTTACCCTCCACTATCGAGAGGACACAGTTCTCCGGGCCCAAGAAGTGGAGGGCCTCCACGATGGAGCCTAGGAGTCGCGGGAGTAGGTCGGCCTTCTCACGGATGTTGAGGGCGATGAAGAATTTGGGTTTCTTGAGTGTGGTGCCTGGCTTAAGGTACTGGTAGCGTGAAATGTCGGGGCGAGGGCAGTCCAGCCTGGGCAGAGATTTGTCGTCTGGGTCGAGGATCGAGGCGATGTAGAGCGGTGCGTTTTTGAGGTGCTCCGGGTTGGCGTCCGGCACTGTGGAGCTGGCGCCGCCGCCAACATCTGGGGATGGCACCGGCGGTGGTGTCGGCGTCGGGGTAGAAATCGGGGGTAGTGGCGTATGCGACGGCGCGATCGCCAGCGATGTTACGGCGGTGTTCGTCTGATTTTCTCCATCGTGTGGAGCTGCTCCGTGCGCTGCTTCGGTCGGGTTTGGCTTTCCTGAGTCAAATGTTAGTTCAATTGATCCTTCTTTCGACGTCAAGTTCGACAACGGCACTATCAAGGTGGATTTGTGCGGTGAGGAGAGCGTACGGAATGGCTTGTACGCGATGTCAAAATATGCGCGCCCCGAGAAAAGATCATATGCGACGAGCAAGCTGATGAGCAACAGGCACACTACGCCGGCCTGTGCGATAGTGCTGTGTATCCTTTTCGCCATGATTTGCTCATGAAGGATCGAGCATTATCATCGTGGTCCAGGGAAGGGGCCAGAGGTTGTAGAAAATGAGGAAGGAAATGAACAGAAAAGAAAAGGAGAAAGAAAGTGAAATCAGCCTCGAGTATGACAGAATGGATGTACAGGCAAACGCGCCTCTTCCGATCGAGGAGTGTGACCGGGGTCGTTCGTTTCTTTGGGGGCGACCAACAGTTGAACACAGCTCAGGTGGATGTTGGAAGCAAACGAGCCCTTGTTCGTCCTCTCTTGCCAATGCCATTGCGGACCACTAATTACCCCAGGTAGACGCGCGCCCGCCTGCCCTGTTGGACGGTCGACATCCGTGTAGTCCGTTGGTCGAGGGGTGGAGAGAGAGAGAGGCACAGCAGGTGTCTAAGAGATTCTGAGCACATCGTCCCCCCGGAAGAAGAAATCAGGAGCAAGGGACCTAAGGCGTTCACTCGTGGGCGCTTAACTGCACGATTCGCAATCGCAGTCTGGTTGGTTCGCTGCACCAAGATGGACCCGCAGCCAAGGCCGTTTCCCATGCTTTTCTGGACTTCGTCGTGTTGGTTCTAACATGTTGGTTTTATACATAATGTTGCCCATCTTCCTGGCCTGGTCTCACGGTTTCACCTCGAGGCTGGCGCACAAACCCCCCATTGTGTCGTTCCCTCCTTCGCCCGACCACCTCACCGCTGTGATGTGCACAGGAAGTTGCCTCCTCAGTCACCACGCAGCATGGCCTCCCGGTGGTATTAGAGGCGCTCAGGATCTGACAACCTCACAGTGATTCGTCAAAAGGAAATGAGATAACCAGGGTGTTACCATACTGTCGGGACAAAAGCAGGGCCAGAAGTTCACAACAACCTCGTTTCGAATCCCCTCGCCTGTTTGCAGGGCCAGGTCAGTCCTCGAATTGAGTCAATGGCCGTGGAGGAAAAACGCCACAATAATGTTGGCCGAAGAAGGATCGTGTCGAGTACGGTACCCGGGCATGCGTTGTCCATGGCCTTGGTTTGAGGACTTGAGAAGGCCGGATCTCTTCGGTTTTGGGCGGCTTGCTGCATACATAGTCCAGTCGCCTGCCTTTTCGCCCCCTTTCTCTATCTAGCATGTTTTGATGTCTTTCTTGTTCTGCAGACTGTAGATCTTTCTCTGTTGATTTTCGTTGTACGACTTTACGATAATTATTGTTCCTTACGGGCTCTCGCTCACTACACTTTACGATAATCTCTAGTCACACGATATCCTTCTCATGCTGTTATAGCAACATCTCAGTTCACTCCAGAATTCTAGCAGGGCTCGTCTTACCTACGTCTTCTGCTTTGCCTAGAGAAAGACGAGAAATAGAAAGAGCAAGAGAGATCCTCGTGATAGTCCATCAAGAACTACAAACATAAGATACCTGCTGTATTTACAACGTTGTCTTGCCGAAGAACTCGGAAACATCTCAGCACAACTCACCCAACATGCCCCGAGCTCTTCTCCTTTTCCTCCTCCTGTTTGCTCTAGGACTAGATGGCGTCTCAGCAATCAACCTCCGATACGCGCCCCTCGCACCGCCAAAACCAACAAAAGCCCCCTCGCGCAACGGCACAAACATCTCGAACGACGACCTCAAAAGACGACAAGCCGTCTCCGTGACCTCCGTGTGCGGATACTACAACGGCGACCCAGAAAAGGCAAGGACGGCTGATCCGGGTTTCGGCTGCCGGCTCGATATCGACCGCGGCCTCTGGGGCTTCTGTCCCACGACCGTCATCTCTGCCAAAGACTGCGGACTGGCCGGCAACTGCGTCGACTCGCAAAACTGCAAATCCGGCTGCGGAAAGACGGGCATCGCAGGCCTGACGACTTTCACCTGGTGAGTTTCCTCCGTGTCCCCCTGCTTCTCTCTCCGCGTTTTGTAGAAACGGACCAAGAGAAGGGGAAAGGCTCACAGAGATGAACCATAGTGCAACAGATAGATTCTGCTCCACCGTTATCCTCGAAGGGGGCTTCGAAGGAGGCTTCTCCTACATTGCCTGCGGCAACGTACCGACAATAGAAACGTTGTTCAAAGAAGCCATCACCACCACTGAGACACCCACGTCTATCATCGCGACTACTGTACGCATCATACCCACAGACGCCACCACAATACAATCAACCACATTGA
The DNA here is from genome assembly GCF_011075155.1 of Colletotrichum scovillei. Lineage (NCBI taxonomy): Eukaryota > Fungi > Ascomycota > Sordariomycetes > Glomerellales > Glomerellaceae > Colletotrichum > Colletotrichum scovillei. The sequence continues at coordinate 2,946,027 of NW_023336259.1, forward strand.
CTTCTTCGTTGACATCCTCTCCTACCTCAACCACATCGTCGGGCGTATCTTCGTCCGCAACCCAGCCCACCTCGCCAGCGAGCCAGACGACCTCCCCCATAGACGGAAACAAGTCATCATCCGACGGCTCAAGCAACACGGGCGCCATCGTCGGCGGCGTCGTCGGCGGTGTCGCCATCATCTGCGTTACAGTTGTCGTTGCAATCTACATTATGCGACGTAACAAGCGCACCACAGAGGAAGAATCTCAGGAGAAAAAGCGGGGGAGCCGCTTCAGGTCGTGGGGACGGTCGTCCTCGAAACCTCCCAATTATGAACAGAGCGAAGCTGTTCGGACAGATGCACAAGGATTCGACTCTGGACAGAATAAAATGTACGCCGGGTGGGGTCCGTCTGAAGTATATGGATCAGAGCCACGAAGGGATCCCACGGCGGCCCCCGTTGAGTTGCCGGGCGCTTCCCCTGTAGAGCTTCCGAGCCGGAGAGGTTGATCAATCGTAATGACTGAACATGACTAGAGATGACCGACGGTGCTAACACAGCCCTGAAGACGAGAGGAAATGTGGAGGGCTAAAGAGGGAAGGTGATGATCGCCTATAAACTATTACATACTATTTTCGAGCAATGATTTCAAGTTCATGTGAGAAACCGTGGCCAATAAAGTACCCCAGGCAACTATTTCATCGGTACGCATGGTACCGCCGGCGGCCATCAACGTAATTTGTAAACGATTTTGTGTATTCTTAGGTGCTAAACGATAACACGTAGCCATGCTATGAGTAGACGAGGTTTTCGCTGATTCATGATCATATCCTTTTTGAGATCTCAACCAATCCATCCTCTACTAGAGGAAGGGCCGAGTTCGCCGACACAGAAACGCCGAACATTGGTAACGCTTATTGTAACGCTTATTTCTTTCCTTCCTTCCATATCCTTTCGGCCATACATATATGTCCTGCCCCCTGGCTCCTCTGTCTATGTTCCATGCAGCTTCTGGTTGAGGCCCAGCAGGAGCTGCTTCACCGAGTTCATCAAGTGCGACTCGATCCCGTCAAAGCCCGCTGCGGGGGACCCTGAGGCGCTGGCTTCCGCAGGCGGCGGTACTATGCTCGCGTCTGCGAGGCCCAGCACTCGATCAATAGCGGATAGGGTGACTGCCTCGGCCTTGGCCTCGCCAATCCTGCTCTTGAGGGCATTCGACGAAACGTTCTTGAATCCAAGGAGAGAGTTGAAGACCTTGGAATCAAAGACGTTTGTCGGCCCAGTGGGAGTGGGTGTGCCCCCTGATCCGGGAGTGTTGCTTCGGGTCGAGAAACCGTCGAGGAGCTTCTGTATTCCCTTCATACAGATATCTTCCATGGTCTGATTCTCTGTAGCGGCACTCTTGAGTCCCAGGCAGCGGTTGAGGGCAGACATGACGATGGCCTCTGCTTTTGGATTCTTGGCTTTCTTCAGGTTCTCAATAAGACCGTTCTTGAGGCCATTAACAGCTGAGAGTAACCTGGGCTGAATGACGGGACGTGGTTCGGCTTGCGCTGGTGGTGTAGGCGTAGGTCGAGCTTGCTGCGGCGGGGCAGCAGCGGGTATCTGTGGTGGGGGTGGTTGCGCTCCAGGGATGGCGGCTGGAGCAGGTTGTGTGATGGGCGGTGCCGAAGTTGCGGCGGCGCCTTCTTCGGTCTTGACTGCGGGATGAGCTGGAGGTGGTCTTGAAGCATACGGTGAACTGTATGTAGAAGGCTGCCCTGCGACACCTTGAGGTCGTGCAATCGCAGCAGCGGCCCCGTATCCAGGGAGCGTCACTGGCGCCACTGGTTGAGACGTCACTGGCGGTGCGGGCTGACCAGGGTTCGGTGCCACGCCGGGGGGAGAGTATTGTGGCGTTCTGGCTGCTGTCTGCGCTTGCTGCCCTGCATAGGCTTGCGCGTGGTAGTTATGAGGAAGATGCTGGTAGCCAGGAGGCATGTGGCTCTGCTGCTGTTGGGCGTACTGAGTGTACATTGGGTGGTTGTAGTGACCATAGCCCGCACTCATAGAACGGTCCGGTGACGTCGCCTTGCGCTTCTTGCCGGCATCGAGTTCGACACCGGGCACCCTGGACCACAAGCCTGTGGTATCGTCCTTCTTGAAAGCTTCGTTCCCGATAAGGTTATGCCGTACACTTGACTCCCAGCCCTTTGTCTCCGTGTGGAAGTAGAACCACGGGTATCTCTGGGTAATTCGCTTATAAATCTGTTTGAGGGTGAGACCGTCAGGCCCTGCCGCAGTGAGGGTCTCGTCGATAAGCACTCCGTAGTTCTTGTTCGGCTTCTGCAGCTGCTCCTCCGTGTAGTCCTCGATCTTGAGTTCGAGCGGGGGCGACTTGGGACGAGCCTTCTTTTCCTTCTTCTCTCTGGCACGTCTTTCGGCATCTGATCCTTCAAGACCGTCTTCGCCCTTCGGTTTCCGGGGCTTGTACTTGCGCTTCTCCGGTCGATCTCCTCCTTCGTCTGGTAGTGGGTGTTTCCTAGGACGGCCGACCTTCCGCTTGATGGGAGGCTCTCCAGGAGGAGGCTGTGGTATCGTCTTCTTGGCCATCTCCTGCTGAGCCTTCTTGAGAAGACGCTGCTCTCGTTTGGACATGATTCCGTTCTTTGGTGGCCGGCCAGGTCCTCTCTTCTTGTTTAGATAGCCTAATGGAGCACCTCCCATTAGAAGATGCACCATTTCTTGGTCCTCTGGCTTGACCTCTGTGGTAGGTTGGATATCGTCTGCTTCCTCTCCATAATCCAGTGACATCTCTCCTTCAGCATCAGCGTCGGCATCGGCATCAGCGTCAACATCGGCTTCAGCATCGGCTTCAACATCGGCCTCATCGTCTGCCTCTGTTTGTGTTTGCGCGGCTTCTGCAACGTCGGCTGCTGCCTCTGCTGTCGCCTTTTCTGCGGCGGCGGCGGCTTCTGCCTTCGCTTCCGCTTCCGCCTCTGCCTTGGAGCTACTTTCTGCCTCAACTTCTTCCTCCTCTTCAGCTTCGACATCGGACATTTCTACGTCTGATGGCGCTGGTGAGCTAAGTGAAGAATCGCTTGTGTCGTCAAGACCGTTGCCATGTGAGGCTTCAAACTCGAAACTCATCTCCTTTCCACCCGTCGCCTTCTTCTTGAGTTTCTCTTCCTCTTCTGCATACTCTTCGGCACCTGTCCGGCCTTCTGGAACACCGTTGATGACGAAGCGAAAATCAACGTCCTTGATTTGCAGGTGATCACCACTCCGGAGCACGGCGACACCTTCCTTGTGGTGCACTTCATCGATGAAGAAACCATTCTTGTGCAGTGGAATAGCCTCAAAGACCCCTTCTCTCTTATTGAACTGGATCTTGAGATGTTCTCTTGAAATTGCCTTGGTCTTGCTGGCGATATCAGGTCCGGGGGAGTGGATGCCGACAAAAGGGACGTGGTGAGGAGAGGGCCGTAATGAAGCCAGATCCACGGCTGCAGCACCCGGTGTATGTGAGACATACTGCCGATTTGAGATGAGCTTCTCCTGTGACTCGTCCTCTTCCTGCTTCTGTGATGATCCGGTGCTGGTCGTCTTGCGGCGCTTGGCTGGCCGCCCCTCCCCTTCACTGTCGGACTCGGGTCCCAGCATGCCTCCCTCTTCACTGACGTATGACTTGCTGAACTTCCCCGGCCCATGTCTGACAGGGGAAGGAGGCGGAAGGCCCTCACGTTCATACTCTTCCGCCTTCTTGCGATAGGCATCATCGCGCTTCTGGTCTCTCCGCGCCTGATTTAGAGCCTTCTGATCGCGACCGATAATGACGGCGTACGTGGTCATCTGAAAGACACTGTCGGCGAATTCTATACGCGCAAAGGATTCGAGACCCTGTGTCGCCGCGGCGAGGTTATGTGTGCTAGCGACGAGCGGATCGTTGCCGTTGCCCATGGTGCTCGGGAGGGTGACCTGCGCTGGCGTGACGGTCGGCGGCGGTGATATTTGATTGGACATTTGGTTGCCAGCCATATGCGCCAGAGCCATCATCATGTAGGCGTGGTCCATGTTCGGCATCGGGGTGTGTGGGAAGGACGAGGCGAAAGGGTCGGCGTCAACCTGCACGGCTGAAGCCGGCTGCGACATTGTCGCGGGTGGAGCGCTGCCGGCGTCGGCATCGGCCATGAATGTGTCGACGGCTAATGAGGTGGTTTGCTGTTGGGTGGACGCGTCTTCGATAGATGGGTGTACGATTGTAGATGCGTCGGTGCGCGATGGTTGCTGCTGGTCAGCAGTGTTCGTGGCGATGTGATTGTTATTGTCGTTGTCGTCGGGGTGGTCAGTTCGGCCTGGTGTCGTCGACTTGTGCTTGGGCGGCGGCGTGGTCGGAAGGGGCGCCAGGCCATTTTGGCCGGCGTTGGACGAAGTCATCGCTGCTCTGTAGTCGGACAGATCAGCTCCTTCGCCGTCGGCAAGCCAAGAGAGGCGATTTGGTCAGGCGCGACGAGGTATGGACCTGAGAAAGGCTGCGATCGAGACGGGCGAATGCCAAAAAAATCGGCGTTGAACAATTCAGTCCTGGCTGCGATTGACAGGGTCGACGGAAGCGTCTCTGATTGGCTGTCGGTGAGATTCACCGTGGACACTGAACACACCAGCCTTCTTCCCCGCGCTGTACAAGTACCCAAGTACCTTTTTTTTCTTCCAATGGGAGGAAAGAGCCTCCAGTTCAGCCCGTCCCTGCCCAGCCAGGTCCTTTCCTTTTCAGCGTCTCTGTCGCTGCCTTCCTTTCCGTCGCACGCTCCTTCCATCTCTGTCACATTCGTAACTGCAGCTTCCCACCATAATTCAATGGAAGGAACAACTGCACCCCAATCCCATTGAAGGCCCGAGTGACGATGACTCATCCTGCTACTTCACCATGAATCTTTGATGCGGCCAATTGCATTCATGTACGTCCTTCAATGCCTCAGCCTTCCGTCGGACTCAGCGCTTTGGTTCGGCCTAGATCTTGCGGTGAGCAGCAAGGCTGTTCACGATGCATCTCTTCGGTCAGGGTCCGAGAAAAAGCCTCATCCGATTCCTTGCAGACTTGCAGAGGCAAAGGCAGCATCACCCTGCGTAGATCGCCCACTTCTTCCGACCTCGGTGCCCACTTGTCTCGGTCAAGCCCCAATAGCAGATCGTCTCGGTGAAGGAGACTGGACTCTTCCTGATATTCGTGATCCTTGGAGGCATTCTGCGAATATCAAGTCTGAGATGTGAAATACAGACCAAATATCGCATATGCTAGTATATAATACTGAATGGTAATCATGTACAGATATATTCACAAAGGGCGAGCTTTTCAGAGTACCTACGTGCCTGATGTAATAAGAACAAGAAAACAGGCCGTATGTCAAGCCAGTATGGCTTGGAAGCATGTCTGTTTCGGCTTGCGGATCTTATTCCTTCTTGCTCATTCAGAGACCTTCTATCACTCACCAGGCGTCTGCCAAAGTAAGATCGATGAACTGTCGATACCCATGATTAATTACATGCAGAACTTGACCAAGGTAAGCAGCATCACTCCTGAAAATGACATTGCAGTATATGGAGAGCCGTCGTTGGGTGGACAAAGCGGACAAAATGCACCTATATTGTATTCGCCATTTATATATGCTGGCAGACTTCAAAGTCACGCCGATGTTGCAGTTATACAAGTAGCATATCGCGCCTCAAACAACTAATTCAGAAGCGGCGCTCGCTCGCCAAACAGAGACCGGCCTCGTCTGGATTCCCACCACTTCTGCGTCCTCTCCGAAACCCGATACGCCCAGAAGCACAACATCCCCGCAATGAAGCCAATAGCATCATTCCTAAACGCAAGGAGCCCAGCCGTGGTCATGAGCATAACAGTCCACCTCTCCGCCCTCTCCTCTTCAGAAAGCGAGCGATGCTGCCTAACGAGCCCCCCAACGCCGCCGCCCTCGTTGCCGGCAGAGCTCTCCCACAGATCAGAAGCCCCGTGATTCAAGCTGTGCCCGACCTTGGCGAGCTCGAGACCGGCAGCGATGACCATGACGCCCAGCAGGCTCTTGGGGTAGTGCGTGAGCAGGCCGATGAGGGAGTTGCCAAACACGAGGCCCAGCACGATCTTGAAGAGGCCGAGGATCACGACGCTCGCGCCGCTGCGTGCTCCAAAACGGTATTGCGCCGCGAGCCCGCCCGCGCCGTGGCACACCGGCATGGCACCCCACCAGGTGCCGACGAGGTTCATCACGCCGACGCTGATGCCCATGGCGGTCACGGACGGCGTGGGCATGTCCGGCAGCAGGTCCGCCGCGAGGGCGCTCACCGCGATGACCGAGTTCAGGGTGGTGAGCGGGAGCTGGCCGATGGCCATCGACAGCGGCTTGTACTTGAACCAGTTGAACTCCCAGTGCACGAAGTGCGGGGTCCAGAGGCTGGGCTCCGGCAGGTAGGTGTACGGGTGGTCGTGCGAGGTCATGATGGAGATGAAGGCGAAGACGAGCGACAGAATGAAAATGTGCAGCGCGTAGGGGAAACGCGGCAGGCCCTGGGTGAAGATGAGCACGAGAAAGGCGGCCAGGGCCCACAGCCTGTTGTCGAGGACGGGATGGGTCCAGTGAAGGTCCCGGAGGAGGCCGGAGCCGGCGGCCATGACGAGGGAGAGACCGGCACCGAGCTGGATGCCTTTGACGACGGGGACGGGCACGTTTCGCGTGACCCAGCGTAGTAGGCCGGTGAGGCTCATGACTAGGACGGCCAGACTGACCCACTGGCCCGCGGCCATGACGGTTTTGATGCCGTCATATTCGGACCGGGAGATGGCTGCCGCGGCGATGGCCTAGACGTAGTTGTCAGTAATGAACGCACAATTACAATCTCTTGTTTAGATCTAAGCACTCACCTTCATCGGCTGGACTGGAAGTGGGATGCCAAAGACGGCGCCGGTAACAACATTGAAGATGCCTGAAAACACCAAGGTGCTATCGAGATAAATGGAGTGCTGGACCGCAAGGGCAATCATCAGAGGAAGAAGAGTCCCCAAGTCACCGAGGGCGCCAGACACCTCTGCGGCGGGGGAGCCACGCAGAGTTGCGACATTGTGTCGATGGACTCGTTTTAGATGACTGAGAACCGTCATGATGCGGGGAACTAAACGGATTTCCCGCTTGAGAAATAAATTGGGGGCGTAAAGATGTAATTTGAAGAGATGCTGGCGAAATACAGCACCAGCGTGTCAAAGACCTTGACTCTGGGTTTTGAAAGGATGGCCAAAATGCAAATGATTCACCGTTCTGCTGGCCTCGTTGGTGGCTGACGACGCCTTCAACTCTCAGGATGATTGATATTGGACGCAATTCATGTCAGCGTATGTACTCGCACCCCGGCTGCGACGCGGCAGCTTCCGACTGTGCTATTCGGAGCAAGCAACTCCTCGGCCGGACGTCGAAGTTGGCGGTGATTGGTTGCTTGACCACCGATGCTAGGCGTCTCCGCCCGCGGCCCGTCATAATCTGCAGCGCATGACCTCCTCAGTTCCTCGCTACCTTACAGTTCTCCATTACCTTACCTAAGACAAGATAGCACGATAGATACCTCCAGTCTTCAAATGCTGATGAGCCGGCTTGCTTGGATAAACATTTCGTCATGTGCCGAATGAGCGGGTCAGCGGGTCAGCATATGATCTGACCCATCGTCGACAGACTGAAGAGATTACATAAGGCAACCCAGGCCAGCCCAACAGCGGGAGTGACGGGCAGTGGAGAGAAATGTAAACGGGATGACTGAGCTGGCTGGCGACCGAGCAAGGAGCCGACGGGAGTTACCATCTAGCGGCCAGGGATGGGCGAACGCCGGACATAAATGCTAGTCACCGAACAAGAGGCCGCTCTTTCGATGATAAGCAGCAAGCGCCAGATTGGATCCATCCACTGAAAATAAGATAAAAGAAAGAGTGAGGAAAGAAACTGGCGCTGGGGCAGCGGAAGGGGTGGTGGGTGGGATTCGGGCTGGACGGATGCTTAGGTTACCCATGTGTCTCATTGAGTGCAGAGGCCCGGCCGGTGTGAATAAATGGGGCCTTGTCACCTTGGAGCTCCGTGGCAACAGATTGTTGACCTGCCGGAGCTTCGCTTTGATTATCTTACGATGGAGATGCAGTCTGGCTGCTCTGGCAGTACGTTGCGGGCTTGCTATGAGGTTTTTGTCATCAAATCAGGATGTTCACAGTGGGCTCGCTGTGACGCTGCAAGGAAACGGTCGCTTCTCTTTCGAACGGGATCAAAGGGATTGAGAAGGTCCCAAGACGGGAAAGATGGGTGTTGGATGACTGATCAGGTGAGTGGTTTTCGACGGGACGATGCAGCAGCGGATCGAGGCGTGGCTGGGCCGCGGAACGAGCAGTCATCGGCCCTGACTAGGCGCGACGCCCGATCCGATGGTGATGGGTTGGTGCTTTGCCTGCCGTGCAAGGACTGAGACGTGATGTTGCGGACAAAGGAACATTGGGGGTCCATCATCTGCAAACCTCTACTTGCCTCCTGCTGATGAGTGATGGGTCATGTTTGTTCATGTTTCTCAGTGCTGGATTGAACCAGCCCCGCGTAGGTGCTCAGTGCTGCGATGATCGTCTTTGCTTGGCCGGGGCTCAGTCAAATGACCGATTCGGGCAATCTCTTGGCCCAACTCAAAAAGTGTCATGGACTTCCATTGGACCAAGTCGCCAACCCTTTGCTAACTTGTCCGCAGCAGCTTGGCCGGGCGCAGTCTTACAAGCCTGAGAAAGGGAGCTCCGTCTAGCAAATATGCCTCACCCATCCAAGAGTCTTGGTGTTGAAGCCATTCTCAGGTACCGATACTGCCAAGGCTTGTCATTGTCAAGGCGAGGTGATTTGCCAAGGTGTGCGCAAATTTCGAGCATTTAGTAGTGCTGTCAACACTGCTCAGTGCTCAGTGCTCCGTACCCGTAGTGCCGTACTCCCTACCCGTAGGGTACCAAGAGTCAAGGCAATAACAGGAAAGAAAAATGGGACGTGACGGCGGTTACTAAGTGCATAAGCGGTCGACAGAAGCGACCATGGCTGGGGATTCCTTTGGTTGGTCAGGTACGGCGGTTCGTCTGCTGTGGCATTCCCGAGAAATCTCCCAGTTGCCCCCATGGAACCTGGAAACATCGGTGAGGGCGGAAGACAAGTGCCAGACTAATACTATGGATGGAATTAACTTAGTACGCAACTGCCATGATCGTCATAAAGGGACGGCGGCGGCAGCGACTAACCTAAGCAGCAGAGCCAGATGGGTCCAAGTGATGAAGACAGAGAGCCATGAGCTTGAAGGAGTCAAGAGTCTGTCTGCCTGCCTGGTATTGCTGCCACAAGGTATGCCAATATCGTAAGGGCGCGGAATCAGTAGGAAAGCAGATGCAGCCAATAACCCGGCGGAGGTCGGCGAACCGGTGGCCCTGCGAACCCACCGGAACTTGAAGGGTGTGCTAGGGCCTCATCCCGGCTCCGGCCCCATGAGATGATCCATGTCATCCAATTGTCCGCCCAGCCTGGCAGACTCTGTGCGCAGCAGCACTACCTTAGGCTCAGGACTATTGTTTAGTCGTGAATCTGGGATAGCGTTGTGACTTGCGAATGCCTTACCTTACCCTACGTCAGAGATGAGCGGGAAAGCAGCCAGATAGCTTGATGCTAGCGAGAAATGGAGAAATTCCCGCAGCAGTAGAGACAGACGTACAGCAGAAAAGCACCAACAGATGAACAGATGGGCTGCAACTGTTGCGCTACAGACACACACACACAACACACTCACTCCCCTGTATCGGGCAAGTAGTGTAAGTGGTGATGACAGGGGGCCACGAGCGATCAGGCGTGGATTCCCCACACCGGGATGCCTGTGATGACCCTGCCGTGTTCCCGGCATCCATGGAGACAAGCTTTTTCTGTTGCTCGCTTGGCGCCGTTCTCTCTGCCACTAGCAGAGCAACCGCGACCGCCAATGCCACCTCACGAGTACTCCTTACACACTAAGGCACTACACAGCAATCAATGTACGGATCGCGACATGCCAATGGTGGCAGTTCACCACCAAAGAGTGCCCAGACCTGATGACACCGCCAAGTACCGCGACCTGAGAAGATACTTTCTTGTCGCCTTTCATCGTCAAGCTGCTACCTACAGATACCTCAAGTGCCTGCCTTACCTTGCGGTGATAATGAGGTACATACCTGGCTAAGATCCAATGGGAAATACCTTCCCATCACCATTGGGTCTTCCTTCTTATTGATTGCTCGCCTTGCCAATCAGCCGACTATTTGAGCAGCTATTCCCTTCCTCGCCCGCCCTCCTCATTAACCCCTCCCTTCCCGACTTACCTTACCTCACCTTCCTCTTCGCCGTCCTGCTTCTCTCATCCTTCCTCCAGCTCAATCACTCGACAATCCCATAATCAGTCAATTCCTTCCCCAATTGATTCCCGCTTCTTCTCACAAAGGTATTTCCTCTCGCGCTGCTTGGCCTCTCTATGAGCTCCAGCTTTACAAGCCAAGCTTCGTACAGTCGACGCTGACAAACTGCGCTTCTAGCCGGCCTCCCCTAGTCGCTGCGATCGAGCCATCAGGTCTTTTTCCCCACCTCACTCTCATCGTCCGACGTTGAGCTCTCTCTCTCATCTTCACCAAAGGTAAAGTAACTTTCTCTCAATGCGCATTCTTTCCAAGTCTCAATTCTGCTGCAAAAAATTGTTCTGGAATGTCAATTGGTCTTTGCGACAATCTCTACGAGCTTCGCCCAACACCCGACAACCACATCATGAAGAAAAACAACATGTGGATATCATCTCTAGACGCCAACGCCGGATACCCCGGGAATGACGATGGGCGCATCCAAGTTCACAGGGCTCTAAAAAACAAAAACAGACTGTGGTCTCCATAAAATGCCTCGATTGGACAAGCTCCCTCACCTCTAGCTCTGATGTTTTTCTACGGATCCTGACCGCATTGGGAAAGCATCACTCATCGCAAACAGTCGCCACGAGCTTTCCTCTCTCATATTTATTAACTCACTCGCCCGTCATCATTATTCACTATTTGGCTTTTCGATTTTTGCTACTATTCTTTGCCTTATCAATCCTCTTACTCCAATTTGCTGACCAGTCTCTTCTTCCTCGTACAGCCGACTCTTCACTCAACTCACCTTCCGTCAAAATGCCTGCCGTCAACACCCTCGTCGCTCGCGACGCCGTTCACCAGCTCGCCAAGCGCCAGAACTGGGCCCAACAGGAGGCCGGTGTTGTTGTCGTCTTCTGCATCATCTTCATTGTCGCCCTTGGTGTCTCTGGTCTCATGATCTCCAAGTGCCTCGCGAGGCGCAAGGCAGAGAGACAAGCCAAGGAGTCCCAGGCAGCATAAGAAAGACCTCATCACCTCTTATAGGGGTCGAAAAGAGGGGAGCGGAGCTGGGAAAGTAATGAATCAAGCTCCAAGCTGAACGCACTTTGAAGCCAGTAACAAGTCGACTCTCATGTCACTGATCCGCCTACGATACGGTGAAGTTCGACGAGAGAGTCGCGACTGGCTACATGCGAAGGAGCCAATACCATCTGTCGACAGCAATCATGTTTACACCACACCCACACCACACGGATCACTCACTACCTACCGATCGCCGGTTTCGATTCTCGACACTTCGTCATAGTCTGCAGTACTGGGGTCTCACGAAAGGCGTGTACTGAAGAAAAGACATCCGGGCTGTACATGGCAGTATCACGACTACACGGGGGTTAATGCGCCAGGAGGCGGCTGTATGTCAATCGCGACGCCACAGATACCTATTTCACACCAATTTTAATGATACCTATTTCATGTTGCGCAAAGCAATTCAATCGTCTCCCGGCCATTGTTGACATCTCGTGTATTTGCCGGATTGTTTGTTCAAGGTCTTACTTTGACTAACACGGGCCTTCCTTGCCTTCTGTTAGTAAGTGCCCCAGAAAATTGGGTCTGGTTATACTTGTAATCCGCCCTTCTCTTCATCTCCATTTTTCGTTTGGGAGAAACGGACCCAATTCCGTTTATTTCATCTTTACCAGCGCAAGGAAGCGATAAAACTCGGACATCAGATGGCATGATATCAGCATGCGACTGACTAACCTTTTTCTCAATTCGGTGAGCAGACACCCCCGTCGCAAGAAATCAGACCGAAAAAAGGACTTGGCACCGATCGCGCCGTGTCCCTGATGCATGCAGCCACACGTGGGACTTTTGAGACAAGACGCCTCTTTTGTGTCTTGGTGCTCATTGCTTACCTACTAGTACGGAGACATTCCAGAGGCACATTCGTAGGTGGTGAGGCAGGTTAGTTAGGTATTAGGTGCTATATCTTTGGGACTTGCGTCGCGCTTACACGCTCTCCCAGCCGAAACTATCGCTTACCTGGGCCAGGTCGCCGGGTTTTGATCTGCTAGTGCTGACGCGTGAAGGCCCACCACTTTACTAGCAACCACAAACCCGAGATACTAAATTCTTATCCCGGACCGGGTTAACGAGCCTGGAGTTCATCCGTGATGACGACCTCACTCTGTAGTCGAAGCCTCAGCACTGTTTTGTCAGTGGTATGTCTGCGTCGTATATAGGGTCATGCGCTTCGCTCTAATAGTCCCCGAGTCGCCTACCGCTGAATGGATTCACATGTTCCTATTGCGCGGTTTCGAGCAGAGAGTGCTCCAGTCTCCAAACGTATTCATCCGCCACAAGTCTCCATCATTCAATACGAGCCAAGCAAGGCATATCAGACCACAACCTCCAACTATATCCAGAAGTGGTAGTTGAAATCCACGATACCCTCGCAATGGACCCACAACCACCGCCTCCGAGGCCGGGCAGCCCCCCGCGCCGGCTCCGCGCATGCGCGCCGTGCACCCGGGCCAAAGCCCGCTGTAACTTCCGCGAGGAGAACGCCCGTCGGCACCTCTGCGACCGGTACGTGCTCCCACTGGCTCGAGAGGGCGAAGAAGAGTCATGGCATAGTATCTGTGGGAATTGAATTTGCCGTTCATAAACCCTGTGCACTGGGACTGACACGAAGTGGCGGGGTTTTAGATGTGAGCGGCTCAAGATTGACTGCTCAGCCAAGACGAGGGGTATCAGGAGGACGCGTCAGATCAAACCTCTGGTCAAGTAAGTATCATTCTTCGTGGGCATCAAATTTTGTTTGCCAAACTATTCATGTGTTATGTGCGGATGCGCCCATGGGAATAGTGGCATCTCGAGACAACAACGGCCCTGGCTTCAGAACTCAACTAACATGAACAACCACAGCCGCGTCGCAACACTAGAACAACAAATAGCCCATCTCGTAACACCAGAAAAGTCCCCAGCAGCCTCGACACCCTCAGCAGAGACCTCAGGCTCAACCCCCTCAACCTCCTCGCCTCCCTCTCACCCAGACTCACACTCACACTCCCACCCAGCACCCCTAATCCAAAGACACCTACCAGGCCCCGTATCCCAAAACCTCCCCCCCTACTCCCACTCCTCTTCTTCCTCCCCTTCCTCCTCATCCTTGATCGTAACGACATCGACGACGACAAAACCGCCCCTGGGCCTAACCTGGTCCCAAGCAGCCAACGTCCTCGCCGACTTCCGCGCAAACTTTGTGCCCAACTTTCCCTTCATCCAGGTCGACGGGCCCTCGGTCGACCCGGGCTCGGGGTCCCCGCAGCGGCTCGCGCGCGAGAAACCGTTCCTCTTCCGCGCCGTCATGCTCGCCGCCGCGCCGGCGGGGAAGACGAGGGCCGAGGCGATGCACCGCGAGCTGTTGGCCGAGATGGGGGCGCGGATGATGCTCGAGGAGGAAGGCGGGTTGGATTTGTTGCAGGGGATGTTGGTCATTATCTTGTGGTGAGTATGTCCCTTACCTTCCCCGACTTACATATGATGTTCCCCACTGGCATCTTGTTGTATGAGGAGAGCCTCGAAAGGAGCATCCCGCTGATATTGTACGTCATGAAACAGGGCAGAATGCAGATACTGGTTCGACAAACAAATCACCCGCCTCGTCTACACGGCCCTAGGCTACGCCCACAGCCTAGGCATCACCAAACCCCCGCGCTCCCTCCTCCAACCTTCGCCCTGCCGCCCCGGAGGTCCTCACCAACAACAACACCCGTACCAGCACCCCTACCGACAACAGTGGCAGCAGCAGCACCAACAACAACAAGAACCAGAAGACTGCTTCACCAACAAGGCGGCCCTCAGCGCGACGGAGCACCACACCCTCGAGGAGCAGCGCACCTTTCTCGGCCTCTTTTGCGTCGTCTCGTCCAACTGCGCGCAGTTCGCCCGCAAGCAGAATCCCCTCCTGCACTGTCTCAGCTCGCATGGCGGCGGACGTGCACCTTTTTCAGATTCTTCGTCTTCTCAGGGCCAGAGCCTCGGGTATCTAGACATCTGCTACGAGAACCTGGCGGCGTCAGGGAGCCTGGAGGACCGGATGGCGGCGAGGATGTTCAAGATGGCCGCCGTCTCTGCGCGCCTCACTGACGGGTTCGGTCCCGTGATGAATCGTCAACGCGGAATGGGGAGGGGAATGGGTGACGGGTTCGAGGAGGAGGTGGGGAGGATCCGGGCGCAAGTGGATGACGTCTTGGAGGGTCTTGATCCGCGGGATCCTTACTATGGTAAGCCATTCCCTTCTCTTACTCTTCTTTCAAAGTCCATGATGATGTCTTTGAAGCCCCTCTCCCAAATTGGAAGGAACCAGAGCTGACATTCAATCTCAGCATACCTCAACCTCCAACACAAAGCCCTCCTAGTCCAACTCTACGAACCAGCAACAAAACACCCCTTCCCCTCCTCATCATCATCTCCATACCCCGCAGCTTTCCAAAATACCACCGCCGCCGCCACCCTCAACCGTACAACCTACTTCCAAGCAGCCCTCTCCGAAGCAAAAGCCTACTTCGCCGCAACCCTCGCCCTACCCCCAGAAGCCTACGTCTACCGCACCTCAGTCGGCATGGGCCTAGCCCAAGGCGTCCTCGCCGTCACCACGCGCCTGCTGATCCTCCACGGCGTTCCGGGGTGGGACCTCCCCCGCGCCCGTGCGGACGTCAAATTTGCAGAAATCTGCGAGAATTTAGTTGCGTTTCTGGGACGGGTGCTGCAGGTGGGCAGGGAGAGGATGGGCCGGCTAAAGGAGGAGACGTGGGTTCGGGGAGTCGGTGGTGGGGGTAGTAGTTGTGGAAGGGCATACAATACCTTCGAATTCGACTGGGATGATATCAACGGAGGGAGTGAGATCGATGCGAGGGGCTCCATGTGCGAGGACTTGATTGGCAAGATGAGCTGGATCAAGGACTGGTATGAGAGTCGTGTTCGAGCGGAGGACGGCGGCGTGACTACAACTAATACTACTTCTCCTGCTGCTGCTGGCGGTGGCGTTGGGAGTGCAGAAGCGGCAAATAAGGAGTTGATGGAGGAGATTGCGAGGATCTGGCACTGGCCTGCGGACGCGGCAAGTATGCCCATGTTTGGGGGTTTGATTAACCCCTTTGACATCTGTTACGATAGTATTTGACGAGACACGATATTCTTTCACACAATTCCCAGCTCAGAGAATAATGATTTTCGAGCACAGAGGTGTATTCACTGTGCTATATCTATGTAGAGAAATGTAGAAATACAAAGTTTGGGTATGTCCTGGGTTTCATCCGTTCGCTTGTCGTTGCGCCATGGTGATGAGCAAAGTCAGTCAGTACAGTCTATCGTTACATACGGTCTACCACCTCCACCCCTCGAATCCAGGCAATATTTGAAAGCCCTCTTGGAATCTTCTGTCGCAGACGCACACACAACCAAGTGTGCATCGATGATTGCCTCACTTGAAAACACGACCGCTCGCTCAGAGGAAATCCCACGCAATCAGCATCGGCAGTGCCACCAACAGAAATATGCAAGCGATGAGCGCTGGGATGACGGGCGGCACAGACTCAGCTGCTTCCTCGAGGAACCAGAACAAGTCGGCTAGCGGTACGAGAACAACTCTACGGAGCAGGTCAATGGCGCTCCGTGAACGACGGCAGCAGCGGCAGCGGGTCCAGAAGCTGTGGCGGTAGTTGACATCGTCGTGCTTCGGTGCTGAGAGAGCATTCCGCACATCGGCACTCAGGTCTGGTAATGACCGGGAAGGAGGCCGGCCTATTGTCTGTTGTCAGCATGGGATTTCATGATAGTCCTCGAGAGATAGAAGAGATGAATGCTGAAGCATGCAAGAATGGTTGTATGACGGACTGATTCAGTGGGTGAGATGGTGGGGACATCAACGGGAGTGGGTGGGTGCAGATGGACAAAATAAGTGGAGGACCGGGAAGAAGAGAAGATGCCAAAAAGTAGGATTAGGCAAGTGGGTAAGGTTGAACGCCGGAGACTCACCGAGAGGTGTCCGGGGCGGCAGCGGCGACCGGGCGCCGGAGGCCGGAAGGGGAGACCGGCTGCCGTCGGGCGGGATTTCCTGGGTCCGGCCCTTGGTTCTGGCGTAGTAAGCTGGCTAGCTGTTAGAATAGGTACCGAGAGAAGCGCATGATCGAGAAGCCCAGGAAGAGATTGCGGTGAAGATACGTACGCATTTTTCGCTTACTCAAGCTTTATTGCCGGCGGAGTTTGTCCTCTTTCTCGGGCTCGGGAATACCAGGCGAGGAGCGAGGCTTCTCGTGTCGATGTTGGACGCTCCTGTTGGCCCCGGTCGGCTGGACTTCAATCGCAAGAGCCGGGACGCAGATGTTGATGATGCCAAAGTTGAAGGGCTGGCATTCCTCGATGAAGGGAGAGAGATTGGGCGGGGAAAGGAATGTTGCAAGCGGAATTGCTCTGGTGGCGGTCCGTTTTAGCTTGGCCCCCCTTTGATCCCCTTCGTTTTTCTGTTCCCTGGAGGTACCTATCCGTACAAGATTGGGGCAAGCAATCGTGTGGTATGGATGATTCAATTGAACAAGGCTCTTGGACCTCCTTTGTTGTTTGGGTGCGGGCGAGATGCCGAGCCGAGTGGTATAAATCTGGAATGGTAGACTGCCTCGCAACGTCGGGCTGATTGAGTGTGATGGGATGCCAATGTCGCTATGTGGATGCCAAGACCAAGGGCCGACCGATGGGAAGAGTGGACAGTTGATGCGGTGGGCGGTGCACGAGATGCAACCAAGTCTCCTCTGCGCGTGTGAAGTAAGGACGAATATTCGCAGATAGCAGAAAGAACGGATGAGGTAGGTGATGCAGCTGTTGCAGGAGGGATCTACAGCCAGCTGCAGGGTGAGATATCCGTACTTGGCAGCGACGAAATAATTGTGGATAGGAAAGGGAAGCGAGGCGAGAGGCAAATTGGTGGATAACCTCAGATGCCTTTAGTATCCGTACATGTATCCGTACCTTACTTGCTGACCGAGTAGTAAGTACTAAGGTAGGTGTCAAGGTGATGATTGTAAAGAGAGAAGCCACGGGCGATGCTTGATGCCAAGAAATCAAAACAGAAGGCAACTCAACCCAACGTGGTGACCGCTGTTGCTCGATTCGCACAGATGCCGCTGCAAGCGTCGAAGGATTATTTGTTCGATATGTTCCTTCTTCGTTGCCCTGTGGTTTCTCTGTACGAAGTACCGTGCCCTGCTCTGCGCGCTCAGTGCTGTGCTTGCTGTAGGTAAGGTAGTGTGCAATCTTTTTTAGAGTTTGGCGCCTACCCCAAGCATTGCTGTGTGATTTCGTTAGCTTCTTCCTTCCCCGTTGATGTCCGTGGTTTTGATTGATCGAGAATGCTTGGCGTGGAGATGAAAAGGCGAGGCACTGAGGATAAGCCACAATCACCAGTCCCGCGTGAGGAACAGGATGGGCGGCGAGGCTGCTAGTGATCATCACAGAACCAAGGAATCTCTGAGAGTTCTCTGCACTAACTATCGCATAGACTCTACATAAGGTAGCAAATGAAAGGGGGGACGGACGGGTGGTAAGGCATTTCTTCGCCGAGACATGCCAGTTGGCCAACTCATGACTGGTGGAGGAAAACCTTCACTTCAAGTTTGGGAGGACGTTTTGCACAGCCTCCTTTTCTCGAACGCCGTCGATTGCCGGGAACCACCTTGTCGGCCCCGGTGGGCGCGTGCGATTAATGCCCCCCAAATTTGCGCTTCATGCCGGGAGGTGACAGCTCCAGTCTACCAAGTACGCAAATCTCCAACGA
Organism: Colletotrichum scovillei; assembly: GCF_011075155.1. Taxonomy (NCBI): domain Eukaryota; kingdom Fungi; phylum Ascomycota; class Sordariomycetes; order Glomerellales; family Glomerellaceae; genus Colletotrichum; species Colletotrichum scovillei. The sequence continues at coordinate 2,964,230 of NW_023336259.1, forward strand.
CTGAGACTCTAAAACTCCAAGTTGAGTACTACGGAGTTGTGTGGAGGGGCGATGAGCACAGGCTCTGAAGGTAATTACCAAACCGCCAAGACTCACTGGAAATAATAAGTTGTGACGACCGAGTTGCAGAGTCCTATTTCGGTACGGTGTACAATATCCCTCAATGAACGAGAGACGATATTGCCATACGGATGCTCAGGTGGCGATTATCTGCTCCTCTCAATCATTTGAAACTCCCACAAGGTAGCAAAGAACAATTGCCCGTCTACCTAGGCTGCCACTCTCTAACTCAAGGTATCCTACATGAAAACACATTACCTCCAGCCTCTTTACTTTACTCGTATTCAAAAGACCATATGCCAAGACACATCATTAGAGCCAGCACAGCCAGCAAACCTCCGCTCAGAACCATGTATTCCTCGTGCTCAGCCTCTTATAACTGCTCCGCTCCTGTCCGTTGTACCCCGTGTCAGCAGACAAGTCCTGCTTGGAATACTTGCCACGCCACGGCCTGTCGTTAGCCTCTTCGAAAAAGTAGTGATTCGCACCGCTCGTGTACCCAACCCGCCACGGCACAACCAGATCCCTCTTCACCGGCCCGCCACCGCAGCTGCCCTTGAGCTGCTCGCTCGGCGGCGAGTTGACAGCCAGCGCAAACAGATTCTGCGGCTCAGTAAAGTCCGTCACCAGGCCGGACCGGGAGAGGAGGTAGGCGAGGCAGATGACGTTGATGACGAAGACGAGAGCGAGGACGAGGTAGAAGCACTTTTGCCACTCGGCGCTGTGGCCCGACGTGTACTCCTGCGTGCGGATCGAGGCGTTGAAGGGGTCTAGGCTGCCCGGCGCGCCGAGCTGCATCTTTTCGTGGCGCCAGTAGTGTTCAAAGGGGGTGTTGAGACCGCCGATGATGAGGGTTGACGAGGCGTAGACGGCGAGGGCTTCGGCTATAGAGGGGAGGAGGGGGTTGAGCTGCGGCTCTTGGAGGACGAATTGGGTGAGGATGCGGGCGTTGGAGGCGTTGTTGTTTTGGGCACCGCCGTTGATGTCCATTGACAGACGCCATTGATCCGCAATGTTCTACACAGAAACAAACGTAAGTAAGTAACAATGAAAAGGGGGTGTTGGGGATTCCTTGCCCTCCAGTCTGTCACGGGGGTAGATTCCGTGACTTCGGTATGGACGTTGGTGTAGCTGTCTGTATCATCGGGGTCATCGCAGTGTGCTTGCATGTGCGCTCCTGCTGTGCCCGAGATGTTGAAGTGGGTTGAGCAGTTGGGTGACACCCATGATCTCATCTCACAAAGGGTATAATCTGTGACGGACGCCGACTTTGTGAGGATGTAAATGGCGTCGCTCTCCACCGACGTGTTGGTTATCATGTTGTAGTCCGCAGGGTACTGTCGGTTGCTGGTCAGCCTTTTCTTCTTTCCATTTGCTCATCAATATCACTTACAAGCGGGAACACCGGCGGCCGTCGCTCATAGTCTTGGCCCCAGCGAAAGAGCTCATCCACCGACGTTCGGTTTAGCCACTCCGTTTCCGAAGCGCCGGGAACATATTTCTCCCAATCCAATTTCCCGGTTCTCTGTCCTGGAACTGTCGTGTTGTCGTACAAAACCTTCCCTATTGGCCACTCTGTGTAGACCAGTGGCTCCAGGTCCTCTGGAGACATGTTGACACACATGACGTTCAGTGCGGGCGAGACCACACTCGCTCTGATGCCGTACTCTCCTACACCCGACAAGTCATTTGGCTGGAGAATCTTGTTGACTGGATTTGTTGCTGCATCGTAGACACTCGGATGGGGAATGGCGAGCGTCACATTGTTGATTATCCTATTGAAGCGCTCGTATTGCTCAGTCGTGTTGCTATAGGTCGTCTCAATCCAAGCAGAGGTGAGCGTTGTGTTGTCGTACAACAAAGCCGTTCCTACAGGGCGGTGTTGAACATCAACGGCATCGCTTGTTCCGTTGCGATTAATGGACTCCCAATCACCTAAGAACGAGACCAAATTGCGATATGCTTCACACAAATTGTCAGCATCACTCAAACTGGAAGCCTTCATTTGAAGGACCTTTACGTACATTGACCGGCGTATTGCACTTCTAGGCACGCATTTCCAGCAACATCAACACCCAATGGGTCACTATCTCGTAATGGTGTCGGGCAGGTTTCACGCGCAAAAGGCGGATTCATGTAGGATGCCAAAACATAGCCGCTCAATGTCTTAGTCTCCCAGTCGCCAAATTTAAGCTTCGGTGTGATCATGGCGTCTGACGCAGTCGTGTAAAACGTTGAAGCAATGGTGGCAACAAGTGACACCACTCCGAGAATGGTCATGCCAGCGTACGGTAACGTCTCCCAGTGCGTGATAAGAAACCCAGGTTGCTACCAAGTGTTAGACCTATTACAACAATACCATTCAACCTTGACTCACAATAACCCAATTCCTCATGGTCATCTCAGCCAAGGTCATGCCCTCTGACCTCCTCACAAATGCGCGACGTGTCAATACCTGGCCGATAAAGGTGACAAACACAGTCACGAACGATATTTCAATCGTCTTGGCAAACATTGCGCATACCAAAGACGCTGTCGACGGGAGGATGCCACCGCTTGATGAGATTTGAGGACCCCAGCGTGGCTGTACAATAGCCACAACGAGCCAGAGGCAGCTCAGTCCTGTGGAGTAGAACGACAGGATCAAGATGGATATCGATAGCCAGTTGTGCTGCTTCCTGTGCACATCGTTCCGCGAGTCACAGTAAGTCGGAGGACGGCCTCGAGTGCGTATTAGTAGTCACTCATCATAGGCCAGATATACGGGGCACGGCTTACTGAATCTCTTATACAAGGCCTCCTCGTCGTCCATTGGATCAGGCTCTTCAAGAGAATTCTCATCCCGTCTCGTCGAACTTTGACCAGACGTCGACTGCAGCGGTCTGACCTGCTGCTGACTCTCATCTTTGCCTGGGGTTGCTTGACCTAGGTCCCCCATCTCCTCCGCCTCTATGAGAGGCCATGGCTTTGAGGACTTTGGCGGATCGTCCCACGCCATTGAGATTTTGCCCTTTGAAGTTGCTCTACGTTTCCCGTCTGGTGACGACCAAGGTGACTGCAGCGGCGAGATGGTGTCCTGTTCTGATTCGGGTGATAAAGGTGCGGCGCGGCGTTCTGTTGTTCGTGGTGAAGCAGGTCCAGGCTTTGGTGTGCCCAGAAGGCCTTTATTGGAACGAGGTGTGGCGGGCGAGCTACTTTTCGAACCGACGGGGACACGTACGAAGGAGACTTGGTTAATAGATCCCTCCACTGAGATGCCAAAGGGGTCTCTCCCGGAGAAGCTTGACTTGTCAGGTTGAGATGGGGCGGTGCTCTGGTTATGTGCGGCGCCGTTGAGGGTCGAAAGGTCCATGTCGACACTAGGTGTCATTGGTTCATAGCCATTCTTTCGGGGAGTTGAGGATGAAAGAAAGTTGTCTGGAGATGAAGACGAAGACTTGCCATCCTGTCTTTCCGAGCCGAGCAGGTGAGTCTCCTCCGCCTCAGTGATGGGGTCTATGGAGAGAGGGGCGTGACTACGATCGGCCTCTCCCATGATGAGTGGGTATCAAGGAATATCAAGGGCTTGGTGTCACTACAGTAGTACAGGGCAAACATTAAAGACTGATGATGATCCAATGAGACATGAGAAAGGGCGGTGGTTCCGTCTCTCAAAAGATCGGCGGAGCAGTCTGATTTCGGATGACGAAATCTTTGGATAATGGATCCTTGGCCCGTGTGGTAAAGGGCCGGTTCCAATCGAGGGTACTTGGTCTTTGCCGATAATGAGTCGAGCAATGCTTCTCGAGATACAAGTGGTGAAGGTGATCGATGGGACGTCTAGAGGCGTGATGGACGCTGCCTTCCGTCGAAGCCGTGATTGCGTCGCGTACGGTATCCGTGTTGAGTAGCACAATACGTGACACGACGCCAACAAATCAGAGTGTGCTATATGAGACTCACAAAGAAGTGTGTTGGAAGTATTGTTGGCTGGGCGCTGGAACCGTTTGTCGTCGTCTAGTTACGTTCCCTGCGACAGGAGCTTGAAGTAATTGCAAGGAGGATCCTTCCGGGACGCGGATCGCAAACGGGTGTACAGGGAGACCGAAATTGGCACGCAAGAAAAGGAATAGACTGGTGCGTATGAGACTTTGTGGTGTCTGTGAGACGGAAGGCGAAAACAGGGAGAGATATGAGGAAGCAGTTGAAACTTGAAACAAAATGTGTTAGTTAGAAAGGGGGGAAGAGGCTCTTTGAAGTTGGTTGTTCATGAGATTAAACCAACCTCAGCTTGGGGGCTCGGTAGGGAAGCCGGATGCCTTCGGGAAGGCAGAAGACTTCTTCATATGTGAGAGTCTCGACGGCCAATTTCTGTCAACTCCCCACCCCCCGGCGCACTACGCCTGTTGTGTCGAAGATCACTGCTTCAGACTCGCAGGGAATCAAGGTAGAAGATGCAAGAAGCCGGCGCGGATCTTCGGACACGTATGATGAACCTCTATGGTTGAGGTTATTCTCGCTCCCATCTAACATGACGGAGCTCGGTCAGGGGTTGTTTGCTGAGCAAAAAAGAAGGCTAGCTTTCTCGAGCAAAGGTGCATGAGCTGACGGAGAGAAGGGGGGTTGGAAAGGACTACAGGCGGAAGAAGCGAGGGTCACCGCCGCCCAAACCTGCATAATGTCCGGGAGGTGGTACAAGTCTGGATCGCGGCGCGGATGAGGCCAACAATGGAAAAACTGTTGGTCAGGTCGCCCAGGGCGGCCGCATCCCGGAGTCAAGGCTTGGCTCTGTTGGTTGGAGTCGTGGAACCTTGTCAAACTCTTCTTTTTCAGACGAGGCCGATGCAAGGGAGACGAACATGACGCACGTGGTTCGTGTGTAACAATGTGTCTAGAGAACATGCCCCCCACATTCATCCAGCTTGCGCTCATCAAACGGGTTTGAGCCCATGTAGCGTACGATGCAGGAGAAGCTCGATGAAGGGTGATAGAGCGAGGCTGTGTGGGTGGCTGCGGCTTGCCGTTCGTGATCCAACTTCCAAGTTGTGCACCACACGTTCTCGTCACCTGCATGATGCCGCATACTCCTTCATGTTGTTTCTAATTTGGACTATCCCACCACGGCGGAATCGTCCTAATCAAGCTAATTCACCCACCGCTCGCTGTGGTGTACCTTACGATCGAGCCTCTTAGTATAATCCTCTTGTCACCGCTTCAAGATAGCTACCAGACTATACGGAGTAGGCGATCAACGATTTGCTGCCCTCTTCCACCAGATAGAGCGGCGCAGTGCCTACACGCGGAAATCTTCTCAAGTAATTTGTTTTTCATTACTCCGTGACCCTGAAAGAAAGAAGCCACTGCTTACAATATCCTGATATCATCTATCAAATACCCTCCCCAGGATACATGCGCTTCGCCTCTGCGCCCATCGCTGCCAGCCTGCCTTGCCAGTACACGTAAAGGTCCGCCCATGGTGATTAAATGCACAACATCATAACTCTCGAAATAGGATCAGCAACTTAGGCTCGGACTGCACCCGCTCGTCTTGTCGCCTGGCTTCCGGCGCCAGCCCTCCTTTGGGAACCCGGCTTGTTCAATGTGTACTTGGCGAATGCGCGTGCCAATGCCTTCTTGCAGCTGACCTTCTGGCTTCCAACGAAACTTTCGACAGTTACGGCAATGGCTCTGTCAATATCTTCCGCCTTGCAGTACTCCGACAGTCTCATCTTTGCGAAGGCCTCGCTGATACGGATAATGGCTTCGAGATGACGCACCTGCCATGACATTAGTTGACTTGTTGTTGTTTAGGGTCATCAATTGGAAAAAACTTACCGTGATAGGATACGCGCCAGTTGCCAGGGATTCTCTTCTCATATCGGCGAACAGACGCGCGACCTTGTCTTCGTCCATGTTGTAAAGCTTGGGACTAACGCGATCGCGCGCATATAGAATGTACTTGCGGAGAAGTTCCTGAGGGATCTCACCCTCCTTCTTCTGTGATTCTGCTTGCGTTTCCTGGTTCTCTGACTCGTGCTCAACCTCCATCGAATCCTCACCGGGCTGTGACGTCGATGGATGACTGCGGCTGTGAGAGCCAACGATGAAACGCGCAAGACGCTCGTCCTCCTCAGGCTCAACGGTATCCCGGACGACGCAAAGAATGTCGAAACGAGACAAGATGGGCTCCGTGAGTTCCACGTTGGCGGAGAAGGGGATCGTTGAGTTGTACCGTCCACCAATAGGGTTGGCTGCAGCAATGATACCGCAGCGCGCCTGAAGAGTCGTGACGATACCGGCCTTGGAGATGGAAATAGTCTGTTGCTCCATGGCTTCGTGGATTGACGTCCTGTCCTGGTCATTCATCTTGTCGAATTCGTCAATCAGGCAAGTGCCCTTGTCGGCAAGCACCAAAGCGCCACCTTCGAGAGTCCACTCGCTCGTCAAAGGATCTCTCCGAACACTGGCTGTCAAACCAACTGCACTAGCTCCCTGTCCCGTTGCGAAAACGGCTCGATGGGCCGTCTTTTCAACATACTTGAGAACTTGGGATTTCGCCGTACCAGGATCACCCAGCAACAGAACGTTAATGTCTCCACGGACCTGGTGAGAGCCTCGTCCTACTTTAGCAACGCCTCCAAACAAGGACAGCGCCACAGCAGTCTTGATATCATTATGACCATAGATACTCGGCGCCATGGAGTTGATGATCTTCTCGATAATGCCGGGTTCGCGAGACAATTTGCGAATCTCGTTCTCATCTTCCTCCGTCATGCGGAAGCCTGCCAGCTGGTCGTGGGACTTGACAACATTGTTTGCTTCAAGGATAGTGGCGAAAACAGGGAATCCGTTCCTGTTGTTCAACTGAGCGTCGTAGTTGTTTCTGTATACACCAGTCACTTCGATCTCTTCACCAGGCTTGGCCTTGTCGATGAGATCCCACAGAAGGATGACATCTCGGTGGCGAGGCAAACGACCAGCGGGGACAGTGCCGGGCGACTCCTGAAGGGTAAGCTTCTGATAGTTGCGGTAGACCGTCTTCTCAGAGTTCAGGGTAAACGGGCCTCGAGACTGGCAGGCTTGACAGTACGAGACTTTGACCTCGGTGTTGGCTTCTTGCTGGAATGGGCCGAGTGTGACACCGCACTTGGTGCAGTCAAATTTGACATACTTGAGCTGAGGGAAGACGCCGGTTCTCTTCGTGACGACTCCACTGACACGCACCAAACAGTTCAGGTGAGACTGGCGAAGCTGTCTCAGGGTATAGTGAACGGGAAGGTCGAAAATGCGGACGTGGATCTCGGAGTGAATACGCTCGTAGTCGGGGTAGTGAAGGAGCACGACGTCCATAGCAACCTCATCAAAGAGCTTAAGCATCTCGGAGGGTGCGTTGGCCAAGAAGTAGGCAAGAATTGCCTTGGATGTGGAGAGTTCTTCGTAAGAGACTTCGAGAGACTCGGCGTTGATCTCGCCAAGAGTACGAATGCGGTTCCCGTAAACAGAGGAGCCGTGGTCGTCGGTGTACTCCGTCAAGAAAGCTTTGAACTCTCTCTTAATGGTGCGTTGCACAAAAGGTTGGGACACCCATTCCGTCAGACTAGCTGCCTTGACATCCTGTAGGGCCTCGAGGGAAAGCTCTTCGTCCATTATGTCCGCATCCATGTCTTCATCGGGGTCCTCATCGTAGCGATGGCGCCGACGTCGAGGCTGGGCCGAGAGGTCAATATCGCCTTCGTCATCTTCTCCAGGCAGGAAAGCAGCAGGCACTCGTTGGCGTCGAGCGACTTCTCGATCTCTGCGGTTGAGCGTGGCCTCGAGCCGTCGTCTGGCAGCTAGGTCCATGTCTCCATATTCGCCTTCGTCGTCGATGTCGATACCTTCATATCCATCATCGTCCCTAGCTCTGTAGTCTACTTCGAACCCCTCTCGGAAAAGGTCAACTTCATCTTCGGCCATTTCATCAAGCTCATCCAAGTCATCCTGAATTTCCGCCTCATCCTCGATGTCCTCGTCGTCGTCCCCACCATGCGCCATGAAAGGAGCAGGAGGCGATGATGGCATAGGACTCGAAGCTGGGCCGATTGATGATCCATCGTCACCATTTGTGCGACCACGCTTGCGACTCGATTGTGTGGCCAGTCCTCTGTTGGCAGAGCTGGGGTTGCTTCGGAGGGGAGAACTGTACGGACGGTCAGCGATTAAGTCTTTTCCTGGTGCACCACAGTGGAGCAACTCGTGCCTGAGCCGACTGGGGCGATATCGCGAGCCTTACCTCATGATGGCGATGTGTCAAGAAGACTTTGTGAATTGAGTCACTATCCTTCAAGACTGCGAAAGCTTGCGACAGAATCGACAAAAGCGGTTGTGAAGAAGAGGGGGGAATGCAGAAACGGGGAGAACTGGGAGTGGGATGAAATTACTAGAGGGCCCCATCCACGTCGCCAGGGGGAATCGCGTCAGGGGTCAGCGCGTAAAGTGGCACTTTGCCTAAAACAGACGACGCGTAAATGGGCAATTGTGGACAGCTGAGAGGAAAGTGCAGGGTACGTATCTGACGTACCAGCTTCCCCAAACGCGACTTGTCGATGGTACTGGACCCAAGACACTTACCTCAATGTTCAGGCCTGCTTCCATACTTATCTTACGGTACGCTGCCTCAATCAATCACTCTATCGCATTCGACGTCCATTTCCTTTACCATTCTCCAACGATCACCTCAAACCCCTCGAATTGGTTCAATCATCTGAAATTGGAGTTGCGCACCTTTAACAATGTCAATGGACCCCCCTCCGCCACCAGCTCCGGTTGGCGCAACCGATACCCCAGTCGTCGCGCCGAAGACTACACGCAGCGAAAGCTTCTCGTCACAGAAATCCACCGACTCCCAAACTGCTGCTGAGTGCGCTGTCCCTTAATATCCGCCAGCGTTGAGCTTGGACTGACCACTGTTATTCGCACAGATTCATTAGGGACCAGATGCAATTGGAAGCCGACGCGCGCGAGGCTCTTCCCTATGTTCGTCTTCTCGCATCTCCCTCCTATCTACAGAATTAGCTATCCTAACTTCTCACAGAGCATCGAAAGCTGCACCAATATTCTCGGATCCCTTCGCCAGAGTGTCTTCGCCTGCCTGACCTGCAATCCTCCCCCCGCCGAACCGAAGGACCCTTATGACGGTGCAGGAGTCTGCTATGCTTGCTCTATCCAGTGCCATGGCGAACACACTCTTGTCGAGATATTCACCAAGAGAAACTTCACATGCGACTGCGGTACTAAGAGATATCCGTCTACTAGTCCCTGCAGTCTGCGCATCAACCCTACCACTAATACAAAGGGCGATGTGCACTCAGAGGAGCCGGACGCAAACAACAAGTACAACCAGAACTTTAGAAACAGATTCTGTGCGTGCGAGTGTGATTACGATCCTTTCCAGCAGAAAGGCACCATGTTCCAATGCCTAGGACTGGGTACGTCCGAGACAGGCGGCTGCGGCGAAGACTGGTACCACCCTGGCTGCTTGGTTGGAATGGGGCCCAACTGGTTTGATAGTATGAAGAAGGAGAAGCCCGCAACTGTTAAGGAAGCTACAGAGGCCACAGCTATGCCCACAATCTCGGAAGATTCAGAAGCGCGCCCTGAGGACGAAGCGACAGCCGCCAAGAAACAGGATGATGATGAGGATGTGGAGGATGAGGACGAAGACCCACCGATGCCACCCGGCTTTCCAGGCGAGGATGACTTTGAAGCATTCCTATGTTACAAGTGCGTTAATGCCAACCCGTGGATCAGAAAGTATGCGGGCGCCAAGGGATTCCTACCAGCAGTCTTCTCGACGCAAAAGAACGCAGAGGTACTAGGCACGGAGGAGGCGGCTAAGAAACGAAAGGCAGAAGACGACGCCGACGTATCAGAGGCTAAGCGACTGAAAGGTACATCTGAGCCAGCCGAGGGTCAACCCGACAGCAGTGCTCCGGCTGTCAAGCAGGAGACTCAGGAGGCTTCGTCCGCTACATGTCGGTGGGCTTTACTTCCATCTCCACCGGCCGGAGAGTTCTCGCTCTTTATGACAGAAGACTTCCGCAACAACATATGTCGATGTTCGTCATGCTACCCCAATCTAGACCCGCACCCACAGCTTCTGGAAGAGGAAGAAACGTACGAGCCGCCAATGTCTGATGGCGGGAACTCGGAGCACGGAGGCTCCACAAATGGCAGCGGCAGCCTCTTGGAGCGCGGAGAGAGTGCCCTACGCAATGTAGACCGTGTTCGTGCCATCGAAGGTGTCATGGCGTACAACCATCTGAAGGACCAGTTGAAGCCGTTCTTCCAGCAGTTTGCAGAGAGCGGCAAAGCAATCGGCGCAGAGGACATCAAGTCTTACTTTGCCAAGCTCAGAGGCGACGACCAGGCCATCAAGGACGCGGGAGGGGCAGCCAATGGGTCAGAGGACGATAAGGACGATTCGCGTCGGGAGCAAAGTGGCTACTGATCCACTTGAGTATTATGGTCTCTCTTTTACTTAAGGTTCTGCTTGTATGATAGCGTGTATGCCGGTTTCGATTGGATGTCGACCAGCAAGTGGTCTGCCACAAGGATATGGCTCATGAGGATATATGGCCTTCTTCGAACGATGTTGCCTGGTTTGAGCCCACAAGCTCCGAATAGTAACTACATTTCTCCGGGAGACCGCGTGCCGTGTGAGGCTCATTCCGCGCCTCCTTGAGGAGTTGGTGACATTTGAACCTCATCTGGTGAGTTCAATGCTTCTGCATTCCCGGCCAAGGACAAGAATGAGTGGTAGTGAGTGAGGTTCCTTAGACATAAGTCGTGCCCAACGCAGTGCCAGCCCTCCAGGTTGCGAGGTTACGAGACGCCAGCAACCACTCATGTTCTGTGGCGTCACGATCGTATGCAGACAAGCTTCAGGCCAGACTGAATGTCAAAATCACACAGCTGCACGTAAGAAAGCATGTTCCCGTCACGGGACAACGAGCATGAGGGCTTATTCGAGACAAGCCCCCGTACAACACATCATGACTAGCCATGGCAAGATGTAGATCAGCCATGATGGCATGTAAGGCTGGCCTAAGTTTAACATCGGGGAGCACAATGCTGACGTGATTACTCTTCGTCGATATTTCTTTTGAAAAAGCTGAAGAATTTAAGATGGAGCGGTCCCGTTGATAAAGCCGAAACTTATAAATCAATTTCAAAACTCCTGTGCTTGCTCCTCGAGAAGCGACAACTCACGAGATACTACTGCGCATGTTTTGACATTCTGGACCACAAACCATTCCTGGCTCACTTCTCAGCCCCAACTGGTGGAGTCCCGTACATCACTGCCATGCTACATGCGTGGCGCCAGAATCATTGCCGGCCAGGCTGGCGTGAGGACCTTGGTCGGCACATCTCGATATGGAGCTAACCTAGCGACTCAGGGCTCTCAGGACTGCGAAGAGAATTGTCTTTTGGCGCTCTTGATGGTCTTATGCTCGAGAAATTTCGTCGTTGACGAACGAGTGCTTCCTCCTTAATGGTTGAATGTGTGATACTTAGTAGAGAAGAAGAACATAGCTGGCAGAGATGAGCGCAATGTCTGCAGGCCGCGAGACAGCCCCGGCTGGGAGCAACTGCAACTCGCGTGGCCGTAGAGACCCGGAACGCCCTTTCCAAACCTTGTGAAGGCTCGACCGTCCGGGACCTCTGTCCTTTCTTATCTTTACATGAGCCGTTCAAAGTCATGTGCCGTGGTATTGTCGTCCCGCCCCTGCTCACTTCCATCGGGATGCCCGCCCGCCCTTCAAAGCTGCTACGTTCCCTTTATATAGATCGAGTTCCGTCCTCGGCTTCCATCACGGCTTCCATCATCCTGTCACCTCTTTCCCCCACATTCGCTCCCTAATCTTGCCATCTTCACCCTCATTCTTTATATTTTCCTCCCTTGCAATTGTTCCATGATGGCTCCTAAAAAAGAGGCAACGATGTTGGAGATGAAGGCTACGAGGTCGCCAAGCGACCAAGGCATGTCCGATCCCATCGACGCCGCAGAAGGCGCTAAGCTCGAGCGAAATATCTCCATACGGCATATGGTATTCATGGCTTTGGGTGGTTCCATTGGTGCCGGTCTCTTCGTCGGTTCTGGCGCTGCTCTCGGCTCTGGCGGACCTCTGTCTCTCGTCCTCAACTTCGCTCTCGTCGGCTTCGGCGTAACATGTACCATGGGCTGCCTGGGTGAACTGGCCGGTGAGTGTTCTTCCGCATCCCTGTCCCGAGCTCCCTCCTCGTATCGATATGTCAGACCGCAATAGCAGTGCACAGCTAAAATATTATCGCAGCCGCGTATCCTGTAGCAGGCGCCTTTTACGAGTACTCGAGACGCATGATATCAGAACCCTGGGGATTTGCAATGGGCTGGAACTTCGTGTTTAACTGGCTCATTGTCTTTCCTTTCGAGCTCACGGTGATCGCAGCTCAGATCAAGTACTGGGCCCCGGACTTACAGCCGGCCTTTGTGATAACGCCAATACTGGTCGTTCTGACCGCGACCTCGTTTCTCGGCTCCAAGTGGTTCGGCGAAATTGAACATGCCCTCGGCATCGGCAAGGCCCTCGCTATCACCGTCTTCATCTTTGTTGCGATCTTCATTATCACTGGCGCCGTTCCATCAGATCCAAGGTACTTATCTTCTGCTTAAATCGCACTTTGTCATAAGGCAATCTAACCGTTCGTTAGACACGGAACAGGAGCCAAGTTCTGGCATGACCCCGGTGCGGTGAAGAATGGCATATCGGGCTTTTTCCTCGTATTCCGAACCGCCGGCATGTCCTACGGTGGCACGGAGCTCCTGGGCCTGACGGCGGCTGAGTGCAAGAATCCCCAGAAAGCCCTACCTTTGGCGACCAAGATCGTATTTGGCCGCATCTTCTTCTTCTATATCATATCGCTCCTCTTGCTCGGTTTCGTCGTCCCGTCCGATGACCCTGGCTTGGCCTCGACCGGCCACGGTGCCAAGTATAGCCCTTTCACACTCGCAGCACAACTCGCCAACATCCAGCATCTCCCGAGCTTCTTCAACGCCCTTATCGTTTTGGCAATCATTTCAATGGCCAACACCAGCATCTTCGCTGCCAGCCGAGCCTTCCAAGCTATCTGCGAAAGGGGCATGGGGCCTCGGTGGGGAGCCACCGTGAAATGGGGTGTGCCTGTATACGCCTTCGCCATCACGTCCGTTTTTGGCCTCCTTGCCTTTATCAACCTGGCGCCCGGCGGTGGCGCCATCTTTGACTGGCTATTGAGCCTTTCGGGAGCTAGCAACTACTACACGTGGGCGTCCATCTGCGTCAGTCATATTCGTTTCCGCAAGGCATGGGCTGCGCAAGGAAATGATACCAGTCAGCTTCTCTGGAGGAGCCCCTTTGGCGTCTGGGGAGGCTGGGTTGGACTCGTCATTTGCTTTATAGGGCTTTCTGCAAATGTCCTGACGGCAATTTGGCCCATCGGTGGTCACGATGCGCAGGCCGTCATCCGCGACAACATTGGAACGGTTATCCCGATTGTGTTGTATATCGGCTATCGGGTTTGGCAATCAATAGTCATGAAGGTGAAGCAGCCTATGCTCGTCCCATTGGATGACATGGATGTGCAGACGGGTATCCGTCTGCTTGAGGATGTTCCCATCTCGGACGACGGGGGAGTCACTTTAGTCCGTGGTGAAAAGTGATTTATGCCGTTGATGCACAGCGGGACCGCTGAGTTGAATGACCGCGGCGGTCATGGTTTTGCGCGGCGAGAACCAGTCGGAGTTGGGTGCCTTATGCTTTCCTCAGTAATTGAATAGCAACAGTAACAGTAGTAACAGTACACAAGGGACAGTCTTGGTAGGAGTTTTGTTTCGTTTCAACAAACCATTCATTAATGTATTCGTGAAAAGAGACCAAGGCTAAGGTGCTTGGCCAGTATCACAAGAGGTATAATGCGATCGCCCATTTGCTTTGCAAGCGATTCTCCTTTCCAGCAGCCCCCAACGCCAGCAACCTTTTTTACCCAGAATGCTCCTTACGCCACCACAATCCCGATGGCATGCTTCATAAAACAGGTACTAAATGCATTGCGTACTGCCTCACTGGCCAGAGGAGCCAGTGCTCGAATTCGCACTCGAGGGTCTTGGTGGCGGAACGGGCATACCCATGGGGATTCCTAGATCTCTCTGCATCGGGACGCCACCCATCATGCTGGATTCCGGCGATTGCGGACGCGAGTACTCGTCCCCCATTTGCTGGCTCCCAGAAAGCTGTTCTTGAGCGGCTCTCTTCTCCAGCTCTTTTAACCGCTCCTTCTCCGCCGGGTCGATGAGATCATCGTCATCGCTCCAGCAAGGGTCCTCGTCGCTGACCTCGGGCATGGCCATGCGCTTCCAGAACCGAAGCTCCTGGCGCGCGGCCACGTCCTCCACGCGCCGATCCCACCGCGTCTCGTCCTCGTCGTACTTGCGGCGGAAGTTGCGGAGCACCTCGTTCGCCTTACCCGCGCGTTCCTGCATCTCCCAGATCTGTTCTCGGAGTCTGCTATTCTCGGCACGTGCTTCGGCGAGCTGGGATCGGTACGAGCGGTGCCATGCGGCGACGTCAGTGACGTGTTTTGCCTTGTATTCGTGAAATTGCTTCAGCATTGCGGCGAAGACTGTCGCGTACTGGCTGAGGAGTGTCGCGTTGGCGTCGCGGCTGTATTTCGCTTTTTCAAGGGACTCGGAGAGAATGGAGATGAGGGTGTCGAGATTCTGTTCTTGAGCTAAAAGAGAGTGTGTCAGTGACCAAGGCAAAAAAGCAATTGGGACATGTGCGCGTGGGCGGGTGTGCGAGCAGCAATGGCGTACCAAGAATGTCGTCTGCAGCGTTGTGAATGAGGTCGTCATTGCCCATTCCCTGCGTCCTCGCGCGACTGCGCACCCTTCCAAGACCAGAGACAATATCCTCGGTGACGCGACGGTTCTCCGTAAGCTGCCTACTCAGCTCCTCAACCATGCCATAGATGTAGTTGAGCTCGGCCTGCTGACCGGCAGGGGTGGGCACGCCGCCCATCCCGTTGGGCACATTGCCGCCGTTCATTCCGTTCATGAGGACGAACTGCTGGTACTGCGCGTGGGCGAGGGCTTGCTGGGCGGCCGAGAGGGATTGCGCGTTGGCGGACGGCGCAGGCGAAGGAAGTTGCGGCGGCGGGACGGAATGCTGTAGCTGTAGCTGTTGTTGTTGCTGCTGCTGGAGCTGCTGCTGCCGCTGCTGTTGAGTCTGATGCTGTTGTTGCTGTTGCTGCAGCTGGAGCTGGCGGGAAGAGAATTGGACCTGTTGCTGTTGGGACTGCTGTTGCGACTGGTTGTTGGAGCTGAGGATGGGGTTGAAGGCGAAGTCGTTGGAGGTTGAGGCAGGAAAGTTCATGGCCCTTGGTGTTTCTGCCCGCTTTCGAGGGGGAGGGGTGTGGGTTGGGTTGCACAACTGGCGGGCAGCTGTCGTGAGTGAGATGGTTGCTCTGCTCTCGTGCTCGCTTCGCTTCTCTGTTTTACCCGGAGGTGAACCGGGGGGACGGGGTGACAGCGCCAGCACCGCTGCTGCCACAAAAGAAGAAAAAGGCGACCTTGATTGACAAGACGCTTCTGAGGGGTGGAGCTTATCTGGCACGCGTGTGTCTAGGTGCGGGTGCGACGGGTCTCCTTCGTGGGATGTATCTGCTCTCCGTACCGTTTTGGGTTTGGAGTGGTAGGAGAGGGTGGAAGGGGCAGAAGGGGGTGTGAATGCTGCGAGACGCCCATGGTGGATGAGATATTGACTTAAGCGGATCAAGTTTGCAAGTGAACTGAGGATTGAGCTGCTAACGTAAGCGATACTATCTTGGGCGAGTTATGCACAAAACGGCTATCAGCCAACTAACGACCAACGACGGCCCCTCGATCCTTCCTCCTATCCAGTTCTTCTTTCCTTCCTTCCCTGGATAGAACCTTAAGAAACACGATGCCCAAGTGGGATTAAAAGCAAGAACAATCCGAATGAGACCAATAAAGACCACTTTTCCTCTGCAACCATTCGGTACCCAGACTAATCCTCGTCAATGTCCATGTGGCTGTTGAGGATAGAGGCCTTGGGCGTGAGCTCATCACCCTCGTCATCCTCATTGACCGCATCGTCAGCCTTGTCGCCGTTTGCAAGAGCGTAATTGGCCATGATCTCTTTCATGTTCGCCGTGTCCTTTCCAGCGAGTGTAAGAGTCTTCTCCAAGTGATCGCGGCTTCGCTTACGATGGGCCTTGGTCGGGGTGGCCGGGGCACCAGCGTTAATGGGCTCGTAGTAGGCAGGCTCGAGGCCAAGGGGTCGAGGGCCAGCAGGCTGAATCGAGGGACGCTCAAGCGAGGCAGGCCCCGAGGCCGACGCGATACGGACGCGGTTCTTCTGACGACGAGTGGAGGGCGAGTTATCCTCGACGTCGGTGTCGGCGAACATGACAGGAAGAGCTGTCTTGACGCTGCGAGGGCGACTAGAAGGCGGGTGGCCGTGGCCCTCCTCGTCGTAGCGGATGCCAGGAGGGGGAGTCGAGGGGCCGCGCTCGACCTCGTGCTTGTCGATGGCCATAGCAGAGTCGGCCTCGGAGCTAGCATCACTCTGCATCTTCTTGCCGAGACCAAGGTAGTGCTTGGGGCTGGGATTGAAATCAAGGACCTTGACAATACCGGGGCCGGACTTCTTCGCAGCAGTGCCCTTTCCATCATGGGCTCCGTCAGAGATACGGAGAGCCTTGACCGTACGCGGAGTCTCCACAGCATGATGGGCCGGCTTGGTCGGGGTCACAGCCGGGTCATGAGAGCTGTCCGAGAGCTCCATGTCGCAAGCGCCATCCAAACCTTGGACTGACTTCATGATGGGCTTGTCATCGGTGCTCTGGACAATCTTCTTGCTGGCAAGATAACGGTCGTGCTCGCGAGCCAAGCGGGCAGGCAGAGGTTCCTGGTACTCGCGGATGGGTTGGACTTCGGCGTCGTCCTCATGATAGTCAGACAGGTCCTCTTCGGTATCCTCAGGCGACTCGATGAGGTCGCCTTCGTCATCGGCGCTCTCTGGGTGGCCAAAGAGGTCCTCTTCAGTGTCATTGGGCAACTCATCAAGCTCGTCCGACGGAGATCCAAAGCCAAAGAGGTCCTCCTCTTCTTCATCACTGGGCAACTCGCCGAGCTCAGATTCAGAATCAGAGCCATCGAATGGATCCTGGGCCATAGGATCAGTCGCATGGGAATGAGTGCGGCGGACATCGCCAGGGCCCTCGTTCTCATCAGTGCCACGAGACGCCATTTTGCCCTGTAGTCTTTGGGAAACCCGTAATCAAATTTGACTTTGAGGATGGGCTCTAGCTAAATAACTGTTAGCTGAAGGTGAATGGGTAAGTCGAACTGAAACCTACCGGCTAGAGTTTCGGCTTGATCGATCTTCAGAGTCGGGAAGCTCGGTAAGTCGATGATGGACACAGACGAGGGAGTGCTAGAGAAGATCCTTCGATGAAAGCGAAGTAACTTGATGGGGCTTCGGTCGAGAGAGAAAAAAAAATCCTCAATCCTCAAGCAAAGCGTTGCTGAGAATCGCGTTCGACACCAGGGTAGAGAGGCAAGGAAGGGGGAAAAGAAAGATAACAGTTGATAGGTAATGATGCCTAGCTAGACGCGAGAGAAGTCGTTCGCTAGAGGTAAATCAAGGTCTGATGAGCTCGCGCACTGGCACAAATAGTCGAAAAGACTCGTGCAATCGCCAGTAGAAGTTCTGCTGCTCGGGAATGTATCGTCAGAATGGCAAAGACTTGTTGATGGAGATAGATGTATCTCAAACTTACTCGAAGGATGGATTTCCTTGGACGACAGAGGTTGTTGATGTTTTGACACAGCTTCTTTGAGGTGAGGAAGAAGGGAAAGAGAAGGTTGGGTATGCTCGAGAAAGAACTATTGTTGTTTACCTTTGTGGAAGCTGGTGCCCTCATCGTGGGGCCTAGTTAGATATGCCCCGGGAGAACTTCATTCTGTTTATCGTCATGGAGACGGGTGCTCCCTTCGTAGGGTACATTCGAAGGGGGTTGGACTCGCTGCGGGAGCATCTATTATTGTTCATTTTGATAGAGGCGGGTGCCTTCATCTTTGGGCCTAGTTGGGTATTCTCCGGGAAGAGTTGTTGCAATCTGTCTTTATGGAGGCGGGTGCTCTCGCCATGAAGCTCAGCCTGAGAGACTTAAGCATGACCATGGGGAACTTCGTTCGAATTATTCGATTTCTTCGGGCCAAACGCCACAGTAGTATTACAGATACCAAGACCATCTTGCATAGGATGGCTGAGGTGGGCTGTAGACCACTATGCCCATGCTGTGTGCTCCCGAATTACGGCAGGCAACTCGTCGAAGACCATTCTTACCGGCTAGATACTAGCTTTGTGTTCAAGTACTCCGGTGATATTGTCCTCCAAGGCAGCAGGAAAATTTGGATCGATATATGCCTCCTGAATTTCTGTGGCAACTAAGCTTCACGAAAAGACGACCAGCTTCCACAATCATAGACGACTTTAAGCATTCGGCCTAAGGAAACTTGACTTGCGCACATTTCGATGGATCATTAGAATATCTGAGGACTTCTTGAAGGCACATAGAATCACTACCAGTCTTGCTAGGAGCTGACTTCGTGAGACGGAGAGTCGGTTCTTGATAGAAACTTCCTTGATGTTACATTCATTGATATATATGCTTAGACATCTCTGACAACTATGTGTTGAATCCTATAAAGAATACTCTGATTTATATGGAAGTTAGCTTGAAATATCATACATAGTACTGAAGGTTCTCTTGCTTCGGCCCATCAAAGCCGCCAGAACTGACAAGCCGTTGGGTTTTTACTCGGCTCACCATTCCTTCGACCAGTCACATCAGGCATTTGATGATCCTTAGTTTCTCATACTACATTATAGAAATACTTATCCCAAGGCAAATGTGGATGTTCCGGTAAAAGTAGTCAGGGAAAGAAGAGGGAGCCAACTGTCGACGGTAAAGAGTGATGACGTTACCTAATATTGAGACTAAAGAGAAGTAGTTGGAATCGCGACGAACAGCCATGTCTATTCTACCTTGGGTTACTTCTTCGTCCTAACCCATGGGAGTTACATTCGCTTGGCATATCAGATCCTCCCGACAATATGGCCGAGGCCATGCTCATCTCGGCCGATTGCAGTTTTGAGTGCTGTCAACTCCAAGCCTTGGAACAGGAGAGAAGCAAGGTCGAAGCGAGCCGTTGAGGCAACGCCAGACACTACAGGCGGAGAAGGACGGGGAAGAAGTCAAGAAAGAAGAGACATCAAATGGTGAGCTGGCGGAGACTCCGCCGCCGGACCATGTTTACCGGGGGGCTACCGATTATTTAGCGGGTGCGGGGTGATGCGGGGCCTCCAGCTTCCCCGCCATCCGGTCAAGCCACCCATTCGGGCCGTTGGGCACCCCATCCCGCCGGGCTTGTCCTACCTATAGGTATCCCATGCTAAAAAGCCTAGGGAAGGTAATTAGGTATCCGTACTGTAGAAACAAACGAAACATGAACAGAAAAGATTGGACCAGTTCTCTCGCTTTCATAGGCTCGTTTCAACCCTACCTCAGACACCACCAATGACAGCTCATCCATGCAGACAGCTACCCTTGCACCGGGCAAGCAGCAAAGCTGTAGTACACTAGCGCCGCTCTAGCATGATGCGTTTTCTCCATCTCGCTCTTGTCCCCCCCGCTGCAGTCGGCGCAGATGCACATCATCATCCCCCCCCAAAGTCCCGTAGCTCCCAACTGCAAAGCCGGTAGGCTGCGGGGAAGTCGATCCCAAGAACGAGGAATGAACAGCGTGACCTACCCATACCGCATATTTCCTGCATTGTTCTTTTTTATTCTGCTGTTCATCCAGGTAGACACGGCCTTACCTCGCTCCATTACTCGCTCGCGCCATTCAATCAAATAGACTTCTAGCCGCAAATGAGCGGTCCCGAACCTTGGCGAGCTACGCGCCAGGAGAATACGACATGGACCAGGCACCCCCAGGGACCTCCGGACACTGCAGATGAAAGACTGGATGACGTTCATGCTCTGGCCCTGCACCTATCACGGGCCATCCGCAAAAGTCGCCTAAAAAAACATTTTGCGTGAAAGCCCAATTAGGTAACGGGGACGCAGGAGCTTTCGGGATGAACGGTTGGAGAGCAGGAGACGTCCGTTGCCGCCTTCTAGCGGGGTCGCATATCCCAACTTACACTCTCAGCCAATGTAACGATGCATAACCAGGTCCTTTGATCTGCAAAGCGACACCAAGTATAAAGTCCGCCACCGGGCCATGTCGTGGGCTGTTGTCCAAGCTTCTCTTGCTCTGTTTGCCCGTACTCTGCCAAGCTTGTCAACATGGCGAGAAAGCTTTCTGTCCTCGGACTACTCAGCGCAGTAGCTTCAGCTGCTGTGATCCGCAGAGATTATCCTAGCGACGACGCGCTTTCAAAATGCCCGGGCTACAAGGCTTCCAATGTCCAGCTGTCCTCGACTGGATTGACAGCAGACTTGTCACTGGCCGGTGAAGCATGCAATGCATACGGAACCGATCTGACAGACTTGACTCTGACTGTCGAATATCAAACTGGTGAGTTCCTCGATTTTTTCAAAGCCATCCTGTGTCATTCGTGTGCCTTGTGAACCAATACTCAGACATACTGCAGATACCCGTCTACACGTCAAGATCCAGGATGCCGCAAACCAGGTGTACCAGATCCCCAACTCTGTGTTCCCCCGCCCCGAGGCCACCAGCTTGACCATCGCAGAATCCCAGCTGCAATTCAACTACACCGAGAACCCCTTTTCCTTCAGCGTGAGCCGTTCCGACACCGGCGAGGTTCTCTTCGACACTTCTGGAGCCAACATCGTCTTCGAAAGCCAGTACCTCCGCCTCCGGACCAAGCTGCCCGAGAACCCCAACCTGTACGGTCTGGGCGAGCATTCGGACCCCTTCCGTCTGAACACGACTGACTACATCCGCACGTTGTGGTCTCAGGATTCGTACGGCATTCCCTCTGGTGCCAACTTGTATGGTAACCACCCCGTCTACTACGAGCACCGCAAGAATGGCACACACGGAGTCTTCTTCTTGAACTCCAACGGTATGGACGTCTTCATCAACAAGACGGAGGAGTCTGGGCAATATCTTCAGTACAACACCCTCGGCGGAGTCCTCGACTTCTACTTCGTTTCCGGCCCTTCTCCCATCGAGGTGGCCCAGCAATATGCTCAAATTACCGGCCTGCCAGCCATGATGCCATACTGGGGCCTAGGTTTCCACCAATGCCGTTACGGATACCGCGACGTCTTTGACGTTGCTGAGGTTGTCTACAACTATAGCATCGCCGATATCCCCCTCGAGACCATGTGGACTGACATTGACTACATGGACAGGCGAAGGTAAGCAACGCTCAACCCGCAATGCACTCCTCCAAGGAGACTAACAACCCGTAGAGTGTTCTCTCTCGACCCTGAGCGCTATCCCTTGGCCAAGGTTCGCCAGCTTGTCGACAAGCTCCACGAAAATGATCAGCATTATATCGTCATGGTAGACCCTGCAGTGGCCTACGTCGAATCGCCCACCCTGCAACGCGGCATTGACGACAACATCTGGCTTCTCCGTAGCAACGGTTCCGTCTGGATTGGCGTCGTCTGGCCTGGTGTTACTGTATTCCCTGATTTCTTCGCAGAGAACATCACCTCCTTCTGGAACAACGAGTTTGCGCAATTCTTCTCGGCCGACAAGGGAGTCGACATTGACGCCCTTTGGATCGACATGAACGAGCCGTCAAACTTCCCCTGCTACTTCCCCTGTGACGATCCTTACGGTTCCGCTGTTGGATTCCCTCCCGAGCCACCAGCCGTCCGCGAGAACCCCCGACCTCTCCCCGGCTGGCCTTGCGATTTCCAACCTCCCGGAACCGACTGCGGTAACAATCAGACTAAGCGATCTGATGTCCTCGTCCGGAAGCAGATGTCGCCTAGAATGGTGCCGGCCGGACAGACATTCGACAACCTGGTGCTCGCCGAGAGACAATCATCCGGTGATCAGAAGGGTCTGCCCGACCGTGATCTTCTCTTCCCCAAGTACGCCATCCACAACAAGGCCGCTTGGGACACCGAGTCAAACGCAGCCCGTGGTGGTATTTCTAACAAGACCGTAAACACGGACGTGATCCACCAAAACGGCCTGGCCATGTACGACACTCATAATCTCTACGGCTCCATGATGTCCTCAGCCTCCCGAGTTGCCATGGAAGCCCGCCGCCCAGGTCTTCGCCCCCTCATCATCACCCGCTCCACATTCGCTGGCGTCGGAAAGCATGTAGGCCACTGGCTCGGCGACAACCTTTCCAACTGGCAACAGTACCGCGTCTCCATCTCTCAGCTGATGCAGTTTGCTGCTGTGTACCAGGTACCCATGGTCGGCTCTGATGCTTGCGGTTTCGGCGACAACACCAACGAGCAGCTCTGCGCGCGCTGGGCCGCCCTCGCCGCCTTCTCCTCATTCTACCGTAACCACAACTCCATCGACAGTATCTCGCAGGAGTTTTACCGCTGGGACACGGTGGCTGACAGCGCTCGCAAGGCCATCGCCATCCGCTACCGCCTGCTTGACTACATCTACACTGCCCTGTACCAGCAGACCAAGGACGGTACTCCGCTCATCAACCCGCTCTTCTACCTCTACCCCGAGGACGAGAAGACGTTCGGTCTGGACCTTCAGTACTTCTACGGTGACGCCATTCTCGTCGCCCCCGTGACAGAAGAGAATTCAACTTCAGTTGATGTCTACCTCCCGGACGACGTCTTCTACGACTGGTACACCCACGAGACTATCCAGGGCACCGGTGCCACAATTTCCCTCACAGACAAGGACTACACCACGATCCCGCTCTTCATCCGCGGCGGCACCGTGCTGCCTCTGCGCGCGAACAGCACCATGACGACGAAGCAGCTGCGCGAGGAGAACTTTGAGCTCTTGATCGCGGCTGGCAGGGATGGCACTGCAAAGGGCCAGCTCTATCTTGACGATGGTGTCAGTGAGCAACAGGCGGGTATCACGCTCGTCACCTTTGATTACAAGGACGGCAAGGTTTCCGTGGATGGCGAATTCAAGTACTCGACGCCGCTCAAGGTGTCCAAGGTTACGCTTCTCAGTGGAGGCACTGCGAAGAGGCAGGAGACCATCAAGACGGTTGCTGTCGAGTATGCCTTGACTGGACCTTTCGTGATCGAGATCAACTGAGATGGATGATGGGTCACATGGATGCAGCGTGTCGTCTTTACTTTTCTTCATATATATACTTATTGTATGAATATCTCTAACTTCACTTGCCTACACCATCCACATGATATCTTCCACGACCTCCTCGTCAACTTTCGTGACACTCTCCCCCTAATTGACCGGCACGAAAATGCGGTCAATGTCAGCAACCCATGAAGAATCCGAGCTGGCAATCTTGATGGTGTTTGCAGACCCAGCAGTAAGGCTACAGAACACCGAACTGCTCCCGGGCGTGTTCCCATCAGAAGTCGGCAGGAAGCCAACAGTCTGCGAGACGCCGTTGCACGTCACCGTGCCCCACCGCTGGCTCGTATCGCCATTCAGATGCTTCACCCGCACCGTCGTCTTGCCGGAAGCCTGCACGCTCACCCCGGAGAATGTCACGCTACCGCCGGCCGAGCCGCCAACGTAGCCCGCGGCCGCGGACCCGCTGCACCCCGTGCACGCGACGCTCTTGGCGCCGCCCGCGAGCGTCGCGGACTCGCCCTCATACGATGTCTCGCTGGGCCCCGCGGCCCAGGTACCGGCGGCGACGTTGGGCGTCCAGTTGACGCGGTCGGCGAGGGTGATTGTGGTGCCCGAGATGGCGAGGGGTAGCCAGACGTACGTGCTCCGCATGAGGTTCGTGCTGACCCAGCGGTCGCCCATGTAGATTGCCGTGTCGCCTAGCGGGAGGATGTATGTCGTCTGGCTGGTGTACGTCTTTGAGCCGACGGTGGCGAAGGTAGCCCAAGAGGACCAGGGGCCTGCGAGGGAGGTTGCGTAGGAGTAGACCTTGAAGGAGAGAGTATGTCAGTCTTTGTTTGGAAGTGGGGAGTGGAGGGAGAACGTTACATTGTCGTTCGGGTCCCAGCCGGTAAGCTTGCTTCCAAACATGAAGTAGTATCCGTTCTTCTTCCAGATGGCGGGGGCCTCGATGTGATCGGGCCAGAGGTAGACGGTGCGCGTGACGTTGAGATAATCCGAGGTCAGGGCATCGATTCGGAGACCATTGGGTCGCTGTTGGGTTCAACTCTGTCAGTCTCCGGCTTGTCTTTCACATTCATCCCCCACCGTCAAGATAGCAAGTTGAAGGGGATCCAATGGGTAATCTCAGAACTTACATCCTCAGTCAACAAATACGCAGACCCATCATCATCCTGGAACAACCCAATATCACGACTCTGGAACCCCAAAGGCTGCCAACTGCTAAGATACGTGTACTTGCCGCACACCGTATCGCTCGTCGCGACGCCGATCTTGGCCTCGCCGTAGCTGCTACTGTCAATGTGCATGTACATGACGTACTTCTTCGTCGCGCTGTTGTAAATCACCTTGGGACGCTCGACGACCCGAGACGGTCCCAGGTCGCCCGCCGCCGTGGTGCGCGAGAGTAAAGCGCCGACGTAGGTCCACTCGACGAGGTTGGTCGAGGAATAGCAGTTGATGTTCTGGAAAGCCGACCCTTCGGTCTTGTCTTCGCCTATGAGGTAGTAGGTCGAGCCAACTTTTGTCACGCCGGCGCCGTGGGCTTGGATGTGGCGGCCTGTGTTGGTCTGGATCGTATCATGACATAAATTAGCTGGGTGATTGCCTCTCTGTGAACTTGGAGATGAAGGAAGAAGAATGCTGGAGGGAGAGTGTTTGTTTCTTACCGCTGACCATGTCCCGCCGGAAACGATTTGGAGCGTGGCCTGCACGAGGCCCGCGCCCGCGAGCAGGGAGGCGAGGCCGTTGAACAGACGCATCGTGAAGACACTCAATGCTCTCGTCAAGCCAAAGCGTGTGTAAGTGTGTGTGAACCAATTCAATGGCTTGAAGATTCGCCAACAGACACAAGGAGCCAAGAAACAAAAACGCCCCAAGATCATGGTCCTCCCCCGGTCTTCATATACTTTGCCCTCATACTCCATATTGCCCGTTCGTCCCGGAACACATCAATCGCCAGCCCCATCCGTGAACCATCGCAACGCCGTTGTCCATTCCCAAATTATCCATAGTATCGAATACAACCCACCCTACCTCACATACACCCCCGCCGGCTCCGGGATCCCCATGTCAATCGAATACCGTGTATTCGAGCGCATCTCAGAAGAGCCCTGTCAGTTAAGCTTTCCTAAGCTTTCACAAGCTTTCCTCCAGCCTACTACGGCCTAGTTCCTCCTCGTGTCCCGGTCCCCGTTTTCTCCACGCCGCCGGGGGGGGCAGGCGCCGTCACGATCAAGTGAACGATACTAGAAACGGCTAACTCGGCCGGACAATTAAGAAATCCTTCCAATCGTCCCTCAGCGCTTCCAAAATTCCAAGCCCCAGTTCGGACCGAGAGAGGGAAGAGAAGAGGGGGAGGGGGGGCGAAAGAAGAGTGTTCATGTCACTAATCAACATCATTGTCATGTGCACAACCATCAGCGTCTCCATCGGGAAGCCATACCTTTCTCAATAAGCCTCCGTGCCCGACGCCGACGGTGCCTGGCGTATAATTACGTAGGGGCACCGGTAAGTACGACGATTCAAGGCCAGGGGCAAAGCTAGTTTCCCCGCATTTTGACTGTAACGCCGAACTAGGCGCGCCGATGCGCATCGGGCATCGGCGGATCTACAGGAATCGAGTTCAGGTGAAGCACCGAGGGCTTCGAACTACCGGGCAAGTACCGGGCCCGCTCCGGGTGGCTCTCAAAAGCTTGGTTTGGTGATATGCAACACCACCACGCGGACTGATCATCATCGATAAGCAGAACTCTCTTCCCCGGACTCCTCTTTTGGCCAAGCTCTCGGCTGGCCCGCTCTGCAAAGCTGGGCTGAAGAACATCAGACGAACGGCATAGGACTGATACGGTCGTAGAGAAAACGGGGACCGGGGAGATCGTACAGGCACGGTGCATTGATCTTCGAGATGGTTTCTCTTGTCTTGGCTAAGGTCTTGTCTGCCCTTTTGTTTTCTTGATTCCTTATCCTTTTCCCACAATTGGTGCTAGCACCACGAACTCAACGAGACTGGCTACTCCATCATCGCTAAGCAGGCAAGCTCTGAGCCAGTAAGAGGCAAAGTATGGTCAAAGAGAATGAAAGTCGTTCATGTGTCTCATGTCAGTCGTACCCGATTAAACTCCTTCCAATCGTTGATGACGCCGTAGTATATAAGGTCGAAGGAAAACATCCGCAACGCCCACATCAGTTTCCGTTTTCACACGCTAGCCATCCACTTCCATCTTGTCCTCGGCAGTGTCCTTGGTCTCTGTTGTTTCTTCAACATCCAATTTCGGTTCAGGGTATGCCACCGAGATCGAGTCTTTTGAGTCTCCGCCGATAGGACCACCACCATTGCTAGGGCCGTTTCCGGCACAAAGACGATACTCGCCGTCGTCTTTTCGCTCGATGATACCTTCTTCAAAAGCCCACTTTGCCAGCAGCCGATCAACACCGAGTCGCTGGCCCTCACCCTTCTCCATATGCCTGCCAACATGTTCTGTCCATTCGTCCCAAGAACCAGGCCCTTCAAAGACGACTTGGCAATCTGATTTAGGACATGCCGACCTCTGAGGTGGCGACCGCCGTGTGACGAGGCAAGTAGTCTGCATCTCCTTGACGTGTCCCTCCCACTCAACTTGCAATTTACTGTCTCCTTTGGCAATGGCTTTCTTGATCGCGAAAGGTGCATGCATGCGACGAAGATGTTGGGTGAAGAGATCTTTCCGGTTGAACTCGTTGCCCTTGCCCTCAACGGTGCTCTGCGGGCAGGACGAGCACCGATAGTATTGCAAACAGAGATGTTGGGAAGCAATGTGACGCTTCCACTCATTCTTGGAGCCAAAAGTGCTCGTACAGCCTGCGAAC
This sequence comes from Colletotrichum scovillei, assembly GCF_011075155.1. Taxonomy (NCBI): domain Eukaryota; kingdom Fungi; phylum Ascomycota; class Sordariomycetes; order Glomerellales; family Glomerellaceae; genus Colletotrichum; species Colletotrichum scovillei. Next base: position 2,991,453 of record NW_023336259.1, read on the forward strand.
GAGAAGGCACAAGGGAACGGTCTCGTATGCGCGGCCGCAATATGTTTGCGCAGTGACGACGAATCCTTAAAGGGAGCATGAGTACATAATGTGCACCTCGTCTCTTGCTTCGGTGTCGCTTTCTGCAAGGATCGTCGATGCTTGGCCTTCGCATTGGGTGTACTCATGTCAATCGAATGCATCGTGTCGTCTGCACCAGACTCATTCGCATCGTGGGATGACCCGGTATCCTCGTGGTTTGCAGGCATCGCTCCATCAGGCAGAGTCGTACGTTGCCGCTCCACGGCTGGCGGTGCCTCATCGCTCAAGTGGCGAACATGGCTGAGAGCTTTCAGCTGCTCTGCCGCTTCCTGCATCTCAGCCGAATCCTCAACATCGTCCTTGCCATCAACAACTGCGGCAGCAGCGGCAGCTGCTGCAAACGGCACGCTGGCCGGCGTGGTTTCGACGCGGTTCGCCGTTTCATGGAAAGATGCGTCTTTGCTGTCTAATGAGCGCTGGTGCATAGATGGTGTACTTGCCGCCAGCTCTCGCGCTTCCAACAAGATGCGTCCGTCCTCGACTTCCTTTGCTGTTGCTTTAGGGATCCCGGCAGAGCCTTTGAGCTTCTGGTACAGGTGGATCATGTTATGCGATGTGATGTATCCCAGGAAACAGCAGACCTTATCATGCTGTACGACGTTCCATATTGAATGGGGCATTGATATTAGAAGCATGGTGGGCGGACCGAGAAACATTCCCTCAACCTCAATCTTGGCAGCTAAGGGCGGCGTGTTGTGAAGCCAGCCATTGAAGAAAGACATGTCTGGACTGGCATCTCCAACGAATGTGGTGCACACAAGCACTCGTGGCTCATCGAAACGTAGATCAGCAACCGACTCAGGGTCAATGAGCTGGTCTTCGCGCACAGCCCTCGATAGTGATTCCCCATCAGCCCCATTGCGCGGCGATTGCTGTTGACCCGCCCGAGCAGGCAAGGGAGCTAAGCTCAAACTCTGACCTTTTCCAGGTGTAAGGGTGAAGCAAATGGGAAGTTGTGGTGATGGTGGCGGAGTTTTGCTGGCACCGTTTGTGAGTTTAGCTGCTTGTGCGGTTTCCTGCTGCCTCAGCTGGACAATCTCCTCGTGTAGCCTCGGTACACTGAATGGTCTGCCCGCGATGCTCAGCTTGTGCAAAGCTTCAATCAGGTGATATGTGAAGGATTTGCCCGCAGCCTCTCTGGGATTCTGCTCAGGACCACCAGCTGCAATGGCTTGCTTGATGCCATGGCTTCCAGACACGGGTATATCACGAACGGAGCAGGCGTCGAGCAACAACAGAATATCGGACTGGGCATCTTCAAACAGGCAGCGTACACCATCCCACTTGAGCTTTGCGGCATCTTCTCGGGTGTTGCTATGGAAGGGCGGTCAGAAGGGTATGGAGATGTGTTTGGCAGTAGATTCTCGACTCACCAAGCCCAGTAGAGCTGGTTATCTGATCCAACATATGCATAGCCGGCGTAGTATATGATCAGCAAGTGATTTGGTCGGGCATGTTCGAGAAAAGAAGCCATCTGAACCCCAAGCTTGATGCTGGGGTTGGGTACGGTCGGGATGGCCCATCGATTCGTCTGGTAGTTGTATCGGTCTCGTAGTATGTTTTCCAAAGCCGTCAAATCAGCCTCGACCGATGTATCCTCCTCCCAGCGCAGTAAAAGCACAGAAACGCTATCGTAGGGTGCGCGCTCGGTTTGGCGCTGGATCAGCATGGCAGCATCTTGAAGATGCCTCGCGAAGGATTCGAAGTCATGGCGTTCGGCTGGAGGGGCCTCCTGGGTTGGGTGCTGCTGAGGCTGAATGGGTTCAAAAGACGGTTAATTCCAGCAGCTCAAATCAAGCTACGGGAGCGCAGAACAGAATCCTCACCGATTCATGGGGGAAAGGAGCCGGTTGTGTGGTGTGATTTGACGGCGACTCCTTTGGCATAAGCCGCCGCTTCTTGGATGGCTGGGGTTGTTCCATCTACAGTTGTCAATGGGAAGACAATTTGTACAAACGCGGTTTGGAATTGAGTTGCGTTATGATCATGGAGGCGCTCAATGGAGGGGGAAAGTTTTGGGAGACAAGCACTGGGGGAATTGGGCGATGGCTGAATTGTCGTGGGCAGTGATAATTGGGGGGGTCAGAAGAGGTACCGAGGACGTCTACATACAGCCTCGTTGCGGGAGAAAGACAGGAAAGAGGTGGAAAGGCTCTGGGCCGATCCTGCCTCTTCTGCGACGGGCCAATCAAGGCTCATCAGGTACTCGCTGGTGGTCCGTGCAGCAAGGCGGGCAGAAGTGAGAGTGGAGCACACTGGAGCTTCCTTCCTTCACCTTGCGCCGGCGGTGACTTCTCTCCGACACTGAGATGCACCTCACTCAACCACTAACTCCCCCCCCCATCATGTCATGAAGCGTTATCCTGTCTCCCTGCTTACAATGGCTTCATCAACTGTTCCTGGCTGAGTCCTTTTCTGTCTGGTCCAATCTCGGCTCACTCCAATCTGGTAATTCCGCCAATCTCAAAACCATGGCGGCCACATTTCTCACCTTGCGCAGACATCAAACATCCCCGTCACTCGTCCTCCATGTATGTTCTTGGGCAACCTGTAAGGAAGGTATTAGGTATACAACTCATGCAGATTGACTGGGCTGAGTATACTACCTCGCGTGTGTGAGGTGTGAGTGTGTGTGGTGTCTGCCCGGTGAGTGTAGTGTACTAAGGTATGTAATGTGTGTGTGTGCCCCTCATTCCGCCGCCGCCGCCGCCTCGACTGCCCCTCCCTCCCTCACACGCCTTTGCCGTGCTGCTAGGCGTCCAAAAAGACCTGATAACTGGTCTCTTTCATGCACCCTGCCTGAATCACTGCCATTTACTGGTGCCACCTGTACAACCTTGTGCTGCAAGGCAGCTCCGTTGGGCATGCCTCGGACGTCCAAGGCCACGCCAGTCCGTTCACTCACATCTCACTCCCATCACTCACCCACTCACTCACGCCCATCTCCCGCAGTTCCTCAAGGTCATTCTGAGCTTTGGTTATGTTCTCTCAAGGTCACGAAGCCCAGCGAGAAGATGATGGCGTTTAGCACGGATACAGCTTCGATACAATTGACTTTTGACGTCGGGCGTGTTTATGGACCTGAGCTGGCCTGGTCACGGCACCTGCCACCTGTCATCCGTCACACATCTCATCCCTTATCATCATTGGATTCATGCCCATCTAAATTCGTCTGTCTGTCTGTCTGTCTGTCTGTCTGTCTGTCTGTCTGTGTCTTGTCAACCACTGCAGCACAATACCAATCGGTGCTACCGCCGCCACACACGAGGCGTGGCAGCCCAGTCAGGTCGGCTAATGTAGTCTGACGGTCGACCGGCGAATAGCGCCGCAGCGCCGCGAGGTCCGCCAGAGGGAATCTGTCAAGTCCAGGCTTGGGTTGACCGACAGACTGGGCAGCGTGGCAGCATGGTAGCATAACAATGGCGAAAGACAGAACACTTTTTGCTTGGCTGGTTCCCAAGTTACACTTTCTACCCGCGTCGGAAGGCATGGCTGCAGGCCTCTAGTCCCACCACATCAGACCCTTTTCACCTTCCTCACTCCATCCCCCTTTGCTGCTGGCCAATTGAGCTCGCACGATCGAGTCTCAGCGGCTTCCATTGCATCCGCCTCCTATCGGCTGTTTTGCTCCGTCAGCTACACTTCCCAGACGCGTTGCGCTATTGGGCCTCATCGTCCGCCTCCGCGTTGTGGAGGACATCCACACCGTGTAACACATTTCCCCGCGTCGCAGAGCTCAGGCAGGCTACCTACCTTATATATAGGGATGCTCTACTACCTCTGGACTTCAATTCTCCATCGCGTTCTTAGGACTGCGTCTAGGTACTGCCGCACATACACCAAGAAGCCCCAGCAGCTTGGCCTCATGCCACCAAATGCATCCCAGGCCTCGGTAATTGATGATCTGAATGGAGGGCCCTCCCTGGTAGCAGGGAATACAGCTGTCGGGGACTGGGAGCTTATACATGCGCGGGATCATGCAATATTGATATACGCATGTAGCCAAGTCCAGGCCGTGAAGCAATGCCAGTAGCGTAAAGAAGTCGCAAAGGGCATGGTGGAAATTAGGATTCATCTCATCATCCGCGCCTGAGACCATCGCAATTGCGGCGGCAAGACTCAGACGAATTGTCGCAAATCTACGTTGCCTTCTTACACATGCTATCTTAACTTGTAGGGCCCGTCACCTAGTCAGATACTATGTGGATGTGTTTGTTCCAGGCATGAGGAATGGTTTCCCAAATTGAAGCAGGCCGGGCATGGACTTGGCTACAGACTCGATAGGGAGGGTCTTTACGGCTTGATGACCTGTTGAAGGTACAATATTCTCCAGCTTGCCTCTGTCCGTTCTCTTCGCTACCGACCTGGGTCCATTAAAAACATTGCTGAGGTCAACAGTTGTGGGAGCTCCGGGCGTGGCTTGCCCCGAGCCGACAAGTGGGCCCCGAGCAAGGAGGCAGCCGGCGTTTGTCGATCCGTTCTCTCCGGGTTCTCCCAGCCTCTTGTTCATTGCTGGTCGAGAACGCCGAATGTGATGAACAGCACGCCGGCCCCGAGGACCTCATGGGATGATGGGATCTTCTGCCCCACCATGATTTGGCCGCTGGCGTGCCTAGGTTGCAGTAAATAACCGGTTGACGACAGTGTTCCAAGGAAGGAGCTTGGAGACACGGAAGACGCCCACAGTCGAGGTAGTCAAGTCGGATGAGAAGGACAATTTTCTCAACACGATGACCGAAGTAAGAGTCTGCGTCTGAAAAGATAAACGGTGGCGAACACAAGTGACGAAAGCAGAAAGCCAACCCTTGATACGGCACGGAGGGCCCGGTCAAGGATCACGGCATTCGGTGTGCGGGCCGCCTGGAATGGACTTTGCCAGTCCACAAGCCCTCGAGACTCTTGGAGTCGGGCATGAATGGGCCTCCGAAGAGGCGTTGACCAACTTTCCCATCGAGTTGGTGAAGCCTTTTCTCTCGTGCCTCTGAAATAAACCCAGCAAATGAGCGGGTTGGGATTCTATTGCCAAGAAGCACTATCAAAAACCGTTCCAGGAATCGACAACCAGGAGAACCGTGTTTCGTCACGCGAGCGCTTCCAAGTGGCGACAAAGACTCTGAACACTGAAGTTCGAAGGCTCCAAGAGCGAGACTGACGAGTGAGAGAGTTGGGAACTTGCCCAAGTCTTGCACAGCCACGCGGGAATGAGGCTTCGAGCTTTCTAGTTGGGCAAGAAGGAAACACCATAACCAATCAAGATCTTGGTCCGGTGGGTTTTCTCAACGCTCGAGGTGGGAGCTAGCGCAGCCAGGCGGCACATGCAAAGCTGAAAGCTGATGGCACTGCTGACGTATGGGTGTGGTCATCCGAAGGGGTCCCCTGTCCGCATCAGTAGCGAGTGTGGGAATACTACTGTACGGAGTGCGCAGTAGTCACTGGGATACTGCTGGCAAGTTCTCGTGAGTGGTGACAGGCTAACAGCTGCTGCTTCGCTGCAAGTGAGAAACGCATGTTATCGTTTGTTTTGCAGCCGAGTCAAATGGGAAAAATCCAGAAGACGATTTCCATCGACAAAGAGGCTTCGACTGAATATACATCGGACATGGCGAATAAACAGTTGCTTAGACGCGGGGAAGACTGTGCTGCTGCTGCTCTTCTGTGGCCAGAAACAAGCCAAGGCCGTGGCAGCACGAGCATGTCATCGGGGCCCAAAGTGGCCGAAGATCTGGTGGGGCACTTCCGCACCTCAAACCATGGGTAATGGTAATAGAAGATTGTTGAGTGTTTGTCGGCCTCGGCCTCCGCTCGGAACCTGTGACTTTGAGGTCTTTTGGTTCTTTTGAAGGGACCATCTCGAGAGAGTGGGGCGTCTGTCAGGGCAGACGGCAGTGCGGCAGAGGCAGAGGCAGTATCCGCACCCATGAACTGCTGCGGCGCTGTTGCGTGGGTACTCGCAGTGTAGGTTTGACGGCCTCGATTGGAGTTGTCACGAAAAGAGAGGTTCGAGAATGGTTCTGGCTCTAGTGCAGGTTCCCGGGATCCTCCAACAAGGAACATGGCCTCAAAGCCTAATGGAAGGCCCCCAAAGTTGCAGGTCCCGGGAGAGTCGTGGGCGGACGGTCGGTTTCAAAGGCCGCGATTGGGCGAGGTTCGCAAGTATACGGGATTGCGTGGAGTGGGAAACATTGTGCGTCCCTGCGGTTTCGTTTCGGCTACAGTATAGACAGGCAAGGTACTGGCTGCGAGACTGCTGTGCTGCCGTAACTTGCTAGCCTATTGAGCCGTGTATCTGCCTCGCGACCTGCCTCGGGGTATCTGTCGCGTTTGCAGGAGTCTTGATTCGTCTGGTTCGTCTTGGGATGTCATCTTTGGTATGTACCGGGAGGCCTGGACCGACTGACTGTCCGTGAAGACTTGGATAGGATACTCGTAAGTTGCGATAGGCGAGATATGGGAACAATAGGCAATGTCGTCTTTTGTATACTTGGCTTACCTTACCAACCTTACCCTGGGTAAAGTACAGACAGCAGATTCTCTTGCGTTTGTGGTCAGAACATGAGCGTGGCCGTTCGCTCTCTCTCTCTCTCTCTCTCTCTCTCTCTCTCTCTCTGATAAATGAGAAAGAATGATGCAGAAATGGCAGAGGAAAGAAGGACCAAACTTCCATCCGACCTTCCCATCCCGTCGTCCCGAGGCAGGTGCACCACCTTACCTTAGAGGGGTATCTTGGACCTTCCATCCCACTACCCAGTCTCTCTTTCCATCTCCCACTTTTATTATTTGCCTCTCACTACCTTACATTCTCTTGCCGGTGCTCCCGATTTCCTTTTTCACTTCGCATCGGCGCCCTCACAAACTCGAACAGAGATTGAGAGCAGCAAAGATATCACCTTCCCATTACCTCGATTTCGCCGTGTTGCAAAAGCGCAGCCACGTCGGAGCTCTACGGTCCAGGTACCCCTCAGTGCCTCATCAAAGAGAAGATCCTAACCTAGTTGATCTCACTCCCGCCTCCCACTCGCTGACACCACAAGGGGAGGGAGCCAGGACACTGGGCCTAGGAGCAACGGCGGCCTTCCATTCGTGCCCATCCTCAAGTCGCTAAAATACCCTGGGCCATTTCTAAATTAGCTACTGTGGCGTCACACGCAGTCGCGGACTCTGAGGTCGAATACAGGTTCTCGCTGGGGTTTTGCTCCCCGCCGCCATCGCCATCGCAATCGCTACCAGCCGACCATCTTCAGACTTTCGCCCATCTTCCAGCCCAAGCTGCGAATGCGACTACATACATTCTGCTAATCATCGGTAGAGTGACCACAAGTGGTGAGTCCATCCTCCACAAAGTGGGCAAGTGACAGAGTTGGCCAAGACCCCATCCGAGTGGATGGTGCAGGGCGCAAGCCGTTTCTTTGCGTCACCCTCCCACTCGTGATCAGGCCTTGTACTTGTATTCGTGGGTGGGCGGTGGATTATTACCATCTGCACTTTGCCTTACCCGCCTTGCCTTGCTTTGCCTAAACTAATTACCTACTTACACACTTGCACCTACAGTACTAGTCCATCTTCTCCGAAATTCCTAATTTTCGCATCTCGCAGAAAACAACACCCCCTCTGCAAAAAACCAAACACTTTGCGACCGCCAAACAGACCTTTCTCAACGACAACCGATACCCCACACCAATATCAAGAAGCCCAGTGGACCGCGACCAAGCCAGCTTACTCACGAGAGCTTGCCCAGATCATGGACTCCAATGGGGTCAGGAGGAGGGACACCACAAAGGGCCCTCCCCTACGCATCCTGTCTCTAGGTAAGCAAAGTGAAGCAGACCGGCCACTTTCGCGACACCCAAATCGCGCGCAAAACCCGCGAAATTGGCCCGGAAGCGCTCATGCACTCGACTAACATGCCTATGACAGATGGCGGAGGAGTCCGCGGTTATTCCATGTTTATCATTCTCCAAGAACTCATGCACCGCACCTTTGTCGAAATCGAGGGGAGAGCCCCGCGGCGAAACGAAATCCCTCGGCCTTGCGATCATTTCGACCTCATCGTAGGAACCGGTACCGGCGGTCTTATAGCCCTAATGCTCGGTCGATTGCGCCTTGATCTAGAGCAGTGCAAGGAACTTTACGTTAGGTTGACGCGCATGGTCTTCGAAACCGACAAAACTATCGCCGGCATTCCCTACCGCTCGACCCTCTTCAAGGCCTCCAAGCTTGAGGAGGCTATCAAGGAGGCTGTGAGGGAGCACACAGTGTATCAAAAAGAGGGCAATGATGGCACCGAGAACGATGTTCTCAGCCCTCTCAGCGGCTACAACACCTCAAATCCCCGAAGGCATGCAAGCAACGCCAGCACTGTCAGCTTCAGCGCACGTAGTCCCCAGGCTCAGATGGCACGCCCTGCCTTCAACTCGCGGTACGGTGACCCAAACGCGAGACTTTACGACGCAAGGGAGAACAGGACTAAAACGTACGTCTTTACCTACTGACTGCCGGTACTCTACTAGGCACGTAGCAACGCGCTTTGAACTGACATTCCCCTTCAGCGCCGTCTTGGCAATGTACAAAGGTTCCCGCAAGGGCAACCCCGCCGCCGTACTGCGATCCTACGATTCGAGAAGAGAGCCTCCGCCAGAGTTCGACTGCAAGATCTGGCAGGCTGGACGGGCGACATGTGCGATCGGCCTAGCCTTCAAGCCCATTCAAATCGGGCAGTCTGTTTTTCACGATGACGGTGGCGGCACCTTCAACCCTTCTCCCGAGGCTCTTGACGAAGCCGTAGTAAACGAATGGCCGGGTCGCGAAGTCGGCGTGTTTCTCAGCGTTGGTACCGGCAGACGGCCCAAAGGAAGTGATGCAAACTCCCAGATGTGGTACGAAGGTTTCCTGGGAGAGTTTGCGGAAGCTCGCCGGAAGCTTATCTCCAAGATTGAGGGATGTGAGGCTATCCACGAGCAAATGAGGAAAGAGCACTTACTGAAGCGGAACGTCAACGTCGAAAACTACTACCGTCTTAATGTGGAGGTTGGCGTCGGCGAGTTTGGTATGAACGAATGGCATCGCCTGGCCGAAATCAGCACGAGCACACGGCAGTACTTGAGGCGGGAGGTCGAGCAGAAAATGATTCAAGGTGCCTCTGCGAAGATGGCCAAGATTCACAAAGCGAACATTAGGTTCTCACGGCTACCAGAAGTCCCTGAACTGGTCAAGTCAAACTCGGAGACGACTGAACCAATGTCTTTCGCGGTGGAATTGCCAGCCGAGATTCCTACATCGTGGCCGCCGCATAACACACCGCCCAGCCGTCAGTCTTACGAATCTGGCTCTGAGCACTTGCACATTCCCTCACCAATGAGTCCTTCTCCAAGAAGTTCCGGCGAACGGCTGCAACCATCGTCGTCACCACGGCCCGAGCAACGGCCCCTACCTCCGGCAAAGGACGATGAGATTGACAGGCTTCTTGTCACTGCGCCCACTCCAGCGCAGTATCGCTACGCAGCAGGCGCTGATAAGATTGCCATCATGAGCCCGGATGAACACCCACGATGGCAGAACCAGCCTTACAGTAACGGTCCGGTCCAACAATCACAACAGTCACAGCGTATTCCACCACCGCTGCCTCCCAAAACACCACTCCCGGAACATCAGGCAGCCGGAGGCCGCCGTCCTGTTAGCTCATCGCCCCTACCCTATCCAGTAGATGACGAGCCTCCACCAGTGAACATGGCTAGGAAACCGGATTACCGCGGGAGGTAAACGAAGGAAAGGTCGATTGAATACCCCATTTCTCCACATGAGAGCACTCGGAGCGCAGTAATACCATCAGGGAAGCGGATATCAAGCTGGTTTATGAGGCTCTGTTTCTTCAAGAGCATACAGCAAAAGGGAGTTCTTTTCGGGAAACGAATCAGGTTTTTGGGGGTTTTAGTTATCGCCCCATCTACCCTATCAAGCTGGATGACGAGCCTCCACCAGTGAACGAATCATTAGGAAACGCGCGATTACCGCAGTGGTGGCACAGCAACCGAATGAAATAATGGTCACGCTTAGACATCACCCTTACTCACTCTGCAGCACAGCGCTCGCCACCTTCGCTTCCTGGCGGTGGCGAGAACCCGAGAACTCGGTCGGCTAGTGGGTCACTACGTCACGGCGGAGTGGGCCCTGCTGATCGCGAACCGGCCTTAAGCTTAAAAGGCACGTTCCCCTGAGCTTGCCAAAACGTCCTTATTCCCATTGATTTTCCGTCTGATTTATTGACCTCGATTCGTTTTTGATATGCTGGAACTTCAGTTCTCTTGGAAATCTCGCTGCGGACTCTGACAGACTCTGACAAACCAAAAGCTCACGATTTGGGCTCGAGAATGAAGGTACAGCCGTCGACACAGCTTCGAATTTACTACCTACCTTAGTCCACCTCATCTACGTATAATGGCGTACGCACGACATTCAGCTAGCCAACGAGGCTTTTTCCAGGCTCGCCGCCCATGGCGCCGTACCAACGTTGTCAAAGCAAATGTGAACAGCCACGGGGGGGATGCCAATGTCTCATTGATGTTCGTCTCGTTCCTCCCTGCCCCCCTTACCCACGGTTCGCATCACAGACCAAAGTAAGAACCGAGGCGAGATGGAGTTTTTCGAAGCATTGGGAAGCCCCCAGGAATGCTACTTCAACTAGCCCAACCGAGACATTTGGGGGCCGGCAGCGGGCTTCTATAGGCACGTTTTACGAAGCCATGTCTCTATGAACACGTTTTACAGAAATTCATCCCTCACTTCTTGCTTTTTTGGTGCGCCACGGACAGGGCTGACGAATTCCACAGGGCACCTCACTGAATAATGGAGGTTCCCAAGGGCGCTAGCTCTGCCTTAGTGGGAGGCCTGGCCTAGCCCTTCTTGGCTCCTGCTGTAGCTGAGCAGTTCGTTCCTTTGGCGACGTCGATTAAGTTTGAGGTCTCTAAATCCACGAGATTGGGCAGAAGCTACGCATCGTGGGCTCACTTCAGCTGTCCGAATTAGGACACGCATGTTTTGTGCTAGCGCACTTGCTTGATTGCGGCTGCATCGTTTCGTCACAATGTGGGCGTCACATTCCCCAGCATGGAGAAGGCTTCCGCGTATGTTTGTCACGAAGTCCGGCACATCGAACTGGCTCAACCGTTTTTCGCACACTGGCGAACCATCGGCTGCTCTTTGGGTCCGCATTCTCGAACTTGAGAGTCCGCCTCGGGCTTCACCGAAAGCGGGCCGTTGGAAAGACTGTCTGAGCCTATCGCTCTGTTTCGCCGGCTAATTCCATCCTCCAACTTGACGTCACAATGCCGCATCGACTCCATCTCCCAAGTGGTATGGTATTACAAGGACAAGTGTCCAGCCTCTTTTTGACAAGGCTCGAGCATGACAAGTCGCCAGCGATGGGGCTTGTGCTTCATCAGTTAAGCCGTTTCTGCGGTCAGCGTATGGCTGACAGGATTACTGCTGCCCAGTGGCTTGATTATCCGGTCCCTGGACGATTCGAAAAGGTAGCATCTATCGCAATTATTGATAGCGGTCAAGAGATACTCGCGGCAGCGACGGGGAGTGTTGAGCGGGGCATATCCTTTTGCACAGCAATTACTCACAGTCTCTATGTGTCCAGACCGGATCTCACCAGGCTCGATCCGATGTGTCGACATCGATACATTAGCTGTGTCCCACGGAAATTCCATGGAACCGACTGGCCCATGTACGCCCTCTCTCTCTCTCTCTCTCTCTCTCTCTCCAGCGAGCAAAACCTTGAACCATCACACTACCGCTTCCTGGGTTTGGGCTCTCGCACTAGTGGGGAAGCTAGTGCACATCAATCAAACCCCAAGAAAGAAACAGAGGGCTGGTTTGTGGCTTTTCCTCAGCCCAGCTCGATCCAAGGAAGCTCTCCCCATGACGCTAGACCAAACGTGTCAAAACCCGACGACCTGCAGCTCAGACAAAGCCTCCTTTCTCATTTGATCTGGCTTCGACAATGTCCTATTGCTCTTTTCTCCGATTTGTTTATAAGTCAGCCTTACCAGGTACTATTCAACCAGATTCTCGGGTCCAAAGTCACGTCATGTTTGATACCGCGTCGCCGCCGTCGATCTGCTCGAAAGGTGGAACAAAAACAAGTATCTCAGAAACGGATGCTCTGCGGAAGACGAAAGGGGGGAGCAGTAGCAGCAGAAGCAGCCGCCGCCTCCGCCGCCTTCGTGCCGTTTTCAGACGATGTCCGAAGGCTCGCAGCAGCAGCGGGCGTCACGGAACGCAGCACGCGCCGAGAGGACGACAACGTCCTGCGGGGAGTGCAGACGGAGGAAGCAGAAGGCACGTACACCTACAACTTGAGACTTCTTTCCTTTAGCTGTTTACACTGTTTGTCGGTATCAAGTGTTGGCTAATCGCTCACGAGATATGCAAAGAGGCGTCTTTGCTTCGTCTTGGGCCCTCATATCCAAGGACCCTAAGACTAATTCTGATACAGTGTGACCAAGGTCAGCCATGTAGCAACTGCCTCCGTCGTTTTCCTCAACCAGTATGCGAGTACCGCGTAGGCAAGTAAGTCTGAGCTACCGCCCTCGTCACCGTTCCCTCCTGCCAGATCTACGGCTGCTATCACAATGTTGTACATGATCTAATCCCACAGCAGTCGCATACCGGGAACTTCTACCTTCTTGACACCAGCAAGGGCAGGAGGTCGTGGTCCTTTTCTTTCAACACTACCAGGAGTAAGCTCTCCCCTGATACAAGCGTCTCAGTCAGCAAGACCGCTCGGGAGTCCTTCTATCGCTGGCTGGGCTGTATCAGGTATTTCGACGTCACATCCAAGTCCAGGCTCGGAACCGGCAACATATCAATCTACGCTTGGAGCACATCGATCAGAGGCAGAGCTCCTCAACAGCGATGCAGAATGTCTTCCACCGTCAGTCTCGTGGCTTCCATTGGCCAACCCCGATCGTAGTATACTAGATGTCGATATCTTCCAAGCATCGCAGCAAGTCTTGTCACATCGATTAGCAGTCCCAAAGTTGATTTTTGACAACTTTGAAACAGCCCATGACGAAGACGACACTCCGCAGCATGGACAGAGTCCTGGACCTTGGTCACGTCCAGCAGAGTCAAGGGTACAATTCCCGGAGCGACCAGCCAGCGGTATTGACGAGCAAATAGCACTTTTACCTGTGGATCAAAGCCCCTTGAACAAGAAATTGCTTAGACTGTGTAAGTGGAAACAGCCCCTGATCTGCCAAAGCCATGATCCTGATATGCGAGTACAGACATCGCCGTTCTCTCTCGATTCAAAGCCTCTATCAATGGCGACCCGAGCCCCAACAATCCTTTTATACGTTATTACTCCCCCTTCTGCCTTCAAGATCCTCTAGTGATGCGGATCATTCTCTATACCTCAGCCTGCTTCCTCCACGAGACTGGGGATGTACGGACAGATGTCCTGCGGACTTACAAAGGCCAAGCCATCGCTATGCTCAACGAAAGCCTGACCACGGACAACAGCAAGAGCACGGGGTCAAACACCGCCGCGTTGACCGCAACAGACGCAAACAGTTCAACCACACCGGCAATTCAAAAGCCCGGCGATGCGGCCATCGCCGGCGTCATTCAGCTCACCGTGGCTGAGTGGTACTGGGGCGAGTCGGACCAGGACCTAAGGTACCACCTCATGGGCTTGCGAGATATGATCAGAGTGCGCGGCGGCTTCAATCAGCTCGGCATGGACGGCCTCTTGGCGAAAAACGCTATCGTGTGCGTAGACATTTTCTGCTGTCCTGATTTCTGCATATTCTCTGGGTTGACCTTGTTGCGACTTTGATTATACCTTTGACGATTGATGTTTGCCTTTGTCGTGTGCTCATGAATGCTACTCATTTATTCGCGTGTCTGTACGTTTTGTATATTTTACTTGCCGCATTCTTACTACGTCCTTTATTTTGCTTTTCCGGTATTTTTCTCGTACGCAGTATCTTCCGCCCTATTTACCATGTTTCCATTTGTCCGTCCGACCCTCTCTGGTCTTATTTTCGCTCTAGGCCTTGACTCTTGACTCGTTTGACTCGCGAACGGATCCTCTTTCAACAAACGATATGCCCGTCTGGCTCGTCTTTACCTTCCCGATGAACTGACTCATATGCACAGTCACGATGTCTCCATATCCCTCGCCCACGAGAACAGCCCACTGCTACTGACTCTGTCGCCTTCGGACGACGACCGTAAAGGCGGAGGAAGCGGATGCAAAGGGTCGACGGAGTCAGCGACAGCAGGAGGAGCGGCAAATTCTACACGTCGGGTCTTGGCGACGGCGTACGCTTTCGTCGACCCTATAAAGGACGTCCCCCTCCGCATGGCGAATCTATCGCCCATGGTGATACATCTACCGAGCAGCGGATCACTCCCGTCTTTCTCCGATTGCGCCACGAGTCTGCGCATCCACCCGGCGACGGCCTCGATACTCGACAATGTGAAGTACCTTCTTAGCGTCGTCGACGCGATTTATGATGAATCGACGACATCAGCAACGACAAACTCAGCCTCACTGAAGGCCCGAGCGATGGGGAAGTACATGTATGAACATATCAGCAGTCTTCATTCAACCATACCTGGACATCGCCAAAGTTTGTCCTCAGATCCTCCGACTCGAACGAATTCACCACCCGCAAGCAATTATTCCGCCGCCTTCGATGGAGAGTCCATACGGAGCGGGAGTATGTCTAGCACAGGTACGGCCGCCGGACCTGGCTCCGTTGGCCCGGGCCGATCACCTTCGGGCCCGAATTCCGACTCCACGACATCCGAATGGTCGTCAACCAAGTCACATACCCGAGACGCTAGCGATTCTCCGGCGAGTCCTCGATCCGCATACCACCACCAGCAGAGTCCGGACTTCATGTACCAGGTTATCCGAATGACAGCGTTACTCTACACGCGGGCCGTCATGACCCGGACGCCGCTGAGCGGGACATGCACGGAATCAGAATTTCTGCAGATCTGGACGACGACATGGCGTGTACCCCTGTCGACATGGAACGACACGGTGGGCATCTTTCACTGGATTATGCTGGCTATCGCGCCGGCATGCCACCGGACGCCGCATGCGCGCTTTGTGAAAAACATGTTAACGATCAGCACCCTCACGCTCGGAGTGGAAAACTGGGCAATGGCTATGGGTGCCGCGTCGACTGGCATGCGGCTGCAGCATTGGCTCGAGGGCCAAGACATGGGAGAGCAGGAGGAGAGGGAGGAGTAGAGGAGGAGAGGGATGGAGCGGCATCCAGCAAGAGGAGGACGGCGCTCCGGGCGCGAAGAGCGGTGAGTGGGTGTGTAGCCAAGAAACACTCGACGATTGCTGAAGAGACTCCTCCTTTGTAGTGGAGAGACTCCGTTCCCGCAAAGTCATGGATATTGCTGGACACGTCGAGACACGGCCGCATATTGCAGGTCACAAAACCCGACAACGAAGGAAAACAATTCCCTCCATCGTCGAGGTGTGAAGGACGGGGCCACTGGCAAAAGCAGATTACTGCGTTCTGCGTCGAGAATGACAACCCATAAGCGTAACGTCTGCGACAACAACAAACCTGCAATTCTCGGGGATTTGCAAGACTTCAACTTGCCACGAGGTGGTGAAGAAGGCGACGCTGCCGGCGGCAACACCGTAGCGCAGCGGTCTCTTCTCAGGGGTCAGCTTGCTGCTGGGAGCTACTGCATAAAGGTAGCATTGGGAGAGGAAAAAAAGAACAGACAGGGGGCAAGAAGGCCTACGGACAGGGCAACTGCCCCAGAGGGGGGGGGGGGGGACTTAATATATGGCAGGGTACAAGGGAGGTGGTTTTTGTGGCATCACGACAATTGTGCAAGAAACAGTAACTTCGTACCTGGGCCATAACGTCGTCATTTCCAAATGCCCATCAACAATCCCTACGATCCGACTTCCGAAATTACTCCTGGGGAAAGCGCTTGCACCTTCCGCTGGCAGAGTTCGACCAAAGACCAGGATTAAGACGAGCGAGCATCAAGAGGGTGGGAACGAGGGAGGGTACTGGGGGAGAGGCTGGCCTGCTGCAATGCTGCGGCCTCGAACTCTAAAGAGTGGGTGACGATTCAAAGTCCCCTCCTCTTGCTGCTCCTCTCCCCCATAGCAGGGTGTGTATAGTGTTCCAGTTTGCGGAACCGTCCCAGCAGCGGGCGCCCAGCAGACTATTTCTCTCCTGACACTCTTGTGGTTGATACAACGCTGCCCACGTTTTTGACGGCAACATGTAACTCGCGACGGCCGGGATGGGCAGCGTTCGAGGCCCCCATGAAACGGGCGACCATGCTGCAAGAGAGAAGTCGCAGAGAAGTGCGATGCCGGGCGGTTGTCCGTTCACTTTGCCGGAAGCCACGTGGACGTGCCAGAAGCTGCACTGAAGAACCCTAAACCGTTTGTACGCCCCTTTCCCGTTCGACCGCTTCCCCGGGAAACGATACGCTCGTACGGATACGCTATCTGTCGAAGCGAGGTTGCCTTCGTGCGTCTGAAGTGGTATCCGTACTGCAAAGGGCCGGTTCTGGCTGACCGACAAACGGTAGAACGGAAGAATGAATGGCAAACTCCAGCTCAACCACGGATATCACAAACCCCGTATGCGGAAGTGAGACACGCATCCTCCGGTACACGGTACAGAGCGACTGGCGGATTCGGGACGGTGGTTGGCGAGTGGAGAGGAAGCACTCCCGAACCCGTCCATACGTAGCATCCGCACTCTCTGCCGGGGCAGCGGCTGGGCTGGGTCCTTTTGACGGTTGGACTCTGAAGTGTAACCGTTCTAGCGGAATTTCCGCACCCGCAGTTCTGTTTCCTCTTCCGTCGTCCGGAGGTGACGTCCAAACTCTGAAGCCAAAAAAGGGTTCAGGAGATATCCGCAGGAGACAGCCTAGAGGCATTGGCGGCGTCGATCCCGAACGTCCGCTTAAATGATTCTCTGCCAGGAAAGCCTCAGTTCGATTTGACGCATGTGAGAGCTTCAGCAACGGAAAAGTAGCAAGGAGAGGTGAGGAGGAGGGTGGAGGGTGTATGATGGGATATACTATGCAGATCGTAGGAATAGTGAAGGGTGAATATCAAGGATGCAAAGGCAAAAAGAGCGAAAGAGAGCGAGAAAAACATGTGGTGTGGAACTCTGGAAGCAATCGTGCCGTGTAGCTGTACTGCGTGAGGTGGTGTATGCAATGCGATGTCCCACGAGCAAGGAAGAGCAAAGTGAAGGAAGTGGTTCCCCACGGATATGGTGTGGAGGGGTGACTGTACGACGTCTGCTCATCAAGGTGGTGCGGAAGAGACTGAGAAAAAGAGTTGTCGCAATGTATCCGTACACTGAAGAACACAGGTACAGACATTGCATCCGGAACCTTGCAATGTCCAACGTTGGTCGAAGGAGAACAGGCCGTCTTCACTTTGTTCGAAGCCCAGTCCCGGACGTAGGCAGTGGAAAGGGGGGCGGGCGAAAGGGTTCCCCGACGAAAGGTTTAGAGTTTAGAGCCACGTTCCACGGCGTGTTTCGAACGAATTCCTTTCCCAATCAAAGAATGGATCAAGGTACTCGTAGAAGGCTGCCACGTCCTGTGTCAGATCAGACTCCGTTTTTCTTTGGCGTGCTGAACTTTTGATCTGTACCTTGCGGCCACCGCGGTGGCAGGGAATCTTCCTTGTGTGATTGCTGTCCAAGATGCGATGAGAGAATGGCACCCTCTCAATGTCGCTCAGTGGGCGGGCGGGCTGACTTGACGGGCTTCGCGGGCGCTGACCGGGCAGGGGACGGGGTTCGTCTATTTAGACTTTAACTTTGGCCCTGCAGAATGCGTTGGTTCTCACCCGTAACCATGAGATCTGTATGACGCCGTTATGCGTTCTGTGAAAAGAGGACTCAACCTTGCACCAAGTAAGGCATTCGAAGGTATCCAGTATGAAGTATCCGTACTGTCCATCGCTGAACCTGAACCCGTTGCCGTATTCGCCGTTTGCTCGACTCAATCAATGCAGTAGTGACGATGTGGAATCAGGTTGGCTCAAATCTAAAGTCGAAGTCAACTCAAGTCGCCTCGTGTCGCATGAGATTAAGCCGTTGTTCCTGGCCAGTTCGACTCATGAAAACACATGGCATCGAGTCCCGTTAGTCCTGCGCGTGCCGTCCATTGGCCGCAACCGTCGTTACAGCTAGGCTGGATAGCTTCTATTCCAGTAGCTAAGACTATTCCGGCTGTTTTCGAGAAGTTTCCGTGTCTAAAGCTTGATCATCGTTAATGCTCTGTGCGATAATGTCAATGTTAGTCCAAGATGGTGGCGCCCATCAATCCTTGACCATGGACCCTCGTGCTCTCGTGCCTCTACCCAAGTTTGTCGAACTCGCCTGGCGGTCGACCATTGCGCTTTGATACTCTGAAGATGGTCTCGATTTTTCCCTCTTTTGGACCAAGGTTCTTCTAGAGTGTCTTCTGGAGCTGCTCCATTTGTTCCATGTCCACTCTCGTATTGCACCAATGCAAGTTGAAGACTTGTTTTCCCCCTTTCTCCTCTCATGCCCACAGTCTCGTCGGTCATGAGGTCGGCCGCCGGTCTTTCGCTGCGGCGAAGATCTTGAGATGGGTGTAAAGTGAGATGGCTCCAATGGGTACTTGCGCGCTCTGACCTCGACAAGTCCTCCAGCATAGCAAAGTACCTAGGGAACCAGTCGGTGCTGGCGTGAAGCGATGATATCCCGTGCGGAACACTCGTAGATTGGAAGCAATGCGACTGGCCGATAAGACAACGCCCCCTCTTCCCGTCAGCCCTTTTTGTTTTTGGTTTTTTTCTTGCATCTGCCCCCCAGAGTCCCCCCACCTCCATTCGGCCGGCAAACCTGGACCCGATACCGGTGTCGGCCGTTTCCCGCTGCTTGTTCACCGAAGCCTTTGCCAACCTTGCCCGCCGCTGCCAGGGCCGGTGCCGGTACCAGACTGCCAGACTGACTGCCAGTGCCTTGAGCCATTGTTCCTTAGGTAAGCCGTTGCTATCCTCGGTCCACGGATAAGATGCGAGATAAGAGAATCTGCATTGGTTGAGCTTCGGCTCCTCTTCTTGGCTTAGCGCGCTGAAGAATGCGGTGTATGCACGATTCGCATTTCCGGCAGATTGGGCCACCGAATCTCTTGGTACTCATCAAGGTGGCCGCCGCATTGCCAGACAATAAGTAGGTAGGGCAGAGTCGCAGCAACTGCGCACAATGTAAGCCGCTTGCTCCTTCGAGAAATCCGACCTCATCCATTGCGTCAGTTCGGATGGGCCATTTGCCGTGCGATAATTGATGCAGCCACTCAGAGTCAACGGTCCGCTGTCTAACGTCCTTCTCGCCCACGTAGACCCTCGCAAGCGTGGAAATAAATTCATGTCGGCCGAAATGCAGACTAATCGCTGTCCAATCTTTGCCCATCGATTGAGGGGTTCTCCCCGCGCGATGAGAACCAGGCATGCCTCGCGAGAGGTGAGCAAAGTCAATTGTCCGTCGTTGGAGTTGCAAACTTGGCCCAATTGCGCGTGGCAAATAGCTCTTGTCAGCTATCTTGTGTCTGAACTTTCGAGACCAGCCTGGGATGGGGAGGGGTCGCAAGATGGAGTTTTGAAAAATGCTGTATACAATGCTGAGCCGTGTCCCGCTGTCCTTTTCGTTTTATTTTTTGACATCTGATCATCTGAACCTTCGCTCCCTCCCTTAAGTTTTGGAGATTCGCCAGCATACACTTTGGTGTTTGGGTGCACCGCTAGCCTCGGATTGTCTCATCTGCTTCGTCCCTTGACTCGCGTCTGCAGTCTCTCCTATCGACATTCGGAAAACGGATTCGACAGTCGGGTGGGTTTTCCACAACCACCGCTTCCGGAGTGACATCGAGCTTGATAGAAAGCGGTCGCAATCCGAGTAAGAACCACAATGTCGGACACATCCTCGGCCGACACACTGGGCCCGCCCTCCATGTCGTCCCGGTCCGAGACTACGGCATTGCTACCGAAGCCCCCGGCGGTCAAGTCGGAAGAACCCCACGCAGTCCGGCTATGGCTGGCCGAAATACTTTTGCTGGCCAAAGCCGCTGTCCCAGTTATCCTGGCGTACACGCTCCAGAATAGCCTGCAAACCATCAGCGTTCTTATTGTTGGCAGACTGAGCCCGGAAGCACTCGCCACCGCTGCCTTCAGCTACATGTTCGCCATGGCGACAGCCTGGCTCATTGCCCTCGGTGGTACGACAGCGCTCGACACTCTTGCGTCGAGTAGCTTCACGGCATCTTCGAACAAGCACGACTTGGGCATCCTTTTGCAGAGAGGCATCCTTGTCTTGTCGGCATTTTATGCTGTGGTGGCAGTGCTCTGGTGGTTTTCCGAACCGGTGTTCCGGGCGCTGGGCCAAGAAGAGTTCATCTGCGTGCAAAGCTCGGCGTTTTTGCGATGCCTGATCCCGGGCGGATTGGGGTACGTGTGGTTCGAGGCCATGAAGAAGTATTTGCAGGCCCAAGGTAAGTCAAGGCCCCTCAGTGCCACCTCGAGAAAGTCAAGGACGGAGAGAAATAGATGACGGCACTGACGTAAATGTGACAGCGATTTACCGCCCAGGCACGTATGTGCTGTTGATTACATCTCCGATGAACGCCGGGCTCAACTATCTGTTCATCCACACTTTCGGTCTCGGCTTGTATGGTGCTCCCTTGGCCACAGGCATCTCGTACTGGGTATCGTTTCTCCTTCTAGTTGCCTATGCAGTCTTCGTCCGCGGCAAGGAATGCTGGGGTGGTCTGGAGCTTCGGAAAGCCATCAGAAATATTGGGCCCTTTTCCAAGCTTGCACTTCTTGGAGTCGTTCATGTTGGCACTGAGTGGTGGGCTTTCGAGATTGTGGCCCTGGCTGCCGGGAGACTTGGCACTATTCCGTTGGCTGCCCAGTCTGTCATCATGACGGCGGACCAAATTATCAACACCATTCCCTTCGGTCTTGGGGTAGCAGCATCGGCAAGACTAGGAAATCTGCTGGGAGCGCAGCGGCCTCGGGACGCGGCGATAGCAGCACACTCGGCAGCAATCTTGTCCGTGATACTCGGGAGTGTGGTTCTTACTGTGCTCATGGCGACGAAGGATGTGTTCGGCAAGATATTTAACGACGATGAGCGGGTGGTGCAGCTCGTTGGCGAAGTGATGCCGTACGTCGCACTCTTCCAGATAGCAGACGGTCTAAACGGATCGTGTGGTGGTGCCCTTCGAGGCATGGGCCGTCAGTGGGTCGGGGCTGTGGTGAACCTCGTCAGCTACTACGGTGGAGCTCTCCCCGCCGGCATCTACCTCGCCTTTCATGGCTGGGGTCTCGCCGGCTTGTGGATCGGACAATGTGTTGCATTGTATCTGGTCGGGGCGTTGGAATGGGTCATTGTTGGATTTAGTAAGTGGGAGAAGGAGTGCCAACGAGCCATCGACCGACTGGACGACAGTGGCAGCGACGACGAGGTTGAATCAGAAAGCACCGCCTCCGGTACGGTATGAAAAGAACGGTAGTTAAACGGAGCCGAACACCGGGATGCGGAGCCGGAAAGCGGCAGGAAGGAAACAAATCAGGAGATGATTTATATGAGCAAATATGAGTAGCCAAGTTGTATGAGATGATTCATGTACTTATGATCACAAGCAGTTCTTTGAGTATTACCTTACCTATCCAGTAGACTTTTTCCTTGCAAAAATCACACCTGTCGCACATGATACTTGGAATCTCACAAGCTGCAGCCTCATCTGTATTGGGTGCCTGCCTTCCATTGGATTTATCCGACCTCATCAAAACATCATCCCCGTCTGTACCTTCCGGTGCAGGGCGCATTTGGCAGGAACTCAGGTCCCCAACTAGTCAACTGCTATACTTTCCCAAAAGAGTAAGGCTCTTACTCTCGAGCGGGGTGCTGTTATTAATATGCTAACAGAACCAGCCATGTCTCCCACTAGTCTTAGATAGTGTCTCATCATCTCCATCAATTTGCTGAGAGACGGTTGTGCCACAGGGCTCTCCGACCCCGCCAACAAAACCCCACTACCATCACGAAGCTTCCCAGGTATTGGATGAGAAAGCTGATGATGGCTTTGCTTGCGTGCCTGGCTACTGCACAACACGCCTTCATGGACAAATAAGGAATTGTCTGGAAGACAACCCAACTGAATTGAAACAAATAAATCATTTTGATCCTTCATCCCTCTCTCTTTCAACCTCTTCCCTTCACCTCAGATCGAGAAATTATCCTGTACTTTTCTATTTTTATACACTTTGCCTTACAGTTGCTTGACTCAGGCCTTCCGCACGGCTCGCATCTAATCTCGAACGATATATCTGAGAAACCATGGCCCCCATCGGCGTAGCCATTGTTGGAGGAGGCATCTTTGCCAAGGAAGAGCATTTGGTAAGGCAACTACCTAGCTGATATTGCCCGTCCGCGGAACCCGCGTGTCTCGTGGTCACTGACTATCCAAACAGCCTGCTGTGGAAGCAAGCGATAACCTCACCCTGAAGGCCATCTTCTCTCGCTCTCTCAAGTCTGCCCAGGACACGGCTAAGCTCGTCACCAAGTCAGCCTCACCTGACCTGTACTCTGACGACGCGGGCGAGGGCAAGTCCTTCAAGGATCTCTTGGCCCGTGATGACATCCAGGCTCTCATCTTAGCCCTGCCCATCCTGAACCAGCCCGATTACATTAAGCAGGCCCTTGCTGCAGGAAAGCACGTCTTAGCCGAGAAGCCTATCGCCGCAGATATTGCTCGTGCGCAGGAGCTGATTGAATACTATAAGAAGGTATCCGCCGAAAAGGGCGTGACCTTCGCCGTGGCCGAGAACTACCGCTTCCAGCCCCGGTACACTACGGCAAGAGACGAGGTGCGGAAGCTGGGAAAAGTCATTGGCTTCAACGTGAGAGTCTTCTTCTTCGTGAAACTGGGCGGCAAGTACATTGAGACTGCATGGCGCAAGAAGCCCGACTACCAGGGTGGGTTTCTCCTCGACGGCGGCGTCCACTTCGCCGCCGCCCTTCGCCTTCTGCTCGGCAAGGACGCGGCGCCGGCCTCAGTTGCCGCCTTCTCGGACTTGACCCGGGAGCACCTGCCGCCCATTGACACCATTAATGCCGTCGTCAAGACCAAGCAGGGCGCCACTGGTTCCTTCGCCGTCAGTGTTGGCTCAACCCTGAGTGCCTTCGACTTCCACGTGGCGGGCGAGAACGGCAGTGTGACCTTGTCGAGTCACGATCTCACCGTCAAGCCCTTTGACGGCGAGGCAACAACAACTCATTTTGAACAGACGAGTGGTGTAAAGGAGGAGGTCAAGGCCTGGGCTGAAGGTTTGGCCGCCGGGACACCCAACCCCCTGCAATCAGCTGAGGAGGCGCTGGCGGACTTGGAGTTCCTCGAGAAGATCTTCACGAGTGGTGAGCAGGATGGCGCAATCCAAAAGCTGAGCTTGCAGCTGTAAACTGGTAGAGGAATTTGTTAGGCGATAAGCTCCATGGTACAAGTGGGTGGGTGATAGAGTTCAATTTAGAGCTTGTTTTCCCTGCCATCCACCACCAGAAGTCGCTGTAGACCCCTCCGCATTTCGTCCTCCATTCCGGATGCGGTTGGACGACCGGTAGATCTCTCGACAAAGACGTGGGTAAACTCCCCGACTGCTCTCACCTCGTCCACTCCCTTTTCAAACAAGGCAATTTCGTAGGTGACGCTTGACTTCCCCAACTTGTTCACTCGCAGCGCTAATTGAGCGACTGCGGGGTACGCAATCGAAGCAAAGTAGTCGCTGTGTGAGTGTACCACAAGGCCGTACTGACCAGAACGCAAGGGAGACAGGCCGCAATGCTCGATCAGGTAGGCGTTGACTACGGAGTCGTATCTGCAGTTTCTTAGCCGGACGCCGCGCGGACATTAGCTTGATCGACAGAAGCATACAGGAAGTTGTAGACGCTATTGTTCATGTGCTGATACATATCATTATCGGCCCTAAGAAACCTTGTCAATCTCTGCCCAAGCAGCAAAAGCGTAGACGAATGAAAGCGAAGTGTGAGGGGATGATAATGATGAGAAGATGACGGCTGCTGATACGCTGCGAAGAGCGCCCTCGCCTTTGCACCATAGGCGTGAGAGGTTGGCGAAAGAGAGGATAGGAGGGCGGGCGTCCGCTTGCAGCACGGACAAGCCCCTCCTTGAAGCTTTGCGAGGAATGGGCTCGGTCCCTCCGTTTCGAGGTATAGCAGGGAGAATGAGAGGCACCGAGGAGTAGGTAGAAATGAAAGCCGCAATGACAGCTTGTGATAACCATGGCGGGATGGAGGTAAACTCACCATCGTGTCCGGTAGTCTAGGATGTACCCATAGTCCCCCCTTCGGCGCTGCTTTAACTGCTTGTTGCTGGCCATGGCGGTGCTTTGTGAGATGATGGAGAGAGATCGGATATTTGGAGCACGTCGTAGGCGGCGATGCCGAAGGTACTGGCCCTTGCTGGGGTAGTATTGGCTCAGAGACACAGGAGAGGGACAAGAGATGGATGATGCTCAGTCGGACGTCACTGGTAAACGCGCATTGCCTTATCGGCACTTTTCTCGATTGAGTTGTGGTTCAGCTCGCGACTTTAAACCTTTCGATGAAGAAGCCTTCGTAGCTTCCCACTAAGAGTTGCGGAGAAATTGTTGAGACTTTTGATTGCCGCAGTTAACTTGTAGCACAGTAGGTTTCCTAGCTGAGCCGAGGCAGAATGTCATGTTGCCGCCGACTTTACAGGAGCCAATCACCAATGTCGGCAGACCTATTTGGTTCAGAGCCGGAATACCTGCCCAGGGGTGCTGATCACCTTAGCCGGAAAATGGTAAGCTCCAGCTGAGATTATGTAATCACACAAGGTCTAATCCAGTGACCAATCACGCTTTTGCTGATCCACCTTTCCCGATCCCGCCCACCAAAAAATCCAACTTCAGCAAAGTTCTGCCATGGCTGACCGCCAAGAGTTTGTGACTCTTTCGAGATACCTTTCACTACGCATGCAAAGTTTGTTAGTAGTAGTTGATATCCAGGCTCCTCGAGGCAAGTAGCAAGCGACTTTCTCAAACACTACTTACTTACGACTAGTCGAAGTTTCGCACAGTTCCACAATACGCCACTTATTGCTTACACTATCGCACACCACGTCTCACAGACTGACTACTTGATCAATCCTGGCTACCCTCTTGCGTTCAGTTTGGTCCTTGGCAAGGCTGCCATTCCGACGGGAATCTCTAATGCCTGCCATGGCTTCTGATCAAACGGCACCAACGTCGGCTGCAACCCCGCCGTCGGCTGCAGCTCCCGCTGCTGAACCAGCCAAGCTACCGGGTGCCCAACCGTCTGAAGCTTCCAATGAGCTGCCTGAAGTCTTGACGACGCCTACCGGCGATATGTGGCCTCGACCTTACTTTTTCGAGGACGGTCTCCGTAGAGTTGCTCCTTATCACTTTACCTACCACACCTGGGCCAAGCAACGCTGGCGCGGTCGGAAGCTGATCGATATTTTTGAGGATGAGTTCAGGGACCGCACCCTAGAGTACTACCGGTATGCCATGGAAACCGGAGCCATCGTTGTCAACGGAAAGGCAGTCGGCCCGGATCATCTGGTCAAGAATGGAGACCTTGTGAATCACACAATTCATCGCCATGAGCCCCCTGTCACAGGCGAGCCGATTCGTGTCATTCACGAAGACGATGAGATGATCGTTGTCAATAAGCCATCCGGCGTACCGGTCCACCCTGCTGGCAGATACAAGTACAACACACTTATCGAGATTATGAAGTCTGAGCGAGGCGAGCATTTCCTGCCCTACCCGTGCCATCGCCTGGACCGCCTCACCAGTGGAATTCTTTTCGTCGCCAAGACACCACAGGCAGCAGTGAAGCTCACTGCTCAAATCAGAGCTCATACGGTCCGGAAAGAATATTTGGCGCGCGTTGCTGGAAAGTTTCCTGATGGCGAGATTGTCTGCGATCAGCCTATCCTCCAAATATCCCCGCGACTAGGCCTCAACCGCGTGCGAGCCAACGGAAAGTCGGCCCGTACCGTCTTCAAACGTCTGGCCTACTACCCGCCGGACACTCTGAATGACTCGGATGCAGCAGAGCCAAAGAGCGCGGAACGACTTGCGGACGAGGAACGCCGGCCTTGGATCAAGAAAGAGGGCTACTCAATCGTTCGCTGCCTGCCCTTGACCGGCAGAACACATCAGATCCGCGTGCATCTGCAATTTGTTGGGCATCCCATCGAGAACGACCCCTTGTATGCGAACCAAAGAGTTTGGGGAATTAACTTGGGATGCAACGACTCGGATGCAGTCGAGAACACGGATGAAGACATCATGTCACGCCTAGAAAGGATGGGCAAACAAGATATCGCCGACGCTGTGGCCTATCACGACGAACTGGTGGACCTATACCAGAAGAGAAGGGCTGAAAAGCTATCAGGAGAGCTTTGCGACGTTTGCGATACGCCGCTCTACACAGACCCCGGCGAGCACGAGCTTTCGCTCTGGCTTCACAGCCTCCGTTATGAAGATGCCGGAGGGGCATGGAGCTACACCAGTCCGATGCCCGCGTGGGCCCTTCCTCCGGACGGCATTAACGGGCCAACGGAGGTCGGAGGACTCGAAGAGCTGGTGGGGGCAGTACCAGACGCAGACCCAGCGGCAGAAGCAGACCCTGAAAGTGTCGCCTGAGAATATGTACGGCGAGAACAAACATAAAACAGCATTTAACATGGTCCCGGACGGACCGATTAATTGACCCCACTGATCTCGTTCTCTGTTGGATTTGGGACGATTCGATACCCCGGGTTGAGGCATTTACGACCAGTTTTTTTTTCTTTCGTAACAACAAAGATACAGCTACGAATAGAAAGCTCTGCTTGAGCATACCTGCACTCCTGCTGCATTGTACAGGGGCATCGCCAAACATGGCTCAATATCAATTTTCTTTCGTCAGAGACATACAAGGTTCTAGATGCGCGATGATGTACATGATGTCCATTACTGGGAGTCGAATGGAAATTCTGTGCGGAAATTCCGTACGTGACGGAATGACCGCTGACAGTCCCAGTCTAAAGGATTCGCACTTGTCCAGGGTCTCTGGAGTCTCACTGTCTCTCCCGCAGCCGACACCACACTCAGACCATAAGCCCGGAAATGCCAAGTCACTGGCCCTGGCACTTGTATTGCGGTACACTACGGAGCGAGATCCGCAGAGCACCGGTTGAGCCAGTGATTGGTTGATTCGGAAGAAAAAGCGGCCATCATTAGGCTGCTAGCGCATGTATCGCCTGGATTTGGGTCAAGGAGGCGCTGGAGTACTGGACCTGGTCGAGGTACCTCTGCAGTTCCGGTACCTCGTTCTCAGAATCCGGAGAGATTTCCGCCGTTTCCCACCGCCAGACAGCTCTCCCCCTCCCCTCCCCTTCCCCCCTCCTCCTCACTCTCACTCCTCCCCCCCATTGCTCTCAGCTGGCCCGCCCTGCCCTAACACCCCGACACACCCTAACCAGCTGGAGCTTCGAGGCTTTCGAGGATGAGGGGAGGGTGCCCGGCGCATGCCAGGCACAGCGCCGGGTCTTACAAGCAGGGTCTGCTGCAGGCCCTGTTTTTTTCTTCTGGGGATTCCGGCCTCATTGGTCTAACAGGTATCCCCCCAAAGGAATTAACAGAGGAAACGAAACATACAACGGCCGGCTTTCTGAGTCAGAATTGACATAACAGAGATCCGAACTGGATATTGCGCCGACGAGACGGCATTCATCAGGGGTTCATCACCCCCGGGCCGGCATTGCTAAGCCCACCCCGAAATAACTCATAAAATCGCTGATTCCGGATGCCCTCTTTGCTTTGTTGACGTTCTCGACGCCTTTCGCCCTGTCCGAAAACCCCCTCGTCAACCAACGACCGAACGCCTATGACATAACTCGCAAGCGATCGCATCTCACGAACAAAAATGCGTGCAGCTTCGGGAGGCCGGCACGAGACGCCTTGTACGACCAAACTGCTGGAATTCACGACGCCGGACGATCAGGCTGGGGAAGAATGAGAAGCAAATGCGGCAGGGCCCCCTCAGGGAGAAGAAGGAACAACGAGGGAGGGCCGCCAGAGCCAGACGGGTCATTTGCCCCGCGATTGGGGGAACACAAGAACTAATTGACAGCTGGGAACATCTACAAAGTACTAATCACTGAACCCAGTAGGCAGGTAGAGTGAGACTTTTTGGGCGCGGGGAGATGAGAACCAACAGATCAACCTCAGTCACATCAGCAGACTTCCCATTCTCGAAAAGGGGAGGGAGTCCCCCCGAAACGCCACAATCCCGCCAGCTTGGAAACCCTGTGAATCGCAATCCAGCTCGGCGACAGCCCATGCTTCGTTTTTCCTTCTCGCCTCTTCGACGATGCGCCAGACTCATCGCGATGGTGGTGTCCTCGGACATGACCCTGGGACGACGAGAGGCTAGAAGAAAAATGCGAACGCCCGATGCAATGCAGAACCCAGACAGAAGAGTTCCATGGACCTTCGAGAAGCCCGCCATGCATGTCAGAGAGGATGCCGGCGCATTGCCCTTCAGTACCTGTGCGCATCTCAAGTTCTCACACCGCAACCCGAGAGTTCTCCTACACACCGAAGCAGGAGGACGCACACCACAGAATAAGAAAAGACCAAGGGAAAAAAGCAAAGAAGAAACAATGGACGAGAAGCAACATAGACACACATACGCACGCGCACACACACACATACGCAGAGTTGCAGACACGTGCAAAATCCGGCCCAGGACGCGTTGACAGCGGCGATCTCGGGTTCGCTGGGCAGGCAGCCAAGGACAGGCATTCGGTCGATTGTGCATACCGTACCTAT
This sequence comes from Colletotrichum scovillei, assembly GCF_011075155.1. Classification (NCBI taxonomy): domain Eukaryota; kingdom Fungi; phylum Ascomycota; class Sordariomycetes; order Glomerellales; family Glomerellaceae; genus Colletotrichum; species Colletotrichum scovillei. The sequence continues at coordinate 3,020,482 of NW_023336259.1, forward strand.
CTGGCGGAGGTCAACACGCCGCACCGCGAGAGCGAATGTTTCTGCGAATAAGACGCTGACCGCGCTGAATCAAAGTTGGCTCGGTCAGAAGGGCGTGCCGCGAAGCTGAAAAAGTGAGACAGGATGCCGACATAAGACTCGGCAACCAGGGAGAAGACAACACCCCCAAATCTTTGGCCTTGTGTGGTCGGTTGGTCGGCCGGCCGTGCTGCTGTTGCTGGGCTCACATCTACTAACGTTCAATCGCAAGAGACTGCGACTTGCAGACAAAATGTGACCAGGGGTGCCGTATGCGCCAACCTTCATGAGTCTGCATTCCGAAAGGCGGAATAGAGCAATCGGGGAAAAAGATTGACAACGGCAGTTCAGTAGCGGCATCCTGTGGGATTGGGCGACCGGAACCAGGTCCGATGATTGGAACGACCATGATGGACGCCGCCATTCAGTCGCAACATGGAGGTGTACCGCATGTGTGTGTGTGTGTGTGTGTGTGTGTGTGAGTGTGTGCGCGCGCCGTCGCCGCTCTCTTTCTCATGCCCAATTCTATTTTCCAAGCCAGCCAATTCGAAAGCGGTGAAAAGACAAGAATATCTCAATTTCGCGTGGCCTACCCACGACGGAATCCGAGGAAGCCGTTCGATAGTGGGCATGTGTCCAACGGAACCGATCGGGGCTCAACTGGAGGCCCTGGGGACCTTTGGGCGACGAGGCTGGAGAGCCGTCGTGAAATCTAGGCCAGGTACAGTTTGGATCCGATCTTCGGACGTGCTAGCTGCAAAGACCGTCTTGGCCGTTGGATGAATTGTCATCGCGGCGTGGCTCACCGAAAGCTAGAAATGTCGCCAGACAAGACGGACGACGAATGTGAAGCGGGTGAGCCGATAAGTTCCTGGCAATGGCTCCGGCACTGATGGCACAGGGCGGTTGGTATTCAATGTTTCTGGTCGGCGAGCTAGAATGTCTCTGTCTCTCTTGTTCGTTAGGCCCGAACACGCCATTCGAAACCGCCGCCGCCGCCGTCAGGTCGCAATTCTCGTCTTAGGTATGGATTCTCATGGCTATGCAATGGAGGTGCTAGAAGGCCTCAGAAGATGGACCCAAGGCTCTCTCTTTTTTGTTTTTTCCCTCTCCAAAGGGGCGACGCAATGCACTAGCGATCGATACGCCAGTGGCTCCAACCTCTCTACTGTGTAGCCTGTAGGTGGTGTGTACTGCGTACGTCTGGACGGAGGATGTTGTGCCAGTGGAGGTGGACTAGGTGAGATTAGGTAGGGTTTCCGCACCGGAATACTCCATTTGGCAAACGGTTTCTGCTACAGTTACTAGGTAGGAGACCCCTCGAGGTTCTATGACACCACTTTGTATCGCGCCCTTTGAGTGAGAAGGGCCGACGGCGGGCATTTGTGTTTTTTTTACTCTGGAGCCTCTTGTCCACATGGTGCCAAATCTTGCGAACTGCCCAAATTGGCTATTGCTGTTCGTCGCTTCGAATGCGAAAATATAGAGATGGCTAGCTACTCCGTAGAGTTTCTCGGTTCTTTTCGTAAGGTAAGTGCGGTCTGCCTATCCGTACGGATACGCCAATCTTACTGCCCGCACACCACGCAGCTCTTCCCCCCATCCCCCCAAAGTCGGCCGACGACACAAGCCATGGCCTATGGCCCCATGGCAGGCCGCAAGAAGACCCCCTCTCAAAAGGGACAAGCGTGTTACGGTTGGATGTAGTGGAGGGGACAAGGTACCGGTCGGGCTGGCCGCCGCCGGAGCAGCGAAGTGGGAGCAGGTTTCCGTGCAACTTGCATGGTGCCGGGCCCAGGAATTGTAGGTAGGTAGAGATAGATCATGGCAGTCGGGTACGTACCGACGACGAAGTTCCTCCAATGCCATGTTTTTGAGCACGAGATGACAGCAGCGGCAGCAGCACCAGCCTGGTCGCAGCCCTTACAGAGTGTCAGAAACAGAGCAAGAGGAAGAGGAAGAAAGAGAAAGAGGGGCTTCGAGTTCGAGGGTGAGGTGCTGTTCAGAGCTGTTCAGTGCTGTTGCTCTCCCCGGTCGATAATGGTGTACCTGAGGACTTAGGTATCCAGTAGCAGGCCACTTTAATACGCTGTCTCTCCCTCGATGCTGGCCTTCTTACTGGCTGTTGTGGTCGCCGCTGGGCCGCGTATCGGCGCCCACCAAACTACGACAGATCTGGCTTTAGCGTAAAGTTTATTTCTCGCATAGTGGATACGTACCACCCCCTTCACCTATCGTAAGGTATCTCTCCACCTTTTCCCACAGTTTCCCTCTGGGCCCCGACTGACCTCACCGGCGACGGGCCCCTGGTCCTCACACACTCACCTCACACTTCACCTTTTGTTCCTCACTCACTTCCCGGTTAACTCATAATGGAACTCGACAAGCCTCTCCTCATCTATTGCGCGCGCGCGTGTTTGTGTATGTGTGTGTGTGTGTGTGTGTGTGTCTGTATGAGTGAGTGTGAGTGTAGTAGGTAGTATACGAATGTTCGGCCGGTGTGTGTGTGTGCCCACAATCAATTCGACACTCAGACAGAGAGCGAGTTCATCCTCCTCCATTCCCTTCTCGGATACACACACTTCTTCGTGCCTACTTCATCGACCACTCACACCCTCACATCACATATGGGCAGTGTCTGCGATTGTGTTTTGCTAAACCATCCCTGAGCGCGCACTTCCCGCCCACGGCCGCACGTCTGCGCTCTGCTGCCCATTGGTGCTTTCCGGGTCCGAAAGATACAGAAGTACACTTGCTCTCTCTGTCTCTCTCTTACCCCGTACGGATCGGATACGCCTTGGCCCTTGACTGCTTTCTAGCATCCGTATGTAGGTGATAACCCTTACGGAGTACTCCAAGATGACAAGGCCTGTCGGCGCGGCAAGAGAGGATAAAAAAACATCATTTCGTCATTGTATCGCAAACCCCCCGGTCATCGGAGGCTGGCCGAAGGTTTCCATGGGCTGCTGGGCATGCGTTAGCAAATGCAGCGGTGCAGCAGTGCTGAGCCTCGAGCAGAATTGAGGCTTATGCCGTGTGGCCCTACTGGCTCAGCCTGGCCTGGCACTGGCACCAGCACTGGCACGCCTGGCTGGCTCTCCGTCTTCTTCTTCTTCTTCTTCTTCAACCTAAGCCTTTCGTAGAATGGGACGACATTGCGCGCGGATGGTGGTGGGTGTTCGGGTTGGGATTGAGGTCAACCCAGGTCAAACCAAACACGCATCATCATCACCCCAAACTCCAGCCTCCGAGGGATCTGGACATGTCTTTTTCCGCCCCTCAATTCTACGAATGCACACGGCGTACACAATACGGACTGAACGAGATAGGTATTGGAGATTAACTCACCTTTCTTGGTCTGGGCGTTCCATGGGCTGGCCACACACAGGCCATGCCGCCATGGACATGCCATGGGTGTGGCTATTCCGAGCATCAGCCGGACGGGACTGTTGCTTTTCAAAGTTCCTCGTTCGTCTTCGTAGATGCTGGTATTCAACAGGACTCGTCACCCGCCTTGCAAGGCCCCCCCGTTCCGAGCCGTCAGGTCAACGCAATATGTAAGCCCAGACGGGATTATCTCGTCTTTCTTCAACGAGCCCACCTCTTCATACGCATTTATGGATAAGGCGGACAGGACAGGGCCATGGTCCATGGCCCATGACCCATGGGAGGGTATAGCAGCGTTTATGGGCCATGGCAGGGCAAGGCAATCCGCAAGACCATACAAGGTCAAGTGCGGGAGGAGGAGTCGGAGTTTGATTTGGTTGTCAACTTCAACGGATCCGACAAGGCACCTGGGTACCTTTTCCTTTCCTGTAACCTTGGCTTTGCCTTGCCTTGCTTTGCCCGTTCCTTGCCGGCTTTGCCCTTCGTCACCTCACCCAGCCCAGCAGCAGCTAACCTTTTCCCAACTCTATGCTTGCCTTACTTACCTTTGGCCCCGTTTACCTTTCCCTACCTGCGGTACGGATAAGCAACCCCACCGGGAACCCGTTCGCTGAGATCGAGAGTCGGACTCGAGCCAGCAAGAGCCACAATCACGGGGCAGGAGGTTGCCCACCCACATCGACTGCTACTGCTTGAGGATCTCCCCCTGCAGATATAGTATCCGTGAGAGAGAGAGAGCACTTCCTTCCCGTCACCCTGCCCCATCTCTCGCTCGCCCGCTCTCTCTCTCTCCCTCTCTCCAGTGTCCAGACGGACGCAACGAGGACCAGAGGAAAGACAAACCCAAAACCTAACCGAGCGAACGTTCTTTGGTTTTGGGGGAAGAATGCTGCCCAGCCTGGATACCGGCACAGCGGCGGAATCTGGCTCGCAGCAATTCCTCGCTCGATTTCCGCGGCGACTAGTTACACCTTCAAAGTAACTTGAAGAAGCTTATTGCCTCCGCGTCAAAACACGTAGTTTCTGACTATGAGGCACAGGCAGCAAAAAAAAAAAAAAAAAAGCACCCGTATCCCAGGCATGCGAATGTGGTGGCCCATCCATCACATTACATAAGGTAAAGAGGTATCTCGCAGTTCTCACATCTGTTGTTCTCCTAGATTCACCTCACACAAGGTCGTCCCCCACGCCTCCCCTGGTTTCACGTCACGCCCCCCTCTGACCACCATCCACCCCTTCCAGCCTCCACACCCCCTCCTTCTTCATACCCCCTGCCCCGTCGAGGCCGATGGGTAACTGGCAGTCAAGAGGTACATGTCTACATCGCTGCAGTCGAGTGAATCTGTGTAACTCCCACCCCCCCGGTCCCGTCCTGCTCGCTGCCTTGCCTCGTCCGCTTCTTTCGTCCTCTTCTTCGCCTTCTCCCATGTTCCCTGCCACTGTCTTGTCCCTCTCCTCTGATCAGACCCCTGCCACTCCCCTCCATCCCCCAGCCCATCCTTGGGAGATCTGTAAGTTGTTCTCAAGTGAGTTAGTAATTTGCGCCATGTCTGTGCCCAACATCGACTGTCATGTGCCAAGTTACGTCTCTTCACCGATACTCTCGACCCTTCCTCTGTCTTCGAAGCACTTGGGGCCTGTTGTACCTACGGCTCCTTGGATACTTTCTACGCGGCGTGATCTCTCTGCTCTGCCATCCTTTCCATTCTTACCCTACACCTACGAATACACACCCCTACCTACCACCTCACTCACGGTACTGTCCCACGTCCTTGCCCTCGAGACTGGGCTGCTTTAGCCCGGATGCTTGCATCCCCATCGAACCCCTGCTCCAGACTTCCCTACCTTATGTACTGCTAGTTCTAGTGCCCTTCCTGGACCTAGGAGGTAGCGGTACGGTGTAGTACGTACCTTTTCCTCCTCTTGCTTGTCTTGTCTCTCTTCACCCTCAACCTTTACCAAAAGTCACTGGCCCTGTCTCCTTCTCTACCCCCTAGATCCATGCTCTTTCCGGTACGTACCTTCGTACTGATGTACTCGTCTCTCCTAGCTGCCCTGAAACTACTTTGCCGCCGGCATTCGAAGGGCCTGTTCTTGTGTCTGCTCCTGTCGTCAATAGATCTTATAACTCCAAGATGCGCTCCTCTCGATCCTCTTGATTTGATCCCTGCCTTGACAACTCGAACAACAAACAACTTCAACTCGTCGCCAGACCCGTCTCTCTCTTCCTACATTCAGTCTTCTGCCTCAGAGCATGGCCCATACTGCCGTTGCCAATACTCGATCCAGACCTGTCACCATTACCGTTGTTGCACACCACGACGAGAAGTACGCTGCCGACAACATGACACGATCAGCTTCCGCAGAGCCTACGAAGCCCACCAAGCGCAAGGGTACGCATCACCAGCACCCCTCATGAGATATCGACGACGACGGCGGCGGTTATGCGGTTCTACCCTTCTGCCGTCTTCGCCTCGATCATCCCCCACCTCCCTCCTTAGCTCCTATTCTACCACCATCGTCCCCTTCCACGTTCTCATGTACGAACAATATATTGACTTGGACGCCTTCCTCAACAGGCACCAGAAGCGTCTCAACCTTGACGCCCTCCCAGCTTGCGCGTAAGCGTGCCAATGACAGAGAAGCACAGCGCGCCATCAGAGCTAGAACGAAAGAGCACATTGAGCGTCTTGAGCGCGAGCTTGAGGAGCTCAAGAGCGAGCGCGGCCGCGATCAGAGCCAGACCGTCCAGGAGCTTTTGCGCAAGAACAAGGCACTTGAAGAGGAATTGTTCAAGCTCAGAGAGAGCATGGGCGTTCCCAACGGGCAGTCCTACCCAAACTCAGGTACGGCTGCTTCCATTGCCTCGTCTTCTGCGTGGCTGCCTCTGGTTCGTGCTGACTCGGCTCCAGTGTACGACGACAATCTGAGCTCTATTAGCGGCGCAGTCCCCAGTCCTCGATCCTCGCCATTCCCTTCAAACGGTGACTACAACGTCATGCAAGAACTCGGTCCCTCCTACGTGCCCATGCCGGATGCGTCAGAGTCATGGGGCCCAGGCATTCCCGTTTCCGTTCCTTCGACCGTTTCAAGCCCGTCATCGTCCGCCAACACCGATGAGTACGGCGCAGGCTACATCCCCACGAGCGTCCCCGCGCCGATGATGGATGCCCGAAGCATACCGGCAAAGATGAGTGAATATGACGATGTCGACTCTGGTAGGTTGTCTTCCCTGTGTCCGGTGGTTGGGTTGCAACGCAAATCTGAGACGCTAACCACTCAGCTTCTAGACGCTGGATACCCTCACAGCCACCACTCAATGCCTCATCAGTCGCAGGTTCCCATCTCTCATCATCATCAGCCGTATCTTCATCACCAGCAGTCGTGGAATTCGTATCCAACTCCGGTGTACTACCAACAACCGTCAGCTCATTGATTCGCCAGCCTGGCACCACCCTCTGGGAGATTCCGACCCTCATCGTCCCGCCAACTTGTCGAATCGACCAGTTGATTGTCGGCTTCATACAGGACTGTCGCCGACTGTCACAACTAAAGTCTCTCGACAACCTCCTCCGACCTGCTAGGGTCAATGTGAAGAATTTCCTCGAGTATCATCCGGCTTCGCCTACAACAGAACCTCCACGATGCCAGCTAGCCGACCTTGATCGAGCCGCTTCCACAACAGTCACGGGTCCCGGCGTCAAGCACCCCATGGCTGAGCTCATCACTGCTCTCGTCAACAAGGCAGGTGTCACCAACGTCATTGAACGCTTAGCAGTCTTCGCCGTCATCCAACGAGCCATCGCCTGGCTGGTGCACCCAACGCGTGAGGCATACCAGGCCATTGTGCCTGAACTCACGCCGAAGCCGTGCCAGACCAGAATTCCGCATCCTCAGTGGGTTGATCTCATTCTTTGGGCACCTCTGCGCACTGCCATTATCGAACGCCAGGAGTTGTACGCGAACGAAGAATTTCAAGGCGTATACTCGTCTAGCTTGAGACTGATCAATTGGCCATGCCGGCCAATTGACGCCTTGGTGGTCGACCCGCAGTCTGGAGAGATGTGGCTCAGCGACACGTTTACTGCCCACGCAATGCGCCTCGAAAACTGGCGCCTCAACGAGAACTTTGTTCGCCGTTACCCCGAACTTCGTGGCTGTGTTGCAGTCGAAGGTTCCTGAGACGGATACGATACTTGGCGCCAATTTCTTCACCTATTTACTTGTCCATACTTCGTAACTTGGGGCTATTAGTCTCCATTTTTCTTTCACGTCCTCCTTCCTCCTTTGTTATGAGAATGGAGTTTCATTCTAGCTGGAATGGGATGGGACCTCTCAAGGGGGAAACACATCAAACACACACACACGCACGCACACACTTTGCCTGATTGGGTCTGTTGTAGTAGATAAAAACAAAAACGGGTTGGCTTCGTTATGGCATTCGAATGCGGGCCAGGAGAGCATGGTGGCTGGGACTGCTTCTATTCTTTTCACTCACGACCTTTTTTCCTTCTTCTTTTTTACCCGCGATACCGGTGCATCAGAAACAGGGTGGAGGACTTCTGCGACCAACCCCAAATTACCACTGCTTTTTTGTTGTTGCTCAAACTGCCGAGAGACTTGGAGAAAGGAAGGCGCTTTACAGGATTTTTGGAGGTTTTCTTATTTCTTCGCCTTTTGTTTATCATCATTTTTGGGTACCAAACCATTGGGCGGTTTTAGACTTTCTTGGGGAAACGGGGGATGATACACACACATTCTGGGATGGGATTAAAAGAATGTGATTATGGACTTTTTGATGTTTAACCATAGTTATGCGGGCTGGAGAGGATAAACCCGATCTAGACCTTGCCAGAAACAAACCACAAAATTTGATGAACCGATTTTACACAAACACATGCTTCCTTCATACACACGCTTTGGAGAGAAAAAGTGTCCTATTGACTTGTGATCTTTTACTTCAAGGACTTGGTTGCAACATCATGTGCCCACGATGATTTCATGAGTTCAGTCGAGCGCGCGCGGGAGACGTGTGTGCAGGGGGGGAGGGGCATGAGATTCGACAGAGATGGGGTCGCTAGTAGATTTTGGGTAGTTTTGGGATGGAACTCTGTCGTCTAGAAAAGCAGATGATGACAACATAGGGACCGCCGATCATCAGCTCCCTCGAGTCGCGTTTTGCCCGTCACGCAACACTACGGGAGTATAGACTATAGCACACCCCCGGCTATCACAATGCCGCAACGAGATGCCGCAATGAGAAAAGGGACAGAGACTCCGACAAGAGACAGAGGGATACTTCGAACCGAGAGAGAGGGTCAACTTCGGTTGCGTGTTTGGGAGTCTGGACTAATCCGAGGAACCGAACCAAAATACCTAATAGTAATACCAAGTATACCAAGACCAAATCTTGGAAAGAACGGCAACAGTCGAAAACTCTATGTTGGCTACCCCTGCTCCTCGCCTGCGGGAGCGTTTTCTGCATGGCTGGACTGTGGACGAAAAGGGAGAGAGAGAGAGAGAGAGAGAGATGGGAGATGGGATAGATACTCAGACAAACCACCCACCCATCCATCCAGTGACCACCCCCATTACCCCATTACGCATCATGGCATGGTCATACTACGGAAACTCCGTCCTGCAGCTCCTTCACACAAGTGATGAGACTTGATCCAACCGAAGGGGGGGTCAAGGTCTATCTCTTTTTGGCTCGTTGAGATGGAGAGAGACAGTGAGAGAGGGTCTCCAATCTGCAAAGTCCAAGACTTTTTTTCTTTGCTCCTCGCTATGCAGTATGCAAATGAGCTGTCGACAGAAAGTGCCTTTTTTCCCTTTTTGTCTCCTCAGATGAGCATGGTCCAATCACGGAAAGCCGTCTTAACCGTTTTACACTTTCTCTGCTTCTGTATGTCTCTCTCTCACTTTGGTCATCAGGTTGGCTTCGTGCTGTCTGATAGGATGCGTTCCGTCTTCTCTGACCATACTGAGCCGAGCCGGGCCGGGCGCTGGCTGCTGCTGTGTTGTCTTTCACACTGCTGACATCACAAGGGCCCATGTTCCCATTGAACGGTTGACAGGGCTTAGCTAGGGGACCGGTAACGCACCACCAGAACCTTGACCAGGTCAGCTTTCTCGGCCGGAGACAAGATGGAGATCGAGACAGGACGACAAGGCAAAGAAAAGTCTATGTCCGGATCGCCGCGCCCATCAGACAAGAAAGAGCCCACATATACCATAGTAGATGGTGGTACCAACAAGTTCCAATTGGCAATAAGGGACAGAGGGGCAGGGAATCGTAGACGGTTAACATGGGGGGTCCCTCAGACAAGGGGAGGCGCCCTTGCCGCATGGATAGACGCACAAACCGCGCGAGTGCCCGCTCTGCCCGTCCTCCTTCTACAACGCCCTGCTGTAGTGGTGGTTTGTAAATGAAATTCAATCTATCGCTCGAACGCTTCCCACCTCATATTTCTGCCTTCAATCTCTCTGTTGCAAAGAGGCCAATCTCCCTCGTCTCCTGATGTGAGCAGAAAAAGATCCATAAGTCTTTTCTTGTAGTACAGAGTAAGGTAGAATCGAGTTGGGCGTATCCACCCGCACTCCTACACCGGTGAACTCTGTGTTCAATTTTCCTCGATCCGAGCGGAAACGAGCAAGGCCAAGCCTGAGTGGGCGCATCGAAAAACCTGGGAAGAGAAGGTCGCAGTATCGTCAACGTTGCTTGGACCCTCTCCCTCTTCTCTTCATCCGGTATGGTCAACAATTCGTGTCTACCGGGGTGACAAGCAACTCGTACAGTCCCATGCAACACCTTGAAAAGATGATGAGCAGAGACCCCCAATGTACCTGTGAAGAATGGCCAAAAAGAAAAAGAAAAAAAAAAAGAAAAGGAAACAGCAGAAAGCGGTCGACTTGACGGTCGGTCAATCATTGCAGCCTGTCATCCACAACTGCAATCAATACATGATTACTTAGTTCCACCGGGTTCCCGAAGTGAGCAGCCGGCCCTGGTCCTTGATCGCTGTTCGTGGCATGTATCAAAAATGACAGAAGCCCAGAGCCTCACAGCTCAACCGTCTCGTCGAGGAAGGGATCTTCTAAGCGCATGCTGCTATCTTAAGCGATGTGATAAATTAGCCGATGGGAGAGGGAAGCGACAGGAATCCCCCCGACTTGGCAAAACCATCACAATGGCCAACCAAACGCACACGCTGTTGATCTGAAAGGTGCGATGGGGACGGACGGGGGTGAAGGGTATCGGCCTGGTCGGCGGGTGTCTGCTACACTAGCAGCATTCTTATTCTAATTTGAGAGCAACATGGGACCGTCTAATGATCCAAGGACGGCAGCAGGCCGTGTGTACAATACCAGAGACCTGGAAAGCAGCGATATTGCGCCAGCCGTGTCGTGCCTCGTAGACGCCGATCTGGATATGAACCATCCCACTGACGCCCCATTGTCCTCCCTTGCCCCTCTCGACATGTCTTCCTTTCTCCATTCCCGGTGGGGGTGCAAGAAGATGAAAATGAGTGTGTTTTGGGCTCGGGTGTTGAGGGGAGGAATGGCATGGATATGCTGTGACGTGGAGTGGGTTCTCCTGCAAGATGTCACATCCACTTGGGAGTCTTGGACGAGTTAAGCCTCGCTCTCTCTCTCTTTCCTGTGCCGCATCCGGGCCCCTCCGTATCTCTGGGCATGCAGCATGCTCCAGTGCTCCATTTCGTTGAGTATGTTGCAACTTGTACAATGTGGGTTGTCCAAGGAGATGGTCGACACGATGCGGAGCCCTGGATAATCAATTCATTCAAGGTGGTACGGGCGACAAATTGACCGCCCTTCCTAGAATCGCTTCGGTCTGAGCCCTGTCAACAAATGCTCTACGCCTTACCTATCTTCCGAGAGGCTCATGTGTATGAGCCACAACCACTGCCACCATCTTTGTCTAGCCAGCAATGCATACGACGAACGCGCGTGCGCTCAGGGTCAGCCGCTAGAGCCAGACGCGCATGAATGTTCGCGGGCGACCAGCGGAGGTACGGAGTAATCAACATAGGCACGTCGGAGGAGGGGCGATGGTAGGTAGCGATTGTGGCGGGCCCATAGAGAGGGGAGCCAGACCCAAGTACCAGTTCGTCGGAGGTCTTGAGTCTTGGTTCTGGGTCTCGTAGTGTCCGCCATGCAGAGGTCCGGACTCCGAGAATCAAGACAAAATTGATCAAGTGAGATATTGGCGATGTCTGCGGACTGCAGTCTGCCTCCACGACTTGTCCTGCCTTGGAACGATCGTGTTGCCGTCGCCGTCTTGGCCGATCTTGTCTCACAGCGGGCGCTGACAGATGCAGAATAGCGTCACTTGTAAAGTCGAGATCGGGTGTTCAAGAGGTCTTACAAGTACATTTCAACTCAACTGGGCCTCGTCAACGGGCTAGGCGCATACCACGAACGCTCCAGTAGCCTTCGCTTCGCGCAAGCCGACATGATATTATGGGTCGACGTGTAATACATCTGCCCCCTCTCTCTATCGCGTATGCAAGTTGCTGTCTCCGCAAGTGTCGAGATGCATCAGGCGATCGAAAACCTGACGACAGGAAGTGCTTTAGAGTTTGGCGCCTTCCAAGGCAAACTCCTGAGAATACGTAAGTGATGTAGACCACCGCGCTAGCGATAGATTAAAAGGCAGTGAACTATCAGCGATCAGAGGAGTCGCGGAGTCGCGGAGTCACTGTGACTGAGTGGCAGGGGATGGGCTGGGAGAGATGGGATACGTACCCAGTCCCAACCAGGGGACATCGTCCTGAATCGAGGCTTGGCTTGCGGGTTTCGTCCGCTCTGCAGGGTGGTGTCTGACATTTCGTCGACGACAAACTCCAAGTTAGGCTGCTCTCAGAAATGGCAAGAAACCAAGTTCTGGGTAAACACTTTGGCGCCAAGCAACTTTGGATGAAAGGCAGTGCGAACGTGTGTATCCGTACCCTACGTATCCGCAAGCAGACAGTATTGACGCGTGCAACGGCACTCCGTCAAGGGCAGTGATGACCCGGCCGGGCCAGGGCCGACAGTACTAGGCTGGCTATGTTCGAACCGGGGATGCACCGATACATCAGAGTTCAACGGCATCAGAACGCCCCGTGGGCTCGGGACGAGTGGGCGGCACTGATGCGGGCGGACCATTCGCCCGCTTGCCAGGTGCTGTGTACATACAAGCAGGACTAGGGTTAATTGGCCGTCTCGTTTGGTCTTTCATTTGACAGCTGGTTGACCTGGGTTATTCTTCTCCTCATCCCGTTCCAGGGCCCCTGAAGGTGACGGGGAAGAGGATATGAGGATATTGCCGGAGGGCTGGTGCGTCGCCCACTCCGTCCCGCAACAGGATATGGATGAGAATGCGACGCTGAAAACCGGGGGAAAGGTTGAGCTGACCCGTCAATACTTGTCCAAGGTTGTCATGGGTCTTGCAATGAACCCTTTTGGTGATGGTCGATGCGGCAGGGTGGATTATGGAGTTTCTGTATCTGTATCCGTATTCGTAGTGTATGTAGGCCAGAACGGGGACTAAAGCAAGGTATCCGTAACGGTCAGGTAGGCTGGAAATTCGCAAGGCACATTATGTGAGGTGGGTGAAGAAGTAAAGGCGGCCGCACATCTCCAGGTAAGCTTTTCCACTTTGGACAGAAGCTCTGGTGGTCTTTGAATCCCCCCCTGCCTTAGAACCTGCAACCCCCCGACTTGAGGTGAATTCTCGCGGAAACATCTGCCTTAGCTGAGCTTCGACATGAGGTAGTAGCAGTCATCTTTTTGGTCAAGATTTTGACCCTTTGAGGCGTAGCGCTTTCCAGCTATGAACCTGGGGAGAGATGAGCGCCCGAGCGTTAATCAGGGCCATGGGCAGCCGCGTTACATAGATAGCGAGGGCATCAGAGTTGATGCTATCGTGTCTGCGCCTTACGCCTGTGCCTTCTGGTGTGCTGTGCTCTGCACCTTGGTGGACGATATCTGGGTCGAGGGTCGTTAGGTGGGAGGTGACGCGAGGTTAAACCAGCGAGGAATTCATCCAATCCAATCGAGTCCCAGTGCAGCGTTCTTGCTACCCCGCCGGCCAGGGCTGGGGTTCGAGCTGGAGCTGGTGCTGGTGGGAGACACAGCTGTGAGCTGGGAGCTGGGTCGTGAGGGGTTTCCACTAGCCAGCAACTGTGCCCGCTCTCGAGTGTTGCCAGGTCCAGGACTAGGGTTTCAAGAGTCTTGGACGGGGGTTGAAGCACCACCGGAGCCTTTCAGCATCCGGCGTTTTGGCGATGATGTAAAAATCGCCGGATTTTACTGCCCCGAAAAGCAGGGAGCCGAATCCTGGACCGGAAAGTGCCGAGCAACTACCAGTGGTCGAGGATCAGTGTTCCACACACACCACTCAGCTTTGGGGGGGCCCTGGGGGATTGGGTTGAGGGTTCCTCTGTCCTGGTTCTGGTTCTGATTCTGGTTCTGGTTCGGGTCGGTCTGGGTCTGGCTCATTGTCTGCCCACTCGACCTAGACGTAAAACCTAACTTACCGGCCGGTTAACTCTCCTTACCCGTACCTTACCGTGCCAAGCACCATCTTTCCGCTTCTGGTATAAAATGGCCTTGACGAGGTTTTTGGAATTGGCATTGAGTTTACCAGGGGCCTCGAGCGGACAGCAGGGTTTCGTGCGCTCTCGCAGGCATCTGTAACGGATTTCGATCCCCCTTGAATGAGGGTAGCGGCCTTGTAAGGCAGAGTACTCTGCAGAGGGCTCCCATTCGGACGCTAAGCTGCTGTGTATAGCATCTCCAAGACGCCTTGCCCTGGTTCATCGTCGGTCAAGTGCGAAGTTAAGCCGGGCTGGATCGGAGAGGATTGGAGCGGGGGTAATGAAAGATGCTTGCTTGCTGAAGCTGGAAGAGGGCAGTTCAAGGCTGACGGAGTGGGCGAGGATTCGAGGAAGAGGAGAAGAAGAAGCACGGACTGTAGGCTGTCCCTTGATGCGCCTTATCCGTCTGCTCGATCCTGGTGTTGTGTGTTGGGCTGTGTGAAGCACGGATATGTCCTCCGTGTGGTGCCATGGTGCACCTTTCTTAGGATCGAGGGAGTCGAGTGAAGTGAAGCGGAAAGGCGGAGAATTGCTGCTCACCCTCGCCCTTGCACTCAATTCTATGCATATCGACGGCGAAGAGCAAGATGGAAGATGGCGTATGGATGGTGTATCAAGATGGTATGAAACCAACATTTCTCGAACCTAAGATGCAGTTGAAAGACGCCAGTCATAATGCCGTACGGAGGAGGTAGGTATCCGTACCTACTAAGATATTCTGCGCTCCGTACGTGCCTAGTAGTGTAGATGATTTGTGGCGCAGAAATACTTTGACCAAAGTACCTTTCGCTAGGTACCTACGTTGGAAACTTAGCAGAACGCAAGGAAGGCTGTAGCGTGACGGCGGGCTGTTTAGACGCTGCAGGAGCGGTGCAGGACCGATGCAGGAGATTTGTTCTAGCGCCGAAGATGGAATTTTCCAAGAGGTGAGGCGATCCCTCCCGTCCGGTGTTGGTGCTGCCATAGGTGGCAGGCGGGAATGGCAGTGTGTCGGGAGGATGAGGGGGTAAGACCGTACGATTCCGGGCAAGACAGGGTACGTACTCCGTAAGATGTCCTCGCTCCCACATTTTCCTAACACCTGATATCCAAGGCACTCAATAGCATTCAACCTCGACCCCAGGTGAGGCCGGCGCGTGCGTGCACCTCAGTTGCCTTAGGTAAGGATAACCACGGAGCTCAAGTCCGACCCCCCGTGCCCCCCCGATGACGGGCGGCAAGCACTGGCAGTGGCAGGGTGCTTTGACACTTTCCCGCTCGCACCCACTCAGAGACCGAGGGGGACCGCAGAGACCGAGCCTCGAGGGGAGTGGGGGGTCCAGCCAATTCCCGGCGCTGTATCCCATTTCCAGTACGATTGCCCCGAAGAGCCCCAGCCAACCCCGAACATATCTTTAATAACAACCTGGTCGACGCTCTTCTCTTTGATCGATTGCTGGGAGCACATCACTGGCTCCTTTGACGGTAGTCCAAAACAAAAGAATGACAAGCTCAGGGGATGGACAAAACAAAGATAAGCTACCTACCTACCTTACCTTACCTATCCGCACCACCCAATGTAAGTATGTATCCGTACCTCCTCCGTACGTCCACCTTCAGGGAGGGAAAAGGCCCGGCACCTTGCTGGGCCCTCTGCAAATCCCGCCTTCCGTCATCCACACGGATACCTTTCCTCTGGTTCCATCCGCCCACACCTGCTCAACTTCTCCCCTTCCTTGACCGCTCCGATGCCGACCCGGGCCAACATGCCTGTTCCCGGCTTTCACTTCTTCAATGGAAGCCATGAACCCGTCATCCATAGATCAACCTTCAATTGTCAGTGGTCTACGGTATGGCCTAGGCACGGTCCAAAAGAGTCCTACACGGGACATTATCAAGACGCCATGTTACATGCTATCTGGATGACCAGCCTCACAATTGGTTGCATGGAGACGAAACGAACCAAGCTATTTGATATCCACCCGATGTAGTCCAGGAATTGGAGAGTATTCGGTTTGGCGTTACGGATACTTGGCAAACGTAACAAAAGCAAAAAGGACTGTCAAAAACGAAGCCGTCTAAACAAGCAGTGGTGGGGCTTGGGGGGATTCTGCAACGTGCAACGTCCAACCTCCTCCCACATACACAGTCCACCTTCAAATTCATGTTCAATGGGATGCTCCGGGCCCGTGTCATTGGTTCTCACTTTGCTACCGGTTCAGTCTTGCCTCGTCCAACCCGAGCTTATTAGACTCGGAATGTGGCTTCAAGTCTCATTTCTCATACTTCTCAGAGAACAGCAGAGTTAGCGGTCTCGCCTGAACTATCCATACAGAGTCTCGGTCAGGCCGTCGTCCAACGATAGGGTTCATTCAAGTTTTTGTTTGGTAGATGAGTTTAGTTTGTGGCAAGACAACACGAAGTGGAGGGCGGGCTTCTTTGGAAGCTTCGAAAGCCCTTGATGGAAGCTTGTCAAAGTTGAGGCTGGAGCGTGTTTGACAAAGGGTGTCAGACCATGGCAATCACATGATATGCAGGTTGCTGACAGGAAGGGTGGGCTGAAATGAGAGCTCACTCGTTCGTCGCTTGGGACAGGATGGCTTCACAACCATGGACGGAAAGGGTCCGAGTCACGACATAAGTCGATGAAGGACAAGGACAGACCATTCCAGGTGACTTGAGTTTATGGTTTCTCATGCTTTTTGGTCTAGATATGTATGGTTAGTTTACGTATGGGTGACGGCCAGTCTGGTGCGATTTTTGCATGTCAATGTTTGGATACCTCAGGTTTGGGAGATGAAAATTGAAGGGTCGACGGCGACTGGCTAGGTTGATTCAAAGTGATGTTCCCTGTCCTTGTAGGTCGTTGGCTCGGCGTGTCAACGAGCCGTTGTCATCCAAACACTCTGCACACTCGGAAACGACCCATTTTGGGCATAGTTTGAAAAGCTGGGAGACACGTGTGACTTCGGGATGCCGAAAGGAAGAGTAGAGTAGAGGGGAGTGAAGAGGGGCCGAAAAGATCGCCATGAGCTACGCAATACTAAGGTGACGTCCGCATGCATAGATAGTCAACGCGGAGCTTCAAGCTGAGCTTCCGGTATGTACATGCTTCATGTAGACATACTTGGGTATGGCGAAGTACATTGGATGTGATGAATTTCTTCCAGAGATTATAGTATTTTTTGGGCATGTTGAGGGCGAGAGTGAATGCAATAGTGGGCAAAACTACGCTCGAGGTGCCCGGGTATTTTTTTTTTCTTAACCTTCTTAAAACAAGGCAGAAAGAAGTTGCCTTACACAAGAGACACCAGTCGAAGCTTTTGTTGCCAGTGGGATGATACTCACTGACAACAATGTATGGTATGCCTGTCGGAGGCCAATTCATCGCTGTTTCCCTCTCTCGTTGTCCCTCTCTTGTCCTTGTCTCTTCTCTGCCTTTCTCCTTTTCTGTGCTTCCTTCCATTTCCCCTTACCCCGTATTAACGCACGGAATCACGGATCACGGATCACAGACTTTGGGGAGAAATGGAAGGATACCTTGGAGTATGAGAAGGTGGGAGCATGAACGGGCGCATTGGGCTCAATCCAATCGCCAGGCGCGCATGGCCAAAACGGGGGGGTACGATGTTGTGTAGGCAGTGGGAGGGAAGGAGGAGGGGGGATTACAGTCTGCTGCAGATGGGAACGCGGAGGGGGGAGGGGCACACGAGCGGGCAAACCGACAGGGGTCCAAGGAAAGACACTGGAAAGTGGAAACCCCATCTTGTGGGTATCCTGCCGTTTTCTGGGAGAGCTTCGAAAAGGGAAAGAAGAGGGATCTCCCCTGTCCCGAAGTCCCTGCACGGTCGATCACCACATGCTGACAGGGATCAGGCAAGGCAGGGTCTTGGCTGACGGTTTCTATCAGCACGCTCAGTCGACACGCCAGTCCTCATTGGGCTGCATTGAGCTGATGGGTGTGATTTTAGCGACACTTGTGAGACTAAGTATCTTTTTTCGAGGAGTACAAACGTCCGGACAAGTACTCTGCAGCTCGAGGGTACTTCAGTCGAAAGTGGGGTCGTCGAGAGCTGATTGCTGGTGCCAGGCGAAAGCCGGAGTGACCCACCCAACCGCGCTCTAGGTATGATCCATGGCAATGAGGTAAGGTACACCTCTCTCTCTCTTTCTCACTTCACGCTAAGGAAAAGAGGAGGGTTGAGATTGAGGATTTGAGGGTTTGATGGACTTTGCCTTTTCACGAGACACGCTCAGTGCTGGCAACCTAAACATCCAGTCAGCCCTCTCACCCGTGCAAGCAATACAATAAAATAAAAACAGAAATGCACAATGCGCCTGCAGACACTCATGCAGCCATGGATTCGTCGAACATTTTACGAAATGCCGTGGCCAGGCCTGGACTGTCTATCCAAGCTGAACGACTGATTGATTGACTTCTTGACTGACTTCACCCCGCAGCGCAGGGCAGCGCAGCACCACATCGTAGACGAGCGAGTGGCCAATGTACTGTCTAGATACTCAACCACGGTATAATCTACAGCCTGTAACTGTGTGTACTTGCGGGCAATGATATTGCTGATGCAAATGCAAGTGCATTCCGTCTTGATTGGGCTTCCTTGGCATGGCATGGCATGGCATACAAAGTGGACTGCGCCATTACTCACTCTCATTGGAGAGCCTCTTTCTGAAATAGCAGATATGGAGTGCAGGGAAGTGGCATCAAACCCAACTTTCAACTTATCTACGGATACCTGTACTGCAGAGGTCCTTGACTTTTAAGGTATAGCTTGCTGCTCATGTGTACAAAGTAGTGCGTTTTCGTAATCTGGAACCGTGCCCATTGCTGTTGCTGGTGTTCGATACGTTTTCGACGCTTTACCCCGGTCTCAAACACATCCAGAGTGAGGTATTTTTTTCGTTGCGCCTTTTCAAGTCTATCAGACAGCGATGCGACGCGAGGACCTCTTTGGCACGCCCTCTTTTTGCTTGAAAATACCGCCATCTCGCCTCAAGCTTCGACACGCAGCATACTTCTTCAACATCGGTTCGTCAAACTGACCCCGGTACGAGGCACCACTCTTTCAAAGTAGCTCATCTCTCATTACCAAACATGAGATTCCCAGAAAAGTAAATGCCCACCATCTCACCTCCCACCGTCGTGCAGGTGGGGAGAAGAATCTCCCGTATCCATCCCATATGCCCTTGTCGCAATATGGATACCTTCTTTGCAATTTGTCTGTGTGTCAAAGAGGAGAAGGAAGCCATGCCACCATCTCATTCTCGCAAAGCAAGCAAACAAACTGGGGGTCCTGGGTGTACGTATGCAACACATGTTACCTGCCCAGCCATGGTCATTCACAGGATCGCTCCTGCTAATATGCTGCTCATCTCATCGCCGTGATCCAGACCAGGGAGGAGGTAATTTGTAGACACACCGCAGAGACGCACATTGGTACTTGCTTCTCTTCCATGAATACTGGAGGCTTCCACTCTCTATCCATAATACTACTATGGATACTTGGCAAGCATGGGAAGGTCCAACTCTAGCCCACATGTTCCGCTTGAACCCGGCTCTCCCCAGTTTCCCATCTGAACGGAGCTGGGAAGAGGCCGGCTCCAGCTTCCCCTTGCTCTCTTCTTCTCTGTCTGCCCGGTCACCTTCCGGTCGCCAATCTGCAGTGTCTTTCAAACTAACGCAACGCCGTATCCTCAATGGTCAGATTTGGTATTCACTTCGCACTCTCAAAGGTGCTCTTTACATATTGAATGATTATTACTAGGTGCTATCCCATGCGGTCTGGTTTGAGGTTGTATCGGACAAGAAGACGGATGTTGCTGCCATGCTCGCCCGCAAATGCGCTACGCCCTGCCCTACGGATTTCCATCCACGGTCATGCCTGTCCTGCATTGCCATTCTTCAATACCCCCGCCTTGCCTCTTTACGGTTTACCGGCACTGCCTTGCTCCCGATCCTTTGCCTGCCCGTAACCCTGGGACAAGTCTTCATTTCTCCGTCTTCTTCAGCAATCTTGCGGCCTGGATACTCCCTGCACGAGAGCTCCCAAATCAGCTCACATTACCTCATGTCAACTCACTTTTGTGCAACCACTTGGCCAGTCAGCTCAAGGCAGAGCTTTCCACTGCGACTCCCGAGTTTCCAGGGACGGAAGCTTCGCCATCCACCTGATGCGAACCCGGGTCATTCCTCGCTGCGATTCTCCCGCCTTTCCCGTCCCGTGTTGTGCACTAAGTACTCCGGTTACGCACCCGTTCTTTAGCAAATACCCCAGTCCAGCCCAGACGGGGAGAGAGGTTGACTTGTCTTGGCATCCGTCCCAATTACACCATCACTACATCTCTGCTCAAAGTTTAAATGAAGAAAAGAAAGAAAAAAAAAGGGGAGCAAACATCAAAGCATCAGCCTTTCCATAAGTCTATGCCAGGGGAACTAAGGTAGTCCCTTGGATACTACGTCGTTGAGCACTATACCTATCACTTAGTAGCGGACCCCGGGGGCCCAAGGGCCAAAGGACATACTCGTACGTGGTATGCCAAGGCCAATCGCAACTTCCCATCGGTCGTGCTCGGGATATGTTTTCCCTCCGACCCTGGCCGCGGTCACGGCCACGGGCCACGGGCCACGGCTACGGTCACTCTACGGTCACGGTCACGGTCACGGTGCTAACACTGCTGCGGCCGTGTGGACGGACGGGCGGCGTGGGCGTCCAGTGGTGGAGACTGAGGTGCGTATGGGCGTGAACGGGGAACGTTTCGTCGGAGCGCCTCATCCTATCACCGTTTGATCTCTTGCCGGCCGCCTCGCCGGATCCCTACCTAGCCACCGTCAACACGTGCTACAGCCTACCAACGCTCAATTGTTCGTAACTTCGTGCTCTTTTTTCTGCCGGGCCTTGCCTGCCTTGGCTACTACCTACCTTACCTTAGGCAGGCACGATACCCTAAGGTGCGGATACATCGTGCCTAGTTGCATTACCTTACTACGTACGCAGTCAGAGTACGGAGTAAGGTACCTGACCTCGCTCGACCAGTTTTACCTAATACGGACCGTTTTAGCGTTGACTATTCAAGCCCCCACTCATTGCCCGACCCCTCCATCGCTTCCCATCCTTCCCTTCGTGCCTTCCCATCGTCGCGCTCCCAGGGGACCGCGCCTGAGCTATCTAGGTATTCGCACGAATGCTTCGTACCCTTAGTACGTACATCTCCTAAGGTAGGTAAGGTAGGTGATATGTAGAGAAGTGAGGTGCTCACCTTGCCGCGCTTCCCCTTGCCCTGCCCCGCTCCTTCACCTCACCTCTCCTCACCTTGAGGTATTCCGTTCCGCACCCAATACTCACCTTCCTTTCACTCCAAACCGTTCGCCCGACTTTTTCCCTCCATCCTAGCGCCATCTTCGGCTCTGTTCTACGGTTCTGCTACGGAAGCAGCCAACCAACCACCCGTTCACCGTGCTCGACAAGTCCGCCCCTTACCACTACTAGTACCACCACCACCACCACCACCACCACAGACACTCACCCCAAGAAGGAAAAGAATCGCAAAGGGATGCTGTCTACAGTAAAGAAAGCACCCGAAACTTGCCCGTCCTAGCCACACGGTCCTCGACCCCGAATCGAATTGGACCCTTTCTGGAAGCTTAACCAAAGCGCTATTCGCCAATCGAAATCATCAACGACGACCGCAGCGGTCATGCCTCACACTTAATCTCGCAAGCAGCTCAAGAGACGCCTTGCTCCTCTCCCCCCTGGGTCGTTTCTCCGGTGCTTCACAAGACCATTCTGCTCTGTACTCCCGCTGGTCAGAGCGCAATCGCATTCTACAGAAGTCCCCTCGCGCCCATCCGTCCGTCCCAACACGGGTCCATGGCTGAGGCCTGAAAAGGTCAACCCATGGTCATCTTCATGCGGTTTGGAGGCTCCGCTGTAGTCCACGTGCTGGCTTAGCAATAGGCAAGGTGTGATGGCTGTGTTGCAGCACTACACGAAGCGCCTTGATGCCCGACTACACTTGCTATACAGTAGTACGTGCCAGCATCATCAATGCAGCATTACGATACAACGACGGAACCGTAGGCACTGGTATCCGTACTCCGACTAAATTCCTTCTAACCGCCGCTCTCGCTTTCTACAAGCCCAAGATATCACCGAGAAATCTTGGATGGCATCGGTGTGTGCGCCCGTATTCGATTGCTTGGTTCATGCGCGCAACACCACTCACACATCTTATGGTGTGTACACAAACACACACATATGCATACGGATATACACACACGCTCACTCACTCACACATGGCGAAGCAGGAAAGGCACAAGAGAGGTCGAATGTCCCCTCCCTGCGAGTCAGCCCCGTGCAGAATCTGATGCATGGAAACATCTGAGACAGGCGGCTCGGGTTCGTGTGATGGCCTCAAATGTACAGCTTTTTTATTCTTGACAGATAGCGCTGTCCGTGACACGTGGCTGCAATGCACGTCTCATGTCATGGGGAAAAGGCTATCTGGAGCCCTACCACGCTGCCACGCGTTATGATCTCGACCCTTCGCACGCCTCGCCTGCTTTCGTGCAGAAGGCTAATACTGGCAAAATGAACAAGGAGGGTATCTAACGAGCCGTTATAGCCCCCTTACCCCCCTTCCGCGGCCATGCTAAGTTGCTTAAGTTTGGTTCGTGTTTTGGCGGCTCGTTTCTTCGGGCAGGCAACGTTGATCGCCTCGAGGGCTTTCGTCGTGGCCGTGGTCAGTGCTACCTCATGTACATGGCAAGCCGCAAGCCGCACGATGCACGTTGTACACCGCTTCCAAAGTTCAGCAACAGAGTTGTTCTGGAAAGGCGAGACGAAGCAGGTCTCTGCTTGATTCATGAACCAGCGCAAGTTAATGTCACGCTGCAAGTACTAAAAGTGTAGGTACAGTCGGCTACAGCCACTCAGCTGCTACGTACAGCCAACACCCATCCCGCCGCCGCCGCCATCCAACGCCATCACCACGTACCATTATCGTCATCAAAGTTACCTTTCGCCATGGCATCTTTGCCATGTGCTTGTGCTGCACAACCCATCCGACGCCACGGAGATGGTGTGCAGAGATGGGAGGGAAACGTGGCAACCCTAGGGCTTTCCCTCCGCTCAGTGGCGCTTGGAACTGCTGTTGCGGGCATTGTATGCGACGTGGCGTCGTGTTTCCATTCTTGTGCATCCGAAGAAGAGAGGAAAATGAGACTGTGAGACTGTAGGTGTGATGTGGGTGGCTGTCGAAGCACCTATGGAAGCAATTTAGAAGCTTCGAAGAAGGCAAAGAAGGAATTTACACTTTTACGCCGTTGCTCCAAGTTTCGAGGTCTGTTCGTCTTTCGTGAACCAAAACTCAAGAAAGTTCTCACCCCCACCGGGAATTCAGAGACAAGTCCCAGCCCAGCCCGGCCCAAGGCAAGGCAAGACCCGTGTGTCACGACATAGGGGAAAAGGAATGATGTGCCTTGGTGTGCTTGGCTACCGGTACCTGCGATGTGTGATACACCGCTCCCTCCTGAACGCCCGCGGACCCTTCTTGTTTCCCGATGGCGGACAGAAGCAAGATGGATGGGGGGAACCTGAGGGTACTGGTATGCCACGCCCATATGGATTCCAAACCACCCTAAGGTACGGATAGTCTACCTACTCTGCTACTCACAAGCTTGCATCCCGTCTCAACGCCCGGCCGTCGCCCGCGTCCCCGATGGCAATGGCGATGTATCCGTACGGGGAGTGGATATACGGCAGCGGCTAGTGCTGCGCCGGTCCCCTTGTCTGCTGCTACGCAATCCTGCGGCCCCCCCATTAGAAGAACCACAGAACTCGGCCGGGTGGATTGTTGGATCGAGATGGCGTCCTGTAAGCTGTAAGACGGGCTTTACTCTGTCTGGCCTAGTCTAGCTTCTACACACCCTTCTAGAAGGACTTCCAGAAAAAGAAGGGACAAAGCCAAAGCAAAAGTAAGAATAAAAAAAAAGAAGTAATCGGAAAGCCGTGCTAAGGTATCGGTACATTGCCAGGCTCTCTAAATTTTGCCCATGATGCCCTGCGTGTGGCATATTGCGCATGTGCGTATGCGTACGGAAAGTGTGGGAGACTAGGGATTTGAGACTTGAGACTTGGAAGAAGCGGAAAACAGAAAAACAACAAACACCATATGCAATCGCTTCCAACTAATTGGTCAATTGGCGACTTACCGTCTCTTTTTTGCGTATCACTTCTACATAAAACTTTCCCGGCTTGCGGTTCCGCACTCTCATCCCCCTGCCTCCCAATCCTATCCATGATCTGGTAGGTATGCCATCCTTTCCCATTCCGTCCCGTCTCAACCCCCTCCTTGATGAGAGCGTACGTAGTTACTCCGTAGTGTAAGCGGGCTTGCAGTTGCAGACACCGGGGGATTCAAAGTCACCGCCGCTCTTGCCGCACCGTACTTTTCGGCGGTCGGGAAACGATGCCCACCCACGAAGCCCCCAACACGAACAGGCTTACAGCCCACACCGCTCGGCATTCTCCCCTTCCGGTTCGTTGCTGTGTCCACTTCGGGCATCTGCCCGGGCCAGCCTTTACCCATTCGCAACATCAACGAAAGGTCCCGTCTCCCTGCCCCCTCCCCATTCACGCCTATCAGCCCCCCCGGGGGCCATCCTTTGAACGTACTGGCGCCATCTTCGCAGCAAAAAGTGTTGGTCATGGAAAAAGAAGGAGTGGGAATCCGGTACTAGCTAAAACGGCTCTATGCCGAATGGGCATGTTGTGGCCGGAATAGTTAGCACAGCAATGGCGTCTTGTTCGCGTTGAAGATGGATGGGGCCGCCGTTGCTGTTTTCTCGTTCCGCCGGGCGTGATAGTAGTACAGCGGAATAGAAAGACACACGCCCCTTGTCGGAGCGTCCGATTTCCTTTCTTTTCCCTTGATGAACTAGGTCCGCATCGGACTTGTGCTCCGATCCTCCCCCAACGGTGCCCCGCGCGGCGATGGGAAAGGGGATGATGGCATCGTTTTCCGGGCGTCCTGGGGAGGGGTCGGGTGAAGTGCGAAGGGCTTGAAACCTGTTTTTCGTCGTATCCTTGGGCTAGCGATGATGTTCAACAAAGAACGAAAGCGTATGATCAGGATACGGGGTTGGTGTCTGTAATCTGTAGATATCCCCTGCCCTGACAGACCAGGGCTGCGAACATCGCGATCGAGTGCAGCCTCATCGTGGTGTAAAGCCTGGTCGTCGACCATGATGCGTTTCTAATTCGCGGGATCTTGTGCCTCGATGTAGAAGTGAGAGAAAACGGCATGAGAGAGTAAACTGCAAGATAGTGCTTATATTTAACTATTTGCGCCATCAAAGGTCCATACATCATTCTCCATGGGCCATCGTCCATGAGCCTCGCCATATGTACAGTCCTACAATGAATTGAGTCTACCCTCTCCAAGAAAGTAGACGGAAATCGTTGCGCGGCGGGTAATCCTACTTCCTGTGGTACTTATCATTGCCTTGGCTAGCACAATGTATATGAACCCCCTTTCATGAACCTTCGTCGAACGATATTCAAGACTACGTGAATGTGTTTCCGAGGACCTGTGGTCTGCAGAGTATGCAGTCATCTCGTTGGTGGCGCACTGCGTCCAGGCAATACGATGCTAATTGAGCATGGGGTTGGTTGACCGTACCCCCTTTCAACCCCCCCTGTGGTGTATCGTGACCTCCCAGACACGAAGATCAAGCTAATCAGCCAGCCTCTCCGACGCAGCTAGGGGAAGAGAGGTCGGTATAGGATTCAGCTGACTGCCTCTGACCCCCTGAAGGAGCTTCACAAGAAGTGGTTTGTGGCTGGTAGAGCATGCCCGCCGTCAGCATGGCCACCTCCCCTCATGCGAGTGTTGCCAAGGGGTAGCTAGAAGCTGTGAGACGCTTGACTTTGGTGCTTGGGGGTGTGATTCTACTCCTAGGGGTGAATTTTCTAGTACTCTCTGGAGAGAATCATTGCGTGGACCAATCTGGCAGTGCCCGTGATGTCGGCTGTCAGGGCAATCGACTCTGTGTAGTGACCGTAGGACGGCCGTACTGTGTTCGCGATAGTGACCTATCTGGATGGTCTCTTGAAACTCGTAACATAGTCTGAACATTATCTTTCCCCTTGGGTCGAACTGAGTCCTCTCTGAGAATCGTGTCGTATATGGGGGTCGACTCTCTGTAGGCATTAAGATGCACACTTGGCATTGATGACGTGGTTCTTCGTCCTCCCGACCGACAGAAACCCCCCATAAACAATGGCTCATCATCTCTCCACTTCTGAAGCTTCAGATCTCGGTCACGATCTTAGGTCGGATTGTGAGGGGGGGATCAGGGCAGTCGCTACGCAGCGAGGTTGGTATACATTCGGGAAAGAGCTCACGCCATAAGATACTTCGTATCACCAACAAGAAGACAGACAGACGGGATCTTCTAGGTGATTGTTGTCAACGGGCAAAGGTATCGACATAGACCAGCCAACCGCGGTTCTGGCCCACTTGCTTGGTAGAGGTAGAATTTGCACAACATGAGATGAAGGCCCCTTCCGGGAACCCAGGCTGGCATCCATACTATGGGTACCGTCCATGTCTCTCCAATGTCTCGCGAGCTACAGGCAGGAACCGCAGATGGTTGTCGCATGCCTAAAGCATGTGTGTAGTAGATGAACATGCATGGATCGCCCTCACATGTATGTCCCAGCAACACGGGAGGTATGCCTCGAAACCAATAGTGATCATCAGGAACCATCACCAGAGCAGGGAGAGATCGATGGAGCATGTGAGTTGTGATGGTTGTCTCAAGTATCGGGGCATTCTTTTCACGCAACGTGGTGGTCTGGCCTATATTCGTAAACCTGTCACACCGTACAGCGGCAGAGGAGATCTCCATCCCTCCCCGCCTTACGGGTACAAGCGAGTCAATCAGTCACAAGGGGGAGTGAATCTGGGAATAGTATCCATACACTCCATGCGCTGGGTCTTGACAAATGAGCAACCGACAAGATGTCACGGCTGCCTAGAAGACCCCATCTCGCGAGCATGTGGTCCGTTCCCACACTCCCGCCTTCCGTGGTGGATCTTGATGAGGAAACATGATTGTGGACATGTACATTTCCAAAAGGAACGAATCAGCCACCGTGGTGGATTGTCATACGCGAGTTTGTGGTGTATTCGGACCACCCCGCCTCGGGAACCAAGCCGGATGAGCGGGTTACTGCATGGCCTCGCGCTGCTGTCTCGGCAAGAGAGAAGCCCCTACATGGGTGCCTACACAGTCCCTATTCTTCTCAAAGTATTGTTAGTATGACTTAGGTATACCATGTAGAGAACGGACTGAAAGAGGTGGCTGGAAAGAGTAGTGATAGCGAAAGTGGGAGAAATAGTGACAAAGGTAGCGGTAGAAAGAGAAACTCAGGATGTGCTGAGCGGCAGATCATTGTCGCCCACTTGGCAGACTCGGGAATGAGGCGGATGGTCGTTGGATCCTTGTTTTTGGCTAGCTCTTCCATGTTCTGCCCAGTTTACAGCCGCTCACCGAGATGGAGATGATGGATACTCGGGAAAGATTCGGCAGTGTGGTATGGAGGTATAGCGGAGCTTGCCGATGAAGATAGACATCTGGGGAAGCTGGGGGAAATGATCACCCGCTTGATGATCATCAGGGCAGGGCCGTAGCGCCAGTGCAGCTTGGTCGGATGCAGTGGCTCGGCCCGTTGACATGACCTTCAAACCACGGCATGACTCCGTGAACCGGCTCTCCGGGATATATCAGCAATGGAGTCCCATCCCGACGATGCAGCACAGACGTCCGGGCCGTATTCTCATCGGATTCAGGCAAATGCGGGGCATGCTGTCGACTCAGCAATCCCGTGGTTCCCTGGCTCGGCTGTCACGCGCGGGAATACGGCAGCTCGGAGGCGAGAAAGGCAGAGAGATGACAAATGCGATTTCTTTTGCAGGTACGATCAGCTCGAGGTAGTCATTCAAGTCTAGTGAGGGTAGAGACGGCCCGGATTTTCTGTCTCCATTGCTGCGAAGACGGCATACACCATCCTCCCACTGTGCCCTGGGTCCCACGATCATCAGCCTCCATCTCACAAGCAGATACCCAGTAACCCGATGACGGGACTGTGGCACTAATATGAAACCTACAGATGAGGCCTTGCGAGCTTACGTTCACCTAGATGCGGCATATCTGCGGCTCGGGGAGTATCGGCACCGTGTCAAGGCTGGTTGAATCCGCTTCCCTTAGCCGGGCCCGATTCGATGCATCGTTTTCACAGGAGAAAGATGCCACTGTCTGCGATGTGAAGTTTGCACTGTTCAGCAACACGGCAGAACCCCGTGATAATCTCGCCAAAAGACCGGGTAGTCTCCGGCAAAACTGAGACACCCGCACGCCGTCTCCACGCCAAAGTTGTCTGGCGGGATTTCGGGACGATGTTCAGCTTCGCCTCCAATGCTAATGAGCCAATCCAGAGCTGTTGGGTGGGCACCAAACTGGAGAAATGACGCTAAAGGGGGGAAGCCACCCGAGCTTCTCCCGGTGAATGAGGGGCAAGAAGCTCCCACAACGTGATAACGTGGGGTAGAAGTGCACTACCGACCGGACGGGCGGTCGCCATTGACGCACCTGACCGCGTCTTTCAAGGTCTTGGGGTTTCTAACATCTCTGGGCATCCGTTCCTTCATTCTGTGAATGTATTGGTAATTGGAAGCAACAGCTCTCCACCCCTTCTTCTCCCCGGCTGAATTGCATGGAGGGGCGCATAGCAGCATGACGGGAGAGACAGAGAAACAGCCGCTGCTAACCTGGTTGCTAACGGATACTGCATGCAAACATGGCCTTCTGATTGCTTGCTTGCTTGCCGTTCCCCCCGCCGCCTTCCCGGCATCGGTGTATCTTCCTCCATCTACCTAGCTCGTCACCCAGAAACACGCGGGACCTCAAAGTGGGTTGCTGGTCTCTCTTCCCGAGCTAAGGTACCTTGAAGCCAAGTAAGAAGAGGGAATCCTGTTCCGCGTCGTCCGGAGTTGTCCCGTTGTCCACAAGCTCGTCAATCTTCTATTTAACAGCACGATCCTGCTGCGAAGATGTTCCAGTCCTCCCTCCTCTCGATCTTGCTTCTCGGCGCTTTCTATCACCAACTTTTTTTGTCTGTTCCTCCTTACTCCGTGTCCAAATCTGAACCCGGCCTGTCGTAGAATTGTAGTTGTTCCAAAGATACCCCTATCCATTCTTACAGTCCAACGTTTCGCGAGCCCACAATGGCCGACTTTGACGTCGAAGACGTGCTCAAGAAGCTCACCGTCTCTGAGAAGGTCGACCTTCTCGCCGGTAAGACTGCTCCCGTCTCTTTTGGGGGGTCACTTTTCACCCCAATTGCGGACTCTTCATTACAGCCCTCGATGAGACCAATGACAAGCTAACATTCGATTCTCCTCAGGTATCGACTTTTGGCACACCAAGGCTCTGCCCAAGCACAACATTCCCTCCATCAGACTCTCCGACGGACCCAATGGCGTACGCGGTACCAAATTCTTCAATGGCATCAAGGCAGCTTGTTTCCCCTGCGGAACGGCTCTCGGTGCCACCTTCAACACCGAGCTCCTCGAGGAGGCCGGCAGGAAGATGGGAGAGGAGGCCAAGCTCAAGGGAGCTCACTGCATTCTAGGCCCTACCATCAACATGCAGCGGTCCCCTCTCGGTGGCCGAGGATTCGAGTCCATCGGCGAGGACCCTGTGTTGGCTGGTCTCGGCTCTGCCGCCATTGTGAGAGGTATCGAGAGCACTGGTATCCAGGCGACGCCCAAGCACTTTGTGTGTAACGACCAGGAGCACAGGCGCAACGCCGTCCAGAGCATCGTGACGGAGCGCGCCCTTCGCGAGATCTACGCGCTTCCTTTCCAGCTTACCTTCCGTGACGCCTCACCGGGTGCGCTCATGACTGCCTACAATGGAGTCAACGGCACATTCTGCAGTGAGAACCACGATCTGCTGGAGAAGCTGGTCCGCAAGGAGTGGGGCTGGGACGGCATGATCATGAGCGATTGGTACGGAACCTACAGCACCACGGAAGCGGCTAATGCCGGTCTCGATCTGGAGATGCCTGGACCTCCTCGCTTCCGTGGAGAGCCTCTCAAGTTCAATGTGTCGACGGATAAGGTCCGCCAGCACATTCTCGACGAGAGAGCTCGCGCTATGCTCAAGTTCATCAAGAAGGCTGTGGCGACCGGCATTCCCGAGGGGGCCCCTGAGAAGACGGGCGACACTCCAGAGACCGCCGAGCTGTTGAGGCGGATTGGTGGCGAGAGTATCGTTCTGCTCAAGAACGACGACAACGTGCTGCCACTGAAGAAGGACAAAAAGGTTAGCATCTTCCCCAAGTATACACGTCTTTCACGAAAGTACACACACTTACTTTGAGACTCACAGACAGTTGTCATCGGCCCTAACGCCAAGATCGCCACCTATCACGGAGGTGGTTCCGCCTCTTTGGCTGCCTACTACTCCGTCACCCCCTTCGACGGCATCAGCAAGAAGCTCACCTCGCCCCCAGAGTACACAGAGGGCGCCTACTCCCACAAGCTCCTGCCCCTCCTCGGCAATGTCTGTACGTCAGTTGACGGCAAGCCCGGCATGACCATGCGCGCCTACAACGAACCCCCCACGGACCACAGCCGCGAGGCCATCGACGAGCTTGTCCTCACCAAGACGGAGCTTCTTCTCGTCGACTACTACAACCCCAAGCTCAAGGGCGACCTCTGGTACGCCGACTTTGAGGGCTCCTTCGTCGCTGAGGAGGATTGCACCTACGAGCTCGGCCTCATCGTCTGCGGCACGGCGAACCTCTTTGTTAATGACAAGCTTGTCATTGACAACTCCACCAAGCAGCGCCAGGGCGATGCATTCTTCGGCGCCGCCACCGTTGAGGAGAAGGGGCGTGTCGAGCTCAAGAAGGGCCAAAAGTACACCTTCAAGGTTGAGTTTGGCTCGGCCCCGTCGTCCAAGTTGCAGGGGGACAACGTTGTCTTTGGCAGCGGCGCCCTCCGCATGGGAGGATGCAAGGTCATCGACGACAAGGCCGAGATCGAAAAGGCCGCCGCCCTTGCCAAGGACGCCGACCAGGTCATCATCTGCTCCGGTCTCAACGCTGACTGGGAGACGGAGGGCAACGACCGTGCCGACATGGACCTTCCGGGCTACCTCAACAAGCTCATCTCTGCCGTTGCCCAGGCGAACCCCAACACGGTCGTCGTCAACCAGTCCGGCACCCCGGTGCGCATGCCGTGGGTCAAGGACGTCAAGGCCCTTGTCCAAGCGTGGTACGGCGGCAACGAGACGGGCAACGCCATCGCCGACGTGCTCTTTGGCGACGTCAACCCCTCGGCCAAGCTCTCTCTCAGCTTCCCCGAGCGCGTCCAGGATAACCCGGCCTACCTCAACTACCGTGCCGAGGCCAGTCGCACATTGTACGGCGAGGATGTCTACATTGGCTACCGTTACTACGAGTTCCTCGACCGCCCCGTGCTCTTCCCCTTTGGCCACGGCCTGTCGTACACGACCTTTGGCTTCGGGGATCTCCAGGTCCGCGAGGCCGACGGCAAGCTCGCCGTGGACGTGACGGTCAAGAACACGGGCAAGGTGGCCGGCGCTGACGTCGTCCAGGTGTACGTTGCACCCAAGCAAAAGGCAAAGATTAACCGCCCGCTCAAGGAGCTCAAGGGCTTCGCCAAGGTGTCGCTTGCGCCTGGCGAGAGCAAGCAGGTTACGGTCAACATTGAGACCAAGTACGCCGCCAGTTACTTTGACGAGGAGCGGCACCAGTGGTGCGCCGAGGAGGGCGAGTACGAGGTAATTGTCAGTGACAGCAGTGTCATCACAGACAAGGCCCTCAAGGGTAGCTTCAAGGTCGGCGAGACGTTCTGGTGGTCTGGTCTGTAGAAAAAGTCCATGCGTCGCAATGTAAAAAGCGGGGAGCACCGGTCGGGAGAAAATGTTCAGGATACGCGATATTGAATGAATGAATGATTGATATTTATGCATGATAATTTGCTCTGTAGTCCAGCCAGAAACGTCCGTTTGATAAAGATATTAATGTTTACATATTTCCATCGCAAATTCATGCTGCGTCATATCTTTCGTGCATTCGTAATCGTCCACACGCCAATTTTAGGCGATATGTCCGAGGAAACTTTGGAATCACAAACAACCTCCCTGCCGATGATCAAATGCAAACCTCATACTGCGACCTACGCCGCGCTTTCGCTCTTCCGCCTTACATCTTCATCCGAGCTCGGTCTTATACTAGACTCGCTTGGTTGTGAATCAGTTGGGGGTAGCCAAGGCTCAGCGTCACCCAGTCTTTGAACAGTCGTGCCTGCGTTACCGGCATTCTTCATCCCGGATTCAAGCTGACGCTGATAAGAGATGCGACGGAGGCGTTCGGCTTCTGCAGGTGTCAAATGCAGCTGTTTTATCTCGTTAGTCTTCATCCCTTGCAGACTTCAAAATGGTGACACGCAAATGACCAGAAAGTGAGGAACCACAGAACGAGGTAAGAGGGAAGGGGGAACATACGTAAAGTTCAACAAGGATAGCGTGGATCACCAAGGCCAGCCATGATCCCGAATCAAAGACGGCTGTGAACCCGGCTGAAATCTCGGCAGGCTGGTGAGCGGTGATGCTGGCATGAACAAGGACGCTGAGGCCGGGGTTCTCCCCCGAGTAGTAGCCGTCGCAACCAGGGTAGAAGCCGAGGACCTTGTTCTGGTCGTGACGGAAGATGAAGTCCACCATAGCGCACTGTTTTACTTGATAATAGTTCGACTCAGCCGTGATCATGGCAGCGAGGTACCCGATGATGCGCATAGTAATGATGAAACCGGCCTGTGGGCAAGAACAGCTTCGTTAGCCCACGTGCAGCGGAAGAGCATGTGTCTTTCTTTCTGTTGGAACAAGAGATATCTTACGTATACCCAGGCTCTGAGCATCCATGCCCGGTGCTGCTCGATCTGGAGTTTTTTGATGTTGTAGATGGCAAGGGCAAGGGCTCCGAGGAACATGAGGCTGGCGGTGCCAGAAACAGTCTGCATGCTCACGCCACCGCCAAACGTCCGCCGTGCAATGAGAAAGACGCCTATGATTCCAACTATACTCAGGAGAATGATGAGATACCCATTAAGGCGATGAAACAGGATAGCCTTGCGACGTATAACCGGGACGAATTGTAGACAGGCAAGAAAGCCTGCCGGTATAACACCCGCGAGGTGCATGATAATTCCGATCCGTGCCGTGCCCTTCTGGAAATAGTAGCACTCTCCCGGGAGCGCCCTCGAGTCGTGCGCCGGGTTGCAGAAGACGCCGTTGAAGTTGAAGTACATCATGCGGGCGAGTGTGAACCCCATCATACCCCCCGCGGTGATGACAAAGAGGGTGAAGTTGTACCCCTTCTTGAACCCGATGGGATTATAGACCTTGCGCGCCAGGGCAACGAAGCCGTTGGCGGGAGGTTTTGAGCATGGTGAAGAAGCTGTCGACATGATGGGAGGTGACTCTCGTGAGATCACGCGAGATCGGGGTGAGCTGAAGTGAGACAGCGCCGCCACTTTTCTCGCTTCCTTCTGTCTGTTGAAGAACGGGGTAAATGAGCTGCTCAGTCACAGATGAGCCTGAGCTAGGTTTAGGAGAGGGGAGGGCCCTCACCATATATGCTCAAAAGGAAAGTTCTGGCCCTGTACAATTACTGGGGTCTTGAGCCAAGACCCCAAAGGATGAGAGGCGCTGCCTTTCTTTGTCAAAGCAGGGGTTAAGGACAAACAGCAAGCAAGAGTGGGCGAATGGCTTCACGCGATTGTCCACAACGCAGCAAACAAGGCAGGGTATGGCAGCATCAACCACCGGTTCTCCCGTAAAAGACGCATCATGGGGGCTGAGAACGTAGGATTGGCCGTCTTGACAGCACACCGAAGCCATGTCTCACGTGCTGCATGGCACCATGAAATGCTGGACAGGCTTAGCTTGGAGAGTGCTTCCACCGGAGGACGTTGCAACTTTGCCCGACGTATTTCCCTCGGCCGAGTAGGTGGGAACAAATGGCCCCTTCGAGGACTAGAGCATACTTCTAGACTTGCGATGGGGGCTGCTCCAGCCTCCTCGGTGTCGGGCGGCTAGATCTCAGAAGCTCGAAGCATGGGGGCCCCCTAGGAGCAGGTTACAGGTGGCGTCCGGGAAGGCGTTACGGGACCTGAACTAAGAAGCCTACCGGTACAGCCAAAGCAGCCAGCGGCAAAGAGGATCAATCATCAATGACGGCAAGGGGACGGACTAGGCTCGACCTCGCGAAGCCTCTCGCAATTGTAAGCAGTCCCCGGCCATCTTTGAATGCCTTTTGACGGGTGGGAAAAGGCCTGACGTGCATGTTGGCGTGTGTTGTACGGCATGCGGCCGTACGGACGGGATCGAATGCAGGCGGGCCGCATTAGTGCCGATACGGAGGGCGGGGCCGGGTCTGGAAAATCCAGATGGTTTAATGCGCCCCGTAGCGGTGTGCATGTGCCTCGTCGAGGTTCGTCACATTTATGATCCATCGTAGGACCGTATAGGCGGGATCCGGGCCTTAGAAACGTTGCAGGGTAATCTGGGAGCAACGAACCGCGCTGCAGACGGCTGCTCGCCTCGCATTTTGCCGCTGCCGGATGCGTGCCCCCAACTGCGATGCGGCTGCCGCCGTGTTCCCGCGCAGATTAGACGTATACGATTAGGTGGCTAGGCGACGGATAGTGAGCGACTTGGTAAACTGTCGGTAGGAAATAGGCCCCGGTTGACCAAGCTACATACCTCGTCCTTCAGGATCCTTGAGAGCCGGGGATACAATGAATCCATTGTCCCAAATCTCAGAGAAGCGAGATTCACCTTCCACCGGTCTGCTGGGCCACATTGGCCTAGCAGCTAGGCAGTCAGACGGCGGTTTGAAGTTGGCAAACAGGTAAGCAAGGGGTCTCTCTTCGGTCATTTGCCCACTTGTTTTGGGTGGACGGTGACCGACCTAGACCGTTGATGGGCGTTGAGAATTGGAGCTTTGACGTGGAGCGAGGAGGTTAGCAAGCATGGCAAGGAGGGGAAACCGATTTTTGGGCAGAAAAAGGAAGCATAAAGTGGTCCATCGCCGAGGCTTCTTCTCCTTCTCATTTTCATCGCGCCATCAGATTTTTCCACACTAGTGTTTGGTCAATTGAGGTAGGAGGTAGGAGTCCGTATAGGCAGTTACGCAGGCGTGATCGAATATGGAAGATACCCTTACTTAGATATGCAATTGAAATCAACGTGAAAGACAGGAATAGGTATTAGAGGGAGGAAAAGACGGGGGATAGACGCCGGAGAGACGCACAGAGGTTGGAAGGTGCTACTGTACGTACCCATCCGAGGGCCCACCACCTCACCTTCCGTCCTGGTTCGCAGGTACCTGACCTAGGTACTTGTAATAAGGTACCTTACCTATGGAAGGTGAGGAGGGTCGTTGGGTATCCACTGCCTCCGCCAACTCTCGACTCACGCGTTGCCGTCCTGCCGCGTCCGCACCCGCGCCCCGGCCGCGCCTCCGTCCTCAATCGGCCCACGTCCCACCTCATCTCACCTGAGATCCAAGCATCCAAATAAGCTCCTGCCAAACACGCATTCCACGCAACACTCACACAAGTCAAGACAAGCTGTCAATCTGTCAATCTCTTTCTTTCGCCGAGTTTGTTGTTTCTTTCTTTCTTTTCATCTCTCTTCTGCTGTGCCTCTCAAGATGGCCCAAGCCCCCCTTCCACCCACCGTCATCGCCCAAAAACAATCTTTCCTCGCTACTCAGGCTCGTCTGCTCTCCCAACCCCTGCAACCCTCTCGTGCCTGGCTCGCCGCCAACGAGGCCGCCGAGTCCTCCATCCCGGACCCCGTCGTCGAGCACGTCGCCGCCCGCCTCAACACGACCTTGCTGCAGCACTCGCGACGCGCCTACTCTCACCAAGCGAGCCGTCACGTCGCCGAGCAAATTGACGCGTTGTACCTATCTCAACTGTCGGCCGCGCGAAATGACCCCTCCGAGGGTCTATCCCTCTCTTTGGACCTGTGTATGTTCTGTGCATTCCGCCCCGTGTAGCGCAAAAGACTAATCGGAAAAAACACCAAAGCCGAAGAGACTGCCGTAAGGTCGCTTCCCTTGGCATGGCCAGCCGAGCGTGATGCAACTAGCTTTCCTATGGAAGTCAAAAGGTACGCTGAAGTCGCTGGCCGCTTGAAAGAGCTCGCCGAGAAGAGGCAGCAAACCAGAGCACGTGTTGAACGGCTACGGCGCATGAAGGCACTACTCGATCCCTTCCGCACCGGAGATGCCGGCGCGGGTGTGCAAGAGAATCTCGTCACCCGCGATGGCGAGATTGAAAAGGAGATGGAGAAGATGCGTGCCCTACTGGCTCGTGTAGGTGGTCGTGTAGGACTCCTACCCGAGGCCACCGAGTCTGCAGACCTGCTCAGAGCGGACAATTCCTTGATTGTAGAGCCTGTGGCTACAGGAGAGAAGCGCAAACTCGACGATCTTCTCGACAGCTTCTGAATGACCACATTAAGAGGTCCAAATTGACATTCAAAGCGCACCTGTGGGAAAGCAACGGTAGGGTAGCTCAGGCAAAAGGATTTTGTATTCAAGTTGTAAAGTGGCGTTAGGTTCTAGGTTTTAAGGATACCCCCGGATTTATGAAAACTACTTTTTTTCTCTGTAATCCCGGCACGTTCAATCTGAGACGTATATCAAGCTTGAAAGCCGAACGTGTATCCCAAGGAATCAGCGCCAGGGGTCGCTCTCCTTCTCTTGCTAGCATCAGAGCGAGACAGCTTTGAAGCATCGCTGAGGTCCTCACTGGTAGGCCGAATGCTCTTCTTTCTCTGTTTGATTTCTCCTTCAAGCGTGGCATCTTTGGCACTGTCATCCACATCCAGACCTTTTGACTTCTTGTCACCCGGCTCTGAGGTTTTTGGAACTGCCTCCTCTTGGGGATATAAGCTTGGCCTCACAACCCGAAGGTTGCTAATAACTTCTTCTTGATCTTCATCCGATACCTTGGAGTACACTCGAAGTCCCACTACAGCCACAGCGTTCCATGGATCTCTCTCAAACTCGTCTTGTTCCTCGGCAGGCGCACCAGGGGGTGGCTGCGGCGGCAGACGGTCTGTACTGGGCTCCCGCTTTTCAACAGCGTCAATTTCAAGCTCCAATTCCCGCTCAGAAAGTTCCGACATGGATGATATACTTGCAATGTCATCGTCGTCTGACTCGCATGGGTAAGGTGCGGAATACTCCGATGGGGGTGCTGCTTCACTCATCGCCTCCTCGACATCTTGAAGGGTAGCCTCCTGCACCTCGTTCCTGACTTTGACTACCTCGCGCCTATCACCTCTGGAATGCTTGTTTGTAGGTTTCGGGGGTGTCAAAAATCCTGGGCCTCTCTCGTTGTTTTGTTCCAGCATTTCAGCCGACTCGAGGACTCGAGATATCGCTTTGTCTTTGTGGCGGGGGGAAATTGGCACATCCTCACTTGCCATGGTACCTGAGTTGGTTCGGCTGCCCGCTCCTCGTGAATCGTTCGACAATGACAAGTTTTTGGTTGCAATCTCAAGAGTTTCATGTGCGTCTTCCTGGATTGTGACTTTGGCCACAGGGCTTGGTGGGGTTGGAATCGGCTCAGATTGCTTCGGCGGAAGGGGATTAGCTAGCCTTTTACGTGCACGTAGCTTCTCTTTCGCTGCCTGGTGTTGTGCGATGCGTTTCGCCTGCTGTTTCTGAGCCTTCCTCTTGGCTTTGATCCTGAGGTAATGCTCCTGTTCTCTCTCTTCGAGGATCTTGCGCTTGATCTCGGCACGTCGCTTTTCCCGAAGTCTCTTCTCGTGTGCCTCCTTAGCCGCCTTTTCCGCGGCCGACTCGACAAGTTTTCCCTTGCTATGAGCAAGGTCATAGGCCAACCCTATCCGGATCAGCTTCTCTCGGCGGTTTTTGGCATTGTTGCGAATCACTTGGTCGATGGGAAGAACGCCATCGTTCCGCACCGCATCTAATTTGACAAGAACCTCGTAGCTACCAGCTTGAAGATCGAGTTCAACATTCACGGATCGGTTCATGCGGTAGGATGCTTGACTCCGAACGACATAGTCCTCTTGGCCGGCTTTGTGCAGACGGAATTGCAAATCAAACCGGTATTGACCTTCCAAACCACGGAAGTATCGATCGTCTAGTTGCGCTAGTACGATCACAACCGGACCCGACTTGGAGATTGTAAACGCGAAATACGTTTCGTGGTAGTCCAGGGTCCATGGAACCGATAGTGTTGTCCAAATGGATGTAACCTTCCACTCGGGACCGAATAACCGGGTAACATCGAATATGTTGTATTTTTTGAGGAGATCGTGGTACGAAATCCAGAAGGCGCCGTCGTCGCCAAACGTATGTTTGAGTTTCTGCAACCACTCAGGGGTCCATTCTTTGGAGCCATCGCCTGCTACTGGTCAGCACGAGAACGGTAAGACATTTATGTCTTGAAGATGGAACTCACTCCAAGCTCCTTTCCATTCACCCTTTCCCCAGGGATTCTTCAGTAGAACCAGCCTTTGACCATCCATTTCGACAGCCTTCATGACGCTGTAGGCGTGCATCTCGATAATGCCCTTGCGTTCCCCCAGACCCCTTGATGCAAACCCAGTGGAGCACCCCAGAAGCCAGTCTTCGTTGACCTTTAGGAGTTTCTCTTTCCAGAAGTACTCCTTGTCAAGGATGTCTGTTGTGTAGACCTCTGAGGTTACGCCACCCGTAAGGTCCTCGATGGCCTCGCCCGTAAAACCACCTTCGATGGAGGCATAGTCCCCGTGCGCCTTTGCGTACGCCTTTTCGAGGAGCGGCAGCCATGTCTCGTTAGGATTCTCACACTGAGCAAAGTAAAGCGCGCCACTGTTTGACTGGTAAATACGCCTGTAGGCTTCTTCAGAATTGATGCGCTCGCGATCTTCCCAGAGAATTCGCTCCAAGTAGGGCTCGTCATAGTCAGGCTTGGTAAGGTAAAGCTATGTACCCGGTTAGAAAAGGCCTCAAGACTTTGTGGGATCTTCTCGGACTTCTCGTCCAAGCCTTTCCCAATTAGACGGTCAGAGGAGCAATGCAGCATACCTTGTCATCGATGATCTCGCTGAACCACTCTCCATCGCGATGGAAGACAAAACCATACACGCCGACTTCAAGATTATGTGCAACGCAGACTTTCTCAATCAGGCCAGGCTTGTTACTCAGATTGCATAGCGCGGCCATGAGCCAACAGTCTCCGTCTCGACCTTGGCGCACATCGTCCGCCGTAGGCCCGTCAATGTAGAATTGCGGGTTGTCGAAGATATCGACCACTCGCTTGACGGCCTTGGGCTGGAAAGAGGACTGCGGAGGTTTCGCGTCCTTGGTATTCCACAAGGTTTCGAGGCAGTCTCTGCGCCCAAACTTGAGATCAAACTCGATATCATAGTGAGGATCTCTGTAACGTTGATTGACTCGGCGACACTCGTGAACAATCTTGTCGACCTTGGCTTTGCAGACAGTCGCAGCCTCATCGTACGACGTCTGGGTGAAGATCCCAGTGGCTTTGGAAGAACGCTTTGCGACCCTCTCAGCGTACGCATTCTGAGGAATGACGGTGGTAGCTGTTGGCATCAAACACAATCAAGTCAGTCACACGTTGATGTTCATGGCGATTCTCCGTATCAAGGATGCGACCGACCTTTTCCTGGAGTCTTGGTCGTAAACTTTGTCCAGAATTCATCAATGATCTCCTGGGGAGGCTGCTGCTTCGTCTTTCGGGGTTTCGTGACGGTTACAGGCATGGTAGCTAAGTATGCTCGGCGGCGCGGGTGGGGGATCACAGACGACGGTACAATCTCGTCGGAGCTCGAGCTGGAGCTCGATAATACGGTGGACGCCATTACGTATTCGGGATCGATCTCTTTGGCAGTTGCCTTGGAGTCAAAGCAGGAGTTGCTGATTGCAATGTTTTTGCGCTTGCCGACACTTGTTCAGCTGGTCAGAGCTAGCAGTCTCAGCTGAGGTGCTCGGCTTATGCTTTCTTGTAAAGTGCGGCTCCAACTCACAGAAGATTTGAACGTGAGCAAGTTTACCTGCCCAGCTCCAATGAGGTTGAGGTAGGAGAGAAAGAACCCACGAAGACCGTCTACGTGGGTCAAGGTCAGGCCGAGAGTGGCGGGAAGGAACAGCATACGGTGGCTACCTTTCAGCAGCAAGCCCATGCCGCGAGCGGTGACTTATTTATCCAGCTTAGGCTGTTCCCGACGTTTGGCTTGTGGAATGAGGCTCTGCAGCCTGCTGCATCGACGCTGGGAGAAGTTCTGAGTTGGGCGATGTTGACCATCGGATGACCCAGCCGTACGGAAAGCATCTATAGTCTTACAACATGTTTGTGTGCGACCCTCGTGACATAGTCGCCCAGGCAGAATGAGGCGGATGGCAGATGGACAGGTCAAGATAGGTGGGCGTGGATACCTATCAGGCTGCAACTCAAGCATGACGGCAGTTTTCTTACTTGAGATGGCGTGGTAATGCAGACTGCAGCATGCAAGTCCATCTCTCTCATACGTTGGCTGCATTGCAAAAGTCAGCGCTTGGAAGGCAGGCTGGGGCTAGCCGTTATTCTACCCCGCTTGGACACCAAGGCCATGCCTTGGTATTCAGCATCGTACTCATTGATGACATTAAGGCTGGGCAACTTTTCGACACCAGCATCCGCAGTGTGCACAATTATGCGTAGCCTGTTGCAATACAGGTGATGCGGTAGCCTCACTCAGTCAGACACATAGATGATGGAATACGCACGTCTACGCGTAGAATAGCCTGCCGACTCTACCGGCATGACGAAGAAGACGAGACGAACACCGACGTCCGGTTACACTTTCCTAGAAAGGATTCCGGGACCGATGGTCATAGCTTTCGGCGTGCCGTTCGTACTCACTCAACTCCGGGTGCACTGGTGCCTACTCACGACCTCATGTCTCTACTACGGTATTTGAAGCTCCTTAAAGCCCACCCAGCCGCATTACGCTGTGTCATCGCCTCATCCAACACATGATCAAGCCTGACTGCATGTGACTAGGTGCTCTGCGAAACGCTGACTTGCCTGATGTTCTTTAGCTTGACCGCAGCTTCACACCTTCTCAAACAGGTGCCGTCTTGCCAGGCCTAATCCTCGGCCTTGGAGTATCCCCGGAGTCGTTCTACGGTTCTGCTGTATCTACTGAAAGCTGAGTATTTGTAAACTCCGCAATGAAATCATTCGTCGTTAGTCGTAGCAGAGCTGGCGTATCCTGTTCCTGTAGTCCTGGAGCCTCAAAGTCGTTCCTATAGGCAGCCCTATGCCCACTGTCCAACAGAATCCCGTGTAAAGCATCACCCGGTTCAGATCACCCATCACAACTGCGGGACGCCCTACCCCAGAAGAGACTCGGACAACTCAGACAACAACAGCTTCTTTTTTTTGTGCGTCACGCCACAACAACTTTGCCGGGGTGCTCACCATTCCTCCCTTCGAAGGGATCTTCTACTCAACAACCACTTCCACCGCCCCAAAACTCTTCTTCTTCTTCTTCATAAGATACTTGGATATCTCTCATCCCCTTCCCCGAGCCCCATCTTCCATCCCAAGGATCTTCCCCATCCCGATATGCTGGGTCAGCAGTGCAGCCCATGGTCAGCTTTGGCTGTCCACTCAGGCCCACTGCCGAGCACAGAGGTAGTGAAGATTCTGAGCCGCGAACGACCCTGGAGCCGTTGTCCTGTAGAATGCGCCCCTTGCTGCCGTATGTCTGAGTCCAGTTGCGGGCTAAGGAACAGACACCGGAAATAGAGTCGCTTCGTTGTTGGAATATTGAACCAGAAGCAGCATTGTCGAGCCAAGATTATCCATGAGATGGCTATAAGGGTCGTGAACTTTTGTTTTCCAACTGCGCTGGATAAGATGCATTCAAACGTGCTTGAGACCATCCGTCGTGAGAGTCGTTTGCTATGAAGAAAGGAAGCCTTTCCCGTTTTGTTCCAGAAAATGAATCGTGTTGATGAAGGGGAATCCGTGTAGACGCCATGTAAAAGCAAAGGATGCCATTTGGCGGCATGCCCATTTTATGCATAGATTGAAATAATAACCAGAATGAAAGGGGGAAGGTGTAGTTGAGGTGATGTTCAAAAGGCGTAATGATTGGTCGTAGTGCAGATAAATGAAAGCGACATCGCTGAAGAAATGCCGCAAAGGTTTTTTGAGGGAAGCTGCATCAAGGCAAGCCTGCCTCTATCCTCAGGCCTAGCCCAAGAAGTCGTAACGTCCTCAAAGGAACATGTCCAAAGATTGCCGTCTAAGCAACGGGGGCAATGGGCGCAACAGCGGGCTG
Organism: Colletotrichum scovillei; assembly: GCF_011075155.1. Lineage (NCBI taxonomy): Eukaryota > Fungi > Ascomycota > Sordariomycetes > Glomerellales > Glomerellaceae > Colletotrichum > Colletotrichum scovillei. The sequence continues at coordinate 3,062,968 of NW_023336259.1, forward strand.
AGGGATGCCAGGGGCAGCCGACAGGTCAACGTCGTTGGGGATTTCGCCGTTGGTGTTCTTCTGGGGGCAATCGCGGGAGATGTGACCGGCCTCACCGCACTGGTAGCAGGTCTTGCCAGCAGTGTTGAGGGGGCCACCGTTGGGAGCGGTGCAGTCACGAGAGATGTGGCCAAGCTTGCCGCAAGCATAGCACTTCATGGCCTGAGCCTGGCAGTCTCTCGCAAAGTGGTTGGGACCACCGCACTTGTAGCAGGTAGCAGGACGGGGGCCACCGGTGAAGGCACCGCGGCCGTAGCCACCGTATCCGCCACGGGGAACCGGGGGGCCGCCTCGGCCCATGTTGACGCCGGCGGGGTTGGGGCACGCGCGCTGCTCAAACATTAATAACCTAGGCATTGGTCTCTAGAAGCTAGAGTTTCTTACCGCAAGATGACCGGGCTGTCCGCAGTTGTAGCAGCGGCCACTGGTGCCAGCGCCGCTCAGACGCAGGGTAGGGCAGTCAGCCTGAACATGGCCAAGTCCCTGGCAGTGATAGCACTGCTTAGCCTCGGTGGTACGGGGCAAAGGGCAACCGTTGGACTCGTGGCCGGGTTGCTTGCCTACAACCTAGCGTTAATAATATGCCTAGCAAAAAATTGAGTGGTAAGTGACTCACAGTTGTAGCAGAGGCGCTCGGCGGAAGAGCAAACCTCGGCATAGTGGCCAACATTGCCACACTTATAGCAGGCACGACGAGAGAGGGAAGACATTTTGGAGATTGTAAGACTGACACTTGGTGTTAGCAATAGTCAATAGGTCAGTGCTTCGCAATGTTTTTGGAGCCTCTCTGACGCAGCACAGCAGAAGCTCCGATGCTCCGAGTCGCAATCCAAAAAATTAACATCGCAAGCAGCAGCAGCAGCAGCAGCAGCAGCATCCAGGTCGCAGTGTAGTCCGAATTATCGCCTGTCCAATTTGGGAGGACCAGACGCGTCTTAGGCGGAGGTGCAAGCGCCGTGCTCCAGCTCAGCACCGGCGCGGGACTTTGTGCGCATATTGCAATTTGTGACGGTATTCTCCTCAGCAAAAAGATATTTCAAGAGCCGCCAAGTATCGGATCCGTCTATTAGCGTGGTGGCGAGTAGCTGAAGTTGAGTTGAGGGATTATCCAAGCTGATCCACCGAGGGCTTTCTGGGAGAGCAGCGCATCGACTCGAGCGCAAGCGCGGGGCCGGGGTAGCGGGGATGATAGCAAGCGAGACGGCGCAATTGTGCGACTCCGGATTCAACACTGACGGAGGGCCGAGGATCGATTACCGGGTCGATGTGGCATGCGGCAGGCCGACGCGGCTACAGTTGGATTTGAGAATGGTGGGCTAAATTGGATGGCTGCATTGTGTTCGCGGTAGGGCACACGACTGCGACGCGCGAAACTCGGCGCAGATGTGCGGAATTGCGACCAGGCCAGTAATAGGCGGGGTTGGCGCATCATCGAAGTCGGTCGCATTGCGCAAACGAGTCCGACTACAGAGCAATGACGACCTGGATTCCATATCTGAATCGAAGTAGATGGGAGGCCGAATGTTTTGGTTTGCGCTCGCTGAATTGTTTGTGTGTTGCGCTGCGATGCGATACAAGCCGAGTGTGGATCGAATGCTAATGGCGATGCCGACGCTGATACTGGTGCTGATACTGATGCAAATATTGGTGCTGACGGTGCGGATAGACTAGAGAGACGGCGGCCGCCGTCGCTGCTGCTGCTGCTGCTGCTGCTGCTGCTGTTGTTGTTGTTGTTGTTGTTGCTGCTGCTTGCTACTTGTTCCTCTTACTCGCTACCGTGATGGGCTGGGCTTTCGGGTGCGTCGTCGCATGCACTTGATGCGACGGCAAGGCGAAGAAACGTCACGGCACCACCACATGGCAGCAGGGAGCAGAGGACGAGGGGGGAGGGCCGGGTAGAAGGACAGAGGGGTAAAGGTAAGGCAAGGTATGGTAAAGTACCGGTAGGCGGGCGAGAGCGAATGGGAATTGTGCGGACAAGACGCAAAATGCAGGAACGAAGAGTCGAGGGCGAAACTCACCTTTTCGCGAAAAATTGCCTTTGAGAAAATCGGGGACGTCGAGTTTGTTTCGAAGAGAAAATGCGGTTGACTATGCGGGAAGGGGGGAAGTAATAATTTGTGAAGGAGGAGGAGGGGTCTAGTAGTTGGGAGGAAGAGGTAAGCGCAAGTGGCCAGGTGAGAATGGAGTGAGGTAAGGCACGCGCGGTAAGGTACGGAGTAGGAGTAGGAGGAGTATTAGCGGGGATGAGTTCAGGTTGAATGGAACCGGGGACTGGGACCTGACTGAGGTGGGACTGGGATTGGATTGGAACGAATACCTAGGTATTAACGTTGGATGGACCTGGAACTTGGAAGTTGAGGTAAGGTGAGGTGGGAAACGGAGGACGGAGGCGAGGAAACGTGCTTCCGAATTATATTTCTCTTGCGACCGCTTAGGTTCGTTCTACTTGGTAAGGTACGGATACTAAGGTAGGCTAGGTAAGGTAGGTACGGATACAGATACGGTATTACTTCCTTCCTTCCCATGATGGTGCCTTCCATCACCCTTTAACACCTTACCTTCCTTTCCCTTGGGTACCTAAGTAAGGTACATAGGTAAGGTAGAATCGAATGGAATGTCCTTAAGCAAGGCAGGTGGCACCTCAGTTGACGACCTGCCTTACCTGAAGGTAGACTTTGGCTCACAAGATCGTCGGATTTGACGTTGGCGAAAATTTTTCAAAACACCACACAGAATGAGGGCGAGTCGGAACAAGGTTCTTTTGGTGCCAGTGCGTGAGAAATGGCATCTACACAAGACCGGAAGGCTACCTTAGAAGGAAGGGGGTACATGACAAGGAAACAAGACATCCAAAAGAGGATGGCTACATCCATCGCACCTTGTTTGGCGAAGTCTACCTACTTCCTCCGCCTTCTCCGCCTCTTTCCCTGCTTCTCGCCCACGGCCTCTTTCTGCTACTTCAACTGCTCTCCAACTGCCCTCAGTACCTGGCACTTCACTCTTCTTGTTTTCTTCTTTCCGAGGGACTTGACGCCAACGGTCAGTCACTTCTTTTCCAACCCCTTCCCCTCATAGGAAGGTTAAGGTAGGTAGCGTTGAGAGGGGGAACCTCCATGTACACCACGGCCAAGCAAACCCCTTCCTGAACTTGACGAGAAAGGAAAGGACGGGACTGGGCTGGCTGGATTGAGGTGCTCTGAGCGGGATGGGCTGGGTTTGACTGGGTTGTAGAAGCGCGTGTGGCAGGAGACAAGGAAAGGTGCGTGTGGGACGTCTACCTCGAACCGGCGTAGCGCGTTTGCACCAATTCAACCAAATCACTCAGCTCTGGCTCTGGATTACCTCTGTCTCCTGGCTCTCATTGGAGGCCATGACATTCCCAACCTGGGCTGGGACTCTGAGAGCTATCACGACTTCCCTTCGCCCACTACCTTCACACTGGCCGACAGTCACAGAGCGCACACCTGAAAAGTGGAACTCGATGTGAGATGGTGTCAACTGGTCAATTGGACTTTCGAGTCCGGTTCTCTCGTTCCGGACATTTGGAAACCTTGTACCTCACGATGCCATACCTACCTAGCCCATGGAACTTGGAAGAGTTGCACTTGCGCTTGATACGCACCCGCTTGGAACTGTATCCCTTGCATTTGCGGCTTGCCCTGCACCTGCAGATTCAGTCACCCGCTGCTCCTCCCACATCCCACATCCGCCAATGACGGATGCTTTCCTGTCCCTGATTCGATGCCTACATTCCACTGCCCAAGACCCAAAACCAAAGAAGCCCCAAATCCCCTCGTTGATTCTCACCCCAAGCTTTCAACTCATGCGGGTGGAAGTTCTTCCATAGGTATCAACTTGCGTTCGGGAGCAGGAGACACAAGAAACATCTACCTAAACGACGGAATTAATGAAAGAGTTCAGAACCGGTCCGTCGGATACGATCAGGACTCTGTCAGTCTGCCTCACATTCGGCACAGACCATGATAGGATGGGCGCGGACCACAAGGGCAGTTGCTTATCACCATGTCCAGACTCAACACTCAAATGTCAAGACTGCCTATGTAAAGCGATCAACCAAGAGTCGTCAAAAGTGGAGGGCGGGGACAAACAAGTTCCCCTCCCCCCTCGCCGCTCGGGCCAAGTATCACAACGATGCCCCGACAAGTCACTCTTTAGCCAAGGCCCTTACTCCTGGTAAGTAGTCATCTTTTGAAGAGAATCTTTTGACGAGACTCTCTTGACGCGAGTCTCGACTCATCACCTCGTCCAGGTTCCAACTCACCTCGTTCTTACTCTACCGGGCGACAGATTCTCCTCATCTCCACTGTCCCTCGTTCACCATGGTCAACTTAACACACCGCGTCCAGTCCAATAAAGACAGCCTGTATTATCAAACAAAGTTCAAACTTATCCTACTCAGCTCGTCTGTCGCTGCGCCAGACCTTGCCAAAATTGGAAGCGCGAGGTAAGTTTCATGTTGCCCTTCTTACAAACCTTGCCCTCACCCTGAACAACCTCACTACGTGCTCACCCAACTCTGCGTTACATCTCTCGTCTAGCGACGAAGTAAACCAGCCAATCTCACGTAACCACTCGGTAGTCACGGAGTGCAGATACTCGACTCCTGACGAACTAGAGGCCCATGTTCGCACCCTCTGGATCAAAGCACAGAACAAACATGAGCGCACAAACATCCTCTTCCACAGTATCCGTACAACAGCGCCTATCTCACCATCAACTTCACCATGTAGGAGGACCAGAGCCACCTCTCCACGAACTAATCCTCTTTCTGTTGGCACTTGACCCTCAGTCCAGCCCTCGCAACTCCGCGCGCTAAGAGAAGACACTTGAGCAAACTTGGAACAGTCATCCGGGCCAACGGGGCCAAAAGCCCTCACAGGCTCACAGCGCATGCCCACCTGAATGTGCCGCCCAAGGAAAAGAGAACCAGACTGGAAAAGACATGTATCAACCCCAGTCCTCATGGCGTCCATGTGGCGGTTCCTGACCCGGTCATTGTCCGTGTGTCGCGACACTTGGACATGTCTCAACATCACCTCCCCGCCCTAACCCCCCTGACCACAGGTCCGAGGCTCACTTACAAGTGGTTTGCAGAGTCGAAAGGCAGGAATCTGCAGTGGGACTAGCTCTGTGGACACCTGCATTCTCGAGATTCTGAGCTTGCGCAATGCAGCCTGGTAGGTGACCACGGACAGCTGTTTCCGCTTGCTCACAGACGGGTTTTCAGGCATCTGATTCTTCCGCCTGGGAAGCCAGAAGCTGCGATGAGCATGCAGCATATAGGTAAAATGCAGCTTTACGTATAGGCTACCGCGACGGATTTGCTACTGCCTCGTTGGTTCTGCAGGACGGGATGCAGAACTTTGTCTAACACAATTGGTGCAGCCGCAGAATACCGCCCGTACGAAGCACATTTGCTGTATTCCCGCACCGAAAGGTCGTGATACCCTTTTCCCGCTCGGGAGTTGAGATCAATCATCTTCTGCAGAGCCGCCAGGCCAGATCGTCCGGGGTAAACGTAAGCCCAGCCATGCTGTGGAACCACTCTCGCAGGACACCCCGCAGCTACCAGTCGTCATGCTGAACAACATTCAAGAAAGTGTATTGTGCAGTCATGAATCTTTTTGTTCCCTTTCCCGTAGATGTATTCTACGTGTATCTCCATTCGAAGTCGCTTGTGTCATGTCTTCTCTCTTATATTACACTTTCGTACCTACTTCTTTGGATGCCAAGCATGATATCGTGGCCCCTAGTACCAACATCACCATACCGCAGCAGTTCCAAAGTACCGCACGTCATGGTTTCTGCTTCTGCTTCCTTCTGCGCCAGATCCTCAAGTTGGAAAATAGTACTTCGACTCCTCAATGCTGTCACAAATACCGCCTGCGCCTACGCCGCCAAAACCATATAATATAATGAACAAGCCCCCTTCTCTATGCTCAAGGAGTGCGGGCCCTTTCTTTTCCTTTCTTCTCTCTTGTCATCACCGTGACAGGTCGATTCTTGCTTACATATTTACCATGCACTCCTGTGTTCACCCATCCGCCCCCGTTCGGAAGGATGTGTAGGTAGTGGGGTAAGCACGTCAGTCATTGCTGCCGGGGCCATGGATCGGGGTCGAGCTTCCACGACATAGCTCACCCCATCCTCTGATGCGTACGATGGGGGTCGAGGACCAGTGCTGCTTTCTCCGCGACTGGATGTTCCCTCGTTCGGCAAGGCGTTCGGGTTGCGCTGCCAGTAGATGCGGTTGGGGTCAACCCTCTGGATGGAACTTGTCAGTCCAAAAAAACTTCCTCACGTGTAGTACCACACTTATAAGTATTACATACCACACTCTCTCGCCAGAGGCCGTAGGCTGGGGGCTTGGCCAGGACCGCCTCGCTGACCTCTCCTTGCTCCTCTTCATCGCGCGCCAGCACAACTCGGATTGGTTCTCGTGGTACGGCGTAGCCACCGGGTGCCAAAAGTTGCGGCATTGGTGGCCTGGCCTCATCGTCGACCCGCGGTCGGATGACGAGCATGCATAACCGGATCAAGCCGTGACAGAAGAATATCGTTACGAACAAAATAATGAGAATCAACAACACAGTAAACTCGCTACTGCGAATATTTTGTGTGAGGGAGAGTGCTAAATCTACTCAAGTGGTTAGTCTCTGATAATAGTACGCCAAACAATTCCCATAAGCTGGGCTGGGGCACCACTTACAGACAGCGAGAAGGAGCGTCAGGAACCCGCCTGAAATGAAGCAGCGGAGGATCTGAGATCGCATGCGCCGTGATTTTGGCCATGGAATACAGAGAAGAAATCGTTTAGGATGGCCCTCGTTGTTGTTGTTGTTGTCCTGTTGCTGTCGATGATGTGCCCGTCGTCTGCGCCGTCGACCATCCTGTGCCATGTTCGCCAGATGCATCTCTGCAGGATCTGGCCCTGTGAATCTCCTCGTCTCGCTGGAAGTTTCAGTTTCGGGGCGCCGTGCGACAGGCGCTGGCATTGTCACGCGAGTCGTAGCTGGTGAAGGTCCGGCTCTGCTCGTCGTGGGCGGTTCGGGGGAAGAAGACTCGTCGACACGGTTTAGGGGTTGTTGCGATGTCGAGTTGGGCCGCGAATCGGTGCCGTTGGAACCGCTGGTCCATGTTCTTGCAAGGTGTGGCAGGTTCAGACGGGTTCCTGGCAGTGTCGGGAGGCCGATGTTAAACCGTGGTGTTTTCGGGCTGTCAGATTCCTCGTCCCCTAGCCTTTGCATCCCGTTGCCGGGACGCCTCCGTGAAGAGAGGGAAGGCCTTGTGCCAGGCAAGCGCCTCGACCGAGGTCGTGAGCCCTCTTCCATTTCTGGTTGTGTAGATGGCCCTGCCAGAGCCTGCTGCTCGATATCCTCCCCCTGCGAGGAACGTCCTCGCCTAAGAAAATCCATGGTGAGTAAGTTGAATTGTATGCCAGACACTTTGCCGTTGAGAGTTGGCAGATGAGCTGGAGTTATCACCGTTCAAGCTCCTCGCATTCTTCGGTGTATAGCGTTGGCTCAGTCAAGGTGAGCAGTCGTCGAGTGTTCCGTCGTCGTCCAGCGGCAGTCGTCAATGGCGTTGGAGGCGCAGAACACAACGGCGTGGTTCCCCTGTTGGCCAGTTGCACAAAGGGATCGAGTCAGCCGCGACAGGAAGAACAAAGGCTATCTTGTCTCCTGGTGCGGCAGTGGCGAGCTAAAAGCAACGGGTGGGAAACGGCCGCAAAACGCTAATGATGGTAGTCGATGACTTGACGGCGCCTTGTTGATGAGAGGAGTCCCAAGGGATAAAAAGGGGCGCCTTGCGTAGTCGAAGGAAGGCTGATACTCGCGTTCGCAGGAGCACAGTTTGGAGGAAAGGGTATCAAGAAGAGTAACGTTGGCTAGGTAATACAGCTCCCGGAGCTAAGAGAACAGGCGACGGTCTACAGACAGCGTGACCTAAGGAGGAGGAAGAGGAAGGAGAATGAACTAGTTTGACAATGAGGGCGAGAAAGCCAGACGGGCTAGCAAGAAGCAGAAGATGAGGACAATGCCAAAAAGGCAGCTGGCGCCAACATGACGCTGGGCGCGATGGGGATTGGTGAAGAAGGAGGAGCAGATCACAGAGGGACTGATAAAAGAAGGGAGCAAGTTGCGATGGGCCAACGGCAACCTAGGTACAGGGTGGCAGGCGTCGTTTCCGAGCGTCCTCTTCGTGGTCCACCGGCGACCTCAGCCAGCAGTTCGGTCCAAGGCAGGGCTAGGCAATGCGAGGGATGGTGTATGCAATGTCAAGCCAAACATGAGAGGTAAGGAGGCGTCGATGGGCTAACGAGTCTGGCGTCTGCAGCATGCGGTTGGTCTAGGTAGATGTGTGTCGTTTGGGGATCAGTGTACGGCGGCACTGGACAGGACCAGAAAAGAAAGCGGCGAAGTTGGTCAAGCAGACGCCACGCCAGTCTCATCCCAGCGTGTGAGGGATTCTGCGACTTGCGACTCTGGAGAACCTGGAAGGAGGAGCAAGCGGACAGGATAGGGGTGTTTGAGAGGGCAGGACGAGAGTAGGATCTGACGAGGGAGAGGGGGGATTGGGGGAGGAAACGCGCAGGATCTGCAGCATCGAGGATGTAGACAGGTCGTAACGCCTACACAATATCTGCATTTAGACCCTTGCATCCTACCTACCTACATACGACAGCCGCAAGGTAGTCTTGGCTTGACCCAGACTTTGTTGTGGGCGATTCATTAGTGAGTGTACTTGTACGGAGTACTTAGTACAGAGAGATGAGATGGGATGGATGAGAATGTACCCGCAAGGTGAGGAAAGAAGGGCACTTCGTATGCAATGAAACTGAATCGAGGACGGCAAGGATAATGCAGGAAACCCTCCCTCCGTCTTCCTCTCTCTCTAGGCTCTCGCAGACCTACGGATGCTCGCAGTCTGAGCTCTTGAAGACTCGGCGCAGATGTAGCAGGGCTGGACGGGTCGGGTTCAGCCATCGATTGACGATTATTGACTTCTCTGACAATTGGAGTGTTGCACAGTAGTCAAGGGGGTTGCTTCTGGGAACTTGGGAGCCAATCGTATGGGGCGAATGAGTTGACCTCCTCGGACACCGTCACAACTTCACAACCCCCCGCACAGCGCGTGGGATTTGGGTACTCCGTAGAGTACGTACCGAATCAGGAAGTGCTCAGGGGGCCCGGTTGGAGGAAAAAACGTGTTTCGGATTCTTGTGTCAACGCGCGCCAACCCTCATTCGGACTAGACCCATCATGGCACGCGGAAAGGGGCTCTCTCATTGGAGTCTTTGCTTGTCTTGAAGAAGGGGACGCCAACCCAGGCCCCCCATGGTTTGGGCTGGCGTTTGGCGTTTGGCGGTTGGCGTTTTGAGTCTCCCCCCAACTTCACTTCGCGTCTTCCATTTTGTCTTTCCAACTGCTTTGCCTCCAAAGTTCTGTACCTCCGTCCGCACAAAAAACTGTGAATAGCAATTGTAGGTGACATTGGCGGCAAGAATAGCAGTCTTTCGCGCCTCAGCTTAGCGTCCTTTACGGATCATTCGTCTCGCTTGGATTCAGATGGTTCCCGTGATCAAACTCCTGTGATGAACCCTGGCATCTAGGTACGCAGTACGGAGTACGGACTACGGAGTAACTCCCACGCAGTAATGAAAACCCATGCCTCTTGCGCTAATGTGGGGGCTATACTCCACTTATAATCAGATTTCTTCTTATAGAAAACATTCATTATTCAAATGGGAGAGCAGCAGCCTTCCATTTGGTCGTGCACGGATACCACCCGGACACGGGTCTTGACAACAAAATTGCACTCATCACACATTGTCACGATGAGCCGTTGTTGGCGTCTCTCTCGTGTGCCATTACCTCAGCGTACGATTTTGCTTTTATGGATGTTAGCTGCCGTGAGTACACATGTGACAGCTCCAGAAGGTTTCGCGGTGCGCCGCCCAATTGAATCGAGACACATAAGCTGGGACACTTAAACATTCGGAGCCGACGCCCCTCCGCGTCACCGTCCAAAGTCACTGCATTCAACACTTGTACTATTTCTTCTTTCTACTCCTTGATTCGGACTCGGTCCGTCAGATTGCGCAATGTTCCGGCCTCCAGCTGCGTTTCTAATCTTTCTAGAAGCCGATAGAGTTCAACGTCCCAGAAACTTCCGCATCATGACCGCGCACCACACGATCCAAAGAGGAAACACGGGGCCCATGGCCCTTGCTGGACATATGGCTGTGGGCAGCCTAGCAGGCTGGACATGCCCGTGACATTATCTCATTACAAGAGTCATTCAATCGGGGACCATGCCTCTGCAAGCCGAATTACTCCTTGTTGAAGCTACGGTGCTGCTAACTTGGTATTTCCTGTGAATCGAACCACGCGATCTTGTCTCAAGGTTGCCCTTATGAGACAAAACGAAGACACATCGGATGAGCATTTTTAGGCCGTATTACTCGCAAACAAACACGCCTCGCCCAAACTCCCTGTGTAAGCCATATGCAGCTGGCACCCGCCGGTATCGGCATTTTCCTGTAATTCCAAGCGGCAGTTCCCGAATATTTCTGCCCGCCTTTGCGTTATCTGATCTATTCCAGTGTTCACGAGATTCTGCCATGATCAACACCGGACACTCATGCTCGTGTCCCGTTTGTGCCCCCTGCTGCCATACCGGGATGATGTGCCGTTGCAGATGGCACTTACCAGGGCTTGATATTAGTCGCTAGGACCAAACGTTCCTGGCTTGTTTGCGATGCGATGATACATGGATTGCATATCCGTAGAGCGTCTCTGCGCCGCATACGCACCACATAGTCCGCACCGAAAGCAGGCAGGCAAAATATTGAGTTTGTACAACATCAGAAGACGCGGACTACGCGTCGACGATGTGGCTATTCTGGAGAAAGTCCACTGGTGGTGGTTTCCTTCAACGCAGCTCCCCCAGTAGCATATTCCGATCAGACGACGCGGAAAGTACTATCGCAAATTTGTTAGCCCAACGTCAACTGTATCGCGAAAAGAGATAATGCTCACCGATGGGCTCCGTTCCGGGCGCGAACTCGACACAGTTGACGGTTCCCTTATGACCCGGAAGCTTATATAGGAGCTTTCCAGTCTCACTAGACCAGATAGTCGCTGTACCGTCTCCGGACCCGACAGCCACCTTCTTGCCTTCGGAGTCCCAGCTAGCCTTGATGAGGTTCTTCTCCAGGCCCATGGACGCGCCGTCGAACGTTCTGATGGCTCTATCGGTCGGGGCAAATGGCCGAATGTCCCATGTCCTCACCGTGGAGTCCATGGCATATGAAAGCAAAGATTGCGAGTCCGGAGAGACTCTGAGGGAGGTGATCGTATCTTGGTGTCCCAGCATCGAGTACACGACCGATTTTTTGCGCAAGTCCCAGACTTTAATGTCATTGTCGATGCCTCCCGTGTAGACCTCGTTTCCAGCCTCTGACATGGCGATGGCCGTAATGGGAAATTCCGTCTGGATGTAGTCTGCTGCGTTCTTTGATCTCGGATCCCACAAGCCGATAGAGCCATCGTCACTTCCACTAACTAGCATATCCTCGCCTCGTTTGCTGAGGTCCACTGTATTGACAATCTCTTCGTGGCCGATGTATCTTCGTATTCTTGTTCCGTTCTCGAGGTCCCAACTTGCCAGGTGCATGTCTGCCGAAGCCGAGAAGACTATTTTGGAGTCTCTCGACCATTGCAGATCTAGAATTGCGCCTCGATGGCCGTTAAGAATGCCGTAGTTTTCGCAGTCCCCATACGTTCGCCACAATACTACTCGCGAATTAGCTTCGCCTCGCCAGCGATACAGAAGATATTTAAACTGACAAATGCTTCTGTCCATAGATCCTGAGGCGATGAAATTGCCCGTTGGGTCGAATTTCGCAGCAAAGATCTCGCCTGAGTGACCAGATAGTTCCATGACCGGTGCCTGCAGGTTACTTGTGCGCGGTGTCTGTCGGACAGGCCGTCAGTAAGTTTCCAATTGACAATGAAGAGTATTCGCATACCACCTGCACTAACGCGCTGCTCTTCCCTGAGGCGTTGAGCCTTGCTAAAGCTCCTGTTGAAGATCCCACATTCTGACGCTTCACGATCATCTGGCTTGCGCCGAGTTCGTCATCCGCCGGTCTCTTCTCAGCAGACATGGCTGCAGTCGTCGAACGTGTTTCTCGAGGCTCGTGGGTGTTCTATTCGAAGCAGGATCGTCATATGGCGTAGATCGTGCTGGTTCGCGTCGATTTGAATGTCAATTGAATCGGGCCAGCGGTTGTTGACTAGAGAAAATGCGTTGGCTGAGGTCATTGGCCCATGCGAGGTTGGGATGTGGACGGAGCTTGCTTCTGCCGATCCCCGAGCTAAAGGTGGGACCTCGATTCAGAGGACCTGGAGAGTCCACCTCGGTGCATCTCCATACCTTGCGTCGAGGTACACTACCTTACCTAGCAGTGCGTAAATTACCTCCTGGGTAGGTATCCGTGCCTGGCTTTCATTGCACCTCGCGCAAGCTTATCTTATCTTCAACCTCACCAATGTCCACGAACACCAGCTGGCACCCCACGGTCCATTCAAGCCTCTCGTTCAACTTCGATCAGTACGACAACCGACGACGGCAATAGCCCTTGCGACCGCCGTATTCACCGATATTGAAGACTTGCGACTGCACTTCACTGTACGACGTGAACGGCCCAAGACAACCCACGTGAACGACGCAACGTGCTTGCGATCCAAGGCGGCAGCCACTTCCGCGACACAGCCCGGTACCAGGCATCCGACGCCAGCGATACTTCCCTCCCTTACTACTTGGCAGGCGTCTGCGAGAAATCATGGCCGCAAGCAAGGCAACCCGCTTGGGAGAGGAGTGCGTTTTCCAGCCAGACCCGAGCGTGGGTAGACAGAAGCTAACAATGCAGCAGAATCTGGAAGTACGTTGCGTGGCACCTGAATGCCCAAGAACGAACAAGTCTGACGTGCTCGAATGTAGAACCCGTATAGACAAAGTCAATGCCGAGCTCGTCACCCTCACCTACGGAACAATTGTTGCGCAGTTGTGCAAAGATTACGATAGCGACTATGTAGAGGTCAACAAGCAGCTGGACAAGATGGGATACAACATCGGCCTTCGTCTCATTGAGGATTATTTGGCAAAATCGAATACAATGAAGAGATGCGCAAACTTTCGCGAGACCGCAGACGTTATTGCAAGAGTACAGTCCCCTTGATTCATCAGGTATTGAGCCTGCATGCTGACCATTGCGCACTCTAGGTCGGCTTCAAGATATTTTTAAACATCACACCACAGGTGACCAACTGGACGACGGACAACAAACAGTTCTCGCTTGTGTTTGACGAAAACCCTCTCGCAGACTTTGTCGAGCTGCCCGATGACGAGCGAGCGCAGGATGAGCTCTGGTACTCCAATATCTTTTGTGGAGTCTTGCGGGGAGCTCTTGAGATGGTGCAGATGCAGGTCGAAGCGCACTTCATCAGTGACGTTCTGCGAGGCCATGATACGACCGAGATGAGGGTATCATTAGTGCGGTACATCGACGACGAGCTTCCTCCCGAAGATGACTAGATGTGATTGCATCTTGCCATACAACGTTGTTCTTTACTATAACCAGATGTGCTACAATGGGTTGTCCCGCATCGACACAAATTTGCTATCTGTCGATGGAAGTCTGGAAAATAGCGCGCGGCCTCAATTCCCTGTGCGCTGGTGGACATAGAGGGCGAGGCCAGCTTCATCGCCCATGATGATGCGCCAAATGCACCTCCATGGAATCATGAAGTAGGTGAATATCGAGGCCAGGCGTGTATCACATGTAACAAGATGGAGACAACCGGTAAAGCGCCTAAGACGCAGTCATGACCTGCACGATATTAAAGAGACTTGTTCGTGCGAAAGTCACCACTGCCAACGTGAAAACCCGAAGTTGGAAGCAAGTGTTGATATGATGTTGCTGTAATTGGGTACAAGGGTGGGGCAGACTAGTTAGAGAAAAGATCATTTACTGAACTGGGCGTCTTCAAGCACATGATTATATGTAGATGTGGTTTCTTTTCAAAATTCCTTCGGGCAAGCTGTGTTTGCGGGGATTCCGCCTCTATTCCCGCATGCCTTGAAATGAGTCTTGAGACAAGTTGACTTCCATGGAATTGCCCAATAGACGGACAGTAAGCATTGAACTTCATTCAAGTGAGCACTTAAGAAAAAGAGATTTCACCACCGGTGTGGCTACGTCTCTTGGTGCTCATGCTTGGAGTCGAACTCGAGTACTCGTAGCCTGTCATCGAGTAGGCCGTGGGCGAATTGATTGGTGGCCTTGAACCATCCCATCATCCAGCCAGTTTGTCCCGATACCGGGACCTGGGGGGCGGCCTGCTGTTGCTGGTAACAGGAACTGACTTGAGAGGGTATATGAGGGCTTCTTGACGCATGTGCGGAAGGTATGATGAACACCTGCCTTCAGGACAGCCGGCCGATCTTCGGGAAATGTGGAGCATTACGGGACCCGACATGGGGCTCTTGGGACGGCAAAGTGCCCGGATTCTTCTGACAATATGGGTACAGTACGGAGAGGCCGTGTACAGCAGCAGCAAAGCCGGACAGTTCACAACAAGAGCATAAGCAGAAAATTTGCACGCATGGCAATCACATATGCAATTTGAGCAGAATTACCAGGCGACAACAATTTGCGAGTCTCTATTCTTCATTTGCCCTTGCTTCAGTTTATTGGATCAAATGTTTTCAAGTTTACTCCTGTCGAGATGATGATACGGAACCTTAAGCTTGCTCGAGAGGTCCGTGCTACGGCCCATGGCTTGCCTTTCATTTCCCGACTAAAGCTGTGAGTTAATTATGGATACTCAGGCTCAGAGAACCTGCGAATGATCATACTGTGGTTGTATGGGTAAGTTTAACCTCTGGCCATGTATTTGCGGGCAGCGGCCCACTGGACTGGGGATCTGGGCAACTCGACTGGCTGAAGCCCAGCTACGAGCGTCGAAGTACCGTTGCTGAGATAATCGGAGTGGTGCGCCACAGATACCTGACAGGGGGTTTTACTTTGGCCTGATACCGCAGTAATTACTCCTTGGCTTATTGCCGAATGGAGAGAACAGGTCCCTTTGAATACCTAGGCCTCAATGTGCCATATCGGTGTTGCAGAAGCCGTCGTGCAACGGACTTGCCGTCACATAGGTACACATCTGAGCGCAAGAGAGCAGGAACGAACCACGTCGGCTCTATATTCACAAGCAGGTGAGCGCATTGATTGGAACGAGGCTGTACTGAAAATGCAACAATCGCATCCCAGGCGACGTTGGAGTCATTGGTCATACTCGTGTCGCGCGGCGTGTTCAAGGTGCCTGTGACATTGTGCCTCACGTGACAGACGGGTCAAAGAAGCTTAGGTATACACCTGAGGCGAGATGCTTCTCGATGTGCTTGGAGCCTCCAGTCAGCGTTACTGCGTAGAGCAAGAAACCCGTAAAAGGCAGCGGGGGGCGGGATATCGGATACCAAGTGCCTTGGGTGGATCGTGAATGGTAGTCGCTGTCAGACCTCTCCACCTCACGTCACGAGAAGCTGAAGGGCAGACGCGTCTAGTGTATGGCGGACAGGATCTCATTTTGACTGAGACGTCTGATGGAGCGCGTTTTTTGGTGCGGCCCATTCAAGATGCGACGTTAGCAGAAGTGTGAAGATTGGGTACGCTGGTGGAGGCGGCGCGCAGCTAACACCCGGTACCGGGTCATAAGCTCGACGTGCCACAACGCGACTTCCAGCATGGCACCCCGGGCTCCCATGGGCCATGCCGACGAGATAAGGTAAGGTAAGGTAGGTACTTGAGATCACTACCTTAGCTCCAGGGGAGGGTAAAGGACCTTAACGTGGGTTGGTGGGAACATGGGGTTAGATAGCTAAGGTAGTCCGGAGCCTTCTGAAGCTTCAAGCCCAAGCAGGTACCTTAACGGGTACCTACCGCCCTATAGCTTGAGGGCTCGTTCGGAGTCTTTCAGTTCGCCTAGGTAAGGTAGTACCCGGAGAGCTGGAAAGCAAGCAAGCACGCAAGTTGGAGGTGGTTGTCGATTTTTTGCCTCTGACGATTGGGTGTGTGGCCTCAGGCAACAAGCGGTCTCAGATATTCGCAGCTCATTCTGAGATATGCGGCATGCCCGGCGCGGGTGCGCGCCTCACCTCGTGCTGGGCACCTCACCTTCCTTACCTTAGGTTGCCTACCTTACAGGACTGACTACCTTCCCTACCTTACCTAGGTACCTTGGGTTATGTGGCATAGCGGCCTACCCGTACTTCGTTCAGTGCTCGTGAGGTCTCTAGAATCTCAAGTTTGAGGTGAATAGGTAGAGATCCCGCCTCCTGCCCAAGCGTCGCATGCCCCGAAAATTGGGAAAATCCCAACCCCATCCTTCCCACTCTCCCACTCCCGTCCGTCCTGGTCTTCCCGTCCTACCTTACTTCCCACCCCGACTGTGTTTTTCTGCATTCAAGCATTGTCGACTAACACCTTGAGGTACGGAGTACGCAGTAGGTGCCTTGCCCTCTAACCCAAGGCGCCCCTCTCTTTCTTCCCTCGTCTTCTCGCTTCCTCCGACCTCTACTTCCGCCTTTCCCTTTCCTCCTCAAATCACCAATCCACTTCCACCCCTTGGACATTGGATGGCCTCGCATGCCGATCTCATCCCCAATGCCAACGTGGTCTCGATAACGTGTTTGTTACTCTCCTGAGTCCTCATTCATGGTCACTGCCCTCGCGCCCCGCGAGACACTCGTCCACCTTCAAACCGACCTTGCCTGATCTGCCTAGCGACCGCGGCTTTAGGGACCGATCAGTCGACCTTCGCTACGGAATAACATCCCGCCATTCTCCACAGCTGCTAACACCGACGAAGCCAGACCTTACAGACCGACCATATCACTCACCTCACCCATTATTAGCAGTAGCACCACCGCCCAGAACCACGGTCGTCCTCCACGTCCACATCCACCTTCACTTCGACACTGCTTTCCCCCCCGGAGAGCGAGGAACCCTCCCTCTCCCTTCTCCCCCCAAAACCCAAACCCAAATCCAAATCAAATACCTAGCCACCCAGAAGGGGCCACACTGCCATATCCTGAGCCACAGCCTGAGCCAGAGCAAGAGCCAGAAACACCAGGTCTTCCTACCCCCGACCCCCGAGTCGCCCTGCTTTCCCTCCTCCTGTCTTTCATCTTTCCACTCTTCCCATTTCCTTTCAAAGTCCCACTCCCTCACCTGCAACTGCCTTTGGTGGCCCATCCCGTCGCCCTTCCGCCTTCTTCAACATCTCGCCCTCGCATCAATCCTCCTCCCCCTCTCCAACCCAAATCCGCCACAGCTTTTGTCGCTGCCACGTCTTTCGACTCTTTTTTTTTTTTTCCTTCATCTGTACCAAACCATATCTCACCACCGCCATCATCACCGGTCGCGCATCCCGCCATCTGTCGCGCGCTTCTGTCTGCACTCCCCAGCCTTTCTCTTATCCGTCCAACTGAAGGCTCCTTGTACCCTTGCGCCCGACCGCTGAATCCGACACGACTTTGCCGCCAGCCGGCTTTTTAGCGCACCGCGTAACCACGTACACGCTCTGCGACACTCCCACCTCCAACCACAAGGTGGCTGACCGACAAACTTTTGACGACATCGACACTCTTTCTTCGCTTCCGAACAACCACCATCCTTCAATCAACTTCTCCTTCATCCATCGCATCGACCTCACCCCATCTCGTCGGGCAGACGCTTGTCTGCAGCCCGGCTCACAATCATGAACGCCAACGTCAATCCCAACCTGGCCAACATGAACGCCATGGGCGGTGGCCCTGTTGGCGCGCCCGTCCCTATGATGAATAATGGCGCAGTCGCTCCCCAAGTCGCCGGCGGTCCACGACAGATGACCATGCCCACCGAGAGCCAGCGCACTCTGCTCAACACCTACATCTACGAGTACTTCCTCCGCCATCAAATGTTTGATTGCGCGAGATCCCTCCTTAATGGAGACCACCAAGTGAATGTCATGAAGGACGGCGCCAACCGCCGGAGGGACGAGAACGGTAACCTCATTGGCAATGGTCTCGGTGACGACCCCATGGACACCGACTCCAAAGACGACATTGACGCGAAGCTCCCTGATGACCTTCCGGCCCCCAAGCTGCCCATGCCTGCCTCAGAATCATCCTTCTTGTACGAATGGTTCTGCCTCTTCTGGGACATCTTCCACGCGCAACGAACAAAGGGTGGCAACGGTCCCGTCAATCAATATGTCAGCCATACTCAGGTATGTCGTTATCCGTCGGCGGTTCTCTGTTCATGTCTGGATCATCACTAACCGAGCTGAATAGCAGCAATCCCGCATGCGACAGAACCAACAGCAAGAACTTCTCCGCCAAATGCGCCCAGACGGCATGGCCGCCCAGCAGCAATATCACTCCCAGATGATGCGCAACATGCAAAATGGCGGTATGGCCATGAACATGCAAAAGGGCAACTTGGCACGGGCCGCCATGGCGAATAATCAGAACAAGTGAGGCTTCACAGATTCGTGCCTCCCTTCATCATGTGCATGGCTTGCTAACCCAAATCCCCTCTTACAGCCCCCAGGCCATGCAAATGCTTCAGCAGCATGCGAAGCAAACCCAGATGCAGCGAGATCCTTCGGACATGGATGGCAACCGCCAGCGCCCCTCGTCGCCTGGGTCTGGTGAAAACGCTCCTTCCCCCTCCAAGAGACCACGCCTGGACGGTGCGCCCAACTTCCCGAACCAGGCTGGAATGATGCCGAACGGAAGACCTCAGCAGGGCATGCCTGGCCAGCAGGTGGGGACCACCCCGAACGTAGCTCAAGCCCAGCAGATGCTCATCACCAACGGAATCAACCCGGCGTCGCTGACCCAGCAGCAGTTTACGACATTCTCAAACCAACCACCTGCTGTCCAAGCTAAGTCTATTGCTACATATGCGGCAAACCTCCAACAGCATCAGGCTAGCCAGATGCCTAACAAAACCATGCCTAACGCGCCCGGCCCCCAGGGCCAGGGCTCACCCATGATGGCTCAAGGCCAAGAAGGTGCCGGGCTGGCTGCGTACTACAATGCTGGGGAAATGGGTCCAGGAGGAATTCGGCCTGGCCCTGGCGGTGCCCAAGCCGGTGGTGGAAGTAACCACGCTCTGCAGGACTATCAAATGCAGCTAATGCTTCTGGAGCAGCAGAATAAGAAAAGGCTCATGATGGCCCGCCAGGAACAAGATAACATGGGCGGAGGTGCCATACCCAGAGACGGTCCCGCCGGGCCTGGCGGCCCTGGCGCACCTCCTGGTCCCAATGGTCAGCCTTTCCCGGAGACATCTCCCCAAGGCGCCAGAACCGGAGCTTCACCAAACCCAACGGAGCAGATGAAGAGAGGTACCCCGCAGATGAACAACGCTGGCATTCCTTCACCGCTCCCCGAGGGCGCTCAATCTCGTGGCTCTCCCAACCCTATGAACTTTATGGGTAACCAAATGGATCCGAATATGGCGCCACACTTCTTCAAGGGCATGGGCAATCAAATGGATGGGAACATGGCCGGCAACCCTCAGATGAATGGCGGCATGCGCCCACCCAGCTCACACCCTGGTCAGCAGTTCAACGGTCAGATGAACCCGCAGCAGATGATGGTCGCCCGGCAACAGCAGCAACAGGCGCAACAGCAGCAGCAAGCCCAGCAGCAGCAGCAGCAGCAGCAGCCACCTCAGCAGCAGGGACAGCCTCAGCAGGCCGGCCAAGGTGGTCAGCCGGTGCAATGGCAGCAAGGCGGGCCGAATGGTCAGATGGTGCCTCAGGGTCCTCAGGGATCTGTTCAGGGTACACCGCAGCAACGGTCGATGCCACCGCCATCTGCACCAGCTGGCGCCAACTCCAACCGGACGAGCACTTCCTCGCCTCAACAGGCCGCAGCGGCTCCCCCGACTCCGTCACAATCAAACAAGGCGGCGCCGAAGAAGAAGGATACCAAGAACACAAAGGCAAAGGTGAGCACATGGCAAGACACACATTGCAAAAACAAAACTAACACATGCGCAGGCTGCGGCGGGAAAGAAGTCAGGCAACAACAACCTGAACAGTGGCACTACACCAGCCGCCGACGGTGCAGATGCGGAGGCTGCAACACCTGCAACTCCCATCACTCCTGTCACCTCTGCCAACTTCACCAAGAACGGACAAAATGCCGCCGTGCCAGCCGTGCCCAACGGCCAGGCTGCTGCTCCTGCACCTGCCCCTCAGCCTCAGGTACCCCCCCAGGCACAACACGATGCCAACCAGAACGGAGGGTTCATGGACAACACGAACCCAATGGTGGACTTCGGTGCTATGGCATTCGCCGACCCGTTGGTCTCGGACAATGTTCTTAACGACTTCGACTTTGACTCATTTCTACACGAAGACGGCGACAATCAGGCCTTTGATTTCAACACGGGTTCATTTGGCATGGAAGGCGCCAACGAAATTGGCGCAGACTAGACGGTTTCTAAGCCTGACTTTTAGGTGTACGATTCTCTCTCGTCTGTGTCATGCCTTAGTTGTGCGTTAGGCGTTGTGTCGATTCCCCAGCCTGATTTCTCCGTGCCTCGCCATTCTGCGGTCGAGCGGCATGGCATTTGCGAAGCATGGCTATCTCCATTTGATTTATGGATGCGCTCAGAATACCAAAAAAAGGGGGTTTTACAGTCTAGAATACATCAAATCGGACTGAGCCCACATCGATTTGTTGGCATCTTGCCAACTGTAACTTTCAGGAGGATTTGCTCGACAATTGCAGTCAAGATAAAGCAGTCGGGCTTAACTCTCGCCGCCTCATCGAGCCTGTCACTTTCCTATTTCATATGCTTTGATTTACCAATCGCCTTTGGACGACGTTATGTGTGGCATGCACTTGACGGATTGCCTCATTGGCGGCATACTCCAATGAGTCGTTTTGCTGTTCAGCACAGCCTCGTTTTCAACGGCGATTTAATTCCCTTGCGTGCATGTGCCTGGGGTAACACGCATACAAACTTCACGTTACTTTTCTCCTTGTCGGTCGTTGGTGGACGGACCGCTTGCGAGAATTCTTGATCATTGGTTCTGGAGTTCTACTGGAAGGGTTCGCAAAGTTTTGTCGGGTGCCTTTCCTATCGAACCAGTGGGCGTAATCATTGATTGTACGTGGCATACGATGTGCGAATGCAGAGCCCGGTTTCGTTTGGTGGACCCATCAGTGTTCATTTGCAAAAGAGGTGACAAGAGAGTCCAAAAGGGGGCAGTTGTACCGGTTGTGGATTGAGTTGAGAGCATTGTATTTACTAGAAGGTCGGGGACACGTTCGATCACCAGCGTCGTCCTACTGTCGTCGTTGACCCTGGATCCTGTCGGATTATACTGTGGCGCGGTGCGGTATTGGTTTACGAGGATCAATCCATCTTTTTTTCATATCCTGGATGCCATCAAATATCAAAGTTCCCTCTGGCATCTCTGTCAATTATTCGTAGAAACATCACCAGCACTACTGCATTGAACATGACGATCACGATCATGTCTTCTCCTCAGAATGTTTCCGAAGCATGATCCAAGGAGGGAAGGCAAGCCTCAATGTGCACGAACCCTTCCATCTTTGGGGGGCGTTTGATACCGCCTACAATAATGGGAGCCTTCTGACTGTCAACGCGAACGTATCTGTGCTAGTGAGGCTTTCACATGTGGTCGCACGGCTCAGAGAGGCCTGTCCAACATCTTTTGCCCTGCCCTACCCTGAGCTCTAAGTTCCTTACTCGGCAAGGGAGATCCCCGCACCGCACCGGGCCTGGGTCGAGCACCGAGGCGGCAGGCGTGGCCGTGATCTACATACAAGTCGGACATTTTGCCAATGGTAATCTCGGGGAATTAGACGCGGGGCGGGGGCCTTTTTCTTCTCTTAATAATATTGGTAATAGTAATAAGTGCCGGTGGCCGGATGCGGCGGCGGACGCAACGGTTGTCGATCTGCAATCCGGGGTCGGTCGTGCGACGGGTTATCGGCGGGGACATTTAGAGGCTAGCACTGAGCTTGTTCCTCTGTTACTCTGATCGAGGGTCTAAGATCCAAGATCCAAGATCCAAGGGTGTGTACTCGGCAGTATGAATACGCGGCAGCCTTGTGGAAGAGGTGGATTACTGGGTAGGCCATCGTATATTTGCTGCTTTAAGGGGATGGTGTATAACATTCATAATCAAGAGGACCTTGATTAGTATCTGCGTTAGCTACGCATATCTATGATCTACACAACAAACTGGCTCTGTGTAGAAAATATTGCAGAATTCGGGTCTATCTAGGCACGTCACAGTGAGTTACACGAGCAAATGGTCTACATCCGCTCTCATAATTGTCATCAAATCCAGTGATACTTGTGTTCTGGGGGTTCAGATAACGGGGAAGGATTCCCGTGTTGGATTTCAACATTGACTACTATGTAGGCGGTAAAACCTGAGAAGTCGCTCCTCCTCTACGCCTGGTCAGGCCCGCAGGCCTAAGAACAGACGCAGATGGGTGAGCAGAACGTATGAGTGTAAAGGCAGCCGCTATCTATCGCTTTCCAAAAAGGGGTATATACCAAAGGGGCAAGAATTATCCTGTCTTGAGAAAAGGGGGAGTGCGTGCCAAAGGAGCCATGTGCGATTCGAACGTACGAGATTCGACATTGGGGCACTATGTGATGGCCGGAGTTCATAACATGACGGAGATATGTGAGAGCGGTGTCCGCGAGGCCGAGCTCATTACGCATACAGCCATTAGAGGCAGCTGCACTCAAGGCGACTGGTATACCGTGAGGTATCCGATCTCCATCATGCTTCCGTAGCCATCCTGAGTAGCGTCGGTAGGAGAACCCGGCAACGTGCCGCCTGAAATTGGTTAGCATTCTCATATACGACAAACGGTCAACCGAGGCAACAGGAGCGAGAAACATACCAACTGCTACATTCATAAGCACATAGTAGGGCATGTGACAGAGGGTCGCCCAGATGCCTTCATCACCAATATCGCTGCCCTTGAGCTGGTTGAAGACAACACCATCGCGGTACCATGTGATGGTCTCGGTGACCCAGTTGTTCGACGTGCGGTCCCACTCCAGTGCCCAAGTGTGCCAACCGTTGTCGGGCATCGAAGTAGCCACGCCACGGCCGCTGGGCTCGTTGCAGATGCCGCCGGATTCTTGTTGGCAGTGAACGGTACCCGTGGCGGTGGCCTGGCCGTTGATCTGTTCAAAGATGTCGAGCTCGCCGCAGAGGGGCCACTGAACCCCGTTGCGAACGGCATCGCCCAGCATCCAAAAGGCAGGCCACATACCCTGCTTATTTGCGTTGTCGCCCATCCTGAACATTGACTGGACCCGCATCTTCCCTCCCGGCTGGGGTGTCCACGCTGCCTTTGTCTCGATACGCGCAGATGTCCATACGCCGCTTGCTGACTTTCGGGGAATGAGCTGGATGGTTTCACCACCTGATATTTGGACGTTCCAGGACGATTCGGTGTAAGTCTGGACCTCGTTGTTCGTGTCGATGGCCAAGGCGACGTTCCATGTGTCACTTCGAGGGGGTGCGCCGGCGTTTCCTTGGAAGGTCTCGGACCAGATGATTCTCATGCCATCTTGTGCTGGGGGCACAAGAGCTCCGACGAACGGCGTGAGAGAAAAGAGAAGTTGGGCGTATTTGGAAAGCATTTTCATCTCGTGTATTTGCTGTTACTGACTGACTCCTCTTTCTGTTCGTCTAGTATACTGAATGAATGGATTGGTATTGAAGTCCGTGGGTTCGATCTCGTCTATTTGCGAGCGTTCCGGGGATGAAAGTGAATGGACGATGATATTCAAATGAACGTAATCACCAAGAAAAGAATGTAACGGCGCTGGGCCTAGTAAGTGAAAGTGGGTGCGGTAGAGAGCGAGAGAGGCGGCAAAAGCACATAGTTACCAACGGG
This sequence comes from Colletotrichum scovillei, assembly GCF_011075155.1. NCBI lineage: Eukaryota > Fungi > Ascomycota > Sordariomycetes > Glomerellales > Glomerellaceae > Colletotrichum > Colletotrichum scovillei. The sequence continues at coordinate 3,087,064 of NW_023336259.1, forward strand.
CAGCGAGGCTGGGTCGCCTCTTTATATACGGCCAGGAGAAGTTCCTACATGGGGATGGTCTAGACAACGCACATTGGGAGGAACAACCTTGCATTGGGACAACTTGACCAGGGAGCAGGACGACAAGGATACTATGCCGAGAGCAGGCGATGAGTTACAACGGGTTAAGGAGGAGCTTGTGCCATGCCCTTGTTATCGCATATGGTTGGATTAGGGTAGTTGTCCAGAGGCGGCAACGCAGAGAAAGAGATTGACGTGGGGAGTCAGGATGAAACGCCCAGAAGCGGCCAGGAATACCCAGTGTGGCGGTGACGATGGCCTGCCTACTTCGCAACTCGGCACAGTCTTCTTGGTGGACTCTGGCTCAGCCGCTCAGGTTACAGTACGCAGTATCCGCACAGCAGGAGAGCCAAGAATGGTCGAGCAAGGGTATAAACTGCAGTCTGCCAGACAGGTCGTGGACGGTAGTGAGTGGTACATTAGGGCAACGAGGTGAATATGGATACATGGCAGGGAAAGCAGGGGTTATTTCCAGTACCTACACAAAGCCATGGCGACTGCAGAGAGGAGTTCGACACGGGTAGTGGGCGTGGCAAGGCAAGGGAGTCCTGATCTGCGTCGGACAAGACGACAGCCGCCATAGATAGGGGCCAGCCTAAGATCGAGACCAAGATGTGGACAAGGAAGTTGACGTTGGCCATGGATAAGCCAGCAGGTACTCCGTACTTGGTTTGTGCAGTGAACCGTAAGAGCGAGCCAGGGCAGGAAGAGCTGGATAAGGGAATGGAGCAGGAGGGTTGGCTCTTTCAGAATTGACTCGTCAACGATCTCCATCGGTCCATCCATATCCGTACATACACATGGAATGCTGTGGAGACAAGAAAAGAGGCTGAGGTGCGATTACAGACTCATATGCAGACGTGATATTGGTACTCCGTAGGCATGGTGGTATGGGAGAGAACGGGGCTTTGAGAGCAGTCGAAAAAGAAAAGGGACGGGGCCCGTTGGCGGCGCATCCGAGCCAAGGATCGACGACGGATACTGCCTGCACTGGCCAACGGGTGTCATTGGCGGTTCATCTGTAGTCGGTACCGAGCGTCAGTTGCATAACCTTCAATTTGGGCACCGCGGCACTAGGTACCTGGCAGATCCATACTGCGGCCCAAAAAAACAAATGCAGTTAATCGTCCAGTCAGGAAGGACCAAACCTCTGAAAAGGAGGTGGACTCGGGGCATTTGTCTAGAGTCGGGGTCGATCAGAAAAAGAGCCTCGAAAGGGGAGGACAGTACTCCGTACACTAGGACTAGGGGTTTCGGACGTGGGGGTAACACGAGCCGTGATATCCGTCCATTGGATGGGCTCAACCCTCACCTTACAGTAAGTAGGTAGACTTCGTCTAAGTATTTTGCTGTGCACACTCAATGTGTACAGAGCATCCGTAGACATCTGGTGTGAGTCGTACGAATCTGAATAAGAAGGCTGCAGGCCAAAAGCTTTGCTTTCTGCAATTCTTCAAGCTGTCACCAGCGGCCACGGCTGCCCTCCTTCCTTCTTTTCAATTTCCTATCAAGTTGTGCAATTGCGTGTGGCTGCACTCAATGGTGTGGCAGGCGGGCCATTCTCGCCAAGATGGGATCGTCAAGTGCCCCTGAATATTCAAAAGTTGTACATGAAGAGTGCAGGCACCAGGATGGCACAGGCAGCGCTGCCCAGGTGCTGAACCGGCAATGCATGCTCTGAGACAACAAATGGCAGGGTATCTTGACAGGGAGACGCCGGCCCAAATCCACAAATGGGTCCAGCACCGCTTACAAGTTGGACCACATCCACCTGGGACAACGGAGATTTCTTCCCTCTCAAGAGTCCCGACTCGATTGAGTTGGCACCTTAACGGAACTCTACGCAGTACGGGGTATTCTGTAGGAGGCCTCGAGATGAGCCCTTGAATACCTTTAGCCGCTCGCAGACGAATACTGCGTATGCGTATCCGTACTTATGGATAAGAGATGCAGCTCTAGTGTACGATAAGCGAATGCCTTCCATCGCACGCTCGCGCAAAAAAGAATTTCATAAGGCTTCAGCGCCGTTGAGTGCCACCTCACCTCCGCCACTGTGACTTTTGTGCCCCCATCCATGAAACTGAAGACTCCCGCAATGGAAACGAACTGCGTTGTCATTCTCGGATGAACCACTACAGCTGTCACGTGTTTCAAGCAAGGGGGTTGATTGTGGCTGTCAGTGTCCAGTCATCGCATCACCACATTACGCATAGCCATGCCTTATGTCAGAACGCGTGACTGTATCATTCATGTGCTACCTTCATCCATGAAACTGTTGTCGACCTCTCTCCCGAAGCAAAAATGAGACGTTTCATTACGGTGCAGCCAACCCACGCCGTAGTAAACCAACAGAACATCAATAGTAGTACTATGTATCCTGCAATGCTGTCGTGTGCTTGAAAAACTGGCAACTCATGGTTGCTGGTACTGCAACGCGATTATTTCATCTGCTTGTGAGTCGCATTGTCGGTCCTGGCAGGACCAGCTCCATGAACTGTTCCGTGGAGTGGTGAACTAGATTCCCTGGCTCTCTCTGACCAATGTCAGGCAGCACGCAATGTGCAGCTTCTGGGTAGAAGGTGCCCATGTTCTTACTGCGGCCTGCTCGCCGTAGTTGGATAGACTTGTAAGTCGAGGCCTGCGTAAGGACTTGCTGGGCCGTGTAGGCAGTATTCAACCTGCAGAGCAGATGGTATTACCGCTCGCGCCCGGAACCGCGGGTCCAAATACATCTCCCAGCTTCTCACCTAGCCGCACAATGGTGTGCTCATAGACTCGTGCTGCGTCCATGTAGAGACTGTCCTCGTCTTCGATCCACGGCGTGTCCATCGCATCTTCCAGCTCAGTGTCGCTATTCATGGAATTTGCGTCAGTCTCATCGTCTTCCGTGCCGTCGTCTCCGTCGGGCTCCTTGCTAAGGACCTCCACAATGACCAGTCGTGTCTGCTCCACCGAGCTACGGCATCGCACCATATCTGTCGTAGACATGCCAGCTCTCATGCCGTTCTCAAAGCCGGGCAAGGTGTCTTTAGTCTCGATATCGCGTCCAATCAAAAGGCTTGCGAAGCAATGGTCCAGCTTTTTCAAGACGGAGAAGGTAGCTCTCGGGGCAGGAGTAAAGGCGTCAATCCACTGCGTGAAGTCGCTGGCAATGTTCAAGAGGAAGGGAATCTGTATGCTCGCTACAAGACAGAGTCAGCAATAGTACCGGCGTTCAACTCAAAGCAACGCCGATTTTCGAGGGAGATGGGCGAGTTCCTCACGTGTTCCGGACAGCCACAGGACGTCGATGACGTTATGTAGGTCCTTGCAAAGCTCCGTAAAGCTCTTGTAGCCTATGACATCGTCGCCGGGCTCAGCATTGCCATGCTTCTTGACATAACGACGATTGACAATGGCGAGACGTTCCTCAACGTACCGGCGTACCGTCTCTTCCTTGTTGGAACCTGGTCGGAGCGATCTCGCGCGGGGATGCGGCAAAGCCGCACTTGAGCGCGCGGAGGCACTACTAGGAGCAGGTGAAGGGAGAGATTGCAATGGAAGGAAGCCGCCAGGACCCGCAGGCTGCGGAGTGTCAGTCATTATGTCTAAGCACGTTGCCAGTTACTCCAGAGTCGATGCTGCTTTGCGCATTGCCCGCGGAGAAATACCCTCGGCCTTATACAAAGCCCCGCCCCTTCAAGGTTCTAGCGACGTGGCGTAGTGGTCTATAAGTTGTAGCGCAGACTAGCAAGGCGATTGGGACGTCTGTACGTAGGTAGTACGGATACGTAGAAATATTACCTGAGCTGAGTGAAAGGGTAGAGGAGATCAAGGTAGGTAGGTAATTACCTTGGTAGCGGCTCCTACTAAGCACCTCAAGCAGGCAGGTACCTTACCTAGGTATCCGTACGTAGGTAGGGTAGAGGTACTTTATCAAGCGCTTTATCTTATCTCCGATAAGAGCTATGATTCCTACCCCAGCCACAACAGGGCCTTGCCATATGTGGCTTGCGCGTGGGTGACGTCCAGTCAAAAAATTTCGGCCCTGTACGCTTTCCGCGTGAAGTCAAGCCGACCGATCGCGTTTACGACCTCACATCCCGCCCCTTGCTGCAATCACATCACCGTACACCACAACTCCAAGCTCAACTCGCAAATCGTTCTTTCTTTGCGTCCTCGAATCCAATTTTTCGTCATGCCTGCCAAGAGAATCGTCGTCCAGAGAGACAACCAACGCTCTCGTCAGCCCAAGGGTTACTTCAGATCAACATACGATGCGTTGACTTCTTCTGAGAATGCACCCATCGTGCGCAGCGTCGCCATCTTCGGCGTAAGTCACCATGGGCTTCCAGACCACTGATCTGTGAGCTCTGCTAACGTTCCATGCAGGCAGCTGTGACTTTCCTCTCCAGCTCCTGGGGCGAGTTCCTTCTTCCTCCGTAAGTTGCTCGTCACTTTGAGCTCCAATTCAAGGTTGCTGACGCTTCGACTTCGCAGTCAATAAACATCTATCTACAATCGAACGACGGCTCATGTATAATTACGTCCTTTTTTGCCGCAATAGAAGCTGGCTGTACAATACTCGAAGAAAGGTAGCCTCTAGGCTACGGGGAATGGCATCTGAGGTCTGGTGTTGACCTCGATGTCACGGCTCGCACTGGCTGGCTTTAATGAATCTCACTCTGACACAAAAATTATTCATTTGGATGCACTTGTGCCGTGAATATGTTCAACTAACAGGGAGTGTGCACGGCGGTTGCTTCGACAGTGTCGCAAGTCTACCTCGCGTGCCTAGCGCCATCTATCGACTAGGACACCAGCAGTCTAAACAAGCAGTGCAATGATGGCAATCAATTAGGCGGTACGCAACCGTATTAACTAAATCTGTTTTAGGCAGTTAGACTTCCTCGGCTCTACCGATTACCTTTGATCACATCAACTCCGCGTTTGTGCAAGTCCCGTTGCACTTCTGATAGAGAGACATGGCAGCCCAGCCGCCGCACATCTCCGTCTTGCTACCCCCACAGGGCATATCGCAAGCTCCCCAGAGCCCCTTTCTGGGCTTCCGATCATCAGCTACCGAGTTCCCGCACCAGCATTCTTTCGCATATTCAAGGCCGGCATACTGAAAGCCCTTTCCGTCACAGTACTTGACACATGTATCAACCGTCATGCTATCACCGGACGTCTTGGCGCCCTGGAGCGTCCTAGTCTGTCCAGCCGGATCACGGCCACAGCCCAAATATTTGTACTTGAGAGTACTTGTCACGTCCTTGTAACCCCATTTGGGTGCCGAGATCTGGGTCGCTGCACCGCAGCCTGATTCTGCCACAGCGTTGCCTGGGCCTCGTTGAATGCTGTTGCAACCAGGCAACTTATCAAACTGGCCCTGAACTTGCTCGTCAACCTTGACGGGGACTTGGCAGTTCCTTCGGGTCTCGTCGTCAAAAAACTGGAAAACTGGGCATTTCTCGATGCTACCACCGTTGTCGGTGCATTGTGTGATAGCCGCTTGGAGTACATTGACGTCCCATCCATTAATGAAATCGCCGTGCAAGCCATATCCAGTCGGATCACTAGGTGGTGTAAGCAGGTTTTAATTTTTTTTTTTACGAAAGTGAAGGTGAGATGCTGACCCATTAGACAATACAAACGGTTGCTTATCTCCGTACCATTTGTCCTTGAAATCATTCACGCTGAATATCACTTCGTAGAATAGACTGGCAGACAAGTTAGCACCTTGTTTTCATGAGTTCCCTGGTGTAATCTCACGTGACGAATCTCTTGGGGTGAGTTGTAGGACATTTTCCGTTATCAAGGCGATCCGGGTACGCCATATGGCTTTTGTGGTCAGGTGAATCGAGGTTGACACCGTCCCAGCATGCAGGGAATATTATTTGAAGACGGAGGCCATTCGGACAGTTACGATTGGGAAGCTCGCTCGTTGCAGGGCCGCTGTTGCCCAAGCACACGTACGAGATGGCCCGCTGCTCGAGGGTGTTGTTGTAGCTTCGAAGCTTTGGGTCGCCCGCTAGCATCCGAAAGCCCTTCGGATACGCGATGAGCCCTTTGCTGTATTCCGGATCCTTGGCGTCCTGGCGGAACCTGGAGACATGGTCAGTTCTCTGGCTTCTCTCATTGTGCTACATCGTTACTCACAAATAGTAGGCAAGCATGCCTCCGGACTGGGCAACACTAGTGAATTTGCCATCTTGGCCTTGATAGTAGAGGGTTGGAGTCCAGTAGTTGCTTAGATCGGCAGTCACCTTGCACGTTGAGCAAGTGGCAGCACGAGCCTGCTCATAAGTCATACTGAAGTCGAAGCCATTACCACCCATGATGGTATGAACATGCCCTGAGAGAGCTCCCGGGTTGACAATGGGATCGGCGCGCTCAACAACCACCGGTTTTGAACAGGGCATGATGAAGAAAGCAGCCGCTTTGCCGCTTGCCCAGAGCCCAACGAGAAGTTGCTTGCTTACTTTCATGATGGGCAACGATAGGATTTGTGGCGAAAACGATAAACCGGCATGTAAAACAAAGGAGATTTCAAGTAGATTTAAAAGAGGGAGCGACACTGGTTATCCAAAATTTGATAGAATCGGCTAATGATGTCGTGGAATTCTGGTCAAAGATCAAAGTTCACCCAGCGAAAGCTGGAGTGGGGGCTAGGAAATAGACCGAAAGCTAATAGCTCCAAGGGAAGAGCAGAAAGGCCAGGTACGCAGGCGTACGTGAGAAGAAGTAGTGACGGCAAGTCTAGGAGAATAGGGCAAGGCGAAGCAGGCTGTGGTGATCTTTTATCATTCACCTTGAATGCCCACTGTCAAAACCCCACCCATATCATAGGATCTGGTTGAGAATCTAGACCGGGAGGTGCAGGAGGCTTTCCGTCAATGCGGCCGTGACAATAGACACAGACAAGCCATTATCTAGAACTTGAGCTACAGAGGGAACAAGGAGGGTGCCCGTGAGTGGAGGAACATGACGAGTTGGCTGAGCCTAATCTAAATGCGTGCTTAACTTCGCCAAAGAGCTGTAATGGCGTCAAAAATTGGCGAAGCTCTGCTCAGCTCTTCGGCGTTGATCGGAGATGGCTCCGCGCTTTAGTCAGAATGGAGAGGCGGTCGCAAGTAACGCTTGCCGGTGAAGGTTGTGGTCCAGAAAAGAAGGGTACTTTGCTCAATCGTTCCGCTCGAGCTTAGCCTACATGTCAGACATTACCGCAGTTGTCTCTGATTCACCCATTGAGCTGGTTGAGCCAAGAGGCAAGATTTCAAAGACAAGGCGTCGCGAATCTGACGCAGGTCGAGATCTTACACGGACGAGGTTGCTGCTTTAGTCGTGATGAATGGAAAATCCCGAGAGGAGGCATCAAGGAGACAAGGTCGAAGCTTTGGGATGAGTTGTCTTAGACACGTAGAATTCGGTCATGACAGGGTCCATCTCGTCAGAAAAACTCCCCTCACTGACCATGCAAACATCCGCCGTCTGGCGAGCTTTCGGGCGGAAAGGCGGATCGTGTGTGCAAGCCACTGCGCCGTGAGCTACCGGATTGGTCTTAGAACCGGCTTTCCAAGACTCAAACGGAGCGCGGACGAAATGCGGTTACAGAAAAGGCGGATTAGTGTAGGCTAATAGGGAATTGGAAAGTAAGGGATGTTGGACGGCCGAGTGCCAAGCTGGGAAGACGCTAAAACGTCAACGAGAGACATTAAGAGGGCTAGGCTCTCACAATCTTCGCCTTGAGAGATTGGTCTTACGGGCCTCAATACGTTGTCTTCTTGTCTCAGTCCAGACCAGGATGACCCGCTTCGCCTGTCAGGTTGTCACCTGTTCCCGGAATGCCTGACGGCTGAGGAATGTTTTCGGATTTATCGTTTCCTAATTCATGGCGTGAAGTCCTGACGAGGACCGACCACCCGACCAAGTTGGGAATTCCTGAGACAGCAATGTGCCAAAATAACGATCGTGCATTTACCCAGGTGAGCACAGTCTCTGATCTCATTATACTGCCTGATAACCCGACGATTGGGTAGAGACCCGTTGCGCCGGGGTGCAGAAGCTATGTCTCCGCACCGGAAGTGGGGAATCGGGGTCAGCGGCCGGGTCGGATGTGTGAGTGGGTCTCACGGGACGGAGGCAGACGTCAAGTGCGTTAGGCGTTTGCCAACTCTCAACTGCTTTGCAACATCCGGGCAACTCCTTTGACTCACGGACCTGACGGTGAGGCTTGAGCTTCAGGATTCTTGCCTCCCCCTTGCGCCTCATCCGTCAATATCGCACCATCCTACTCGACTAGCCAAAGTATAGCCTCTGGTGAACGGCAAACGCTTAAGTAGACTACGTGACAACATGAACCTCGTGGCTCTTCAAGCCTAATAACTAGGAGGACCCATTGCGGTTCTATGTACTTTCAGCTATTCGTTTTCTGTAAGTGAAACAGCGTTTTCAAGCCAATCTGCGAGCTTGGTCAGAGGCAGGAGTGCCAACCTGCTGAGCCGCCACAGGGTTTGGGGGGAGGGGGGAGGGGCGCACTCACCAGTTGCGTCAGCAGCGGCTGACACTGTCAGGTCGATCTCCTGGTTCCAGCTCCCACCAAGAAATTATGATGGAAGGCAGATTGACTCTGGCATACAGCTGCTTTGAGACTGCCACAACTGCTCTGGCCAGACGTCAAGCCAACAACCGAGTTGCGATCAACACGGACGCACTCATTTCTGATTTGTATGGGGGGTACATGGGAGCATTATACGTCGCTCTGTCGATCCCATGGGCAATCCCTCCCACCCGAATAGTGAACAACAGTCCGGGCCGGCCATGTCTCGCGGTTCAGCTGGTTTGCCTAGCCAGCTAGGACACGGGCCGTCGAAGTTCGAATGGACAGAATAAGTGAGCCAAGCTAAGGTGGGCTGTCAGAAGCTAGGTCTGTGGCTTTGAGCTGCTGTATCATGGCCCAACCTATTCTCTAACCTGTCTATCTCAGGCATTGTGACATGTGACATGCGACAGAGCATTATTTCTAGTATCATTCGCAATAACAATTGATCCCCGGCAAGGCAGTCTCACCAATCCTCCTAAAGGGATCATTCGCCGTCGTCTTAGACCATCTGACCTGTGAACAGTGTATTCCACACATTGCTGCTGTACGGCTTGTCTGTGACTACCTTACTTTTATCTTCCGTTCTACGCTCTCGATACTTTACGGCTAAGGTCTTCCAACAGAGCTGCTGTATCATCAATTTCGGCATACTCACTTACTATACGTGAGATCACAGGTTGAGAATCACATGTAACAATGTGAGCAGACACTCATTTTTACAAGAAACCCGAATCTCATTGTAGGAGCGAGAGAAACGTACAAGGAAGTCTTGTTTCACTTTAAGTAATATTGCCGTCAGCCCTGAAAGGGCCGACTTTTAAATTTCTTGAATGGCACTGCAGGAGTGCCTGATTTCAATTCTTGGGCCAGATTCTCGTGCTGGAGACATTTTTGATACGGCCGAGGATAATATACGTCTGGTCAAGAACCTAGACATTCTCCTAGTGAGGTAACGGCTGAATGCGATGGAAGTATCAATCATTACACACGGGATGCTGATGATCATACCCAGTGTGTGGACTCGCACAACACCTTATCCTCGGACTCACGTTGTTTCTACTCGATTCCGTTATAGTCATTATTGCTTCCTTGTTAGAGGCTCCTGGCCAGGCCTCGAGTCGGGCTCATCGACCTTCACGTTGGTCATCGTCTTTCTACTTCTAGGGAACTTGTGAGCTTCCTTCTCGCGCCTCGATCAGCACCTCGCGAGGAGAGTCGCAGCCGGTTTTCTGTGTGGCAAGTTCAGTTGCTCCTTCTCAGACACCTCTGACCACTGGAACACGACCTCAAATATACGGGAACGGGGGCAGTGCCGTTATATGGCACATAAAGTCCAGCCATCAAAGCCAACACGATCAGACTGGCGGCATTGACTTGATCGACGTCGAGTGGCAACGAATCGAAGGTGACAACCTCGATAAGGGACTCGTAAGAAAGAATCGAGGGGCGAGATTTTATGAAGAGCGAGTCTCAGCCAATCGTTGATTTCATGTGTTGCTTGCCTTGGTCAGAAATGACGCAGATGATCGTGTACTGAAATTCGTAAGCTTGCCTCACCAGGGCTATTCATGATCCTGTTTCGCTACCTAAATGATTAATACACAGTTGATTAATTCACTTTTGGAATAGCAATTACATCGATAGTTGCTTCATCGCAGAGATTCAACTTATTCCCAGCTATACGATAGGCCTGTTCTTGTGCTTCCCTACCTTGACTCCAAAAGACGTAATCTGAAATTTGCAGAGTGTCCTCAACTTGCGAAATTGCTTATATGTCACTTCTGAATTGTGATATAGGCTAATGTCAAGCGTCAAATTAGTTGTCTCTGTCTGCGTTATGTATGACTGATACCCCGAGGACCAAGGGCAATCTGCGAGTAGGTACCTTCCGATCTGATCCGCACTATCCGAGTTGAACGGAAAGTGCGGCTCCATCAACCAAGGACGGAAAATAGAGGTATATACAAGGGTCTCCTGCCTCGTACCAAACTTGTTCACCGTGTATGGAGAAGAACGAGTCTGCCAATGCGCATGGCTGGAGAGCTTTTGCTCAGCCAGGGCAAGTGCATGGTCGAATGACGCTACCTGGCGACCAAATACTGTCACTCCAACATTCACTTTCATCACGACCTGATTCGTACACCAATACACAACTTGTTGGTCCTTGTACGGTGAGAGTTCCATTGCCTTCTTGTTCCTTGCCACACCAATTGCCAGCACTCTCCTCCAAAACGCGTTCCCATGGAGAGCCCACTGCCGGGATCACCTACACAGGCAAGACTCTCGCCACCAAAGGACTTTGTACGGGGAGACATGAAGCCCGCACCTCTTCGACTCTCTCCCAAGAGCAAGGAAACAGACGAAGCATCAGGTGTTTCACCACAACAACCAGGTGCAAGCTTCATCGAGAACGCAACACCTACCGATGAATCCACTACGACTGAACAGGCCAACGACAAATTGCCTAGGCATCCAATACAGCTGAAAGCCCCGCCTTTGGCTGCTATCGTATCTAAGTTCGAGATACTTGATATAATGACTGATCTCGAGACACAAGCTGCTGCCAGCCGCGGTGCATCGAGCGTAGAAGTGCCTGGTTCGTCAGCCAAGAACCGCGCTGTCTCTAAGGAGATAGGTTTCTCGGTCAAATCTGGTCTTGCAGAGGGACCTCCTCCTGGACCAGGCTATGAAGAAGTGGTGGAGTTACAGTCAACCTCAAACCCAAATCAGATCTCACCTCGTCGGAGTTTGTCATGCGAGCCCCAGAACAGCCCACAGACTGGAATGCGACCAGCTGTAGAACAAACAACCTACATTTTTGATCCATTTACTGGAGAGAGGCGGCCTAACAAAGCTGAAAGGTCAGCTAATGGAAGGCAGAGAAGTCTTGTAGCTGAAAGACGACAACTTTTCGAAGATCCGATGGGTAAGTATGACACCCTAAGTAATGCTGGTCTGCTCGGAATGCTGATGGTCTGCGTAGGCGGCGTCAGGACAAGCCTACCGCCGCCAACTTTCAGCAACTACGGTATCACGCCACAGACACAGACACCGTGTTATACAATTCCCCGGACTAAGACCTGGAACCTGAGGCCGAACGATACCGAAGCTCCTCAAGATACACCTCGAGGGAGAGCAGAGCCACCTTTGGATCCGAGGCTTGTCAAAGCCGGTGACCAAACAAAAACGGCAGTGGAAGGAAGTTGGACCCGGAGCATTTCGAAGAGCCTTGGATATAGCGTTGGCCAGAGAACTCGTCCGACTCGCGAGAAAACGCAAACGGAGCAGATCACTGTCTCCAGAGAACACAGACGCAGAGGAAAGCTCTTCGGGCTTTGGCCCCGAGCCATGGATGCCCTCCATTCACGGGAAGCTTCGACCTCAAACCCGGAGCAAGGAATTGCCAAAGCACCAGACCCGCCAACGGATCAGGTAGCTCTTGAGATCTCCCAGTCCGTAAGCAGGGATAGTACAAGGTCGTCGGTCCCGCAATCACAATACTATGAATCCCAAGAGAAGCTACACCCAGAACACGCAACTTCCATGACAGGGTTACTGGAGTCTTCGGGAAATGCTGCTATTGTGACAGCGCAAAGCAAAGTAGCGAGTCTGAGAACGCTGTTTGATGAAACCGCCAACGATACTGGCCCAGAAAGCGGCTCGCGACTGAGGCACAGTCATACCAGGCCAGCAAATAGGTGGTCTGCTAACGGTAACTCACAGACGGCCTTTCAGCCTGGCCACGCACCACATTTACAATCTGAAGTATCCACAAATGGTGCTATACGTCGTTCCTTCCAATCATCGGCGGGCGCCCGTATATATAAAGGATCAACCTCTTCTTCTTCTTCTTTGAAGGATCGAATCAATACCCTGGAAGCCATCTGCCGGATGGATGCGGAGACGAGGCCCTCAACCAATAAAACGATCTTGGCGCCAAGATCAAAAATCGCTGGGCCTGAGCGCGAGACAGACGGTTTGGAAACCCACTCCGAGAATCGATTCGAAAGCCTGGGATTCAAGCGTGGTCGCGAAGTCTGGCGAAAGATATCCGCATCATGGGAGAAAGGCAGGCTAGAAGAGGGCAAGAGAGATGAAAATGACCGCACCCAGCGCGATGTCACCAAGTCACCAGAGCCCCCGACCTGGCAAGGGTCCTACCTGACTATTGCTCGATTGGATGACAAACAGCTGGCAAACTGTTCGCCAGAAAAGCCCGAAACCCGACACCCGGCTGCGTCTGCGTCTGCATCGTCGAAAGACCGGCCTTCCCGAAAGAGCACGTCGGCCATTCCCCGGGAGTGCCTGAGCACCGGTCGTAGTCTTGACGGCTGTTCAGCGGAACAAAAGGGAGCCCTGCCGCTCAGTACCACTGGTCCAGTCGTCACTTCTACTTGGTGGCAACTTGGATCATCATCCTCTTACGCACCTTGGAGGACGAGGTGGGACGCTCTGTCAGGAGATGCTCATGGGATTAGCTGGGGTCGATGGCGCGCACCACGAGACAGAGGAATCGTGGCGGCCAGTAAAATGCGCAAAGCTGCCAATCGGCAAAGTGAAACAAGCATCAGTAATGGTAACTGATTCAATGTCGGACGGGCTAGCTAGCAGTGTTCTTCAGTGATGCCTTAGCATAGAGCAAAATATCATCTGTAGTATACTAGCGTGAGAGACCTGAAGGGTGAAGGCCGCAAGGCTTTGGAGCATAGTACTGAGAAATGGCCAGTAAAGGAACTGCCGGGCACAAAGAGAATAGCCTCATTGAAATCTTGGTCTGCCAAAGTACTTAGCGTACTGAAATGTCATTATATTGGAGCGCAACTTCACTGCTCGACTAAGCTGTCAGACCCATCCCCTTTCCTATTTTGCGAACTAAAGCTTTCTTCAGATACCACTCCCTAGCAAGGGATCGTGTCGTCTTAGCAAATACCGCTGGCGATACCCTTCCGCGTTCCACGGCGCGGCCTAAGACAAAAATGGTATCCCCGATAGCTTTCTCCTCGGCGACCAATGCGTATAGCTGGTTAGCTACGACTGTGGGTGCAACCAGAAGCTCGTCGATATCGGGCGCAGTTTGACGTTTTGATCCCTCGATAACAGAATCGGCTTTTCGCAGCGCGTCGATCAGGATATTAGCGTTGGACTGAAGCAGCCCCGATGTTTGATTTAAGGTCCCCATCTCCGACTGAAGGGTCGAGAAGGCAGACATCATAGCTGTGCGTTGCGCCTGCAAGCCTGCCATGCTGGAGTCATTCTGCTGTCTACTACGTTGTCGAAGGGAGTGAAGTGTTTGCGCTATCTGGTGGAGTAATGCGTCCTTTTCCGGGTTCGGTGGTATCGGTGGCGCGGGAACCGACGACGGCGAAGGTATACTCAGAGTGAGGGGCGCGTCGAGCAAATCTGGCAGTGGCGGTGGTTTTGCAATCTGCTGTTGTGGCGGCGGATGCTGCTGCAGTTGCTGCGGCAGCGGTGGTGCCTGATACTGCCCGGCCGGTTGCCAACCTGGAGGTGGTCCTCCGTAATGCTGAGACGTCTGCTGATAAGACATAGGGTCGGCCGAGTGACGAGGGGCAACGGATCGAGCAGGGTGTCCAGAACAGAATTGTGGTTGCTGTGCAGTGTCTTCAGTTTGGTGTGGAGATGAGACGAGGGGCGGCGGCGGTGGGTGAGAGGAGGGTACTGGCGGTAGTGGGGGTGCTGAGTCGTACCGAGAATGCGCTTGACTCTGTGGACGACTTGACTCTTGAAGATTGAGGCCTCCATGGATGCCTTGACGAGTGGCACTAGGGGGTAGAGGTGGGAGAGGAGGGCCGTGTCTAGCATCTAGAGGAGGTGGTGGGCTTCTGTACGGTTCAGTGCTTGTCGTTTTGGGCGGCGGAGGCGGAGGCCGCGATCCATCTGGAGGGGTTTGAGGAGGCGGGCGACTCGACGGACGAGCTGCCAATTCATGTGGAAGAGGCGAAAAACGGGGAGGCGTTTGGGTGTGTGATTGCGGTGGACGTGATGCCACGGGTGGCGGTGGTTGCTGTAAGCCTTGTGGTCGGGCAATGACTGGTGGCTCTTTGGCGAAGATGTCTCTCAAGATGGCCAGGAAGTCAAGAATCGTGGATTTCTAACACGCTAGCCGTCAGAATGGGAGAACAACCCTCACAGCACAGCCCAGGGTTGGGAAGATAAGAATGAAGACGTACATCCCAGAAGGCGGCCCAGCCTACGAGATATGGGTGATAGACTTGGCCTTGAGGATCAACATGCTGGCCGGGGCGTACCATCATGGACTCTGTTGGAGTGACATAGACCAATGGAGCCTCTCGTGGATAGGCGTGAGGCACCCAGACAGATATGGGAAAGCGATATGTGGTGCCTCTAAATATAACGGGTATGGTACCAGAGAGGCGGAGAAGTAGGGCTGACGAGCCATTATCGTAAGCTATGGACGGTATCAGCACGCATTCAACAAGGGTTTATGGTCGCGATCAATGGCCGTACTGTGAACGTCGGTGCGCGGCGATAGAGATGGGTGGTGGGAGAGCGCCTGGGCTACATCGTTGTAGGTGCGATTCACATCGTGGTATTCCTGGGAACAGGGCCACGCATCAGTCGAGGACAACGGAGCCAAGAGTTGAAGACACAACATACACTTGTCAAAACACTGTAAAGCCAGTTCAGGACATGTTGCGGCACGGGCATCGCAGAGACGCAGCGAGAGCTCCGGCACGGGGGGACCGGTACGGAGCTCGGGCAGGAGGCGAGTAGAGGTGAAAGCGGATGCGCGAGTAACGAGCAGCGGGCGGCGAGCGGGGGAAGGTGCGATGCGGATTCAACTCATAGATGCATGCCAGGGGCCCTAGGAGTAGAGCCGGGTTTTGATGCTGCAGCGGTGTCTAACACTAAGGTCTGCTATGAGAATCGGCACGATCGGGTGGGTGTTCGGTAACGGGAGACGTCGGACAGCGGAATTGGACGGCGCCGGTGATGGGTTTCGCGGAGAGCTTGCAACGGTGGGAGCGTTCCCAGTACCCAGTCGAGGGAAGGAGGTAGGTAAGGTAAGGTAGCTAAGGTAAGGTAGTTCGGACATGGGTGATTGGGCGCCGGTGGTGGATGGCAGGTCGCACTGCGGATGACGCACCTCAGCTTGGGTGGGAAAAGGTGGGGCCGCCGTGAAGGTCTCCCCGCGTCGCAGTCAAATTCCGTTACCTCAAACCTGTGACCTGAGGCGGGCTCCATCGACTTTGAAGAGGCCCTTCTTCCTGGTATTCGATCCTAAAGATGACGCAAGAATGGTAGGTTAAGGTCGGACTGAATTCGCCATCCATCCATCAGCACCGATAGGTAAACCAAATTACTCATGGTACATCATCCTCATCCCTTTTCACCATCGACATCACAGCCATGCAGTTTGAGATGCTTCCCATGGGACATTGGCCATCCTGCATGTTTGCTTCCTTTGTAAGGTAAATTTAGGTAGATACTATTTTTCTACGTTGCAGCGTAACCTACCTAATGATTGATGATGGCCGGCATCGGATCCACACGGTCGTTGAGATCCTCAATTGATCTCATGGTGTGAAGTTGGCTGGATGAAAGGCCGAGCACGGAGCGGGCCCATTCTAATTCAATGCTGGCAACTTGCTTGCCTGGCATGTTTCGGGTTGGTCGGGTCCAGCTCCAATTCCTTTTTGCAGTTGTTTTGACACGCTTTGTAATCTTGCATCGTTCTCCGTCTTGCTTACATTCTCAGCACTTTACAAGCCATGTGTCATAGGTACATAACCGTAGACCTTGGTAGCCCCTACGCATAGTCTGCACGCCTTCTGGTACGGCGCATAATCATAATCGTATTGTTACGGTAAATCCCGAGAGTTTTCTTCGCTCTGCAAGATGCTTTACTTGATCGATACATTCGCTTGGTGGTGCCACAATCATTCTGAAGGTATTGAATCATTGGATGCCATGTTTACTCATATGGTTCCATTTGCTCGAGGTACGTGCCCCGCTAATCCATTGTATGTACCGTCCATGTTTCGAATCGGGCGCTTTAACCGCTCCAAGGAGGCGGCACAAACACTCGACTCTACAGTACTGCCTACCTTGCCCAGTAGAGTTACTCAGTAACCTAAGGTAGCCAGTCACCTAGTCTGGCATCCGTACTCCCCGCCGTCACATTTCTTCACCTGCAGAGAAGAAAAAATGGTCTCGGGGGAGACCCTGGAACACATTTCGCCTGTCCAATCCCACATAGCCGACGGGGACCGCTGCGCGCATTATTAAATAAAACATCCCGCACACGCACACCCCTTCCGCTGAAATCACCTACAACTCTTGTTTCTTTTCACGGTCGACGTTGATTCTTCTTTCTTTTTGGAAACTAACAACATCTTGGAACTGTTTCTACTCAGCTCTTACATTACGTTGAATGCTTGCTGTTCCAAGGATCTTTCGCACGGCTGAGGAGTATTCCAGCAAATTCTGGATACTCCTTGCGTCAGGACCTTTTTGAACACTGTCTACTACCTCACTGAACCGCCTTCACAACCAACTTCCGAAATCGCAACCATCTATTGGAGCATTGATAATCTCTCGGCACTCCTGAAGTCTCAGCAACTCGATCGACCACACTCGGAAACTCGTTTCGCTCGCAACAGAGGCAATACCGAGGTATAGACAACACTCAATTATGCTACCCCCCATCCCCGAACTCTCCGACTATGGAATCTCTGCAACCCATGGATTCCTACCGGACGTTCTCCCGTTGACACGGCTGCCGGACCCCTACTATAACAAGTGGGAGGCCATTGTCGCCAACTTACAGGCTCTCGTTCTCAGCCGCCGCCTTCGTCCGGTTGTAGACCGCTTGCCTGTTCTCTCCACCATCGGTCTGGAACACGACGCAGAATGGCGGAGAGCCTACTCTTTGTTATCCTTCATGGCTCATGCCTACATCTGGGGTGGCGATGAGCCTTGCGATCAACTCCCGCCCTCCGTCACCGTTCCCTTCTTGAAGATCTCGAATCATCTTGAGCTGCCTCCGGTTGCTACCTACGCCGCATTGTGCCTTTGGAACTTCAAGCCTCTTTTTGTCGACGAGGACATTGACAATCTCGAGAACCTGGCCACCCTCAACACCTTCACTGGTTCTCTCGACGAGTCGTGGTTCTACCTCGTCTCTGTCGCTATCGAGGCCCGTGGCGGTCCCATCATCCCCCTCATGCTGGGTGCCGTGGAAGCTGCTCGCCGAGGAGATGTCTCGACCGTTACCCGGAGCTTGCGCACCTTTGCCGAGCGGCTGACCGACCTGACCATCATCTTGCAGCGCATGCACGAGAGTTGCGATCCCAACATCTTTTACAATCGCATCCGCACCTTTCTTGCTGGGAGCAAGAACATGGCCGAAGCCGGTCTTCCTGACGGCGTCAACTATGACGATGGCTCTGGAAAGGAGGACTACCGTCAGTACAGCGGCGGTAGCAATGCTCAGAGCAGTCTGATACAATTCTTCGATGTCATCCTTGGTATTGATCATCGCCCAACGGGCGAAAAGCGGGATCCCTCAACCGAGTCGGAGCGCGAGTCAAGGGCTCCGGTTCCAAAGCACAACTTTATTATGGAGATGCGTCGGTACATGCCCGGACCCCATGCTCGCTTCCTCAAGGATGTCTCTGGCATTGCCAACATCCGCGAGTTTGTCGAGAACCACAAGCGCGAACGCGACTTGTGTCTCGCCTATGATGCATGTCTCGCCATGCTTAGTGCATTCCGCGACAAGCATATAGCCATCGTCACCCGCTACATCATCCTTCCTTCACGCGAGGTGCGTGCTCGCAGCAGGTCGAGAAGTCCTGAGGCGACGCGCTTGCGTGTCAATCTAGCCACAGCCTCGCGCCAACGTCAGTCGAACGCCCAGGGTAACAACTTGCCGGCTGCCGACGGCAAGAAGAACCTGAAGGGCACAGGAGGTACTGCTCTCATCCCGTTCTTGAAACAGGCGCGCGATGAGACTGGTGAGCCGGCGATCGAAGAGTGGACCCGTCGCTTCATGCGTAGAACTGTTAAGTCTGAGGGCAGCGGCGATTTCTTCTTGGGTAAACCAGACCAGTCTAGCCACAGCAGCATCGAAGCCGGGGTCGGAGGCTTAGCGGGGACGTGGACCATCGATGATGACTTTGGTGGCATCTGCCATTACTGATGCAGACATCAGTGCTGCTGGATAAGTAGATGTAGATGTATGCGCTACTGGCGTGAAACCCAACGCGCAACACATGGCTCGAAGCGTGTCTAGAATCGTTTGGGAAATCAGTTCATAACTGCTAGTTGAACAAAATTGGCTCCTTCCGTTGAGACTTTGGCTCACGTGCTTGACGGCCTGTTGGCCCATACGTACAGGAAGGTTGGTCTTATGTTTACCATTTGGTTGCTTCGCTGCCAATGGACCGCTAGCGGATAAATATGGACGTTAGCTTTCCATCAACAAGACCCTACCTCGATTGTCAAGTGTTTTGAGGTACAAGGCGAAGCTCGTTACCACTCGGTACGGTTGAGACTTCCTATACGTTATGATGAATAAAGTATCCAGAAAAACTAGCATGACTTCTTCAAGACAGCCGTCAAATACGCCTGTTGCATACCAAGCGAAATATCTGCGAAAAGTGAACTGGAATGGCAGTCTGAATCAGATATGGGATAGTGGAAAGAGCTGGAAAACCCCCGTCGTTCATCGAAGTCGGGGCAATGTTGTGTGACTACTTGATGGATGTCGGATTAGCTGTTTTTTGGCCTTGGATCGTCTATGAGAATGGACGGGTATTGGCCGCCATGCTGAACGATGGCAATGAGGTTTGTGGACTCGCTCCTTCCATACTAGGTACCTTAAGGTACTCGAAGATGTGTCTCATCTGGTGCCTCCAGGCTCCAAGTTCCGCGCGAGGGAAACAGCCTCTGCCACGTGATCCGCCTAGAAGGAGCTGTTGTGGGGCTCCTACCTGCGGTGGTAAACCGTAAGGTACCTACGAATACAAATAAATAGCGACGGATGGATACCTTAAGGCACAAGCATGCGAATATGCACTATTGCAAAAAGGGTTAGCCCGTCGCCCCTTGCCGCGTTCTGGCTTGAGCCTCTCAAACCCGTCTCTCGCGCCTGCTGCCTCTGCAACTGTATTTTCGAGAGAGGAAAAAACCACCACCTACCTTAGGTAACGAGGCTGGTCATCTGCATCGGCCGTACACCATTGCATTACCCGTCCGTTACATATCGAATCGGCATCGCTTTGCGCAGTCGGTCTTCCAATCTCGCGCCTGGCCTTGTTTCTCTTTTCATGCCCCAACCGAGCTGAAGAGGCAAACTCGCCTGTGCCCTGCGTCGTGATTGTTAATCATCATCGTTGTGGGAACCCGACTCTTACCGCGACTCGCCGCTTCTTGCCCATCGAACACTGCCTCGAAACTCGATCGCTCGCAGACTTGAGTGCGAGACGCACCACTGCAGATAATCACAAGGCCGACTCCTGCTCACTCAACCTGTTTCTTGTCTGGCATCCGTCATCGCACACGCAGGTGCCAACGTCTCCGAGATGGCTGACTACGATGACTACGACTACGACGGGTACGTCGAAGAAGACGATACTAGCATCACACCCGAAGACTGCTGGACCGTCATCTCTTCCTTCTTCGAGTCCAAGGGTTTGGTTTCTCAGCAAGTCGACTCCTTCGACGAATTCACCTCTTCAACCGTCCAAGAGCTCATCGACGAGTACTCCCAAATCACCCTAGACCAGCCGAATCCTATGTCAGACAGCGACAAGGTCATCGCCCTCCGTCGGTACGAAGTCAAATTTGGCACTGTCATGGTATCTCGTCCATCCATCACCGAAGCTGATGGTAAAGTTACGACATTGCTTCCCTACGAATGCCGCGACCGCAACCTCACTTACGCCAGTCCCCTCTATGTTAAGATCACCAAGAAGGTCTCGATTGCGGTAGAGAAACCGGTTCCGCTGAATGAGCTCGATGAGGAACAGCAGGATGAACTTGCAAATACTGGCGAGCACCCTACCAAGTTGGAGTGGGAAGAGGAGGAGAGCGGCGAGGATTATGGCGCCGACAAAAACAAGTCAGACGACATGAAGGACATGATCTTCATCGGTCGCATGCCCATTATGGTCAAGTCCAAGATTTGCCACTTGAGTAGCGAGCAGGAGGATGACTTGTTCATGCTGAACGAGTGTCCTTACGATCAGGGAGGCTACTTCATCATCAACGGTAGTGAAAAGGTCCTCATTGCTCAGGAGCGATCGGCCGCCAACATCGTCCAAGTCTTCAAAAAAGCCCAACCGAGTCCATACTCCTACACAGCTGAGATCCGCAGCGCTCTCGAGAAGGGCTCTCGACTCATTTCATCTATGATGCTGAAGCTGTACAGCAAGGGTGACGCAGCAAAGGGCGGGTACGGTCAGACTATCCACTGCAGTCTGCCCTATGTCAAGGCTGATCTGCCAATCGCCATCGTTTTCCGAGCTCTGGGCGTGGTATCCGACGAGGATATCCTCAATCACATTTGCTATGATCGAAATGATAGCCAGATGCTCGAGATGTTGCGGCCATGCATCGAGGAAGCTTTCTGTATCCAGGACAGAGAGGTTGCCCTTGACTTTATCGGCAAGCGTGGCAGCAATCACAACATTCCCAGAGAAAAGCGTGTGAGAACTGCTAAAGACATTCTTCAGAAAGAAACTCTGCCGCATATCTCCCAGAGCGAAGGCAGTGAGACAAGAAAGGCATTCTTTTTGGGATATATGGTTCACAAGCTGCTCCAATGCGCCTTAGGTCGGCGCGATACCGACGACCGTGATCACTTTGGCAAAAAGCGCCTTGATCTCGCCGGTCCCCTTCTCGCCAAGCTGTTCCGCAACATTGTCCGCCGCATGAACCAGGAGTTATCTGGCCATCTCAAGCGCTGTGTCGAGTCTAACCGGCAATTCAGTCTCACTCTCGGTGTGAAGCCGCAGACTCTTTCGAATGGATTGAAGTACTCGTTGGCGACTGGCAATTGGGGAGATCAGAAGAAGGCCGCGAGCTCGACGGCTGGCGTGTCTCAGGTATTGAACCGCTACACTTTTGCGTCTACGCTATCCCATCTTCGTCGCACAAATACGCCCATTGGTCGTGACGGCAAGCTGGCAAAGCCCCGGCAACTTCACAACACGCACTGGGGTTTGGTTTGCCCGGCTGAGACGCCGGAAGGCCAAGCATGTGGTCTCGTCAAGAACTTATCTCTCATGTGTTATGTCAGTGTCGGTACGCCCGCTGAACCCATTATCGACTACATGATCCAGCGAGGCATGGAGGTTCTCGAGGAGTACGAGCCACTGAGGTATCCCAACGCAACCAAGGTCTTCCTGAATGGTGTATGGGTTGGCGTGCATCAAGACCCAAGAATTTTGGTTCCTGATGTTCAGGGCACTCGTAGGCGAAACGTTATTTCCCACGAAGTATCGCTCGTCCGTGATATCCGAGACCGCGAGTTCAAGATCTTTTCCGACGCCGGCAGAGTCATGAGACCCGTTTTCGTTGTAGAGCAAGGTACCAACGGCATAGTAGCTCAGGGATCGCTCGTGCTGCAAAAGGCAACGGTCAACGAAATGCGCGAGCAGCAGGAAAACCCTCCAGATAACCCGGCTGACAAAATCACTTGGGAGTCTCTTGCCCACAGCGGTGTTATAGAATATCTCGATGCCGAAGAAGAAGAGACAGCCATGATCTGCATGACGCCCGAGGATCTGGAAATCTACAGATTGCAGAAGCAAGGTCAAGTGGTTGAGGACAATACTGATGGCCCCAACAGCCGTTTGAAGACCAAGATCAATCCCACAACACACATGTACACTCATTGCGAAATCCACCCCAGCATGCTGCTGGGAATTTGCGCCAGCATCATTCCCTTCCCCGATCACAACCAGGTATGCCATTGCCCGTTTGCGTGTGATAAGCAAGCACTGACTGATTGCATTTCATAGTCACCTCGTAATACCTACCAGTCCGCCATGGGCAAGCAAGCCATGGGCTTCTTCTTGACAAACTACTCACGCAGAATGGACACGATGGCCAACATTCTCTACTACCCTCAAAAGCCGCTTGCCACCACGCGGTCCATGGAATTCCTCAAGTTCAGAGAGCTTCCAGCCGGACAGAACGCCGTCGTCGCTATCGCCTGTTACTCTGGTTACAATCAGGAAGATTCCGTGATCATGAATCAGAGCAGCATCGATCGTGGCCTCTTCAGGAGTCTATTCTTCAGGTCGTACACTGACTGCGAGAAGCGCGTGGGTATCAATCTTGTTGAGCAGTTTGAAAAACCGTTCAGAAGCGATACCTTACGTTTGAAGCATGGCACCTACGACAAGCTTGACGATGATGGCATCGTAGCACCGGGAGTTCGTGTCTCGGGTGAAGATATCATTATCGGAAAGACGTCGCCTATAAGCCCGGACAACGCTGAGATGGGCCAGCGAACGGTGCAGCATGTCAAGCGCGACGCCTCCACCCCACTCAGAAGTACGGAAAACGGTATTGTAGACCAGGTCATCGTGACGACCAACCAAGACGGTCTCCGTTACGTCAAGGTCCGCGTTAGAACAACCAAGATTCCACAGATTGGTGATAAGTTTGCCTCACGTCACGGCCAGAAGGGTACCATCGGTGTCACTTATCGGCAAGAAGATATGCCCTTTACCGGCGAGGGCATCACGCCGGACATCATCATCAATCCTCACGCAATTCCGTCTCGTATGACCATTGCCCACTTGATCGAGTGTTTACTCAGCAAAGTCTCGACATTAAAGGGAATGGAGGGCGACGCCACCCCTTTCACAGATGTGACAGTCGACTCAGTCTCGCAGCTCCTCCGAGATCAAGGATATCAATCGAGAGGATTCGAGATCATGTACAATGGCCACACTGGCAGGAAGCTGCGAGCCCAGGTCTTCTTTGGACCGACTTACTACCAGCGTCTGCGCCACATGGTGGACGACAAGATTCACGCTCGTGCGCGTGGACCTGTTCAGATCATGACCAGGCAACCTGTGGAGGGTCGTGCTCGCGATGGAGGTCTTCGTTTCGGAGAGATGGAGCGTGATTGCATGATTGCTCATGGCGCGGCATCTTTCCTCAAGGAGAGACTTTTCGAGGTCTCGGATGCTTTCCGAGTTCACGTTTGCGAAATTTGTGGCCTGATGACGCCTATCGCGTAAGCTTCTCTTGGTCTACTATGTCACGCGGAGCAGTACTAACTTGATACCAGAAACCTTTCGAAGCAATCGTTCGAGTGTCGGCCGTGCAAAAACAAGACGAAGATTGCACAAATCCACATTCCTTACGCAGCTAAGCTTCTGTTCCAGGAGCTGCAGTCAATGAACATCGCCGCCCGCATGTTTACTAACAGGTCCGGAGTCTCCATCCGATAGAGAGACTAGCTGCGGAATGGGATGTTTGGAAAATAGGTCGCTGAGCCTCGGGTCATGGAGGTGGCCTGCAAGATGAGAATGGCTTAGCAGGCAGGCAGGGAGTATTGGGAGGTGATTGGTTGTATTTGGCGTCTTCGAGGCTGGGGAACTACATTCTGGTCACCCTATTCACTCGCATCTTGGGGCGAGCCATAGAAAAATTGGCAGATGATGCCTCCATGTGTCTTGTATCAATGACATGTACCATTAAATCAATGATAAAGAAACTAAGAACCGACGGGGAAAGACAGAAACGGTTTGTCAAAAAAAAAAAAAAAAAAAAAAAAAAAAGGCCCAAAGTCTCGGGCGTTGTGCAGTAATGTTTCCTCCGTCTCAGCTCGGGTAGACTATCCGGCTTCGTACCCAAGTGAAGATAAGGTAGTATCTGCTTCTTCTGCTCCTTCCTTGCTGGGTACTGTTCCTGGTCGACGCGAATTTCGCTAACATATATGCGCGAGCGATGCCGCAGTAGTAGACTTTTCTACGCGTAGCATTGCAACATTTTGGCGATTACTTTACCTTAATCGCGATGTAATGCCCCTATTTAGTGTCATGCCGTCTCTTCAGCTTTTTCTATCCTCGACAGTGAGAGGAACCCACGAGTACTATTCATCGTTTCCGAGGCCCTCCTCTCATCCTCATATCATACAAATGCACCGTGATTTCTTGTTTCCGTCGATCCGGCCCTGTCTTCGTATTGCCTAGTTGTTGGGTACAGACAAGACAGACCATCGGCTATAGATTATGTTTGTATGCCACTTGCGCTGGGTTGTGAGGGCGCCGTTGCATCTCTGACGGTCTGCTCACGCTTGTAGTCTTCCTCGAGGGCGCGCTGCATGTCGAAGTCGAGTTGGCGTTCTCGTTTGATGCGCTGCTGTTCGATGTCGCGTACCACTCCTTGATGCATGGCCTAGGCACTCTCATTTAGATACAGATTCCTATAGGAGTAGCGGTAATTCAAGGTGGTACATGCCTCTTTTTCAAACTTTTGTTGGAAATGGACAATGACAATGGTGCTGGCGGCGAACAGCGATGTCGCGGCCAGCGTAAGCTTCGATGCCCTGGACATGGTTGGAAGACGATGTTTGAACGTGCGGGTGGCGTGGGAAGCGAACGAGATGCAAGGCTTGAACAGAGGGTTATCAAAACTCTGGTGATGTTGGTGGATCGATTTCGGTGTTTGAATCTCTCCCCGTGAGCGACAGCATCCGCCGCGTCGGTGTCGCTTGACTCGGTTCTCGATTCGACAGCAGGTATCCGTTAAACAGGGGCCAATAAAAGTCGTTGCGTACCTGCTGGTCTCAATATAACTACCGCAAGTTAGGTTCACGCAATTATCGTCTTCGACAACTGCATTGCAGAGCACCCTAAACGCTTCAAGTCCCCGGAACAGATGTCTAGTTACACTTTACCCAGTATCTTGAGGTAGTGCATATATGCCTGACGTGGGTGCCTCACCTGTGTCTGTCAGCGCCCCGCTAGCTCCTTGACCCCACTAAGGTACCTTACTAGGTAGAGAGACATGGGAGCTTGAAAGTTGAGGTGGAGGGTTGAGGTCGGAGGTACAGTGCTCGAGACATTGTGGTTGTGCACTGTGACCTTCCTTGGCACCTACCTGGGTAGGTACCTCGCCTTACGTTCGCTCCATAACCAGTGCACCCCAGCTTTCCTCGTCGCCTCCTGTTACTTGTGATTGTTGACAACTACCTTACTTACGGCTATCAACACATCTCCTGCATTCGCTCCTTGTGATATCAATCGGCCAGCCGTTTTGAATCGCGCAATCACCCTACTTTGCTTTCCCCGCTAGCTACACCTGCAACAATACTACATAATGGTGAGGACGTGCGAAGTGGACAGCAACGTCATCCATCAACTTGCAGCAAGCTGATTTGGCCTTCTACAGTCGGCTCAGAACTCAGCTGGTATCCAGACCCTCCTGGACGTATGTGCCCTCCGTCGCGACACTCCATGTCGTGTTGTCACTGACCTAAGTGATGCAGGCAGAGAGAGAAGCTTCCAAGATTGTGCAAAAAGGTATGCCCAAGGGTACATGTTGAAGTAACCGGTTGACTAATGAATGAACCCTACCTAGCCCGCGAGTGTAGGTTTCGAGGCCGATCAATACTGCTGCGACTATGACATACTCACGCAATATCGGAACAGTCCGTACGAAGCGGGTGAAGGAAGCCCGAGACGAGGCCAAGAAGGAAATCGAGGCGTACCGCAACTCTAAGGAGGATGAGTTCAAGAAGTTCGAATCTGAGGTATATCTGTCGTGGATTCCGACACCGCTCCGGCACGATCTTGGTGCTGACAACCCCCCAGCACTCCCAAGGAAATAAAGCAGCCGAGGATGAGGCGAACAAGGAGGCAGAAGGAAAGATCAAGGAGATCCAGGGGGCCGGAAAGAAGAGCCAGGACAAGGTCGTAGCTGATCTCCTGAAGGCCGTTTTCGAGGTGAAGCCTGTCGCCCCGACTGCCGCATGAGCCTTTATCAGCATTCTTCATAATATCGAAGCACATTGATAACGAGCGCATCGGACACGCTATGCGCAGCATACGAATAGAAATGAAGCCAGCGCTTTTGTCCTGGGCGAGAAGAGGATGATGAGGACGCGTTCACAAATTGCCGATGATGCGCGAAGCCGGGACAGCAGACTGAAGCGCAAGTTGTTTCCGCGGTATGACCAGAACTTTGGAGAGTCGCACCTACATAGATCGGGTAGCTGTAGTAAAATTGTACTTTGCTAGCCAGTCCTCCCCTTCTACTTCTCCCTCTTCTTCTTCTTCTTCTTCTTCTTCTTCTTCTTCTTCTTCTTCTTCTTCTTCTTCTTCTTCTTCTTCTTCTTCTTCTTCTTCTTCTTCTTCTTCTTCTGTCTAGACTAAAAAGTTCATGAGAGTGGTGAGCATATCGGAGAGATCTTTGTGCTCGGGCTTTTCCAGGTTGAGGTCAGATCGGTATTCTTCCAATGTCGCTTTGATGGCTGATAGACCCTTCCCATCAGCGGCCAGGAGCTTCTGCACCTTCCTCCTAGCACCAGAATCTTCAGCTATGAGCCAGGCCAAGACAACATCGATGTTCCAGAAGCTGTAGAGACCTTCCTCGATCCTCCTCATGAACCACTCGCCTTCCGAGAGCTCAATCTCCTCAGCGCTCATGCCAATTCGCTCTTGACGAATCTTTTCCTGTTGCGCATCCAACATGGAACTATACCTCTTCCGACACTCGTAGAGCCGATCCAGCTTTTCGTAGTCCTTCTCCACGAATTTAGCCAATGTCCTGATTCTCTCGGCAGAGTCGGCAGGCAGGAATCGTAGCAAGGACCTGAATACATCAAATAGGCTTTCTGTCATCTGCCTCTGAGTTTTGCTCGCCTTCTTGAAAATGGAGAAGAGCACTCTCAGCCCGCCAGCGTCTACTAATTTTCGGCATAGTTGCCCGCTCATATCTTCGTCAACGCTGTGTACAAGTAGACGCATTGCCGGCTGCTTGCTCATCTTGGCCTCCTTGAGCATGATCAGGCATAATTCGACGCCCTCGGCTTCGAGAAACTTGGCCTTGCCTTCTGGCTCATCCACAATGCAGACGAGGGCGTTGAATAGGTTCTCCATATACTCTTCCTCCTCGCCCCCCTTCTCAGGGTCACGTTTGCGATACGCAGAGACTAGCTGGAGTAAAACCTCGACCGCATCCATCTCGGCGAGTGTCCGTCTTGTTGCTGGCGATGCGTTCGCAATAATGTCGAGAATTTCCGTAGCATATTGCTTGTTTTGGGACACGGGTGTCTCTTGGCGCTGTGCCCTGTCAAGTAGCCATTTGACCAGCGTCGTGTTCTGTCCCACCTTTTCGGCATTCGCCGTTTTGGAGAGCAGGCTTTCAACAACTCCAAGAGCGTGATATATACCACCACGGTCGGACTCGTCCTCTTCGTTCAGACGCGAGAAGTTGGACACTAGCAAGCCAATGAGGTCTGCAGTCAATAACGCATCCACTAGAGTATCCCAATCCTGATCCGCTGCATTGACGTCCTCGTCAATGAGCTCGCCAATGATCTCCACCGCATCAATCGCGATATCTGTGTTGTCATGGGCCAGCAAACCGACGAGGCTCTCGACGCATCCCAACTTTGTGAATTGGGGATATAACTCGGGGTGCTCGGACAGGATCGAGAGGTCTTTGATGGCAGCGTCGAGATCGGCCTCGCTCTCAATAAACTTGTGAGGCTCGTCGGCAAACCTTGCGCGCAGCTCAGCATTTCGGGTGATGCGCTTCTCAAAATTTAGTGCCGTTTTTCGTACCCAGCCAGCATCAATCTTTTCGGGGGCGGATGAATCCTCGCCATGGCCGTCTACAAAGTCGAGGATCTCAGACTCCTGCTTTGTGATACCCCCGCCAAAGAATCGTCCCTCGTCGTCATCGTCTGGCGGCATTTCTGGGCCATAGTCTTCGTCTTCGCCATCTTCAGGTGGGTTTTGCGCACCGGCAGTGAAATCGCTATCGTCTCCTTCCGCGTCTACTGTGCTGGCATGTCGACTGATGCCGTCAGCTGCGCTCAGTTTGGCTGACTTGTATATTTCATCTATATATCTATTACTTCGTGTTCGCTGTCGGGCAGTGTAGTCTTTCAACATGGGGTAATGGAGGCAGGTACTAACTGGGATCTCGCACAACATCAAGCTTCCTTTTCGCAGCACTGCCGGACTTTGGGGTGCCTGGTAAGTAAGGCTGTGATCGGGAGACTTATGGTGCGACTCACCTTGAACAATTCGTTCACATCCGACATCTCCTTTGAGTGATTTCGGAAAGAATTGGGGTGACTGGTGGGTATGTTGGGCTGTGCTGGAGGTGAATTTGCAGCAACGGTAAAAGGCTTGTGCTTTGGATGATCAAGAAGCTTTGAGACGCGATGCTGCCCGGTATCGTCGCGCCAGGCCCAGCGTGCTAAGGTATCTAGCTTAATCCGAGGTACCTTCAAAGTGCGTATGTCGATCAAGGTACTTATGTAAGTAAGTTGGCACGTTGGGGGCACGGGTGGGTTGAGCCAAGGCCACTTGGGGGTATGTATGTACACTGTAGCTGTAGCCCCATAGGTATCCGGAAGGTCCAGAGCACCTATGCAGATATGCACACGTCGAAGCTCAAGTGAAGCATGCCTACCCTGTGCGTCACGGCGGGTGACTTGCCGTTTCCAGTGTTGTCGCTACGCTTAGACTTGCCTACTCCGGTCATAGAGTTGGTTGCTTGTGTTAATTGTCCAACATAGAGCTTTTAGAATCTAGGGAACATAATTGCGCATCTACAGCAAACCTTCCAAATATCGCCATGCCGCCGACCATCGTGCTCATCCGCCATGCCCAGGCGCTGCACAATGTTGATGATGAGTCTTCCAGCCAACTTCATAGTCGCGAGTCAATCTAACACCACACTACAGGACTGGAACATTCATGACCCTGATCTATCTTCTCTTGGCTTAAGCCAATGTCAGGAACTAAAGGAAAATCTCTCTCAGCGTTTCGCCGATGAGACTGATGCAATCATTATCGTTAGCCCCATGAGACGCACAATCCAGACAGCCCTTCTCTCCTTAGATTGGCTGATCAAGAAAGGGGTACCAATCCAAGCCGACGCTCGATGGCAAGGTAATAAGCCATACATCCTCCCGCAATTCGGGGTGACCCTCCGAGACTTTCCAAGGCCATATCACTGACTATAGTGTAGAAAACTCTGCGAAGCCATGCGACACAGGCAGCACTATCGCAGATTTGAAGGTCGAATTTCCTGGTGTTGACTTTTCTACTGTAGATCCCATCTACCCCAACAAAACACCCCCTGCTGGTGCCCAGTATGCTTTCAACAGAGAAGCCATACTCGGCCGAGGTCAATCGGGCCTCCAGAGCATTTTTGAACGCAAGGAGAAACTTGTCTTTGTTGTCTCCCACTCTGGGTTCCTTCGCGCCGGCGTGACGGGTTATTGGTTCTTCAACGCCGACTATAGGGTTTTCAAGTTTGAAAGGGGCGGAGCGCCAGGGGAGCCTTTCCAGCTTCAACAAGCTGATTCAACCCTAAGTGGCGGTCTCGGCAAGTCGAGGACGGAACCCGTAGTCATCGGCTCGGAATTGGCGCCAGCCTCGGAGACTACCCCATTAGTCTAGCATTTGAAGCACGAGAAGTCAAATGGCGATTGTAGCCTCTGCCAAAAGATCCGAGTAAATGGAGCACTCCAGGTGTGCATCGCAGCGGTCTCTATCACACGGCACGAACAGGAGAGCTGGGGCTCTTCGCGGGTTGACACCGTCATGGATCAGAGCGGACACTATTCATGCCTGAGGTGACCATAGGCGCTGGGATATTGGTATAATAACAACCATATCCAAGCTTAATTGGACCCTTTGGTCTAGAGAAGCTAGGCCACTAGGGAAAGATGTCGAGACTATTGCCAAGTTTCCCTGTCTTCATACACATACACGGGCCCCGTGGGATCCATTTTTTTCTCTTCAACTTTTGTACAAACGTATGCCATATTCGACAGCCCGGCCGAGCCCAGCCCAACCCATTATTGGCGCGCTCACCTGGAGAGGAAGCTCTGGAAAGCAGACTGATCAATGACAACGTTGCCGACGGCGCGAAGTCGCTTACGGCCGGCCTTTTGCTTCTCCAACAATTTCTTCCGGCGCGTGATATCGGAAGCATGAAGCTTTGCTAGCACATCTTTTCGAAACGGCTTAATAGTTTCGCGTGCAACAATCTTCCTGCCCGCCACCGCTTGAATAACGACCTCTGCAAAGCGTCATGTCAGAAAATGCTGCCGTAATGCCAGTGCGTTATGTAGAGAACTCACCAAACATCTGCCGATCGACGTGATTCTTAAATTTAGTGACCCACTGCCTGCCGAGGCGCTCTGCCTGTGAGGTATGGATGACACGACAAATGGCATCCACGGGCTGTTTATTGACGAGAAGCTGCAGCTTGGTGAGCTGGCTCGCTCGCCAGCCAGAGTCTTCGTAATCAAGTGTCGCGTATCCCTTTCTACTCTGACCGTTAGGACAAATGTTTAAAATGATGATAGGAAGACAAACCTACGTTGCTCCTTTGAGTTTACCAAACAGATCATCGACGAGTTGAGCTGCAGGGATATCGTATTTGAGGATAACCTGTGTGGCATGAAAGAATTCAAAGCTCTTTTGCTCGCCACGTACGCTCTCGCAGAGCTCGATGACACGGCCGAGGTACTCCTCTGGAAGAGTCATGGTAGCAGTAACGAATCTAACAAAGGTAAGGATAACCGCAGGGCAGACAGAAATCAGACAAGACGTCGGCTTACGGTTCTAAGACAGTTGCACCACGCATCCGGTGCTCGTCCTGGCTGGGGAAATCAGCCGGGTTCTGATAGATCGTCTCGGTCCCATCCGCCCATTCCACTTTAGTCGGCACAGTCGGGTCCGTGATGATGATGCTGGCGCCATGTTCCTGTTTCAACCGATCCTGGAATACAGAGCAGTGTAAGCTGCCTAGAAAGCCTAGTCGCCAGCCTGCCCCTAATGCCTCGGAATAGTCTTTCTGCAGGGTCACGCTCCTGTCATTCAGAACAAGCTGGCTGATGCTGTCTGCGAGACGCGTATAGTCGCCCTGATCGGTGGGAAAGGCCGCGACGAAAACCATTGGCTTTGGTTCCTCAAAACCCGGGTATGCCTGGACAATGTCCTCCGATCCGACGGTGGTGAAGGTGTCGCCGAGTTTGGCGTCCTGAATGCGCTTCATACCAGGATTGAAGTAGATGTAGCCTACCTGTCCAGCACGAAGGACACTTTGTGGGACAGCATTGGGATACTGTATCCCGACCTCGCCGACGGTGTATTTGTGGCCAGTGGCGAATGAGATGAGAGTGTCGCCAGCCTTGACCTGGCCATCAAAGACGCGTACAAGCAGGATCACGCCCCTGAAATTATCGTACCACGAATCTACCAACAGGATGCGCAGAGGTTTCGAAACATCGCCGACAGGATGCGGGATCTTCTCTACAACGGCGGGAAGGATGTTGGCCACGTGCTTGCCAGTCTTGGCTGATACAAGGACAGCCGTGGAAGGCTCCAACTCGAAAGACGTATGCATCTGCTCGAGGACCCTCGGTACATCGGCGGAGGGCATATCGATTTTATTGACAACAGGAATGAGAGCCAGGTCCTGGGCGAATGCAAGATGAAAATTAGAGACAGTTTGGGCCTGGATGCCCTGACTAGCATCGACTAGCAGCAGAGCACCACCGCAACTGGCGTACGATCGCGTAACTTCGGCTCGAAAGTCGACATGACCAGGAGTGTCAACGAGATGCAGTAGGTAGTCTTCGCCTTTGTAGTTGTATATCATGGTGCAAGTTTGCGCCTTGACAGTAATGCCCCGTTCACGTTCGACATCTAATTTATCCTGCGAAATGACAGGAAGCCATTAGCATTACACCCTCCTCAATGTGCAGCTATGCGGTCAGACATGAACTCACGAGAATCTGCTTGTTGGCGTCACTGGCAGATATTGTACCGGTGATCTCCAGAAGGCGGTCGCTGAGCGTACTCTTGCCATGGTCGATATGGGCCACGATACAAAAGTTACGGTATCGTTGAATCGGAATCGAAAGTATTCGCTCCTCGAGTGCAGAGCGTGACGGTGCCGCAGGCTTAGCAAAGGTCGGTGTACCGCAGTGAAAGGATCTCCTATGATCGAAGCCACTCCATCTCAACGTCTTCCGCTGCCATGACCGTTGCGCAGGAATGTTGCCTTGCAAGGAGATACGCGCCGTCTTGCTTGACGAGGGAAATCGTGGCAATTGGCGTGGAATACCGACCAATTGGTCCCGCGTACAGCGCACGCTCGTCGCTAAGGGGCCGCGCATCAAGGTGTGTTCCTCTGCATCGAGCAGATCCAAGCTCGGGGTTCGAATGTCCCAATGGCGAGGGTGCGATGGGTGTCGTCAGTAGTTGGCTTGGGGCGTTCAACACATTGAACCATGGCTCTTTTCTCACCAGGTGCAGGGACAGCTGATAGGAACGGTGCACTACCCAAGCAAGACAAGCCTAAGCACGCTAAGGTACACGGTCCTTGGAGCACTCGTGGATACCAAGGGAACCTTGCGGTACCTCAGCACGTTACCTTCCGCCTGTCACTAGATCTGATGTACTTCGCAGGTACTTAGGGATCAGTCTTTGGGACTCTCTTAGCGGCCTGTCAACCTCATGTAGGTAGGTGCCTCAAGATTAGGTAGCTTATGCGGGTCTACACCGGCATGACAGACACCACAGTCAGCCCTTGGTTTGGGTATGGTAGGTATTGCTGAACCGGCATATCGGTAGGATTCCTGACGAGCGGTGGCTCGGCCGCCCGCCTCCGGTACCACACCCGTAGGCGACGGAGCCAGCTCCCAAAGCCGGCTGACTTTGTCATGCCCATGCCTGACGATAACTGAAGTTAGAAGCTCACCTTGCGACGACAACAAAATTTCACGTGAGTGTCTAGTACATCCAGTTGCAATGTTGAAAATATTGAGGTATCTTTTGGAATCTGAAAACTTCGATTCCAGCACCAGCAAGCAGGCTCGCATAGGCGATCATTCGCTAGCCCATCCCGCTTCAGCTTCTATCATAACATCAGACCTTCTTAACCCAGTTGTGGCTCTCGATTGAAAACAAATCCCTTGGCAGCCCGTTCAGCTGCCCTTTAGTACTCTTGCGTCATGCCTCCATAGCTTGCTTGCCATATCCACACGGTCACTCAATGCCGCGTGGCTCACGACTCGTTAACTCACTTAGTTGAGAACCCACTCGCTTCCCCTCTTGATAAATTTATCCAAGAGGAGGCTCAGGTCAGACAATACAAAACGACAGATGAAGAAGCCAAAAAACTCTGCCGCATGTCTTGTGCACAGCTCAAGGCCAACCTGTGTCTTGTCGGCATGCCGAAGGCCTGGATCTTCAACCTGGCGCGCGATTTGGTCTGCATCAGAATGTCAGTTAAAGGGAACGCCGGGCAAAAGCTATTGGTCACCTACCAATCGTTTGAGCAGCGTCGAATAATCGAGCCAGCGACCCCATATAGTTCGCATTCGGCCCTGAAAATTGCGCGTTGCTAGGATCCCTTCTAGAGGGGCGACTCGTTGGGTGTTCCGTCATGGGCAACGTTTCTAGGCCTGGAGATTCCTTGCCGCTCTCTATCCCATTCCCCTTGGCATTAAAAGAGTTGTTTAAGCCCGCTGCCGAATTCTTGGACCGCAGCCTCCGCCATGAGAAGGATGAGGACTTTCCCGACACACTGGCTGAACGCGGCACGCTAATTGCGGCTTCAAGCTCTGCTGAATTCGAAGCGTCTCGAAACAACATGCTGGAGTTCTGCACACCAACATCTGTGCCCAATTTCCGTGTCAGCCCGACTTGCACTTGTTCGAGAATGCCCTCCAAAGCCTGCATTTCTTCGAGGACAGCATCCGCATCACATGTGTCGACTCGCGCAAGCTTTAATAGCGCAGCTGTCAGGTAGTCGCACGTTGCCACTTTATCCTCCAGATTTCGAATCTTGACGCCTTTCACCTTCCATACGTCGCGTGGAACGAATAACTTATTGCTGAGATATCCTCCGCGAGGGTGTGCAAGCGTCTGATAAAGACATCGCATTAACCAAAATGGCCTCAACATATAGTCTGTTGGGCACGGCTCTAGGGGAATTGGGGCATCTGGCTGAAGTGTGTTTGGAGACCCCGGGCTCTGTGGTGAATGTAGGCTATCGTCAAACAAGTAAAGACCCCCAGCAGAGCTGGACGTGAACTTCTCCTTAAAAGCAGCAGCCAACGGTGTCGGCAAGGTTGGCATCGCCGGATGCCTGCCATTAATGCCAAAAGCTGTACTTAATGGGGTGCCAGGAGACATGTCAGACGTATCATCCAGGTTCGATAGAGACATGTTCCGGTTCTTCATGCTTCTTAAGCTTGAGGAAGAGAAGTTCTTTCTTAACGTAGGTCGAAATGAAGGCGAGCCAGAGTGACTGCCCGTAAAGTCTTCACTGTCCCGACTTCTTGAGTGTCCGAGGGGAGGTGTAGGAGGCACTGGCTGGGTTGGACTGATGCCTTCAGGCGGCGAATATGGCCGAGCCATTGAGCCATCTGCATCAGCATCAGGAGGCCCGTTGATAGCAAGGTGTTCGAAATCTACCCCCTGTATTCCACTCGACGCCTGGGCAACACTGTATCGTCGACCAGTATCGGTAAAATTTGCAAGCTTGGTAGTTTCAATCTTCAGTTGCTTGGGATTCTGTCCTGACATCCGCCTGCTTCGTACACTTTGCCCAGGGCCTGGCGATGGTGTAGCCCCTGATAAGGGCTTTTTACCAGGCAATTCTGGCAAAGCTTGTGCTGGTGGCGGAACTGCAGGGCCTCCGACACTTGGAAAGTTGTTTGTGGTGATGGGCTCGGTAAGAGGGAAAACATCAGCACCTACGGCATCGGTCGGGGTAACGGATGCCTGCCAGGACGACTGGACCAAATCACTTGAGCCTGAAGTCCTAGCTGCAGCCTGATGAGAGGCCAAATTAAAGGCGAAGTCGTCAACCGAGTAGTCTCGAGTGATCTCGTCAAGGATGCGCTCCTCTTCGTCTGATGATCCGTCATCGAAAAAGCCTTCACGGACGACACCTTCGTCGGACTGCTGGCCCATTTGAATTCGCGCAAGCCGCTCTCTCTCATTGGCTTGTGCAATAGCTTCTCTCTCCGTTTGGCGGACCCGCTCTTTGGCCAGCTCAACCTTTCTCAAGGCTTTCGCTACAATCGGATCATCCGATCCTTGAGTTTCTGGATCAGAAAAGCCCATCGGCTCATACCCATCGTCGTAGGCTGCTTCGACTGCAGCGTCTAACGCCGCGTCAAACTCTGCTTCCGTTGCGCCACTTGGAGCCCGTATGTGCTTGCGCCTTATAACTGCAGATGACGACCTGGAATGAACAGAGGACGCTGTGGAGCCTCCAGACTCATCGATGGGGTCCAACCATGAATTGGACTCACGACTTGAGTCCCTGACATGTCGAGAACTCTGGCTAGTCCGTCTTGCTGATAGGGAGAAATCGGACCTGATGGGTCCATCGGGACTACCTTGGCCGTCAGGGTTGGGTGACGAGAGACGTCTAGGTGAGAGTGGCGGTGGCATGTAGGCATCGTCTGTGGGTATTTGGAAGATGAGTTGATCGTCTGATGCACGATCCCGAAGCGGAGATCGTGAGAAGGAGGACTGCAAGGGATACTGATCCGGCAACCTTGCAGAAGTACTCCTTTGTCGATCCCCCAGACCATGCATTCGTGAAATGGTCAGACTAGAACCACTGTAGCTGGCTGCTTGTTGATTTCCCTCCCTCAATATCCTGGTCAGTGTCGCAGTCTCTAACCCATCCGTATCCTCCAATTCTTCATCGTCGTCGTCGAACTGTAAGGTAGGGTTCAAGCGCAGGCCGAGGCTTTCTGGTCTAGCCGGCAGTGCTTTGCTTTCCGTAGCTTGCCGCACCGGAACCATTTGATCCAATTCTTCAATGCGACTGGTGTATGTCCGACGCTTCATCTGGTTAGCTTTGGTTTCGGCCGTTTAAAACATGAAGCCGTGAAACTCACGATCGCCTCCAACTTTCGTCTGTCCTCCTCAGTGGATGTCCTAGCAAGCACCTGGTGCAGCAGCTCACACGCCTCCGCATATGAATGCCTCGCACCCTCAAAATTCTGCGCATTGTCTAGCTGTACTGCCGTATTCGCCTTTTGTAAAGCTCTTGAGAGCATAGCTTTTTGCGATGGCGGCCGATTTCCCCTTTCCTTACCCCGCGAGGACCCAGTGGTGTCGGTACTCCCCTTTGCGGCCTGCGACCAATTGCGGGAGTGACCCTTCGTCTCGTAGGCGTCCCCATTGCGTTCGGATGGCATTGCTGCACGAGACGACTGCTGTCGACGCTGTTCAGTTGATCCTCTCCGCCCCGGACCGGAGAATGCATCCCAGGTTCGGTTTTGGGCAGCAAGGAGGTCAGTCTCGAGCGCACGGGAGGTTCCCGCTGGCGCTCGCAAGCCGTTTCCTTGGGTTGCAAGCTTATGGGTTGCGGGCGAGTTGTGGTTATGGGATGTGAATAGGGCGAAATGACCTTCGTGGTGCGTCAATCCGGATGGTGAAGGGGCGCGCAACTTGCTTCCGCCGTTAGTTTCCCGAGAGCCGTCGCTAGAGTTGGATCGTCGTCGGTGTCTCGCGAGCCTTTGACTTAGCTGACTGGGCGCCGATATGCTGTTAGTCGCGGGTAGTGCAGACGCATCAATGCTCACGCGGCGTGCATGAGAGTTGATGCCGCGATGGTCCTGGGTCGACGCTCGGCTTGATGTTGTCGAGGCAGACCAGCGATTGAGGTTTCTCGCACCGTCAGTCGAAAGGCCTGCGCTGCTCGCACGCGAGTGGGCGGTAGAAGGCCGGGGATGCGAAGACACTTCGTAGTACAATGGCGAGTTTGAGTCAGAATCTTCAGGAATCACGACATCAGGCTTTTTTGTCGGAAAGTGAGTTGCAGGTTGTTGCGGGGGCGGTAGAAGAGACGATGTTCGTGGAAGTGGTGACGGCGTTTTGCGCGAAAAGGTCGTGCTTGTGTCAAGACGAGAACGAAGCGAAGATGAGACTGGAGCCTGCGGTCGGTCGGAGCGTGTGCCGATCGGGTAGCGGGGGGCAGCCAGGTGATTTGAAGACGGCGACGAGGGGAAGGACCTGGAGAGTCTGTGCTGCTTCTGATAAGACGGCTGTTGTTGCTGTCGATGGTGGTCTTGCTGGTATTGCGGTGAGTCCGATTGAGGTAGTTGATGGGTCTGGAGGGTTTGCTCGCGGTGGTATAGCGATGTTGAATGCGACTGCGACAATCCTGGGTTCGAAAAGGTAGCCGAGCTGATGGTTTTGGGTGAGGGCATCCTGTGCACCTGAAGGTGTGGTAGTGAGGACCTACTCGATACGCTTGGAGTCTGGTCAGAGACCTTCAAGTTGGTCGACCGGAACGCGCCCTCTACCGCACCCACGGCATTGAATGTGTCACGGCTACGCGTAGTACCGGTTTATTCCAGGAGGGTGGGTGGTCGGTCGTTTGTCGTCGCCGACAGCCTGGTTGAGCATGGGTATCTCCAGTGGAAGGTATGAGAGAATGGCGCAAATGCCTTGAGGAGAGGATGATTGGTACGGACTACCTCACAAAAAGCACGGATATCCGTACCATGGGACAAGGTTCTAAGGAAAAGGGGCAAGTGATGGTCACTCGCTCCATGTAATGCAGGCTTCTTGGCTTATCTCTAGGTCGGTGGCTTCGCCTGTATTCCAGGGTAGTCCTTTCAGGGAGTGATTGGTACGGCGCCACGACCAAAACGGGCGCCCCAACTGTGTATCATTATATCTGGAGCACTTTGTGAAATACCAAGAAAGTCATGGACTCATAATGTAATGTTATATCTAGGCAGTATGTATAGAAATCATGGCCTCTGGCCATTGCAGTGATTTACCGGGAGCAATTACGAGCAAAAGCGTAGCCGTCTTCTTATAATAGCCTACTTACTTATTATTACTTAACTAATAACCTTTTGAGGTTATATATTATAGCTAACTTTTTAAATTTTTAAATAAAAATTATATTATTTAGACTTTATTATTAATTAACCTAATTTAATAATAATATGTTATAACTTAATATATATAACTAACTTAGAAGCTAATTTATTAGTTATAATAATTATAATATACTATATATATAAATAAAATAGCCCCCTAATAGAGTAATTTGCCGGGGCCGTATTATATATTATGTATTAGGGAAAACTAAGTATATTACGCTCCGTACTTAATTACTAACTAAAATAGCTCCCGACTTTCTACTATTTCTAGCCGTTTATAGGGCGAGTTATACCTATTTTAATATATATAATACTTCTTAGTACTAGCTTATATAAGTAAATCCGTATTATATATTCCTTTTATTAAAAGTTAAGGAACCCTTACATAGTCCCTATATTTATAATATAACCTATATTAAAAGGATTTTTAGTTTTATATAATATAATTCTAAGCTAATATTAATATATTAAATTTTAATATTTATATTAACTTAGTTATTTATAACGTTTATATTATTATTTAATTAGATTTTATATTATTAAAAGTATTATACTACTTTTTAAGTATATTTATATTAATTATAATAACTAGGGTATCGAGGGCTTAAAATTTATTAAGCTTTAGAGAGGACTTATTAAGGGTATTTTTAAGTTCTTATTAAGGTAATAATTTATATATTAATAAGTTTGTTTAATAAGTTTATTTAATAAGTTTATTTAGTAAATTTATTTAATTTAAATAGAGAATAGCTTTAAATAATATTAAAAATAATAAAGATAAAAAGAATTTTTATAAGTTTTAGTATAATAAAAGAGTAATAAATATTAGCCCTTTTAGCTTTTTTAAAAACCTTTATGTTATTATTAAAGTTTAGAACTTCTATAGTTAAAGGCTATTTCTAACTTTTATAATTAATTATTATAATTAATTATTATAGCTAACTTTTATTATTAACCTTTTAACTAGCACTATTATATAATAAGTAGCCTATTTATTCTAAATTAAATAGTAGTTTTATATTAAAATTATTATATTATATTAAGCGCATACTTAGGGTATATTATATATATTATATAATTAAAAGTATATTATATTATATAATTTCTTTTAAAAATATAATCCTATTAAAATCGATCTTTTACGCTTATAAAGCTAGAAAAACCACTATATATAAATAAAATAGCCTCTAGTTATTATAATAATTTATTAAAAATAATTATTAATAAAAGCGTAATTATTTTTTTATAGCGGCCTTTACTTATTATTATTTTATTAATAACTTTTAAAAATTATATATTATAACTAACTTTTAACTTTTTAAATAATAATTATATTATTAAACTAAGTATTAAGTGCTTTATTACTTATTAACTTTTAGTAATTATTTTTATTAATACCCTTTACCTTAAGTTAACGAGCTATTATTATTTAGTATAATATACTATTATTTTATAAGTTTTGCTATCCGGAGGTCCTTTTTAACTATCCGGAAGGTAATTTACTTTTTAACTAATTAAAGCTTATATATTTACGGACTTTTTAGCTAATAGGATTATTAATTTCAATAATTATTAGAGAATATAAAAATAATATACTACGTAATAAATAAAACTAAAAATTATTTTAACTTTTATTATAATAATTAATTTAGTTTTATTTTATTTTATATACTACGTACGTAAAAAGCTTACTCTATATAAGTATATCTCTATATATAGTTTTTAATAGTATATATTAGTATATACGTATTTCGTTAAGTTAAAAAGTATAATAGTATTTTATAATACGCAGAGAGCTTTTGTTAAAAAAGGTACCCCTATAGGCTATACGTCTAGCTATACTACTAACTACTTATTTTAAATTATAATTATATAGCGCAATACCTAGGCGGGTAGACGGCCGGTAATACTATTAAGGTCGGAGCTGCTTAAGGTTATGCTACTATAGTTTTTAAACTTTTTAGCCCGCATTACGCTAGAGTGCTATAAATATCCTGATAATATACTTTATAAAACCCTAATGCCCTAGAGGTAGATATAAGAGATCCGTTTACGAGCTATTAAATAGTAAGTAGATCCCTTTTTCTATATTCTTAAGTCCTCAAATCGTTTATTTTTACTATAAAAACTTTATTACTTAATTATAATAAATAACTTAATAAACTTATTTATAACTTTTAAGTTTAATATTATTACCTAGCTTATTTATACTTAAATAGCTTTATTATTAACGTTAATTTTTATTATATTTTTAAAAGTACGTCTTATTTAATAATACCTTATTTCTTTTTTTAATACTTTTTAAAAAATAAGCTTTTTATTATTTATTTTAATTATATTAAAAAAAAATAATATTTATATTAAATACTTTAAAATATATTTAAATAAATTAAAATTAATAAAAGTCTTTATTTTAACTAGAGGTTAAGTTATTAATAATATTATTATTATTTTATTAATATTATAATAATAGCTATTTACTTTATAAAGGCCCTGAATATTTAATATTAAATTAGTAAGTAGTATATAATAGTTTTTTTAGTTTTATAAGCGCAAAAGATCGACCTTAACGGGATTATATTTTTAAAAGAAATTATATAATATAGTATACTTTTTAACTATATAATACGTATAATATACCTTAAGTACGTACTTAATATAATATAATAATTTTAATACGAAAACCGCTATTTAATTTAAAATAAGTAGGCTACGTATTACGTAGCGGTACTAACTAAAAGGTTAATAATAAAGGTTAACTATAATAATTAATTATAATAGTTAGTTATAAAGGTTAAAAGCGGCCCTTAACTATAAAGGTTCTAAATTTTAATAATAACGTAGAGGTTTTTAAAAAAGGGCTAAAAGGGTTAATATTTATTACTTATACTAGAGCTTATAAAAATTCTTTTTTATAAAAATTCTTTTATCCTTATTACTTCTAATATTATTTAAAGCTCTATTTAAACTAAACAAATCCACTAAACAAACCTACTAAATAATTAGTAAGTAGTATATAGTTAAGTATTATTAAGGCTAAACTATATTAATAGTAAATAGGGCTAGAGAGAAGGCGTTATTATTAAATCGGGTCGGTTAGAAATAAAATAAATAACTACTAAAAGTTAAGTAGTAAAGTACTTAGTACTTAGTTTAGTAATATAATTATTATTTAAAAATTAAAAAATTAAAAATTAGCTATAGTATATAACTTTAAAAGGTTATTAATAAAATAATAATAAGTAAGCAGGCTATTATAAAAAGACGGCTATGTTTTTATTAATAATCGCTCTTAATAAATTATTATAATAGCTAGAGACTATTATAATAATTAATAAATATTAATATACTAACTTTTCATAATTAATTAATCTTTACTTAGCTTATTATATTAATTTATTAAGCTTAAATAAAAGAATACCTCTAAGCCTAATATAAGATAACTTTATTACTATAATCTTTTCTAATACTAGCTTATTATAATAATAATTAAGTTTTAAGTATTTTTAAATAATTCTTTTAATTATTAAAACACTCTTTCTAAATTATAATTAATTATAATATATACTAGCTTTAATAAGTTTAAGTACGGCCTCTAGCTATTATAATAATTTATTAAGAGCGATTATTAATAAAGGCGTAGTTATCTTTTATAATAGCCTACCACTTATTACTACTTTATTAATAACCTTTCAGGGTTATATATTACTAACTTTTAACTTTTAACTTTTAAAATAATAATTATATTATTACTAAGTATTAAGTACTTTATTATTCAACTTTTAGTAATCTAGATTTTACTTTTAACTAACCCGATCTAGTAATAACGCCTTCCTTTTTAGCTCTATTTACTATTAATATAGTTTAGCCTCGATAATAGTTATAATAGCTTAATTATACGCTATATATTAATTTATTAAATACCTAGAGCCCTTATAAAGCGGGTAATTATTATTATAATATTAATAAAAAAGTAATATTATTATTAATAGCCTAATTTTTAATTAAAATAAAGACTTTTATTAATTATAACTTATTTAAATACGCTTTAAAGTACTTTATATAAACGTTATTTATTTTTAATATAATTAAAGTAAATAATAAAAGGTCGTTTTTTTAAAGAATATAAAGAGAAATAAAGTATTGTTAAATAAGACGTACTTTTAAAAATATAATAAAAATTAAAATTAATAATAAAATTATTTAAATATAAATAAGCTAAAGTAATAATATTAAACTTAAAAACTATAAATAGGTTTATTAAGTTATTTATTATATATATATTACTTATAATTAAAATTATTTAAAAATAGATAATTTGAAGATTTAAAGATATAAAAATAGGGACTTATTTATTATTTAATAGCTTATAAATAGATCTTATTAATCCGTAGTTGTGAATTTTATAAGAAGGAAAGTTGAAAAAGTAGAAGAAAATTATAAAAAATAGTCTAACGAGATAGTAGGGTATCTATTAATACTATATATTAATACCGTATAACTAATATTAAGAACCGTGAGCGATTTATAAAAGTAGAATTAAAAATAAATAAATAGATCTTTTATATTTACTTTAAAGATATTAAAGTTTTATAAATAAAGATCTTTATAATACGTTAGTTATACTATAAATAATTTAATATAATATAAACTAAAAGTTTAAAAACTATAGTAATATAACTTTAAGTAGCTCTAACTTTAATAATATTACCACCGTAACTAAGTAAATAACTTTTATAAACTATCTACCTACCTAGGTATTATACTATATAACTTTTAAAATAAGTAGCTAGTAATATAACTAAACATATAGAGTACTTTTTTAATAAAGCTCTACATATATTATATAAGACACGTATATATTAATATATATTATTAAAAACTATATATAGAGAGATATACTTATATAGGGTAAGTTTTCTACGCATAGTATATAAAATAAAATAAAACTAAATAAGCTTAAGTACTAAGTTCTTTATCCTTTTTAATATCTATAATATATAATTTAATAATAGAAGTTTATTTATAATAAGTATACTATTTAATAATTATTTACTTATAATAAGTACGCTACTTAATAATATTACTATAATAATTTTAGAGTTATAAAGTTATTTATAAATACTTATAATTACTAAGGGTTTTAATTTAAAATAGGGTATTATAAAAGTCTTATATTTTATTAATTTATAATATAAATATTTTAGTATAAGGAACGTATTGATAATTATATTAATTATTAATAAGGATAAATATAATACTTTATTAAGTCCTCTTTTATTTTTATAAGTTTTAAAAAATATAAAAATATAAAATAATTTAAACTAATAACTAAACTACTTATTATAAATACTAAAAT
Source organism: Colletotrichum scovillei (assembly GCF_011075155.1). Lineage (NCBI taxonomy): Eukaryota > Fungi > Ascomycota > Sordariomycetes > Glomerellales > Glomerellaceae > Colletotrichum > Colletotrichum scovillei. The sequence continues at coordinate 3,131,203 of NW_023336259.1, forward strand.
TAGGGGTCAATTTAGTTCCCTTCTTTAAGTATTATAATTAAAATAATTTTATATTAATAAAAAGTAGCTTAAGGGCTTTATATCTTATTTATTTTATTATTATATTAAGTTACTCTTATTATAAATAGTTTTATTAACTTCTTATTTTTATAAAAATATAGAGGTTAACGTACGTTATTTTCTTATTAAATAATATTTTATTAATTATTTTAACTAAGCTAATAAGGTCTATATTATTAAATATTATATATAACTTTAGGTTTTTATAAGTAGTTTTTATAAAATTATTAGTATTAATACTAAAGTTTTTATAATTATTAATATAACACTAAGTTTATTAATAATAATAGAGTAAGTATTTATTTTATATTTCTACCTTTGCTAGTTACTCGGGCGGTTCTCGATATTAGTTATACGGTATTAATACATAGTATCAGTGGATACTCCCACTGTCTCGTTAGACTATTTTTAATGATTTTCTTCTACCTTTTGAACTTTCCCTCCTGCAAAGTTCACAACCACGGATTGACGGCGATATAGAGTAAGTATATATTATAAAAGTAATTAAAATAACGTTATTAATATTATAGCTAGCTAGTTGTAATAAGGTATATTAATAAAGGTTAGGGCTACGAAGCTAAATAATAATATTATAATTATAAATAGCTTCTTTAAAACTATATTTAAAAATTATAAAATAAATAAAGCTTTTAATAATTAATTATAATCTTATTAAAAAGCTCTTAATAAAAATAACGAAAAATAATTATAAAATTTAATATTAAATTAATTATCAAAAAACTATAGAAATCTATTCTTAAGCTTAGTTTAAGTTTATATTATATATAAATCTCGTTTTTTATATTTTTATAATACTATTATTTATAATTACTTAACCGTTTATTAAATAATTATTTATTTTATTTATATATAATTATTTATTATATTTTTTATAAATATCCGTTCTTTATTTTATTATATAATTATAATTATATAACTTATTTATAATTCTTTTATCCGAGAGGAGTTACCTAAGTTTATACCTTTATATATATAATATAATAGCTATTATAAGTCTTATAGGGTAGCCCTAGCCTTATTATACGTATTAGGTCGTAATAACTAATTTAAAAACTTAGTTTATAAATAGTCCTATATTTTATTAAAGTCCTCCTTAATATTAGTATATATTATATAAGCTTATAATTAATTAAACCTTATAAAAAGTACTTATTTGATTAATTATTAATTAGTAAGTACTTTATTAATACCACCTAGCTTATTAAGAGTATAAGTAAAAGTAATATAAATAGTAAAAATTAATATAAACTAAATAAGAGGTTAAAAAGGCTATATAGCCTTATTATTACTTTAGTTAATTTTGAATTCTATATTATTAAGGGTACTAGGTCTTTTTATTTTTATTTAATATTAAAATTAATATTAGTATTAATATAAAAATATATAATTATAACTAAATTAATAGTAAAACTTTTATAATAATAGAGTATAAAACTATTTTAAAATTTATAATAATAACTTAAGAAGCTTAGTATTAATTTTATAATAGATCTAGTTAAAAGACTACATAAAGAAGTTATATTTTTTATAGTGCTTGAATAATAATAATTTAAAACGTATTTAATATAAAAACCCGAGATTTATAATACTAATAACCCCTTTGGGGTCGGCCCGCCTTATTAGGGGCTAACTTCGCCCTACGGGCAAGCTAGTTTACGAGGGTTAATATTAAGTTTTTATTATATATATAATAAACTTTATAATTAATAATAACTAGTTATAATTACTAATATTAACCGAACTTAAAATACTAATTACTTTACTATAATATATTAATTATTTTTAAATAGCCAAAAACTACTTTTTATTTTTACTTTTTTAATAACTTTAAATTCTTTTTTTAGTTTTTAAACCTCTTATTTTACTACCATAATATTAGGGTATTAATTATACTTTATAATTAATTAGGTATTTTATTAAGGCTATGTTATATAAGTTCGGTACTAATAATAATAATATTTATAAGAGTATTTATATTTTTAAATTTTTAAATTAATAATAACTAATTTATGCTCTTTTAAACGATCTTTTATAAATTAGGATCGTTAAATATAATATTAATAAGATCGAAGTACTAAAAGTATACTCCTTAAGGTATTCTTATAGGTCGACGAGTTATTAGTGTCTTAGTATTTTAAGTATTCTTAAGGTAAATAGTTCGATAGTAATAATATAATAGTAATAGTATAATAATAATAGTACGATAATAATAATACGATAGTAATAATGTAATAGTAATAGTATAATAGCGATATAATAAAAAAACGAGGTAATAAATATATAGTATAGGTATAAGTTAACGTATACTAGATATTAGCGCTTATATAGATCGGTACTATTCTTAATGATAATAACGAGGGTATCTCTAATGTTATTATTATAAGCTATTATTACTGAGGGTTATAAACTTAGCTAAATAAGCGGCTTATAAAATAGTAGCGTTAAGTACTTAATATTACTATTAATCCGTAGTTATAAACTTTATAAAAAGAAAGTTAAAAAAGTAAAAGAAAATTATAAAAATAGTCTAATAAAATAATAAAGTATTTATTAATACTATATGTTAATACTGTATAACTAATATCGAGAACTACGAGTAATTAGTAGAGGTAGAATTAAAATAAATAATACTAATAACTTAGAATAATAATATTCTATATTAATTACTTTTATAAATATTATCGAATTTATATATATAAAAAAAACGTTTTTATATTATTTTATAAAAAAACAAGTTTAAAAATTATTTTAAGTACGTTAAAATTAGTTTTAAATTATATAATATAGTACTTTAGACCTCGTTACTAAAGTTAATAAATAAAAGCTTATATTAATATATATTTACTAAGGGTATTAAAGTAGAGGTATTAATAAATATTATAAATAACCTTTTAGCTAACGAGCGTATTAAAATAAGTATTACGAATAATAGCCTAATTTTTATAAATTAATTATATTATATTTAAAAAAACTAATAACGAGGCTATTTTATTTAGTAATTATTTAATAATAAGTTGTTATGATGGCTTTAACTATCCGTGGCCTTACTATATATTATATAACCTTAGTTATATAATTACCGATTTATACTCGCTTATACCCTCTATTTTAAAGCGAACCTCGTACTTATTTCTTATTTTTAATAAATAACCGTTCTCTATATTTAACGTCGATATCTTTATTATAACTATATAATAATTATAAGCTTAGCTCTAATTTAAACCCCTAAACTTTTATTAAAAATTATTTTTAAGAGCTACGATTTATTATATCCTTTTTATACTCGATTTTAACCCTATTATACTTATAAAACCTATTCCTAAATAATTATATTTTTAAAAGACTTTTAACGTAGTTAAATATAAGTTTAATTATTAATAAGATTAGCCAAGTAGTACCTTACCCTATGAGTTAAGGCCTTAAAGGACGTTTAAGACTTACTAAATTTAAATAATACTAAATCCTTTTTAAATCCCTTATTATTTATTAAGTTAATTCTATTTATTAAGGAATACGTTAAGATATAAAATACTATTTAAAAATAAGCATTAAGCGGCTATAGCTAAGTATAACTAATAATTTAATTATTATACTTAGTAAGCGCTAAAAATAATATTTAGGACGAATTAATAAAATAAAACGGCTTTATAAAGTAATTAACGCTCTTTATAAGGCCTAAATTAGTTATAATTAATTAAATACGCTTTTTAAAAATATACTTTTTTATTTAATAAACGGTATTTAAAATAATCTCTTAGTTATGAAAAAAGATTATATAAATCTATAGATTATTAAATTATTAATTTTATTATTTAGAAATCCTAAAGAATATAAAAAGAACTTATTAATTTATTAAACTACTCCTTTTATATAATAATTTAGGTTTTTAAATAAAAGTATACCTAAGTAACTCGAGCTTATTTATGATTATTTAAAAAAATTTAATATAGTTATAAATAGAGCGAACTTTAATATTAATCTTATTACTTAAATTAAGGATTTTTTTAGTTTATTACTAAGTAATATAGCTTTAATTACCCAAAGTCTAAGGAACTCTTATTTTTAAATTATTCTTTTATATAACTACTTATTATTTTACCCTAACTAGTCTAATTAAGAACTTATTAATATTATAAAAATAGAGTGAAAAGGCAGTAGTACTTAATATAAGCTATTATATTAAAATATTTAATAACTTTTTATATGGAGGTAGTATATAGTAAAACTTATAGATAAAATTTTATAATTTTTATAATATTAGCGGGTTATTTAGATTCCCTCGAATAGAGCGAGGTAAAACCTAACTTATTTATAGATTATTTATATAAAGGGTCTTATTATTAGAAACTAATTAAATACGTAAAAATAAAGTTTGTTTCTATTAGTAAAACGAAGTAAGAATATATTTAATTAGATATACCTGAGATTAGTAGGATAATTACTTATTTAAATATAGATAAATATATTAATTTTTATATTAACTTTATTTAAAAGATAGATTTAAGTGAGGGCCCTAGTAAATTTAATAATAATAATTAAAGAAGAAGTAAAAGGCTAAATAGGCCTAGTAAATTAGTAAAAAAGTATGATTTTAAGAGGTTTTATTTTTAAATATTATAATTATAATTATTAATATTATTTTACTATTAGAACTAAATATGATAGATAGTAGGAATACTAATTTTATTATTTTCTTAATCCCTTTTTGGGTTTATATTTATTTTTAAAAGTATAGTTATAGATAATTATAATACTGTTTACGTAGTTAATAATTAGTTATTATTAGAACTAAGATTAATTTGATAGTATGATAGGATTAAAAATATAGATTTTAGGACGGTATCTTACCTATATTTATTTATAAAATAAGGATTATTTAAAATACTTTTATAAAAATAAAGGGACCTAGGACCGAGGATTTAACTTTTTAAATATTAGGTTTATTAAGAACTTTTATATTAATATTATATTAAAAACCTATTTTAAAAAATAAGTATTTAATACTTTAAATTTAATTATATTTTTGCTTTAATAATTAATTTAGGAATATTATAGTTAAGTAGTAATAGTTAATTTAGTTTAGTTTTTAGAATATAAGCCCTATTTGTCCTATTCTCTACTTATAGCCTTTTTTATTAGTAAATATAACTTCTATTTATAGCTATTATATATTTCTGTCTTTATATTAAATAAGGATAACTAAATAAACTCTACGTAGCTTTAATATTTTTAATTTAAATATCTTATATTAATAGTACTTAAAAAGCTTATACTAGCCGCTTGGGGGTAGGATTAAAGGGCTAAATCATTTAGAATATTAATATTATATAACTACTTATATAAAATAGTTATTTTAAAATATACTTTAGAATAAAGGGTAACTAAATTATATTTTAGGATTTCCTAGGACCTTTTTAACTATCTACTTATTTATAAATAAAATAAATAGCTAATACTAATTAAAAACGAGTATTTAAATAAAATCTTTATTTTCTTAAGAGTTTTAAAACTTATAATATAGTATTTAGGGTCCTATACTTTTTAAATAATAAGTACGTACTTAGAAAGGTTTTATTATTTATAAGATTAAATAGGACGTAGAACGTATAATAATTATAATTAATAGTAAGATTTATTTTTAAACTTAGGTTAGGGAGCTCGAAATCGAGTTAGAGGTTACCCCTCTATATATAAAAAAACTAAATAGAAAAGGGGAGCGAGCTAATTAAGAAATTATTAATAAAGCGATTAGTATAATATTAATAGCTAGCTTATTAAATAAGTTACAAGTAGAAGCTATGTTAGTAGCGGCTTATTTATATAATATTAGCCTTAAATAACGTATTAACTAGCTCTTATTAATTTAAATTAAAGAAGTTTAGTTTAGTTATTATTTTAAGTAATAATAACTTTAGAATATATTAAGGCTTATTTATAATTTACGTCCTTATTAGGGGTAAACGTATATATATAGTTACTAAGCGTACCTTTTTAAGAGGGACTATAAGAAAGGAATTAATAAGAGACGCTTTAAGGTAGAGTAAAGGTATATTAAGTACTTTATAGGTTATATAATAAATATTTATAATTTATATAGGATCTAAATCTCTTCGTTTTTAGAGGTTATTATTATATAAATATAATGTTTAATAAAACCGTATTTTATTTAAAGAACGATGCGAAGGTTATAATTTAATTACCTAAATTAAAAATTATAGTGAATAAAATTTAGTAGCTATTTATAATTATTAATCCTAAGTTATAATTATTTAGAGTTATAGATAAGGAAGAGGCCTTATTAATAATTAATTAGAGTACTTATTATTATTTATGCCCGCTTTATAGAGAGGAAACTAGGTTATAAAAAGTTTAGTTTATTTTGAATAAATAAAGTAAGTAGTTATTTATTTTAAGCCTATTTTAGATTTTTAAAATTTAGAATTAGGTATAGCCCTTGCGTAGTTAATTAAGGTTATAAACGAGGTTATAAGGGAAGCTAATTTTATTAAAAGGATTAAGGATATAATATATATATAAATAAAAGATATTATTTTTTGAGCTCTTACGAGGAGGGCCCTTTTACTTAATTAGACCTTAATAATCTTATTTAATTAACGAGCTTATATTAAAAAGTAGGAGAAGTAAACAATTTAGATAGAGATTTTAAAATAATTAAATCTAATAGTTATAAGGATAATAAATATAAATAAAGTTAGAGGTTAAGAAATTAATTATTAGAAATAGTTATTTAAAACCCGAATTATAAAGAACGATTTAAGTAATATTCGCTCTTTTTATATAAAGTAAAACTAAAATACTTTTTTAATATATATATACTTAATTAATAAAAAGAGTAACTTAGGGTATTAAACGCTTTATTATTATGTTTATATTATAATTAATAAAATAAAATACGTTTTACTAACTACGTTTTTAATAATAAAATATATATAGATAATCTTATTTTTTTAAAGATATAAAAACGTTTTAAAATACCTAAGCCCTTAAGATTTACTTTACTAAAGCTACTTATATAAAAATTAAAAATTAAAAAAATAAATACTTAAAAGTTATTAACTAAGCATTAGTTTAAAAAAGCCAATCTTATTTAAATAAGTATTTAATTATAAATTAAATAAGGATAATTACTTTGATTATTATAAAGCGAGGATATATATTAAGGAGACTTTTAAGAGCGATACCCTTTTAAAAAATATACGTAGCTATTTTAATTATTAAGACTTTTAAAATAGTTATAATTATTACTACTTAATTCGATTTAAAAATTTATTAATATAATATTATAAATACGTTTTTAAATATAATAAAGAAACTAAGCGATCTTTTAATTATATACGAGCTTTTAAATAGCTTAGTAGCTAGGTAAATATATTAAACTTAAACGAGCCCTTTATAATACTCGTAATATTTCCCTATTTTAATACGAAGAGCTCTTTACGACCTTTAGGTTACTTAACTTCTTATTTATAAATAAGGACTTATATTTATTTTAAATTTAAAATAAGAAGGTTTTAGTTCTTTTTATATAGATATATTTTTATATTATTTTATAAGGATTATATTTAAAAAGCTAATTAGGTAACCGAGGAGCTTAAAAGAAGTATAAGTTAAAGGATTAGGGTTTAAGTATTAGAATTGTTTAAGATTAATTAAATTAAAAATTTATTTTATTTATAATTAGTATATTAAGAGAGTTATTAAAAGTTCGATTTTATTAATTTTAAGGTACTTATAATATTATTAACTATATTAATTAAAAGAACTTAGGAGTAGTATTATTAACTAAAACTAAGTTATTTTAAGAAAAATAAGGTTAATTTTATATATAGTAATTATAATACGACCCGACGTTATTTTTATGTATACTTTATTATTTCGGTTTTTAATAAACCTGTTTTATTAGTACTATTTTATTATAAACTAAGTTATATAATATTTATATTATATGCGCTATTTTATAATTTATTTTAGTACTTTAGGGGTAGTAAGTATTATTAATCATAAGTAATGCCTTGTTTATAAATAATAAGGAAACCTGATATTTATTTTAGGATATATAATCTTTTTTTAGTAAACTTGTTTAATAGAAAATTATAAAATAGAATATAATAATAATTTTAATAATTAAGGCCGAATTATTTAATTTAGAATATATTATTATGAGACCCTCGTTTTAAAATGCCTATTTAGTAATATATTATTTGAGTTTGGTAATGTTTAAAAGTTTATTATAATAATTATTAGATAATTAGATTTATAATAGAAAAGGGGAACGTATTTTAACTTGCTTTTGTTACGTTAATATTTAGAATATATAGTTATATTAAGAGTATTTAAAAGGATCTTTTAAGTAGTTTATATATTAATAAATAAGATATTAATTAACGGTTTTATAAAGAGCTTTTATAAGCGAAGTTTTTATATTATTTTTAAATATAAAGGATATATAAGAAATAATTATATAAAACGAGGAAATACTAAAGAGGTAGTAAACGCCCTGGGTAACCCGGTTTTAATTTATAAACGTAGCTTATAGTTAAGGAATATAAAATTATTTTAGTAACCCTATTAAGTTGTTATAAAAATTACTTATTTAAGAAGATAAGTGTATATTTATTTAAAAGTTTTAATATAAGTATTACGTCCGTAAGGATGTAAATATTAATGAGGTATTAATTTTGATTTAAATATTATTAACCTTTATAAGTAAAGCTTTTAGTATTTTTATGTCCTTAATTAACTTTTTAATTCGGCTTTAAGTAAAAAAAGTATTAATAAATACTTTTTACTCTTAGCTTCGTTTATATAAGCTATTTTATTTTTAATTTTATTTAAGAACTTATTAGTTTTTAAGGCCTTATGTAATATATATATTATGTAAATTAGGGCCTAAAAATAATTAATAATTAATTTAAAATAATAGTACGTATAGAAACTAACTTTTATAATATAGTTACCTTATTTTTATTTTTGCTTATTTAAAATATAAGAACTTCTTATTTAATTTGCGTATATATTTTTAAAGGGAATATAACCGGACTTTTTATTAGCTTAGTAGTGTATATATTTATTATTAATATTTAAGCTTAAAAATATTACCCTTTATTTATTTATTAAAGGCGTTTTTAATATAATTTAAGTATTTAGAACTGAATAGTAGTAATACTTATTCGAGAGTCCCTTAGTAGGGGTATTAGAGGGTATATTATTAAAAATTAAAATTATAAATAATAACGTTAAGAAATAGATATTATATTTATAAAGAATTACTTTATATTTGCTAAGAGGGGTGAGGAGGGCTTTAAATTATTTTTATTTTTATTCTCTTTTTAAGTAGTTTTTTTAGCCTCGTAGTTATTATTTATAAATAAGAATATTAATAAGTTTAAAATAAAATTATAATATAATACTATAATACTATTATTATGCTAATTAGTATTTAATATAAAGGATAAATTACGTATTTAGAGGTAAATTATTATTATAAGTAGGGGAGCTATTACTCTCTCCCGAGTTTATTTTAAAGCGCTTAGCTTTACGTATTATAATAGTATAAGCGCGCTTTTTAGTCCGGGTTTATTTAAGTATTTATTCTAAATAATAATATTAATTAAAATTTATATTCTTAAGTAATGAATATACGCGCGAATATAGTTATAAAAATAAAAAGTATGTATATATATATAGTTAGTTTAATAATATAGGTTAAAAAGAAAGAAAGTTAGAAATAGTAGGCGGCCGTAAAGAATTTATTTATTTATTTACCTTAAACTATAAGTTAATTATTTAGTTAATAAGAGGTTACCCTTAGTCTTATTTATTATTAATAAAGGAGCTTAAAGATTATTTATAATAACGAATACGGTTAATAAATTATTACTTATTTACTTAATGCCTATAACTTAGTACGTAGTACGATTTATTTTATAATTCTTTTATAAATAAATTTTATATAGTATTATTTAAATTTATATATTTAGTAATACTTTTTATAATAATATAGGTAGTTCGGCGCGCTTTTATTAAATGAGGATTTGTTTAGGGGGGTATATTATAATAGCTTTAATTATCCGTAGCCTTATTATATATTATATAACCTCGGTTATATAATTACCGAGGTCTATACTCGCTTATACCCTCTATTTTAAGGCGAACCTCGTGCCTATTTCTTATTTTTAATAGATAACCGTTCTCTATATTTAATGTCGATGCCCCTATTGTAACTATATGACATAAGTTAAGTAAATAAAAAGAGCTAGAAATAAATTATAATTATATTTGCCGTATTTAAATATTTAAGTTTATTTTTAATTTTTTTTATTATTTAGTTTTATTTTATTTTATGTACTATATACGTAAAAACTCACCCTATATAAGTATATCTCTATATATAGTTTCCTTTTAATAATAATATATATATCTTATTAAATTAAAAATATAATAGTACTTTATAATATATATAAAGCTTTTATTAGAAAAGGCACTTATATCTAGCTATATTACTAGCTACTTATTAATTATATAGTATAATATCTGGCGAGTAAACGGCCTATAAAAATATTATAGCTAACTAGTCGTAATAAATATATTAGTAAAAGTTAAGGCTATAATAACTAAATAAATAGTATTATAATCGTAAATAGCTTCCTAAAACTATATTTATAAGTTATAAAGTAGGTAAGGCTTTAGTAATTAATTATAGTCTTATTAAAAGGGTTTTTAATAAAAATATTAAAAGTAATTATAAAATCTAATACTAAGTTAATTACTAAAGAAACTATAAAAGTCTATTTTTAAACCTAGTTTAAATTTATATATATATATAAATCTTTTTTTAACTAAATAAAACTAAATAATTTTTATTTAAATATATTAAATATTTAATATATTTTATATATTCTTAGCTTAGTTAAATATATTATATATCTAAGATATCCTTATCTCTTATTATTATATAACTTATATTATAGTTCTTTTATTCATTCCTAGGGTTTTTTTAATATTCTGTTTTATTTTATATATATAATATATTATAAGTCTAACGAGACAGTGGGAGTATCCACTGATACTGTGTATTAATACCGTGTAACCGATATCGAGAACCGCCCGAGCAGCCAGCAAAGGTAGAACACAAAACAAATAATATATTATAATTATTAGGTATTAATAAGGTACGCTTTAGTCTTATATTAAATTATAATATTAGCTTCTCCTTTTAAAAAGTCTTATCCTTAAAACTAATATAAGTAATAAGTTATTTTTAAATTAAGGAATTTATAAGTTTTACTCCTTAATTTATATTAATTTATAATATTAAGTCGTATTAAAAAAGGCTAATTTACTATTTAAAGCTCGTCTTTAAAAAAACCAAATAATAAAATTATTTTTAAGTTTTATTTTAAATAAAAGTTGTTATACTTATTTATTTTACTTATAAAATACGTAATTTTTTTATATAAAGCCTTATTATTAAATTCTTTATAGTATGCTAATTACGTCTATAATAGAAAATCCTATTACGATTTCTAAAGTCTATTTATTTAATAGCTTTATTAAATTAATAATTAATATTAAAAGATAAAGAATATTTTAGAATAAGCCGAAGAAGAGCGTCGTATTTTAAATATTAAAATAGAGCGTTTTTAAAAATTAGAAAAATATAATTTAAAAATAATATATATAGTACGTTATAATATTAATAATATAAAAGAATTAGAATGTATTAAAAAAGAGGAAGTAGGAGTAAAATAGTATTAATGCCTTTTTTTTTAATTCTAATTATTTTTTATAGATTTTATTAAGGAATAAAATACGGTTTATTTTAACGTTATTTTATCTCTATTCTTATTAATTAATTTCGGTTTATTAAATTTAGATATATTAATTAAGAGTCGTAATATAATTAAAATAACTCCTAGGAGTATTAGAGGTTTATAATTAATTCTTATATATTTTTTTTATATTTATAATCCTTTTATTAATATCGAGTTTTTATTGCGTACATAATAAACTTCATAACTGACAATAGCCGGCCGTAGCCGCTATACTAACTAAACTCAGCGAATACGTCGAACCGTACCAATTGCCTTCTGAATAGCCGAAAACTACCCTTTAAATTTATCCCTTTGTAAACTCTCTAACTTTCTTAAATAACTACTCCTCGGCCTAGGCTTAGCTATATAATTCCTTAACTGTACTAAGGAATCGATTTCCGTCTTAATATCGGTATCGAAGCTCTTTTATAAGACTAATGCTTTAATAATAGCGATACCGATCTACTCTTTTCTTAACTATTGTGGGTTTTTTTTTAGGTTTAGTTATTTGAGGCCGTATTTGCGGATTTCTTTTTTTTAAAAGGCGGTATTGATTAGTATTGTGGCCTTAGGGTTAAACCTCTTATTATGGAGGTAGCGCTATGGGTTGACGATAGCTTATTTTGGTATTTTGAGTATTGATTATATGTGTTTAAGAGGAATTGGTAGCGATAGCTTATAGCGGTTTTCGACTTTGATAAAGGAAACGAGGTAATGAATGTATGGTATGTGTATATTATGCGCGAGTAAGAGTTGGAAGCGTGCTAGATATTAGCGAGGTCGGTATTATTCTTAATAATGGTGACGAGGGTATTTCCGGTACTATATTATTATAAGCTACTGTTACTTGGAGGGCGGTAAACTTAGCTAAGTAGGCGGCTTATAAGGTGGTAGCGTTGAGCGCCTAATATCGCTGTTAATAATCCGTGGTTATGAACTTTATAAGAGGGAAAGTTCAAAAGGTAGAAGAAAATTATAAAAAATAGTTTAATAAGATAGTAGGAGTATCTACTAATACTATGTATTAATACTGTGTAACCGATATCGAGAACTGCCCGAGCGATTAGTAGAAGTAAAATAAATAAATAAATAATCCTTTTATTTTATAAAATATTTATAATTACTATTCTTAACTCTATAATTAATAATCCGTTCGACTTCGTATTTTAATTCATTTAATTTTATAATAATATAATTTTTATATATAAACCTTTAAGTACTAATTCAAGAAATAAAATATAAAAACTAAATAATAATTTATTATATTTAAGAGTCTTAACTTATAATTAATATTTAAAACTTTTAAATAATTTTAAAAGTCTAAATCTTTATAATCTAATTTATTATTTAATCGTTTTATTTTAATATTATAGTAAAAAAATAGGTACTATTTCCTCTTTTAAAGTTAGTCTTTTAATCCTTAATTTATTTATATTCTATTTTATATATTAGTATATAAACTCGAGATCTAAAAATACTTTTTTAAATTTTTTAAATTTTATCATATTTATTATTATTTTAAGAGTTTATAATCCTTATTATACTTTTTATATATTATTAGCTAATATCTATAATTTAAATAAAACAGGAATTCTTTTATACTTTTATTAACTATATTATTATATATAAATTAGGTTATTAATAATAATATTACCTAATTATTCTAATTATAGTTTATATAATAATAAAAATCTATTTTAAAAATCTAGTTCATCTTTTTATTTAATTATTAGTTTATAAATAAAAAAGTTAATAGTTTATGATTTATATTAAATTACGAAATTAAGGATCTTTAAAATTTTGAAATAAATAAAGAGCTTTTATTAAGAATAATTTCTTTCGGTTTATCATAATTAATAATAATAATTTTAAAAACGTATATACTAACTCCTCTATATTACTAGCTTTTTATAAAATATAAAATAAGCGAACTTGATAAATTAATTAATTATAATTAAAATATTATCGTATTATATGTTTATAAATAGTTCCTTAAACTTTAATAATTTAATAATAAAGTTTTATAAAATTAATTATTATACTTTTATAAATAATTATAATAACTATAGCTTATTATAAAACCTATATAAGCTATTTTTATTTTTCTTATAAATTATATAATCCTTAATTACTTTTATAATTTTAATATATATAGGATTTATTATAATATTAATAAATTTATTTTTATATTTTAATAATTCCTTAATAACTGTATATAAGTATATTGTATATAAGTATATTATAAATTTTTATAATAAACTTAAGGGTTATTTTTAATCAGGTTAATATTAATCTTTTAGTTATTATAAAAGCTTTATAATTAATATAAAGCTACCGTTCTTTTTTAAAAATAATTTATATTTCTTTAGAAACGGTAATTTTATAATTAGAGTTTTTATTAAAAACGTTTATTTTATTATTTTTTAAACCTTTTTAATAAATAATTTAGAAATTATATTGAAATAAAAATTCGCTCTATTTAACTTATTATTTATTTAAGTTCTTATTTATTATAAAGTTCGTAAAATTCTTATAATTTATATAAATTATAACTTCGTACTTAGTTTTAAACAATTATAATTTCTAATTTTAAAATATTTCGATAATAGCTATTAGTTCCTTATTATAAATTTATTAATTTAATTTTATTTTATAAAATACTTTAAAATAACCCTTTGGGGTCGGCCCGCTTTATTAGGGGCTAACTTTGCCTTATGGGTAAGCTAGTCTTATTAGGGTTAATATCGAGTTTTTATTATATATATTACTTAATAAACTCTATAATTAATAATAGCTAGCTATAGTTATTAATATAGCTTAAATTATTATTGACGATATAATATATTACTTATTTTCTAAATAGCTAAAATTACCTCTTATTTTCTGACTTATTTAATAATTCTAAAATATTCCTTTTATTTTTTTAATTTATTTTTATATTACGATTTTAGAGTATAAATAATATTTTAAAAATAATTAAGTATTTTAAAGTTCTAATTATAGTATATAAGTTAAGTATTAATAAGGTAATACTTATATTAATATACTTATTTCGGATTTTTAAGTTAATAATATTTAATTTATATTCTTTAAAACGATTTTATTATAGTTCGGGGCTTTTAAAATAATATTTATTTATTTTATATTTCTACCTTTATTAACTACTTAAGTAGTTCTTAATATCGGTTATATAGTATTAATATATAGTATTAATAAATACCCTACTATCTCGTTAGATTATTTTTTATAGTTTTTTTTTACCTTTTTAACTTTCCCTCTTATAAAGTTTATAACTACGGATTAATAGCGATATTAGGCATAATATTACTACTTTATAAGCCCTCGTACTTAGCTAAGTTCGCTACCCCTCTAGGTTAATAATAGCTTATAATAGTATAATACCAAAAATACCCTTATTACTATTATTAAGAATAATACTAACCTTACTAATATTTAATATATATTAACTTATATATTATATATTCGTTACCTTTTTTTATTAAAATTAAAAACGCTCTTATTTATTATTATTATTATGCTATTAAATCGTTTATTTTAAGTATATACTATTAATATACCAAGACTTATTAACCCCTAGGGCTTTCTTAATAGCTAGAAATTCGATCCTATAAGTATTATATTAAAAGACCTGAACTATAATAAGGCCGTTTTAAAAATACAACCTAGATATTATTAATTTAAAGATCTAAAATAAGTATATTAATATAAGTATTACCCTTATTAGTGCTTAACTTATATAATACGGCTTGAATACTTAATTAACTTTAAAATATTATTAATATTTTAAAGTTATAATATAAGAATAAATTAAGAAAGATGAAAAATAATATTTTAGAGTTATTAAATAAGTCGGAAAATAAAAAATAGTTTTTAACTATTTAAAAAATAATTAATATATTACGTTATTAGTAATAGTTTAAGCTATATTAATAGCTGCGGCTAGCTATTATTAGTTATGAAATTTGTTATGTACGTAATAAAAACTTAATATTAACCCTCGTAGACTAGCTTGCCCATAGGGCGAAGATGGCCCCTAATGAGGCGGGCTGACCCTAAAGGGAAAATAATATTTATAAAATCGAATTTCTAGCTGTTAAGGAAGCCCTAGGGGTCGATAGTTTCTAAGTATCTTAGTATTTTAATAGTATATATTTAAAATAAATAATTTAATAGCGATAATAATAATAATAGTATAATAATAATAATAGTAAGGGAAATAACGTTTTTAATTTTAATAAAAGAAACGAAGTAATAAATATATAATATATAAGTTAATATATACTAAATATTTAAAATTAATATTATTCTTAATAATAATAATAAGGATATTTCTAGTATTATACTATTATAAACTATTATTAACTTAGAGAAGGAACTTAGCTAAGTATAAAATAAGCTTATAAAGTAGCCGTCCGCTTAATATTATTATTAATCTATAATTATAAACTTTATAAGAAAGAAAATTAAAAAAATAAAAGAAATTATAAAAATAATTTAACGAAATAGTAAGAGTATTTACTAATACTATATATTTATACTATATAATTAATACTAAGAACTACTCGAGCGATTAATAAAAGTAAAATAGAAAACAAATACTTTAAAATAAAAATAATATAAGTAAAGTTTTTTTATTTATTTTATTATTTTAAAATTACTCTTATAATAAAATTTAAGGTATTAGTCTTAATTTTAAAAAGTTTTTAAAGGTTTAGAATTATAATAACTAGTTTAGAAATAATTATATTTTTAATTTTTATAAATACTTTTTATATTTAGGTTCTAAATAAATAAAGTATTTTTTATATTAAGTTATTAAAAGTTTAATAATATTAATATAGTTTTTAAGGAATTGTTAATAAATATTAACAAATTTTAAAATTTTTATATATCCTTAACATTTTATAGTATAAGCTAATCCTAATTGCTTCTATTTTTAATAATTATATATGAATTTCTTTTAATATAATAATATATCTAAAAGTCTATTTTCTAAATATAAAACTTATATTTAGAGGGTTTAATATATAATTTAATATCTTAAAGTTTTTAAAATACTATATAAATATACTTTTTATATATTTTAAAATTAAAAATAAGAATATTATTAATATAAATAATAATAAAGATATTAACGAACTCTTAGAGTACGTAGTTAACTATTATTTAAAAAGTTATTAAAATATTAATAAATTTAAAGGGTATAATAAAATACTTAAAGAGTTTTTATAAATTTAAAATACTGTTTTTATTTAACTCTTTTTTAATTTAAATCTAATTAAATACTTTTTAAAGTTTATTATAATAAACTAATTAACCTGTAAAATAAATTCTTAAGCTTAGTAATAAGTAATAAGGGTAATAATTCTTTTTATAATTTTATTAAGTTTTTATAATTAATAATAAGTTTTTATTTTTTTATTTTTTTAATATAAAAATAAGGGTAATATTAAAAAGATTTTAGGGTTAAATATATCCCTTTTAAATTCTTTATTAATATATTTATTAAAATAGTTTTATTTTTTTAATTTATAAAGTATAAAAAAAGAACCTAAGTTATATTCTTTTTAAGTTCGATTTTTATATCTTAGTTATTATATTTTAGTAATCCTATTTCTTTAAGTTTTATAAATAGTTTTATATATATTTAGTATTTTTCGGTATAATTTAAGATCGTTATAATCCTTAATCGTTAATACTAGTTATAAATATCCTATTGTTTTTATTATTTTAATAAAAGCTATATATTATATATATTTTTATTTTTAAATATTATTTAAAATCTATTTAAACCTTTTTTTAAATCGTTTAATAACTAAATTTTCCTATAGGACCTAGCTAATAATCTAATTTATTTATAAGTTATACTTTTGTAACTACGAAATTCTTAAAATAATATTAAAATCTCTCATCTCTATAATATCGTATTATAATTATTTTTATTAATTATTAATATATATTAAAAGTATATAATCTCTTAATTAATATATTTATTATTATAATTAACTCTCTCCTTTTACCGTTTATAATTAATATAAATTATCCTTTTATACTTATAATACATCGAATCTATTTATTACTCTTAATAATATAAAACTTTCTTATATACTACTATTAATTATAATATATAATCTTTATCCGTATATATTAAATCAGATTAATAAATATATATCGTTATATTATTTAGTTATATATAAGAACTTATTTTTAATTTTTACCTCTCGTTATTCCTTTATAATTGGTTTTTAGTTTTTATTATTTTATTCTTTGATTAGTCTTTTTATTTAATCTATTTATATTATTCTTTTAACTTTATATTTTTAAAATATAATAAATTTAATATTAATTATATATATATTCGTCCTATTTTATATAATAACTATTTTAATATTATATAAAGAAATATAACTTTAATCCGAATATTATTTTATTAAATCTATTAAAATATATAAGTATTTAGTTTAATAACTAATCGTTAATATAAATGTCTTTAATAAATTAATTATTATATTTATATAAATTAAAATAACTATCTTTTTAAATAAAAATATTAAAAATACTTATTATTAAAGTATTTTACTTAAAATAATTCTTTATAAAAGGGGTTTTAATATTAAATAAAGGATAATCTTTCTTTATTTAGGTATTACCTTTTAAGTTCCCTAATTCTATAAAATTATATTATTTATTCGTTTTTATATAAGTTAATATTCTTATACTGTAATTTATTAAAGTCCTTATTAATATTAATATTATATATATTAAAATAAAATTTATAATTAATCTTAATTTAAATACGTTATTAAGTAATATTACGAGGTTTATTTAAATTATAAAGTAATTCTTTATTAAAAGTATAATTATTAAAACCGATTTTAAATTTATCTTTTTAAATTAGAAGTCTATTTTTTATTTTTAATTTTAAAATTAAGGTTAGGTTTTACTAACTTCGATTTTATTTTTATATTTTCAGTCCTTAAATTATTTTTAATTTTATAAATAAATTTCTTATTTTTATTTTATTATGTTATATAGATAGATTTAATTAAAATATTATTTAGGTTAAGTTTTTTCTTAATTTTACAGGGTTATTTACTATTTTATTATATTATATAAACGAAATTATCTATAATTTCTTTTATATTAGGTCCTCTTTTTAAATTTAAAAGTTATTTTTATATTTATTTAAAATCTTTATATAATTCTTTTTAAAGAAATAAAGAGCATTTTTATAACGGGGTTTATTTTAGCTTTTTCTTCTATATTTTTATAAATTTATAAAAAAATACATTTAATATTATTATTTTTAAAAGTAAGAAGTTAATATATAAGTATTTCTTTTTTTTAATTATTATTAGAGTTTAAATAAATAATAAGATAGTACTATATCCTAATCGTTTATTATTCTTAAGTTTTTAAAGTACTATTTTATTTATTCTTCATTACTTTAATAAATAAAATAATTATTATTATAATAAGCTATTTATAAAAATTACGTATAAAGGACTTTTTATTAATAATATTAATTTATTTTTTAAAATAGGTCAGTACTAAATATATTTAGGTTATAAATAATCTCTAACTATATATTTCAATTTATTATAATTATAATACTTTTTAAAAACTACGTTAAGGTTATTATTCCCGTATTAAATTGTTCCTTTCTTTTTTTATATTTATAAAGTTTATTATTAATTTTAATAGTAAGTTTATTATATTAAAAAAATTATTTAGTTTATTAAACTTAACTAATTCGTCCTTAACTTCGTTTTTAGTCCTTAATAAAATATCAATATTTTAATATTATTAATAAGGTCTAATTAAGTACTAAAATATCTAAACTTAGTAAAATATTCCTTTATTAATTTAATTTATTATAATTATATTAAATCGTATTTAATTTATTATTTCTTATTAAAGTCCTAAAATAAGGACCTAAAGGCTTTTTAAATCTACTAAAGCTATAATAAATATTATATACTTTAATAAAATACTTATTAAAAATCTTTTATTAAAATATTCATTTTAAATAAGTTTAAATTACTTAAAAGCTCGTCCCTAAAAACTAATAACGTATATAACTTTTTATTTCGCTAATAAAATTTTTATAATAAAAATTCTAATAATTCTTAACTTAGATTAAAAATCCCTAAAAATACTTAGAGTACTATTATAAATAATAAATATACTAAGTTTAAATTTTTATCGTCCTTTCTAAATAAAAATATTAATAATATTAATAGCGGTTTAGAAAATATTAATTTCTCTTTAAAAACAAGTATTAATACTTATTTTTATTTTTAAATTAAATAATTTCGTTTCTTAAATCCTAAATATATTAAAAGCTATTCCTAAACTATTAAATTATAATTTTAAAGTTCTAAAACTTATTTATAATTTTATTATATATAGTTTATATTTTAGTAATATTTACGTCTCTTTTTAACTCTTTTATAAAATTAATTATAAACGTCCTTTTAAAAATAACCTTATTATTAAAATTAACGTTTATTAAAACTATTTTAATTTTTAACTAAGCCTTAAATAAATTATTTAAAAAAGCTAAAAGCCTAAAATAAAAGATTTAGTTAAGGCGTAAAAAATATTGTTTATATTATTTAATTAGTTATTATAAAATAAACTTATTAAATAGGAGTAATTAAAGTATTATAGTTAATTAGTTATAATAAATATATTAATAAAAATTAAAGCTACGATAACTAAATAAATAATATTATAATTATAAATAGCTTTGTTAAAGTTATATTTATAGGTCGTAAAATAAATAAGGCTTTAGTAATTAATTATAATCTTATTAAAAGGGTTCTTAATAAAAATAGTTAAAAGCGATTATAAGATCTAATATTAAATTAATTATTAAAAAGCTATAAAGGTCTATTTTTAAGCCTAGCTTAAGTTTATATTATATATAAGTTTTTTTAAACTAAATAAAGCTAAATAATCTTTTATTTAAATATTTAGTAAATTTTATTTATTTTATATTTCTACTTTTATTAGCTACTCAGGCGGTTCTTAATATTAATTATATAGTATTAATATATAGTATTAATAAATACTCCTATTATCTTATTAAATTATTTTTAATAATTTTTTACTTTTAAACTTTCCTCTTATAAAGTTTATAACTACGGATTAATAATAATATTAAGTACGACGTTATTACTTTATAAGCTACCTACTTAGCTAAGTTTATTATTTTTAAGTAATAGTAGCTTATAATAGTAATATTAAAGATACCCTCGTTATTATTATTAAAAATAATACTAACTTTATTAATATTTAGTATATATTAACTCTTATATACTATATATTCGTTACTTCGTTTTTATTAAAATTAAAAACGCTACTTCCTTACCATTTATTATTATTATTATTACTATTACTATCGAACCGTTTACCTTAAGAATATTTAAAATACTAAGATATTAATAACTTATTAATTTATAAAGATACCTTAGGGTATATTTAGTAATTTAATCTTATTAATATTATACTTAATAATCCTGATTTATAAAAGGATTACTTAAAGAAGTATAAATTAATTATTATTAATTTAAAAATCTAAAACGTAAATACCCTTTTAACTATTATTATCGTTAGTACTAAACTTATATAATATAGTTTTAATAAAATACTTAATTAATTTTAAAATATAATTAATATTTTAATATTATAATAATAAAATAAGAGGTTTAAAAAGATTAAAAGAGAAATTTAGAGTTATTAAAAGGTTAAAAATAAAAATAGTTTTTAAGTATTTAAAAAGTAATTAATATATTATGTTATTAGTAATAGTTTAAGCTATATTAATAATTATAACTAGCTATTATTAGTTATAAAGTTTATTAAGTAATATATGTAATAAAAACTCGATATTAACCCTCGTAAACTAGCTTATTTATAGGGCGAAAATAGCCCCTAATAAGGCGGGCCGACCCTAAAGGGGTTAGTATATCTTATATATCTTTAACTTAGCTAAATATAACGTATATCTAAAATATCCTTATTTCTTATCGTTACGTAACTTATACTATAATTCTTCCGCTCCTAGGGTTTTTTTAATATTCCGTTCTATCCTATATATATAATATACTATAACCGCTAGGTATTAGTAAGGCACGCTCTAGTCTTATATTAGATCGTAATAAAAAGTTAACTACTTAGTTATAGTTATAAACGGTACGTAATAATATTATTAAAGTTAGAGCTATTTAAAGTTATATTATTATAGCTTTTAAACTTTTCAACTTACATTACGCTAAATTATTTATAATATAATAAATATATCATAAAAATACTTATTTATAAAACCTAATATTTTTAAAATAAATATAAGAGATCTATTTATAAATTATTAAATAATAAGTAAATTCATTTTATATCTTATTATATCCTTTTATATCCTCAAATCCTTAAATCTTTTAATTATTTATTTTTATTATAATAACTTTATTATTTAATTATAATACGAACTACTTTACTTAACTTAATAAGTTTAGCTTTATTTATTAAGTTTTATACTATAAATTTAGCTTATTATTATTACTTAAATAAAATCGATTACCCTAGGCTTATATTATAAATTAAAAGCGCTATATTTAATAGTACCTTATTTCTTATCTTATTTCTTATTTTTATATTTTTTTAAAAAACGGCCCTTTATTATTTATTATAAATATATTAAAATTGAATAATTACGAAGTTATGCCCTTTAAAATATTTTTAAATACGTTATTATTAAGTATAAATTTTACTTAGATTAAGGGCTAATTTATTAATAATAATATTTTTATGAATATTATAATAACGGCTACCCGCTTTATAAAGGCCCTCGGTATTTAACAAACTAATACGTAATACGTAATTAAATAATTATTATCGAGACTAAACTATATTAATAATAAATAGGGCTATTATAAGGATCGTAATAAATAAGAGAAAAGCGTTATTACTAAATCAGGTTAATTAAAATAAACTTGAATAAAATAATAACGTAATATACTAAATAATAACGGCTCGTTTAAGGTAAAGGGTATCAATAGGATTACTAAAAGTTAAGTAATAAAGTACTTAATACTTAATTTAATAATATAATTATTATTTAAAAAGTTGAAGAGTTAGTTATTATTAACATATAACTTTAAAAGTTATTAATAAAGTAGTAATAAGTGGCGGGCTGCTATAAAAACGGCTATACTTTTATTAATAATTGCTCTTAGTAAATCACTATAATAGCTAGAGGCCTTTTTTTATTATAAAAGTTATGTTTTTTAAAATAACTAGTTTTGAATATTATTACTTAATATAATCCTACTCTTTTATTTATTATACCTAGTTATAATTATAATATAAATAATAAAAATTTTTATGATTATAAAAGTATTACTATTTTTATCAATAATTACGAAGCCGTAAGTACGTACGAAAATATTAAAATAGGTTTATAATTATTAAATTAAATTAATAAGTACTCTATTAATTTTATTTTTAAAGGGTTAAGATTAGCCTTATAACCGGGCTTATTAATAAGTAAATCTATTATAATAACGTAAGTTAAGTAAAGTTAAGGTAAGTTAAATAAGTAAATAGGTATAGTTTAAAAAAGAATTTATTAACTATAGAGTATAAAGGAGGAATTTAATTAATAGGCTTGTTAACCCCAATACACTTATACCGAGGTTAACTCGTTAGGCGCTTCTTATTAATTAAGAAAGTAGACTACCTCCCGGATAGCTAGAAAGCACCTCCCAGATAGTAAAACTCTATTTTATACTTTACTTTTAACTAACTCGATCCAATAATAACGCCTTCCTCTCTAGCCTTCTTTATTATTAATATAGTTTAGCCTTAACAATATAATAATTTTACTACGTATTATATATTAATTATAATATCAAATGCTTTGGCCCTTATAAAATAAGTAGTTATTATTCTAATATTAAGAAAAAATATTATTATTAATGAACTAACCCCTAGTTTAAATAAAGATCGCGCTAAGTAATAACGTATTTAAAAATATTTTCAAAAATATAATATTATAATTATTTAATTTTAATATATTTATAATAAATAATAAAAAGGTTTGTTTTTTAAAAAAATATAAAAAGAAAATAGGCGTTATTAAATAGGAAGTACCTAAGTTTATAATAAGCTTAGGGTAATAAGTTCTTTATTTAAATAGTAATAAGTTAAATTTAAATTATAAAACTTAATAAATAGAGCTAGGCTTATTAAATTAAGTAAAATATTTTATATTATATATATATTATTTATAATTAGAATTATTAAAATTTAAAGATTTAAGAATTTAGAAATATAAAAATATAAGAGGATATAGAAATAGGGATCTATTTATTATTTAATAGCTTAATCTTATTAATAAATAAATTTTTTATATTTATTTTAAGAGTATTAGGGTTTTATAAATAAGAATATCCCTTTAGGGTCGGCCCGCTTTATTAAGGGCTTTCTTTGCCCTATGGGTAAGCTAGTTTTATTAAAGTTAATATTAAGTTTTTATTATATATATAATAAACTTTATAACTAATAATACTTAGCTATAATATATAGCTTAAATTATTATTAATAATATAATATATTAATTACTTTCTAAATAACTAAAAACTACCTACTATTTTCTAACTTATCTAATAACTCTAAAATATCCCTTTTATCTTTCCTAATTTACTCTGCACTACGATTTTAAAATATTAATAATACTTTAAAATTAGTTAAGTATTTCGAGGTTATATTATATAAGTTAAGTACTAATAAGGGTAATATTTATATTAATATACTTATTTTAGATTTTTAAATTAATAATATCTAGGCTATATTTCTTAAAACGACCTTATTATAATTCGGGATCTTTTAATATAATATTTATAAAATCGAACTTCTAATTATTAAAAAGCCCTAAGATCTAACGAGTTTCATATATTAATAGTATATATTTAAAATAGACGATTTAATAGTATAATAATAATAAATAGTAAACAAAATAGCGTTTTTGATTTTAATAAAAAAACAAAGTAACGAATATATAATATATAAGTTAATATATATTAAGTATTAATAAGGTCGGTATTATTATTAATAATAGTAATAAGAGTATCTCTAATACTACGATTAGAAACTACTATTACTTAAAAAGTAGCGAACTTAGTTAAGTATAAAGGCTCATAAAATAACTACGCATTTAATATTACCGTTAATCTATAATTATAAACTTTATAAAAAGAAAATTAAAAAGTAAAAATTAAAAAGTAAAAAAATTAAAAAATCCTTATAAAATAGTAGGAGTATTAATTAATACTATATATTAATATTATATAATTAAGATTAAAACTGCCTGAGCGATTTAAAGAAGTAGAATACTAAATAAATAGATAGGATATTTATATTTAATATAATATAAGTTAAAAAGTTTAAAAACTATAGTAATATAACTTTAAATAGCTTTAACTTTAATATTATTCTTATTATAATTAAATAAACGACTTCTATGAGCCGTTTATTTACTTAGGTACTATACTATATAATTTTTAAAATAGGTAGTTAGTAATATGGCTAGACGTATAGCTTATAAAAATACCTTTTTAGTAAAAGCTCTACGTATATTATAAAGTACTATTATATTTTTTAGACCCAATGAGATATAAATATACTTATATATATATAAATAAAAAGTGACTATATATAAAGATATACTTATATAAAATGAGCTTTTTTATATACGTAATATATAAAGTAAAATAAAACTAAAATTATAAATAAAATAGGGCCCCCTAACGGAGCAATCCGCCGGGGCTATATTATATATTACGTATTAAGAAAAACTAAGTATATTATACTCCGTACTTAATTACTAACTAAAACTCCTAACTTTTTACTATATAAAGTCCTCTTAAGTTCTAGCCGTTTATAGGGTAAGCTTTACTTATTTTAATATATATATAAGACCTCTTAATACTAACTTGTATAAATAACTAAGTTTAATATAATCTCTTTTTATATAAGTATTAGTATTACTTAGGGGTTTATAAGAGCTATTTAAAGTGCTAGTTTATTATTTTAATTCTATACTCCTTTAATTTATTAATTATAATTATTATAATTAAGTTAGTATTAATATATTAAATCTTAGTATTTATATTAACTTAGTTACTTATAATATTTATAATATTATTTAATTAAATTCTGTATTATTAGAAAGTATTTCGCTATTTCTTAAGTATATTTATATTAATTATGATAGTTATAACGTTAAGTTAGCTAAAATAAGCGCCTAGTTTAAAAGGAGTAGACTTATCGATAGGCATTTTTAATAAAATAGTAATTTATATATTAATAAGTTTATTTAATTTAAATAGAGTTTTAGGTAATACTAAAAGTAATAAGGATAGAAAGAATCTTTATAAGCTCTAATATCCCCCTGACGGAGTAATCTACCGGGGCCGTACTATGTATTATATATTAAAGAAAACTGGGTATATTGCGCTCCGTACTTAATTATTAATTAAAATAGTTCCTAACTTTTTACTACTTCTAGCTATTTATAGGGTAAGCTTGATTTATTTTAATATATATAGGACCTCTTAGTACTAGCCTATATAAGTAGCTAGGTTTAGTATAATCTTTTCTTTTATATAAGTATTATTATTACCCAGGGGGGCCTATAGGAGCTATTTAAAATACTAGCTTATTACTCTAATCCTATACTCTTCTAGCCCGCTTATTATAATTATTATAACTAAGTTAATATTAATATACTAAATCTTAATATCTATACTAACCTAGCTATTTATAATACTTATAATATTGCTTAACTAAATTTTATACTATTAAAATACTTTACTATTTTTTAAATATACTTATATTAATTATAATAATTATAATATCGAGCTAGCCAGTAAGTACCTAGCCTAAGAGGGTAAATTTATTAATAAATATCTTTAAAATAATAATTTATATATTAATAAGTTTATTTAGTAGATTTATTTAGTTTAAATAGAGAATAGCTTTAAGTAATATTAAAAATAATAAGGATAAAAAGAATTTTTATAAGTTCTAAGTAATAAATATTAGCCCTTTTAGCCCTTTTTTTCTAAAAAAAAAAAACCTTTATATTGTTATTAAAGTTTAAAACCTCTACGGTTAAGGGCCGCTTTTAACCTTTATAACTAACTATTATAACTAATTATTATAGCTAACCTCTATTATCGACTTTTTTAGCCGGCGCTATTACGTAAATATATCGCTTAGCCTATTATTTATAAATAATAAGGTAGCTTACTTATCCTAAATTAAATAGCGGTTTTTATATTAAAATTATTATATTACGTTAAGCGCGTACTTAAGACATATTGCGTATATTATATAATTTAAAGTATACTATATTATATAATTTCTTTTAAGAGCGTAATCTTATTAAGGTTAATCTTTTATGCTTATAAAGCCGGAAAAAACCACTATATAAGCTCTAATATAAGTAATAAATATTAACCCTTTTATTTTTCTAAAAACCTTTATATTATAATTAAAGTTTAAAACCTCTATAATTAAGACTACCTCTAACCTTTATAATTAACTATTATAGCTAACTATTATAGCTAACTTTATTATTAACCTTTCTAACTAATACCGTTACGTAATAAAATAGATAACTTATTTATCTTAAATTAAATAGTAGTTTTCATATTAAAATTATTATATTATATTAAGTACGTACTTAGGGTATATTATATATATTATATAATTAAGAAATATACCGTATTATATAATTTCCTTTAAAACGTAATCCTATTAAAGTCGATTTTTATACTTATAAAGCTTAAAAACCACTATATAAATAAAATAGGGATATAACTACTCCTTATGAAATAAAAACTATAAAATAAAAATTATTTAAATTAAAATAATTTAATATAACTTAAAAATAAAATAATTATATTAAAGCAGATTAACTTAAAAAAATATTTAAAAACGAGATTTATACATTAAATAAATTTCAACTAAGCTTAAAAATAGATTTTATAGCTTTTTAATAATTAACTTAATATTAAATTTTATAATCACTTTTAGCTATTTTTATTAAAAACCCTTTTAATAAAATTATTGTTATAATCTAATATATATAATAAGGCTAAGGCCTGCCTATAGGATTTATAATAACTATTATATTATATATATAAAAATATAAACTTAAAATAAATCCTTTTAGAATAATAGAAACTATAAATAAGTTATTTATTAAGTTAGAAAGTATAATAATATTCTATAATATATATAGAGCTTTTTTAAAGAAAAGTATTTATATTTAGCTATACTACTAGCTACTTATTTTAATTTATAATTATATAATATAATACCTAAGTAAGTAAATAATAAGTAGTTTACTTAGTTATAATAATATTATTATTAAAGTTAGAGCTACTTAAAGTTATACTACTATAATTTCTAAGCTTTTGAGTTTATGATATATTATATTATTTATAACGTAATTTATATATTATAAATATCCTAATTTATAGAACTTTAATACTTTTCAAATAAATAAAAGATTATTTATAAGTAATAAAATAATAAGTAGATCCCTTTTAATATCTTCAAGTCTTTAAATTATTTATTTTTATATAATAAATAACTCAATAAACCTACCTATAGCTCTTAAGTTTAATATTATTACCTAAATTTACTTATACTTGAATAATATTATTATTAATTAAGCCTTTATTATATTTTTAAAAATATATATCTATTTATAGTGCCTTATTTCTCTTATAGGGCTTTTTTAAAAAAGAATAAGCTTTTTATTATTTATTTTAATTGTATTAAAAATAAGTAGTATTTGAATTAAATATTTTCTAAATATATTTAAATAGATCAAAATTAATAAAAGTTTTAAGTTAATTAAGGGCTAGACCGTTAATAATAATAATTTTTATTAATATTGAAATAATAATTACTCACTTTATAAGGCCCTTAGGATTTAGTACTATTTATAGTAACGAAATTATAATTGATACGTAGCGTATAGTTAAGTAATTATTAAGGTTAAAATATATTAATAATAAATAAAAAATAAAAAAGCTATTATTATTAAATTAGGTTAGTTAGAAATAAAGTTTTATAAATTACTAGTATAATATACTAAATAATAACGGCTCGATAGCTTAGAATAAATAGTATTGGGATTATTAAAAGTTAAGTAAAAGAGTACTTAGTATTTAGTAATATTATAATTATTATTTAAAAATTTAAAAGTTAGTTACCATTTTATAAAAGACTTATTAATAGAAAAAGAAGTCCTATATACGTTTATAATTATATTATAGAGGGTAATGATAATAATAAAAAGGATATTAATAATATATAATCTTAAGAATTTATTAATAAAGTGGTAATAAGCAGGTAGGTTATTATAAAAACGGCTATGCTTTTACTAATAATTGCTTCTAGTATATTATTATTATAACTAAATAATTATATTATATTAAGCGCGTACTTAGAGTATATAATGTATATTATTTATTTAATATTCTATCTCTACTAATCGCTCGGCCAGTTCTTAATATTAATTATATAGTATTAATATATAATATTAATAAATGCTCTTACTATTTTATTAAACTATCTTTTTTAACTTTTTTCTATAAAGTTTATAATTATAAATTATAATAATATTAAGTATAATGCTACTACTTTTAAAGCCTATATACTTAACTAAGTTCATGGCCTATTTAAGTAATAATAGTTTATAATAGTAATATTAGAGACCCTCGTTGCCGTTATTAAGAATAATACTAACCTCGTCAATATATACTTTAACTTATATATATACTATATATTTCTTACTTGGTTTTTATTAAAATTAAAAACGCTATTTCTCCTCGTTATTTATTACTATTATTATTATTATTATTATTATTACTTAATCGTTTACTTTAAATATACTTTATTAAAATATTAAAATATTAATAACTTATTAACCCTTAGGGCTTTTTAATAACTAAAACTTTAATTTTATAGTTATTATATTAAATAACCCTGAGTTATAAAGAGATTATTTTAATAAGTATTACTTTTATAATATTAATTTATAAAAATAAATAAATATATTATAATAAGTATCGCCCTTATTAGTACTTTCTTAATATAATATAATAATATAAATAAGCCTAGACTAAATAATATAATTAGGAGCTTAAAAAGAGTATAAGCGAGTATATTAAATAAGAATTTTGAGGAGAGGTTATTATTAAATAAAATCCCCCCGACGGAGTAATCCGCCGGGGCCGTACCGTGTATTACGTATTGGGGAAAACTGGGTATATTGCGCTCCGTACCTAAGCAGCCGGGCAGCCTACCCATCCCGAATTAAATAGCGGTTTTCGTATCGAAATCACTATATTACGTTAAGCGCGTACTTAGGGCACATTACGCGGATTATATAGTTAAAAAAATATACTATATTATATAATTTCCCTTAAAAACATAATCCTGTTAAAGTCGATCTTTTGCGTTTATAAAGCCAGAAAAAAACTATTACATTATTAAATAAAATAAGGGGAGAAAATAAGGGGTAGTATTCAACTATTTAAAAAAATAATTCATATATTATAATAAGATCGTTAATATCTTAAATTATAACTAGTTATTATTAATTATAAAGTTTATTAAGTAGTATATATAATAAAAACTCGATATTAACCCTCGTAAACTAGCTTATTTATAAAGTAAAGCTGGCCCTTAATAAAGCGGGCCGGACCCTAAAGGGATTATATATATTATAAAATTAAAAAAAATATATTATATTATATAATTCCTTTTTAAGAACGTAATCCTATTAAGATCGATTTTTATATTTATAAAGTTAAAAAAACTACTATATTATTATTATAATTAAAAGCTACACTAATATTATATAAATAAAATTTTAATAAACTATTAATAAAGTATTAATATAATATTATACTATATATATAAATAATACTTTTGACTTTTCTAGCTAACGCCGCTATATAAGTATATTACTTAGCTTATTATTAATAAATAATTAAAAAAATAGCTTACTTATCCCGAATTATATATAAGTTTTCGTATTAAAATTATTATATTATATTAAGTATATATTTAGGGTATATTATTTAGTTTTATTTTATTTTATATATTACGTATATAAAAAAGCTTACCCTATATAAGTATATTTTTATATATAGTTTCTCTTTAATGGTATATATTAATATATACGTATTTTATTAACTTAAAAAGTATAATAGTACTTTATAATATACGTAGAGCTTTTATTAAAAAAGTACCCTTATAAGACGTCTAGCGATATTATTAGCTACTTATTTTAAAAGTTATATAGCATAATACTTAAGTAAATAGACGGCTTATAAAGTCGTTTATTTAGTTATAGTAATAATATTATTAAAGTTAGAGCTATTTAAAGTTACGCTGCTATAGCTTTTAAACTTTTAGCTTACGTTATATTAAATTTATTTATTTATAATATAATTAATATACCGTAAATATTTTTATTTATAAAACCTTAATATATAAGGAATCCGTTTACGAACTATTAAATAATAAGTAAATCCCTTTTTTATATCCTCTTATATCCTCTTATATCCTCTTATATCCTCTTATATCCTTAAATCCTTAAATCCTTAAATTATCTATTTTTAAATAACTTTATTATTCAACTATAATATAAACTACCCTACTTAATTTAATAAGCCTAGCTATATTAACTAGGTTTTATATCTTAAATCTAGCTTATTATTATTTAAAAAAAGGTTATTATATTAGGCTTTTATTATAAGTTTAAGGTGCTTTATACTTAATAATACTATATTTTTATTTTTATACCCCTAAAGAGATAAGCCCTTTTATTATTTATTATAAACGTATTAAAATTAAGTAATTATAATATTATACTCTTTAGAATATTTTAAAATATATTATTACTAAGTACGAACTTTATTTAGATTAGGGATTAGTTTATTAATAATAATATTACTTTTTTTATTAATATTATAATAATAGCTGCCCGCTTTATAAGGACCCTTAGTATTTAATACTGAACTAGTACGTAGTACGTAATCGAGTTATTATAATTATTATTAAAGCTAAATTATGCTAATAATATATAGGGCTATTACGAGGATCGTAATAAACGAGAGGAAGGCGTTACTATTAGATTGGGTCGGTTAGAAGTAAAGTAGGATTATTAGAAGTCGAGTAATAAAATATTTAGTACTTAGTAATAATATAATTATTATTTAAAAAGTTAAAAAGTTAAAAAGTTAGTTATTATTTTATAAAAAAGTTATTAATAAAGAAAGTCCTATATATACTTATACTTATATTACGGAGGGTAAAGATAATAATAAAAAGGACGTTAATAGAGAGGATATTAATAATATATAACTTTAAAAAGCCCCTTTAGGGTCGGCCCGCCTTATTAGGGGCTATCTTTACCCTATAGGTAAGCTAGTCTACGAGGGTTAATATTAAGTTTTTATTACGTATATTATTTAATAAACTTTATAACTAATAATAGTTAGCCGTAGTTATTAATATAGCTTAAACTATTATTAATAATATAATATATTAATTACTTTTTAAATAATTAAAAACTACTTTTTATTTTCTAACCTTTTAATAATTCTAAATTTTTTTAATCTTTCTAAACCTCTTATTTTATTATTATAATATTAAAGTATTAATTATATTTTAAAGTTAATTAAATATTTTATTAAGGCTATATTATATAAGTTCGGTACTAATAATAATAATAGTTATAAGGGTATTTATATTTTAAATCTTTAAGTTAATAATAGTTAGTTTATACTCCTTTAGGTAATCCTTTTATAAATTAAGATTATTAAATATAATATTAATAAGATTAAATTACTAAATATACTCTTTAAGGTATCCTATAAGTTAATAAGTTATTAATATCTTAGTATTTCGAGTATTCTTAAGGTAAATAGTTTAATAATAATAATAATAATAATAATAATAGTAATAGTAATAGTAATAAATAATAAGAGAAGTATTTTTAACTTTAATAAAAGAAACGAGGTAACAAATATATAGTATATAAGAGTTAATATATATTAAATATTAATAAGGTTAGTATTATTTTTAATAACGGTAATGAGGGTATTTCTAATATTATTATTATAAGCTATTATTACTTAGAGGGTAATAAACTTAGCTAAGTAGGTATAAGCTTATAGTAGTAATATTATACTTAATATTACTATTAATTTATAGTTATAAACTTTATAAAGGAAAGTTTAAAAAGTAAAAGAAAATTATTAAAAATAGTCTAACGAGATAGTAGGAGTATTTACTAATACTATATATTAATATTATGTGATTAATATCGAGAACCGCCCGAGTAGCTAGCAAAGATAGAAATATAAAATAAATAACCTTAAAAGGTTATTAATAAAGTAGTAATAAGCGGGCGGGCCGCTATAAGAAGATAACTACGCTTTTATTAGTAATCGCTCCTAGTAAATTACTATAATAGCTAGAGGCCTTAGGGTATATTATATATATTATATAATTGAAAAAGTATATTATATAATATAATATTTTTAAAAGCGTAATCTTGTTAAGGGCGATCTTTTGTGCTTATAAAGCTTAAAGAAAACTATTATATAAATAATACTCTTATAAAATCCGGCCCGCTTTATTTAAAACTAATATTACCTTTATAAATAAACTAATTTTATTAAAATTAATATTAAGTTTTTATTATATAATAAGTTTTATAATTAATTATAAGGCCTCTAGTTATTATAGTAATTTACCAGGAGCGATTATTAATAAAAGTATAGCTATTTTCTTATAGCGGCCTGCCCACCTACTATTACTTTATTAATAACTTTTTAAAGTTATATACTAATAATAGCCCTTTAGGGTCCGGCCCGCCTTATTAAGGGCCAACTTTGCCCTATAGGTAAGCTAGTTTACGAGGGTTAATATTGAGTTTTTAATACGTATATTACTTAATAAACTTTATAACTAATAATAACTAGCCATAGTTATTAATATTAACTAAACTTAAAATGCTAATTATTTTATTATAATATATTAATCGCTTTTTAAATAATTAAAAACTACCTTCTACTTTTACCCTTTTTAATAACTTTAAATTCTTTTTTTAATCTCTCCGAACCTCCTATTTTATTATTATAATACTAAAGTATTAATTATATTTTATAATTAATTAAGTATTTTATTAAAGCTATATTATATAAGTTCGGTATTAATAATAATAATATTTATAAAAGTATTTATATTTTTAGATCTTTAAGTTAATAATAACTAGCTTATACTCTTTTAAATAATTTTTTAAATCAGGATTATTAAATATAATAAGATCGAAGTACTAAGTATACTCCTAAGGTATCCCTATAAGTTAACGAGTTATTAGCGTCTTAGTATTTTAAGTATTTTTAAAGTAAATAGTTCAATAGTAATAATATAATAATAATAATATAATAGTAATAATATAATAGTAATAGTATAATAATAATAATAATAAAAACGAGGTAATAAATATATAATATAGGTATAAGTTAACGTATACTAGATATTAATAGTTAGTATTATTCTTAATAACGATAACGAGGGTATTTCTAATATTATTATTATAAGTTATTATTACTTAGAGCTATAAACTTAGCTAAGTAGGCAGCTTATAAAGTAGTAATATTAAGTACTTAATATTATTATTAATTTATAATTATAAATTTTATAAAGGAAAATTAAAAAAGGTAAAAAGAAATTATAAAAATAATCTAATAAGATAGTAGGAGTATTTACTAATATTATATATTAATACCGTGTAACTGATATTAAGAACTGCTCGAGTAATTAGTAGAGGTAGACTTAAAAACAAATAACTAATATCGAGAACTGCCCGAGTAATTAGCAAAAGTAGAATTAAAAATAAATACTAATAATAACTAATTTTTTCACTTTTTAAATAATAATTATATTATTACTAAGTACTAAGTACTTTATTACTCAACTTTTAATAATCGTTTTAGACTTTATTTTAACCAACTTAATTTAATAATAATGCTTTCCTCTCTAACCCTATTTACTATTAGTATAGTTTAGCCTTAATAATAATTATAATTACTTAATTATATACGTACTAATTATAATTATTATAAGTAGTATTAAATACCTAGGCCCTTATAAAGCGAGTAATTATTAATATAATATTAATAAACTTTATAAAGGAAAGTTAAAAAGTAAAAAATTAAAAAATAGTTTAACGAGATAGTAAGTATTTATTAATATTATATATTAATACTATATAAGTAATATTAAGAACTACCTGAGTAATTAATAGAGGTAGAATTAAAAATAATTTACTTTTTAATAACGAAATACTACCCCTTATTTTATTTTATAATAACCTATCTTTAATATTTTTATTTACTATACTAACCTATATATCTAACGAAATAGTAGGAATATCTATTAATACTAGGTATTAATATTATATAACCGATATCGAGAACCGCCCGAGCGATTAGTAGAGGTAGAATTAAAAACAAATACTAACCTATATTATTTTTAATTTTTTACTAATTAAAATCCCTAACTTTTTATTACTTAAAATCCTCTCAAGGGCATCTCCGATGCCACCGTTGTGAGCTGCCGTCACCTGGAGGGTGGCAAACTCAGCCAAGTGGGCGGCTCATAAGGTGGTGGCGTCGCGCCCAATATTGCCGTTAATCCGTGGTTGTGAACTTTGTAGGAGGGAAAGTTCAAAAGGTGGAAGAAAATTATTAAAAATAGTCTAACGAGATAGTAGGAGTATCTACTAATACTGTATATTAATACCGTATAATTAATATTGAGAACCGCCCGAGTAGCCAGTAAAGGTAGAAATATAAAACAAAAATCCTCTCAAGTTCTAGTTATTTATAGGGCGAGTTTTACTTATTTTAATATATATAAGACCTCTTAATATTAATATATATAAATAAGTAGATCTTATATTATGTCTTTTTAGTTAAAAATCAAGGGCCCTTATATAATAAGTTTTACTATTTGAGTAGTACTGTTTAATTATTTAGGTTATAATATACTCTTTTAACTAATTAAAGCTTACTATCTTAATTTTAAATTCTTTTATTTTATTATTTAAGCTTTATACTAATTTTTTTAGCTACTTAAACTAATGGCTATTATTAATATACTATTTTTAATTAATATCTTTTTATTAATATCCTCTTTATTATTATCTTTATACTCCGTAATATAAGTATAAATATATATAAGACTTTTTTATTAATGACTTTTATAAAATAATAGCTAACCTTTTAACTTAAGTACTAAGTACGTTATTACTTAACTTTAAGTAATTATTTATATTAATACCCTCTACTCTAAGCTAATAAGTTATTATTATTTATTTTTATACTACTCTATTATTAATCACTTGGGCGATTCTTAATATTAGTTATATAGTATTAATATATAGTATTAGTAGATACTCTTACTATCTTATTAAACTATTTTTTATAATTGTTTTTATTTTTAAACTTTCCTCTTATAAAGTTTATCACTACGGAAAGTTATTATTATAAAATAGTTTTTCTTAACTTTATAAATATAGAAAATTAACCTTAATAGGATTACGTTATTGAGAAATTATATAATATAATATACACTTTTAATTATATAATATATATAATATACCCTAGATACGTACTTAATATATAGGTTTTTTTAACTTTATAAGTATAAAAAATAGACTTTAATGGGATTACGCTTTCAAAAGAAATTATATAATATAATATACTTTTTAATTATATAATACGCATAATATACCCTAAGTACGCGCTTAACGTAATATAATAATTTTAATACGAAAACCGCTACTTAATTCGGAATAGATAAGCTGCCCTTTATGTAGTAGCGCCGGCTAGAAAGGTCGACGGTGGAGGTCGGCCGTAACGTACTTAATATAATATAATAATTTAAATATAAAAACTACTATTTAATTTAAAATAAATAAGCTAACTTATTATTTATTAATAATAAGCTAAGTAATATACTTATATAATAAGGCTAGTTAAAAAGTTAATAATAGAAGTCGGCTATAATAATTAATTATAATAATTAAATATAGAAATTAGAAGCGGTCTTTTTAACTATTTATTTTATACTTCTACCGTTACTAGCTACTCAGGTAGTTCTTAATATTAATTATATAGTATTAGTATATAGTATTAATAATACTCCTACTATCTCATTAGACTATTTTTATAATTTCTTTCTACTTATTTTTTTAAACTTTTATAAAGTTTATAACCACGGATTAATAGCCTTTTTAACTATAAAGGTTCTAAATTTTAATAATAATATAGGAATTTTAAAAAGGGCTAAGAGGGTAAATATTTATTACTCTTTATATTAAAGCTTATAAAATTCTTCTTATTTTTAATTTTTAATATTACTTAAAGTTTTATTTAAACTAAATAGATTTATTAAATAAACTTACTAAATAAACTTATTAATATATAAGTTAATACTTTAATAAGAACTTATTTTTTTAATATATAGTTAATAATTCCCTTTAGGGTCCGGCGTGCTTTATTAGGGGCCATCTTTACCCTATGGGTACGTAAGTCTACGAGGGTTAATATTGAGTTTTTATAACGTACTTAATAAACTTTATGAATTATAATAGCTAATTATAACTATTATATTAACTTATTAAATACATTAAACTATACTAATTATTTTTAAATAGTTAAAAACTATTTTTAAAACATTTTTAAATGCCCTATTTTTTTAAATAATTGTTATTTAACTTAAGCTTAGCTATCTAATTTAATTATATTAAGAAGTCGATTTTTATTTTAATATTATTATTATTAAAGCTTATTTATAGAAAAATACTTTAATAATAATAACGCTAATCTATTTCTTTTATTAATTTAGTTTTTTTAAGTTTAATTATTTAAGGCCGTACTTATAGATTTTTAAAAAGTAATATTAATTAGTATTATAGCTTTAAAGTCGAACTTTTATTATAGAGGTAATACTATAGATTAATAATAGCTTCTTTTAATATTTTTGGTATTAATTATATATATTTAAGTAGCGATCTTCGACTTTGATAAAAAAAAATTAAAGTCATAAATATATAAGATATATACATAAATAGCTCTATAGGGTCCGGCCCGCCTCATTAGGGGCTAACTTCGCCCTATAGGTAAGCTAGTTTACGAGGGTTAATATTAAGTTTTTATTACGTATATTACTTAATAAACTTTATAATTAATAATAACTAGCTATAATTATTAATACTAAATTAACTTAAAATACTAATAACCCCGCTATAATATATTAATCGTTTTTAAATAACTAAAAACTACTTATATTTCGCCTTTTTAATAATTTTAGATTTTGTTTTTAATTTATTTTAATTTATTCTTATATTACGATTTTAAAATATTAATATTCCCGAATTAGTTAGGTATTTTAAGGCTATATTATATAAATTAGGTACTAATAAGAGTAATACTTATATTAATATACTTATTTTAGATCTTTAAATTAATAATATTTAAGCCGTATTTTTAAAATAACCTTATTATAGTTCGGGGTTAATAAGTTTTAGTATATTAATAATATATATTTAAAATAAATAATTTAATAATAGTAATAATAATAATAATAGTATAATAATAATAAAGATAAAGGAAATAATATTTTCGATTTTAAGAAAAGAAATAAAGTAATAAATATATAATATATATTAACGTATATTAGATATTAATAAGGTTAGTATTATTTTTAATAATAATAACGAGGAATTTTATTATTATTATTATAAGCTATTATTACTTAGATAGGCCGCGAACTTAGTTAGGTATATAAGTAAGTTTATAAAATAATAGCGTCCTATACCTAATATTACTATTAATCCATAATTATAAACTTTATAAAAAGAAAATTAAAAAAAGTAAAATAAAATTATAAAAATAATTTAATAAAATAGTAAGAGTATTTATTAATACTATATATTAATATTATATAACTAATATTAAGAACTGCCCGAGCGATTAGTAGAGGTAGAATAAAAAATAAATACCCGAATTATTAACGTTTTATTAAGTTTATAATAGACCCTTTAGAAATAAGTTACAGTACTAGGCGCTAGGCCCCTATACGCCCGGGCCTTAAATACCGAGCGGACCCCCTATAAGTTACGTAACTACTAGACCGCTAAGCCTAAAAGCCTAGCGCCCTAGATTCTACTTAATAATCTACTTTTTTCCTTATTACGTTAAATTATATTTATTAGGTTAATATAGTAGCGTTCTGGCCTATATTGAGTTCTCCTTTATAATAAATAAGCCTTAGCTTATAACAGCTTTATTATTTAATATTTAATAAATAATAGTTATATTAATACTAATTTTTATTTTATAAATACTTATAAAAAGTTAAATACTAAGTCTAATTACTTAACAATAAAATAGAAGAGGGTAACGAACGGTTAGTTAAGTCTTAAAACTTATAAAAATTAATTATAGAAAGTTTAAATAAATAATTAGTATTATAAATAGTGCTTTTATACTAGAGGGGGTAATATTATAATATTAAATATTAAGCCTCTATATACTGGGCTTTAAATATTAAATTATTTTTATATACTACTTTAAGTTATTACTCAGGTAGTTCTTTATATTAATTATATAATATTAATATATAATATTAATAAATACTCCTACTATTTTACTAAACTATTTTATATATATTTCTTTTACCTCTTTTAACTTTCTTTCTTACAAAATTAATAACTACGAATTATTCATAATATTAAGTACGTAACTACTTTATAAGCCCTCGTACTTAACTAAGTTTACTATTTTTTAAATAATAATAATTTATAATAATGATATTAAAATTATTCTTATTATTACTAATAATAATAATACTAACCTTATTAATATCTAATATATATTAACTTATATATTGTATATTTATTACCTCGTTTCTTTTATTATAATTAAAAATACTTCCTCGCTATTTATTATTATTATTATTATTATTATATTATTATTATTATTATTATTATTATTATTATTATTATTATTATTATTATTATTATTATTATTATTATTATTATTATTATTATTATTATTATTATTATTATTATTATTATTATTATTATTATTATTATTATTATTATTATTATTATTATTATTATTATTATTATTATTATTATTATTATTATTATTATTATTATTATTATTATTATTATTATTATTATTATTATTATTAAATTACTTACTTATATTTATAAATATATATTATTAAAATACTAAAATAGTTAAAATTTATTAATTCCTAGGCTTCCTTAATAACTAAAAGTTCGATTTTATAAATATTATTTTAAGAAACCCTAAACTATAATAAAATTATTTTTAAATATACGAACTAAATATTATTAGTTTAAAAATTTAAAATATATATATTAATATAAGTCTTACCTTTATTAATACTTAACTTATATACTATAATTAGAACTTTAAAATAGTTAATTAATTTTTAAATATTATTTTGAATTTAAAGTTATTATATAAGAATAAATTAAGAAATCTGAAAAATATTCTTGAATTATTGATAAACAATAAGAGGTAGTTTTTGGTTATTTAAAAGTAATTAATATTTATTTTTATATAGTACCCCTACTTATTACTCGGGTAGTTCTCGATATTAATTATATAATATTTAATATATAATATTAATGAATACTCTTACTATCTTATTAACCCATTTTTATAAATTTCATTTATTTTTATTATTAAACTTTCCTTTTATAAAGTTTATAATTATAAATTAATAGTATTAAGTACGGGACGCTACTATTTTATAAGCTTATTTACGTACCTAATTAAGTTTATAGCCCGTTTAGGTAATAATAGTTTATAATAATAATATTAAAAATACCCTCGTTATTATTATTAAGAATAATACGAACCTTTATTAGTATTAATATTTAATATACGTTAACTTATATTTATATTATATATTTATTATCTCATTTCTTTTATTAAAATTAAAAATACTATTTCCTCGTTATTTATTATTATTATTATTATTAAATTATTTTAAATATATATTATTAATATACTAAGACTTATCGACCTCTAGGGCTTTCTTAATAATTAGGAGTTTAATTCTATGTATATTATATTAAAAACCCCGAACTATAATAAAGTTATTTTAAAAATATAGATTAAAAACTCCCTATTAGAGTCTGCTGGGCCGTACTATATATTATATATTAAAGAAAACTAAGTCTATTACGCTCTATACTTAATTACTAATTAAAATAGCTCCTAACTTTCCGCTCCTTATTTATAAAGCGAGCTATACTTATTCTAATATATATAATATTTTTAATATTAGCTTATATAAATAATTAGATCCTATATTATATACTCCTTTTTATTAAGGTTTAAGGACCCTTATATAATTATTTATATTTATAATACAGCCTATATTAAAAGGATTTTTAGTTTTATAAAATATAATTTTTAGTTAGTATTAATATACTAAATCTTAATGTCTGTATTAGGCTATTTATAATATTTATATTATTATTTAGTGGTTTTATATTATTAAAAATACTAAAATACTATACTACTTTTAAATATACTTATATTAACTATAATAACTAGGGCGTTAAGGGGCTTAAGATTTATTAAGCCCTAGAAGGAGCTTATTAAGGGTATTTTTAATAAAATAATAGTTTATATATTAATAAGTTTATTAAATAAGTTTATTTAATAAATTTATTTAGTTTAAATAGAACTTTAAATAATATTAAAAATAATAAAAATAAAAAGAATTTTTATAAGT
Organism: Colletotrichum scovillei; assembly: GCF_011075155.1. Lineage (NCBI taxonomy): Eukaryota > Fungi > Ascomycota > Sordariomycetes > Glomerellales > Glomerellaceae > Colletotrichum > Colletotrichum scovillei. Next base: position 3,173,091 of record NW_023336259.1, read on the forward strand.
TTTAGTATAATAAAGTAATAGATATTAGCCCTTTTAACCTTTTTTAAAAACTTTATTATTATTATTAAAATTTCAAACCTTTATAGTTGGGCTACTTCTAACTTTTATAACTAACTTTTATTATCGACCTTTCTAGCTAGTATTACTACGTAATAAGTAGCTTATTTATTTTAAATTAAATAATAGTTTTTGTATTAAAATTATTATATTATATTAAATACGTACTTAGGGTATATAATGCATATTATATAATTAAAAAATATATTATATTATATAATTTCTTTCAAAAGCGTAATCTAATTAAAGTCGATCTTTTATACTTATAGCTAGGAAAAAAACTACTATATAGAATATAACTTATTAACTTAAAAATCTAAAATAAATATATTAATATAGGTATTATTATTATTAGTACTAACTTATATAATATTAATATAGCCTTAAGATACTTAATTAATTTAAGAGTATAATTAATATCCTAAACTTATAATAATATAATAAAAGCTTCCCTTTGGGTCGTTTTTATTAGGGGCTAATTTTATTATAAGTAAGCTAGTTTTATTAGGATTAATATTAAGTTTTTATTATATATATTATTTAATAAACTTTATAATTAATAATAGCTAGTCGTAGCTATTAATATAGCTTAAATCATTATTAACGATATAATATATTAATTACTTTTAAATAGCTAAAAACTACTTCTTATTTTTAACTTATTTAATAACTTTAGAATATCCTTTTCGTTTTCTTAATTTATTTTTATACTACGATTCTAGAGTATAGATAATACTTTAAAAATAATTAGGTATTTTAAAATTCTAATCGTAGTATATAAGTTAGGTATTAATAAGAGTAATACTTATATTAATATACTTATTTTAGGTTTTCAAGTTAATAGTATTTAGTCCGTATTCCTTAAGATAACCTTATTATAATTCGGGGGCTTTTAAGATAATATTTATAAGATCGAATTTCTAGCCGTTAAGGAAGCCCTAGGGGTTAATAATTTTTAGGCGTTTCGGTATTTTAATAAGTAAGTAGACGATTTAATAGCGATAACAATAGTAATAGTGTAATAATAATAGATAATAAGGGAAGTAGCGTTTTTAATTTTAATAAAAGAAACGAGGTAACAAATATATAGTATATAAGTTAACGTATATTAGATATTAATAAGGTTAGTATTATTCTTAATAATAATAACAAGGGTATTTCTAGTATTATATCATTATAAGCTACCGTTAACCTAGAGGGTAGCGAACTTAGTTAAGTATAAGGGCTTATAAAATAGCCGTCTATTTAATATTACTATTAATCCGTAGTTATAAACTTTATAAGAAAAAGTTAAAAAGTAAAAAAATTATAAAAATAGTTTAATAAGATAATAAGAATATTTACTAATACTATATATTTATACTATATAACTAATACCGAGAACTACCTGAGCGATTAGTAGAGGTAGAATAGAAAATAAATAATAAAAGCTTAAAAAAAATTTAAAAAATTTAAAGTTATTAAAAAAATATATAAAACGTAATTTTTAGCTATTTAAAAAGTAATTAATATATTATGTTATTAATAGTAACTTAAGCTATATTAACTTTATTAATTATACCTAGTCATTATTAGTTATGAAGTTTATTTAATAATATATATAATAAAAACTTAATATTAACCCCCCTAGATTAGCTTACTTATAGGGCGAAATTAGCCTCTAATAAGGCGGGCCGGACCCTAAAGTAAAGGTAATCAATATATTACGTTATTAATAACGCTTTTAGCTATATTAGCGTTAATAACTACGGCTAGTTATTATTAATTATAAAGTTTATTAGATATATAATAAAAACTCAGTATTAGTTACATAATTATTAAATCATTAAACTTAAAAGCTTAATACTCTAGATTCTACTTATTAATTTATATTTTCTTTTTTATATTAAGTTATGTTTATTAAGCTAATATAATAGTATTGTAATTTTCCTCGAGTTCTCTTTTATAATAAGGATTAATATCGAGTTTTTATTACGTATTTGATAAATTTTATAATTAATAATAGCCGGCTAAATTTATTATACTAACCTAACTTACTAAATATATTAGACTATTTATTTTTAATTTAATCTTGAATTCTACCGTTACTTATCGCTCGGGCAGTTCTCAATAATAGTTATATAGTATTAATAGCTAGTATTAGTAAATACTCCTACTATTTCGTTAGACTAGTAAATAAACCTATTTATATATAAACTACTACCTTATTAAAAATACTTATTAATAAGTTTACTTTTAAACTAAGCGCCCTTAAATAATTTAACGCCTTAATTATGATAATAAAAATATAGTAGTTTTTCTTTATAAGCGTAAAAGATCAACCTTAACATAATCATATTTCTAAAAGAAATTATATAATACAGTATACTTTTTAATTGTTTAATATATATAATATACACTAAGTATATACTTAATATAGTATAATAATTTTAATATAAAAACTACTATTTAATTTAAAATAAAATAAGCTACTTAATAATAGTCTTAATTAGAAAACTTAATAATAAAAGTCGGCTATAAAAATTAAAAATAGCTTTCCTTAATTATAAAAATTATAAATTTTAAAGATAATATAGAAGTTTTTAAGAAAAAAAAGGCTAAAACGGCTAATATTTACGTATTAAAGCTCGTAAAAATTCTTTTTATTTTTAATATTTTTAATATAACTTAAAGTTATTTTTATTTAAGCTAAATAAACTTACTCAATAAACTTATTAAACGAACTTATTAAACGAACTTATTAAATAAACTTATTAATTTATAAACTACTATTTTACTAAAAATACTTCTTAATAAATTAACCCTTCTTAAGCTAAGTACCCTTTTTAATTAACTTAATACCCTAATTATTATAATTAATATTCATATATTTTCCGTGGTTGTGAACTTTGTAGGAGGGAAAGTTAAAAAAAGGTGGAAGAAAATCATGAAAAATAGTCTAACGAGACAGTGGGGGTATCTACTAATACTGTGTATTAATACCGTGTAACCGATATTGAGAACCGCCCGAGCGATTAGCAGAGGTAGAATTAAAAACAAACAAATATTTATATATTTAAAAATAATATAATACTTTTTAATAATATAAAATCTAGCTAAGTAATAATATAAACGTTAATAATAACTAAGCTAATACGGATATTAAGATTTAATAAATTAATACTAAGCTAAAAATTATATTTTATAAAACTAATAATTGAAAAATAATAATAATTAAGAACTAAAAATATTACTTAAAAGTTTATAAATATATTAAAAAAAAGTATATTATGTAATATCTAGTTATTTACGTAAGCTAGTATTAAGAAGTATTATATATATTAAAGCTAATATAGCTCGCCCTCTAGATAGCTAAGTATAATAAAAGATTAAGAGCTATTAATAAAAGAAAATAATCGAGTTAATTAACTATTTTAATTAGTAATTAAGTATAGAGCGTAATATACCTAGTTTTCCTTAATATATAATATATATAGTGGTTTTTTTTTAGCTTTATAAACATAAAAGATCGACCTTAACGGGATTACGCTTTTAAAAAAATTATATAATACGATATACTTTCTAACTATATAATATACATATATACCCTAAGTACGTACTTAACGTAATATAATAATTTTAATACGAAAATTATTATTTAATTTAGGATAAGTAGGCTACTTACTTCGTTATATAATAGTATTAGTTAGAAAGGTTAATAATAGAGGTTAGCTATAATAATTAGCTATAATTTAGTTATAAAGGTTAAAAGTAGCCCTAACTATAGAGGTTTTAAATTTTAATAATAATATAGAGTTTTTTAAAAAGGGCTAAGAGGCTAATATTTATTACTCTTTGTATTAGAGCTTATAAAGATTTTTCTATTTTTATTATTTTTAATATTACCTAAAATTACTCTCTATTTAAATTAAATAAATCTACTAAATAAACTTATTAAATAAACTTATTAAACGAACCTGTTAATATATAAACTACTACTTCGATGAGAACCTACTCTGCTCTTAGTATATAGTTAGTAGCTAGCGGGTAATATATAATATATAGTACGGCCTTAGTAAATTACTCTATTAGGGATTATAATTAGTATAAATATATTTAAAAATATAATATAATATCTTTAAATAATATAAAATTTAATTAAATAATAATATAAATATTATTAATAACTAAGCTAAAATAAGTATTAAGATTTAATATATTAATATAGTAGTTTCTTTTTAGTTTTATAAGTATAAAAGATTGACCTTAACGGGATTACGCTTTTAAAGAAATTATATAATACGATATACTTTTTAATTATATAATATATATAATATACCCTAAGTACGCGTTTAATATAATATAGTAATTTTAATATGAAAACTACTATTTAATTTAGAATAAGTAGGCTACTTAGCTATTTATTAATAATAAGTTAAGTAATATATTTACGTAGTAATACTAGTTAAAAAGTTAATAATAGAAGTTAATTATAAAGGTTAGAAGTAGTTTTAATTATAGAGGTTCTAAACTTTAATAGTAATATAGAGGTTTTTTTAAAAAAGACTAAAAGGGCTAATATTTATTATTATTTATACTAGAGTTTATAAGAATTCTTATTATTTTTATTATTTTTAATATTACTTAAAGCTATTTTCTATTTAAACTAAATAAACTTATTAAATAAACCTATTAATATATAAACTATTACTTTAATAAAAACTTAAAAATACTTAACAATAAGTCTACCCTCTCAGACTTCTACCCTCTCAGACTAAGTACCCTTTTTAATAAACTTAACTCTATAGTTATTATAACTAATATAAATATATTTAGAAAATAATAAAATATTTTTAATAATATAACATTTAGTTAAGTAATATTATAAATATTATAAATAATTAGGCTAATATCAATATTAAAATTTAATACATTAATATTAGCTTAGTTATAATAATTATAATAAATAAGCTAAGAATATATAAAGTTAGGGTAATAAACTAGCGCTTTAAATAGGTTTTATAACCCCCTTTAAGTAATAATTATATTTATATAAAAACAAATTATATTAGATTTTATTATTTATATAAGCTAATATTACCCTTTAGGGTCGGCCCGCCTTATTAGGGGCTATCTTCGCCCTACGGGTAAACTAGTCTATAAGGGTTAATATTAAGTTTTTATTACGTATATTACTTAATAAACTTTATAATTAATAATAGCCGGCTATAGCTATTAATATAGCTTAAACTATTATTAACGATATAATATATTAATTACCTTCCAAACAGCCGAAAACTACTTTTTACTTTTAGTTTTTAATAACTCTAGATTTTTCTTTTAATCTTTCTAAACCTCTTATTTTATTATTATAATATTAGGGTATTAATTATATTTTAAAATTAATTAGGTATTTTGTTAAGGTTATATTATATAAGTTCGGCTAATAATAGTAATAGCTATAAGGGTATCTATATTTCGGATTTTTAAATCAATAATAACTAGTTTATATTCTTTTAGGCAATCTTTTATAGATTAGGATTATTAAGTATAATACTAATAGGATCGAACTACTAAGTATACCCTAAAGTATCCTTATAGGTTAACGAGTTATTAGTATTTTAGTATTTTAAGTATTTTTAAAATAAACGGTTCGATAATAATAACGATAATAATAGCAATAGTAATAGAAGCGTTTTTAATTTTAATAAAGGAAACGAGGTAAGAAATATATAGTATATAAGAATTAATATATACTAAATATTAATAAGGTTAATATTATTTTTAATAATAATAACGAGTATCTCTAATATTATTATTATAAGCTACTATTACCTAAAGAGTAATAAACTTAGCTAAATGAACGGTTTATAAAGTAGTAGCGTCGCGCCTAATATTATTATTAATTCGTAATTATAAATTTTATAAGAAGGAAAGTTTAAAAAGTAAAAAAATTATTAAAAATAGTTTAACGAGATAATAAGAGTATTTACTAATACTATATATTAATATATATAACCAATATCGAGAACTACCCAGTAGCTAGTAAAGGTAGAAATATAAAACAAAGTAAGCTAGTATTAAAAGGTTTTATATATATTAAAATAAGTAAAGCGTGCCCTATAAACAGGTAATAAAAAGTTAGGAGCTATTAATAAAAGAGAATAATAATTAAATTAGTTAATTATTTTATTTAATAGTCAAGTATAGAGCATAATATACCTAGCCTTCTTTAATATATAATATATAGTACGGCTCTAATAAATTATTTTATTAAGGGGCAGTATATAGTATATATATATATAATTTAAAATAACGTATATAATAAGTAAGTGGGCTAGATAAGCGAGTAGGCTACTAGCCGCTATAATACTACTTATATTATTATAATACATATCTCTTTATTAAAAACGATAATAATATATAATAAAAATACTTAATTAAACTTAGCGGTTTAAGTTATTTAAAAAGACTAAAACTTTAATATTCGGGCCGTAATAAATTTTATAATATTAACTACGTTACTTTAAGCTATAAATTAAAAAGAATGTTATTATAACGTAATAATATACTTAACTTATAGAATTTAATATTATTAAAAAAGAAGCTAATTAAGTATATTTTTAACCTAAACATTAGATCTTTTCTTCCGTTTTTATAATATTAAAATATAAATTAATTACTTACTAATCGTAACTTTGTATTAAAAAATAATAAGCTTCGAACTTTATAAAGTAATAACTATAATTATAAATACGTCGTTTTTATAAATATAATTATAAAGGGCTTAATATAAAAATCTAAATACGATAAATATATAATTCTCGCATAATAAATATAATTATAAAGTATAATATTATAAATTTAAACATTTATAACTTTAATAAAACTAGCTTTATAATAAACTAAATCTTAACTAATATAGTCGTAATTAATACCAAAAAGCGTTTAAATACAGAAATTAATATAAATAATTATAAATAAATTATAATTATTTAAGCTATTAGCTCCTAGGCTATAATATTTTACTATATATTATTATTATAAGCTAATATTACCTTTTATTTAAAATATAAAATCTAATTTCTTATATAACTAAATTATTATAATATTAAAAGATAAATAAATAATAAATAAAGAGGCCTAGATTAAACTCGGTATTTTAAATAGTATATAAAACTATATATAAAGGGTTAATATTGCTTTTTATTATTAACGGATATAAAAGTTATTATTTTACGGATTTTAAGCTTTATAAAAAAAATAATATTATAACCTTATATATACTAACTTATTTATTTTATTTATTTTAGCTCTTAGATATTAAATATTTTAAGCTTTTAAAAACGATATATAATTAAGAAATTAAGGATAAAATACGTTAGGGTAATATATATATTATCAAAAGGACTTTTTAGTATTTTATAGGGCTTTATATAAATAATTATAAAAAAATATTTATAAAGGATTTAGAAGGGTAAAGCTTATACTTTTAAGTATAAAAGTATATATTTAAAGCTTAATATAAAGTTATATACTCTAATATTTCTAAGATCCTCTTCATAATACCCTAATATAAACTTTTTAAATACTAAATAACTTAACCGAGGCGTTTTTATAATTATAACTTATTAAAAATAAAATTACCCGTTATTAAAATAGCTCCTTAACTTTAATTATTAAAATTATAGAGTATTTATTTAAGGGGCTTATAAGTTTATATATTAAATTGCCTTATTAAAATCTAAAAACTAGATTTTTAAAAAAAATAACTTATTTTTATTTAATTAATACTAAAGAGCTAAAAAAACCGTTTTAATAAAATAAAATTTTTATTATAATTAAGGAAAGGACTTTTATAAAAAGAGGCTATAACTTAAATAAAAAGAAAACGTATTAAAATAATAATTACTAACCGAGGACTAAGACGGGCTAATAATAATATAATATTTATAAAAATACTAATTATAATATATAAATATATTAATTTAATAAAAAAATATCTAAGGAAGAGGGCTCTAAATAGTTTAAATTGAATATATAAAGTAGTTATTAATATTTATACTTTTATATTATATAGTCGTAGTTAGGTAGCCCACTTGCTTATCTGGCCTACTCGCTTATTATATACGTTATATTATATAAATTAGTATTAATCCTAACCATAATAATAAGGGCCTCTAGCTATTATAATAATTTACTAGGAGCGATTATTAATAAAAGTATAGCGGACTTCTTATAGCTACCTACCCGCTTATTACTACTTTATTAATAACCTTTTACGGTTATAAACTACCAAGTTTTTAATTTTTTAAATAATAATTATAACATTACTAAACAATAAGTACTTTACTACTTAATTTCTAATAGTTATCTAAGACTTTATTTTTAACTAACTTAATCTAATACTAACGCCTTCCTCTCGTTCTAGCCCTATTCACTATTAATATAGTTTAGCCTTATCGCTATTAATCCGTATTTATAAACTTTATAAGAGAAAATTAAAAGGTTAAAGAAAATTAAAAAATAGTCTAATAAAATAGTAGGAGTATTTATTAATATTATATATTAATATTATATAATTAATATTAAACTTTAATAAAAGAAACGAGGTAATGAATATATAATATATGTGCGCGAATAAGAGTTAAAAGCGTATATTAGTAAGGTTAGTATTATTCTTAATAATAGTAATAAGGGTATCTTTAGTACTATATTATTATAAGCTATTATTACTTAGACGGGTTACGAACTTAGCTAGGTACGTAGGCTTATAGAATAGTAGTATCCCGTACTTAATATTATTATTAATCCGTAATTATAAACTTTATAAAAGAAAATTAAAAAAGTTAAAAAGATTATTAAAAATAATTTACTAAGATAGTAGGAGTATTTCGTAATATTATATATTGATATTATATAACTAATATTAAAACTGCCCAAGTAATTAGTAGAGGTAGAATTTAAAACTAAATAACTAATATTAAGAACTACTTAACTAATTAGTAGAGGTAAAATATACAAATAAATACTTTTTTAATAAAACTTAGTTATAAAAGCTAAAAACGGCCCTTAATTAGAGGTTTTAAACTTTAATAATAATATAAAATATTTTCCTAGAAAAGGCTAAAAAGTAATATTTATTACTTTTAAAACTCGTAAAGATTTTTATCCTTATTATCTTTAATATTATTATTTATAAGCTCTATTTAAACTAAATCAATTTATTAAATAAACTTATTAAACGAACTTACTTTATTAAAAATACTTATTTATAAGTCTACCTTTCTCGGTCTAGGTACCCTTAATTAGCTTAATACCCTAGTTATCGTACTTAATATAAATATACTTAAAAAGTAACATAATACTTTTAATAATATAAAATCTAGCTAAATAATAATATAAACACTATTAATAACTAAGTTAATACGGATATCAAAATTCAATATATTAATACTAATATAAAAATTATATTTTATAAACCTAGAAAAGTTTAATATAAGCTATATTATAAATATAAAGAATTATATAAGGGTTTTTAATTTTTATAAAAAGAGGATGTTATATAAAATTTAATTACTTATGTAGCTAATATTGCTTCTAGTTATTATAGTAATTTACTATAAGTAATTATTAATAAAAGCGTAGCCGTTTTTCATAACGGCCCGTCTGCTTATTATTATTTTATTAATAACTTTTTAAAGTTATATATTATAGCCGATTCTTTAACTTTTTAACTTTTGAAATAATAATTATATTATTACTAAATACTAGGTATTTTGCTACTTAACTTCTATTAATTTAAATTTTATTTTTAACTAACTTAATTTAGTAATAACGCCTTCTTCTTATTTATTATAATCCTTATAATAACCTTATTTATTATTAATATAGTTTAGCCTTAATAATAGTTACTCAACTACGTACGTTTTAATTATAATATTAAATACTTAGGGCCCTTATAGAGCGAGTAACTATTATTATAATATTAATAAAATAATATTATTATTAATAGCTTAGTTTTCAATTAAAGGAAAGACTTTTACTAGGTTTAATTTATTCAAATACGCTTTAAAGTACTTAATATAAATATTATTTATTTTTAAAATATTAAAGCAAATAATAAAAGGCCCGTTTTTTGAAAAGTATAAAAAATTAAAGTATTATTAAATAAGATATATTCTTAAGGATATAATAAAGATTAAGGTTAATAATAAGGCTATTTAAATATAAATAAGTTAATAAAATAATATTAAACTTAAGAGCTATAAATAGGTTTATTAAGTTATTAATTATAATTAAGTAGTAAAGTTATTTAACAATAAATAATTTAAGAATTTAAAAGTATAAAAAGGGATTTATTTACTATTTAATAGCCCAACGGATTTTTATATTTATTTTAAAAATATGAAGGTTTTCTAAAGTATATTAGTATATTAAGGTATTTAGTATTATATTTAAGGATATTTATAATACGTTAGTTATATTATAACTTAGTGTAATATAGGCTAGAAAGTTTAAAAGTTATAGTAGCCTAATTTTAAGTAGCTCTAACCTTAATAATATTATTATAATAGTAGTTATAACTAATTACTTTAGCGTACTATCTATAGCTAGCTAAGTAGATAACTTATTATCTACTTACCTAGGTATTACGCTATATAATTAATAAGTAATTAATAATATAATTAAATATATAGCCTATTTAGTTTTATTTTATTTTATATACTATATATATAAAAAGCTCACCTTATATAAGTATATCTCTATATAAACTTTCTTTTTAATAATATATATTAATATATACGTATCTCATTAAATCAAAAAGTAGAATAGTTCCCTTATAATATGCGCAAAGCTTTTATTAAAAAAGGTACCCCTATAGGACGTCTAGCCGCACTAATATTTATTAGTTATATTAGAGTTTATAAAGATTTTATTTTTATTACTTTTAATATTATTTATAAGCTCTATTTAAACTAAATAAACTTATTAAATAAATCTATTAAACGAACTTATTAATATATAAATTACTATTTTAATAAGAACTTATTTTATTAGAAATACCCCTCGATAGGTCCCCCCCTCTAGGGCTTAGTAAATTAAGACCCCTTAATACCTAACTATTATAACTAATATAAATATATTTAAAAAGTAATATAATACTTTTTAATAATATAAAATCTAACTAAATAATAATATAAATATTATAAATAGCCGGGTTAATACGGATATTAAGGTTTAATTTATTAATATTAATTTAAAAATTATATTTTATGAAGCTAGAAATCCTTTTAATATAGTTCATATTATAAATATAAGGACTATATAAGGGTTTTTTAATTATTAATAAATAAAATACGTAATATAAAATTAAGTTATTTATATAAGCTAGTATTAAGAAGTATTATATATATTAAAATAGGTATAACTTATTTTTAAACGGGTAGTAGAAGGTTAAGAGCTATGAATAAAAAGGAGATAATAGTAGAGTTAATTAACTACTTTAGTTAGTAGTTAGGTATAGAGCGTAATATACTTAGTTTTCTTTAATACGTAATATATAGTACGGCCTAGTAGATTGCTCTATTAGGGGAAAAGTTAGTTATAATATATAACTTGAAAAAGTTATTAATAAAGTAGTAATAAGTAAGTAGGCTACTATAAGAAAACAGCTATACTTTTATTAATAATCGCTCTTAATAAATTATTATAATAATTAAAAGCCTCATTACTAATTATATAAGCCTTTATATTATTTCTTAAATAATTAATAAAATACTAATTAATAAGAAAGAGGGTATATTAAGGCTATTATTATTATAAAGTTTAATACCCGCTATGTGTTATAGGATTTCGTATTAATCTACGTGCTATCGCTTCTCGCTTATCTAATCGCGCGCGCGCTTATATAATACTAATAGATTTCTAGATCTGCGGGCCCTAAATTAACCTAATACAGTTCTTTTTTCTTATTATATAATTACTATATACCTACGTCCGGGTAATAATACTTCTAAGCTAACTAGTTCGGCCTAATATAATATACTAACTATAATAATTAATTATATTACTAATTTAGTTACGTAATACGTTATATAGGTCTAGTATATAATATAAAATTTATAATATACGTATGTATAAAGTAATAGATTAATATTACTTAATTAACTATATATAGCCGCTACTTTCTAAATAATTACGAGGTACGTATTCCGTACTTATATAATTACTAGTTTTATAAATATAAAAAACGTTAATTACGGGTAAATTCGAACCGCTTTTTTTAAAATTAAGCTAAAAATTAGCTAAGACGCTTAGACTTACTAGACTTATACCACTAAGCTACGCAGCCAATACCCGCTATAAATATTTTTATTAATTATAATTTAATAATATAACTAAGTAAATATAATATAAAGCTCTATATTTTATGACTTATTAATACTAAATTACTCTTATTATAATATTATTATTTAATATTAAAATTCACTTAGTTTTTAGCTTTATTATAAGTACTTTATAAACTAATATAAACTACCTTATACTTATAAAATCCTTAAAATTCTAAAAATGTTGAAAAATTAGTCAATGAAATATAATATTTACTTATATTAATGATTTAAATAGCCACTAATATATTAATTTATCTTATTTATAAGATATATACTAACTTCTTTAAATTTTTAATAATATTTTAATATAAATTAAAAATCCTTATATTTTAATTAGTTCATACAAATAATTATATAACTAAAAAATTCAATTTAATCTTTATATTTATAAATAATATTTTATTATAGCTTATTATTGAATAATGTACTGCTAAATAACTTATTATTATTGAGTAAATAACTTAAATAGCCTTATAAAACTATAAACTAGCTCTATAGCTAATAAAAATAAGTATTTATTATAACTATTTAGTATTCAAATATTATATAAAAACGAATTAATAACAAAGCTATTATAAAAATTATTTAAAACTATATTATAATGAAAAAATAATTTTATATATTATAGATTTTATATTAATTTACGTACTATTACTTTTACTTATCTAATCGCGCGCACGCTTATATAATATTAGTAGACTTTTCTAAATCTACGGCCCTAAGTTAACTTGATATAGTTCTTTTTATTACGTAATTATGATATACTTATATCTAAGTAATAGCATTTTTAAGCTAACTAGTTCGGCCTAATATAATAAACTAACTACAATAACTAATTATATTATATAATTAATTTAGTATATAATATTATATAATTAATATATAATATAAATTTTATAATATGTATATATATATAGTAATAGATTAATACTACTTAATTAGTTATATAAAACTATTACTTTTTAAATAATTACGGGGTACGTATCCCGTATTTATATAATTATTAATTACGTAAGTATATAAGATATCAATTATGGGCGGATTTAAACTACTTTTTCTTAGAATCGAGCTACAAACTAGCCGAGATACTTAGACTCCCTAGGCTTATATTACTAAGCTACGTAGCTAAAAATGTTTTTATATTAACGAGATATAATGAACGTTATATTAAGTAATTACTAATATTTATAATACTAAGAAATCTTTCATTTACTTAATTAATTAATAAAAAGCCGTAATTAAAAATAGTTTTAGTAATTTTTTTAAAAATCAAAATTTACTAAAATCTCTTAATTATTATAATAAAAGTAAATTAATTTTCGAATTAAATTACTTTATATAAATAACTAAAGATATTCTAAGTACTTTAATAAAATATAAAGAGATTATGTTAATTATATTATTATAGGTTACGTAGGTTGAAAAAACTCTAGTAATTTAAATATTATAATTAGTCAAAAAAATAGAGTACTACCTGGATAGCTAAATAGTACTACTTAGATAATAAAATTTTAAATATAAGGGATTCCCTGAACTTTTTTTAAAAAAGAATATATTATAAAATTTAATTATTTACATAAGTTAATAATTATAAGTTTTATATATATCAAAATAGATATAGCTTGCTTTCTAAATAAATAATAAAAGTAAAGAACTATTTTAATTAATTTTGAAATATAAAGCGTAATATAGTTAGTTTTAATATATATATATAGTATAGCCCTAGCGGATTACTTTATTAGGGTAGCTTATTTATTATAATTAAGCTAATATTAATATACTAAATTCTAATACTTATATTAGGCCGGCTATTTATAATATTTATAATATTATTTAACTAAGTTTTATATTATTTAAAAAATACTTTATTACTTCTTAAATATACTTATATTAGTTCCCCCCGATAAAGTAATCCGCTAGGGCTATACTGTATATTATATATTAAAGAAAACTAAGTATATTACGCTCCGTACTTAATTACTAACTAAAATAGCTCTTAACTTTTTACTACGTAAAATCCTCCTAAGTTCTAGCTATTTATAGGGCGAGCTATACCCACTCTAACATATATAATACCTCTTACCACTAGCCTATATAGGCAGCTAGATCCTATATTATATACTCTTTTTTATTAAAAGTTAGGGGACCCCTTATATAATCCCTTATATTTATAATATAGCCCGTATTAGAGGGATTTCTAGCTTTATAAAATATAATTTTTAAACTAGCGTTAATATATTAAATTTTAATATCTATACTAGCCCGGTTATTTATAGTATTTATATTATTACCTAACTAAATTCTATATTATTAAAAAGTATTATATTACTTTTTAAATATACTTATTTGTTTTGTATTTCTACCTTTGCTGGCTGCTCGGGCGGTTCTCGATATCGGTTACACGGTATTAATACACAGTATCAGTGGATACCCCCACTGTCTCGTTAGACTATTTTTTATGGTTTTCTTCCACCTTTTTAACTTTCCCTCCTGCAAAGTTCACAACCACGGATTGACGGTTAAATATACTTATATTAATTATAATAGCTAGGGTATTAAGGGGGCCTAATTTACTAAGCCCTAGAGGGGGGGACTTATTAAGGGGTATTTTTAGAGAGTCCTAGCCCGCTAGCTACTAATTATATACTAAGAAAGTAGGTTCTTATTAAAGTAGTAGTTTATATATTAATAAGTTCGTTTAATAGGTTTATTTAGTAAGTTTATTTAGTAAATTTATTTAGATTAAATAGAGCTTTAGGTAATATTAAAAGTAATAAGAATAAAAAAAATCTTTACGAGCTTTAGTATAAAAAGTAATAAATATTAGCCCTTTTAGCCCTTTTTTTAAAAACTTTTACGTTACTATTAAAGTTTAGAACCTCTATAGTTAAAGAAGGCTGTTTTTAACTTTATAGCTAATTATTATAGCTAATTATTATAATTAACCTCTATTATTAACCTTTTAACTAGCGCTACCTGCTAAGTAACTTACTTATTTTAAATTAAATAGTAGTTTTGTATTAAAATTATTATATTACGTTAAGCACGTACTTAAGGTATATTATGCGTATTATATGATTAAAAATATACCGTATTATATAATTTCTTTTAAAACGTAATCTTATTAAAGTCGATCTTTTGCGCTTATAAAGCTAAAAACTATTATATACTTATATTAGTTATAATAATTATAATATTAAACTAGCTAAGGCTACTTAACTTAAAAGAGGTAGACTTATTAATAAGTATTTTAAGTCCTTATTAAAGTAATATTTTAACTAGCTCACCTTATAGTTAGTGATTTAATTACTTATTTAAGTAATAATTTATATATTAATACGTTTATTTAATAAGTTTATTACATAAGTTTATTTACTTTAAATAAGGCTTATAAGTAATATAAAAAATAATAAAAAAAAAAATCTTTATTGTTGTTTTTATTTTATTTTATATACTACGTACATAAAAAAGCTCACCTTATATAAATATATATTTATATATTATTTCTTTCTAGTAATATATAAAAATCTTTTATTATTCTACTTTTATTAGCTACTCAGGCGATTCTTAAAATTGAAAATATAGTACTAATATATTATATTAATAAATACTCTTACTATTTTATTAGATTTTTCTTTTACCTTTTGTTTTATTTTTCCTCTTATAACGTTTATAATTATAAATTAATAATAATATTAAGTCCGGGACGCTATTATTTTATAAACTTATTACGTACTAAGCTAAGTTCGTAGCTTATTTGAATAATAGTAGCTTATAATAATATAGTACTAGAAATACCCTCGTTATATTATTGAACATAATATTAATTTTATTAATATTTAGTATATATTAATGTATATTTATATTATATATTGATTATTTTATTTTTATTCTTACTATTATTATTACTATTAGACTATTTATTTACTTAAAATTACTTAAAATACTTACATACTAACTTATTAATTTCTAAAGTTATTTTAAAAGTATATTTAGTAATTTAATTTTTCGGTCTCGATTTATTAGAAAATTATTTAAAAAGTATAAACTCGTTATTATTATTTTGGAAATCTAAAACGAAAATACATTAATAAGTATCGCTATTATTAATACTAAACTTATATAATATTAATATAGCCCTAAAATACTTAATTAATTTTATAATATAATTAACACTTTAGTAGTATAATAATAAAATATTAAGTTTCAAAAAATTAAGAAAAAATAATTATTAAATAAAATAGAAACTAAAAGTAGTTTTTAGTTATTTAAAAAGTAATTAATATATTATATTATTAATAATAATTAGACTTATCTTAATCTTAATTACTATAGCTAGCTATTATTAATAATAAAGTTTCTTAAGTACATAATAAAACTTAATATTAACCCTAATAAAACTAGCTTATTTATTTAGTTTCATTTTATTTTATATATATATGTAAAAAGCTCACCTTATATAAGTTTATCTCTATATAGTTTTCTTTTATAATATATATTAATATATACGTATCTTATTAAATTAAAAGTATAATAATACTTTATAATATGCATAGAGCTTTTATTAAAAAGGTATCCCTATAGGACGTTTAGCCATATTACTAACTACTTATTAATTATATAGCGTAATACCTAAGTAAGTAAACGGTAAGTTATTTATTTAGTTATAATAATAATACTGTTAAGGTCGGAGCTACTTAAGGTTATATTACTATAGTTTTAAATCTTTTAGCCCGTATTATACTAAAAGAACTTTAATACTCGAAGTAAATATAAGAGATTTATTAAATTATTAAATAATAAGTAAATCCTTTTTATATCTTTTATATCCTCTTATATTATTAAGGTTTTAAATCCTTAAATAGTTTATTTTAAATAATTTTAATTATAAATAATATATATTATAATATAAATAACTTTATTTAACTTAATAAGCTTAGTTTTATTTATTAAGTTTTATACTAAATCTAACTTATTATTATTTAAGTAAAAGGTTATTATTTTAGGCATATTATAAGCTCAAGGGCGCTTTATATTTAATAATACCTATTTTTATTTTTATACGTTTTAAAAAAATAGGCCTTTTATTATTTATTATAAATATTATAAAATTAAAAGTTATAATATTATATTCTTTAAAATATTTCTAAATATATTATTACTAAGTACGAACTTTATTTAGATTAAGGGCTAGTTTATTAATAATAATATCGTTTTTTTTATTAATATTATAATAATAGCTACTTATTTTATAAGGGCCCTTAGTATTTAATAAACTAGTATGTGGTACGTAGTTAAGCTATTGTTATGATTATTATTAAGGCTAAACTATATTAATAGTAAATAGGGGAGTAAAAAGAAGGCGTTATTACTAAATCGGGTTGGTTAGAAGTAAAGTAGCTACGTTACTTAGAATAAACGACTACTAGAAGTCGAGTAATAAAGTACTTAGTACTTAGTAATAATATAATTATTATTTAAAAAGTTAAAAAGTCGGTTATTATTAGTATTTGTTTTTTGTTCTACCTCTGCTACTCGCTCGGGCGGTTCTCGATATCGGTTATATAGTATTAATATACAGTATTAGTGGATACCCCTACTGTCTCGTTAGACTAATTTTTATAATTTTCTTCCACCTTTTTAACTTTCCCTCCTATAAAGTTCACAACTACGGGTTATTATTAGTATATAACCCTAAAAAGTTATTTGTTTGTTTTTTGTTCTACCTCTGCTACTCGCTCGGGCGGTTCTCGATATCGGTTATACGGTATTAATATATAGTATTAGTAGATACCCTTACTATCTCGTTAGACTATTTTTTATGATTTTCTTCTACCTTTTTAACTTTCCCTCCTACAAAGTTCATAACTACGGATTAACGGCCTAAAAAGTTATTAGTAAAGTAATAATAAGCGGGCGGGCTATTATAAGAAGACGGCTACGCTTTTACTAGTAATTACTCCCAGTAAATTACTATAATAGCTAAAGGCCTTTTTAATTTTATAAAATATAATTTTTAAATTAATCTTAATATATTAGATCTTAACGTTCGTATTAGCCTAGTTATTTATAGCGTTTATATTATTATCTGATTAGATTTTATATTATTAAAAAGTCTTATATTACTTTTAAATATATTTATATTAGTTATAATAATTAAAGCGTTGAGGGCTAAAGAATTTATTAAGCTCTAGAGAGGGATTTATTAAGGGGTATTTTTAATAAAATGAGTTCTTATCAAGTAATAATTTATATATTAATAAGTTTATTTAATAAGTTTATTTAATAAATTTATTTAGTTTAAATAGAGCTTTAAGTAATATTAAAAATAATAATAATAAAAAACTTTTACGAGTTATAGTATAATAAAGTAATAAATATTAGCTTTTTAGCCCTTTTTTAAAAAAACCTTTATATTATTATTAAAGTTTAAAACCATAAAGGGCCGCTTTTAACTTTTATAACTAACTTTTATTAACTTTCTTAACTAGTATAATTATTACGACCTAATATATATAACTAAGACTAGGGCCTGCCCTATAGGCCTATAACGGCTGTGATATATTATATATATAGGGATATTAATATAAAAGCTACTTAATAAAATAAAAAACTATAAATAAGTTATATAATAATAAAAACCGATAAATAACAAGTAGTTTATAAATAAGACTAATAAAATAAAAGCGGTCTACTTTTATAACACTAATATTATAATATTAATTTTAATTATAAAAGAATTATTTAAATAATATATAGGATTTATATATAAGATAAACTCGAGTTAACTTCGAGGATAGGTTTTTATAACTTTTTAATAATTAATTTAATATTAAATCTTATAATTATTTTTATTTATCTTTATTAAGAACTTCTTTAATAAAATTATAATCAGTTATTAAACCTTTATTTATTTTCTAATTTATAAATATAGTTTTAAAAAACTATTTATAATTATAATATTATTATTAATTCTATAGCCTTAATATTTATTAATATACTTTATTATAACTAGCTAGTTATAATATTTTAATTATTTTTACTTAATAAGTTAACCCTATAAAGCTTATTAATAATAAAGAACGATAATATCTTTTAATAGTACTTTACTTACTTTTTTATAAAAGAAGTAATTTAAAAACCTAGTTAATAAATTAGTTATTATTAATAATAATATATTTAATATTTTTATAATTTTAAGAAAGATACCGTTTTAATAAAAACCTATATTCAAATAAAAATATATTATTAAAAAGAGTACTAAATATAATAAAGAGCTGCTGGTTAAGCTTTTTAATAATATTATATATTTAGCTTAGATTTAAAAAAAGTAGTAAAATATTATTATTATATAGAATATAATAAATGAAGTTATAATAGCTTTAAATTTTTCTAAAAACTAATAGTTTAAGTTAGAGGTTAGAACCCTTAGAGCTATTATTAGGATTATTAAAATTTTAATAAATAGTAAAGAGAAGCTTAAATCTAACTCCTTTATTACTTTTAATATTATTAATAAATATTTTAAGGGTTTTAATTTAGATTAAAACTTATTAAACTTTTATATTATAAACTTTTATACTAAAACTACGTAAGTTATTTACGTAATAACCTTTTTAAAAAAACGACCTTTAGAATAGTTTAAACTTTTTAAAAGATTTTTATAATAATAGTTATTTAAAGAACTATAAGAACGAGATTATTATAATTTTTATTAATATAATAAAATTTTAAAATACTTTATAATTTCTTTTAAAACCTAAATAAGGTCTAATAAATTAAAAACAATTTAAAGAATTTTAAATAAATTAAATTTATTTTTATTATATAGCTAAATTTAAAAAGTTTTCAATAAAATTAGACGTTATTAAGTAAATACGAATATTTAATTTTTATAAAGAATTAAAGGACGAAATTAAGAACGAAATATATAAACTTAATACTTTAAAAGAATTCTTAACTTATATTAAACTTAATATTAAGTTTTATAAGTAATATAAAAAAGAACTGATAGTTATAAGCTAATATAAATAAATAATATTAATCTTAATTTTTAAAATAAAAAAGTTCTATAAAACTATTATTAATAATAAAGACCGATATTTTATAAATAGTATAATAAACTTATAGATCTTAAACTATAAATTAAAAACTACTTAAAAAGACCTTAAATATTATAGTTATAATAAACTAAGATATATAATATAAGATTATTAATAACTTAAATAAATTTAAAATAAATTTAAATTTATTAATATAGTTATTAAAGTTATATTAGAAATTAAAACCAAAACTAATATAAACTATTATTATAAATCGGATATTTTAATAATAATTTACTATATTTACTAAAATAATAAAAAATAAGTAAATTAGTACCCTAAAGAACTAAAATAACTTATTATAATAAGAATTAATACTAAAATGACTAATACTAAAACCTTAGTAATGAACTAACGAATTCTTAATACTAAGGTTATTTATAAAATTAATAAATAGCTTAATAAAACTATTATTAATAAGTAAATCCTAGTAAAATTATTATTATATATATTACTCTTTCTCTTTAGGGTCGGCCCGCCTTATTAGGGGCTAATTTTACCCTTATAAGTAAGCTAGTTTTATTAAAGTTAATATCGAGTTTTTATTATAAATATTATTTAATAAACTTTATAATTAATAATAGCTAGCCGTAGCTATTAATATTAATTAAACTTAAAATACTAGCGAATATATTAAATTATATTAATTACTTTTTAAATAACTAGAAACTACCCTTAAATTTATTTTTTTAAATTCTTTAACTCT
This sequence comes from Colletotrichum scovillei, assembly GCF_011075155.1. Classification (NCBI taxonomy): domain Eukaryota; kingdom Fungi; phylum Ascomycota; class Sordariomycetes; order Glomerellales; family Glomerellaceae; genus Colletotrichum; species Colletotrichum scovillei. The sequence goes on from NW_023336259.1 coordinate 3,194,330, forward strand.
TTTAAATAACTATTCCTTAGCCTAAGCTTAGTTATATAATTCCTTAACTATACTAAGAAATCGATTTCTGTTTTAATATTAATATTAATATTAAAGCTTTTTATAAAATTAATACTCTAATAATGATAATACTAATTTTTTTTTAATTATTATAAGTTTTTTTAAATCTAGTTATTTAAGGCGTACTTATAGATTTCTTTTTTAAAAATAATATTAATTAATATTATAATTTTAAAATTAAATTTCTTATTATAAAGGTAGTGCTATAGGTTAATAGTGACTTATTTTAGTATTTTAATTATTAATTATATATATTTAAAAGGAATTAGTAGCGATAACTTATAACAGTTTTAATATTAGCAAAGGAAATAAAATAACGAATATATAGTATATATATATATGAGTAAGAGTTAGAAGTATATATTAATAAAGTTAATATTATTATTAATAACGGTAATAAGGGTATTTCTAGTATTATTAAATACTACTATAAGCTATTATTATTTAAAAAGCTATGAACTTAGCTAAATATATATATATATATATATATATATATATATATATTTTTTATATACTACGTACATAAAAAGCTCACCCTATATAAGTATATGTCTATATATAGTTTCCTTTTAATAATATATATTAGTATATACGTATCTTATTAAATTAAAAAGTATAATAGTACCCTATAATATGCGCAAAGCTTTTACTAAAAAAGGCACTTACGTCTAGCTATACTACTAACTACCTATTAGTTACGTAGCATAATACCCGGGCGGGTAAACGGCTTATAAAAATCGTTTACTTAGTTATAGCGGCAATACTATTAAGGTTAGAGCTACTTAAAATTATACTACTATAGTTTTTAAACCTTCTAGCCCCCGTCACACTAGACTACTTACTCACGGTATAACTAATATACTATAGATATCTTTAAACGTAATACTAGATACCCCGACATACTAACATACCTTATAGAACCCTAATACCCTCGAGGTAAACATAAGAGATCTATTAACTAAGCTATTAAATAGTAAGTAAATCCTTTCTTTTATATCCTCAAGTCCTTAAATTATAATAACTCTACTACTTAATATTACGAGCGACGTATATATAATAAATAACTTAATAAACCTATTTATAGTTCTTAGGTTTAATATTATTACCCTAACTTACTTATACTTAAATAGCTTTATTATTAACCTTAACTTTTATTATATTCTTAAGAGCGTATTTTATTTAATAATACCCTATTTCCTTTTATACCCCTAAAGAGACGGGCCTTTTATTATTTACCTTAATTATATTAAAAATAAATAGTATTTATATTAAGTATTTTAAAGCGTATTTAAATAAGTTAAAATTAATAAAGGTTTTTATTTTAATTAGAAGCTAGGTTATTAATAACGATATTATTTTTTATTAATATTATAATAATAGCTACCCGCTTTATAAGGGCCCTAAGTATTTACTATTAAACTAGTATATAGTACGTAGTCGAGCTATTATAGTTATTATCGAGGCTAAACTATACTAATAATAAATAGGGCTAGAACGAAAGGTAAGTATTATTATTAGATCAGGTTAGTTAGAAATAAAGTATAAAATAGTAATATAATATACTAGATAATAATAGCTCGTTAGCTTAGAGTAGAGGGTACTAACGGGACTACTAGAAGTTAAGTAATAAAGTATTTAGTACTTAGTAATAATATAATTATTATTTAAAAAGTTAAAAAGTTAGTAATATATAACCCTAAAAAGTTATTAATAAAGTAGTAATAGGCGGGCGGGCCGTTATAAAAAAATAGCTACACTTTTATTAATAATTACTCCTAGTAAATTATTATAATAGCTAAAGGCCTAGCTAAATATATAAGCTTATAAAGTAATAGTATTAAGTACTTAATATTATCCGTGGTTATGAACTTTGCAGGAGGCAAAGTTTAAAAAAAAGGTAGAAAAAAATCATAAAAAATAGTCTAACGAGATAGTAGGAGTATTTACTAATACTATATATTAATACTATATAACCGATATCGAGAACCGCCCGAGCAGCTAGTAAAGGTAGAAGTATAAAACAAATACTTAATATTATTATTAATCTATAATTATAAACTTTATAAAAAAAGTTAAAAAGTAAAAGAAAATTATAAAAATAGTCTAATAAAATAATAGGGTATCTACTAATACTATATATTAATATTATATAATTAATATTAAAACCGCTTAAGTAATCAATAAAAATAAAATAAAAATATAAATATATTACTCCTTATAATAAATAAAAATAGATTTTAAATATTAAAATGAAATTACTAAGTTAGATATTAAAAATCGGATAAAGACCTTATTTTAAAACGAGGTATTTAAGAATAAAATTTAGAATAGCTTATAAATTAAGAATTACTTTATAATTTAAATAAACTGTAATATTACTTAATAACGTACTTAAATAGAGGTTATTAGTGGGAATATATTTTATATAAATAATATTAATTTTCTAAAAAAGCTAAAAAAAGTAATTTAAGTAAAAGATATATATTTTTTTAATCCTCTTTAATAATATAAACTATTATAAAGAAAATAAGGAAATATTATTTATAAATAAGGACGACTCCTTATTAATATTTAATTATTTTTAATATAATAAGGTTTTTAAATAGAGTATTTAATTAATAATTATAATTATTATTCTTATTAAAAATACGCTAATTAGTACTATTTAAATTTTTCAAAATAGAACTATTTTTAAAGTTTAGTTTGAAATAGAGCTCTCGTATTAAATTACGAATACTTTAAGCAGAAATAAAATTATAACTTTTTTAAACCTAAATTACTTAATAAAATATTTTAATAATATTAAAAATTTAGAAGTATATTAAATAAACTAATATAAGATTTATTTATTTATTTATTCTACCTCTATTAGTTACTCAGGCAGTTCTTAATATTAGTTATATAGTATTAATATATAATATTAGTAAATACTCCTACTATCTTGTTAAACTATTTTTTAATTTTTTTACCTATTTAGCTTTCCTTTTATAAAGTTTATAATTATAAATTAATAATAATATTAAGCGCTTAATATTACTACCTTATAAGCCTGCTATATACCTAGTTAAGTTCGCAGCCTTTCTAAGTAATAGTAGCTTATAATAATATTTAGTAATACTAGAGATACCCTCGTTGCTATTATTAATAATAATACTAACCTTACTAATATACGCTTCTAACTCCTACTCGCATATATATATACTATATATTTATTATTTTATTTCCTTTATTAATATTAAAAACCGCTACTATAAGCTATTATTACTAATTCCTCTACTTAAATATATATAATTAATAATTAAAATACTAAGATAAGCTATTATTAACCTATAGTACTACCTTTATAATAAGAGGTTTAACCTAAGGCTATAATACTAATTAATATTACGTTTTAAAAAAGAAATCTATAAATATAGCCTTAAATAACTAAATTTAAAAAACCTATAATAGTTAAAAAAAGTAGATCGGTATTATTATTATTAAAGTATTAGTTAAAGTATTAGTTTTATAAAAAGCTTCGATATTAATATTAATATTAAAATATAAATCGATTTTTAATACGGTTAAGGAATTATATAGCTAAGCTTAAGCTAAAAATAATTATTTAAAAAGTTAGAAAATCTATAAAGGGATGAATTTAAGGAGTAGTTTTTAGCTATTTAAAAATAATTAGTATAGTTCGATATATTCGTTAGTATCTTAAGTTTAGTTAGTATTAGTAGCTATGGCTAGCTATTATTAGTTATAAAGTTTATTATATACGTAATAGAAACTTAATATTAACCTTAATAAGACTAGCTTACTTATAGGGCGAAGATAGCCCCTAATAAGGCGGGCCGACCCTAAAGGGAATATAAGATTTATTTAATACTTAAAACTTACAAATAGCTACTTTAAAAAAATAAATATAAAAAGAATAATTAAAAATTAGCTCGTTTTAAAGAAATTAAAATAACTTTGTTATAAATTTAAGCGCTTATTTATATAATAAATATATTTTAAATACTTAGTTTAATATTAAGGTACTATAAGTTTCTAAATTATTATTTTACCTATCCCGAATTAAATAGCGGTTTTCGTATCGAAATTACTATATTGCGTTAAGCGCATGCTTAGGGCATATTGTGCGTATTATATAATTAAAAAGTATACTATATTATATAATTTCTTTTAAAAGCGTAATCCCATTAATATCGATCTTTTACGCTTATAAAGCCGAAAAAACCACTATATAAATTATTATTTTTAAAAAAGAACTTAATAAGGATAAAAGAATAATATTTAAAATATAATTAATATATTATACTTATTTATTAAAGAATAAAAACGGATTAATAAATTATTAAAAATTAAAAACGCTAATTAAATAAAAATAATAAAAGCGAAATTATAATTAAGGTTCTTTATTATAGCTTATATATTAAGTTTAGAATATTTTATAATAATTATTAATATTTAAAGATAATAAATATATATTATAGTTAATAATAGTATATAAAAGGATTATAAAAAATATAGTATTAAATAAAAATAAAAACGAATTATACTTATTTTATAGCCTCTAGCTATTATAATAATTTACTAAGAATAATTACTAATAAAAGCATAGCCGTTTTCTTATAGTAGCCCGCCCGCCTATTATTACTTTACTAATAACTTTTAAAATTATATACTATAACCGACTTTTTAACTTTTTAATTTTCTAAATAATAATTATATTATTATTAAGTACTAAGTACTTTATTACTTAACTTCTAATAGTTATTTTAAACTTTACTTTTAACTAACCTGATTTAATAATAACGCCTTCTTTTATTTTAGCCTATTTATTATTAGTATAGTTTAGCTTTAATAATATAATAACTTAACTATATACTATATACTAGTTCGTTAAATACTAAGGGCCTTATAAAATAAATAGCCGTTATTATAATATTAATAAAAGTAATATTATTATTAATAAACTAACCCTTAATCTAAATAAAGTTCGTACTTAATAATAACGTATTTAAAAATATTTTAAAAATATAATATTATAATTATTTAATTTTAATATATTTATAATAAATAATAAAAGGGCCTGTTTTTAAAAAGTATAAAAATAAGAAATAGAGCGTTATTAAATATGAGGTACCCTAAGCATAATAAAAGCTTTATAATAACCTTTTTTAAATAATAATAAGTTAGATTTAGGGTATAAAACCTAATTAATAAAGCTAGGCTTATCGGGTTAAGTAAAGTAATTTATATTATAATTAGAGTTATTATAATAAAAGTAAACGATTTAAGGATTTAAGGACTTAAAAATATAAAAAATATAAAAGATATAAAAGAATATAGAAAAGGGATCTATTTATTATTTAATAGCTTAATAAATCTCTTATATTTACTTTAAGGGTATTAGGGTTTTACAAGTAAGGATATTTATAATATATTAATTATACTATAAATAATCCCCTTAATAGAGTAATCTACCAGGGCCGTATTATATATTACGTATTAAAGAAAACTAAGTATATTACGCTCCGTACCTAATTACTAACTAAAATAGCTCTTAATTTTTACTACTTATCTATAGGGCAAGCTATACTTATTTTAATATATATAATACCTCTTAGTACTAGTTTATATAAGTAATTAGATTTTATATTACGTACTCTTTATTAAAAGTTAGGGACCCTTATATAATCCTTTATATTTATAATATAGCTTATATTAAAAAGATTTTTAGCTCTATAAAATATAATTTTTAAGTTAGTACTAAGATATTAAATCTTAATATCCGTATTAGCCCGGTTATTTATAATATTTATATTATTACTTAATTAGATTCCGTATTATTAAAAGTACTATACTATTTTTTAAATATATTTATATTAATTATAATAATTAGGGTATCGAGGGGGCCTAAGAATTTATTAAGCCCTAGAGGGGGGGACTTATTAAGGGGTATTTTTAGAATAGTAGTTTATATATTAATAAATTCGTTTAACAAGTTTATTTAGTAAGTTTATTTAGTAAACTTATTTAGTAAATTTATTTAGTTTAAATAGAAAGTAGTTTTAAATAATATTAAAAATAATAAAAATAAAAAGAGTTTTTATAAACTCTAATATAATAAAAAAGAATAAATATTAGCCTTTTTAGCCTTTTTCTAAAACCTCTATATTACTATTAAAATTTAGAACCTTTATAATTAAAAAACCTCTAACCTTTATAGCCGATTATTATAACTAACTATTATAACTAACCTCTATTATTAACCTTTTTAACTAGCGCCGCTATTAAAGTAAATAGCTTACTTATTCTAAATTAAATAATAGTTTTTATATCGAAATTATTATATTACGTTAAGCGTATACTTAGGTATATTATATATATTATATAATTAAAAATATACTATATTATATAATTTTTTTATAAAGGTAATCCTATTAAGGTCGATTTTTACGCTTATAAAGCTAAAAAAACTACTGTATACTATAAGTAATTTAGCGTTTAGCGTAATATAGGTTAAAAAGTTTAAAATTATAATAGCATAACCTTAGGCGGCTCTAATTTTAATAGTATTATTATATATTATTTATAGCTATAATAACTGAGTAAATGATTTTTATAGGCCTACTTATTTAGGTATTATACTATATAACTTTTAGGATAGGTAACTAGTAGTACGGCTAGACGTATAGCTTATAGGGTACCTTTTTTAATAAAAGCTTTATACGTATTATAGGTACTATTATACTTTTAACTTAACGAGATACGTATATACTAATATATACTATTAAAAAGAAACTATATATAGAGATATACTTATATAGGTGTTTTTTACGTACGTAGTATATAAAACAAAATAAAAATAAAATATTTATTTTATAATTTCGAGGAAGTTATTTTAATATAATAGAGGATATATATTTTAAAGAATTATGTATTTTTATACGAATATTCATAATTATTCAAAAAGATTACTTATAATATAATAAAAATAAGGAATAAATATAATATAATTTTAAGAATTATATAATTACGTAAGTATAATTTATAAATAGATTAGAGAATAAGCTATTTTTAATAAATAAATTTAATTATTAAACGATTTTATAAAAAGATTTAAATAAATCTTATATAATATTTAAAATATAAAAGAACGAAATAAATACCTAGTTTATATTAAAAACAAAAGAGCTAAATAAGCGCTCGTATTAATAATAAATATTTAAGAATTAAATTTATTTTAAATCATATTTAAAAAGTATTAGAAATATATAAAGCTATTTATTATAAAAAAATAAGACTTTTAAAATATAATAATTAAGATATAAAAATAGAACTTAAAAAAGAAAATAATTATAATTCTATTTATTATACGCTTTTAATTAATAAAAATAATAAGAACTTAACGATTATTTTAAGAAAATACTTATTAAAAATATATATTAAACCCTTTAATTTATTAATTAAAGTATTAATATTCTTTATATTAAAGAAAGAATAAAAATTATAATTAATAATGAATTATTAAGAACTTAACTCGATTATTAAAAAGAATTATTATTTTTTATTTCTTATTATTAAAATCAAAAACTATTATATAGAGTTAATTAATTTATTATAATAGATTTTAAAATAATATTTAATTAAATTAAAAATAAAAAAAAATAAATACCCGTTAATCCGTGGTTATAAATTTTAGGAGAGAAAATTAAAAAGGTAAAAAGAAATTATAAAAATAGTCTAACGAAATAGTGGGGTATTTACTAGTACTATGTATTAATACCGTATAACCATATTAAGAACCGCCTAAGTAATTGTAGAAGTAGAATTAAAAATAAAAATAAATAAATAAAAATTACGTTTTAAATAAAAAGGACCTTTTAAATACTTCGTAATATTTTTTTAAACTTATTAACGTACTTATTATTTTTTAAATAATATTTAATTATATATTTAGTATATTAATATTTTTATTATTATATATATTAATAATATTCTTATTTTCTTATTGAATTTAGAAATATATAAGAAGTATATTTATATAGTATTTTAAAAACTCTAAGATACGAACTCGTTATTAATCTTAAAATAAACTAGTTTATATTATTAAGAACTTATATAAACTATAACTCCTTAATTATTTTATATTTATAAGTATTTAATATAGATTTTAAAATATTAGATTTATTTACTTCTTATATTCCCTAATAAAAAGTCTTAGCTTAATACTTATATATTAGTTTTTAAGTTTTTAAATATAGGATAGATAATTAATAATAGTAATTATTAATAATCAAAGACGAGCTAATTCTTTATAAAGCTTTAAAACCTCCTATTTTCTTTTTTTTTTATTCTTTTTATTGTATTAAGTTTTTAAATTATAAAAAAATTAAAAACTATAAATAAGGAAAAAGAACGAATTTATAAGTCGAAATTATTTATATTTTATTATAAAGCTTTTTATTTTAATATAGGTTTAATAATAAAAGAACTTTTACTAAATTAATACGAAATTTTAATACGGAAATAACGAGTATAAAATATATTAATAATTACTAAACGAGCTTTAATAAATTTCAAAACGTAAAGCGGTTATAATTTTTATTTTTATTTTTTTAAATTTCTTTTTAAATTTAATTTTTTATTTATTTTTAATTCTACCTCTACTAATCGCTCAGCCGTTCTCAATATTAGTTATATAGTATTAATATATAGTATCAGTAGATACTCCTACTATCTCAGTAGACTTTAATTTTTCTATATAACTTAATATAGTATTAATATTATAAATAATAAATAAGGCCTCTAGCTATTATAATAATTTATTAAGAATAATTATTAATAAAACGTAGCCGTTTTCTTATAATAGCCCGCCCGTCTATTACTACTTTATTAATAAATTTTTAGGGTTATATATTATAAATAACTTTTAACTTTTTAATTTTTTAACTTTTAAACTTTTAAATAATAATTATATTACTAAACTAAGTACTAAGTACTTTATTACTTAACTTTTAATAATTATCTTTATTAATACCCTTTACCCTAGGTTAACGAGCCGTTATTATTTAATATATTATATTACTATTTTATTAAACTTTATTTTTAACTAACCTAATTTAATAATAACGCCTTCCTCTCGTTCTCTTATTTACTATTAGTATAGTTTAGCTTTAATAATACTTAACTACGTACTACGTACTAGTTTATTAAATACCTAGGCCCTTATAAAATAAATAACTATTATTATAATATTATAAAAATAATAATATTATTATTAATAACCTAACTTCTACTTAAAATAAAAACCTCTATTAATTTTAATTTATTTAAATATACTTTAAAATACTTAATATAAATGTTATTTATTTTAATATAATTAAAATAAATAATAAAAGCGTTTTTTTAAAAATTATAAAGGAAATAGGGCGTTATTAAATAAAACGCGCCCTAAAAAAATATAATAAAATTGAAATTAATAATAAGGCTATTTAAATATAAATAAGCTAGGAATAATATTAAACTTAAGAGCTATAAATAAGTTTATTAAGTTATTTATTATATATATTACTTATATTTACTAAGATAGTGGGAGTATCTACTGATATTATGTATTAATACTGTGTAACCGATATTAAGAACCGCTCGAGCGATTCGTAGAAGTAGAATACTAAATAAATATATTACTTATAATATTAATTAGTAGAGTTATTATAATTCGAGGACTTAAAAATATAAAAAAGGGATTTATTTACTATTTAATAGCTCAATAGATTTTTTATATTTACCTGAGGGTATTAGGGTTCTATAAATAAGAATATTTATAATACGTTAATTATATTATAATTTAATATATAATACAAGTTTAAAAACTATAATAATATATAACTTTAAGTAATTTTAACTTTAATAATATGATTATTATAACTAAATTAACGACTTTGTAAGCCGTTTATTTACCTAAGTATTATATCATATAATTTTTAAAATAAGTAGCTAGTAATTATTACGACCTAATACGCATAATAAGGCTAGGGCATACCTATAAGACCTATAATAGCTATTATACTATATATATAAAAATATAAACTTAGAATAACTCCTCTTAGGATAAAAACTATAAATAAGTTATATAATTATAATTATGTAATAAAATAAAGAACGAATATTTATAAAATAAATAAAATAAATAATTATATATAAATGAAATAAATAACTATTTAATAAACGGTTAGGTAATTATAAATAACGGTATTATAAAGGATATATTTAAAAACAAAACTTATATATAATATAAACTTAAGCTAGCTTAAGATAAACTTTATAATTTTTTAATAATTAACTTAATATTAAATTTTACGATCGCTTTTAGTTATTTTTATTAAAACCCTTTTAATAAAATTATAATTAATTACTAAAACCTTACTTATTTTACAACCTATAAATAAATATAGCTTTAAGGAAGCTATTTATAATTATAATATTATTTATTTAGTTATTATAGCTTTAATTTCTGCTAATCTACTTATTATAACTAACTAGCCGTAATAATAATATAGTTAGATATATAAGAATTTTTTAATAAAGCTCTATACGTATTATAGATTATTATACTTTTAATTTAATAAAATACGTATATACTAATATATACTATTTAAAAAACTATATTTAGAGATATATTTATATAGGGTGAGCTTTTTACGTATATAGTATATAAAATAAAATAAAACTAAAAATAACACTAAATAAATAATAAATAAAGAAATAACTTAATTAGCCCTAACTTAGGCTATAAATATTTATTTATAAGTTTATAAAACTAGATTTTTCTTTTAAAAAAGACCTAATATTACGACTTAATATATATAATTAAAACTAAGGCCTACCCTATAAGCCTATAATAGCTACTATATATTATATATATACGGGGATATTAAATTTATAATTACGATATTATTATTCGCTTCATAGCCTAACTTCTTAATATACCTTATTACGACTAGCTAGCCGTAATAATTATTATATAAATATATTACTTAATTTATTATTAATAAATAGTTAAAGTAAGTAGCTTACTTATCCCGAATTAAATAGTAGTTTTTATATTAAAATTATTATATTATATTAAGCGTATACTTAGGGTATATTATACGTATTATATAATTAAAAGTATACTATATTATATAATTTCTTTTAAAACGTAATCCCGTTAAGGTCGATCTTTTATACTTATAAAGCTAGAAAAAACTACTATATATAACTATTATTTTACTAAAAATACTCGTTAATAAGTCTACCCCTTTTAAACTAAGTACTTATAACTAGTTTAATATTATATTAATTATATATATTTAATATTATATTAATTATATATATTTAATATTATATTAATTATATATATTTAATATTATATTGATTATAATATATATAAATATATTTAAAAATAGTAAAATACTTTTTAATACTTTTTAATAATACGGAATTTAGTTAAGTAATATTATAAATATTATAAATAGCTAAGCTAATACGGATATTAAAATTTAATATATTAATACTAATTTAATTATAATAATTATAATAAGCGGGCTAAAAGAATATAGGGTTAAAATAATAAATTAATATTTTAAATAGCTCTTATAAACCCTTTTAAATAATAATAATATTTATATAAAAAGAGATCGTATTAAACTTAGCTATTTATATAAGCTAGTATTAAGAGGGTTTATATATATTAGAATAAGTAAAGCTCGTTTTATAAATAAATAATAAAAAGTCGAGAGTTAATAAAAAGAGAAGAATTAAGTTAGTTAACTATTTTAGTTAATAATTAGGTATAGAGCGTAATATACTTAGTTTTCTTTAATATGTAATATATAGTACGGCCATTAGATTGCTCTATTAATATAATTAATATAACCGCAATCTAAATACTTTTAAAATTTAATATTTATCAAATATAATAAAGAATATTTAAAAATAGTTTTTTTTTATATTAAAAAAGTAAATAAGAGTATATTAGAAGGTGATTAATCCTTTAATTTTGATGAGTTACATTATTATTTAGTATAGCTGAGTAGTCTGCTGATCCTTAACTATACCTCTGTGGCTATGCTGGCTGCATGCCCGTGCTGCGCACCCCCTTATGTACACGTAGCCGCAACCGCGCGCTAGAGATATATGGATCTCGTACTAGTCACTGGCAGGTACCTCCCTAGGTAGCCCCACCACAGCTTGTTCCTGCCACATTGCCTCCACCGGTCGGCCACCGCTCAAAGCCGCCGCGGTTTGTTAACTGTGCCGTGGCCATACCAAGCTACTTTCTCCGTCCTATCTTCTATCCAACGCAGCAATTCTCGCGGCACTGCAAACTATCTGCTGGCAACCTAAGTATGAATTAAATGCACCGCTATTCCTGCTCAAATATCCGCCACTGACCACACCTTTCAGGATTCACGCCGTCACGCAGAAGCCGCACCGCCTGACTATCGACCGCAGCAGAGCACTTAAACAACGATGGACTACGAAGCTCTTAAGGAGCAATGGAGCGAGGTCGAGGACCGCGATGGAGTTCGCCTGAGTTGGAACGTGTTTCCTAGCTCTCGTATGGTCAGTTGCTCTTGGAAAGTGTCTTGCTGCATCTTCTGACATGTGCTTATACAGGAAGCATCGCGCTTGGTCGTGCCGATCGGGGCCAACTACACTCCCCTCAAAGAAAAGCCCGACACACCACTCCTCCAATTCGAACCGGTGACTTGCAAGCAACCTTGTCGCTCCGTCCTCAATCCTTTCTGGTGAGTCAAGCGAGTTGAGTTATCGGAATCTCTCAGTCTGACCTGGGCTAGCTCTGTGGACGTAAGAGCCCGTCTCTGGATCTGTCCGTTCTGCCTATCGCGGAACCCTCTTCCGCCCCATTACAAAGACATCACCGCCAATGCCATCCCCCCTGAACTTCACCCCTCCAACACTACGATCGAGTATCGGCTCTCGCGGCCGGCGCCAAGCCCTCCCATCTTCCTCTATGTTGTCGACACCTGCCAAGAGGATGATAGCCTGGCTGCGCTCAAGGAGTCATTGGTCATGAGCCTGAGCCTGCTACCCGAAAATGCACTTGTTGGCTTAATCACATATGGCACGATGGTAGGTGGCGTGTCCATTGGGAACCCCACAACCCTCCTTGCTGATCACTTCTCAAGGCACAAGTTCACGAAATCGGCTACACTGAATGCGCGAAATCATATGTGTTTCGCGGTAGCAAAGACTACTCCGCGAAGCAGGTGCAGGAGATGCTCGGCTTGCTCTCCCCAGCAATGCGACCCGGCATGCCCCAGCAACAACCTGGAAGGCCTATGCCCGCAGGCCCTGCGTCGAGATTTCTGCTGCCCGTTCAGCAGGCCGAGTTTCAGCTGACGAAAGCTTTGGAGCAGCTACAGAAAGATCCATGGCCCGTAGCCAACGACCGCAGGAGTCTGCGCTGCTCCGGCGTTGCTCTCAGTGTCGCAGTAGGACTCCTTGAGTCTTCATTCCAGCACGCCGGTGGTCGCATCATGCTCTTCGCTGGTGGACCGGCAACAGAGGGACCCGGCATGGTAGTTGGCCCGGAGCTGAGAGAGCCCATTCGATCGCACCACGACATTGACCGTGACAACATCAAGTACTACAAGAAGGCACTCAAGGTCGGTACTTAGATGAGGTTTCCTCTGCACAGGCAAAGCTGACGCTAGTCTCTAGTTCTACGATATCCTGGCCAAGAGGACTGCTCATAATGGCCACATCATTGATATATTCGCGGGTTGTCTTGATCAAGTCGGTCTCTTAGAGATGAAAGGCCTCTGCAATTCCACCGGTGGCCACATGATTCTGACCGACAGTTTTACTTCCTCTATGTTCAGGCAATCATTCATTCGCGTGTTTGAAAAGGATGGTGACGACAATTTGCTGATGGGCTTCAATGCTACGCTCGAAGTACTCACCACTAAAGAGTTAAAGGTTACTGGACTGATAGGCCATGCCATTTCTCTTAACAAGAAATCGACATCGGTTGGAGAGACGGAATGTGGCATAGGCAATACATGCTCATGGAAGATGTGCGGCATCGACCCCAACGCAAGTTACGGCGTATACTTTGAAATTGCAAGTCAGGGAGGCCCTACACAGCATCAGCAAACGCCACAGAAGGGCATGATTCAATTCCTCACCTACTACCAACACTCGTCCGGTCAATTCCATCTGAGGGTTACGACAATTGCCAGAAATCTCAGTGGACCAGCTGGCGATCCAGCTATTGCACAATCGTTCGACCAGGAAGCTGCTGCTGTCCTGATGTCTCGCATTGCAGTGTTCAAGGCCGAAGTTGATGACGGTCCGGATGTCTTGCGCTGGGTTGACAGGATGCTTATCAGACTCTGCTCCCGCTTTGCAGACTACCGGAAAGATGATCCATCCTCCTTCCGGCTCGAGAAGAACTTTACACTGTATCCCCAGTTCATGTTCCATCTCCGGAGGAGTCAATTCCTACAGGTCTTCAACAACTCCCCCGACGAGACGGCCTTCTATCGCCATGTCCTTAACCACGAGGACGTAAGCAACTCGCTCATCATGATACAGCCCACGTTAGACTCGTACACGTTTGATCAGGAGGGTGGCCAACCTGTGTTGCTGGACTCGACTTCTATTCAACCCACCCATATCCTTCTTCTCGACACCTTCTTCCACATTCTCATTTTCCACGGCGAGACGGTCGCCGAGTGGCGCAAGGCGGGATACCAGGATCAAGAGGGCTATGAAAACTTTGCATCTCTGCTCGAGCAGCCCAAGGAAGATGCAAGAGTAAGCTCTCTCCCTCCCTCAGGTTCTCAGTATGTCAGCTAACGTTATGTAGGATCTCATCACCGATAGATTCCCACTTCCTCGATTCATTGTTTGTGATGCTGGAGGTTCTCAAGCCAGATTCCTTCTGTCGAAGCTCAACCCGTCGACCACCCACACTACTGGGGCTTATGGCGGTGTGGGTGCGCAAAACGCCCAGACTATCTTCACTGATGATGTGTCTCTGCAAACCTTCATGGACCATCTCATGAAGTAAGGAATTACTCAATATTTATCCTATCCTAACGGACTTACTAACTCTGGGTGTTAGGCTGGCCGTGAGCGGCACAAACTAAATTAGTTGCCTATCGTCATGGGCCGAAGGAGGATATCGGTGCCAGCAAAGACGTGGTGGCCGTCTTGGTCGTGCCAAGAGACGACAAATCCACTAGAAGGGGGATGAAGGGCGCAATCGCAAACTCGGAGTCTGGATGTTTCTGGCATATAAGACTTCTGACTTTGCTGTAGTTATGAAGACAGATGCCAATGAACACTGAAGAAATCCGTGTAAAGATTTCACTTACGCGGCCAATGCCAAAAATAGACCTTGCAGTCTGTGAAATCTATCAGATTGAACCATGAGAGCAAGGCAAATGAGCCGATAAGTTAAGCGGTGTTGAGACTCTACCCGAGCCAAGGTATTCGAGGAGACCTACGTACCCGACGCAACTGTGTTCGATCTGGTACATGTGAAGCGTGATAGAGTGGGGATGTATGGTAGCTGAAGAACCCCGCCCCCACCAAGACGATTGATTCTCTACAAGGTACGGAGTGGGAGCGTAGGGAGGCAAGATAATGCACGGTGTACATCAGGTGGGCACCTGTATCCCCAAATATCCCTTGGTAGGGCAGTACCGCAATTGATGAGGCGCACTCCGTATGGACTTCGTCAAAGTTGCCTTTCTGACGTGTGGCTAGAGTTAAGGTAGTTGTGGGCAGGTAGCGAATGTGGCTTGGCCTGGTAGGTAAGGTAGCGAGAGCCGATAAGAAGATAAGATAGACAGGTAAGGTAGTTAATATTACCTCATCAATCAAGGGCACTTTAGTCTTTAGGTGCGAGAAAACCACGTGATAGTTGTGGCTTTCTTTGGCGAAAGACCCTCCGTGGACAGTGGAGTGCGAAAAGGGTCATTGGCCAGGCTTTTGTGCACCAATTTTCTCCACCCAGCCACATGGATTGTGGCGTAGTATCTTAGTCTTTTTTGCCTAGGGCTGTGAGAAGGCGCACAGAACTAATCAACATTTTCCCCCGTCCAACTCGGCCTCAACTCCATCCTTCGACACCAACTTTCCCATCAGACCCAGATCCGAGAGCAGACACGATGCGTAAGTGATCCTTTCGACTGCCATGAGGCCGAACAAGCGACGACAGGAAAACTAACAGTTTACCACAGCTCCCAAATTCGATCCTAACGAAGTCAAGGTCATGTACGTCGCACCTTCCCTATAACTCAGAATATTTGCGGTGACGAGGAAGGAGTTTTTTTTTCTTCTAACACAATTCGCGAATATAGTCACCTCCTGGCTACCGGAGGTGAGGTCGGTGCCTCCTCCGCCTTGGCCCCCAAGATCGGTCCTCTCGGTCTGTCTCCCAAGAAAGTTGGTGAAGATATCGCGAAGGCAACTGGCGACTGGGTATGGCAATCCCTCCACCCTTAACTTTAACACCCCCGCAAGCGAACTGGAACAGAACTGACATGCTTGGAATTATAGAAGGGCCTCCGCGTGACGGTCAAGCTCACCATCCAGAACCGTCAAGCCGCTGTCTCCGTTGTCCCTACCGCCTCTTCCCTCATTATCCGCGCCCTCAAGGAGCCCCCTCGCGACCGCAAGAAGGAGAAGAACATCAAGCACAACAAGTCTGTTCCTCTGGAGGAGATCATCGAGATTGCGAGAACCATGCGCCACAAGTCTTTCTCCAAGACGTTGGAGGGAGGTGTTAAGGAGATTCTTGGAACAGCAAACAGTGTCGGATGCCAGGTTGACGGCAAGAGCCCCAAGGCCATCACCGATGCCATCGACGCTGGTGAGATTGACAGTAAGTACCAAACAACCTTCGATCAGTTACGTTCCAAACTTGGAAAATGATCACAGTCATTTGTTGGAGTAGCTGGCTAACACGATGAACAGTCCCCGAGGAATAAAGGAGGTCAATAGCTGGACGGACACTCTCGCATGACTTCTGGAGTTTAGGAATGGTTCTGCATTAAGGGGACTACCCAAAAGGGACAACCTTGGGCAAAGAAAAAAAGAATTGCCAAATGACCAAATGACAAAGTTTCCAAAAGATGGATGTCGCAATTTTGCTCGCCGCGAATTACCTCATTGCGCTGTGATATCAAGGTCTGCGAATTGGTGTGGGCATTTCTGCTTAGAGTCCCGGATGTGCCCTGGCATATCTATGTCCTGGTTTCAAAATAGTTTGGAGCTTCTCAGTTGCAGGGCCATGTCCATAACAATGTACTGCACTCCGCACGCCGATTGGCATGGTCAACAAGGATGCAATTGCAGCATTTGGTCATGGTTCGGGAGAGTACGCGACCTCGAGGAACCGGTCACATGTGTGGTCTGACATCAGTAAGGTATATACAAACGACGTTTGGCGGGTTGCGGGCTTTGGGGTGGACCTGAATGTTTGTGTGCTAAGCTGTGTCCTAGGTATGATATGCACATCCTAAATAAGTGACCTGATGCTTCAATGATTCAGACTGTGCCATTAGGTTATTAAAACATAGATAAGGGGACCTTTGGTTCCTGCGCAAGATACTTGGAGGAAGTTGAGCGAGGAAGGAGGATTATTTCATCCGGTATAGTGCATTTCTTACGTATGGTTGGTAAAATTAGCACTGTCTTGGGCAGTGCAGCGAAACCAACGTGTTTGGCACTAATGCATGGATCCAGGCTTGTCACCTCACCGGCCGGCGTTTAAGATTGATAAAAGGTCGGGTTGCTTCCATTGTTGGATTTACTAGGTGTTGTTGCCCGCCGTTCCTCATTACTTTACGTCCAACGAATAATGAGTATCTTGTCCGCAGCTCACGGGACCCATATGAGGAGATATATCTTCCTCATTTGATCGAGGAATTTCACTCCCTATGCGCCTTCAGCCAAGAGCATTTCCAAGTTGAGGGAGGGCCTGGTGTACCTTGTGAACTTCCCTGCTTAAGTAACCCACCCCAAGTCGCCGCGCTTCTTAATGCCAAGTTTTGTTGCGGCATTCCCGTTTTGTACTTTTACAGGTAACTGCGAAGACAACGTACTTTTGAATCCGCACCTGTACTGTGAGGTGTATAATCGCCTTTCTCGACTACGGCTGGGATATCAAGATCGCTCTCTCCCGAGACATTTATTATCTCCTCCATCTTTGCACTCCGTTGTTTAAAGTACCTATAAGCCGCTGCCAGCCGTTGCCTCCTGTCCTGTATCCGTATCTCCTTCGTTGCTCACCTCGTCTGACCGCTTTTGAGAAGTACGGAGCACGCCCCAGTTGTGACCCCCCACCCCTCCGCCCCGTCACCTAAGGTACCATGCGTCAAGCCTCACGGTACCTTTCCTCACCTCATCACACCCACCCCAGTCACGACATCCAACTTTGAGCAGCCAAACCCCCAATACTAGGAACCCCATGCCCATGGTCCGCGCATACGTAGTACACAATCTTTGACAGACTAGTGTCTAGTACTCGTACGGGATAGTGCGCTGACCTTTCCCTGACGCTGTAAGGTATGCTCTGCTCTTGGATACGTACCTCCGCGTCAGGCTGGAGGTCATAAGCTGGGAGGGATACTGAAGACTTCTTGACAGATCCTCGAGACGATTAAATCTAGGCCAGAGGGCAGCCTTCAGCTTAACCCGCTATATCGGGCTGATACCCATTCTAATACCTAGTCTGGCCGTCAACTTCTGACTTCTTATCATACTGCTGACACTGCTGTGACTGCTGTGACTGCCTGAGTGGTCCGCCTGGATGATCGCCTTACCTATTTGACCTGCGCTTCTTTCTTCTCCCAACGGCTCCCGTGCTACGGCTAGCACCACCACCACCACCACCACCACCACCACCACCCCCGACTGGGGCTAAACCGGGCTGAATCGCATTGCATCTTCCTACACAATCAAACCTGTAGCCACGGCCACGGCTGCAAGCTATAGCTGTCATTTTTGCTCCCGTCGCGGCTACCGCCACAGCTACCGTTACTGCTACTATTACTACTACTACTACTACTGCCGCTGCAGACCTCGCACTAGACGCATTGTGTTTGCTCCACGTTGCTTTCGTATTCTTCTTCTCGCCAATAGAGGATCACTCGATCGACCGCTTCAACCTCTCCTCTTGCGATCTTGTCGCTGAACTCGCCTGTCAGGCCGAACGTCTCTACCGTTACCATTCCTCCATTAGGCCCCCCAGCCTCGCATTGCCCCGACCGACGAACCCGGCGCTACCTTCACGACGTAACGACAAACCTCTGTCGGAGGGGGGGAAACGATATTTTCTCGACATTGCCCTCCGTCGCGCTTCATCGAACTTGAAGCACAAGAGAGCCGGGTCCCTAGGCTTGGAAAGGCCGCAGGGCAGGTGGCATTGCTATCGGGCATTGGCACAGCCGTTCGCTCGAGGCGTCCCAGAGGCCATGCCCGTCAGCCGGCCTGTCAGCCATGCTTTAGCCAGCAGGCAATGACAACTGGATCCCGGATCGATATATCCAGCCTGGAACTCGCAGCACTCTCCTTTGTGCTGAGCTCGCTCGTTCCGTGCTCCGCTCCATGATACCCAGAAGCGCCTCGTCGTCTCCATCACATAACCCATGTTGCCTCTAGTTCAGATGCACCATACGGTGCCACAGGCGCCAAACTTCGATCCCCTCCCGCCCTTCCAGCAGCCACAACAACAGCACCACCACCTCCAGCACCGCCAGCCAGAAGACTACACACCGCAGCAACATAACTACCACCTGCTTCCTCACTTCAGCACGTATACGTTCAATCAGAACTTACGCTGCCCGCCAGCCGGCTCGGCGAATGCTCTTTTCCCCGACGGCAAGACGCCACGATCCTTTCCAATCCGGACTTCTTCACACCCAAATCAACCGATACAGCGCCGCACGACGGCCGCAGGCCAGTCGCATTTTCTTGACGGACCGGAACATCAGTTGCGACGTAAAACGCCGAATGGCACTATTGAAGCTGGCTACGATGGTTCTCATGCTCAATACGCCTCGAGGCCTCCGCCCCTGAAGCAGATGGCGCTCCCGGCGGTTCAAATGGCGTATAATACGAACCGCCCTCATCAGACCACCGACCAGATCCGTAATTCTTTACCTGTCCGTGATCAGGCAGGCGTTAGTTTGAACATAACGCCTCCAACATATCAACTATGGCCACTTGCGCAGGACTTGACCCACCAGTCGATGCACTCTACCGTCTCTCTAGCCTCTTCGCAATATGGGTTCAACACTCCGGACACGGCTGCGCTGTTTGGCTCTACTCCTCAGCTTCATTCGCGGCCTTCGCTATTCAATGCCAACTCATATTTCCCCGGGACCCTCCCTTCTGGAAACACCGGAGCCAGTATCCCGGGACTACTGCATGTAGCCAACTCGTGGTTTCCGACGCATCAGCAAGAGCAGAGTTATGTCGGCCCGCCGATGCACCATACCCCGTCTCCTTCACCATCCATTTACGACCATCGTTACTCCAAGGTGCAGAATCAGATCATAGGACCGTCTGCCCACTTCACTCCACAGGATCCTTACGCTCACCTCTCGGCATATGGGTCTGGCTTTTTGCAACCTGCGCAAACTCATTTAGAGGCTCTTACGCTAGAACCGCCTCAAGCTATCAGCGCTGTTGATTCTATGAACAAGACACATTCTTCGGCGTTCAGAGAAAAGGCGCTGGCTCAAGCGCACCGAAGTTATGTCGACTTACTCGCACTCTTGCATCACGGGCGCAAAACTCAGCAGTTGAGGCCTGGCTCAGCTCTGAGCACTACCTCGAGAATGGTGGTATATCCCAAACCACCTAAACAGCCCATCGTCACCTTGGCCCCGGACCTCTTTTTCCCGGGAGATGCCGCTATGATGGCCAACGCAAGCCACAGAAACAACCAAGAAAGCATGCTATTCGGTCCCTTGGGAGACAAATCGCCGCTCACAACGCAGCATGCTGGCTGGGACGGGCTTACGGATTTTCGGCATGGCAATTTCCCGGTCACGAACTCCAGTGGATCTTTGTATCCGAATCAGATTTCGAGAGGCTCGCCTCTCGCGAATGCCAAAAGTTCCCTAGAGCTTCTCACCCGTCTATGTGAGCACTCCAAATGGAAATGGATCGATGGTGTTCTACTGGGAGGCTGCTTGCACTACGGCCTGGAACACTTCGAGGAAGCCTTAGAATGGTTTACCCGAATCACTTCACTAGAGCCGAAGTAAGTCTTTATCCCACCATTTATGTCTTGCGTCTGGCTGTTACTGTTGTGGGATTACGAAATCACCCTTATTAACTCTTCATATAGTCATGTGGAAGCAGTGTCGAATCAGGCGGCGACTTTGTACTGCCTGAACAGACAAGACGAGGCGGAGAAATGCTGGTTGAAGGCGATCAAGACTCGACCGCAATACCTTGAAGCGGTAGAACATTTGGTCGGTCTGCTGTATAAAAAGAAAAGCGTCGACGCGGTTGATGTCATCAATTTTGTTCAAAAGTCTCTCAGGCTACCAAAAGGATCAACAGGAGAGACTGGCTATGACACTGCCGCCGCCCAAAGGGATGCCGCTCCCAGCTTGGCGGCTAGCCTTTTCGACGAAAGCCGAACCCAGCCTGGCTTTGGTTCGAGCGGTTATGCTATTTCAGGTACCGAAAATGGCCGCATCCTCGCATTAGTCCATGCCAAAGGAACAATGCTGTACAGTCTGAAGGATATCGCAGGGGCGTCTGAAGCCTTTGAGGAAGCTGTCTTGATCAGCGCAGGAAGAAGAACAGCATCTGTTCAGACGTTAGTCCGACAGATCCAGCAGGTTCTGGCACCAAATGGCAGCAATCACCACGTCATCGACAAGGCGACGCCGTCTCGCCCCTTGTTACTGCCACCTGAACAGGCGAGGCGCACGGCAAAGCTAGTATTTTCCAACAACGGCGATCTCCCTGGACTACGGTTCGTGCCTGAAGGCGGCCCAAAGCGGGCAGCAATCCAGACTACTAGCAATTCGCTACTTTCTCTCGCCAAGATATTCCAAGATGCCATGTCCTCTGGCTCGCAGGCTGCGGGACTAGTAAGGAAGTCGGCCGGCGTTGGTGACATTCTGTCTCTTTACTATCTTTCATTGTCACTTCAAGAGAGCCCATCAACTGCAAACAATGTAGGCATTCTACTTGCCAGTGTACAGCAGCCCATGGCAGCATCGTCGAGTCAAACTTTGTCATCATTGCCTAGTATTCCTGGCATTACCCCTGGCAGTGGACTCGCTTTGGCTCTTGCGTACTACAACTACGGGCTTACACTGGATCCAAAGCACGTTCACCTGCACACCAATCTCGGCAGTCTTCTCAAGGACATTGGTCAGCTGGACCTTGCGATTCAGATGTATGAGCAGGCTGTTCAGTGTGATGGAAATTTTGATATCGCCCTAACAAATCTTGCAAATGCCGTCAAGGATCGAGGGCGTATCAGTGATGCAATAACATACTACAAAAGGGCTGTTCATTCCAATCCAGAATTTGCAGAAGCAGTATGCGGGTTGTCTACAGCCTTGAACTCGGTTTGCGACTGGAGAGGCAGGGGCGGCGCACTCCTACAGGGGGGCACGTATGATCGCTGGCATGTCGACAACGAGGGCATGTTTTTCGATGCCAGAAAGGAAAACCAAGGATCCGGCCTCACGAAGAAGGTTATCGACATCGTGTCGCGCCAACTCGCTGACGCGTCAACTTGGGGCGTTGGCGTTCTACAGGATAACGATATTGCAGCATTGGTTGCACAGCTGCGTTTGGCCGACGGGGAGTCGAATGACGCCCACGCCAACTTCTCGACAAAGCTACTTAGCTGGTCCAAGAGTCCTTGGGAAGGATCGCGTCTGCTGAGGCTTGTGGAGCGTGGAGCACGGGCAGCGATGCGGCGATGGTATTGCGACAAGTTTGTTCGGGGTTCGATGAAGTCGACCTCGGAGTACATGCGTCCTCAACTACCGTCTACCCTCGCTGTACCATCCGCTCCAACAGTCCTCCCATTCCATACCTTCACCTGTCCCTTGACTGCCAAGGACATTCGCATGATATCACAACGCAACGCGTTCAGGATCTCCTGTTCCACACTTCGCTCCCCTTGGCTTCCAAAGACCGTCTACCCCCCACCTGCGCCTCCATCGCCTCACCTGAATGTCGGCTATGTTTCTTCGGACTTCAATAATCATCCCCTGGCCCACCTGTAAGACGGCTCGATTTGATTCAATATTACCTTGCCGCAGTTTGTACTGACATCTTAATAGTATGCAATCTGTTTTCGGTTTTCACGATTCCACCCGCGTAAAAGCATTCTGCTATGCCACGACAGCAAGTGATAAATCTGTTCATCGGCTGCAGATTGAACGCGAAGCGCCTGTGTTCCGAGATGCCAGCACGTGGACTTCGGACAAGCTAGTTGAGCAAATCGTTCAAGACAATATTCATATCCTTGTCAACCTGAATGGCTATACTAGAGGCGCTCGCAACGAAATTTTTGCAGCGAGACCTGTTCCGATCCAAATGTCCTTCATGGGCTTCGCCGGCAGCTTGGGTGCCGAGTGGTGTGACTATCTGCTTGCAGACGCCACAGCAATCCCGCCGGAGACACTACGCCCTTGGCGTGGTAACCTCTCTGTTACAGACATTTTTGAGGACAAAACTGAAGAAGGCGACGGAGACTGGATCTACTCGGAGAACATCGTGTTCTGCAAAGACACTTTCTTTTGCTGTGACCATGCGCAGTCGAGCGATCCCGATGAACATAAAGTTTCATGGGAAGATGAGCAGCGCCGACGGTGGAGCATGCGGAAAGAGCTGTTCCCCAATCTGCCCGATGATACCGTTATCATGGGAAATTTCAATCAACTATACAAGGTTCGTCATATTCCGCGTATTTATGCATCACTCCCGAGACCAGTAGCTAACTCCTTCTCAAGATCGACCCTACAACATTCCGGACGTGGCTACGCATCCTAGCACAGGCTCCCAAGGCCATCTTATGGCTCTTGCGATTCCCCGAACTGGGAGAAACGAATCTTAGGAGGACGGCGAAGGATTGGGCCGGGGAAGAAGTTGCTAGCCGAATCATCTTCACGGACGTGGCACCGAAGAACCAGCATATTTCCCGAGCTCGCGTTTGCGATTTATTCCTCGACACCCCCGAGTGTAACGCGCACACCACGGCCGCAGATGTATTGTGGTCTAGTACACCTCTTCTCACACTACCACGATACCCCTACAAGATGTGTTCGCGTATGGCGGCTTCAATTTTGAAGGGCGCCTTGCCTAGAGGTCCCGTGGGTGTTGAGGCAGCAAAGGACCTCA
This sequence comes from Colletotrichum scovillei, assembly GCF_011075155.1. Lineage (NCBI taxonomy): Eukaryota > Fungi > Ascomycota > Sordariomycetes > Glomerellales > Glomerellaceae > Colletotrichum > Colletotrichum scovillei. The sequence continues at coordinate 3,218,795 of NW_023336259.1, forward strand.
TCGCCGGCAGTGAAGAAGACTACGAGCTCTTTGCCATCAGACTAGCTAATGGCCTGTCCTATCGAGTTGGTCGTGGTGGCTATGGTGAAGGCAGGGGTCGGTTGGCAACCTTGCGCAAAACACTGTGGGACAGCAAATGGACCTGTGCGCTTTTCGATACCAGACGATGGGTGGTTGATCTAGAGAAGGCCTACGACGAGGCGTGGCGACGATGGGTGGCAGGAGAGGATGGAGATATCTACTTGTAGAGGCTCCAGCATTTCTTTCAGGGGCATGGCAACTTTGATTACGCATTCATGTACTGGGACGAAGAGCTCGCGCCCAGTACTTATACTTGCCGAAATCATGTTCGTTTTGGGGCAATCTTCTTTGGCTTTTATTCTGGATGCACCACTAGGGACTTGCAGGCTGGCCAAGGTGCTGGCCAGGTTTAGACATCAGCGGCGGGAGTTCCAGGCGGAGGATATGCTATTGATCTGCCTAGACACCAGTCCAGAGCAATACTGCTCGATGAACTGAGCATATCTTTTACTGCTTTGACGTTACTGAGGCAAACTCAGTGTTGGTTGCGGGATGGAGCCGGCGTTTGGAGGAGGGTTTGCCTCGGAGCAGGCTATGATGTACATAATAATACCCTGGGCCTCTTTCCTCGTCCATGTGAGATGTGAGGCCCCCGCAATCCATGTTTTGATTGAAATTCATTGCTTTTACATTATAAGCTCCAGCCAGCCGTCAGACCATCCCAATCAAGGTCACAACCTTTATGCTCTTTTGTCACCGACATCCTTATACCTACCTCCACGGGCTGCATCTACAGGTACTTGAAAGCGACGTCCAATAGAGACCGCGAGCATGAGAAGGCCAGGCTGGTTTGGAATAACGGAGGTCCAGACTGGGATTCAGCATAGACCTAGCGCCACTTATTCTTTCTCGGATCGGATGTAAAGAGAATGCGGACCCTTTCACCAAACAGGTGTAGCCAACGCACCCATCGTGGACTTGTGGTAACATTCGTGCCATGGGAACACCGGTGGACAGGGAAGCTAAGTAGGCGGCAAGAACACCGTTGACTCGTCTCGTCAACCATGAGAATGCCCAGCGTTCCGTAAAGCAACCAATGGCAAGCCGAGGACGACGATGTTTCTCCCTCCATATACGAACTACGAGAGGCTTCAGAATGGAGATGGGGCGTCAGCATGGCTAACTAGTAATGACTCTCGGCCTAGGCTCAACTGAAGTAGCTTCCCCATGAGCTTTGTGAGTGTGTGTGACCGGAGACGATTGTCGCACCGCTATCGAACCATGCCCTTTCCTACTTAGCTGTACTGGGGAGGAGGACGAACGCCACAAACGTGGAAACCAGGATTGCGGCAAGGGACCTGAGGTTTTGAGGCCAGATCTTTTTTCCCAATAACATGGGGATCATGATCATAGCCTGATAGCCATCCAATCGACAACATTTGGGCCGAGGAGCGAAAGGGACAGCTGTATTGAGGAAAGCGCCATACTCCTTCCAAAAACAGCGGGCGTGGCTAAGTGGTCTAAAGACTCGATGAATAAAACAATATGCGAATTCATCTCCCATCAACCAAGACCATGAGGTGTCGGTAATTCGAGCAAGCAAGACTAGTCTAAAATAATGTGTGAGAAAAGATCTACATCCTTCCATCGGCCCATTGGCCCTCCCATTTGTTATCCCAATATTATCCCAGAGGACAGTGACGCGTGAACTCATGAATTCCCATCCAATGGAGAACAAAACCGTTAAGGGGTTCGGGATGATGGTGCTTAATCGACGAGTAAGATGGGCTTGTGCTAGACAGGAGTCATGGGCCTGGAGGACGTACACGACCGTTTGAACCCACCTAGCTAGATTTACGTGGCACGTCGTGACATCTCGAGGCCGCTACGGTACCAATAGCCACGTTCAACTGGCGTTAATGGGATTCCTGTCTGTGTGAGCTGGTCGAAAATTCCATGTTCTCCTTCCTCAGGTACTCTTGGTCTTCAGACATCACGACGGCACTCTGTGATAATAATCGCCAGAACAACGAAATTAACAGTCGAGGGAAACTAGCACAGGGCACCAGCGAGTCCTTCCCGTCCACACTTCGCAGTTGTCGACCGTCTTCAATGTCTCATCGACACAGAAGACGGGATTAGAGCAAGTAAATCGAGAATGACGGTAGATCACCTAGAAGTCTGCATTCCAGTTCCACGAAAAAGCTAGGATATGGGACCACTGGTTCACATCTTGTGGCTGGCTCGAGGCCAGGGCAAAGGGGGCATGAGGCGTTGGACAAATTATGGCCACGTTATTCGTGACGGTAACAGATTCAGTGGCACGCCAGTTACCCGTCGCTTGTCGATAGTCCGACGCATGCTGCTGGCTAAAGGGCGGCCTAGGTATCCGTGGATTTGGCTGGAATAGCCATCGTTGGTCAAGCCATTACAACAGAAATGTGGCTGGCTGGCTAGACCTCCAGACGTAATGGACCGTTGCTAGGAACCGTTGTGCTGGTACCGCCGCAGTGGAACTAAATAACAAGACCTCGCTCGGACATTCGTCTGTTAACACTTGCACCGGGCAGCAGTGCTACTGGCGCCGGACCCATGAAAGCTTGGTCCTGCTCACGCCAACGACATTGAAGCCATAGTGAAGATGCATTTTTTGGCTCATCCAGTGGGCCGTCGCCGAGTCAGAGAGGTGGTATACATCAAGGACCTCAGGAAAATGGTCAGTGATATAGTGACTATCTTGTGCAGTAGGAGTTCGTGGAAGGGGGTAAATTGAGGTTGATACGGAGATGATGGGCTATTTTGACTTTTCGAAAGCTTTCTAGAGCCCTCGTAATTGTCCATGGGAAGTCAATCGAACAGTAAAGAAATCGATGTAGTCTTTCGCCAAAGGGCTGCTCACCACGGAGAGATTCGCTCTCATGCTGTACCAGGTAGTAGAGGCTGGCCCGCCGTGTAAACAACACCGCATGGATGATTCTGCTATGGCCATGAGCTGTAGACGGAATTTTCTCTGCACAAGGTCACTCCGACGGCCGGGACTCCTCTATGGGAGCTTACCTCGCGGCGGGGAAGACGACTGACTGTGCAGTCCGTATAGGTAGTCTGAAGAAGTAAGCTGTCAGGCATTGTCTTCACCTGAGCGGAAAGAGCTCCAGCCCCTGCCATTGGCTACCCAAATCCCTGCTGGAGTGGAATGATGAGCATACTGTGAGTAAAGGTATGTATACGATTTGTGCTCGAGCTTCAATATCGTTGCGTGGAGTGGAAGGGGGGGGGGGGTGGATGCATGTCAAGCACTAAATGCTCTCGCTCTGAAAATGCACGAAGGGCTGGGAAGACTGATTGGATGGCTGGATAAATGGCACTGGGCAGAAGCTGGAGTTTTGGAGATGGGGTTAGAAGCGCAGATACGGGGACGGGGATCAAGGAAACAAGTGAGAAGCTGAGGTGCGGACAAGAAGGACAATGGACAGGCGGCAGGGAGCTGGTAGGGACGCGAGTGACGGTGACATGGTCAGGGTACGGGGAGAGCGATGAGGAATCAAATGCACAAGTTCAGACAGAGCTGATGGGAAACCGGCCGGAGCTTCTTTACATGTCGGCGCTGATGTGCCCTGCATGACAATGGTGAGTTCCATTGTTGTATTCTTGCGGATACCTTACCTACCTTAGACTGAGGTGTATCCGTACGGTCGGCCTGTGGCATCTCACCCTGCGATTGTCAGGAATCGACGACGAGCCGGGGTCAGCTGGGAATAGATGCAGGTGAGGTGCAGCTGGAGGTGGGGATGCTTGTTTCATGAAACCGACGGGTCGGTTAAGAGCTAATGGTTCTTTCCTGCTTTTGCTGTGAGATTTCCGTGTCTACGGAGTAGCTATGTACTCGGCATGTCCTGGCTGGAGATCATTGGTAGGCCCGGGGAGGGGGGGGGAAGGGGCCGGGGATGAAATTGTAGAGGTGGGTCTGCTGTGAAGGGGGAATCTGAAGGAAAAAAAGAAAAAGGATGGGGAGACCTACAGCAGAGGGAAGGGGCAGCATATGAGGAAAATGCCAAATCGCCAAAAATTCGCTTGCGATGTCCATTTGTGGCCTAGCCTAGCTAGCATGGGGGCGGCTAGCCTGTATCCGTACGGAGTTTTTGTTTTCTCTCCTCACCAAGTACACCTCACCAAGTACACAATCCATACCAACGGCCCCGGGAGAGGAGAAGGAGAGGGAACCTAGTTGTTGGAGAGGATGTGGAGCTACCAAATGTACACCATTGCAGGTCATGCTAGTATCATCCCAGAACAGCGAGTTGACTACAACTATTGAATCGACATCACCATGCTACCGCCGTATGCATGGCATATGTATGAGACGATGGCCTCTACAGCTGAAGGCTGAATGTTGGAGCTGAAGTTCAAGCTGCCGAGTCCGAGGAGGCCAGAGAGTAGGGGGCTGATAGTTCTGCGAGAGAGAGAGAGAGAGAGAGAGAGAGAGAGAGAGAGAGAGAGGAATACGAATGCCCGACGTGAATCAGCACGCGTCTCCTCCATGCCTTGCGGATACCCTCACTCGTCAAAGGCTTCTTCTATCCATCGTTCAAAGCCCTGTCTGCCAATTCTTGCCTTCTTCGTCCGTGCCAGAATGTGCCATCCTAACATGTCGTGGCGGTTAGCGTCGTGGATGGGTTGGCGGAGGTGCTGACGGCCAAAGGGATATGGGCAAATTATCCCGCATGCGTGACAAACGACAGCCAACCGTTGGCATCATCGTCAACACCTGCAGCATGCGTACCCGGGCAGAGAACGCACTTGCTGTTCATTCGTATGCCACTTGCGCCTCCGGTCCCGTAGTGTCGGTCCGTTCGCTCACCAGTCCATTGCCGTCAGCACGCTACAGCACACCCAACGTCGAGAACCGTACAGCTGGAAAGGATGCCAACGGTCTTTGCTTGCGGGTTTCAACGTAGCTTATTCCTTGGTGCAGCGGCTGCCACCGCCCCAGGGCATCTAGTCGCCGGTGTCCCAAGCCCTCGGGCGCAGCTAACACGGACGAGGTACGCAAGCCACAATCAGCGCCTACGGCATAGGGCTTGTCAAAGAATATGCTGCTGGCTCCGGCCGGGCCCAGCGCCGCCGATTATGGCGCCGGACGAGATACCACTTTGGGCACAATTGTCCCGGAACACCCTCCAGCATCGGCGGATGCAGAGTTGTTCATCCTTCCAATGCAGCGAGCCAGTCGGCAGTTGAAGCCGATCTGTCTAATCCGTCCCGATTTCTCGTTTTGCCGTGGCCATGGGCGTGAGGACTGCCATCCCATGCTAGGTAACTTAGACATCCGATTTCCCAAAGGCTCGTTCTGTTGCAAATCTCGCCGACACGTATCCTGCATGATCGGGCTATCAACCTCGCAAGTGCAATAGTTTCTCATCATCTGACCCCTCCTCACGTAGCAGTATCAGTCGTTCGACAGAAGAACGGTATTCGACCCGCCAATTTGCCAATATGCGACAGATACGACGCGGCTGGATAAGCGCAGGAGCCAGAAGTCAGGGATTATATCCAAGCAAAGTTGATAGTGTCCGACAATATTGATATGATGGGAGGAGGTGGTGGATGACGGCGCCATCATCCCTTCGCCGTTGAACACCCCTCGAACTAAACATCCGGCCCTGGGGACCTAGGTCCCAGAGGAATGGGAACGAGGAGTTGGGCAGACAGCCACGGCGTCCAGCCCAAGCATGTCGGCAAGCATCTTCACTACCTGTGCCAGAGTTAGCGGCGACCCGGTAGCGGGGTCACACCGTCGGGTACCATGGTATGACAATTTCTCGTGGAATGGGGGTGTGCTGTTTGTCGCTAGTCGGGGTCTGGGTCCATAGTTACGGACGCAAGCCATGCCACCCCCTAGCATCCCGTTGCGGAGACCAGACCTGTTGACGGACGTAACCGCGAATGCTGTGAGGTAGCCATAGGTCCGTTGCGGTGCCATGGGGGTGCACCCATAAATGCGGACAAACAAGCCATGTATCGCTCGTTTGTCAAGCACTACCTTGTAATGGTTTCTATTTCTTTTCGTCTGCCGCGATTTACGATTTGACGCTTGTATTTGCTTCTTCTTCTCTGTCGTCTGCGATCGGGTTCCCTCGTCAGTTGGTCTCGTCCACACCGGCCCTGGTTCAGAAGGAAGACACGAAGAGTACTCAAGCACGAGACGCCATTCATGCAAGTCTCACCCAAAGTGCCTGAAGTGGGCTCTCTCTGGCGATGGCGTGTATTCGCGTCAATATCCGTCTTCGTAGAGATGTTCCGTGCAAAGAATGCGAATAGCTGCATGCTATGTGAATCATGGTCCATCCCGCGGCCCCAAGACCCATGCCAGCCGTGGTCCCAATCCTTTGGTTAGGATTGAACTGGGGCATGAATGATTTGGACTGGGGTCTGGCTACTCTACAGCCGCCTTGCGGTAGGACTAGGCGTTGTGGCAGTGGAGGAGCTCGGTGCCTCGTGCTCTGGCGAATCCTTTGTAGGCCGTTGCTGGAGACCGGCTAGACCGCGCCCGGGGAAGTCCCAAATGTTGATATTCGTTGGACAGTGCTTCCGCATGCGTCGAGGTCTCGATGATGTCGATGACTGTTTACAGTACGCCTGGCAGTTGCCCACAACGGGCGCAGGCTAGAGGCGGCGACCATGGCAGCGTTTCGAAGGGCTTGGAGATGTTGTGTCCGCATGCGGCAGCTTTCCTAGCAGTCTAGTAGTGGCCCGACAAGATGGGAGGAGCCGTAACCAGACGCGGCGTGAAGTACGTGCGTAGGGTGATGGCTTGTCGTCTTTGAGATCCTTCTCATCGGCAGCAAGCAGTGATCCTCGGGTCCAGGCTGGGCTTGGATATTTGGTCTCGGCCGGGTCTGGTAAAGTCGTTGACGAGGACAATGAAAAGCAAAAAAAAGAAAGGTAGAGACATGGCCCAGTGTGGGCATCTTGACCCCACGGCATCGACGATGAGGGTAAGGTGGTCAATGGGCGAGTGACGCTATCTCCGGATGGCATATTGCCGCGCCAGGAAAGGAACATTGACGGAAAGGGATTTCATATCTCGTCGACACCCCTGCTCCTCTATATCTGATACTGGAAACCACCGCCCTTGGGCACGTGACACTATCGTAGAAGCTGCATGCTCAGTGAGGCGTGCAAAGGTGGCACGGGTGGAGCCGACGCTCCATACTTGGGCGAAATAATGGCAGGCTCGATTGTCATGTATAGACGTGATGTTACTTCCTCATTCTTAGTCCTTGATCGGGAAGATGGCGAAGGGATTGGGGTACGAGTGACGAGGTGACAGAAAAGCCGGATGAGCACTGCAGGGTACCTAACTCATTACCTACCTTAGGTAGTGACCACTTTTTAGCCTCGTTGTTTGTGGCGCGACACGTTTGTGGTGGTGCAGTCCCCAAGTTATGGTTCAACGCTCCGGACGGTGCTGTCCTGCGGATGCTGTATTACCTCACTAAGGTAGGCAGATATGCGTACATTATGGGCTCTGCCTCAGGTTACCCTACTACTTTGGATAGGCAAGGCGAGAGAGTTCATGAGATAAGGTGTGGACGGTGCCAGTGGTTATACCTGCCTTACGTTAGGTAAGGTAGGTACTCCAAACTTTAGGTATGTATGTACCTTACGTGTATGTTCAGGAAGGCAATGAGGGCACCTTACCTTACCTTTCCTAATGTGCCCTGGGCGCCTGAATTGGCGGGGAAAGAAGCCGCCGTTGATTCTCTCCGGGCGGTCCCAGCAGGATGGCTCTGACTTTTGGTTGGTCCCAACAGGAAGGAAGGTGTGTAAGCCTCCCGGCGATCCGCACAAGGACCTTCTTGTCTTTCTTTCCTTGGACGCCGACCAAAACGCTCGAGGCACCATGGCACCCTGCCACCCACACGCCAACCCCCGGTCAATAAGATCAGAGGTGCTATGAGGAAGGAATGGCTGTTGCTGCACTACGGAGCGAGGTACTTACTTTTGCATCGGCAACTCAGAAACAGTGTCTTTTCTTCTCCAGCTTCTCGTCTTGGCACCTTGAGCCCGACAAGACGAGTTTGCATTTGTACCCGGACCGAGTAAGAGGGGACGAAAAGAAGTGACGGAGAGTTCCGGTGCTTACTGACACCCAAACTCTGCCAGGCACTCGTCAATACTTTGGCTACTTTGGGAGTGCCCAAAGCATTGTCCCTGTTCCGTGTTCCGAAGACTCTACGGACAGTCACCCAACTAAGGTAGATTGGAGAAAGAAGATTCTGCAGACTATGTACAGAGAGTACTATTATCATCTGCCTCCGTCTCCGCGTCCGCGTCCGCACCCGCTCTACCATATCCTGGCCTGAGCGGAGAGCCGCAAGATCAAGGATAGATGGGTAGGTAGGTGTTGAATTTGGCAGCGTTCTTCTGCAAGGCACCTGTGATAAACCCGGCAGGGGAGGAAATAGGACGGACCCAGCCCAGGCCCCAGGGCTGCAGACCCCGGTGCCGACCTCCTTCGCTGCGAAGACCATCTGTCGTACTCTGTATCCCATCCCTGCTCTGCCTGTGGAGAGAATGGAAGGCAAGGAAAGGCAAGGGATCCCCCGGTTTCTTACCAAGTATCTCACCTTGGCTGTTGCGGCCTGCCGTTGATGTTGGTGCACGTACCCAAGGCAGGGTACCTGGCAATATGCCTAGTTCTCGCCTGGGTAGCCAATCAGACCCTTGGGTCTCCCCAGATCTCGCATTGCCGGCCACATTCGGCAGGTGGTTCTTGCAGCTGGATGGGGTCGAGGGATACGTACTCGCCTACCTTACCTTATGGTAGGTACATACACTAGGTACCTACACTACCTTACCTAGCAAACTCATCCTCCACTGCCCAACATCACCAGGCTTGTTGACAAACCGTCACCTCAGCACTGACGTGTGTATTTTTACTTAGCATCCACCACGCCGAAACGACGCCAAAGATTTTCAGATGTCGGTCGGCGATGGAAAAAGAAAGCTGCTCCTTTCAATCCCACTCGTTACTGCCTTACTTTTGGTCCAGGTTGGGCCCATGAACATCCGTACGGAGACTGCATGCACTGCCATACTATTAGTATCCATACAGAGTGCAGCTTGAAGGTTGGGCTCTAGCACTCTATTCCTCACGCAGTATACCTTGCTCTGTAATTACCCCGGTCTGATTTCGTCAACAAGACAAGATGCCATTCTCGCCAAGTATGGACCGAATAGGAAAACGCAACGATTACGGCTGCAAGACACTCATTCGTCCCCTCCCTGGCACTCTCACGTGCCTCACAGGCTAACCCTCGCCCCGTTCTGTTCTTACCTTGCCTTGCGGACACACCTTGTATACTGAAAATGAGAATTCAGAATGAGGCAGGGCGCAGTGTAGGAGAAACATGCAGCCCTTGGCTTTCTTGGCTACCTTCTCCCGCTTTGGTTTGCTGGATACCTATCCCACTGCTTTGCGCTATTAGACGTTGCGAAAATAAGACAACAAGCTACCTCACCTTACCTTACCTTACCTTACCTTACCTTACGCAACGGAGTATGAATGGTCAACACAGGTAGACTCTGCAGCGCCGTACCTTATGCCGGGTAATGTCCGTGTCTGCAATTGCAGTTGCGCCTTGCATATGTACCTCGATTTCAAATCCTATTTGCATTCTTCATTTCCTTTTCTTCGTCTCTCGTTTCTTTTCTTGCTTCTTGTGCTTGCATTTGATTTCCTCTTTAGCCTCGGCAGCTCGGGGCACAGCCTGGGCTGCCAGCAATGAGCATCCCATCTCCGCATCGTCCGTAACTCTTCGGCCCTATCGCTCCCTGGACCCCAGAAATGCAGCAAAGCTTTAGGGTTTGCTGATACCTCAAGCTCAGCGAATCTTGCCATGGAAACGGGGCGTGTGCATTCACGTATGCGCAGGTATACATTTGCTTGTGCAGCTTTTCGCTCCATCTAACCCATCGTGTGGGCGTTGTGAGTCCGTGATGTTCTGTAGTAGAAGCGCCAGGGCGGCTATTGGAAACTTGCGGCGAATGCGAATGCGCGCCCCAGCACCGTCCATCGGTGAGGCACTGTCATCTGTGTTAATCGGCCGCCGTGCCCAGGGCCAAGTGTACCTATCCACCCGTTTCTGCTGGCAATGGACATCCCTGTCTGATTCCAGGTTTCACGACCTGGACCTCAGATCAGGGCCTAGGAGCCAAACAGACAGCAGACACGTCCATTTCTTCCCTTTTTTACGGTTTACCCCTCGTCTCGACCCCTCCGGAAGCTTGTCATGATTTGACATGGCTCATCCCATCATTAACGGAACATCACCGTTGTTACATGCCTTGGCGTTATACCTCGCATGTGGATGAAGCACGACGAGTGACCTGAGCCTCAGCCTTGTTCTCTGCCATGAAGCCAACAGCAACACGTCGGCGTAAAATGACAGATACCTACAGCTATCCTACCCATTTCAGAACCAAGCCAAAGGTGACTGACTGGTTGCCTGTGCCTAGAGTCCGTTCACACTCTGACCAGTGACGCGGACAATACGCTCCGCCCCTGACAGCCGCTGGTCCCCTTGCCTAGGCAAAGCTTGGCTCAAAGGACAATGGTCTGGTGTTTGGTTCGAAGCTTATGTGCTACGGTCGATGGCTAGCACACGTTGTGAGGATCTTCCACACATCTCGTCCCTTGTCTGGTCTATCGACCTGGTCGAGCCCTTGCGGCCCATTCACTCTGAATAAGAGCTGGATATCTGCCGTAGCAAGCGTGGCTGAGAGTGAGCGGGGTCCTATCGCGCTGGAGCCGGGGCATTGAAGCTACTATTCCCGGAGACAGAGCAATAAACTGTGCGTAGTCATCGCCTTCGCCGACTGGAGTCTATTACACAAGGTACTTCATGATGCAGGCAACACCGGACCACGGGCAATGCGGGTGGGGTCAGAATCCGTCCTTTCCACTTTCAACTCTCTCAGCGTCGTTCTGATGGGGTTTCCTAAACTGAGGCATTGCCTACTCCACGGTCTAGGTGCTACCTGCGGATAGGGATACTTTGGCTTAGTAACTGTCTTGCCCCAAGACGTTTCTCTAACTCAGGCTACTGCCACCACCACCTTGCAGTTCTGGGCCGTTTTTGAGTGCCGGTTTGCGTTGGTCTGGCCGTCTAGTAGACAGTGTCCCGTGCCTTTGTTGACCACACGTAGTAGTCATGACACAGAGGTGCAAAGCCTGCTGCAGAAGCAGAGACTGGAGATGGTCGAGATCCCATGATCAGTATATCAAATCCTGCGGTGCCACCGTGTCTGATCATGGAGACGATTCTCATCGACTGATGTGCTGTGGCTCTGCTCTGGGAACAGCGACACGCAGCCGAGCCATGAGGTCAATCCCCGACAAGACGACGCGATGATGCATCCGTGACCGCCGCCTGAAAACAGCGTTGCAATTGCCGTGCACACGAAGTGCCATCTCGATGCTCCGAGGGACTCTGATGGACACAATATTTGACGATGCTATTTCCGGCGCGATAGGCAAACAAGGCAAATACAGTCCGGCGCACTACTAGCGCTCAATCCGTACGGATACGCCCGTTTTGAAGAGATATGTAGCGCAGAGTTCGAAACAGGGGTACGTGCCTATCTCGACTCGGGACAAGGTGAACACTGGCGGATGCGGGGGAAGGAAGGGTTCTGGGGTCCTGGGTCTTGACTCTTGACTCCCGATTCTCAACTCTCGAGGCAGGCACAAAGTGAGTCGCGACGTACATTTCACAACCTATGGGAAGGTAGGTGCACAATTCCTGTGCGAGCACGGATATGTACCGCGCAATTACACATCATTATGAGCTTACTTAAGCCGCAGCATCAGAGGACAGGACAGGCCAGGCACGCAGGCCGAGGGACGGACGGGAGACCAAGACGTAATTCAAAGAGTCTCAGAGCTAGAGACCGATACCTACCCTATCCGTTTTTCCATGACAAGTACCTACCTCGTAGCTTCGTAGCACAAACCGTGAAGCTTGGCTCACTTGGCGACCCTGAAGTGCCTGACCGGTTGATGTTGACGTTGACGTTTGACATTGACGTTGACGTCTGGCCGAACGCTTTGGTGTCCCTTTGGTCGGACCGTTTCCTCAACCCATCTCTGTTTCCGCCTCTGTGTCTCTCTGCGTCTCTTACACACACTCGCACACGCACACGCACACCCTCACCCCTATCAATAACTGCTCTACCGCCCGGAAAAGCTCCCCTGCGGTATCGTCCGAGAAGAGCAAAAAATCATTTGCAATTGTGCAACGGCGCCATGCCCATTGTAGCGACACGCCATCCCTATTCGTGCTCCTGACAAAAAACCACCAGGCCAATAAGGTGCCGGATGAGACCTGCCAGCCCGTGCCAGACCAAAACCCGCCCCGACGTCTGATTCATGCACTCCCGTCACTCCTCTCCATCCACGCACGACTGGCTCAGACATGGAACTCAACCAGGACTATTCGTACCCGTACTTTACTTTACGTACGGATACCTACCTACGGATATACGACGCCAATAGGTAACCCACTGGACGTCAACCTGTGCAACAGTACCTAGCCCGCTTTCACCTCTTTTTGGGGCCCATCTTCGGGGTATACAGCGGCACGGGCCCCGACTTTTATATCTTTTTCTTCTGATACTGCGTCTGCGGTACTATTCTCTCCACGGTGCCTGTCCGCAGACTTCAAGTACCTTGGGTAAATAGATGCCAAAGTTGACGCTCGACGGGCAGAGCACATGGCAGCAATCCTTACAGGGCACCGGAGAGCTTTTAGAGATCGGATTGTTTCAATCAACCACCCAACCCCACCAAAACCGGTCTTTCGTCCCGAGGTATCCATTCCATCCATTCACCGACGTTCCTGTTCACGGTCAGACCCGTCCTTTGGCCTCCCTTAATTGCAAATCTGCTTACGCTTGATTCTAGAAGTTGTTGATGCATTCAAACGCACACTGGACAGAGTACGGCACGCCAGTCAACGGCCATGATGCAGACCGAGAGACAGACTGACGACGTGAATATTGGGTGTGTCCTACCATACCTCTTCTCCTTAGGCTTACGGATCCCCCACCAATAGGTTTGGCCCCTCATCGTTGCCACCTCTTACACCATACCCGGCCTGATCGCCGGTCCGCCCACCAACTGGTCGCATTCCACTGATTACCCATCCCGGCCAGCTGAACACAGGCAGACGATGAGTGTGTTATGGCATGACTGTTGTTTCCGTCAAATTTTACACTCATGAGTTCGATCTTGTGTGGGCAGCGTAATGCAGCCGTTTCCAGCGAGGCCGGGCCTGATGCACTCCGATCTCATCTCGGCCAGTCCATCCGTCTATCGTTCCTTGGTAAGACCGAAGGCGGATTGGGTCAGGAACGTGAACGGGAGCGGCAAAAGTCCATAGGGGTACCGAGCAGGGTTCGCCGAAGAACGTCTGCGACGTCGGCGTGGGACAGGTACGCTTCACACTGCGTAGAGTATCGTGTCGACTCGCATCCGCATCGCACAACGCAAGCAAGCTGGGTACAGACGCTGCAACTCCAGAAAGCTCACAGATTCTGCACCAGTGCGCGCCGCCACAACCTTGACCAACCATACATGCAGAGTCTGTGCATTGTGCGACTCGCACTCGGTCGGCTTGTTGAGCTGGATTATTGTGAGATATGCAGCTCAGCAACCAAGTCAGTCGAATCCATCAGTTGAAAGCAAGTCGAGTCCGACGATTCCACAATTTGAGAAAATCAAGACTGAAAAAAAGAGAGGGTACACACTCGCAGGGAAAAGTCTAATCATGAATCAAAGGATCAGTTCAAGATGAACAGATGTCAGCCTCCTGGACGTATCGCTCGTGCTTCCGCCGTCTGTGCCCACCTCAAGAGCAGTGTCAAGGTGCGTTGACCTTCGTCTCTCCAACGAAGGGAAGTGAACAGTGTCAGACACATATGTGACATTTCGTCAGATGAATGAAGCAGGACCACCGAGCCGACGACGATCCCTGAGCAGTTGAGGTTATCCGAATGCGCCTGGCAAAGTTCGTCGGTCACCAATCTCTGAACTCGGACCCGCCCAGATTGCCCTCTCAATGGTCAGTATCAGTCCAAGCACATACAGGCGAGATGATGTGAGGTAAGGTGAGGGCAGGTGAGGGCAGTTGAGGACCTCTAAGGTTGCGGTATCAACGACCATGATTATCCGTTGACCAGATGCCACCAATGCTAGAGTTAGAAGCCAGGAACGAGTCGGGGAGACGAATCAGCTGTGCCTAGCCCGCTCCGAATGCGCCTGCATGTGCCGTTTCTTAGGCACCTCTTGGATAGGCAAGAAACTGTCGGACCTCCACGATCGGGAACCCTCGTCGTTCTTACTATGCCTCATCCGTCCATCCAGCAGCGGCCGATTCCAGCAGCGGGCCACAGCCTGGCCATATTCTAGCATCATCCTGGCATCAGATCACAGAGCATCCTGTCCCGCTGGGTCCATGGCGTTGGCTTAGTTTTGGGCTGTGGCTTGAGCCGGGACCGCCTCGAGAGCCAGGGACAGGCCCCAATCCCACAAGAAGAACAAGGGTCATCATCAGCAGCGAAGCTGGAGCCGGGATAGGGATGGTCGACAGGGACTAGGGCGGTACGACAAGCAGTACAAGGGCAGGGGCGTGTGTCTCGAAAGGAGATAGCCGCAAGTCAGGCTTGTCAATTGAAAGAAGTCTTTCCCGTCGCCTGGGTCTGGTCGTGGCACCAGCTTCGGCCGTGGTTCATAGGTTCCCTCCCGCGGTCACTGTGTCATCCATGTGCAGTAAACAGATAGTGTCGAGTGACCCTTGGACCAATAATAGGATCAAGTTGATACCACGGATGTGAAGTGATGCGGGATGATAGCTTGGGCTCGAGAGGACACCACTTGAAGTTATCTCGAACCGAGGAGGAAAGTAAAGAGGAAGAAAGGCAAGAGGGAAAGAGGAGGAATCGGGCAGTTGAGGCTCGTTGGTAATACCTACCTTCCTAGTGATGGTGGTGCTGGTGGTGGTGAGAGGTACATCCGAATCCTACCCGTGCTGAGTGCGTAGGTATGTCGAGGACGGATGGCTCACCCTGTTGGATGGGTACAAAGCAAGTGACAAGCGGCCCCGTTCCGTACCGCGATTTGAGGTGATCTCCCACGCTACCAGTTTTCCTCCCCACGCACCTCACTGGCTGGAGAGAGCGACTCGGGCCTGGATCTAGGCCTTTCTCCTATCAAGGCTTCCATACTCCGTACCAGACCTCGAGGTACCGCAAGAAATGTACTTGTCTCTTCCATTGCTCAAAGGCGACGACAGCGACAACGATAACTACACTACAACGACGGATATAGCTAATGTCGACCTGAGCACTGGCACTGGCTCTGGCACTCTCCGTCTCTTTTCTTCTCCTTCTCTTTCTCTTCGTTCTCACATCTCTTGCGGTTGCCAGCCCACGCCCACGCCCATGCCCTCACCCATCCCCACACCTCCTGTTCCCGATCTTAGAGGAAGATGTACTTTGCACGAGAACCTCGCATGCCTTTTCTAGCTTTGTAGCTCCCTTTCGCTAGGTTCACCCCAAAAAGTCCGTCCTCTGACACCCAAGATTAGACAGGGAAGGCGGCTCGCCCTTTCCCAGCTTCTTCGGATCGTGCTCTTCTGCATTCTGGACCTCTGCCTCCCGGAGCTGTCCCATGGGCCACCGAGTACCGCTTGCTGCCGCTACCGCTGCGCTGCCGCTACCGGTGATGTTGGCACTTGCCCATGGTACGAAGTACCTTCTCTCACGGACCTGGGCTGGGTTCCAATTCGGACTAGGTGGGCGTGGGCTAAGTAGGCGTGGGTGTAGGTGTGGGCGTGAGAATGAGTGGGAGCGTGGGACATGGGGCGTGTGCCGGGGGATTTTCACGAACCGTCGCTCCACTTACCATCATCGCCCATCACCCGTCTCTTCTGCTTCTGCGTCTGCGTCTGCGTCTGCGTCTGCGTCTGCTCTGATCCTGATCCTGATCCTGATCCTGATCCTGATCCTGATTTTGATCTACTCGTCTGGACTGGGGCAAGTTCCTTTCATCTACGACACCCCCGTTCTTATTCTCCCACCCTCTAACCAGGTTCGACCCAAACCTTATCCTTTCTTATTCTTTCGTTGTCGTCCCCCAGGCCCTTCAATTTTATTCCTGTAGTCGGTCACATACGCAGTATCCGTGCCTACCTACACACCTCCTTCTGAACGCACAGCCTTTCCAACTTGAACGCTTCTGCTTTTGGCTCGGTTTCTCCACCACGCTGCTTCCACCTGCTCAACAACATATATACGCAGACATCCCACGCTCATCCAAGACCTCATTCAGCCTCTTCACTTCCAGCATCAACTTGCCATTAGCCTTCAACTACCACTTTGCAACTATACTTCTTCTCCTGCCATATACATACACATAACACACGCACACGCACGCACACTGATACATTATCGTCGGACTCTCTTGTACTCTGTCGATACCGATACTCGCAAATCAACACTTCAGCCACTACCTCGCAAACTCCCCCACGGCCAAAGATGTCTCTCGCTTCTCAAAGGAGAGGGCCTTGGTCCCAACAGGAAGACGCCTATCTCATGCAACTTGTCAACGACCAGGGCCCCTTGAACTGGGTACGAATTGCTCAAGCCCTGGGAACAAGGACACCGAAGCAATGCAGAGAACGATTTCACCAAAATCTGAAGCCCACCTTGAATCACGAGCCCATCACTCCCGAAGAGGGTGCCCAAATTGAGATTCTCGTCAACGAGATCGGTAAGAGGTGGGCAGAGATTGCAAGACGGCTTCACGGCCGCAGTGACAATGCCGTCAAGAACTGGTGGAATGGAAGCCAGAACCGCAGAAAGCGTCACGATCGTCGCAGGGCCAACCAAGGCAGCACCTCCGGCTACGACGACCGCAGATATGGTCACTCTGGTTTCCGACCCACTCTCACCATCAACTCTCACGCCGCCTCCTACCCTCACACGAGACACGGCATGTCATCGCCTGTCTCTCCCGCCTTTTACACCCACAGCCACCCTTACTATCAACTCGAGTCGCCGCTTCCGTCGCCCAACTCTACCTCTTCGCCTGGTAGTGATGGTCTTGACGGAGAGACGTCCGCCATGTCCGATGCCGCCTCAAGCTACACCACTTCCCCCCAATGCCTCTCGCGGGGTACATCGCCATCTGTCCAACTAGCCCCGCTCCGCATGGACGAGAACTCGGCCCCTCGCTCGCTGCCTTCCTTCGGTAGCCTCATGAATGCTCCAACCGACAGAAAAGAAGCTGGCCACATGCGCCTGCCTTCTCTCCCATCCCACCTCCTCACAGCACCCAACTCGCCTGTGAGGAGTACGGTTCAACAAGCCCTGCCGCCGCCATCTCCTTCGGCTGCGGATAAGGACTCTAGAATGGATGTTTCCGCGCTTCTGGGCTGAGGACACAACGTATTCGACTTTTTCTTTTGTACTCCGAGGGATACAATCCTCATGTATGCCACAATGTACCACTAAAGAGTACATGGGTTCTGGAATCGCAAACCACGTCTAATGGGCGGTACGTCTGGGAATGGGACGTAAAACTTGTACCCTGGGGGGCTTTTTTTTTATAGCTTTGATACCTGATATTCAAACCCTAGCGAGGGGATGGCGCAATTGGGAGACCTGATAAATCAAAAAGGTCTGGCATGGGATGGCGGCAGGACGGTAGAGATTCAGGAATAGAATCTCATGCTCCTTGAATTTAGCTATACTGTCGTATAAGGTGTATACATCACCAATAATCAAAAAGTCACGAAATTACATCTACAACTACAAAATGCATTGTGACATGAGAAAATGGCAACATGGTCACAACTTCCAAGTTTTGTGTGGCCCAGGCACACTATCTGGTTACGGATACCTACTGAAGCACTCAAGCGGTCCTGATCAAGTCGGCAGTGCCTGGGCGAAACGAGGGGGGTCTCCCACGTTGGTTGGCAGCCACGTCAGCGACGATGAGTGGGAACCTCAAACGTCCAGGGCCAGACTTTCCATCGGTTTTTTTTTTTTTTTTTTTAAACAGTTCTTCCCCGCCGCCGTTGGTTCGGCTGATATGGGTCCTCGATCAAAGTTTGTGCAACGTGGGTGCATATACATATATGGCTCATTCACCGTGACTGTGTGGCGCGAGGCGCAAGGAGAACCTCGGGACCCAGGCACACAGGGTAAACATATCAAGGTAGACTGGCTTACGGGTTGATGACAGAGTTGGTGGTTGGTTAGTGAGCGTGCAAACTCACATCTGGGCGAGGTTCTGCAGACATCGGATGGCTGAGATGCTCCAATTGCGGACAGGTAAGGATGGCAGTGGCTCAGGTAGCTATCAAGGGCGCTAGACAGGGACAAGAGGTACAGGTGAGGCGGAGGACAGAGCGTTCGGTCAGGGTCAACGCTCGCAGCCAAACACGAGATCGGGGATGTTCTGCTGCAGATGAGCGGGTGGGCTTTACCAGTGTCGATCATGACGAGGATCATGGCAGCGGAATGGGGCAGATGGGAAGAGCGATGAGCGGCGGGGACAAAGAAAAGCGAGGGAGAAGGCGGGCGGCGCGACATGGGGCGGCCGTCATGCATTGCATCGCATGGCGGATAAGGAATCTCTCGTGTGCCTACTTTCATCCATTCACGCATATGAGTCTCGAGTGTCGAATGAGTCGAGGAAGCATTGTCTACCTAGCAGACACGTACACGTTCGTTGCATACTCGTAAACAGATGGGCGTTTGTACTCCAATCTCATGATGGCTTCGTTCCTCAGCAAAACCTTGCACGGAGGAGTAGACGCAAGCATTCATCTACCGCAGTAGGTACGGAGTTTGTAGGGCACTTTCCGGCAACGGAACATGTGCCAAGATAGGATGATTCGGTCAATCAATCTGATGCAATACCAGATGCGGAATCGACGTGAAGATTTAGCCGCATGTAATTGGAGGGTAAGCCAGTGGGGGGTAGGGGAGGAGGGGAGAGGGGGATGAAGCACGGCCGAGAATCCTCCCTCGTCTTCATTCCCTTGCTCACTGAAAAGTCAAATAAACATGTCGGCCAATCTCACTACAGTTCCTCAAAAATTTGTCCAGAGGGGGAGGAGAAAAGTCCAAGACGTAACAAGAACATTGCCTCGGTATCCCCTGTTTGCAAGTTAGAGTATGAAAATATACGAATTTTGAAACTTTGTTCCCGTCATCGGTCCATACGTAGGTAGGCAGCCAAGACCCATGGACAATGCGAATTCGTACTGCGTACAGAGTGCCTTCCTCACAAATGTTTCCCCGAGATGCCCTGCACCTAAGGTACCTACCTACCTACCTACCTACCTTCCTCATGTACCTATCTTGGCTGTACGGGGAAGGCGAGACCCGACGAAGACGGCGTTAGGAAGGCAGGAAAGAAAAAGGGAAGGAGACGGAGAGTAAGGTAAGGTAGGTACCTAGACGGGAGGAATGGAAAGTGACAAAGTGACCTCGGCTAATGTATCTTTCCCATCTTTCCCTTCCATTTCCGTCTAGCCCCCACCACCGCCTCTCTTCCTCGAGGCCGATCCCTAAATCCGGACACCAGACGACGTCAAAGACACGGACTCGACTCGAGATGGTCAACTCAACCCGACCCGACTTACCATTGCTCTTGTGGCTTTGCCCTGACAATTCTTCAAACGACGCAAGGACGAGTTGAAGAGACCCCTCTTCTCTTCTCCTCTCTTCCCGTTTCCCGCGTACGGATACCATGTCCCGTCCATCCTCTTGAGGAATGACGAATTGTAACCGAAAACATCTAGAGAAGAAGGAGCACAGACGTGGCCAAGGCAGCGCGACAGCGACGTCTATCAAATCAATCAAAATCACTCTGACAGATAGTTCGCACATCTTCACATCTGCTGCCGAGGCCCAAGGACTATTTTCGTCTAATGTCTATTGCCTTCTGCATCGCTACCGGGCGTCATTATCGTTGTCGCTGTCTACCCACGCATTCGCATCGCACGTACGCACCCGCTCGCGCTCCCACTGACTGTTGAGGAATTGGCAAGGCATTCGGTCATCCATCAATAGGGGCGACGACAAGCACAGGAGAAGAGGGAAGGGGGGGGAAACGAGGTGCCACGGTGCACCTTGATCTTCGCCGGACCCTGGTCACCCGCCCTCGGAATGTTTGTGTCCCGTTGGCGATCCCTGGTACGGAGTACAACCAGCGGATGGCAGCAACCTGGCAGCGAATTGGCACCAAGGCCGTGCTGATGGGATCAAATAGGATCTGCGGCTCTTTTGACCCAGAAAAGTTGAACACAACAGGGACAGCCACCCAGCTAGCCTCGCACACTCGCCCTATTCAACCCTGGGGCCTGTCACTTTATTGCGTCTCTTAAGATCTACGTTATATGTAACGGAATCTCAGCTCGCCTCGCGACCAAGCGAATCATGGCCATGTGTACGGAGTACGCGGTATGAAAAGAATAAAGCCAAAAAGACAACTTGGAGCCAAAAGAAGGAAGCTGGCCGGTACGCGAGGGACCAGTCGTTTTCGAACCTGGTTGATCAAGGCACCAGCAGGCGCATACCAGATCTACGGATACCTAGGGCGAACGATCGAAGTAAACTTGGCCAACAACAAGCAGGGAAAACCAGCCAATCGTTCTCCAAGCGTAGTATCTGAAAGTATTCCGGTGTCTTGTCTCAGTGACACCCACTTCGTAATTAATCACACGGGTTGTGTGAGCACGCATGGACGATGCCGAGTCCTCCATCTCAGCTCGACCAATCGTGAGTCTAGGGAAGGTGAGAGGCGTTGTCGTCCGAAGCGCCGGCGCAGCTAGGTACCAAGTCACCGTTGACCGTTTCAGACTACCGCCCAGAGAGCACCACGACGGTCACCAGTAGGGTGAGGGCCTGGTCCGCGGCGACCCATATCCAGAAAGTACCAGGAAGACTAGACCCAGCCATACGGGCCGTTTGCAACCACGAGAAAAAGACGTTGGATCGTTCGGCCAAGTCGACACCCGTAGCCCGCGACACAGCGTGCATTTGAATGGAACAAAAAAAAAATGGCGGCCATTCCTCTTCGTTCTACAACTGCAGATCTCGCATCACTTCTCCTCCTTGACGTTGTCGTCATTGGTTACATTCTCGGCATGCATCATCACCAGTGTCATCAAAGGTGCATCCCGGTCTGTTTACTTCATTTGAACCACAGCGATATGGTTGAGAAAGAGATGGTCGAGGGGAGGTGTTTCCAGGACCTTCACCAAGAGAAAATAAAATGAGAAGATTGGAAGTACGTGCGTATCATACGGGCGAAAGAGACCGTTGCTGTCTCCACATGACGAGAGGGAAAAATGAGTGTGTTCATACACTACGGACGGATGTTGAAACCAAAGCATGCTTACCCCAGGAACATGGCAGTTCTTCGCTTTCCCGAGTCCCACGCAGGTTGTGAGCATCCGCGGTCCAGGGGTTCAGCAGCAGCTGAGAGACTTCCTTGGCGAAATGATTCCACATCACATCGGAAGCCCGGCGATCATCTGCGTTACTAGGATCCAATCTCAACATGACTTCAGTGGAGGGTGTACAGTACGGGGGGGGGAGGGGCAGCGGGGGGACCTAGGCGGTTCTTGGCTGCCACTGCGACGCTGTGAGAATACGGCTGCCGTTGCAGTTGGTGATCATGCCCGGAGGGGTTAGACAGGTTTTGGCCGTCAATGAGGAAACGGCCACGAAAGAAAAAGGGGGGAGGGGTGAGATCAGGTGGAAACTGGCCCGGCGTAGGTATACCTTAGAGTACAGAAAAAGGGACATGGGGGGGCAGACCCAATTTCTTGGGGAGCCACTGGGCCAGCAGCTGGATAAACGATGTGAGGTTGAATCTGAGATGCGATTGCATCTGGGCCCAGTTGTGGTTCTCAATGGAATAGTCCCTACGGAATGCTCAGTATCCGTAGGAGTTGGGTTGGATCCGAACGGATACAAAGTGATATAGAGTAGTATTCGTAAGATAGACGACTCTGGGTCGGGACGGCCATGGAACATGTTCGCCCCATGCCCTGCGCCCCGGGCCAATGGGCTCCCGTCGATCAACGGTCGGCCAGCGGCATAAGCGCAGGCGAACGGGGACAAGGGGACACAGGAGACTGGGAGCTGGGAGGTGACAAGGATGGAGCCAGCTCTCATAGCGGGAAGCCTCACGGGCAGGGGTGAGCGAGGCCGTCGCCATTTAGAGAGCGTAAGCAGAATGCATGCGGTATATGGGGATATGCCCCGCTCTCCAGTGCGGGTACGTAAGTACGGATATTCGTGGTGTTCCTACTACGTATGTACGAAGATTCGGTCCCCGGACCATTGAAGTCGACAAGAGACGGAGAGTGGGATTTGCAGAAGCTCTCTGTAGTATTCCCGGGTCCCCACCAACGTAGCTACTAAATATTCGCACACACTGGACACAGGAACAGACTAGGTAATAGTGAAGACCACGCGATCGGGGAGGAGGCGTGGGATGAAGCAAGCAAGCAAGCAAGCACAGGCAAGCTTCAATTCCAATCTCAGCCCGACGACGGGGGGGGCAGACAGGGTGGATGGGAAACAAAACTTGGCCTGTTCATCATCCATGATGCACCAACCAGGCCGTTACCTATGTACAGGTCACGAATATCTACGGAGTACGGGCACACTATGGACTACTCGGTACCTACCTACCCACCGCCTCTTTGGCTACCTTACATCACACACCTGGCACACACGCACTCTCTCTCCCGGTCAGTGCTCCGCATGCGCAGCATCATATCGAGATTGCAACGTGCCAACCCATCGGCCAGCCACTCAGCCCTTCAGCCGTTATACGGGTGCCTGCTGTCTCTCGCCCCTGGACTGGGTCTCTTGTGTGTCTGAGACAAGAGGCTAGACCAGGGCCAGGCGGGTAAGGTATTTGCAATTGGGTACCCGTACGTAAGGTAAGGTGCGCGGGTAAGGCCCTGTGAGAGTGAGCGAGTCCTGAGTCCTGACACGTCAAGCGAGATTCCCGTTGGCGTAGCTGCTGTGCGCGTTGTTTCCGTCTTGACACAACAGGACAAGCCAACCGAACACAGTCTCTCTCTCTCTCTCACATCAGACTTGTCATATCTGATGGACTCTTGACTGTGGAGTGTGTGGACAGCTTCTGCTGCCCGTTGCAAGGCCTCACGCCTGTAATGGACACGGCAGGGGGATTACTGTAGAATCCATCATGCCCCCCAATGCCCCATCCATTGTCCGCACGTCATATCCGCTCTTGACTTGCTTTACCTAACCAGACCTTTCCTTCCTTGGATAGCTGTGCGAACAGACGGGTCTCCCGATCTTGCAGCTGCCGTCTGCCGCCTGTCTGCCTGCCCGTTGGTGCTCAGCGAGGTAACCGCACGTACGGTGCAGACGTGCATACTGCCATTCCATACTCCGTACCTTCCTTCCAATGGTGTTCATACCCCGTAGGTACTCCGTACATAGCACTAACACTAAACAATATGTTCGCCAGAAAAGACCGTATTTCCTTTTTTTTTAAGCCCCTGCCGAACATTCTTGATGACTGACGATACGTCCTTGCGTCCACGCATCGTTTCGTACCTTTCAACTTCTCGTAGGGCAGCAACAGGTTACCAGTTCACGCTGTTGTCTCTCCTCGAGCACGTATGCCTGACATGCGTCCAACCTGAATGCGAGTACATAATAAGGACATTGAGGCTGCGAGGGCGGGATGCTAATGATTGGCAAAACATACCCCCGTGCCCCTCCCTGTCCTAGACACACGATGCCCACCATGTATGTTTATTTGTTTGTTGTGCAAAGACTGAGATGGACAAACAGGCCGGCCCCCATCCCCATCCCATCTCATCTCATGGATGAAGGAAACACGATCCCCCATCGAACCCCGAGTTCCAGATCAAATGCAAATGCAAATGGGAATGCAACCTCAACTACATCGGTAAACCAACGCCCCCGACCCGATGGTTCCACGACAGGGATGACAAAAACAGTCTCTCCAAAATTTGGTCCCTCACCGGTTCTCAGACCTGCAGAACGGATATCACTACTCATATCCGCGGCTGTGGTTCACCCCGATTCGATCCCGGCGTGCAACAGACAACAGGAAAAAGGAACAACAACCGTCACAGCCAAATAATCTGAGCCAAATCCTTCCTCATTCAGGACGAGGAGCCACACAGCCCAGACATGATGGAGATCCATCCACGATCCACCTCCCACTCTCCTACCCTCCCCCCGCTCGCTCGCTCTACGGAGTACTCGCCGCCCTCCCCTCCTGCCGCACGACGTTTACGAACACTTTATCGGCGGATGAGGCACCTTGCCATGGCCTGGCACTTGCTTCTGGTTCTCTGTTCTGTGCATACGGTATACTCCGTACGGATACCCATGTTTCGAAGACGCCTCACAGCCTCAGCCTCACTTCCCAGCTTCTTCCCTGGTTCTCTCTCTTCCCTACCAAGTACCTGGACGTATGCTTGTCCTTTGCCTGATAGCGCATCCGTGATGTGACGTCTTGCCCAAACCCGTATACGAGAACAGAAATCTCAGTTAGAATGGCCCCTGATCATCGCCGGACGTAGCATCCAAATAATGCATCTCGATAATTGGGTGCCGCCAGATTTCCTCACGAACACAATCTCCCGAGACCCTTGCCAGCTAGATAGAACGGCGTCAGGACGTAGTTTGTCCCTGTTTTACTCCAGCTGGTTGAAGCCACACGCCTCTAGTAACGCCACATTTCACGGAGCTTGGCTCCGGTACAGGATTGAAAAGAGACCCTAGCCACTAGTCCTGAATCGACGTGCAAATACTGTGTAGTTATTGCGGGTAGAAAAGCCGGTAGAGCGAACAGAGCGAGACATGCTTGGTGGTGAACCTATCTTGGGCACAAATTTCCATCATGACAAATATCGCCCCACCCTGATCCCTCCAGTCTTTAATCTTTAGACCTGTCGCGCCGCGTGCCTGTGTGGTGACTCTCGAGTCAAACAGTCAGTGCCAAGAGTGCCTCTTCCGGGTGAGCTAAAATCACCTACTGCCGCCTGCACATCCGAAGTACGTACCTTTTCTGTAAGGCAAAATGACAGAAAGTCGATACCTAGGTACCTTACTTAGTCGGTGCCCAACAAACGACGACAGCATCACATCTCATTTTGACGCTGCCATCGACGCAACACGCTCTCACACGTACACAGCCAGCCACATCGTCAATGCAGGCCCATACTGCGAAGACCACCATCAATCCACTCTCCTGCCGCCGCCTACCTACTTGCATTAAAGCTGAACCTCTTACTATCGAAAAGCATAGTAAATTATCACCCTGAGCTGACGATGAGATAGAGAGACAGAGGTAGGTAGGGAGTGAAGAAAGGAGAAAAGTGGCTGCATAACGACGCAATCACAGTGAAACTACACGATGCCACCAGACGATGGTACGCGTCGCCCGCGGCTCGTGTCTAGGCCATTAGGGCGCCAACACCTCCCAAGCGTCTCACTCTTTACTTCGCGGTATCGTTCGTCGCCAAAGACGCTAGAGGACTTTTAGCATGACTTCATGCCGTGTGCACAGATATAACAAAATACCACCGGTGCCTCACCCCTCTCAACGTTGCAGTACGAATCCCCAGTCACGTCTCCTTGTTATGCGACAGGACAGAATTGAAGTAAACTGAACTATGCGTCTGAAGGGAACAGGGCACATTATCAGGGAGCCGGTTCAAGCCACCATTTGGTCCGATTCACAACAGTGGCGCTCGGTCAGCCGCACAATACATGACAGCATTTGTTTGACTTTTGTATGTTTATCAGATTTTCTAACATTTGTCATCTTTATTTTTTCTTTCCTAACTTTCCAACGTCGGGAGGCGAAGAGTTTCTTTTTATGGTTTACAGGTCCAAAGAACCCTTGAGGCTCGAGCTGTCCAACAGACGCGTGTCTTGCCTTGTCACACGGACTTCAACTGCATTGACATTCTGGTTTTGTACGCCCCGGGTTCCGATGGCACAGACTAAAAAACAGACGACATCGAATGTGAGGACGATGAGGACGAGGATGACCTCCTTCGGAAGAGGGATCTTGAACTCACAAAATGGTTAACACAGATCCGATGCCATACGCGGCAACACGCAATAGACGTCGAGGTTACGCCTGCCAAACTTGGTAAACAATGCCATTGTTCTCGGTGCGGTGCCTCGCGGCTTGGCAACTGGAACCAGCTAACTAACTACCTTGTGTAGCAAATCAGTCCATGTTCACGGCCACCCTTGACGCCTCTATTAGCACCCATCAGTCCACAGGGTTCTCTAGCCGCAGACTATCAAGACGTTCCACGCGTCCGTCACAACGCTTCTGAAATCTTTCCTGCTGGAAGATATCCCTTTTGTGTCGGACCCTGAGGTGCCACGGTGCCGCGGGAGAATGTTATACTTTACCCGTCGCGCGAGATTCTTGTCTTCGCTTAGCCCGCTCGCATATTCAACGGACGCAAACAGTGTCCCCCTGATCGGGTCATACACGGCGGCTGTATGGCAGCCAATGCGCGGGAGGCAAAGAAGAATGGCTTGAAGTCTACGACAGTTATGACTCCCTGCTTCAGACTTCTGGGTTGGAGAGAGAACGCTTCCCCATGGCGACCATGCCATCCTGGTTCGCGTCGTGCTGTCTCTACTCTCTTCTTCCTTGGTTCTCATTAAGTGATGGATGCTGAGGCTGATGACGATAATGATCTCGGGATGTAGTTGCAATCCGTGGTTGACATCAGCTGTCGCTATGAATAAGTATCATTTCCCAAGACCCCATTCAGTCATCAAGGATGATAGCTCTGTGAAGTCACTTCAACAGTCAAGTCGAGGCGGTGGAAGGAGTGGAAGCTTTTCTCCCTCTCTCCTAGTTGTTCATCCGATATCCTTCTACCCAGATGTCAGAAGCTTTCCGCACATGACTATGGCGAAGGAGACCCTCACAGTGACGCCTCAGCCAGACGCTATTCGAGGCTACTCTGGCGATGTGTTCGAGAGTCTCGTTGAGCGAATAAAATGGCGGTTCACAACCCCTGGCCGCGGTCATCCCCGGGCCCATCAAGCCGCCGCGCAATACAATATGCACCTAGAAGGATGCAGACGCCGCAGGCTTGGAACCGCAACGGTCGAGTCATCGAATAACACAACACCATTGCTTTCATAGTCCTACCCGTATTTCCAGATAGTCATGGTTCAAAGTCAGATTCGTGGGAGGGGGGGGGCTCTGGATGGCCTAGGATTAGACTAGGGAAACCCAACAGAATGACCCAGGAATCTGGTAACGAAACGCCTTCGCTAATCAACCGCCGGCGTTCAAGGTTACAAGACCGTTTTCGTTTTCCCTTCTCGCCTTCATCCGTCACACACCCTCTTTCTTCCCCTTCCAAGTCCCCTTCCCGCGTCCAGCCGTGTCCGTGTCCAACCATCTCCGTGGTGCGCGCATAATGGCTTCAGCTTGGAAAGGCGGGCCTCCGGAGCAAGTGACCGCATCGGTGCAAGTTTGTTTGCAGCATCTCCCTCGCTCTTTCTCTCTCTGCCACTCGGTCTTCCGCTAATAGAATCGCATTCCTCCTCCGTCCGGCCCCCAACAAACGGGGCCTAGACGCCGGTTCCCCCCCTCCAAAGTCTAGAAGTCTAGACTCTTTGGGGGTTTTTTATACATAATGTTGAGCCTGACCTGGCAAAGCCTGGGCACTAGCGGGAGCTTTTTTGGTAGTAGCGTTCCGCTGGCTTTTCTCCGTCCGCCGAGGGGGGCGTGAGAGGCCCCCGCTCTCCCGACTGTTTATGGCTTCGTTGGGTTCTGACGCCTTTCACTAGTCTGTTGCTTGGTAGTGGTTTTTCTTCCCATGCCCAATTCTGTGTCACTGGCCGTGCCGGATATTGCTACTGATCTGGGGTTGGCGAGGAGTTTGTCTTGATGCCTACCCATCTACCCAGTGTTTTTATCACTTCAAATTCTGGTGTATTTGAAATCGACACTATCGATCAGAAGACTCCAAGTATTGTGTCATGTGACTACCAGGCTGTGAGTCATCATTCTGGTCACATATAATATCCGACTAAGTGTGTTCATGGCGGAAGATGTTGTGAATATATGATGTATAGGAAATGACACAAGATACCTCCTACCATTCGAGCCGTGAGCTTGTACACATCCATCCGCGTTCGGCCCGTTGCACACGGCCCGCAGTCGTATCCTCTTTCTTCCACGGCCTCGCCTGATGATCTGTCCCAGGGGTTGGTTTAATTCTTCCCGTTCGCTTCGCGAGCTTCTCTCCGGAACCCTGGTGGTTGTTCAGGCCAGGGTCATGGGCCTCTCGGAGGACAGGAGAAAAGGAAAAAAAAGTAGTCTCCGGCGGGGGGGGCCAGGAGCTCACGTGGCATATCCATTTTCCCTTTTCCCAAGCCAAGTTTGGAGCTTTTGCGGAACTTAGTCTCCCATTTTGGCATGGCACATACATACGCCAGCTCCCCGACAGAAACGGCTTCATGCAAGCGCGAGTAAGGATTGAGGATTTCGATGATGGGGGGCGTAAGCTCACCAAGCATCCGATGGAACACGTCATGTCCACACGATGGCTCGATCTGGACTGTATTTGATGGGCTTTCGGCGCGATTGACACACACAGAGTGTCGATGTTCTGGCCCAGCGAAGCAAGGAGGGAGGAAAGGAGAGAGAGAGATAGTTGACATGACCCTAACACCGCAGCAAGCGTATCTACCGTACCTTCTTGAGCAAGTACATTGCGATTGAAACCCCGCCCCTTCGGAGCAAAATACCGCAACCATCACAACCACGCGATACCTGCTTCTAGCCTTTGGACCGACCTGGGGGCCGGCCTTGGTTCTGTCCCTCGTTGCCCAACCGCTTCAAGGCCTCCCTTGCTGCCATGTGTGCTTGGTTTGCGTGTGTGGTACTTCCATCCGTTAAGCTAGCCATGCCGTGTCCTCAGGCTTCATCGCTGAAGGCTTTCTGGTCGTTGCCTAAGGACTCGCACGACGATTTGTGTAAGCGCGAGCTTCGCCGTCTATCCGTAAGACTAGGTCTCGTGGCCCGTCTGCCGCCTTCTGCGCCCATTTGCTCAACTCCAGGGCATGTTTTGAGTGTATTGCCTTCGTCTTTGTCCGGCGACTCCTGTGTTTGACTGTGAAGTATCTGGTACTGCTGGCTGGAAGGCCCTGCAGTGACTGATGCCATCGAAGCTACTTCATCTGACGAAAGGGGGCGCTGAAGAGGGGCAACCGCTGGCCCGCCCACGGAAACATCGTTTCCGTGAGAAATACCAGTTTTTCCAGACAGGGCCTGCAGCTGAACGCTATCTTCTCCGGCGTCGAAGGAGAAGTCTCTCCTATGGCGGCTGGTCCCTAAGGTTCTTCGGCCAGTAGTGGCCGTCATGACATCCGGGTCGGTACCCGTCGGCCGCTCATGCTTCGGCATGCCCGTTGCGGCCGATCCGTTTTCAGCCGACTCTACGCCGGTATGGGGTGCGTCGTCAGGCCGGTAATGTGTATCGGCATACTCGCAGGTTTCAGGAACGGCGGTTTCCTCCGCGGACGATTCTGGGGTGGCGATCTGCGCGGATGGTGCCGCTCGTCGTAATGGTTGAGGCTTCACGGACTCCAAGCCAGTTAACCTGGCTGTCTTCTGAGTCGATGTTGGCTTATTTGCTTCTTCCTCCGATGAGCTATCCCATGCTATGTTGAACGGCGGAAAGGGGGCCTCCTTCTTTCTGCGCCTCGAGGCCCGCTGTTGTCGTCGTTCAGCCTTTCTCAGACCCTTGCTCAGTTCAACATCGGCATTGTCATCCAAGTTGGGTTTCATGGACACTGGCCTGTTAGTATGTACACGGTATAAATGAGAAGGTGGGCGTTTCCATGTGCTTACAGAAGGTTCGATGGTTCAGGAGGGGACTTCCAGAGCCCATAGAGATTCGCGGGTTATCTAGGCTGTCGACTTTGCTGGTGCTGTTATCACCTGCGCGTATCCGGTCAGCAAACGGAACAGGAGTGCTCCCCGCTGTTGAAGTGATAAATACCTTTCTGGGGACTTTCTTTAGCCTTCTCGACCCTGGCCTTGAAGAGTCTCGAGGATTTTGCGCTTCTGTCGACGAGACTGCAAGACCTCGCCAGAACCACTGCACCAACACCTGCAGGAGCTACATCGACAAGAACTAGTTCCATACGTTTGATCTCAGCGCGGAAGTCGGCTTCTTTCGACTCCCATTCCTCAGACATCTTGGTGAACTCTTCAAGGCTCTTCAACTTTGTCTCCTTCTCCTCTGCGAGCTCCTGCTCTGTCTTCTTCAGCCGTTCCTGGAGATCCCAGTAACCCTCTAACAAATGCAAGATGTAGGAGTTGTTCTCTCTTGGAACCGGGTCGAGGACATTCTTGGTCATCATCGTGTAGTGTAACGCATTAATCATCTGCTCCAGTGAGAGAGCACGATCTGTCTCGTCTCGCTCTTGATACCAGGCTATATCGGCTGGCTCAGTTGGCTCTGCCGGGGATGGCGATAGCCGATGAGAGGATGACTGCGAGCCGTCTGATCTGATGCTTGGGCAGTTGCTTGTGCCCAATCTAGCAGCACTTAGAACATCGAGACTCGCAATGCGGGGAATGGGCTTCCACTGGCGCGATCGAATAGAGGGAACGCCGAGGTGCGCAACAGATTCTTCTTCATCGGGAGGCGGATTGCTCAGCGTCAGCTCTGATCTTCTTCGTCGGGGAGGCAACGGTTTTGTCCATAAGAAGTCCGCCATGTTGGCTGGCTGATGGCAGGTATCCGTTGGCAACTGGATTGTGCTAGTGAAGAGTGTGTTAACCAAACCGGCATCGAGTACTTTGGCGTGAAGACAACGAACGTGGTGAAGCCTGGTGAGTCCTCCAGTGGTGAGTTTTGAGATCGTTCGTAAGAGACGTAGAAAAGGTAATGTTTCTCAACGGCCTTCTGACGCGTACCTCGACTGTTATTGACAGCCCAAATTTGACTTATTCGGAAGGCGAATGACCCTATTGAGATGAGAGAGTAGGGGAGAGGTCGGGTTCTGTGTGAAAATCACCGTGGGTGATTGATTGAGGTGAAGGGCGGGTGAGGTATGAAGGTGAAGTTTGAATGAGATATCGCCATGTACGCGGATGGGAGGAAGGAACGAGCAAGGGCAGGCGAGGGGTCGAAGTCAGGCGCGTTCGACCGATTGGAAGTTGCGAGTACATCAGACTAGGCGTGCCTTCCTCAGTTGCTACATGATACGGGAACTTCGAGCAAGGCCAGGAGCTGCTTCCGCCCCGGTATTCTGTTCTCCGGGATGAATGCACAAGAGTAGCTGCCCAACAAGACCTCAATGGCCTGAAAGTTTACCGACACAGCTCTTGCCTCCCTACTCAGCCGTAAGAGTATTCTAGTTGGACAGCCATCCCAGAATCCTTTCAACTCCCTCTGGAAACTACGAAGAATGTGACGAAGGACGATATACGCGGCTATAGAACAATGATTCAACACACAATGCCCAGCCTGAACGCAGCAGTTGCTATGAAGAAGTTCACCTTCTATCGCGCTAGCCCATGGCGAAAGTTCAGACTTCTATGGTATTTAAATGAACAGCGTGCGCCGTCGGCTGTGTTCCCAAACTCGTCGTAAAGATAGTCTCCTTCATCTTGCCAACCACCAAGATGATTGCATACGCACTCCAGGTATTGACGCGCTACGAAAACAGGTCCTCTGCTTTCTGTCGCCGACGGCCACGGCCCTCTAACTTGTCAGCGAATAGCTCTTTTCCGGTATTGCCACCACCTCCAAAGCGGCTCGGGAACAGCTCCTTGACGTTCGCACCCGCCGCGCCCTTGATAGAGAATCCAGCACTGGAACCTGCATTATCGACTCTGTCCCGATCGAATAGGTCCTTCCTGCCATGACGGTCGTTGCTCACGCTCATCTTCTGCTGCATGATTCGCGTGGCTTCGTCCGCGCCGTCCATGACCCTGTCCATATGCGTCTTGCCCATCGATGAGCCCTTTATGGGAAACAGTTCCTTGGATTTGTTGTCTTCAGCTAGACGATCCCTGATGCCTGATGCCCTTTCCCTATTGTTTCGATTGCTGGCCCTCGACGCGCGTGCTACCTCAACGTCCATTGCTGCGTCACCATCCAGATCCCGCATAGGTGAAGCGGAACGATTTCGTTGCCGGTTTCCTGCTCGTGATGACCGCCCAGGGAACAGCTCCTTTTCCTGATTGCGAGACGCATAAGATCGCTCGCCACGCGGCGTCGAATCTCTTGAGCGAGATCTCGGGTGGCGTGCTGGTCTGCGGTCTGCCAGTGTGTCCTCATCGTCATCATACATGCTCGCATGGAACACCTCAGGGCTTGAGTCTCGGTCGCGTTGACTTCTTCCACGGCCATTGCGGCGACGATCATCTCCGTCCCGATTGCGATATCTGTTTCTGTTTCCCTCACGTCGTCTTCTCTCCTCCGGATCGAATTCGGGGTGGAGAAGGTAGAACCGGCTTCGCTCAGCAGCGCCTCGTATCTTCTTGTCGGAAACAACGGCAAATCGAATTTGAAGATTGACGTCTGGGTGGGATGCGACGGCCTTGGCTGGAATCGTCTCCTTAGGAGGCAATTGGGTTACGTCGGCAATTTCAATGGCGCTCAATGCTGCCAGAGCCTCTTGTGCCGTACTTTCCGACCCAAAAAGCAGGTTTGCGGATTCGTCATCGATCCACTCAACTCTCTCTGGAGTACCAAAATGACTCTTCACGTAGTTTTTGATATCATCCGTGGTCAATGTGTCCAGACCTCGAATGTGTACCTTGTTACGTACTATGGTAGAATCTTCGAGGTCGCGTTCGTTCGAGGGAGACGGCGCTGTGGCGGGTTGTGCGATGTTCTGTTGACGTTAAGGGTTAACAAGCAAGCAAGTAGAAGTTGCATCACCAGGTGCGCTACGTACTATGCCGTCACCAATCATCGCTGTCGGAGGTGCAAAGCCGTCGGCGACATCGTCCATGTTGATATCGTAGTCCATAGCGCTTCCGTTCTGGACTTGATCTGCGACGGCGTGCGCTCGTATGGTGGAGGGGTGAGGATGAGGAAGCTGATCGCGAGATGCTTGACGCGCTCCCGCGAATTCAAGCTTGATTGATTTGTCGTAGTTGAGTACTTCAAAGGGGAAGGCTGAGCTGCGGCGATGTTCCCCCAACTTAAAAGGTGGCGGGTTTATAGAAGGAAGGATTGGCCAAGGTTGTAGAGAAAGAAAGAGAAACTACGTGATAAAAGGGCCGTTGATCAACCCGACGTCTACTAGTCGGAGCTTACAGGCCGAAAGACCTTCGGCCGCTTAGCGTTGTGGAGAATGAGGCTGACCGTGCTCAGCGGCACCATCTCCACTTTTGGTTTAGTGGACACGGAGAACCTGTGCCAGGTAGGAGGCACTGTTTTCCGGCACCTGCCAGGTCTCACCGGCTCCGAGTCCTGCTCTCCCCGCCAATTTTACTTCCGTCTAGTCCGAAGGTCCTCCGATTCGGGCTCTACCGGCATACCAACTTGATTTCACAGGCAGGAGCCATCGACGTTGAGCAAAACAATAATAAGCCTGCCACACCGAAATTTGCAGTCTCATTACACCTCAAATAAGGCACAGCATTGTGACAGATGACTTTTTGTTCAAAAGATCAAGACTACCTTATCCTACCTAAGACTATCACTAAACTTTCTCAAAGGCTTTTTGTCTCTTTCCGGATCTCCCAATTCCCCTGTACATGTATAGGAAACTGACCAAGACAGTGCTTCTTTGTGCCCTTGGGCGTAAATAAACGAAATGGGTATAAATGTCCTCTATCAGGTGGATCAGCCTTCTATCGTCTCGAAAGACCTCATTCGTGAAGCATTGGCGCCAGTGCAGCGCGCAGCGCGCAACATTCGCCACTGCTGCTTCGAAGAGACGGGCCCTGGACGCCAACCACGCGTCTAAAATGCAGTAAAAACAAATCCCACAGGCCAAAGCTAGACGGGGGAACGTGTTGAAAAAGGGAAGAGACCAAGTGTCTCACACAGTCTCTAAACGCCTCCGCGATTCAACTAGACTTGGCAGGCAAGAGGTCCGGGGTGTCTTGGTTCGAGAGCCGTCAGAATCGCTGCCTGTCGTTGCAGCTGTTAAGCCAGCTGTTCGTGACATCTCGGATGCTGCTCGTTTCAAGTTTGGAAGACTCGGGACAATGTCTCCGGCGGAGGGTCGATCATGCTCTTCCATGTGGTCATCTTCAACTGGGTCGTTTGGATCCAAGAAGTGATCGTAAATCCAGCAATTCTCGAGACCCTCTATGAATATCGGAGAGTTTCGTAGAAAGTGCCATGAA
Organism: Colletotrichum scovillei; assembly: GCF_011075155.1. Classification (NCBI taxonomy): domain Eukaryota; kingdom Fungi; phylum Ascomycota; class Sordariomycetes; order Glomerellales; family Glomerellaceae; genus Colletotrichum; species Colletotrichum scovillei. The sequence goes on from NW_023336259.1 coordinate 3,253,296, forward strand.
AACTTGTCCTGGCGCATGGCTATATACAGAGAATCGATCTTGCCGTTGGCCTCGCAGACGCCGCAGAATCTCTTGAGAAAGTTGAGATCATAGTCGCTGTCAACAAGTCTGGAGTCCAGTGGCCTGAGCATGGGAAGCCCTTGGAGCTTTTCTGCGTCGCACAGCTTGGCCTGTAGAGGCATCCATGATCTTCCTCTGAGTAGGCTACCGAAGGATTTTGTGACAGCCTCAACAAAAGAGTCACTATCTGGGCCGCCAACTACTACAGTCCGGTGGAGCCCTCGGGACAAGCAGCGCTTGTAGGCGTTGGTGTCCCTTTCGAATGGGAAAGGCTGAGAGGCTGTCGGAAGAAGCGAAATATGAACTGTCCAAGCCCCACAGTTGCTTGAACTTGTGTTGGAATCGGCGGCGCTGAGGGCTGGCGAGGTACGGATGGTTTCTCCTGGAATGACCTCGGCCTCGGGCTGTGAATACAGAGTGGCTCCCAGCGACTGTTGCAGGTTGGAGGCCGTCACAGCGTCTGGCCGTGACAAGATTGCTTCCTCTGTCATGTTCGGGATCTGGCCACCTCGACTGGCTAAAGAATCATGGTCCGATTCTAGCTGATCCAGTCTCTCTTCGATGCTTTCGTCGGCGTCAAAAAGCTCCAATTGACGATTGCTGACGCTCTTCAACTCCCCGTTGACACGTTCCATGTGTTCTGACTGAGAGCGTAGGGTTTCCCGGAGGTGGGAGGTTTGACGCTCAAGCTGCTCTACAGACTGCCATACTCTGTTGATGTTGCGATAAGAGCCCTTGATCTCCTGGCCTATCTCTTCACGGCTTTTGTCGACAAGGTCCTCCAGTTCGCTCACTCTGGCAACGACGGTTCCAAGACCGCCTTGTCTCTGCTGGTCAAGTTGTTCTTCGAGGGCTTGAAGTCGCTGCTTCAGAAGTTCGACCTCCTCTCTGGTCGATGACGGCTCTGGGGTCTTGACGTGATAGCAGGCCATGTGCCCACAGTCGCAACTAGCGCCGGGCGTAGATCGGTTGAGAGAAAAGTGAACACAGGCGCATCGTTGGCCTTTGATACCAGGTACGAGCAATATGTAGCGGCACTGACCCTGGGGTAGAGATTTCTCATCGACACGGCCCGTTGGGCCTTGCAACGGAGAGGGAGATGAAGTCGTCGACATGAAGGGTGAGTTGGGGTTGATGTTCTTCGTGATGAGCTTTCTTCAGATAAGACCAGCGGCTGCTAAAACAGCAGATGTTGTTGAATAAAGTGTGGATACAGTCGAGAGTGCCAGTCACCGTTGGGGTGGTTTTCAGTACTTCAGAGAGGGCGCGCAGTAGACACCGAATAAGATGCAGCGAGGATGAATGGTTGAGCCATGGAATGGATGGCGAATATTGACGGTTGAAGGTCAGCGGTGGTGGTCGGAAATGCAGAAGGCCAACCAAGAAGCACGGGCTTGATAAGGTAGCAAAGGGTGAGTAAACAGAAGGGGAAGTCGGATGCTGTGAGGGTTGGCGGGGACGGCTCTTTAGATAGCAGGCCAACAACCGGGAGGTGGACCGGGACCGGGAAGATCAAGGCGTGGGTCTGGGCGAGGTGCCTAGATTCGGGGTTCGATGTCTGGGGTAAGGTACAGTAGAATACCAGGAACCGAGCTGGGAGTTGCGATACGCGACGAGATGGGTATCTCGTCGTACAGCAGAAGAAGCACGGGATGATGATGGGGCCAGCGGGGCGGAGGAGTGAGAATAAGATACGGTCCACGGATAGCGGTGGCAGGACTTGTGCGGGCAACGTGTGTTGTAGACGCGGATGTGAACGTGGCTGTTTGTTGGTGCTAGAAGACAATGACTGTACTGCGTACTCGGTACTCTGTCAGGTACTCAGTTTGAGCGGCGAACGAGACGGGTTGCGATTAGGGAGAATAAGGTCGGGAGAGTCATGGTATCGTAAGGTGGACAAGGCGATTGTAATACATGAGATGCGGCGATTCAGGTTGAGAATACCTAGGAAGGGCGAGGGTGAAGGTAGTGGGCCTCGAGAGATGGACGAGCAAAAGTTGCAGACGTGGGCGGAGCGGGAAGGAAGTGGCATTGGATGGAGATAAAAAGGCGTGTCGTGTGGAAGGGGTAAGGGGGGGGGGGGGGGGTAGGCCGCAGGGTGACAGGGGGGAGTCTAGGGAGAGAAGCCGAGAAGGGGAGCGGTTTGTCAAGTTTTGCAGCACCTACGGATATTCTTTTCGAACGTCCAACCGTTCACTCCCACAGCACACACTATGGACCGGGGGGTGTAGGATTTCCCGACGTGCAGAGGAGGCTTGGGCAGAGAGTGAGTACAAAAGACGTGACGACAAAAGAGAAAAAATCAGGGTTGCTTGCGTGGTGAGGATGGCGAGGTGAGGTCTAATTCCATCGAAAGGGCTGTGAGTGATGCAGCCGGGCGCGCATTGCAGTGCAGACGGGGGCCATGGCAGGTATCTGTCAATGATTCGAGGGCCGGATTCGTCAGGGCCGGGAAGAATGAGGGAATTGGAGTTCGTCGCAAAGTGCGAAAGGGCGAGGCTGGCCTGATTAAGGTACCTTGCCTACCTTAGGTTCCGGCTGCCCGTACGGCGTACCTGAGATGGATGGCTGCTGCGAAGGTAGCTAGCTAACAAGGCACTGGTAACATTCGTAGAGTAGTTCCCGTCTTCTTCCAAGTTTCTCTCTTGTTGTCCCTTCCTCTCATTCTCTTTTGATGGTCACTGCCCATCCATCTACCTTCTACCTCAGGACGAGACTATGGTGTGCGGATGAGTAGGTACACTACCTACACTACTACATCATACGGGGAAGCGGGAAGCGGCAGGCGGGACAGTGGATTATTCGCGCGGGATTGGGGGTGAGGGGGACCACTGGGGGAACGGGGGGGGGGAAGGGGGAGGGGCCGAGGGTATGATTTCATTCGCAGGGGAAACATGAAGGTTGGGGGCTTCCTTACCTAACCTACCTGGGTCCACGGGTACCTTCATTCCAATCGCACTGGCCGTTCCCCTGGAAAGCTAATTAGAGATACCTATCATTTGGCTGAGACACACTCCAAACTCCATGTATTTCCCACCAGGAGAGATACTTACGGAAGCTAGGTCAGATAATAGGCAGGAATCCCACACCAGCCGTGGCATGCCCGCCGCGCCGTTTTTTTCGACATGACAGTTCAGGTTATCAATCAGCTCAACCAAATGGAACCCCCAAACACCTCACGGCCAAACCATCAACACCAGCAACACGGTGGCGAGTTGTTGCGCACGTCTTGGAATACCGTACATGCTTGTCCAGGGGAGTAACTAGTTTGGAGGAAAACTAACAGAATAAAAAAACCCAAAAGGCAAGTAAGATACCGAGGTTGGCCTTGACCTCACCCGACGCCCGCAGCCCGCACGCAATTCGCCGCCATGGTGCCGACATCTATCTTCACTCGCGCCAGACGGTTGCCATGTGGTGCAAGACGGTTATTCCTGGTTTCGTCAAGGTACCAAAGGCAAGCATCCAAGGAAAATCAAGAGCCCTCCCACGCTCTCCCGTCGGCGCCCACCCATGTGCGCCCGTCAGATGCTCGAGAGACAGCCTCTGAGTGGTCCATGTGGGGGACCAACCAGATAAGACGCACTGCAACCATCAAAGTCTTACCAACCCAATGGAAGACGCAGATATCCTCCATGTGTGCGGCGTGCCTGCTCGCTGGTCTGTACCTCCTCACCTTGCCTCACATTCTCTGCCTATGAGTTGCTGCTGCCGTTGGGTACGGAGCACAGTACCGGTATCCGTGGGTATCAATCATTCACATGTGCAATCAAGTCTACCTAGTGCCTCCCGTGAGAGGATGGAACGGCTGCGGGCGCTATTGAGCAGGGGTCCGATTGCAGTCGGCCGGTTCGGACGTGGAATTTTTGCACTCGACACCTGATGGTCCAGAACTGCTCAGTACATAGTCGAATCTTTGCTGAGTCTTCAGTCCTGACTGCTAGGTAGCTATCACGCACCTCATGACGCTGCATGCTGGGTATCAGGTTTGTTAGGTAATTGTTGGATCAGGAACCCGCGCACCAGATACCTTTGGTGGAAAAGAGCCGCGTGAGTCGCGTTTGCCAACTGCCAGATTCCAGCGCCCGCACTCCGTGAGGTCAGGTAACGTTTTTTCCCTTCCCGTCAAGATGGTACTGCTGCCGACTTTCGGCTATGCAGGTTTCCGCCAACTCCGATAGAGATCCTACGATACCTTATTACCTGGATCGCAGCCTCACATGCGCAGATTGAGATGACTCTTTCCCTGGGTACGGAGTGCTGATACCCATGTCTCTGCTGCTTTCAAAACATCTTTCCCTTCGTCTGGGCTCACTAACAACATTCCCACCTACGGATACCTAGGCCATTGGACAATGAGACACCAGTATTGCGACGATGCATCGCCCCGCCATCCGTGCTGTGCACTTATACTTCCGTACATACACTGCAAGGCGATTGGCGGCATCTGTGCAGATAACCCAGGGTGCACAGCAGACCGGAACATGAATGTGTGCATCGGTGAGGTAGGCCGCTATCTGCATCTCTACCTTAGTATCGTGCAGATGAACGAGACCGACCGCCTCGAGCTGCCGACATCACGTCCTGCTGCTTTCACAAAGTCAAACAACGATGAATGTTAACCCAACTTCACCTTATTCGTCGAGGTACAGTGTATTTCACCGAACGTTGTACACAATCGCGACACTCGGTGAGACCTTCCGAGCATGCCATTGGTCTGTCGTCTACCATGGCGACTGGCTTCCTTGCGGAAACGCCATCCGATCCCGACCTTTATTCGAACCCAACGTGCCAACTCCCTTACCTATCCTTATGGACATTGTCTTCAATACTGACCCTTGTCGGCTCTGGCAACCCTGGATTTGGAAAGCCCTGCTTTGGTCCCTGGCCCCATGTGCCTTATCAACGCTTCAACGCCTCTACCGGCGGATAACGGATGCCAACCCGATATGCTCGATTAACTCACCGCCACGGCGCTGAGCGAGGCCGCCCATCACCCATTTCATCGAGGCAAGGATGCCGAGCGTGGCACGCGTGGCAAGCTCTAACCACATGCATCTGGCATATGCCAACTCAAAGCAGACGTTTGACAGTTTGCGAACGAGCTGACTTTCTACGATAACAAGTAGCTCGAAGCCTCGAGCAGAGCGGCAGACCGAGTGCAAGTGCAAACGCTATGCCTCCTTCCCCGACAAGACCTGCGGCAGGCTGCTGAGTTCCATCGTACGCACACCTCAAATGGGTCGATGTCATCCCCTTTACAAGTCGATATGCTCGTTGCACCTGTTGCCGTTTGATAGTTGTGTTTTTAACGAAACTACGAGCTGAGGTTATGCCATGGAACCGATAGGGCTAGCTGCATATTGCCGTCCACGATGGGTTATTCCTCATAGTAGGTATTGATCTTTGACAAAGAGGCATTTTCCCTCCCTCTCTCGATATATCTCTCTCTCACACACCATAGGTTCCCGCCAATTGTAGCCACGTGTGTGCCTACAGGCAGCTAGGAACTTTGTGCGTGTCAGCAATATCGTGATGATAATGTCGGTGGGATCTAAGCCCATGGCATTTTTTGGTCTCCTTCCATCCTCTCCACCCTTGGGACCACATGAATTCTCTCCCACGTGCCGTCAACGCTTTATCGGAGTTGAGAAAAGGAATGTGAGTACTCCTCCAAGCAATTCCTCAGTATTACCGGCCAATCCGCCGATGATGTACTAGGATTGCTTGGTACGGCGGTTACAGGACCAACCAAAATGCTTCGATTTCCGTGGCTCCTAACAGCGCGCCCTCCACCAATAGCCCAGCCTCGTTCGTTGACACAAATGCCTGGACTCCCCTCATCAACAGCCTGAGGAGATGATTTGGATGTAGAAACATCCGAAATGCAGCGCTCATCCTCTTCTGCAGATTGAACACTGAATGAGACCGACTCAGTCAAAAATCGCGAGCTCAAAATGGCCGGCTTTGGCGACACCATCGACTCACTTCTGGAGACATATTCCAAGTGTCTGTGTCTCCTGAAGGGCCTAAAGGAAGCTCGTGGGAACAAGCAGCCTCGACAACTTCGAAGAAGCATTCGCTCTGACAGGTCCAAGGTCCGAAGTGTATACTCTTCAAAGCTGTCCGTGGCTGGGACTCATCTTGAAAAGGGTGACGGTGAGTGTTTCTGCGTGCAGCGGCTTTCTAAGCTCATGTACTAATGTATCACAACAGCCGTGGCTCGATCTTCTGTGCGAAGAGTGATTAAACGTCTTACATCGGCCACGACCAACTTGCTTCATCTCATGACCAGAGGCCAGAACCCCGTCATTGACTACCAGTCACTCAAGACTCTGTCCAACTCATCGCGTGTCGACGCTGTCAAAGCGATCAATGACCTGTCACGGAGACTTAGCACTCCGTCCTTGAAGTCTAGCTCATCCGGGTCAAGTAAGAAGCACAAGCATTCGAAGAGGATGCTTGCGGCAGACAGCAAGTCCAAGTTGAAGGACAGGGAAGCCCCCGAGCGCAACCTTCTCAAGTCTGCGGCGGAGGCGAACGGAACAGAGACCAAACCTGGAGAACCTAGCTATGCACAGCACCTCAAAGCCGAGAAACGTATGTCCATGGCAACGATGTCATCAGGCAGCACCAAGCTTGGCGAAATTGCCCCCAACAGGTTGCGACGAAGGCTATCGGAAAAGCCGGCATCGACAGATCAGTTCAGCGTGGCGCCAACATACCCGTTGAGACCTTACCATCAACCGGAGGTCAAACGCAAGAGGCTGTGGGGACTTTTCGGGTGACGATGAACTCACATCTTGATAAGGGCGTTTACTCTGCCTATGGATACTGGGAGCCACAGAGCCACAGAAAGCAGTCTGAACAACGCGCAGGAACATATGATGAAGGACCACGAAATCCAACCCAAACAGCTATAACGGGGAGTAATTGGATGGGATATGATTCACGAAAATAACGATATACGCAAATCACGACGCCGATATAGGCGGACAGGAAGGCCAGATATGAGTATCTATAATAGCACAGGTTTTAGGCGAGGAGCTCTGCATTGCGATGCAACCGCGGGGTAAGAGCAATAATCTACAGATTGATGATGAATGAAGCCCTCAATCAAAGCCGCATAAACCCGGGGCATCATAGATAGATACACGGATCAGAAATGGCAAGGTTGTGTGACCTTGAACTCTGCAAATCTGACCAAGACTAATATCGCTGTCGGGAGTGGTTCATACGACAAGCGCTGTTAAGGGGGAAAAAACCACATTTGGAAAAATAAAATAAAAATAAAGTAAAGAAGACCGGCAGCCTTGAGGGCACTCCAAACCCAGAAGTAGTCTCGAGTACCACTGCACGCAATCTGTGTGGAGGACTACAAGTGGGACACCTGAGCTGACAGCGCTGGACGTCACTGGCTCTGCCCCACCATCCACATCGACGTCGATTCCTTACCCACCTCGAATGGGCCCAAGCGTGTCTTCAACTCGATATCGCCTTTCGCAACGTGCTCACACGACGACGACGCTTAGATTGACGGCCAAACAACCCCAAGTCAATCGCTGACTGTCGCCTCGAGTCGACTACCATCGGGCTGTCGATAAAAGCTATAGAGGAGCGGCAGAACATGCAGCACCGCCCCTACTGAATCACCACCACTCATTCTTCGCTGCCGACGCCGCCCCTCACCTCACGATGCCTTCAGACCCCGCCGCAAACCTTAGCGCTCTGCTGCGCGCAGCTTCCATCGAAGACCATGAAGAGGTCCTAAAGGCTGCCAATGCTTCTCTTAAAGCCTCCAAGACTGACATCGTTGCCCAACGCACCCGCGTTGTTGCGCTTCTCAAGCTCGACCGCTTCGACGACGCCCTCCGTGCGATTGCCGACGGCGGCGACAAACTCGAGGTCGCTAGCCTTTTGGAAAAGGCCTATGCGCTTTACAAGACGGGAAAGCTACAAGAGGCTCGCGAGGTTGCCAATTCCAAGCCCCAGCGAAGCTTCCGCCACCTGGTTGCTCAGGTGGCCTATCGAGCCGAAGACTTCAAGGACGCGCTCGACGTCTACAGCAGCCTGTTGGAGGATGAGCAAGGAGAGGAGAGCGATCTAAAGATCAACCAGCTGGCGTCCGCCGCCCAGCTGGAATGGAAGGTTTCCAACAGCCTTGACGGAGAAGACACGCCGATTCCCGCCGCCGAAGATGCCGACACCTTCGAGCTTGCCTACAACATTGCCTGTGGTATGATTGCCCGCGGCGAGCTCTCCGAAGCTACGAAGCTGCTCCAGAAAGCACTGCGCCTCTGTGACGACTCCGAAGAGCTCTCCGAAGACGACAAGAAGGCCGAGATGACCCCCATCATGGTTCAGCAGGTGTATGTCTACACTAGGTTAGGCAAGACCGAGGAAGCTCTTGCGATCCAGAAGCGACTATCCATTTCAGAGTAGGTTGGCCCAAAATTCTTTCTAAAGGAGGTTTTCGCTTACCTCTATTACTCAGGGACTCTGACGCCGAGTCTCGACTGATTGCGTTGAACAACACCTCCGCTCTTGCGACCGAGGTAGATAACCCATATTTGGCCCAGCGCAAGTTCGACACCGCAGCAGCCCTCAGAAAACAGGCGAAGCTTTTCAACTATCAAGAAAGCCAGCTGGAGCAGAATAAGTACATTCTTGGTCTGCAAGCTCAAAAGTTTGATGGCGTGTATGAAAAGTCGTCAAAGGTACTTGCCAAGGCTTCGCCAACAGTGTCCGTCGACACAAACGGTCTTTCGGCCATCAATGCCACAGCCTTTGCTTTGCGTCGCTCCAAGGTGGTTGAAGTGAAAGAGGTTCTCCCTTTGATTGAGAAGCGCCCTACAGATGTCGGCCTGCTCCTCACCATAATACAGCTCTACCTCACAGCGAACAACCCTGGTGCTGCGTTGTCCGTCCTTGAGCGCTTCTTGCAGAACCTGGAGAAGCAAGGTCCTTCAGAAGTGCGCTTCTCTCCCGGTTTGGTTGCCTTGACTGTCTCTCTTTATAGCCAGCAGGGCCGCCATAGCAACATACGATCAGAGCTAACAAAGGCATCGTCCTTCTGGGAGAAGCACGATGGGCGCCACGTCGACTCTCTCCTCCGTGGCGCCGGTTCGGAGCTCCTCAAGTCATCTGAGCCCACGGATCTTGCAGCTGCTGGCGCTGCGTTTGAGAAGCTTTGCCAGAAGCCCGTTGCGGACCCTATCGCCGCCGCTGGCCTCGTGGCATCCTTCGCCACATCAGACAGAGCAAAGGTGACGCCTCACCTCGCTGGTCTGGCTCCCATTGACGACCTCCTACGGGGGGTCAACGTCGACGAGCTCGTCAGCAATGGCGTCGCCACCACTGCGCCGGCAGCCAGCCAGGCCAAGAAACGCCGCCTCGATCAGCCCACCGACGCAGGCAACAAGAAGAAGAGAAGAAGAAAGCTGCCCAAGGACTATGTCGAGGGCAAGAAGATGGATCCTGAGCGCTGGTTGCCCCTCCGCGACCGATCCTCGTACCGCCCCAAGGGTAAGAAGGGCAAGAAGAAGGCCCAGGAAGCGACGCAAGGTGGCTTCGTCAAGGAGGAGGAGACATTGGAGTTGGCCGGTGGCGCAGGATCTGTCAAAGTCGAGAAGGCGCCGACGACATCGTCGAACAAGAAGAAGAAGAAGGGCAAGAAATGAGGAAATGTGCTGTAGGACTTACTAGCCCCTCTGTCAAGAACATGCTGAAGGCCATGCTTGTCCTGCCACCACGGCTGCATTACCAAAATCAAAAAGTTCATTACTGTTCCTCCCATGATCACGAATCCATGAATATGACCTGAGTTTGAGAGACTGGTACCAAGATGTCGGGGAAGAGATATTGTATGATTGAGTACGCGCGCTATCTACTCTTACCATGTACCTCTTTCCAAGTCTGGCCCCCTAATCGCCAGTCACAACATTGGCCTCAAAGTCCAGACTCCTTTCACCCATCAGCCATGAACCCACAGTACACACCTATGGCTCTAGATCGGTTACACTTTGCCAGTTCATCGGATCATGGTTGTTGACAGTAGAAATAAGTAATTTTGAATGACAGCCAAGGAGCGCTGCCGGCCCCTACCTGCGCATCCTTTAATGATGATGCTGTCTGTCATACGGCCCCTTCCCGTTCATCCCTCTCTATCAAATCACTAGCTACTCTTTTTCTCGCTCGCTGGTATCTTCCGTTTTCTCCTGACTCATCCCCAGATCCGCATCATCCGATATCAACTAGTTCTACAATGTCGGCATGGTTTTTTTTTTTCAACATGAAAAATCGCCTCGGAAAGTTTTGCCTCTCCCTTTAAATTATGAGACCTAGCTAGGCCTTGACTGCTTGCACAGGGGGGCTAGGCAGCCGTTGCATCTCAGCACCCCTCTCGTCTTCCTCCTCCTTCTCCTCCATCTGGGGTTCTAAGGGCGTCGAAGGCTCGGACGCGGTTGCCAGTGGAGTTGCCAGAGCAGCAGAGATGGGTTGTGGACTTATGATCAGCTGAGGGCTGGGTATAGGCCGTGGGCTAACGATTTGCGGACTGCTCACAGCTGCCTCGCTCTCTTCTTCATCTCCAGACTCGTTCTCGATTGGAGGAAGCGGTGTCCTTCTTCCCTCAGAGAAACTGACTGCTGCCTCGCTCTCGCCATCGGATGGCACCAAGAGGTGCCCGCCAAAGGCGGGTGCTTTGGATGCGTGTGCTGAAGAATACTTGCGATGAAGTTCACGAAAGCTCCTGGCTGTGGCAGTGCTGGCGCTGGCAGCTGATTCTCTTCTTTCTGTGGGTTCCAGCGAATCATTCAAAGCGTCGTGGTAGTCTTCTGCGACACTGACTGGGGACGCAGGCTCGTCTTGCTTACGCTGCTTCATGCGCTCCTCCGGAGTAAGTTGCTGTAGCTCGGAGCCGAAGTTGATAACGGACGCCTTCTTTCCATGTACCACAAAACTGCCGGAACCCCTGGTGAGCACGTCCTCACGGCCAGTGTCATCTGCGCCGCTGCCGGAGATGATTTCCTTGCCCTTTCTGCTGCGGTGGTGTGAAAGGTGGCCAGCACTTTCTCTGAGTGTGCGTTGGAGACTTCGCCGGATCTTGGTCTTGTCTTGTTTATCGATTGAGCCAGGCGTATCTCGCGACTCCGAGGCATCTCCTGGTTCAGAGAAAGACCCCGTTCGCTTCCGTTCCGGGGGAATTCGCCCGCGAGAGCCCGACTCTAGTAGACCGGCTTGCTGTAGTAGCGCCCGTTCGTTTGCATCAACGTCTTCATGTCGGTCATTGTCTGCAGACTGTTCGGTGGCATTGCCTCTCTTCTGCGTTGAATGCTGTTGCGGGCTGTAGAAAGTCGGCTCGCCAGATGACTGGCTGGAGCTGGAACCAGGTCTCTGAGGCTGAACACGCTCTGTCGACTTGGAAACCTTCGAGTCCCATGAGTTTTGATGCTTGTGTGGGCTGAAAGTAGCACTGGTAGGCGGGGTTTGATAAGCTTCAGTGACGGGAGAGTCGGGCTCTGCTTGCGGAGTTTTCGAAGGCTGAATTGTTGAGACAGCGGCGGATGATCGCCTGCGCCTGCGTGCCACGCTATTTGCCGACACGGCGTCGAGAATAGGAGGCCTTTCTTTGGCAGAGGGTGATGTCTCACGAGGCTCTCGGCCGTTTTGAGTTGTAGTAGGAGTGAGACCCCGAAGACTCTGCTCCTCAGCTAGATCCTTCAGGAGAACATCCCGATGACACATTGATTTCCACATGTCCATGCGGGTCCACTTGATCTTGACATCCATGTGAGCTGCAGCTGACAAGATCTGGTCTCTGGTTTTGCCTTGAATAGGCGATAGGATCTGAAGGTGCCGGGCGTTCCTCAAGTGTCCTTCTAATTCTTGCTCCTTCAGAGCAATTTCTTCATCAGCTTTGGCGACTGCATCCATCATAGTCTGCCGTCGTTGCGCCTGGATGGACTCGGCCTCTTTGTGGTCAATCTTGCCTCTAACAATGCTAACATCGCCTGTTGGAGTCTGGATGACTTGAGCAGACGCCGAACTGCCGAGTCTCCTAATACCACGCCGGCTTTGGCCCTCGTAATTGCCTCCCACGACGCCTCTCATGCGAACGCCTGACGTCGTAAAAGCCGCTGCATAGTTCAGCTTGGCTAGCCAATCATTCATCTCTTCCTCATTATCGGCTAGGAGAACTTCCTCCACATAACCGCTGGGCTGAGAATATTTGAAGGCGTTCTTGTGCTTCTTATAGGTGGAATCGACGAGCGCAACAGCTTCCTTAGTTGGCAGATACCCGTCTGGTTTGAATTCCGGAAGAGGCGGCTTGAAGGTAATTGGCTCGCCATCGAAACCCTGCTTGACATGAGACTCGTACTGGTGCATTAGGTTTTTTATCCAAGTGGTGTTGCGGAAAAAGTAGAGTTGAGCGCCTGTGAGAATGGCTCCCCATTCCTGCCACGGTGACCTCGTCTTCTTCTTCTTGACATCTTTGCGCCACAGAAGCCCGACCTTGGTGATCTTGATGTCAACAACGCCCTGTGCCGCCTCGGCCGGGTTGCTGGAGCCTTTGTCATCGCGGAACGCATCAGGCCGGGATCTGGCTGACACAATCTGCAACACTCCGGTTCTGAAGAAAGTTCTTTGAAGCTCCTTTACGTTGAGATCTTTTGCCGTCCCTAAGTAATTGTAATGGTCTTCGAGTTCCATTACGTCTTTGAGACTCGGTCGCAAGATATCCAGCTTGCCGTCTATTATAAGTGTGTAAGGATCAAGAGGCTCCCGGCTTGACCGCTTGGTCGTAGTTTCCGGTGTGCCTCCTGGGAAAATCGTCTTCCGCTTGGCCCTGTTTGCCAAAAGCCGATCGCTGTTGAGGTCTAGGTCATCCTCGACATGAATGAAAGGGGTATACGTAATGTTGTCGTAAAAACAGCTCAAGACCGAGTCCGAAACACCCTCCCCTTTGGTGTTCTTCAAGTAATCGGGTTGCTGCATCTTGTGCTTGTTGTTCTTATTGAAGACATCAGTGTGTAAAATAAGTAGTGAGAATGCGACGAAGTACGCCTGATCTGGAGAGGCATAGATTCCAGGGTTGCATTCGTGGTAACGGTTCGCAAAAGCCTGTAGACACCTGTCTATCTGCTGCGTCTCCTTCGGTAGTTCGGCCTCCATGAGCAGCTTTCGGATAGCCATATCCATTGGGTACTCAAAGAAGCTGAAGCGGCGCATATAGCTCCGTAAGACTGCTATTGAGAACGGATCACTCCCCTTGGACAACGCACTGGCAATTACTCCGCGACTCAATATTTCCTCTATTCGAGCAAGGTACTTGACGGGCGTCTCATCCTCAAGCCTCTCGGGTAGAGGAATGGCTTCGCGGGCAATCTGCAACGAGTTGTTCTTTGAAGTGTTGGATCCAGGCGTTGCTGGTGTCAGGCTGCCTTGTCGACCCTGACCAAGATCGGAGTTTTGGCGTAGTCGGTTCAGCCCAAGTAGGTCACCGAAGCTTTTGCGCCCAACTGACGTCGATGCTCGACCAGTTCCAGGGTCAAGATGACCATCCGTGGAATCCCTTCCTAGAGAACTCATCGTTGACGATCTGCCACGGCGCTGTAAGCGGGCACGCGTAGGGGAGGACTGTCCCGAGTTTGTCGATCCTGGTCTGAACAGAGCAGTAGCGGGTGAAGCATTGGGCTTCGCAGACTGCTCATGCGCAGAGGACGCCACGGAGTTGGCCCTTGTGCTGTGACTCGAATGAGGCCGCGAGCCTTGCTGAGGACGAGGGGTTCCCTCTCTAGAAGTAGAAGCAGCGGCCGATTGGGGACCGCCGAGAGACGAAGATGACGTGGCGGGGTTGTCAGTCGAAGGCTTGCCCTTCTGTGGTAAATGAGACAAGTCAAACATTGGCGCTGCAGCCTTGGGTTTCCTTCGGGGTAGGCGGAAAAAGCTGGAGCTTGAGGGTGCCGGAGGCGAGTTGCCTAGGGTGTTTGTAGCATATAAGTGTTCTCCTGAGCTAGCGTCGGAGCGCGACGATTCTGAGGCTCGATTATTGGGAAGAGATAGGTTGGGCACGTCATGATGCTCTCCATTCGTCGGCGATCTCGAAGATGCTGGGCGGCCAGGCTCCTCAAAAGTCACGAGGGTTGGCCGGTTTCTCGATACCATGTCTTCCAACCCCGTCTTTCTTCTCGTTGACTTCCACGTCATGGCCCTTCCGCCTCCATCCTCGCTGTGTCTTGGCAATTCGCCTGAGCGTCGGAAGCGATCCGCGAGTCGCATGCGCGACTGCTTCTTCTGGGGAACCTGGAGGTCGGCGGTGGGAGCTGTCGTGATAATCTCAGGGGCTAGTGTAGCTGGTCAGCAAAGTGGTCTTAAGAAGACCCGGCTCTTGCCTTGGCGAGAGCCGTTTGGGGGGAGTGGTTAGTAGAAACATACGGCGAGGTACAGGAGGGGGCTTTTCAGCCTGTTGTTTAGCCCTAACCGATAATTGCGAGTCGGATGCGTTGCGGAACCTCAATATGGAGAAACGACGGTGCTTTGGTGTCTCTTCCTGGATAGGAGGGGTATCCGGTCGCGCATCAGGGTCATTGGGATTCGGTGGATTGAGAGCGCCATCATCGTCGTCGGATGGCCTAGGCAAGGCCAGAGACGTAGACGGAGGTTCTTGTACCGAAATGGACACAGAGGGTCGCGGTTGATCCCCTTGAGTTTCCTGGTCCTGTTTCTGCTTCTGTTCCTGTTCCGGCTGCGAGGTGGGCGGCGGCGGCGGGGGCGATGATGGCAGTTTGAGCTCGGGTATCGGGTTCGAGTGGTCGCCGAGTTGTTGCTTCTTGTGCTGTTGTGATTGGGGTCGAGAGAGAGACTGCAGCGGTGGCGGGGGCGCCAGCTGGTCGGGCTGTTGGTGGTGGGATTGAGGTCGCTGGGGAGGGAAGTGTTGAGGGAGCGGCGGTAGCTGAGGCGCAGTTTCGGACTCAAGAATGGTATGGCGCCTCATATCGGTCTCGCTGACCATGTTGCCGCGACGGCGTAGGAAAGGCATGACGGCGATGGGTCATGGTTTGCCAGGGATATATCGTCAGAAGTGGGAGGATGACGACCGCGGTCACGTCTGGGTGGTGCGGTGGGATGCCGTATGATCCGGACGTTAAGCCATCAGCACGAGGTGGAATTGTTGAGTACGGAGGCGGGAGACATTGGCGAGTCTATCAGATGAGGGATGCGCGGTGGAAGTTGAACACAAAGGAGGAGAATTGGACGGTAGGGAGACCGAGTAAGCAGTGTCAAGGTGAGGTCAGGTTTGGTAAGGCCAGGCGAGACGGGGCGAGGTGAGTTAAGGTGAAGTGAGGCAAGGGTGTTGTTTATGTTAGGCTAAGCGCATTGCAACGCAAGAGACAGGACGACCGGGTTTGGGGGTAGGGGTCCTTAGGTTGGTTGCTGGATACGGTAGGTGTAGGTAATTATCCGTAGGCTGGTCCTCTGCTGGCGTTGGCGTACCTGGCCGCGCAAGGTGAGGCAAGGTACCTCTTCGTACCTTTAGGGGAAGGAGGACGAAGGGAGGGAGACCGAGTAATACTGTGGACAGCTGAATGTGGGGGGAGGAGAGCGAGAAAAGGCGTAGGGAAGTATTTTCGAGACGTGAGCCCGAGGCGAGGGAATCTAAGTGAAGCACCAGAAGTCGAAAGTAAGGCGAAGAAAGAAACGTCCTGTAGGTACAGTTGAGGCTGGATGCGTAGAGAAGGACGTTTGATGTGAGGAAAAAGATCAACAGGGAAAAAAGTACACATACGACCCAATTGGCATCAGGTTGGCGTTTGCGTGCGCTGTCGTCGTCCCAGTCTCATAGGTAAGGTAAGGTACGAAGTAGGTACCGGGGGAAAAGGGGGGGGGGGGGGGCTGGAAGGAAAGAAGAGTTTTAGAAGCCATAAGGCGACAGACCACAAACGGCAGATACATTGAATAATAAAACATGGCACATTGGTAGTACTCATCACTTCAGTATCCCGTACGGAACAGGACACGACTTTGATACAAGGTTATGCCACATCACGGGCACTCGACGGACAGCGGCGAGAGTCAGGAAGCTACGGATAGGGAGGGAGAATCGCTGGGCTAGACTATTCAGAATACGCTACGGACGACCTTACCTTCGCTGCGAATTTACGACTAATAACATCCTTGGACTGATGCAGTCGAGCCGCAGTAAACTGGAGTGGGCCGGTTCCAGGCTGAGGTGCCACGCATTTTTGCACACGTACCCAGCAGCTGGGGGGCTGGGCTGAGGTTCCTAGCCTCCAGGTCA
This sequence comes from Colletotrichum scovillei, assembly GCF_011075155.1. NCBI lineage: Eukaryota > Fungi > Ascomycota > Sordariomycetes > Glomerellales > Glomerellaceae > Colletotrichum > Colletotrichum scovillei. The sequence goes on from NW_023336259.1 coordinate 3,269,656, forward strand.
GTAATAACGTGGTAGAGAACCTAGCACGGGGCTTAGGTAACTTGGGCAAGATGTTGGTAGTAGGTAGTCTTGTGTATCTCTTCCCATCTACTAACACCTCAGGTAATTTTCTAAGGTAGTTCGGCATATAGGTACGTTGGCTTGAGTGTCTTACACCAAACTGAGGTTACCATGGGCAGGAATACACGCACTGCATATTGGACGACGAGTGACGAGTCTGTAGACAGCCATGGGGGAATGAGAAACTGACGAAGAACTAAGGTAGACAAAGGAGGACAAGCAGGGTCAGGCCTGGCGATCCTCAGACTGCCAATTTGGTGAGCAAAGGGCAATGTTGAGATGAAGCACCAGTGCAGACACCACCAGTCTGAAATGAAGAATACGCTGGCCGGGCTGCGGTCCGGGCACTATATGAAGCCCACCTTGCTACTCAGTGCTCAGTGGAGGACTCTCGTCAGGACTCCAGGTGCAACTTGCAAGGGGTTCAAAGATTGACCTCGTTAGGTAAGCCAGGTGAAGAGGATCAGGGATACGTAGTACCTAGTCCAACCTCTGAACTTTGGCACAAATTCACTGACCCGACGGGAGTGCCGGTCCAGCCAAGAGACACCTCCCATTAGGTAGGTACTCAAGACACCATGCCTCATGCGTACCTTTACCCATACCTATGAGGTGCCTTAGCTAAGCATCCAATGTCTCCAAATATCCATGGATGTACAAGCACCAATTGCGCTGTTCTGGTACCTCGATTGTGGCCTCCCGCTTTCTAGCGTTCCTCGCATCCCTCAAGTAATGGAAGACATGGGGTCGCGATGACATCTCTGCGAATTCGCTGCGATAGTCGCATCTGCAATGCCAAGAGACATCATATGTTGGCTAACAAATACCCAGCATTGCTTCCTCGTCCCTTGGAGTCAATGACATGTGCAGTGATCCCGTCACCGACAAGGATCGTGTTGCGACGGCCAAACCCAGTTACCCAACCTACAAGTAAGCGGCTGCCTGAGCCTGTTCCCTGCCAACTCCAAGGTGAGGCAAGGTCAGCCGTGCTGTTGCATTCCTTATCGCTCGCTCACCTGCATTTTCCTGAACTTCGCTCCAAGCCTACATCCTCCAGGTCCCTGAGAGTGTCGCGATTCTATCGCTACAACAACCCCCATCATCGCAATTGACCCTCGGTCGCATCGCCCACATCCATCACTCCCTGACGTCGGGCTGAATTGACGTCAGTAATCTTCCACACCCGACCACCACAATAAGCTTTGCTCGTCGCTATGCGGCCTCACGTCGTCTTGTCTTCGCTGGCCAGCGTCGCCGTTCTGGTCCCCGCCGCCTCCGCTGCACGTTTCGACGCATACCCCGAATACCGCCACGACGCCTCCACTACTGCCGTGCGAGCCAAGTCTGACCTCTTTCCTTTCCTGAAAAGACTTCGGAATGGCGTCGTTGAATTCGTCTTCGGACCCCATCCTGCCAAAGCTAGCCACCTGACATCCCACGTTCGAACAAGCCTGCGAGACGATCACATCAATGAAGTCGTCTTGCGCTTCAATCTCACCACCGCGGAGGAAGAGTCTGCCTTTGCCGCCGCCGCCGCCCGCACCTTTCTAGACATTTGGGCCTTCAATCACGAATTCGTCGATGTTCGAATTCGTCAAGATAATGTTCGATCGCTGCTTGGGCTTCTGCCCGACTCTCTGAAATCAGCCTACTCGACGTTGATATCGGATGTGGCAGCCGCTGTGTACGACACATATCCGGCCGTCGATGTCCCGGCCCAGACTTACCGCATCCCCGATGGTCGCGCAAACCTCAAGAGCGCGCAAAGTGGGAACGAGAACTATTTTTTCCAGGATTACCAGAGGCTTGATGTATGTGACCTCACGCCCGTGCAAGCACTGCGGAGTTCGAGCTAATATGTTCTAGACAATTGTCCAATGGATGCGCTTAACCGAAGCTATGTTCCCAGCCATCACCGAAGTTATAACCATTGGGCAATCCTCTGAACAACGAGATATTCTCGGTCTCAAGGTTGGCATGAAGACCCGGGCGCCAGGCAGCGAAAAGCGGAAGACGGTCGTTGTTGCGGGAGGGATGCATGCAAGAGAGTGGATTTCCACGACAACTACCAACTATGTCGCTTGGTCATTCATTACGGCCTTCGGCAGGGAGCCCATGATCACCAAGCTGCTAGAGCACTTCGATTTCATCTTCATCCCGGCAGTCAACCCCGACGGTATCGAGTACACCTGGACTACAGACCGACTGTGGCGCAAGTCCCGGCAAGAGACGGGTATGTCTTGGTGCCACGGTTTCGACCTCGACCACGCCTTTGGCTATGAATGGGGCGACTACTCCGAAAACGACCCTTGCTCTGAAAGCTATGGCGGTAAACAGCCATGGCAGGCTGCCGAAGCCAGAGCTATAGCACTCTGGGCGAGGAATGCGTCATTGGAGGATACCGAGTTTATTGGTCTCATTGACCTGCACTCCTATTCTCAACAGGTGCTATTTCCCTTCGCATACTCCTGCGACGTCGATCCGCCCAATGTCGAGAATCTCGAAGAGCTCGCCGCTGGGCTTGCCAAGGCCATCCGTCTGTCCAACGGAGAGCTGTACTCGGTCACATCAGCGTGCGAAGGAGCTGTCGCGGGACGGGGCTCTGCACCAGGCGCTAAGCGTCTTGAGACAGGCGGTGGATCGGCCATTGACTGGTTCTACCATGAACTGCATGCGCATTATAGTTACCAGATCAAGCTGAGGGATACCGGCAGCTACGGCTTCCTTCTTCCCAGGGAAAACATTATTCCCGTCGGCGAAGAAATATTCAGCGCGATGAAGTACTTTGGAGACTATCTCCTGGGCAACAACGGAATCGAGAAGTCCGTTGGAGCCTTGACGCCAACATCCGACGAACCGGATCGCAGTCTGGAGCTTCGCCGACTCAGAAAGCGCAAATAGTTAGGCAGAGGCTTTGAATGTTCGTTTTTCAGCTTCATCTATTCCATGGCTCTTTCTGGGAAAAACAAGCCAAAGAGCAGCAGGAGAGCGAAAGAAATCAGTAGCGGGGCACAGCAACCAGGGTGTACGACATGGAGTTATGGCGATGGTAGGAATTTGTTCAGGTATAATAGTCACGGTTGTACGCAGCGGTTATTAAAGCAATGGGTCGGTTCACCGGGACATTACTGTGGGACACCATGGTCGTCTATTCCCAACATTTTTTGTATGATTTTACAGCGGCTAGTAAAGCAAGAGATTGGATCGTTTTCCATAAACAGCGTACCAAGGTGCGAAAACTCCTTTACCAATTCATTATCATGGCGAGAGCGGTGTAGGTGGACGTGAACTTGAGTGCGGTGTCGAAGAGGAAAGAACCAATGGAGCCACTGCGAATTCATATGGGAGTCAGCAAGGAGTATCAGAGCTGGGGAGACAAATTTCAAGAAGGTGGAGAGAGGAGAGGTCTTGGGGGCGAAAACGTACCGAGTCCGGCCCTTGGGGCCAGCGCCGCTTGTGTAGCCAAAGGCGTAAAGGATACGGGACAGGGTCCAGCCGGCGCCGAGGACGGCGCTGGCGACGGGGAAGCGGAGGCCGGAGATGAGAAGGGCGCCGAGGAAAGAGGGCTGGTTCTCGGTGAAGTTTGCGTGGGCGCGTTGTGCTGTGATCAAGCGTTGCCGTTAGTGATTCCGGCTTCTCTATTCCTTCCCTGTCTGCTTCAATGGGAAGGGAACAGAGGGGCGGAAAGGGCGGGAGGAAAACCGTACCGCAGTTGAACTGGTATGCCTTGGGGTCCTTATCGGCCTGCTCGTTGGAGGCGTAGGGGGCCGGGTAGACGAGACCGCTGGCCTTGCGGTACTTGCTTGTCAGGAGGACGTGGGTGGTGTTGATGAAGAAGGTTGAGGCGGCGACGAGGAGGACGTAGCTGTTGGGGAGGGATTTGGTTAGCTATGCTGAGCTTCAAAGATATCTGTGTCTGTCTGTGGAGAGGGAACACAAAGAAAGAGAACCGTAGAGAGAGCTTGCGATACGTACCCGTACTCGTCGGGGACCTGGAGAGTGAGAGGCATGATGGCGACAGGGTGATTGAAGGGAGAGGTGGTTAGAATGAGCTTGCTGGATTACTGATCTGGGTGTGCATGTAATTGATCAAAGTAAGGTTTGGCGGGATGCGACTTGGTTGTGTGTATAGGAATGACAGGCAAACGACAACGCAATGACCATAGTCTTTATATTTACTAATATGCGACCTGAGAGCTACGTAACGAACGTGTCCTTGCCTGGGGGGGGTCGTATCCGTTTAGCTCGAGACGCCAGATGTTTTGGTCTGGGCTTTCTTTCTCCATGCCCGAAAGAACTGAGGTGGTCCTCCGCTCCGCTCTCTATCCCGGGCTACCTGTTCGTAACCTGAGCCTCCTTGCGTTCTAGGCTGGGCAGACTGTCGTGCCGTGGCACCGAGCCAGCCATGTTTTCCGTGTAGGCGGATACAAACGTAGCCCTTGGAAGATGAAAGAATAGGACTGTCGGGGCATCTCAGGGGTGGAGGACGGCCACATTTTGAGCCCGATTGCCGATGATGGCTGCGATTGACCAATCACTGTCTGTCCGGCGAGCTATGAGCGGGGCCGTTTTGACGTCCCGCTGTGCGGACTTTGATGCGGACTTTGGACTCACCTTAGTAATTGCTTGCTTGAGGAAGAAAGTGCACGAGATTCTTCCGCAGCGTACGGAATCTTTGTGCTGCCTTGGACATTCCAACGACAAATGTGTGAAAAAGGAAAATGAGGTTATTCCCATAATGACACTACCTTACATTGAACCCTGCGCTATTGCCCAGACGTAGGTTCCTTATAAGTGATTAAGGTTGGTAGCGTTTCGGGACTTTTGCGCGTTTGGCAGCTCTTCTCTCCCAATAAGATGCTGACGGGGAGTTAGCACGCAATTTTAGTACCGGCTTCGCCATGTGATCGGCCCCTAGGATCTCTGGGGTCGATGATATCTATCCGTACCCAGGACTACTACCACGAGCTTGCCAAGGGCTCGGGAGGCAGATAATCTGCAGCCACTTCCGAAGGCGCCGGTGACGGTAGGCGAGGTTCCAGAGTGTCGGATCAACCGGTGCCAGGTCCGTTCAATATTTCTCAGGCTCTGTAACGATTCAGCCGGTGCACCTGTCCTCGGGAGGAACCCAATCGAGGCCCAGACCCTGGAAAACCCTTCTCTCGGCTGTCAACATGTCCGGGGCCCGCCCGAGATCGCTGGTCTCTAGGTCGACCCAACTACCGTCGAGCCGGCTTCGAATCCCACTGCTGTCAAACTTGTAGCTCTTCTGCTTCTTGCAATACCGGCGCAGGTCTCGTTGAAAAGTCGTCTCTCCGCTCCAGCCCAGGACAGCGCATCCGACCGTCTTCCAAGGACTGATGATGATGTCTACCCGCCGGTGCGGCCTCTCTTGCGGTCCTTTCCCACTCGTACCCGGTTCCTGCCAAACCACGAGTGCTTTGTCGAGTGAATCGAAGCCGCTTCCCCTGAACTCGTTGCCCTTCCAGCTGACGGGCTGCTGACCCCGCTCGCTATTGTGTTTACTCAACACGAGGGTGTGCGTTATATGTCCAGTCTTTTCCAGGCTCATGACCAATTTGTCGACAAAGTTCAAAGTGGCAGACTCGTCCGGGTGACTTATCACCGCGTCGACGTCCCCACTACCTTGCTTGCCACGCCGGTAGCCGCCAACAATGACAAGCTGAAAGTCCGGGTGAAAACTGCGGGCGTGAGCCAGGATCGTGTCGGCGATGGACTCGACTTCAGTTCGAGGTATCTTAAGCTTGAACTCGTCGTAGTACTTGACGCCAATTTGCTGCACGCGACTTAGGCCTGCCCAGCCATGTTCGACAACGTCGTCCAAGTCTCGCCACCCTGTAAGTGCCGGTCAGCAGCATGTTCTGGCTCAAGAAGGCGGCAACACAAACCTCTGCCGTAGAAATCACGAGCCGTAGCATCACCAACCCCCCAGATATCGTAGAATACCTGTATAACGGCGAACTTGGGGTTCGCCTGGGCTTCATCCGCCTCGGGAAGCCTACCAGTTTCTTTCCACTCATGCCACAGCTCGGCGATCTTAGCGCCGCAGCCGGGTAGCCTCGCAACTTCTACATGGGACATTAAAATATGTCAGGCATTGATCCAAGTTCCTCTCGACAAATGTCTGCTCACCTTGCGGACTGGCTATCTCGTGAGGATATGCCGATATTGTAGCTATCGAGGTTGAGTACGCCCTCACTCCTATTTGGTCGCCTCCTAGTTTCCGGATGGTTCTGATCGTCTTAAGCCCATCAATGAATGCTGCATTTGGAGGATCAACGGGCGTAGACCTTTGGCAAGCATACGTCGTTCTGAGATACTGGGGAACAGGTGGCAACTTTAGTGTTGAGGCGTTCTCCGAAGTTGTCTGTCTGATCAACGAAGGCACTGACCGGTGCATCCCGGTGGGAGATTGCGCCTTCTTCTTCTGCGGTAAAAGACTGCCCTGTGTTTGAGACGCACTGTCGGCGGCAGCGCGGGACAATATGTCACTTCCCCTAATAGTGACAGGCGCGCGGTCTTCCTCCTTCTTGATGCCCGTGTAGAGAACATAGTCATGAAGCGGGAGAACCTTGTTCTGCGCAAACGAATCTTGGAGCCAGGCCAGCTTCACGACTTTGACAGTGTTCGTATTGCTGACGGCCTCCTCGGGAGCTGACGATATTCCGACGAGCTGCGACATGCCTGATCCGAACCTCTGTCCATCTTCCGTGTACACGGTAGAGTCGCTGTCACTTCCAGAAGATGTCCTCTTGCGCTTCCTAGGCGTGACGAGATGCGCATCTGCGATAGCTGCTACATCCACCGGATCTGTCAGTACCTTCATTCGCCTGAGTTCAAAAAGGGCTCTCTCTCGTTTGAAGATGTTCCCGACAATGATCTCGGCCTCGCTAATGTCATATGTCAGACTCGGGATTCTTCCTTCGAGCTCATGTAGCTGATCGGCCTCTAGGTGAGTGGGAAGGAGATAGATCGAGGGAAAATCGAGATCAGTCATAGCCCCTAGCCAGAGTTGGCGCGTGAGTTGCTGCAAAGAACGACTATGGTAATGCGAGATGGCCGGCCTTTTGTTCGGTCATGAGCGATATGAATGCATTATAAGTCGTCCGGTGGTTGTCATTCATGCGATGTGGATGCCGTTGGCAGAGTGTGAATGAGAGTACTTCCCCACTGTGCTTGACTGGTTCTCCTACTGAAACGGCTGGAGGGTCTTGCTCTGCACTTGCAATGCGACTGAAGCTTGTCGCGGGGTTGATGTGGAGGGAAGAGTAGGTGATTTTTTGGACGCTGCGCGCTGTCGGCGATTCGTTCAACTCAAGACGCTGACATCATCGTCCCTGTACCATATGATTTAGCAGGCATCACGTACTTCTGCAACCAAATCTCTCCTCAGATACGTTTCTGAATTAGTCTTTCTGGCCCAAGGAAGATTTCCTCGTTCGTGTTCCATTTGCCAGGCACTCTACGTATTTCCCGTTTGTGTATCCTATTCTTACAACAACGAGATGCTTCCGCGAGCCTGAGAGAAGACTACTTGAGATGCAAGGGGCGGCGGGCAATACCGCCAACCTTCATCAAATTCTCAGCTACTTCGTCGTCGTGCGGAGTATCTTCAGGCCATTTCTTCGCCAAGGCACTTTGATGCGTTGATGCCTTCCTCGTAACTCTAGACATCCTCAAACTCCATGTCTTCGTCACTCTCGCCGTCATCCCCATCCGCTGGCGCTTCCACCTTGACCTTCTTGACAGCTCTTCCTTCAGACTCTGGCGAGGGCTCAGCTTTGATAGCCGGCGCCGGGGTTGCGATGCTCGGTGTGACATCTTCGAAGGCGTCTTCATCCTCATCATCGTCGTCATCTTCCTCCTCCTCCATTGCTCGCGCTGCCTCAGCCTCTTGCTCGGCCTTGAGTCGGGCGAAGTAGTCATCCAGCTCTGCATGTTCCGGATTGTCTGCTGACTTTGACAAAGCCCCCTTGTCATCCACCTCCTCAACCTTGGTGGCGGGCATTGGGTTGGCCTCGGCAGAGAAGGACTCGCCCGTGACCGTACTGTTAGACATCCACGAAGGAAGTGCATTTTGCTGTGCGACCTTCTCCTTGCGGGCCTTCTCCGCTGCCTTCTCAGCCTCCGAAGGTCCGTCCGCCGTTGAGATGCTGACTGACATAGACTTGGGCCCAACATTATCGAGACCCTTGACTGATGTTGGCTGCAAGGATGAAACAGGGATGGTGGTTACGCTCTGGTAACTGGCGTCGCGGACAACTGGTAAGGCTTTACTGATCGCGATATCGAAGGTGTTATCTGGAACAATCATCTCGTCTATGCGCGGCAACAGTTCGGTGATGAACTTGAACTGGTTGTTTAGTCGTGTCGACTGCTCGTGGCCTGTGGAGTTGCGCTCGAGATCGTGCGTAAGCGGGCCATTGCATCGGTGACAGACAAAGCCGGTAGGGCCAACGTTGTCTAGCACCTCCATTTGCGTCCATTCTGATTTACACCGTCCGCAGAAGTATTCCTTGCGTTCGCTGGCCGGCACCGTGGTGCCTTGGATTTGCTTGTCGACTGTGTACACGCGCCATTTGATGGCGTCAATTGTTTGGCGGTAGTCAATATAGTAGTAGGTTCGGTTGACAGGACGTGGCTTCGCCTCGGGATTCTTGGGGTCTTCTCGATATTCTAGTCTCGTGTACCTAAGTAGTCGTCGTTGTCAGTCTCTGGAATCGCAGGAGGGAACTTAGGCGCAAGGCTTACACAGCTAGAAATCGGTCTTCTCTAAGCTTTCCACACGCCTTGTGGAGATCCTTTGTGTTCGTTGCCATCAGATACGCCAAGTCATCGTCTCGGAGGCTGTCGCAAGTTAGCAAATGTCGTGCTGTAAAGCAGGAGCGGCAGACGCACGCAGAGTGAATGATCAAGGCATCAATGATCAAAATGAAGCGCGTTTCGTAGAAGGCGCGCATAACAGACTTGACGAGAGTTTTTGCGAGATCCAAAGGTTGCGCCATATTGTCGACTGATTATCCAATCTCGCAGGGGGATATCGAGTGGTGATGCTTGCTTTGAGGTGTGGTGAGGCGAGAGAACGTTTGCTTGGCGAGCTTAGGAAGTGAAGTCCATGGCAGAGTGGGCTTTCAGCAGCAGCGGCTTGCACTTGCGCATGCGCTTGCCACCAGCAGAAGGAGGCCTGTCTTTACTGCGATTCGATCGAAGGCAGAAGTCTCGAAGTGGTCAGCCTAAGGACATTGTCTTGCGAGAAGCAGAAGTGGGATTGCGCCGTCTTTCACAAATGCGTAGTCGAATTGCACTTTGTCTCTTGAGAAAAAGGTCTAGGCAGCACGCAGATACTCTGGGGCGGGCCTAACCGCAGGTTGTAAGGCAAGCTACCTAGTTCTTGCCTACCCAGCTTCTTCTATCCGTAGCGTATGGAGTATTCGTAAGTACCTTACCCCGTACCTTGCAGGTCTTACAGGGATCCACTTTGCATAGCGCACTTTCGCGGAACAGTACCGCGGTGCCTCACAAAGTTAGTTACGGAGTACAAAATACGCAACAGCACTGCAAACGTAACATCTCGAGTCTGAAGTAGGATCTTCGTAGATTCGCTTCAAATAGCGATTCGCTCTCATATGATAGACGTGCCGTACCAGTCGACGATCGGGATGCCGTCTATCATTCACTCAGAAAAGCAGGCCATCTGGAAGGGATCACTCGGAACACGGCATTGCAGACCACTTGATTTCCAGCCAAATCAGCAGGCAGAATAGACGCTAGAATAAGAGAAACCATCCATTGACATGAAGTTCAACGTTCCACCGGCCGTGTGACAGTCCAAACTCCATTTACGGCCCTGCCGGTTCTCAGCGTGGCCGCGAAGCTACCCTTGAACCGCCTGAGCAAGCTGGGATTCGGGATATGAAGCAGCTGTAGAGAGCTGACTTACACTCTCCTCCCCCAAATCAAAATTACCGAAAAGCCCCAAGAACGCAGAGCTGGTATCGTAACTCGTTCCTCTACTACCCGCGCCGGGAGCCCCAGAGAACCCACATTGCATCGCCCAAATGTACTAGGTTCATCCTCTCCTTTGTATGTGCCTCCAAAAATCTCGCCGTCTCCTGCCTTACGCATACTTACGAAGCTATTTCCTAGTCAGTGATGAATTCGCAATTGCTTGTGATGGAGAACTTACATCGAGAGTCAGCGCTCTAGAACTATTGACTTCTTGATCGCGATAAACGCCGACCAAGCTCTCACTGTCTTGGAATAAACCGGTCTTGAGACTGATGACAATGAACTGCATGCCGGGTCCAGCATGCTCGCGGATGTACTTCTTGATCTTGTCGACATTGGCGTTGTCTAGCGCAGCGTCGACCTCATCTAATACGAAGAACGGACTTGGCTGGTAGCTGTGAATCGCAAACAACAGAGCGAGAGCAGCCATTGTCTTTTCACCTCCGGAGAGATGCTCCATGTCTCTGAATCGCTTCAGCGGCGGCATGGCGTGATACTTGATACCCGAAAGATAGGGCGTGTCTGTGTCTTCCTCAATATCGAGGTACGCTTGGCCACCAAGAGGGTACGCCTCTGATCGAGTCAGGTCCTTGTAAACGTGCGAGATTTGTTCTTGGATGTGCGTAAAGGCCTTGTTGAACAGCTCGTAGCGCTGAGCCTTGACGTGATTGAACGCATCGCGGGCCGCCTTAAGAGCCGCTCTGGAATCTTCGAATTCCTTCTCCGTGTTTTTCAGCCTCGACTCAACGCTCTCGAGCCTCTCAATCGCCCTCATGTTGGGGTTGAGCTTCTCGAGTTCTGAGGCCAGAGATGCAATCTTATCCTGCAACTTCTCCTCGACACTGGCATCATCAGACTGCATTGAGTGTCAGCAAATTTTCACTAGGCTTCGTTAGAAAGGCTTTGCTTACCGTCTTCATCTCCTCGTCTAGGGCATCGTAGTCGATCTCGATGCCATGGTTCTCGAGAGCAGCCGTCATCATGTCTTCGTCGTCCACCTCCTCATCGACGTCCATGGCATCGGCATCTTGCCGCAGCATATTGTCCTCATTTGGCAAGTTATCAAGCGAGCCCTCGAGTAAAGGCACCTGGATCTGGTCAAGTTTGCACCGCCTGAGCAAAGCAAACTTGCCCGCGCTGTTCTTCTGCACCACAGTCTCGAGAGCATTGATTTCTTTTTGCCTGGCGTCGATTTCCTTGCTTCGCTTGTGTACTTCAGCCTTGGCTTGGAAGACCTTTTGGCTCTTCTCTTCCAATTTGCCACGGTACTCCTCGAGCGTTTCGCTAAGCGCATCGAGCTCGTCAGAAATTTCGTGACTGGAATCCTCAATGTCTGACTTCTCCCGTTGATAACTCTGTAGGTCGCGCTCAGCCCCCTTAAGAGTTTCTTGCAGCTTCCTCAGACGTTTTTCCAGGTTGCTATGCATGTCACGTGCCAAAGTAAGTTGACTCTGGAACCTAGACTTTTGCACCTCGAACTTGGTCCGCTCTTCGTCGGCTTCCCGTTGCATATCGCGGTGTTCTGTCTCGTAAGCCCGGATGTCGCTGAAACCGAGCCTCCTGCAGAAATCCGAGAACACCTCATCCTCCACTTGTGCAATGGCATCCGAGAATTCTTTGACCGTTCGTTTTGTGGCCTCGAGTTCCGCCTTCTTCTCCTCGTACTTGGGGTCTAGCTCATCAAGCTGCCTCTCCTCGTTGTCCCTCTCTCTCTTCTTCGAGTTGTAGTTCTTTTCCAAGTGCGCCAGCTCAGCTTTGGCAGCCGCAAGACGGGGTTCGAGGCCGTGGATCTCAATCTGGAGAGACTCCTCGGCAGCGCTACGCCGACCAGACTTGGGAAGCTTCTCGATTTCCTCCTTGTATTTGGCTGCCATCTTCTTCAGAGGCTCCAAGTCAGTGTTCTCGAAACGCCTCTTTCCACCCTTGTCCTGAGGACCACGACCACCAGTCATCATACCCGTCTTGTGGATGACCAAGCCGTCCAGAGTGACCGTTTTGACAGGGATACGCTTCTCGTACGAGATGACCTTTGCGATCTTCTCATTATCACAGACCACAGAGCTGCCACAGGCGTATGCCATGGCACGTTCGTAGGCAGCATCAAAGTCGATGGTGTCAATAGTCAACCGGGCTCCCGAGATGCCCTTAATAGCCGAGTTCACCGCGTTGACCTTGATGTTGTCGAGAGGAATGAAGGTCATGGGCGGGAAGCGTTGGTCTTTCAGGTACTGGACACACTCGTGGCCAGTCTTCTCCGTGTCGACAATGACTGAATCGAAGTCGCGGCCCAGTGCAATACCAACAGCCTCATCGAATTTCTTCTGTTTGGGCTTGCAGAGATCACCGATCCTTCCCTTGACGCCAGGATAGAGTCGCTTCAGGTTGTTGACCATTTCTTTCATCCTGGCTTCCCTGTCATTCTGTCTGCGTCCATCATCAGCCTCCCGCAGTTGCTTGGCCACAGTCTCAAGTTTTTCCTCTAACTCCGTGCGTCTTTGGCTGGTTCTAACACGCTCAGACTGGATTTGATGGTACTGCTTCTTTTTCGTGTCGATTTCCTGAGACAGGGCCTTGATGTTCCCTTCGGTTGATGACTTGCGCTCACCGAGAGTCTCCAATTCACCCTCGTATTTCTCCAGGGCGGCCGAAAGGGTGTCAACCTTGCCCTTGAGGGTATTGACGGTGACCTCATCAGTCTTCTGTTGGCGGATCAAATTGTCGAGCTTGCCTTGGTTGCCAGCGACCTTTTGGACAACCTGTGAGCGAAGTGAGTTGTACTCTTTGCGGTCGTCGTCACTGAGCTCCTTGCCCAGCTTCTTCATTCGTTCTTTGAGCTGCTTCTCGAAATGTTGCTGGGCTTTCTCGGTTGTCTTGAGTCGGGCCTCGTCTTCCTTGATGACCTCGGCCTGCTTGTCGCGCTCTTTGCGCACCGGCTCCATTCGCGAGCGACCCTGTTCAATATTGCGGGTCTTTTCCTCAATCTTTGCGTCAATGGGGATGAGCCGGTGCTCCAATTCGTCAAACTCGCGCTTCTTGGCGTTGATGGCCTTTTCCACTCCATTGACATCTTTTGCCGCCGCTTGCTGCTCTCTCTGGGCGGCTTCGAGTTTCCGTCTGAAGGATTCGACGTTGCGCTGAAACTCCTGCAAGTTCTGTTGGTGGTCGTGAATTTGCTCAGTAGACTCATCCATGCCACGTTGAAAGTGATAGAGCTTCCACAGAGCATGTTTGACGATAGCTTCGTCTCTCTCGTCCGTCTTCTTCTGGAAGTTATCTGCCTCCTTCTTCTGTTCCTGATATTGCTTGATCTCGGAGTTGATGCCGCGTCTCCGGTGAAGCTGAAAGCTTTGGTTCTCAGCAGCTTGCTCAGCCTCAGTCTGCAATCGTTCGTATTCGGCCTTATACTCGAGACTTCCGGAGATTTGTTCGATCAGTCTCGTGAGGTCTTGCGGTGATTGCGCGGCAATAGCTTCAACATCTCCTTGGAAGACAAGGAAATTTCTGGCCTTAATCAGGATGTTCTCGGATTCGAGCGCTTCGTTGTACTGCTGGGCTGTGACAACACGATCGTTGATGCGGTACTCGCTAGATCCCTGATTCGTGATGGAGCGCTTCCACTTTTGCTCGTCACCGGCATCGTCTTCATATACAGCCATGACCCATGCAGTCTTTGGGTCGGTCCTGGAGGCTTTTTGCGACAACTCGTCTCCGTCGCCGTTCGAGTGACCATTACTGCCATTCGCTTCAGCAGAGCCGTCGTCGTTGATTTTCGAGGTTTTCAGCACGCGGCCACGGTAGACCAGGTCCTTCAAGTGGGCTGATCGAAGATGCGACGACTTGATACCAAGCACGAAGGATATCGCGTCCATGCTGTCGGAAGATGCACATTAATTGCAAGTCAAGGCAGGGTATGCAATCGGGAAGACTCACGAGTTTGACTTGCCGGATCCATTGGGCCCAATGATGGAAGTGAAGTAGGAATCACCGAACAAGAGGATATGATGGCCCTTGTAGGACTTGAAGTCTATGGGATGACATGGTCAGCGCGAGAGTGGCATAGGAATGATGCTGGACTTGGACATACTGAAAAGCTCTAGGCGAATGAGCTTTCCCATCTTGTCGATGGGTTGTCGCTAGGCACGCGACGAGGATTGATTATGGGTGTCTGGTTGTGGTGGGCTTAGGTCGCCTCGTCGCAAACGAAATGAGGCGCGCAAGACGAGGGCAAAGAAGGTCGAGGCGGATGCCCAAGGCCTGGAATGCGGTACTAGATTGGACGAGGTGTAGGCAGAGGCTACGTTATACAGCAGTAGTCAAGTCGAGTGTTGAGGGCCTCGAGCTGGCCTGGCGCATCGCGAAGAAGCACTCGGAAGGGATGGTATCTTGTCTGTCGACAGCGAGGTCGCGGTGGTTGAGTCTACTTGGATTTCCCCACGCGCGTCTGAGTGCTGCTGCACCTTGACGCGACAGGCAAATAATTACGGGCCACACACTTGAGGCTGCTACGCGCTGGTAGGAGCGCAAGCGTAGGTAGTGGCTCGACAGCTCACGTGATCCACCCGAGACTGTAACTGAGTGCTAAGCTACCAAGTGGGTGACAAAATCGATTTCCGCTCGACACTTGCGACAAGCAGTTCCACTACTATTATCATTAGCATTCATATTTATTAATTTAAGTATATTCCTCTATATATATACCTAAAAAGGACTTAAAAATAGAAAGGTAGAAGTTATGATATGAGTAGTGAAAGAGGTACTTATCAAGATGAAGAGCAGGAAATCGATTTTGTCCCCCACTTGGGCTACCTACCTTGAGTATCCGTGGGTGCCTCTCTCGGTAAGGTACCTTAGACGGAAGTGTAAGGATACCAGGTATCTACCTAGATAGCAATACCCAGGAGATGTCAGCTGCAGCTAAACCCCCACTGGGACTTTTCTGGTTTTAACCAACCAGAGAAGCAGCCAGCAGCACCTGCACATTTCACGGGCAGCCACTGAAGTACGGAGTATTGAGGACTGTCTGTCTTTCCCGTCTCAACTTGTCCTCAAATCCAAGTACCGTTGTGTTCAGTGCATACTGGCCTGGTCAAAGACACATATGAAGTACACTAAGTACCTAGGTAGGGACCTATAGATTTGCCTCCCTTCGGCAGTGTAACCTGACTTCTCGAGTTGTGGTTACGGCCATGAAAGCAACAGGAAATCTAACATAGAGATGAAAGCCAGGGACAGATCCTGCTTCAACGCGTGAAATTTTCCGGTACTAGACCGTCCCGTTTTTTGACACTGGAGAGCGCGATGCGGATCACCCGATAAGCTTTAGATGGCGGAGCTCTTATGCCCTGTGACGTATCACGGAGCGACCCCTGTTGGAAATGTTGGTCCAGCTCCCCGTCGCCAGGCAAGAAATACATCTGCAGCTGCAGCCAGTTAAAGTCTTGCGACATCAACAGTGGCGGTCAATCAGTCAACACGTGTAATTCATCGCCAGCATCCTCAACGTGTTCCAGACCTACCTTAATCTTTTCCACCATCCTCAACCCCCCTACCTCTTGTCATTTGTGTCCACCCCGCCCTCCCATCTCCGAGTCACGCTGCCAAACTACCGTGCAGCTTGTCACCATCGACCACCTAGTACCTACTAGTCGAAGCCAGCGCTACCTTATCCCGTGCCCTTGCTGCTGTCGAGATCTTTCTTCTACAAGACACCTTCCATCAACACCAAACCCGTTCCTGCATTTGCCTCGTCCAAGCTGTGTCTATCAGGCGCATTGTCGAAGCACCTGCTCCAAGCCTCGGGGATCTTGAAACTCATGGCCTGGCCTTGGTGAACTCCTCAAACAGGTGAGCTCTCCCTTCAACTCCTGTATCCCTCACATTTCGTTTCTGCAAACGCGCATTTCTCCATCATGGACCGACGAATTCACCCACAAAGACTAACGTGTGGCTCAACGTTACTTTAGACCACCGACAGAGAACTAAGACAATCAAGCCGAGACTTCATCCGGACCGTCTCAGGTCCTGTCAAAGATGGAAGAATCAAAACCAGTGGATGTACCTGGCGCCAAAGGCGAGGATGTCCAAACGGACAGCGAGGCTGCTTTCACTCCCGACCACACCGAGACACAATCCGCTCTCAGCGGTTCTCCTCCTGACCACGATGGTCTTCATACCCCGACCCTTGGTCCTGTGAACTCGGGGAGCCCCAAGCTTTCGAGACACGGGTCCTTCTCCGGCAGCAGTTCTTACCAAGAGGACTGGGACGTTTTCCCGCCCCTCGACCGCATCTCTGTACTCGATCTTCTCGATAACTTTGCTCTCCCACAGCAGCTGGAGAAGTTGCAAAAAGGCTTCTCAGCCCAGACGCAAAAGGTCCGCAAGTCCAGGGATGCATTCAAGAACAAGAGCCAGCATGCGCGTGAGCGCATGGTCGACGAGTGGCGGCGACGCGTCCCCACCGCCGACGAACAGTTGGAAAGATACAGGAAGCGGATGCGCACCAGCGTCGACAAGCTGGGAAAGCAATGGAACGACACTAGGGTGGTCACGATGCGCGAGAAGGTCTCATTCATCTTTGGCGTCATGAATATCTTCGTTAGCGGTCTTCTCATGGGCGGGTGGCCCGAGTACTTTCACTTGTGGTACACCGTCCAAGTGCTGTACTTCATGCCTATTCGATACTTCACCTACCATCGCCGAGGATACCACTACTTCCTCGCCGATCTCTGCTACTTCGTCAATCTGCTCCTTGTTCTCAGCATCTGGATCTTCCCTGGCTCGAGACGACTTTTCCTAGCCACCTACTGTCTCGCATTCGGCAATAACGCGGTAGCGATCATCATGTGGAGGAATTCGCTCGTCTTCCACAGTTTCGACAAGGTCACTTCATTATTCATACATATCATGCCTTGCGCAACGCTCCACTGCATAGTCCACCTGTGGCCAGCGGATCTCCAGGCCAGCCGTCTACCTGCCATCTGGGCTCTGAAGCACTCCCCTGCTGGCTCGAGTGGAGGTTATGGAAATATCGTCTCTATGCTTGCCTGGAGCTCTGTTCCCTACGCTATCTGGCAGCTTTCCTACTACTTCTTCATTACTGTTCGTCGGCGTGACAAGATTGCTGCCGGTCGGCCGACATCTTTCACTTGGCTGCGCAAGTCATACTCCAAGACCTGGATCGGCAAAGTCGTTCTCTCTTTGCCAGACGCCCTGCAAGAATCTGCCTTCATGCTGATCCAGTATTCGTACGCGGTACTCACCATGCTTCCCTGCCCCCTGTGGTTCATGAGTAGGTATGCCTCGGCGGCCTTCCTCTCCATCGTCTTTACCTGGAGCGTATACAATGGAGCAACCTACTACATCGACGTCTTTGGCACACGCTTCCAAAAGGAGCTCGAAGCACTGAGGGCCGAGGTCAAACAGTGGCAGAACACACCCGAAATGGGTGGCCAGTCGCCCCTGATGACGCCGAATCCCGAAGGGTCCGCGCCGAGCGAGCTGCACCTCACAAACAGCCAAGACGGAGCAAGTGGCAATCTCAACTCGGCTTACAAGCACGAGAACACGGTCATGGAAGAGAGCATAAAGGCCGGTGCGCAGTCCGATCGGATTCCGCTGCTGAGCGAAGAGCTCTCGGCCCAGGGGGTAGCCAGTGGGATTGATGGGGGTGCTAGAGATGTGGCCAAGGAGAGAAAGGCAGCGGGGGCATCTTGAGTTGTCATGTTGTGGAGGAAGCCGTCCTGAGAGCTGGGTGCTACTACCTATTATGACCCCCTTGAATTTTGGTTCTAAGCGCGAAACGATCATCATGTCACTACGAGGAGTACGTGGTCTGCCTGTTTTGTCTCATCAAATCGATATCCATTGAATATCCGTAAACTCTTTCTCGTCATGCTAATTGGTTTGACCCCGAACAGCGAGGCCGAGCTATGGTCTCTCCGTCTGTGTATGGACAAACCTCCCCCCACATCTCTAGCCGCGATCGTGATATTACATTCTCATGGGCCATGCACCTCGGAACTTATTGCCATGTCGAGAACATGAGATGAGCAAAATTTGCCTTGTCCATTTACGCTTGGCCGAGGAGGGGTTGCCCATATCACCCACCCCTCGACCAATACTGTGTGATAGATGCTATTTGAGCGCTTGAGCCTATGGATGGATAAAGATGACTTCAGCATCTCCTCTTCGTTGAGCAAAACCCCAACCTTCCACGTGTCCCATGTTCTCAAGCCGTTTGAGCTGAGCTGTGTTGTTCGTTTGGCCGTTTCCTCTCATGAACCACCCGCTGTAAAGCCAGATAATAAAAGGGCTTTGTTAAATCACATTCCCCCCAAAAACATGAAAACCTGAGAAACAACGATGTCCTGTAAGCCCCAACCCCCAATCTGAATGACGCCCATTCCATGCATATGATGCAACCGGTAACTGGGTATTTACGTTTCCTCTTGCCCATCAACATTTCCCAAGAAACAGAATTCGAGTGCTCGCTCCATATTCCCGCCTGCCACCAGTCCTGTCCGAAGCCGTTATTAACCTCCCCTCGAGCCAAATAGAAAGGGAGATGTTGGTATAATGTCGCATGCGGAGCCTGCTGCTCCAATTTTCTACCGGATGACGCCCCAGTCAGATAGTCGCCCGCCATCACTATCCTCTCTCGCCCCAGGTCGTCGTCCAAATGCGTTCCAGAATCGTAGAGTCTCATCTCCTGCGCCGGTCACAACGGTTCTGCCGTCCGGGCTCATAGCCAGGTAAAGCACACGATACGTGTGTCCAGTGAGACTGACCACCTGCGTCATGGAAGGGTATTTCCATACCACAATCTGGTTTTGACTATAACCGTGCGTCGAGACAATCTCATTGGAGTTCTTGGACCAGGCAATATTGCAGACCTGGCTGCCAGTATCGATCTCGTTGATGACAGATCCGCGGACTGTGTCGTGAAAGATGATGCGTCGATCAGCCGTACCTCCACCCGAAGCCAACAGTCCTCGTTGATGCGGTGACCATGCAATGGCCTTGACAGCTGCCGTGTGATCTGAAAACTTCCACAGGGGTGTCTCGGAAAGCTTATCCCACACCATGAGCTTGTTGTCATTGCCACCGCTGGCAAGCTGGCCGTCTTCGCAGTTCCACTTAAGACCGCAAACCTCCTGTTTATGGCCGACGAGCTTTCGGAGCCACTGGTCTGGGGCCCGTACGTCGCGGTGGTAGATCAGGCGATCGCGAGAGCCAGATGTTAGGATGTGAGTGTTCCAAGCCAGGGAGCCCACTCGTGCCGTGTGGCCTGTCATTGTTCGCAGTCGCCTTGTCTTTTCAGCATCCCAGATCTGGACGAGGCCCTTGCCGGTCCCGATAGCGATGTGAGTTCCTTTCTGAATCCATGACACGCTCGTTACTGTATCATCCTCGAGCGTACATAGCTTGTTGACGCGACTTGTCTGAGCATTCCACATGTAAACACTGGACCCGAGCCCGACCCCAAGCACATTGGCACTGCCCCAATCTACCAAGTTGAGGTAGAAATCATCTGCCAAATCAGGCGCATCGAGAACTTTGTAAGGCACTTTACTGACCGCCCTCGGTTGCCTCCGCGGGCTAAGCAGCATCTGTTGACTGTTGAAGCGAACTGGCGAAAGGCTATAGATCTCGGAACGAGTGTCGAGATTGGGACCATGCCGGCTCTGCGGTGTCCTTGACGGTGTTAGATGACCCGCATTGCTCAGGTTCCGCGGCGACATGTAGGAGAACAGATTCTTGTGGGGGGTCGATGGCGTTAGAGAGGATGGAAGAGAGTTGGTGGAAGCGTTGTTTGGCGGGGTGCGAGACCTCGTCGAATCTCGAATGTTGGCAGAGTGCGATGCAGTGGATGAAGTATGCTCAGGAGACATAGTAGGCGGTGTTGCCTGTGGTATTGAGCCTTCGAAGAGCTCTGCGCGGAGCAGCGTCGAAAATGTCCGGTTTGCTTCCTCAGCTAAGAACGGTCAGATTTGTCTTCTGCGGGTGGAGGGGCGTAGATGGCTCACTCTTTTGAAAGTGTAGCTCTCCGTGAGGAGTACGCTTCTTCTGTTTGGACGGTGTCGCTGGAGAGCCATCTTCGTGTAGCAAGTTGAAGCTGGCTTGGAGGTCCTGGCCAGTTCGTGTTGGAATAAATCTGGCACAAACGACTTAGCAAATAGTGCTTGAAATTGATCACGGTGATGTGCACCTACCTGTCGCCATTGATTCTCTGGCGCTTCCGATGTGGGCTAGCACCAGGTGTGCTTTCCCTCTGTGATCGGTGGTGCATCTCACGTAGCAAAGCACTGTCAACGGCGTCGGGGTCGAAAGCACTGGATCGAGCCGATTCACTAGGTCTTCTGCTGTGTTGAATCTTGCGCTGGCTCGTATTTTCCAAATATTGGCGGTTCTCGACTAGACCTCTGTCGGAAGGAGGGGGAGGTGTTGCGAAGCGAGTGGGTGTCGTGGTTGCTGAATTGCTTGCATCAGCTACTGGTCTTTTGATGGAACCAGAAGCGCCGAGGACAGCCGAAGAATCGGTCGGGAGAGTCATCTTGACTTTTTTGCAACAAGCAACGGAGATCGTCCGTGAGAGTTGCGCGAAGAGGCTGAAGTCTAGCGAAGGCGGCTGGGACGAGCGTCGTCGGGGGATGTGGCGGGGAATGATAAAGCACACCAAGCACCGACACCAGTGCGGGCCTCAGAGAGCGGTGGTCGTGTCGTAGCAGTCGGCAAACCAGGGCGACAAAAGCTATTCAAATAATGCGCTCGCGGCGTTTGGAGAATGAAGTCGTTGCTCGAATTGTCGGCGAGTCGTCTTGGTCGGTCGGCGCGGCATACGAATCACCACCTTATCCCTGACGGCGGTGTTCAAATCGTTGTCATTCGCATGCTTTTCCCTCAGGCGGTCGCAAGAACTTGGGCGCCGGCGACAAGATGCTGGGATTAATGGCGCAAAACGGGTCGGAAGAAATAATTAGTCGAGAGAGAGAAGAAAGAGGAGACAGCAAGATGGGCGTCAACGGGTGGTGAAAGGCTGTCGAACGTTGGATTGAGTGCAGATTCGAGATGTCTGAGGCCACGGGGTGCAGGCTGGAGTCGCAGGAAGCGGCAAGAGCCAGCAGCGGAGGAAGGCACGATGATGAGTGGTTGGGCGGGTAGGAAGGTGCAAGGTAAGGGAGGTACCAGGTGAGGTAGGTAGGTGCGGCAAGGTCAGTATGTACCTCAAGGCGACAAGCACCGCGGTGGTGAGGTGCAGCGGTTCTAATCGTGACGGGAAGGGGTCCAACAGCCAGTAAGGTGCAACCCGTCCCAATGCTGGTCACAGTGGAATATCACCCAACCTCACTCAGGCAAGCATGCCAGGGCACAACAGACTGTTGTCGGGGCGGGGGGAGGGGACTCTCACTAAGAGGATGGAAACCACGAAACTCAAGGGCGTCGAGGAGGTTGAACTGGGGGAGTCGCGGCAAAGGGAGAGACGCTAATCTTGTTAAGGCTCTAGCGTAGACGGCAGAGCAACAAGAACAACAGCGGTGGTCCCTTCGGCCGCTGTCTGGGTAAGGTACGCGGGCACGCATCACGCACTTCCATTCAGGTACTTTGACTATTATACAACTTAGGAACTGTTTGGTGGTTTCCAGAGGTACCTTGGTGATGCACTTTGGCCCTTGGACGCGACTGGCGAGGGAAGAGAAAGGGCGTCTGGCGTGACTGGCGTCAGTAGGTCCCGCACGGCAGGGTGGGGAGGGAGGGGGACAATAACATTGACCGACAACCCAAGGGGGAACCGGGACGGGCAGACGAGACTGGGGATGGCGAACAACAACAACAACAAACAGCCCGTCCCGTCGCCTGTCGTTCAAGGGTCAGCGCGACCGAATGTTAGAACTGAACACAGAGTTGATGTTTCTTTTCTCTCCTCTTGTAAAGCCCGTGCAAGCAACATGAGGTAGAACAAACAGTAGAGAAAACATATAGAGTACCTCGACTTTGGTTGTTGACTTTTGATTTTAAGTCCTTCGTCCAGGAAACTATATCAATAGTTGCTCCTGCCCTGGCTTGCTTGCTTGCACATTATAGTTCTATTACGTGTAGATCTCATAACAATACTTCGCCATCACAATATTATGTTGTTTCGACTCGTGCGTGTTTCTTGCCTCTCACTTGTCAAAGGCACCCTTCACTATCAGCCAAGGACTACCTGTCGCCTAGTTGACAGAAAGCCAGAATAAGATTGACAATAGTGTCAAGCTCGTCAATTGTGAGAAATTGCTTGGAAGTAAGCACGCAATCTACGGTTTCGAACTACCTACGGTATAAATCATCATTCGATGCGGTTTTAATTACGCTAGCCACGCTGAGTTATCGAGACCTGAGTACGGAGTACCTTAGGCTTTGGCAGGAGTGTTGATTGAGATTGGGAAACGTCCTCGCACCCACCCACAACCAGAGACAAAAGAAGCTATGCAAGGCACAGATGGGACGGTACGGGACGAGACAAGACCAAAATGGGATGGCAGTCGCGATGAAACGCCCCGTGTTGTCCACGTAAACCTGAGTTGGCGTCAATTTTTGGATGTTTGTGTGTATGGACAAAAGTATGTCTTCACGCTTTCCCCTCTTCCATCGCGCTTCCATACTATTACTTGGGATTCGGGATGAACAATGTCGCGTCGCCAGTCTCGTCAAAAGAAAAATAAAGGCCGCGTTGCATTCCAGCTAACACGATTTCCGCCTCCCTTGCGCAAAGAGGGGGGGCTGGGAGAATTGTTTTTGTTTGTGTGTTTTTTTTTTTCTTTCTGGTCAACCTAAGCTAAGTTTCAATGGTCCAAATTCGGGCCATTGGGCACCTGCCGCGCCTTGCCATTTAGCACCTTCGGGAATTCACAGCCAGTCGACACGTGCTGGGCGCTCTGGTTTTGGCCCCTTGAGTGGGGACCTACGGATACACCAGGCCAAAAACTAAGAAAACCAGCCTCCGCGATGTCGCAGAAGCCAACCGATGGAATTTCGTAAACAATAGTGGTAGCCGTCAACTGTTCATCCTCCAAAAGCCCACAGCAGGATTATCGTCGGCCGTGTCTTGCTAACATGATGAGGAACTAAGTGTAGGATTCAGGAGACTTATTCTCCATGCTGGTTGATTCTAGTTTCGGGCATGGAGCTTAAACGCTCGAGCTAAGGTCCCTTGCCTTACGTCATTTAATGCTGAACAAACGGACGAAGATAAACAATGGTGGGCAGCGATAGCTACGCGATGCGACGCGTTTCTTCGCGTAAAGCACTCTCGCGCTTCCAAAAAGGGGTTACAAATCCTGTTGCTGGACGGTTTCGATTTGTCAATGCGCACTGTTCCTATCCACTGTATGATAGGTGTGTATTAGATAAGCAGACACGTGCTGCTCTGGACTACTTGAGTGTAATCTCAAAATGTTTATGTAAGGTAAGGTCGAAGCTGCACTTGAGCTTTCGTGGACTGGAAGGCAGTGACGCTCCAAACCCCGACCTAAGGTAAATGCAAGAACCTTGAGCTGATCTATGGATACGAAAAGCTGGCTAGGTTTTCATGTCGTCTAAACCCTTCCAGCATTCCTTCATGCACAACACTCAATAGCCCAGCACCCAAACCTTTCGCTACTTAACGATCCATACGCCGCAGCACGCACGGCGCACTTTCAACCCCCACTCCCCTGCAGAAGAGCTGATCAGGAAATAGCCTGAGATTATCCTCAGACTGGTACGCAGGATACATGGCCTTTTCGGGACAGAGGCTCCTCGAGTGCCTGCCGCCAATCTTCCCGAATTGACAGGCGGCTTTTGACTCGTTGGCCACATGCAATGATCCAATCCCAACAAGCAGATCCCTCTCAATCCCCGGTTCCTATGGGGGTACCTGACATACCTGCTCGACCGAACTCTCGGAACCCCGCCAGCCGTTCACAGCTCGTGTGAAGCTACCTGCTATTTGCTCCATCGAACAATGCAGCTCCCCGGCGGAAATCATCTCTCCCCGCTTACACGAGCTGTCAGGGCCAAATGCGAGACCTCAAGTACATACAGACAACGGCGTACAGAGTACGGATACAGATAGAGTTTGCTTGAGGCTCTTGGATCAACGGCTCTCGCCTTGTTTACAAAGCTATTCCCGGGATACTTACACTGACGGAAGGGGTCCAAAGGAACGTGGGAAACTAAGCAATCTCCGGGTCCTGTCTTTTTTCGCATCCTTGTCCGAGAAACCAACAGTGCTTTGGCCATTACTCCTGGGAGCCTTTGAACCTCTTCGTAGGCAATGATATGTACGGACTGTCGCTGGCTGTATCCATCCACAACCAGAGAGGATGAGTGACCTTCGCCCACCACGCGCTAGAACAGACTCGGCTCGCATCTTGGCTGTGGCCTTGCGCTGACAGTGACAGACAGCGTCATCCCTGATTGACAGAATGACTAGGTTCACCCGCCACTCAACGCTAATCCGTACTGTAGTAATACTTCGTACCGTCCACAATACTGATACTCCGCCTTCCGAGGTTCGCAAGGCCACGAGCCGGCAACGCTTGGTTCCGGACGCATTTTGGTGGGACGTTGAAGATGACATAGTTACTGGCACTCCTGAGAAAATGCCTTTCCGTCACGGGTTTTATCTCCTCCAGGCTCCATTGCTCATTCAGCCCAGTCTCCGAAGCTCCGGTAGCTGATCTGCTCTTCTGCCATGCCGCCGGCAACATGAGCTTTGTTCCGCTTTGCCGCGTGGGTGTCTTACTTCGGGACCTTGGCGATCTATCTCGCCGCGTGCTCTTTCTATGCAATTCAGTTGAGCTATCCGCAGATCGTCGACAAAATATGACCTGTTGCGTTGAAAGTCGATTGCTCGATGCGAAAAGTGATAGCCCTACGGATGCCGAGGAGTCATTCCTCGTGATACCGAAACCCCACGTCCCGCTCGAACAGCGTTGACTGACAAAGACGCGGACAAACTCACGGTACAATATCAGGGAGACCATCCATCTGTTCGCGATCAACAAGAGATCGTAATACCGGCAATGCAGATTCACGACTCAGGTAACGCATTCTGGTTGTTCTCGACCGTTTGTAATTACTCTGTGGTAGCGAATTAATTGTACAGGAAATTCGAAATCATCCCCAGGCCATCTTCGAAAATGATATAGTCCGACCGCCGATTCAGGCTTCAGATCGCAGCTCCGAGGATCGAGGGGATCGAAGAAAGCACGGGCATCGAAGAAATACAGTCTGGCTCCTTTCCCACGGTAAGCTCTGTCATGCTCCATGGTATCGGTCCCAAACATTGGAGCGAGCGATATGACGCGAAGGTTGATTAGGAGATAGTCCCATTTGCTAGCTCGACTGTCAAATGGCACTCGCCAGGCCGTGAGCGCCGCCCTTTTGCCCGATTAGGACACTGGTTGAGGTCCGGGTCCTGGGCCGCAGTGGGGCCGGAGCCGAATTGGTCCAAGTCTCGAAGCGTGGGATTCATGGGGGTCCTGAACTCCTGGAGGTTTCTCGACAAATCCTTGCTGGGGCCGCCTCGAGACTGGAGAAAGCCAAGAGAGTCCGAGTCTGCAACTACCCACGGTTCGCTGAAGAAATCTCGATTCTCAACCCCCAGCATCCCCGTCTTTGCCAATTGACGTAGCACAGACAGTGTTGCTCTCTTCCATTTTCACGCCCAATCCTACATTAACTGGCTATGTACTGTGGCATGGTGGTCAACAAGACTGCCATAGTCAACCTGCAGTGTATCCGTACACGGCGGCCTGAATTCTACAGAACACCCCAGGCAACTCTCTTGCCGAAGTTTCGTCTTGCCCTTTTCTCGACCATTGCTGTTGCGGCGAACATGGTGAAATCCCTCCACTGGGAGGTCACAACTTGCAGCAAGAGGTACACCTACATACCTTGGCATCTTTCACGGCCAGCGCCTGAGTCAAGATGGCAGCAGAAGAGGCAAGCGTAGCAGGGGAGTAAACGGCCACGGAGACAGAGAATGCTCAGAATGGTGTGTACTGGTACATTGTCGAAAGAAGGTAACCATATTGCATATGCACTCTGGTCACTCTACCACCTCCCGAAACTAACCTAATGCTAGGAAGCTGGTTGTGCTTCCCCGTCAAAGCCCGTCTATGATCTATGTCCTGACTTGACATCGCCGTCTATTATTTTCTTATTCAGCATGGCTAATACCAGGCCTGACGTCTTGATTGGTAACACTGCAGAGCGCGCGAAACAGTTTTGCAAGTGCCGATTTGGGTCGGAGCATTCATGTCGCCCCCCTTTAGCCTTCTCTTGACATATCAGGATGGCTCTGGCATCGCCGAACCGTTGACAAGAAAACTATGGATGACGACGGCTTGGTTCACCCGAACCCAAAAGCCCCCAAAGGCCGTGCAGTGTCCGTGGCTCAGATGAGCAATGGGACTAACCCCAACCCGTCAGCAAGTGTCTAGGTTCTGCCAGAAAACCAAACAAAGACTGCCCGGCGTCCAGGTTCTGGCCTCTTCAGCCTTCAGAAATCTCTTTTGCAAGGTCAGGAGCTATACTCAGCTCTGCTAGTGGGCGATCATTCTCCGCTCGGCCGTCGAATGGCATCCTTCCATAACCACACATCGTGGGAACCTCTTTCTCGCGCAGACTACTGCAACGCAACGCTGTGGGTTTTCGCCCATTCTTGTTTGATTGCCGCCCATGTTGGCGCCTTGCTGGGGACCCAGCCTTGAAGGAGGGCAGGGGACGGGTTCGCGGGTACCTGACGAAAAGTATGTTGGCTCTATCCATATGTAGGCAAATGTGCCTGACATGCCCGCTTGCGCTTCTTCCGCCTCGCCCGTCAATAGTTTAGTATCGGCGTCCGTCGATCTTTGGTCTCGCACACCCTCCTAGCTTGCTATCTGCTTCGTCTCTGCCGAGCCCCTCTCCTTTGATCGCCTCCCCGCTGTTCTCTACGGCGCCGTCCTGCTCTCTGGCTGGATGACGTTGTGGGATGCCCATGGCTGGTGCGCCCCACGGCTATCTTCCTTTGACATTTGATGCTCATCCTCTTTTCCCACGATCAGCCTTCGTCCAAACCCAATATAAATCCTTCTCCGATCCCCCAACGCCCGTGATAATGCCCCAATCAACAGATACATCTCCGGCCCGTGATCATTCTGGACCACGTTCTGTATTAGCACTATTCCGGCGAAAGAAGCACATGGCTCAGGTCGCTGCCGCTCACAGCACAAACCACCGCCGACACAGGCACGGTGAACTCACCCAACCTCAAATGAACGGCTACAGCTCTCTCAGTGTCACGTCTCTGCAAAGTCAGAAGCAGCAACAAGTAGACTTTGACGAAGGCGGCGCCGATATTCCCGACATTCCGTTGAAGCGTCCAGTCACCAAGATGCATCAGGACCGCCCCTTGAACCCGTCGAGGTTCCAAGAGGCTTGGGAGGATGACGAGGATAGGAACTGGACCGCACATCATGGACATGGGCCCATCAATCCCAATACCATAGCTCCTCGGCCAGATAGAAGGTAAGAGGGGAGATGTACCTATCGTATAAGTCGAGAGCAATGCCGGCTAACACCTCACCAAAGTGCTGTTCGTTCTCCTGACATTCCCCCAAGAGAAAGAGGCAGAGTAAAGTCTCCCGAACCTCTCCACGCTCAGCAGCGGCAGATGTCCTCAAGCCCACCAAGGAGCCCGAGGACACGGTCTTCAAGGTCCAGGGCCAACTCGACATCGTCCTCATATCAAACAAATAACACATCACTTCCAGCTCTCCAGACGAAAGGCGCTGGCGATGACGAGATTCTCGAGCCCTTGGCAGAAGAGGAAGTCGAGCCCGGCTCGTTTGATCTTGTAGTCCCGTCTCATGGTGACAACGGACAGTACTCGCTGGAAACCCGCTCCGAGCTCCTCTTCTCAAAAGACCATCTGCAGGCCATTTTTGATGATCACTTACTCCTCCAACGTTTCACCGACTTCCTTCACCATGCCCGACCCGAATCGCTCCCCCTATTGACTTACTTCTTGGACTGCTTAAAAGCACTCCGGGCCATTGCGTATGCCAACGCGATCGCGGGCGGCCTCGACACTCTGCCCGGGCACGAATTCTCAATGGCAAACACCGATAGCACAATCAACAGCTCCTTGAGAAAGAAGGCCGAAGCTGCTTTCGACGTGCTTGTTCAGCAAGATCTTCCCGCCTACATCACCCATACTTGGATCCAGACCGTTAGCGTGTCGATCAAGAGGCGCATCACAGGCACTCTCCCGGTTCAGCTCAGAGAAATGTCCGAGGGTTTGGCAGAAGTGTTCTGCTTGACGGATCCTTCGAGAAACGACAACCCCATTGTCTTTGCTTCCGAGGGTATGTATATACATCCTTCTCCTTATCCATCTTCCACAGCAGCTGACCGTCACTTTCAGAATTCCACCGCACGACTCAATACGGCATGAACTATGTCATTGGCCGCAACTGCCGTTTCCTACAAGGTCCAAAGACCAACCCCTTTAGTGTACGACGTATCCGTGACAAGATCCTGGCTGGCAAGGAGCACTACGAAACCTTCCTCAACTACCGCAGAGACGGCTCCCCGTTCATGAACCTCCTCATGGTGGCGCCGCTATACGATAGTCGCGGCACAGTCCGCTATTTCATTGGCGCTCAAGTCGACGTCTCCGGTCTTGCCAAAGAAAGCTCTGGTCTGGATGCCCTGCAGAACCTGGTCGTCGAGAAGGAGGCCGTCGGCACCATCAACGGCCAAAACCAGCAGCAGCGATACGACAACGAGGAAGAAAAGGACGAGTTCGAGGAGCTCAGCGAAATGTTTAACATGAACGAACTCGAAACCGTACGCAGACGCGGCGGAAACATGCACCGCGTTCCGCAAGATGAAGGCCAGGCCGCATCCTCGACAAACTGGCAAAAGCCACGCATCCTAATCCAGGACGAGTCCTCCTCTGTCCACCAGTCCAACCCAGCCGTGCCTTTGACGAGCGGCAAGCTCTCCGGCGTCTACGAGCACTACCTCCTCGTCCGGCCCTACCCCAGCCTCCGCATCCTTTTCGCCTCCCCCTCCCTCCGCCTCCCGGGCATCCTCCAGTCCAACTTCATGGATAGGATAGGCGGCTCCAACCGCGTCCGCGACGGCCTCTCCCAAGCCTTCGCCGACGGCCACGGCGTCACCGCCAAAGTCCGCTGGCTTACCAAGTCCAACAGCGAAGGCCGCGTCCGCTGGATCCACTGCACACCCCTGCTGGGCAGCAACTGCGCCGTAGGCGTCTGGATGGTCGTCCTCGTCGACGACGAGTCCGAGGCCGGCATGAAGCGAGGTAATCAAGCGCCGCCCGTAGACGGCCGGCTTCGGAGGGCTCCCGGCATCGCGCAGCAGTTTCAGCAGCAGCAGCAAGCCGGGTCGCAACACCGTCCATCCGTCGACGACAAAATGTCCCTCTCGAGCTTCGCCGCCATGAACCGCGCCCGCGACGAGGTCCAGGTCGACGCCCCCGCCGACTTTGACGTCGACGTCCCCTCCGACCGCCCCGGTAGCCGCGCCAGCCGCGCGAGCAAGTCGAGTCGGCTCAGCCGGGGTCCCGTCAGTGCGCAGCGTCGACCTCTAATCCCGGGCGGTTTCGATGATCCCGATGGAGGGCCATCCCGGCCCGCGTACACTGTAAGACTGGAGGAGGATTAGTTAGTTACAAGTCTGGTGCTCAATTTTTCTGCTTGCCCCTTGCAAATTTTCTTGCTTTTCCATGGAAGGGTGGTGTTCCGGAGGTGCCGTTGGTGCCGATCTACTTGATACCATTACAGTTCTGTGCATTAATATTAGCCTTGTTATATTGGAACCTCTCCCTACAGCGTCGATATAAAACTCCTATACACCTGACGGAATCGGAGGGAAAGAGAGAGCAGAATGATAATAAATTAATCTTACGTCACGCAGGAGCAGCCGCTGAACTACAAATCTGACCCGAATTGCGGGTGCTAAAGCTGTAAAGCGAAACTCCTCATTTTTGACACCGGCCAACTACGTGAAAGCAAAAAGTAGTCACATCCACCAAGTGAATAACCAGAAGCTGGACATTGCGCCTTTTACGATCATATGTTTACCTACCCTGGCCCTGCGTGATAATGTGATGCTACCCAGCTTCCGGCAGGGGTTTCTGAAGTTATTGCAGTATTACGTAGCACGACGTTCAACCGTCTTGACTTTGAATCTTGTGCTTCCTGCCATATGGCCAATGACTTTGCGTCGCAACAGAGTAGAGAGTCTGAATAGAGTAGAAGTTCTGTTTTCAAAAACCAGAACTCTACTGTCCGCTCTTAGTATTTCCTTCCCTTCATATATGCAACGATACCTGCTGAGGCATAGCTCTTCGTGTTTCATCGACTCGTAAAATTCATATAGTCTAACAAGTACGCGAGCGCTGGGAATTCCGCCAAAGATCCCGGATCTACCCAAAAGCACGCCCTTGATTTCTATCGCCCGCCTGACCCAGACCTCAATATCCAGTATTAGCCAACCTCTGGGAACGTGAGTAATCCGCCTCTCGAACCCGCACTGGCAGTAACCCCAGTCGTCCCTATCAGACCTTCCATCTCGTAGGGCGCATATAAACGTACTCAAGCCTGTGCAGCGCCGGCTTGCTCCAGCAGGCGTGCCCGCCAGCTGTTGCATACTTCCTCGAACCCTCCGACAACATCTCCGCATACGCCGGCGCACTCGCGGTTGGCCAACCTTTCGCTCCAGTTACCTCGGTTGATCCACCTCTCACCCTCCTCCCGGAGCTCTTCTTCCCTCTTGATCTCGGCCACCAGCTCTTTGGCGCTCTTCAACCGACGCGTGGCCGTTGTGGTTGTTTGCCTGGACATGTGCAGTGTGTCTGAGAGGTAGTTGAGGCTCTGGACGAGGTCCGAGGTGAGGGTGTGGAGGGCTGTGAGGGAGTCGTAGGCTTTCGTTGTTGGTCGCGGCATCGATTCGGATAGCTCGATCAAAAGGGGTAGCAGCTCATCGATGGTCTCCGAGTCCGGCGGTGGCACGAGTGGAGAAAGGAGCGGGAAGGTCAAGTTGTGTAGTTGCCGGGTCTGATGAGTTAAGTGGGTAGTAAGGGCAGAATGAGCGGTGATAAGTCTACTTTGGTTAGTCAATGACCACAACTGCGGGTGAACCGTCTTGAACTTGCCTTGTCGCACTGCCCTCGACGCCGGCTTGCGAGCCCAAGTCTCTCAAGCCCTCCGTTACCCGGCTGAAGACACCATCCGTAGGTCCTCCATTACTCTCAGTACCCCTCCTCGCCAAAGACTCGACAGCATCCATCTTGGCAACGAGACTGGGCAGCATGCCGGGAGAGTCAAGATCAGACTCGGATCCATATTCGCTTCCGTCATATTCACTCCCGCTTCGTCGATGGCCGCGTTGAGCGGCTGGTGGTGGCCCCAGATTGAAGTTCTTCCCCTTGCCGCCGGCTTCGCCGAGACTTGCAACATCGACCCCGCTGTCCCTTATTCCTTCAAAGGTGGCTTCTTCAACATTAATGTTTGGTGTCCCACTTCCGTTGTTCTCGTCGTTGTTTGTCTCTTCCTCGTAGTATTCTCCTTCGTCTTCAGAGTCAGAGAAGGCGTCGGCCAGTTCATCTGCAAGATTGCCCAGTCCGTTGCCTCCGTCCATGCCTCCGCTCGCATATGAGATATCCAGGGCGTCTTGGTTGTTGAAGCTGCTGCGCAAGGGCGTTGCGGGATCGGCGGAGGACCTCGATGTTCGTCTATTCAGAGGGGAGGAGTTGACGCTGTTGTACTGGTACGAGCCGTCAACGCCCGAATGATTGCGCGAGTGTCCCGGAGTTTGAGGCATCTTGACGGTGTGACGAGGTGTGACGAGGTGTGACGAAGGGAAAGTTGCGATCGGTCGGTCGGCGAGAGCAGCAGCGGACGTGTTCGGTGAAGCCGTCCAAGCAGCACTTTATGATGGGAAAAGGCCGAGTCGATGACGCTCCGCAACGTACGTGTGCTGGCAGCCCAAATAGTCGAATATGAATGCAATGTTGTTGCTTGTCTGTCCCGGGGTTGCTGGTGCAGTGATAAACAACAGGGGTTGTCGCATCAAATACACGGCAAGGAAGATCCAGGTGGAGATGGGTGCGGGAAGCGTGTAGAGACGGCCTGGCACCAGGAAAACAGCAGTCGTGCAAAAAATGGGCTACCTAAACAACAGTCTAAGCGGAGCAGAAATCAGTGTTGGCGGCCCATCCCATGCACGAAAGTCAGGGAGTGTTGTGTATTGGCCTGGTGGCCGTGGGCGAGGTTGAGATTATCACTGGTTTTATTAATTTCAGAGGCGGGCTGGCATCGATTCGGCGCCAGCGGTCCAATTAATGCGATCCGGCGGCTATGTTGTAATGAGGGAGAGAGCCCTTGCGCCTGTGCGTTACTCACTGGGCCTTTGGGTTCTGGTGGTGGACATGGGCTCAAAGAAATCTCCGGGAGAAAATGTTGTCGAAGAAATGAAGAAATGAAGATCATACTCGTCTTTCTGTGGCGCCTCGAGGCTCCTCAGGTACCCAATACTGCCGACGGACCCCTAGTGCTGTGTCTCAGAACTTTGACCGCTGACACTGAATCTGAATCTATCCGGAAGGGGGAAGTTGTCACTCCTGCTGATACAGGCAGTGGCAGACGTGGTCCCTGCATCTGGCCGATGTATCTTTCACCTGCTTCAACTGGAAAAATATACTTAGCAGAGATGCACGCGCCGGAGCCTCAGTCGGCACAAGAAAATTAAAAACACGCTCCCGTCTTTCGTGCTTCCCCTCCATTCGCTTCCAGCCAGAGGTGGAATGTGGTGGAGTCAGGCCCGTTATCGTGCCTTATCTGGTACCACCGAACACAACCTGGAAGCCGCAACACGGCTCCGAAAAGCTCCTTCCCCGTTCCACGGCAGCTATTGATGAGGCAGTAACACCGATTTCGACTCGACCTCCTGCCCTGAAGCTTTGCTTGAGTACTTTGTTCTCCTAAACCGTCTTACACACTCTTTGCCACCTTGCTATAGCTCCTTTACGATTGCTATCTCCCGACATCGACCCCTCCCTTGCCGCCTGGAGCCCCTCCGTGCTTGAATTGATCGCCCGCCGCGCATTCACTTCGGCAGCCATGGCAACTTTTCGCCGCTTCCGTCCTGACGATGTCAACAAGTTCTCTAAATGCAACCTCGACCCTTTGACCGAGACGTATGAGCTTGCCTTCTACCTCCAGTACCATGCCAAATGGCCAGCCATGTTCCAGGTGTGCGAGGACATGAACGGCAATATCATCGGCTACAGTATGTTTGAGAACACAGCTACGCTTTGATCGACTTGTCTGACTTGATGCTTTAGTCATGGGCAAGCTGGAGTCATCACCCGATGTCTACAAATATTCCGAACACTACCTTCCCTGGCATGCCCACATCACCGCTCTGACCGTTGCGCCAGAGGCGCGACGACTGGGTATTGGCAAGATTCTCTCCGAACAGCTAGAAGCCGCAGCCGACGCCAACGATGCCTGGTTCGTTGACCTGTTTGTTCGCACAAGCAATCACAAGGCAATCACATTCTACAAGGGCATGGGCTACAGCGTCTTCCGCGTGGTCAAAGATTACTATGGCGACCATGCTACAGACCCTACCCGAGACGGCGAGGACGCTTATGATATGAGGAAGCCAATGAAGAGGGACGTCAAGCTCGAGCATATTAGAGACGATGGGGAGAAGCACGAGGTTGACCCATCTGATGTCTGGTGAAGAGCAAACAGCGTCAATTCTAGCAAAAAACCCCGACTATCATTTCCTCGCAAGCCTCGCCGAGCCGTCTGTGGCTCATAACCACGCTCCATCGACTTGATAGACGCTCCCGCTCACGAAGGAGCTCTCTGGGCCGAGCAGGAAAGCGATGACGTTCCCGCACTCGTCAGCAGTGCCCTGACGTTGAAAAGACGTTGGCTCGTCGAAGGCGGCGTCGGCTGCGCGATCATGAAATTTCCAAGCCTTCTCCATTAATGGTGTGTAGATGGCGCCTGGAGCAACGGCGTTGACTCGAACCTCTCGGGCACCGTTCTCGTTGGCTGCCGCTCGAGTGAGCCCTATCACGCCATGCTTACTAGCATCATATGCGCCGTGCTTGGCAAAACCTATCAAGAGCTAGTCAGACGAGGGAAGCTTCACGAATTTGAGCAGTAGGAAGATGCGGCGTACCCTTGATGCCATGAATCGAGGCCACGTTGACAATGGAACCGCCGTCCGCTATGTTTCTGAGTTCCGCCCTGAGACAGTACATGCAACCTGTCAAGTTGACAGCAATGATCTTGTGCCACTCGTCGTCTTCAAGGTCCGCCACGGCTCGAATGCCGTGGTGTTTGCCAATGACGCCGGCCACGTTTGCAGCGCCGTCCAACCGCCCGAATTGCTTTACTATGCCATCTATCCAGGTCTCCACCTCGTTCTTCACGGACACATCGACTTTTGTCACCGAGAAAGGCGTCTTTTGCTCCGTGAAGTAGGTATTGGCTTGTTCAAGAGCTTCGGGGTCGATGTCTGCAAGGCACACAGTGGCACCCCGCTTTGCGATGATCTTAGCCGTTGCAAGGCCAATACCGCTGGCTCCCCCAGTAAAGGCGAAAACTTTCCCGTCAAGCGATGCCATTTTATCAGCAGTATGTTGTCGTGTTAGAGAGCTAGTGCAGGCGAAGACTATCTGCGAAGTTTGAGGAAGTTCACGAGCGCATGTTCGAGAAATAGCTCTTAGGTGTAGAATAGTGCAAGGTGTCCCGCGTTTCCGACGCAGATCCGCGCCCAATCATGTCTTGTCAACGCAGCTAGATCATCTATGTTCGCATGAAGTTGACCCGGCCCGACGCGGGTGAGATTTTTGAGCAACTCCCCATAACAAGATGAATCATGGCCAGCAGTGGATGGCCAAGCCTTTGAGAAGTCCAGCGACTAATATCACATTTGTTCTAGAGGGGTAGAATATGGAAGGTGAGCTATCGCAATGGAATTACACTTGCTATTTGGGCTCGATCCGATGCAGATACTATCCCCGTGGTTAGTAGCGTAGTCTGTATACGTTGCAGGGAGATTGTCGTTTAATCTCGTCAACTTTTGCTCAGGCTTCCATCCAAACTTCGCCTAACATTGGAAAACGTGCAAACATAAGATGGCGTTGGGGGCTACTTTAACTTGTGCTTCCAGAAAGCTTACAAAAACCAGGTGACAGATCTAGAAAGGAAGAGACTACACTACATAACTACATGCCTGCCCCGAAGTAGTGGTAGTTGGTAGCTAACAATGGGCACAGGTGCCTTCCTTCAAAGTTGAGAGCTCTCAACCCCGCACAAAGCAACCCCGCCGTCTCCGCAAAACAGGGGGCTCGTGGCGCGGCACTTGACGTTTGATTGGAGCCGGTCGGGTCGCAACTGCTGCGTTCATTGGCCATCCCCAACCTGGGCGGATCACGATGGGGCCCGAATAGCCTGTGTGCGATGCGGCGATGCAGCCTTGCAAGCACCTGACCCGCTCTCCTGACGTACATCCGGCCCTCTCCTGCAACCGCACTGCTGATCCGGTGCTTTACCTGTGACCCCCAGGCGTTACCTTCAGCTACGACCCCAGATTTCTCCAACTGTTCCCGTGTCGGCTTGGAGCTCCTAGACGTAACCCAAGTCCAGGTACCTCTCGTGGTTGGTTGTGTGCCACAGCTGTCAGCCGGTGCTTGGAGCTACTTGTAAAACAAAGCCGAGGAAGAAGAAGACGAAGCCGTTTCTTGCTTGAGTCGTTCTTTTCCTGACCTCTCCTCAACTTCTTCACCTGCTCCCCTTGTGTGTCAAATACTGTCGCCATCCTCACTCTTCGCGAAGTTCACAGTCTGCGTCGCAAGGAGGTGCAACCTTTCCTGCCTACTTCACTTTGGTACTCCCGCTGCCTTCCTTGGCCACATCCTCCTCTACTGCTTGATCCCGCCAAGAATCCGTTTGTTCTCGGAGCTGGTTCTCGGGAAGCTCATTCCATCATGCGTTTCTCCTCGTTGCTAGTCGTCGCCGCGACGGCCAGCGCTTCCACATTGACTCCTCCTGTCCTTCCTCTAATTGTTCGCAACCCGTACCTGAGTACCTGGCTCGGCAATGCTCGCGATGCGCCGTGGGAACATTGGCCCTACTTCTGGACCGGCTCCAGCGTAAGCTCTCCTGACATGCCGTCCACTTCAGGCGCGTGGTCTGGCTAACTGGGGATAATCCCATCAGGTCGGATTCTCGGTAATGGCCTCAGTGCCCGACTCCAATACCATTTACCCATTGCTGGGACGGCCCCAGGATTCATTGCCCCCATCTTCCAAGTGGGTTTGGCCGCTACCTATCTCCGTGATTGTAAATTGACATGCCTTCAGATACTACAACGTATCTGTCCCGTCCTACCTAGGTGCAACCTTTGACGCCTCGACGACAAACTTGACCTACTCGATTCCCCCTCCTCCCGGGTCTGCCGCGCCGGTCAAAGTTGTGCTCTCCTTTCTCTCACCCATTACGCCCACCTCGACCTTTCGACAATCGATCCCTGCTGCGTATCTGACTGTCCACGCCGAAGGGTCTTTCGACATCAACATCTACACCGATGTCAATGGCGAGTGGGTCAGCGGCAACCGGGACAATAGCATAGTCTGGGAACTGAGCAAAGCAAAGGCCTCGAATAAGCAGAGCGCTGCTGCTCTAAAGACCTGGCAAGTCGGCAGACAGTACCCGCAACTGCTCACCGAGTTCGCCGACCACGCTGAATGGGGTACTCTGCACTTTACCGGCCCGGCCGACGTCTACCACCAAGCCGGCACGTCCGCGAAGCTGCGCCAACAGTTTGCGACAAAGGGTTCTCTGACGAACGAGATCGATACCTCGTACAGGAAGATCATGGACGAGGAACCCGTCTTTGCCTTCTCCAAGACCTTTCACCTGAGTAGCAAGACGGGCAGCGAGTCGACGTCGGATGATAGTGTACTATTCACGTTTGCTCTTGTCCAGGACCCCGTGGTCCAGTTCGCCGCTGCAAGAGGACTGACGCAGATGCGCCCGTTGTGGTCCTTTTACTTTGCCACCCCGGCCGAGCTGATCCAGTACCACTACGATGATTTCTCGGCGGCTAGCTTACTGGCTGGGAACTACTCAAATCAGCTCGCCATCGATGCGTTTGCTTCTGGGTCATCAGATTACCAGGACATTGCCGCCCTGTCAGCTCGCCAGGTCCTCGGCGCAACGCAATTCTCTGGAACCCCCGACGACCCGATCCTCTTCCTCAAGGAGATCTCTTCCAACGGAAATTTCCAGACCGTCGATGTGATCTTCCCTGCGTTCCCGTTCTTCCTGTACACGAACCCTCGTTGGCTGGCATACCTGTTGGAGCCTCTGCTTGAACATCAGCTTAGCGGACAGTATCCGAATGATTACAGCATGCATGACCTGGGTGCTCATTTCCCGAATGCGACTGGACACCCTGACGGAAACGATGAGTACATGCCTGTCGAGGAGTGCGGAAACATGCTCATCATGGCACTGGCACTTGTCAACGCCTTCAAGTACGATACGCAGCCAGCGTTTCTCCAAACTATCAACGAACATGCGCACTCTCACGTCTCTCTCGAGGCAGAGACCAGCAGTGCTCGCTCATGGGCGCTTTCCATGGACTCCTTTGGCATCGACCGTCGCTCGGAGGTCACTGCTATGAGGGGCTCAAAGGAAGCCGAGAAATGGGCGTCCAGATCCTACGAGCTGTGGACAAAGTGGACGGGATACCTCGTTCGCGAATCACTGATTCCGGCCAATCAACTCTGCACGGACGACTTTGCTGGATGGCTTTCGAACCAGACGAACCTGGCCCTCAAGGGTATAATTGGAATCAAGGCGATGGCCGAGATCTCCAATATTCTCGGCAAGACGGACGATTCAAAGTATTACGCGGACATTGCAGCCGACTACATTGACCAGTGGCAAGGCTTTGGCATCTCCAGAGACGGCACCCATGCCAAGCTGGCGTACACCTGGTACGGTTCTTGGACGACCATCTATAATCTCTTTGCGGACTCGCTGCTCTGCTTCCACTTGCCCGAGGAGAAGAAGTCGACGCTTGGAGGAAGAGTGACGCAGTGGATCCAAAAGGCCATTGGCGTCGAGAAGCAGTCAACGTTTGTCCCGGATAAGGTGTACAGTATGCAGAGCAACTGGTACCATGCCGTATTGCAGCACTACGGGCTCCCGCTCGATAGTCGCCACCTCTACACGAAGAGCGACTGGCAGTTCTTCGCTGCTGCGGTGTCAAGCAAGGAGACCCGGATGGAGATTCTCCAGAGCGTTGCGACATGGGTCAATGAGACCACAACTGGTAAGTCGAGGACTTGAACCCGTCACTTTTTCCTACCTTGGACGACATGTTGTTTCTGTTTACTGACCATGATGTGACAAAAGACCGACCCTTCACCGATCTCTACGAAACAGAAGGAACTGGTGGCTGGCCCGGCCCTCACTTTATGGCTAGACCGGTCGTCGGAGGTCATTTCGCCTTTCTGGCACTGGAGAGAGCTTGCGGGGGCAAGGCTGTTGAGGGGTTGAGCTTCTTGGACGAGCCTGCATCGTTTGCGGAGGTGAATGTCGGAAAGGCGCTGGAGGCTGAGATGGTGAGCGGAGGTGTTCTTGGCGCAGAGCAACAAGTAGTCATTGAGGATCTGTAAGGCGTGGGCCTTTTGGCATGAACGCTTTAGATGCCGTTCTCCATATTTCAAGATGGCCATTGATCAAAACCATTCAGCAAGGTGGTCGTACCATCATAGTCGTATTATACTGTATGCTGACGACCAAACGCATCTACCCAAATCTCGAGTACTTACGTTGCAAAATGCTCCATCATTGCAGCCAAAATGAAAACATTTGCGAATAGACTGCGGACGCTGCATTACGCCGGCCAGGGAATTGTCTTGTCTTTGTTCTTTAATTCAGAATGTTTGAGGGTTCCTGAACCTTCCTCACATGTTGTGGCCATGGCAACTGCCCCTTTGTCAATGAAAGATATTGTTCATTGTCGCTTATCCCTGTATTCGGACTTTTGGACACTGCGTACCTCAGCTAGGCGAGCGACCTGCAGTGTCGCGAGGTAGTTTGGTAAACAGCCCGGTGGACGAGTATCAACTTCCTCGGCCAAATTTAGCCTCTCGATGGGTGGATGAAAGAAAATACCAAACCATGGGCCCAGAAAATCTGAATGTGATCAAGTAACATGCATGTCAATATCCAATTCAAGAAATGCCCATTGTGCATGGGTTCGGTATGGTCATCGCTCGCGCAGGAAGTCTTATTGGATTGAAAAATCAGAAAAGGTCCGCGCTTTGGCCAACTGGCGACAGGGAGATGTAACCGTACCTAATGCAGTCAATTGGCTGTGTCTTTTCCCTTGCTGTTCGTGCTCACCCACGGTCCAGGAAGTGCCTGTCACCGAACACCCACAATTCCTGCCTCAGCACAGGCACTGGTAGGCAGGTAGTCAATCAATCAATCAACTCATGGAATCGATTCACGGATGGTTAAGGTGCGTGCCTTGTTTGTAGGTATCCTACCACCCGTCACCACCCACCTTCCTGGTGTCCAGCAGTAGGCATTGGGTGCGGTTTCCTTCTGGCCCATTCCTTCGTTCGCCCTGCCTTTTCACCAACAGCGAAGACAGGGCCGAGCCATTGAGAGTACCATACATAGGTTGCATAACGTAGGTACCTAGCCTGCTGCAAAAGCTGCATTTTGTCCGCCTTGCTCATGTTCCAGTCTTGAATTCGCCCAGAAAGCTGACCATTCAGGTGCTGCACCAACCCTGCGCCTTCCCCTTCCGTCACAAGCTAGGTAAGGTAGGTACATTCACCGGACCTGGGGTGTACCTGCCGCTGCTGCTGTGAATAGTGGTAGTACGGTCTCAAGGTAGGTACCTTTAGGTAAGACAGGCAATGCTTAGTGCCTTGACTACCTGGCTGCAAAGACAGGCAAGGCAGGCGCGCCCATACACCCGACACACGCACACCACACACACCACACACACACCTCACCCATTGACCCCGTGGACCATCTTTCTCTCCCTCTCTACCTACCTCTCTGTACCTCGACCACAAACGTCCCTTCCTTCACCTCACTTTCTTCACCTTTCCCTCCCTCCCACAATCGGCATCTCAAAGCCTCGTCGCTTCCTCAATTGATGCCTTTCGTCGTATAATTACTACATCGACGATTGTAACAAAAATTTTCCTATCTTCGTCCAGTCTCTTTTTTTCTCTCTCCCACGTACGCATCCCCTTCCTTACTTCCCCAAGGTTCCCCTTCTTGTTGGGTCCGATCCGCTTCGCATCCTCCCTTCTGACCAATCGCCGCAACAGAAGAGTCTGCGTCACCGGCTTTCGCGTCGTTGGCCAATTCTATCCACAACCAACATCAAACACTGTCAACGAACAACAACTCGTTTGTTCACTAGATCATTATGGCTTCCACCGCTATGGATTACGAGGCCGCCAACGGCGACCGCTACGATGGTTCGTTCTTTCTCGATACAGACCGCCCCCCAAAGCACGACGAGGCGCTGACAGACAAACGCGACACAGACGAGGCTCCTCGTTACGAGCGCGACAACCGCAGCGCCTCCCCTCGCCCTGCGCGTGATGACGGAGACTCTGGACGTCGTCGCTCTGCTTCGCCCTCTGGCAACGGTGACCGCGACCGCGATCGGTAAGCAAACACAAAATTTTGATGAATTCCCTTTTGTTCAGACAATGTTCGATTGCTGACACGTACTGTTTCCCTTTTCAGTGGCGCCAAGGATGAGACTGGCTCCCGAGGTGGCGACCGTGATGATGACGGCGCCATCAATCCTGGCTCCAACCTCTTCGTCACTGGCATTCACCCCCGTTTGACCGAGCAGGAGGTCACTCGCATGTTCGAGAAGTACGGTGATGTCGAGAAGTGCCAGATCATGCGCGACCCCCACACCAAGGAGTCTCGTGGATTTGGCTTCGTCAAGATGGTCACTTCTGACCAGGCCGACGCTGCTAAGGAGGGTCTGCAGGGAGAGCAGATTGAGGGACGCACCCTGAGCATCGAGAAGGCTCGTCGTGCTCGCCCTCGCACTCCCACCCCTGGCAAATACTTTGGCCCCCCCAAGCGTGGTAAGCATTTGCTCTGTCAATAGGATTACTTTAGGAGAAGTCACTAATGCGGCATTCAACAGAGGGCGGTGGTGGCGGAGGTGGCCGTGGAGGCCGATTCAACGACCGTTACGACGACCGTCGTCGCGGAGGTTACGGCGGTGGCGGCTATGGAGGTGGTGGCTACGGAGGTGGCCGCGATGACCCCTACCGCTACCGCGGATACGAGCGCCGTGGAGGCTACGAAGACCGCGGCGGTGGCGGTGGCTACGACCGTGGCTACCGTGAGGATCGTGGCTACGACCGCAGCTACCGTGAGGATCGGGGCGGCGCTGGTGGCTCCGGCGGCTACGAGAGACGCGAGCGTGGTGGTGACGACTCTTACAGCAGCAGCGGCCGTGTCGACCGCTACGGCGGCGGCGGTGGCGGACGTGAGGACCGTGGCGACCGCTATGCTCGCGGTGGCGATGACCGCCGCGGCGGTGGTGCTGCTGGCTACGAGAGACGCGAGCGCGGTGGTGATGATACCTACAGCAGCAGCCGTGACCGTCCTCCTCGCGATGCTCCCGCCGGAGGTGCGGCTTACGCCGACGCCCCTGCCCGCTCCGAGGGCCGTGAGGCCTATGGAGGTTGGAAATCCCAACCCCAGTGATTTCGCTGTGGTCTCGAAGCTAACGTGTATAGGCTCTCGCTAATTTCTTAACGCTCTCTTCCGGAGTCGTCAATATGCCCGGTTTGATGGCGACTGACGGATCATCCCTTTCCTCTTTCCTAGTTCGATCGATTACGGCGGATATCCCAAAATTTGCGTCTCATGAAGTTCTTGTGCACTACAACTAGTATGGGATGGATCACAAAATGGGAATTTTTCGGCCTGCGTGGTTCACGGCTTCTTAACCTCGGTTTATCGGTAACAATGGCTGTAGGCGAGAACCAGCTGCCTTTTATTTGGGTGCTGTTTCTCAACCCGGTCTCTGCAGTCGACGAATGTTTGGCGGTGTCTATGGTAGCTATGGCAAACAATCAACACGGCAAAAAAACGGCAGGCATCGACAGGCTTTGGCCAGAGTGACAGTCACTTCCCCCTCGTGGACCAGCACTTTCGTTACACCACATCGTGGGCCTGCGGCGGTCCACGATTGTTTCTACGCACCACTTTCCACCTTGTACCATTATCTATCGCGTCCCACATCGGGGTCGAGTCGAGTTTGAGACGGCTTCGCAAATCCGACATGGCTCTTTCGATGCAATTTTCAGCATGATAAAGATGTTGACCAGCAATGCAACATGAATGACAACCGCGTCCCTTAATTCAACTAAAACGTAACTGTGCCGCCTGAACGCCACTATTCAAATTCAACCCTCATATCGTAAATGAAACGCCTCTTTTCCCGCCATCCACACCCTCTATTGTTCATTTCATCGTCATGTCAGCACAAATCAGTGGTACGGGATTCAACGAAGTCGTGGCCCTTGCTTCGCCGCGTCATTCTGATCACCCATCTCCAGCGCTTCTTGGCCGTGTTTAGAGCGTCACATGGCCTACGTGATAACAAAGCACAAAATTTATTTTAAAGGTATCTCCCCCCAAATGCTCTGAACCAAACTGACGCTTTAGCAAAGACATCGCTCTTGCAGTGAAAATTCGTTCCGCTTGGAATGTGGATGCCTGACATAGCCTTGGCGTCCATCTCCTACGTTT
The DNA here is from genome assembly GCF_011075155.1 of Colletotrichum scovillei. Lineage (NCBI taxonomy): Eukaryota > Fungi > Ascomycota > Sordariomycetes > Glomerellales > Glomerellaceae > Colletotrichum > Colletotrichum scovillei. The sequence goes on from NW_023336259.1 coordinate 3,312,639, forward strand.
GCTTCGCCACTTACTCTACTTCCTTTTTTTTTCGCCAGCTTTTCCGATTTTGCGCAGGCGGCCAGCCTAAGTTCCAACGCGCAGTGCGGCCCACCTCTCAGGCCTACCCCATCTAGTTGTCTGCTGTCTCAGTCACGGCGCGGGGTTTGCCTTTCGCATGTTGGTTTGGAAATATTTCCTCCCGTTCCCACACGGCTTCTGGCAGGGCTTCCCCTACTGCTGCAGAGACGTTGCTTAAACGCATCGTGGCTCAACCCTTGATGAGGTCTGCTGTATTTAACAGCCTGCGGCCTACAGAGACCGAGACCTTTGTCATCTGCGTCAAAATAGCGTTCAATGTCGAACGTAGTAAGCACGAGCATAGTCTGCTTGGACCATGCCAATCGCTTGGAGTCTCTCAACTCTCCCAACATGGAACCGCCTAAGGGGTTGTCCGATCTTTCACGTCATCCCGCTGGGAAGAGTAACTGCTACACAACTTGAACTTGTACCTGAATGGTAGTTAACAGCACGAACCAGATAGGCAGTATCATGGCTTGGTACGTTAATATAACACAAAGACATTAAAAGGAGTCGGACAGTCCATGGCGTTGCACCAGTCGTCTAGAAGTTTGGGAATCATTCATCATTTAGTCGTAACTACGGCTGCGAATACATGATCTTCAGCTCGGGTACTCGGCCTCAGTCGTTTCTTGGTGCCTGTGACTGGTTAGGCGCAGGCGCAGGCGCACCAATAAGCCAGCCAACGCCTGACGTCAACGTGCCCATGGCTGCCTCGCGTAGCTGGTCGCGCTTCCTCGCCCTGGGGTGATCATCATGCCCATCCCATTCACCGTCAGGCGCCGAGCCTGATGAGCCCGGCGCAGGAGCCGCAGCGGCGGCAGCGGCGGCGCCACCACCGGCAGATTGCTGTAGCGTCGAGAGTGCGGTGAAGTTGCGAGTCGCCGCGCGAGCCGTTGCACGCGAGAGGTCGAACAGCGACATGGGGGCGTCATCTCCGGCCTTGGTCGCAACCGCGGCTGAGGGGCGGGCCTGCCGTTCGCCTGACGACCGGTGAGATCGCACCGCCGCGGGGGTTGCGTCGAAGCCGCCGGGCATACTAGAGTGCTCTGCAGCGCCCAGGTCCTCTTCGCGCGCAGCGTCCTCTTTGATAGCCGAGTCGAGCTGCTCTTCGCAGCGGCGGAACGTTTTGAGAATTTCCTGTAGCTGCGAGGGAGGCGCGATTCTCAGGGCTGTGGCGAGGCAGTCGATGCGCTGTTCTAGGTGCCTGATGTCGGGATTCCCGCTGGCGTTGCCCAGGTGTGTCGGGCGTACTGTTCGGGCACTCCTGATGTACTGCCCGGCCTGCAGGGCAGCCCTCCAGGACCAGTCGTCGTCGACTTTTACCGTGGAGCCTGCTGATGCATCCACCCCGCTGCTGAGCCGGTTGACGATGTATGAGTACGCCGTCTCAAAGTCGTCTTCTTTCAAGGCTGCTTCGATACACATGCCTGTGATGCGTTGTGTCGCAGCATCGACTTGCTGCCCATTCTCTTCGGCTTGAGCTGTAGCTGCGGCGACCTTGTTGTTGCGGTCCACGAGTCCGGCGCGAACCATGTTGGTGCCCACATCCAAGAGGTCATGAATGCGAGTGTAGCTCTTCGGGTTCTGCTCTAGAACCTTGCCAATGATGGAGACGGGATCTGAGTGGACACGCAACACGATGGGAGTGAAGGGTTCGCCTTGCCTCAGGACCAGCCGGTATTCGCTGAGGGCATGCGTTGCTTTCAGCAAGGAGTCGATACGGCGCCGCTCAGGGAGGGACTTGTGAATCGTTTGAGGGAAGGCATTAATACTGGGGAATGATTAGCGAGAGTCCGTCGTGGTACGGGGTTTCCTACGCACATCTCGTCACATTTCTTGAGGCCGCCCCTCGCGCGGCTCGGGTTCGACGCATTGTCGTACGCGTTGAGCGCAGCAGCTACGATGGTCTCCTGCACTATTTGCGGCGACAGCGGCTTGTTGGTGGCGTCCTCATATAGGGACCTTGCGAGCGAATACCCTAGCCATGGTTAGCAAAGCAGAGTCATGGATAGTGTATGGTACACATACGTGCACTGGACAGGAGTGCCCTCAAGATCTCGGTCTCGATAACTTCCGACTTGACCTTGGCGAATATTCCCATCACCTTGCCCTCTGGCGTGGGGGCAATACCCCAGTCTCGGAGCCAAATAACTTCCTTTCGTGCCTTGATCCAATATGTTTCGTCATTCTTAGGAGCCTTCTCTGCTAATGTATGTATCAGCTGAATCACCTCGGCCTTCTGGTCTCTTTCATCTTGGATGAACGCCAAGTCTCCAGCTCTCTTGATAGTGCAAGGTAGTCCACACTGCGTCAGTATGAATGCGCTGAGGATCAGGCCATGGAGAAGGCGTGTTGACTTTCTCGACGGCTTGGTGAGAGGGTTCGAATCCTTGAGCAGGTCGTCTCGCATAAAGGCAGTGTTCTTGTGGTTCAGGATCCCATCACCTTCCAGATACGCAACAGCAGATAACGTGTCTGCACCCTCGCGAAGTGACATCATATCATCCTGGCCTAGTAGGTCCATGACCTTCCTCAACATTTGGTGTGCTCCTTCGAGCGCTTCTACGCTGGCCTCTGGTACCAGGTAAGCGCACGCCATGATTGCTCGTGCATAGCGGCGATCGAGATGCTGCTGTTGCTGCTCACTGAGCCACACAACATCATGCTCTCCCAGATCTACGTCTACAGCGCCTCCCCATTGCTCAACGGCAGCAACAGCCACTCTCCAGGAGCTCGAGCTCTTGGAAAGAAGCCATTCGAGGAAACGTTCCCATCCCGCACTGTAGACGCCCTCCTCTGTCGATTCAGTCTCGTCTAAGCGTTTCCACCGCGCGTCGTCATGCAACCAAGGCACAAGCATGCCTCTGAGATCTCTCCCTATCAAAGTATAATCCTCCGGCTGCGCGCCCGTCTGGGACAAAAGAGCATCAATGGCGGCGCCATCTGGGAGACTCTGAAACTCGGCCAACGTATACGGCACGCTTTCCGTCGGGTAGTATTCGTAATTCCTCCTTAGCAATGGCAACACGGTTGAAACCATCCAGACCCGGATACCTGGAGCATATTGTATAAAAGGGCCAAGTAATTCGGGAAGCTGGTTGAGCAGGCCGGCCTCTTCGTCGACACGGTGTGCTCGGTGGAGGAGGAATAAAGTCAATGGATCGTCGTCGGTTTCGACCGTGATATCCTTCCTAGCTAACGGTAGCAAGTGGAGTCTGCGAACCTTTTTCGCAGCATCCTCGTCCGACAAGTTCTCGACGATAGAGTAGTCGATGTTCTCAGCTTCGCGGTCGATGAATTCGCCAGTCGAAAGCTCCTCTAAAAAGGAAAGGTAATCGCTAGAACTAACTGTCTCGGGCAGATAGGTCAAGAGGATGCGCAGAACAAGGTCCTTGCGTAGGACAGTGGCATGTCGAGAGGCAAGAAAGGCCAGGCTTTCAATATCGGCGTGGATGGCTAAGTGGACAGCCAAAAGCACAAGCTTCGGCGGGGACAGGACGAGGCTCATTCTGCAAGGACCCGAGGCATGTCCAGTCTAGTATGTCGTCGGGAAGTTTTACTGTGAGCTGACCATGAAGCGCGGGACTCAGTTGGTCAGAGGAGCTATCGCGAACCGATGTCGGTATATCGGGGCGTTGAACAAGTCGACAGGTGCAAGCGCAAGTGCAAGTGGACACAGGCACGGGCATCAAGGTCCAACTCCCCGAAGCGTGTTCAGTTGGGACTTGGGGTGCATGCACTTAGCTTTCGTCATAAGGTACCTAAAGAAAGGTACCTTGCCTGAGGTGCTGAGTGGATTGAGTGCCAGGTGCTCCGATTGGCAAGCGTGTCAGTCCAGGGAGGAATAGACGCGCGCTAGCCCCGAGAACTCACGGTCCCGGCGGAAGTGCTATTGGAATCAGGTACCTTCTGATAGGACAATATTTGCCAGACAGCCGCGGACTCTTCCATTGGCACAACCACCTTCCAGACTTTCGACTTCGCGATTGCGTCTCCACGACAGTACCCGACGACTTGAAGCTTCATCAAACCACCAATCGGCGCTTGTATATCCACAATGGCCTCTGGATACGGACTTCACGGAGGTAATTACCCATTCCCGTTGCCATTGATGCCGTACTGATCCTGTGACGCCTGCTAGGCCCATCGCGGTGCTTCCCCTACTGGCAGGAGCTGCTCGGCTGCTACGTTGTCAACACCAACGGCGAGGACCACTCAGAGAAGAAGAAGTGCGGTTTGGCTCTGGAGGATTACTACGAGTGCTTGCACCACAAGAAGGAGGTCTGTCAGACCCCTCGGTCCCTCAATCCCTCGAACCCGAACCCTCAACCCCGGCATTCCCACCACCAGAGGACCGATCACTAACCAGTGGCACGAACACATGCAGGCTGCGAGAACGAGGGCGCTCCAGGCTGCCTACCGAAAGGCCGAGTCCGCCAGTGCACGAGACAACGCACCGAGCGCGGGGCAAATACGCAACCTGGGGCTACTCGGCAAGGAGGACGACACGAAGGTCGTGACGGGGTCGAGTTGAGCGAGATAAAGTTAAAGCCGGGCTCGAGAAGGGCGAGACAACATGTACATGGCGCGAACCGAATAGGTAGCTTTTGCAAGCACCAAATGATCAACACTAGTTTTCTTTTCAGTGCATGGAGATGTATTGCTTATGTGCTGTTCGGGGATCTAGGGAGATGCCAATTCAACTGAGACGATACACATCTCCTGAATCAGAAGATTCGAATGCGTTGAGGAGTTATTGAACATATGTATGGTGGTGGTGGTGGTGGTGTTATGCTGTTACTAGCCTCAAAGCGGTGGGCTTCCCATACGCCATCTGAGAAGGCTGCGCATGTAGGTAGACGAAAGGGAAGCAATTGCCAACGTAGGTACTTAAGTATGGAGCTTAACCTTACCGGCGAAACTTGCGAAGAACGGCGGCAGGAGCAGGTGGCGAGAGCAAGGTAGCATATATACGTACTGAGGGAAGGTGCAGTCTGCAATACACCAGAAGCCGCACCTGCCCTGAAGAAAAACCGAATCAGTCGTCGATTCGCACTCAGCCCAAAATTTCAAGACGCTTCACTCCTAACTCACCTACCAGTTCCTCCAGACGCATATTCCCAAAATACCACCCCGATCAAATTCCTGCTTCTTCCACATCCCCTCGACTACCCTCATAGCTACCACTAATCACCATTCCCTTCCTTTCCTTCGAGTGTTGTTCTGCAAACTTGGCTGGTTCCACGGTAGACCTCGTCGAACTCGTTCCCCTAGGCATAACCAATCGTCAGCCACACAGACACAATGCCTAGCTTCAGGGGCATCGACGTCTCGATCGTGCCCGGTCCCAACATGGAGGGATTGCCCGAGCTCCCTCACCCCGAGTCCTCCTCTGTCCGACTTCGGGGTCCTCATACAGCAAGCCCGATATCGACCACGGCTTCCAGCTTCACTTCGACGCCAGAGAAATGCAGACCGACAACATCCGTCTACATTCCCTCGTCGCCAGGTCTGTCACTACTTTAGCTTGCTTCATCAGTGCATTACACCAATTGGCCAGAATTGACATAGGTGATACAGGATCCCAGTTCCACTTGAGGTACTCAATCAACAAGCCTCCCACGGATAGCAAATATCTGTACTTCAGACTGACTATGAACGGCCGTCAGGTAGTTGATTGGGGTATAAAGTCCCAAGCTACCCAGAGCCAGATCGTTAGTCATGCTCTGTACGAGCCCGATACCAAGTGGCATTATCGAGAGTGTGGCGTCACCTACAAGCGTGAAGGCGTTGAAAAACGTTTCTTTCACTTCACGCCGCGCTCCGAGACATCCGCTGCCATGGATGGCGGCCTCATCGACCTTCAGATTTTCCGATCCTACGGACGAAGGAGGAGGGCACCTCAACTTGATGACTTTCGCAGTCAAGATCAATATGGGATCACGTAAGATTTCTTCTCATAATCCACCAAGCACTTCGACTAGGCTGATTCATGACATAGATCACCAACCGGCGGCCTCGTGGAGTCACCTCAAGATCTCACATTCTACGACTGGGCCCTTGTCGACCCTGTCGACTCTCCATTCGCTACTTTCCGCTTGTTCTACCGCACTTGGGAAAACTTGAAGGCGCTAAACTTGGTCTCAGAGGCGCATTATGAGGAACTGATGGCCTCAGATGCACAGAGTGGACAATTGCCTAACAGACCAAAGACGCCAAACCACAATGAGACTGGAAGCTATACTCGAACCCACCCGAGACCATCTGGCCTCGAATCCCTTGACGGTCTGGTCTTTGAGAACAGCAACAAAGGTCGGAACAAGATGAGAGAGAGGCAGAACTCGGCTGCCGAGAGAGACTTCTACCTTGAAACACCACCCAAGCTCGCTCCTCCGGCCCCGAAACCGACCAAGATGCCTCAACCCAACAAGCTAGCGCGAGAGATTCGAAAGGTGTCAGACCCTCTTCGACCTCTGCCAATGCTTCCTGATTTTGAACCATCGATTAGCAGGCAGTCACTAGAATCGACGAGAGCACCTTCAGTCGCGCCATCGCTCTTACCGTACATTGACGAGTCGAGTGGTGGTGAAGAGTTTGAGCTTGGAGTTGCTAGACAGGTGATGCTGCCCTCTCTGTCTCAAGAGCTCCCAAAGATAGATCCTCGCCGTCCTCTCCCATCTCCGCCTCGAGGCCTTTCAGCGTCTTCGTCCGACTATGACATGAGTCCTCCTTCTACGGGTGGCTTGGAGGTATTTAACAGGGTTGGGAGGCAAGATTATATTGCAGCAGCGCGTGCGAACGCCATGAGGCTGCGAGGTTCGTCCATCAGCAGTCTGAGTTTCTCAGGCCATTCCATTCGGGACCCCAGGGGCGTCGGTTCTGACCCTGGCATGACGTCAACTGTCGATAACTTTGACAACGTGAGCCTCTCCGAAGGGGAATGGCTCAAGAGGAGTCCATCGCCTTTGCGTCGCAGACGTGGCAGATTGAATCTCAACAAGTGGAGTGTTCGAGAGAGAGGAATGAAGGCCAATGAGACTTCCGGGTTCAAGAAGACAGATTCGGGTTATCTGTAGGACTACTTTGATCATAGGCACGAATTTGTTGAAAGGAAAGGAGCACTTCAGTGGCCAATTCACTGACCATGTTCAGAGAAGGCCTGTATGTTTCTGAGAGATGTTGGAAGCTACTGGCCATGAAAAATGAGAGGCATACGCAAAGATTTTCCATAGACCGAAATTCAAAGCCTTGCTAAACAAAGAAACGAACGAGAAGTGAACCGTCATTAGTGCATCCTAAATACAACAACTCAACCGAAAACAAGCTCTAAGGATCGATATAATGGCAATATAACTTTCTTTTAAATGGTTTAGAGGCTTCTTGATGCTGACTTGATGAGAGAGATATATAGACATTGAATAGTTTTATCTTAGCTATTATGCGTCTGTCATAAGGTATACATTATTGAATACGTCGCTAGTAACGCGGAAGTGTTTAAACAGGATTGATTGCGTTATAAATCTTCCGTGAGGGTTGAATGTTGCCTTTGAATATGATAGAGCCTCGTCGGAGTAAGGACCATACGACGTTATCAATGGCGTTGACGAAGACGGAAACCAGCGACTTCCTACATGAAATTTAAATACGCTCAAATCAAACACTGCAGAAACCCGTTGTTGTCACTTTTCCCTCTGCTTATCAGTCACTTCGTCGTCCTCTATGAGCAGTTTATTTGCACTGGTGATTCTGAGTTATCCAAAACATTTGCGTAAGAATTCCGATTTCACACACCACAAGTAGAACCTGAACACTCCTCAGAGCTATATCTCACCATTTGGGCCCGAGGAGGAACAAACCAATCTCGTGAGGAGTAGACAACCCCCGAGGGCTCTACATCACCACCACTTCTCACACAGAACCCGTTCAGGTCTGAGATTCAACCCGCTCTTCGATGTGAGGCTCTCGACCAACTCATCAGTCATGGACGGGATCCCGCAGACGTACACCAACGCACCACCGCGTTCCGCTTCGGGCCCCAAGGCTTCCGCCACGTCTTCCAGGCCCATACGGCGCCTCTTGAACGGGACGTCCATCTCGTTGCACTGTAGAACTGACTCACCGGACGCGGTACCGGGACCGAGGCCGGTTAGGAACAACCTCATCTGACCACGGACTTTTTCCCCGCCGAAAATGGCCGCCAGCCGCTCCATGAAGAGAATCTTTTCGGAATCGAGGTGGCTGCCCTCGCCAGACTCTTCTGGCGGCGACGCCGACGACGGCACCTTTGTCGAGTACATGAACTGGACGTCGTACGGGCAGCCGCCCTTCCCTTCAATCCCTTCAGCCAGGTAACTCACGATACTCATCAGTGGATTCACGCCGACGCCGCCTGCAATAAAGACGATTCGCCGCAGGGAGGCCAAGTCAGCAATTCCCGGGGGCGGCCAGACAAAGGACCCGCCGACGCGGACCTGAATCTCTGGTTTCTTCTCTACCTGGGAGGGGCATTCATTTTCGTCGTCGTCGACGGCTTGGTCCCAGAGCCAAGCAGCGGCCGGGTTCGCCGGCGACTTTTGCACCGCGAGCTCGAGGTACGCGGATCTCGGTAGGACAGCCTTGGACGGCGGGCTGGTGAGGGTGAAGCCCCCTGCCTTGGGCACGCCGGGGACGTAGGTGTCGAGCCATTGGCCTGGGAGGAACTATTTTCCCGCAATTAATTAGTCACGTCTGATCGAGAGCCTGGCCATGTGAGAGGCAACCCGGGAGCCACGACCAGAGATGGGGATGTTTCCGCGCCATGTAAGTCGCGTATGTAAACCTCATCCTTTGAAGGCGGCAGGCCAATTGTGGATGCCGAACGTACCTCGATCCTCGACCCCTCCTTTACCCCAAGCCGGAAGAGACGGATTTCCTCGTTTACGGCATTGACTCTAACAAGTGTAACGCTGTGCAATGTCTGTCTTCCTTCATGAGTACATTGGTACTGCTGACAGCATAACAGCTTGGGGGTGGGCGGCTCCCTACAGAATCCCGGGGTTGAGCCGCCGTGCGCTCGGTATGCGACGTCGACGTTTCCCCCGACTCCTTGCCCATATTTCGAAAAGTGGAGGTGTAAGCACGAACTTGAGGAAGGCGGACGAGGAAACGACTGTATTTGAGGGTGACGGGGCCTGTACGCGGTTGATACATCTGATTTTGGGAATTGATGTTGGCTCCGCTATCAGAGGTAGGTGAGATGGATGGATGGATGCCTGCATCGAGGTCGGAGAGCTCGGTGATGTGTGCATGTCATTGTCCCGCACTTGGCCAAGCACTACTACAACACAACGACAACGACGCATATGTAGAAAATATTACGTCGACAACAGAGCTATATATGTTATGTCATCACGGGTCAAGTCCAGTCAGAAGCAGGTGATTTCAACGACGGTGTGCTTTTAATTGCGCCCAATCTTTCATCCTCGCAGATCTTTCTATTCTTCAATACGCTTGCCTTGTCATCGTAAGCATACAAGTCCACGCCACCGCCCAAAGAGAACATGCGCCAAATCAGGACGGCTCGGTCCAGTTCACCTGGTCCATCACGTCTCCGGCAGACGAATGCCCGTACCCGATCCTCAGACGTAGTCGCAGCGGCTGAGAGAAAGTTAGCAATGTGACAAAAAAGTACAAGAGCAAAGAGGGGAAAGAAACATACTCCCTTGGCTCCAGACACAATCATTCTCTGGGTGGCTTCGGCACCAGGACCAACATCCGTGCTCGAAATGGCCATGAGCTGCAGCTTCTGCGTCTTGGGAACAGCTGCTTGTAATCCCACGTTCGACAAAGGACTCGGGCCTGAGTTTCTGAAGCGACCGATAACCTGAACGAGACCCTCAGCATTGCGCTGGATCTGGAAGCTGACATTGAGACCATTGTTGTCGTAGACAGGAAGGCCTGCGGGTGCCTGCGGGGTGGCCTGCGCCTGGGGCGGAGGGGTTGACACGGCGGACATGGAAGACATCAGATCCATGTTCGAGCCACCCATAACTGGTGCAGGGGAGCCCACTGGCTGGGCAGGACCTTGAGAGAAGAGGTCCATGATTGAGGCTGCCTGGGATTGTTGCGGGCCGGGAGATGTCGATGTAGGGGGCGATGAGGTACCGCCCAGAATGTCGGCGAGAAGGTCGGTGTTAGAGGCGCCACCGGCGGCAGGTGTAGTTGTTGGAGGGGTGTCCATAAGGTCGAATAGGAGATCCTGTTCGGTTGGCTTGACGACCCTCGATTTCCTGTTGGCGGCCTTAGCCTTCTTTGTGGTGGTCGCCGCGCCCAGTACGCGGGATTCCTCCTTGATTTGAGGAGGCGGCATCTTCTCAAGAACGCCAGAGCGGATTTGGTCGTACGAGAACAGGTTGGTGTACTCAACAGCTCTTTGCTGAACCTCAACATCCAAACTTGTCTGGTGGACTTCAAGCAACCGGCGAATGCGATCCAGTTGCGCGGGATCCGACAATCTCGTCGTAAGCTTGACGAGCGCCGTCACGATGTACTCGGTCGAAACTTGGGTCGCGTGGTTGCTGTTGAGGATAGTCGTGAACAAGTCGATGAGTTCGTGCTGCTTAACCTCACGAACCAGTTCTTCCTCTTCATATTGCCCACCTCTCAATAGGGCATCGCCGTACTCGCCGATACACCACGCTCCCGCTTGTGTAAGACTCTCCTGCGTAATATCCTTCTTCAAGTTGATATAAAGCTTCTGAACGGCGTAGGTTTGCAGTTCAGGGGTAGTGGCCACCAGTCGGATAAATGATGACATGATGGGCTCCTTAACATAATTGCCGGCGAGCGTCAACACTCGCAACATTGTGTCGACGTGCCAGCGCTTGTTCGGTGCAAATTTGTCGGCAGCAATGCCTATTTGACTGGTCATGGTAGGCTTGAACTCATTGTCGGCGACCTCCAAGAATGCAAGCAATTCCCGAATGAGGACCCGCACGTTGCTCTCGTTGATAAGCGTAAAGCTGAGTTCGAGCGCTCGCCTCCTGATGCTGATATCCGGGTCTCTCAAGCACTCCAAAATGGTGTTGCGATGTCTCTGGACAGCGTTTGGCTCGATGGCGACCACCTTGATAAGAGTGTTGAGCGCAACATAACGGATGTTGTTATCGCGGTTGGACAGGAACTTGCCCAGAATATTGACACCGAGTACGCGAAGACCAGAATCCGCCTCAATGTCGAGGATCGTGAGGACGGCCTCATACAAGATGGAGTTTCCGACGTTCTTGGAGGAGTCCGTATTCGTCGCAACCTGTGCCAGAATATCGTTGATCTGCTCACTGACATGTGCGTCGCCCGTAGCCAAGGCCCTCAAGAAGCGGAGGATCTTGACTTGCACAAACGGATCGCTGATACCTGTGACGTCATGCTCGGGAGCATATCCAGAGGTTGCGAGAGCCTTCAGTGTCTTGACCAGGTTCGGTACAAAGATCTTGAACTTCTCGACAATGTCCTCATCACCATCCGCATCTTCCTCTTCGTCGGCCTCGCAGAAGCTGGTCGCCAGGGTCAGGCCGCACAGCTGGACGCCGTGGTTCCGGTCGGCCAGCAGGTTGCTGACCTTATCGACGAAGTGCTCTTTCAGGTCTGGGACCTTGCGACATATCCGCATGGCACAGAGCGCCGCCTTCCTTCGAATATACGGGTTCGATGTATTGACGCAGGCTTCGACTTGCTGGAACAGGTCTCGCGACATCTCAATGGAGGCGATGTTACCCAGGGTACAAAGGGCCAGACCGACGACATACTGATTCGAGTGGGCGAGATCACTATTCCATATTAGCTATGGTGTCAATGGCCATAATGTGTTGCCAGTCCTTACTTCTGCAGTGAGTTTGTCACAAGCGTCAAGACCTCCTGGTTTTCGTCAAGCAGCAGACTGGTAGCGAGATGGCCCAGTCGCTTGTCGGCAAATCGTGGAGAGGCCAGCAGCTTCAGACATTCGATCTGACCAAAATGTGTTCTCTCACCGAGGGTAAAAAGGTATAGGAGCTTGGCGACATTGTTCCGCCTAGTGATTCAACGTCAGCCCCGATCCATGGTGGGTTTTCTTTCGGGTTACAGTCCATTGCGCACCTCACGCTGTGGTCGCCGCTCTCTTCTCTGAAGCTTGCTCGGATGGAGGCGCTCTCTTTCTGAATAACGGCTCGTTCGTCGGCGATGGTCTTGGCGGCGCGAACGTTGCGGATGAACTGCTTCACTGGAGTGTCACCTAGGTCAGCTCCAGGCCACCGTCACAGGTACAGAGGGGTTTCATCATACAAGAACTCATGTTGGGCGACCGGGGGAATGGGCCCGCGGAGGGCCTTGGACAGGCAGCTGGGGCCTGGAGGAGAGGATTGCACGGAGGGGGTTGCAAGCTCGTCGAGAGCTCTCGAAAGGGCGAGTCGCGATTATCGAGGAGGCCTTTGAGGGTCGTGTTCCGGTAGACTTGCTAAGGACCGACGAATAGACCAGATAGACGGGGCCAAGGATGTCAGGCCCGGCGGGTTGAGCGACATGCATCCGTGGCCTGGCATTGGAGGTGCACCGTGCAGCGCCGTCACAAGTGTGGGGCCGACGTGTGGACTTGGCCCTACATTTCAGGCGTAAACTAATTATTTGTTACTTCAAAGGCCATCGACCTCTGATAGGGGGTTTTAGGGGTCCTTCAGCGTGTCGCGTAGTACCTTACGGATACCTCTGTAACCTACCTTAAGGCACCTAAGGTAGCTGGCATCCATGTTTCTAAGCTAACGGGATCTTGGCTTGTGTGCCTTGGCTTCACCACCAAGATAACACCTCATGTTCCCGAGTCTTGTAAGACCTGAAGAGCTTCCAACCAGGTATTTCCTATGCTACTTCCGATTCACATTTCGTTCGGTCCAAGTGTGTAGTACCAAATTGAACTCTGAATGTCAAATTCCTAGAAGCAGGGGCTTTCATTGACGAAACATCGTGTGCCAACCTCACGTGCACTATACCAAGCAGATAGTCACGACAACTGATGGCAGTCCCAGGTTTGCTTCAATATACGATACGCATACTCGGAATATTTAGAGGGGCGGATCGGCGCGGTGCCTGTAGCCCTGTCAAGCTAGATTGCTCTGCCAGCCGACCTAGCTCTCTGGCTCAGCATGTACCAGGCCATGGATAATACGTGTGGCACAATGTGATCATCTATCCATCTCCATGACTCCGTACTTTGATGAACAAGCTTACACAGTGCCTCCGTTGCCCGCAGTCAATGTCAGCCTGGGTGCAACAGACTACTTTGCCCACCCAGCGAGTGCTCAACGCAGTCGTTGGCGTCATATTTCAGCATGTGATGCTCGCCGCGGAGAAGCCATGGCAGCATACACACGCCGGGTACCAAATCACAAGTAACGTCAAGCTTCGCAATTGTACTCGATGAAATCGCCGGGTTGATTGACCTTTGCATTCGCCGCCCTGGAGGAGACCCCCTTCTAAGCGTAACTCCCGTATCATTCAAAATGTGTCTTGTGTCTGTGTCGGTGTAGGAGAGTGTGTTCGTTAAATAAGCATCGTGATAGAACGGGAATGAAACAGGCAAGCGTGCTGGCAGCGAGATGAATGCATAGAGCCCCCTCAACCGTCCGAATATCAAACTCGTCCTTTCGCTGGTTATTCTCGTATGCCAACTCCCACGGTCTAAAAGAATACCTTCTGACCAGCCTGGCCCTCTGAAGCCTGTTCGTGTCGTTTCTCGCAAGGAACAAATGCTGCGCGGCCAATGTCACCGTGAATGGTTTCGACCTACAGCCGCTCGACCAACTTGACGCCTTACTTCTGCATCATGAGTTGGACGAACTCGTTGTCTGGGAATGTGTGTTAGCAACGTGAGCAACGAGCAGCGTGAACACGGATGTCGCGTTCTTACAGTCAATACGTCCATCGCCGTCCTGGTCAGCCTCGCGAATCATCTCATCAACCTCATCGTCGGTGAGCTTCTCGCCGATTGAAGTCATGACGTGGCGAAGCTCGGCGGCGGAGATGAAGCCGTTGTTATCGCGGTCAAAGACCTTCCTCTGATCAGCATTATCCACTTGCGCGTTGCACTAGCTCTTCTTACCTTGAAGGCTTCACGAATCTCCTCCTCGGAGTCGGTGTCCTTCATCTTGCGGGCCATCATGGTGAGGAACTCTGTCAGGTTATTCGTCAGTGAGTCGCTTTCGTGTGCGTGATTGCCAGTAGTTGTTGTGTAGACCTACCAGGGAAGTCGATCGTTCCGTTGTTGTCGGCGTCAACCTCGTTGATCATGTCCTGAAGCTCAGACTCGGAGGGGTTCTGTCCCAGGGAGCGCATGACGGTGCCGAGCTCCTTGGTTGTAATTTGTCCTGTCCGTATTCTTTAGCTCCGTGCCCTGAAATCCACATGATCAATTCTCGACAATGTCCCAATGCTGTTCTCGTATCGAAGCGGTCGCAGGAGTCGAAATTGTACGGGCGCGGGGTCGAGAGAAAGGGAAAGGGGGGACCAGGTACTGACCATCGCCGTCCTTGTCCTATATGAATGGGTCAGCTAACCTTCAAAAATACCTTTTGAGCAAAAGGACATTCGTCCGGGACGAACTCGAAGGGACTTACAAAGAGGGAGAAGGCCTCCTTGAACTCGGAAACTTGCTCTTCGGTGAGGGAGTCAGCCTAGATTGAGGGTAGCCATGTCAGTTCAGCTCGCCGAAAATAGCGTCGGTAGCCCCTCAGTCGCGGGGTCACCTCACGAGAGGTAGCATAAAGGCGGGATAGAGGACGGAGCTCGGAGTTTGGGCAACTGACCATGGCGAATGTTGACGATGGTTTATTGTGAGAATACGGGACTGGTTCTGGAAGCGGTCTACGTCGAATGGGGCCGTATGGTATGGAGTTGGAAGATGTTCACGAAAGTATTCGGAAGCCTTGGCCAGATTAGATGCTACTGGATGCCTTTGGGGGGTCGAGCTTTTCTGTAGTGCGCCGCTCGTGGGGAGAGATGGGGCGGACCGGGGGAGAACGTCGGGCGATAGGGGGGCCGCGGGCGTCGAAGGGTCGAAGCTGACAGGCCGCCTGCTCAAGTCTGTGGCTGACAGGGAGAGCCATAGGTTGCCTTAACCACTGGGCAGCGGGCGTCTTGTCAGGACGGTAGCTTCATCTCTCAGCGTGTCAAGTCAGCGCGTCTCCCAGCCTGATGGGCCAATCTATGGTACCAGGGGTCGCTGTGCACTTGGCGGTGTCACCCAACCTAAGCTACGGGGTACCTACCTAGAGAAGCCCCTGAATGAAAGGACGACGGATTGGATGGACGGTCTGGAAGGTGCCAGGTGTCCAGGCGTCCCATTGCGCCCACTGTCTGGCCCACTTGTACTCCGTACCTTACCTACCTATTTCTCATCCATTGCGTTCCATCTTCACCTAAATTGAGTGCAGAGTGGAGGAAAAAGCTGACATAAGACACCCTGAAGCGGCGGATGCATAAAGAACAGCACACCAATTGACGTCGAGCAGTGCCGCATCGCCAACCCAAGGTACCTTACCTGAGGTAAGGCAAGGTAGCTGGGTAGGTACCTGAAGGTCCCTTACAGAGTCCCTCTTACTGCGGTAGAGGCAGGTTGCCTCGACGGTACGGAGCCATTGGGATTTGGCGCGGCCCACACGCGGCTCAATCCGCAGACAACCGAATAAGACCCGTGGACCTGACGCAATCCGTCCCCATTGCCAAAGGCTCCCATCCTGGCATGCGATAGCTGTCCATTTCATCAGCGAGTTAATGCAAGCTTGTCGGCGCATTTCTACACAGGGCGGCATAATCAACCAACACCACCACTACCACCACGCACTTCAACTCACTTTACTTTTTCATCCTATCACCTTGACTCGTGATCCAAGAGCTTCCCTACGTATCCGTGCTTGTCTTTTGTTGAGGACTCGACTTGGATATCTTCCAAATTAACCACAAATTGCTTTCTGCTAATTAATAAGTGCGACTCGAAGCTGAAAGCCGGCCGGACCTAGGATCTTTACGGGTATTAGACAGCTAAACCAATTCCGCCCTTGGCACAACTATATCATCAATCTGACGTACATTTCCTAAAAGACTCCCTCGACCACACACCATCCACGTCGCCGCAACCTTGTGCTCGCCCAACGCCAATGGTGTCCTGTTCCGTCATTGCGACCTCTCGTTCATGACGGCGACCCTGAGCGGCCCGCGCAGCGAGCGACAAAGGACACCAGGCTGAGCAGCGCCATTGCGGCCTACTCTGGCGTCCGCTATGTGGCGAGACCGCACGAATCTGTACGTCCAGTCGCCCTTGTTCGCCCTCTCAATACCCGCATCGTCTTCACCTGGGCTACTGCGACTTCAGCTTGCTAGACGGGAACAGCTCGATTACTGATTTGCTAACAACGCATTCCGACCTACAGCTACATTTCCTATCGGCAGTCGTACGCGCACCATCCGACAAAACGGACAAAGTACAGCGGTAGCGCGGCCGGTGGGAATGGCTTCGGCGATAGCTTCCCGGGGAACACCAGCTATGCCAGCGGCAACGACGACACGCGCGGTCTTCTCTCGGCCGGCGCCTTCGAAGATGATGGCGACGCCGTCATAGAGATGGACCTCTTGCCCCCACGCTGGGCCGACATATCCGACGAGATCACCGACCTCCTCGCCGATATAGCTACCAGGAGCCAGGCCCTCGAGCGCCTGCACCAGAAACACGTACTGCCGGGGTTCAACGATGAGGATGCGAAAAAGGCCGAGGAGCGGGAGATTGAGAGGCTCACGCAACAGATCACAAAGGGGTTCCATGACTGTCATGGTTGCATTCAACGAGTTGAGCAGATGGTGAGGGACTCGAAGCATTCCGGGACGATTACCAGCGCGGAGGAGACCATGGCGAAGAATATCCAGATATCCCTGGCTTCGCGGGTGCAGGAAGCCAGCGCGCTGTTCAGGAAGAAGCAGAGCGCATACTTGAAAAGTCAGTACCACGTGAATTGAAAGGAGAAAATGGTATGCTAACAGTATGTGCAGAACTACGCGGGATGAGCGGTCTCGGTGCGGGCGGCGTAGGCGTGCCAGGCGAAAGGGGATCGACACCTCAACCCTCCAACTCGTACCTCGATCCGTCCATGGTCGAGTCGGACGCCGACAGGTCCTTCTCACAGTCGACGCTCCAAGCAACGCAGCAAAAGCTCCTGCAGTCCAACGACGCGGCCATCATCCAGCGCGAGCGCGAAATCGAGGACATTGCGCAGGGCATTATCGAGCTCGCCGACATATTCCGCGACCTGCAGAACATGGTCATTGACCAGGGCACCATGTTGGATAGGATAGACTACAACGTGGAACGGATGACCACCGACGTAAAGGGAGCCGAGAAGGAGCTCGTCATCGCCGACACGTACCAAAAGAAGACGACGAAGCGCAAGATCATCCTGCTTCTCCTCCTCATCATCGCGGGTATGATCATCCTGTTGGTCATCAAACCCAAGAAACGCGGAGGCGGTGACGACGAGTGAAGGAATCCAATCGGGTACTTCAATGAAGAGACGAAGAAGTTGGTGTAAGCTAAATGTACGAATTTTCTTATTTTAGAACAAATGTCTAGCGATTATGGAATCCATCATCGACCTGCAATGATAATCAAGATCATCCAGCGTCGCTGTGTCTTGGGAATGAGTGTTATTTGTTACATGGTGTTACAAGAGGCGAACTGCTCTCGCGGCGGCAGTCATTGTCCTCTCTTTTGCTTCCCCCGTGCCTCCATCATGAGGTCTTGTAATTCTGCAACGTCTGGCAAAAGCCTACGTCCGGCCGCCTTGTTGAAAAGCTCCCGAATACGGTTCAACGGGGGCAATCCCGCATGCACCCTGGGCGCGCCGTTGGGTTGGGCTAGGTACGCCCGAGCCAGGCACTTGACGACCTCCTCCTGGACAACAGACGTTCGGAACGGAATGCCTCGATCACTCAGTACCGCGAGCAATCGCACGCCCCGAGCGAGGGAGAACCCACCGCCTGGAGCCTCCGTATCCGCGGGGAAATCCCCCGCAGGGTCGAGGCATCGCAACCCGCCGGCCTTGAATCCCCAGCGGACAATGGCGGCGTGTAGAGCGGGGTTATCAAAGATTCGGCGCATCGGGTGCTGCTCATGGGATATGGGCAAGTCTGTCGGGACAAAAACGTCTCTGGCCGAGCTCTCTACGCCCAGCGGCGGTGCATCCAGTGGATGGACTGGAAGCAGTCCGGCACTGGAGATACAAAGATGCCGGTGCGTGTCCAATATGCCAAGGCTGATGTCCTCCAACACGTCGAAGCGACCGAATTTGCCAAGTCCGAAGAGTACCTTCTGCCAGTAGCGCGAATGTAGAGGTTTTTGCAACAGCGTCAGGCGTGTAAGGAAGGCGATGGCCGTGGAAAACGCCTCCTGGTTGAGTGTGGTCGTTTTTGGGTTCCACGGCAAGGGATCGAGAAGACTCGCGCAGATGTGCTGTATCGTTGATGCGTGGACCCCGATATCCATCGTTCGCATTTCATCCAGCAAAGCCAACCCTTGTTTGAACCTCCCTTCGTCGACGAGATGGTGCAACAAGATATTCGACGTAGAGTCGACCGAGTCTTCCACCATTGCGGGCTGGACGGACAGCAAGAGCCGGTGTGTCTTCCAGTCTCCCTCATCAAAGGCCTTGTCACGGATGCTGGCAAGCATCGCGGGGTCGTCGAAGACGTCTGGGTGTATGTCGGTACGCAGCAGTTCCGCGAGTAGCTCGTCCTCATTATTCTCGGCGAATCGTTTCAGCACCCACGCGTAAGCTGAATGCCCAATGCCAATATTGACTGCCCGTAGCTGTTCGATCCGGGCCAAGACCCCTTTGGCTGTCGGTTCACGCAAGGCAATCGATTGGAGTGATAGAGGGCCGATGTGGTGCACCCCGAGGGCATGAACAGCATGAATCGCAAAGTCAAGAGGCACCCAAGAGCTTGCAAACCATCGCGCTCCAAGTTTGTCACTATGCTGTCTTCCCGGAGGCCCACTCTCATCGCCATGTGTGTCATGAATGACATTCCATAATGAGTCGTCCTGGGCGTCCCAGTAGGCCTTGGAGTTCAAGCCAATGACGACCTGTTCCTCTAGTTCGAGGGTGATGGTTGGGTAGTAACGGGCGAGAAACCTCAAATACGGCTGTGACTCGATATTCGGTGGGGGTAGATCATCGTGATGTATAAACGCCTGACGCCATCCGGCGCATTGTTGAGAAAGGCCGCTTTCGTAGAGGAGGGGGATGATCTCATTGTATAACCCGCGGTGTATGGCTGTCAGATACAGAGATTGTAATATCTGTTGCATGTCGGGGTCGCTGGTAGCCGCGAATTCTCGTAACAAGGCAGAGAAGGCTTCCTGTCCGGGGTCAAAGTTTGGCATCAGCCGCATGTGCCACTGCAGTGCTCGCCGGTACTGGCCCTTCCGGAGACAGTACGAGACTGTGGTCAGGTATAACGACGGCCATCGGGCAGAGTTAGCATCAAGGAGACGCTCTGCGAATAATACAACGTCCTTGAGTCTGTCCTCGTCGTGGAGGACGTTTTCCAGAATGATGCTCCATAACGATTTTGCTTCTTCGCTCGTCACGTCCCTCCATGACTTGCGTCGTTTCACAGCCTCCCAAACAGCAAGGACACCGCCTCTCCCCTGTTTTTGCTTTGCGGCAACAAGCACGCTGAGCCAGAGTGAAGGGTCGTCCTCGTTCTCCGGTATTCCGCCGAGTTCAACATAGGATTTATCGGAAAGCCAGATGCCTCCTTCTGGATCGATGCTGGTGCCGGAATCGGGTTCTCGTTGTATGAGACGACCTCGAATGGTTCGAGGTTGAAGAAGGGCTGTTCTCGATCCAAAAGGCAGACTATCTGAAGGTTTCGGCGGACTGTCCGTGTTGGTGGTCGTGCTGCTCAAGTCGCGGGCATTGACGACTGGGTGCAGTGAAGTTGGGCTACATCTTGGAAGAGTAGATGCGCGCGGGTCAAGGTTGGGAGCGCGTAACGAGTGTTTCGAGGTAACGAAGCTTCTGCGTGAATTTTTCGGTAACGCTGGGACTGTTTGTCGAATTGCGCCGAGTCCTTGATGTGATTGCCGCCGGCCGAGGCATGCTGCTCTATTCAAGTGACAGAGGCATTGCGAGGCCAATTGCATTGCCCCGCGTGAAGAACCAGCAAAGCACAATTGCGTCGAGACGGGGCATTAAGCATAGCAGCTGGCACATTGAACGAAAGCTAAGGTTCGGTGGCGGGCTGCATCGCGAGGCTGAATTTGCAGGAGGGATCTAACAATGGCAAGCTTGGAGGAAATTCAGATCTGGGCCAAAAAGTTCCCCAAGCAATATCCATCCGTCAACCGAATTGAGCTCCGCGCCATTCGTCGGCCTGTGTCTGGAAAGCGGGTCCTGCTGAGTCAGTCGGGGGCCTTTCGGCCCACGCAAGGCATGAGCCCATCTTCCTGATTGCTCCGTCCGTCCTTCAAAGCCGACATACGAGAAAGCCTTCGAAGCTGTAAACCACCACCAATCCGAAGCCAATCGCAATTGAATCGATCAAAATGGGGTACGTGCCTTTTCAGCAGACGAGCGACCGACCGGCGGTCGACGGAAGGCTGTCGCCGTCAATCGCCGTCCATGTTGAAGTCGAGAACAATTATCATACGAGGGCATTTCTGACGTCCACACAGTATCGTCGACGCGAAGAACAAGGTCCCCGACCTCCAGAAGTTCTACCAGGCCGCCTACAAGGACCACACCCGTGTCTGGAAGATTGTATGTCGAATTGATCCTGGATCTGCGCAATTGGCGCCAGCGCCGACGGACGGACGCTGACTCAATAATCGCAGAACCCTCGCTCCCGCTGGTACATGATCCCCTACGTTACCCTTCTGTGGGGATCTCTTGGTGGTATGTTTGTTACTTGCTCGGAACCTCATTGGGACGAATACTCACATCCAGCAGCCTCCTTCTACGGCATGGGCCGCAAGGTCCTCGGCTACAACACCTACTTCGGCAAGGAATAGACGATGCTCGCGATGGATACCACCCCGTAGCGAGAGGCTCGGGACCGGACTGTATGATTCGTAGGGCGACCAATAGACCAAATGGACTTCGCTAGGCCATTCATCCTTAGTGACATGTTGACGATAACCGAGAAACGTAATGACGTCGATCGTGGGAGTTCTCTTTTTTGACTATGCCTGTCAAAATAATCAAATGGCCAACCTTTTCCCGCTCCATTCATTAGGCAGAAAAGGTCATCTAGAATACACATGCGCATCGGCACCGCAAGTAACGTCAAAATCTAGTGCTTGAGCGTCACCCAACCCTCTTGGACAGCTACAGCCGCTCCTCTCATTCATCTTTTGTTCGCAGCATCTAGTAGCCGCTGGCTCCAGGTGCCTTCTCATCCTTCTTCAGACTGATGAGGAGCTCGCGGAAGCGCTCCTTGCCGGAGCCGGAGGCGCCACCCTTAGAGCCCTTTCCGCTGACATCGACCAGCTTCGCGATTCTCTCCCAGCTCGTGCCGCCAGAGACAGTATCCTCACGGCTGGCGAGGAATTTCTCGGCATCCTTTTGCGTCTGGGCAATGCCCTTCTCCTTCTTGGCGTTGTAGTTGTTGTAGAAATCGTCAATGTTCTCTCTGGCTTCCTTAATCGTCTCCTCACGCTGCTGGGCGAATTGCTGTGCCCGCTTCTCGTTCTGCGCATCTCTCTTCTCGCGCCACTCACGGATGACCGCGGGCTCCTCTTCCTCCTCGACGAAGGCGTTGTAGCCAGAGTTGTAGTTTACGCTAGGAGCAGCGGTGATGCCAGCGCCGGGGATCTCGCCAGTGATGGCCTATGTATTTATCTGTTAGATGGTTCGTGGGGCGAAATTGTGGAATGACGAACCTCGTTCTGGGCAAGGTCTGGGAATTGCGACTCGAATGTCGACTCCTCGCTGATGACGTTTCCGCTACCTCCACCTCCAAGGAGATCATCGTCGCCCGCTCCAAAGGCGATAGCATCATCACCGGTAGCAAACTGATCGGCATCGTCGCCAAGAAGCGCCTTCTCGCGGGCAAGGAAATCGTCGGTAGATGGTTCGGCGCCGGTGTCCTTGATATCGGTTTGGGCTGAATGCGATCTGTCAGCCCGAGGAAGCACATTTGCGCTGAGACTACTTACCACCCGAATCGAAATCCTCTAGCGAAGGGAATCTGTCGGCCATTTTGATGTCTGGGTTGTGGGTTGTTGAAGAATAGGAAAGATGGACAGGTTGTCGACGTGGCTACTGGGGATCAGATGCCAAAGGACCGGTTGGGATGAAATTCCACCCAGAAATAAAGCTGTACAACCTGGTTGTCAGTGACGGAGTTTTCTTCCTGGAGACGCTTGAATGCAATCGCGGCTGT
This sequence comes from Colletotrichum scovillei, assembly GCF_011075155.1. Classification (NCBI taxonomy): domain Eukaryota; kingdom Fungi; phylum Ascomycota; class Sordariomycetes; order Glomerellales; family Glomerellaceae; genus Colletotrichum; species Colletotrichum scovillei. The sequence goes on from NW_023336259.1 coordinate 3,335,142, forward strand.
AGGCTTGCAGAAACAAGTTGAGGTGAAGTATGGAATGTAAGGTACCTTTGATACGTGATAGGGACAACGGGAGGCTACCTTGAATGGGATGTCTTGCGGTGCTTGCCGTGTGCAGTGTGTAGTAACAGGTATCCACTTTGAAGCTGTCCCCATCGGTTAGTAGAATGCGCCTCCTATGAAGTGTCACCCATGTGGTCCAAGCAGCCCCCTGTGGCTAGGAATCAAAGAGTGAGGAGAATCTATCGATATATGCATATACTGGATACTGCGAGATGAATCTCTACTTAATGCATTACTATAGAGAGCAGGAGCGACCACGTCTGAGCCATCAGCGTTGTTTTGATTCTGGTTGACCTCCGTTAACTGACTCCCATATCGCCATCTCTCTCGTCACCAGCAAAGTCCACCATTTCATCTCACTGACCAGAAGTGTCGTAATTCTGGGTCTCCAATCCATCTGTCATACTGTTTGGCCATCTGTGCAGGAGGGCTGCTAGATGCATTGATCTGGACGCTTTGCGGAAGCAGCTTTGGGAGGTCAGGTGTTTGCTACTGGGATTTCAGGCCTAGAGATTCCATTGACTGACTGATTGAATACCTTCCCATCCTTCTTTCCCTCACTCTGTCCCACCCACTCTTTCACTGCCTTGCTTCTTTCCGCTCTCTCGCCTACCTTGCCTACCTCACCACCTCGCTGGTCTAATATCGTTTGAAACTTTTTCAAGCACTACATTTCGGAGAGGTGTTTTTTTTTTCCCCAAACTTCGACAGAAGTTCTTTAAGTCATCTTCACATCAACCTTAGCGACCCAAAATTCAATTTTGGCTGGGGTTTGCTTTTTTTTATCAAAGGAAAGGGCAAGGAAACATATCCGTCCTCAGTTCGTGTTTACTTCAAGTAAAGCAATTGGGCACCTTCCCACTACCGACACCGTCGCAGAGACCACTTCCTACATATCTACAGCACCCATACTAAAATGGCGTACAACGACGATGCTGTGCTGGCAAAGCTATCGGCCCTCAATGAGAGCCATGACAGCATTGCGACTGCTGCGCAATGGATCATGTTCCATAAGTAAGCTAAGCCGATGAGTTCTGACACCCATATCTTTCTCACTTCAGTGCAAACTGACTTTGGCCTCTTCACAGGAGACATGCAGATCGCACAGTTGCCCTATGGATGCAGCGTCTTCGAGACTCATCAAGCACCAAGAGACTAAGCTTGGTCTATCTTGCAAATGGTAAGAGCCTACAAGCAGTGCAAAACCCCTGTCTTCCTGATGAGGACTCATGTATATATGAAAAGAATGATTCTTACACATTCACAGAGGTCACCCAGCAATCAAAGGCTCGGCACAAGGACGACTTCCTTGTGGCCTTTTCTCCTGTCATCGCTGAGGCGACAGCTTTAGCCTACAAGGGAGCGCCGGCTGAGATCCAGAACAAGCTCAGAAGGGTCATCGACGTCTGGAAAGACCGCTTCATTTTCGAGCCGCCGGTTCAACAGGCCATCGAACGTGGCATTGATGGTAAATATTTTCCCCACATACGACAGCAACATATACTGATGATGCTTCAGAACTCGACAAGGCTCGCGGAACCGCCAAGGCAAACTTCGCTAGTCCCGGAATTGGCGGTGGTGGTCCTTCCGTTCCCGCAGAGCTCACTCCGCTCGTCACCTCCTATACCAATGTATCGAAGCTTAACCTGCCTACTAAGACGGCTGTGAGCACCGCCAACCAGGATTTTGAAAAGGTTACCGACCCCTCGACACCTGTCCCATCGGCCCCCGTCTACGCGGCAAGACTTAATGGTCTCTTGAAGAGTTTGGCGAGTGCTGAGGGCGCTGTGGCAGAATGCGTTAAGGCCCGAAAGGGCCTCATTGGCGAGTTGGAGAAGATGCTCAGCGCAAGCCAGGAGGCACTCGCAAACGACGAGAGGCAGCATGCCGACCTGATGTCACGTAAGGCAGAGACGGAGGAGAAGAGACGTGAGATTGAGCAAGCCATTATGCGCGGACTGCCGACTCACGAGGCTTCGCAATCCCCTGGCAACGGAGCATCCAAGACCCCTGAGCCTGAGAGACCAGAAGTCGAGGCGCTTACACCTCCCCCCGTGGAGGCCTTCACGCCGCCGTCTGTAGAGGCGCTCACCCCTCCCCCTGTCCATGATGAGCCGCCTGTTCCTCACCATGCAGAAGAGGATCGCGCTCGCTCAGCATCGAGCCAGGGTTTCCAGCCTCCAGCAGCTTCGGGCATTGAGATGCTGTCAGCCCTTGCCTCGCAGTACCAATCTATCCCTGTCTCGGCAAACGGCGCGAAGAAGAGACGCCGAATCGACGGAGACGAGTTCCCTGACCTCGGAGGTGACGATGGAATCGATGCCGATGTAGCAGAAATGCTGCGTAAGGAAAGCAATGGCAGCGCGTGAATAACCAGTAGAATGCGCCACCCCGACTACTCGTTATGCCACAGATACGATATTAAGAGGTTTTGGGCAAACATGGGCATGTAGTATTATACTAGAGAGCACACAGCAGGCGTCATTAGTTCTCGCGACCAGCTACAAAGATTGGTCGAACACCCGAGGGCTCACTATGGGACAGAACCTGGGCAGTTGTGCTCTGAGTCCTAATTCGAAGCAGGCAACAACCTTTTAGGTACTGGCCATCCTTGGGAACATGGTTTGAGGTGGAAATCAGAAGAGTCGAGGCCAATCGCCAGCTCATGTTTTTATAGTATGTAAGAAACCAAGAAGCTAGGAATCACAACAAAACAGGACAAGCAATTAATTGAGCCGATTCGGTTTCTTGATGATGGTGAAGCAATACAAGGATTTGCACTTGGACCAGAGTTAAAAGCGAACTGCATCTAAGTTACTCTTTTGCCGCAAGTAGCTTATTTGCTTATTAGTGCTGTTCCCTTTGATCCTCGGCTGCTGCGGAGTGACGGCAGCATCCAGGTCGGCGAAAAGACATGCCCGGGCCGACTATCACCGAGGGACCCTGCTAAGGTCAGGTAAGTAGCGGGCAGCAGTGAGCCGTCCGCTGTCAGCATTCCTCCGGGTAAGGTACGGGCCATGTATCGAGCGCTGTAAATTTCGAGTGCAAACCGATGACGGAATCTCTCCGGTCCGTCCTTTCGTTAAACTACCTAGGTCGTGGCTGTATTCATGCGCAACCCGTCGTCGAGCTTCTTCGTATAATGGTGCACCCTCCCTCATCGCTTTCTGACTATGCGCCTCCCATGAGATAAATTCTTTTCCGATTCCATCATGGCTATGGGAGTAGTGCGATCCGCGGTGTTGCTCCCGCACCGCGCCGGGAGCTGCCCGACGACTTTGGCATCGCTGATGACAACCCTCCCCAGCCTGCGCAATACCTCGACGATACCGCCCGTACTACAACATCCTCTCCTGTCACAGATTAGAACCTTCAGCTCGAAGCCCGTTCAATCATTATCTGCGGCGCGCTCTGCTGCCATCCACCGACCTTCGCTACAACGACCCGTTCCCCTCTCCCAAAAGCCTCAACTGCCCGGTCCGATCGCGATCTTGCGCTATTTCTCGAACGGATTTTCCAAGCAACGAGACTCCCAGGCTACAACGCAAACTCCGGCTACGCGAGACGGTGACAAGGACGCGAACCAGACCGAACCCACGTCACGAGACCCGGAACAACCTGATGACTTCCAAAAGAGCGAGCGGGCTGCTAAGGCTGCTCAGGTCAACCTCAGTGCCAAGTTGTCAAAGGAGGGCAAGTCGCAAGGCGGCAAGGCCGGATTTTCCGAGATTTGGCGATTGATCAAGATTGCGCGGCCGGAGCTGCGGTGGCTGGGAATCGCCATGATCTTCCTCGTCATCTCGTCTGGAGTCACCATGTCCATCCCGTTTTCCGTCGGCAGAATCCTCGACATGGCTACCAAAGACCCTGCTGAGGACGCGCGCCTGTTTGGCCTGACCATGCCGCAATTTTTCACAGCCTTGGGTGTCATCTTGACCGTCGGAGCCATGGCCAACTTTGGACGCGTAATTCTCCTGCGTATCGTTGGCGAACGGGTCGTCGCCCGCCTGCGATCGTCCCTCTATCGGCGAACGTATGTACAGGATGCTGAGTTCTTCGATGCAAACCGAGTTGGAGACCTCATTTCGCGACTCAGTTCCGATACCGTCATTGTCGGCAAGTCAATCACCCAGAACATCAGCGATGGTCTGCGGGCTCTTTTCAGCGGAGGAGCCGGTTTCTGTGTCATGGTTTGGCTTAGTCCCAAGTTGACTGGACTTCTCCTAATCATGTTGCCGCCCGTCGCAGTCGGAGCCTTCTTCTACGGACGCGCAATCAGAAACGTGAGCAAGGGAATCCAGAAGAATCTCGGTACCTTGACGAAGATTGCCGAAGAACGCCTCGGCAACGTGAAGACGAGCCAGGCATTTGTTGGAGAGGTCCAAGAAGTTGGCCGTTACAACCGCCAGGTCAAGAAGATCTTTGCCTTGGGCAAGAAAGAATCTACAATTGCTGCCACTTTCTTCGCCTCGACGGGCTGGGCTGGTAACATGACCATCCTTGCCATGCTCATTGTTGGCGGTAACTTTGTCCGCGACGGCGCCATGACGCTAGGAGATCTGACATCTTTCATGATGTACACGGCTTTTGCAGGATCCAGTCTGTTTGGCCTTTCGTCTTTCTATTCAGAGCTGATGAAAGGAGTGGGTGCTGCCAGCCGCCTCTTCGAGCTGCAAGACCGAAAGCCCGGCATCTCACAGACAGTCGGGCTCAAGGTGAAGTCGGCACAGGGCCCTATTCGGTTCTCAAACGTTTCATTTGCCTACCCTACACGACCTGCTGTCAATATTTTCAACGATCTCAACTTTGAAATTCCTTCGGGCAGCAATGTCTGTGTTGTGGGGCCTTCCGGTGGTGGTAAATCAACCGTTGCCGGCCTGCTGTTGCGATTCTACAATCCTATCTCTGGCTCTATCACTATCAATGGCGTTGACATCTCCAAGATGAATGTCAAGTCACTGCGACGCCGCATCGGCATGGTTGCGCAGGAACCTGTCTTGTTCTCTGGCTCGATTGCCGACAACATCTCCTATGGCAAGCCTAACGCCACCCGAGCTGAAATCATCGCAGCTGCGCGGAAGGCGAATTGCAACTTTATCAGTGACCTTCCTTCTGGATTGGACACGCAGGTGGGAGCCAGAGGCTCACAACTGTCGGGAGGTCAGAAGCAGCGCATCGCCATCGCGCGAGCGTTGATCAAGGACCCCGATATTCTTATCCTCGACGAGGCTACTTCTGCCTTGGACGCCGAGTCTGAAACGCTTGTCAACGCCGCCCTTACCTCGCTTCTCAGAGGCCGAAACACGACCATTTCTATTGCTCACCGACTGTCAACTATCAAGCGGTCTGACCTGATCATTGTCCTTTCCAACAACGGCGGAGTTGCCGAAATTGGCAAGTACACAGAGCTTTCTGCCGACAAGGACAGCGCCTTTAGCAAGCTCATGGAGTGGCAGATGAGCGGCGGCGACGTTCCCGATCCTCGCTCTAGCGATAGGGCTCATATTACAGAAGAGGAAGAAATCGAATCTGACCTAGAGCGGGAGGAGGGTGAAGAGGAGGTTGAGGAGCAGCTGCAGGAGGAGACGAGGGAGAAGGAGGCACGGCGGTGAAGAATGCATATCCCACTTGATCTCTGGACAAGAGTAGGATTGCTTTGAAGGGGGTAAATGTGTGATTTTCTTGTGTTTTATATCAAAAAGGCTGCTCAAATATGAAGCAGCGGTTCGACAGCAACGGCGAATCACTTCCTACTATGGCGCAGCTCACACCGTGCTGCCGTCTTGTGTACTACAAACTATTCATCGGTTACACAGCATCATAGAATAACTCCGCTCGATCTTGATGGAGTGCTCAAATTCAATACTTTGAATACGTTTGATCGCTAGGAGTCAGAATATGAATATGATGTGTGAGGTACTCTTGGGGTTGCCAGCATCATGGTATGAGATTCTCTAGTCGTCTACCTATCTTGGAGTAGCACGGCTCCTGACACCTTGCCGGCTAGAAAAGTCTAGTTCAAAAATCTTCATTGTTCAACCTGACGCCGTTCCAAACGGCAGGTCGGCGTTCGAGTACCTGTGTCGCTGAGCCAAAAACGGACGGTGACTGGAAGGTTTCATTGGAGAAGTTGGAGTTTACAGTGAGCTCCGAGCTCCCCATGTCTGCAAGCGGAGCTCAGCTCTTTGAGTGCCATGGCCCATGGCCACAGCGCCACCACCACTACTCACCTTGGATGTCTTGAATCCGAACCCCAACAATAACACGTGAATTTCATCTCACCTCATCACTTCTCATAACCCGTGGTTCATCGTGAGAATTCCGCTATATGTTTATATTTACAATCATATAGTTGTGCGTGTAAACTGTCAACCAATCTCACAGCATCATCGTCGTCGTTATGGCCACGCAGACAGAGGGCACCTTTGAGGTGGACGGCCACAAGCTTCACAGCACAACCTGGACGGTAAGTGCAGACTCTACACTTACTCCCTTGGGCTATCCCATGACGAACAAACACCCGGGCATGGCTGACGCTGCACCATCAGCCCGAGGGCCCCATCAAGGCCAAGCTCGTCTTCGTACACGGCTTCAGCGACCACGTGGGACGGTACGACGAGCTCTTCCCCAACCTCGCCGGCCGCGGCATCCAGGTCTTTAGCTGGGACCAGCGCGGATGGGGCCGCAGCGCCGCGACCAAGTCCGATCGGGGCCTCACGGGCCCGACGTCGCGCGTCCTCGCCGACGTGGCCGCCTTTATCAAATCCAAGATCCCGTCGCCCCCTACGGACGCGCCGCTCTTTGTCATGGGCCACTCCATGGGCGGCGGTCAGGTCCTCGCGTTAGCTAGCGACCCGCAGTACCACGATCTCGTCGGCCAGGTGCGCGGCTGGCTCCTCGAGAGCCCCTTTATCGCCTTCACGCCTGGCGAGGAGCCGAGCTTCCTCAAGGTCTTCTTCGGCAAGCTCGCGAGCAAGGTTCTGCCCAAGCAGCAGCTCGTCAACGAGATCCCCGCCGAGCACCTCACGCGCGATAAAGCGGCGCAGAAGAGCATCCGCGACGACGACCTCATGCACAACACGGGCACGCTTGAGGGGCTGGCGGGCATGCTGGAGCGGACGGACCAGCTGGCGCAGAACAAGCTGACGCTGAGCGGCAACGTCAAGAGTCTCTGGCTGGGCCACGGCACCGAGGACAAGACGACGTGCTTCAACGCCAGCAAGAAGTGGTTCGGCGCGCAGACGACGATCGAGGACGGGCACCACAAGCCGTACGAGGGGGCGTATCACCAGCTGCACGCGGACCTGTGTAAGGACGAGTTCTTCAAAGATGTTGGGGATTGGATCCTCGAGAGGGCTGGAGAGCCTGCGGCGGCGAAGCCTGAGTCCAAGTTGTAGGAGACTGGACGGGCCCGCGGGATCTCTGCCTCTGCCTCTCATCCATGGAACCGGTATTTGCGTCTTGACATGTGGATTGTGTCATATGGCTGTGCTTGGAAAGGTGCAGGTTATACCTGTCCCTACGCCAGTCTCCATGCAATACCAGAGCCGAGAGGATACCGTTGGCATGGACGTTGCCGTTATTTCACAGGATCAATGTATGAGTTCCTTTTAGCAGAATAGTAATATGATCCAAGTTATTTGTCTTTTCTACTCTCACTTAGCAAGATCTCCCTGCCATGGACCGAATACATCTCAAATGATCCTTTTGATGGTCTCCTTCACAAGCCTATTGAGGTAAGGTGTACTCGTGTAAAGCGATGCCAAGGTTGCCGAGCGGGTGGGATGTGACCCGGTTCCGGTTGTGCCCGAAGCACATGAGAAACGGGGGACCCGAATCCAATGACGCCCCAGTTCCGTCAGGTCGAGGTCCCCGGGGGAGCCCTCCAGGTAACGGCTTGTTTCGAAACATAAAGTTGACCCGCATCCCCGGGATTTTCAACTTCATCTCATTCATTTCTGTACCCTACTCAGCTACGGATCGTGGATGGGGTTGTTTGGGCTACTGCTTCTGGAGTGTGTGCGACAATGCAGCAGTTCTCCACCTCTCTACTGTGTGCTGACCATCAAAGGCCGCTCTCGCTTTCTATCCCTATCGATTGGAAGAACCACGGAGCAAATTGCTTCGACCATCTGCTTTCAAATCTCTTCATTTGTCTCACAAGTCGGCTCGAAAGTCTCAGAAAGGGAACGAGTATGGTCGATGAAGTCATCGAGATCGCCAGCCAACGTACAGAATTCAAGCATTAGCTTGAACTGTCTGTTATGGCTTCCAGCACAGAGATTGTGCCGACCCCATTTCACAGCGCTCAAACACTGAGCTATCTCGCTGGGCGTTGCATACTCTATCTTCCATGCTTTCCCTTCGACATTGGTCACTAACAACCTCAAGATGAAGACCAGACAGTTCTCCATACGTCCTGAGGGCAAGTCCACCGACTTTCTCTATTGTTATGCAACATCATCTTACCATTTCGTGGCTACAATATGCTAATGCAACTAAGTCTAGACCTGTCCATCATCTCAGTCGCGTCGCTCGAGACGATAGTCTACCTCTTCTTCCTCCTCCTCCCCGTGGGCAAATGATTGGCCCACAATCATTTTTACCTCATGAACATGTTCTCTCTTTCCATGTCTAACCTCCACCTCCCCGGCACTTTTGGCGAGCTAATCAACGACACGGCAGAATAAGCAAGAGACGCCAGCGCCAGCGGGGAAGAAGCGCGCCTCACACGGCAGCAGCTCGACGACAACGCATCCCGTTGCACCCGCTATCCCCGCACATCCTGCAGCGATCCTGCCCCCAGGAGCTTGCAATTCTCCGTACCAAACATGATGTCTGTCCCATAAGCCCGCTTTCAGAGGGGTGAGAAGGTGTGGGCTTTGTTTGTCGGGTAACGACACAGGTTTCGAAGCTCTTTGAAATACCATAGGCGACATGGCCCAGACACCGAACCTCCATTCTGCATCATCCTCCATACGTCTCCTTCGCCACCCTTCTTCTTATCTCACAGCCCGTCAGCCTGGCTTATATCGATACACTGGAAAAAAGGGATTTGGGAAACGTCGTATCAACACCTTGTATCCTTTACTGCGCATAAGTTACGGTTCATAAATCTGACGCCCGCCGCCACCATGGAGCCCGATCTATCCATGAGCATCACCATGCATCCGCACCCCTTCCGGCTGCACACGCCATCCCATCTAGCAAACACCTCCCGCAGAGGCTCGATGCAACTTTCCAGCGAGGATGCCGCAGTTAACGCCTCTAGTACGGCCATAGAGGCCGCGCCTCATCATCCCGCCTCGCACGATGAGAAACACGAACCCATCGCCCGACACTCTTCTGCCGCTACCGATGTCGAAGGCCAGCCCCATTTGCGATCCGATTCGGATCCTTACGGTCTCTCCGCGGCCTTCAAGACGCCGGAGGACCTCGCCCAGATCAGAGCCAACACCTCGCGCAAACGGGACAGTCAACCCGCCTCCGACAAAGCCAGCGGTAGAACTTCGCCAAACGGCTCCTGGCGTCAGGGCCACAAGGTCCAGAAGTTCTACGAAACGCAGAACGCTGCCATCGAGCGCATGCTCAAGTCCGTCGACGAGCATGTTGCAGAGGCCCGCCAGGAAGCCGGCGACGACCAGCTGCAGTTCCGGATTGCCGTTTGGGGCTCCTTCGCCGCAAACATCCTCCTCACAGCTCTACAGCTGTACGCAGCCATCAGCACCGGCTCCCTGTCGCTCATCACCACAATGGCCGACGCCATCTTTGACCCCATGAGCAATCTGACCCTTATCCTGGCCGGCCGTGCGATCAAAAGGGTGAACCCGCGCCGCTTCCCCGCTGGCAAGGCCCGCCTTGAGACTGTCGGAAACATCGTCTTTTGCTTCCTCATGATCTCAGTCTCGCTCATCATCATCGCCTTTGCTGCGCGCGAGCTGGCTACCGAGAGAGAGTCGGCCAACGAGACAAAGGCTTTCCGCATTGAGCCAATTGTTGCCGTGTGTTGCGCCTTCGCGACCAAGTTTGTACTCTTCTTGTACTGCTTTTCCCTGCGAAACCGGTATTCTCAGGTTCGTATCCTCTGGTCCGACCACCGCAACGACTTGCTGGTGAACGGCTTCGGTATCCTCACATCTGTTGGCGGTTCAAAACTTAAGTGGTATATCGACCCAACTGGCGCCATAATATTGTCACTGATTGTATCCGGCATCTGGTTGCGAACCGCCATCGCCGAGTTTTTGCTACTCGTCGGTGTGACCGCCTCGATCGAGACCCAGCAGCTCATCACCTACGTCTGCTTGACGCACTCCCCTGCCATTCAGGGCATCGACACGGTGCGTGTCTATCACTCGGGCCCACGGCTCATCGCCGAAGTGGACATAGTCATGGACCCCGCCAACACGCTGGCCCAGACGCACGATGTGGCAGAGGCGCTGCAAGTCAAGTTGGAGAGTCTACCGGATGTGGAGCGGGCCTACGTACATATCGACTACGAGACTACACACAAGCCGGAGCATGCGTTCAAGAAGGACCTGTAAAGATGTGTAATAGTATACGCCAAAAAGTTGATAGCGAAGCTCTCACAAGAAACATTGAAGAGCATTATTATGACAGTTACACCGCAACAGAGCGCCGATGGTTCCCAATGTTCCTTCTGGGGCCGACTCAAGTGACAAGCGCTTTTCATAAACATATAACAACACCATTTCGGCTCATTAGGTTTTTGACACCAGTATGATGCGAGGGCCAGCCTCTGCGGATATACTGTGTATGGTTTATATGAACATCCGCTCCCCAGTAGTGGTATGGCAAAAGGCACAGACTCTGCTCTTGCCCACAACATCTGTATCCACTTAACGTTAGCATCCTCAGGTTGTCCTGGGCAAATGGGGGATACGCACTTTGCCACAGGGCTGTCTCGATGTCCCAAAATACTTGCTGGTGATCTCTCTGCTCGATGAGCTGCATACGGCTTATCACGCTTGCGACATTCCGGCCACTACTAAGAGACTTGAGCCACTGATCACAACAACAGCCCGGCCGAAATGTGACCAAGCGTAGCTGAAGCAGTGTCGATGAACGCAGATATTGGATAAAGGGGTCCATTCGGTGGCTCTGCGTCGCCCGTAGCCTCAGCCCGACAACAAAGTCATTGCGGCCATAGAGTATCGGGGTGGCTTCTTGTTCGATCTGCTTGCATGTCTGTAGGATCTCGACGTGAGGTTTCCTATGGGTAAGCGATACGACGCGAGGTCTCGGGCGGGGAGCCCGTAGGTAGGCGACTTGGTGCTCCGGTGGCTCAACTTTGACGTGGAGCTGGCGGCGGTTGCTCGACACGATAATGGGCTCCGGGTTGAGGAGTAGGAGCTCGTAGATGTCTAGGCGGAGCTCGTAAGGGAGACTGAAAAAGTCTGGGCGGCGCGGGCTAGGCTCCGCAGTGATTGGCCGTAATGGCTATAAGAAGTGAGTGTGTTTGAACATTATAATTGAGATTGGTTCCAGCAAGGACCGCTTCCACGAGAGAACGGACAGGGCTATGAACATGCAAAATGCTGTGAGGCCCCAATGTGGTAGGTAGGTAAATAGGTAACAGGCTCTGAGTCTGGAAGACGACCAGTCCAGTGACTGCAGGACTGAAAGTGCCGTGCCGGGTAGACCCTTGATGCAGATCATCAGCTTGAGCTGCGAGAGCTGTTGGATCCCCGCACCGAGATGCGGAGGTGGTCCACAGGGTCCTTCTTGCTTTGCCCACCTCACTGCATCCCTCAGCTCATGTGACGTTTGTGTAAAGTGTTGGGGTGAGTGAGTAGGCAAAGGTAGTGCCATGCTACTACACAGTGTAATAGAAGATGAATATCACCAGATGGTCCACACTCGTGTCCAACGTCTTCTGGCATCCCACCCCAACGATGGTGGAATGCAGATACGGAACTCGGTGATGGACAAAAGATCAGATGCAGACTCACAATGACGGCTTGTGTCTGTAGTTCTGGCTCTGACATTGACCAACCAGGACTGGGCGGGTAGATGATCTCGTCTATAGCGTATTGGTGGTGGTCATGAGCACCGGGACCTTCCATTGCGGATGACGAGTGTGATGCAGCAGTCTGTCTGCAGCATACCTAGAACTGACGGGATATTAGGCGAGCTGGGGAGGCACGTCAGGCATGCAGTGGTATGCAGTAGTAAGGCGGGGCAAAGAGTGAGAGGAAAAGGTGCCGGTGGACGGATGAGGTGAGAGAGGACCCGACGAGAGGTGATGGAGAGTTTGTGTAGATTAATCCGGCGCATGGCTCGGTTCGCGTTTCCAAGGGTCCTTTGTCTTTTTTCCTGATGGGAAGCATCTTTCTCCGATCGAGGAAGCCCCCATGTCCCGGATTGCTAGATGGGACAGCACGATAGGTCCAGTAGCCGTGGGCGAGACATGCGGGAGGGGAGGTGCAAGGAGCTTCCCGAGTTCACCTCACGTCATTTCCTTCTCCTGATAATCCTTTTTTCCCAACCTCGCAACTTCCCAATGGCAGGCAATGCGAGTCTGGGTCTCGGGGGGTAAGGAAGGCAGCCGGTAGATGCGGGGAAGCTGCGTTTATGTCATGAAACCATCCGCCCTCCATTCAACTACCTTAGACCACTACCTATAAGATGGAGGAACTACCTACTGTACGGACATGGTCCGCAGACTTTCCCAGCTTCAGGCTGACAGCTTCATTAGCTTGGAGGGTGGGGAAGGAGGGGTTGGTGACCTCTGCCCACGGGCAGTTTTCCGCCTCCGAATACCTACACTATCTGAGCGTGCTGGGTAAGGAACCTAACCCAGGTTGGATCGCCGTCATGTGGTGGTCAAAGTGCAATGCCCATTATCGGAGCAAGAAAAGGATTGAGTGATGAACCAGGATGACTGTGGCGGCTAGCAATGGTTATGCACGTAAGAACCTAGATCATCTCACGAGGGGTTCCATGGTAAGGATGTCCGAGGAAATACATCAGACGGTTTGATACTTGGCCTCTGTAAGCATGAAGATGGAATTGCTCGACTGAAATGCTCATTGAATGCCCAGCAATGGAGGGAAATTGCTGTTGAGACGAGCAAGAAGTTGAGAGGCATATCCCTTGAGAAACAGCAAGAAGCTCCGAGACGTTCAGGAAATGCGTCACGAAAGCTGAAGAGAAATATCGAGTGATTGGGGGGCTTAAAGGCACCAGAAATGGACAGGGAGGTCCAAAGTCTGAGAGAAGAAAGGGGTCTGCGTGCCAGCCTTGCCAATCTTTTTCTTCTAGAGTACTCTGCCTACATTTCAATTTCAAAAAGTTTCACTCTCTAGTTATTTTCAACAGCTCTCAGTTCTCCTACCTACTCTGATATTCTTCTACTTTGCCTCATTGTTACCCTCAAGCAAGCTTTTTCATCATAGGAGCTGGACTGTTTTTCTTCCTTGAGAAACCTTGTGCCGGGCTAGCAGAAGCTGCAGCAATGTCTCGTGCCTCCAGTTCCACTACCGTGCTGCAAGTTGTGGGACCTAAGGGCGAGTGACATATTTATATGGGACGTTCCTGACGAACCCAAGACAAGGTTGAAGGAACGAGTATCGAGCCTCGGCAAGAATGGCCTGAAATATCTGAGTCGCGTATGGCCGTTGAGCCTTCATTTCTACCTCTGGAATTCTCATATAGTAGGGGAATGGATTGAGGAACACGAACACTATACGTTTGGTTCGAGGCCCTCAACGAAGCTGAGCATCAAAGGGATATTCGTACATTGAAGTAAATGAATATGGGAATACAGGAAAGAAGACCTTTGTGAAGAGGAAAATTTCACGCCAGCGACAAGTGAGAGGTATGACCAGACCGGGGCACAGTCCGAAAAGGTGCACAAGCTCTGACCTTCCTTGGCAGCCGTTCGAGTCCATTGCTTTTCAGCGCGCGAACCTTCAAGGTGGGTTGCTCCCAAACGCGCCGGGACTAAAGGTACCTTAGCATGCAAAGACCCGCTGGAACGGCGCAATTCAAGTGCCCAAGTACCTCAGAAGCTTGCGCATCAGGTATCTTCACAGACGTCAGATGCTCCTTACCTCAGGTACGTAGATACTTTGAGTAGGTATCTTAGGTACCTCGTCGAAGCTCCTGCTTTCGCTTCCTTCTTTTCTTTACGTCCATCCTTCCATCTGCCAAAAAGAATACACGCATGCCTACCTTGGACTATTTTGCTTCGAATAGCTTATCTGGAACAAAAAGGTTCTTTCTTCCTTTAGCCCTCATCCATCTACAGCTAGAATGGCAGTTACATTATAACATCCCAGCTGTATTTGCTCAGTTGCAATTTCCGTAGCTGCAACGGCCTTGCTTGTGCAGCTTCCCAACGACCCACGCCGCCCTTTCTGTCCTATCCAAGGCCGCGAACCTCTACCTGGGTCCCCAGTCTCGCATCATCGACCTCGCTACGGAGTACGATACCAATAGCTCTGCTCTCTTTCCACTCAGGTAGAGGTAGAGATACCTGAAGCGTTGAACCAAAGCTGCTGCTAGCCCGTCTTTGTTTTTTACCGGTACGTCCCCATCAGGATGTGCGACTCTAGCTTTGCTGCACAATGACCCGAAGCTCTTGGTCTTCGTACAGGACGGAAAATGACAGGCATCGCGACTAACAACGATTTCCCGCTAATGACATGATTACGAGCCACAGACCAACCGCTTGGCTGTCTAGACCCTCTACGTCCCATTTTGCGCATGCCTCTTCGCGACAGGCGTTGACTTTGATTCACTCTCCTCACTCTGATAAACCAGTGCCGGTGACGTCCCTTTCCGGGTTTGCTCTCCTTCCTCCCGTTTTCCCACCTTTCGTCTACCTCTTCTCTCCCGCAACGTCGTCTCCCAGGTAGGTCCGGACACATGGCGGAATACGAAAGAGAACCACATCATATTGTCAGGCTCCTCCGCGGATACTTACTTACTTCTCGCATAGCCAAGGTACCCTGGCCGACATCTGCAGCGAACCCACTTCAGAGCTGCCCTCCACCTCCACGCCTCCCTCTCTCTCCGCACCAGCTCGCACCTGGACTGAACCTGGACCGGGCCTCGACTTGAACGTGGACGCACGGCTCCTCATCCCCGCCACGCCCATCCGCTGCCGTCACTTCGCAAACAACTTTTGTCGTGCCACTCAACACTTCCAACCTCCTACGAGAACACCTGTAATATACTGTTCATGGCCACTCGCTGAAAAAAACAGATCCTCTGTCGTTGTATCGTTGATCCTGCTCTTTAGTTCTGTGTCTCTCAACGCCATACACACACAATGGCGCCGCTTCGTGGAGGAGAACAGGTCTATGCGACGGTTCGTATTCCCAACCGCCATCGCAAAGCTCAGAGAGCACAGAAAAAAAAAAGTAAACAAAGAGCTGACAGCCACTTTCGTATAGCTTCTGTTGAACGACACATACCTTCCAGGTTAGTTTCTGGACCTCGATCTACTTTTCAAAGCTTTGCTGACCATTTCGTAACCAGGCGCATTGGTTCTTGCTCATTCTCTCCGCGATGCCGGCACTTCGAAACAGCTGGTCGTGCTCGTCACGCTCGATACCGTATCTGCCGAGGTTATCACAGAACTCAAGGTGAGCTCGCGACAACTTTGGGGCCAATTGATCTCTCCATACAACGTACTGATGCCTCCCCGTTGCAGGCTGTCTACGATCATGTCATACCCGTGCCGCGCATTCGCAATGCTCGACCAGCGAACTTGTACCTCATGAACCGGCCTGATCTCCATTCGGCCTTCACCAAAGTCAACCTCTGGCGCCAGACTCAATTTTCCAAAATTGTCTACATCGATGCCGATGTCGTCGCCTACCGAGCTCCTGACGAACTGTTCGACATTGCCGCGCCCTTCTCTGCCGCACCCGATATCGGATGGCCGGATCTTTTCAACACTGGTGTAATGGTTTTGAGCCCCAACATGGGAGACTACTATGCTCTCATGGCGATGGCGGAGAGGGGCATTTCTTTCGATGGTGCCGACCAAGGTCTCCTCAATATGCACTTCAAGAATACGTACAACCGCATCAGCTTCACCTACAATGTCACACCCTCGGCGCATTACCAGTACGTGCCTGCGTACCGACACTTCCAGTCCAGCATCAACATGGTGCATTTTATTGGCCCCGATAAGCCGTGGTTCCAAGGTCGACAAGCGAGCAAAGGAGATTCGCCATTCGAAGACATGATTGGAAGGTGGTGGGCCGTTTACGACCGGCATTACAGAGTTGCCGTGTGTCTCCCAACGTGGTTTTCTTTCTTGCAGAACAAGAGCTTACGTATCCACAGGAAACAGCACCTGCTCCGCCACAAGAGCAGCAGCCACAGGTTCAGGAGGAGCATCCTCCTGTTCAGCAGCAGCAGACACATCAAGAACAGCAGGTTCCTGAGATTGTACAGTATTTTACTAAAGGAGAATTCCAGCCGCAAGCTACGCAAGCAGCATCAACGGGTGAGCATTTTCACGCGGCGGAAACGCCCCGTAGCCACGGTGGCACACACTACCAGACGGCGCCCCCTTCCTCGGGTCATCCGGCTCATGGCCCTTCCCACCATGATGCTCACGATGCTGGCTCTTCCCAGCCATGTGTTCATCACGAACAGCCCCATCATGGTCAAGGATCCCAGCCTGAGATCGCGTATCAGGCTGGCCATTCGTTACCCCCTTCGAGCGATTCATTTGGTGCTTTTGCTGGAACGCAAGCTGAGGCTCGATCAGAGCAGATTTCAGCACATGAGGGGCGGGGTGAATCAGTACCAGTGGAGCAACCAAGAGAGCCAACTCCTCCGCCAGCATGGGACGCTCAGAGGTTCGTCAATGATATGGCTTACTAGCTCTTTCTTCTGATACTAACTTGATACCAGACAACCCCCACCGGCAGATTCAAGACCAGAGGCACTCAACTTCCCTTCACAGACGTATGAGATGTCTCAGGACCCCGCTCCATTTGTGCCCCCCCAACGATACCCGAGTCCCCCAAGAAACATGTGGTATGAGGTTCCGAAGGACAAGCCAACGCAGAAGCCTCGTCACCTCTTCCCGTGGGAGATCAACCAACCCAAGCCGACCAGAGTCTTCACTGCGGATTTGGCCGAGCCGGAAGCCGAAGAATCTTCGAGCACGCCGACTGGTGAGCACGCGGCGTCTTTCACGGCGTCTTCCACATCCCAGGCTCCCGCTGAGCCGTCTCTTTTAGGATCATCGACGACTGGTCAAAAGAGCGAGCCCAGCACCCCAGCCACTCCAACTATCAAAGTCAGCCCGTCGGACCCTTGGACCGCTTTTACACGTACGAATGCTTGGGATGAAGTACCCGAAATCGAGCGTTACGTCGAGGGTCTCCAGAAGCATCGTCGTGGGAAGAGCCAGGGCTCGGTGGGAATCTCTGATGGAAAGACAGCAAAGGAGCATGGGCTCAAGCTCACAGACTTCCCTAGCGTAGTCGACAGACCTAGTCTTCCAGTCACTCCTGCACCTATCCGTCGGCCAAAGTTCTGGGGCGGTGGCCCCAAACCTGGCGACGGAGAGGATGATGAGGAGCTGCCGGTCGCCCAGGGCGTGCCGCCGCAGACTGACTGGGTATGTGTGCATGGAATTCGGTGGACTCCCGCAGACTGTCTTTGCGAATATACTAACCTGCCCTTGCGCCCCAAGGACCCTTCTGCACAGCTTCAGGAATTGGCTAAGCAGCAGTCAGAGGCTTTGTTGAAGAAGCTCGGTGGTGGTGAAGGTGGACCCGAGGGTGTGAGTCGAGAGATCCCGAAACGTTCCTTGCCGTTCGGCTCGGAGAGAGTGTTTCCACCTACTTATGTTGCGCAGTCGTCTAAAGGAGTAGTACTCAGTCCGCAGCCGGTGAAAGGCAGCGCGACTACGAGTGTTTTGCGCAATCTGGGTGGTGAGCAGGCACAGATCCAAGAGCCGGCGTATCAAGGTCCGGGTACCGCCTGGGAGAGAGGAGAGGGTGCTCCCTTGTGGGAGACGCCTGCACTTCCTACAGAGGAACAGCGCGATGTGCTTGACACATAATGGGTAATGAAGCATGGGACTCCTGTCTAATAATTACATCATACAGCAGCAGTATTTTAGGCTTACGAAGGATGGATCTGGTGGCATATGGCATGGAAAGGGGGAGCTTCATTGTATTATATTGGTGGCGATGTTTCCGAGGTGCCGTCCATTTCATTTGCGGGGCGTGAAGGTCATAATGTCGGGACGAAGAATGGCGAGTCGGATTCGATGAATTGGTATATATACATATCTTGTCAATAACCCTGCTTGCGTAGGCAATATGTTTTATCATCTCGCCAGTTCAAGGATTGCGTCTAGACGTGTTTCTTCCCCTATGTCAAACATTTCGGTTTTCGAGGGAAAAGCTTCGGGAAAAGCTTCGGGAAAAGCTTCGGGAAAAGCTATCAAATTCCAAACATCAATCATGCAGTTGTCTCATGTCGATTCATAGTCATCAGGTGTACGAACTACGTTGGACAAATGATCAGTTTATCATCAAGTTGTTTGAAGCCAGCACACAGGTGACATACTCAGTCATGATGCCTAATACGATGGACAGCAAACGATTACTCGAAGAGCGCTTATCTCGCGTACTTAATATTCGCTAGTAATCCTACAGAAAATTGGTATGATTTTTACACCTCAACCAAAAGAATACCGCCCCAAACGCCACGTAATGCCTGCTCCTTGGCCGTATTTATTCGTCGTCGTCAACGGCTTCCTCGACCGTGACAGCCTTGGCCTTGCCCTTGCTACTACTACCGCCTTCCCCCTCGGCACTTCCCTCGGCCACCGCGGGGGCCGTGGCGGACGTCTTCTCTGGCGAGCTTCTAGGCGCGTCCTCATCGTATCTCGGGGGCTCATCGATAGACGTCTCCGATGGGGCGTTGTTGCCCAATCCCGCCATACCACGTCCGTTGCCGAACAGCTGGTTCGCTCCGCCCCAATTAGGTAGCACCGGGTTCGGGGCAAGGACCGGCGGCGGGTCGGTCTGATTCGTGGAGACATCATGACCAGAGCCAACGGGCTCCTGTCTTTGCTCGTGGGTGGTAGAGCGCGTTGAGAAATCATTCGCAGCAGCGTGAGTTGAGTCGGCATCCTGGGTCGCGCCAACGATTGGAGCTTGCGGGACAGGCGCCTCTGAAGGCTGGGCTGTCTCGCCCGACGCCGACAAGGGCCTCTCGGGGAAGGGCTGAGACCCGGGGGCGCCTTCTATCCGCTGAAGAGGAAGAAGTGACCATCCAGGTGGGATCACTACGCCTTCTGGGAGCTCAGAACTGCCGGCCGGAATTGCGTTGGAGTGGTTTGCGGCTCCATGCCGTGTCACCACTGGGCCGTTCACACGCAGGGTATGATGGATGGGCACTTGCGATAACGACATTGCCGGAAGTGGCATCTGCTGTGGCTGGCCCAGGTTGAACACCGGCGGGGTCGGTCCAGGATTCTGGGGTACGTTTTGGGCCTGTTCTGTAAGCTGCTGCAGCTGGCGAATACGGCTCAGCTCTGCTGTAAGAAGATGTAGTGTCTGCAGTTCCTGGTGCATGCTCTGAAGAGTTGACCATTCACGCTGTATCATCTGCTCGAGCTGTTGAATCTGCTGCCGGATAGCTGGCATGTTGTTCCCACCTGGCGTTTGTGCAGCGGGCGTAAAAGGGCCAGCAGGACCCCCCTGAGCGAAGGGTGTAGGGATGGCCTCCTGGGGAACGCCCATTTGCTGTGCCAACTGCTGCATGTTCTCGCCCTGGGCGAAACCGAGGCGGAGAGGGCCAAGCTGGAAGACTCGCGCTGCGCCGTTTCGGGGCGGTTGCTGAGCTGGTTGGCCGCCGGGAGCGGCGCCTGGTGCATGGTTCGCAGGCGGTTGCTGACCAGGTGGGACGGCAGGCGCAGCTCCGAGACCGCCGAGACCAATTCTAGCGAACATCGCGTCCCGATTCTGCGGTGCGGCGCCGTTATTGTTGTTGTTCGTAATGACAACAGGGCTTCGGCAGGTAGGACAGACTTGTTGACGCTCAAGCCAACTCTTGAGGCATCCAAAGTGTAGAATATGTCCACACGGAAGCTTCTTGGGTCGCACACGTTCGACGGCCCCGTTGCTTGGGTCCCAGGGACGCATCTCCTCTCGGCAGATGATACACGTATCCTCCCGTCCCAAATCTTCCTCGGTAGCGTCAGGATACTTGTTCATGTCTTCGACAGCCTTGCGGTAGCGCCAGAGCGCTGAACCCCTCTTGATGACAGATCTGGCTGTCATGAAAAGGTCACGCATGATGTGGATCGGCAAGCCGTAGAATGTGAGCAAGATACCGAAGAACACTAGGTAGATGGCCAGTTTCACACAATCTGGATACGGTCAGAGCATGGCCACGGCCGCAGAGATTCGGTGTAACTTACCAGCGAAAAGGTCCAGGATCAGGATCCACTGACCCTTCGCCTCCCATCCAGGAACCTCAATGTCCATTTCATCAATGTCCTCCTCGCGAGGCAGCTCGGGCTGATCCTCACCCGCACCGTCTTGTTCGCGCTGTCGGATGAGCTCCTCGCGCTCCTCGCGAACTTGTCTTCGTCGCTCCTCCAGGCGCAATCTCGTTTGCGTCTTGACAATGTTCTGCTCCATCACTGACACCAAATACCGAATTCCGGTTCGTGCTGAGCATGTTGCCAGAACAGCGAATTCGAAGAGGAACATGACCATCATGTTAGGACGTGCTTGTTGGATGACTGTAGAGACAGTGTATCGAAGGAGCCAAGTGTCGTATACCAAGCTTAAGAGAAGTGACAAGCTGAGCCTAATGTGGAAGAGACCCGGGTTCGCAGGAGGCTGTTGCTCGAGAACCTCAACGCGGCCATCTCCAATCCAGCCCCAGACCTTGCCTGTCACCAGTGCGGTGAACATGACGAGGAACCACGCGCCAATCTCCTCCCGGAATATCGTCATCGCGAGGCATGTTTCGGTAATAGCGAACCAGGCTTTTTCGGAAAGTTGCTCGACTTCAACTTGTCGCAGCGGGCCATACAAGAGTCGTTGCAGGCCGTATATCAGGGTACCGTAGATGAGGTAAATGAAGTTGACCAGGACCTGAGGGCACTAATTAGCTTCGGTTGCGGCGGGATCACGAGGAAGGCCAGATAACGCACCAATAAGCAGAAGTTGCTCTGCGCGAGGTAGACCATGGCCGAGTAAAAGTTGGCTCGTTGGTGGAAGGCTGATACGACGACCGAGGCCGCCAGGGCCGTGGAAACCTATGTCTCTGGGTCAGCAAGTTACAGCTCCGAGATGGCCAGGCGTGTCTGGCGGAGACGGAGCTATGCCAACGGAGCTTGTTCGATAGCTCCAACAGCATCACTTACCCCTGCGTACCACGCGAGCCTCATCTTGACTTTTGATGGGCTGTTAGCACGGGAATTGGTGATGTGGAGTGAGGGAAGCCCTCAGGTGCCCATGTTGTTGATGCAGGCCAAAGAAAGTCCGGATGCGCGGTGTTGGCGTGGTAGTACGTCTCTTTCGGAGGCCGTAGTTGATGCCACGTTAATGACAAGCATCCACTTGCTGCGGTGGATTACCTGAGCAGAGCAGTGACGCCACAGTATCCAACTACCTCAACGCAGTAGCGCGGGAAGGTTGGAGGTGGAGCACGTGATGGTTCGTTACACAAGGCACTCGAATCGGGGTTACATTAAGCCGACTCCGGGCACGGTTCGAACGACAGGCCGGCCCCGCCGTTCCTTATCTGGCTCACTGAGCCCCCGATAAGGATGACAGTGGTCGTCTTCCGCGATGAGTTGGACGACGCTCTTCTCATGTCCGCTTGAGAACGGATAGTTCTTGCCAAAGGAGACGCCGGAGTCGTTTCCCATCTCCATGCTGAGGAATTTGAAGTGGTTTTCTGGAAAGTTATCTGTCTGCCTTGGTAAATGCGACAATGACAACTTGGTCGTAAACCTCACTTTTCTGCCTCCCTCGTGCTTCATTCATGGTCACAATGACAGCTGCATTGATGCCCATTGCTACTCCGGCGCTTCTTACGTCGCTAAGGAATCAGCCACATGTTCCCAAGCATGCTTGGTATTTCATTGCTGCTACGACTCTGACCATACTGAATCGGCCAGATGAGATACCGCAAGTCTACAATCATGTCATGAAACACGGCCTCGGTCCTGATGATGTGAAGCCGGGCCCGGAGGAACAGCTCACAATTTTGAGGAAGCTACGTGAAGCACTCGTCAAGGCTTCTGCAGTTGGGGGCCTGCCCAAGGTACCGATTTCATACTGTATCTCTCTATTGAAAACAGTCACTGACATGAAGTAGACCATCAATTCTCTCATGGAGTTGAAGAAAGTGACACCGGAGCACCTACTGGATGAGCCGCAAGGTGCGAATGATCCGCTTTCTTCATCGCCAACTGCACGGCATGTGGACATACATCACACGCCCTCTTCCAAGATCTTGCAGCGCGGCCAGGGCTTCTGGGATAACATCTACGGCAAGATATCGAGACGGGTAATGAGTCAGATGGACCGCTCGGGCACGGAAGACCTCGGTTTGACCGCCCGGCTGATGTATGGGTACATACTCAGCAATACCAACGTTTTGTCTCCAGTAGAGACATCCTACGTTCTCATTGCCGGGCTGATACCGCAGGATGTGAATCCTCAGCTAAAGGGTCATCTCAAAGGCGCTCTCAACGGCGGCGCATCTGCCGAGGAGGTGAGGGCTGTGAGAGGCATCGTCATGGACATATGCAAAGCTTCAGGCATGAGCCAACTCGGTGATGGTGTACCTGGTGGATGGGGCTGGCGAAGCGAGGTTGCAACTGTATGATGGCTATGTATGCTACAAGGCGAGATAGACGGGGCGACGGTATGGCAGTGAAGACTATCTCGATATAGAGACTTTAGAGTGGCTAAGTCACATCAAGTGACAGCGTGTGACAGTAAAAAAGCCCTCACGAGGCTTCCCAGCACCGAGGAAAGCCTCGTGGTAGGCAGAATGATATGCTTCCTGCAACACATCACACATCGCGATACTGGGGATGAGGCTCGGCGGGCAATCAAGAGGTTCCGCCGCGGTCACAATTCCGCAATAGACGAGGCCGGAAGCGATACACTTAGCGACGAGAGCACGGCGAAGATTGACTGGCCCACAAACGCTGGCACCCAAGTGTTCGAGTTGAGTTATGATATTTGTGTTCCCGTGATATGATAGACCGTAGTACGAACGGAGCCAGCTGCCGCGCTGCAGGGCATGGGGGTCAGTCGTGGACGGTGGCCCTGCCCTGCCTGCATTGCATACATACATCACCCATACACACTCACATACGGCCGTAGGCAAGCTTCTTGGATACGGACGGGGGGGTTCTCATGGATACCTATTGAAACCCGTTGTATAGAGCCTTGTCCCTCTCCAAGCGAACCAGCTGTCAGCATGGGGAAGAGATACCTGGCTGCTACGGGCTCCCTATGTCGTGCAACCCTCCCCCATCCCCAAAGATTGGCGCTGGGTTTCCGGGCCACACAATGGGTTCGCGCCGTGGAGATCAGTACATCGCGTACAGCAGCATACTCTGTAGGGAAGGTCGTAGCTTGACCGGGATGGTGGGCTGCCAAGCTAACTCTACCCATGAACACCAACCACACGCATAGTGTATACACACCCATGAAAGGAGTTGAGGGCATCACCAGCAGCTCCGACGCCGAAGTCCGAGGAGTGCGATTGATACACACACCAAGATTCGCGCCCCAAGCCGGATACGGCCACTGGATGCAACAGCACCATCATCCCAGGCATTTTCCCTCTTGAGAATGGCACCCCTAGAGCCCCTGCATTTCTGTCTGTCCGTGGCTTCTGCTTGGCTACCACTCGGGTGGAGAGTTGCGAGAAAGGCAGGGCTACTCAGGCAAGCCAAAGGCGACGGGGGGGACCTGGTTCTCTTGAGTGTGCATTTGCGGCTTGCCAGGCACCATGGCACTGGCACCCCCCCGCGGTTAAGGGAAGAAGAAACAATGACAGAATTGGCGTGTCGATCTTTTCAGTCTTTTCCCTGCCCAGGGAGCACCCCTCTGCGCGAGGTTCAAGGATCGACATTGTATCCGTACGAATACCGACTTAGCGACCTCTCTTTCTCCAGGCATTTCCCGTTTCCCTGCTGTCACGCCTCTGTCTGTTATTTCAACCACACCTTTGGGAGTCTCGACGACAGAGGGGGCAGCGATTCGCTCGGGAAAGGATGTGCAAGAGTGGTCGGCGACCATCTTCCACCTCATCTTGCAGCGACTAATCTCGGATGGCTTTTCGTCCGGGAACATGAACATCATCTCCATGCCTGCTCCCCTGTCACCCCATGCCCTTGTCTGTCTTGGACTCCGACTCTGATTCCGATCTTTAGCTACCAAGTCTCTCAACGACATCAAGTCATCTGTAGCGCCGGATTTAATACGATTTTGATCATTCAAGGGAGCCGCGAAATGATGCTCATCGCCGGTGAAATGTGACAATGTCAAAATACTTGGCCGCCCCGGTTCGCCGCCGGCTGCTCGCTGGTAATCTACCCGCCACCTACTCATCCATGATGCTGTTCTTCGGCAGTGGAGCGCGAAGGATTGAGACTATCGATTTGGTCTGGTCACGACTGTCCAGGACTCCAGGTTTCCTCATCCATCTACCGGCCATGTCAACCCGTCACACTTCCAACCCAAGTTCCCACCTCACACGTGCCTTTCCGCTTCCGCCTCCGACCCCGACTCCTGCATAATCGCCCGTACCAGCCTCGGCCTGCCTCGCCTCGCCGTCGGTGTAGTCTTTGCAGAACATCCCACGCCGCGCCTCTCCCATCCCCGCAGCAGCGAGGGTATCGCGAGCGAAGGAGGGTCCGGGGGGATGGACAGACTCGTCTAGATTCACAACTGATTCAACGACCACGCCGGGCTTTCCTCTCAGAGCTAACAAGCTAGACCCGAATACTCTACGCGAAGCCCGCCATCGTGTGCTTCAAGCTTCTTCCCGCGCTCGCCTACAAAGGCGACCCCTGCGCAATCATCAACACGTGGTTTTGGACGAGCCTAGGGCCTTTGAGGCAACTTTGATCCGTCTCGAGTGGCATTTCGTCGTCTAGCCTCGCGGCCACGGCAGCAGACCCCCTTCGGAGGGGGAAAAAAAGCCTTATCCCGCCCGCAAGTTGCAACCCTTCGAAATCGTCGGGAGGCGGGCGTGGCGCCGGTCAGAACCCGCTGCTTCGGGTCCTACAACACACTTGGGGTTGTGAGACCCGTTTGCGATTTTTGCGTTGTTTGGTTTTCCAACGCCCGTTCATTGCCTCTTAACACTGCGGCTTCTTTGTTTTTGATTTCTGCACAGAGGGGCGGGCAAAATAAACCCAGCCTCAACTCCCAAGGTTCCAACTCAATCTCTCTTGGCGTTTTTTTGCCGCAAGTGTCTAGAATCTAGATGCCGTATAGCCACGATGCGTTCCTTTTCTTCATCTAAACTCTACTGGCCCCTCTAGCCCACAGACTAGCCTAGCACAGGCACAGATGGCAAAGGGAAAGCAAGGGGACGGGCGAGGCAGAAGAAGACTTCGACGTTTTGCTCATTGTCTCTGTGCTGACCCGACCTCTCGGGCGTGTGTGCGTCCAAGGACTAGTCAAAGCCCGCGTTTCCCCTCGGGTCTAGACCTATTTCCCTCCACCCCTTTCAACGGTATCATCGTACCTAAGCCCATTGTTTGGGGGATTAGTGAGAGGGAGAGGAGAGGCGACTCGCGTTTGGGGAACTACCCTTACGCTGGCTTAGTGGCCTTTTTCTGTCCCTTAGCAGAAGCCGGCGTGACGCCTCTTTTTGCTGGGATGCATGTGTTAGTCCCGAGAGTCTGGGTGCTTCGGACCCAAGACTGCGGTAATGGCAGATGGATACCATCACGGGTAGCTTTGCCTTATTTCGCCTTCGCTCAAACGCTGGGGGCGGACAAAATCTCCCGGCACTGTTGCTGTTTGTGGTCACTTTTCATCTCGCACGTACGATCTAGTCCCCGAAGTTACACGCGGCGAGCAAGGACGGCAGTCTCATCTGAAGCCAAGGGTCCACCCGTGCTCTCGGTCGACGGTCGAGTCATCCTGGATTCTCTAGAAGTGCCGAGAGATGCTTGATGTTTTCTTCGGTTCTTTCCCCCGTTGCTATGCATCGCAGAGAAGAGGGGGTGGTGCGATATGGGACGACGCCACGAGGAACCACCTCACAAAGAAGCAAAGTCCGACAACGCCGGTATCTCAAAGGCGTTTGTTGGACACTAGTAAAAACTTCTCGTTTGTTACCCTGTCACAAGCCATTGTGCTTCGTCCCTACTGCAAGTAGAGGTCCCCGATGTTACCACTCAGGCGCCCACTTGCCAGTCTATCTCATCACACTTCACCAAAACCGCTATCATATTCTGCAACGCTTAGTACGGCGCCAAAAACAAACCAGCCAAGTGGCCGGCCACTCTTTCTATGGTTCAAGGACCGTGGAAAAAAGTTGGGGCGGTATACCTACCTAGAGCGCTCGAGCGGAGTGAGACACCTGCAAGGCCGGGGCGTTTGCAAAATTGACGGCAGAGACCACGCGCCACGTCGTGTAGAGAAACCTGGCCGGTCAAAGACCTCAACTTCCAGTTCCTCGTGGCAAGGCCTTGGTGGTCTAGAATACTGGTGCGGGTTTATCACAAGGTGGAAAGGCCAGGCCAGGCTTTGTTTTTGGCATGAAAACAGTGTTGTATCAAACGACTGTTCCGCCACCCCTCTCGCACTCCGAGATAAGCTGTCCTTCGTGCGACGATGTTGTCAAGCGTGAAGATTCTTCTTGAAACTCAAGCCCAGTGGGCTGGCAAAAAAAGAAATAGCACATCTTCAAGCCGGTCTTATATCTCGATAGTATCATACTATCTTATGCCAGGCTTCGGACTCTTCTTTATGGCTGAGACGGAAGGAATAGCAGTAGCCATGCAAGTCCGCAACTCCGGGCTGGACCAATTGTGGCACCCGGAGAGAAAAGAAGATGGTTGTCTCTAAAGACTTAGGCTCATCGTCCATCTTTCCTCCCCGGCCCGTTGGAGGGGAACCAAGGCACGGCAGGATCTGCTGGTGGTGTGTGTGTGTGTGTGTGTGTGTGTGTGTGTGTGTGTGAGTGTGTGAGTGTGAGTGTGTGCCTTTTTGGTATCGTCGATGGTGGTTTACTTTGTTAGTGATTTCTCGCCTGGTTAAGCTAGGGTGATTGGGCTGCGTTGGTTCCTATCAGCAAGGGTTTTCCTCTCGCGGGAAGCGCCTCTCGAACCGGGCTGTTGGGAAAATTCAGTCGTTGAGTGTGAGACTCAACGTACGGCAGCGACATCACCATGAAGAGGCCTTTTTTCGTGTGTTCCTGCTTCTGTGATAAGGGTAATACGGCAGATATGGATTACAGTTCGCTATTGTGTAACAGTAGACTCTCCATGCAGACAAAAACAAACACAACCATTAACCCAAGATATCACCATGGTCACCGAGAGGTCCCGGCTACCTACCCGCGGCGCCTCCATCTCACTCTTGCAGGCGCTACGGAGATATTTTTTCCTTCCTCAACTGCGAAAACCGGAGAGAGGGTAGAAACTCCCCGAAATAGGGGTCCGGGCGGGTTGATCCATCACCAACACCCGCCCGCTGCCGGCAGACAGTAGACACAGGTATCACGGCGTCTGGGCTGGGCTGGGCTGGGCTGGGACTGGGCTTGCTTCCCGCCTCACACACGCACACATCTCTTTTTCGTGGCACAGGGACGGCGTCTGGACGGCCTGGTATAGGAGGGGAGAGTGAGTGTGTATGTGATGCGGTGGCCCAGGGCCACCCCCTCCCATCATCCCATCATCCCATCGGAAGACTAACGCATACACGTACATACATGACTACCGATGCCCACCTGTCTCCGTGAAACTCAAGGGACGAACGATAGTAGGCGCGATATCATGGAGGAGTAGCTAGGGGGAGGGGGGGTGTCCACGCTCAAGAGTTTGGAGCGCCTCTATGTGAGAGAGTAACGGACGAAAATCCAGCTCAACAGTGACAAGAACCACGTAGCCATGGTAGTCAAAGATTGGGCTGCCTCCCAGAAAAAAACTCTTTCCCCTAAAGAAAAAAAAATACTCGCATCACGACTACTTGGTGGTTGTCGAAAGAGCTTCATTTGTTCTGCAGCCCCCGGCTCATCGTGAAGCATGGAACCCCCGGCCCGCGGACAAGACCGAACAGGAAAGATTCTGCCTCCAGCCAGACAAGCCTCTATGTGGTTGCGGTAGTGTTATACGGATACCACTGGAGAATCAAACCTTCTTTCTTGTCTCCGATGTAACGGTGAAAAAATACCTGGGCCCAGCTGCTGCTGGTGCTGCTGGACCCAGAGTGCCTGAGCACGACCTCGCATTCAAGCGGCGGTCTGGGAAACGAGGAAAAGAAAGAATCAGGAGAACAGCCCTGGGGTTCCTGGGATTGGCGCAGGATCTACGCTGCAGGGAGACCCGGAGAGAGAAGGAAGAGCGAATGCGCGAGAGTCCAAGAGTCCAAGAGAGAGGAAACTTGGAAAATAGAGTAAGAATAGCGAATACAGAAAGGTGAGGCTTGTGTCATTGCGTAATTCCGCCTGTCATGGCAGATCGTGACATCGTTTCGTTCCCGCCGAGAGACCTATGTAGTTGCCTACGGATTACCTACGGAGTTACCAGGTATCATTGCCTATCCCTTCTGCATTTTCTCAGTGAGATCATGGCACGCATGGATGATGGAAGCACTGGATCTCGTGGATCACTCTCTGCCATCTGTCTCCCGGCTCCCCCCAAGCCCCCTCCCCTTCCCCCCTCGCAGGCAAGCAGACTGAGAGAAGAGACCGGGGTTTGGCACATCATGTTTGATATGTCGATCATTATTCACCTCCCAGAGAAGTCCCACGGGTGACGGCTCACCTTTGACGTAGCATCGGATCTACAAGACGGGTAGCCATAATTCCTCATCAGTGGATAGGACAGGGGGAAACCTGCCGCAGACCGCAGGCCGCCGACCGTACGTACGGACGTGACGGAGTACGGAGTAGACGATGGGGACGAGGACTGGGGAGGGGATTCAGTATCCGTACTGCGAAAAATTCGGTATAATACTTCCAGGGCCCAGGGGTAAAGGAAAAAGTGACTGATGAGCCCATGGGCCTGTCTTGTCCCCCCCGTCCTCAGCTCTCCACACGTCGATACGCCAAACCCATTTTGGAAAGCCTGCATACTGGTAATAGGACAATCTCCCGTCGGCCAACCTATCATGATGAGCAAAAAAAAGAGCAGACGAAAGTCGGGAGTCGGAAAGGGTTGTTTTTGCAAACGGGGGTAGCGCCGATTGGCAAGAGATGCGATTTTTTTCCCCTTTGGTTTCTTTCCATATCTCCCATTCCTTACCTGATACTGCTGGCTCTCCGAGATAGTGGTCCGAAAGAGGAGCAGCTGACGACTGAATGCAGTTCCCTTTGCGCGATTGTGATACTCTCTCCATTCGTCCCGAGTGATGGGACGATAAAGAATCGTCTTATGTCGAGTGAGTAGGGACCTACTTGTTCGGATGAGTTTGCGGGGGGTGCTTGCGAGCGTGGGCGTTTTAGCCAAACGTATCCCAATTACACGCTTTTTCACGACAAGTGAGACCTGATGGAGGGGCCAATCGCAGGTAGCGCGTAATTGTCTTCAACGACACTCCATCATCTTTTGGCTTCCCCTGTCTGTCAGGGCACAAAAACGTCAGGTAGCCATTTGACGCCCATTCGACGGTCCAGGCCAGGCCGTCTCCCCCCCGTGTTTCTCCCCCAAGAGATTGGGATCATAGAAGCCGTGGGCACCGATCTTGTTTCTTTTCTTTTTCCTCCGCGGAGACTGGAGTATCCGTAGTATCTGCATGCTCGCGCGCCCACTTTCGTCAAGCTATGCATGCCCATGATCTCGTACTCTACGTAGTAAGTACTGTGGAATAATAGAGATGGGCGAGACTTTGCAATGGCCAAGGCACGCTTGGCAGGGAACTGGGGGCATTCCGCGGAAAGTTTGGAACGGGGTTGAAGCCTGTACGACAGTGCCGTAGGTTCGTCCATTTGGTAGTGTAGTCGTAGTAAGGCCGAGGGAAGGAGGAGAAAGGGATCCGCTATCCATGTGAACGAAGCCCAAGCCAAGAAGTTCAGTGAATTTCAGGCCAAACTGGATTCGGTATACGACTGTTAGCGGGAGGGGTCCTTTACTGCATAGATGCCGCACCTGGTACTGGCATATGAAGGGTCAAGGGACTGACTACCTTACCTTGGTTTTCAGAACTCTGGGCGTGCAAGGCATAGGCATGCATGGCCTGTCCGGGTCTCGTTAGCAAGCGGCTCCAAGTGCCATAGCGTCTAGGGGTATATCCAGATCCATTGTAGAGGACAACCTGGCTTGCCTGGATCACCACTGTCCACCGTCGTAGTGTAGTGTTGTACTGTGATGTGAGTCGGTCGAGGTGCAATGTATGTGGTGCAGTAGGCGAGGCTTTCTTTGGGAGAGCATGAAGCAGCGGGGGAATGTGTGCCTTGCGGTCCCCGCTCTTTTCTTGCGTAGTGTGCTGTGTAAGGCATCTGTAGACGGTAGGGGAGACGCTTGTGCTGCGTGTGTTCGGAGTTTATCTCGTTTGGGGTTAAAGATAGAAACCTTGATTTGACGCGTGGTGGGGACGTTTCTTTCATTCTTGCTCGCTGTCTCGACCAAGTCAGTAGTGTACGTACCGAGTCACAATCTCAAAGTCTTGCTCCGTCTCCACTTGTCCACTAAGCAGTACGTACCTCTGTCTCTCACGTGTTCCGCACCGCTTCTTCGTCTTTCACCCCCTCCCCCCCTTTCTCTCTCCCCGCCCCGACAACGATCCACAACTTGCACTCTCACAAGCTCCACTCCTTTCATTTCTGTGTCTTTTTTCCTCTTGCTCTTGTTAGTGACACCGAACAAGTGGACACTGGATTGTTAACTTGTTATGGAAGGGAATATGGGCAGAGATGCCGTGCCTATCTTACCAAAGACTGCTAATTACTCCTCTCCATCTCTCTGCAAGGGCCATGAAACATCAAGGACATGATCGGTCTGAGAACGGCTACGGTCCCGAGCTAGATGTCGACGGCTTGATGTCCTGGCAGTTCTTCATAGATTAGCCAGACACATTCATAACAGGGTCTCCTAGCTCTCCTCTCATATCCATGGCCCTGGGCCCTCTAGCGAAGCTTTGAGGCGAAAGCCTCTGCGTGTGGTCTGGTCATGGCCCCCAAATGGAAGAAACAACGGCCAACTCACAGCAATTTGGTGGTGGCAAGCGCGTCGTCCTTCAAAAGAATGCCTACAGGACTCGGCTTTGCACGCAGGCACTGTTGTCTGTAGACTGTCAACAACCGACTCTCACACCCCAGATTTGAATCGTTGTCCCAGGAGTCTGGTCCATCACGCTACAGGCTATGCCAGCCTGGTGCCCGTCTACTTTGGCAGGCCTGGCAAGCCGTAAGCCTGGGGGCAGATGCCGCCAGTCCGCCGCAAGCCATTGCGGCACGGGCAAAACCGTTGATTTTGCCATACACTAGCACCCCCCCAGACCATCACGCAGTATCGCGCCGTCGTCGCCCTAGCCCAGTAGAGGCCCAGACTAGACTTGGCCGACGTCGCAACCTGCTCAGGCGTGGTGATGGTCTGTGTAACAGTCTTGGGCCCTTGGGGGCAGAAGACAAGGCCCACGGGTCGGTGCTTGGCTCGAGTCTCCAAATCGCTAGCATCCTCCCGCCCCGCCGTGCCCGCTTCCCTTCCCACACTTCCCCGACGCACCAAGACAGCCCGCCCCATGCCGTTCCGGGCCTGGGCTCCCTTGTCATTCTCGTTTACCATTACTGTATTCGTCGCAAGCGTCCTCAGCATCGATTTGGTAAGGCCAAACCCTGCAATATGAGATCTGCGGAATCCAGAGAAACGGGTCCTGCAAATACACGGCTCGATTTGCTGCCCAAAGCCCTGGTGCTCATCTTCCCCCCTCTTGTCTGGCACGTCTGGGTGGGTGCAGCGCGTGTGGGAAAGAAAACATGGGTGAAAATGATCCCCAGGGCAGGCAACTTGGGCCCCTGGCTAGCGTAATTTTGCTGTACAAAGCCTGCATCTCGTCTATTCGACACAGAAAAGCAACCACGGTCGAAAATGCTGCTGCCTTGAGAGACATCAAGGCCGGCTCTGGGCCCTGGCAGCTCGTGACCCCGCCCGCGTTTATGACATCCGCATGACCCGTGTGGATCATGACAATGACAAGAGACTGAAAGTCGACGAGGACTCGAGAATCGAGACATGCCTGCAATCGTCTTTTCTTCAGTCATGAGGTGCCGCGACGGCAGTTCATAGTTCGTATACGGATAGACAGGCATGAGGGATGCGTTCAACCCTGCGGTAGGTATCAGTATGGAGCACGGAGTTACTTTTGTTGATTTTGTCGGGAAACGAGACACCCAACCTTTCTTTGCCTGCCAATACTTCTGCTCGAAGAATGCGAACCCGCCAATCCGAGTCGATATCCCATCGGATGCGAGCCTTTGGCCGGCGGCGGCCAGGTATGCAGTGTTGCCCCGGGCCGTGGACAGTGTTGGAGCTTCTGACTTGGGTGTAACGACTCGACGCGACGACGACAACGACAAACGACTCAATAGAAACGCCTCAGTTCCTAGGAAAGGTCGGGTTTAGCAAGTGAAAGATGGGTATTTGAAACGTTGGCATGGATATCTGAAATGGCAACCAACGACCGAATCTCTGCGGGCCCAAGTCTCAGCCATCCGATGAGGCAGTCGCCAGTCTAGCTAACGTCGTCGACATTCGAGAACCACACAAGCTTCAACGGTTGTCGGTGGCATCGTGGATCGTGGAGTTCCACCCTATGACCCTGGGCGAGCACTGTTGGGCTAGGTACTTCATAGTGTACAGTGACTGATGATTGACTGAGCAGTGAACAGGTTGAGGCTTGAGGATGAGGAATGTAACTCCGTAGGACACGGAATGACGGTGGATGGGTCTCTCATTCCGCGGTATTGAGGAAACGGAACTGCACTGGCGCCTTCTGATTTGCTCATCTCAGTTTATAATGGAGACAAATAGTACGTATCCGAAATGTTTCCCTGTGTGAGGTCTGTGGGATGTCTCTAATAGGTCTATGAGGCATAGTCCCCACCTACTGCGATTTTGTTCGGCGACGCCGATCCCAGGAACCTTAATCATCGATCGTCGCTTCATCAACCAATAAAAACTGTCCGTTGTCAGGTCCAATCAAAAACGCTATCCTCTTCCCGCGTTCCGCCGTCACCGCCGTCACCGCCAGGTGAGTGACGCTGCAATCGAAATCACGACAGGGAATCCACCGTACTGCCGCCCCGCAGAATGCGAGATGTAACCCAGAACCATTGAAGAATGATGGCAACAATGACGATGCTTCTGAGAAGGTCTTGAAGGCCATGGAGCACTTCTTCCGTCTGCGTGGACTCGGTACTCAAGTGTGCGTAAATTCCTACACTCGACCGACGTTAGGGGTCTTGTGTCTTTTGGCATAAGACAACCTACATAACCTTGGGCGGGGGAACGGGTTCGGTCTGATAATCGAAAGGTTGGGGCTCAGGTTGTCCTGAGTCCTGAGTCCTGAGCAGGTATCAAACTGACTGAACCCGCATTCCCGTCATGTTTGGTCTCGACTCCCATGGGCCATGGATGTTCAGTCAATTTCCAACTACTGCGTCCACGGTAGACTAGAGAGACTCTGGTAATTGCGTACGGAGTACTGTGTTGCATGGCAAAGTAAAGCCCGTACGGACGGAGTAAGGTAGCATTGTGGACATCACCAGTCGGATCTCCAATATGACCACCTCAGTCCATGGTGAAGTTGTCCGTACCTGCCGTACGGCCTGCCAGTCAGTGGAGGAAAGTCGAGGGTGAGGCTATCGCACAGCTTGCCGAATTAGGAAATGCTCTGGTCCGTGCGAAGCACCCCTCCCTTTCCAAGGTCTCCACCATGGTACTGACGACCCTTGCGCTGCTCGTCCCTGCACCTGCCTGCCTGTCGTCCCGTCCGTCTCGTCCCAAGCATTCGGATGATGGGTGTCGGTGTCTCGAGCATCTGCATGCTGTGGCCCTACCCTGTGCTTCCGTTTGTGCCTCACCTCCGCATCTTGGCTAGTCGGCCAGTGATTCGAGCAAACAACTGCAACGACATGGAAGATGATGCAGGATCGCCCCGTGTCCACATCTGACGCTCGCGACACTTGTCTCTGTCATAGGTAGACTGCGCAGTGGCAGTACAATCTACCACCCCCCGTGCACCGGCAAGGAAAGCGGTTTCGTGGAGAAGCCAATCGCAACGAGAGCAGGAGCTAATTACGGATACGCCTCCCCTCTTCGCTGAGTGGTTGAGAACTTTCATGTCTAAGTAGATATTCGTATGCGTTCAAATAGGTACCAGGTATGACAATATCTAAGGCGAGGAAAGAAAGACACGCGCCAGATGCCGGGACCTTCCCGCGATGTTCACAAATGGAAGGCAAGGAACTTAGGCACGTTCCGTACCTACCTAGGTAAGGTACCTAGGTACTCCATAGTTCCTTCCATTACCTCAGCAATTGCACAACGGAAGGCAGTGACTGCGGAGGGAGTACGGTACCTTGGGAACGACGCAGACGGCGCCTTCCCCCTGATCTCACCCTCCCTGCAACTGCAACCCGACCGTAACTGCAACTGCGACTGCGACTGCGACTGCGACTGCCTGCTGCACTTGAGAGTTTGCCAGCCCGGCGGTGGCTGGCAGACTCAGCCCTATGGATGCTCCCACCTCGCACCTCCCAAGTCCATCCCGATACCCAGTCTCGCGGCTTGTCAGTCTTCCAGATTCCCTAGTGTCATCAGCCACACATGTACATTCATCAATACTACTGTGTTACATTGTAGCCTGCTCCTGGGGAGGCCACCACGACAGAATCAGAAAAACGAAGCATCCCAGGAGTCGCGCTGGCGCTGGCGTCCACGGCAAGGGACCCGGCGGTTCGGATTCACCAAAGCATCCATAGTTGGGCTTCAACGCCGACATGGGCATGGCACTACGAGGTCATCTCCATGGTCGTGATCCATCATCCACAATCCAAATCCGACTGCCGATGCAACATTCTGGGGTCAGCCAGAAACTTACGACAAAAGATGCGATGCCATGCCGCCCTTGACGCCAATCTCCCATGTGCTCTGCCCCGTCGCGGCTCGCCTTCGTCTACCTTTGCCAGAAGAAGAATAAAACTTCATTTCACAATCCACTGTTCGTTCATGGCCTCGAACCCACCGCCAACATGATCGATTTCCGGCACCATGTACCCTGTCCCAGACAAGCATTGTCCCGGCTCGCCTGAATCGCCATCTGCGCGTACCAAACTTCGACTCGGATGCAGCCCAATCTCTTGGGTCAGTGGACCATCGTCGTCGTCTTGTGTGGGATCGCTCACTTTACGGACTGGTCTAGACTCCAGAGTTTATCGCCGGCCATTGCCAAAGTCGTATTATCGATCCCACCGACAGTCGCTTTGCTCCAAAGTACCATACCACGGCACCTGCCATTGCATTGTACGTCTGGCCAAAGTCACTATGATCGTCTCATCCCTTCGGCCCATTCCACCCTGCAGCATTTCTTGCACCCTCGCCAAGCTTGCCGTCTTGCCTTGCCTTCCACGTTGTCGGTCAGTCATGAGACCACTTATGAACCTGATTTTCAATAGAATACGACTCCCCGCATAGCCATGGTTATGCACCGACCAAGCGGCACAGTCGGATGTGTCCAATGCCATTGCAGACGAGGCCACGATTCCGCACACCTACATGCGCAAATCTCACCCACTGATTTCGACGTCTCTCTCTGGTTGCCGCAATCGTCACTATCCCGACCCATGCTTCACTGCTGCGCATCCCTCGGGAGCCCACGCCTATGCCTCCCATTCGCTCTTTCCTCGCCCCTTGGTCCTGGCTTACCCGGTCAGCACGATCCAAGGGACGGTCCTCGTTGTCTACGCACGTACTCCACTTCATCAACGACCAGTTGAGCAAGAGACCCCTATTTACTACAGATTCAGATTCTACCTTAGACACAACCAATGATATGACCGGCCCGCGGCGGCATGGAAGGCCGCAATCATCCAACATTGAGCCAGTGCAACGGACGCTAAAGTGTCCGGCGAGGGGATACATCGAGTCGGTTGAACCAATGAAAGTACCAAGTTGGTGCCCGGCGCCATCACCCTCTAACGTGCCATCTCCCTGCGTTCGACTGCAAATTTAAGCGTCTACGGAAAGATTGTGCGACAAACTTTTCGCACGATGAATGCATAACAACCCCCTGATTACGAGCAGGAGGAGCGTAAACGGAGACTTTGCGAGTTGCAGAGATCATCGGGACATCTGACGAAGCCTTAATCGATGTTTTTTTTTTCCTTTGGGGCGTGCTGTTGATTCGGTAAGGCTGACAGTCGTCGACTTCTCTAGGCGCAGGCTCGGTTTCCTTGACAGGATGCATGGCGGCGTCGAAAGAACCCGACGCGCGGGTTACAGGAAAGGACTGGGCGGCACAGGAGCGGCTTGCGTGCTGCATGTCTCTTTACCCAACGCCGGCCGGCTGGTTATACCTCAAAATGGCGGGATCGCTCCCGTCCCCTGGCTCCACACGAAGACCCTTGAGCTTCAGCAAGCCACCAAACGAAAGCATGCAATGTGTGTGCTCGTAGAACAAGGGGCTTGGGGGCTTCTCTGCCCCGTGCTATCAACCACCTTGGTCGAGTCTCACTTACGGGCTGCTTCATTCGAAGCAATGGCACGCGGGTCTAAAGACGAGATGACGCTTGCAACCCGCATCAGCACAGGTGCGCCAAGGAGGAGAAGAGCATGGCAGATTCCGTTTGGCTGGTTATTGGAGTATTGCAAGTCCCGGCCGGCATACAAGCCCTTCTGACCAAACGTTTTTCGGAATCAGAGACACCAGGCTAACACCACAAGCTCCGGCGAGAATCTTTGAGTCTCGGCGAGCACCACATCCAAGTCGACACGACATCCCTACTTGCGTTGCTCGGAACGAACCTACGCATCCTCGGTGACCAAGAGAGCCGACCGTCGAAGTCAGAATTCCGTGGTCAAATTTGATCAACCGATAGCGTTGTACGGGTCGCAAGGAGCACACATGACGTTGCCATAAACACGAGATGACGGAAGGAATACGCCGTGCAAAGGATGCCACCTACAGATGTTCGTACATGCATCATCCTCTGTCCCGCGAG
Organism: Colletotrichum scovillei; assembly: GCF_011075155.1. Classification (NCBI taxonomy): domain Eukaryota; kingdom Fungi; phylum Ascomycota; class Sordariomycetes; order Glomerellales; family Glomerellaceae; genus Colletotrichum; species Colletotrichum scovillei. Next base: position 3,372,591 of record NW_023336259.1, read on the forward strand.
CCAGGCAATATTAGATGCCAATTATCGACATGCTTCCACGTTTGATGACTGCAGGGTTTCTGAGGGACAATAAATCCGGGTCGGTAAGGCGCATCCATGTTCCCAGGAAAACGGGATGGAATCAAGCCGGCCAGTGCAAGGTACCACTACGTGCCACGAGCATGAAACATTGGTGGACGCTCAAGTCACTGAACACTGCCCTCACCCGTCCTGGCATCTGGGTGGCAGCCCTTGGCAAGGTTGGGGTTCATCGGGGCTGGTGAACGACGGCAAGGTTGCACCGCCTCCTGGATTTCTTTTTAAAGATTTTGACTATCTACACGGCAAGGATAGCGGGAGCCGTAAAAGCGCCAATCAGAGGCTCCCAACCAGAGTCTCGGGCAGATGAGCCACCGCTACACCTAATCGGGCGACATGTCTCGATGGACGATGTTATCCCACGTTGGCTCTCTACGGTTTTTTTCGCAGTGCGGAGACAATTCGAGTTCCCCATGGCTTCCATGGGTGCCTCGTGTGAGCTGCCCCGGCCGCCGACCCATGATGCGGAATGCTTTGGTCAGTAGCGCATCGAATCTCGCCAAGCGAAACCACCCTATGCGTGTACGTCTGAATGCGACTGGTATTGCGAACTATGCTTTGGTCAATGTTACTCTCCAGGGCATTAGCGACAACTCAAGAAGCAACATCGTCAAGTTTAGCGACCTCTACGGATTACAAGATTGGGAGAGCGTGAGATTGCCCTTGCTCAGCCCGTGCGGCAACGGCCGTAATCCCACGCAGACTAGTGAATTACTTCAATTTCCATCACACTCCTGCGCGCTAGCAAGAAGGCATTGTTTGGTACGCCGGCGGATGATGATGTTCCAATGGTCCGGCTTCACGTCTCGAATTCACCAACCCGATGCGACGCACATAGTTATCCAGGAGCTCGACGTGTCGTACTCTGTGCAGAGGCTTGAGACCGCCGTGGCAAGTCGTCGCGAGGCAACGCCAAAGCAACAAACCGTGAAAGGCTATCTAGGAGCACTGGCTTGCCTGCCACAATAGAGACGAGGCGTTGAATGGCAACAATGTGAATCTTTCCAGAGGTCGGCACTAGTCTTTTGTCTCATCGTGGCCCGGTGCTTGGTGGCATGAGGACTGAGGACGAAGAGAGGCATCTAACCACCAAAACTTTGGTCTCCACCTGCCGCACATACATTTCCCAAGGGGCCGGTTGCACCAAGATCAAGTCTCGGGCTGGGCCATTTCGAACTCTGGCCATCGACTGGATGGAATACGCCTCTAGAGAGCGGTGCCGCGACGTGGTGCCTCTAGCGTGCGATGACTATGACCGAACGGCTCTGGAACCCTTCCAACGTCTGAACCCATGGACCAGCCAACAAACCCGCCAGCCCGGATTGGCATGGCATCACAGACAAGAGACTCAGTCACGCCGCTTGGGTCGTGGAACTCTATTTGGGTCGTCCCGATTCTTCGAAACTCGATGTTTTTGCCGCGTGTCGTGGCCGGTGGCCGGACGGCTGTTCTCAAGGAAGACTTTGAATCACCAGCCCACCTTATTGTCTCTGCCAGTCGAACATGTACGATGCAAGCTGTCCCGCACACTGGAACTTGGAGGCTTGACAAGATTGAGCTGCCCCGATACCGTTTTGGGACACGATGCCGCGAACAAGATGCTGACACGCATCGCCGTCCCAAGGAAGGGCGGGAGGAATAGCAACATTAGTGGCCGTCACGAAGACATGGATCGGTACAGATTCTCTCTCCGGCCCGTACATGATCCCATTACCTTTGAGGAGGCACAGGCGCCGTCGTATGGTTCGAGGTCGCTATATCCAGTCAACAGTGCTACCCACACTCCAGGCACCGCCTGGAACAACGCAATATGGGGTGACTGCAGGACATCCAATGTCATGTCCAACCTCTAAAGGCTTCGACTAACAACTTAGAGGGACGGATAAGGCCGGGCTGTGCACACCAACAAGTCGAAGGCGGGCCCGGCTTGCACACCAAAGTGCTGCCACGGGCTGCAAGCGTGGAGAGAGGCGCGACGCCGTTCATTGGGCCAACTCCCACACTCATGTACAAAATCGCAATGAGAGAGATCCCTGGGCCTGGGATGAACGAGGCTTGTTCAGCACCGCACGAGCACCCGCAGTGTGCAGTGAGTAAAAATAATCCGCCCCTCAACCACGTCGACACCTTACCTAGAGTAAGCAACACAACACCATATGTGTACCGGCGCGACCTACAGACACAGAGCACGAATACAGACAGACTCGTAGAGTGTGGGAGAAAGTACACCGCAGCACCTCCCGCCAGTGCCTCCACAATAACCCGCTCCCCCCTCACTGACGATAAACCCCATTTTGGAGTCAAGTCATGCCATTTTGAGGCCAACATGCGGAGTGCCCAAGCTGTCACTGACGCATCTGACGCACACTGGCGAGTTGTTGTCGCCTCAAGATACAACTTTGGCTATTGCTATCCACATTTGGCTCTGAGATTGGCGAAAGGGGGCTGTGGCTGTTGGACGTGCTTCATGCACACTATTTCCAAGTCAACTTTCTTTTTTTCGAACCCTCACGTTGCTTTACGTCCGTCAGCATATGCAGGACCTTGCATATACCGCTTGCTGTTTCCAGGTCCTTGAATTTACAGCACGGTCGAAAGTTGCGACGCCTTTTTCGATGTGAGAGTTGATGGGAGAGTGGTACAGGAAGAAGAAAGCGCTGCATAGACCCAGAGACGTACGAATACTTTTGTCATTGTGCAGACCGGGCTCGCGACATGAGCTGCATGTGCACTGGCGATCCAATATATCTCCTTGTTCATGGAGGACGGACCAAGGGACGCTGGACGCATGGCCGGCAGCAGAGCGGAAACGGATGATTGAGCCCTACGGAGTAGGCACTTGGTGCAGTGCTTTCCAACCCGGTTGCGGCGACGTCAACACCTCCCACAGCAGACGGGTCAATAGATCCAAATCATACCGACGGTATCCCGCGGCGGCGGAGAGCGACGCCCCAAGCACCACACCTGACTGGCGGAGGAACGGCTCTGCTTTTTCGTACGCTGCCAACAGGCTACCAGACTACGAAGTGAGATACTTACAGCTGCAGACGGAGACTCCCAACTAGGCTCTTGGGCCTGACAAGTTACTATCTGGGAATGCTTCGTACAGCTTCTGCACCTTCGCTGCCTGTCTCATTTGGGGCCCCTGTCAGGCCCCTCGCGTCTACTGGGACAGGACCCGAGAGCACTCGAACGCTCAAGGGGGGTTTAGCCAGATACCAGGGTCTGCACCAGTGGACACAACTTGATTCTGCTCCGCAGGCCGACTGTACATGCGAGAAGTATTGTCTACCGTACTTCTTGATGTCAGGGATGTACCAAGGCCCAAGCTGTTGAGAGTCTGGCGGCCCTGGTCAGCACTGGCCCAAGGGGGTGCTGGCTGCCATTCTGTAGCGCGGCAGTGGGTGTGAGGCCTGGTTGTCGGAGGCCACCAGCTTAGCCAGCAAAGTACTGAGTACCAGAGCTCTCAAGTGCCCATTGCGACTGCGCAGTCTGGCCGTCCGTCACCATCTCGTTCCCAGATACCAGTCTCCATCAACGCATACGGCGTACAGAAGTTGTCGAGGTGTGTTGTGGACAACGACAGATGGTTCCTTTTCGCTCCAAAGCTAATGACTGTCTGTCTCTGTGGCACACCACCGCGGCAGACGGCTCAGAGAGCACAACGGATAGAAATGAGAGACCTTTTCAGAGACAGATCTTGGCATCCCGCATCGGTGGGCAGAGACAACGAAGAAGGACACCCCCCCACCCCCCTTCTCTCTGAGTCTCTTGAAAGTGTCGAGAAGGCTCGCAGTCGAAGGTCGAAAAACCGAGTCTGGAATGGGCGCTGTTTCGTGGCTCTACTTACCCGGCGCCCTCAGGCCGAGTCCCTCGAGCCAAGTCAAGCAAGGCTAGTTCGTTTGGGTGCGTATCTTGCGCTAAATGAGGTATCCACGGAAGCAGAGGGGACAAGAGGGGATGGTGCAGACAGGCGAGGAGGAGGAGGAGGAGCAACAAGAACGAGGGAAGAAGAAGCCGCCTCTCGTCTGGTCTATGCACGCACACCACCCACACACCCCATGGACAAGGCTCACGCCCACCACACACCCAAGTCGAGGTCTCCAGCAACCACCCTCCTCTCCACCACGCCCCCTTTCCGCTCGACGCACCCCTGACCCCTGCCGCAAGGTCGGCGTACGGTACGGTACCGCCTCTAACTCTGGCGTTGCTGCTGCCGCTGCCGCTTGCTCGCTCTCGTCGCTTTTGCTTGTTGCTCTGCCCTACGACCTCCGCCCCCTGGGCGTTTGGTCCCCTGTCGTCTTTGGGGGTTCACCATCTGGAAGAGACTGATCCGCGTCGTCCACCGGGTCCCCAAGTGCCAACAGCAAGCAAGCCACGGCCGTCGAACCCATGTGCCCCCGGTCTGCAAGATGTGGTGGTCTCTTGTCTCTGCGTCTGTCTGTCTCTCTCTCTCGACAAGAGCGTAGCTCGCAGCCGGTCTATATCAGTCGTGAAGCCCCCAAGGCTCTTGGTGATTTGTTTCTCGCCCCCATCAGTCTCTACATCTATCTATCAGACCCAGATCTCTGGATACTCACGACACCAAGACAACGGTCCATCACCTAGTAGTCTTTCACACGTTTTTCAAGAAAGACATCCTCCACCCAAACCGTCTCTTACTTCACTCTCGCCAGCAACAACTCTCTTGTTACTACACTTGGTTACTTGACGCGGCAAATATTCAGGAACCATATCCTCGGAGGCATACTACCGCGCGCAAAGTAAAGCTCGGAGAAAGACAGAGAGAGAGAGAGAGAGAGAGAGAGAGAGAGAGAAAGAGAAAGCATTCGCCAATCATCCAACGGCCCGGTACCTCACAACGCGGAAACGCCGCGGGCATGAACATCGCTGCAGGTGCGCTTCACCAGCCCCACATCCAAAGCAGGCGCAGCACAGCGCAGCAGTTTTTTTAGCAGGTCAAATAGTACAGACGACTGACAGCAGTGGGAAGAATAGCAGTGACGGCATAATACAAGGCAACTGTGTGGCTTTGCTTCGGACTGAGCGACAGCTACAGCAAACCAACCAACCATATAACATCAACTCTGCGACTTCGCAACTCGGATTTGACCGAGAGGCCTTCCACAGGTCATCACCCTTTACCTCTCTCTTCACCCGCATCACCATATACATACATACACACACACATCTACCTCGTACAAAATGGCTTCGATAGACCAGTCATATACCATGCTCCCCAGGCACTTGAGCCCCCAGCACCACGACGACTACATTCTTTACCCTGAGCCACCACAGGGAGTCTTCAGCACAGCACCCATGGAGATGAGCATCCCTGCCGACGCCTCTTACTTGTTCCCAACCTCCATGGCAATGGATCACCAGCCCGCCCTCTACGACAACAACTTTATGTACCAAGGACGCACATCACCTGGCCTCTACGAGGACGCCGAGTTCCAACTGCCTTCTTCCAACCTTTCTACTGCATCAGCACCATCGGCGGCCTCCTCCAACGTAGGCTCGCCCCAATCCCACAACGACCAGCCGGCGCCAATCCTCGACTGGGCGCACCCCGGCATCGCTGTGACCCCGGGCATCGTGCCCCACGACTACTACAACACCGCCGGTACAGAGTACTCGACCTACGCCGGCCCAGGTATGGAAGACTTTGCAACTTTCGAATTTGCAAACACCAAGCCCCCGGGTTTCGTGGGTGAGTTGCCAAACGCTTCTAGAACCACTCTTGCGCCCTCATCTCGCGCGCTTTCTTCTTTTCCTTCTGCTTCACACGAGTCAATTGGCTCTCTTTCTTCCAATACAGCTATAGCTTCAGCTGTGCGCGTGCGCGACTCGGGCCCGGTGCTGGATACTCACTCGTCCTCCTCATCCCCTGTCACGCCCGCATCGCGCAAGTCAAGCTTGTCCTTTGTCTCTCCTAGCTCTACTTCCTTCTCTTCTCCTCCGGCGCCTGTCTGGGGCCACTCGCCAAAGACTCCTCGAGTCTCTACTTTCTTTTCTCAGAGCAGCGGCCATTTCATCGCTCCTCTTGGTTCTTCCTGTTGGTTTTCCTCTGTCAAGCAGCATCATCCTCCTTATCGCACATTGCCCGCTGACTACCTCTCCGCTCCAGACCCTTCTTTGATCCACCCCGACATCAGCCGCCCCATGATGGCCAACTTCCAGAACCCCAACCAGTATCCCACCTCGCCTGCCCTCTCGCCCTCATCACAGTCAATGTCAATGGTTCGCAACGGCAGTCAATCGCCCTTCCTCCACAGCGGCTTCCAACAGCAGCAGCAATTCAGCCCTTACGCTACTCCCGGTGACGCCCGCCGCCCCAGCCTTCACTCATTCCCCTCAACCTACTCTGATGGCAACAACTACAGCGGCGATGAGGGCAAGGAGAAGCAAAGATGCCCCCATCCCGAGTGCGGCAAGGTCTTCAAAGACCTCAAGGCGCACATGCTCACTCACCAGACTGAGCGGCCTGAAAAGTGCCCGATTGTGACTTGCGACTACCACGTCAAGGGATTCGCTCGCAAGTACGACAAGAACCGCCACACCCTGACGCACTACAAGGGAACCATGGTGTGCGGTTTCTGCCCCGGCTCCGGTTCAGCGGCTGAGAAGTCGTTCAACCGCGCCGATGTCTTCAAGCGTCACTTGACAGCCGTTCACGGCGTCGAGCAGACACCACCCAACAGTCGCAAGAAGAGCAGCAGCGCCAACAGCGGCAAGAAGCTCGCGGGATACCCTCCCGATGCCACCGGCAAGTGTTCCACTTGCTCGCAGACCTTCTCCAACGCTCAGGACTTTTACGAGCACTTGGACGACTGTGTGCTGCGCATTGTGCAGCAAGAGGACCCTTCCGAGGCCATCAACGCCCAGCGCCTGGCCGAGGTTGAGAACGACAAGGAAGTGCACCAGACATTGGAGAAGAACCATCTGCCCACGCAAACGCAGATGCCCTCGAACGAGGAGGAGGACGACGAGGAGATGATGGAGGACGATGACGAGGAAGACAGCAAGCAGCGCGTCAGCGCGTCGCCCAAAAGGAAGGGCAACCCGGTCAACGGTGTTCAAAAGTCGCGCGGCCTCACGCACTCCCGTGGAGGCGGCCCTATGCCTGTCAAGGCCAAGGGTCGCAAGAACAGACGCGACTACCCTTCTTCCTGGGGCTTCGACAAGGGCCAGATGACGATGAAGAAGCGGGTGATGGCAGTGTTTGATGGACCCCGGCGACTGGCCAAGGACGACATGATGCTGTCGACGGATCACGAGGTGCGCATCAAGCTCACGGACGGCAACAACTACGTGACAGACCTGGACGTGCAGACGCTGAAGCGTGCCGAGGGCTTCCTTGGCGCTACGGATGAGGAGAAGGGACCCTGGATCTCTGACGATCCGACTGAGGAGCAGCTGCGGGAGATGCAGGCGATGCTTGAGAGCTGCCAGGCGGCTCAGTAATGGAAGGCGGCGGAGGACAATATCATGGGGATGCTACATTTGTTTCTTTTTTTCCATTCATTTTTTTGGGCGGGAGCGATTTTGACGAGCGGAAAAAAAATCTCTACACTACATTTTGGTGTTGCATGGTTTGGCGCAGACTTGTACGGGACTACAACGACTGGCTTACGAGGACGGGAGGGACATGAGGTTCATGATTGGACGGAACAAGTTCCATGTTGTTTGCACCTTGAAGAAGAAGGAGCATTTGATTGATACCCTATACTATATTACAGCCCAAGGCTCGACGGTATAAACAAGAGATACTTGTCAACTCTCACTTTCACTGTCACTATTCCCACTCTTCTCACTCGCCGTGATGAGCTTACAACCGTGATGCCTCGGGTATAGATGGGTAATGATGCGATTTGGAGAACGAATCCCGATCTGATTACACCTCGGAAACAAGGGATGACGGAACAGGAACAGGCTGACGGTTTTGACAGCGCGACAGGGTCAGTGATTGGCAGCAAAGATCGGCAGCAATAGTGTCAAGCAAGGGAGTGTGGACGGGCTGTATGGGAATCATGGGATAGTCGTGCCGAAGACTCGCAGCGGTATTACCGGATCGGGGATGGTGATGGAGGGGGGTTTTGTTCTTTGGCCCTAAGATCCCTATCAGGCGTGTCAGACTGCCAGATTGATCACGAATCACGATGTGGGTGGGTTGCCTTGCGTGCCTTGGTTCTTGTGCGACCTTGGCTAGTCTAGTCCCAAGATCCTAGAGTGCCAGGCAGCAAGAACAAACGGCGAACGGCGAGTGGTTAAGTTAGTGGTCAGTGGTTCCGACTTCCGCGCTCTGCCGCGAGTGATGGAGGATGAGCCGATGAGGATGAGGGATACTGGTGGCCGGTGGTCGGCCTGTTTAGGTAGCCCGTACCCGTGCCTGTGGCTGGCCAGAGAAGGGAGGAGGGGGCCATGCTGACGGGATTCGGGATCGAGGGTGGTGGACGGACGGATGGTTGATGACGATGGGACGAAGATGTAAGGTACGGCTTACGTTTGTTCGTGTCAGGGTACGTAACTACGTAAGTAAGCATGATACCTTATGCTGTGGTGAGGTGTATAATGAAGGAGGAGGATGACCCGAGGGAGGATGAAAATAGCCATGCATAAGTGGCATGCACATGTTGTGGCCGCAGTCTAGTGTATTGTCGGTGTGTGTGTGCGCGTGTGTGAGAGTGTGGTTGTACTACTAATTACAAGCATTTTGCACATTGGAGAGAGTAACTTTGGAAAACTCAATGGACGAAAGTAGTGTGTGTGTGTGTACTGTATGGTTGGATCTGGGGCAGAGAAAGGATCTGGTTTGCGGATGCGGGTGCGAGTGGACGGCACAGGGCGGCACAGCCACTGCACTGCACTCACTACCTCTATCTTTTTTTTTTTCGGTCTCCTCTGTGAGGTTCTTTAGTGGTGGTGTTGCTACCTACGGTAGGTAGTGATGACGGAGGGAGAGGGAGCCCAGAGGGGTGGAGCGGAAGGTCACCACTGTCGGGATGCGGGTTCCTGCGAGTCCACTAGCAGTGCTAAGCTTCGGCTATGGGGGGGACCACTCTGCAGTCTGCAGCGATTTGTTTGCACAGCCACCTGCGCTTAGGTTCCCTCCACTGATACCTAGGTACGGTCCACTGGAAGAAAGGATGGAGACGCAGAAAAAAGGACCCCGCTGACGACGATTTTCTCCGGCAATGTGGTCCCTGAAGAGGCCCCCAACGCACCGACCGAGGAACAGCCCAGGCGGGAAACCTACCCAGTACTCCGTAGAGGGGAAAAAAACATTGTGGCCAGTGTGGCTGTGTCGCGGCAGCATCCGCGACGTGGTAATTGTTTTCCTCTGCTTCCCCCCGGGCCAAGTCCCAGGGAGTCCAGGCTCCGAGCTCCAGGTTCGTACCTTGCAGAGCATCCCAGAGATGAGGTTTGAAGTAAAGTAGTGTACCATACTACGTACGCGCTTACTGCGTAAGGATACCACTATACGGGTACGGAGTAGGTAGTATCGGTGCACTATTATCACCGACCTGGATGATCCTGATGGTTCTCTCCAGGGAAGCTCCCACTCTCGCGATCAACCCTGCCATCTCACTATTAACACATTTACCTTGCCTTACAAACTTACCTAAGAAACCACCTCATGGGCAGGTTATGTCAACTCCTGATGGGCAGCGGTGCCCCTGTGTCGTGGTGCGCGTCCACGTCCTCTACGCCTCCCCCCCCGTCCCATTTCTTGCAGTTGCTTTCATGCCGTGGCGTCGTGAGGCTCAACACTCATTTTTTCATCCCACATCACTGACATCAGACGCGGACGCGGACGCGAGTGCGGTTCCTTGCGGCTCTGATGGCTGTGCGTCCTATGTATGCGTACCCCTTCCTCCCGTCGGTGCCACCGCGAGGACATCTTTTCGGCATTGACAGACGCCACATCTCTTTCGTCCCATCTTTTGAATTTGACGTGTTCCTTGTTTTCGTGGCGGTGTCGTTCTCGGTCTTTTTTTGTTTTTCCTGGCGTTGGGGGGTTTTCGCTGATTCGGACTCGCTGTGCACCATGCCGCTGCTGGCCAGAGAAAGTGTACGTTGTTAGGTATCCGTAGCGCAACTCGTGAGGTGGATGGCGGGGCAATTCGACTACCCCGCCATGCGCCGGTTGACCTCTTGTCCTTACACTCGCACACACCAAAAAAAGACGATAATTTTCCCCCATTTGCCCAAGTCGTCTTTTCTGCATTACGCATACCCTCAACGCCACTGCGCTTCGACGGCACTCTACTCGCGGCAGGCAACTCGTTGTCAAGCTCGTCCTCGTCGTCGTACTCGCTTTCGTTCGCTTAGGTGTCTCGTCGTCCTTTGCTCTCCGGCGTCTCGACTGCCCACCCTCCTCCTCCTCCTTCGACATCCCGGTTCCCCGGCGCTCTTTCTCCGTTCCTATCTGTCAACAATGGCGCTTACATCCCGCATCTCCCTGACCGGCCCGCCCGCCGAGTCCCCCGAAGACTACCTCATGTCCTCCCTCGGCGTAATCTTCCCCGACGACGTCACAAACCAGCACGGCGACGCCGTAAACGGCATCGAGTACACATCCCCGCACCTCCGCCGTCCCCTGACCTTTGAACTCGCCGAGCCCGACGCCGCCGACGACCGCAAGCTCTTCAGCCACTACCTCTGGAACTCGAGCCTCCAGCTCGGCGAGTTCGTCGAGGCCGGCACCTTGGGTATCGACACCGCCGTGCCCGTCCGCCTCGGCCCCCCCTTATCGCACTTTGACGTCCGCGGCATGTCCACCCTCGAGCTGGGCGCCGGCACCGCACTGCCGAGCATCATGTCCGCCCTCCTCGGCGCGGAACGCACAGTGCTGACGGACTACCCTGCCCCGGCCGTCATGAAGTCCCTCCGCCTCAATGCCACGCGAAACATCGTCCCCGCCGTCTCCCCTACCGGCGCCCTCACGGCCCGCGAGGTCCTGGTCGAGGGACACTCGTGGGGCGAGCTCGACGACGCCTTCTCCCTGGCAAACAAGCACGCCTTTGACCGGCTCTTCGTCGCAGACTGCCTCTGGATGCCCTGGCAGCACGCCAATCTGCAAAAGTCCATTGCCTGGTTCATGCGAGAAGGCTCCGAGGCCCGGTGCTGGGTCGTGGCCGGGTTTCACACGGGACGGCCCAAGATGCGCGGCTTCTTCGAGGAGGCCGCGCTGGCGGACGCCGGGCTCGAAGTCGAATCCATTTGGGAGCGAGACTGCGACGGCGAGGAGCGGGAATGGGCTTGGGACCGCGGTATTGAGGACGTGACGATTCGGAAGAGGTGGTTGACTATTGCCGTGCTTAGACGCAAGGCTGCCGCGTGAGAGAAAGAAGAACAAGAAGAATAAAATATATATAATATGGTGGCCACACACAAGTGGTCACGGCCAGCGGACAACAAGAACCAGGGCATGGGGGTGGGCTTTTGGGCATGGGGGTTTTGACTTATAAGGACTATTGGTGCGGACCTCGACGCTCCGCTCTTTCTCTCGATGCTGAGACATTCAACGACATCATTTCTCGATTCAGCTCTAGGCCCTTGGGCTCTAGGCTCTAGGCCCCATCCGAGGTCCCGCTCCATTCTCCGGGGGAACTTTTGCCTTTTCTGCTTTCCCTCGACAGCTCACTTAGGTACTCTCATCTCCTCTGAGAAAGGTGGCTGAAGGGGGTAAAGTTGGCGCCCACGAGGATGATGGTGATGAATTTGTTTCGCCCGTAATCAGCTCCTTGGGCGGGTATGTCATATGTCATGGCATAAACAACAGCAAGCAGGAGCAGGAGCAGGAGCAAGAGTAGAAAGCAGGAAAACAGTAAGGAAAAGAGCACCTTGCTATACTCGGGTACCAGGCCCGGTGCGGCTGAAAACTCAAGCCCTCGAAGCTCAGAGGTGCGCCTACGGCCCTACGGGTACGGGTTCTCCCCTATTCCAGCTGAGCTGAGCCCGGCTCACGGCTCTTGATTGGTTCGATCTTAGACATTGTGGCTGGGCCCTAGATCTTCGTTGGGTGAGGAACTTTTGGTTTTGAGGCACGGCGCTTTGGAATCATTGAAACCGTCGTCGTCGTTGCCGTTCTCCTACTGCGTTTTTCTTCCCTAGACAGCCAGACTTCTGTTGGTGGGGTAAGCTCCTTCGGGCGTTAGCCGACGTGGCTACATGCAGTATTTGAGTTTGCTGTTGATAGTCAATAGCCAGGAGAAGGGTTATGAGTGGGAGAATCGTAGGACGAGGGCCCGGAGGGGAATACTACTAGAACTAGAACCAGAGCTAGGGACGGAGTTTGGTCCGAAAGGGGGGGCCCGGCCTATCAATAGAACTTGAGCCCCCTTTGAAGCTATCCACGGGCCAGCATTGAATCTACCTACATCAACTATCGAATTCTTGTCCCATCATTCTGTCCTACGGAGTATCCGTACTCCTTCACCTCTTTGCAGCATCGTAGGTAATCAACTCTCCTCATCACAGCCAGCTTTCCCTTCTCCGAGACCCAGCCCGTCGAAGCGTCCGTCCATCGTGCATTCTTCTTTCCCGCCCTTCACGTCAGCCCCGGCCTTTCACGTAGGTCTAGCTAGCTAGGTATGTATCCGTGTTTCTCATTCCCAAGGCTTTTCACATGAGACAAAAACATCCAAGTTTTGATCAGTAATATTTATTCAACACCACATACTGCCATTGGCCATGATCATCTGTTCATATTGGATTTTGTCCATGGGAAAAGAATGAGGACTGCAGCTGGGTAGCGGGATAGAGACATCTTGCGTGCCTCCGACCAGACGCATTCGCAATCGGGTTCGCGAGAGTCCCTCCCAGGAGCTGAGGAGCTGAGTGAGCAGGCTGAGGTAGATACGTAGGTGGCAGGCAGGCAGGCAGGTAGGTACCACTCCAACAGCAACAGCAGCGAAGCCTCCCGTCCCTTTGCGTCGATCTTGGCGCCCTTCCGTGATTTCAACCGGCCGTAGGGAGTGATGAACGACGGGTGAGATCCTTACTTCCCGTGACCGGATGCAGTGGCTTCGTGACAGGAAAAAGGGTACAAGAGCTGCTTTCCGTTTTCCCATTCGTGGGCACCTTCACTTACTCGGACCTTGTTTCCCCCGTCTGCGATGGCTAGGTACGCTGAATAGTTTTCCTTGAAGTGCATCGGTGGCGGCTTATTCAGGGTGACTTGTGACCTGTAATGCGTGTTCCGATCCACGACAACAGTGTGTTGTGACCCCAAATACCTATACTGCCAAGAGATCAAGCAGCCCCTCTCCTCTCACCTGCATTGGTACCACCGAATATAGGGCGCAAAGTCTATGAGGGCATCATCATTATCGTGCTTTCTCCCGCCTTGCTATGTCTGTCCTCTACGGACCAAATCTACTCTACATCAAAACAGGACTCTTCTCGAACCTCCAAGACATCAACCACGGCTACACGGCCACTAATTAGGTGCCTCAATCGACGGTCCCTTCTCATCCACCTTGACAATCAAGTCGTGGTTCACCCTCAAATTCTCCGCCGAGCTGAGAGCCTTGGTGACCGTCGTCTCGTGCCTCTCCTGCGTGATGCGCCGCAGCGCCGTCATCAAGAACCCGGCCACGACCTCGACGGACCACTGGTCGGGAATCAGCGCCAGCACATCCTCGACGTCGAACCAGCCCCCGAATCGCTCAAGCAGCGCCCCCGTCTGCTCAATCTGGTCGCTGACGTCCTGTATGGCGAGGAACTCGCCGAGGACAGCCCGGAACAGCCGCGCTTGCATGTCGTGCGTCGGCGTACTCTCCCGCCTGCCGTCCGGGCGGGTGTAGATGCTCGAACCGCCGCGCAGGCAGTACGAGACAGCCGTGTCGTAGTCGCCCAGTTTGTGTACGAGAAGCCGGATGGCATCCTCGTGACGTCTTTCGCGGCCGTCGAGGATGATGGTCTCGGGGACGAGAAGCTCGTCCGGCAGCGCCGATATGCGCTCCCTGATGGCGGCGGCGTCGTACTGGTGTGCACCACCCAGCAACTGCAATAGCCGCAGCCGGCTCTGCCAGACCTCGTCGTCTTCGGGAGCGTTATCCGTGAGGAACTGTCGATATGTCGGTTTGGGAGCCTGTAATGCTCTGTATGACGTGTATGTGCCGGCAAACGCGTCTCGGCTCTCTTGCGATGTCTCTAGATCGCTGAGAACAATGTCCAAGTAGTAGGCGATGAGGTCGTTGACATAACCAGTGTGCCCCTTGCCAAAAACAAGATGCTCCAGGTAGTACTTGACTGCGTCGGGAGCCTCTTCACGAAGGATGGCCACAACTTCCGCTGGCTCGAAGCCGGGCGCCTTGCCCTTATCTTCTGCAAAGATCTGTACGCCTAGCTTCGGATTGCGACTCGCGAGCCAGACACCATATTCCCTCACAAGGGCCTGGCTGCTAATTTTCGTGAGATACTCACGGACGCGCTGTTCTCCATCCTGCAGCTCGCCTCCATAGTCGGCCTCGCCCTCGACGATACGCCGCCAGGTCGCAAGAACGTCCCCCGCCATCTTGCGGCTTTGGTACAGTCGACTGAGTACGAACAGGCGGTGGTATGATTCTAAAAGGGAGGCGGCTCGATCGAAGCAGTCCACCCCCTTGTCGACAACGTCATATAACTCTGATCGGACCGACGAGCTCTTCCTCGCCAGGCCAGCGGGTGAAGTCTGGTCGAGCTCGAGGAGGACCAGCAACAACGCGGCATCGACAGTCCGGAACACCTCGCTCTCGTCTGCAACGCTGCCGAATCCCTTCTTCTTTCTCCATGCGGCTAGGAACCGCCGTAGAAACTGCACGACTTTGCCGTCGAGGTCCCCTATTGAGTGACTGTCTTTGTGGAAATGCTCGCTTTCCAAGTAGTTCTCTGTTGTTCTCTTAACGCCGCCAAAGATCCAGATGCCTCTTCGGCTCTCCACAATCTCATTCCGTAGGCCGGGTATCAAAGACAAAACAACGCGAGGATCCAGGCTACTCTCCACCAAAACTTCCTCCAAGGCTTTCAGTTCAGCATCTGTGAATGGCGCCTCTGTCGCATGCAATAAGTTGGTAAGAAGAAGGACGCCAGCACGCTGGCGCAGGTAACTGAATGTCACAAACTCCAGCTCTGACTTGGCATCCTGCCCTCTAAACGAGTTGAGTACCGTGAAAATTGCACGTCGGTTGAGCTTGGCTGGGTCTGAGGTCCCGTCTTGCTCGCATGCAGCTTCTAGTTGGGCTTCTAGTCGCAGCAATGTCGGGTTCCGAATTGCCCACCAAATATGATCCTTCGCCCATACTGCTATCCTGGAGTTGGCATTTGCCAGTCGTCTTGCAAACTCACTCTCTTCAGCATTTCTGTTTTCTTCCCACCCTTCGGGTAATGCGTCTTCTTCCTGGGAGTCTACATCACGCTCAAACAGTTCTCGCTCTTTCGTCATCTGCTCTAGAGATGATGCGGTGCGAGAGTCTGCGCTTCTCGGTGAGAATATCGGGTTTTCGGCAAGGCCTCCAGGAAATGGGGAAAACTTCCTCTGACAAAGTCTTTCGACAATCTCTTCGAAATGGGTCTCGTCGGTACCCATCAGCGAGCGAATCCCCAAAGGTGTCGTTTCATCTCCTCCTGATGTTTCCGTCTCCAACCACCACTTAGAAGTTTCTGGGTCCGTCCCGTCCGAATCCCATCTCTGGATCTCCAGTCCGTGACGGAGCCCTGCCTTCGAGTCCTTCGTCATGGACGCAATGACATATCCCTCCTCATCCTGCTCCAGTGCCATCCTGGACGATGCCTGGTTAGAGGCCCCACCGTCAACCACCACTTCCCGCGGGTATCTGTCAAACTCGACAGTCGGTCTCGTTGGGTCTCCGTCAAGGTTCACAAACATCCCGATGCCGGGGTCCAAGGGTCCAGTGCCAGTGACAAGTAGGAATTCTTCAGCTGTTGGCGAAACAATGTGGGGTTTGAGGAAGACGGGAGCCGACTTTGTTGGAGACGTCTCAGCGCGAGCAGTTGCAGGCGCCGCTGGCAAGGGCTTGTCTGTTAATGGCGGCGGCAAGGGGCCTTCGCCCGAAGGTCTTGGACTGGTAGATGGAGTTGGTGGTGAAGATCCTTGCCGTGCGCTATCATCGGCTCCTCGAGGGCTGAGGTCCCTCCGTCCACCGCTGAGCAGACCGCCCAGGCTCGTGCTTCTAGCATGGCCATGAGGGTCACCAGCGGAGAGGAGCGGCCGGTTGTGGGCGGCCGATGCACTTCTCAAGATACCACCATCTACACTGCCTGCAATATCTTGAGCCTGACCTATTTCGCCCGCAGGTTGTGAGTCGTCCAAGGAGGATATGGTCATGAGCGGAATTCTAAGCTGCCTGCCAACATCGAGCAAGGAGTAACTTCGTGAATCAGCAACACAGGCAATGGAGTCGCGACGGATCGATATTGTAGTCCCGGGTACGTCGATATTCTAAATAGGCGTTAGTCAATCATTGCTTACAGGACGAGGCATTGCGTACCTTGACTGCTCTTGCAACCTCCCCGATCCTCACAACCTGAATCCTTCGCATCAACGATAGGAGGATGAATACTCCTGCAGCGGATTCGTCAACATCATCTTGGGGATCGTTCAAGTCCACTCCGCCAACCCAATTGCAGTTCTTCACCTGCGTAGTTCCGAATACGGGGCTGAATTCGGGCAGAGAGTAGAAGGTGACGGTCTGGTTGCAAAGCACACAAGCCTTTCCGACCTTGGGCAGAAGGAGAATTTGTTGGATGCCTGGGAGGGCGTTGCTGTTCTCGGCAAAGGCCGGCCGCAGACGGGAGGCAAGTATAAAAGATGGTCGTCCGGCCGGATCGGCGGGGTCGGCTGGGATCTGGACAAAATGAAGCAATTCGGATGCGCTCGTGCCGATGTATAGGTTGTGGTCTGGTGGGAGGATGGTCAGCACCGTGATGAGCCATGGGAGAGGTCACATATTCTACCTAGGTATTCAACACAATTGATCTTGGTCCCCTCGTCAGCGCCATCTGCCGATAACGGCACATCCTCCAACAATGTGCGCAGGACAAAGGGCCCGTCATTGCGGGCGATCGCATTGGAGCTCCCGGACGCAGAGGAGGTCTGGTCGTCTGGGTCCTCGGATGCCATTTTAACTCAGTCGTGCTATCATGAGTGCCGTAATGCCATTGTCGAGCTCATGCGACGGTCGTCTTGAAGCGTGAAAGGGTCGTTCTGCTGGGAATATGATGCAGCTGGGAAGCTCCGAAGCTGGGCTGGTAATCTGATGACAAGGTCCAGAGGTAGTGTAGGTACATCACCTTAGGTACCTACAGCTAACCGTAGGCGGATTACGTAGCCAACCTGTCCTGGGTAACCGGGTCGCTGTGCTAAAGGTACTGGCGCAGGCATGTGCCTGGGGCGGCCCCGTAGGGACGGAAACGACCAGCTGCTGCTGCCTCTGAACCCCTGCATGCCGTGCGCAGCCAATCAACTTGCTGCCCAGAAAGGGAACACGTTCCCCGAACCAGCGAGCTCAGTCGAAACACTTTCGATCTATACCGAACGACAACAGCTACAACAGACACTGGCGGATTGAAACAACTCTTCAACCCCGCCGTCAATCTCGACTTCTTGGAGTTCCATGGTCTCCCGGTGATGAAGTGATCATTCAAGTTGCGACCGAGAAAACCGACTCAACATGGCAGACGTAGAATCCGTCCTGGCGGCCAATGCCAACGCGCCGCAGCCAGAAGCACCTTCGGACGCTCCCAACCTACCCGAGGGCGGCAACAAATTCCAGCATGCCATCTCGGCCTGGAGAAGTGAGGGAACCCCTTGGATACTACTTTGAAAATACAGTCTGACCGAGCTAGCTATCGACTACACGAACCTTGTCGCAAACCTCGACAACACTGCCTCCGAGATCGTCACATACCAGCGAGACTCGACCGTCCAGAGAAAGGAACTAGCTCAAAAAACGAAGGACTTCAGGAAACTTGATGATGCAACAAAGCTGGGCGAGATCAAAGGCCTGTTGAAAGGTATGGCGTCTTCATTGCCGAAGTGTTGCTCTTACTAAACGAATAGCGTACCAAACCTTCATCGATCTCCTTACGAACCATTCAAAGTCAATCAACTCGGCCTTCCTCCAGACCTACACATCCTTATCCGATGCGCCTGATCCATACCCGCTCCTTGAAGCGTCGGTCGACTCCATGCTCGTGTCTGAAGACACTCTTCCGAAGCTGACTGAGGAAAATCAGCACCTACAAAAGTCCGTCGCTAAGCTGACGACCCAGCTTGAGGATACCGAGAGCAAGCTGCAGACAGAATCTGCCGCGAAGAGGGAGCTCGAAAACAACCTGGATAGCAAGGTAAAGGAGGTGGAGGCTTCGTGGGTGGCAGTGCTCGATGAAAAGAAGGACAACTGGGCCGCGAAGGAGAAGACGTTGGAAGAAAAGGTCGAGAACCAGGAGCGTCTGCTCACCGAGATCAAGGCGAGCTACGAAGTCAATCAGCGCCTCGGAAAGACAGACGATGGGGATGCGGAAGGCCAGGCAGGCCACGTCACCAGTGCCGAAATCGAGATGCTTCACTCAGACCTTGACCGAACCAGTCAGCGCCTGGCCGAGATCGAGGCCCGGAACGAGCAACTGCGACTGGAATTGGCGCAGGCAAAGTCATCCGCGACCACTCAGACGCCCACATCCTTGGAAGACGACCCTGCTTACATGCGCATGCGGTCGGAAAATTCATCACTCATCCGGAAACTCGATGCTAGCAGGGTTGAGAAGGAGGGGCTCAAGCGTGATCTGGATTCCAGGCTGCGCAGCTTGGAGAGAGAGGTTGGCCTGCTCAAGGAAGAAAGGGACAACCTCAAGTCCAAGGTGCAGAAGTGGAGTGACTACGACGATGTGAAGCAGGAGCTTGAGGTGCTCAAGAGCATCGAGTTTTCCACGGGCGACGATGACGATTTGAAGGATGTGGTCGAAAGTGCCACAGAGTCCAAGGGCCAAAGTGACACTTTGGAGAAGCTTCTCTTGGCACGAAACAAGAAGCTCGGTGACGAGCTGACGATCCTGCGCGTTTCCCACCAAGACTTACAGACTAAGCTCTCTGACCTCCAGGAGGAAATGTCGCGAACGAATATGGACCTCGAGAAGTCGCAGAAACTGAACGAGCGACTCGAGAACGACCTCGCGACGCTGCAGTCAGAGTCGTCCAACGCGTTCCCTTCCGGCGCGTCGGTGGCAGGAACATTCAACCGCTACGCCCCATCAATTGCACCGGGACGAAGGGGAGGAGGCGGCGGTGGAAGAGTTTCGCCAACGTCGTCCATCATCAGCGGAATTGACCCACGTATGGGTGGTGGAGGAGAGCCCATGGGCGGCGGCTCTGGCATCCTGCCAATGATCACAGCCCAACGTGACCGTTTCAAAAAGCGAATTGCCGAACTAGAAAGCGAGTTGTCGGACACGCATCGCACCGTCTCGCAGCTGAGACAGGAAGTATCAGCTCTTCAAAAGGACAATCTCAGTCTTTACGAGAAGACGAGGTACGTCTCGACATACAATCGGGCCGGACCTTCAGCAACGTCGTCTTCAGCGGCATTCTCATCTAACCCGAACCCTTCCACGGTTTCCATTGGAGGCAGCGGCAACCCGGGAATTACAATGGACAGATACAAAAAGGCATATGAATCGAATATTTCGCCATTTGCCGCTTTCCGAGGGCGGGAGTCTGCCAGAGCCTACAAGCGAATGAGCTTCCCCGAACGAGTGGTGTACTCAGTGACGCGAATGGTGCTGGCCTCTCGGACTAGTAGAAATCTATTTGCGGCATACTGTGTCGCGTTGCATTTACTCGTCTTCTGCTCGCTATACTGGCTCGGCACGGTGGACGTGGAGCAGCACGCCAGCAACCTTGGCAAGTCGGTAGCAGGAGCCGCCGCCGCGGGCGCCGGGGGCCTCAAGGGAGGGGCCGGAAACGGCCACGGCGACTGGCAAGAGGAGGGGTTTAGTGGGCACTAGACGGTGGTCAGTAAGGTGTCTACTTAGATTGACGCCGAGAGAGAGGGAAACGTGACGGATGTTGATTCAGCCAGCGACGAACGACTCTATGTGGGCGAAAACTGTATGCATAAAACTTGTTTTTACCGACAACTGTACGATTGGGCGTTAGGACATGTGGTATGAACCGCAGTACTTTAACTTGGCTTAGTGAGGGATCTTGTCAGAACACAGATTCCAGATCACTTTGAATATCAGCTACCGGGGATGAACGGGAACTTTGTTGCATTATCCGAGATTATCTGGTCGAGATCATGCCTTACGTTAGATGGCGTCAAGCAGCGTGGGAAAGCGTGGCTCCCCACCCGGTCCACCACGATGTTCTATTCTAGGTTTTCCTTCCCGCTTGAACCTAAGGTAGGGTGGAAGGCTTTCTCCAGTCCCGAGCTGCCACTCAAATGTACCAAAAGACCAGCGACAATTCTCATTCGACGAGGGATTCCCGTTTGACGCTGGCCCGTCTACGCGGCCCGGGTGGGGACATGGGCCTTGCAACCAATGAGAGGCTGCCGCGGCCCTAGCTGGAAGCGCGGCAAAAGAAAGCAAACCTGACCTTGGGAAATGTACAAGAGCGGGTACTTGCAACGTGGGCGCGTCGCCGGGCCAAAGACGGGTACAACTTTTCTGGCAAGGTGGTACCGTCCCTGGGTAATCTCAACTGGTTTGGCCTATCAGGTGTGAGGGTTGACGCGATCTCTCTTGTTGCTATTTCAGGTTTCTAGCCGCTGTGGTTCGTTATTGAGAAGGACGCTCACATGGGTATACACACACAGAGAGACACACACTCGGTCAAAGTCCAGATGAGGCAGGCCTTGCCTTTCATCGATTTCCAACATGTTGATGCGAGTGAACAGTCGGATCAAGAAGGACAAAGGCGGACTGAAAAGTGCTATGTGATAGGTAGGGTATACGGTTGCCAGAAGATGACACTTGAAGTCGTCTTCATTTAGGCATCTTTACTCGCATAGATAGTCCTCTCGTCCAAAAATGATATCTTCCTGGTACCTCAGATACCTTAGGCAAGTAGTCCAGTCTCAACTTAAGTCCATAGAAAGCAGACGGCAATATTCTGCCACGAACTCGAATCCTCGAGTCCTAAGCAGCGAGCAGCACGACACCATCTTCAAAAACGTGGAGCGCGTCGCTACCTGTCACCACACAACGAGGCCATTTGAAGCGGGCCGGGCGCTTGCATCTCCCCTGACCCCGGCGAAGATCGCCTGGCATCCACACACCCCCGCTGGTATTACTTGCATCTCCGCCATTCCACTCATTCGTCCTCGTTCCCATCCTCGTCCCTCATGTCCTCTTCCCGCCCGTCGTACGGTTGCATGGCATGGCGGCTGCCAGTCTTGAACCATGGCAGCCGCTGCGAATACCGAGCCGTTGCCTCGCACACCACGGCGGCAGACTCTTCCCCCCTCCCCCGGCTAGAACATCCTTCCCCCCCCGCCATCTTTTTTTGTAACCTTCCATTGATACCATGCCATTCTGGGCAGGTCAGGAACCTAGGGCCCTAATGAGATGCACTGGTGGCCGTTTCTTTGCCGCCGGGGCGGGAGGAGGTAAGCGATTTGAGGATGTCGTGGTATATTAGAAACGGCTGCCCGCCTGCACTACGGAACTTGTGTAGCCCACCCCTTCCATCTACCACGGTTCATCTCATATATCGAGTGACGAATCTGCTTCGGTTTTTCTTGAGTTTTTTTCATTATTTCCTAGTCTCGTATTTCATTGGTTTCGTTTGGGTTTTTACTTGCTTGAAATTCTGGTTCGATATTTCCACTCTTCTGGGGAACGAAGCATAATCACCAACACCATTAACCAACAACCGAACATCATCGAATACCTTGACATCCGCCTCTTTCTACTCCACATTATCACCCCCAACACACGCAATCACATATTACCAACATGCGTTGCTCAACACTGTTGGTGCCGGCTCTGGCATCCCTTGCCCTTGCTGCGCCAGCCTACCCCACGCTCAACCTCCAGGCCGCTTTACCGGGTAGCATCGAGCAAATCTCCGAGTACTTCAACATGCTGGCGACCAAGGTTCAGGCCACCAAGTACCTGTCAACCGCACCAGTCTGTGATCTCTCCACGGCTAAGCTACCTGAAGGTGAGTTGAGAGATCCCGCGGCCTGGTAAAAACCAGAAAGACCTACACACACTAACACCACATGCCCAGCCGCAACCCAGACTCTCGGCAAGCCCAGAGACGGCCTCACTCTCATGCACATCGCCATCGGCCGCGGCACCCAGAACTACACCTGCGACACCAGCAACTCGACAGCCGTCCCCGTCGCCACCGGCGCCGTCGCGACCCTCTTCAACGCCAGCTGCGTCGGCTCCCTGTACCCGGACCTGCTCGACAAGCTGCCCGTCGTGGCCATGGACTTCAACCTCACCGAGGAGGAGACGAACCGCCGCCTGGGGCCGAGTAACCTCGCCATCTCGGGCCACCACCTCTTCACCGGCAAGGGCGTCCCGCTCTTCATGCTCGAGAACGACGGCGCGTCCGTCGGCGACTCGTACTGCGCCAAGAACGCGTCCATGCCCGCGCCCCTCACGGCTCAGTCCGGCCAGCACGGCGAGGCGGCGGTTCCCTGGCTCCGGCTTCGTACCGTCGAGCCCAGCACCGGGGACGTCCAGGAGGTGTACAGGATACACACCGTCGGCGGCAGCGCGCCGGCTTCGTGCCAGGGCCAGGCTGCTAACATTGAGGTCCAGTACGCTACACAGTATGTCGAAATCATCCCTAGTCGAGATTGTATGGATCAGTTTGACTTACAAGAAACTTTAGATACTGGTTCTTTTCTGGGCCCGCCCAATGAGACCGTTCCGGCTTGATTAGCACCCGTTCTGCGACAGAGAAACAATTGTTCTGATTCGAAAGGCGTTGGAGGTGTTTTTGGGTTTCCGCAGAAATATGTCATAGTTTGTTCTTATTCGATATACCATCATGTATTCCCACGGCAGTTATATAGGTCATCATCCTATTGATGAACTGTTGTGCTGTGGCTGGAAATTAAGTCGGCCAGTAGACTGAAGCCGCTAGATAACACTCGTAATGGAATGGTCGTCTGTTGAGTCTCGTGAAGCACACCGAGGTGTTTGTATTGATGCAGGAGTGAATGTTTGTTCTGATGTTTACAGGCAGGGGGATCAACAGGGTGAAGGTGTTCGAATCCGTAAACGGCGTGAACTTAATATGCCACCCTTTTGTCATACTTTGTAATTTGGAGGCCAAACTCAATTAGAAGTGCTTGCTGCATCCGTAAGGTGAGTTGACTACAATGTAACGAATCAGTTAAGGTCCCAAGGGAATGAGAATAATCAAACAATAAGGTGGATGAGATGAATGTAGAAGGAAGAATCAGTGACACTCGGTGCAAGTCTACTTTACCTTAGGCTCTGCCTCAGGTAGACCCTGACTGGGTCCACCACCTCGGGAGCCCCGCCCCGGTCCTTGCCAGAAGCACCCCGCCAAAAGCACAGCGGATCGCGACTGCCAAACAATCCCATGTTGAACACCTGAAAGGGCTGAGGTAAGGTACTCGCTGATCCCCAGGAAAAACCCCACCTTAGGGCCACATGCTGATCCGAACAGCCAATAGTGCAGCTTCTTTTGTCTTAGGTGACGCTAAAAAGTGGTCTCACAAACCTCCGACCTGGGCACCTGCCACCAGTGACTTCACTTTTCCCGGCTCCTGCTGGCTGTCACCTCTCCGCTGGGATTTTTTATCCAATTCATTGCTTCAACAACCCGTTCCAACAACCCGCTTCAACCAAATATCTCTTTGAGCGAATTATTCACATTGTTTATCACGCAGCGTCAATATCCAGGCACGCAAAAAGCAAGTAGTTCCTTCATCATCAAACATTATTGCTAACTCTATAGCCAGGACGACTGTGCGCCTTTTGACGATTGCTTAGTCGACGACTCGGTCTTTGATCGATTTTTTGCAACCGACCAAGCGCTCCTGTAGCCACAAAGCACAATTATCCAGCGAACCATTCATTGCTGTCATCAATCAATATTCACTCGACTTTGGGACAGGCCTCTGTCAAGCACAAATTATTACAGCCTCCCATCCCATTGCCCGAATCGTCCGACCCGACAGCCCACTGCCGAGCGACC
Organism: Colletotrichum scovillei; assembly: GCF_011075155.1. Classification (NCBI taxonomy): domain Eukaryota; kingdom Fungi; phylum Ascomycota; class Sordariomycetes; order Glomerellales; family Glomerellaceae; genus Colletotrichum; species Colletotrichum scovillei. Next base: position 3,396,865 of record NW_023336259.1, read on the forward strand.
GATGAATACCGAGCTCCTCCGACTCCCAAACTGAGCCTCGACAATCAACACCAAGCCCAGCTAGCCAAGCGCACTTATGCTTGGTTAAACAACGGTCGAAATGAACAGAAGGGCACCTGCTTCTTCGGAAATGCCCCGCAAACGCCGGCGGATACGAGGACAGGGTGCCATGGCTTCAGACCCTCCTCAGCTCACCTGGCCCATTGGCCGGGTCCCAGTCGAGATCTTTGACGAAATCACAACCTACCTTTCCCGACCGGATGTTAAGAACCTCCGCTTGGTCAATCACGAGTTTGACAAGATGATTTCTTCCAAATACTTCCGCAACGTTGTGGTTCCTTTCCGATCGGAGATGTACAAGGCGAGAAAGCAGAAGTACCTGGACGATGGAGGTCAAGGCCAGCCCCAACTTGGAAAAGACACTCTCTTCTCCAGCGGCATGCGCATTTTCCAGTCTTTCGGCGAGCATATTCTTCGATTTGCCCTGTCGCTCGAGCTGGATGAGGAGAGCCTCGCCTACCCTCCCATTAAACCGACTCAGCAAGCCGTTACCTCGTATTGGGGTATCTACCGCTGGCCTCATGAATCGTACAATCGGTATGCCGAGCTCGAGGGGCTTGAGCAGACTGCCGATGAGACAGCATCCATGACGGAGGCCTTGAAGTGTCTGGTACGGGTTCAGGAACTTGGCCTGTGTTGCGATGCTGGACTGGGCTACCTTCTGGGTCCTGATCAGCAGCTGGAGAGCCCTCCTCTACCTCACCCGGTTTTTGGCCTTCGCAATCTACGATACCGAAACCTGCAGCGACGCCTAGCGCGATCCGACTCAGACTCTATGAACGCCCGAAAGCTCGCCTTTGAGAGTCCTCGAGATTTCAAGTACACGGTGCTGGAGGCCATGGTCACGAATGCCGGGTATACGCAGGAGCAGGCTAAGGACGCGATTGCTATACTCTTGAGCACCGAGAACGTCTCACTCACTAACATTGACTTTGACGAACGTACCGCCGCCGCCACTGCCGCTGCCGCTCATGCGGCTGCCCATGCAGCCCAGACTACCGCTGATGCTCGCGCCAGCGTAGCTGCTCACGCCAACCAACACAACCTTGCCAACATTGCTCAACTCATCGCCCAGGGTCAACCTGCCCCGTTCTTCAACGCTGCTGATTTCGATCCGCCTGACCATGACGACGAAATTGCTGAGGCGAACGCTGAGGCGAGAGCGGCGGCCACTGTGCTTAATGAGCTCACGGCCGGCCATCCACTACAGCCCAGGAATTTGACTAGAGCTCAGAAGGAGATGCTGCTGGAGCTGGAATGGGCCCACCGAGCTCTCATTCAGTCCTATGTTCTCGCCCTCATCGACAACGCTCGGATGAACAGCTTCAGTGTTCTGACTACCCTGACGATCGCCAAGATTCCAAGCAGCCATGTCTACATGTTCCAGAGATCGGATTTCTGGCAGAGTCTGCCCAATCTGACCAACGTTGCCCTTGCTGTTGTAGCCGATTGGCGCCAGGTGTCTAAAGTCGCACCTGGTTGCGTCGAGGACAACTTCGTCTCGCCCGTCGACGCGGTGACTAAGGTTCACCGTTTGATTCAGGACCACATCGCAACGCAGTTCAACATCAAGTTCCTCCATTTTGAGTGGATTTGCGGTGGCGAGTTTGCACCCGGCATTACCCAGCGGAATCAATACGTGCTTCCTGCTCCATTCTGCTCGCCGATGCAGATGGTTCATCCTGAAGGTGCCAAGTCGCCAGACGCCTTGCTCACTCTACCGCACATCAGACACCTTTCGCTCAAGAACTGCTACTCGGCGCCTCACGTCTTTCTGCAGGTTCTGCGGACGATGGCATCCGAGTCTCTGGAAAAGTTGGAACTCGAAAGTGTGTCTCTCACGGGCGCGCCCACGAGAAACCCTGTTGCCGAGAATGCATTTGGACCTGCACTCGTTATTGGCCCGGCACATGGTCCAGGCATTGTACTTCACGGGCATGGCCAGGCTCAAGGTGCGCAAGCCGCGGGTCAGAACCAGGCGCCTCCGTTGCCGCCGGCACCTCTTCAGCCGCAAGCCAACCCGGGTTTCGGGGGTGCGCCAGGTGTTCCGGCCGGAGTGGTGGCCCCGCAGGGCCCGCTGCATGCTCCTGCCTTCTTGCCCGCGCATCTGGCTGGCATGATGATGCAGCAACCTCTTCCTCATAATGCCAATGTGGCTAACAACGCGGCGCCGCCTCCACCTCCACCTGATCCAATGGCCGGCTGGGGTAGGATGCGACTAAGACAGCCACGACTGCTGTCTTGGGCCGGCATCATTGAACGTCTCGCACCGACTCCACCGATTCAAGAGATCATGGTCGGTCAAGGTACCGAAGATGACGAAGAGGATTGGGTGGACGACTTTGTTCGCAAGGATGACGGATTCTCGCTCTTGCCGCGGCCGCACAGTCTCGTCAGAGAGAAGGAGCGGCTCAGTATTCACCACATCTCTCTCAAGTCTTGCGGCTACGTGGTGCTGGACATTCCAATGGTTGACAATCATAGCATCATGCCAACCACCTCCCCGTGGCAAGAGCCTGCGGAAGTGACTGCGCGTCGACGGGAGCTCATGCCCTTTATGCAGTCCTGCGGCGATAGGCTGGCGGCCAAGATAACCAATTATCTCAGCAACCAGGAGCACTTTAACCTCTCGACCGCCTTTGGTATGGACACGGAGTGGACCGGTGTGTACGATGAGGAGGTTATTGAAGCTGCGAAGAGGGATGGTATCGTCCACCCTGGAAGAGGACGAATCACGGGCATGATTACCAAGATGGCTGAGCAGGTTTAGCTGCACCGCTTGATTACGATGAAAACTGTATAACGAACAATTGGGATTTGGGTGGGCTGCGGGAGTCTTTGGAATTTTTCGGCGTTTTTGGCAAAAGATACCACGGGCTCAAAATTGGGACGGAAAGACGGGCGGGATAATGACTGGATGAAGGACCCATAACTCCGTAGTCACCTTATATTAGGAAGACAACAAAAGCTGATAACACAATCACGTTGCCTGAAACGTAGGCAACTTGAAGAATGGAATGCCGCGATGCGTGTGCACTTTTACACGGTTCCCCCTGTCCGAAGCTGGGCTGACGGGCCTCTCTCTTGAGTTGCAGTTGACCAGAACGGGATTGTTCTTCAGAGTGACTATAGTCAGGGTATTCTGAGCTGGGCCTGTGGTTTAAGCATTGATAGTTATTTCAACGTCATTGAAAGTGGCTCCATGGCTAATATGCCTGACAAACTCACGAGGTAGCTTCAGTGTTGGTGGCGCTGGATGTTCTAGTAGCAGAGGTCCTCGCCGACTACACTGACATTCGGGCAGGGTAGTGTTCCATACCCATCACAGGGGCAACATCTTTTGGGGTGATTTGATATAGAAGCAGGCCAAAATTGAATGCATTTCCTCGTAACCGTTTGACGCCGATGCCGATCATGGTAAACTAAGGGACCACCATGGGGGGAATCATTGTTGCATGTTTGTTTATTGGTGGCCCATGCAGACCGTTGCGCGTGTGAATTCGCATGCCAATCCCTAAATGCCATGAGACCATAGCCTTCCTGTACACCAGCATATGAAAAGCCGCAAAGTTCTTTTTTGTATTTTGAATCCACGCAATCCATCCACGACCCAAAGACCAAATCTATCCCTAGGGGGGTTTTGTTGTGGTGTACCGCGTTTGTCCACACTTCGCGCCGACCCTTTTTGCTCACGTCATGAACCGCACACACGCCACAAAAATCGAAGATCCGTTTCTTAAAAGATTAAAGAGTTGGGAGGTTCGTTTATGCGGCGGTGATGGCCTGGCGGGTGCGGGCACCGCGCTGGCGGGAGTTGAGGCGGACGTCCTCGCGACCGGCGACGGCCTCGGACTTCTGGACGACCTCCTCGCCCTCGGTGAGGATGAGCTCGATGTGGCAGGGGTTGGACATGTAGGGGTTAATCTGCAATGTGTTAGTTCGTCGACATTCTGCTGCTGGTCTCTATCCTTCTCCTTCAAAAGGATAGGTTCGGGTGGTAGAACATACGCGACCGTGGGCACGGTATGTGCGTCTCCGTTGCTTGGGGGCCTGGTTGACCTGGATGTGCTTGACGACGAGGTTGCCGGTGTCGAGGCCCTTGGCGTCGGCGTTGGACTCGGCGTTCTTGAGGAGGCCGAGGAGGAACTCGGCGGACTTGACGGGCCAGCGGGCCTTGGTGACGCCGAAGGCCTTGCCCTGGGCGGTGCGGCCGATGGAGCCGGCGTAGCGGCGGAAGGGGACAGCCTCCTTCTTCTCGGAGACGTTCTCGAGGAAGGTGACGGCGCGCTGGAGCTTCCAGCCGTTGATGGCCTGGGCGGTCTCACGGGTGTTCTTGAAGGACACACGGAGGTAGGCACCGCGCGCGCGGGCCGACTTCGCGGGGGCGATCTCTTGAGCGGCGTAGCGAACCTGAATTTGTGACGATAAGGGTCAGTCTTTTGGGTTCTGGGATATAACGAGCATTGTATGCCCCCATGTGTTCGGCAATGTTCCTCATTCCTCCTCTTGGTCGACCATCATGAGTGACATGATTGAGTCACAAGTCCAGTTTTTTCTCTTCCTTTGACATCGTGAAATTTCGACCCTCTTTCGACGAGGGGCAAGGGAATCGTCTCGGCGGCTGCAAACAGGGTCGAAATTTCGTCGAATGCACAGATTTCCTCCTCTTTCTCGTCGACGCGGAACATAGGGAAAGCGAGCGGCGGTGCGACTTACCATCTTGATCGTTGGGTGTGGTGATGGTTTCGGTGGTCGGTCGGTGGTCGGTCGTGGGCTGGCTGTCAGAGTGAGGTTAGAAGAAATTCACAACTTTCGTTGACCCTAGCCCTCCTGCGCCGGGTTGGCTCGCTTGCGGATCGGGAAACGGCAGGGGGGTCGGCCTTAGGGTTCCGCAACCCTATGGGGTAAATGGGCGATTTCTTCCAGCTTTGGCCGGGGGAAAATTGCAATGGAAAATCTGATGAGACTCACGATTAGTCCGATGAACTGATGAACAGTCTGGTGTCTCGTTTGGATTTTTTGGAATGAGATTGCGGCTTGGGGAGTTGGGACAAATGGAAAGGATGATATTTTGAGGTGTTCTTCAATTCCGTTGCAAGCCAGGTACTGGACACCACCACCTGGTTTCTGACGCTCCTGCCTCTCCCCGAACGTGAGACCCCACTTTGCAGGTGGGCCTTGAGTCCCTTCTTATCTAATCGCAAAAAAAAAACTTGCCGGAAGGCGGCTCCTCTGAAAATCCGCATTGCCCAATCACCTTGATGACCCCACAATCTTTCTGTCAGTTTGGCCCGTGCGTACTCTTGAAGCTCTCAGAAAAAAAGTCCGACGAAAAATTTCAAACACCCAGCCCAGTATCCAGTTGTCCCAACCCGCCACCAAGAGGATTAGCATTATCTGCGCCTCTCACCCCCCAATTGGACTCTTCTTTCGCAACTTGGGAACTGCCAGTCTTGTTCTCTTTCTTTTTGCAACAACTAGTCTTTTCCGGCTACCCGACACATATTTAAAAGACAATGGCTCCCTTCACTCCTCGTGGCGGCGGTGGTCGCGGCGGCGGTCGTGGTGGTTTCGGCGGCGGACGTGGTGGTGGTGACCGTGGTGGCTTCGGCGGCCGTGGTGGTGGCCGTGGAGGCTTCGGTGGTGACCGTGGCCGCGGCGGTTTCGGTGGACGTGGTGGTGGTCGTGGTAAGTTCTTGAGAGAATCTGCTTTTCGCGATGTCGAGTGCGAAAGAATGAGTTTGCTAACATGATCCTGCAGGCGGTGGTCGCGGTGGTCCTGGCGGCGGCCGTGGCCGTGGAGGTGTCTCCAAGGGCGGCAGAGGCGGCCGTGGTGGTGCTGCTGGCGGTCAGAAGGGAGGTCAGAAGGTCATCGTGGTATGTCACAACTCAAGGCTTTTCTTCTTTCGGTGAGGATTTGTCCATTAACAAAAGATTGCAGGAGCCCCACCGTCACGAGGGTGTCTTCGTTGTCCGTGGCAAGGAGGACGCCATCGCAACCCGCAACATTGTCCCCGGCGAGTCTGTCTACGGCGAGAAGCGCGTCTCTGTCGACAACCAAACCCAGAACGAGGACGGCACCACCACAACCACCAAGATCGAGTACCGCGTGTGGAACCCCTTCCGCTCCAAGTTGGCCGCCGCCGTCATCGGTGGTCTCGAGAAGCTCTACTTCGGCCCCGGCTCCAAGGTCCTCTACCTCGGTGGTGCCTCCGGTACCTCAGTCTCCCACGTCGCCGATATCGTCGGTCCTACCGGCTTCGTCTACGCTGTCGAGTTCTCCCCCCGTTCCGGCCGTGATCTGATCGGCATGGCCGCCAAGCGCACCAACGTCGTCCCCATTGTTGAGGACGCCCGTCAACCCCTCAAGTACCGCATGCTCATGCCCATGGTCGACTGCATCTTCGCCGATGTTGCCCAGCCCGACCAGGCCCGTATCGTCGCCATGAACGCCCACCAGTTCCTCAAGGTCGGCGGTGGTATCCTCATCTCCATCAAGGCCAACTGTATCGACAGTACCGCCCCCGCTCACAAGGTCTTCGCCATGGAGGTCGAGAAGCTGAGAGGAGAGCGCATCACTCCCAAGGAGCAGCTTACGCTAGGTTCGTAATCCCCTGTTTCCTCCCTGGAAGTGGAAAACCCCCCATGACTAACACATTATCACAGAGCCCTTCGAGCGTGATCACTGCCTCGTCGCTGCCGAGTACTCGCGCTACGCGAAATAAATGTGAAAAAGAAACGGGAGAAAAAAGTATTGTATGCGTTGCGTAAAGAAGAGTGGTGGGTGAGCGGTTGAATCTGTACATTTGCGAGATTCCCACGAGATTTGACTTTTGCTTCAATGGGTACGGTCGGTCGGACTTCATCTGGACAGGCGTTAGGAATTTAGGACTGGTCTAGTTCAAAACTTGCATGTTAACCCATATAGGTATTCAAAAAGTCCCTCGCGGTGAAAATGACATGTTTAATGGGCTTATAGACTTGAATAGGAGTAGTAGTTCGTTGCGCTTTTTGCTGTCTCATATGGTTCCCCCTCGTGGTGACTGACTCTCGCAGTGACGAACATCCGTCCTGATATGCTTTCATTCACACTCCGTGTGTCTCCGATTACCTCCATTATCAAACGTCAGCAGAAGCTCACGAACCCCTATCCTCAACACCCACGTCTAGACTTCATGCAGCCCAGCCCCCGCTTCACTCAATCACATCCACAAGACTTAAGCCAAGTACCGACGCCCCACACACGTCCGACCCATCCTCTATCTGATCGGCCCACGACACTAATTCCGACGAAAGCTGCGCCGTCGGCCTTTCCTTCAGCTGCTGCTGCGGTTGCTCCTCCTGCCCACCGCCGATTCTCCACCGGTCCTCGTAACAGCCATACTCCACGAGGTCGCGGGCGATGTACACGACCCGCTCCTGCTCGGGCTGCCAGTCCATCGGTTCAGCCGGGCCTCCCGCGCCGACGCTGCGGGCCCAGCACTCGACCGACGAACGCTGCTCGTCCAGAAGGGAGAGGAGGTGGTTACGGAAGCGGTAGTTGTCGACGACGAGGTCGCTGCACTGTTGCTGCTGATGTAGCTCGCGTCCGGTATCGTCTATGATGCTGCGGCGACGTTTCGAGGCTCTGTGGTTCACCGGCTCGTGATTAAGCTCGAGGCCGGGCTTATGCTTAGGTTTTCGGCGGCGCCTCACGATATCCAGGTAGCTGTCGTCGTCGTTCTTTCGGTGGTCTTTCTTATAGCCCGGTGTTCTTGCAGTCCTGAGAACGAGGGCAGTCGAGGGCGACTCTGGTGGCATGGGAATCATCTTCAGATCGCCATCTGTGTCCGACTTGGCTTCGATGTGGCGGTTGTGTCGGTGGCGTTTGGGGGAACGAGGAGGAGGAGGATGGTGTTCATATAACGACCGGTGTCTTCCTGGTGCGTGATATTCGACGTCTTTCCGATGAGGGTATCGACGGGCCTTGATGATGGGGACCCCTTCTGTGAGACTCAAGTCCGGTTCTGGGCTTGCGTGTCTGCGTTTGGACGCGCGTTTCGACATTCTGTGACCTCGTGACATCGTGCCGTTCCTCGTGGAGAGGTCGAGTATCCTTTGGGAGCGTGACGAGGATACTAACATGCGTGATTATCCGCCATTTGAGAAGATTCAAGACCAAGACTGCTGAAGCTCTGAATACTTGGAAATTATGAGTTTCAGCTGAGGCCGTCTATTGACGAAGTCTTCTTATTTTTATCTTGGTTGTACCTACGAAGCTTCCTCGCGCATCTTCTGGCCTTCGACACATGTGAAGTTTCAACAAAGCTGGAACGGCCCAGATGTTATACTCCATCGATGGAAGGGCAAGTTTCTAGAAGCCAACAAGCAAAGACTCCCTGATGCGACGAACAAGCAACTAGAAGGCGTCTCTGGAAGACGCCCTCGTTTAATCTCGAAACCGAACAATGAGACGATGCCGAATCCCACAAAGACACAACAGCGATGAAGCAGGCTCCCCTGCCGTTGTGACTTCTCGAGATGACATGTCGTTTCTGTCCTCTTCCACGAGGGTGCTCCAAAGAAGCGATACCTGCCGCTTCGATGGCCTTGGATGAGACATGGGACAAAGCCTGCTTCAGCATTTCGAATCGCCAAAGCCAAAATTTTGAACAGCTATGGTTTTCTGATCAGGTCTGGCAGGCATAAGTCGACCTGAAAATTCCAGATGAGAGCTATCGATTCGCGATGTAAGTCAAAGGGGTCACCGGTTACACTGTCTACTCCGTTCATCAAAATACGTATCTGAAAATGTCCAATCCCAAATTACTTTGCTGTACATTCAAAAGCAATAGTTCCATCTGAGTTTGGAAAGTTATATCTCCTTTGACTTTCCTTCAACACAAATATTGACCATGAGATTGAACAACGATCGCAATACTACAACTGAGGCACAATCCGACTATCACGACGCCACTGCTTCGACCATACTGAACCAGGCTTAGATTCGCCGAAAGAATGACCGGCCTCCACTGAGCGCTAGAATTCACTTAGAAGTTGGCTCGCGGCTGGTCTAGACTCCAGAAGACCCAGATAGTGCTAGGGTAGAGTGTAGATCAACGGTCAACCGACCGACGACGAGTATGTCTCGGGTGGGAAGTCAGACTACCTGCTTGGCTTCGGCGATTGACATCTTCACAGATCGACTGGAGTAGTCCGCCTCGTTCTCCTGCCCAGAACGGTCTAAACAACCGAGCCGTGCCTCTCTACCTGGACCACATATCAGTGGTTGCTGTTCGAGCGCCAAGTTGCGTTCCCCTGGCAGCTGGGCGTGACGAGACGACAAGCCGAAGAGACTTACAGAAAAAAGGCCTGAATACAAGAGTATGTTGGAAGCCTCGGACATGCCTTGATCAAATTCACCTTGAAGGCATATGCCCTTCGCCGCAATGTGAAATGTGACGACAGCTCTGCCACCCCGGGCTTCTCTCGGCTTCCTTTGGATCCCGTCAACCACGCCCTTGTTACCTCTAGCCCCCTTCAGTAACTAACCATGGTCTTCCTGTCTATCCCGCGTGGCTGGACCAGACAGAGGGGAACATCGAATTGCAACCCCTGGAACATCACCGATTCAGCTTACATCCGTCAAAGCGTCCTCGGAAGAAATGCTCAAATTTCGCGAACGTCGCCGTGGTGGCGTACACACCCCTGATAGAAGCCATCGCCCTCCTTTCCCGAAAAGAACCGTTCAGGTCTATGTATTACCCCAGACGCTAGCGCCGTCAAGAAAGCGGCACGTTGATTAGACCAGTCACCCAATGAGGCAGTTGGCTTGTGTGTGTCACGTCTTCATGTGAGGGCTGAATTGCAAAACCAGAGACTGCAAAGAGGAAAGTTGAGTGAGGGGGATTCTCTATTACCAATCGTGCCAATATCTGTTTCCTGCCACCAAAGTGGCTCTGAAGATCACTCTCAATCATAAGGGGGCTTTTCTCGGGCCAGAAACCAGAATACGGAGCGATGACTTCTCCTTCTCGCCCTTCATCAACGTTTGCCTGAATCTGAAGTGATTTGTGGACAAGGATGTGAAGGCGGCTGCAACGAGCGGCGAAGCTACCTGAGTAGATGCGCGCCTTTGGGTCACGATCTTGAGGATTTACCATCCAGACCTCGCTCAGCCGTGCCTTCCCACCTCTACGTCCCTCCTTCCTCAACCTACATTACCAAGTGGAGCTGAGACTATATACCCCCCCTCAATCCCATTCCCGTCACCAGCACAGCAGCGCCCGTCTAGGTCGGCGAGGTCAGGCCAGGATGTGTGCGAGGTGGTTGAATGGTCAAATAAACAAATACTCCCATGAAGTCAGAGTCCGGGTTGACTGAGGGGCGCGCTGTTCGAGTCCGGGCAGGGGCGTGAATTACAAGGTCAGTATCCCCCTCCTTCCTTTCGTTCATATTTTTTGTATAATGCCCAGGCCGCCAGTCGACGAGACCACCAGAGCAGGCAAAGCCAGCGACAGGGAGGTCGGACAAAGTCGTCACCGCCCAGCTGAGCAGCAGGGAGGACTATATCAGAGTGCGTAAGGTATCTGCTCGAATCTTAGGGCTCAAAAGGGCCGCCCTGGCCGAGTCGACAGGGGAAAGTTCTCCTACGCGGCGTTGTGGCGGCTCATGTTAATTCTGACAGGAACGCACAGACGAGAACCCCAAATGAACGACCAGGTTCAGCTCCTTCGATCACGCATATTGCGCATCAGGGGCAGACCCTTGAAGCAGGTAAGTCTGGGGTAAGAGAGCAGGCGTGGTTGACTGTCGACATTTTGTGACTAGTGTGGTCTGGAACTGCTGCAGTTGTCTGTATTCGTAGGCTATACGGATAAGTGAGGGGTTTCGATAAAGGCATTAGTGAAAAAAGTCGGGATAGGGCTCTCTCCATGTTACCAATACGCTAGGCTTCTTTGTGTTTCTCCGTAATCTGCCCACCTTTACTTCGTCGAGCCATCCAGATCCATAGATCCGTCGCTCTGTGGCGGAGGATCGTATACCAACAATATATTAGAGTTCGACCGCATAGTACCTGCCCACGAGAAGCCAAGACGAGAGACCTGGTCGAAGAACCTCTGGGCATTTGGGTGGAAGAGCTCCCGAGGCCATGGTCAGCCGGGGAAACGCCCTCAAGTCCGTCCAAGGTAGCAGTCTTGGAGCACTACGATCGATGAAACACAATTTGACCCCCTTCAGAGGCAATGGACCGCCGGCACCAAGACCTCGGATCTGTTGGAGGCAAAGGTAACATGATTCGATGCCGTCAGTGGCAATCAGCCTCGGGGGCAACCCTCTTGTACGGATTCAATACCAAGCGTCTTCACCGCTGGAACAAAATAACAGGTTACTCGAGGTTATGATCCGCCGCGGCAAAAAATAAAAAATATAAAAAATAAAAAGGTCAGCACCGAGGATCGAGGCTGGCCAACGACAACGAAGAGCTCAAGGAAAGATGAAGTAGGCAGCCAGAGTCGCGGAGGCACGGCATAAACCGGTAAATTAAGCTGGTGAATGTAGACAGCAGGTCATCCGTTTTCCAGCTTGGGCTAGGCCCTATGGACGGGACCCGGTGTTGGGTTTGCCATGGTTGGACTCTTGGGAGGCCGGCGTGTTTGACTTGAAAAGCTTGGTGGTTGCCGATTCCCAGAAGAGATACGGATATCTGTGCGGTACGTACCGATGCTCGGAAGAGAGCCCCACTTCACCCGCTTGGGATAGGCAGGAACAGGCACCTGGGTCCTGGGGAATGAGTGGTGCAGTGTTGGGGTAAATGTGGGTAAATTCCCCATCTCCAATGTCACCCTTCGTGCCTTCGTTGTCACCACCAGAAACCTCCCGCCCTGTGGCCTCCTTCTCTTTGGGTCCTGACCTCCTATTCGTAGGCTCCTGGCACCTGCTGCTTCGCTCCGGTCGACCGCACCCAACCAAGTTCATCTCGGAGCATGCACTGCAGCACTACAGATTCACGAGTCTCCTCCCCCAGACTTTGCCTTCATCATGCATTTTAACCCTTCTAGGCTTCTACGCCTCCCATCCTCCGGGCTTTGGCAGGCCTGGTAGCTAATCAGCGTTCATCCAGATCCTCCAACAGACACCTCGGTACGGCCGTACTATCCCGTCTGGGTCTTCAAACGACGGCACAGCTTGTGCCTAATTGTAATGTGGCTGTCTGAAACTGGGGTCGGTCAGAATCGATCTGAGCTTCGTCGCCGAGGTTTAGCTAGGTCTCTCATCACCGCGTGGTCTCGTGCAGTCCAACAATTCATTCCAACAGCCATCTTCCATAGAGTCGTCTCCGGCGCGTGGCTTGGCACCGAGCAGTCGGAACCATGAATTTCGCAAACGGCGCGGCGCTGGAAAGTCTCGCTCCGTCCCATCTCTAACCCATAGGAGACCACACTCCAGACGACATCACGCCGCCGTCGACTTCGTCTCAGTTTTGATTCCATCCTACGAGCACCCGCTCACCACCAGCTCGGAGACATCGTCGATCGTGGCGTCCTCCACGTGGGCGAAGCTTCCACCGTGCCGCCAGCCGGTCTGGGAGATGTTGGGACAAAGCAGCAGCCAGCCAGCAAAATCGACGGCATTTCGAGTCATTGTGGCTGGCCGTCAAGCTATTTCCATCTCAATGATGAATTCTTTGTAAGGCCCTGCGCGAACCAACGACTGCACACTGACCGTTGCATCCCGAAACGGAAAGGCTCCCAATCTCGAGAGGTCGGAGATCAGTCTTTGTTCATACCTGATTCACCATGGCTTTGTCACCAGCACATCGGATGATACGGTGAAAGCAATGCGGACGTCAGTTTTCGCTAGCTGCCGCCTTCTACAGCGTGGCACTGCCCTATTAGATTGGATGGTGCTGTACGGAACTCTGCAGCAGAACGTCAGCGCCCACGGCCCGTTTCCAACAGCACCATCAGAGGGTTGCAGAATGAGACCCTTCTGCGGCTTCAGCATTTCGTTGAAAGCAAGGCCAACTAGCCCTACAGTCTATGGAAAACTCCCAATTTCCTCGAGTCGTGATCCCGATTTTTTTATCGCAACTACCCTGCTAGTCTTCATGGGGTCAGCAAACACGAGCTCCCTTTGGTCCAACGACGACACATCCAAATTACAGCCCTCGATCCCTGGTTTGCGGTGGCTTGACAAGGGTTTCACTAGGAGGATGGAAGTCGAGAAAGGCATCGGCCAGGAGGCGCCTGAGTGCCAGACAGTTTGGGGTTTGGAACCGTGGTACCCTTCCGCTGACTATCCCGCCGCCTTGACCATGGTTTACACGTCCAAGCTCAGCGAGAAAACATGATATTTCCGCCTGGAGTAAGGACATGGTTGGCTTGGGTATGATGACAAGCTCCCATCACAATGCCAGCTCAGGGGTATCCGATCACCATGAGGAGGCCACGCGGTGAGGGAGGATGGCGACGGCCATCACTCAGGGAGTTCAGAAATTGAAGGCAATTTTGTTCAACGAATACGGGCACTGCAGAATACCTACGGATATGCAGCTCGACAGCTCACCCACCCAGCGAAGAACTTTGGCCCAGGGCCAGGGGAGCCTTGTAACGGTGCCGCTAGAGGGAATCGACCAGGGGTCCCTGGCGTCCCCAGGTTCGTCCGACCCCGCGCCAAGCTGGTTCCAGTGGATCCGGATGCGGCGAGCTAAGTCCTTCACTTGGCCTGTTCCAGCTTCCACAACATCCATCCTCTAACCCCCCTAGTGCCCTCTCACTTCTCTTCACGCGGACATGGCGACCACACCAAATCTCCAGCAATTGCCAGGTATCTGTAGTGTCTTCTCTCCTGTGGTTCTCTGCCCAAGAGGGTGTCCAGGAAGGTACTCACGTACATACTTACACGCCCCGTCCCAACATGGAACATGGTCTCGACAGCATCCTGGCCAATCCGGCCCTACACAGCCCCTGCTACACGCCATGCGAAGGCCCAGGGCCTGCGGCGCCTCGATGAGTTGGTGACTGGCTCCTTTCCTCTTTTCTTACATTTTACCGTCGTTGCCATCATCTTTGATCCCGTCTTCTACGCCTTTTCCGGACCACGTTGGTTCTCGTTTCTCGACAATTCGGTTCCTGGATTCTGGCTCAGCACATCCGCTTGTGCTCTCCTGCAGACCATCCTGGTCAGGAGTTCGCATAGAATCTTGATAGGAAGTTGACATATTGGACCGTACCCATTGGGTTGGGCAACACCTTTACAAGCCGTTGCTCGTCGGAGTTGTCGCTACTTTCGTTGGCCGGAACCTTTCAGGGAGGGAGGTCAACGTACTTGAACGGTTGGCCATCCACCATTTCACGAAACCGATTTGCAACATTTCGAGCAAGGCCCACGACCAAAGCCGTCGACAATCACTACCACTTGTTCAAAACATCACTGGTTGCCGTCAACGCAGACACCAGTCCGACGTTGTTTCGTACCGTGTAAATCGACCCGGTCACACAAAGGGTCTCTGCCAGTTCCGTATACTACCATTGACAACATGGACACACCCCAAGAGAAGGCCAATTTGGACAAAGGAGACCTCGACCTTCTCAGTATCATAGAACGGACCTGCTCGGTCTTCTCGCTGCTGGGATGCGTATTCATTATTGTCACATTTTGCTCGTCTAGAGCGTTCCACAAGCCCATCAATCGGCTCGTATTCTTCGCTTCCTTTGGAAATATGATGACGAATGTTGGCACGCTCATGGCGAGATCCTACATTGGTTCTCCGGACTCGCCAGGCTGCCAGCTCCAGGCGTTCCTGGTTCAAATGTTGGTATACCGGCCCCGCTACTGGTTCGCGACTAACACACTGCAGGTTCATGCCGGCTGATGCATTTTGGACACTTACTATGGCTATCAACGTCTACTTGACGTTCTACTACAAGTTCGACGCCGAAAGACTACGGAGAATGGAGATACCGTATCTCGTTTGCTGTTATGGAATTCCCTTTATCCCAGCCCTGGTCTATGTCTTTGTCAGGAACGGCGATGGGTTGAGGGTCTATGGTAACGCGACATTATGGTGCTGGATTCGACCTGAGTGGGAGATCTGGCGCATTCTCACATTCTACGGACCCGTTTGGTAGGTCTATTTCTCGCTCTCATTGGGTTTTGCTAATTGTTCCAGGATTGCAATCTTGATCACTTTCTTCATCTACATCCGCGCGGGTCGAGAAATCTACCAAAAGCGAAAGCAGCTTCATAATTTTAGCTCCTCGGACCACGACCAAATGAACTCGTTCCACGACGTTCTAACCTCTATGAAGACGACCGAAGTCTACGTCACCTCGGAAGCAATGGATCAGCCTCAGGGCTCTATTGGTCTTGCCACAGTGGGAAGACGTGGCTCGGAAGCCGGACCAGTCCCACGACTACCCAACGCTGCTTACTCTGTCAGCATTTCTGCCAATCGCTATAGCCGCAATGAATCACAAGCCGAAGCGGCTGTCCCGCCTGCCGAAAGTAACACGGCGGATACTTCCGCCCAGCGGCCGATGAACTCCGCTCGTCGACGCAACTACGAGCTCAACAACGCGGCTTGGTCTTACACCAAGTGTTCGATCCTGTTCTTCACAGTGATCTTGATCACCTGGGTCCCGTCGAGCGCCAATCGCGTCTACTCGGTCATACACACCAAGGAGTCTTCGACGCCGCTAGAGTTTATGAGTGCCTTCGTTCTCCCGCTTCAGGGCTTCTGGAATGCGCTCATTTATGTGGTGACTTCATGGAAGGCCTGCAAGACGCTATGGACCGACATTAAATATTCGTCTCGACGGCCAGATGTGACGGAAATTGTGGGTAGTTTCAGGCACAGCGACCAGTTCAAGATCCCGAGCCAGAACCGCAGGACAAAAAACTACGAGAGTGAAAGCATAACGGAGCTTACGAATAGTCGACCGGCTTCGAATGAACAGGCATCGAGGTCGTAGTGTATGGAGGAGATGTGCCCTTGTCACGATAGCGAAACGATTTCTTGTGGATGATACCCCGAAGCCATGTTGTTGTTTTGGGAGGCCCTGCCGCGGAAGCAGGTTTCAATTTGTTGCTTTTGGGGGGCATTTGTTGCGTTGGCATGCCCCAGCTGAATATTTATAACGATCTTGTCTGTAAAACTTGTTGGTTGTAGATAACACATCAATTATTGTTCATTTGTCACTCTGCAGAACTTCAATATCTTCGCCTTGTGAAGTCTCCTTGATATAACGTGTCTCGGCGGACTCGTTGTCTCTAGTAAATGTATTTTGCCCACAACGCCATGAAAAGACGCCGTTGGGACTGGCGCTTACGAACAGACGGACTTGAGAGGAGATGAAGCGCATTCAGCTTCCACGTGCCGTCGGTCCCAAAGACTAAGATGGGTTCCTACATTTCTCCAACGGCGCGCTCCTCCTCCTCGGGTAGTCTAAGTCTGCACTTGGTTTTTCCCGTCTCGTCTTGGTGTCGTCTGGTCTCGTCTCAGAGCACTACACGCGCGCAGGAGCCGTGCCGTGTAAGCAGAGCACGTAAGTGTGGGATGTTGCAGGTAGTGCTTGGACTCTTTTCCCTCTCTGTCTAATTGCAGAGAACGTAATGGATCGGCACTCCCAACGGTCCGTGAGCTCAGAAATCGTCCCAAACGCACGTTTCTCGGGGCGGTGCGTGTTCTGCAAAGACAGCTGCGCACGACCAAAGCTGAGCAAACACCTCGTGGTCCCTTTCCAGGGTGCCAGGCTGCCGGCACCTCAACGTTTGTCGTTGGGTTACGCAGACAGCTGCAGGGACGCGGGAGGTTGTCTGTGTCACTTTTCCTCTTCCTGCCTTGCTTCGCTGCCCTTCGTTCCTTTCGTCTCTTGAGTGTCGGGCATTGTGTTACAGCCTCTCGTCTGGACTTGCTGTCGGTGTTTCTGTGGCTGGCTGATCTCTTCTCAAGTCCACTCATCCATCCTTGCAGCAAGGCTTGTCACGTTTGCAGGTACGCAGTTTGCTAGGAAAGAAGTCTTTAGTCAGGACTGACGAAAATTTGCTCAGCCCAATTCTTTTGAGTTTGGCATTGCTTGACGCTGATGAAGATTTTAGTCAATCTTTACTCGAGAGAAAGAGAGAGATGAAAATTTACGGATACACCGCCCCCCCTATCCTCTGGGACGAGGTTTGCGCTGGACTTGGGGGTTGCAGAGAAGATGGAGCAAATTGCCCGAGTACCATTTCATTCCCATTCCATTCCCAATTCCTACACAAACCCACTTTCCCAGCCCAGTGGGTTTCTGGAGAAAAAAGATCCCACGCAATCCCACAAAGCCAAGTTGGAGGGGAACCTTGGCGGCGCGCATGCAGGGGCATACAGGGGTGTGTTCATTACAGCATGTACTTTTGAAAGTCGACCTGTTTGACATTCGCGCACTTCGTCCACAGATAATGGCTGCGGGAATAACAGAGAACGATGGAAGAGCGTGGGGGAAGTCGGTAACTTGGAAACTTGGCGATGCCTTCTCGGGCGGATTTGCTTCCCCGAATCTTGGCTTCGATGCAAGGGATAACCCCGAGCTCGCCGTGCTCTTCCGTTGTATCTGCCCTGGCTTGTTTGCCTGCGTTGGCTAGAATGTTACTGTATTACTCACCCTGAACTTGAAGCTAGAGGTGATGTTGGCTTTGGAGTGTTGAACTTGGTTCATCTTAACCCATTCGCAAGATTCCCGCTAACACAGTTTAGAAGTGACTGCTCTTGCTATTGGAACCCCTCCCTTCACCTGCTCTTCTCTTCTCTGCTCCGACGGCTAGACAAGCATTCCAATCCTTGTTCGCCCTATACCCCAACATCACACTATTACTCTATACGTACATAATAGAGAACGCGAGCTCAGGACGGTTCCTGGCCCGTGGAGGAACCATCAAGACAAATGGCAGCTTCCACCAATTTAGGGTACCAAATAACGAGAAATGCCGCGGTCGAAGATCTGATCCTCATCGAGAAACGGGACTATTGATATTTCATTCTCTAGTGTAAGAATTTGCATGCAAGACGATGCAGGCATACGGACAGTAGTATCCGTAGTCGAAAATTCCCCGACGAAGCAACATTTGACGATACCACGGTACCACGGCACTTGCTCTCTCGAATGGCTCCCGACGATCCCGTTTCATCTGCCGTCGCGGTTGCTTTCTGGGGGTCTGGATCACACGATTTTCGAAATGCATGTCTAAGTTACGGTGGGATGGACGCAGCTTTTTTTTTATTTTTATTTTTTACGTGGCTGATTTTCCTTTCCCCGCGCTGGTTGAGGCCGAGGATCCGGGCGTAAAGTGAACCCACGCGCGGTTTCGTTCATCGTGATAACTTTATGTGGGCACGTAGGATGATGGTGCCCTTGCATCACCTGTGGCCGTCATATGGCCGTACCTTGTTTGACATCCATCATTTCTTCTTTCTTCGTCGATGACGATGGTGACTCAAGCATTCAACGATTTAGTGAGCCACTAGACCCGAGACACCTACTCAGATAAAGCAATGACGGTTCCCTGACGGCCCGATGTAATGTGTATGGATATGCTCGCCCTGCAGCAAACCATCGCGCGGGCCGCAGATCACTACATGATAATAACGACAATCACAAGATTAATATCCCCAAACTCCAGAGATAACGAAGTAGTGGCGGGGTGAATACCGTCTGCCCGAGTCCCGAGGCAAAAAAAAAAAAAAACACGCCAGGTACGCCCACATGCCATTGAATGCCGGTACGGTCGAGTCCAAGTCAGCCCACCCCTTGTCCGTCGACTTTTTCTCAGTCTCTCCCAACGGTGATCAAGATCTAGGGCGTTCTTCAACGGCTGTGGCTGCTCCTAGCAAGCCCTGTTTTTTGGGGGGGGGGGACTTTCTTACCAGAGAGACGTCAAAGCGCAAGAAGTACCGCAGTTTTGGGGACGCAACACGTGGAGGTGCCTCACAAATCGTATGACTGCATTATTTCTTCTTCTCTGTGGTTGTTGGTAATCATTGCATTGGCTTGGTGCGGTATGGCGATGCAATGGAAGAAGCGGGCTGTACACTCGCCTTCTCGTAGGTAGATACGTTTGCTAATGTCCTCTGAGGAGATGGCACGGGTGCGACGGAGCGAGGTCGAAGTTGAGAAGATGCTGATATTCTACAAAGCAATGTTCTTGCTCAAGGCCGGCTCTAGTCCTACATTTCGCTCTACTACTCATCTTTCCTCTGTCGGAGTAGGTGCAGATTGCTTGGCTTCATACCCTCCACCCAGGCTTTCACGCGATGTAATCTTCATGGAAGCATTACAAGCTGAGGAACTCGGTAACCTTGTTCAATGTGAATATCATCGTGGAAACAAATGTCGTCAACTCCGTTCTCGAAACCTCTGCATTTGTATGAATGGGTAATATCTGCCCCTCAAGTGACACCATATGCCGCGAATAGTAACTCAAGGTTGGCAAACCGCTGCAGCCCGCAAAGGTTGAGCAGCCGTCGCTGTTCACTCACGATGGGGTATGATAATCCCAGACAGAAACCTTGAGGAGATGCAAACGTTTCCTCCCATATCTTTGACATGCTCGTGAAAAGAGAAACCATCAGCCCGACACATACACATCGCTTTTACAGAACATCAGACAACACCAACTTCCTCTTCCAGTATCAACTACAACAGATATCATCCTACCAGCTTTCACTCCACCTCAACTTCGCAAAAACCTACCCTCTGCAAAGATATACCCCCATAGCTTCCCTTTAAGATGCCCCTCTTCGCAACTTTCCTGGCCGTCTCCCTAGTCAGCCTCTACACAGCAGGCTTCGCAACAATAATCATCCGCGATAACAACGATAAGCAAACTTCCAACCCACATGAGGAGATTGAGGAACTCCTCGAGAAGAGAGAAGATGAGAACGAGGTACTCGAAGAGAAGAGAAGAGAAAATATCAGCCCAGAGGTACTACGAGCCCCCGACCCTTTTCTTGTGTTACGCAAGCTTGATAAAAGCCCTTCTCGCTAACATCAGAGCAAAAAGACTATGACCATGAGACGGGATGGATACTATTATGACGATACCTATGAGTATAGAGATTATCAACACTCGCCTTCGGAAGGAGAGTGGAGATATTGAGCCGGCAGGAAATGACGATAAGAAATACGCAAATCCAAAACGAGTCGGTCGACAATAAGCATGTTGTTCATTATGATGTAAACCCCTCGCGCCAGTCCATATCTCTCACTTCTCCGTTAATAAGAAAGCAGGGTGGGATGAATGGAAGATGAGCAGACCACACTTCCTTCAAAACCAGGCAAACTTCCATTCATCTTTTTCGTGTTTCAAGTGTGTTGACTGTCCTTCTCTCAGCCCCATGAACAGCCTACGCGCGAACCAAGTTCCCATGTCGACATCAGCCGGCAGAGTACGGCCTCCGACGCATACCGTAAGAAACCAACTCTGTGGTCCCGACCCTACACTATATACCAGAAACAAACTCTCCAAATGTTTCTCACGATACAGTAACAAACAAGTGGGTAATGTGGGGACGACGGGGCCAGGATGAGCTCTCAAATAATGGTTCGTCTCAACACCAGGGTCCCATCATCGTGGACCCCTAAAAAGATCAGGGTGGATTCCTGGACTCGATGTGCGGGGGGTATGCTGGGAAACTCTCTGCCCGGTTAATCCGAACTCATCTGGAATTGACTTCATAGCCGAAAAGGAAACCAGACAAATCTGCCCGCTGCCCTTCTCTTTCGATCTGTCAATTTCAGACACATCATTAAGTATTCGAGTCATACGGTCAAAAGTGAAGCACAAGCTTCGGGAACCTCGGCGGATACATTTCACACTCAAAGGTTGGCAAGTCTGTTCCACGAGCGACATCCACCGACTGACATAGACGTCACCGCAACGATACGTGATCCCAGTCTGTGAAATTCTGCTGCCGACATTGGGTACTCTTGCAAAGTAATAAATACAGCTGATTCCAACGTATAGTGGCAGCGCCTTCTTCCGTAATGCTGCGGGCCCACCCGGCCTCTCAGAAGTCCCCAAGAAGCCCGATAAATGAGAGCACAGCGGCATACATAGAAAACCACACCGTGTCCCGTTGGATCCGTTCCCAAGCCGATATGTAAAGCAAGTGGCTCTGTCGGCCATCCAGGGGGGGTATTGTGAAAGAAAATCTGGCCTCCAACGCCGTACCGAGGGAAACACCTCTGCTCCCTCAAAGTGACAAAAACATTCCATCCGTTCGTTTTTGGTTCGCAAGAGAACCAAACAGTTTGCGACAGCGCAACTATCATTACGCTTCTTTGACTGCCTCGATGATGCTGTACTCCCACGCCGTCTTGAGCTGCTCACACTCCTCCACAATTCTGGGGTTCTCCCACCACCACTGATCTGCAGTGATGTACTGTCCCCATACTTCCCTCCATAGCATGCGACCGACGATACTGCGGAGCTCCTGCTTGACAGCCTTATCTGCAAGCACCTCGGCATCAGTCGTGGCCGTGTCTGGTCTGTCTGTTGGTGGTATGGCGGAAAACCTCACAGTGGTGATGGTACTGCCTTCAGCACGGAGGGAAGCATCTGCTAACCACAGAGGGAAGAGTTTGCTTGGATTCATGCAGCGGAAGTTCTTCTCGAGGTTGAAGATGAGGTTTTCCTCAATCCACGAACGCATCAGAGGACCCAACGTACTAGTGACGGGAAGGGGGTCGATCAACGTAAGGTGAAAGGCACCACCGGCAGCGAGGCACCGGTGAACATTTTTGAGAAGACTGGGAACTTCAGGCGATGGCAGAAGCGCCGGTAGTGCCAAGGAGTAGACTATGCCGAACAAAGACGGGGCCACTGGGAAGGCCGATGGCGAAATGGCAGGTACATTGACCGGATGGATATTCGGAAAGAGTGTGTGAGACAGCGGCGATGAAGCCAGATGGTACACTTGCTTATTGAAGTGGATGGCGGCCAGGTATGAGGTTGTTGCTGTACGGAGTACAAGTTAGTCGGAGTGACGGAAAGTTGAGTTTGCCTCCACTTACCCTGAGTCTCGTAAAGCGCGAGGACCTTCTTCGCCTTGGCAGGAGTAATTTTGTTGGGATGAGCCTTCGCTTGGTCCACCTCCACTGGCTTGTCCATGTTGTGCAAAGAAGAAAGCATCCATCTCTTCTTTTCCATCTCAAGCTCCTTGTAAAGGCTAGCATCGGTGGTCTCGCCCCAAACCTCTTTCAACCGCAAGAGGCGAATGCTATGGCTTGCAGCGGCCATTCGCCTGATCTCACGCTGCATCCCATTAAGATCCATGGACATGGCACATGCGGCATCGAGCTCTGGTGTCTCTTCAATGACCGCCTCAATCATTGGTGTTCGCACTTCCGGAGGTGGGCCACAGTCCCAGGCATCTGGTGGTCTCCAGGAGTCTGGATTGTTGGGCTTGAAGGCCATGGACCATGAAGGAACTCGCCGTAATGAACGCTGCGGGCTAGGATGGCCAGGAAAGAGGTTGACAGGCGAGTCGAGCATGGCCGGTGATATCATGGCTGTTACCGCCGGTCTATATCTTGTCAGTGACGATGCTGTAGGGGGATTGTGAGGTACTCACTGCGCCGTTGGAGAACGTGGAGGCGTTGGGGGCTCCTCCTTGACCGGCTCAGCCGTGATGGTTATATGAGAGATCATGCCTGAGATATCGTTTTCTATCGTCCGAGGCAGGATGGTGACCTCTGTGCTTTTGGTGATAAATGAGGTTGGGCCGAGGGTCTGGACGTAATGCTCCCTCTTTGCCGACGTCGACTCGGCGACCGATGTGTTGCATGGGGATGTCGGACCACCCATAGAGGTGTCTGTCCACTTGGAGAAAACAGAGTCTAAGAATCCTGAATATCAGTGAGCTGTGGCAAGCTTGTGAAAATGGGCTTGTCTACCTCTGTTGGATGAGATTGGTGAGCTCTGCTGTGACTCGACAGAATGCTGCTCTTGCGGCATGTAAGTGCGGTCGACCGTGGTGACGGGGCTACATGGGAGCTCCGTGGGTAGTGGCGGTGGCTCCGAGACAGCCGACAATAGCGAGCCTCTGAAAGTACTATCGATGCTCGGGGCTTTGAGAGCGTGTGTTGTGGATGTTTTGGTGCTCGATGGTGTCAGTGTCCTCTTAAGACTCCTAGATCCGAAGAAGCTGAACGGTTTGTTGTCGGACGATGAAGAGCTGCGAGTGGACATGGAACTCCTAGAGGCTCTGGTCTTGTCCTTGTGCTCCCGCTCAACTGCTTTCCTCTCGCGGTGCTCCTTCCTAGACTCCCTGTCGGGGTCCGTCCACACGACTTCCCACATTGCAAGTCGTTTCTCGTCGGTTCAAACGAGAGGCGTGTGTTGCAATAAAGATCCGAGTGGTCGGGTGAGATGTTAGGGATGCTGTGTATATACGGCCAGCCGACTTTGATGCTGATTGAGACGCAAAATTGTGAGCTTGAACCGGCCGATCAATCGCATGCCCGAAGTTCGGAAAACGGCGTGTTGCTGAATGTTTGGGCCCTGTGGAGGCTGAGGACGTAATCCGTCCGATGATTCGTGTCGTAGAAGTGAGTGAGGATGAAGTTAAGATACACTTGCGGTCGGCGATAGGAAGTTGCAGGGTTGAAAGGTTGAAAAGCGGCGATGACCGACAGCCTGGACCATGGAGGAAAGCCGGCGGAAGTTGGATAGGGGGAGAGTTGCAAGAAATCGGGTTGATGAGAGTGCCGTCTCGAAGGGAGGGAAGATTCGACAAAGTGTAAAAGGGAAGCCGACGTCGGCAGGTGGTGTATGGAGGAGGTTGAATGTGGTGGTTGGCCAAA
Organism: Colletotrichum scovillei; assembly: GCF_011075155.1. NCBI lineage: Eukaryota > Fungi > Ascomycota > Sordariomycetes > Glomerellales > Glomerellaceae > Colletotrichum > Colletotrichum scovillei. The sequence goes on from NW_023336259.1 coordinate 3,420,747, forward strand.
CCCGAGAAAAAATGGCAGGAGAAGAAAGGGCAGTCACGATGTGCCAGAGGCAGGTGCAGTTCTGACTGAGAAGGGCGCTAGTGTATCAGGAGGACCACGCGAAACCTGTATCAATTGGGAAGGCAGGAGACGTCAGGTATAGAATAAGAGCCGGGGGAAGGAAGGACCGAGGGAAGACGAGGACGCGGACGCGGACGCAAAGATGCGGTATGCGAAACTGCAGATAGATGGCAGTTGACAGTTGACGTGTGCGAGCGTCGCTTCCGGTTGTCGTCGTGCTTGTGCGGCAGCTGCAGGAGATTCGATACGCGCCGCAGATGCAAAATGCAACGTGAGGGATGATAACTCCAGGTCGAGATCCGGTGCGGCCGACGGCAGCAACCTATGGATTTGAGAGTGTGAAGTGCGCAACCTTCAAACGGGCCAGTCTCTCGGTACTTGATGAAGAATTGGAAAAAATGACACAAGAGCGGGAAGAGTGCGTCAGAAGAGAGCAAGTGGCCCGTTCCGAGAGATTTGTATTTGTACAAATAGGTAGGTAATTACTTTCTCTCTTCCAACAGGAACCAGGTTCGACAGTGTGTGATCGTACGTGTCCGTCTGATTATGTACCGTGCTATGGATAGGACCAGGACACCAGTTGATACTGTTGGGCAAGCAGGTTGGTTCGCAAGCCGAGTCGGCGGTCGATCCAGCTCCAGTATGAATTTGTGCTCCCCGGCTTGTCCATATATCGAATTGGGACTAACACAACCGGCTTTCCTTGAACCCCCTTTGGTCTTGGCTCCCCTCTCAATCTCGCCGATAGCCCATGCAGTCATCTGAGATTTTGTGGCGTCCTGCCGGTCATGGCCCTGGGCCCCCCCATCCATCTGGTCGTGCTGGTTTAGAATCATTGGACATTGATCGGCAAGTGTTTTTCATTGTCTCAATCCGTCCTCCTCCCGCGTTGCTTATTCCACCACCACCAGACAAGGGCGCCCCAGCCGGCATCGTCAACTTTGCCCTCGCTCACAAACAAGAAGTGACTGTACGCCCGGACTGCCAGTTGCACCAGGCACAGCAGCGGCGACTTGTGGAAGCCAACGTCAACGGGACGCAACGCGCCGTGCCACATTGGTGGAGGAAATATTGAGATGAATGCCCTTCTTCACGAACCGTTCCGGACCGTCAACGGGTTTCGCATTGTCAAACAGCAGAACTCCATTGCCCGGCCTCCCTCCACTCCAGGCACGTTGCGACCCTCATTCTTGGCCAGTACGGAACGCAAAAGGGCGGGCAGACCTGGACGTGCTCATTGTGTCCTGCCTTACTGCCCCTGCCTCGAACGCTCCAAGACGGCGCCCATGGAAGCTTTCAGCAAAAGGGACGGTGCGAAGCTTACGTTGCCGGCCACATGGCAAAACCCATTGCTATCTTTGGGGGCTGTGGACTATCGACAAGTTCGCGCGTCGAGCTGCGTCTTTGTGGAAACTAGCCGTATCTTTGGAATCCAAATTGCCTGGTGCATACCATTCATGCTGGACGAAAGTGAGCTAGCCATGCGATGGGGAAGCATCGGGGCCGTGTTTGCTTCCGTTCTTGCAAAGTGCCCTCGCACCATTGAAGACAGCTGCAAGCTGCCTTCTCGACTCAAGGCGGTGCTCCTCTCGATCCGCAGCGTAGCGGCAAGACCGGCGGGGAAGCCGTCGTACAGAATCTCCCCATGAGTCCATGAAAGACGCGGTCGTGTCGTCTTCAGCTGTCAACTCTGCAGTCTGGTGGCTCTGTAGGTCCCGGCAGACCGTCTTGCGGAAGGCATCCGGTCAAGTCGTCCGGGGATGTCCATGACCCCGGCGAGAAAGTGACGATCCGGGCGATATGGTGGCATTTCAGCGTACACAGTACCCGCTCGAAGCGGATTCCAGAGACTCGGACCGGCAGACCGCTTGTTGGGAGCAGAGAGCAGACGATGATGAGACGTTGTGGATGTGTTTGTGAAGGGGTCCAGGGGGCCACTGGTCTGGGCAAAACGTCAACACTTGAGCAGGGGCTGATAAGTGGCTAGCTGCGAAGCCACGGTGGTGGCATCGTAGTCCGATGCTTGGTGTTGGCGTTGGCGTTGGCGTTGGAAGGCTCGCAAGACTCAACCCAAAGGCTAAGGCAAGAGTGAGATGGAGTGCAAGGCAGGGGACGAGGGCCACTGGGATGTCGTCTGCAAGGTGGAAGAGTCGGGATCACAGATTGGATTCAGGGCGCGGGTGGATCTGCAGGGAGACGGCAATCCGGGGCAGGGCCACCCCTGAGGATTGCGAGATCTAAACCGTCTTGGGGGACAAGGTGGTTCGTGAGTGGTCAGGTTCCAGCTTCCCACTGCAGCGGTGCCGCTAGGGGGCCGTGTCAGGGGACTTTGCAGTCTGCGGGGCACGTCCTGGCGGCCGTAACTGCTGGCAAGCCTACGTAGTAGGTACTCTAAGGCACCTTAGTGGCCCAGGGACCACTCACGACTCAGCGATGGCATCGTCTGGCCAAGCCCAGCACGCCCAGGTGCGCCGCGGAGCGATCCATGCCACCCTCCACTATCCATTTGGCGGCTCACTTGGCCACTTTAAGCGAGTTTGCCAACCAACGACAATGGAGGGCAAACATTCTTTCCCTTTGCTTATTCCAACAAAGACCCAATCCAACGAGGTCTCAAGCAGGTCCCAGCTCAATTCCAGCCAGAGTCAGAGGGCCTTTGTGGTCTATCCACTTCCCGTTTGTACCATCGAGAAGAGTGTCTTGGCTCTTGAGCCCTTTCTATATGCGGCATACCTTACCCCCAAAGGGCCCAGTTTGCCAACCATCACCTGCGACCAACTCGAAATTGCCAACGGGCTTGACCACAAACATGTTCCAACATCTCCTAACGGTCTACCCATGGATACTGGACGAAGATCGGATCACAATAGCTCCATCCCAACAAGCACGGAGCACCTCTCCCACGTGGTTTGACATTTTGGCCACGACGCATCGGGCGTGGTCTAGGACCGACGTTAAACTCTCCGTAGTGCTGGGCGATAAAGAAGCGAGCGAGCGAGGAAAAGAGCGGCCTTTTGTAGCAGTGCATGATGCGTAGGCAAGGTACGACGTGCGTATGTCTGAGTCTTCTGGAGAACTGGCCAGTGAAGAGGGCCTCAAGTCAGACTGATGACGGCTGTAGCACACGCAAGGTCAGCCGCAAAAGAGCAAACAGGTGATAGCTAGGCAATGGTCAGCAGGGGCTGATGCGAGAGCAGAACATTGTCACAAGCTCAATCTCGGTACAAGGACGAATTTCCCGCATATGATGCAAAGCACCGGTCACCGACCTTGGCGGTCCTATCAAGGAGCTTCGAGACATGTCTCGCTTGCCAAGGTTCACACTGCAGCGGCCGCCTGCAGGCAAGAAATTGGCTCATGGCTGGATTCCCCGTAGTAATTGGTTTATCATCTGGAAAGACGGCAAAGCTGAGCGGCCAGATGAAGAAAGGGATAGTCAACTAGGCCATTGGCTGCGGCTTGATCGATGGTAGGAGACAGAGTTACGATGGCCAACGTTTTTGGATAGGCCTGGGCGGTGGAGGGCTTGATTTCAAGGCCGATTGGGCGGTTTCCGATGTTGAAGCTATCACGACGAGGTCCGATATCGACGATAAGGTCAGGAAGCAGGCGATTCTAATGCCTCGTTCGGACGATGGCGTAGTTCTTCGGCAGTCCGAGCGGTTGAAGGGCAAGACTAAGACGCGCCTAACCTGACAGCTGGGTCGTAGGTTCGTGAGGCGTTGCGCACAGATGGAGTTCGTTTCTTGGGATATTCGAGCTAACGTGATGGATGGTATCGTCGCTCTCCCGAAAGCCTATCAACTCGTACGAGAGCGTGAAATCGATATCAGTCGTGGCTTGAAAGTCTGGCGCGTAGGCATTGATGATGAGGGCCGGCTCACAGCCCGTCGGCGAGGCCTTGTGGTGAATCAATGGACATGGCGTTTATCGTTGGAAAAAGGCGTCGTCGTCCAGCTTTGGGGACTCAAGCCTTTTGAGCATTCGTGGCGTCGAGAAATGGCCGGTTTAGGAGGAGCTCTCTCGCAATGTCCTTTGATGGCAGATTGGCACGAGCACCTCCACGTCCCGGTTGGCGAGTGTAGATCTCCCATGAGGCTAGCGCCTCGCGTCAAACGTGGAAGAGACAAGCTGCGGCTGGTAGGGACGGCCTGGAACTTCTCTCCTCCTCAGGCCTGGAGGCTAAAGCCGCGATGTGGACTTCCCGCAAGATGTTCCCCACCTCCACGCGGCATTGGCGCAGTATAGGTTTTGCTGAGGAAAAGAAAGACTGGTACACCCTCTTTCACTGGCGTACCTCAGAAAGTGGCAGACTAAAGCAGGGTCAACTCGGTGAGGAAAGGTATCCTTCTCGGAAGAGGGGGGAAGAAGAGACATTGGATGTCGTCCAGGAGATGCAGGAGATGCATGTACCTCGAGGCTTGAGCAATGGAAGCTTGAGGCAGGCAAGTCCGGTAAAGGTGCCGGTAGGTAAGTAAGGTACCTACGATGGGGTCGTTTGCAGGTGTGCAGGTGTGCAGGTGTGCAGTAGACATGGGCAGGAGCGAGCAAGGATATAATTCATCCTGCCACTTTCGCCCCTTCCACTTCCAGGTTCTTCCCTTCTCTAGGCATTCCATTGACCATTAACGAACGCACCTTCACTTTCTTCTCCAACGGTGCATCTGCCTTCCCTTTCTTCTCCTTTTCCAAGACAGCCCTTTTATCGATCCTTCCCGCAGGATTCGGTCTCGTTGCCAGGCCGTCCCGGGTACCACCTCTTCCAAGTTCCGAATATTGGACCTTACCTCAGGTTCTCGTCACCTCACTCTACATTCCTTTCTTCCACTCAATCCTTCCCATCTCGGTTCCAATACTCGCCGGACCTCACTTTCAGGTTCTCCTGCGGCTTTCCTCATTCTTTTTACTCCTACCTCCTCGCCGATTGTGTGCCAACCACCTCCCGCCTCGCCTCGTACAGGACTCTGAGACATCTCAACCTTCTTCCTTTGTACTGAGTCCTGTACCACAACCTCCTCACCACTCGGGCCTCCCTACCACTCACTACCGCCTACCTCTCCGAGTCGCCTGGACGCTCGTCCACCGACTCTCCTTCCTCCATCGCTCGCTATGAGCAACATGTCGACTCACTCCAACATGGAGCGTTTGGAACCCGTCGAGTCGCCCGTTCGTCGATCCGCCATCGGCCGCAAATTCCATGCTATGTGGAAAGCTGTCGATCGCTGCGACAAGCGAATTTCCACGTCCACCTTTGGACGAATCTTCAGACTCGAGGGAAGCGGCCATGTATGTTTTCTCCCCCTGCCTCTGTTGCCGAATTCTCTAACTCCGGACAGCCTAAGGAGATTCCCGATACATCATTCTTTAGGGAGATTCGCGCGGGAGTGACCACCTTTGCGACCATGGCGTACATCATCGCTGTCAATGTGAGTGTATATCCTTGATCAGCTGTGAGGGTTATGTGCTGATCGGCCTAGGCAATCATTCTCTCACAGACAGGCGGCACTTGTGAGTGCGACTTGGTAAACAGAGCCGACTGCGACAATATCGACAGCTACAAGGCTTGCAAAGAGAGTAAGTCGGTCGAGATCACTCAATGAGCCCGGCTAACCTTGCTAGATGTTCGTCTTGACCTGATCACTGCGACTGCTGCCATCGCCGGCCTCGCTAGCTTCATCTTTGGTTTCTTCACCAATCTGCCAGTGGCGCTTGCGTAAGTGTTTGCCTCGTGTCCAAATTTGGCCCTCACTGACAGACAGTACAGTCCAGGCATGGGCCTCAACGCATACTTCGCTTTCCAGGTCGTCGGCCCCAACGGCTCAGGCAACATTCCCTACCGTGTCGCCTTGACAGCAGTCTTCGTAGAGGGGCTCATCTTCATCGTCCTTGCTCTTACCGGAATGCGCCAGTGGCTTGTCAAGCTCATCCCCGCCACTATCAAGACGGCAACCGGCGTCGGTATCGGCTTCTTCTTAACGGAGATTGGACTTTCTTATTCGGCCGGAATCGGTGCCATTACTGGAGGCTGGAAGTCTACCCCTCTCGCCATCGCCGGATGCCCTGTTGAGATGATCGACCCAGACACCCAGATGTGTGCTGGAGGCATCATGTCGAGCCCCAAGATGTGGACGGCAATCTTCGCTGGCGGCCTTGTTACGGCCTATCTGATGTCATTCCGGGTCAAGTATGCTCTCATCATGGGTATTGCCCTGGTGTCCATCTTGTCCTGGCCGTAAGTCATCCGCACTCGATAACGCGAATATTGCTGACTGTTTCAGACGCAACACATCCATCACCTACTTCCCTTACAACGAGGAAGGCGAGAATCGCTTCAACTTCTTCAAGAACGTCGTCACGTTCCACCCAATCCAGCACACCCTCAACGCCCTGGACTGGGATGTTACCAAGAACGGATCGCAATTCGCCCTGGCTCTCTTCACCTTCCTCTACGTCGACATCATTGATGCCACGGCCACGCTGTACTCCATGGTCCGTTTCTGTGGCGTTGTCGACCCCAAGGACGGCGATTTCCCTCGTTCAACCATTGCCTATTGCTGCGACGCGGCATGCATCTCCATCGGCTCACTGTTCGGTTGTTCTCCAGTCACAGCCTTCATCGAGAGCGGTGCGGGTATTGCAGAAGGTGGCCGCACCGGACTGACATCCATGACCACCGGACTTTGCTTTCTCGTCTCCATCTTCTTTGCTCCCATCTTTGCATCTATCCCGCCTTGGGCAACCGGTTGCACGCTTGTTCTGGTAAGTTCTCAAAGGCCCCAAAGGTCTCGAGAGGTGTTCCGGTCTAACTATCGCAGGTCGGCTGCATGATGATTCGTCAAATTACCCAGATCAACTGGCGCTATATCGGCGATGTTCTTCCATCCTTTGTCGTAATGACTTTCATTCCCTTCTCGTACAGCGTCGCTTACGGCCTTATTGCGTAAGTTCCTCTCATGACATCTCTCTGGCCATGGCTGACCATCCTAGGGGCGTTTTCGTGTACACTGTTCTTAACGGCCTGATCGCCTTGACTGTCTGGCTGTCTGGGGGTAGAATCGAGCCTCGCGAGTACGATGCGAAGGAATACTGGTCCTGGAGAGGCTCTGGCAAGAAGCCCTGGTTTGTGCGCGCTGTCCGCAACAGCTGCTTCAGCAACGGAGACAATGACAGCAAGCGTCAGTTTAACATGCAGGATGACCACGATAGCTCCTACGCTCCGGGTTCGCGCATGGATTCATCGGACCAAAAGGAGGACGGTGTTCACATGGTGACGATCCCGCAGCGGGCGGTCACTCCGCGTTCCGTGCACTAAAGAAAAGTACTTGGTCTAGGGTTAGATTCTTCATTTTCTGTTACCGGGGGAGGCGATTTTCTTGCGAGAATATTGTGCCAGGTCTACTGGCTATATCACTTGAATCAGCTGTCAATGATTGTAGATAGCAACAATGAAACACCAGCTTTGAATTAATTCCTCTGCCGTAATGGTGACATTGGTGGTGCCAGTAAGCCTTTAGGGGCGTTAAGCTTGGAGAGTCGGGTGCCCCGGCGAATCTTTGACCCTGGTCCCGTTCCACCGCGCCCCACCACAGCTCCGACCTACCTGGGTTGCGTCAACGGTCAGCGCTCCGTCCGCAAACATTAAAGCTTCAATCTCCAGCTTACCAATTCCAGTCCGAGTGCCGAATCCGATTTGACTGCGACGCGAACCACTGAGCAACTACGACGTCTTGCAGAATACTCAAACAACTCAGCGACCAGCCCCCGCCACATTCACCAGTACTTACCCCTCCTCCGCCTCCAAGATGAGTGGTGGATGGAATACCAGTATGCGGCTCCCAAAAGAAGCTCCAGCCTATTGTGCTTGCTAACCGTTGCAGTCGAGTCCGATGCAGTACGTCACTTTAACGAATTGAAATAGCACCAGACTAACCATCCAGGGCGTTTTCACCTACCTGCTCGAGAACCTCGGTGTCAAGGGTGTTCAGTTTGAAGAGCTGCTCACTCTCTCTCCCGATGAGCTAGCGCCTCTGCAGCCAATCTACGGCATTATCTTCCTCTTCCGCTACCCCTCCGAAGGCCTGCCTGCGCGGCCAGCAGACTCCTACGACCGCGATGCCGCCGAGAGCCTCTTCTTTGCCCAGCAGACGATCCAGAATGCCTGCGGCACGCAAGCGCTGCTGAGCGTCGTTCTTAACAAGACCAACGAGGTGGAGATTGGCGAGAAGCTTGGCGAATTCCGTGAATTTACCATGGTTCTGCCTCCCGAGTTCCGCGGGGAGGCGCTCAGCAACTCTGAGCTGGTCCGCGATGTACACAACAGCTTCGCCAAGAGCAGTCCCTTCGTCGACGAGACGCAGAAGACGGGCGAGGCCGAGGATGCCTTCCACTTTATCGCCTACACGCCCATCAATGGCAGGCTGTACGAGCTGGATGGACTGCAGCCTGCGCCTATCTCTCACGGCGCCTGCACGACCGAAGAGTTCCCGACCAAGGTGACGCAGGTCCTCCAGGATCGCATGCTTACGTACGCCAGCTCTGAGATTCGGTTCAACGTGCTGGCCATGGTACGCGACCCGAGGATTGCGGCCAAGGAGATTGGTGATTCCGAGACCTTGGAGCGAGAAAACGAGAAGCGCCGCAACTGGAGATTCGAGAACGCTCTGCGTCGACACAACTTTGTTGGCTTCGCTGGCGAGGTCCTGAAAGGTGTTGTCGCGCAAAAAGTTGAGGGCGGCGATGCGGCATACGATGCCTGGATCAAAGAGGGCCTCGAGCGGAGGAAGAGAGATGAGGATGCCGTGAGATTGAGACGGAAGATGGGTGGCGGCGGTGACGACGACGAAGAGATGATCGGTTAAACGTGTCAATGATACCATGAATAGAAGCGGGATTACGTTTGGGTCCATTTTGGTACGGTGTCTATGGACCGTGATAGGAAATGAAGCCATCGAACACAACTTGCGCCTGGCCTGGAAGCCGTCTTGGTCATTTCTTTGGTTCGGTTCGTTTGGTTTGGTTTGCTTTGTGTCCCATCCCCAGGTAATTCCGCGGAAACAAATTTGTACTGACAAAGCTGATTGTCGGCAGACATTTGGTGGCCAACGTCGTCTTGGTGAACACATGTTCAATTCGCCCCGGACCAGTATCATCCTCTCGAGGTTGGTTGAGGCTCTGTCTGCCACCCTCCGCGCCCACGCCTGTTCCCAGGCCCTATCTAGTGCTACATAGCAAGTCACTATCGTAGCTTTGTTGACCATAGACAGGCCTTCGACCTTTCGTCTATCCGAGTGCTTTTAGCCTCGACATCGGTGAGCGACCCGGGAGGCGAGAGCTGCTATGTTCACCCTTCATCTGGGGTCGGCTCGACAACCCTATTGTTTTCGCCCTACTTCCCCGTAATGGAACACATATTCAGCCCTCTTTCACCTCCAGATGGGTTGTTTGATCTGGTTCTTTCCAGGTCAACTCACCTTTCACTTCCATCACTCAACACCACCATACTTACCTGCCCATCCACACTCTGCAACGATGGGTAGAGTCAAATCAGAGCAGCCCACCGGCAAAAAGGCTCAAGCCAACGGCCGAGACCAGCGCAATCGCGGTGGCCGTGGACGCGGACGTGTCCAGCAGGACCGAATGCATCGCATTCCCGCCCCGTGGTCCGCTCGCGATGATTTCGCCATGGGACGTCTTCGCTCCCCCGTCCCCGCCCCCGAGCCCGAGTCCTGGGTCTCTGTGGGAGACCTCGACAGAAACCTCCAGAAGTGGATGAGAAACGGACAGCGGGACGAGGTGCTGTCCAGATGGGGCCTGGGACCCGGCGAGTACGACATCCTCGAGGACCGCGTCCTCGCGGACATTGTGGCCAAGTGGCCCGACGCGACTGTCGCCCTGCTCTACGACAAGGCGCAGGAGGCCAAAGAGCACGTCTATCGCCACTTTGCGGGCCAGGGCAAGGTCCGCGTCAGTCTCGAAGCGAGCGATTGGCTCAAGCTTGAGGGCTTGTGGAAGCTCATGGGTAGGTCTACCAACTATTTCTATCTTATTTTTGAAGAGAGAATTAGTCGTTGAAGTAGGGAGAAAAATTCGTTACTGACATTTGAGCTTCGCAGACAAGGCTCACAGTCACGAGGAGCGCAAGTATCCGTTCGACTACACGTACGGTCAGATCCGCTTCTTCGACCGCGGTCTGATGGACAAGCAGTACGCCTTCTACTTCAAGAAGTACGAGCACGAGCGCGCCCGCGCCCAGGATGCCGCTCCGGCTGCCATCGCTCCAGCTGCCCCGATCGCTGCCCGCCCGATGTCGGTCCCCCCCGCCGCTGCTGGTACCTACCTCATCCGAGAGCAGGCGCACATGCCGACCGCCTGTATGGCGGCGCCTGGTGGTCCTCATCCCGCTGCTCAGGGTGGTGGTGGTTGCTGTACCGGCAACCACGGTCCTGGATCCTTCGTCCCGATGCATTCGCAGGGAGCCTGTATGATGGGAGGAGGAGGAGGAGGAGGAGGAATGGGCCAGGCGGTCGTCCATGGAGGCACCGCTGGCACCTTCTACCCTGCGCCCCAGCACCATCATCATCATCATGGAGCGCAGCCGGGACCTGGCATGGGCTATTACTAAGTCTATAACGATGTTGGAGAAGAGCAGACAATTCTGAGATGGGCTTCATGTGGTGTTTGGGGTTGGCTCTAGATTCGATATGGATGATAGGCGGCGTCACGCGGAAGGATGAAGGATGAAATGGATCGACCTTTGTTCATAGTCTGGTCGCGGCCATGGTAGATGGAGTGGTATCATGTCCAAGGTAGCCAATGGATGAGAAAATCCGCATGAATTCAAGTTGAAAATTGTGCAAACTTGATCATGTGCGTCTACCGCTGGAGAGGAGATTGCGGGTGATACCTACCTTCCATTTAAACACACCCCGCCCCCACCCTAGCTCCTTGTTACTCGGTGTGGTTTACGCCCTCGTGAGTGCTTTCATTGTAAGTGTTTCCATCATGAATGCTTCCATCGCAAGTGCTTCTATCGTTGCGCAATTCTTCATCTATGATTTTGTTGGAGGAGACTGTGCGGAAATGGTACTCATTGCTAGCCATCGCTAACCTTTGTGCGATGTCGAATCATCTCGAGTGTAAAACATTTGACGGAGGATCATCGCCACCGTCGCGATGGACGGTCGTCGTGGTTGTCCTTCTTCATACCACACCACCAACCACCAGAAACTCTCATGGATGTGAAATTGATCGAAGACTGGCCACTTCCACACCTGTGTAGTTGCATCGCACGGGTATGGGCTGTTGGCGCACGTCGCAAATTTGTTTTCTACAAAAGGGATAAAACTATTACACTCCTTTTCATAAACTTCCGTTCCAAGCCTTTTCTCATCTTGCCGAACCTTCACCAAAGCAAATTCTGGTGCGTCCCAACACTTCATGGCCCGACTACCTGTGAGTCCAAGTCTTGTTTTCACAGACTACTAGCGGTGAACATACTTCACAGCATTCCATCCATGCTGCTTTTGGTCTTCCAGGATCAGTTCCTCGTTCTGAAGGGCGGTCTGCCAATCTTTAGTCACTGGGTCCACCTGGAGGCGACTCTGGTTTTCGGAATCCTTGGAGTAGTCGTATGTGAGCCAGAATTGCTTATTGGCATCTTTGAATGTGTTCTTCCAGATCTCCATGGCAAATGACTTGGTCCAGGGATAACCCACTGGATTCTGTTTGTATTTGCCCTCATGATGCTTCACATAGGCGCGCGCAATGTCGGTCCAGACAAGCCTGGTCAGAATTGGTGGTCTGTTAGCGCGTCGGACAACCAAGATATGATGAAGTAAGTCCAGCCGCATTAAATTATAACGAGTCACCTGGAATACTTGGCAATTGTCAAACCTGTGCTCTGTTGTGTTACATATGGGGCATCCGTCAATGTCGCCGAACGGACCTGGCCAAATGCAATCGATCAACGCATGGCCACGAGCTGAACAGTGTCCGCAGATGACACTGAAGTTTCTCTCGTCTCGCTGGAGGAAATCGTTTCCTGTCATGAGTTTGTGGGTGACAGGATCGGGGGTCTGCTTCGGAGGTGCCCAGCCCGACAGCGGACGACGAAGTGAGAAGATTTGATGACCATGATTCGACGAGCTCTGTTCTGGAACAGCAAAGCTTGTACTGTTTTTTCTCCTCAGGATGCTCTCATTTTCATCTCTCTTCGTAGAATCGTCTATGTGGCTGCTGAATGGTTAGTCAGTCGCCTTTTTGCTTCTTATCGGGGCAGCACAAACCGAGATTCATCTTGAGTGCCCTCGCTATTCTTCTCGATTCTCGAATCGGCCCACTCTACTGACGGTCTACTGACTCGATATCCGGAATTGATCTTCCAGTAAAGCAGGAACCATGTATATCCTGGATCTCTAAACCAGTCCTCTTCAAACATCCACTCCCATCGAGGTTCTCCGGTTTGTGTGAAAACTTGTACCTGATCCAAACCGTCCGTTCCGTTCTGTCGCAGTCGGACTGCTGCTCGTAGTACATATGTGACCCGATCGCGGTTATCCATATCACTGTTACTTTGATTGATGAGGCATCTGTCTCTGGTACTAAAGCTGTGTAACTCGTCAGACGTAGTCCGGTGTCCGTCGGCTACGGAGAATTCCAGAGGGAGAAATTCAGGATTGTTGCGGCATCGAACATCCTTTCCGATGACTCTGTCGATTTCCTTATCAATCGCTGTTCCGAGATCTAAAGGAGTTGAAGCGTCCGACCGTACGACTCTGAAGAAGGCGCCCCGAGAGTCTCCGTGGCTTGCTGGTGCCAAGTCAGAGGCGATGGTATCGAAGGAGAAGCATTGCTCAGGTCTGGCCCAGAGCGTAGAGCACATTAGGTCTGACCAGACTAGCTCCATGAATGACGGTTCATTGCCCAAAGACAAAGCCTCATATATCTTGACCGTAGCTCTCTTATATTCCACTCCATAATCTTCGAAATCGAAGTCGAGCCATGCGTGGCGCATGATTGGGTTCTTTTCCTCCAATTGTCTCACGGGGTTGTCGGTAGTTCTTGATTTCAATGGAAGACACGAGTTGATCATCTTGATGATGACTGTAAGGCAGGCTAGCCCAGATACGTCGACCGGATCCCATCGTTGCGAGACCCCAGTGGGCAAGGTGTCGAGAAGTAGACAATCTTGTAGCGCTCGATCATTCGTTATGGCACGTATGTCCGTCATCTTCGAACGAATTTTTGGCGTCGATCTCCAAATATGGAATCTGTTAGAATTGGGGAGAGGTAAAAGGGAGTCGAGAGGTCTATATGAAAGATTGGGAGGACATAAAGGTGTGGCGCGTGAGTTAGGAGGAGAAGGGAACTTTGAGCGACATTCTTACTCCAGTAGTGAGAAGGCATCGGAGGAAGGAGCTCACTCCCCAATACGGTTTGCAGTCACCTGACCGCAAGACTTCTTCCTTTGGCATCGTACCTTCCAAAACTTTGACACTCTAGCATATGCCCATTCTTACTTCGGAGTACACCATGCGTATGTCGACCAGGATGAACCAAGATGAATTTTGAAGAGTGCGCTGTGATGCGAGATGTACCCAAGCCCTTTGACACATCCCATAGTTTCCCTCGTGAGTGGTGCGCTCCATCTCATTTCAAGATAAAGATACAAAGCATAAATGTGCCTGGGAATGCTGATGACAAGCTGCCAGGCCGTCAAAACAGGGACCGGATATGTGGGCGCGACTGTTCAGCACAACACATTGGAAGTAAGACCGACTGCTCGTCGGACTTCAAATCCAGCGGCCAGGAATACAATCAATGTTCACGAAGGCAACTCTATTGACAGCAACGACGCAGGGGAACTAGATTACACTAAGACCTCTCGTTGACAGAATTTCCAAGTGGAAACTTTGAAGATGACCCGAACAATACAAACACAACTCGTGATCGGCAATCGTCTCCAAACTTTTACACCGAACAAACCACATAAACAGAGACCATGCCTAATGTCGATGTTTATGGCCAATCGACTCAAGCCTTAAAGGCAGCCATCGCCCGAATCGCCAGAACCTTATAGTCAGAGCAGCACTTCGGAGTCCATTCCGACAGAGCTCGGGAGTCCTCGTCGAAGCGTCTCTGCCATTGGACCTTTTCTGAGGTCTCGAACATGCCGCTCGATGGGCTCGAAGTCTTCTTCTGGATCTCGTATCCCGTGTCGAGAACATCGGGAAACGGCGACCGGTTTTCAAACCAATCGGTCTCCGTGTACAAGTTGGGAGACGCCGGATATCGCTGCGCGATGTACATCTTGATGAACCTCCGCACCTTTCCCCAATGCAAGTCGCCACGCGCTTTGGCTACGTTTTCCACGTAGCTTGTCAATTTCGAGGGGGGCTGTCTCCCCGGAATTTTCGTCGAGAAGTCGACGAAAGCTGAGATACCCGGATACTCGGTCCATCGTGAGTTCTCGCGCGTCTCGAAGTCGAGGATGCGGTCAATATCGACCCAGTCCATAACGGCGAAAACGGCTGAGGTCTCGTAGGGGCACTTGATGATGGGACCGACTGATTTGCGGCCACCGAAGAGTTGTCTCCATGTCTGGCTCTCCATCTTCCGACGCTTGTTCTCGATCTCCTGGGAGTATGGGGCGTGACGCTTGACGATGTAGTCCTTGGCCATGCACTCCCACTTCAGGCCCGCTGCTTTATGGCGTCCATCAATGCGGATGAGGGACTCAATCTCATGGCGGCCATATTTCACTGCGTCCAGGGCAGGGTTCACCAGATCTGAGAGAGGCCAGTATACGGACTCGGAACAAAGGTGATGAAGCCTCTCAGCGCGGGTCCGCGTTGCCTGGCTCATGAACTGGCCCGACTCATTCTCTGATAGAATGTGGGCCAGCCAGTCTGTCGCTTCCGCAGCCCTGGGAGACGGAAAGTCCCCCGAGGGCTGCGGGGTGTATGTCAGGGCATTTTGGAGGTTGCCCATTCTGAAGTCGACGCAGTCGTTGTATTGTGTGGCCATTGTGACGAGTTTGAGTGGTAGATGGCTTCGTAGATGTATTGACCGGTGAATACGAGAGAAGAGGTTGCAATGGTTGAGTGAAGATGAGGAAAGGGGTTGGATGTGATGTAAGAGAATTGGAGTGCTACAGGGAGAAAACCTGACCACATAAAAGATAGGAGGAGGTTATCTCCGTCAGGGATCTTACCATAGGCCGAAGGGGTCGAATCGTCACTTGAGAAGGGGGAGTACGCACATCTAAAAGGTGAACGAGCTACCGTCCCTGGTATCTCCGATTGTTTTGCCGACACCTCGATGTTAGAGTTTGACCCATGATTCGGTTCATGTCTTCAACTTCAATTCTGGGTACTGGCGATAGACAACACCATACATCTGACTCTTTATACTAGCTGTAACAGCGCTCATCTTCACATAGCTAATGGGGCCAAAGGAGGGGATGTTGCACTCCTGAGGCTGATGGATATCTGGACCGTTGTCAACGCCTGCCCGGCTTCTGTGAAGATGCAGAGCTAGAATTTGTAGATTTAGTGTCGTCCAGACCGAGCCCCTGATACAAAAACGCGGGAGAAGGAGGAACTGGGACATAGAACGCTACAGACGACGCCGAGATAGAACGTGAAAGACCTCTATCATAGGAACCCGGATTGGGCCAAACTTTGAGTGCGAACGTGAATGTCGTCACGGAAGGAGCTGCTATCCTCGCTATATATGGGCAATACAATGATTCCAGGTCCCCAAAAGCGATGCATTTCCAGAGCCAGTGGCTATGGTAAACAATCAAACCAAGGCGGTGGACCATTGGGGTGCTGATACCTGGAGGTTGAGTGAGGTTGAATTAAGATACGGCTACATAGATATCCGCCCCACTCTATGCGACAAGAAGATCATATTCATCAATGCAAATTTGATACAGGAGTTTCCCAGAACCCCTGCAAGCTCGTTCCGACAATAAGAAGATCGTGAAAAGCATCTTTATCACAATGCTACCGAGGCAGATGCCATTGAGTCTTTTCAGGCGAACCAAACCGTCGTTGTGCCGCGCCTACAGCTCCAGCCACGCTATCAGAGGTGCGCCTCCAACCAAACCCCATCTTCACTTCATCCTAGGTACATCAACTAACCCTCTGCGTAGAGCACGATGTAGTAATCCTACGCCAACGAGGGACCAAAGAGCCCAAATTCCACCTCTCGCCTCCTCTCCGAACGGACGCGGCGATCAAGCTTTCCTACGGTAGCAAATTCAACGCCTCCGACATCATTGGCAAGTCCTATCTCGACTCGATCAAGGACAGCGGCGGCCGCAATGTGCGACTCCTCGAGGCGTCGCTGGGGCAATACGTCGCCAACTCTCCGCGCGTGGCGACACCGGTATGAAACGACTTCTTCCCAGGACCTGAAAAATTGAAAAAACAAAAACCAATTGGCCGACAAAGACTGAAACGCGCCATGCGGCAACCCTCGGGTTAGATCTATCCCCAGGACGCCAACCTCATCGTGTCCTTCCTCGACCTGAATCTGCCCGTACCCGGTGAGGACCCGGACTTTGACGCCGGCCCGCCCGTCGAGATCTTCGAGGCCGGTACGGGTATGGGCGCGCTGACGCTGCATCTCGCACGCGCGATCCACGGTGCGAACCCACCCTTGCCGCCGCGCCTCCGTGATGCACTTTGCACGGCACCATACGCGAGAAACACCCTTCGGAAGGAGGTTGCGTCAGACGAGGCAGCGGAGGAGGAGGGTGAAAAAGAGGTGCACAAGGCAGTACCGCACGCTCTCGACATCGCAGACTCTGAACTCGCGGCGCTGTACAAAGAGCACCTGGCGAGTCGCAGGGCGATCCTGCACACGTTGGACGTCAACCCGACATCGAGCCGGATGGCGCACGGCCTCGTTCGGCACTTCAAGAGGGGTCTGTATCTCTCCGACGTCGACTTCCACGTCTGCACGATCCGGTCGTACCTCGCCTCGCGCCTCGCCCAGAACGGAGGCGAGTCGTTCCTCTCGCACGTGATCCTCGACCTCCCGGCCTCGCAGGACTACGCCGAGTTGGCCGTTAAGGCCCTGCAGCCTGACGGCAAAGTCGTCATCTTCTTCCCGTCCATCACGCAGATCCTCGACTTTGTCGTCTGGGCCAAGGACACGGAGCAGCCGCTGGTGCAGGACCGCGTAGTGGAGTTGCAGACTTCGACGTCGGGCGATGACATGTTCCAGGATGGCACGGGCGGTCGGAACTGGGACGTCAAGGTTGTGAATATTCGCAAGGCGATTGAGAGGGGCGAGACGGGTGCGGCGGCGAGGGGGATCGTTTGCCGGCCCAAGGTCGGATCGCGAGTTGTCGGAGGAGGCTTTGTTGCGGTGTTTACAAAGCTGCCTCCGACGGCTGCCAAGCTAGAGGAGAGCGTGGATGAGGGTATAGCTATTTGTGAGACTACATCTGTCCCCGAGACTGAGGTATTGCTTGAAAAGGAAGCGCCAACAAGCTCATAAGGGAAGAGTCACTAGGGGTGAAGCTGGATGGGGAGAGGGCGAGCTTCCCAGGTGTTCAGATCGCCTTTTCCCGTTCCTCCTGTAGGATACTTGTATTATAGCTGTGTACGTTAAGGCGCCGTCATAAATCCCATAGAGAAGAGTCACATAGAGACAACAAACATATATACCTGAGCAAAAGAGAGGCCACCCCACTGAGATCTGGACGCCTAGCGGAAGTAAGCTGATTGATCCCTTAGGTTCTCACCTACGTCTTCAAGAGCAGAATGCAATCCAAAAGCAGAACAAAAACATACAACACCAGGTATTCGCTGGTCGTCACCGACCCAACTACTAATCCGGCCCTCATTGGCTTATCTATGGGAGAGCGGACGGGATCCCGAGTTTTCCAATGGGTATGGTCGTATGTGACAGCTCAAGGAAGCTAGGTTGATGATATTGTGATCAGGACGCTTGCGACCTTCAGGCCCATCGCGGGCCTGATTCCAGTACACAATAACTACAGATTTCCAGGTTGCATTTAGTCCACCTTGGACGAAGAATATCACTAGATATTTCAATTAAGGTTCTCTTCGCCCTTGGAAGCACAACATGGCGCTGCGAGGTAAATATCCCGAATATCCAGGGTTTTTATATGATGGTGACGTTGGAGATCACAGTACAAATACAGTGCGCATGCACTTTCCGGCACGAATCCCCCTACTCCACACTCCATGGCGTTTACATCTCCAACCTCACTCGATCAACTTTAAGCAACATTTCTCACCCAGCTGAATCCAACCTCACTAAAAGCTTGCAAAATGGCTTCTACGGGCACCGTCACGCAGCTCTCGATTCCGCTGCCCCACTCCCTCGACACCCGCATTCACATTCACCTCAGCACCAAGGCCAAGGTGGCAACCCTCTTCCTGACCTCAGTGACGCAAGACGAACAGTCGGGGCCAGCGGCACTTGGCTCGTTCGTATACGCACTACCAAACGTATTTCCCATCCCACATGCCACCAAAGCAAATGGCAAACCTACCAATACGAGCTTTTTTTTCACTGACACAAACAAAGAGACTTGAGCCGGCTCAGCCCATCTCAACGGCCATTTACTCTGTGGAGTCGACGCTGGAGTTCACAACGAGGATGGCTAAGCTGCTAGCCAAGAGGGCTAACATGCCCGTCTACGTCGGCTGCTCCATCAACCTTGGCGGCGCGGCCATGAGCCTTTCGGTGGAGGAGGAGATGGAAGCGTTCCGGGCCATCGTCGACGTCGTCACGGCGAAACTCAAGGGAGAGCCCTTGGTCAACGGTGCTTGAACACACACGCACCCAACTCTCAATAGCGATGTTATGGCGTAAGGGGTTTCTGGTCTACAAACTTGCGTCATACAGTCCTGATTCTCCCGCCCCTTGTTTACCGCTTTTTATCGACCGCCACTTTCGATCTTTGGAGGGAGTGGGAGCGGGAGCGAACAGGGGTGAGGCCTTCGCTGCTTGCGACTTCCTGAAGCGGATTGGGTGACAGTCACACAAGGGCTTGGGGATGTTGGACATGCGGCGTGCCGGGCTCACGAGGAGGCCCCGGGGTCTGGACGCGGCGGACCGAGGGGTCATGTCCCACATGTGGCTTCGGGCCGTTCGGCTGCGCATACGGGGCTGCCGGGCTCAGCGTGCAAGAGGCGAGGGAGGGAGAAACGCATCATCACGAACCGGTGAGAAGTTTGTACAGCGCGACGAATGTTAAGGGGACGATGGCGATGGACCCAACGTCATAGACAACAAGGACCGCCATCTCTACTTCTTTTACGAGGCTGCGCTCGAGGTTGCTATGACAGCGTGTGCAAATAATGCAAGTGATCTAGATGGAAGTTTGGTAGGCGACGTGTGAGACCATGGCGTTTTAGAATCTACGAATTTTCTGGAAACTGATCTCGTAGTTGCCGATTCTCGTGGTTCGACGTTTTGACTTTCTTCTGGAATCTCTGGAAGGTGGTTGCTCTCCGAGTCTAGAACGTGGCTAAGACGTGCCCGAGCAATCTGAGCTTGTAGTCGTCCGTTGATTTCGGCCACATGGTCCTCATTTAAGATTGTTTTGTCTTGTTTCGTGGTAGAAGTTCGGCTCATTGTTTGGTATCTTTCCCTTTCCTTCTTCTGTCTCTTTTCGTATGGAAGAAAACACCCGTAGAGTTGAGGTACGGAATGCGCTC
The DNA here is from genome assembly GCF_011075155.1 of Colletotrichum scovillei. NCBI lineage: Eukaryota > Fungi > Ascomycota > Sordariomycetes > Glomerellales > Glomerellaceae > Colletotrichum > Colletotrichum scovillei. Next base: position 3,440,513 of record NW_023336259.1, read on the forward strand.
TGACAGGGGTCACAGGATCTGCACGTAATACCTTGAACCTGGGGACATCGACTGGTAAACCAGTTACCTTTTCGGAGCCGGCGACTCAACAGCGATGACTCGCGAAGGAAAGAAGTCTGTGAACTTGTGCGGCTCAAAACTTTTAGGTTGACAATCGCCCCTTGCTAGACACAGAAGGAGTTGTCATTGTGAAGTCCATCTTTCAAAGAAAGGGGGGGCGGGTAGGGGGCGGAATACCCCTTGCGACTTCAGCTTGAACCCTCGGGGTTTGATCCTCGCCTCCTTCTCCCCATCTAAGGATTCAACAGATCCAGAGTTGTCGAGGGAACAGGAATTGTCTACAGTGTACGAATGGCTCTGGGAGGATCTTGTCACTTGCGGTGTGCACGAAATAATGTTTTCTGAGGCCTGTGCGACGTTTGTGGAGTCCCACCGTATTTCTGGCAACGTCAAAAAGAGAGAAAAAGGTGCAGGCAAGTGCTCGTTCTCAAGGGGTCACCTGAGTTGACAGTTGCAGGGGTCGGTCAAGGTCTCTTCTTTTGCGTGTTCCAAGTCAGTTGTCCCAGACTCTACCCTGAGAAGATCATCCACTAGTTCATGACTTCCAACTCGACCCCAATACTGGACTGGAGTTGGTGTGCTTACGAGGCGGCAAATCGAAGATGTTGGAAACTTTCTTTCGAATTCCAGCACTGAGGCACAACGGCAAGAGCAAGCGTGACCCACGTGCTGTCTGAGATAGAAGTGAACCCTGGCAGGAACGACAGACTTTATCGACATGGCGTGGTGGGGGAGAGCCTGCCGTGCCCCATCTGGTGGACGCAGGAGGAACGAGGGGTAGAAAAGAGCACGGGCCATAAAGTAAAGGTACTGCAGTCTGGGAGAGGAAGACGGGACTCCATTCGTCCACAGTTCCAGGAGCTCAAGATTTTTTCTCCTCATGGTGGGCAGCAGTGCAGCTTGTGGAAGGACCACAAGGACCTGGACTGGACGGAGTGTGAGACCGACACACATCCTACATCGGCGGAAGGACCGACCAGCAGGACGGACCACCTTCCATTTTACACATTTCCTTTGCCGTTTGCAACCGTCTTGAGTTCCCATCCCTTACCGTATCGTTTTCCCGGTTTCTAAATGTCTGCCATTTTAGACGTTTTCCACCTCTTCATCCCATCGGACTCCTCCTATCGCTTCTGCCCCCAAACCCCCAACCCCATTCACATGCCCACTGAACAAGCTGTGAACTTGAATCTCACAGCCTGCTTTCTCATTATCCATTATCGAGTGGTGAACAAGTACCCGTACATACAGTTACATATATATCTGCCTAAATGCTGGAGACAACGAGGAAATAGGCTCGTGGTTAGAGAGGAGAGGGCAGACAGTTGATACACACATGTTCTTTTACACGACACTGATACACAGATAACAGCTCAGCACATTAAACTTTTGTATACTCATCGCCACGCCTGTTGGGATGGACAGACCTCAGAGAGAGAAGACGACACGGCACGGCTAAAATTAGTACTTGCTGTACTTCTCACTCGCACATGTGCATCTGCCCTCCTGACCACCTTCCTTGCCTGCTTCACCTGCTCAGGTCATTCGAACGGAAAACAGACGCCTCAAATCGGTCATCTCGCCCACAGAAAGCAGGCCATTTGGGGGCCAACGCACCTACCTTACTGTATAGATACCTTAGCTGTCTTTGCGTCAAGGTAACATAATACTGAGGTGAAAGCTGCAGTGCGGCGTGCCCTCGCTACGACTACCTGACCTTATTACGGCGTACCGTCCACGGTACGGGCCCAGATGCGCTACGACGGACCACTAGCGCTGCGACTCTGTGCTTCTTGGACCGGGGACCTTCACTGATCCCACCTCTCACCAAGGTACCTTCTCCTGAGTCGCATTGGCCCTTCTCCGTCCGCTCAAAATACCATACCCAAGGTACCGTTGGGAGGCGGTCTCGTGCAGAGGTACCTTACCTATTACCCGCTACTCCGCCGCACCATAGTTATCGCGAAAAAAAAGCTGACAGGCTGACCCCACCATTTCGCCAGTCAGTGTGTTGCCAGTCGCCAATGTCAACGCCCACTGCCCTCACTACCGACCGTGGCCCTGGCCGAACAACTTCAACGACTGCCCCTCTCTACCCTCCCGCCGTGCCCGACAACCACCCGACCGATCGACCTCACACCATCGCTCCGTCGCTCGAATCCTCCCCCGATTCTCGACCACCTCACCAGTCGCCAGCTTTGGTTTAACATCTTTTTTTCCAAACCACCCCCAGAAAGGCGCCAGTCATGGCCTGGCAGCCGGCCCCAGAGTCCTTGAGCCAGCTGGCTGCTTGCCTCAAGGACTCGCTCAGCGGATTCGACAAGAATGCGCAGAAGCAGGCAGAGATCGTGAGTTGCCCACCATTCGTTTCCTTCGCCCATTGCGACCCTTGCTAACCGCCATTGATGCGCAGATGCTCACGCAGGCCAAGGCCTCTCCCGACTTCAACAACTACCTCGCCTACCTCTTCTCCAGCGCTGATCCTCCCCAGGGTGTACAATGCTCAGCCCAAGACTTCCACCTCGTGCGCTCTGCCGCCGCCATTATGCTGAAGAACAACGTGCGCACCAGCTACAAGCAGATCCCCGAGAACAGCTTGGCCCTCATCAAGATGGCCGTTCCCCTCGGTATCCAAGACAAGAACTCCCAGGTCCGCAACTACGCCGGCAACATCGCGACCGAGATCATCAGGAGAGGCGGTATCTTGAGCTGGCCTGAATTGCTTCCCCAGCTGCTTAGCCTCATTTCCAACGAAAACGGTCAGGTTTCCAACGAAGGCCAGGAGGGCGCCATGTCCGCCATGGCCAAGATTTGCGAGGATAACGTCAAGGTTTTGGAGCGCGAGCACAACGGTCAACGCCCTCTGAACTTTTTGCTTCCCAAGTTTATCGAGGCCACTAAAAGCGAGCTGCCCAAGGTCCGCGCAAAGGCCCTGACTGCCATCAACGTCTTCACCCCGCGCAAGTCTCAGGCCATGCTCAACAACATCGACAGCCTCCTCAACCACCTCTTCATCCTGGCTGGCGACCAGCACCCCGATGTGCGCCGCCAGGTGTGCCACGCCTTCGTCCAGCTGGTCGAGACCCGTCCCGACAAGCTGCAGCCCCACATTGCCGGCCTCGTCGACTACATCATCACCCAGCAGAAGAGTGATGACGAAGATCTGGCGTGCGAAGCCGCCGAGTTCTGGCTGGCTGTGGGCGAGCACGAGGACCTGTGGCGCTCCCTGACGCCCTACCTCGACAAGATCATCCCCGTGCTGCTGGAGTGCATGGTCTACAGTGGGGAGGATATTGCCCTTCTCGGTGGTGCATCAGACGACGAGGAAGAAGAAGACCGTGAGGAGGACATCAAGCCTCAATTTGCCAAGAAGTCGGCGGCCAGGGGTAAGGGTGGCGAGGCCTCAGCCGATACCGCCCAGAACGGAAATGCCTACGAGAAGCTGGCTAGCATGGACGATGATCTGGAAGAGGGCGAGATTGACGACCTTGACGATGGCGACGAGAACCCCGACGAACGCTGGACTATCCGCAAGTGCTCCGCCGCTGCTCTCGACGTCTTTGCGCGTGACTTTTCCGATCCCGTCTTCACTGCGATTCTCCCATACCTGACGAGCAACCTCAAGCACGAAGAGTGGCAATACAGAGAGGCCGCTGTCCTCGCTCTCGGCGCAGTCGCTGAGGGAACCATCAACGCCGTTACTCCCCACCTGCCGGAGCTTGTTCCCTACCTCCTCTCACTTCTCGGAGACAACGAGCCCATTGTCAGGCAAATTACCTGCTGGACGCTCGGCCGCTACTCACAGTGGGCTGCGAACCTCGACCAGAACCAAAAGGTTACCTACTTTGAGCCCATGATGGAAGGCATCCTCCGCAAGATGCTCGATAAGAACAAGAAGGTCCAAGAAGCTGCGGCATCCGCTTTTGCCAACCTTGAAGAGAAGTCCGGAAAGGTTCTCGAGCCCTACTGCATCCCTATTCTGCAGCAGTTCGTCCAGTGTTTTGCCCGGTACAAGGACAGAAACATGTACATCCTGTACGACTGCGTTCAGACCTTGGCGGAGAACATTGGACCCGTTATTGCTCAGCCGGACGCTATGAGCCTGCTGATGCCGGCATTGATTGAACGCTACCAAAAGGTCAGCGACGATTCGCGCGAGCTCTTCCCCCTGCTGGAGTGTCTCTCCTACGTTGCCATGGCGCTGGGCTCTGCCTTCACCCCTTATGCGCAGCCTATTTTCGTACGATGCGTCAATATTATCCACACGAACCTCGAGCAAAGTCTGCAAGCCACCAACAACCCAACACTCGACTCTCCAGACAAGGACTTCCTCGTCACCAGTCTCGACCTGTTGAGTGCTATTATTCAGTCTTTAGAGGAGGACAAGAAGCAGGAGCTAGTCAGGGGCTCAGAGGGAACATATTTCGAGCTTCTTGGTTTCTGTCTCGAGGATCCCCAGGACGATGTCAGGCAATCAGCTTACGCTCTGCTGGGAGACTGCGCGAAATACGTCTTTCCCCAGCTTGAGAAGCACCTGAACTCAATTTTCCCCATCTTGCTGAAGCAGCTGGATCTCGACAACATTCTCGACGAGGAGATTGACAGTGGCTTCAGCGTTGTTAACAATGCATGCTGGTCTGCTGGCGAGATCGTCATGGTCAACAGCAATGCAATCTCACCTTTTGTCCCCGAACTCCTGCAGCGTTTGGTCGAGATCGTCTCGAACCCTGGTGTTCAGAACGCCGTCAGCGAGAACGCCGCCATTGCTCTCGGTCGCCTCGGCATTCACAATTCCGAAGTCCTAGCCCCTCAACTGCCAACTTTTGCCGAGGACTTCCTCTCAGCCATAGAGCACGTCGAGTTCCTGGAAGAGAAGGCCACTGCCTTCAAGGGCTTTACCCTGGTCGTTGGACAGAACCCCCAAGCCATGGAGAAGGCGCTTCCTCAGCTCTTCGTTGCCATTGCGAGGTACAAGGACATTGCTTTGAGGAACCCAATCAAGGCCGAACTGCACCAGCACTTCCAGAAGGTCAGCATCTCTAACCCCCCTCCCACGCGTAGCGATATTTACTGACGTCTCCTAGGTTATTACCATGTACCGGGAAATGATTCCTCAGTTCAACGACTTTGTGAACCAAATGCGGCCCGAGGATCAGACAGAACTCCGCAAGTACTACTCCACATGACGAGAGCATGTGGACGCAGTTTGAGCGTTTGCGTATGAAGACGACGTTGAACACGAAGAAAAAGGGCCCAATTTTGAGCGATCTTTCATGATATGACTTGGGGAGGAAAATACCACCGAGGCGTCCTTTACAAATGAGTAATGACGATGCTTTTTGGAAGAAAGAGAGCAGAGCAGAGAGGCAGAGGAAGAAACATATCAAGAGAGCAAAACAGGCTTGTAGTTGGGTCGCAAGAGAAGATCAAGTCGAAAGAAAGAATGCGACGGAGTTACGACGTGAAACAAACACACCTGGCAATCAACTTTTCTCCTGCGACACAAGTGATCGGGGGCAGCAGCCGAGACGGATCGTTTGTTTTTCTTCTTTTTTTTCACGTAGCATCCCGACGGGGCCAGCATCATGTGACGGGGTGTTTATGGGCAGAGCAACTTGGAGACGAGAGACGCTCTTCTTTTCTTTGGTACACAAGCTATTTTGTTTGTGACTCGTGGTGGGAGGGGCAAAGTAATTGGGAACATTCGGTAACTGGGTGCAGCGCCTGGAGAACCGGACAAGCTCTCAAAGGCTTGCTGGGAGGAGCTCATTATGTGTTTTCACAAAAGCAACATTTGGAAGTGAACCAACACTCGGGGAGAGGGGTTGGAGGTTGAACCACACAAAGACAACACCGACCCCTTGCGCAAGGAAAAGCACACGGCCCTGCCAGTATTGAAATGGGAAGCGAAGGCGTCATGATGCATGCAAAACACACACACCAAAATGGGGCTTTAACCGTCGTAGATAGGTAGATAGGGTAGATAGATAGCTTTAGCATATGGGGGTTTTTATAAACCCCCGACTGTCCCCATGGGGAACCGCGCCGCGCGGAATTCAAGTTTTTTGGTATCTTCAGTCTTGATGGGGGTTTAATTGTGGTGACTTGGGATGTTAGGTCTCTTGTTGGCAAAGTAGTGTGTGATCGGTCTCGTTGAAGGCAGCTGCGTTGGTGACGAGAAGCGCTGTCTATGAATTGCTGAGTTTGTTCGGTCTTGTGTGTTGCGCGAAGAGGTCAACCTACATTGGATGGGTACTCGGTATTGACGAGAGCTTGAGTACTGGTTCGAGGATAGGACCTTATCGCGGGCTCTGCGCATAGCTTTAGTGTCGGAGGCCGGTGGGCTGAATGGCGTATATAAAGACAGGCTGGGATCATTTCGACTTCATTCGACACCGGATGGCGGAGTTGTTGATCTTCGTCCAATATCTCCCGGTATGCCGTGTTGGTGTAATTCTTCTTGGATGTCTCAAGACCTTGACGCAGAATATTGATCGTAGAAGCGAAAGACGGTTTGCGCCTTCTTTGTTCGATGTTGGTTTCTTGGGTATACGGTTTTGAATACCCCTAGACGGACGATTGGAACTGGGAGAGTGAATTTCGAGGGTACTATATCGATGTGAAGCTCAATGAAGGGGGTGTTGTCGACGTCGCCGCCGGCTAAATAAGAGTACTTCAGCCTTCGTGACTCCCTCCTCGCTACCGAATCAGGCAGTGTGCGACCCCAGAGTCTCCTCTGAAGACGAAATCGAAGTCTTAAAGGCCAGGCATAAGAACATTCACGATTCCTCGAGCTAAGGGTAGTTTATGTTGAATTTAACAAATCGCTGACGATGACAAAAGCAGCCTTTCCTGAGTCATAACAGAGCGCGCCGCCGGTTGGACTACCGCATCAACTAACGGTTGTAGACAACTCCAAAGTCGTATCTGCGAAGTGCCCAGTGCCTTGAATATACAGCTCCCATCACCTAGAGATGTGAGATATGGTGGCAGAGCGTGTCGCCTGATTTGTCCTCCGCCGAGACTTGCCTTCAGGCGTGAGATCTCGTCCATCTTCTCCTCGGCCATCCCAGCCTATGTCCTCCAGAGTTGCTGAGTCTCTTCTCCGTACTAAATGCCATTCAGCAAGGTACGTAAGACTTCGGTATTTGTGATTACTATCGGGCTCTAGTGTATCGGAAACGAATACGTCGGCAACAGTCATCGGCAGCGCTAGGCGCTGTATCTCTCGACATTACAAAGTTGTGGTAAACCTTGTAATACCGCAGATCATGATGGCGCCGAAGCTCGATCGTCGGTGTCAATCGTTCTAGACTTTTCAACAAGTCATCCCGCGTCGGGGCTTACAAACGAAGTGATGTGGTGCAGTTGACCTCAAGAAGCACCTGTCCGCATTTATTGTGTAGATGGATACACTTATCGTCACATCAACTTTCCAGGCCGGATAGAGTGTTCATTCAGGCAGGATGGTCATCAACTACAAGGTCGCAGCGTAGCGTGCTCGACGCAGCGGTCATCTCTTTCACCCACAGCTTACAGACAACCTAGGAAACAACTAGAACGCCAGGGCGTCTTGCCTTGCGGTTGGTCACAGTAGTGAGCACAACAAGGTTTGAAGGACGGAAGGACGTGAGTCTGTCTGAGGTCACCTTCGCGAGTGGCAGATCAGTGACTCTACCAACATCCATACCTGCGACCTAAACTCCAAGGAACGGAGTCAACTGAGCTATTTCTTGGCCATGAAAGGACCCTCGTCACCGTTGAGGTGATATGGAGTGACCCTTTCACTCGTTGCTCTACGTAGTATGCTAAATAGCGCCGGATGAGAGAATCTTCATGCTCCATGAGCTATGAAACCCACGGTTCCCCTTGGCACGTCACGCGAAGTCGAATACCATCTTGACTCCTTGGCTTTGAAACCCACCCGTTTGTAGTCTATCCCGCTCGTCAACCCAGTTGATGGAATGAACGTGGATACGTGAAAGTACTGGCTAATCAGCAACCCCCTGAAGCAAATCCTTTTGTTCATCGGCCAGTTTACAGAACCCCTATCTCGAGGAGGTATTACCAAGAAGCTAATTAACGATAGCGTCCATCTCGAGTGATATACTTCTCGAAGTCTATGCGCTATCTCGAACATCCGTTGAGTGTCCACGTTGGAATCGCCTCCGTCCCGAAAGTATGCCCAGCCAGGACCAAGTCTCTAGTCCGACGCAGACATTTCAAGGACACCGAAGATAAGGGCAACGACGAGGTCGTTGCCTAGTGAGGTACGTTCTTCACGACTTGAACGTGCCGCCCAAATCTCGCGAGTACTGGCGTCTGGAGAAAATCTGCCTAGGCCAGTCAACTAATCTGCCAATGAATCTCTCCCTGGAACAGGGAAGGACTTCATGGATTTGGGAAGCAGCTAACCAAGAGCTCAACGGTACATTTGACCAGCAATCTCAGAAAGAACGAGATGCTTCCAAGATCCAAGACTTTCAATAGCCGAGACTGACCAGGCTCATCGGTGATGCTATCTGCGACCTGGCAAGCATGGTTCTGACGCCTAGTCAAATCACCACATCCCCCTTTATACGGCCGTTGCATGTCTAGCATCGACATCACCACCGTTATCGTCCTACCGCAATCTCCAGCCTCGTATACCACTCCATTCACTTACCTCCTCTTCAATCCATGATCCACATCCATCCATCAACAAACCCCCCCGTGCCGTCGTGCCGTCAAATCCCGACTGACCCCGTTTCAATACCCGCCGCTATCTATCCCATCTAGTCCCCCTTCAGCTGGGCCTCGCCTCGCCTCGCTTCGCCTTACTTCGTCAGGTCACTTCTTGGCCGATCATATGCAGTCCTCCGCCGCCGCCTTCTCCCACCCGCCAACCAGCCATCCAGCGGACTAACAACCCAGCCATCTAGACAGCCAGCTAGCTAGCCAATTCACATCCGCACATAATTACAAAGTGGGATGGTACATCAGACCCCGGACGCCCAACCTTGTCCTCCAACCATCCTCAAACCCGTTCCCTCCATCAAGACAAAGCAAGAAGGAATAAGCAACGAGATACTCGAGCGTTGGCAGGCAAAACAGCCACGGATACAGAGACACTACTACTACAGAGTACAGAAAGAGAAACACCCACACGAGCATAGGAATCTATAACCCTGACGACGATCCCCCTCTACTACCCAAAGAAGCTCACACTCTGGTCGTGGTCCCCGATTCAGCCCGCCGGACTGCAGGGGGAGGGAGCATCCCATCCGGATCAAACCAAAAAAAAAAAAAACCTCACCCCTCCCCGAAAAGAAGCCATGCACGGCCAAGCGGAAGACAACATTCGCGTTCGACTTCCTAAATCAGACAAAGAATCAGTACGATATAGGAGATGAGACCCCCAGAAAATGCAGAACAGACAAGTTTACAGATTCGTTCGGTTCCGACGGCTCTAGCCTGTATGAAAAAATCAAGAAAAGAAAGCACACCCAGCTGCAGCAAGCACGCAAAGTGAACACCCACTACCACACTACCCGCATGTAAACTTTGACGCCAACGATGGAAAAACGCTAGACTCGTTAACACGAAAAGCAAATATCCCTATCCTATCCCCCCCCCCCCCCCCCGGTCACTTTGCACCATTCGCCTCCTCCCCAACCCCCCGTGTCGTCGGCCGTAACATATCATAATTTTAAAATCACAGATCGATCCGGTACTCTCATTCCACACTCATCACACTCATCACATTTGAACTCTTACCCCCCCCCCCCTCCCTACTTCGTACATGCCTACGGAGTACGGAGTACTCCTACCGGGCTTTTCTCTCGCCTTGCTTCGTGAAGAAGGGAAAAGAAAACGTAGCTGTAACAAAAAACCACTCACTTTCCCGGTTACCTGGATCTTACCTCGATCCAGTTAGTGACATGTCATAAATGAAATGGGAGCATTGGCAATGAGCCAGGCAGAAGGGTGGGAGAGAGAGTGTGTACGTGTTTGCGCATGTCACAGTGCAAGGAGAAGCCCAAAGTGTGAATGCGCGTCGTCAAACTGGTTTGTATATTTCTTCCACGCACCGAAAAAAAAAAGGCCCTATCATCCCCTGCTCAATAGTAGAGCGAGATGGCGGCAGCAAAGACCCCGAAGCCAAGTCTGCAAGCTCAAGCTAAAGCTAAACCATACGGGAAACTCATTACAAAAAAATCCCCGACGCTCAAGAAGCATCCGCTGTTTTCTCTCTCTCCGATGGAGTGAAGTAGTACCAAAGCTCATTAAATCCAAAACTCTTTTCGTCCTCGGTACAGTTCAGAAAATTCTGGCGGCGAGAGGCAAGCCTTCTCTATCCGCGGCAACGTCCAATAAAAAAATAAGATCAAAAAAGCAAAACTTGTAACTCCGCCCAATGCAGTTTGGAGGTTTCGAGCCATCCATCCAAGTGTTTCCCTTGTGCTGTGTTGTGTTGTAAACTCCTTTGTAACGCCGAGTGTGTGTTGTGTGTGTGTGTGTTTTGCATCAAACACGAAAACAGATCGCTATGCAAGTTTGGATTGTAGGTGCCAATGTGATCCATAAGGAGTGTGTGTATCTTTCTTTCTTCCCCCCGTCTCTCTAATTCGAGATGCTTTTTCTTCTGTCGTCAAGTCATAAAAAGGAGTGTGGTGCACTGGGTATCATCCGATGCCGGTGAGAGTAGGGAACGTCTATGGTTTTGTGGTGGATCGGGGGTATCATCTTCGATAATTAAGGGAGTGTCGTCGTAGATTAATGTGAGGCAGTTGTCGCCGTTGAGGTCGTATATAGTTGGTGGTTGAAAAGGATAGTCGTGGCGATGCGGCGGCGTCTGGCGCCCCGGATCAACCGGTTGATCTCTCTCGAAAGGAGTGTAGTGTACATTGGCGTATTGTGTCGATGCAGCAGGTATTATTAAAGATGTTTCGAAATCAAAGGGGGTCCCAAACGATGGTAATGAAAAAGAACTCGAGGGTGGGGTGGAGAGTGGGAAGCAGGGAGCGGGTGGAGAGACTCATCATGTCTCGCGCTCCTTGCCCTTCTCGCTGTTGAACTGGAAGGTCGGTGTCGATGGCACTCGCTGTTGGTTGCGCGGCGGGAAGGGTGCGCTGACCGACATGGGAGAGTCGCCCGTGACGGAGACGGAGGAGGATGGTGTATGCCGGTGACGTGGGAGAGGCATGCCGCGAGGAACTGGTGACTCGGGAAGGGGGAGCATGCCGAAGAGTTCGGGATGGAGGAACGGGGATGGGGGCAACGTATTGAGCGAAGATGATGCTAGGACGTTGGAATCCTCCGGTGGCGGGTAGGTAGGGGTGGTGGGCATCCTGAGCGGCGGTCAATCCGGCATTCTTTCCAAGCGACAATTGCACTGAGCCGTAGTGGTTATCGAGGGTGCCATGGAGGAGGGGCAGGGCCTTTCTAGATCCACAGGGGCTGCTGGGTGGTGGTGGGAGAGACGAACCCGACGCCAAAGTTGTGGGAACCGCCGACGATGGGGGTAGGCACGCCGCTCATGTCATAGCTCTCGTACGAGCCGTACTCCTCGTTGTCACTGTAGGCAACGGAGCCCTCAAATGTCGAAGAGGCCGGGCTGTAGCCGCCGTAGTTGGGGCTGGGGATGTTGAGGTACTGCGAGTTGACGTACGGGGACGACAGCACCAAGGGGGAGACGTTGCTGGGCGGCGCCGACTCAGCATTGAGCATCTGCAGGGACTCGGTACTGTAGCTGAAGGCAGGGTTGTGACCATATGGCAGATACGAGTCGCTGACGGGAGGCAGGGGTACTGGCTCGTTCATGTAGAAGTTGGGAGGGTTGAATTGCGGGAACGAGGGCGTTCTCGCGGGCTGGATCCAACCCATCCTCGAGCGGAACTCGTTGACCGTGTCGATGGGGAACTCCATGAGCGTCAGGGGGGTCTGCAGGTCGCCGTCGTGGTTGGCCGAGATATTGATAGACAGGAGGCGGCGGGCGATTTCCTCAACGGGGCCAATGGACAGACTGCCAAAGTAGGCGGCACCAATCTCAGTGAACAGACGCTCCATGATCAGGGCCACCGTGTAATAGTAGGCAATGATGGTGAGTGCGCTGGGCGAGCCGCCCGTCTGCTTGAGGTACATGACCGGCAGCCAGAAGAGCCACGTCCGCAGGGGACGAAGGCGCTCAAACTGCTGGGAGACGGACAGCGTGGGGCTGACCTTGCGGGCGCCCTTGAGGAAGCTGATCAACTGCTGGATTGACTTGGTGTCCTCCTTGTTGTGCTTGAGATGGGCCTCGACCTTTTGAAGCTGGCTCAGGGTGCGGTTAAAGGCGTCAATATCCTCCTTGCGTGGCTGGCTCGGCTTGTGATCCGGACTGGGAGAGGCAGGAGCGGTTGGGAATGTGCAGCTCTCGGCGATGAAGTCACCAAATTGAGACTCGTGCTTCCAGGAGTCCATGGCCTCGATGACCTGAAAGGGTGTGGAGTCAGTATTGTTCCTCAAACACTGGCCGGCTTCCTGTGTACAACATACCGATGAGGTTCCTTGCATGAGCTGGGTCCAGCTTCGCCTGCAATTTTTGCGTTAGTGCTGTACTGCATAACGGATGGCTGCCGCCAGTTGCCTACCAATCTGTGGCTTGCCACGACAGGACAAGAGAGGCTGCCAAGACGGCATCCGACGTCTCGCGGTCGAACATGCCAATAGCCTCCTGCAGACCCTTGAGGGCGACGCCGCGGTGCTCGTACGCCATGTTGCCCACCAGGGGGCAGTCGGTCAGGAAGGCAATGTGCGTGGCCGAGAAAGCCAAAAGCGCATGCATGACATACGGGTTCGTGGCTCCGATCTTGATGATACTATTTCGAATCAGTACAGTCTGGCGTAGAAAAAGGCGAATTCCTACTTACGTGGGAATCTGGCGTGTCCAGAGGGTGAAGCCGTTGGCATCAAAGGTAGCCAACTCGTTGCAGATGGATGCTACGTGGTAGATCAATCTAAGATCCTCTACGGACAAGTACTGAGGGTTCGGTGCCGGGTAGATGCCGAGGTTGGGGAACGGGAACATTCCCGTCTGTTGCCACTGCGAGATTTCTGCTTCGACCTCAGGAGTCCACATGAGGTCGGGCTTGTCGGGCGTTGTTGACCTGTCCTCGGGCATGGGCATGTCGTTGTAGGGGCAGCGAATCTTGTGCTTGGTGCAGTTGCGGCTGGGTTGTTTTAGTTGCCGGTTCAGGAACAGAGCAGGAAGTACTCACCATTGGGGAAAGTTCTCGTCGCATCTGATGTGACGGCGTTTGCAAGTCTCACAGCCCTTGCGGGACTTGGTGTGACTGCGGCGGGGAGGACCACCACCAGGACCGGCCATTGTGAGCGCGGGGATGAACTAAACGAAAGAACTATACGTGTCAGTGTAAAGCGGGAAACGATGGGCAGGCGCAACACGTACACGGGAGTATACACGGACAGATGACCGTGTACGGGTAGCGAGTGGAGGATCGTTACTGGGAAAGCAACGTAAGGCTTAGTCTCAAGACTAGACTTTAATACTGCGCGAGAGTGTCGATGGACCGGGGCGAGCGATGCAAAGGAGCAAATGCGTCCGCGGATGTGTAAGCGACCGGCAGCAGGTTGGTCAGGCGCTTGGTGTGAGGCAATGACAGAAAATTGGTAAAGAAAGCCGCTTTGCTCGATAATCGATTTGGCGGGTTCCTCTTACGTCTCTTTCTGTCCTTGATCCCTTTCTTTTCTCTTCTTCTTCTATTCCCAGTTCCTGATACTAATAGCGATCGTGGGTGGGCGGGTTCTGAGTTTCCCAAATTTCCGTTGTATATCTCGAGTCCTCTGTTTCCGAAAAGCGAGTGTGGTTGATCAGAAGACCGATATTCAGTGATGGAGCATTTGCTGGTTGTAAGCCGAGTTGTGGGAGAGGCGGGGTTGTAAGCTAGCGAATCCCAGGAGTTGTTGAGGCTGGAGACCAGGGTATTTGGCGATGAATGCTTCGAGGCTGAGGCTGCTGGGGTAGACTGAGCGCGGGTTGGAGGGTTAGGTTTTCCCTTTCCTTTTTGTGTTCTGTTCTGTTTCTCTTCCGGGGATCTTGTTGGGAGAGAGATAATTGAAACAAGAGGGCTGGAGGTGGTTGGCTTGGAGGAGGGTTTTGAGATTTTGGCGGAAAAAGAAAAACACAAGAACGCGAAAGCGAATGACAGGAGTCAACGAGGACTTCCTAAGAGTAGAGTTAGAAAAAAGCGAATGTGGTTCAGGACAGCGCGAGCAGCTCAACGAGGCTGATGAGATTTGATGTTTGATGTAGGCTGAGAGGAGGGGAGACAGGAAAAGGCGGTGGTAAATGGGCCGGGGACAGATACAGTTAAATAATGGCACCTCACCCTCACGTCCCCCAAGAGGATGAGAGACAGTGGCCGCAGCAGGCACAGCACAACCCTCACACACACATGGATGCACACCACTCACACACAGGCTCCGTCCAGTCTGGCTTTTGGCTCAGGAAGAGGGCGGCACACACGGTTGAGAAGTGCCACACCAGGTGCCGGCCTAATCGGGGCAAGGCATGACCACCGGGTGGGAATAACGGGGCATGACCTGTGAGCAAGGGCAGAGGAAAAGAAAGCAAAGAGAAAAACAGCTGTGCTGTGCAGGTTGCTGCAGCTGGTGCTTCTCCATCTGGGCGAGGGTGGGTGTGTGTGTGTGAGTGAGTGCGAGTGTGTGTGTGGATGTGTGAATGAGATGTCCAGGTGCGCAGACCCCAGGCGTAGGTGCGGGTGCAAGGTGCAGGGCTATGAGAGGAGACAGAGAATGGATGGGACAGGGACATGTGTGGACTGTGGAGGGGAGGGGCCGTCCGTGCTGGGATCGTTGCTGGGACTAGGCAGTGTGAAATCCGTACGTACCGGGTCATTAACTCTCTCTCTCACACACACTCTCTCAGCGATGTGCGAGATGTGTCTATGTACTTGTGTGTGTGTATGTATACGTGGTGTGTGTGTCGTGGGTGTCGAATGTGTGAGAGTAGACGCAGTGTATTCGTACACTTTTGTCCTGGCTCTTTCCAACTGCGTATGCCTTTTCCAAAGGTGACAGAGACCGAGTGAGTGGCCTCAGTAATGACAGATCCAACAGATTCTGTATCCGAGAAACAGGGTTTTCGCGGATTCTGACACAATCGTCCGCGGCTGGGGTTAAGCCTGTTGGACAGAGAGGCTTGGAGTGTGTCGGTGAAGACTGGTGCGTCGCGGAGCTTATTCTTCTTCTTCCTTCTCTCCGTATCGTTGTCGTCCGTAAGGGGGGCAGGAGTGAATCGCGATGCCCTGTTGAGATAGGTACAGTATGAAGGGATGGGATGGATTGGGGTGAGATGGGACTCTGAGATGGGAAGGGGAATAAGAGCAGGGATCCCGGCTATGGTCAGCCAAAAAATGGAGGCGAGGGAGATGGTAAGGATTGGCTGTGCGTGTGTCCGTATGTACACAAGGTAACGCAGGCGTGTGCATGTACTTTAATGCATGGAGAGACTGGGGGGGAGCAGACGAATGAACGAGAATGAGAATGAGAGATGTAAAGAATAGTTATTTCTCATCGAGGATGGGACGACTACAAAAAGAATCCGGCAGGGCGGAAGAAGATGAGTACGTACTCATCAAATGGGGGTGAAGAAGAATGAGAGGAGTACAGGAATACAGGAGATAATGGGTCGAAGTCGCCGCCGGCATGGATGAATAGGTGCTAACTAAAAGATTCCTTGTCATGTCTGATGAGCTTGATGTCAACGGCCATCATCATGTCTTGATGTTCGGGCGTGTATTGACACGGGACCCGAGCAGCTTGCCCCAACATTCGGTAGTCGTTCGTAGTCAAAGGTAAAGGTAACCAGCCGTGAGGTAGGTAGTCTGGGATTTCCTTAGACGAGCAGACGCTCGGCGCTATTCCGCGTCTACCGTGTCTATCAACGTCGGTATCTGTCAAAGACGGCCGTAGTAGGGTCGTAGTGTCGAGTGTAAAGACATGACTACGCCCGAAATGTTAGTTTTGTGCTGTGATGGGCAATGTGCTGTTTGTCCATCGCACCGCCAATCTCCCCGTTCACCCGCCAAAAGTCGACCCAAAAAAGAGTCAAAATTAAAAATAACCCTGCGCCCCTCCTCCCGTGGGTGAGCCGGCTTCTTGGGCCCCAACCAAAGGCGGCGGCGATTCTCACTTGCAAAAGAACTAACGCAGAGGGAGAGAGGCCGGGGGCCGGGGCAAAAGGGCCACTCACTGGTCACTGGGGGCCACCAGTGGGAGTGACCGAGAAGTGAAAACAAGCGGTGGAGTCAAGTCCATCCAAGAGAAGACAGATGATTGACCGACCAAGCCGAGGGGCGGGTGAGTATGTGAGCGAGAGACAGAGAGAGAGGGGGGTATAGGCAAGAGAAACTGCGAAAGAGAGAGAGAGAGAGAGAGAGGGGAGAAATGTGCGTGTTAGTGAGCGAGTGACTGACTGACTTTGGCCTCTCACCCCACGCTGCATCCTGATGATTCTAGTCCGCAATGGGGCTGAACAGCTGTGGGAATCATGGTTTCGCAGCACGCTCGCATCGTGTCCATGCCGAATTCCCACCTCCTTTCTCACCTCTCTCTCCAAACAACACACACTCCCCCTCCATACCGAACCGACCACTGGGAGACGGCCCTTGGGTTTGCTGCGCCTCAAGCTGCTGCTTCTGCTTTGCTTCGCTTTTTTGCTTTCACGTCCCAAAGTTCGCCGACGGAAACATGCTCTCCAGCGCTAGTAGACAAGCCGCACCATCTCCATGATCCATCTGGCGACTTTCTAGCGCGTTCCTCTGCTATGCCCTTCCCAGTTAGCCATCCGCTGAATGTGTGGCTGGTTTCTCCTCGGGCGCGCTGCCACAGGGCCCCGTTGCCTCTGTTACCTTCGCCTCCCTGGCGCCGTCGCTACTGCTGCTGTGGGCGATTCTGCCGCTGGTCTCACTCTCGCGGCTGCTTTCGCTGCTTGTCTCCTTCGGGAATGGCTTCGTTACCTTTGCCGTCCCCTGCTACCGGCCCATCATCGCATCACTGCGTCCCGCCGCTGATGCCATGCCATGCCATACTGTTCCATTATCGCTCCGTATAGCCTCTCTATTTTCGATGCTCGCTTGACTGAACCTCACGACCACCGACCGAGAAGCTGTATGAGCCTTAGAGGCCAAAGGTCAGAGAATAGGGGCAGGGGCCAATCTTGTCCCGATCCAGTCCAATGACACGCTGCGGGCGAGGTGTCGGCAGGGAGCTAGTCAACACGATGGAGGCGAAGCAATCGCCAGTCAGCGAGTACTGTATCGTTGCTTGTCTGTGCCAGCGTCTGTGCCGGTGACTCTTTGCGACGCTGCCGAACCAGTCATGGACGAAATCCCCAGCCCAACTCAACTCAACTCAATCCATCCCATCCCATCCCATCTTTCGGTCTCTCGTCCTCTTTGTGCTCATGCTCATGCAAACATGCTCGTGCAACGCGCCCACTCAGCCGATGACAGAGAGCACCGCTCACCGTCCAGTCCCAGACAACCACTTGGCTCAGCTTCATGCGAGCTTAGCTCTGTGCCCTTGGTTTTTCGTGACACCATTCAGCAGGAAATCTAGGCAATGTAAATGCTCGGGCAAAAGTCAAAAGGGGCCCGCCAGACCGGAGCTCGGGCGGCAAGCAGTATTCGCTGCTTTTTTCGTCCATCCCAACTCTAGACTTGAGAGGAAGACGAAAACAGAGGAATCAAGAGGTAGACAGACTCCGCGATTCGGGACAACATCCCCTTGGCCGCCAAAAGCCCTCATGATT
This sequence comes from Colletotrichum scovillei, assembly GCF_011075155.1. NCBI lineage: Eukaryota > Fungi > Ascomycota > Sordariomycetes > Glomerellales > Glomerellaceae > Colletotrichum > Colletotrichum scovillei. The sequence continues at coordinate 3,458,388 of NW_023336259.1, forward strand.
GGGACTCACGGCTGGAAACCTCTTCACACTTCACAGGCCCCTCTATGCTGGGCCTCTCTGTCAAGCTGTGACCAAAGTCATCTCCTGGCTCGGTAGACCACCGTCACCCAGCTGGCAGAATCAGGTGACTTAGGTAATAGCTTCGATAATTGAGTTGCGGGACCTATAGCATGAGAATAGCAGGCGGCGACCGTGGACAAGTTGAGTTGAGCACCGCCCAGAGTAACAATCCATTGCCCTCGGCATTCGCCATTTGGGCTGGCATGGTATGCATCCGACTAGTCTTCTCCGGGGCTGAGAGCCTGAGAGGGTGCTCTCCAAGATGTATTCGGTCAGAACCCGACTAGGAGGCCAACATCGTCATGTGGACTCAACTTGCTTGCCTTTCTATGGCTCCGGGTGTGGTGACATGCAGTACCGTCCGTCGCCAGAACCCTACACAAAGGTCCCGTCACCTTGGCCCGTGGCAGCAGCATGGCTGCAGTGGAAGCGGTTCTCTCCGTGTGTATGCCCACAGCGAGTGGCTCTCTCTCCATTCCCAACGACACCCATTGCCCGCGCCCATTGCCCATTTGTTGTAACTTGTACAAGTAAGGAGTGCCTACCGCCTGCCCTATGACCCCAATTGGGCGGCCCTAGCACTGGGTCCAACAAATAGCCTCCGCGGTCATGGGTATAGGTTTTGCTTGCAGCGCGCCTGTGTCTGCGACTCTGCATCCCAACTTTCGTACAGCTTTTCTCGCCTCGCTGTTGCGTGGTTGATCGAGTGCTTGAGGTCAAGAGCCTCTGCGTTCCGAAGTTGCACACGCAATCGTCCCAAGTCAGATGACGAGTGCGTCTCTGCCACCATCGTCTCGACATCTCTGGAAGCTGACATTGCCGCGGCGAGAACTGTCCAAAAAGCAGGAGAGTTCGACTCCCGTCATGCCACAGCCTTGAAGGATAAGAAGCTCGAACTCTCAGCTGGAGCCCTGCCCCGGTCCTGGTCTATCGAGGAAGAGTGTCCTTGCATCGTTTCCCATTCTGACCGGAAGAGGAAGGACCCTGTTCACATCTTTAGTCCACTAGAACGACTGACGAACGTTATGCGGTCATGGATCATTGGCATCCGTGCATACTCCCCCCTTGGGCTCCCCATCACCCATGCGGACCTTGCCCCGTGGTATGCTATGCCGAAAGAAGCGCCAGCGCGATGCGGCGACGACGAAAACGAAGGTGCCCAGCTGGTGGACACCGTCCTGAAGAGAACAGCCAAGAACCATCAGGCGAGTTGGAGGCTCTCCTAGTCTAAGCTACAACTCTCCGCGACGCCAGATATGGCCTAGGACCTACCAGGTAGCATCAGCCTGAGAGACCTGACGGTCATTCAAGACATGGTTTCAAGCCTGTGCCGTCGAGTCCGAGCTTTCGAACCACAGCACTCGCACAAGTTCCCTACCAGGACCTGGGTCGATGCCGTGGCAGGGGGTTGATGGGCAAACTCCAACTATACCCACTGTCCACTATGGTATGGATCTGCTGCTGCCGCTGCCAAAACAAACCATCAAAAGTGCTTGGTGGTTTGTGCTTTTCTGGTGAAGCAACGACACGGCGTCCAACCATCTCGGTGCGACGTTTGGGGGCCTGTGTTCTGCCTTGTGTTATTTCTCCGACTCGCGTGTCCATCGATCCCTTGGGGCTATTCCCTGTCTGTAGCCAGAGTCCCTGCCGAGTCTGAGAAACAGTCCATGATCCCATTCTCGTCTCCGGAGGCTGACAATGTGCCCCTCGGCTGTGTCCCGATACACTTCAGACGACTGCCGGAGCCAACCGAATGTCAAATCATGAAGGCGAATCGGGCAGATCTGGGGACTAAGGTTTGAGGTCGTTGCTATTATGTCATATCTGCTGGACATCTCTGTCCGGAGCACTGCGGTCAAGGGTCTGGAGACGAGCGTGAAAGAGTTTTAGAGATGAAGGTCCGAGAAGGGAAGAAAAAAAAAGTGCCACGATCATTTCCCCGCTCTACTTCTGCGTCCAGCTTCACCTCGGTGGGTTCGCTAGCGTAGCTTGCCTTTTTGCTTGGTATCCGTAGTGTAGGCGGGTGCATCGAGTAGCAGCGAGTCAGAGTGAGAGGTCGGTGGAGAAGACTAATTCAAAGACAAAAAAACGTTAATTCGATCCCCCTTCCCCAGCAAGAACAAGACGTGATGCTTTGGAGCGCCGTCTCAAGTAGAATGAATCTCCTTGGGGGATCTCTGTCTCCCGAGGTCTCGTCGCATTTCCTCCGAAGCCTTCTCAGGATGCCCCCCATCAATGACTGCTCCGCCGCGCTGGGGTTGAGCGCGGGTCTTCTACACAGGGCCTCCATCTCTTGCTCTTGTCTCTTGTCGTTGTTTGAACATGCCTCTACCAATCTGCAAGGGGCTAGGAGATCGGAGTTGCAGGGCATCTTTCTGGTTCTGGTTGGCTGAAACAGCAGTTTCTCGTGTCCATTTTTGGCGTGCGCTGCTAGGGTATCTGACCCATGCTCTGCTTTTCCAGCCTTGGAATGAGAAACATGAACGGGGGGCTCGTCATAAGCAACTTTCCCGAATCATCAACGAGATCTCAGATAGCCATCGCAAACCACGAGGCACCTGGTGTCACCGCTTAGCGCAACCAGCAACATACCGTCAACCTGTCTGTGCCGGCTCTCGGGGGCGTGACGCTTACTGTGTATGTCGTGGCGGTGGCTGTTCTCAACGTCGTCCAGCAAGTCAGCTTCCACACAGGCTGACGAGTGCGCGCGCGCGTGTCAAGGGTCGCCCGTCTCTGGCCGGGCCCGCGTGAGGTCCGCTTCTTTGTGCCTGACCGCCCCGTATGGCTCTCCTATCAACCCTGTCAGACTGTCAGGGATGTCCTTTCATGACACAGAACACACCAGGACCAGCACACCAAACATTGATATGGAGTCTGTCATTTGTTGGCTAGCAGCGGTGTGAAGCAGCAGCGAGATAATCTTCCGAAGAGACATCACGAGTGGGTTTGGCCTTGCTGGGCGGGATGTTGGAATCTTGGAGATGTGGGCGCTCTATCCTAGGGTCCAAGGAACCGAGGTAAATGGGAGGCAGCTTGCCAGCTTCCAGTCGTTGGAGGCAGGTCGGAGAGCGGCCACCGGACGTGACCTACCGACCGTCCGAAGTTACGATGCAGGAAATGCAGGAACAAGAAGCGTACAAAGCCTCAGAGGTCGGCGGTGCAGGAGAGTCGAAAGAAACCTGCATCATCTTGACATCAGCATACGCTTCTCGGCCCGTCTGCGTAATTCGGTCCATACGGTGATGTGAGCGTCAACAAGCCTCTGACAACAAAAGCACCACATCATGGCACTTTTTTTTTCCCCTCCCCGCCTCCGACCGAAGTTACTGTGTGTCTCAGTCGATTGGCCGGCGAAGAGTGACCAGCGGCCTGAGGCTCTGATATGGTGTCCTCCTCCTAATATCCATGCAGAAGCATGGTTGAGGGCATCTGGATCTTGCCGTATTCGGCAAGGCGGGTTTCTATTCTTAAATAACCTTCTTTCACGTTGTCTGCGAGATTTCGGCCAAATTCACACCGCGTGCTTTGGCTTTCGAGTGCGTTGGAGAGCCTTCTTGGGTACCGGGACATTTCAGCTCTCAGGGTCCTCTGGGAGACGGCATTTGCTGATCTGGAGCCACATAATTCTTTTTTCTCTCCTCTGCCTTTTCCATATTCGGCAACATCAGCAATGTCATGCGTATGCGTCGTCGGATGGGGCTGAGAGACGCAACGTTCCATAGTAGTGTACGCTGGCTGTCTGCCGATGATGCATAGCATTGGGACAGGCGGCACCTCACTCGTTAAGTCGCCGACAGGCAGCGACTTAGGGCACGCCGTTCGCTCCGTCTCCGATAGACTTGTTGGTGATCGACATCCGCCGCCGTGTTTGATTTGGGCGCAAAGACGATCCCGCGCTCGGGACGTGTCAAGGTCTCAACTAGAGAGTCCTCCAAGGAGCCATGTTGGGTTCGAAATCGGCCCTGCAGATAGCTGATCTGACATGCCCCCACTGCCGCCGTCACGTCGAGATGGTGGGAAATTTCAGACAGCGCGCGGGCACAGCGCGGGCTGATCGCAGTGTGATGGTGGAAACATTGCGGCCGCCAGCTACCATTGGCTCTTTGACCGACAGGGCAAAGGGAAACCCTGTGCGCATCACCGACCCGCATATGTGAGTTGGACGTTGTGCGAGCCGCGACGGCCGAGCGCGGTGAGTAGACGCATGGGGTGTCCCGGAAGCCTCGAGGCTAGAGAGATCTGCCTCTCCAACACACTGTTCGTGCCACGGCGCCCACAGAAAGTGGTGTTTTTGTAATCCCGTCCTCCCACACACTGCTGCCCGCTGTGTCTCTGTAGCTTCTGAAAATCCACAAGCCCGGCAGCCCGGTGAGACCGTGAGCCTCCCTCAAGATCTGTGGATAGCCAGTCCAGCTGCGAAGTCGCCACGGAACTAGCGGAGTCTCGGGGCTAGCTTTCCTCCCATCCCGACCCGCCATGTTTGTCAAGCGCTACCTTGGCAGAAGCCACACAGAGGAATCAGGATGCGTGCTGGTAACAGAAGGAGCTGCAAACCAAGCGAGGCTTGCCAACCATATTTTCTATGGATAGGAGGCGGTGAAAAGGGCAAAATGTCGAGCTAGTACCATACTGCAGAGTGCAGTTGCTGTCCGATCAGTGGGTTGGTCGGTGGACGCACACTAACCAGCCACAGACGCAGAGCCAGAGGTATCTAGAGAGATGCACCGATGCAGAGATGCAGAGACACAAGAGTTGGACGCATGCAAGCGATGCCAATCAGCAGAGTGGATGGCGGTGATTTGTTGATATGGCGCATGACCTCAATTATCCTGGGCCTTCATTTGACAATGGGCTTGGCCAGGGTCTCCAAGCTTTGCTCCGCGTCGATAACTCTTCGGTGCGGAGAAGATGCGACTCTGCCATGGACTTTTGCTGATGAAGGTAGTTTATCCGCTGCGAGTCCGAGCCGGGGACAGGGCATGGAGCGGCTGGGTGAGCATAACAGCCCTAGGCTCGGGGGTTCAAACGGGCAGCATAGCTGCCAGATGTCAATCTATGGCATATCGTCGGCCGAGTGACTAGCAGATTTTCCTTTGCCAATGGTTCTCCTTGCCGGCCGGGTCCCAGGTCTCCAAGGGGGCCGTTGCTGTCCACCAGGGGAGGGGGCTTGAGCTCGATGGTATTGATGACTGATCAGAGCATGGGACGTCGATTCGATGGGGGTTGGAGTCTGGGAGAATTTGCAGGTCCAACTTCGAAGACCATGGTGTATCCGGTCTGCGTCCGTACTCTGTAGACGAAAGCGTACGGACAGATGGTACGTACTCTTCATCGGCAGCGAGGCGAGGGATATCATATCATATGGATATGGGTAATTCGCTCATACTGATCCGCCCGTCTCCGTCGTGGGTTCACCGTTCGTGGGCGGCAGCGGTCATTCTCGTTTATTATCGTTAATTGCTGTAAAATTGTTGGCATTTCTACTGGGCTTCTGGAAAATGCGCAGGGCCGTCCTTCCCCACCATGCCTCGAGCGGCACACCGGGCACAATCGGCAGGGGAAGCGTCGGAGTTCCACCGCTTAGCGGAGCAGAAAGGCACGTCGAAGGGAGGCCAATGACTGGGGGGGGGGGGTGCGTAGGAGCACCATGAATGGCCGACTCTCATACCAGATGGGGTTTAGCAGGGTGGGAAGGGTGTGCGAAGAAGCTTGGTGATTATGATGGATCCATGGCCAGACGTGGTTGGCTGGTTGTCGATATAGCTGGGAGTAGGTACTGTTTCGACTGTCAGTAACGGGAGGTACAGTACGAATACAATGTAGTACTCTACTATGTATCCATATGTCTGTACTCCGTAGTCTGTATCCGTGGGGATGCAGTGAAAGAATGAGCCTAACCGACGGCAGACCTTGTCTTGAAGGCGGATGATGTGCATGTTGACAGGATCATGTCCGTCTGCGCGGTGCCAGTCTCCAGACGGGCCACTCTGGTGCGGTCTTGTGGATTGTACCGCCTCAACATTTGTGATTTCCATGGAGAAGTGAAGTGAAGCGAGAGATTGTCGTCTCATGTCATCCATCCAGCCGCTAGTGTGGGTTCGATGAGAGTACAGCGAGGCCGAGGAATGCAAAAGTTCATGACCCGAGGCATCCAGGATGGTGAAGGGAGAGTCCCTACGCATTAGCGATGAAAGAGAAGGTCGAGTGGTTGGAGGGCCAAACCACGTTCAGAGTAGGTTAGGTAAGAATTGCTTGGAACATGGCCCCATGATGACGTCTTTACTCTTTCCTTTGGGCTGAAGTTTCTTAAATCGACAAGTATGTATCCGTACAGACGAGTCTTGGACTTTGGAGGACCGAGGAACCAGTGGAGGGCTCCTGCTGCCGGTGGACGCTAGCAGCTACCTTAGCCATCGGGGGAAAGACATAGCTGTGTTGTCTCGATTGATCGTTGCGCCCAAGTCTTGGCATTACCCGTCGCGCGGCGTGGCTTCCCGACTTTGTGAGGGGGATTCCAAGGTAACGTATCTTGGCTAGCACGCTGCACCAAAAGGTTCAATTGTTCCTTCTCCCCTTTCCAACCAAAGTAGTTTAACTCCGTAGTAAGTACCTAGGAAGTTGGGAATTGGGAAGGCGTAAGGCACCCTCGCTTCTGCTGTTGCTTCCTCCTTCCATACATATGGTAAACAATGCTAAGGTAAGCGCGGCCAGATCGTACTCCAGACAGGAGGTACAAGCCATGGAAGGTACGGAGTACCTACTTTTCGAGGTACTTTTACGGATACTGATGAAAGGCAAGGGCAGTTGAAGCAATGCACATGGGTCGAAAACTGCAAGGTACCTTCCTTGACTGAACAAGGTTAGTTCCGCCGTTCCCCAGCGCAAAGAGCCGATTTGCCGAGCCCATCTTGCCCCGGTGGCTACTCTTTTATTTTATTTTTTCCATCGCTCTTCTTCGAATGAAAGCTGTGGAAACCCCAAAGACTTTTTTTTGTGGTACCAGCGGTGGTCAGGGAGAGGGGGTCTTGAGAAAGGAACCTTCCATGCTTGCACTCTTGAAAGCGAGGAAGGGAAAAAAAAAAAAAAAGGAAAAGGAAAAGGCAGGAAGCGGATGGCAGGTGCCAGATGATTGGCCTTTCCCCCGATACCCCCGGTCAGATGGTTGCCTTGCATTTGGCTATATTTAGAAATACCCAGGTTGCCTGATCGGGAAACACTAGCCAGTAGTAGCCGGTCGGTAATGGAGCCGGGGGCAGGAACAGGTGAGTGTTGTGTGCACCTGCCACCTGCCTCTGCAGTCTGCATCAAGTCTCACCACAGGCCTTGCGGCCCTTACCTACCTCGGGTTGGTGTCAAACGAAATCTGCGCTTTGCCTTGTCCATCTAGCGCCCTTCAGTTCTTTTTTGACCTCCACTGTCCACCACAGCAACTGGTCACTCAACTGCAAGTCTGCAACTCCAAGTCTCCAACAATACATACCTTACCTTACCTACCTTAGGTATACCGCATGTACGGATACCGATACAGCAACGACGACCCTTGAACTGCAGCAAGACCAACCATACCCTCGCCCAGGACAGGGCAGGAAGAAGCGAGCAGCAATGGCCCTAATGCCTCCTTCATCTGCCTCTTCCCTGAAAGTTGGCACGACCCGATACACTAGTAATCTGCTACACACATACGGTTACCTCACGGATAGTTTGTCCATCCATCTCTACCCGACTCCTGGGCCCGTCCTTCGCAGGCAGGCTCGCACTCAAGAGTTCCCACACTTACCAACGGATACCTTACCTACCTTATACACACCGAGCGAGCATCACCGCCATGGGCCTAACCTGACCTGACCATGTTCACACTGCGGATACCAACCCAGAGCTGCTTGCTACACCATGCAGAGAAGCAGCACTACCTCGCCGGCCTTGGCCCGTCGTCTATGGGCCCTGGAAGTTGAACCCGAAGTCCGACTTTTCTCGTGCCGTGCCCACCTCTCTCAACTCTCTCCACCATCCTAACAGACGCCATTTCCATGAGCCAACGAAAATACCTTTTTGCTCTATGTACTCTGGAGCCCAACTTCCAACCCCCGGCCGCCGTTGCCAAGCCCCGGCCTTGTGACAACCTCTGCTCCTCATCCTAGCAAGCTCTTCGGAGGTCATCGCCGTCTCAACCCGCGCTTTCGACCTTGTCTCCGCTCTCCGCGAGCCCGGTGTCTCTTGCTCGACTCTCGCCATGGGCCGCTAGTCCTTCCCGAGGCACAGTCACGCAATCCTGGTTCTTATGCCTGTTCCCCAACTATATCTCATACTTGAAAACTTTCCGTTGCTTGGGTGAAGGCTGGATACTTGCATGCCACTTGTATGCTGCAAGACCGAGGCTAAGAAAGCCACTCCAAGACGATTCGTAGAGGGTTTCCACCACTGACCTGTGACCAGGGCTATGACAGTTCACAGCATGACAAGCGCTGCGAGCTAAGAACGACCGGTCGCTGGCCTCGTGGAACGAATCGTGGCCGCCGGGACGGCTTGACCACCCTCTTGGCACCTAATTCGCCTTGGCTTTTGTTTCCCAAAGCCTAACGTCTGGCGCTTCCATGGTCGACAATGATACGGTCGAACCTGATCGACGCTGTGTCTCTCTGACTCGGCCTATACTCATTATCGACACTTTACTCGGCGCAGCTAGGTCAACACGCCAACTTTTTTCGCTATTCACCGGCTCCAGGCACATGGGTTACCGCAGAACAAGCGCACCCCGCGGCCGTCGAACGCCATTTCTTTGCCTCGGTCGGTCTGTGGCTGAACGCAACTTAGTCCCCAACGGGTCTGAGTTGGGTCCGCCCTGCCAGCCGTCAGTCACCTTGTTGCCTCCACGTGCTCGATAACACCGCTTGGGCTTCTCTGTGCGCGTATCTGTTGGCTGCTTGACCTGATGGTTGTCAGGTTCGCTCTGTCCTTGGCTTCAGGGGGGGGGGGGCCTTGTAGTGTATAGGGTTCCATGATCTTCGACGCGTGCAAGGGGGAAAAGTTCCTGATGTTTTGTCGAACGACATATCCATCTGCTGCACCTCAAGCATTTGTCACAACATCCGCCATCCGTCAATCTCCCCCTCAATGGAGCCCCCCTTTTCCTGGCTTGTCTCCTTTCCTTCGGTCACTGCGTCCCGGCCGGAACGCCTCACCCGATCTCTCGACGGCTTCTTGCACACAAGACCATAGATCATCAAGCAACGTTGTACGGCCTCTGCTGTGCTGCGAAAGCCACAGCACGGCCGGCCCAATACTGGCGAATGTCTTCTGCAGCACATGCGCAGCTTCTGAGCGCAAGACGTCCACCGCTCCGTTAGTCTACCACCTTGCGGTGTACCAACTCTACACGCTAGCATCCACAACTGCAACTTCTGCATGCCCCAAGCCCGAGATTGGCGAGATCATCGCTCGCCATGATGGCGCTGCGTGGGTTTCCGCTCTCTGGCAGGAAATGAAGTAAAGTGTGAGACGTTCATGCCCCGATCCTTGGGATGCAGTTCTGTGTCTCCGATAGAGTGCGGATCATCCCATCACCTCCCCTCTCTGGATAGGAAGCCGTGTGCTTCGGTGACATGTCGTTGATCAACAACGAGATCGCGATCTCTCAGATTTCTACAACATGCTGCGACGTGTGGGAGTACCATCACCAGTTTGATTGAGACTATGTAATTTGAGTATGGCTTGGCGGATGACGGAACCCCGTCGATGGTGTCTAGCAACTGTCCTGCCATGTTAGTCCCTCCGAGGGCATTTAACAAAGATTCCCAATGAACCATTTTCTCGGACAGGTGCCCAATGATAGTCAAGCCCTATGCCCTGGCCCGAGAAATCTCTCAAGACCCTCATCAAGGGCTTGATGCAGTTAAACTCCCGTCACCAGGGTCCAACCGTTTGCCACCTTGGGGCCTCTGCCGTTCTCCAACCCGCAAGCCAGTGTTTGATAGGCATACGGATCACCCGGTGAGAATCCGGAGTGGCGTGGAAGTCTCTTTCACTCGATCCCGTTGTCGTTCAGGAAAGGTGCAGTGTGTGTGAGAGAGAGACGGCAAACCAACTCCAGATGATGATGCATTAGAGTGATATGCAGACATGACTTCCTAGCGTCGGGAAATGGCCCTTGGACAGTTGGCCCGGGTTGATGGCAACCTTGTTAGTAGCCTCGCGGGAATGCCCCCCCTTTCAAAAGTGACCAATCTGTTTTCGAAATGGAGGTTAGTTGGTTGGCTGGTTGGGTGCTGGTGGTGGATTGCCTAAGGTAGGTTGCCATTGCGGGATGGCATGACTTGGTCGTCATATCAAGAGCGTTTGGCGCACCAAGAGCACGCAACTAACGGATTCCTTTGAGGGTTGCTGCCCCAAAACGTTTGACGCTGGGCTACGGTGTGGCGCGTTACTAACGCCCTGCTCTTGTCATCCGCACCACTCACATCGGCTGACACGCGCCACAAGGTTTCTGGAAAGTCTGAAAGTCTGCCAGACTATCGGACATGATAAACTTTGTTTTCTGAGACGGGTATGCGCGGCGTGCCTCTCTCTACACTACCTACATACTACTAGTAGGTCATCTCTTTGGTTCCGTCCCTCGCCAAATCGTCCCATTTGTGGCTAACGTGATGGCTAGACCAGCGAATGTCGTTGCGGTCGTCAACCAGACGCGGGGCGCATTTACACTTTGTCCGCGAGTCAGGTTCCCTTATCCGGAGTTCATTCCATGGAAGCTTTTGAGGCACTTTTTGGTTCCTTTTCTTTTTGGTTTTAACTTGACAGCTTTGTGTGGTACCGAACACCACGCTCGCAGCTAGTCTAGGCAACCGGGAATCTGGTATCCGCGATGAGCCGGCATTACCCAGACACGTCAAACTTTCGGAATATTTGAAAGTTGATGGATCATGGAGTGGGTGTGTGTGAGGCTTGGCCTGGATCCCAATTCTCGAAACCGGCGCATCCCGTGCCTACCTACACCACTGCCATGGACTCAGGGGAGGGGAGGCGGCAACGGCGATCAACCTAGCTGCGGGCGGATGTTGAAGGCATCACGGACCTGGAGGAGTACGGTGGTGGTCGTCTGGTGCACCGCACGCCCAGACAGCGCCCCCTTTTTCCCCAACTTTTCTCGATGAGACGAGACATCGGATCAAGCTGAGAAGGACGGTTTCGGCGGCGGCTCCCTCTTCCAGCGGATCTGGGCATCTACTTCGGCACTTACGGCACCGAAAAGGAGACCGTTGAATCTGATGAATGATTTAGCGCAGACATAGCCTCTCACTGTGAAAAAGGACGCATGGCGGCGGTGCGGCGTCACACACGCAAAGCAACACATGCTTGACGCTCACACGCTTGCGCCCTCACTCACTTACTCACTCACGCTACATTTTCACCATAGGTCCCCCATTCCCGAAACTGACACGACGTCAAACTCTATAAAATTAGCCCTGCCCTCGCCAAGTGGCTTCCTTTGGATGGGTGGCGAGAGGCGGTAAAATAAGACAGCAAAAGAAGCGAGTTAGACGCGAGGCGCTGACAAGCTTCGGCCGACAAGCGTCCCTCTGGTGACTGGTGTGTGGACGGACGGAATTCCGCAGACGCCTGATATGCTAGCTAGACCTCATGGATCACTCACTCATCTCGTTAAGGGATGGGAAAAATCGAACCATGATGGCGATTTTGGGATGTACCGGGTATCACGGTAATCCTGAACCTCTTTGACGTTAGTGGGGCGAGATGATTGCTCGGGGGAAAGCGTCAAAGTCTAAAGAGAAGGCCAGCTTCCTAATGTTCAGTCAAACAGACGTGGACGGAAGCTCAGACCGTTTGGAAGGAATATTGGTCCCTACTCAGCGCCCGCTCTCCCGCTTCTTGGCAAGGCACGAAGGACGCAGAGGAGGGAACCAAATCTTAACGGTTTCGCGGGCGCGCGCCTTGTTTCGATGGGACGAGGTAGGTATGAAGTCGAAAAAGGCCCCTGAGGGGGGCCTGGAGGTGGGAGCCGACGCGGCGAGCCTCAAGGCCCCAGAAGCCCCCCCTTCAAGCTTCCGGGGGCGGGATCATGGATGGCCGATGGATGACCCGACAGGATGTGTGAGTGTGATTCACGGGTTGTTTCTGCGCCAGTCATTTTGGCATCTCCGCTAGACGCCGCCTTGTGGCCTTCCGGGCTGGCACCGCTAGGCTTTTGGTGGCTTTTCTTTGGCGGGATTAGCAGCACATGGAGGAAGAAAGACTTTGGGGAGAGATAGAGGCAGAGAACGAGCTGAAAAAAAGAGGGCTGAAAAAAGCTCGTCGAAATTGAGATCTGCGTGTGCGACGTCGAGCAGGCAATATGAATCGCATCTTCTCTGCTACCTATCTTTCTATTCTCGCGTTTTCTTTGTTCGTGTTCTTTTGGTTTTTTCTCCCCGGTGCATGGGGGTACGGAATTATACCTAGCAGGTAAGGTAAGGTAGCACGTAGGGTAGGTTTTATTCTTAGAAGTCGGGGCTTATTTGGCGTGGGGAAAGAAAGACAATCACCTACCCTTAGGGCCCTAGGGACAATCGAGAGTCGAGAAAGTCGGACTCGCGCCGTTCGGTTCATTTTCCCTTTCGCTTGTTTCCGGCAACCAGCTTACCCCCCGTTCTGCGGGTTCGCTTTCGGATAGGTTCCGAGGAGGTCGAGCTGCCACGGCCGTCGCCCACCCTACCTTAGGCTGATTACTGCATTGATAAACGCAAAGTCCTCCGAAAATTTCAGCAAAAAATAAGCTCAAATCCCCGATGGCACAATTGGCTAGCGCGTCAGACTGTTAATCTGGAGGTTGGTGGTTCGAGCCCACCTCGGGGAGTTACAGTGGTTGAATTCCACCTTCGCATTGGGCGTTTCTCTTTTGCAGTTCCGGCGCAAAGCTTATTGCTATTTGATTTTTGCCTGATCGTTCATGCTGAATGATTGAACGAACGAAATTGCCTCTGTTTTTGTCAAAGTCGATAGTAGTGGTGAGGCTGTAGTGTTTGCCGCAGCAACATTGTAACGAGACTCAGTGATTCGGACATGTCGTCCTTGAGGTAAGCGCAATACCCTTATTGTCTGTAGACTGAGCTTCGAAAATAAACCGTTCTCTTGAATTCGAGCGCTCCATCCATATGGCTGCTATTCTCATTCTATCTTTCACGCCATGGAGTTGAATGATAGGTGAAGCTGGCCACTTACAGTAGACAGAAACCGCATCACGGTTCGCGGCTGTTGCGCAAGATATTGAGCTTCAACTGCCTAGCACCTCTCTCGGTTCGCGGCGTCGGGCACGCGTATTCGTAAATGTAAACTTCGAAGTTGTCTCTGACTGATCGCTTTGTCCATGTCATGAGAAGAATCTTATATGTTGTAGCCGCGTTTAAACAGGCTGCCTTTTCTAAATTGACTCATTGACAGGACGAAATTCTTGTATCATTAGTGACAGCACATTGTGAAGAGCTATTGGCCTTGCGCGATACGCATCGGCATGCTGTGTTTTGGAAGATAAGTTACGCCTGTAGCTTACCAAGTACCTTTGAACAGTAACAGATAGCCTCGTTCTCACTTCAGGGGGGGCATGTTGTCAAGTGATGAAATACAGCAACCTCAGTGATCAAGCCCAGCTTACTCAGTTGAACGGACCTACCGGAGCTTTCTTCATGACGAACATTAAATCTTAATGCGGCAGATAAGATACTGCCATCGGCAGGATAACGCTCAAAAAATAGAAAATGAAAGGCTATGGCCCGTATCATCTTGTCTTCTGCCAACTGTCCGAACCATGATGGTGCCCAACTCGTTCTCATCTACGCATGTAAAAAGGTTCCCAGTGACTGAGGTATCGCCAGCTGTCGCCCTTAGTTCGTCCTCCAGTAGAAGATCTAGAGACTGATGACAACAAAAACGGACTACTCTTGCTCAGCTTTCTGCAGCATCAGCCGTTCAGAGGCTTTCTTCCGTAAATAGACCAGCTATCAAACGTCAACAAGAAAGCTTCCAAGGCAAGGGGATTGATTTTCACTCACACGTTGAAGTAAGCGTGGATCGTTCTATCCGACAAGTCCCTCCGCGCCTCCATGATATGCACGAGGGCCTCCTCCCTCGTCCAGTTGTGCGCGCGCGTCAGGGGCGCCATCAGGAAACCCTCCCAGGCGAGCGAGACGTGCTCGTAGCTCCACGCGCCGAGGTCCTTGTAGTGAGGGTCCTTGGGCCAGGTGTTTGTGGGCCACTTGTATTTGAGAATGTGAACATCCTCGAAGCCGACCTCTTCCATGAAGTCCTTGAGGCGTCTCGTATCCTCGAACGGACGACCAAAGATCTCGGCGGCCGATTCCCAGAGGCGTACGCTCTTCATGAGCGCCGAGTCATCTTTGAGGGTGCCGTCGTCCGATAAGGGCACGATGTTGCCCTCGTTTGCCTCCAGGTATCCTCCGGGATTCAAATTGCTGAGAATTCATACGTCAGGGTACACCTTCATGAGATGTCATAGGGAGACTCACTCGTAACACTGCTTGAAGAGCTTCTTCCAATTGGAAATACTCCACGTCATCATTCGACTGTGGATGTAATCGAAGCGGTCCGAAAAGATCCAAGGTTCTTCAACATCGTCGATTTCGAAGCGGACGTTGGGCGGAACGCTGTCACCCAGCAGTTAGCCTGTGATACATCGTTCCATCAACACGGGGTCAAACACACAAGTCTGGCTGCGCGGCAGAAAGGTCGACACCGAGAATCTACCCCGCAAATGAATCAGTACAAGGTCAATGCCATGGTCATTCTCATGCCGAGTTATCTTTACCTCAGCTTCGGGGTGCTCCTCGCCAAAGTCAATGGCCCAGATACCGCTGCCCGTCCCAATGTCTAGGACCCGTCCGACCTTGGCTCCCGGATCGGTGGGCGGAGCGTTTCCCAGTCGACCTCGGAAAGTACGGACGAACAAGTTGTGTTGAACATCTGGCCAGCGGTCTTGTCAGTGTCATACGTGCGTGAGGAAAGAGGCCGAATAATACACACCAAGTCGCTCGTTTTCTCTTTCGTCATTCGGTATCCAGTATTCTAGGCTGGTCAGATTGCGCTGCATGCCATCGGCATTGGCTGAGATATGAACTCACTGCCGTCCTTGTATTTGTGATACGTTCTTCCATTCTCGGTTCTATAGTCGAGGATAGAACTGCTCAGACTTGTCGTCGAGGACGCGATACTCTTCTCACTTGGTGAGAACTTCAAGCTGGCGACCTGGGGTTGGAAACAAGGCTTCATATACTCACCTGGTGGACGGAAGAGCTGTCATCTGTGAACTAGAAGAACAACACATTAGAATGTGAACAGTCTTAGATTCCGGTCGCATTACCTCCTCGGCCGCAATCACAACACCGTGTTCGGTCTCAGTCTCGGGCTGAGGCTGAGCCGCGGGCTCAGCAGTCGGCACGCTGGCTGGCGCTTGGTTCGTGGCACTCATCGTGAACCCCTTTTTCTTGGTGAATTGCTAGTGCAAGGTGGTACTTTGGTACGACGATGAATACTGTGACGCTCTTGAGATAATCAAGCTCGGCAATTTTCGACATTTTATCACGTTGCAAAGTGACATGTCCATCTTGTTACCCCTCTCCTTGGCTGGAGACAATTATGCAGGTTTGCAACCAACAGGCCACTTTCACGACAAGGATCCGGCCGCGTGGAGACGTTACCTGCAGATAGGGAACATGCTGCATGTTGGAAGAGGATATGAGTCCCGTGAGAGGCTTTCCAACGTCGGTAATATGGCCGCGTCGTTGCTGTTGGTTATTGGGAAATCTACCAGCCTGTTGAAATACTATCCCCCACTAGGAAGGAGTGTTGTTTGTGACGCGGCACAGTGGTGCATCTTTTGCATTTACTACTATCCCTTCTTTGAGCTTATAATCCGTTGCATCTTGATGTTTTCCTTTGGAGTGTGCGTCACGGGCTGGTGTCCCCTTCTGGGTCCAGTGTGTTGTCCTGCCGCGCTTCCAACGTCTCCAGTGAACCTGGATGCAGGATGTCGGCAGCAGGCTATTCTAGACCTTGTCCAGCGTGCGATTGCTGCTCTTCTGTCTAGTGATATGTGATTGATGCGTCCAGTAGAAGAGGCACCAGCCTGTCGAGTGATGAGACCGGCAATCCAGTACTGAGACCAGAGGTACAGGAGTGCGATTGTCTATCGTAAAAAACATATCATGCCATGTAACTTCAAGTAAGCCTCGGGATTGTGTGCCGTGCTTCTTCCCGGGTGACGACATTCCATACGCACCTCTTGATTTTGGCATGAGTAGGTAGCCATTTGGGACGAACGAGTAATAACCACCTCATATCGGATATCTGGGGAGAATTGAGATTCCACATAATTTAGTCACTCAAACAGTATAAAAGTATTAGGAGGCTGCTAGTATCCTAGCCTCCTTGATGAGATATGGCGGCTACGACTGTCTTCTTGTTTGTTGACGAGCTGCCTAAGTTTCACTGGAACCTTGATTCGGCTTGTCATTTGCGGAAAGATTCGACTTACACCATGTCACCATAGGAACTAGGACGACATGGAAGCTCGTCAAGAGGCTCACTGTTGTTATTACTTAGACTGATGAATATTGTAGATAACTATCTTCTACAACACCCGCAAGATGGTCTTCGTACGATAGCAGATGGCATTTCGGCACCGGTATCATGAAACAAGCCCCGTTCGCTTCTCAGCATTCGGTTCATTATGCTCGGATACTACGCATACCAGATTGGCTGATCACCTCTCCCCTTACCGACTCACCGTCTACAAGCTCAGCTTCGGAACGATATCCACAAAGCCAAAGCCCTTCTCTTGGCCGAAAAGACTCCCTTCCGCCTCCACGACTCCGCTGTAGAACCTACCCGCGCCTGAGCCCTTCTCCTGATCCTGGCGAATGCTTTTGATGGAAAGGGAGTCACCATTGTCGAAGGAGAGCTTCCAGTCCTGGGCGTACGTCGTGTTCGTGACCGGGGATGTCCATGTCGTCGCGTTTCCCGGGGTCATCTTGAAGCGAACAAGATGAAGCCCGTCCTCGGCACGAATGGTAGCGAAGCGCAGCTGCTGACTAGGCTCTGCGGTGTTGGAGTACCAGATACTGGCTCTGATGCCGCCAGGGAAGTTGAGTCCGAACCAGGTGAAGTTGTTGGGGCCGCCAACGCCGTGCTGGCGATCGTACCAGGTCAAGGATCGCGTGGGGTCGATCTCGAGTGCGGTTCCGTTGATGGTGAAGGAGCCCTGGGTCTTGCAGCTCGGCAGCGACCATTGCGTGGTGGTTCCGGTTCCCCAACGGAAGCGACCGACGCCGCCGTTGAGTATGACGGGCGAGGAGGCGTCAAAGGTGAGGTTGAACGCGTATGTGTCGTACTCACCCCACGTGTTTAACGACGAGAAGCTGTCACTGGAAGCACTCTTGAAGGCAGAACCATCGACTTCAATGTCGAGCAGGCCGTTCTTGATCGTCAGGTTTCCCTGCAGCGGTGCGAGGCCAGCCGTGAGCCAGTAGTTGCTGGTGTCTTCGAGATCCAGAATTGACGACTGGAAGATGCTCTGACCGGTGCCGGTTGGCATCTGCTGAGACATTATTGCATACTGGCGGTCATTGGAAGCTGTGACGAAGGATGCGGCCCAGTAGGAGTTTGATTGTTCAGAGGCTAGTTGAGACTCCTGGAAGGAGTAGAGAGTTGGCAAGTTCGACTAGATGGACTAGTCTTCAGCACTGATTTCCTTACTTTCTTGCATTGGATAAATTTCAGAACAAATGAAAGGATCGTATCTTACCCCGAGACTGTCTATACCTGTGGTATCGGGTACGATGTCGAACCTCACAGCGGAGGTAGCTCCAACCAATAGTGCCCAGCAGCCGCTACTAAGACGTCCCATCTTGCTGCTGCTCTGAAGCCGAGGCGAAAGGATATGAGAGGTTCGGATGATGACGCTGAAGCACCCTGGAGATTGGTTGATTGGTGGAGAGAGGTAGAGTGAAGGGAAGCATCGAGCCAGAAGGGCCTCTTATAGTTAGCAAGAGTGAATACTTCGGACTTCTCACATCTTTTATGGAAGGAAAATGGGGAACCTAAAGTGCCAAGGAGTTCAGAAAACTCTGGCAACATTCGGTGGCAGGGCTATAGAGACTCACAACTTAAAGGCGCTACCCACAATCTTAGACAGGCTCGTTGGGTCTCCGTTGACGATGGGCCATACGCTCAAGTTTGTTACCTACTTAGGCCTCATTTCGAAATTGACTCAGCTCCATCGAAACGGCGATCACAAATCATGCTCACGTTGTGTAAGCAGGAAAGACAGGCTGTGCGCATTTGACTAATGTAAACAATACGAGTAGATAGATCTTCTCACTGGGGACGGAATCTCGTCGGACTGCATGACGTTTCCCCCATCAACGGAAGCCGGATTCCTGAATCGGGCCCGCGACGGTGCCGACCACCGAGCTCCATGCCGCGTCTCTCACACTCCTAGTGGTAATAAGCCACAAAGACGGGGTCGGCACTTATAAGATCCCTTGAGGGAATTGCCTCCCAGGCTGCCAGGCCCACAGCCACCCAAGCCACTTTCGTTTGTAAACAGTAAACCTCAGCCCGATGTCACTCAAACGTGCAAGCTCCATAGAAGTTTCCGCTTGCTTGATTGCATAGATTGCGTTTCGTTACTACGTAGTTGACGGTCTTCTTTGTGCAGTCTGAGCTGTGTGGAATCGTAAGGGAGCATACTTCACTCAGCCACGTTGCAGCCCAAAAATTACGTGCGCGGCGTCCCAAGTTCGCCAAGTTGCTTCAATCCGAACTGAAGTCTCGATGGTCGAACGACAGGCAAAAGACCGAGCTCTTGTCAAAATTTGGACGAAGTTCATCCGTAGACGTAAGCACTGTCAAGACTCAAGAGTCTCCGTCAACAAATCCTGGTGGCAAACAGTGGAAAAGACTTCCCAAAGCGGACTTGGTTTACCGAAGACTGTGGAGCCTCCCGTCGATCAGAAAATGCTCCCGAAACTTTGACCTGGAATACCCCTTTAACTTCCCCTATCAAAATGCGAGCTGAATGACTAGTTACCCCAGATTATGCATATCGAGGCGGCTGTCATCCTTGGACGTGGAACTTCTCGCGAACGCAATCATGAAGGGCCTCTAAGGCCCCGAATCCCGCTCAGATGCCCTGATGGCACTTGTCCCTTCGATGTGCGTCAATCGGGAAAAACCCACGACCCGGCGGGCATTTCCATCAGCTTAACAGAGTCCAGAACCTCTGCGGAGTCAAGGGCTCTAGGAGTTCGCGACGACACCGACATTATAGGTGACGTTGCAAGTGGTGGAACTTGCTCCATCGAAATGTCCAAAAGCGGTAATTCGGTATCGAGCCACTTACATCGGGACTGTATTGAAATACCAACGATGATGCGACTGAGGTTTCCCAAATCTGAGTATTCAGAGATCACAGACATTCTAGCACAGCTCTTTTGATCTATTCTATTTGAAAGCACTTCACTCTAATTAACATGACTGATCAACCCTTCAAAGTCATCGTCGTTGGTGGCGGACCGAGTGGCATCACGGCGGCACACGTGTTGCAGCAGGCTGGCATCGACTTTGTCGTTCTTGAGAGAAGAGATAGCATTGTCGATGATGTTGGTGCCAGCTTGGTCCTCAGTCCTGGCTCCTTGCGTGTGTTCCATCAACTTGGGATCCTCGAAAATCTCATGGAAATTGGCAACACACTGTCATCAGGCACAGGATTCACCTCCGACGGCCACAAGTTCAAGCAAAACCTGATTGGCGACTACATGATGAAGAAGTAGGTAGTCAACTACTGCTCGTTCTCAGTGCGTAGAAATCCCATGCTAACAACTGCTGCTTACAGTCACGGCGCAGGCCTCACCACATTCCACCGTGCCCACCTGATCCAGGTCCTCTACGACACCCTCCCCGAATCAGCAAGAGCGCGCTACTTCACCGGAAAGAAGCTCGCAAACATCGAGTCGACCGAGAAGGGCGTCACGGTGACCTGCGAAGACGGCTCAACGTACTCTGGAAACATGATCATCGGCGCCGACGGCGTCCACTCCGCCACCAGACGTCAGATGCGCAAGCTCGCCCTCGCCGAGGACCCCAACCGCGACTGGGATCCGATCAACCCGTACAAGATCCAGTACCAGTGCTTGTGGGCATCGTTCCCGCGACCCACCGATGCCGGTCAAGGGTGCGAGACGCAGAGCAAGGATAAGTCCATCATGTACCTCACTGGCAAAGAACGGGGGTGGATCTTCCTCTACGAGAAGCTTACCGCGCCCATCCCCGAGAGGATCTCCTTTACGCCCGAGCAACTCGAGGAGTACGCCGAGCGGTTCGCCGACTGGCCCGTCGCGGAGAACATCACGGTAAAGGACGTCTTCAAGGAGCGGTACAGCGCGGGTGGTGCCGGTCTCGAGGAAGGCATCTGCAAGAACTGGAGTTGGGGCGGGCGCATCGTGCTCGTCGGCGATGCCGTGCACAAGTTCACCCCCAACGCTGGCCTGGGATTCAACAACGGCCTCCAGGACGTCGTCGCCGTCTGCAACCGGCTGCAGAAGCTCACGGCCAACGGCAACAGCCCTTCCCCCGACGACCTGCAGAAGCTCTTTGACAGCTACTGCGAGGAGAGACACGTTCTCTTAGAGAAGGACTTGGACGCGTCGGCGCGGTTGACGAGGTCGCAGGCCTGGGCGTCGACGTTTGACTGGATCATGGCGAGATACGTCATGGCGTTCTCGTTTGTGCAGAAGATCTTCTTCACGCTCAACATGTCTCCGTCCATTCAGAAGGCGAAAGTGTTGGACTTTGTACCGGCCAAGGAGGTTTTCAACGGCAGATACAAGTGGTTGACCCCTTTCCCGAGCGAGAAGTAGTTTGAGGCGTTACGTCCGTTTTCTTTTGTTCTGCTGGTTATTTATTTCAGCTTATTAGAGCATGTTAATTCGAGCGTGAAGCCGGAGTTGGATACATAGATGGGAACGACTAGAATTTGTACGAATAGCCGCGATAGAGAATTTGGGTTTCCCCCTCAAGCTCTGCGTTGTCATCTGTGACTTATATGGACAGCGTTATCACTTCCGTTTTGCTAGCCAGTGAGCCAAAGCTCGCTGAACCAAATTTCCTTCCACCGTGCCTTAGTAGTATTTCAGCGACTATGTGGGAGGCAATGACTTACAGAACAGAGTCATGGGCCTCGAAGGTAAATGCATCGCACTCGCTGTTCTCTTCTGACAGACGTTCATTCAAGGCCAGGACTCGGATCTAAACCTAGACTAGTGACGTGGGGGAGGAAGCGAAACTCTAATTGATTACCGGGGGTATGAAAGTCGGCAGTCGTTAGAATACTACGCCAAGAAACCGGACAAAAGTTTACGTTCTGAGGCTCTGCTATTTGTCTGAATTGTAAAGAAGAGACAAGATCAGACAGAAACGCAAGTTAATTCGGAATATTGGGGGTCAGACCTGTCGACTTTCACGGTTGAAAGCCGAAAGCTCAGGACCAGTTTGTGAAGTTGGGCCCGAAGGCTCGAAACAAGCAAGGCCGGGATCGTCGCCTGTCATCGGGGAATTGCTCCATCTACAGTCCATAATCACCCGCGATGGAGGTCGCGAACTAAAGAAAGAGCAATGTCCGGCGAAGGATTCGGACGGAATCACGGACGCCGAAGCTGAGCGCGACGCCCGGCGAATCTTGGCTCCACATCGGAGACGGCGGCCCGGCGGATATCCTGCCTCCTTTCGGTAAGAGAATCCACTCGGATATCCGGGGGCTGGAACTATACTGCATCACCATGCCCATCGATACGTGTAGAATCTTGAGTGACTAATTACCAGTCCCCGTCGTTTGACCAAGGTTGATTGACCTTGATGGTTACACACTCCCTCAGACTTCCCCAGACCCATTCTCGGTCTCTACTCATCTCCGCCTCTGGTTACAGTAGCTTGTGCTACCCCCATATCAACACCATGTCTTCATCCCGTGGAAGCTGCCGCTGCGGCAACATCAAGATATCGTTCACAGGAGACCCCATAACCACAGTATGTCAACAGAATGCACTCCGCATGACTTACACCGTTCACTAACCCACGGACTCAGGCCGCTTGCCACTGCCTCGACTGCCGCAAAGTCTCGGGCAGCGTCTTTGGCGTGAGCATCCTTGTCTCAGCCGCCGCCTTCACGTGTGACGAGGGCACACCGACAGACTACGCCAGCACATCTGACAGCGGCAACGAGGTCGTCAACCACTTTTGCGGAACATGCGGCGTCACGCTCTGGGCTGACGGGGCGTCGTCCCCGTTCAAGTTCGTCAAGGCCGGGGTTTTAGATGACGCTGCCGCGCTAGATCGATTGAAGCCCGCTGCTGAGATCTATACCTGTCGACGTGCCGCGTGGTGCTCGGCTTTGGAGGGAGCCCAGCAGAAGGAAAAGATGTAGGGGACGGATGTCACAGCGGGAGGAAGAAGGGGCTCTCTTTATCAGTGAGCTGGACTAGTCTACCCAGTAACTTCGTTAGCTCACTTGTACAGAGTATACGCGGGGAAGGGAGGTATCTTACACGAGTGGTCCACTTGCCGATCTGTGAGGGTCCGCCGGCGCGCGCCGATGGGATCCCGCGCGGCTGGGCAGATGCGCGGACAAGCTAATAAACCTCGCATGCGGCCGAGGAAACTCGTTGATCCACCGTGTGCAGATCCGGTTTAAGAAAGGCATATCGTGTTGTCCTCGAGTCCCCTTACCTTCTCAACCATGGCATATTCCTTGCTTCGATGATACTCCCTGGCAATGGGATCTACGAACGGCTGAGGCAAACCCTCCCCAACCAACAGCTTGACTTCATCCTGAAGACCTCCGCGTCGCCCTGAGAGAAGATGTGCAACCAAATTGATTTGAAATCGAATCGAAAGAACCAACGTGTGAAAGATCTGAAGCTGGGGTCCCCTTATCATGGCGATCCCCCCCAACTCCTCTAAAAGTGGTCCTCGCACATCAATCTATCAGCCTTATACTTTCAGATCATACGCCACGATACGCTTCTCATCGCCGTGGAGGTCGAGCAACCCCTCTCAAGGACGATGAAGATTGGTGATCAGGTTTTTCATCAGTATGACACTTATGTACGGACATAAGGAATGCCAGAGCTACTGACCTACAGAGGCCAAGGTATTACATACTCAAAGGTATTGAAATCAGGAATTCTTCCAGCTTCACTTCGCAAGCCATTCGTAGCTTTGCATGTGTCTTCGAAGAATCCCATCATCGACCCCGACTTCGACTCTGAACCCGTTATCCCAATGCCTCCATTCGTCTTCGCAGCTTCAAAAACAGCCCTCATCACCGGAGGCGCATCGGGCATCGGCCTCGCCGTCGCCAAGAAATGCCTCGGTCACGGCATGAAGGTCCTCATCGTTGACAACGACGACGGCTCCTTGGCCTCGGCACGACGTAGCTTGGGAGAAGACAAGGTCTTGACCGCCAAAGCAGACGTCAGCAGTCTCGAAGACTGGGCTCATCTCAAGAAACGTGTCGACAGCGATTTTCAGGGTAATATATTTGCCTCGATCAATGTTGCCCTTGCAACCTAGTACACAGACATTCTAACAAACCTCGCCAGGCCGCATCGACTTCCTCGTCCTCAACGCTGGGATCCAGCCTTCTTCCGCGTGGGACGACCCCTCGACCTTTCAAACAATCTTCAACGTGAACCTCTTTGGCGTGATCAACGGCATCGCAACCTTCAAATCCGCCGTCTCATCATCATCATCGCCCTCCTCCTCCGCCGCCATCGTAATCACCGGCTCAAAACAAGGCATCACAAACCCACCCGGTAACCCAGCCTACAACGCCAGCAAATCCGCCGTCAAAACCATCGCCGAACATCTCTCTTACGACCTCCGCGACTCTTTTTCCAACACCAACGTTTTCCTTCTCGTGCCGGGATGGACCTTCACGAGTCTCGGACGCTGCGAAGAGGAACGCACACCGGAGAAGAAGCCTGCTGCTGCGTGGACTCCGGAGCAAGTCGCAGACTACTTGGAGGCCAAGATGGCGAAAGACGAGTTCTATGTGATTTGTCCCGATAATGAGGTGACGGAGGAGATGGACGCCAAGAGAATGCTCTGGGCTGCGGAGGATGTCGTTCAGCGGCGGCCGGCACTGAGTCGGTGGAGGAAGGAGTACAAGGTGGAATTTGAGGCGTGGATGAGGTCTTGAGTGCGGCGAGTATAAGGGTAACTCGGGGCTGTCTTCAAATTAAAGTGGTCATTGAGGAGAGACACGACCGGGGTTTGGATCCGTTGGCTGGATTCACCACTGAGACGTGTTGTATGTCTTTCCTCATGACGCAAAATCGAGTATGCACTCGAACACATCACGATCTGTCTCGAAAGAGTAGGAGGGTCCATTTTCCAAGGAAACAGGGTTTTCTAATAGCAATTCTTAACTGCACTACACTATGTCTATGTTTAATGGGCGACAGAGACCTTCCGCGCGAGCATTCATATAGTCCCACACAGAATTGGTTACAAAACGCGTCTCCCGATCATATGGATCGAATTGCGTATCATGAGGATCTCTTTTGTACTCATGATCGGCAACGCTATACTCTCCGACACAGTAGGCAGGCCCTAAGTATCGCGCTGTTCGAACCCGGTTCGGAGGATAGGAAAACACTTGGCCGTTTTGCGGGTCTCTGTATGTTCTCCGAGAGCCATCATCTCGTGCTGCTGCGATCTCGTCCAATGGTAATGGCAGCCCATCTTCTTGTGGAACGTCTGAAACCTCGTACACTTTTTTGGGCGTGATCGGCCGCAAGCATATCGATACCTCGACCAGATGGTGTAATGCGAGGGCCCTTGAGGTTTTCCAATTGCCCGACTCTCCGAGTAAAGAGTCATTCCCTGCGAAATATTGCGGCCATGTTTCGTCAAAAGGGATCATGATGTCGCCAAATTTCATATCGTGAGGTGCCAAACCATAATCCTCATCCCAGCTAACAGAATTTTGCGGACCGACATTGTTGTACGGCAAAGGATGCAGCTCAACCAAAGCGAACTTTTGTAGGATGATACAAATCAATGTGAGTAACAGTGTCTGTTCCCCGGTAAGGGACCCTGGGTTCTCAAAGCCAGTCCTGACAGCTTTGTACAGCTTCGATAAGAGCGTGTCCAAAGGCCAGCTACTCACGTGGTCTTTGGCCTCTGATGCAGCGTCCTTGTCCTTCAGGACAATTGCAAATAATGCCGTGATCCTTAAACAATTCCTCAATGTCAAGAATTGATGTTGGATTGGCTTGAGACATGAGAGTGCGTGTTTCCATGACTTTTCTTTCTCAACTACTAGTTCTCGCGATAGCGTCATAATCAGTCGGGCACTCCTCCCATACAGACCACCACGAATTGGCGACCACCTAGCCCGTAATTTATTCTGCTCAACAGATAATTTGGTTCTGAACCCAGTCCTGGGGGAGTTGTCTTCTGATATGCACCGCGTGGAACTTGGCATGTCTTGTTGCGCTTCTTGGAGCAAGAGCTTTTCTTTCTCTTTGCTAAACAAACTGCCATTCAAGTGGAGTTCTGAAGGAGGAACTTCATTTTCTAAGCCATCAATTTTATCGGAACAGCTGATCCAAGGCTTGTCGGCGCGATTCGTTGAGTGTAGGCGATTCATAAAGAACTCGCCCGACGCCAATCCCAGCCGTCGAACCCCAGACCAATCAGGGACCCAAGACGGATACTCGACGTCGTCTAGGCTTCTTCCAGCAATCGATCCAAACGCGAAAAGGTGTAGAATGACCCTGCTCGCCGATAGGGTTCCTTTGTTGATTAATCTCTCAGCTAGGCGGCGATACATTTCCTTCCAGCCGATCTGGCCATACCGGAGATCAATCTGTTGTTCGCTCTGGGGAAGGAAGCCGTCAAAAGCTGCAAGACGATCTCGCGGGTCTGAGCACACGGCCGTATGAAATCCCCAGAGCAGTTCCAAGAGGTCTTCTGTCACATCATGCTTCAGCAAAGGTCGCAGATCTCTGAGGCTATCCTGAGATATCATAAGACTTTCCACCAGGTACCATGCTGTTCGGAAGCGTGCATATCCAACAGAATGCTCTCCATAATGCAAGACGGCTCGATCTGCAAGCCTGACCTCCTGGATAACCCATCTTCGAGTGAACCATGGCCTTTGCGTCAGCATCGTTAAGCTTTTGCAAAGATCCGTCTTGTAGGACTCGGTCGCCGCCGAGAACGCAGGAGCCATGCGTATGTTGGCAAATGCCACTGCGACTTCATCGCCATTGAGTTCGCCGAGCCAGATGTGCACTGTCTCAGCGCACTTGTATATTTCGCCCATCTGTGGAATCTGTACCGCCTTATCATTCTCATCGTGTTGGTCGATGCACAAGGCGTCAATCCAGAGGTACAGCGACTTGTGAGGATTGCGCAGGTGTCGTAGAATGCTATCGACTGTCGGTGTGATTCTCAACAGCGACGCCTTGGGCGTGGTTATGTCGTCGCCAACACTGCTTTGATCAATGACGAGGTCGACGGAGAAATCGGGCAAACCCCAGGTGTACGATACGGCAGAATAATTCCGGGACGTATCTGTGCTACGAAGCTGCTCCCGCCGACTGTATTGGATCATGGAACACCGCAGTTGGGTTTCGAATGAGGTTGCGGGCTGGAGAACGAGCACGCGGGTCGAGTCTGGGTGTTTCAACGTTTCGTAGCGGTATGACGGCAGGCTCTGTGGCCTCTGTGCCAGTGTCACCTCCATGTGGCTGGGAGACTCGAACTGATACCGCAAACGTGGAAAGAGAATAAGAAAGGATGATAAGCAAAACGTGCAGCAGGGAAGGGGGAGGAGGAAGGGTCAACTATCTGAATAATTTCTTGTGGTGCTAAGGTACCTATGGCTGGTGGATCGGTCGCCATGCAGGTCGAGTCGAAATCGGGCAGAAGTGCATATTCCCAACATCCTCTTTGGGGAACTCAAGTATCGAGTTCGTTGGTGCCTAACCACCTGGCTTTTATGTATGAACTCGCAGAGGCTGGTGCCATCAAAACTAGCGTAAGCCCGTCGCGAGATTGTTTACAATGAATAGCACACACACTCAGGTACGGTAACGGTCTACTTAACTAACCAATTTCATTAATCTTTCTAAGATCCTTTTCTTACCTAAGTATGCTGAAGCTGGTCATTCGCATCCCGAATACCTAACTTGAGTTTTAATCATTCTCTTGCGTTCAAATCATCTAGTTCAACACATCTTTATAGTACTCATGCTAGAAAAAAACAGCTTATACACGTGCCAACTGTTTCTTTTGATAGCCGCGTGCCCATGTACTCGACGCGTTGAGCCTCTTCTGGTGTTAAGAACCCGGTAACGTCCAGTTGGGTTCTCAGACCTTCTGTTGTCTTGTTGTTGAAGACCTTTTTGGTAGGGCATTTCTACCTACTCGCAATAGAAGTAACCAAGCCTGTACCTTCTCTCATTTATTCCTTCCCGCTACTTTTTAAATCACTATTCTGAACAGAAGAACGTGTTGACCAGCAAGTAAGTAAGATAGCGAGGACACAGACTACCATAGGTTTGAATGGCATAAGTTCTTATGGTAGTCCCATATCCTAGGGTGAAGTGAACGATAAAATACCCGCGAGCGACTTCACCGTCGGTTCTGTCATGTTTTCTTCCGCAAATTAAAGAGCGGTGCCCAGCCCCCTCAGTTATGGAAGTGATTATGAACAGTACAAAAAAGGATCTTATCTGCTCTAGCTAGATGCTTCCACTTACAACCCCCAACCTGCCACCCCGACCTTCCCCTTCCTCAG
The DNA here is from genome assembly GCF_011075155.1 of Colletotrichum scovillei. Lineage (NCBI taxonomy): Eukaryota > Fungi > Ascomycota > Sordariomycetes > Glomerellales > Glomerellaceae > Colletotrichum > Colletotrichum scovillei. Next base: position 3,486,319 of record NW_023336259.1, read on the forward strand.
AACACGCATCATAGATTTCCTCTCGCCCTCAAGCCATCACATACGACCATACCCATTGGAAAACTCGGGATCCCGTCCGCTCTCCCATAGATAAGCCAATGAGGGCCGGATTAGTAGTTGGGTCGGTGACGACCAGCGAATACCTGGTGTTGTATGTCTTTTGCTTTTGTTTTCCTCTCCCGTCTTCAATTTTGCTCTCAAAATCCCACGATATCCACTGCCCATGTTAGTTTTTTTGGAGTGGTTGCACTTTCGACGAATCAAAAACAAGCGCCAGTCTGTGTTTGGTTATTGGTTGGAGCGAACAGGTGCCAGCCATTGCACGTGCAAAAAAGCTGACATGCACAAGCAGGGAATAGGTAAGAATGACTTGCTCCCTCCCCCCAAAGTCTAAATTCCCGCTTGCCTTTCCGTGGACTTGCGTCATGAACGGTGGTCCCACCCCCCAATGACCTTGACTTGATCCTGTTTAATCACTTACACAGAAATGACGATGGTACTCCGTAGTCGGAACCTCTTTTTTACATCATTTGTCACAGTCATAAACGTTCCACGGTGTACAAGATGCAGGACGCAACATATTGGACAGCACAAAGGTTGGTATGATTGATGCGGTATATGCCTGTGTACATGTATATTCTCCATGACCCTTTTTTTGTCGGGCAGTGAAAGACTCTCCTTGCGACTCCTACTTTTTGGGGGGATGGTGATGGTAGTGTTCTTCGTACAATCGGAGTGGGAACAGAAATTCGCGTTGGGAGGCTAACACCATCACAACACCACAAATCCGAACCTGGTAAAAAAGAGAGAGTAGATATGCGCGTTAATTCGATGCGGGTGTGTGTGTGTGTGTGGTCCAAAGGTATCATGACGCTCGCGGCCGGGACGAACCACGTAAACAAAACAAAGTAAAAAAAGGAATCCTTCCCCTCCCGTTGTCCCCTTTGGGTGAAAAACAAACCAGCATCCCGTCTATTCCAAAATGCCAAACTCCAAGATTCGCCAGGTTTGGAGGGGCTTCTTCTCATCCTTGGCTGGTGAGGACCTCCAAACTCCACATTATGACGGCTTGCCCTGTTCCGCCGTCCTCAACTCCGTTTGACCAGGCTTCTTCTGATGCTTCTTCGGGGGTATGGTACCGTTTCGTCCTGCCCAGCAAGATTTCAATTTTTCAAACATCATTGCGCGCTCTGAGACCTCGACCGGTTGCCGCGTCGATTACTGGATCGCGGAGTGCTATTCCCCTCTCGCCCTGCCCCGGCTCTCACCGCATCGGTGTAGCTGGGTATCGGTGGGTGCGATGGTCCGGCCGCAGCGGCTGCTGAGGCGCCTCGACTCCGATTAAGAACGCGGATCAACGGCGTATTTTCGCTGTCTGTGCTATTCCGACGGCTGCCGGCCTCCGAGTGGTCGGGGCTCGTGTACTCGGGTGGCGGGTTCAAGGCGTCTTGAAGCCCAAGCCCTACGACGCTTTGCCCTTCGTGCCCGCGATTGATGCTGCTGCTTGGCTCGCCGCCCTCATCGTCGGACACAAAGTGCGTCAGGGAGATGTCAGTCGGGCTTCTTACGGGACCGGGGCTCCTCGGTGGAAGTACTCTGAAGTTTCCGCTTCTCGTCCGACCATGTTGAGGTCCCAAGCCACTTTGCGAGTAGGACTGTGTCTGGGAGTGCCCCCGCTGCTGTCCGCCGGCGCCGCCACCGCTGGTGCTCGTGTACCCGTCCTTGCGTCCGGCCTCGAGCAGGATATCGCCCTGTTCGGAGCCATACGGTGGCGGCGGTGCCAGGCTGCCCGTCATCGGGGCAAGGCCCCATTTCTTCACATTGGCCTCGATGAAGACGAAGCCGGCCTGACCAAAGTTGACGTGGACGATGCAGGGCCCGTTGGCACCGATGGCAGGGAAGAAATTTTGCGACTTTACACCGTGAACGGCATCTTCCAGCTTCTTACCATTGCGGGTGAAGAAAATGGTGCCCGTTCGGGGACGATAACCAACGCCGATAACATCTCCCTGGACGAACTGAGGTCCGTAGGGGGTTGCGGCAAATGGCTGGTTGCAACGGCGCTGGCCTGCTGATAGGTATGCTACGGAATGTTTGTGGAAGCCTGGATGGTTAGCGTCATGCGGTTGCAGCGAGGGGCTGGAATGCCATATACCTGGTAGTCTGAACAACGGGTACGGTTTGGTAGCCATGCCGATGCTGAGGAGGGTATTTTCGGGCTTATCGTAGATCTTGGCTTCCCAGTAGTAGACCTCGTTTTGCTTAGGCACGGGCAGATTGCTCATGACGGTGCATTCAGAGTCGAAGAACTCAATCTCGGTGCGGCCTTCGACGAAACAATTTGCGATTTCCAGCTCGGGTTCAAATTCCCAAGCGGAAACACCCTTTTCTTGAATGGCGAGGTATTGCGATAGAGAAATGTCGGTTTGAACGGATTCCGGGGGGTTCGCTTGGATGAATGCTACAAAGGGGGATTGGTTAGTCGTGTGCGGATATCGCGGTAAGGACAATACGAAGGCTGCCTACCTTTTGCTCTCAGGTACTCGGTTCTCTGCATATCGTCCATGGACTCGAGAGCCTCGGCCTCCTCCCGGGCAAAAGCCTGCTCGTCGTCATATTCACCTGGCCGGCCGATGCGATCGAGGAAGATGCGGCCGCTGGCCGTGTATCTGAAGAAGTAGATGACGAGGAAGATGAGAGCGATAAGGACGGCGGAGCCAAAGGATGAGAGTAATCCAATGACAACGCCGTTCAGCGCCGATGATGGAGCTGAGGGTGCCATTGTGGGCAGGCGACGACGTTTGTCGATGCAATCCGGTCAATCGATCGGCTGTCGTTCGTGGGGTGGTGGTGGTGGTGAACTCGTGAGCAGAGTGGTGGTGAGGTAGGATGGGTCGGTCGAGAGGAGGGACGGCTGGCGTCACCGCCGCGAAAGCAGCATTCGCGGGCGAATCGACACTCGTGAAGCAAGCGATGAGAAGGAGAAAGGCGACAGGCGAAATACACTGGACACGGCAAAAGAATAAAGGAAGGTCGTCGTCGACGGACGGACGGTGCGAAGAGAGAGAGAGAGAGAGAGATTGGCTGGGATTGAAAGAGATGCGAAAGAGTTGGTTGTTGGTTTGGGACAAGTTGGGTTGGCGCGGGCGGGCGGCGTAGGCGTGAGCGTAAGGTGAGGGTACGGTAGGTAAGGTAGGCGTACGGGGTGCTGTGGGTAGGCACGCAGGTAAGGCACGGTAGCGTCGGTCGGCAAGGTCAGACGAGCGTTGTCGTCGTCTTCCTGGGAGTGAGGTACCTGGAGGTGAGGTAGCAGCGCAAGTACTGCGTAGGTAGGCGGTTGTGCTGTGCTGCGCTGTGCACCGCTACGACGGCGGAACAGCAGCAAGCAGGGCGAGTGGTTGCGTTGCCACAGTTCTCCGACTAACCCAAGTCGCAGGTCGATGGGGCATGGGCTGCTCTCGTTTGTGGCGGGTCCCCTCTCTCACTCTCAGTCTCAGTCTCAGTCTCTCTCTCAGCCTTGGGGAAAGGTACTTTAATGTAGGTAGGTAAGCAGGTAACCTAAGGTAAGGTTATGTAGGCGGCAGCGGCGCAAAGGGAGTCGGCCGGGTTCTCTGCTGCCCGGGCTACCCAAGGGCGATGGATGACTACCGTGACTAGGCACCTTTTACTATCGAAAAGCAAGGTACTTTAGTTAAGGTACGGCAAGGTAAATAGATAGGCCCCGTTCACGTAGGGAGAAGGGACCGGGGGATCAAGTATCCGAACGATACCTCCGAAAGCCTAGAGGTAGCGTAAGGTAGGGAGAGAGATCAAATGGGAGAGGAGTTCAGTTTAGTGTTGGGATGGAAAAAAGAGGGGGACGAGGGGGAAAAAAAAAGAATAAAAATAAAAGCAAGGTGTGAGCAAAGGGCTGCACACGCAATCCGGTGGTTTGGTACCAAGTATGGATAATGCGTACGTATGTATCCCTCGTTGCGTGTGGTGGTGTCTCGAGGTAGGTTTCTTTCTGAAAAGAAGGTTAGATTCAAGCTGGACCGTGGACACAACCAGGTCTACAAGTAAAGGGCAAAAACAAATCGAGCGTGGGCTTAGGCGTTGCCGATTCCCGTCAATCAATCTGTCAAGAGTTGGCTTGCTTGTGTCTAACGTCAAGTGAGGAGAAAAGAAGGCAAAGAGAAGGATGGAACGTCGAGATGTCTACGTCTACATCTACATCTACTGTGTACGTACCGATAGTAACAGGCAGGCCAGGACTGCCTGCTCCGGGAAGAGGTCACTCGCAACTGGCACCGCCCGGGACTGCAGGACGAAGAAGAGCACCAAGAAAAAAAAGGTGCATCCGTACGGGAGACGACGGCACAAGACGCAGCTGGACAAGGTACAAGCGGGTCAGGGGCCGCAGTACGCGAGCCAAGTCCGCATCGTGTTAGAGATGCGCTACCGTTTTCAGTGTTGTTTGGTGGAAAAGTGCTAACAGGTGGCGGGGGCAAGATTCGTACTGCGGAGTCGCCGCGCTCAGTCAGGCCCCTCAGAACCAAGGTACCCAGGCAGGTAGATGACGCTGACAGACGGGTCCCAGCTCCATTCCCCCTCCAGCATCTCCCATCTATCCGCACCATCTCACACGCATCTCTCCCATCTCCGTCTCCTCCCATCTTGGAATCTTGCCATCTTCGGTACCTGGTCGTCCTATGACCCCACCCGCCAACTCCAATGTACTCCGTACCTGCGCCGCAAAAGTGGGCTAACAAGCAAGTCTGTCGCTCACTCAGTCATTCAAGGTATCCGTCTGCGCCTGTTCCAACTTTCAAGGTTCTTCAGGAACAGATATGTGCCACTATTCGTACGGACACCGCACGTGCTCTGAGCGGGCGGAGGTTGGGAGGATCAAAGACGCACAACACCCCCGAGGGGCCCGATGAATCTGCAGCAATCGTCCGTCCGGCAGCTCTGGAACCACTCACCGGAGGAGACTGACGGGAGCCCCCCGACCATGCCCGCATGGCTTCCTCACCTCACCGCGTCCCCTTCACCGCGAATTTGCTTGGAGGATGGAAGATGCAGCCAAGCGTGCGGAGGTTGTGAGAGGCTGGCAGAACATCAGCCAACCACTGCATAACTGGGCGCCTTTGCCTGCCTTACTCCATTATCCATACTCCGTACGCAGGCCAAAAACTGGCCAACGACTTGCTTTCTTCTTCCTGCTCAACAAGTCTGCGGGGGTTTGTGCAACCTCGATTGACTACTGATGATATTCCCGGGGGCACAACATCTATAATGCACTACGGCGTAGACCTTGACCAACCCCCCTTTGCTTGTCTGCTAAAGCCGTCCGGGGCCAACCACCAAACATCCAAGTTCCAACACCATCTCTGCCATTGTTTCCGCTATCAACATACTTACTCGCAACACGCGACAATGACAATAGGGAACAACGATGGACAGAACACAGCGACAGAACAAGGCATGCATTAACCACCCGTCCGGGCGGTTAAGCCTAAGCCATGCTAGGTCAAGGACCAAACCCACCCGCCAACCCTAGCCCAAAAAGTTCGAGGACCAACGAGGCAATGAGAGCCCAGAGAAGGGCAAGGGGGCGGGGGCCACTGGAATGGCAGGGTGGCTGGGCAGGGCCTGGCGCAGCCCGCTAGTTTCAACTCACAACAAGAGATTCGCATTGCGGTTTCATGCTCTGGCCGTCTCTTTATACCACCAAAAAAAGACGAGAGTGCCCCCTTTCGTCTCGAAGCCGCCGGCCGTGCTCAGCCGCAATTCCTCCCTGCCCCGTACCTACGCAGTATTCGTACATAGTAAGGACCAAGGTATGCAAAGGGAATCTTGGTGTCTCATTATTTACTCGACTAGCCAACTACCGCGGGTCAATAATGGCATTCTCTTTGTCTGCGTTCGGAAACCAGGTGATGAACAACGGCGGCCCTGACGCAAAACTCATTCTCTCAGGGGCTATTATTTCTCCAATGGCCGCGACCGTCGTCCAGGACTCCAGCGATACGACACCATCCCCCCGTCCCGTCACTGTAACGCGCAGGCCATCATCATGCGCCGTATTTCCCCCTTTGCATCCGACTTCTTCATGCTGCTACCGATCCATCCATGCCCCTTCCCTCTTCATTCCTCTGAAATGCCCGGGAACGGTTGCCCACGCACCCAAACGCCCCAAGCCTTAGGTAATCCTTCCCGCTCTTCGTATCTCTCGGCACCCGGCATCGTCAAAATTTGAGGGTAGGGTACGTTTCCAGCGTTGCCCCCTTTCCTGTCCGTGATCGGGTCCGAGACCTCCGTGATGAAAGAGCTTCAGGGACGGCGAGGGGAGATGGCTCCTAAAAGCCCTAAAAGAGAAAAAAAAGATCCTGCTCACGGCCCGCCGCCAGACTATTGTCAGTGCCCCATCGCATTCCACCATTGACGGACACCGGATACCTGTCAAGTTCACGTCAGAAATTCCTCCAAACGGCGCCGCACCCGGACGCCTTCTCCTTCAACCCGTCTTCGCTGGGCTGGCTGGCGGCGCGCACAGTCGCTAATCGGGGGCACGGGGGTTGTCGGTGTCGGTGGGAGTGGATTGCGTTACCTAGTTTCGTGGTTTGTCCCGCTACCTACTTGGGTATGCTGCGATGCTACCTTACTCAGCACGTCAAACTTGAGAGTTTTTGGGCACATTCCGACTTCGTACCCCCCCGTGCCCCCCGCCCGTAGGGCCAGGTGGATCCACTCTGACTTTTTCGACTCCACTTTGCTCCGGTGCGGGAGATCGGCCGGACGGGAGACATGGTCAACTCGTGATCCACTTTTCATCTACCTCCGAAAAATCGCTTTCCTCGCGCCGCACCCCGGGAAAGGTTTCTTCATCGTCCGAAAACCTGAACAACCACGAAGGTGAATGACTGTGTTCTGCAACAACTGCAATAGCACGCAATGGGGGTCGCATCACAATTTTACCATGACGATCGACCCTTTTAACCTGTCACTGTTGCTTGTTTGTTCTGGGGTTCGACATCAAAGCCGTAAGTTTTCTGGCGGTAAAGTTTTACCATGACACCCCCCTGTTAGTACCGATACCAACGACCACCGCGGTTCCCGTCCTGTTTGCTTCCACGTTTTGTGAATCACCCACGTTTGAAGTTTCCAAAACAATTTCGCAGTTCTTGTGGATTCACTCTGTAGAGTCACTATAAAATATGAGTGTGATTGACGCGAACTATTCTAGACGGGAGGATAATCCACAATCGCCTTTACCCAAGGCCGGTTCGTGAGTCTGTGGCAGAAACATATCTCCTGTCTATGAGACTCATCCCAAACTCACCTGCTATGTACTGCACTGCAGTGAAGCTATTTCCGATACAAAAGTGATCCACTCCTTCTTTCTATCCCATCTCCGATACATATTCACCAGAGTAACCCACGCCGCCAGCGCCGCAGGGTTCCCAGTAGAAATACCATCCATCTCCGGTATTCTTTCTATAAGCCATAACAGAGCACCTCTCACCCCTCTAATTCCTTCCTATCCTCGCAAGCAGGTCAGTCAGCTCAGTCAGTCACCAGTTACCTACCCAGTTACCTGCCCAGTTACCTGCCCAGTTACCTTTCTTACTATCCCCCTTCATACACCATTTATTCACAATGGAACACAACAACAACCGCGAGGACAAGAAGTCCAAAGGCAAAAAGCCCAACCGCAGACCACGCGATAAACGAAGCACCTGTCGCCACTTCCTCGAGGGCCGCTGCACCTACGGCAGAGAAAACTGCAACTTCCCCCACAGAGACGGGGAGCTGCGTCCCGAGATGGTCGCGGCGGCGGCCCAGCAGGAGGAGGACGTCGCGCTGGCGGAGGCGAGATACAACGCCAACGCCCACGCCCTCTACAGCAGCGTCACGTACAATAGTGGGTTGTACGTCAATGGCCACTACGTCAACCACGGCCATTACACCAACAATGGCCACATCAACAGCAGCCACAGCCAGCACCAGCACCAGCCAGCGCTGCCGCCGCCTCAGTGGATGGGATATCGCATTCCCGATCCCATGCCCAACGCCCTGGGCCGCTCGACGTTCGACGGCACGCGGGAGGAGGCGACGTTGTACTTCGACTCGCCGCTGCCGCCGTACGCTGGGCCTTCTCGCCCGCCACCGGGATATGGCCCCCCGGAATACGGTGCTCCGGGACCTTACTACGCCCCGCCGCACCACCTCGTCCACGGCGGACACGACTACGGCTACGCCGGTCCCTCCTTCCCGCCGCCGGGCCTGCCCATACCCTTGCACGGCCCGCCGATCGATCCCATGGGCATGAGCTGGCGGCCCACCCACCAGCCCGGACCCCTTAGCCCGCCTCCTGGCTTGGGCCCGGGCCCGTCAAACGCCCTCGCGCCTCCTCCGGGCTTCGAACCCGGACCGGGGGTTTACCCCCTTTCCCCTTCCCCCGCCCCCCTCAGCCCTCACCAAGGCTCAAGGCTTGAGCTCGCGCCTGTCGCCGCCACCTCTCCTGCGCCTGAAGAGGCCCCCGTCCCCAACACCGCTCCTGCCGCAGCGGTCGCAGACTCGGCCCAAGACCCTACTACCATACAATGCTGGTACGGTCTTGGCTGCAAGAGGCCAGGGTGCCATTTCCGGCACGATGGCCCTGACGGGGGCGTCGCCAATGGAGAGGCCAGCGGCAGCGGCAGCGGCAGCGGCAGTGCCAACGCCAACGGCGACGGCGACGAGGGCTACGACGGCGACGGCGACGACGTGAGCATGAGCGAGTCATCAGGCTCCATGTACGTCCCGCCTCCGCCGGCGAGCGAGCAGTCCTACGCGGCGGCCACCCCTCAGTCGTCGCCACGGCAGCTGCCGAATTCCGTCGCCGGCGATGTCACCCCTCCCTCCGTTGGCGGGGGCGTCACCCCTTCTTCCGCTGCCGGCGACATCACCCCTCCTTCTCCGGAGCATACCTTGGAGGAATACTCTGCGGAGGAGGAGGGGGAGGATGCAGAACAGCCTGCCGCAGAAGAAGAGACTCCCGAGGCGGAGCACCCCGAGGAGGAGAGTCCTCAGGATGAGGAAGGAGGGCAGCTCTCCACCGCGGAGGAAACTCCAGGGGAGCTGCTCTCTGAGGAGCACTCCTCGCAAGAGGAGTCAGTAGAGACTCCAATCTCCTCGGGGGAGAAGAAGGAGGAAGAGGAGGAGCAGGCCCCTGCTGCTGCCCAGCAGCCTGCCGCCAGACGCCCTGGGCCCGCGGTCGTTGACGGACGGAGTGCCTGGGGCTTGAGCTTGGTCAAGGCCAATGGCACGCAGGAGGCTGCTTGAATTCCTCTTTCTTCTCGCCCGCACTGGGAGAAGCACCGTACGCGTATCGATGCGGTGGCACTCGTCTTGGGACGGTGGGACGATGATATCTGCTCGCCTTCGCATCGATGCGACAAGGTCCAATCTTGGGGGCCGTCGGAATGATGATATCTGTCTGCTCGCCATCGCTCTATCGTATCAGGAGACCGGAATTACCCACCCCTCCCTTCCAGGATTGCAAGGAGACATTCGTTCTGATTGTCTGAGATGATGGTACCTGGAGTGAGAGCCGATGAGTATTAAACATTGACCATGACCACGACAAACTTGATCAGACGCATAGGAAGCAATCAACGACGCAAGACACGAAGTAGAGGCGTCATTGCTGAGATTGTTTCGAGTCTGGGAGAACGACAGGGCCCCGATAGAACTTGACATCCTCTGGAGCCTGTGCCGATATGAATACGATAGAGAGACGAAGAGAAAGAAAAACAAAAGACCGGGAAAAAAGGAAGATAAGAAAAAAAGGTATGTGAGGAAGGCAGAGAAAAAGGCACACGGCAAACGGCGAGGAAAGGGTCGTATTGACCTGACCTCCAACACTCCACGACCGACTGCCTACTAAGAGACGAGGTCTGACCCATGCTCAATGAGAAAATGGGTTAGACAGCCGGCCATCGTCTGGTGGTCGGTCATATACGGGGAAATCGTGTATGGAGAAAAGAGAGATTGCAACGAGGAGACTTCGAAAACGACGGCAACGACGAGCCTTCCTCTATGGCGTAATAATTCGGGGCATACCATAGAGGAAGGCCGATAGAAATGACGTGAGACGAGGCTCTCATGTAGAGGGGTCAATTACTCCTGGGCGTTTTAAAAAAGGGTTGAGTTATGAGGCATCGGGCAGCCTTCACCATCGTGTCGGGCCCCGTCAACGACTCAAAATCTCAACCCAAGACGACGACTTGCGCAGGTTGACTTGAGGTATTGCAACAGATTGGGTCAGGGTTGCATCCACGGCGTAAACTGGTCAAGATAGAAATGGATAGAACATAAATTGATGTTTACGCTGGACAAATAAAAACATGCATTGATGTGAGTCCCGATGTCAACGCTCTACACCCGACTCCATGCACAAAGGGACGTCCTTGGAGCGTCCACTGGGTAATCTGTATTTTACAACGATCCTTCATCTTATTCGATCCTTTAGACCCCGTCCCTCCCTCTTACAGCGCCAATAGCGGCTGCTGCTCCTCCGCTCGCCGCTGGTCTCCCCCGTGCGTTTCCCTCTGAGCCTCGTTCTCACCCTCCTCGGCATCGTTGCGTCCTGAAGTCTCATTCGTCTCGTCATTATTCTGGGTTTCCGTGTTTTCAGGGTTGGCGGCAGCTTCTGCCGCAGCGGCTGCGGCAGCCTCCGCTTCCTCCCTTCTCTGACGCTCGGCGCGGGCTTCAGCTTCAAGATGAGCAATATGGCGCTCCGCAACACCTGGTGCAATACTAGCCAGGAAGAGAAGACCAGCTCTCTCGAGCCGCCGCACTTGATCCATCAACCAATTCGCGTTGTCGTGTCTGCGCTGAGCTACCAGCCTGGCAGCTGCTCGTGTCGGATCAGGTTGACCATCGCGTCCAACCACGGCCTGGTCGTCTCGGGGACGGACAGGCTCATTGACGTTATTCGGCGCAGCTAGGGGTAGCAGATTCTCCATATGACGTCTGACTGGCCCCACAGCCTGGTCAAAGTAATTGTTTAGAAGCCCAGTGTTCAGGACAAAGATGCTGATCGCGATTGAAATCACAGTGATCCACCTAGACCAGCCTGCATTGGGCGAGGTAAACCACCACACAAAGAGGGCGAGCCTAACTACCAGCCAAAAGTGTGGCCACACTTGCGCAATCAGCGGAGCGATACCCGGATTGTTGGGGTGGGCAGGCACTGCTGCTGCGGCAGGCTGTCCCTGAGGCTGATGCATGGGTGGTTGCGCCTCAGGTTGGTGCTGCTGCTGCACATGCGGTTGAGGTTCTGCTTGATGTGCTGGTTGCTGTTCTTCGTGATGGGGTGGTGGAGTCACAAAAGCTCCTGGCCAGGCAACATGTTGGGGGCGACCTCGCATTCTCGCGAGCGCAGAGGCGGTTTGGTGAAGGGCTGAGGTAGTGTGGGGCTGCCCTCTTGGAGTGTAGTACGAGTCCGTGGCGTTATTGATCAATAGAGCACGAGGACCTTGAGGCGAAGACAAGATATAAACTTCAGGACCGGACGGTGCTTGCTGTTGAGCGTTTGCAGAATGTCTGCTGCCGCCGCTGACTGAGCGAGCGGTAGGATCAGGGGTAGGCCGTCTACTACTGGCTCTGGATCCAGGTGTTGGGTAGTAAGGGGTAGTGACGCCAATAGATGAGCCTCCATTGGCAAGGGATGTGCTAGAGGCGCTTCTCTGCATCGCATTGGTCATGGCCAATGTTGCTTGGTTGCTGTCAGCGGCCCTCAAGATGGTCTGGACGTCAGCAGTGGACAGAGGCGTCGAAGTACCTTGACTGCCCGGCTGCTGAACATTCAATTGGCCACCGAGGAAGGTCTCGTTGACCGTTACGCGATACGTCTGTCCGTTCGGCATGAGGCCCTCTCGCACATACGTGTGCCCGTCAGGATTGCTAAGCGGGCTGGCTCGTCCACGAGTGGGGTCCGCAGGATTGGGGACCGCCGCCGGTGAATCGCCAACGCCATGCACGCCCATAGACGCTCTCATAGCCTGATTCTGGTTGATCTGCTGGTGGGCCATGGCCCTGTTCATAGCCTCGCGTTGAAGTCCGTTCATCCATGCCGTCATGCTCTGGTGCTGTTGCGCCTGCAGTTGCTGGAGCTGCTGCAGAGTCAGGTTCGCTGGTATTTGAGGCGGTGCAGGGAACGGCATAGGGTTCGACGTCGGATGCAGAGGCGTTCGTCTGGTAAAGGCCGCAGCTGTAGGCTGACTGCCATGATGATGGACGTGTTGGGGTTGACCGGTGGTGCCAAAAGGGCCTGGAAAATGGGCAGGGGGCGGCGCCGGGCTCGACCCTCGAGCAAGTGCCGGTGTCGGAGTCGTAGAGCGAAGCGGTTCTGCGATGTCTCGGAGCACGAGGTGAATCGTCTGCTGGTCGGTAGTGCGGATCTGTCCCCAAGTCAGTCAGCGATGGTGTGCAATTGTCAGCAGAGCAGGGGGACTCACAACTTCCTCACCGAGGACGGTCAGGAGAGTGTCCCCATCCTGCGCCAAAGGCCGGCCCCGGTAGATCAATCGCTGCTGGGCATCGGTCGGCTTGAGAGGAAGCGCTTGTCGAATTTTCTCCTTGAGCTGTCGAACCGTCGTGGTAGCCGCGAGACCAGGGAAGACCAAGGGCCGGCTAGACGTTGCAGCGGTGGATGGCGACAAGACCTGCAGGTTTACGGACAGGTGTTCAGAAGTAGCCTCTGGCGCAGAGGGCGCGGTGGAAGACGAGGCTTCAGAGGCCATGATGAGGCCTATCGGTCATGCCACGCAGAGCGCGACGCGGCAGCTTCGTCTGATTGTCCGCGGGAAAGGAGTGGTGGTGTATGCGCAAGAAGACGATGCTCATGTCACCGTGTCGTTCGTAGACGGGGAAATTTAGGACATGTGTTGCTCTCCGACTGCAGACTCTCCAGCTCAGGTACGGACCCGCTGGCCTCACTAAAAACGTGGGTACGTAGTCCGTCCCTGGGACCCGGAAGGCCCGACCCATGCACGCTGTCCCAATCGGGCGGGTGGTGACAGCCCCATTATGTAAGCCAGAAGATGGGATGCATCTGATCCTCGGTCACATGGAGGGAAGGGAGGCACCTTATGCATTACCTGGAACTTACCTATCGGTATTCATCTTTGGCAGCCTTACCTTGCTGTCACTCTGATTTCTATATAATTTACATGTTTTCCTATGAAGATTTGTATGTGAACATAAGCAGTGTCATCAATAGCGGCAATAGTGATGCATGAATGGGGTCAGCAACGTCACGTCACGGTCTCAGAGACGCAAGAGTTTCAATTATTCTCATCCCTCTGCCAAGTGACTAACCCAGGACAGGAAAAAATGATGAGAAAGTCGGGGAGTTGGGTCTCTCGAGCTTCAGACGCACAAGAAACAATCGAGACCTGTCAGAGATGGACGACTCGAGTACTTCTATGAGGCAAGTCGCCTCACGGCTTCGAGCCACAGTGCAGCCTTTATAATTTGATTCCGAATTTGCTTCGGAAAAGTCTCCTCAACACAACTTTGAAAAAATGAAGTGACGCTCCTCGGCTTCCAGCAGTTTTGTGTGCTCGAAGTCTATTCAAATGCATCATTAAGAGGACGTTGCTGCCAGTTGCCCAAATGAGACTAGCGCAGTTGGATGGTTCGTGCTGCGTCATGCCAAAGCTGCTGCCGAGCTGCAAGATCTTATCGCAAGACGCCTGCTCATCCAAACTGTCGTCGTCTGGCCCATTTGCTCGTCCCCGCAAACCCAGCCAAAAAGCCCGGTGGCCCCAAACAATCGCAAACTCTCTCGATTGAGGTCCCATTCCCATCATGGCTACGCTGTACGCTCGCCAGAGCCAGCTACGAGCCACCAACCTCTTCTCTCTCCACGGCCCCTGCGCCTCGACCCGATTCTTCTCCCAGCAGCAGCAGCGCCCTCGCTTCTCCTCCCGCCTGCGGCACGCCCTCAACAACAGCAAAGTGCAGTGGTACCAGATCCCCGTCGGCCTCGGCATCGGCTTCCTGGGCCTGGTCCAGTTCTACAAGGTCTCGACGCGCGAGCGCGAGAAGCAGGAGAGGGACGACGTCCAAGATGGCGCGCCGCCCAAGAAGCGCGCAAAGATCAGGCCCGATGGACCATGGCAGGTCCAGGTCATGTCGACGCTGCCCTTGAAGGCGATTTCGAGGCTCTGGGGTCGGTTCAACGAATTGACTATCCCTTACTACCTTCGTGTTCCCGGATTCAAGCTCTACTCATGGATCTTTGGCGTCAAGTAAAGTCTCAAAAAGCCCGAGTCTGGCATCATTCCATGCTAACCTACCTCGACAGCTTGGACGAAGTCGCCGAACCCGATCTGCGAACATACCCGAACCTTGCCTCTTTCTTCTACCGCCAGCTCAAGCCCGGTTCCCGTCCGCTCCACCCAGACTCCAACGCCCTGCTCTCCCCCTCTGATGGCCGCGTCTTACAATACGGCCAGATTGAAGGCGGAGATATCGAGCAGGTCAAGGGCATGACCTACAGCATCGACGCACTCCTCGGCAAGAACACTCCCACATCAAGTATCGCAAGCGGATGGTCCACCCCTCAGGAAGCCGAGGCGGACAAGGCCAACATCTCCCCCAACGAGGACCTCGTCAAGACGGATGAGGAATTCGCCCGCGTCAATGGCATCTCCTACACCGTACCCAGCCTCCTTTCGGGCCCCGCTATGTCGGTGCGTAAGGGTTCCCTCAAGGACGAGGCCGTCGAGCCACCCTCGCCGTCTGCCGTCTCCGAGGTTCGCGCCGACCTTGCCCTCGGCGAGAAGCCCTGGTACGACCTGATTTCGCCCGACAACAAGACGTCCCTGTACTACGCCGTCATCTACCTCGCCCCTGGAGACTACCACCGCTTCCACTCACCCGCCAACTGGGTCGTCGAACGCCGCCGTCACTTTGCCGGCGAGCTCTACAGCGTCTCCCCGTACCTCCAGCGCACGCTGCCCGGTCTCTTCACCCTCAACGAGCGCGTCGTTCTCCTCGGACGCTGGCGCTACGGATTCTTCAGCTACGTCCCCGTCGGTGCCACCAACGTGGGATCTATCAAGATCAACTTTGATCGTGAGCTGCGCACCAACAGCTTGACCACGGACACGGCGGCCGATCGTGCTGCGGAGGAGGCTGCGGCCCGCGGTGAGCCCTACACGGGATTCGCCGAGGCGACGTATGCCTCGGCCAGTCCCGTGCTCGGCGGTCACGCTCTGCGGAGAGGCGAGGAGATGGGTGGTTTCCAGCTCGGTAGCACCATTGTGCTGGTGTTTGAGGCGCCGACCGAGGGCAAAACGCCGGATGACAAGTCTGGCTGGAGGTGGGCTGTTGAAAAGGGCCAGACGGTCAGAATGGGCCAGGCGTTGGGATTTATTGAAGAGGAGTGAAAAGATGTCTTTTTGTCTAAATAGGACGAATGTCCATGTACACATATACACCAATCGACTTAGAGCGTCGCGATGAATAACAAAAACGGAGAGCTCATCTCATGTTGTTTTTCGTAGTCTCCCACAGTCAGCGCTATGAAGTACCACCATCGATGTCAGCCCGAACTCCCAAAGTGTGATTCGAATCCCGTTTGAATCCCGTCAGCGCGTGGCGTCAGATGCTTATTTCGAATGGGCGGATTCAATTGGCTTCCGTCAGCGTGGCGCCGATCCCGTCTCACTTACATGGCACTTGTTTTTATTCCGAAAGGATTTGGAGAGACGACGACAGAACAAATGTTTTACAATCATTCCAATGCATTAAATTCAATCAAAAGTCCATCGCTAAAGATTGTCTAACTAGCCAAACAGGGGGGGCCAAAAAAAACTCCAGCAGATGCAGCTTTATGTGTGTGTTTTCCTCCACTGACTTTCTTTCTACGCTCTAAACCTCTCGAGAGTGCTGTCCGTCTCTTCTAAGCGTCGCTTTCGATTTGCCGTCTACGAGCTGAAGGTCTTGAAGATCTCCTCAATGGGCTTGAACTCCTTGGGGCCGGCCTCGCCCGTCTTGCCGCCAAAGACGAGCTGGGCGTTGAGCTTCCAGCTGGCGGGCACCTTCCACTCGGCGGCGACCTGCTGGTCGACGAGCGGGTTGTAGTGCTGCAGGTTGGCGCCGAGGCCCTCGGCCTCGAGGGCGGTCCAGACGGCGAACTGGAGCATGCCGTCGGACTGGTTGGCCCAGACGGGGAAGCGGTCGGCGTAGAGCGCAAACTTCTCCTGCATGCCGTTGACGACGTCCTGGTCCTCGAAGAAGAGGACGGAGCCGGCGGCAGCCTTGAACATGTTGAGCTTGCCGGAGGTGGACTCCCACTGCTCGGCGGGGACGATGGCCTTGAGGACGGAGAGGGCGATGTCCCAGAACTTTTCGTGCTCTGCGCCGTGGAGGACGACGACGCGGTTGGACTGGGAGTTGAAGGAGGAGGGGACGTGGGCGAGGGCGGTCTTGACGATCTCGTCGACGCGGGCGGTCTCGATGGGGAGGGTCTTGGAGAGGGGGTAGTAGGTGCGGCGGGCCTTGACGGCGTCGAGGATGAGGTTTGCGCTGGGGGCGGACATTTTGGCTGTGGTTGAGGTGAAGGTTCTGGAGAACTGGTGTTGTTTTGTGGTGGTGATGGTTGTGGTGGTGAGAGGACGGAGGGTGGAGAGTCTCTTTGATGCTTGGATTGCTGTTCTGGTGATGCTGATCATGGTTCTTCTCTCTTCTAGATGTGCGAGATGGGGGGAGGGCGTCTCGATGGGTTATATACCGAGGGAGAGGAGGGGGGGGGGGGGGGCACAATAGCTACGGAGTATCCGTACTGACGCTAGGTACGGATACCTTTCCCATCCCGCCTTTGGGATTTCTCCCGCAAAGGCGTCTCAGAACCCGTTGGAAACCTCTCCCTCCCTCGCACCCCTCCTCCCCACCATCGACAGCAACACCTAGCAACCACAGCAAGCAGCACTGCGGTCGCAGGCAAGCAAGCAAGCAGGTGCGCCAAAGAGCTACACTGCAAGCCCAAGGTCCCCGCTTCTCTGCCCCTCCATGCCATGGATCAGGGCGTCTCCATCATCGGATGGGGACCACCCCCCCTGACTGAAGATGCTCGAGCGCCAAAGGCGTGCTTTGGGGGGACGAGGACCCGGCCGCTGAGCAAATGGTGTGGTAATCAAGCGTGTACCGGATTACCAATGTCGACCCAATGATATCCAACTGGCGCCAGTCACCAACATGATGTACCTTGCTTTTAGATAGCGGGAGAGCGCGACCGAACTGGCGAGGAGGAAATGGAGTCGATAGCGCAGGAAAGCTCCCGCTCGATGAAGCGGAATGTTTTTTGCTGGTTCCAATGGCCGACGGCGAGTCACAATTCGCTGCAGAATCGCATTTCTTTGTCATGTCACTCGACACATTAACTAGGTCGTATTGGGGAAGTTTGAGGGATGATTAAGCGGGCGGTACACGGATACGGAGTACTCAATTGACATCATTCCGCTGGCGGGGTACCTTTTGCATTTTCATCCCCGCGGAAACCTCACAACGACAGCGCGATAGGTACCTACATACCTACATACATACATACAGAATGTAGTTTGTTCACGACTCGATGATAATTGGACTTCTTACTCGCCGATTCACATCATTTTGTGCTAGCTACCAGTACCGGAAGACAAGCTTTTACGGGGGATTCCCTAGAGCAAGGTACTTTATTTCTCGTCCAATGCCAAAGTAGAAGAAGGAGAGCATACTGTAGTTCCGGTTCCCGATATTTTCTCGGGGAATCGGGGAACAATGCAAACATCCACCGCGCGGGAATTGCAAAGAGAGGGAAAAGACGCCCATGCGGGCATACGCCACGCCTGTCACGAAAATTCTAGAATAATGATAGACTACAGGTACATCGCACTACGAACGCACACATCCCGACCAGCTTAGGTCCCCTTGCAGGCGGTGAAGAACAGACCCAGAGGACACACAAGATTGGGGGCTAAAACTAGCCTCCTGGATAGCTTGATAGCTTCTCCCCAAGGCATTTCATTTCCAATCTACCGCGCGTGTGTCTGTCATTCCCGTCTCCCTGATCGTCCGACCATGTCTATGTAGTTGTCCAAGTGCTTTGCTAGGGAACGAACACATCCAAAGACATGCACAGCGATGCGCCCTGCGCCTGCGCCTTTCCCGCGCGTCCAAGGCTCGAAAGCTCGCGGCCGACCTGCTCTAAGAAGGTATCCACAAACAGCGAGCAGCCAGATCGGATCCTGCAGCAACACCAAGGCGCATCCAAAAGTCGCCGCATTTCATCCGAGACCCCTTTCTCCCAAGTTCCCGCGCGGGTCGGGTAAACGACGACAACCGTTGACCGTCTGCTTCACCATCCGTGCCTCCAGAACCGCGGCGCGGTTGGGCATTTGCTGAATTACAAACCAGCACACATGATTATCAATTCTCAAGACAAGGGCCAACATGCCAGTGTTCTGTTTTCTCTAGATGCTAGGCACGATCGCATAACTTGCACGACTCAAAGTCCAGCGCATCGCTCAAATGAGCAAAGCTATCCTGAACGCAGAAGCACAGGGCCTTGGCCCCCCCACACACATACGCACTTACACACACCCGCGCGATGACAAGCAGCTGAATAAGCCAAAGCCCCATCCTGGTCCATAACCGCGCGCGAGAACCCACCCCGCCAGAACTACTCCCGCCCGTCCAGCCACCAGCCCATCGCGATGGCGCAATATTGAATGGCGTCCCGATCGTTGCGCGGGTGATGGAGTACTCCATACGGATACCAAGCGAGTTACGGACATATTTCCCACATGAACAATATGCGACCGGGAGTAGCTCCACCTCGGAGCACCAAGTTGACATGTCCCCCTCCTCCAGAAGAGAACCTGCCCGGCGCAAAAGGTTTCGGCTTCCGTTACGAAGCACGGCGCATGCCGTGTCTACAGTCTCTTCGCCAATGATTCCCGAGTGTCGGGCGCCCGGGCCCTGTCAGGACCGGCGCAAGGCAGTCTTCGCTGGCGATAACCGGGCTGTTCGGCGGGTGGCGATACTTCAAAAGGGCACTCCGTTCCGGAGTCGGGACTTGCGAAAGATGGACCGGAAATACGGAATTGTACTCCCGTTCTGGGGCACGGATTTACGCACTGGGGATTTCCCAGCAAAGTACCTACTGGCAGCAACAACGATCTTGTCAGGATTGCATCCTACTATCGCAAGGATTTTTTTGGGGGATAGTATAAAAGAAAAAGTCTACGTCAACCAAGAAGAGGAAAGTCCACTAGACAATACTGCGCTACGGTCCATCGCGGCCGGCCTATATATCAACAGGCGCCGTGGTTATAGTTAGTACAATAAGCTCGAACGGTGAGGACGGAGGTCATCTCTATAAAACTTACTGAAATAAAATAAATAGATAGTTTTTTTATATTTTTTATATTCGCTAACTTGCCTCAGCAGACAGACTCTTGCGTACGCGCATTCTTGCGTAGGCTGGTCTGCTTGAGCGCATATCCGCGTAAACGCCTTTGCTCACGCACGTTTCTGCATACATAGATATTCTAAAGCAGTTTTTTTGCGTATGCAGCTAGTCTCCAGGCTTGACTAGCACATGATCCGTATGGGAGCAGATCCAGGCGTTGGTCTCATGATTGTAAGCCGAACCGTCCACAACGCAAGCTTTCCATTTGATTCGCAGTTAAGTCAGAAACCTACCGGTATACTCTTGGGACTTCATATGTAGTAGTTGTCAATGGAACAGGTTTCATAGGCAGGGTGAAAAATAGATTGGAAGCTGAATAGGTTCATGTCTAGGCACAAGGTGAAAAGATATAGCATGAAGAAAACAACGCGCTACTACAAAAGGGCTTGGTCGATACCTTCGACACCGTCCTGGAACCAAGACCCGTACTTGTTTGGCAGTGCACCGATATTTTTGGCATACCAGTAAGCCTACCGTACTAGTACGAATATTATACTGGTACGAATAGTTTAGGTCCTCGAACAGGCGAGTTGCCATACTGGGACAAATAGCATACCGGTACGAACAGCATGCTGGTACGAACAGCATAACCGGTACTGATTGCTATATTAGTACGAGAATGAACTGCCATACTGGTACGAGTTTTTCAAGTTGTATACCAGTGCGGCACCTTAGGGTACCGTTTTGTTATTGGGATGCTTTCCGCACCTTGGAATTCCGGTTGTAAGTCTCAGCTTCGCCATGAACCCTTTTCTTGCGGCGTCGCGCCGCTTGCACAGTGCGATCTCTCTTTCCTCTTCTTTGCGTTACGTCTTATATCTCAACCTAACCCTACGGGTCATCATAAATTATCTATTACTTTGACCCTACTCTCTAGAGTCGTGACCCTCGCACTAGTACGGATATTATACCAGTTCGATTAGTCTAGGTCTGAACTGTCACACTAGTACGAACATTTGAGGCACGTTGCTCTTTCCCTCATGTACCCTCCTCAGGATTACAAGCTGGGTCTTCTACTTCGAGCTGGCGGTAGCTACCCCGTTCGCATAAGTCTCGCTGTGTTTTGAATCTTGAACGCAGATACTTTCATATGTATGCTTTCGTTATTCCATGCCATAAATTCTGAATCTCATAAGAACGCTTTTATGACATAGTCACATATATAACAGTACCACATAGTCCATAGGTGCGCCTTGCGTTTATTCACACCTCGTCGTTGGCTGGCAGTTTCCCATCTACGCCAGAAGCACGCCTCCTAACCTCGTTCGGGGTCGGCCTCCTCCCCGTCGCCTCCCGCGCAGATGATTGTCTTTCAGTATTGGCTCGACGTGCAGTGTGATCTTTGGCCGTCCATGAATCCCGCGGACCCTGAGTGGTGGTGCCCATCTCAGTACTTGACAATGCCCCAAAACGACTGCGATAACGATCTGTGGATATCTGTCGAGCAGTTTCGTCCGTGAACGAGCCGATCCACTGCGCTGAGCCGTTCGTAGATGTAGCCTTCTTGACGTCAAAGAGGTCTGCCAAGGTAGTGATAACTACTTGGTCGCTTTCGACGTCTGCAATCAACTCACCAACGCGATAAATTCTCTGCTGGGCAACCGTCTCAGAGGCCGCTTTACAGACCTCTAGACACTTCTTCGAAGCCTTGAGGTCCTCCTCTAACCGTGATTTCTCGCTTTCATCTTGACTTGTCCCATTCTGGGGTAAGGACGCTAAGCGCTCTTGCAACCTGCCGATGGTCTCGGAAAAGTTGTCCCGATTTTCGTCGAGTGTTCGGCGTATCATCAGCTGTGCTTCGAAACGCATCTGGTCGCTTCCACCGTTGGTCCGGGGCAGTTGTTGCTTTAGAAGGTCCCCATCGCTCGCCAAGGTTTCAAGATAATGCTGCGCATCCTCACAGATCCGCAGGCATCGCTCTGTCACAACCCGCTCATCCTCAAGGTCTGTGGTGGTGCCAGAGGCATCCATGTTACCTGCAATTCCCCTAGTCAACCCATCCATCTTTTCGTCAATGCGCTGTAGTCGAACATTAAGGCGGTACATGGTATCCATGATCATCTCATTGTATTCCTCGAGGACTTCCTGAGAAGCTTGAGATGTTTGCCTAACGTGATGTAAGCTACTGTAAAATGAGGACTTGAAATCAACAGGATGGGCAACCAACATGGTGATTGTACCGAGGCCTATCGAGATTGTTTCTTTGTAACCCGACAAAGCGTCCAAGAAATCGTTGATGTCGCCCCGCATGAACTCCATCTTTGCCCAATCTCGGAAGCCCACTTTAGACTTCCCGCTGAACACTCTCAAGGCTTTCTCGAAGTCGTTACATAATTGGCTGCATCGACGAATGGGGTCTTTGAGAAGGACCATCATGGCGGATTCCGTTTCGACGACCTTGTGTAGCGCGTCAAGGATCCGTAAGAAGTCCTCGAGCTCGGCTTGTAGTCGGGACAGGGTCCTATCCCGACCTTTGTAGCGACTGACAGTTTCGACAAGCAACTTTACAGACTGAGCGGCTGTCGTCAGTAGCGCAAGCACAGACGTGGTGATGCTCAAAGGGTCCGCCATGCTTGGAAAACGTTGCCAACCTAATACCGTGTCTGCTTGGGCTGGCCGCGTCGCAGACATGAACTGTGGCGGGGGAAGTCAATGATGATAAGCAGTGAATTTATGTTCGAACCGCGGGCCCGTTGCTGCTTTAAGCCACACTTTGGTTGGCGCACTTAGCGCCGCGCTCAACCTAGTTGTGCTGCAGGCGGAGGTCTTGTGGGCCCCACCCGCAGGTGATACCCCTACGGAGTACAAATTGGCGGGATGCCATGCTTGTCGTTCTTCTGCATGAAGGTTGGGCGATTCAACCTTGTGCTTCCCCATCGCTTAAGTGCCTCAAACACCGCAAGAGTTCCCGCTTTCCGTGATGAAATCTTGACTTGGTGACAAGCGTAGCGAGACTGACGCCGGGCTAACTTCCTCGGCTGCATGTCTGGATTCGTTGCTATCCGCGTCACATTGGTATGGTGAGAATGGTACGATTATGGTGGTGAAAAAAGTCAAATATTCTGTAGTGACTTCTTCGCGAGAAGGAGGGAGTCCTCAGGAGGGGCCAGCTACCCGGTGAGCAATTGATCAGAGGTGATCCTTGCTGGTGTCTGGCTCGCGGGTTGGATTGAACTGTCAATCCGATTGGTGCGTTATGGGCAGTGCTCTGCGTCGGCCAGATGAAGGCGCCAGAACCCTACGCCTCAGCTGCATCGATAGAAGTATCGTTCGGCCTGTTCCGGTATCATGGCCATTGCCCCTCTTTTAGCTCATCATTCTTCTTTCCTGCTACTTCTGCCTTTCGAACAGATCGACTAGATCTTTGCCATACCTAGAGCAAAAGTTTGACGGGTACGAATTACCATACTAGTACAACCAGCATACTAGTACGAACAGTAACATTTCGTTACGACAACTTTTGGTCGCGGTACTCTGCCATAGGTATACTTTCCATACCTTTAAATTCCGGTACCATATTTCTTTATCGTCCCTAGGATGGTGTTAAGGGTATCACGAGTCTAAGATCTACTATAAGCCCTTTCTTTAAGGCGACGTACTACTCGCATAGCGCGATCTCTCTTTCCTCTTCTTTAGGTTATTTATAGACCTGACACTACGGGTCACCGTAATTCATTTACTGCTTTTAACCTACTTTAGAACCGTAATATTCACACTCACTTCTCATATCTCTTGGAATTTACGCTCTTATAGTTATCTGAGATTCTCTTAGGCTATTTGTCTTAAAAGAGGCCTGCCTAACATGCCGCTATTAAGGGTTCTTAAACGTTTCCTTCCTCACGATTTAGAATCTCAAGCATTCCTTGCTTTGTAATAGATTTTTTTAAAGAAGGAAGTGCGTCTCTGTTAAAAGCCTTGTACCGTCTTTTCTTTAGGTATTCTGAGTGAGTTTCCCTAGTCACTTCAACCTATAGCACTGATCTCACTTATACGGAAACACTTATTGACCCTCATATAACTAGCCCAGCCGTGCCCCAATAAAGGGCACTGGAAATAATATTACTAGGGGCCAGTACTTAGTTGAGCATCTCAGCATGCTCTTAAAAGCACACACCTCAATGTAAGTATCAACGGCGAGCTTTTTTTTTTTTTTTTTTTCTTTTTGTATTATACTGGCTAGACACATTCTATGATAGCCTTAATGTTGCCTACTGTAGAATGATAGCGTACCTTGTGTTAATAAAGGAGTAACTGCCCATTACCATAGCTTCTTACCCAAGGCCTGAACTCACTACAATCAAGTCTCACGAACCTCATGAACTTTCGATTGTTGAACAGTGTGTTAATGCTACAGTGAAAGCCATCGCCTAAGGTATACTACATACATGCTCGAGACTGGACGCTGCGACTAACAGCACCCAAGGTGAATGCAATCCAATGAATGCCTTCTTTGAAAACCCATTTTGACTCCCGTCGACCGTCATGCTGTAGTTGACAAAACAACGTAAAAGAAAAACCCTGTCTCGCAACAGCCCAATGTCTTTTTTGCTTGTCAGAAAATCATGTCCCTTGAACCCGCCCGAAAACGCCGTCTAGGTTGTTGCCCTTTTTGTTACGAGGTTGCATCCCTCTCCATACCCCCATGCTCTTAATATGTTTCGGGGGGTCATCGACCTTTTTTGTGGTTTTTGTCGCCATGCGCTCCTGTTGGCATTTAGTCTCTTACGTCCGATGAGACCGAAGCCGTTTTTATGTCCGAGTTCGGTGGCACAGCAGCGCCAGGCATCGATTGATCGTCCGCGTCAGCAGTAAGCCGCCCGCCCCGACCATTAAATCCCCGAGTTCGCACCCTTCTCCGGGACTTGCGGACTTTTGGGGCCTTTGGTGGAAGGGTGCCAGACTTATCAAGTGGCGGGGTCTGCCCGCCCACCAGCACCTTACCACGTCTCAGCAATGTACTGGCCGGCCTCCTTCTTGAGCTCCCAGTACTTCTTGGCCTCCTCACGCTCGAGGTTGCCCTTTTGTATGGCAACGTCGACGAGAGCCTCTTCAACGCCCTCGCCCATGCCCTTAGTGCTTCCGCACACGAAGACGCGACCGTCGACGGCATTGGCTATGTACCATACCAGGTCGGCCTGGTTGCGCACCTCTTCTTGGACGTAACGACTCTCGCCGCGACGGCTCTGGACAACACGCTTGACCTCGTCCTCGTGAACGCCCCACTCGCCACTGTAAATCTCGTCGACGAGCGAGTCGCGGATGCCCTGGAGAACCCAGACCTTGTTTGCGCAGTTGGCCGTCTTCAAGCGACGCTGGACGAAGCCTCTGAACGGAGCGATGCCAACGCCAGCACCGATGAGGAGCATGGGGCCGTCGGAGACGAATTGCTTGGCCAGAGGGTTGGCCATGAGACCCTTGAACATGGGGATGTGGATCTCTGGGGTTTCTCCGTTGCGCTTCGCCTCCAACCACTTCTGGGCCTGGCGCTCGAAGAAACCGGAGCCGATACCGGTACGGAGACCGCGACGCCAGTCAGCTGTCTCATGAACCGTGACGGCAATCTCGATCAGCCGATGCACCTTGCCATCGCGCGTTTTGTAAGCGTCGTGCGGGTCGTTGGACAGAGAGTAGAAGCGCGGCATCAATGTCTGCAGGGAAGACAGCAGGAGGTCCATGGGTGGGTGGGAGCTGGGGAACGCGTGCAAGAGCTGGGAGAGGGAAACGTGGGGTCCGGTGCGGAAGTCGCAGAAGACGCCCTGGCCTTCGGCGGCACAAAGGTACGTCAACAACTTCTTCTCATTAGGGTCCTCGGCGTACTCGGCAAGAATGCGCAGAAGCTGCTTGGTCGGGGGGTAGGACTGGATATCGGAGCACCAGGTAAGCAAGTCCCGGCGCGTGGTGACCATCTCACGGGCCTGGTCGTCGCCCCACACGGTAGGCCAGCGGCCCTTGGTGGTCTTCATCAGGACCGGCTTGTCCCGAAGGAATCGAGGCACCATGAGGGCGTCGAAAACATCGTCGACACAATCCTTATCGTTGGGTGCCATAACACCAATGGCACCGCCGACCCTGAAGTCCATGTCCTCCTCGCCCGGGTAGCTTGTGATATCGAGGTCGAAGTGGTAGGTGCGCTTCTCGGCGCCGGGCTTAGTCAACTCACGGGTCGAGTCGATGCGGGCGGCGTAGACGTGGTAAGGCGGGTGAGGCTGAACGTATCTGGGGGGCTCTCGGGCGGTATCGATGTTGTCGATTGTGAAGTCCTTGAGCTGGCTCTGGACGGTGGCGAGTGCCTCTGCCGTCTTGTCCTCGCGCGCATCAGCACCCAGAGAAATTGCTGAGTCTGTTGGAGACGAGGCGACGGCAGTAGTCGCAGTGGAACGAGGTACGGGCTCGAAGAAGACGGTTTGCTCGGGCAGGTCGGCGATGTTGGTCAACTTTGTGGGAATGTCGCCAATCTTAAGGGCGAGTGACTTGTACGCGTGGTTATCGGGAAAGGGGATGCTCTCGTACTCGAGACCCTCCTTCTTGGCGCCCAACTTCATGCAACAGCCGCCACCGCAGCATCTCTGGATCAATTGAGCTGTCGATTCGCCCGTGATACGCTGGATGTCGGCAGGGCTCTGGGCAATGAGGCGTGTAGAAGCGCGCCGCCTCCTAGGGACTTGGATTTCCTCATCTTGATCCTCTGACTCTTCCGAGTAGGTGAGGGAGGGTGCGACGGAAGAAACGCTGGGCTCCTCGGGAATGCAGTTGCTGGTAGCCCCGATGAGCTGAGAAGCCATGGCCGTGGTCGCCATCGTGCTGTGCATGGCGATGTTTTTGCGTATGTCGTCGAGGATGTTGTTTAGGTGGCGGAAATACGGATACCGATGACCTAGACGACTTTTGTGGGTGACCGTGGGCCAAAAGACTTTGGCGTAGAGGACGGCGTAAAGTATACGTGAGTGAAAGGATGGAGGGGCGGATAGTCAGTAGGTCCTCAGCATGCTGTGGTGAGAGCGGGACAGAAGGGGTCTTGTAGGAATTGGTGAGTGGCTGTGGGTTGTCAGATGGATGAAACCAGGTTGGGGAATTCTTGATCAGATAAGTTTGATCAGATAAGCCGAGGTGTGTGTGGTGTAAGGTAGGGAAAAGAGAAAAGGAGCGAGAAAGTATCGGGCGGAAGAGTGAGGAATGTTAAGTTTTTGGGACGTGGAGAGGTCGATGAGGTAAACCGTAAAAATGGCGGGAAAACCTGGTCTGGGCCCCGGGAGAAGAGAAGGCGTACGAAGTAGTAGGGGCGTAGGTATCCGTACTTGGTCAGGAATAGGTGAGGTTTGTCGATCTCTAGACCGAGGGAGTACGGTTACTGGAGCAAGAAATGTACTCTTTTTTTTCTGCACGTTTTTAAATTTCGACTGGAACCGGCTGGAAAAGACAGGCACAAGGGCTTGATGATATCCAGGCTGGCCAGTAAGTGAAGGAGTACTCCGTATACTTGCGTACTAAGGTGCGTAACAAATGCAAGGTAAAAAGCGACCAGGTGCAATCGAGTAACAGTGAGAAAAACGAAGAAGAGTGCAAAGTCTCCGTTTTTGGGTTGCGACAGGGGACCCTGGAATGCCCCTGTTGGGCCTAGCCGCCACAGCGGTGGCACCGTGGTAGTGGCCGCAGCCGGACAGTGGATGGGTCGTTCTGTTCACACTGTCCACATGCCGGAGATGCTGGCACTGTCCAAGGTACGTATCGCTTTCAGGCTTGGCTTGGCCCCCAAAGCGGCGGCGACGACGGGCTGCGCATCATGATTTGATTGCTGATTGATGACCTGAGCATGCAGAGAGCATTTGTTCATCTTGGGTAATGTGCGACACTGATAGCCGCTGATGACTGTAACACCAGCATCACCGTTGACTAAGATTCAGCCTTGATCCGGGCACATTTTGGTTGGCACGGTTGGATAAACAGAATATTACATACAATTTGCGGGTACTGTCGCAATGGACTGTCATGACATGCCGTTACCGAGCAAAAGAAAGAAATATGTGAGCATGCGTCACGTCAATTCCAGCACATCCGAGCTCGCACTCGCGCTCGGGTGCTTTCCACATTTCCATTTGCTTTTCAGGCTGCTTTCGCCCAAGATGCCTTGCCTTATCAATCAGATTAGTAGCATCGGAAATGCAAAGCACTTGCAGAAAAACCTAAGGAAGTCACGGTCCACGGGCACCAAACACGAGACCGCGCGCTGGGTCCTTTTTGTGTTCCTAGTTCCTAACAACCCCTCCACTTTTGCTCTTGGCCGATGTCGCCCGCCCCGATGACGAGGAGACTTGTGTATTGAGATAGGTACCTTCTGGCATCTGCATTGTCACCATCCCATTCATTCAATTTCCTCGGTGCTTTCTTTTCCAAATCGACATCTCGGGCTCAGTCTCTCCTGCAGCGATTGAACCTCGGGACGCGTCGACACCAACGTCAATGCCATGCCCGGCAAGGTAGGTAGGTAATTGGTTGTCACAGCCCGAGGTGCAGTGGAAGGCATTGCATCTCCTATCTTTTCTCCTTCCACATTCCGATCCGCTAACGTGGAAGGTACGAATTTAGTCACTCGCTCCTTCTTGCCTTTCTTCCACACCACTCTAGGTACGTACTGCTATACATGGTTCACCCCACTCCACCCGCCCCTACCCGATTCATCCTCTTTTCCCGGCTTTTCTTGCCCGGCTTTTCTTGCCCGGCTTTTCTCATTCTTCTTCCGCCTGGCTCTTTCTGTCTCTTGTCACTTCCCGTCGCTCCTGGCCGAGGTGATGGGAACCGAGCCGGTTGCCGGAAACCAAAGGTAAAATGAGGTAAGCTGATCCGCTCACCCACTCTTGTTGGGCTTTCTAACCACATCATACATGTGTCACAGTAGAATATCCGTACGAAGTACACCACCATACGCAGTAGACTGCTCGCTTGCGCTTCGATCCTCACAGTGCTAGGGTCGCCGCCCATTTCTGCTGCATTGCGGTGGACTCTTGTCCCGCACAACTGGAAAACCTGACGATTCACTGTTCCCCGTATTTGCACATCCAACGACATCGCACATTGCTGCATCGCATATCGCCGCCACAGAACAAGAGTGTGGGGTTTTCTCGCCCGCTTGCGCACTCCAAGATCCATCTTGCTGGTCCGTTATGCTGGGCCCAACTTGCTCCGGACTCGCTGGCCATTGAAAGAGCCCTCATTTCACCATACCCCCTCACGATTGCGCTCTCCCGTGATGCTATCCAGCTACCATCGTGCAGCACCGGCTACGCACGATGAGGTGGCCGCACCCCTCACTTTCACCCGCTCGCTGAGATAGCCGTACAGAGTCCCGATACTGTCCCTCCACCTTCGGAGATGGACAACACGGCAGTCTCCTGCACCTCCCGCGGCACCACTTCAACACGCTCCGCGGCACCAATGCAGCAGCACCACCAACTTCTCCCGGTCTTGATCTTCAGCTCCGCCGTCCTGTCAAAGGAGCCCCGTCTACAGTGTGCAGACCTAGAAGCCCCTATTACGCTATTGCAACGTCGGAAGCCCTATCTCTGCGAATCGGGGTCCTGCCACGACCCCAGACTTGCCCTCCAGGCCCTACGTACCACACCACGCACTCCTAAACAGTGCGTTCCAGCACGTTGGGAATCAGCCACCCCGGAGTCGTCAGAGGCATTATTGCTCGGGCATGCCTTCTGTTAAGCGGTAGGGTTCGTCCCTCCACAACAATGGTTACCCCCAGGGCCCCAGACATTCTTGGGCGAGCTCAGCCCCCCGTCACGAATTGGACCCAACGTCTTACCGAAGCAATTTCTTTGCGCACCACGGTCATTCGATGAGAACAGCACCACGGCCAGGCCCAAAAATAACGACTTGCAATACAATTCACCGCTCACCGAAAACCAAAAGGAAAACACGCCAAGCACGAGCAAGACTCGGTCAAAGGCCCTGTCGAGTCAGCCCACAATGCCGAGCCATGAGCCGTTGGGTTGCCACTCCTTTCCGCCGGCTCCCTTCTAAGTTTTTTTTTTTTCCAAAATCGCACACTGTATACCGGTTCCGCATGGCAAACCTACCCTACACAACAGAGTCTCCCCCCATGCTGGCCGTCACCATCTGATTGTTGCGCATCAACTGTCAAATCCCAAGAACCACCAGCATCGGCTCCGCGTGCAGACCTCCATGCTGCATAATTGACGAAAGGTGTCCCGCGGAATGCAACGCTGGTCACCCGCTCCTCTCCTAGGTAGGATTGGGCAAAATTCGCCGGATTCCGTAAACACGCGCCCCGGCTGCCGTTGCCGAACCGAGGAATTCCGGCCGTCTCCCCATCTCTAGACTCGGGCAACGACGGTCGGCTCTCAACAAGACCGCTCACGTGAGCGTATCAGAGTTCTGATCTTCTGATGCTCTCGGTCCATCCCAAGATGCTCTTAGACTTTGCATTTGGGTTCGCAATGCTGTCTGCTCCATAAGATACCGCGACAAAACTTCCTCTGGGCTTGCCTTTCACGCTTCGACCGCCCATCTCCGAGGTGGTTGCACAACACAAAACGTCACGAGCAAAGCAGATCGGCCGCGTTGAACCGGACGACCAAACGAAATGAGGGATGCTTCATCTCGTGTTGCCCCAATGGACCAACCATTTCCGCACCTTGCTTTTCCTGACGGCATGCCACACGCACTGAACCATCCGATCCCTGTCCGTGACCTTTACATCCAATCATGACGTCCAGCCAATTCAGCTGGGGCTGTTTGGCTTTTTCCACCGGACCAAACCAAGACACACCCCAATCTTATCGCACATTATCAATCTCATCAAATCAATCGCATCTAATCTGATTGTCCACAATCTCCGAGACCGGCTGCTGTCAAACCCCCGGTCGACACCACGCTAGCAAATCCTCCCAACGCAAACGAGCAAGCACACCTGAAATCTCAAATGAGAGACCTACGCGGTGTCGCGAAGCAGGGCCCGCTCGCGTCTCCCTGCGCGTCTAGTGATGTCTCATCTTCATTTCGAGCTTGTCGCGAGCGTTCTCCTGAGGCTCCGGCCTGAGCTCCCGTCGCTAGTGTAACCCTCGACTTACTCCACTAACGCCAATACCATTACCCAGCGACATGGCATGGGTTCGATCTGATAACTTTATTCGCTTCTCCTACTAATTACAGCGGCCAACTGATCAACGCCTTCGCAAGTTCGGTCTTTCAATCGCTCGCCTCTTCGGTGACCGACCTCCCACCTCCCCTTGACTGTTTCAACCGTTCCCAACCAATTCTCACCCTTTGAGGTTTGTCCGCGCGGATCAGCCGGATTCCTTCCCCGTCGACATGCCCTGTCATGTTTGGGTTGGAGCTTACATCCATCCGGATGTCGAACCTGGCTCCCGAAACTAAACTGAAATCCTGCTTTCTGCGTTTCTCTCTCTGATTTGCTGGTCTGTCGACCAGCAGTCTGCCCAACCGCAAGGCATGCTTCGTCAGTGTTGCTCTGCGACCAGCAGTAAATGCAGCATGGGCAACAAGAGCAGCAATGCCGCTGCATTCTTGTTCCATAACTACGTACAAAGTGGTCGCTCACAGTTGGCGACCTCAGCCCCTAACAACCTGCTACCCTACTTGGTTCTCTGACCCTGGTATCGTGGGGCGCTCTGGAAAGATTCTTTCTAACCAGCCTCCTTGTCCGCCCCAGCATGCTCGTGTTCGCACGTGAGCTCTTCGCACGCTCGGCACCCACATCGGCATGGTTCGTCGATCTCTCTTCACAGTGCGACGAAGCGTACATCTCCACGCTGACGGGCACTGCGCCAGTCCCTATGCGTTCCTGCGTCTCCGGGGGACTTGTACCCCTGGATGCCGGTCCATCGAAACTCTCACCTAGCTCAAGCCCGGCCCCGGGCCTTCTTGCGACTGCTGCGTGGTCATCTCGGCTGGACTGCCGGCTACCGTCTGACCAGGCATGTGCCTCTACTCCTTACATGGTGGGCTAGGGAGCCACGAAACGTACCGGCAATTTGGTTGAAGCAGGCTCGTCTTCGAGCACCCTGGCCTCCTTCTCATTACGCCTGTCTTCCCCCGAGGCTTCCAGAAGGTATGGAAGCGAGATGATGGTGAACATGGCGATCTGGGCCTTTGACCTTGATCAGAGGTTGGGCTACGAGTCTCAATGACCGAGCCCGGGCCGACGATCGAAGAGACGGTCTCGGGGAGCTCGTGACTCAGGGGTTGTGGTCTGCCCCAGGTGTTCATCTCTGAAGTACGAAGTTGTAGTCGAGACAAAGTGATGAT
Source organism: Colletotrichum scovillei (assembly GCF_011075155.1). Classification (NCBI taxonomy): domain Eukaryota; kingdom Fungi; phylum Ascomycota; class Sordariomycetes; order Glomerellales; family Glomerellaceae; genus Colletotrichum; species Colletotrichum scovillei. The sequence goes on from NW_023336259.1 coordinate 3,518,105, forward strand.
TCTTCAGCCACCATCTCAGGGGTTCGAGAGCCACCAACTCTCCTGATTATGTGCAGCAGCTGTCAGCCACAGACAGCTCTCGTGAGGCGTCTCTGAGTGGCGAGGAGAGCACCGTAAGACGGATTGCTCTAACGGGTCATGAGTGGTTTTTCTACTGAGGCTAGCTGTCACGCACCCCAAGGGCCTTGTTGATCGCTTACTACAGCGCTTGTCCATCAACTGAGACCAGTGCCGCACGAAAACGTTGAGCTCGGGAGCGAGCAATTCACTCTCAGCATGCTATCCCATCCCACCACTGAGCCAGGTGGTTGTCCGCCGAGAAGCATTACTACATACCTTCACAGCTCAATGGGCTTGAGGCAAGATAGAGCTGGTATTCTATATTGATGCCCATGAGTCACAGCACAAACTGAGACTGACATCCTTCAGAGTTCAGACGTTAGGGGTAACGACTCGGGCCAGCCTTGCGCCGAGGTCATTCTCTCCACGTGTACATGACAAGAGTTAGGTCCGATAAACCGAAGCGTCTCGGCTACATGAGAGAGCAGCATCGCGAAAGCCGAGTAATGGTCTGTGACCCCCGGCGTAACTTTCACTGATGGTAGGCTTGCGCCCGACGGTACATGATGTACTAATTATTCGCTATATCCTATCCCTTTAGTAGCCTACATGTCCCCGAAGGCTACGGGCCTGATAAGCTCTTCTAGATCCCGAGCTTAGCGAGGCTGGAGGTGCCCTTTGGCGATTGCTCAAACGCTAAAGAGGAGCAGAATGCACCGCATTCAGTGAGAAGAGCCTACGTGGCACTCTTTTGTTGTCAAGTTTATCGCATCTACGCAGAGACCAGATTCGATCTTTGTATAAGAGCAAGAGGGGGGATGTTGCAGATTGATCCACATTTCATACATTGTATGCTGGTGCAAACATCATCCAAGTTGATGCCAAACCCAAAGGGCTGCCCTTGTCGTCAATCTTTGCGACTCTTGGAGGGGGAATGATGCCAACCATGCTCATCCGACGGCTTTTTTGTATTGCAGCGCAACGTTCGGGGGTGGTTCCCCAGTCGCCTAGGGATGAAGAAAAGGTAGCAACTGCCCTACCGAGACACTATTCCCAACCCCTAAATCGAGGTGCAGGCTTAAGCTTGAGGCGGACACGATGGATATGCAGGCAGACGGGATAACGTCTCGCTATCAGATATCTAGAGCGATTGCTTTCTCGAATCCTGTCCCTAAGTGAACGCCGCCATCACGGGATAACTAAATTAAGAGAGAGGGTTGAATCTACATCTAAAACCACCTTTCCCCTGCTAGCAGCCTTCAATGTTCTGATGGCCAGAGATGAAGCTCTGTCTGCCCCCTTTTTTCAATTCCCCTTAACTCCCCATTCTTCTTACATTTCCTTAAAGAGGGCTTCTTGTAAACAGCGGTACGATGCGCTATTGCAGTACGTCCTGGCTGGCCCACACTCTATCCGTCTGCATAGGGTAATTAACTATTTCTAGGCTCCAATTGAAGGGTCTCTTTCTTCTCAGCGGCGGAAAAGCTGACGGAGTTATTTTGTTAAATATATCGAGTACGGATTAGCTAGGGAGATGAACTATAGATCTAGGGTGATTCAGGGGCACTATAGCCCGCCTTAGAGCTCTCTTCCGTTTTTTTAAGAGCCTATCAGTTTAGACACAGAGACAACGTAATATAAAGAAAAGCATCTCTAAAGTAGCGAAGTGGGTTCACTCACTTACATTGGTTTTCTTTTTACTTTCTCCACTTCTTCAGCTTTTACAGCCTACCTTGTGGACTATTAAACGTAAGATAACTATAGCTATAGAAGCCTGCTTGTACACTCCTCGCGCCCCCGACCTACTCTTCTCCTTTGATCGTAGAGGTTGACGACAATCAGAACATAATGGTAGATGCTTTTAAGTATTCTGTCAATGGCTTTCATAAATATGCTTCGACTGAAAGCTCTGAAATAAGAGAAATTATTAGTCCTAAAGACAGATTTCATACTATATTTTGTCTACGTGAGAAACAAGAATGATAAAAGGTTACTAATAAGGTAAGGTATTCAACACAAATGGGAGAGGCTGACCTATAACTATTGAGACCTCCTCTAACTTCTTCGACGTCACCCCCCCCCCCCCCAGGTATACCTAACGCTCTCAAATCCTTGTGTCGTGAAAGAGCGTCTAAAGTCATGAGAGAAAGAGACGATATCCGGACTCGAGATAGGGCCCTTGCCCACTGCGTCTTAAGCTACAAGACTGGACACGTTCGAGTCGGGAACATCGGTAGTGGACTGTTAGGGGGCATCTTGTATAAAGAGATAATGATTGCGTACAAGTCTCTTGACCACTAAGATCGAGCTGTTCGAGTTTCACGAGCGGATTGGGCTGATCGAGCTTGCCGAGCTTGCCGAGGGGCGAAGAAGTATAAGAAGTCAAAGCAGCAGCGGAAGCAGCAGCGGGAGCAACAGCAACGTGAGGCTCGCTGAGAGCGTGTTCCGGCCGGGCGAAAGGCAATCATAGCTTGGTTCTCGAGCTCGGGGTTGATGGGAGGATAGTTCTCGGCTTGGATGGTATCGTTCTGGCCCGGAATAAAGGCAGCCGATGGGTTTAGTAGTTTTGTCCACTTTTTTCTCACTTCTCGGCCTCGTTCGTCGCTAACCTTATCGTTAACGAATACGTCCGGTATAGTACTGGGGTGTAAACGACCCCATCCCATTAGATTACTTCCGGGTAGTCATAAGTGAGAAAGAACGAAACAGCATTATTGCTAGAACAAGGTATAGTCGACGGTAAACTTTCAAAGGACTAGGGGGTAGTAACTAATTATTACATCTATAATTATTAACGAGAAACACATTCTTTCTCCATCTCTTATAGTCGTGTCTTTGTCATCTAGTTTCATGACGCCCATCCAATACCCTTCCCCTTTATAAAGGTCAGTCATATCGCCTCGAGCAAGTTATCTAAGCAACACTGAGCTGTCGGAGCTTGCCGAGACAGAGGTAGCTGGGGTGATGAAGTGATAGTGTCTCCTCCCTCTTATAGCCGAGAGAAACGGCAGTGTTGAACGTAGTGATGTTTACAGTAGTTCACTTACAACTCACTCACTCCTTCACTCGTCCTCCTCCTCCTTATTAACGTGCCTCCTCCTCCTCCTCCTCCCCTTCCCTCCTCCTGTCTCTCGCCACTCGTCTCCCGCCTCCTGCCTCTTGCCTCCCGCCTCGTCGCTAGAATTACCGTGAACGAATACGACGAGGGTTAACGAAGATGTCTAACGTCAGCATAGTTACTCGGGGGTTTAACAAAGATGCCCGAAATCAGCAAAGGTTCAACGCCGTTCCTTTCAAGTGTGGTCCCGGTGCTAGTCGCAACGCCAAAGGCAAAAAGCGTCGTCCTGCCAAGAAGAACAACTCTGCCCGCAAGGGCAAGGCTACTGCGAGTGCTCACGGCAACATGAACGGGGCGGGGGTTGAGAGTTTTATACTTGGAGATGAACGAGAATATTCGACGGGTTTAACAAAGATGTCCGAAATCAGCAAAGGTCGATGCCATTTCGTTTAAGCATGGTCCCTGGTACAGGCTGTCCTAATGCCAAAGGCAAGAAGCGTCGTCTCGGCAAGAAGCGTAACTCTGCCCGCAAGGGCAAGGCCACTATTAAGTCCGGCCGCAAAGCTGCTGCGGGTGCTCACGGCAACATGAACAGGGCGGGATTGTCGTTAAGAAATATACTTGGAGGTGGAACGGGTGAATGGCAGTTTTAGGGGACGGATGGAAATGTTTGGGATTGACAAATACGCTTTGGGTCAACGAAGATGCTTGGAAATAACAAATTCACCGTGAGTCAACGAACATGTTTGGGATCACTGAACACAGGGAGCAATGAGGAATGGTTGACTATTCTAGACTTCTAACTTCATCAATGAGGAACAAAGACATTAGCAGGAAAATCCCAAGAGACTTTGCACCTATGATCAAAGCAAGCATCCAGGCCGTAAAGACGGACCCCAAGAACCAAGTAACGAGCATATCACAAAAAAACACCCCAAAGACCCCCCTTTCAGCTCCCTACTCTTCATCTCCCGAGCTTCTTCACTGACATGAAGCCGTAAGCCAACTCAGATTCTTGAGAGGGAACAAGATCACTTCACCAAACCTTCAAGACTCTTCTTTATGAAATGTAACGTCAACTTCGGACTTGAATAACCACCGTTCCTATACACGGTATCTTTACAATACGTACACTACCCCAAACACGCCAATAAATGACTTCGGTATCATGTGTAACAACAAAACGAAAGGCCCTAAACAAAACAAAGCTGCCAGCCCCCAAGCTACTCCTTCCCTCACCGTTGGCCAACCCCCATGCCATGGTCCCGAGTGTATATATATATGTTTAAACCTCCCGTATGTGAACCCAGCCCAGCCCAGCCCAGCCCAGCCCAACTCCTCCCTACCCGGCCACCCCATCCATCCCTCGGCCGAAAACACCTTCCAAAGTAATTCCAAACACGCTATGCCGCCCTAATAGCCAGACGCCTAAAGCCAGGTTCTAGCAATGCACGAAATGCGAGCCATTCGCTCGTGTGGGGGGAATCATAATAAGACAGAGAAAAGAGAAAAGGAAAAAGAGAATGATGGTATAGACAAAACAGGAAAAAAAGAAGAGAGACGAAATCAGTCTCGAAGTTCCACGCCGACCTCCTGGTGGACGAGCCTCAACACCCACGAGGCCTCCGAGGCGCTGGAACACTGGAAACACCACTTCTTGACCGAGCCGGCGGCGCCACCCGTCTTGGGCGCCACGCCGATCTCGCCCCTCTCATCGCGGATCTCCTCCCAGATACCGCAGATGATGCCTCGACTGCCCATAGGAGTGAAGCAGCCGCTGCCCAGCACGGCATCGAGGATGATGCGCGCCTTGTCTGATTTCTTGGGCATGGTTGTAACCGTGACGCGCTTTTCGAGGCCGTGGTTTGCGCGTAGGTCTTGGTGCCAGCCCGGCGGCGGGCGGCGAATCTGGATGATGCAGTTGCCGTAGTCCTCCCACTTGTTGGAGCTGACAAGCAGGTGTAGGCGAATCTTGATATTGTCGGATGACAGAGGACTGCGGATAGAGTTGGAGTACATGCTGATCGATGGTGAGCGGGGGTAGCCATCAGATGACGAGCCAGATCCGTAGAGGCTGTTGTTGTTGGAGGAATGGCCCTGCTTGTCGATAGACGAGCGGGCAATGTTGAAAGCGTTGCCTTGCGTGAGTCTCTTGAGGAAGCTCGTGGCAGACAGACTCGACGAGGGGGTGCTTCCCTCTTGCGATTGGGATGGAGCGCGGGTCGATGCGCGATAGCTGTTTTTGCGTCCGAACCAGCTGCGACGACGACTGCTGTTGTCCTCGGTATCTTCTGAGGGTCTCTGGCCGAATGACTGATAGCGTGCCTCGTTCTCGAGCTGGATAAACTTTTGGTTGTTGAGGCGGGCATGGTGAACGGCCATGTACAAATTGTAGCATTCCGTAGCCGATGGGCAACGGAAACGGAAGTTGCCTCCACCGATATCCTTGTTCTTGCAGTTGTCCTTGACGGCTGAGCGGATTTCCAGGTCGACAACGGTAGACTGGCGGAGGAGGACGAGAGGCGTAAGCTCGAGAGACACAAGAGGGATGTCGGGTTCTCCTCCGGGGCTCATGACTAGAGAGTAGCCCTCAATGACACCGGCTGTCACCTGAATGGAGCAGGGCTCCAGGGAAATGTCCTTCCACTGGCCCTTCTTCTCGTTCCAGTACGAGATGGAAGCAATGTATTTGGTGTAGTTCTCCGAGGCACTCATTTTACGGCCGTGAAGACCGGCTTGCGACGCCGAGTTGGACGGCGTCAGGCTGCACACCGACTCGGAGACCATGGACTCTTGAACGAATGACTGCGAAATCATGGACTCTTGCTTGAAGGAGTCGATAAACTCCTCTCTCTCGCGCTCCCGTTCTTCGCGCGGCTGGTGCTCGGGCTCTCTAATGCTGAAGCCAACCTCAGTCTCGGGGATGTCATCGTCAAAGTCATCTTCGGACTCGGATGACGTGTAGTCGGATTCTGTCTCTGTCTCGCTTTCTGAGAGGTCGGTCTCTGTGACGGACCGAGTCGTATCGGATGATTCTTCAGAAGGCAGATACTCGTGCTTCAGAGGTGAGGATCCCCTACGCTTCACACGGGAGCCGCCAAGATCGACAGGTGGCGACAGCTTGGGGGGCTTGGGGCTCAAAGAGCGGTGGATGGGAGGAGGAGGAGCGCCGTCCGCGCGGTAGGGGGTCGTGTTGGGCGCAGCCCTGTGTCTGTCCTCCTCATCGTACGAGTCTTGTGTAGGGGTTCTGTCTGGAGAGGGACTGCGGCGGATGGGAGTGGTCGGCATGCTTGAGCCGCGGTTGTGGTAGCGACTAGAAACCGATCGCTTGGGCGCGTATGGCTCTGGAGATGACAAGTCTCTCGATGATGATCCGTGCAACTTGCCGCCCACAGGGATATCGGTACGGTGCTGCGGTGAGTCGGGGAGGCTCTCTTCAGTGACAACCGGCAGTCGCTCCTTTGGTGGCATGGGCGACGTGCCAACGATGTCGAGCCAGTCTTCCACTTGGTCATTGTTGTCTGTGACGAGGCTCAGCAGCTCGTACCAGTGCCTTCCGTTGTGGGAGCCCGACACCATAAGAACGAGCTCGAATTTTGCGTCACCACGGCGGGCTGAGATCACAGTCATGGGCATGGGCGGGAAGAGGAGCCATGTACGGCGGCCGCTGCCAGTCTCACGGATGAGCAGGTCGCCCTTGTCATTGTTCGCGCCAGGGAGGTCGCGGTGGATGAGTTCGACCTGGCACTCGAGGCGCTGTCCATTGGAGTGCGCGAGACTGAGCGAGAAAAGGTCCTTTGCGCTGACCTGCCGCTTGGGGTCGATCTTGACGGCTTCCATCGGTGCGAGTGTCCGGAGATTACGGATTCTGCTCGTGTCGGTGTTGATGGCGTCCTCGTCAGCCAGCCGCGCAGACTCTTCCCTGTGGCGACGCTTGGCCTTCTCTTGCAACATATCGTAGTCGCCAACCAGTGCAAGGGTATCGTACGAGCCGACAGCGGCATGAAGGCCCTGCTTTGCGTTAGTGAAGCTCGTTTCAATGCAGTGGGAAATAGTACCTTGGTGAGCTTTGCAAGAGTCCGGATGCGAAGCAATGGCCGTTTTAACAAATGCGCAACGTCGACTCTCTCTCCGTCTTCGTTAACGACGTCGCCTTCGGCGTTGCGCGGGAGTGCGCCGATGAGGGAATCCTCGTCGTCGAGGCGATCGGCAGCAGGAGCCAGGTTGACGACGAGATCTTGGAATCCAAGGCGCCACGCGTCCAGGTAGCTATCGTATATGGGAGAGGCGGTGTGCAGCCAGGAAATGAGCCGATCGATATCCGTATGAGATGCCCTCTTATGGGCAGTCTTTAGTTTTTCCAGTGCAACTCCCATGTTGACGACGGATTTTGACATGCTGTTTGCCTTGCGGCCAGGGGATTCGGGGCCGAAGAGATCGACGGCACTGGCCGAGCCCTCGTGAAGAACAGTAGAGAGGAGGACGGGGACTACGCCGTCGACCAGTGTCTTGAGCTCCCGCTGGTACAAGTTCTCGTCATCTGTGAACTCCTTCATGAGGTCCTTTGTTGTAACCGTGTCTGGACGAGCATTGGCTCTTCGTACGCTGGCAGCCTTTCTTACGCTCGCCCTAGGTTTGATGCTCCGGAGGCTACCTGGCACCTGGCTTTCGTCTGGCAAAGACAGAACTGACACGAGATCAGAGTGTTTAGTCAGCCTTCTCTTGAGACCTGATTTATTGCTCCGCCGCCGCGAAACGTTGCTTCTCGTAAGCCCAGTAGTCTGCGTGATGGTGGTTTCGGACAATACCGATGTCATGTCCGAATCATAGGTGCTATGAGTGTCGGCAGACCCGAGAATCGTGGACAGCTCGTGTACGCCGTTCGTTGGCGGCTTCCGGCGGGGTGCCACCGAGGACTCATCATCATACGTCCAATCGTCGGTAAATGTTCGATCAGAGTAGGTCCGGCTAGATCCAGACGAGCGGCGGCGCATGGTTCGCCTGGATTCGTCATCTTCCCCGGGACTATCATATTCCTGATCCAGCTCCAGCTTTCGCTCTTCTTCGCTAATGTACTTGGAAGGCGGCGTTTGGTGGCCGGTGGACTCTCCCCTGAAGGCCTCCTTGAGGATCTCGCGGAACGGCTTCTTGACTGACTTGGCGGGCGACGGCGAGCTTCTCGTAGCTGCTCTCCGGCGAAGGCCAGCAGCGCCAGCAGAAGTTGGTGTCTTTGGCTTTTCCTTGGGCTTTTCCTCGACATTCCTAGGTGCCACATTTTCGTCATTCTCGGTTGACGCGCTCAGGTCGGTCGAAGATAGGGTTGACTCTGTCCAATCCGTTGATTGTGTAGTCTGAGTCATGTCGGTTGTTTGTGTTGTCTGGGTGGACTCGGTGAGCCCAGTGGATTCCGAAAGCTCAGTCTGAGTCGGAAGGGAAGGCTTCCGCTGACGGGGTTCGGCCGATGACCGTCTACGGGTGTCTTGCGTCTTTGTCTTCTCGACGGGCTTGCTCTCGGACGCTTTCCTCTTGGGGGCCGGCGCGGGTGACTCCTCCTTCTTCGCTGGCTCGTCGACGAAGGGATCGACCGTCCCGTTGAGCCATTTCTCAATACTGGGAGGCTGGTTGGCGACGGGCTGCCTTGGAGGCTCAACGGCGTCGTGCAGGATCTTCTTGCCGCCGGTGACCACCTTCTTGAGCACATCGGCAGCCTTGAAGCTGGGATTGCGCTGTGCCTTTTGCCTCGTCTTGTTGAGAGGCAAATCTAGCTCACTGAAAGCAGAGAATCCCACGGGAATGTCTGCTAGGGGCTTCGCACCCGGGGCGCTGGTGAGCGAGCTTGGCGCAAGATCCGAGTTGTCCAGCCCTGTCTTGACTGCTGATTCCGAGGTGCTGACCCAGGACTTGTCATCTGACGGTGGAGGCGCCTTCTTCTTGTGGCTCACTTTGCGAGCTTTTGACGGTTTCCGCGTTGGTGTTGCCGGCACACTAGACTCGGCATCTTCTGTGACCTCGATGGCGGTCTCGTCCTCTTCAACCACCACGATCTCGTCCGCCGACTCGTGCCTCGCGCTGCCCCCGCGACTACGCTCGCGGGATTTGGCGCCCGTGCTTTGTGGCCTCGGTGTCTTGACGCCAGACCCTTCCGATGCTGGTGTCTTTAGTGGCCTGACGCGGATTCCGTCATCATCGAGCTTCTTCGTTCGTATCGGCGTAACTCTGATGCCGTCGTCGTCCATCGCCTTCTTTGGCAACGTGGCTTGTCTCTCTTGAAGCTCCTTGAGTCTTGCCTGTATCCTGCTGCCGTCGAGCGAGTCTGTTGATTTTGCAGCCCGGTGTTGCTTGACCGGTGGCGGATCTGGCATTTCCACCTTTGCTACCCAGTCCTGGATCTTTTTGGAGATGGGTGCTTGGATGGGTGTCTTTTGCACGAACCCCTTTGGCAAAGGGCTTGGGGTGGGACTTGGGCTGGCGTCTTTGGTTCTCGGCGATTTCGCTCTCGTGGGGCTCTTCTTTCTCTTCTGCGCCATCCAATGGTCGTCGCTGACGACTCGCTTCTTGGGTGCCAGCTTGGCGTCTCCGCCGGGGAGGTCCTCGACGGTCTCGTCCTTTTCGTCGGCCGGGCCGTCATTGTGTACTTCGATCTTTGGGGTCGACATTTTCGGCGCCGACATTCTCTTCTGCCGCAACTTGATGCGAACGCGGTCCTCTTCGGTGACGCTCTCCGTGTCACCCGGGAAGGCCAGCTCGGTAGGCTCGCTGGGGGGTGCCAGGGGATCAGCCGAGGCCATGGCTGCGGCATTCGTCTTTTGCCATTTGTTCACGCGCTCCCTGACGCCGCCGGGCTGTTGTACTTTTGCGACGGCGGCCTGCCGCATTTCGGCTCTCAGCTCGGCCTTGACAGCATCCAGACTCATTCTTCGCTTGCGTTCGGCGGCGACACGCTGTGGAGAAGGGCGTCCTCTGAGAAAGTCGGCGAGCAGAGTCGGGGGTTCTGGTGGTTTCTTCATGGTTGCTGCGCGGGGGCGGGCAGGGACGGCCTTGGGAGTCGTGGGCGGCGCATTGCTTTCTTTGGCGGCGGGAGTGGAGGGTTTTGTGATTGCTGCTGCTGCTGCCGCCGCCGGTGCAGCATCCGGCGATGCTTTCTCGTCGGGAGGTTTGGGAGACATTGTCTACACAGGCAAAAGGTTCAGTCAGCAACAGTAACGAGACCAGTCTGCGGGTAAGCGGTGGACAGGTACGAGTTGGTGTCGTACAGGTGCGTCCCCCCCTCTCTCTTTCCTTTGGGTGAGGTAACGAGCAACAAGGTTGGAAGGACTGACTTAGGTGAGATGCATGCTGCCGCTTAAGGTTGAATGATCTGCTGCGTTCCTATGGGCGCATGTGGCAGAGTTGGAAAGTGAAGGTTGTTGTTGACAGCTGAGGGGTTGCAAGCGGGAGCGCAAATGGAAGCCAGACGTCAGAGTGATGTGTGTGAGATAGAGGCGAGGGCGAGGCTGTATGTCGGTAAGACGGAGAAGAGGCCGACTTTGCAGGCCGTGTAGGTAGACGTTGGTTGGATGATGATAGGTGAGTTGAGGTGAGGTGAGGCACGCAAAACAAAAGGGAGCAGCTCGACAGACAATCCCGTTGTATGTGTGTGATGAAGTCTGTGACTTTGTGTATGTATGTACGAATTAAGGTAGAGACGGTAGAGACAGCGCATATCAAAGCAGACAAGACTTTTCGACTTCTCGTCGAGGAACAGCCCGGGCAGGGCAGGATGGAGGATGGAGGAGCAGTTGGTCCAATCGATGGCTTCGTTGAGCTGGCACTGCCGGAGTAACCAGTGGATGTTGACGCCGGAGCTTAGACATAAACAAACCGACACAGGTGGGGCTGTCCCTATAGAGTACGTACCCTTTACAAGGTTTAGCGGGCTATCAGGTAGAGTTGGTGCCCTCTAGCACAGACATCCCGGCTAGGAGCCAATCAGAGGACATACAGAGGAGTTCAAGGCAGCTGAGGGTTCCAGACCAAGTTCGACATCAGGGACATCAGGCGCAATCCGCAAGAAAAAAACAAGACTTGGTGTCAATGGGAAGCATCGGGACGTGGGTAGGTGAGGTAGCATCAATGCAAGGATTCTTGTTCGCCCTGTCTTCCTTGCTGCCGCTGTGCTGCTGTGCTGCATGTGCTTTCCAGGAAACTCATGTGAATCTGTCACTCTCTCCATCCACACACAGCAAGTTTACTTACCAGGCTTACGCATACTGATATCGTCGGTCTGTCGCTCCCAAATCTCCCCGAGGCTACCAATCTCCCCTGGCGAATTCTAAGGTGGACTATCCGTCCTCATGGAATCCCGCCCCGTCTATCATTTCCCGCCTTGTGCAAGTGAGTAATCTCTCACCTCTAAAGCCCTCGCCTCACGGACTCCAATCCCCTCGCCTAGCCCCTCGCTTCTGCCAGCTAGATCGGATCTCGGATGTTGAAAACCAAGACCCCTTTCACAAATCACCCCTCAACACTCTCAAGTGAGTTGTCGTATGAGAAAGAAAAAACCCCACCATCATTCCCCTTGATCGACGAACCAGGGAAAAGAAGCGAACGACATTCGACTCCGTAATTGCTGCCAATGCTTGCCAACAAATGCAGCTCGTCGGGCATAGATACAGACAAAAAACACGAAGCCAGCTCACTCTGACTCGAATTCAGAAACGAATACGTGTTGTTGTCTTGCTCACAAATTCAAATCTTATTCGAATTCATGACTGCCAGGCAACACGACGACAACGGGGGCATCCTTGAAACTGTGGTTGATAGGTAAGTATACTCCGTAGAGTCCGTACGAAGCGCATGTTTATCATCCTCGCCCCATGTCGCCGTCGTTGTCACTGCCAAACTGTCAGCGGGGGAGGGGGAAGAGCATTGACGCCGCCTCATCTTCTCAACAGGGGCCCCTTGAATTCGGGATATGCAACCCGTTTGTTTACTCGCGATAACAACTTTCTCATATAGCACAAAAATCAAGGTCTCGACTTGATTCCCCCACGGTCTTTTCCAAAATCTCATTCCGAATTTCCCATCTTTTCACTTTCGTTATTATACCCATAGTCTTACAGGTCCGAAACCAAGGCAGCCAAACCACAATGCCCTGTTTTCCCATCCAATAACGCAAAATCGCTACCAAACCACGCACCCATACACAGTGAACATCACAGCGCCCGCGGAATGTCTCGGGCGTATCGCATAGTGTAGCAGCGAAGAAGCCATACGGGCCCCGAACATCACGAGGTCTCTCCCGCCCGCCGCCCAGTCGCACGTGGTGTGGGACCGCCCTCCTCCTCCTCCTCCTCCTCCTCGCCCTTCCGAGTTCCCTCCCTCCCTGTAGAGACTCGAGACTCTTGAAAGTGAGACCTTGCTCCTCCGCAAGACCTCCCGCAGGACCTTGTTTTATCCAGCTCGAGGCTACCGCGTGGGGCCCGCGATCGAGATCTAACATCACACAGCAAAAAAAAAAAGTACGATTCCCCCTAAACCTTGATTTTCTTCGATTCTCATTCCCCCGCCAAATACCATCATGCGAGAAAGTATACCTTGATTTTCTGCGAGAAATTCGAGAAGCGTGTGAGCGGTTGCTCTGCGTTTAGTGTATCACCATCACCACCACCACCACTCTTTTCCCCTCTCGCCTTGCCATTCGCCTTATCTGCAAGCAGACTCAGCTGCTCAAACTAAGAGAGCCGTCAGTCACGCAACGTCCTGCATCTTTCTTGTCACCCGTCAAACTTCATCAACCGCGCAGTAGGCATGCACACCTCACACTAGAGACGAAAGCATGAAGGTTGCGAAAAAGTGTAGATCAGGGTTTTTTTATTCCGCCCTTCATAGCGGTTGCTTCCAATTATGCACCTAAAAATCTGTGTGTGTGTCTGTGCCCCGAATTCCCATATGCCCCCCCTCCAAAGATGCCCGTGTGCCACATCCTTCGGAAAAAGATGGAAGAAATGCTCCAAGACCCAAATTACCATCCAAAATGACGGGCATTGTGCAAAACTCCCATACACCCATGCATGCTGTTAGAAATAACCCCCTACCAGAGGGCGGCGTATACCGAAAGAGAGGAAGGAAATGAAGATGGGAAAGTAAAAAGTGACGATAAACCTCCCAATGCAGATAGAATATGCTTTACCCCAGAAACGCCGTGAAATGCTGTAATGCTTGTACCAGTCGCTCACTCCAAAGAGGGCAACAGGAACCGGACCTTCTTCTTCGCCTTCGCAGCCTGTACGTCTCCGCTCTTGGCTGGACACGCCGCCGCGTCTTCCTCCCTCTCGTCGTCCTCCATGTCGCTCACGGCGCCGACGCTGCTTCCCATCTCGCTCAGGAGCACCTCCTCCGTCTCCTCCTCAATAGACCAGACGTCCGGGCTCGGCTCGCGCCAGACATGCTGCGGTCGATGGTGCCGGTACGACGTCGTCCTCTGCCGGCCCCGCCCACCGCCCGGTCGCACGGGTGCTCGGCCCCGGGTAGGCGGGAACGACGACGGCGAGAGAAGCACGTTGTTGTCCAACGGTGATTGCTTAGAAGGGCGGGACTTTGACTTGGCCATGGACTTGAGGCCGTCGATGGCGAAGTCGCGCAGACTAAAGGGGATCATGAACCCGTGCGGCGCGAAGCGAATGTAGTCTTCCTCCTCGTCGTCCGTGTCCGGCGTGGCTAGGTCCGAGAGGTCGGGTACAGGCGGCGACTTGCTGCGGCCCTTTGACTTGTCCAGGCCGTCCAGGCTTGAGGGGCTCACGCTGCGGACAATCTCGCGCTCGCTGTCGTCTTCGATGCCGGCGTCAAAGTCCATCATGGTCATGTCGTCCTCGTCATCATCCTCCAGGTCAGGCGCGGGTGTGAGGAAGTAGGTCAAGGGGTCCTCGTCAATGTCGTCGAGAGATGGGTAGTCCTTGGGAATTGTAGGGGCGAGGCGCACCAGAGTTGGTGGCCATGAGTCTCGCCGTGAGGGTGTCTTTGGTGTTTGAGGCATCGCGCCGGTTGTTTGTTGAATTGGTAGTAGTTGTGTGTTGGTCTTGATAGTTGCGGAAATAGGCGTCTGAACAGTAAAATCACTGACAAGACGAGTTAGGTCCTCGCCGGTCTGCGCCGGCTCAAAAGTATACCAAACGAAAGTGGCAAGTAGCTTGATCTTGTCTGTGGTTTCAGCAATGATGTGATGCTGTAAAACGTGACAGACCGAGGTGAAGGAACACGAGCTGGAGACGAGGCGGTGTACTCGTACTTATATGTTTCCATCGCAGCCTCAGCCAGGCAGAGGATGTGCAAGGCGGACGTTATCCGACACTGCCTTCACCTACCCACCCACACACGCAAGCACGCACGCACACCGACAAGGTTGCAGGCTGGCTGGTGATTCGGCTCAGTCACGTTAACCCAGCCAAGAGCTGCCTTGTATGGCTGGAAGATGGTGGTCACCAGTGCCCATTGCCCAGTGCAGAGGTCTCAATATCGCGGGGCAGCCAGCCACCATCAACCCCCACGTGAAAGAGGCCTATGAGGAGCGTGACTCCTCACCCGCCATGAGTGTCTGGGAAAAAGCTGTGCAGTGTCTCCAAATGGCCGGGGTGCAGCCAGAAGCAGAGATACGCATCCGGAAATGGTGGTAAGCTGAGGCACCGGGCTGGGATTCGTATTGAAATCTATCCCAATTCCTGGCAGACCGCAAGGAAATCCGGTCTTTTGGTTGCTTCGCGTTCCTCCGTGTGGGTGTGTCGACCGGCGCGCGACTACCGCGGCTTATATGAATAAGCTGAGACAGATTTGCAACCACCACACGTATTGGTTGGAGGCCGAGTCAGGCAGATGACTACCTTGCCCACCATAGCGCCAACCGAACGTGCCGATTCCCTCAGTGTGCAAAACCACCGTCGCTTGACCGGTGCGCATTTTCGAGGCCATGAACCTGCAAGCAAGGAATGTGCAAGACAGCTGTCGACTAGACTGGCCAAGGGACAAGTTTTTGATCGCCCTCCCACGCTTGCTAGAGCGGCTGGCGTACCTTGCATGACGCCTCCAAGTGGCGCATTTGAGTCAGCTCGACAGACCGGCCTCACACCGCACTGCAGATTGGACAAAAGGCAGCCAAATTCCGATGATTCCTCGGTGAAGTCGGGAGCCTTTGCTGCTCGCACCCTCGCTTCGGCCAGTCACCCATCCGAATCCTGCACCACCCTCAGCCTCAGAAATGGAAGATCGCCACGGTGCATGAACCGCTGCGAGATGGGCATGCAGCACACTCGTCTTTCGGCTATGAGGCCTCTGACCTCTCCAACCTTCCTGACTTCTCCGAGAAACCCCCCGAAACTTTGCGAAATACGAAGCAGCTCAAATGAGGCCCGTATTCAAGTGGAAATGTCGATAGTTTGTCCGAATAACCCTGGTTCCTTTCCAAGGTCCTGTCTTGACTTAAAAACAAGTCAGCTGGTTCACCGACTGTGTACACATTGCGTCATGACTTGGATTTGACAAGAGCGGACGAACATCTCCTAGAACCGTAGCCGCTGCCATCCCATGAGGCCTGAATCACGGCTCGAAAAATGAAGTCGGGCAGCGGGCCGTGATAAGAACGTGACTGGTTTGTGGGTCGTCGTGCTGGTATCAGCCCGCCGCGCAAAGGCGCTTACTGGGAGAGGCCGGCTGTTTGGGAAAGGCTGGATGGATCGTGTGACACCAGGCTGCCCTACTTATCCTAAGATGGTGAGTAATCGACCCGCAAGGCAGTGAAACTGGACTATTGTCTGCGCCAGCTTACCTTACCTAGCTGCTATTCCCACGTAAGAACGCCATCCAGAGTCTCGGGACGTTGAGATGGAGGGAGGGCTGGTCGCGCATCCAACGAAAATGCGGAGATAAGGCTTGGGGGTCGTGGGAGTGTGTGACAAATTTCGAGTTACCTCGCAAAAGACTGCTGACTGGGAAGATGGACGCTTCCGAGGCATTCCATCAGATACTGGCGCCATCAATTAGCGGTGAAGGCATCAGCAGGAATGCCAGGCCCCATTGTGAAATTTGACAGATGGGAAACCCGCCGTCTCAATTCGTCTTCTTGCCATGGTCCGTGGCGTGAGTCGACTACCGTATGCTTCGAGGCTGATCTAAGCAATAGGATCGTGGTGGTTGCGCCGATATCTGTAGGTTGGTTGGTTGGTCGGTAGATAGGCATGTAAGGTAAGGTAGGGACCGAAAATGGGCTGGCTGCTCAGCTTGGAATTCCAAAGAGGAAGATCCGGGGGAGGCGAAAATACATACCTTCTTACCTTGCCCAGCAGACCCCGGATCGCCAAAGAATGCAGGAGCTTGGGCCAGCCGCCGCGGCCGTTGCTTCCTTCCCCGCGAAGTTCCAGAATCAGCACGTGACCCACTTGCCAGCCGGGGGCCGGGGCGGGCAGGTGCTGGGGCGGCCGCAGGGCAGGAGATGGGGCAGGAGGATGCCTGCTCTTTCCATCCCAAGTAAAGCGAACTTCAGCTTTGTTCCAACGTCAAAGATCCAATTCATCCAACGACACCTCATCATCTCAGAGTATTGTCGAGTCAGGTAACGCTCGTCAAATTCCTTTCTATCCGACTTCTTGTTGCTCTTCGCGCCCATCACCTTCCCCTGGGCGTTCTGCCGTCAACCTCTAGTCTCCGCAGCTAAGGCGCACGGCCTTGGCCTACCGTCAAGCTCCCGCTGTCCAAGTTTGTTTGTACAACACATCTCAAGTTCTCTCACAGCTCGACTGGTCGTCTGTTGCGCAACTGATCATCTATTGCGCATTCATCATGCTCGTCAAACTTGAAAATACAAAGTCGGCAGCGGCCAGGTCTATGCTGCTCCGCCTAGTGAGCCAGAACGTCCGGTACGCAACGACGAAACCCACTCCCAATGAGAAACCGTGGAGCTTTCGGGGTCCGAAACTCTGCAATCAGTTGGACTTCCTTACGACTGGCCATGAGTCAGCATTCATCTGTCTGCAAGAAGTCCTCTACTCTCAACTCGAAGACATCCAGTCTTACCTCGGTCCTGCCTGGGGACATATAGGTCTCGGTCGTGATGACGGCAAGCGAGGTGGCGAATTCTCACCAGTATTCTACCAGGTTGGACGTTGGCAGTGCGAGCGGAATGAAACTTTTTGGTTGAGCAAGACACCAGAAAAGCCATCTAGAGGATGGGATGCCGTACTGAACCGTGTTGTCACCGTCGGGGAGTTTCTCGATAAACAGACAGACTCGCGTGTCGTTGTCATGAGTACGCACTTCGATCATATAGGGGTTGTCGCTCGAGAGCAGAGCGCCAAACTGCTTCTCAACGTTGCCCGAGAGTGGAGCAAAGGAGCAAACGGAAAACCTCCGACAACCGTCCTGCTTGCGGGTGACTTTAACAGTACCCCGGATGATAATGCCTACAAGACAATGGTGGCGCCGGGGTCAGGCATGGTCGATGTCTCAACTCAGGTTCCTAAAGCGAAGCGATACGGGAACGAAATCACGTACACGTCGTTTGACGAGCCGGACGAGGAACCGAAGAGAATAGACTTTTTGTTTGTGAAGGATCCGAGCCCGGCAACCATCAAGACATTTGGCGTGCTCTCGAACAAGTTCGATGACGGCGTTTATCTGTCTGACCATAGGCCGGTTGTCGCCGACGTTGAGATTCCTGTCTTACGAACGGCCAGCAATATCTTCTGAAACAATACACCACGTCAATCGTGGCTTGGATTCAAAATCATGGATCCCCGTGCAACGTCACGCAAATCGGCGGCGTAGAAGAGGCAGATCTGGACCTGCTCGAGTCTCCGAGACAAGCTCCCTGCATCTCCGGCATTCCAAGGTCTCAACGTCAAGTGAAATCGACTGGCGTGCAGGAGCTGGACAACCGCTCAGCATCGAGTGATAAGGTCTCGCAGCAACAGGCCATCGGGAAGTCGATGTACACGGCCAACGACGAGTGGCGTTGCGTCATTCTAAGCCTCCAAAGTCAGTCGATATGGCGTTCGCATACGGTACGATCACAACGGTATTACCATCCGGAAGCGCTGCGTATTATATCGTATACGTTTGTCCTATCTCTGCCACACGGCTTCAATGCGGCAGGCTATGCCACGTTCTACCTACCACTGTGGCGCGTTGGGATCGCTTTCAACGGTGGCGTTGAGGGATTATGCCTCAAGCGAAAAGGCGGTGTGGCTCTGAGATGGTGTCGAGTTCCTCGCTCCACAACCAACAACCGCCTATCGATCCGTCCGCCTCGGATATATCGACTTGTCAGTCCATCGCGTCTTTGCAGCAGCGTCCGCTCTCGGCTTCATGCATCTCGAGCGTGCAAGAGTGGCATATCGGACAAATGGCGGGCTCGCCATACTAGATAATTTGCAAAATTGCTAAACCAATGCAACCGTGGCGTGCATCAGATCTGAAGATTTGAATGGATACATACACTTGAAGACGTTCGTCATAACCGTTCCGCGGCCTCCGCATTTCTAATCACACAAACTATGCTTCTCTGCATACAATTCGTAATGACGATGTCTTTGACTGTGGTCGTTGACCGTACGGCAGCTCTGCACAAAACACAAAGAGACTCAAACGTTAATGGACGGAGAGACTAAAATGCGAACGAGCTCAATAGAGAGCTCATTCATTCTCCGCAAGATACCGAACCGAGGATCCTAGCGACCCGTTCATTACCTTGGATGCGACGATACTCCACTTCTCAACGAGGATGAAACCAACTTTGACTAGCTTCCTCGATAAGACGGAGCCCCGAGAGGCTCCGGGAGGGCCTCACTCGAACCCATTTCGGCATGTCCTCGCGCTAGACAGATTTTATGCACAGTGGGCGCTGGTATACGGTGATGATGCCTGTGGGATGGGTGCATGTCATGCAGCCGGAATACGCAGTTGCGTACAGCGTGTGGAGGACGGTCCAGGCGCCAACCAGGCAAATTATGAATCGCACATGTTTCTTCATGTCACCTTTCCTTTGGACGATTCAGACTTGGAGTACTGCGACGGTATCAGACCGCGGCAATCTACTTCTACGCGGAAGAATGGAGAGGGAGACATTTCAGTACAGTACAATTGGAGAATTTGAAGTACATCATCTGGCTGATGTGGACGGTCCTATCGGAGCTGATAGTGCGGTGTTCGAGACCACCTTCGAATTCGAGACACAAACCCAAGAGGCGAGAACAACGCTGTCATGGAGACACGTCGTTCAGAGTCACATTGAGAACAAACTTCGGTGACTTGACCACAACAACATGATGTCAATCTCGAGTCCGTGTACCGCGGTGACGCTATTACTGCAAACAGTGTCGTTCTTGCAGCGAGATCGGTACCCACTCAGGAGGGACCAGGGCATCTTACCCCAAGATATCCGTACGCAGCTCTATCAGACGCATGCCCTACAGAAAGAGCAAGACGCGGGGAGACAGATCTAGACGGGCAACACACAGCAGGAATTCAGCATCGTGATGCCATCTTCCATGGCTTCGTTCAACAAGTCCAAGGGACGAATTCGTGCTTGGACAAGTTGGCCACGGACAGCAGCCATTCAAGTCCGAGATGGAGCGATGACTCCCATTGCCGTCCCGGCCCCGCCCTATGAGAAAAGCGAGCGGGCCCGGACTGCATGAATCTGCATTCCTGACCGGGTGGGTCGGGCCCATGATTGGGCTTTCCGGCACAAGTGCGTTGGCGATGCGGTGCCGAAGGGCGATGGAGGTGGTTCTGCATTATGTGCAGACTTTGCTTCAAGCTTGTCAACCATTTGAAGGCGTCCGGTTGCCTACCTACGCTACCCAGGATGACAACGAAACTTTTGAAAGTACAGGAAACGTCTCCTGATGTTTGGTTCGCGCAAGCCCCGAGTCGTCAACCACCTCGACCACCTCATGGGGCGCGCACCAGAATAGGTACTGTCTCTCGGTCGATCACCTCACCCATCCTGAGAACCTTCCTTTTGTTTCTTTTTCCCGCCCACCCCCAAATATCTTAACCGAAGACGAAAACACGTTTTGGTCGAAAGAAGAGAGAAAAAAGGTCTGGCAGGCCGCAGAGCGCGGCAAACGATTGGATGCTCGTGGTGTCGTTCGTCAGCCCGCTTCGCTGTTGATACCCAAAGGCCAAACCCAGCCACAAGGTCGGGCAGTAAATCCAGCCATTTGATGGAGAAGTCGAAAAATCTCCCAGCCGAAAAGGGCACAACGCACCAGACAGCAACGCTCCGTCATCTTTGAGTGACACCCCCGCCTGGTTCGGCCCTGGAGGTGGATCTCCCGCGCACACGGAGACTCCCTCCACCAGCCAGATTTCAGCAGCGCAGCGCAGCCCAAGGGAGCCGGCCCATCCTGTCTCATCCAGACAACTGGCAGAAGACTCAGAAAGCGTTGTGTCCCTCTGTTCTGTGGCCACACCCCCGTCGAGTACCTAGGTGTTCTAGGGCCTTCGTAGGTAATTAGTACCTAGGCCAGCGTAAGGGAAGGGGTGGCTGTCGCATTCGAGAGTTCAATGGCGGCACGAAGAAGAAAACACTGCCATCGGGGCACAACGCAGAAAACGCCCTCGCACAAGCAAAGCAGCTCTGCTGTCCGGCATCGCAACACATGGGTGTACATGAACGTCAGCGCTACGACGGTAACGGAACATCGATCTAAATGGAAGTTCAAGGTCGGGCACTTTATGCTGTGAAGAGCTTCCTTGTTGGCGCGCCGTTCACAGATTCGCAACACCCCAGAAAGCCTTGCCAGGCTCTTGACCCCCGTTCGAGGGAAAATCCATTGCAACGGTCGCGGACGGGAAGAAACGAAAGACAAGGGCTTCTCCACAGTTGGGCCTGAGTGCTTCTGGCGCTCTGACTCGAAGCGGCGACGATTGGCACCGGCGCCAACGAAAAGCACCAACACCAGAGCCCCAGGGGACCGCCCAGTTCCCAACTTTGCGGTCAAATGCTGTGTTGAAGGGGTTTCCCTGGTTTGACGCCGGTGCTGCGGATGAACCACAGCCAACAGAAGCTTCCTGGAACGAGACGAACTGGCTCGACGTCGGTCCAGCAGACTCTAGCTGAGTCCTTTCGACGGTCCTTGCTGCCACGCGGTGGAGCTTGAGGCTATTCTGTTAGCTCTAGCTTGTTTCTGATGTGGGTTGTCGCAGTTTTCCCACCCAGGAATCCCGACTCCCAGGACCCAACGAGGGCCAGAAGAAAAAAAGAAGAGTTCCCACAAGCCGGCAATCTCTGTCCTCCACCCAATTTTAGGCGATTTCGATACAGTTTGACAGGGAGAAGTGACGACAGCAAAGAAATTCCCTGTCCTCCTTGGGTCCCATGCTTCTCCAGACTCGCACACGTTCTTGACAATCACAGACCCTGGCATTTCGACTGTGCAACTTGGGAGAGACGTTGCAAAGCTGGGCAGCACCAGCAGCCCATCTTCTCGCACACCCTCTCTGTCTGCCTCTCCGTCTCTCTCTAACGTTACAGGCCTGTCCTCCGTCTCCCGCAAACCATAGTCCGTTCCAGCGCTCCCGTCCGCCTCGGATAGTCGAGAATCAAAGCCGGAGCCAAGTCTCTAGATCCATCAGAGCTCTCACAGCCATTTGCGGGCTCAGGCACACGCCCCTCCTCCTTCACTCGAGGCACTTGTAGTGCTTGCTATCATCGAGCGCTGGCCGGTCATTGGAGTGACACTGGACGAGCGGCAGAGCACCCCGGGCAACGAGAAGACCTCATCCGCTGTCAGGTCCTTTTTTTGCTGTGACCACACCCCTCCATCGGGTCGTCAAGTCCAGGGCCGCCCCCGCGATTGGCCTTTCCGTAGGCTATTTTTTCACTTGTGGTGCTGCGAATGAGTTGCTGGGCTGCGCACACACCTCGCTCGCCCTCCCCTCCCTTGGCTCCGGACTCTTCCTCTCACGGCGCAACAGTCATTACACTACAATCGCAACTGCACACACTCACGCTACCTGTCCTATCCGTACGAACGAAGTACCTTACCTGCAATGCAAAGCATAGGTCGGGTGAGGTAGGTAGGCAGGGCAGGATTAATAAGACAGCACGTTCGTCCACAGCCCGCCCACGGCCACGGTCATCCGTCGTTTTCTTGGATTATTATCGATCCCACGTTGTATACAACGAAACACAACAACAGATTCGACAAATATCATCTCTCTCTCTCCCTCGTCCGCGCTCTCCTGACGATCCATAATACCTCAACGACCCTTCCTCTCCTGACAACCCAGCCAACAACGAACAACGAACAGCGAGTAACCTGGCCTGGCCGGCCTCACACACCTAGCCAGCATCAGCACCAGCATCCGCAGCGTCTCATTTTCTCCCACACCCAATTTCACGCCCCCCTCATCCTGGTCGGATTTTCATCCCCACAAATACGGGCCCTCCCTCCATCAGATAGTGGTCGCATCCCCTTCCGCATCTCCACTGCCTTTCTCGTCCGCCCTTTATACAAAAAAGTTCCCGATTCCCACCGCAGCCAAGTTCTTCCCCCCCAGTTCACCACACCTTCGATCACTTGCTACGAACCTACGATTGCTCGCCTCTGTCGAGGCACCTTTGCCTCCTATCACCAGTCGCTCGACTACCGAGCCAACACAAACACACCATAGCCCATTACGACGATCGACACCGCTTCATCATGGCCTCCAGAAAGATTGTTGCCCACTGCGAAGACGTCGACGAGGAGACTGGCTCCATCATTCAGGGCTCCGACAAGTACGCCCGATCACACGCACCAGGAAGCCCATCAAGAGAGAAGGCAAACAGCGGCAAATCTCGCAATAAGGACAGGATGACGAGACCAATCTCCGCCTCCCCGCAATACGGCCATACCGACTCGGACGATACCGTTCACCCCGCTATCCCGGACAAGAAAGCGAGGGATAAGGCGAGACGATCTGAACAAAAAGCCGCTGATCGAGCCGCGGAGAAACTCGCCGAGAGGAACGCAAGGGACGAGGCGGCCAGAGAGCAAGGTCGTCGAGAGGAAAGACATCGTCTCAAGAAGGAGCAGGAAAAGACTGCACGCCGCGAACAAGAACGCCTCGAGAAGGAGCAGCGCGAACGAGAGGAGCGTCATGAGAAGCGCGAGCGATCCGCCGCCAAGAAGACCGCAACCCGTCCCTCCACAAAGCACGTCAACACGTCCCCCGTCGTCCATACCCAGAAGACCGCCCAAAAGCCAGATGAATACAGAAGACCACGTTTTACGGAAGAAGAATCCTCGCAGTACGGTGTACAGCAGCCGGCACAGGCACAGGGTGCGCGTCCTCGAGCTTCAAGTCGCCCTGCCAGCTACTACGGCCAAGGCTCCCGACCACCTACCTCCAATAAGCAATGGCATGCTGCGAACAACGCTTCGCCCTTCACTCCGGCCCCGAACCCCTCGCCATTTGCACCATCGATCCACGCACCGCCTTCCTCTCATGCCTCGTCGCCCTTTACTCCCGCTCCTATCCAAATTCCCATGCACCCATCACCGCATGTGCAGTCGCCGTTCGCACCCGCACCTGGCGCTTCGTACACCCAATCGCCAGGCCCCTGGGGCCCCGGAAGTGTTCCTTACCCTATGCAGGCGCCGCACCATCCGCCTCCGCCGCCGTCGAATGATTACTTCCCGCCTACCCCTGTGGCGAGCAGCCCCCGACACTCAAACCTGGCCCAACGCTTCCAACAGCGGCCTTCTTCGGCCATGGGACACCGGTCCATGTCAGCGTCTACCTTCGAGTACGACAACTACGGATACCATCCTAGCCCTGTCCAGGCCCACGCCCACCCACATGGACCCGGCCCTACCTATGAGCAAGAGAATATCCCCATTGGCAGACGGCCATCTCTCAAGGTTCGGGACAGAGACAGAGACAGCGAGATGATGCCGCCGCCGCCGTTCCCCCGCTCACGAACGACTGCCCCTCAACAGGCTTTCCGTCCACCGCCTCAGCCTCATCCCCAGCAGCGACAGATCATGTCTCAGGGCTATGACTCTGATGATTTTGATGGCGAGGAATCCATGTACCAGGAAATCGTTCCCCATGGTTACCAATATGACGACGGCGTTGTTGCCAGGCCCCGTGGTCACCGAAGGGGCTCCAGCACGTACAGCCATCGCGCATACCAGATCGAACCTGCTCCTGCTCCCGCGCCCGCCCGCAGTAGCCGCCGCCATTCATACATGGCTGGCGGCGAAAGCGGTAGCTACTCGCAGTCCAAATATGCCTCCGCCGAGGCTGCTGCTATGGCTTACCAGAACGGCGTAAGCGGCGGCGGCGGTGTGCCTTTGACTGCTGCGGCCCTCTCAAAGGCTGGGAAGAAGAGCAAGAGCAGCAGGTCCAGTGGAAGTAGCGACAGCCTCGACGAAAGCGACTTTCTACGAAGCGCCACCACGCGGACCACCCGGTCTTCTGCCATTGACGGCGACGACATCACCATCAAGGTTACGGGCCACGCCGTCCTGCGGGTTGGCAACGCCGAGATTCAGTGCCAGGATGGCGGCGAAATCAACATCAGCCAGGCAGCACGCATTGCTGGTGGTAGCGATAGGGATACCGTCTACTCCGATGAACGCCGCAGCCGCATGGACCGACCAGCTATCCGTGATCGTTCCGAAAGCCGGACCGACTCCTATGCTCGTAGCCAGGCGGACGAGTTCGAGCAGTTCCGCATTCCGTTTACCTAAATCGAATTGCAACGACAATGACGAGTTGATGAAGCGACGCACATTTGTTTTTCACTTTTTGCACGATTTCATTAGAGCGAGCGTTGTTTCTGCACCTGGAACTCAGATTGAAAGCTGTATCGATATGATTGGCTTCTTATTTTTCCATTTCTCTTTCTTCTTTGCTTCTGCAACTGCTTAGGTCGACTTTCTGGCAGCGGAAAAGTTTATACCCAAAGCAGAGGCTGTCGCGAGCTCTGCTCCTTTATCTTTCTATTTTCAAGCATCTTTATACCATCTACAGGACGAATCATGTATGTGCCGACTATGGCTGTGCGGCCCGGGTGAGACCCGCGGGCGTTTTGGATTTTGTAGGGTCGGGACACGATAATGAGTTGTGTTTTCTGGACATATGCGGAGACTTTTCCAGTCTCCTACCCCGGAAGGAGTCATGGGTGTCGTGTTTTCTTTAGCGCACGACATCCGGGCTGGACGATTTTGATAGACAACCTGTATCGGCAATCCGGGAAGTTCGCACTTCTTGTGCTTTTAGGGAGAAGGGCATTCAGCAAATTGTTACGCTTAGTTAGCTACCTTGCGCGGTTCTGTTTTCTTCTTCTCCATTTCTACTTAGAGGACATTGTTAGCAGGATACCATTGGGATGGGCTCGGCTATCCCGTCCAGAGCCACGGGCATAGGGTGCTTGTTGGGGACTACAAAAGGACGTAGTCCAGTCAAGCCCCCAGCCTTTTGGGATGGGCAGGTAAAAGGGGGGATTTTGGAACGTCAATGGGGGTTATTATGGTGTATGGTATTTGGTAGCGGATGAACTGCCCATCTCATTTCCCTATTCTAGCGGCAAGGATAAGATACCCCTAACATGGCTGAGCCGTGTAGGCCGCATATGAAATAAATATGTCGTTGGAACAACAACTCTATGGTTTGCAATGTGCTTAATTGTCTCGCGATTGTGGTGCCAGTGGACGTTGGATGATGATCTCTTGTACGTTCACGCCCCTCTTTCCATTTTAACACGGAGGACCGCCGGGGTCAATCACTTGCCCGTTCCGGGCATCCCGATGAATCGGGAGACTACACTCCAGACTGCTTCTGGAACTCTACGGACTTAGTGAATGTATTTATTTCTGCTCTCCTGAGCTCGTGCAAGACCAATAACGTCAAGGTTCGGACATTTAATTGGTGAATATGATCCCGCCCACCCCTGGGTATAAGAACGATGCTCCCGGGCTATGTTCAGCGTCTAGCTGTTGGCGCCGGGCGTTGTGATACAGATTTGAAACGGGGTGGTTTAGTCCACCTGTTGGGGAGGCCTTGGAGAGTGGTCGCTTGGAAGGCCCTGGAGGATTGGTCTGAGAAGACGGGCCATCCTCTCTTCCTTTCTTTTATGCAATGGTGATTTCTTTCAAGTTGTGGTTGGAACGGATTTTCGGAAAGTACTTTACTTCTGGATGGCCGGATATGGGATGGAGGGGGCGTAAGGGAACATGTCACTCGGCGCGTGTTGGAAATGGAAAGCGTTCGAACGGGTGTGGATACCGCGTGCGCTTCCCGCGCGGCGGGTACGGGAGAACCCAACGGTTCGAATGAAATGGCGCCCCATTGTCCGGTGTCCGTTGGTGTTCCCGTTTTTTGTGACATTTGCGGCTTTGGCTCTGGGATGGTGCCTGACGATTCACGAAAGGGGATAAGGGGGGTACATCGTTTGGCGTGATTGGGTAAGGTGAGTGAGGTGTGAGTGAGGTGAGCAAGGTGAGCAGGGTGGTTGCGGTTGCTGGGCTGCAGGTGGGTCTGTTTACTTTCGACGTCATTGGGAGGCTGGGAGAGAGCAGGCGCGACGGGGTGCTCGACATGATTTCGCCAACACAGAATACGGCCTTCGAAGGTCACATTGACTTGAACACGAAGAAGGCCAAGCTATTCGTCCGCAGTCAGTGTGTTTTCTCCATTTAACAAGGCCATTACACCTTGGAGCACTGGGCAGGCGCAGAGAAAAGTCCCGAGAGAGAGCAGGGAAGCGACCCCCAGGCAGATTCCCCCACCAACCACCTCACTTGTTCGCGCAAATCCCCCAGCCACGGCAATTTCTGGTTTCTATAGGAACAAGCCTTCCGCCACCACGCAGCTGGCCAGGCAACTTTCACCTCTTACCTTATCCGTATTCTTCACCTTTTCGACATTCCACCGGGAGAATAGAGTGTGTATCGCCCATTCTCTGACTAGAGTGGACTGCGGAAGAAGCATTCCATCTACAGCATCCACAACCACACATTCCAGTCTCAACTCCATCATCGCTGGTTCTGCCAGTAATCGTTAATCACTACCCGGATATCATACCGAAAAAGCTTTTTACCACGTACCTCGACTTCAACTGAAGTCCACCTTGCCAATCATGGCTCCGGCCGTCGTCAACGGCCTGGCGCACCAAGCCCGCTCCTTCATCGCGGGCAAACGACTCTCGAGCCTCCCCGACACAGCAGACATCACAGCCCGATCAATCGACGCGGGCTCCGTCGGGCCCCTCGCCGCTCGCTCCCTCCTCCTCGCCCGCGATAGCACGGGATACAAGGAGGACCCTCACGTCGGCGTCACCGACCCGGCCAACATCAACAATACGGCCATCTTTGTGCTGTTCGGCCTCATCGGCGCCGCCTTTGTCATCACCGGCATCTGGTTCTTCTTCTGGGCCCGCAACGGAGGCTTCTACTTCAAGGAAAACGACTGGGATGACTACAAGACCACGGTGCTCCGCCGCAGGGGTCCCAACGGCACACTCCTGTCCGGCGCCACCAAGTCGACCAAGCTCGGGGGCGGTAGCGTCTACAAGGACTACGACGACAACCAGACGAGCATCTCGGGAACTACCCTCTCCGGCATTACGGCGGGACCCAGCGACATTGGCGCCCGCGAGAAGCGCGAACGCAAGAAGGAGAAGAGACGCAGAGAAAAGGAGGCCGCGCGCCACAAGGAGAAGCCTTCGTCCCAGAATTACGACGAGGCCGGCGTGCTCATTGACGAGGAGGCCGAACGCGAGGCCAAGAAGCACCTCCGCTCCTACCGCCACGAGAAGCCCGCCCGCGTCGGCGGCCTGAACAAGGAATCTGAAGCATCCGAGTGGGACGGCTCGACGAACCCTACCGAATCCAACGTCTCGACCAGCTTGCTGTCAGGCCAGCAGACCACGCCGACGTCGACGCCCCACAAGAAGAGCGGTCACGGTGGTATCCGCAAGGTGTACAGCACGGCGGACCGCAACGAGGAGCGCGAGCGCCAGCGCATCCGTGCCGAGGCCAAGAAGCTGCAGGAGCGGGGCCGGGCTGCGGGTAGCTCGAGGCGCGACTTCAGCTTCCAGCGGGCGACCACGGTCGCCGAGGACCAGAACACGCGCGGCTACGCGCTCCCGCCGCCGAGGGAGGAGCCCGAGCCGAGTATGCCTGGCAGCTGGGCCGAGAGCGACATCACGAGCGCGCTGGAGAGCGATGTGGGGAACAAGTCGTATCACCATGTCATTCCTGGTTTGAGCAGCCAGAGCGCCGTGAGCAGCGATTATGCGGATGAGAGGCGCAAGAGGAGAAAGGAGCGTCGTCACCGCGATCACTGAGTAATGAAGGTCATGCCACGGTCATATTCATGGTCACGGTTGATGGGATATGGAAGATACGGAGCAAGTTTCGCGGAATGAGGCATGATGAGTGTTGAATTCTCATCTGAACCTCCATGGACGATGAGAGATGGATCATGGAGAAAAACAAACAAAGACACGAAATGAGATTGAGTTGCGATTGGCGAGCATATCTTGAGAAATGCGGGCGTTTTGGGATTGCTTTGTGGTAATTTCTGGTATCGGGGACTTTTGTGACCTGCGGGATGGAATGTGTTAGAGTAGCAACGCGAGCAACGCGATCATGTAGATTGATGATTAGCTGAAGGAATGAAATGAGGATTCATCAATGTTTCTTTGGTACACGATGGGGAGTTTGTGATTGTTGAAGTGTGATGTGAAGGCGTTATGCGATATGATACTGAAATGAATTAAATAGATTTTTTGATGTGAGTAATGCGATTCGCAGTTGATATCACTGTAAGTCATCGTGGTCAACTCAGAGTCTGGTTATGGATGGTTATAAATATCTAGAGTATACTGATGCTATCTTAAAATACCGGTTGCGCCAAGAAGCTCTGTATTCTAATAAGCTCGTCTTCTCTTCCATAGAAGTGACAGATGTTGAGAGTTTCTAAGCTTTGATGTCTTCTGAGTCAACATGTGGTCTTGGGTTGCCATTAAATCATGCTCTTATCTGGTTATGCATCTATAATCAGCTCCCAATTAATATAGGGGACCCTTTTCAAGCCCACGGGTTTGCGATGCTCGACCGCGTTCGTTACTAATTGGTATGCCGGATCTTCAGCGATTAAGTTTCTAGCCCCACGGTGTTCTAGGCGGGGGATTGCTGCACAACCTGAACGATGAGTTGGTGCCGGTAACTCATTGGATCCTTGCAGGCCGGAGCGATCGCGGCAGCCGCCGGCCGCTGTCGGGGCGTGGAGGGGGAGGGGCGGGGACCCTTTTTTTCGGCGGGGTGGTTGGGAGGAACGACGCCGCGGGGTATCGACGGGATGCTTTTTTTTCTTCAACCTCCTTTCTTGCTCGCGCTCCCGTTTTTCCTCTCTCCGGGGTGGACCAATTGCTTCACTTGTACCAACGCGGAAAGCACACCATTCGTCCTCGATCACTCTACAAGTTTGTTGAGAGTGTTCTGGCGATTTTGAGCAGGGGTGATTCGGAATCGGTGCCCCTCATCAGAGGCACTTTGCGCAACTCACCATCATCACCACCGAGCATACCAAACGCCGGAAAACTCAGAAACCTCACCGGCGTTCGAATCTTGGTGTGCTAGAATTGGAGAGTTCTCACGCCGTTTCTTCCGGCGCAAGGATTACGCGCAGAGGTCTGACAGGGAAGGAAATAGGGGGAAGGAAAGACAAACTAGCCAGCCATGGCGGACGACGAGCAATGGAGCGGCATGGAGAACACGGTCGACGACCCGGAGGAGACGAGGGTCATTTTCTGTGCCCTTGACTCGTTTCTGTGAGTGGTTTATGCTCTGTTTTCTCTTCCTGTTCTGCAATTGGATGAGGGGACCACTGCTATATCACGGGTGAGTTCCGCAAGGCGTTTGGGATTCTTCATCCTGACGTACCAAACGAACGGGACTCACCCTCACCCTTACTCAATTCCCATCTTCCTCACCACAACCATGATCTCGTTCCTTTCAACTCACTAACCATCCTACAGCCAATACGCAAAAGTGGCACACTTCAACGTAACCCACCTCCGCCGCCAATCCTTCTACGCCCTGCCCCAGGCGCACTGGCAGATGCTCGCCGCCCCGCCCTTCAACTTCCTCGACACCCTCGAGCGCACCGACGACGCCATCGAGTCCAACGCCGAGCTCGCCCGCGCCATCGCCCACAACGGCCTGCGCTCCTTCCACCTCGTAGACGAGAACTCGACAGAGGAGCCCAAACTTCCGGACAACTGGGTCGGCGTCGCAAAGCACGGCGACACCGACAAGGCACGCAGCACCCTCCGCCAGTTCTACCGCGACTGGTCTGCTGAAGGGGCCGAGGAGCGCAGCATATGCTACGGTCCCGTTCTTGAAGCCCTCGATCGCGAGCGCAAGGCCCGACAGTTGTCTTCTGGTACGACAACAGGCGCCAGCGCCGCTGCTACTTCCGTGGAACCCCTAAAAGTCCTCGTTCCTGGCGCGGGACTAGGCCGCCTCGTCTTCGACCTCTGCCTCAACGGCCACGACGCAGAGGGCAACGAAATCTCCTACCACCAGCTCCTCGCCTCCTCCTACATCCTAAATTGCACGAAAACCGCAGGCCAGCACAAAATCTACCCCTGGGTCCACTCCTTCTCCAACCACCGCACGCGCGAGAACCACCTCCGGAGCTGCGCCGTGCCCGACATCCACCCGGCGACGGAACTCGCGCGGGCTCAGCAGCGGTCTTCCGAAACAGGCGCGGGAATAGGCAGCATGTCAATGTGCGCCGCAGACTTCCTCTGCCTCTACTCCGACGCCGAGCACGCCTCAGCCTACGACGCCGTAGCGACCGTCTTCTTCCTCGACACGGCGCCCAACCTCATCCGCTACCTTGAGACGATCCACCACGCCCTCCGCCCCGGCGGTCTCCTCATCAATTTCGGGCCCCTGTTGTGGCATTTTGAGAATAATGCCCCCGGAAACCACGGGCGGGATACCGACGGTGACGGCGACCATGACGCGAGTAATTCGTCGGGTATCGCGGATCCGGGTAGCTTCGAGTTGAGCGATGACGAGGTCATGGCGCTTGTGGAAAAGGTGGGATTCGTGGTGGAGAGGAGGGAGACGGGGATTGCGGCGCCGTATATCCATGATGGGGAGAGTATGTTGCATACCACGTACCGCGCGAGTTTCTGGGTGGCGCGGAAGCCGTTGTAGAATCCTTTTGCTGTCTTGAACTCTCTCGATCTTTTCATTTATTGGCTCTGTTACCAATCTGTACATATTGACGGGAGGCAAGGGGTTAGCAGTGCAAGTTAACGGCATTACGGTAGCATGATAGACTCGAGGCACAGGCAAAGTGAACCCTGATGGGAGACAATTACATATTTTTGTTGAAAAAAAAAAGCAACACACCATCTACACAACCTACTGAGAAGCTTCCTTACAACTTACTAGGAGGAACATTCAACTCGCCCCTCTGCCACAACGACCCGCCATCAATAGCAATGACCTCCCCGTTAACATGCGAACCCGCCCGACTAGCAAGGTACACCACCGCGCCCGCGATATCCTCCGGCCGCCCCAACCGACCCATCGGGTTCCCCTTGCCAATCTTATCCGCGCCGCCGCCAATCTCCAACAACCCGTTGGACATCTTACTCGGGAAGAAACCAGGGGCAATGGAGTTCACCGTAATCCCTCTGGGGGCAAGCTCCAGCGCCAAATTACGACCGAGGTGCAACACAGCCGCCTTGCTGGCACTGTACCCGTACGTGCCCTGCTTGCCCAGCGTACCGACCCCCAAGCCCGCAACAGACGCCGTGATGATGACCTTTGCCGGCTCGCCGCCAGCGCTCTTATTCGCAGCCACGCTCTTCTCGAGCAGCGGGGTAAACAGCCGAATGGTGTTAAACACGCCCTTGACGTTCAAGTCCATCACCTTCGCAAACGCCTCGTCCGGGTGGGTATCAAACGCCTCGCCCCAGGTGGCGCCCGCGTTGGCGAACAGGATATCGACGCGGTCGGCGTGCTTCTTGACCTCGGCGACGAGGTGCTCCACGCCCTTGATGGACGCCGCGTCCGCGGGGATCGGGATCGCGACGGCGCCGGGCTGGAGGTTGGGCAGGGCGTTGAGGGCCTTGCATGCCTCTTCGCAGGCTTTGCCCTTGCGGGAGGAGATGAAGACTTTGGAAGCGCCGGCTTGGAGGAAGCTGTTGTTTTTTTTTCCATCGTCAGTCAAAGGTTTTCTTTTCACCAGGATTTTGTACGGATCGAAGAGGACACGCAAGAAAAGAGAAGGAAAGATCGAACGTACGCTGACGCGGCGTGCAGACCAAGACCGCGAGAGCCGCCGGTGACGACGGCGACCTTGCCCTTGAGGGAGAAGAGGGAGGGAAAGTCGTTGAGCTGTGCTTCGGCCATTGTTGATGATTTCTTCTAGGTTTCTGTGATTCAATTGATTGATTCAAAGGTTTCTAAAGGAGAAAAACAAGTTAAGAAGGCTAGAAGGTCGGAATAGAATGAAAAGTATGGGGGATGAAGAAGGTGAAAAAGGGGGCCCGGGATTGGAAATCCGTACAGCTAATCAATCGATTCCTCTCTCCCCCCAGAGTTTAGAACCGACCTTACCCCGGGCGGTGACGTTTGCGGGGGAGAAGATACCGAGCCTCGGCTGTCCCGCTAGCTCCAGTTTCCCAGACACCGGGCCCACACCGGGGAAAAGCGTGGGGTCGGGGCCGATTACTGATGCACAGCATTTTACATTTTCGCTGCCTTGGGGTCCTTCCGGTTCTCGGAATCCTAGGGGCAAAAGTGCAAAAACACCAGACAGGAATTGTAAATTCCATGTAAGGTACGGCTGCCTTGTTCCAGGACCCAGCGTCCTGGGTGTGCGGCGCAGCCCCATCGCAATTCATATGCAGGGTACTTCACAAGCATAGGTAGGCTGAGCAAGTTAGGTTGGTAATTCGATATTGAGAAATAAATAGCACATATATGAAAGTCGTGATCGTGTTGACGAGATATCCACGCGAGATGAGAGAAGAATAGACTCTAGTAATGCAATCTGACCATGGCCTGTTCCCATGCTCTCCACTGTTGTTTGAGCTTGCATCAATGCTGCTAATGCTGCCAACTCCCTGTGAATATCAATCTCATGCCAGATAAATCCAAGTAAATGTTTGATAACATGTGAATCATCATATCATAGCTTCCGCAATAATAGCGTAGTAAATGAGCCGGGTTTTCGGCAAAATAGACTGTCGTCTCATCGTGATAGAGGAGCATAGGTAGGCCTAGCTCCTCCCAAAACGTATAATTGTTAAAATGTGCTGCCATCACAAGTTGTGACAGAGACGCAAACATGTTTGCAGACAAAGCCGTCTGCTTATTTTCTTGACTTCTTCTTCGCTCGGGTCTTCTTCTCCCAGCAGTCATCGACGGCATACTCAACGTCTTCAAAGTCGTCCGGGCTGATGTAGCCGATGAAGAAGACCTTGACGTTGTGCTCGACCGTGACAAGCTTGGAGTAGTTCACGCGCGATTCTTTGGCGAGCTTTTCTCCCTCAATCGTGATCTTGGCCCGGACTGGTGGGAATCCAAGCTTTGGCTCATCGCGAAGCGGTCGATGAGGCTTGTGGCTGTAAATCATGCCGTGCTTGTGGGCTTTTACGCCCCTCTTGTTGCAAGCTTTGCCTTGGTACGTGAGGATTGGCCTGATCTGTTAGTGGAAACTTCCAGATGACAACTGAGACCGACTTACACGCAGGTGCAGTGCCCTTCATCATTTGCAATGACAATGAAGCGCCTGAAACCGATGAATACAGACCCTCCGAATTGGTCTTGAATCTGCTGTTTTTCGGATATCGTCGAGTTCCCTGCGGCGTGAGAGCCGGATGGTTCCGACCATAGAACCTTGAAGACCTATCATACTTAGTCAAGTGAAATCATAACCACGTAAAGCAACCTACCGATCCGGGCCGGAACTTGTGTGACGGTTCAACGACGTAACCTGCAAATTGTCAGAGTCGATTAATCAAGCTAGAAATGCATGATTCAACTCACGAGGGTCAAGATCTTCAGCAGATCCATGAGTGCCGCTTATGTCGAAGGATGGTGTAGGGCTTTGGCGGCCCTTTGGTGTTGCCGCACCGTCGTCCTCCTCGTACGCTGGATAAGCTGTCTGGGTAATCAGCCATGGGGATGGCATTGAGGACTATCGCCTGTTCCTTACCTGTACCATATGCGGGATCCGTCGATGACCCACCGTGACCGGAAGTCCCATACATCTCGTTGCGGTTCGACATAGCCTCTTGCACAATCGGATCATCATAGTCATCTAGATCGGCCGTTGCGTATCCAGAGTCTACCGACGTCAGCATGGTTCAGATCCCTAAGCCGAGTGCCTCACCTTGACTGTATGTAGCCGTAATTGGATCATGAGCTGTTCCATATCCCTCAGACTCGTGATATAGGCTTTCTGCCCCAGCTTGCGGAGGAGCTACTTTGAATTTGTTAGCTGCACAATTTTTCACAAGGTCAACCTCACTTACATTCTTCATCCTGTAGCCCAGTGGTGCCACCCTTCGCGCCCCAGAAAGGATCTAATGGTGGCGGGGGAGGGTCTTCAGGGGAAGGACTTCGTTCAGCGGGTGGATCTGGGGCGTAGGCTGTCTCTTTTCCCTTCCTAGATCTACCTGAGCTGCCTTGGGATGTCGCCGAAGGTTCATACATGTAGGATGGGTCTGTAGCAGGGTTAGTCCCAACTATGCGACGCTGTCACCCAACTTACCATTATGCTCGGTATCCTGTCCCTCATAACCATAACTGTGTTCGGTGGTGGGCGGCAGATCGAGGTTGTCCATGGTTTCCGTGAGTTCGTCTACTGCTCGGGGAGTGAAATCATCTTGCGGCGCCGGCGCCGGCATCGCAATATCCTGCCACTCATAGTCGTATTCGCCTTTAAACGTCAGTTGTATTCGCAATAACACGTTGATTCATGACTCACCATTGCTGTTCATGCGGTATCTGTAGTTCTTCTGGTAATCGGGATTCCACTGCCAATCACTCCACGCACTCCACGTGCTCCCACCTCTGCCACCTCCGCTCTTCGACTTGTGTTTGCTTGACCTGCTCGACTTGTGCATGATGGCATCTTGTGTCGACACTTGGAGAGGTTCGAACTTCGGCGCCGATCATGGGTGGGCCTCCGCGCAAGACCGGGTTCGGGGACGGAGACCGAGTCTTGGTGATAGTGTAAGCTTGAGGCTCAAGAAGAAAGAGACAACAGACAAGCGGACCTCGACAGGCAAGCCGGGCCTCGAGGCCTCGGGGCCACGACAGGATAAAAGAAGTGCCCGCTTAATTGGTTGAAGTAGCTGCGCGGCAACGCGTGACGTATCTTGCGAGATATGACTGGCGCAAAAGCGACAGTACTCTTGCAGGAAGGGGGGTATGAGCCTTCACAGAGCCTGCATCGTCTTGCAGGAGACTTCGAATCCTGAAGGGAAGTACTGAGGTGGAAGGTCGGTGCCAGGCTGAGAGAAAGAGTGTGAGGAAGAAGATCGGTCAACGGGAGAGCGTGAGACAGGAAACGGAAGACGGAGAACGACGAGAAGAGGGTGTGACACGGCACGGTTGCCTTTTCTTCCCGAGTTTACCCTCCCAAATGACTGCCACAGTATGGTCTATGGACCCGGGGTCGATAAGCCGAATGAATGCACTTCATTATCCATCGAGTATTTCCCACCGTAGGTACGTGGAGCAAAGTGGACAAGAAACAACAGCGGCCCCAAAGGCTCGCCTTCTCCTCTTCCAGTCCCGCGAGGTGGTCTCACAGATGGCACCCGCTTGCACACCCTGGTCTCCATTCTGTTCGTTGTATGGTGTGCAACCCAAGAGACGCCACCCCTGGCTGTATGAAGGCCCGAAGAGGTTGCTGGCCGGCGGCGGTTGGCTCGCGTGTTGATTGAAATTCTGTACCGGTACGAAGTGATTGGAAAAGAGACAAATGGAACCAGGCTGCACTTCTTCGTCCCGTTATGTTTTGGTGTGGGATGACTTCCCACCAGTAGCGACGACTGCTCGACTTGACCCCGCGCTGCCCGTGTCCACCTGCCAGTGGTGCCAGTGGTGCGCGGTGGTCCTTGTCACTGCCTGGGTGGACCGCCGAGAAGGGCCCCCCCACGGAAGCTCGGGCTCATTAGCTGTGGTGCTGACACATATCGGGACTAGCGTCGGGACGGCAGCAGCTAGCTCCGCAGTACGTACTCTCGTACCCTCCTGAAGCACGGATAGGTACCTGGTTGGTCTCCGCTGAACGGCTGGGAAGGCACGAAGGGCATAGAAGGCAGGTGCAAAAGGGGGCTAGCACACGGGAGGCAAGTGGATCCGCTTACCGAGAAAGGCTCAAGGTGGCTCCGCCAACGGTGTTGCTCGTCTCGGTCAGCACCCATCCTTTTGTTCCCACGTTTGTTGCATTACTGCTGCTGTTCAGGTTGCTGGCCTGCTTCTGCTGGCATGCATCCGTAATTAGCACTACCTTGTCTGAAGAAGGTGGTGACTGGAACGAGCCGCGTCGACTACGCCCACAACATTCTCAAGTCGAGCCGTCACATCTTTCTTTCGAAATTCATTCCAGCGACCATCGACGACAAGCTCTCCCTTTGTCGCATAATCAAACCCTACCGAGCGATGGAACTATTCCACGACCAGTACGCACCATAGCCTCTCTTCATGGCTACGACCGAAAGCCCCAGACGACGGACCTCCGCCTCGAGTTTGTCAGGGGATGCCGAATTCCACGAGCATGCCATTTCATCCGAAGCAACGACTATTGATACTAGCTATCTCGAAAGCGTTCAGCTCATGCCATCACCACTCTCACGATCACATCCATCACCACCGCCACCACCTCCTCCTCCTCTCCCGACGTTGACACGACCAAACTCTCTTGGCCCCTTGATGGTAGCCCCATCTACATGGCAAAAGTCCGATGCGTCACAACACCATGGTTCTCAATCCTCAGGCCCGAATACACCGCGTCCTCTATCCCATCGGGCCAGTTACGGACACGAACGACCTCACCCTCCGCCTCCGCCTCCGCCGTCCCGAGGACCGCGGCCACCCGTTCCCACCATGCTCCTTCACCCACCACCACCTCCGCCGCCGCCGCCGCCGTCAAACCTCGATGCTGCCTTCAGGGGTCGAGGGTTGGCAAAGGTTTCGATGCAACGCAGCCTTTCGCCGTCCATGTCACTATCATCAGGTTCATGGCATCACGAATACACTAGCTCAGACGACGACACAAGCTCGGTGGAGGCAGATTACTTTGAACAGAAAAATCGCGTAGTTTTTCCACCGCTTATGCCCACTGTGCAAGATCGTCAGGTATTTGAGCGAGAGAGGAAACATATCACGGACTCTATTACGGACAAAGTCTCTCGGCTTGAGAACTCACGGAGCTCCGTACCCAGCCTCGTCGATTCTGATGCATCTTCGGTGGCGTCCATGGCATCTCTGGACGACGGTGTACAGGAGCTATGGGTACAGATGAAGCATCGTCGTCAGCGGGTGAACTTTCTAAAGCAGGACATGGCTGGCCGGCGTAAGGTTCTTCGGGACCTGCGTCGCAGAAAGGATGAAGCCGACAACAACTTCATGAACATGTTGCGCCCAATTCTTGTCAAGGGTCGGCGTGGTCTATCTGCAACATCTGACCAAACGTTGGAGACACGATTTGCCGAGATGCAGGCACTTCGAACGGAATACCACACCTTCGAAGTTGACTACGAGGAACTTGAGGTCTCGCTGGATGAAGAAGAGGAAGGCCTCAACAATACCGAGACACGCTTCTTCAGCCTTTTGGCCGCTGGTAGCAAGAAACAACCCCGGCCAAGGATGCGAGAAGAGGATTCCGAGGATGACGAATCTGAAGAACAACCTGATATACCATATGAACTCACCGGTATTTCCCGCCACGGGCCTTCCGACGATGCCCATCCGCTTTGGCAAGACCTTGTGTCTGCCATCGGGGACCTGAACAACGCCAAAGAAGAGTACGACGATCTCCTGCTGTATCACAGGCAATACACGTACAGCATGGATGTTAAGAAATCGACCGGGATGAAGCCTAGCGCGGAAGAAGTTGAATTCATGGACGAATACCCGGAAGAGGAGCGCGAGAAGCGGGAGGACATGGATCGCCTGACAGAAGAGGTTTCCAGGCTGAAGCGGATTTGCGAAGAAAATGGTGCGATGAAGAAGCACCCGTCCTTTGAAATCGCACACGCTCTCGACCCAACTATTGGCGAAGACATGGCGCTCGACAACACTCCCCCAAGATCTGGATCCCTGGCCCATGGCCGTTTTTCCGAACTCTTATCTCGTCCAGACCATGTACTTCGGCCGGAGCCGGTGACTGCCATTGAGGAGGTGAGGCGCGCTGCGAAGATCCACGCGGCGGACCCGGCCACACTGCCGCAGCTTCGAGCGGCTCAGAAAGAGCTGGGCATTTCTAGGCTGATTAGCGAATTCAAGGAAGAGGACAAGTCGGATTTTATCACGCGGTGGCTTCTGCAACAGCTGCGTACTTCGCCGGTTGCTGTTGAACTTCTTTATTCAACGTTCATACACACTCTTCGGCTCAGGATTGGCAACGTACACAAGTGGCAGCAAGACGTTTTGTATCACTGGTGGAGAGACGATGCTGTCAAATCGCCGGAGGAATTTTTTGGTCCGCTTACAGGGAGTGGAATGGTGTCTCCGGGGCGCGAGGCTTCGCCGGAACACACGTCTCTTCCTCCGGAGCGCGAGGTGCGCATTTCTGCACCATCGAGAGCGGCGACGGAAGACTGGTCGAGTGGCAATCGTCGCATATACCCCGAGGAAGCGAGCCGGTCGACTGAAGTTTATTGATCTTGCTTAGTGAGCGCGTTTGTTTGCTTTCTTCAGTTGGGATGCTGCTGTTTTGGGTCCCAGATCCCACATGTTATTGCCTTGGAAACAGACCTGGCACAAAGGATGATAGACTGTATTTTGGATTGGAGCGATGGATCTGCTTTGTCTGGGCGGCATACTGATACCCTTTGAAGACCCAGTTTTGATGGAATGTAAAGATAACCGAGCGGGCATCTTTCGAGCTGATTGAGATTCAAGGGGTTACTCATACTGGATTATTTTGTTTTGGGGGCATGCTGTTCTATTTCTAGTTGAATACACGTACGGGGGTGGTTTTTGCCTATCTGCTAATGGTGCATCCAATTGCCCGTGACAAACCTGACACCAACGGACCATGCAGTTTGGTTTGGTTCGCTTTGTCCAGGCCAGGCTCGTTCAGCCGATGTCTGACGACGATCCAAGGTACCTACGTGCCTACCTAGTGCACCACCTCATGTTCGAGGCTAGCGCGCGGGAGCGAAAAAAAGAAGACGAACCCCACACTAATCATCTCGGGACGAGCCATGTCGACGAAGACGGTCCCGTCGCTCGCTGAAATTTTGGCGTGAATGTGACAGGTGATGTACCTGGTACATGAGCACTATCGCGCGACGGGTGATGCACTGCGTTCTACAACGGGTCTGATGCGGAGAGCGGAGCAGCAAGCGCGAAGAGGAGGAGAACCAACCTAGGAGAGGGGGGAGGGGGTTGGATGGGACGGGGGTGGGCAGGCACCGCGCATGTGATTTACGCCGATGATGCGAGCTGGGTAGCTATCGTGCCATTTCCTCCTATCCCACCCCGCTTATGGAGTACCCTTTTGATGGACTTGGTCTGGGTAGAGGTGAGGGGGGGATAATACGTGATGGTTGTTTGTTTTATCGAGCGTATCGCTACGGACACGGAGTGCGCGGTCCCCCAACGCTGGAGGAAAGATTGTGGTTGTCTGTCGTACGCGGCAACCATTTTCGAACTTTCTATGGTATGCATGCATATCGCGAAGGTTGTTGATGACGCAGGTTCGGGAGGCGGATGGAGGTCAGCTTCAGGGTTTGCGGGTATGGAATTTCGGAGGTGATGGCGCGGTGGATTCAAGTCAGCACTTTGGAATTTGAGTAGGTAGGTAGGTAGGCTAGGTTACAGGTAGCAGAAGGATTTATTAGGGAAATGCGGCAGAGCGATGAACGAATCAAGTTTGGCTTGTAGGGCTGAAATGGCGGATGGCATTTGCTTCCAATCGTGGATTTTTGGAAATTCCAATTCCTCTTTGTTTCCTACGAGGTACCATACCTGTCATATGTCAACCTACCTGCCGTATCGCCCTGAGCTGACCTTGTCTTAGGGTACCAGGGCTTTTTGAAAAAGAGAAGTACACTATGGGTTTTGATTTCATCTATACGTGAGTAGTGGTACGTAGGGCAGCATAATCTGCTTCTGATGCTGCCGTCATGGTCTTTCTATTCCGGGGGGGAGTCATCGGATGCGTCACTGGCGGGAGCTCGTCCAACGGAAGAGACAGAGGCACGGAATATCCAGGGAGACACATGATTGGGAGTTGTGAGCATGTATCTTTCCAGGTGTCTACATTGCCTGGCGGGGAGGAGAGGAGGATCGTAGCCTGCTTCCACAGGGCGACGGATGCTGCTCATAACCTTACCTTACTTACCTTACTAAGCCAAGGCAAGGCAGGCTGCCGCGCCCGTATGCAAGTCACCTCCCGCAGTCAGCGTCGGTTAAACGAACCTGCATTGCCTGTTCTATCCTGCGGACAATACCTAGATACTGTATAAACGTAGACGCATCGTGAAATGCCCTGCAGGCCTTTCTTGAGTAAGCGCTACGACGGCCACAGACAGCCCTACGAAGAGCAGTGGTAGACTCCTAGGTACTCTCTTGCTTTTAGGGGGTTAGTTGGTTGGTTAAGTAGAGCCTGTTCTATCCTGTCCTGCCTTGTCTTGTTCTTGGCACTGGTCCTCTTGATCGAACCTGGCGTCGGCTCGGCTTGTAGGCATGAGTGAAAGCCGTATGGTATGGGGGTATGGGGTGCCTAGCCGTACTTATCGAGAAGAGGGAAACCTGGGGGGAAAAGTCCCTGCAGGTGACGAGGGGCGGGAGTGGCTTGACCTTGCTCGGTGTGTGCCGCTATGCCCTGGTTCAGATACTGGAGCCAAGTAAGTAGGGCAAGGCGAGGTATCCGTATCTGTAGAAAAATGACTGAGTAATGATAGATGAATTAGAAACAAGAAACGGTTTTACCCTTTGCTGGGTGAGATTCGAGTTCGGTAAGGTAGGTAAAATCTGAGTTCGAGATTCCCCATGCGGAGAGAGGATTGACAGATAACCTTAAAAACGAGCGCGGCCTCAAGGCTAACTAAGTAAGGTACGTAGTCTTAGTTTAGAGACCGTGGACCAGGTGCCCGCTACACACAGACACAAACATATATAACCACGAACAACAACCATGATGCACTAAAGACGGCAAAAAATGGAAGCAAAATGAAAATACAACAGCAGGATATCTTTGACACGGAAAAATTGGTACAAAATGCAAAAGGAATGCCTCGTGGCGGAATCGAACCGCCGATCTTCTCATGTCACTAGGTACTAGTGAGACGCTATACCACTTAGCCAACAAGGCTTATCTCGCCGATGACTACCTCGGCTGATCTTGCGCTCGAGTTGGGAAACTGCTTCGATCGACTCTTCTCTCTCGTAGGCTCTCGCATCTTCAAGCTGCTTGACGATGCCTAAATCCTCGCGGGACTTTATATTTTGAAATTCTTTTAATTTTATTTCTGTTTTCATTTTCTGCGTAGTGATCTGTCCATGTATGCGATCACTCCGGACCCTCGCCTCCGAATGCTAGCTAATACCACAACGAGAAGAGGACTTACACCTCAGCCATCGTCCGCCATTGCCATCGCTGTGCTCGCTTCTAAATGTTGTCCATGTCCGCCCGCCTTGTTTCCTTTCCGCCCAGAGCAATGATCGTTGATGATAGTTATGTGTCTTTGTTTGTGATTAATATACATATGATTGGTTTGGTATCTCCTCCACGGGGCGGCAAAGCAAGCCTCCAATTAAAAGCCTATCCAAGACTCCTCTGGAGCTCCAGGCCCCGACGCCGGTAAGGTTTTGAGAAATGTGTATGCATGCGTCATCCCCCACGTCTGCTTCCACGGGGGTAATCTGTTCGTTGTAGATTTTGCGAGTGGCTTTTTTTCAACCACCGGCCTCATAAATATGTTTTAATGCTTTTTTAAATGTAAAATGCAACTCGTCACCCACGCACGACGTCGGGCCTCACGCCGCAGCCGTTCGCCTCCGGAACAGGACCTCGGCATTCGGGTCAGGCGACTTGCTCATCACCATAACCATCGGCTTCGGCCTCGTCTCTCCGTCCTTGAGCTTCATGTCGTAGTTGAGCAAGAAGTACGCAAGCACCATCTTGATCTCGTTCCCGGCAAAGAAGCGGCCCGGGCAGGCGTGTTTCCCGGCGCCGAAGTTCATGTTGGTGTCGCTGATGCTGGTGAACTGCCACCTGTTTGCGTCCTCGTCGGACTTCTGTCGTAATTTGTAGAAGCGCAGCGCGTCAAA
The DNA here is from genome assembly GCF_011075155.1 of Colletotrichum scovillei. Taxonomy (NCBI): domain Eukaryota; kingdom Fungi; phylum Ascomycota; class Sordariomycetes; order Glomerellales; family Glomerellaceae; genus Colletotrichum; species Colletotrichum scovillei. The sequence goes on from NW_023336259.1 coordinate 3,560,738, forward strand.
GGTATCTGGGTTCTCAAAGTATCTCTCGTCGTGCGAGATGCCGGCCTGCGGAGCCAGGAGCTTTGTGCCGGGCGGCAGGTGGGTGCCGTCGGACAGGTCAATGGGCTTGACGACCTTTCGGATGAAGGAGGCTGTTACGTGTTAGTGGTGTTACCCCGAGGGTGAAAGCTTAGTGGGCCTGCTGAGGAACATACTAATATTACCGGCGAGCCGCTGGGTCTCCTTCATGAAGCTGTCGAGCTTCTTCAGCTTCGCCATGCTCTCCTTCCTCGCCCAGCCATCTTCCACCTCAAGAACTTGATGAGCTTCTTCGCGCAGCATGTCCTGCACCTCTGGGTGAGCTGCAAGATCGTAGATGCAATCCGTCACCAGGTTATTCGTGGTGTGAATCGATGCAGCTGCGAGAATGAGCTGGAGGTGCGCCTGGGACCTGACGTCTCTCTTCTCGTCCTCTGGAAGGGCTTCGACAAGCCACTGAATCAAGTCGTCGGGAGACCTTTCAAAGCTAGGCATCTCCAGGTCCCGTAATCTTTCATCGATGATGGGCTTCAGCATGGCGGTAGCCTTGTCAACGTCTTTGCGAATCTGTCGCAACTCCGAAACTCCATACTGCGCAATCGGTCGGGCCCACTCCGGGAAGAGCTGCATCTTCACGACGGCGACGAAGACATGGATGGCAAAGTTGATGCTGATATCCATCCACTGCTCTTGTCGGTTGACGTCGGGGCCTACGAATGCACGACCACTGATCCGTGCGATGGCTCGTAGCGCAAAGGGTTGGAACTTTACTGGTGTCCATTCTGGGACGTGTCAGTTGGGCGAGGCAGAAAATCTGACAGACGGACTTACCCTTGCAATTCGGAAACTCAGTGGCGACAACGTACTCGAGCTCACTCTTGAGCTGGGGCACAAGCCTGGCCAAGTTCTGCGACAGCTTGCACCGTACAAGTGTAGACAGTAGGTCGGCGTGGTTGCCGAGGGTGAAGTTGGTATATCTGCTCAACATGGCCTCGTCGACGGCCTCTGTGGCGCTCAACACCTCTTCTGGCAAGCTTCTCAACTCGCCAATAAGTCTTGCAGGTACAAGAACCTGCAGACCTTCTGTCGCTTTAATCTGATATACAGTGTCGCGGAACTGAGCTGGTGTCAGCAGTTGAACGATATGGACTTGTCACGCATCATACCTTGCCATAGCTGTCGCGAATCAAAGTCTCGGCGTCAAACATCCACTTCGTCTTGGCGGCCTTGTAGAAGGGCATGTCGGGAAACTTTGGCCTTCGAGACTGGAAGAGCCAGGCTACCACTAGCATCGCGCTGATGGCAACGTAATAACTGATGTGCTGGCCACCGGGGACCACCCGGGGCAGGTTGAGTTCCATTGGCATGGACGACATGGTCGCTGTCTGGTTCATGAGGTGTGGTATATCGGCGCCCGTGAGCGTCGTATGTGGTTCGAAAAGAAAGTAGATGAGAACTGTTCCTCAAAACAAGTCTAAAGGGTATCGATCCAGCGCCAAGAACAGGACAACGCGAAGCCCCGAAATCAAATTGAGTCGGTATTATGAACAGGTAAAAGTCGTCTGTGTGAAGAGACTTCCCGAGGTGGAGAGGGAAGTGTGACGACTTGGGTATGTCTTCAAGACATTGGCCATTAGATGAATAGATTGCCAGCCGGACCTGGTGCGATGTCGATGATCCAATGATGGCTCGAGTATTCGGAATTAACAAGAGCAAGTAACGAGTGCTCCTAGTGATGAATGTTGACCCAAAGCCGAGTTGCTGTGACCGCGTCCCGTTGTCTGCTTCCCTGTCGTTCAACCGTCGTCCAGCGTGTAGTTGGTTCGTCGACTCTCGAATGTTTCTCCTACAAAGCCCCAAAAGTCCAGACAGGAAACAGAGCAGGAAACAGGGCACGGAAACGGGTTGGAGGAGGTAGTGAGTGTAAATAAGAGCGAAAAGAAGGAAAAGAAAACCAATGGAAAGAAAAAGAGAGGAGTGAAATCGGAAAACGATGCTAGCCACGCATCGTAGCGGCGCGCGCGCGCAGGCACAGGCGCAGGTGCACACACCAGAAACACAGACGAGATGCAACACAGGCAAAGCAGGGCTTCCCGCTTGCCTCCCGGCACCAGGGCAAGACACAAGACAAGGTGACAAGCCAACCCCGACCTCGCGTCTGACTGGAGACCCAGTCAAGGCCAGAAAAGGGAGATTCCAAAGTCAAGGACGGGTAAGCTTGACCTGGCGCCTGGGCCGGGCACGAGTGAAATTCGGAGGGTTTGGGAGTTTGGACCGACTGGGACGTGATCGACTTCTGCTTCCTTGGGCGTCGAGGACTCGAGGGCGGTTTCGCGGACTTGCCAGGCGCATCTGAAACATGGATGGTCAACAGGAGTCGTTCGGGAGCTGCCACCTCCGGATTTTAGCTTGCTGCCACACCCGTGCCTCAAAGAAGAGCCCCAAACATTTGCCGCTGATGGGCTGGAGCCTGTCCTGGAGCCTGCCCGAGTGACGGATGTTTGGATTTCCATAGGTAGTCGTCTGTCGTGCTGGCGTCCCTGCGTTGGATAGATCACTTGATCTAGTCCCCGGGATGGGCAATCCGGGAATCTAGCGGCGACACTGGTTCAAGAACTTGATGAACTTGATGAGGAAGAGAGGATGCGACGGGCACATGCCAAAGTGTTGCATACCTATATCTTAGGTACCTTACCTTGATCCGTGTTCACTACGTACCTTAAGTGACTATTACAACCAGGCAAGAACAATCAATCAATGGAAGCTTGAATCTCGATTGCTCCGTGCCTGCCCTGAAGACTGAAGAATAGAGTGAGACAAGCGTCTTAGGTAATCCTTCCCCTTTAGCAGGGGACACCTCCTACTCTACTTTGATCACCGCTTCTTCGGGTATCACTAAGTAGCTTACACATTATGCTGCACGGACGAAATACCTGCAGGAACACCCATCAAGTACTTGCCTACTCTGGCACGGATGCAGGGGTTCCTCTCGGCTCGCTTACTGGCCGAGACGCGCCAGAAATTGTTAGTGTAGCGCAACTCCTCCACATTCATCCCATCTCCGACCAACTTCTAACTTCAACCCACTCAGACACGACAACCACAGCAGCCAAACGACCAGAGTCAGGCCCTGTCGCCCTCTTCTTCTCGAAGCGCTGTCTTTAGCTTTGCAGTAAGCTTCTTCGCTGCTGCGTCTTCCCCTTTCCTTCACTCTTGGATCTCCCTGATCCCGCCCCCCCCGTCCCCCCAATGCAACGTGTCTGGCAAATCCGAGATTCGATATCGCAATCAACCTATAGATCTCCTACGAGCCAAGCCTAAACCCTAAAGCCGCCCGCGTCAAGAGTCAGACAGGCCCTCCTTCACCAATTACGCTCTTACTGCAGTAACTATACACCTTATACGACGTTTACGAACCCATTTGAGCCGCCTTCGACACCGCCAAACAACCGTTGGGACGGCACCCAAGCATCCCACGACCAACACAACAGCCTTGTCTCGGATCCTGCCGCTGGATGTCTTTCGCGGACGCCATGGTCATGGGCGTCGCCATCTCCGTCTGGGGCATTCGTCATTTTTCGACACACACCCCATTCCCATTCCCTGCAATGCATCAAACCTGCTCGCTGATGTCTCCGTGCAACTGATATCATCACGGCCTCTTTCTGCATCCGACAACCAGACCAAAGTCAATGCTCATTGTCAGCACACACAATGTTTGCGCCGCCATGAAGAAACGCATGGCCTGCCAAGAACGATGTCCAAGAATAGGCACAGGGTTCACCCTCAGCCAGGGCAAGATTTACCGACAGCCCGCAATGCTTAGCTGTTTGCCTGCCTGTCATCGTCTCCGGCCGGTTCCATCCATGCATGCCCAGTAGCGGCCGTTCACTGCCGCCGGGAAGGCAGTGCACAAAGATCGCCTGCAAATCTGCTACCGGACTTGGGGAGCAGGCGAGGCCTGCTGGTGGCCGCGCGTGCGACGTGTGGCCCCTCTGACTCCGGGACTAGCATGACGAAGGAATCGAGAGGGGGATCTGCATGGGAAAGCTACCACACCAACGAAGTGCCTTCCCGCAACTCTGAGCGCGTTCGACACGCAGCCACGTATAGCAGGCAGGGAAGAAGACGATAGACTTACAACTAATTCGTCCTTGAGCCACGGTCAGCCCTGGGAGAATATGATTTTCTCTCAGCCTATACCCAGTCGGCGTGGTCCTCGTCTTCCTGCCCACGGGATTTCCTGCCCCGCCTCGGGAACGTCGATGCGCTGGCTCCATGTTTGGTCTTCGAGACGGCATGGTAGCTAGCTCTATAGAAACCCGTCCTCTATCCACCACCCATGACAGAAGTTTCCTTGGATTTGCCTGAACGGCGTTTCTCTGCCAAGACGGCAGCCGGCCAGCACACCTCGAAAGTCGGGTACAATGCGAAGCATTTGGAAAATGCGGAGACGGAGCCGACGACGGCACCGAGGGGGACTGCGTGTGCTCAGCATCGTGTTTTTCCATTGCTCACGATGGTGGCGACTAGAAACACATCTCGCAAACCTGAGAACAATGCGGCCCGGGCACTATCGGGCCGCTTAACAGCCTCGTCAGATGGCCCCAAGCCGCCACTGATGGGCATTGTTTTCAGTTCCAGCGTTACCACGCGCAAAATCCGGCTGATGTTTGTTACGCGCTCCAATCTTCGCACTGACCGGACCGGTTGGGGGCGCCCATTTTGTCTGGCATACGCGGCAAGCGATGAGCCTTTCCACAAGTGGAAATCCAACCGAACGACTGAACTTCCCCCCATCTGAACCTGATCTCAGTTGTCGAGCGACTCGACCGGACGAGCCTGCGCTGGCCATGACCTAGGAGCATTTGATTCTTTATGACGCACCTATGTATCGAATACCAGGCCACGAGATCGAACGACGGTAACTAGTGGACAGACGAACAGAGGACGGGCATTTACGATCACGATCTGGTCTAAATGCAGAGCGCTTTTCGGGCCCAGAAGCAATCATTTCTTCAGCCATTCCTATGAATAGCCAGACTTAATTAACTCCCGAAGACGATGTACACACCATCTCACTGACCAGCAACCACCACCTACCTCGACCGTATGACGTTGCTCGCTGGCTGGCTAGCTAGACGCTACTTGGTCCCTTTCACAGAGCCGCAAAAAGTCTAATGCTTTTTTACTCTTACCACATACGCGGAACCGAAATAGACCAAAAGAACAGCAGCAACCGCCCCAGTTACACGCGACAACAAAAAGCGAAGATGCGGCCAGTGTGGATTGAACACACGACCTTCAGATTGACTGAATGAAGTTTCTCGGATCAAATCCGCTTCAGTCTGACGCTCTCCCAACTGAGCTATGTCCGCCACGATCTTCGGACATGTTTGTGGCATTGAGCCATATATTGCAAGTGTGTGGGCTGGGGCTGTCTCCACCCCACAAGTTGTCTCCTCACTCGACCCCTTCAACAGTACTAACAATCCACAATGGCAGTCTCTTCATGTCTCGGATCAAGCTCACATAATTGTGTCACATGAGTAGAACACACTTCATCTAGCACCAAGACTCTGGCTGGCTGGCTGGCTTCTGAGGCCTAGCCATCATAACGAGTCAGCACATCGCATACAACGCATGAATCCGTCAACTTGCCCTAAAGCTCCATGTTTTCTTGCAATATCACAACGGATCTACTCTGCGCAATGGCGCCCATGGGCACGCAGGTCATTGATCACGGGTCCCGACAACCTGGTCGTCTGGAATTTCGGTAGATCAGCCCGCCCGGAGACCCTGGACCCACTCGCTCGCATCCGTCCTGCCGGGTTGCGACTAGCTTCCTGGTGGTTCCTGTCGACAACCCTGCCCTAATCATGCGCTTGCTCGCCGACTCTCTCATCAATCAAATGGTCTGGTGGTGTAGTTGGTTATCACGTCAGTCTAACATCTTGAGAGTCTTACAATTCTCCGGCTGTTCACTGAAGGTCTCCGGTTCAAGTCCGGGCTAGATCATACCATGGGCGATTGGTTTAGTGGTATAATGACCGCTTAGCATGCGGTAGGTCCTGGGTTCGATTCCCAGATCGTCCATATTTTTGACGCATATCTCTTCGCGGGAGGCTGATTTTTTGCTTGACTTGTTTTTGGTGTTGTTTGTCTCAAGATTTACGTTCTGACGAAGGTATTTCGGGTACCTGCCGAGCCTGCGTTGAGCTGACTCAAGTCTGGGAGACTGACTAGCAACAGGTCGTTTGGGGAAACATTACCCGATCAACTGGTTAGACTTGAGACCAGTTTCTGAGTTTGTGACTGGACCCCGAGCTCTGTCTCATATCAGATACCGAAGTTAGATGCGTCGTCAATGCTTGACAGCAAACTTATCTTGGGGTTTCCGGGGGTTGAGGCGAACGAGTAGGACTTAAGGGATGTTCCAAGAACAAGAATCCTCTCAGCGATTGCTTGCGACAAGACCCTACCAAGCTCACGACTTCAGCTAGTGGAGCGTCGCATCTCTGATCCGCGCGCGCCTGACTTGGATGCTCAGGAACCAATGCACCAAGGGGTCAGGATGGTTGACCGAGACGCCAGGGCGGAAGGCCAAACGGGCAGCGGGAATGCTGGAAGACGCGAAAGAGCAACCATCTTCAGCAAGCTGTATTCCACACTTTCTGAATCCCAAACCGGGGTCTATCAAGCCTTTTAATGGCCTGTGTGCGATGATTAGAACACGGGGGACGCGCGTTCGACCAGTTTTGTAGATCCTTTCAAGTTTTCTTTTTTGGATTTACTTCCTCGGAGAATTATTTTGCGTTCGTCGGGGTTCACACCCAACTTTGGACGTCGATAGGCACGCGGGCAGATAGTTTTGCCCGCATTGGTCGGATGGCGGACATCACTTGATGTTTGTGCTGGGAATAGAAATGGCGGTACCTGGCTCGCTGGTTTCGAGCCCGTGACATGCTTTTCTGCCTGATATTTCTACTGAAGCTTTCGAAATCTGTTCGCAAGCCTTGGGGCCGAGACTCGACAGATTTCGGCGCAATGAGAGAAGGAGAGCTGCCAGTTCAAATTCCTAGTTTCTTCGAGACTTTCTGATGCGAGAAGAAGCCATGTGTGTCTAAAGGCTATAGTGAAGCTTTATGACGCCGTGAGACGTAGCGCCGACGTGTGAGAGAGTTCTAACTTGGTGGCAAGACAGGCCATCTAGTCGCATGTTGGCTGCTAAATGATAGGTATGGAAAGATTTTAGAGGGCGCCGGCTGCATCGCCCATTACTCGCCATGGGTTTGGAATGGACCGATAATGGAGAGAGGTCAAGTACCTAGGCAAACCAACTTTGGAGGACATCATCAAAACTCTCCTAACACCTTAGGGCATTAATGTATGGACGCTTAGACTACCATGCCTCACGAGCTGGAATGGGATAATCTCAGCTAGTCAATATAGAGAACTGTATTTGTGGGCTTCTCTGATCATCACATCCGTCAGTCTGAAGACGTCTATATCCACCCGTCTTGACGAGCGAGGCCGACCACCTTCAAGACCCAAATAGCACAGTCATCCCATCTGTGTGGTAAACTAAATTCGTACATTCCGTTTTGTTCGAACATTGTCTCTTGTTTAGCTCATCATATACTTTATAATTGCGCCCAACATCGCCGTCATTCGTGGTTGAGAACTTTGCAAGAGGGAAGGAAAGCTGAAAAGGTGGAAGAAAATCAAAAAATAGTCTATCGAGACAGTGGGAGTATCCACTGATAGTGTGTATCAATACCGTGTAAACGATATCGAGAACCGCCCGAGCAGCCAGCAAAGGTAGAACCATTAAACAAATACTTTATAATTGCATCTCTTGACTCATTTTCTTGTCCACTTGCTTGCTACTATCCTTATTGCTGCCCCTTTCCTCCTTGCACTAACTACCCATTGGGCTAGCTGGGTGTTTGGGTCGAGTTGTGCGAAAGCCGTACCGTGGAGCAGCGGCCATGAACTGTGACCTCTCTCATTGTTTACAACAATCTCTTTGAAGTAAATCATTTTTAAAAGAGTATAGTTATACTCTTCTACAAGACGAACTTCCACCTTTCAATAGGGAATATCATACAATAGTGAAAATTAGGGGTTTATATAGTGCCGCGAAAGAAATCCCTCTTCCGAGACAATATTCCACGATCTTGCTTTTGCCTACTATGAAGAAGCTCTATGATAGCCTTCCCCTCAGATACGTTTTCATTCCTCTTCGCAGCCGCTATAACCCTCTCTGTCACGACAACTTCGTTCCAGCGTTGAATAAGGAGAAGCCTTATCATTTCTCTTCCAAAATCGGGGTTTCCTGCAGCAGCTATGATAACCTCTTCAGTGATCTTGTACCCCGACGGTTGTTGATTCAGAAGTAGCTCGAGCATATACCCTCCTACACGATTGTGCGCAGCACATCTAACGGTCTCTTCTGTGACTGTGACCGCTCCAACTTGTCTGTCAAACAGAAGCCGCATGAATCCTCCTTCATATGCCCAGGCTAGAAGGTTGACAAGGTCTTCCGTCGCTCGGGCTGTGCTGCCGAGCACCCCCTCGATCATCCCCACATCTCCTCCTGCCCATCTGATAGCTCGGAGAACTTGGCTTGTTACCTCAATCCGTAAGCCCTTCTCTTTGATCAAGGATTCCATTACCTTTTCACCGAACCACCGGTCCACGGCGGCAAGTAAACTCCTGGTAATAATGACGTTTGCGTTCTCACTCAGCAACAACCTCGCCATCTCGCTGCTTGACTCAGAATATATCGCTGCCTCCTTAATAACTTCTTCAGTGATCTGGATTTCGTTACCACGTTTGTCCAGCAAGGCTTTGGTAGCCTCTAAGCCTTGGCGCAGTGTTTCATTCGTAATTGCTTCCGTAATCTTAACTTGAGGGTGACGAAGGACCATTTGAACCACATCAGCACCACACTGGGACAAACTCTGCACCACATTCCGAGTCACCTCCACTTCTCTTCCCCGGCTGCTAAGCAACAACTCGAAAGAATCAGGGCCCTGAAGCGCTACATGATCAACGAACTCTCCAGTGACGTAGATGTGTCGATTTTCTCCAATAGGTTGTGAAGACAACAGAGCAATGGCCGCATCGTTCTCTCTCAGGATCTTCTCATCATCCCGATAAAGGGGTCTCTCAATGCTGTTCCCCTGCAGAGTCTGCTTCAGATATCCGCCTTCTGGTTGTTTTTCCTCAGGTGCTCGCCAGTATGGCGATTCTGCAGTAAGTTGGCTATGAGGATCTTCACGAAATACAGGTTTAGAGCGGAAGTAGTCAAATAGACCTTTTTGCGTACACCATGCGTAGGTGATGAAGGCTTCTGAGAGCCAGATCGTTGAGTTCTGTCTCTGAACGAGAGTCTGCACTTCCGCGGGTCCTGCGCCGGAGAAAACTAGTCTCTCCAACGCGATGGCCGCGAGTTTCGGGATCATCTCCTGTAACTGTGCCATCTTCGTTGGAGTACAAGAATGGCGACGAACCTGATCGCCAAAAAATATAGGTCACGACTTCCTCAACGAGGCTCTCTTCCGTTTTGGTGTAATCTGCCACAATTTCTTTTTTTTTGGATCTTCGTATCCGAAGCAAGACCTAGGAGAGCGTAGAACCTATCTCGAGGATCGCTCGCTTGGCTTTCTCGAAATTTCCACAGCAGGGTACAAATGTTTGGCTCTTGTGCCCATTGCGAAAACTTCCTTGTCGGACCAGGTAAGAAGCTCATCAACGCTGCAACCTGGCTGTCCAGCTTGATTCCAGTGAGAGAAATCGAGATGGCAAACACCTTCGCGTCAATCCAACCCGCAGTGCAGCCAATTGAAGCCTTGTATGCATTCCGAACCTCCTGTAAGATCCAAACTCGACGAAACCACTCATTCGCCATTAAATAAGCGATGAGAGTCGAAGAGTCACAGCCTGGTAGCTCGTACTCTGCCTGCGTTGAGATCCACAATTGTGACCACCTCTCATCATCAAGTGGCCATTCTGTCCATGCTTCCTGTGGAACCCGACGTCGATATGTGTCAAGCAGGGAAAACAAGTGGACAACGTTATGTTGAACATGTCCTAGCCAACACAAAACGCGGTCGGCATGCGCATAAAGGTTCCCCATCCATCCGACTTGATGTCCGCGTTCTTGGACGTTGCTCTGATCAATGCAGATAGCGTCAACCCATACTATGCGGTCTTCATACTCGCGCCTCAAGTAGTTGAGAGCCTCGAGAAGCTTTTCGGTGACGAATAGTATTTTTCCGTCCACATGAATCGGCTGGCATAGTCTTGTACTATCTCCCCAACAATATGACAGAGCATCGTACGGTATGATGTCCTGGTTCGCATGCGTGGTGCGTTCGCTAGCAGTCTCTTTTTCTTGCTGCGGAAGGTATGCTTGAATCAGGCGACAGTGAACTGGCGTGTTTCGCGAACCCCGTTCAAGTCTCAAGAGTCGAAATCCAGGTCGCTCGAGATCGAAGTGTTTGAACTCGTGAAGACTTAATAAAGTCGGTTATTGTGCAATTTTATCGGTGTGGACCCGTAAGATGAGGCTGTTCAGATACGCAAGAACATTCTCGCAGACATCTCCGCTTGGCAAGATCTGACTGCTACCCGTTTGTCTTGCAATACCAGCCACAACGACAAGAGATTCATTTCTGAAATGTGCAGCCGCCGTTTCAAAGCACAAGACACCATTCTCTGTTTTTATACGATCGACCAGGCCCTCGTCGGCTAGACGGGTTGATGAAGACGCTATTACTCCGCGGAAACTTTTGAATTGAGGCTGTATGCTGCTGTTAACAGAGTCTCGCTGCCGGTAATCTTGCTTCTTCAAGTCAAGTAATTCCTCAACAGCGGCGGCCAAAACCCCAGGTACGTGCTTCATTTCCCGTGTAGCAACAAGACGCCTTTGGAGTGTTGATTTCTTGGCATCGAAGTGAATGACACCATTTCGTCGGTTGGGCCGAATCCCGACCACGACGTCGCCTACTACGCAACGGCCTCTTTGGGATGCTACTGCATCAACGCTTGCCAAGAAGCACGCACGAACGGACGGAAATCTCTTGAGCAAATCATCTAAGATTTCTTGGGTGTTTCGAGTTTTGCTAGCGGGGCTTTTATTTGCAGCAACAACGACGACGTTGTGTTCACCAACTCGGCCAGTGCTGTAAGTCACGCTCAACGAGGTAGAGGAATAATTTTCATGTATCTGATCAAAGTATCCAGCGGCCAAATCGACGTGAACAGGCGTTGATAGTATTATCCCGATGTTATAGGTTTGACGATCCATTGAAAATACAGGAAATAAACGTATAGATTTCGCTTGCGAAGAAAAGTGTCTTTGGCCTGGGTAGATAGACTTGGAGGGAACATTGACCAGAACGCTCGGAGGGGACACCCACATATAGAGATATTTTCTCTTCCCAAAGGCTTTGGGAAATAATGCCTAGGATTCATGAGGCTGATTTAGGTGCCAACGCATATATCCATATCTGAAGCGAGCAAATCATGCGCCTTGTAATGAGGCACAGGTAGCACCGCCGCAGCCTGCGTTACACCTGTGTGGTAATTAGCCAGTGGCAGCCAGCGAACAGAAAGTGGAAGTACTGTTAGTGCTCATAACGGGCGAAGATCGTCCGGACGCCTTGCATGAATGCGCATGGCTAGAGTAACTTGGGCTGACGCGCACGCAGAAACGACAGGCCCCCGCCGACCCTCCCTGAAGGTCTTCTCACAATTTGACAACGACACCTGCAGGGCAGTCATACAGCAGAAGCCACGCGACCTTGGCGTTAGGCGTGTCGTTTCTACGTTTTCCAGAATAATTGTGCCCTCGCCAGGAGCTGTCGCCACGCGAAGTCTCTCCATAGCTCAGATAGCCTGCACGCCTCGATCCATGGATTGCTGTTGATCAAAGAAAAGATGACTACGAAGCGCGATAGCCTAGCACTCAGCGGTGCGGTGTACGTTGTTGATTGGGATCTGTTTTGCTGAAGGCACCCGGCCAGCCGTAAAGCGCTGGAACACAAATAGCCTTATACACACCCCACCGAGCCCAACGTATCATGGGCACCGAGATGACCGTATGTTACGAGAGCAGTGAATGTACTTCTCAAGTGACGGAAGGCCGCGAGAAATTTTGAATCAAGATTGTAAGTCAAAATACTGCCAGTTTTTCAGCTGTGCTATCTAATGGTTCTTGCCTACAATAGACACCTCCGAGATTGCGCAATGAGGATCAACTTGTCATTTCACCTCTTCTAAGTTACTCTCTTCCCTTGTGCCATTCGTATAGTCAGTATTCTGTGAGGTGCTGAGTTGGAGAATTTGACTGTTATGAAGGCAAAGCGACCTGGCTGGTGATATCATATTTCCTCAACTCCAGTTCAGCCCTTGACGCTTCTTGCCCGATCAAGTCCTCGATGTTCTCGGAACGAGGGGTAAACTCAACATTGAATGGCAGTGGCCGGGGTGCTGGGCTATTGTTAAAGGCGAAGATATCCACCGGTTTGTCATTTCCCTATGTATAACATCATCGTCAGACTCTTAACATCTTCTTTAGAAAAGGGAAGGATCGAGAAGAGCCGCAAAGATGAGCTCAGAAAAAACGAAGCTTATAATCGTACCTGCTCGTCAACGGACCGCATCCGGAATGCCCAAAGCAGCTCGACCATAGTGAACCATATGCCTTGCTCAGCCAGCGGCTGTCCGCTACACACGCGCCTCCCCCAGCCAAATGTGAAGATGCCCCTCTTGCTAGGGTTCGGCCGCCTTTCAGCCTCATCTAGAAATCTCTCAGGCCTCAATTCATCGGGGTTCGGGTAATCACGCGGGTTGCGGTGAATCGCCCACGTGTTGCCAAGAATGGTGGTGCCTGCAGGAATCAACATGCCGTTGTATATGTCGTCCTGGATAGGGGCGTGTGGAGGACCACCGAGGGCGATGGCAGAGCGCCATCGGAAGATCTCAGTCAGGAGAGCACGGCAGTACGGAAGGGATTCCTCGTCGTCCCAAGTTGGTGGGCGAGGTTCACCGGCAAGAACACGATCAATCTCCTCTTGGGCCTTCTTCTGGACACGCGGGAAGCCGCACATGGCGAAAATGAACACTATAATCGTCGTGGTGGTAGTATCCACACCGCCGCCTATAAGATTGCCAGTCAGGCTTGCGATTTCTTTGGGCGAAAGCTTGTGCTCCAGCTGTTCGTTCATGAGACGTTTAGAAAAACTGTCTTCGGGGAATCGGCTTCCCTCAACAGTCAGATCGTAAAAATACTTCAACAGCTTTTGTCCATCTTCCCACAGTGCTGAAGGCAATGGATATATCCATCTAGGAAGCTTGCACATCCACTGGTAAGACTCAGCCAGATGTTGTGCTGGGGTGCCTAGGCTGGCTCCTGTCTGCACGAAGGATAGGGCCAGCCGGGCTAGGCCGTCCTCTGTATCACGGATGCGACGTCCCCAGCCGATAATAGAGGCGACAGAACATGCGTACCGTTCGATAGAAGAGACGAAATTGTTATTTTCCAAGATGTCGCGGGCCAAGATCTTCGATTCATTACCTTGGAACGTCCTGTAGCCTCGCACGGCTTGGCTACCTACCGCCGAGTGCTGCTGAAGCTGTTAGACACTGTATCAACAGCATCGACGTCATGGAATACCGAGGAAATTGCTTACCGTGATTCGTCGGTGCAGTCTCCATTTATCGCCATAGACAAGATTGGTCTGGTTATTTTCAGTGTCATCGAGCATGTCGCCAGCAAGATAAGAGTCTGGGCGTGATGAATAGATGTTTGCACGCTTGTCCATGAGGTCTGACGCCGACCAGCAGTCATTCGCGATTACGGTCGGACGAGTTCCAGTCCAGACAGTAATAAGTGGGCTGTTGTAATATTTGGACCATTTCTCGAACGTCAAATATGGTTTCTCCGTAGGAACCTGTCCAATATTGCCGACAAAGGGGTACGGGAAGGGACCAGGCGGCATGCGAGACCGAAGGTATAAGACACGGCTATAAGAGGCTACGAGCCATACTAATGTGATTATGGCAATGATAGAGAGTGCAAGGCCTAAAATCGATTGCGGCATGAGCCAATGTGCTGATAGACTTTGAGTGCGATACATCGTAGAGAAAGATTGGATGAAAATTGCTGATGGTTGGAAACATGCTATACCCAGCATGAGATCCATTTATCTTCGTGTACCATGAACCATAGCTCTATCAAATTAACGACGGATCCCGCGGATACCGCTCAGTACAATTTGCATCCCAAGAAATCTAGGAACAGGCTTATCGTTCAGTGCCTACCTTACTGTTTGAGGTGCTTGGAGGGTAAGGTAGCTTCCCCCCGACCTCCGCATCTGCCAAGCTGTAATGCGGCAGGCAGCGGCCCCGCAATTGTTGAAATTCGGGGACGGGAAAGGAAGAGATCCTCGCTTGACCGAAAGTGACTACACCAATACCACCCTCAAGAGATCACCAGCTGATACCGATGGTTACGATGACTTTACCTACATATTGTGCGATATCATGGCATGAAGCAACGGGAGAATCGGCCGAGCAATCGACTGAGTATTCAGAACTTGAACCGCTCTGCACCGAGATGGTTATCGAGGATAACTATTATTAGCTATGTACGCAAATATTCTCTGCCTAGGTACTCCATGTATGCCGGGCTTCATGGCCGAGTTCACCGACCGGTTGCTGTCTGCTCAACGTTCCAATTCAGTGATAGAGACCTCGCGCGTCTGAAAACATTTACATTAGAGATTTGGTCCATCTGATTTTCACCGCTGCCGACTCTGGAACATCATCTGCGTTAGACATTCGGAAAGCAATAACGAAACATCGCAGTTATGGTCTCGTCAGCTTTGGTCGTTACGCTGCTTGCGTGCATCGCGAGCACCTGTGTCTTTTCTCTCGATGTCGCTATTATAAATAGTCTCAACGTTATGCAATCCTTCCAAAATTGTACTGTCGAGAACCTTGCCCTGTTTGCCACAATTTTGCTCTGTTCTGACCTGCAATATCGAACAGATTTTGACCTTACTCCCGATCTGGCCGGCCTCAATGTCACAATTCTTTACGTTGGTTGTGTGTTTGCAGTTCCATTTGCTGGCTTTGTGTTGGACAAGCTTGGCCGTCGGAGAGGTCTGATGGTCGGTTCAGTGATTACTCTCCTTGGAGCCATCCTCCAAGCCTCAGCGCAAGAGAGTAAGCCTTTCATCAATGTTCTCTTCGAGCACATTTGTCTTGGTTGGGCAAAGAAAAGAATAGTACTAGCAGATACCCAGAAGTGCAGCTTCTTCTCGGAAGATTCTTATTGGGTATTTCGTTCATCATTACGGGCACTGGCGCACCGTCATGGCTCATGGAGGTTGGACCACCCAAGTATCGAGAAGAAATAACAAACACCATGGTTGCTTGTTTGCCTATCACAGGCATGGTGGGTGGTATCATTTACCTGGGAGTCTATAACAAAACTTCAAATTGGGCATGGAGGGCGGGCCTAATGGTATGGACCAAGATTCCATGGTGGCTCACTCATGTGTCAGTCAGTTACTAATGTCTTATCAAGGCCGACATTGTAGGGCCCGCTATTGCCTTATTAATACTGCCTTTTGCACCAGAAAGCATTCGTTGGCTAGTAGCCAAGGATCGGGCAGATGAGGTAAAGGGCCAATACTCATCCTTGACCCAATGATGAAGATTGTAACTCTACTAAATCTATCGATGGTATAGGCCTTTGAGGTTCTCATTAAGATCAGTCAGAGGAACAGAAATGATCCCGAGATTCTGGCAGAATTTCAGCAGATCAAACAGACGGTCGAACTTGAGGTTCAGATGAGGCAAAGAGATTCTTGGAAATCTCTTGTATCTCCTGGTAAGTCAGTCTAGTCAATACGAAATCAAACTGATCAAGCGGAATATATGTGTAGCCCGCAACTTTCGCAGATTTCTGATCACTGTCTTGACAAACGTCTTCTTCCAGACCAATGGTAGCAATTTCTTGCCGTATGGATGTCTTCCCCCTGACTACTTTCAGCCCTGGAGCTTGTATTTACTGACAAGCGGACCGGCAGATACTTCTTCACTATCATCATTCGTGGGACTGGTGTGACCGACACTTTGACCCTTCTTCAGGTTAACGTCGGTCTTACAGCATGGGCTGCACTTTGCTCCATGTTTGGCGTTTGGTTCGTCTCGAAAATGGGACGAAGGTCATCTTTCTGCAAGTGTCTCTCCAGTCGAAGCTCATATTCTGGCTCAAAGCCATCATGATTCTGTCGCTAACACTATGAAATCATTCCGTTAGTGATTGGAACAACGGTAATAGCTGCATCGTTCGCTACCCTTGCCATTCTACAGCAACGAATTGAGACTACAAAAGATTCCGCAGTCGCGAAAGGGGCCGTAGCCGTATGCTTCATCTTCTACTGGGCAGCTTTTTCGTCTTGGTATGTAGCAGTCATTTTTCTTTGATTCACAGCCTGCTGACATCAATCGTCTCAATTTGAAGGATGCTATTAAACTATTCGTACCCTCCGGAGATTCTCAAGTACACCCAAAGAGCTCGCGGCGTTGGCGTCGGTCAGGCCCTTGGCTACCTTATCGGAGCAGGCATGAGCTATGCTATTCCCCTCGCTATCCAAAACATCTCATGGAGGTACTACATCATCAACTGTCTCTGGAATGTGCCCATTTTCGTCGTCATATGGTGGTTGTTCCCTGAAACGAAGGGCAAAACTCTGGAAGAAATCGAATCTATCTTCGACAGCTCAACCGCCGAACCCTCGAAACAAGTCATTGAGGTAGTGGATGATCCTTCCATGGAAGACGGTTATCAAGGGGTGAGATCAAAAGCTTCAAAGGATTCTCAGGGATGATGGATTCCGGTGTTTTGAGCTTTTGCTAGTATATCTTTCTTGCCACTTGAGCTAAAAACGTTTGTCTCGGCATACGTCCGGCGATACTCATCCTCTTGCCGTTTGTGAAGGGCTTGATCGGCTCGCGCATCTGGGCGACAGTCCGACCAGTTCAGCTACCTCGCCAGGCAATACGATCCGGTCTTGATTGATGGAGACATGCATCAGAACCGAGCGATGGCTGAGTGATACGCATAATCTTTGCCAATAGTTGGCGATTCGCGATGTTAATATCATTAGGTGCTTGAAATAGTTGATCTCCATGCTCATGGACATATGGGGGAAGGCAGAATCTCCTCATTCCTTCATTGTCGATGGCATCGGGATAAGACCTATCGGTGACAGTACTCTCCACTCTCTGAATCACAGTCATCCATGTTAGACTCAAAGAGCTTAGAGTGGTCCGGCTCGCGCTCGTGACTGAGGTCCCAGGCCGCCTTCTCGTTCGCCAGTCGCATGAGCGCGTCGTAGTCCCTACATACATGGTTCTGGCCCCAGCCGATACTCTCCGACCACGACCCTGACTCGCCCTCAAGACTGGTATCTCCTGAGCATAGGATGCTTTGTCGCAGGTACTCAATGCAGTGTGCTGTGTGGCCTAACTTGAAGGGGTCCCAGTCTGCGAACTCTTTTCGCGAGATGCCGAGCCTTGTCGTTATGATTGACTATAGGTTGGTGTCAGCTCTTTTTTATCCTTAGCAGCGAGGAATATAGCCCTGAATTGTGGCTCTCAGATGCTTACCAGGCAGTGAATCTGATGAAATACAGAGAGAACCCAGCCGCTGCGCTTGTCATCTGGGGATAACACGCCGCTGATGTCTGCTGGTGGGAACTGGATTTTGTATTCTGCGCTGTTTTCGTCTGCCACAAAATAGCCTCGACTGACTGTGATGGGGAGGTCAGCGATATCCCATGGGTAAACTAGATGACTTACTTGGATATAATTGCTGCCAGTTCTCATGTACTTCTTGCATTCTTGTAGCGTTCAGAAGCATCTGCCGATCCGCATACACGAGATCCGGCCCAAAGCCAGCCGTGTTGCCGAAAGTGACAACTTTCTGGGGAACTAATGGTAATGGCAGTGATTGTCAGCGATGTTCATGAAAAGAGGCAAGCCGGGGGGTTACATACTCACTGGCCCGTAGGGCAGTAATCCAGTTCTTGGAAGAACTCTATCATGAATGACGATTCCGCCTAGTATGATGATTCCAACTGCGAGAGCGGCTTCTCCCAATAACCTCCAGACTTGGCGTTTGGGCCCAGCCCGTCGTACTCTGAGAGTCTCATCGGTTAGACTGAGATCCTCAGACGACAAGTCAGATTCATCGCGAAAAGACTTCTGCCACTTTTCAGGCATAGCTGTGTAATTGGAATGAGGCGAGGAAACTGGGTCAAGGAATGAACGGAGAACAGCAGCTTGCGTAGTGCGAGATAGTCACGGTGAGAGATGCGAAGTAGTCTCTGTAAGACTGTCGCCCATTGTCCTCGATACAGAGATGGCATCTAGAGATAGTGATATTCATCTAACCGTTCACCTCTTTCCGGACCCATGTCGCTCTTGACCCCCGCATCTCAATGATAGACGTGTGCCGAATCCCGATCGATAAGCAACAGGATCCGGTAAGCTAGCGCATGTAAGAGGATCGAACGCCCGTCTTGGCCAACCAACATGCAGCCATTTCAGTCGTCCACAACACACAACTAAGCAACATGCGACTTCAAGCATAAATTTGACGGGCTTACTTTTGCCTGAACTGTTGCCATCTTATCAGTATCACAGCTGAAGTCCCGTCCCCTGGTGGCTCCCCAAGCTGGATGGTCCCCTCCTGATCCTCTCGATCCCACGAATAACACCTGCCGTTCCGAGCCTTGGCTCACCTTACTCAGAGCCCAACAATCATGCACAAATCCCTGCCGCCTCTAGACGCGGCGTGGGACCCGACCCTGCAGACTGACGATGGAGAGGAGTACTGCTGGACGCCGCTACAGCTCGCCGCCAGAAGCGGAGACCTGGACCAAATCCGCGCCATACTTGCCGCCGACCCGGCGGCCGTCAACGAGCCCCCGCACGGGTACTACGGACAGACGGCCGTCCAGGCTGCATGCATGCACGGCCACGAACAGGCCGTGCAGATGCTTGTCGACGCCGGCGCCGATATCCACTTTTGCGGGGGCAACAATTTCCAAAGGAACGCCTTGCAGATAGCCTGCGGGCACGGCAACGAAAGGGTCGTTGATATCCTGCTCAGCGCGGGGGCCAGAGTCGACGAGGTGTCATTGAAGCCTGTGCCGCATCCTTCGGGGTACAGGTCACCAACAACATCTTCGTCGTCGTCGGTTGTCGTGACGCGGTATAACGGAAGAACGGCACTCCAGGCAGCTGCAGAACGGGGGCACGAGCATCTCGTCAGCCGACTGCTGCAACTGGGAGCCGATGTGAATGCTCCGCCATCACCGACGGCGGGGTACACGGCACTACAAGCCGCAGCGGGGGGCGGCTACTTGGCGATAGTGAAGCTTCTTCTCCAACACGGGGCTGACATCAATGGGGCCTCGGCAAAGTACAAGGGCTACACGGCTCTTCAGGGCGCATGTCTGCGAGGCCATCTAGAGGTCGCCGACCTTCTTCTTCGGGAAGGCGCTGATGTCCATTCCGTGGGAGGAATCTACGGGGATGCAATGGCGTTACATGCAGCAGCTGAGACAGGTCGAGTGGATGTAATAGAGCGCTTGTTGGCGGCCGGTGCTGATGTGAATGCCTGTAGCTTCAAGGGACGAAGAGGGCAGACTCCGCTGCAGAGCGCTGCGGTTGGGGGTCACGATGAAGCGATGAGGGTCCTGAGAGATCACGGTGCTGTAGGAAAAACTGGAGGTGGAAGGTTCTTGTTTCCTTGAGCTGTCATGTATTGAGCAGAAGCCATGTCATTGTAACGCATGCTACTTGATCGAAGATCGATAGAACATCAACAGATCTCCATTGCCCTCCATAATCTCGAGTTGTCTCTGTCATTGACTAAGACTGCCTAATCTCCGAGTGAGATGATGTCCTCCTCCTTCACCGGGACAATGCCAGCCTTGACAGCGCGGTCTCCCAGAGAAATGATGTCCTCTTCCTTGACTGGCACGATGCCCGCCTTAACTGAGCGGTCTCCCAGAGAAATGATGTCTTCTTCCTTCACTGGCACGATACCGGCCTTCACTGCTCTATCGTCGAGGGAAATGATGTCTTCTTCCTTGACAGGAACAATTCCAGCCTTGACTGCCCTGTCGCCAAGAGAGATGATGTCCTCTTCTTTGACAGGAACGATTCCAGCTTTGACGGAGCGACGTTTGTAGCTGTCTTCAAGAGTTTCGTCCTCGTGGCGTATCTTTGCCACTCCGGCCATGGCGGTTGTGGCAAGGAGGGCGGTGAGGGCGAACGTTAGCTTCATGGTGTAGGAATTGTCTGTCCGTAAGGTGTGTAAAGTAGTTGTTGTATTATGAGTGATGATCTTTTGATCTAGTAGAGTAATGATTGAGACTAAGAAAGATGTCTTGAAAGTATCGTATGATCTACGAGACTGAAGAACTGGGACATGTGTATATAAACCAGAAGAAGTGTTCGGACAGTCAGGCCACATATTGTGCGTATCAACCTTGCTCTGGGCCTGCGAATGGATACTACCCTGTACTGATTCGAGCATAACTTGATGACTAGACATTTAGCGGAGTATAAGGCGGCCCCGAGCCGACACATTGTCGCTCATGGAGCAATCACCAGTCAGGGTTAGCCACTTCCTGGAATATGTCGTTTAGGATCATGCATATTGGCACTCACCGTTCCGCATTTGGGATCAGCTATCATTGCCTATCAACTCTGTACTTTGAATAAATACGGAGATTTAACACTAGTGCTCATTTAGTTATATTTCTCCCGAGTGAGACAATGATACATGCAGCTTACACCAAAAACCGTTGACTGTTTGGGACTTTAGTCAGTCACGTCATGTTGGCCACCATTTCATGTGCTGTCCAACCGTCAGGGATCTCAAGAAGTTGCCGGATACCCGAACCAAGAGATACCGACATTGGCCATCTGAATGAGAGACCACCAACTCTGATTATCTGGTTTTAGCCAGACTTGAAGATGCTAGCTGGAACCTCGAAGCAATCGTCGATTTCAGTTGAGTTCACCTGGTCTGTGCGGTGTTGTTGCTGGAGAAATGGAGAGTGTCGGCAGCCAATAGACGGCGTAATTCAAGAGGGGCACAGCTGAAAGCGGTAATATTTTGGATTAAGCTTCTGAGGTGAGGTGCCCAAGCAGCGCCAAGTCCACTAACGACAAACCACAGTCAACAATCCCTCTCCCCGTCACTGTTCAACCCTCCCATCAACCATGAGGCCCAACCGACTACTCCTGCAGAACGGCGTCCCGCTCGTGGCGGAAGAAATTGTCGTCCTAGGTATGCTCGGATCCATCCACTGCATTATCATGCGAGTGCAGTGCAGCGTGTGGCCGTACTCGAGCAAATCCTCATCGACAGGCTTATTCTTGATCACGGCGTGATGAAGTCTTCGCCACAAGTAGAGACAGTGATAGATGTGATAGTCTCCGCTGGGATACACCTTATCGAACTCGCCCCGCAAGACGAGCTCGGAGGGGTAGACTCTTGTATGCTCCTTGTCCTCGTACCAGGTGAAGTTGACGTACGGCTGTTCCTCGAGCATGCCTTCGAGGGCCGTCTGGTCGAAGCATTCGGGAGCGTACCAGCGCGATGCCATAACATCAAAGTGGCAGCCGAGAGCTTTAGCTTCTTGCCAAGTATCGCCGCACTGCGTGCCTGGCGCCTCGATGCCGTCAATCATGGCGACGGTTCCGGCTAATGGTTTGGCATTGTTGGGTTGTTGCGTTGCTGGCCTATGCGTAATGATTGCAACGATCGAAGCACCAATGCCGATGCCAAAGACGAGGCTCAATCCATTCAATAAGATCGTGAGGAATATGGGGGAGAGGAGCCTCGATTTGCGTCCAGATTCAGGGCCATTGTCGCTCTCGTCGAGCTCCTCCTCGATGGAGGATTTGACATCAGATGTCTGAGAAACTTGGCTGTAACTGTGTTTTGGTGCCATTGAGTTTGGAAAGAAGGGAGATGGTTGGAACTGAAGATTCTATCCTAAGAGCGAACCGAAGAGGCCCCCAGAAGAAGAATTGTTGATGGCTTAGAACCGCGGCCTCGGCATGGGAACTTCATAGTTCGCGCCATCTTTCTATTCCTGGGCATATCATTCGGATCCCACGGCGCTTGGAAATCCTTCCAATTCCATACTACTGTGTTATCGGCTTCATGCATCTCGGTCCACTCAGCTAGGTGACAGTCCGCATAGCATCCATGATCCTTCCTCCGGGCCCACGACCGACCCTGGCATGTTTGCCAAGTCACCGTGCAGATCAAGGACGGGTATTTGGACTAACCTAGTAAGCAATCATGCTAGACCCGAAAGCCATGAGCATGTATGAGACAGACGTAGACCATTCCCCCTCCTCAAGGGCATAGACAGATCCTCCCAGGTCGCGATCCCTCACATCAACATCTCCCTCAACCGGAAGTCTTCCAGCATTGGCTTTGACATTGACACTGACCACGCTGAAAATGGCGCCCAAAGAAAAATGGTGAGTCTAGGATGCTTCTTTGAAGAGAATCAAGGGCTAATACTATCATTCAGGCATAGTACACACGACGAAGAGCAGTCTCTCATGGCCGAAAACTGTGACGACGACTCAGTCTCTTCAACTACGGGATTTCGAAGCCACAAAACTTCACGATATCGCCAGCTATTCAGGCCGTCAATCTCAACCATGAAGGACTTGATTTTGGTTGCATTCGCAATCTTGGGCTTTGTTAGCCTCCTCCAGTCTCCAACAAACATCCACTCTCACTTCCACTCGGAGGGAACCGCAACACCGGACAACTTGCACGCGGCACCCGCAGTTACGTCTTGCGATTGCGGAAATTCCACCGCAGAAGCAGTCACTTTGGGCTGCAAATATGACTCCCTGGCTGCCGCTTGGCTTCCCGAGCACTGTCGGGACGACGAGCTGACGGCCGAGTTTGAGCGCTCCGGGCCCGGCCCCAACGGCGAGTGGACGTACTGGGCTGACACCGCACATGCTCAAGAGATCAGCGTTCAAGAAATTGCCAAGATGGCGGACAACCAGGCAGAGCTGCGGTTCCACATGTCTGGTCACTGGCATGTCATTCACTGCATCTTCTATTGGAGAAAGGAGCACAGGGCGCGGTTCAACGGCAAGATGGTTGAACCGCGGTCGGACAATGAGAAGCATATCAAACATTGCGGCAAGATCTTTTTGGATCCGGGGTATGGTACTGTGGCTGGGGTGGCGTTGAACACTGACATGGAGTGAGACCGAGGACTGTTTTTTGATTTTCAGCACTTCGTGAACAACGAGCGTTGATTATCACGTATGCGACATATTCTTGAGCTTGTCAAGTTCAAGACGTCCTCTTCAATATTTTTTTTAGATAGATTCGAATCAATCACAGCAAGCTCAGGATTCATGTTTTCACTGTCAAGACGTGCATCCCACACTGTTCTGGCTTATACTTGACACCGCCTAGCTTTTCCCCTCCTATATCAATAGGGCACGTCCACATACTACCCGCATATCATGATACCACACACTACATCCATTCCTCAACTCTCAACATGTTAGCTCACCAAGCATCGAAGCTTCCGTCGACTGATTTCAGGTATCAGCGGCTCAAACACGACATGATAGACGACGCCTCTGTAAAGACAAAGGGCTCTACTACCCGACAGGCAAGTCGACTTGTATTGTTATCGCTACTCGCGACAGTCACAATACTCGGAACTTTGCTTCTGATTCTACTATCCCTACACCTCCGGCTTCTGCAATCAACAACACCAAGGCAGAAACTGAGCTGCGGCAGCAGCGTCGCCGAAGCCCAGCAAGCAGGATGCACCTTTGACGCTCTCGCCAAAGCCTGGCTGCCCGCCACCTGCCCCCGCTACGGCCTAGCCGAATTCGAAGCCGGGGGCGCAACGCACAACCAATCTCGTTGGCGATACTGGCGGGACCAGGCCGGAGAAGAGGAGCTCAGCATGAAAGACCTCGCATCTCTCGGGAGGAGCGAGAAATGGTGGGGCACGGAGAGGGAACACTTGACGCACTGCGCGTGGATGCTGGTTCGAAAGGCGCGCGCATTTGCCGATGGTGGCAGGGTGGATAAGCTGACGGCGGACTTTGATCACTCCAAGCACTGTACCATGCTTCTGCTGTGGAGGGCGCTGCAGGCTGAGGGGATTGACGAGATGGATACGAGCGGAAACGTTGTGTTTGGAGGATGCTGATGCATGTCTCTCGGAGGCTAGAACCGGTTGGTAGTTTCGAGGGGAAAGTCTAATACAACTGCACGATACAGAACTTTTGCAAAGTTCATCACCTCGCATCGGTAAACTCGGCAACAAAGATGCTTGATACGTGTTACTCTTTGACAGAGTAGGCAATCTGCTACCATCTGATTGGGTTGACGTATCTGTGGTGATTGCAGAGACAACAACCTTGAAGACGGAACTCCGACCCACCATGTTGGTGCAATCAAGCATTGACTGCATGCATTAGCTCGAGAGGCAAAGCACTGCTGTCGCACTGGGGGACTTCTGTTATCGTGATATCGTTATAGACGGAAATAGTGAGAAAGTATCGAAGACGCGGGTTGGATCAAGTCTTGTGCGAGGATGAGGGGGATGAGCAGGACGAAAAGAAGAGGAGGAGGGGGCAGAGCAGAGAGTAAGAGTCGTTTTGTAGCGGCTGTTGTATTGGCACCATCGTGAACCAGATCTCACAGAGCAGGAACCTCACAACTGATGAGAACCAATTCACTCAGTTTCTCGTGAGTTCTGCATTCGATTACCTGGGATGCTTCCTGATTGATCTGACACCTCACAAGGCGTAAAATCGATATGACGACGCTTCCTCAAGCCGAATATGACGAGGACGAGCCTTTCCTCGCCGAATCACCGTACACTAGCAAGGAACGGAAACACACAAGGCTCGAATCCGTGAAAAGGTTCCTCGGTCCTTTCCTCATTGGCGTGATCGCCTCATCTATCCTATGGGCGGTGCCTCTGATCATCAACCGGACATCAGCGGTCACGAATGTCATTGCGCCAGCTGCTCCGGTTATTACAAGCTGCGGCGTGAGCCCAGACGAAGCCCGGACCAAGGGTTGTCATTTCCAGCTCTGGTCATACAGCTGGGTGCCACACAATTGCTTTGACGCCGACTTACACGACGACTTCATCAAGCTACATGACAAGGAGGGCTGGAAATACTACCGCAACAACAATAGTGAGGTAACAGCAGCAAAAAGTTCGTCTCTTAAAGAGGTCTCGCTGGATCAGGTACTTCTTGGGGAGGGCAACGGCCTGTACTCTACCTGGGGCCAGCATTACTGGCATTGCGCGTTTTATCTACGGCGCTTCTTCCGGGCCACAGGCGGCATCACCAACCGGGATCGGGACGCGCACCACAGCGTGCATTGTCAGACGTGGCTGGCGGATCCGTTTGCGCATGACTGGGGGACGGTGAATATTCACTTGAAAGTGGGATATCACGAGTGCGAAGGGGATGGGCTGCGAGTTCTGGATAGAGAACATATTGTGTAGAGCTCCTTGATGTGAAAACGGGTGTGGGGTGCCTATTCAGTCTGCTAGCACCAAATGTTACTCGTTCTGGGACACAGAAAATACTCATGAACTCCAATCTGTAATTTGATGAGCCATTCCCGCCATTGCACCTCCAATTCCGATTGACAGAATTCTGCGTACTCACTCTCTTTGTCAAACGCTTGCAATATATGTAACATGGCCTTGATGTGTCTGTGTCTGTCTCCCCCCCTCGCTCTCTGCATAGCGGGGTAGGGAAGGCAAATTCAATGGGCGACTTGTATTTGTAGTGGACATCCCCGCTGCATTGTCCCTTAACACTCACTCCCCAGTCTTCGCTGTAAACCCGTCATCATCCATCGACCACCCAACACGGAGATGATGGACCCAAAGTCTGAGTACTCTCAGCTTCAAAGTCAAGAAGCGAACGACGAAACCTCTGAAGGAGAAACCGTGTATCCAGACGTATCAGCAAGACCATACAAGCTGACTTCTCTGATCACTGTTCTACTGGTCTATTGCGCCTGTACCACGTCACTCATTCTGGCAGCCGTGGCGTTTGCTCTTACCTCACCCAACGGTGTTTTCCATCACAATGCACAATCCCGCCCTTTCCAAATCGAGGCAGTCTTTGGTCGGAGCTGGGCTCATATGTCGCTGGATCCCAAGTACGACAGCCTCTGGGAAGACGTTGAAGGAGATTCCGGTTCCATCATATTCAACCTCACGGATCCCGCCCAAGGGAACACGGGTATGAGCGCCACCATCGCCATGTAAGTGCAACCTTCCCTTCAAAGAAAAACGCACTACAACACGATACTGGCTGAGTACCAATACAGGTTTCACCAACTCCATTGTCTCTCAATATTTCGAAACGTTCTGCAAGAAGCCCATCGGGGGGTCGACCCGGGACTGGACTGGAACGACCACGATCACTGGCCGCATTGCCTCGACTATATGCGCAAGGTACCTATGACCCGAACACTGAGTCGCCATGTAGCTTTTCTGAGCTAACATGCTTCATGTAGAGCATTCTTTGCGCAGCGGATGGTACGATAGAGCAGCAGCCGATTCTGCCCAACGGTACAATCGCGCCTTTCATTGATGGCTCTCAGGATGTTCGGCATTGCGGCGATAACAGGCGCCTGATAAAGCAAATGAAGACGTACGGCAAGACTGTCACAACTAAGCCGTTCCCGTAGATGCAGCCGAAGCTGAAAGTTCATCTCATTTCATATCCAGACAGGGACCTAGGAGTAAAGAACACAACCTGCACCCTCCCTGATGCGAGATAATCTGTGAATACACCTCCCCTCCTTGTGACCATTGAGAGCCTCGACGGGACAGACACGTCGAAGCGAAAGCACTGTTACGTCATGACAAAATAATCACGAGGAGAACGATATGCCATGAGTTAATGCCAGCGCAGAATCTTGATGAAGATTTGTGCATGACTCTACCTTATCATTGATTTCGCGAGTTCGAATGACCCAAGAGTTGGCGTGGAAGATATCATGAAATTTGGGCCGGGATTACAAGGTACCACTGAGAAGAGCTGACTGTGTTCCATAGTGATTCGGCCGAGGACGCAACTGCGATTCCTTGTCCACTAGGTCTCCTTCGTCGCTATGAAAATGCTAGCTATTTGAGACGATACCTTAGACTATCGATCCCTTTCAACGGCATGGAGAAAAAAACCAGCATACAGCATTTTATGTGTTCAACCACAACTTTTCCGTTTGGTGAGTAATCGCAAGGGGAAGTACACTGCAGTAAGGACGTGAGTTTAGAGGGAGTACAGGTCCACTTTTATGCTCGATATGCAGTGGGCAGTAAGGTAGAAGAGGCCAGCAGCAGCTGCGCGGAGTCTCTGAGTAATGCCGAAGGTATTCATGCATTCCGTCTCCTCGCCATTTGACACAATAGCATCACCTCTGACCACCGACGATGGCTGAAGCCCTAGGCATTGCCTCGGCGCTAATTGCCATAGTCACGGCGACGATACAGACAAGCCAAACTCTGTTTGACACAATTCAAAGCTTTCGTAGTCACCAGCGATCGGTTCAGCAACTCTTGGATGAACTTTCGGCCCTGAAGGAGGTCCTCCAGTCCCTGGACGCTCACATCCAGATCGAGGATGACGTGAATCTAGCGTCACTCAAGACACCTCTCCTTCAATGTCGTCGAGCTTGTGCTGATTTCGATACGCTGATGACTGAGTGCACCAAGTATTCTGGGCGGCCGAGAACTAGCTTCCGAGGCTGGGTAAAAGTGAGGTATATGCAGAGCGATATACACGGCTTCACCAGTATGCTAGCGGGCTATAAATCAACGATAGCCATCGCTCTAGGTGATGCGAATCTGTCAGTCACTCGTCGAGATATCTCGTGTACTGTGCGTGCTAATGATACGAGGCAGTCGCTCTGCTACGGTCACCGTTAAGCTGCTTGGGGAATATAAGGACATGATTCACAGCACGACACAAGACCTGGAGGATCACCTCGAAGATATCAACGAGAAGTTGAGCCGTCTTGCTTCAAACAATACACCTTCATCCCCGGCAGTTACCACCGACATAGATCGGATCCAGAATGAGAGGGACAGCACGGAGGTTTGCCTCCAGATCTGTGCCAAAGTTCAAGCTCACATCGACACCATGCGCCTTCAACCGATTCCAGGCAGTCCGCCATCTCAAGGGATGTCCTGCCGGGACCTGGGGCATGCGACTGTCATGACTCTATCGACTTTGGACCACTGCAAGCAGATGATAGCTGACAACGTGTCGGAGCTGCACCGGCACCAAGATGAGAACAAGAGACGATTGGCACGAGGAACCAACGAGATTTCTCTACCCACAGAAACCGACTTTCAGAGCTTGAAGAAGGAGCTCGACAGTACTAAAGAATGTTTGGCCATATGCAATGCCGCATCACAAAGAGCAGTCAAGGGGGTCCATGTACTAGAGGACATGAGCACAGGCCATGATGGTCAGCAGTTGTTTGTCTCTACTCTGGGAGATCTCTTCAACGTGAAAGGAGCGAGCACAGGCGACAGAGGTATACAATTTGTTGGGTCGGTATCAGAAGAGGCACTGCGGATTTTCTTCCAGAGCCAAACGAAAAAATAGAGTTATCAAGGTTCATTAAACACGCCAAATCCCTTCTATGATGTCGCCGTAGATGGGCCAGAGTCTTGTGTAAAGGAGGCCGTCGTCCGTCCTGTCCCTCGAAAAGTCGTTGCAGGAGGGGTACTACGTGGCCGGTCCGTATGTGTTCGATGCGAAACTACCATTTTTCCAAGTTCCTGGACAGACCCCTCGCTCCAAGCCCCCACGCATTGGAACGAGCTGTCGCCGCTCTCAACGTTCTTGGCATCATACAAGTGATTTTTCGTAGACACCAGGAGCTGTATACCATTTGCCCCGACCTTCAAGTGCTCGAGCTTATGTGTTGGGAGAGTGTTGTTGTCGCGCATGGTTTCGCGAGAGTGATCGTCATCGTTTGCCATGTCGACGGCAAGGTCCTCGCTGGTGGAAGGAGCAACGGTTTCGTTCATTGGTGTGTCGAAATGCTGATCGGAGAGTATAGATGACAGAATTGCTCGATTGCTATATGTCCTCTATCTCCTGCGAATAGTCCTGGGACAAGAATGATTCAAATTCAAATGGGCTGTTGCCCGGTGGATGCTATGAGTGTGGACGAAATTACCCCGCACGGAGTCAGCCTGCGCGATGTCTGCCTATCCGCCCCGCGCTTGATGCTCGGATGATGGGCAGCGGTATCCACTTCTGGTCGTCATGGTCGGCATAGTGTTTATTCTTGGAGGACGGGTACTGGCAGTGTGATGGTTTCATCGAGACAAATGTATATGTTGGCTGAGCGGTATCTTTCGGTGCTAAATTTTTCAAGTCAATCCGGATGTGAAGCAATCTACAGACCAGATCTAGTTCGACAGCTGTTGTATACACGGTCCCATAGAAACCTCTGGAAAGTGCGACCGTCGGGAGGTCGGCCATCTAACAGTAGTCAAAGGCGACGTTTCTCGACTGCTATGGCTTCAACATTGATCTTGAAACAGCACTCATTCAACTGCTTATTGCTGCGACCCCTCCCCCCCCCTCCTCCCTTAAAACCTTCCCTTCTCCTGTGCCCGTTTTTAACTTCAGCTCATTCGCATTTTGTCTTTACACTGTATTCTCACGAACATCCTAAGTAGCCTAATTCCGTAACCCAAGCCGACCCTTATAAATAATCAAGGTACTGATACGCGTTTCCATGGAGCCGTCTGCCAACCGTCAATCGCCTGGCCGCACCAATTGAATCGTTCCTCCTCCTTTCCGACGAGAGCGAAGAGAATTTACAGGCATAGCGTACCTTTACACAGCTGTTGGTGTCAAAGCCCTCCCAAAAAGTATCCTCGAGTGTAAGATGGTATGGCATTAGTAGGATATTGAGCTTCGCAAGATTGGCCGACAACTGAAGCAGCAGATACGTAAAATAGGTGCGAACATTATCGACCTTGTAGAACTAGCACCTAGAGGTGAGAGACAAAAGCTCAACCAAGACCTTCTTTCCCGAGATAATTCCCTTGTCAGACGTGGAGGGAAACGAGGAGACGTATATAGTTCTCCAGTACCTGCTCCAACGGCTGACCGCGTATCGAAAAGCGTAGGTAGACAAAGAGTAGAGATAGCCGATGCGTCCGTCAAAGCAATGATCAAGACATACTATCACATCCAGTCTAGACAAGAGCGGAGCCAGTCGAGGGTTTTTATCTTACTTCTATCGTTTTAAATGTGGGTGAGCATTAATCGCGCCCATATTTTCAGTATACCCAACGCATCTTAAACCTTC
This sequence comes from Colletotrichum scovillei, assembly GCF_011075155.1. Taxonomy (NCBI): domain Eukaryota; kingdom Fungi; phylum Ascomycota; class Sordariomycetes; order Glomerellales; family Glomerellaceae; genus Colletotrichum; species Colletotrichum scovillei. The sequence goes on from NW_023336259.1 coordinate 3,591,249, forward strand.
AATCATATGCTCAGTCCCAAATACGTTTTCAGGCGAGTTTCCTTGCTCAATAATGACCCGTTCACTGGTAGACTTGGGCTTACCAAATTGATCTGGCCAGTCCTGTTGCCCAAATACGCGAGCCAATCCCTTCTCAGATGACAATTGTAAACTATCGCTGGACGTATACCAAGGCAAACCATCTATTTCGAAACTTGTTTGCACGTCAGTGACACAGAGAACATGTACTAGCAAAAGACAGCAAATCTAACATAAGCCGCGACCCCACTAATCCCACCAACCCCGCCATCCCCGCCATCCCCACCAAAAACCACCAAAAAACATGCACCGTCACCAACCGCAACAAAACTCACTATATCTTCATCGAAAAGATCAAAAACATACAACACCAGGTATTCGCTGGTCGTCACCGACCCAACTACTAATCCGGCCCTCATTGGCTTATCTATGGGAGAGCGGACGGGATCCCGAGTTTTCCAATGGGTATGGTCGTATGTGGTGGCTGAACGAGAGGTTGCGGTTTATGACAGGCGAAAGACTGCGTATCGTGGCTCTCCTGCACTGCTCCTTGACTCGCCCGATCATCATTGTCTGGTTTCAAGAGATGAAGGTAAACAGGAAGAAGAGCAATAGTAAGTAATCAAGATATGAATGGTTTAAAAGATGCAGTTTCCAAATCTACCTTGACTTAAACAGGAGACAATGCTTATACAAGATACAAAGTATGAAATTGGTTACCGAACAGATGGGATAATTGTGTTATTTGGAAATAAGAAACCTCACATTTCCAAATGAAAAACCCCTTCTCCTTTCCCCCCCTTTAACTTTCCAACCTTGACGTCGCCTTCGGCAAAGTCTGGTCGACCCAATACCGCACCCAACCTTTCTGTCAAAGTTCCCAAGAACCTGGTGAGAACGGTCGCCAAATCTATAAAGGCCTGCGTTCCTCGCCAAAACGAAGCGAATCGTGGCCAGCTCTTTGAAAAGCGCCACTTACTTGAACTCTTTTCTTCAACAACATACAGTCTAGTACCACTGCGTAAACCTTCACCATGAAAACTGACAGCCCGACTACGGCACGCTTAAGACATCGTAAGGACTGGCCTTCATGGCTAATACAGCTAAAATTCCAGGCCCATCAACATAACATCTGGGAATACATCGACCCCACGGCACCACCCAACGCCTCGGATCCCACACAGCGGATCCTCTACATCCCAAAGATCGATGAGCTGATTTCATGGCGACAGGTTCAACTCGAAGAGCAGTATTTCCGAGCCTATTCGTCAAGGGCGCGCAGGTCTCCTCAGCAGCCCCTGCCACCTGTGCCAGCGGTAGTCACCCGCGACGACATTCGTGAGGAGTTTGATGCACGTCTTGCAGAGTACTATGAAGCTGTGGTCGAGCGCGATGATATTAGAAAGGAGTACCGAGCCGTGTGGAACTGGGTCCATGCAACAGTCGATGCGAGCGTGCTGTCCGTCGCGCGGGCAACTGCTGCTGCGGAGGATGATTGTAGCCTGCGAGGTGTCGTGCGGGCCCTGCGAGGCCGATTTGGTCCCGCGAGTGATAAAAAGGGAGGCGTGGTGTGGCGGTTGTTTTTGGGCCGCGTTTTGGTGCAGAGGTTTTCCCAGAGGGTGAAATCGCTTGTGAAGGGTTCAGTTCACCGGATTCAACCGAAGACATACACGGTACCGAGTTTCTTGAAGCTTCCGAATGAGATGCTGTTCCACATCATCAGCTTTCTTGAACTGCATGACCAGTTCATTTTGCGTCAAACCTGCAAAGACATGCAAATTTTCCTCCAGAAAGAGTGGAGGCACCTGTTCACTCGCCTTACCGTCGGTCAAAAGCTAGACTTTTTGGCTGGTTTGGCATTCACCTCACCCAACCACTGGGTCTGCTGCGGAGGCTGCCACCAGCTCCATCGTATTGATACGAACGACGTACCTTGGCATCTGCTGCGTGATTCCCCACATGATCACCATAGAGCATTTTTCTTATCCCGTTTCGATCTTCGAGAGAGCCATGTTCAACTCGCACTCAAGCTTACACGACTGAAAACAGCCGCCGACCAGGAGTACTTGAAGAAGATCATGTCACCGTTTACCTTCGAGTATGCCCTTACCCCAGGTCTAAAGACCAAGACTTCTCTTCACGCCGCGCCAAAAGTTGTAGCCGATAGGTTCATACTATATACTCAGCGGGCACTGAGTTATCCGAAGGGCCTTGTAGTTTGGCAAATTTCAGAGAGAATCTGTGGGCACATCGGCGGATCTGAATACGGGGATGGCCCCCTCACGGAATTTGGCAAAGCCATCAGATTGGCAGTCAATCAGCCGGGATTCGAAGTGAATGGCCACTGTTCACGCTGTCTAATAGACTATTCAATCATGCTTGGTCCCGAGCCCGACAGACTCACCATCCATGCTTGGTATGACTACGGTTCATACAAGTCCCCCAATGACAAGTCTTGGACTGAACCCATTTACGGTACCAGCAACACGTATTCGCCAGGTACTATGGTGTATCGTGACCCTGGCAGCATTCGGATGCTGTACGCAACGGGCACCACACTTGGCAACGTCAGGTGATTGATTGAATTAACTACCTACAAAGAGGACTTTCTCTTTATAGTCTAGGTCGAAAGAGATTCACTCAAAGCACTGTCCATGAAAGGATTACAGGCTCAGGGTGTATTGGTAGCTCTGGGTGAACTAAGGTAGCTTGCAATTCTTCTTTGAGTACAAGCCCTTCTCACCATCCTCTTGTTCTAATACTACACGTAGTGACCAACAAACTCTCTGTCCCATTGACTCCATGTCTTCCTTGTTAAACAACCTTTAGAAAGCCCACAGCACTCGTCTGTCCGTCCAAATGCAAATCAATACCCGCAGACCAAAGAAGTCCTGTTCCTCAAGGACTTCTCTCGAGACCTTCTTGCGTATCTCTAAGCTAGTGAGTGCCGGTGATACTCTCTCCATCGTACTCACTCGCTCTGATCAACGCAGTCGGGGAAGGGGGAGATCATCCCATCTCCGATAGGGAGGAAGACCCTCAGAGGGGAAGGCGGCAGCATATGCATTGTAAAAGTTTTCAAAGTAATCTCCAGTGTATCTCACTTGGACTAGTTCCTCGTCGTCCTCCTCATCACCATTGTTGTTGCTATCAGAGGTGTTGGTCTGATGGGCGGTTCGAACTGAGGACAGAAAGCTAGTATCAAAATGAGGACTATCCAGGGAGAATGTCGCTCTGTGCATGTCGTGCGAGCTGGAGATGCTGCGATTGGTGACTTCGTTAGGTGCTGGATAGAAGAGAGCCTCATCATCGACCTCTTCGTTGAACTCGTTATAGATCTCTTCCTTGAACTCGTCGTCGACCTCTTCCTTGACCTCGTCATCGACCTCTTCCTTGACCTCATCATCGACTTCTTCCTGGATCTCATCATCGGCCTCTTCCTTGATCTGTTCCTCTTCTTCATCCTCGTCCTCTTGCTTAATCTTGAGGCCTCCAGGCGACATGTGAAGAGGCGAGACTCGGCAGGAGGCTCGGCGACGCTTTCGAGGCCGCGGGGACACATCTTCATCCTCCTCGTCATGGTTCTCACCCAGTCTGTGCTGGTGGACCCGGGCGCGAATGCGGTCCTGAACCGCATTGTTCCGCTGAACAAAGCGGCCCACCTCGGAAGATCCAGCTCGTGCAGCAGCGGCATTGTCGGCTATTCCAGCTCGGAGATCGTTGTTCCCATCCTCCTTTATTCATGATTAGCAGCGGCATTACGCGTGAATATCGCAGGAATGAAAGGCGGTGAGGCTTGCTGAGATGATACGAGATGGAGATGGCTTACCTTGGTGACGATGTAGATGATTTTGACCTGACTTCCCTCAGGAACTGAGTCAAGGACCATCTTCCGCATCGAAGCAAGCTTGGGATCGCCAAGGCGGCCAGAGACGCCAGCAATGCTGGTGCCGGGGGCAATGTCTTCATTGCCAAAGACGCATTGGGTCTGGGAGGGGCTCTCAGTGAGCTTCTTTGCCATCTTGGCAGTCTCGTCAATGAGATTCTCGTTGCCGTCCTGTTCCTGATGGGCGCGAGGGTGAGCGCGAAGCTGAGGCGGATCGATTGGGGTCGCGAATGCCCCGGTAGCATTGCGCTTGGGGATATTGCGGGAGCTCATTTTCGCGATGAGATGACGGACGAGGAAGGATGGCTGAAGAGGCGACCGAGTCGCGGTGATGTATGTTCCGGTGGCGCTCGGTCGAGAAGGAAAGAAGCTGTCGAGGTATGAATCGCAAGGGACACAATGGATAGGAGTGTGGAATTTGGAAAAGGAGGAAAGAAGCCTGCGTGGGCCCGAGATGAAGAGGGGAAAAAAACGCGGTGGTTGTTTGGGAGTTTTGATCAAGGCGGGTGAAGAAGGGAGATGGAAAGCCTGTGAATGGAAGCAGGCAAGCGTTGGCGCGGTCCAGGGTGAAGAGGTGAAGTATTCAGAAGACTTTTGCAACGCCTGGGGCAAGGAAAAACAACAGACGCGTCTGATTCACCGTGTCGACCAAACAAGCCTCGTGGGCTCGAGGGCTTCCTTCACCTTCAAGTTCCTACGAATCTGGAGACAATGGTATGGATGAGTGTGTATGTGAACTACCTACTGAATAAACTCACGTGAGCTGAATACAAATGATTTGAGCCCGCTGTTCTGACCTGGGACGCCTGCCATATTCTGCCATTTGGAGGGATCTCTCCTCTCGACTAACTTCCCGTGATAATCCTAGAAGCGACCAATCATGCCATACTTCCAAAACCATTCTCTAATTCCGAAATCCGATGGCTGTGTTTGAAATGGCGAGTCTGGATGCTAGGAACGTTAATTCGAGAGAAGGAGGAAGTTCTTATACGCAGCGTGCCATGCCTCGATGCCGATCTGCTTCAAAGAAGACCAGCCAAACTGAAAGTTAGGAAAATGGGGAACTCACACACACGCCTTGTCTACTTGAGATTCGATTTGATTACAAAAAGCACGGAAAAGGTCGATGTTCTCCTCTTAGTTTCACCTCGCTCTCCCAGGAGAGTCGAGGTTACTCAGCCCAGCAACCACGGCAAGGTGGGAAAAACGTTCTGCTAGGCCCACGACCACCCAGCCACCGGTCTACCGATAGCCCGACCGGGAAAAAGCGTTCATTTAGTCCTCGTCAGCTTCTTCTGTGGGAAAATTAGCCGCCCGTTTGGGCTCGGACAACACTGGAACTGCTGAGATGATACACGGCAAAGATCACAAGGAAGAGACACAACATCAGAATCAGATCATTTCATTTCCGCTACCAAAAGATTGGGGTATCTCGTGCCATGCAAAACGCTTCAAGGACAGTCCAGACATCCAACATGATTCATCATGTCGTACTCTCGTTGCCAATTTCCTCCTCTCCTGTTGGCCCTCGAGCCACCACGCTTTTCATCCTCTTGTCTCTCTCGTTTCGTTCCTTGTCATGATACCACGTCCCAAAACCCAGCGCTCCGGTTGAGCGAGAAAGAAAGAGAGACAACCCAAAAGAGAAGCGCAACGGCTCAGCCATCACATTATTCGCACCCATACTGCGTTCCAAGTTCAGTCCAGTCCAGCTTTCCTTGCTAATCCGCTCCCAAAGAGTGTCCTATCGCTGATGAGGTTGTAGAAAGAGAATATTAATATCGCGCCATTTGCTTTTGTGGTGAAAGTGATGGATGAGAGAAGAGAAAGGGGCGTTCTCGCCATGGCACAGCCAGTCGACAAATACAGGACCACGGGTTTCGAGACCCAATACTATGTGTTACATATTTCGCCAGTGATGGCTTGCGTATAGATAGTAAGGAAATATGATAGTAAGGGATGATGAGGAGGCTATCCATGCCCACTCAGCCAAGGATGAATGGGTCAGATGAGCCCTCTCGCAAACGCCGTGCTGTGTTCACCGGCTGCTCTGCTTCGTTGTGTAAAAGGGGGTAAAGACTCAGCCACTGTGGGGTAGAGTCGATCATGGGCTTGCGCCCTCTTGGATCTTGTGATGCTTGCTCTTCCGTTCCGAATCTCCCATAATGATGCCCTTGTAATAAAGATACGTTGGAATGGGTCATGTACGTTGTGGTAGGAAATGAGGACAGTAAGGAAACCAGGCTGAAGCAAACAAGGAATGAAGAGACTTGAAAGACTCAAATACTTGCGGTTCGCGCCCTATCCGGTACACGTGCGTAGCAAACCATGAGCTTGAAGCTTGTTCGAAGCTCCTCGCACTCGGAAAGCAACGCACGATCAGACCAGATGCTCTTGCTGATAGTCCCAGCTGCGCTCTCATAACAGCGGCTGTACCACCACCGGCCCACCTTGGCCACCATTTTGGTGATGTTCTCATCGGCGGAATCGCCGTCCTCATTCATCATCTCGGCAAGGCTGCGAACTTCCTTGGCCTTCCGGGCGCCAGCGACGGGTGGCTTCTTGCTGCCGCTCTCCGATCGAGTCACAACGCTCGCCACCGGCACGCCGACGCGGCAGTTTTTGACATCGGAAAAGCCCTTGCGCCCGAGGAGGCGTAGAATGAGGTCAGAGGACGAGCCAATGCTGACTTCCGAGTTGTTGACGTGGATGCGTTCTTTCAGTCGGCGGACGGTACGTCTGCCCCGGTTGCCCATGTTATTGAGATCAACGTCAAGGATTGAGAGCTCCAGGTAGCCACCCGGCTTGAGAACTCGACGTGCTTCCGAAACAATGTTCCGGTAGTGAGACTCGAGCGCGGCTGCAGGGAAGCGGAAGACCACCGAGGTGAAGCTCTCTGCGCCAAAGGGAAACTTGTCCATCTGGGAGAGGTATTGAATCTGATGGTGGTTTGGCGGGCTCAATGGGAAGCTTGACGAGTTCTTATGCTCCTCTGGCAACGGCGCACGGGGTGACAGGTTGAAGAAGGTAGCAGCAGGGTATGTCTCTGCCGCGTAAAACGACCAGTCATCGTTACCAAGGCCATCAACAACGAGAATAGAATGACGCTTCAGCGAGCCGACAACGTCCAGAAGCTGGTCCCGGGCTGGGCTGAAGAGCACATGACCAAAAGACAACCACTTGCTGACCGTCATCGAACCGACACGAAGGTTGACTTGAGAAAGCGGCGACTCATCCTCGGAAGACTTGCAGCTGCAGTCGGACTGTCTTGATCTGCGAGACGAGCCGCTACTTCTCTGAGACGCGGCCGTCGCCTTACGTGCTAGCTCAGTGCTCTCGCGGTCAATGACTCTAGCAGGGATCTCGCCAACAGGTACAAGGATTTCTCCCTCAGGCTTCAATGCAAAGGCAGCCTTGAGACGCTCGGTCATATCGGCGGAATAGACACTAGACGTTGTAGTGCCAACTTCGACCTCGACGTTTTTCTCCAAAGTCTTTGATGGCGGCGCAATGGTAGGAGACTCGAGAGGCTTCAAAGACCTCTTTGACATTCGCGAGCCGTGGGTCTCGAGATAGAACGGGGCGCCCTTTGATGAGGTTGCAGATGGTGGCACGTCGCCAATCAGATCGTTGTACTCGTCCCAGATCTCGTCCTCAACAAGAGGTGCATTCGGATCGGGCACGTAAGCCATGGCATCTGCAAGTGTGTACATGCCGAGGCTGCTGGAATCAGTGCTTGTGGTGCACTCAGAGTTCTTTCGAGGAGAAAACGCCAGAAACTCTCTACCGATTTGAATCATTTCAGGCGTCTTGACGGGAACAAGAGAAGAGCGAGGGTCCGAATTGGTCTTGTCGCTAGTCGCCGCAGATTCTCCACGAGACAGTTCGGGCGTGGATAGCTCTGGGGTTGGGGTCGCACCCGAAGCAACAAAATCCGGGTTGAAGCTTGCGGCTTGCGGCGGCATCTGCATGCTGATTCTGTTGAAAGGCCGAGAGAAGCTTCTCGACGAGGTGTGCTCTGGCCGAGAGGTTACGACCTTGGGGATCCGGCCAACTTGAGGCAGGCGACTTGGGCGCGGTTCAGCTGGCTTCGAAACACTAGACTGAGGTGCGTGGGTAGGCTTCATGGACCGAATCGCTGGGATTGAAGTTGACTTTGCGGTCGCCGAGTTTCTCCGAGCTTGCGATGACTTGGTTGGCTGCAAAAGTCTGCTCAAGGATTCTCTCCTGTTGGTCTGACTTGCAGAGGATGTTCGTCTCTCTTTCAGAACAGGCGGAGGGGATGGAAGATCAAAGACTTCAGCCTCGCGAAGGATCTCCTCGACGTCTGGAGTACCAATGTCTTCCTGCTCGGAACCGTCCATCAGAGTGTAAAATGCAGCCGGCTTGTGCTGTACTACTTTCACGGTTGCAGCGACTGGCACAGCATCCTTCTCTGACTTCTTGGTGTTCGGCTGGCTCTGGGATCGGCTGAAGAGATTCCACTTCCTTGGAGAGCGTGTACGCTTGGTGAGCTTCTTCGGTGTGGTCGCAGTGGCTGCGGCAATGCGGCCACGAATGACCTCTCTATGCATTTCGAATTGCGAATCATCCGTAAGAATGCTTGTATCATGGCTGTTAATCGACGGCGACGTAATCCCAGTGGTGTTGATGGGCTGAGGGAGCTTCAGTGGGCTCTGGTCCGGAGACGAACGCAAACGCTGAACGGATCGCCTGAACGCCAACGTGGGCTTCATAGTCACTGCCTCGGAATCGCTACTGTCGGAAGGACGGCGACGACTGAGGGAGGGATGAGGACCACCTCGAGGAATGGCTGATGGGGCTAGGCTTCGCCCAATGCTGGAAGTTGTGGACACCTCAGAGGCGTATCCAAGGCTCTGATAGCTCTCTGAACGAACCAAGTCTACGCTGTTGTTTCTGTTGTCGACAAGCCCTCCACCGGAAATGATGACGGGGTTCATCCGCTCCAGAAGGAAAGGATCAGTTGGCTGGTTGCTGCTGAGGCTGTCTTGAGAGGAACCGGGTCCTAGACTGGGGCGGGCTAAGTTGGTCGATGAACTTCCACTTCGCCTTCGGAGACCACCCAGGCGTCCGTAACCTTCATGCCCAGTGCCGGCGGCTGGCCCCTTACGAGCTGGTTTGTCCTTCTTGTCGACTTGAGGAACCTCCGGCGCTGTTTTGGACCGCCGCCCAAAGAAGGGAAACCGAGAAAAGGTCGATGTACCGGGGCTCGGGGTACGAGTGACGGTTCTGTCGTTCTTCTTCTTCGTGTCCACGGCATTTGCTGAGCGCGGGGCCGGTGTAGCCTCCCTGCCGACCGGCAAACGGGAGGTTTGCTGAGGGTTATCTGGGTATGACAGGGGAGTCGTTGATCGTGACAATGGCTGCAGCTCCGGTCCACGTTTGTCGCCTAACAAGGAAGATGAAGATAGATTGCTGTGGATGATGGGCAAGGGACCAAACAGCTGGGATTGCAGGTCCGGGGTGTTGTCTCGGCTGGGGCGAGCAGGGGGGGTTGCCCTGGGTGAAGCAGCTGGTGTTCTTCGTGGGGGAGATTGAATGGGTGACGGGGCTGTCATGACTGGCATAGCCGACTCTCGTGAGGCCTTGGATGGAGACTCGTCATTGTCTTGATCCTTGGTAAACTTCTGGGACGACTTGCGTGGCGGTGGGCTCGGAGGTAGAGGCGACAACCTCTTCTTCTTTTTGGACTCTTTGCGGTCTCCTTCTCGAACTGTCGAGTTTGACGATGACGATGTCAAAGACTCGCGTACCGCGGCAAGCCCTTGGGGGTCGGCGCTAAACGCTTCCATCTCATTCGGTATGCTGCCGGCTCTTCTCCGGGCGACTGGTGGCCGTGTTACTGCCGGACTCACTTGCCTCACTCTGGGCACAGGAAGTCGCATCGGAACCACCAGTCCTGGCGATTGTGACGACATGGAGGTAGGAGTGGTATCACGGCTGTATGGACCCGGGCTAGTTGATTCAGAGAATCTGGTGGAAGGGCTGCCACTGAAAGCACTCAACTGGCTGCTGGTGCCGGAGAAGACGGGAGTCGGGGGTGGGAGGTCGTGCGTAGCCAGCCTGTGGAGGAAATCAACGCTAGATCCCTCTGAAGACGTGGAGGGTCGTCCATAGATCTCTCTATATCGATCAAGCTCGGGATAAATCGTTACAGGTTGCGCCTGGGTCTTGGGTAGATCGATAACGTGTGCGATGCGAATCTCGGTTGGGCTCTCGGTCATGCCGCGGTCAAGGTGATAGGGGGCGGGTTCCAGAGAAGACCGGGATCGTGGAACTGAAGAAGATGAGCTTCCTCGGGTTGAATCGGTGTTGTTCGAATCGTGACGTAGGCTTGGTGTCTTTGGGGTGACAGACGACTGCTTTCTCCGCAGTACGTTGCGTTTCGGCTTGGCAACGCTCAATTGAGACTGGCCAGATGTCGATGAGCCAGACATGGTCGGAGCATGGCTGGGTCTCTCGGCAGCCGTGCTGTTAGAACTCCATGACTGGGTCTGGTGGGTTAAAGGTGGCCGGGTAGAAGGCATCGGAATGGATGGTCGCCGCGAGGAGGCCGTCGAGGGCATCGGTGCAGGTTTGGTCTGCACTGGTTGTTGAATGGCGATCCGAATGTTCTCTCCTTCTCTGCGGATCCTCCGAGGGGTGCTCTGCAAGTCCTCGCTCTGATCGATGTATCCGGCGGCAGCGGCCCTTCTTGCTCGTATCTGTTCATCTGGGCGGCTCGGCAAGCCTAACGCCGCGCGTCGGGTTGCCATGATATCCCGGGTTTGAGAGGAAACCTCTGGGCCTGTCCACCATAATCCAGCAACCTTACTATCTCATGTCTTTGCCCACAATTATGTCTATACTTCTGGCTTCAAGTCAGCTATGGTGCTCTCAGAGGCAAAGAGGCGGCGGCGAGAGTAACCTGGTGCTTCGACCTCGGTTAAAATCCAATGTTGATCCGATGTGGTGTTTCTCGGAGACTAATGCTGTCCGACAGGTCAGAACGAAGTTCGCAGACCAGAGAACGAATACTGGTTTCGGATGCGGCTGACTAACAGAAAGGTAGAGATACAGATAATGGTCCCAGAGGGATGGCTTCCTTGATCTGGGACTTCAGATTAGGCCCGGCCAAGAACTGTAGGGAAGTGTTATATGGGGAAGATGGATGATTAAGGGCGGCACAGCAGATGTGAAGTTATGATTCTCTCGGAAGGGTCGTAAACAGAAGTGAGGAGAGAAGAAAAATTGTTTACAAGGAAGGCTGGCGCGGAAGAAGGGGGATGGATTCCGGGTTGTGATAGTGAGGGTGTGAAGTGGTGGGGTGGTGCGAGGTTGCGCGGCTGCCGTGGGAGAGCCGATTCGGTCGGGATGGTTGTAGTGGTGGTGGAGGGGTTCAGAGGGGTCTCAAAGATGGTGGGGGAAAAGGCCGCGCCTAGAGTCTAGACAGGCAGACAGAGAGGCAGATAGATAGTACCTTGGCGCCGCTGAGCAGAGATGAGCCAGCCCTCTTCTTGTGACAGAGGGATGACGGTGACAAGAGAGGTTGAAAGTGATCTGTCGTTTCGTGGGAAGAGAGCCTAGTTGGGCCGTGTTGCGCCGGTTTGCTAAGTGGGAGTTGTCGTCGAGATAAGTTGTGAGTCGAGATGCGGAGATGGATGAGTGAGAATGAGGGTGGGCGGATAGGAATATGGAGATGGGAGACGACGGGTAGATAGATCTAAGGTGAAGCAGCGTGGCAAGAGGGCTTGACAAGGAACAAGGAGCACTGGGATGAGGCAAAAATAAGAAAAGAAAGAGAGATGGAAGCTACAGCTACGTAGCAATAAGGTAAGGTAGGTAGCCAAGTCGAAGCCAAAAGAAGGCAACATCGGATTGTATATACCTCGGGGTAGGCACTCACCACCCTCACCCAGAATATCTACGGAGTAAGGTACCTCTTGCGAAGTACCTTTATCCAGGCAAAGTATCTTGCACTTTGCTTGTTGCTTTCCAGGCTACTGGAACAACGTGAATGGACAACGGCGGCCGGGTCCAGCGAGCAGGGGTATGACTAGCAGCAAGAGTGCAGGCGGCGGGACAGGAGCAGTACGTTCTGCACGATGTACCGGGATGGGAATGCGAGGCACATACGCACACCAAAGGGGGGGGGGGGGGGTATCTGGGTGGAACCCAATGGAGGTACCCAACCAAAGATACCTTTCCTTGGGGCGTGTGAGTGTACGTACTACGAAAAGTATCCCATCTCTCGCATCGCTGCATCTGCATCCATCTAGGTATCTGTGCGAATAGATGAGATGTTGGATGCTAGTTTCTTCTTCGTCTTTACCTACGTATGGCTCTGAGACCCTTGTCTCTGGAATACCGGGCTGGCTGTGCTCTCGCAATACCAAATGTCAAGGTGTGCAATACCTACGCATGCCACACTTACACAGTACATTTCTCTTAAGCCATGGTTTTGCGGCGGTCAAGAATTGCGCATCATGGGCTCAAGTCAGGTGAGCTGCTGCAACCGCCGAGCACGGCGCTTCGGGATTGGGCAGCCATTGACAGGGAGCGCGCGCAGGAGGGAGCAGATCATACAGCAATTTGGGCCACTTGCTATGTTGACTCATCCTGACAGATGGAGGAAACGCAACGAGAAACCACAAAAGCCCCCGGCACGCCTGGACAAGACGGAAAGGGGGGGCTAGGTGAACATCAATATGCGAACTCCTGTCGCGGTGGAAACAACCTGAGGAGTGTGCAGATGCGATGCATAGGGGGGGCTCCGGGCTCCGCTGGGGAGTATCTCAAGACACTTTAGAGAAGAATACGGATACAGATGGGACTCAAAGAGTGAAAGAGGGGCTAGAGACTTTGGCTAGGAGCCAAGGCGAGAGGGTAAAATGCTGAGAAAGGCACGAAAGACGATGAGAGGCCGATGTGTACAGGGTACGGAGAGTAGGTGGAGAGGTCAAGACTCAAAAATGGCAAAATGGACGAGAATGAGATACCTTAGCTGGGTCGCCTACCTATTACCCGTTACTACCTGATGGGCCAGAAATGAAGAGAAAAATAGTAGTACGTCGGGGACTCGAGAGGCGCCTGGCATCAACAGCCATGAGATGAGGCGCGAAGCTGCCCACTAGGTACTGCGTACTCCGTACGGCAACTGCGCCGCCATGCGAGTAGCTTTTTTTTTTCGCCCTGGACTCTGCATACACGGCTCGTCCTATGGCAACAGAAAAGAGCCTTGACAAGGCCACTCGACGTTGTCATTGGGCCGCAAACCCTTGTCGTGCCCTTGTCCGCATTCGGGGTCCTTTGCATCGTCTGGGATTCTGGGATGCTGGTCCTTTTGCCTTTTGGGGAGGGGGGAAGAAGACTGGAGAGGGGGCTCCAAGGGGGGGAAACAGACTTTTGCCGGCACGTCGAGTTCGATATTGATGCTTTTTTTGAAAACCGACAAGAATATCATCGTGATGTGCCGTCATGGGAAGAACCGGAAACAGAACGTGTGACTCAAAATTAGGCGAGCAGGATGGCTGTGCTTACCGCCAGTTGGCATGCGCTACTCGGTACCTTACCCCACGAGCTCACCGACGGCGAGGGCGGTAGTGTGCGCGGTACGGTGTAGGTAGTGTAGTTTCGTTTGGGTTGGGGGGCACGGGACTCGGGGCGGGAATAAGTCTCGAGTCTCGGCGACACTTTCGCAGTACACTACACTGGACGAGCTTGAGTTGAGAAGTTGAGATGGCGAGGAGGCAAACGCCCAAAGCTGGCGGCTGGGAATGCCCTTGGAGCGACAGCGACCGAGGGCACACGGGGGATGGCCCGCCCCGCCATGAACGAGTGAGAAAGATCAGAGGACGAGACCGGACAGGAGTGTACCGTAGAAAAGCTAGACCTGGTCGTATGAGTAAGAAGGCAAAAGTAATAAGTTTGCTGTTATCGACGGAGGAAGGCAGGGGGGACGCTGGATGTCACTGTCGAATGAATTACGGCGTATGGAGCACAGAGAGACTGGTTGTGTTTGGTCGACATTTTCGGATTGCGAATGGGAAACAGCGATGGCGGGTGGACATTGACCCGGGGTGGGTGAGAAAACGGGACAATGACCGCGAATGGCAAGAGGGCTACCTTAATTATGGATGGAATGTTACAAGATACTGGTAGGGCCTTCCTTCACAGAGAAACCTCAGGCTTGAGAGTTGGTTGTTGGAAGGAACGGTAGAGGGAATGGAAGGAGACACCCCGTGACCCGACGCTGTGAGGGAAAGAAGCGACTTCAACGGGAAGCATCGATGGCGACCGAAGACGAAGGAGCACTTGAGCAGCAGGAAGGACCTGGGAGCAGACAGACGGCCCAGAAAGTGGGTTTTGGATGCACCTGCCCCAATCTGGCTCTAGCGCAGCGGCTGTCGGTACGTACTTGCGGGTCAAGACGGCTCAGCTCAGTTGGAACGTGCACCTCAGTCACCCAGTGGTCCGTGTCACTGGTCAGTGTGGCCCGTGGAGTGAGGCGGGGCCAACGGTCGCCTCTCGATCCATGTCTTTTTTCTTCTTCTCGACCTTGACTCTCCTCCACCACGTTGTCTTCCCATGCTTTTTGTCCTTTCGAGCCCAAGAAACGCTCAGACTGCCTGCAAATAAGGTACATAGAGCGATATCCATACATTACACATTACCTACGGCACCAACGCTTCGCAACATCCACTCAGTCCCAGCCCTAGGGCCCTCCCATAGCCTCTCGACACCTGGTCACTTCTGAACTCTACGGAACAATACGATCCACTTTGCCCACTCGACAAGTGCCGGATGGGAGCCCTCACATATTCAACCAGGCCTCGCTGTGGCTTCGTATCTGCCTCTCGACACAGTACCTGCCTCTGTTCCATTCTGCCTTTCCCCTGCGTCTCTCTCCACCGTGTCTGAAGACCATCACCGTCCAACCGCCTGCTACCGAGCAAGACAGTCCAGAACCGCTTGATTCACCAGCGTCGTCAACTGTCGTCAACATGTCATCCATCAACGATCCACTGCATGTCTCACTCTCACGCTGTCCGAGAGGACAGGTTTCTGCATGTCTCGCTCTCGTGCCACCCTCCCTGTTGATCGCCCACGCTACCGCTACGCTTGTCACATACGCCCCACCCTTCCTCCAATGCCCGGCGCTTGTTTGGCGACATCTCCAGATGGCCTCGGCGCTTCATCCTTGATGACCATGAGCTTTCTTCGGCTAGAATTCCCTCGACCCTCGAGATGGTGTGGACGGCTCGGGCGGGCACAAGCCTCGAAAGAGACACAGGCCAAGCTCACAACCGTACCGAGAGACCATCATCGACTTTTCATGCCATCTATCATCTATCAACAAACATCCTCTGCACCTAATCACAAAGAATGTTACTGAACCGGCTTGACGGGCTTTGCGGCACCACGTTGATTTGCTCTCGACTCTCCGGGCCTGCTCCTCGAAAACCAACAGGGAAACATCGGTTTGAACGCTCAGTCCTCAAAGCAACTCGATCGAGACACTCGCAGGAGGATCGACGCAGGACCCCGCGCCGAGGTAGCAGCAAACTTCTACTGGACGCCATACATGGCCATGATAGATGACTGCAGCGAAAAGCCTCAACGACGCGTCGTCGAACCAACGACCAGGAAGCGCCACCAACAACCAGACGCGCTTTCACGTCTGTTCGTAAGTCGAATTAGGATTCTTTGAGGGTGTCGTCAAACTTGGTAAACCGGACCCTCGGCCTACTAAGCTCCAAGAAGATGGATGGTACGGCACACCCTTGAAGCCTCCTTTATCCAAGATAGTCCCAAAAGATCCGGGCAAGGTGGACCGATGGATTCGAGCTATTGTCCCAATTGTTATATTCTCCGGCACAACAGGCAATGATACGCTCACCAGTGGCCCGCCGTCCTTGCAATCTCACCCACGACCCGGTCGTCTGATACGGCCGTTGCCCGCAGAGTCAGCTTCACAGCCTGCCTATCCGTGGGGTGACTTGGGGGTGAGAGTCGGCTCGATACGGCAGTCTGGTGATGGAAAACATTTGGAAGTCTTCCATTCGCAGACAGTGCAACGCTCCAACCCATCTTCAAGGCCCTTGTTCCAGGGCAAACTAGAGTTTGATATTGTCTCACTCAAAGTCCAGATCCGCTGGAGCAACGACCATCGCCCCCGTCGGCCGCGTATAGCATCCAACCACTATTGGAAGAGGAGTGTTGCTATTCTCCTCGTCAGGGGTCTGTTGCATTCTCAATTGTATGATTGGCTCTATTCGAAATGGACTTCTGGGCAGGAAGGGGCGCGATCCCTCTCCCCGTCCTCCATTGGCCTTTCAATAGACAATTTGGGCCAATCACCTGGCTGACCCATCACAATCTTCCACCACCAAAAGTTTGGTCCCTGAAGGTCCATTTCCCCCTCATGCATGTCTCTCCCTACCCGCATCTCCCGGAAACGGTCCATCACCAATCGTCTACTTTGACTCCACGACCGAAATTCTCTTTCCAGGTGATTATGCTGAAAAGAGATGATACTGGCGTCATGGGTCTTAGTCAGAGATGATATCTCATCTTGCCTTTTAGGCCGGCCCCGAACGTTTCCCCCGCAACGGGCTGCCAATCTCTCGGAGCCTACGGTTGCAAGGAAAATGACAACTCCCGTTGCACACATTGACGAGCACGGCGCGGATAATGGGCAGCATAAACAATCATTATGTCCAAAAGAAACGCCAAAAAGTGATGCTCGACGAGCTTACCACCAGAATCCGGAAATCGCCAGGCCAGCAATCGGCTTCTAGCCAACATTGGGTGCATGATTTGCGGCATGCAGGATACGACGAGAATAGCAACATGGCCTTCTTCCCCATGGCCTAGAGGCTAGACCGACCCCTCAACCGATAACCAAACCGGCGCGGCATCTGGGCGATACAATCGGCCAGCCAAATCAAACGCGGCATAGAAGGCCCTCTACGAGTACTGGCCGACTGGGATCACGGGATTTGCAGCACAAGGAGCCATGATCCTTCAGGCAACATGCCCAGTAACGACAAGCGCAAATGGAGACAAGGCGGCCATACCAGAGCAGCTGAAACCTGCAGCTCGACTGTGGCGACTATCATGCGCTGGCCGCGTCTAAAATGGACTGAACCAAGGCCTGGTATCCGTAAATGGGTTGCGATTGCGGCTGCGTCGTATGCCGCAAGGTCAAGGCCAAGTTGCTGCCGAAGCGAGACGGCGGCCCTGCCAGAGGTGCAGAAGCAATTCCGCAACGGCGTCTTCGGTGGCGCTGAAAGGTACTGTGGTGAGGCAACCAGCCAGCAAACGAGCATGCAAAACCTGCAAAACCTGCACTCCGCCACACGCCTCATCCGGACCCCATGCCATCACTGGGTCGTGAGGCTGGTGACGTGGCACTCGAGTCCGGCGAAGCGGGTCTCGGGTGGCTCAGTGCCAACGGAGCCGGCTTTCGGTTGCAATCTATGAGTCTGTGCCACTCACAGATACCCTTGCACCCGTTTGCTTCTGTGGCTTGTTCCCGGTCTTGGGGAATCGCAGATCTCTGGGTTTTGCTCGGTCGCGAGTCTACATCCATCGCCATGTCACCGGTACTTGCGGCGGTGAAGCCAGGATCGTCTCGCTGACTCCGAAGACAACGCAGCATCTGGATATTCAACGTTCCAACAAAACAAACTCACCATATCGACACGAATATAGAGTCACAAGTTGACGGTCTCCAGGAGCGAGCCCGAGCAATGATGAAATCACCCGGGGTCTTCTCTCGCTTCCAGGACTGGAACCAACGACGAGCCCACCAGTGGCCCCTGTTCCCTCTCCAATCGTAGCCGCCAAAGATCCCGCGACCAGGGGCCTGTTCAAGTAGACAGGGGTTTCGGCATTTCCATTGGCTTGGGTCCGATGAGACAGCAGGGATGCGCAGACTGCACTTTGAGTCTAGTGAGTAACGTGATGAAGGCTAGGTGCGAGCGCCCACAGCTTTCACACTCCTTCACGTCCGACACGGCGGTTGTTGGAGGAGAGTAGGTTCAGAGTCTGCACATTTACTTTGGCATCATCCCAATCTGTCGTCGTTGGACGGGTGGCCGCACAGACGAAGGAGCCAAAGCGAAGAAATTGCCCTTCCGCCCGCACCCGTCATCCACAAGTGGTGCCCGGCGCATTTCCCATAGACGCGGGATTGGCGCGATGGCGGGAAACCAAAGGACCACACACCCCGTCGTCAGAAAGCGCGCCAGGCTTCGTACTAAAAGTCCAAGAGGCCGTTTTGGGGTCTCGCGGGAAGGCTGGGCTGTGCTGAGACATTGGGGCTAGCTAACTAACAATCAGCTGGCCCCAGAGCTTGATGCGTTGGCAGCTCGACTACTTGATGAACCGGTTTTCCCCCAATCGCCTTGACAGAACTTTCTACAGCGACGCAGCCTGTGATTTCGAGACTCCCCTTACCCTTCTGCGCACAGGCTTCTTGGAGGCCCCACGGCGAACAGAGCTTGCTCGGGAACTAACGTCACCAGAACCACCAACTCGGCAGAGTCTTGTTGGGTGAGAAAGCCTTTTTGGCCTCACAGAGAGTTCGGCTGAACTCAAACTGACAGCTCCAAGTGGAGCGTTGGTTCTGCCAGATATCCGTTGGTTGGGAACGATTTTCGACATGGTCGAATAATGGGAGTCTCCCGCGCCATGAGAGGATTCCGAGCCCTGCAGCTTTGCGGCGTGGCTTGATTGAGAAGAGCTGACGAGTGACTAGACTGGCTACTGTTTGTTTTGTTGGATGCTCTAGAGCATAACACCTCGTCATTCGTCTCTCGTCTTTCGGTCTTATGAATTTACCCCTTTTTTCAAGTTCTTCGACCGCAACGCCTTTCAGTTGGATTAAGCTGCGCAGGATGCGGCACAACAGCAGTCTTACTTGAGTTCTTACGTCGATGGCTTACCGGTGCCAGATCCCTCGCAGGGCACGGACGACGGAAGGGTTTGACTTTGTTGACATTAGTGAGAGACCATGATGAGGCCGTCGGTTTATCTAGCGGCGGGTTTTGAGGGCGCCGGCTATTTGGCTTATGCGTAGCTTGTCCGTTCGTTTGGGTTGTCGCATTGACGGATGTCGATGTTTGGCTTGCCTTAGGGCTTACGACGGCGCCGGGATGTTGGAAGTGCTTGGCTTTAAGTGGGATACTTCATCTTTGTGGACAAGGTGAGTTGAGGCAGGTTTGTTCGAAACATCTGCAGTGGTTGTTCTTATGAACTGGAGTCTCTGCGGTTCTTTCTCTTGACAATCTGGTGTTTAGTGTGAGACCATCGTAGATGACATAGTTTGATGGGGTTCCTTCCTAAGTGAGAATCATTCGCCCTGGGCAGCAAAGTAAGCTTCACAAGATCAGGCTCGAGCTTGACTTCATACTTCATCATCGGACGTCATTCGTAGTCTATATGAATCGACGAACTCCTCGCATTGTCAATTGGAATGGAGTTCCTACCCAAGGAGGTATCGGCTTATCCTTCTTGCCCTTCTCATCGTCAAGGGTGACACCTTTAGCCAGGCGGGTGTTCACACACCCGAAGGGTAATAGCTGAAAGGACGTGACCCATCTCTTTGCCTCGTTAGTCCTCGTTCACGTATTCGTGAGAGATCGTGTTAAAGATGTGAGATGAGGGGTTCTTGTGTCATTGAAAGGGGAAAGACGAACATGATTGAGCTTAAGGAGGTGTGAGTTTTGTGATCTGGCCTTTGTCTTGGTCAAGCTCTTGGTCGGTTTTGATATTTGGTCGGTACCACCATGGTCGTAACGACGGCTTTCAAAATCGGGGTCATGTCTAGATGTCCGGTGCTCTGTGTGGGTAGGTGGAGGCATGAATAGGGAGTTTAATATGGCGGGTGCCGATACTGGACCTTCTCCGTTGGTAGCACATCTTGATAGATTGTATGAACTACCTTTAGTGGGCTTGTGTGAGTGATCTCAAACACTATATAATGCATGATAGTCAGAGACAAGAGCGAGAGTATAGAACACAACAGTGTTGCGCATTGATTTTGCTGCTCTTGTTTTACTCGCTAGTCCTTAGACCAGAGATGAGCCGTCGGTTTCGCGACGATGCTCTTCCAGCAATAGACTTCATGGGTCACTCATTACCTCATCATCTCACAACCCGCGAATTCTCAGCAGTTCTCGGCTCACATTAACATGGAATGTCAGGTATTCTGCGGGGTATAGATCCCCGTTGGTTGATGGGGCGGGAGAGAGGACAACGAATGCGTAGAATGTGGGTAGATGCCATGATATGGCAAATTGGGATGAGTCGCACTGCCCATGCCGTGCAATTAGTGTCACTGTCGCGAAGTTGTATGACAAGCCCATTCAATACCTCATTGGCCTTGCTGGAAGATTGTAGAGACGCGAGTTTGTAACTGTTTATATAGATATCCTGCCCGCTGGTTTGCGAGGGCTGGGGTTATGGGACCTGGCCTGATACATGCGTAACTCGAACGATATTGGGGGAAAGCGATGAATTTCGGTAGCTGGACAGTCTGGAAAGCATACAATAGCTGCGCTGAGAATTACCAATGCCGAGAGAGTTCACGTCTGCAATTGCTGATCCGGCGTGTGAAAGGCCAGGCTCTCGATGGAAATGAAGAGTACGTCGACCATAACGATGGTAAGAAGGGCGTATCAGAAGCGCGACGGCTACGAGGGCCTTTCCCGCTATTCAAGGTAACTCACGTATAGAGCTAAGCCCATGTCGTAATATACTAAAACTAGGTGACACCGACTAACAGCTTCTATTCTGGAGGCCGAGACAGACTTGTTTGAAGCGCCTCCATGAGAACCTCGTCGAAGCTCTGAGAAGACATATGAGCTGGCAAAATACCTTTCACTTCTTTCTTTCGGAGAGCAGCCATCATATACAGGTCCCTCTCGGAAAGTGCGGTCACTTTCGCAATCGACAGACGAAATATCCACTGCCTTGTCTAGGCACCTCATAAACCATCATGACTTTCTCCTTAGGATGAGGCTGATGTAAATGTTGACACACGATTGACGAATTGAGCACAGAAACGCTCTGCATGTTTCATTGCCTTCACACCTTGGTACAAGGGCCCAAGTCAAATAAACAAGATAGAAGATTGACAGGGAATGCATATTAACCCCCAGCAGTGATCTGGAGTTGCGATCATCTCTCTCGCCAACCCCGCCTCCGCACCCCGGCCAAACGCTCGCCGGTTCGCTCCAGACTTACCCCGACCTTCACCCCCGTCAATCTCGCTAACATGAACGCGGGGGGAAATTTCTCCATATCACCGACTTACACCCACATCCGACCTATTAGATCAGGATCGCCTGCCAAGGAAGACTCACTTCCTCGTCGTGCGGTTGAAATAAGAAAACCACGGAGACCCGCCGCCCGGCACGACATCACAATGGAACACCCACCTCCCTGCGCCTCCGCTGCCCGCTACTCCCAATGGCCCCGATGATGGCACGCGTCATTCGCCTCACGCTCCTCCTCCTCTTCTCATCCGTGCTGCTCGTCTCAACGGCCAGCACTACGGACCCGGACCCAGCTCGGCCATGGGAAGCTTACATCAACAGCCCCTCCACCCGGACCGTCCTCCCTCAACGGATCCACGCCGTCTCCGGTCCCGCCAACGTGACGACCTCCGCCGATGACGGGAGCTTCGTCCTCACCCTCCAGCCAGGAGGCCAAGTCTCCCTGGACTTTGGCTACGTCGGCGGTCTCCTCTCCATGATGACGGAATCCAACAACACATCATCATCACCCAGTAACTCATCAGAGCCGCGCTTCTCACTCGCCTTCGCCGAATCCCCCTCCTTCGTCCGTGAGATCTCAGACGACACGGGCGCAACACCAACCCAAGACTACGACAAGGCCCTCAACGTCACAATCCCCGCTTCCTCTTCAACAACCCCCTACGCCTACACCATGCCCAAAGAACGTTTCCGCGGCGGCTTCAAATACCTAACCCTCCACGCCTTCCGCCCCGTCACCATCACCTCAATCATCTGCCACCTAGCCTACTCCCCCTCCCAGCCAAACCCAGCCCTCTGGGCAGGCCACTTCCACACACCCGACGACGACCTCCTAACCCGCATCTGGCACGCCGGCGTCTTCACAGCCCAGACCAACATCGCGCCCCCCAACACATCCCGCTGGTTACCTCAAGTAAAACCAGGCTGGGCCTACAACGCGACCCTCGGCGTCGAGGGCCCCATGCTCCTCGACGGCGCGAAGCGAGACCGCGCGGTCTGGCCGGGCGACTTGGGCATCGCGGGCACGACAGCGTACCTAGGTCTCGGCGACGCCGGGTTGGAATCGGTGTTCTTTGCTCTGGAGACCATGTTCCTTTACCAAAATGCCTCGACGGGGCAATTACCCTTCGCGGGTCCGACGACTGGATCGTGGAGACGGAGTGCGAAGAGCGATACGTATCATGCCTGGACATTGATCGCTTGCTTCAACTACGCGGTTTTCACTCGCGACGAAGCGTGGGTTGACGGCCGGTGGGGGAACATCATAGCGGGCGTGAATTATATCCTCCGCGCCCTCGACGCCAGCAACGGCATAGGCCTTGCAGAGCAAGTCGAGACAAACGACTGGGCGCGCCTAGGTGGGGGAGGGTATAACAGCGCCCTCAACGCCTTGAACTACCACGCCCTCTTCTCCCTCGCAAGCCTTGCCGCCGATACGGCGACAGACTCCAACGACCGCGGAGAACAGGCAACGACATGGGCGGCCGCGGCAGCGAAACTCAAGACGGCGTACAATGCCGCCCTCTGGGACGCCTCCGCCTCGCAGTACCGCGACAACGAGACCGCCGCAGGGGCGCTCCTCTTCCCTCAGGACGGCAACGCGCTGGCCTTGCAATACAACCTCACCACATCCCCCGCCCAAGCCTCCTCCCTCTCCGCGGCGCTACTTCGCAACTGGAACGCCATCGGGCCCGTGACGCCCGAGTTACCGGACACAATTTCCCCCTTTATCTCCTCCATCGAAGTCCTCGCGCATTTCGCCGCGCGGAAACCCCGTCGCGGGCTGCGGCTGATGCGACGCACGTGGGGCTACATGCTCGACTCCCCGCTCATGACGGGGACCACGCTCGTGGAGGGGATGAGCGCCAACGGGTCGTTGTACTACCGCTCGCAGCGGGGGTATAACTACGACGCGGCGTATACTTCGCTCTCGCACAGCTGGTCTACGGGGCCGACGCAGGCTCTTAGCTTCAAGGTTGTCGGACTTGAGGTCGTTGGGTGGGGGAGGTGGCGGTTCGAGCCGCAGATGGGGGATCTGAGGAGGGCTGAGGCGGGGTGGAGGGATGGGAAGGGGGGTGAGTATGGGGCTGTTGTTGTGGTTGAGGGTGGTGGTGGTGATGATGGACAGGGGGAAGATGGGGTATTGGAGGCCGAGATTCTGACGCCTAATGGGACTGAGGGAGTACTTGAGATCCCGTATTGTGAGGTTTTGCTTGTTGATGGGGAGAAGTGGGATGGTGGTCGTCTCCAAGGAGGGCGGACGAAAGTCAGGGGCGAGGGATGTCGAGTCAGTTGTTGAAGAGGACTGTACCGTGAGCAGTACCAAACAACCTAGATCTATGATCACATTTGCACCCAGACAGACTGGAGGATCCTTTGGTTTTCTTATGAGAACACCTGGCAGGGCGTTTGGTTATGGTTCAAACACCACGAATGCTGATGGCCTTCAGGAACTGGCTCCCAGGAGGGGCATATAAATCTACGAGATCTATAGCTGAATCCCCCGGTCCATGCCACAGAGCTGAGCAGTTCGACTAGGCTAGTATCGACGGCCTTGATTGGATGAGTCTTTCAAGTGGCTCCAACTACGCTCTGTCGTGAAGCCCTCATTGGATGCGAAAATGCTATTCGGAGTTAGTCCCACTTTGACAAACTGAATCCTTTCGCAAGAACATGACAGTGGGTAGTCACAGTTGTTAGTCAAAGTATAGACAAAGCGACATTAGCTGACGTGAGAGTGTAATTCAGTAACCATTCGAAAGATAATGAACCTAAGACAAGCTGACGCCGAGAGTCTCGGCCTGCATCAGATCCACAGCGTGGAATTCCTATGATGGACTTTCCAAGTCTGAGAGGGATAAAAAGTCGATCCACAACTATGCGCCTCGTATTTGTCTCTCAACTTCTTCAATTCTTTACAGCCAGGAGTCAATCTACTCGGGCGCCAGTCACCCAGACATCGTCAGCCCTCGGGCTGAGTGGGATAGCATAGCCTCATAAAGGCAGACGCCGAGGCGATAGCTGAGAACCAAGAAGCGCATCGTGATTCCGAGTGGAAATATAAAACGGCGATGAAATCACCTCTTGCTCTGGTTTTGAAACATATCAGCAGCCACAGTCGGAACATCCTCTCACAAAGCAATAGCTCTGCTCTTCGTCTTCTATATATCCAGCCCCCCATCGCCACCTGAAAGCCCCCCTTAATCCAGCAAAAATGCACTTCCAAAGCTTCGTAAGAGTAAACTCTCTCCTCAACTAAGTCTTGACAGCTCGCTGTCAGTATCTAAGGGACGCTCTTCAAGCTAACCTTGACCTGTATCTACAGCTCCTCGCGGCCGCCATGAGCCTGCCTTTCTCCACGGCCGCTCCAGTAGCCGAAGCAGACACTACCAGCAACGTAGCAACCACCGATAACGCAGCAACTATTAGCAGCATTGAGGCTCGAGCCTGCCCCTACGCGAACTGGTTCAAATGCATCGACGTCCAGACCAATCTCTGCATCCTCCAGTGTATTGGAGCTGGCAGAAGATCTGCTCCCTGCCTGAATGGTTGTTTTGCAAAGGCGAATAGTGCTTGTGGCGCTTATGGCTGCGGCCAGTGATCTCGAGCGAGTCAAGGATACAGATTTAGACAGAAAGGCTGTGGCTTATTATGGAATTGAAGAGGGGATATAAGAGTTGAAAGAAGGGCGGTTAGGAGAACGAGTAAATGGGGTTTGAGTAAAGGCGGTTTTGGAGATGTTGTTTGGTAGTTACTATTCAGAACTTTCTTTACTTGACCTTGCACATTCAACCCTGAGCATGTAAAATGCCTCGTATAGTGTACTAGCCGGCTCCCGAGTATCAAATGAATGTATACAAGTGATCAAAACGAGAAAAAGGAAGCGAGTTGAGTCTGGGATCCAAAAAGGCTGCCCCCTCACGGGATTGAACCGTGGACCTTCGCATGTCGAACAAGTACGAGTGCGACGCTCTACCACTGAGCCAAAGGGGCTCTCTGAAATCGTCCAGTAGAACGGACGCTCATATCGCGCGGCCGAGGGTGAGCGAGCGTGAGCCAGTGCCGTGGCGACGGCGAGAAGGGCTCGACCTCGAATTTTGGCGGCTCAGAAACAACGATGTCATGTCAGGGACTCCGGCTGCTCACGCAAGAAGTCTAGCTTATCAGGAGGCCTGTCGCCTCCCTTCCGGACGGCCGTGGTCTGCCGTGAGCTAGTCGTTTCTCAAGGTGCACGATCTTGTGCTGTCAAGAACGACAGCATAAAGTTCTTCGGAGATCAACTAATACTGAAGTTCTTCAACAGCTCCGTCCATGGAGAACAGGTTAGAAGAGGCATACCATCATAGCCAGTCAATTAATCTCGGCGAACTGGCGACAGGACAAAAGACTACGCGAACAATGCACAATACATCACATCATCATACAAGGTTGTTTGTCTTAACGTTCCAATTCTGAGCGTCTACCTCATCTGTCTCATGATCATGACGGGCTAACTAGAATACACCCATACATCTAATATGGGGAGGCAATTATGGAAAACTTCCGAAGCCGCAATTAAAACCGAAAACCGTCCAACTCCGATGAACTTTTTCTCTGGTATCCCGTATTTTTCATCCCAAAGATCCTTTAGTCAACCTCCTCCATGGCGCTGTCACCAGTCTCGACAGCGGACGTGTCAGCGGCAGGGGCCTCGACAGTCTCCTCCTCCTCGTCAATGTTCAGGCCGAGCTGGACAAGCTTGTGGATGCGCTCGGCGAAGCTGGCGGGCTCATCAATGGTGAAGCCAGAGACCAGGAGAGAGGTCTCGAAGAGAAGCTGGACGATAGACTTGACGGTGCGGTCGTTCTCGCCGTCGGTCTCGACCTTCTTCTTGAGCTCCTTGATGATGGTGCTCTTGGGGGAGATCTCGAAGGTCTTCTTGGAAGACATGTACGAGGACATGGAGGTGTCACGGAGGGCCTGGGCCTTCATGATACGCTCCATGTTGGCGGACCAACCGAACTGGCCAGTGCGGATGGCGCAAGGGGCACCAGTAAGCATCTGGGAGACGACGACCTTCTCGACCTTGTCGCCGAGAACGTTCTTCAGGCTCTTAGCGAGACCCTCGTACTCCTTCTCCTCGGCCTCACGGGCAGCCTTCTCCTCCTCGGTCTCCTCGAGCTCGAAGTCCTTGGTGATGTCGACGAGCTTCTTGCCCTCGAACTCCTTGAGCTGAGTCATGGCGTACTCATCAATGGGGTCAACAAGGAAGAGAACCTCGAAGTTCTTCTCCTTGAGGGAGTCCAGGAAGGGAGACTTGGTGACAGCCTTGATGGACTCGCCAGTGATGTAGTAGATGTTCTTCTGAACCTCGGGCATGCGAGTGACGTAGTCGGAGAGGGAGGTGAGCTCATCGCCAGACTTGGTGGAGTTGAAGCGGAGGAGCTTGGCGAGGATGTTGCGGTTCTGGGAGTCCTCGTGGATTCCGAGCTTGAGGTTCTTGGAGAAGGCAGAGTAGAACTTGTCGAACTGCTCCTTGTCCTCAGCGATCTCCTGGAAGAGCTCAAGAGCCTTCTTGACGATGTTCTTCTTGATAACCTTCATGATCTTGTTCTGCTGAAGGGTCTCACGAGACAGGTTGAGGGGAAGGTCCTCAGAGTCGACAACACCCTTGACGAAGCCGAGCCACTCGGGGATGAGGTCGGTGGCATCGTCGGTGATGAAGACACGGCGGACGTAGAGCTTGATGTTGTTCTTGGTCTTCTTGGTCTCGAACAGGTCGAAGGGAGCGCGCTTGGGAACGAAGAGGATGGCACGGAACTCGAGCTGACCCTCAACAGAGAAGTGCTTGACGGCAAGGTGGTCCTCCCAGTCGTTGGAGAGGGACTTGTAGAAGGAGGCGTACTCCTCCTGGGAGATGTCCTGGGGGTTGCGAGTCCAGATGGGCTTCTGCTTGTTGAGCTCCTCCTCCTCAATGGAAGTCTCCTTGACCTTCTTGGTCTTGGGCTTCTTCTCCTCCTCATCGTCATCGACCTCCTCGATCTTGGGCTTCTTGTCGTCACCCTCCTCGGTGGTCTCGGTGGCCTCCTCATCGGGGACCTCCTTCTCAGTCTCCTTGGTGACGTGGAGGTAGATGGGGTAGGAGATGAACTCGGAGTGCTTCTTGATGACCTCCTTGACCTTGGCCTCGTTGAGGTAGTCGGTCTGCTCATCCTTCAGGTGGAGGATGATCTTGGTGCCGCGGCCAAGGGCCTCACCCTCGGTGTCAGGGGTGATGGAGAAGGTACCACCAGCGGAAGACTCCCAAACGTACTGCTCGTCGTCGTTGTGCTTGGAGACGACGGTGACCTTGTCGGCGACAAGGTAGGCAGAGTAGAAACCAACACCGAACTGGCCAATCATGGAGATATCGGCACCGGCGGTGAGGGCCTCCATGAACTGCTTGGTTCCGGAGCGGGCAATGGTACCCAGGTTGTTGACGAGGTCCTAAAGAGGTCAGCCACTGATCGTTGCATTTGATTGGGAGGTGATGGGAACATGTGGTACTTACAGCCTTGGTGAAACCAATACCGGTATCACGGATGGTGAGGGTCTTGTTCTCCTTGTCGGGGATGATGTCGATTCTCAGGTCCTTGCCCGAGTCGAGCTTGCTGGGGTCGGAAAGAGACTCATAGCGGATCTTGTCCAAGGCATCGGAGGCGTTGGAAACAAGCTCACGCAGGAAGATCTCCTTGTTTGAGTAGACAGTGTTGATGATGAGCGACAGGAGCTGAGAGATCTCAGCCTGGAACTCGAAGGTCTCCGGGGAAGACATTGTGATGGAGGATGTGGGTATCTAGGGCGTAACGGTCGTAATTCTGTCAAAATTTGTTAGATGGTGTTTGGAAAGGTTGGCTGTGTGGCGGTGAGGCTGCGGTTTGTGGAGGGGCAGTAGAGCGGGGGGAGGGGAGCCTTGTCGCCAATTTCGCAGAATTGGAACTCCAAGGCAAATAGATGGTGCAAAGATGATGAATCTCAATCACTGACGATATTGACGCTTGAATTGTGAGATACCAAGCCCCAATCGAGAGAGAAGTGAGGGGTGACGCTGGGGATGGCAAAGCGGCATCGAGACCAGGCCGGGACGGCGGGGTGTGTTTCGGCAAGCTTACCTTGAGAAGAGCTTCTCTACGGATGCAACAGGTCTTTCGCTGCTACGAATCGACGATGGAAAGATTGATTCTTTTGGGGGAGTAGGAGAGAAGAGAGAAATTGGGAGAGGAAGAGAAAAGTTGAGATGCGAGGAAGAAGAAGTCTGAGAGTCAAGACGACGTGGGAAGAGGAGGAGGCTAAAAAAGAAAAAGGCGTCTGGAGTCCCGGTGGCCGTCTGGACCCCAAAGCAGAAAGGCAGCGACGCTCACCCCCCCAGCTCAAGAATTCTATGCGATTCCATCACCTCCAGGCCTTCCAGACCCTTCTCTGATTCGCTTGCCCTGCCACCACAGCAACCGTGCGGGGGCTCTGATTGGCTGATCTGCGGGGGCCACCGTGTGGGACGAGGGTCCCTTTTTTTTCTTGTGCCTTCCTCGCCTGCCTGCCGCCTGCCGCCTGCGCCTGCCTCCATAGCACCTCAGATCAGCATGGAAAAGAAGAGAATCGCCATCCAATGCATTTGGGGAAGGGACGCCTTACCGCCAACCAACGATGTGCGCTTGCCTTGTGAACTGCATCAAGTGTATTTACCTTGGGTACCTCACCTTATGTAAGGAACCTCTTCTGTATGTACCTTACTCCGTACCTACCAAAGGTACTTCAGAAGACTGAGGAAGGCGTCACTCTACCTAGGTACCTCACGTAGCGGCCGGTGGTCACAGCTTCTTGCCTTCCATTGATTCTCCCTTGCCTCCGTGCCTCCTTCGGTGTGGGGATGAACAGTGTCTGTTTGTCCACAGTCCAAAGTCTTCTTTTACTCCAGTTTTTACCCCCTCCGGGTGATGGACCCCTCTCAATATCCTCAATCAGAAATCGACACTTCCACTGTTTGCTAGATGCTTCTGTTTACTCCATGGTCCATCTTGAATGGTTCGATGTCAACGCGTGCGAACTTCAGCCCAGCAACCAGTCGTCTGGCGTTGAAATACCCTTGCCACAAGTCCCACCCATCGACGAGGCTGAAAATCAAGCGCCACCCCTTCGTGAAATCTGCCCCGAGATTGGGTGCTGGGCTGCTGGCTTAAGTCTGCGGCGGCGCCTTACGGATATGCCAGCCAGCACATCTCATCTCCCCCGCGTCCGAACCGCCCGCATCATTGGCAACGGCCAGGGGGTCGTTGCACGGTCCATCTCTTTTCACGACGTCTATTCTCGGCTTCAACTACCATGCCTGCCCTACTTCAGTTGGGACCCGTTTCACACCGCTGCCAAGGAGCCGCAGAAAGAGTTGCTTATAGAACTTGCTCTATCCAAAACCTATCAGCAGACACTAAGACAGGCCAATTAACTCCCGTCTATTTACGCTTTTTGACTCAGACTATTTAACTCTCAATTCAAGGTTAATTTTGACCACCCTCGACAATAGTCGCACATAGTTGGGCATATCTACATAGACACATCCCGACACTGAAGAATAGGACAAGGGCGAGTTTCCAGGCCCGCACTGAGCTGAATGAATGCTATTTTCTAAAGTATGCTAAGAGTGCTAACCAGGTCCAAGCGGTGGCAGAACCGCCTAAGGCAGTTTCGGTAACCGCTCTATGCGGGATAAGCGAGATAAGCGAGATACTAAGCGATGGGCAGACTGAACAATATGAAGTTCCAACAGCGATAGTCTACCGGTTAGGGCAGCCCGTTTTGCGGTCACAAGCATTCCTCCCCTTAGGACAAGGCTTGCCCTTCTTGGTGCGTGTGTCGCAGCAATCCGCATCCTAGACAGAGAGCATGTTAGAAAGATGCTTTTGTGATGTCTTGGGGCAGAAGGGGTAACTTGTGAGGCTACTTACACACTGCTGCGGGGTGATTCCAAACTTGGCACAGTAATTGTCTGTGTCGCCGCCAACATTGCAAGCGCCTTGCCTGTTGCAGGCATCTACGTTATCTTTGCCGCCCCAGCAGCAATTGGGATCGTAGCTTCCTGCAATCATGCACTATATCGAGTGTTAGCCACTCTGCATCAAAGCTGGCCGAAGCGGAAGAGGTCACTTACGCCAGCATTGACCGATGTAATGGTCATGGCAGTGACGAAGAGGAAGTTGATGAGCTGCATATTGGAGATATGGAGTGCTGCTTGAAGGTGGTTTTGAAGTAAGGTGTCTAAGAGGTCGTGATAGACTGATAGTTGTATTGTGAACTTGTGAGTGAAGAGTCGAGTGATTTCTACTTTTAATCGATGGATGATTCGACCTTTATATAACATAAAATCCCATTCCAAAAGTAAGTAGTGCATCGATGCCACTCCTAGAAATAGGCCGCTAGCCTTACTTGAGCAGGAGATACCGAACTCGTGATATGAAACAGACTAGACTTCTTCATGCAATGATTATTGTTACTTGGCGATGTTGAGAGTATGCTTGTCGAACCTCACGGAGACATGAACAGGCAACATACACTATCACTAGTATTGATGGCCTTGACGGCCTTGATGCACGGCCTTGAAGAAGAAACACCTCCTAGAGCAGGAGGTGAACAGACATACCATATCCCACTTCGGCCATATTGATAACCACTCAAACCGACACGTATTTCTCTATTATTACCTTATACTTTACCAAGCATGTCTCACCGTAAGGGCGACACTCGAGCAGCTGAGCACAGTATGAAACGGGATAGACGCGGGTGTTCCTACTGTCATCACAGAATACAACTGACTCGCATACCTACTCGCACGGCTGTAAACTCTATAAGCGATGAACCACGGGCCTTGGAACGTGCTTCAGGGATATTTTTTCCGTAAAAGGATGGTCCAAATCGGATATTCTGCCTTGGTGGCCTGAAGTGAGGAAACCTGCCGGACTAGTAAGTGCACGTGCATACAGAGTCTCGACTTGAACATGCCGACTATCAAAGGCAACTAGCTCGAACATTGGCACAATTAGTGTGCTACGCCGATGGACTCTGGGCACCCCTTTAGGATGTATCAAGGCCGTAGTCTCATGAATTGGAAAGGGGCAAGCCCGAATATCAGGATTCTATTTTCAAGTACACACAGTGATTTGAGCCATCTGAGAAAAGTATAAAGCTCATCTGTCTTGGATCATCAGGATGACTTGGAACCAGTTCATTATCTCTATCCAACTTCAACATCTTACACATACATATCTACTATCAAATCTGATTCCATTCCTTCACCATGAAGTTCTCCTCAGTTATTATCAGCATCATCTCCCTGACGGTGGGAACGGCCATCGCCAACCCGACTAAGCTTGAGAACCGACAGAAAGCCCCAGGAGTCGGCGACCCAAATGCTCAGTGCGATGGGAAGCATGACTGCTGCTTTAGCTCAGAAGCTGCCTGCTTTAGGCAGTACGGTACTCTTTCCGGCAACATTTACTGCCCGCTGCACAAGTATTGTGCTACAGACTATAACATCCCCCGCACCAAATGTGTAAGTAACACGATGAGAAGAATTATAGGGCAGAGCTGACGTGTAGTATACATAGAACGCTGATTGCTGTTCAATCTCCAATGGCTTGGGTCGTGGGTGCCCGGGCAAGTAGATGGAGTCATTACACTGTCTTTACTGGTATTGGATCTCACATTACACTACTATTCCGGATAGCGTATGCGTTTCGGGCGTCCTCATCTGAAATATATCTGGAGTGGGGTGTAAGCTTCGAGAGACTCCAATGCGGTGGGCGGTGCAAAAGGTTATGACGGAGGAGAAGAATCTATGATCATGAAAGCGATTCGTAACATTGTATGCATAGAATGAATGAATGTAGAGAATTTCATCTATTGGACTTGGCCAAAACCGACCTATTTGATATCTCTCACCTGACGGCCTCTTATGCAAAGTTGGTTGTTGGAAACAAATCAAAGCCCAGTTCATACCGTCAACAAGCTCCCAGTGCCGATTTATAGCCGCCCTAACCATCCTCTTGGAAATCAATGGGCGGAGTTTCCCTCACATAGTATACACTCTATCCGCAATCTCTATACATGGGGTATGATACACAGCATCTCCAACCTCAGTCTCCCGCCTTCACTTCTCTCCCTTTACCAAACACTCCCCCAGCGTCCGATACCGTCGATCAGCATAAACAAGCCCAAACCCCTCCCCTCCCCCCCTCACAACCCCCTCAACCTCCCCAACAACAACAACATGATCCCTAACCCTCACCATCCCCTCCCCAAGAGCCCGACACTTGATCACATACAACACCCCCTTCCCCTCAAGCAAAGGCGCCTCCCCATCCTCCTCAACAACCTCAACCCCCTCAGGCAACCCCTCAAACAAGCCCTCGCCAGCCCCAGCGTTCCCCCTCGTAAACAAATCCGCAACCCTCGCGCCCTCCCCCCCCTCCGCGAGAACATGCACATTGAAGACCCCGCCGCTCTCGTGAATCGCATCCAGCGTCCGGCTCGGCGTCCGGACGTTGAACGTCACCAGCGGCACGGGCTCCATGCTCAAGCTCACGAAACTCGACATCGTCATGCCCCGTGGCCGACCCGCGCGGTCTGTGGCCGTGGCGACGACGACCGAGTGCGCTACTCTCCGCATCACGCCGCAGAGCTGTGCTGGGAGGTCGGCTGCGGGGTCGTGGGTTGTTGTTGGGGGTTGGTGGGGTTCTCTGCGCCATGTCGTCGTTGGTGTCGTTGGTTTCGAGGAGGAGAGGTATCGCGGTGTCGTGTGTATCCTTCGGTGGTGCTCGGAGGTCGGTGGGTTTAGGCCGACGGGCCTTGCTGTGCATGGCGAACGTTCATTCTGAGCTGAGACGATGCGTTAGTGACCGGGTTCAAGCATAGTGAATAGTGACAATTCCTTACAGCTTCGAATCAGGGTCCGCTGGAGGCCGTCTCCTCCGGTCCTTGGCCGGCCGACGCGACGCAGCGCGGTCCCCAGCACACGAGCTCCGGTCATCGCATGCGCCGGAGCTTAGCCCGAAGTCGCTGTACGGGGTAGCGCGCAGTCGCTCAAGAAATCGGCAGTCTAACAAAGCAATAGACGGCGCAACTGAAATCCACGCAGGTCGCGTCTGTAAGTTTCATCAAAGGAAAGCAATGGCTCGTGGAGGGGCTATGAAGGACGTCAAAAGCTGGACTTCCTAACCCCCCTTGTAATGGTGGTAGCTCAAGCTCTCGGTGATGTAAACCGAACCCAGAAAAATTCCTTATCGATAAGAAACCACTCATCCCCGGGACACACGCTGCGCTGTGGACCCGCGCGCACGGAACTCCCCGGCCCCGACCAACCGAAATTTTGGTTTCCTCAGGTCGCGCGGCCAGCTGGGCCAAGGAAAGACTCGAGTCCAATTCGAGCCAGCATCGCCAAAAGCTTCAAACAAATTCTCCTTTTCGCCCACGCGCGCCGCTCCCCCTCCGCCCGTCGCACCGCTTCCGCCAGCGCCAATCCCTCCCCACGATCCTCCCAGAGCTCTTTCTCGCCTCCGATCCAATTGAGCTTTCCTCCACCACTCCTCGAACCATACGAAACATCCGCAAAAATGGGCAAGCTCCCAACCCACCTGCCCAGGCCAACAAGCCTCCTGTCCCACCGGCCCTCCCTCACAACCTCCTCCTGCTCCGGCGCCACACTCTCCGCCTCCTCACCACGGATAGGAAGCATCCAGCAATCCCGCGCAGCAACCTTCATCCCCCGCCCCCGCCGCCCCTACACCTTCACCCAGCTCATCCAGCTCTCCGATGGAAGCACCTACACCGTCCGCACCACCTCCCCCTCCCCCCTCGTCCGCTCCGCAAAGGACTCCCGCAACCACGCCCTCTGGCAACCCTCCGACAAGTCCCTCAAGAACGTGGAAGTCGACGAGGCCGGAAAACTCGCGGCCTTCCGTGAGCGCTTCGGTCGCGGGTTCGATTTGGCCGCCAAGAAGCCGACAGAGGAGGAGCTCAACGCCGCCGCCGCCGCCGCCGCAACCTCTTCTGCAAAGGACGCTGGAAAGGGCGCTGCTGGAAAGGACGCTGCTGCCACAGGAAAGGATGCTGCTGCTGCTGCCGCCCCGGCAAAGGAGACCGCGAAGCCAGCCCAGCCGGCCGCCACCCCCGAGGACGACGACATCTTCGACATGGGCGACTTGATCAGCGGGTACGCCGCGATGCAGCCGCAGCAGGCTGCCAAGGAGCCCCCCAAGAAGGTGGCGGCACCGGAGAAGGGCAAGAAGGGAAAGAAATAAGGCAGCGCGAGAGCATGACGCAAACAAAACCATCACCACTGTCATCAGCATCCCCCTGCGTATAGCTGGCGAGAAAAGAAGCTTGTACGATGCATAGAGCCGGATCATTGTATTAAAAAGGAGAATTTCACGGAGAACCGCCGAGAGGGGCGAACAAAAGCGTGGTCAGAGGAGGAGGTGGATTACGGGAGCCCCTTATACCGCCCATGGGGTTTCTTCTACTGTCAGATATGTACAACAACCACAACTACTACAACCAAGAAAGGATAGGCTCCACAATGTGCACTTGCTGCCCAGACTTTATTCACTCGTCACTCGTCCCAGTGCGCCGTGGGGTCGAAGAAGAAACCGCTGCTGTGATGCGTAGGTATAATATAGTGAATCAGCGGACGCCGTGCCTCGGGCTTCTAGTCAGAGTCGTCGTTGATGGTGGCACGAGCCCTGTCAATGGCTGTGTTGCCGGGCGGCTTGCCCGAGGGTTGGATGACGGGCGGCCGGTAAAAGACCGTCTCGTCGTCCTCGGCATCCAGCTGCATGAGGAACGTCTCCCACTTCTCAATCAACTATCGTGTGTCAGTCTCAATGCCGCCTTCGTGAGTGTCGCGGATTGTCTTACCTCTTTTTGTGCCTCTACCGCGCTCTCCAAGAAGGTCTCAACGCCGCTCTTGAAGTCCTCCACCTTTTCCCTCTCAAAGCGGTCCAGCTCCGCCCTCATCAACCGGCCCATGTCCTCAAACAAGAGCCTGGCCTGGTGCACCTTTCTCTCCACGTCGCCGACCTCCGCGCTGACCTGGTTCAGCCTGTCCTGCTGGCTCTTGCCTTGCCGCAGGAGCTTGTCCTGCGAGGCCTTCTTCTTCTGCAGTTCTGACTCGGCAGAGTGCCACGAGTGGAACGCCTTTTGTCGCTGGCTGAACGCCTGCTTGACTGACCCAATCAGGCGGATGTACTCCTCGATAATGATGCCAAAGGTCAAAACATCCTGCTGGGCCTGACGGTCGTAGACATCGCGGATCGTCAGCTGCAGCTCGGACAGCGCATCCAGCGGGCCCGACAACGAGGGCGAAAGCTCAACCGTGGACAGAGCGTGTAGAGACGCCGAAAAGTCTCCAGCGGCCTCGGCCATCATCTTGCGCTGGCCAACCATTGTCTCCATGGCCTTGAGCAACGCTTTGAGCTGGTTCTCAAGCGCATCGAGGTAAACCTTGCGGTCATGGAACCACTGTCGTCCTTTGTCAGTACATAGTTCTCCTGGTAATCCCAGCGCACACTCACGTCATCTTGCTCGACAAACTTGCTGCTGCCACCGACGTTAATACCCAGACTGCCGAGGACACCCTTGCTTTCTCCGGGGATCGGTTCCCTTCGCTCCTTGTGCTTGACGTCGACATTGAACGATTCGCTCTCGAGGAACAGCTTCAGGTCGGCATCGTGCTGTAGAGTAGGGTGCGCAGCAGTCTTGTTCACCATTTTCTCCAAAGCGGCGCGACGTCCTTCGACAAAGTTACTCTCGAACCGACCGACAGCCTGCTTATCCGGCGGCGGCGGCACAACGACACCCGGGTTGTTTCCGTGCAGCGTATTGTACAGCCAGAGGAAGTCACGGTATCTGCGCTTTACTTCGAACTCGGGCTGCTTGTAGGCCTTTGAGGAGGTCTGCGGTATCCATCATGATTAGCGCGAGCTCCTCTCCCCCAAATCCCCGCTTCACCGATGGAAGAGCCTCATCTTACCTTGGTCCTGACAGAGTAGACGATATGCGAGCTGGTCAAGTCGCCAACCTTGTGCGGATCGCCGACCGTGATCTGGAAGCTCGGCTTGCTAGCCTGCTCGACGCTGACGCTAGGCTGAGTATGCGTCCGCACCGGGCTAGGATGCGCAGCCTGGACGGGCGGCGGCTGCCTCGGGCCAGACGGACGGTCGTAATCGTCCTCGTCGATGTGATGAGGGTCGGAAGGTCCGGCGCGGCGGCCCTGCTGGGGCGGCATCGAGGTGCGGATCACCATCTGCTCCTTCTGCGGCGGCACGGGCGGAGCATCCTGACCGGCTTCGGCGCCATTGTCTGCGGCGGCGGGAGCGCCGAGGGGACCCAGAGGACCGAGGGGATCGTCGACGGCTTCGAGGCGGGTAGGTTGGGCGGATACGAGGCGGCGGACAGGTCCGGAGCGTGAAGGGCGAGGTGCAGACGCCGTGCTGGGTGCGTCTGACTTGGCCGCGGGCTGCGACGACGTCGACTCTTCGCTTTGGGAGGGCTGCTGTTGGGTCGAGGGCTCGGAGGTGGGTTGCGAATCGCCCCATGGCGACTCTTCGAGGGGATCCATCCTTTCGTTTGCTCGATGCGCCAGCGGCTGTGGCAATTTCGTGAGAATGAAATCGGGTTAGATGACAAGCCTTTGGAGTACCACGAAAAGCGGGCGATGGTTGATGTGGTGAGTTGAGGTGAGGTGGGATGTGGTCTGGCAAAAGGCAAGGCAGCACAGTAAGGTAAGGTACATCCAAGGCACGGCCGGTTCTGGTTGTGTCTGACAGAGGCTCAATGCGAAAGGTGCACAGCTGCTCCGCACCACCTGATTCGCTGTAGCCCGTTGGAAGCTTCAGCCACTCGACCTCGATTGGGACCCCAGAGCCCATCGAGGCCCCTGTACCTTAGGTACCTACTCGGCCCGCCCCAGAAGCGCCGCAGTT
Source organism: Colletotrichum scovillei (assembly GCF_011075155.1). Classification (NCBI taxonomy): domain Eukaryota; kingdom Fungi; phylum Ascomycota; class Sordariomycetes; order Glomerellales; family Glomerellaceae; genus Colletotrichum; species Colletotrichum scovillei. Next base: position 3,628,424 of record NW_023336259.1, read on the forward strand.
GAGGTACCCAGCGGTTGCGGTCAACGTCACTGCTCCAGTCTCGACTGACGCCAGGCAATGGTGGTGCCAATGTACGAAGTAGGTACCTTACTGAGACATACCATGGACAAAGACTCAGTTCAAAGGGAAGAGTTCACATGCATTTTGCTTAGAGCACGGGCAACTTGGCTTCATAGCCTTCCCAATTGACTAGAGGTATCTACTACATTGATGATTTACACGAACCAGTAACCAGGCGATTTTGCTGTCCCAGACCAGGATTACCTCGCCCAAATCACATTTTGTCGACTACCGCGACCCCAACGCCAAACTCAAGATGAAGACAGTCTGATTCTTTCCCTCCAGAAAATCCCATTCCGCAGTGAGAAGGGATGCATGTTGCGCTTAACGGTCGGGATCATAGCAGCCGCCAGACACAATCAGGTTCATGCGGGTGAACTGCACCTTCATGACGGGCGTCTTCTTGGTCGGGAATGCGCTGATCTGGTCGGGCGTGATCATAACCTCCTTGCCCTTCTTCTTTCCGCCGCTGGGAGCATTAGATCCACTGCCAGTCGCTCCCTGACCGCTAGCAGTCGGGCGATCCGTCTGTCCGCTGGCCGCAACGATGGTGTCGCCTCCCTCTTGAGCAGGCGCCGCTCCTTGTTGCTGCTGAGCCGCCTTGTGGCCCTCGGCAGGGAGCTCGACATCCCACACACGGACCGTGCCGTCTTGGCCACCAGAAACGAGAACATTGGACTCGACGCTGAAGCTCATGGACCAGATTCCGCCTTTACCGTGGCCGCGGGAGCGCTTGATGCGGAGACCCTTCTGGATGTCCCAGAAGAAGATATTGCCACTGCAATCAGCCGTGGCCAAGATTCTGCCATTGGGCGCGACCTCGATGGTGGAGATGTAGTCCGTGTGACCGGTGAAGACACGGACGCACTGGCCGGTGATGACAGACCACATGCGGACCGACTTGTCCGTCTCGTCGGAAGCCGAGAACACGTAGGTTCCGTTCGGGTGCCAGGCCACAGCCGAGATACTGGAATCATGACCGACGAGTATGCGCTGCGCGGATGCGTGGTCCTGCATCCAGACGCGAACAGTCTTGTCCCAGCCGCCAGTCAAGAAGTAGTGGCCGAAAGGACCCCACTCGGCTCTCAACACCGGACCATCGTGGCCCTTGTAGACGCAGACGCAGGCCCAGACATCCAGCGACCACACTCGAACGGTGCCGTCCGCAGAACAAGACAACAGCAGCTTGGAGCTTGTCTCGATAGGAGACTCACCCTTGCCCTCCTCACCAAATGGCGCGTGCTCGAGCTTGGCAATGGCGTCGGAGAAGGAAACTGAGTACACCTGAGCCGAGTGACCGATAAGCTTGCGGTTGTTGAACTTGTAGTCCTTCTCGTCGTTGCGTTTCGATTTGAGAGGCTTGCCCTCAAGATGCCACACTCTGATGTATGAGTCTGTGGTGCCAATAGCAACCATTTCGTGATCCTTGGAGAAGTCCATGCATGATACACTGTATCGGATTGTCAGTCGGATTCACCTGATAAGAACATAGTACTTGCCTGCCTAAAGTGTTGTGAAAAGTGAACATGCATGCGCTGACCGGAACGCCCACACCTCCAGTCCGTCCGTCAATCTTGAAGCGATCGCGGTTCTCTCTGACCTTCTGCATCTCCATGACAACGTCTCTGGCGCGAGATGGAGGCAAAGGCAGGTCAGCTCTTGTGGGACCATCGGCGCTCTCCTCACGCTTGATCTTGCGATCGAACTCGTCTACCAAAGTAGCACGGCCATCGGGCGGGGGGTTGAGCGCGTCCTCATCCTGGAGCTCGGCCCTGACATCGTCACGGAGATCCTCCTCCATGGGCAAAGGGCCCAGCTTGAGGGGCACCGTCTTGTCCAAGAGGTCCCTGTTTGAAATGCCGGTGAAGACTCCAGGGATACCCTCTTGCAGATCCACCTCGTCAATGTCGAGATTCTGAGATCGGCGGTAAATCGCCTCGAAGCTAAAGGGCTCGATAGGGCCACGGGCCGTTGAGTCCAACTGGCAGAAGGTCGAGAGAATGTACAGGATAACAGCGCCGCCATTGTCCCGCTCGCGCTCGAGGAAGTGGAAGAGGTTGCCACTGATGTGCTGGTTGAGCGGAACGCGGTACTTGTTCTCTCTGTACAATTTGGTGGTAGGGTTTTCCTTGGCGTGCAGAGCCAGTGTAATGGTGGAGAAGGTCTTCAGGTCGTCGGAGTGGACATTCTCAAAGTACGACTTGAGGTTGTTGAGGATGATCTTGGCTTCCTCAGAGTAGTTCTGAGTGACGAGCTCGAGCCAGGAGTAGACGAAGACAGGCCAGAGAAGCTTGTTCAACTCGAACTGTAAAAGGTTAGAAATAATGAACGGCCAGAAGCAGATGGATTACTAGAGGCTTACCTTGTAGATGTCGAGGTTGTTCTCGACCCACTCACGAAGCAAGTTGAATGCCTTCAGGTACTTCTTAGGACCCAAATCATCAACCTTATTGTGAATGGGTCTACCGTCAGGACCCAAGTGCGAAGACTCTTGGCGGAAGATGGTCTCGGTACGAGTGTATCCCCGCTTCAGGAGATAGTCTGTGACCTAGAAACTGTTAGCGATGTCGGGGAAAGCTTTGAAAAGGCAAGTCTGCGCGATCGCACTTTCGCCGCCTTCATAGTCTCTGTGTCTTCCGGATCGAACATGCTTGCTCTCTCGCGCCACGATAAGTAGAACGTAGAGGAGGAAGAAGAGAGGATGAGATAGGAATAGAGAGATCATGATCAACATAAGGGATGGGAGACGAGAAGGGTTTTGGGAGAGAGGCAGCTTTCTTCCACGAGAATCCAGAAGCCACGCTGCCTTGACCTACCATCTCCACCGCAGACACTCTTTCTTGAAAGGGACTGGTCATTGTCTTCAGACTCTTGGATGTTGATGATGGTTCGACGTGAAAGAATAATAAAGACGAGTTGGAATGTGGGTGAGTTTAACAATGATGGTGGAAGGTGATGGATGAGGGAAAGGCAAGCAGAACCAAACACACAAAGAAATGTGAATTGGCAGCTACCCATGAGATGAATTTTGTTTCTGCAATTCTCCCGGAAGATGGGAGAAGCAATTGCTGTTCTTTTGTCCCCCGCCCTCGAAGGAGTACACGATCCTCACCCGCCGATCCCATCTCTCACGGTTCCAACAGCACTTGCCGTCATCACCAGCCGTTAGTCACCACGGTCACCACACTCGCAGCAATCGGACGATTGAACAACCCTCCCTCCCCATATAGGCGCATAGAAACCACAGAAAAGACACCAAACTAATAACCGGAATCCCAACTTACAATCTGGTTCAAATTCTGATTCGACATGGGCGCAGTAGCCGGCGCCGCCGCCGGCGCAGGCGTAGCCGTCACAGGAGGCGGGATCGGCGTCTGGCTAGTCGGAACAGTAGGAGCAGGAATAGGCGTCACCGTCGCCGGTACCGTCGACGCAGCTTGTTGTTGTTGCTGCTGCTGCTGAGGCTGTTGTGAAAAGGATCCCGACGCGCCTGTGCCTGCTGCGCCTGCCGCTGCCGCTGCTGGTACGCCTGGGGTGGTGCTGGCACCTGGTTGAGCCGGGTTTCCCGACATTTTTTTACAAAACAATTTTGTTAATGTTTGAGTGCGCGATGTAGTTGTAGGTGAAGGTTCTGGTTTCGATGTGGCGATGCGCCTTTCACGTCTCTCGGCGCATTAGTCGTGAATCGGGCGGGTGAGACGTGATCGTGAGTCGTCGAGCCAAGGTCGGGTATCCGTGGCGGAAACGGAGGCCGCGATCTCCAGGTTTATAATGAGCGTGTTTCTCTCTGACGACGGTTCCAATCAGCAGATAATGATGCAGATGCGAAGTTCCGACTTTTGATGATGAAATTCGATGAGATGTCGTCGAACGTCGCGTCCAGCCCCCGATGAAATGAGGCTCGTTCATCCCCTGCAAGGCTGCAAAGGAAAGGACGTGAGGTCAAGGTTGGCGGCGGAAAATATCTGGAGAGGACGACGCTAATCCTTTTCTGGTATGGTGCATGCTTCTCTGGCCTCGGCCATTGGAAGAGAGCTTCGACCTTCCCCGATGGTCGGACCCACCTTTTTTCAACTCAGACGCGACCTCTTGAAGCTCGCCTATGAGCACTCACCCACTGATCTCACTCACAACCTCAACCTCTCATCTCACGAACTACTTTACACTCATCAAGAACCACGACCAACCCACAATATTAATTCTACTTCCCAACTCCTCAAACTCAACAATTGCGCTTTTCTCTCCTCCTAAAAAAAATCTGAACTCGGCTCACAAAACACCAACATGGCAGACACAACAATGACAACAGACGCCCCAAACGAACCCTTCACCCTCCAAGAACGAATCCAACAACTCTGCGAAATCGACACCCAAATAGTCTCCCTAATGTCCCACACCTCATCCGCCCTCTCCGCCCTCGGCGCACCCCCAAAGCCCTCACCATCATCAGACCCCTCAAACCCATCTTCCGCTCCCCTCCAACCACCATCATCCTCCGCCTCACAAACCCAAACCTTCAAAACCTCAATGGACGCCCTCCTCTCCACCCTGCACACAGTAGACGTCCACATGAAGCGCCAAATCCTCGCCCTCGAAGAAGCGTCCATCATCAAGCTCCGCAACGACGCGGATCCCAAAACCCGCCAACCCGTCATGAACGAGGACGCCAAGATCGTCGCGCGTCCCTCCCTCGAGCCCAACGGCGTCGGCACCATTGGTAACCTCGACGTCGGGTGGCTCAACAGCCGCAACAACAAGGTCGAGCGCGACATGGAGGCCGAGTTGTGGGCCAAGATGAGGGAGCTGCTCGAGAAGTATCACGCCAAGGAGGTGGCCGAAGGAGCTGGTGGTGGTGGTATCAAGGATGAGAGGATGCAGGAGTGATGGAAAAGCTGGCGGTTTGGTGGAAGGAAGGCTGGGAAAGGACTGGATGGCACGGTGCTGGGAGTCTCGTTTACTTCGTACCAAAGTGGTATGAGAACCAGAAAAAGAGCCTTGAAATTAGGCGTGCTCTCTCCAGCATACTTGCTCGCGAGACCAGTAATTGATACCCCGTTATACAAAATCTTTTGCAGTTCATGAAATGGCTGAAAGACATCAAGAGGGGCAAAAAAGCAAAAGCTCAGGTACCCAGTCCGTAAATCGAACTGAGCCCCTACGAAATCCTCCATCCGTTGACTTCTCGAGATTTCATACTAAGTTCTGTACTAACGGACCAGGGCGTTATACAGCTCGACCATGAGGATCAAGAGGGCTTGGTTGAAGGAAGGGCGACCTCAACCTGAATGTAAGGCAAGCTACTCGACGCAGGCCCTGAATCCGCAGACCAAATATACACAATACTCGAGGAATACGCATACACAACCTCCGCAATACGGTTGAACACGGTTCGGTAGCATATGCTTGAATGACAGGGGCGTTTCCTGAATGATACTTCAAATTGATACCTATTGCGCATGCTTTCGTTACCCGTCCGCAGCCTAGCCACCAGTGATTATGCTGTACCCCATGATCGCATGCTAACGTAAAAGATGCCTCTCGAAACGCCATCCAATGAACAAAATTCCAGTCGCCGACCGCCATGAAGTAAAGCACTATTCCAGCTTTCCATCGGTCCATAGCCTCTCATGTATCGCTCGAGCCATGAACCCGCGCGTCCTCCTTTACAACCCCATGAAACACAACGAAATCAAAATCCACTAAGTTGACAGTGAGATAAGTTCCAATATCCACTTAGGCCTTGAAGCGCTTGTATGCCTTGACCAGGCCTACGTCTTGCTTTGTGACGGCGATCCAGTCAGGGGCATATTGCAAAGCTTCGTCCAAGGCAGGGATTGTCCCGCGAACGTTGGCATCGCTCCAAGAGCATGATATCGTTCCGCTGAATCCTGTAGGCTTTCGAACCCGGCGAATCCGAAGTTCCTCGTGTTCCTTGGGAGCCTCCTCATGACCTGACTCCATGGGCTTAGCGAACGAGGGCTTGGCGGCTGGTTTGACGTCAATCGTCCATGGGATAGAAGAGTCTCTTCGCCAGAGCGTGATGCCGTCAATGCCCCCCTCAGTAGGTGAGCTGAAGAGGGAATCGATACCGGCGCTCTCCCGAACGTCAAACGTCACGGCGTCGTCGAAATCGAGAACACACTGCTTTGACTCTGGGGCATCAATGCAGAGCTCATACTCGTTGGTCGAGTTCGAGTAAGTGATGTTAACAGTCACGAGATGTGCGTATGGATCCTTTGAAGACTCGAGTCCGGAAGAAGAGGTGCCCTTGAACTCAGGCAGTCTGGGCAACACCGCAGATCCATCAAACCGACAATCAGATAGCAAGCCAGCCGATGGAGTGCAAATGACTTCCCGGCCTGCCGCGGATGGCAACTCGTTGATCATTTTGCGGGCGTACTTTTGCAGACCTAGAATCGAAACCGAAGAGTTTCCATTGTCCAGATCCAAGCGCTGAATGAACTTGACCTTGTAGCGGTTGTTCGCGGAGAACGGGAAGGCGGCAAGGTTGTAGATGAGACTGATGAGGAAAATGAACAACAGGGCCAACGGCACGTAGGAGCTCGTCCTGTGGATGAAGGGGGTAAGAGGCAAAGAGATCATGATACTGAAGACGGCGATCGCGGTATAGAGAAGCAAAGGGTCCACACCATCGGCGCCAATGGACTGCATGGCCGAGGTGATGAACAGAGCAACTTGGAGGAAGACGATGATGGTGATCGGAGCGAGCAGAAGGAGTTGGAAGAACCAGGTCCAAGATGGGAGCTTCGCTGACCACGGTTGTTCTTTCTCATAGGGCTGCTTCTCTTTTGTTTCCTTGGTCTCCTCGTCATCGTCGTCTGGGTTGGACATGATGGCAGAGAGCGAGCGTCGGTAGGTTGTTGCGAATGTCGTGCGTATTGTGCCATTGTTTCCACTGCCATTATCGCCACTCCTAAGCGGCGTTGTTTCCGTGGGCTCTTCGGTGGTACCCTCCTCGTGCGGACTCGGAGAAATCAAAGCATCAGAATTGGGAACCTCGGATATGTTATCCCTAGACTGCTGATCGTCGTGAGCCGTCTCTGCGTAGGCTCGCTTGCTCGGGAGCGCGAAAAGGTCGCAGAGAGTGATGAGCGTCGCAACAAAGACGGCGGAATGGAAGAAGGCAAAGAGATATCCCGAAGCAATCTGGAATCTGTCGGCAGCGGTCGTAACACCAACGAGGATAGCCCAGCTCAAGATGAAGAGCCGAATGTGGGCATAACCGCGTTGAAGAGCGCTCGGCCTGACGGCGTTGGCGCCCCGCGAGATTGTCCAGAACACGAGGAAGAACACAGACAAAGTCGTCGCCCAGCTATTAGTATAGAGCGTCAGCATGGCAACGTGGGATAGAGTTGACTTGAACTTACACTGCATAGGGACTACTGGAAACAACCTCAGGGTTGAGTCTTCGAACCAGGAGGGCAGAGAGGACAGTGATCGCGCCCGAGAAAATAAGGGCCAAGGGAAAACGGAAGAAACCCTTCCAGCCGCCAAGAGGGACCGATTCGTCGTCAATATCGATCTTGACCTTCCTCGAGAAGAAGTAGTACTTGTCCTGCCTCGACAGAATGTAGCTGACGAGGACCAAAATCAGGGGAGACACAATGAGCAGAGTCAATGTCCACGCGAAGAGGCCACGAAGTTCAAGAGTGGCGAATCCCTTGCCAAACATATCGAACCAAACGCCCTCTGTTCCGGAACCGCTCGAAACCTTCTTCTTGTCTCCGTCATTGCGCTTACCAGTGAAGGAGCCCGAAGTCTTCTGAAGAGAATCAACAGCAGCCAAGCCGTTGGAAAGCATGTGCCAAAGGCTCTCTTGTGAGGCATGTCTGGTATCGTCTTGGTTCGTGTGGTACCGCGCTCTAGGTCGGTAGAATGCAATATCGAGGCCGCGCTGGCCAAAGTTCTCGACCCAAACCTTGTAATCCGTTTCGCTCTTAATCGCTCGAAGCTTGAAGCCGTCTGCAGCAACGACGGATCCAAAGGGATGAGGCGCATTTGCGTAAGCCTTGGATACCTCCAAGTCAGTGGTTCTGAAGAGGATCGCTCGCCCACCCGCACCGGCACCCTCGAGATTCACGAATGAGGTTGTGAAGTAGTAGAGAGGGCTGTAATGGTAGGCTCTGGCTCCGTACAGGCCATCCTCTTCACCGTTGTTGAGCAAGAGCACAATTCCGCGCTTGGGCTGCTGGCCAGGAGAAGTGAAGTAGTTGAGCATCTGAAGAACGCTCACACAACCCATGCCGTCGTCAGTGGCTCCATAGCCGGTGGAGACTCTGTTCGTCTATCAATATGAGGGTCCAACATAGCAGTAATACCACTTACGAGTCGTAATGAGCATTGACGAGAACGCCGCCCTGGCCAATGTTGCCACGCTTGCCCTTCCACCATTCACCATCTTCATCTTCTGTGCCGCGGATATATACAAGCTTGTTCGTGCCCTCAAAGTAAGTGGCACGAGCCGAAGAACCAGGCTGACCGAGTGGACCAGAGGTGCCAGCGTAGGTCACGTTGGAGATTATGTCGTCGAAGACGGTTACGAGGGGGCCAGTCGAAGCACGCTCAACGGCATCTTCGCGTGGAAGAGCTGGTGTGCCGCTGCAGCAACCTCTAGTCAGTACATTTTCTCGGCATAAAATCGAACACACGGAATTCACTCACTGGGCGTCCTGAGGCCAGACAACGCCACCTGCATCCTTTTCCTTGGAATAGTCGACTCCATTGCGTTTCAAGATCTCCTCAATCCGGTTCAAGAGGTATGCGCCCACCTCATCGTTGGCGCGGCTGTTGTACGGGTGGTAGTTCTTGGTGATGTGCGTCAAGTCCTGCCATGCCTCGGTTACATTGACACCAGTGTAAGGATTGTGGCTGGAGACAGACGGCACGGATTCGTGAATCCAGACGAGCGGGACGAGGAAGGCCGCGTAGACGACAATCAGCCAGAAGGTGACTGGACCTGTCGTGAACCCGAATGGGTTCTTGGCAGCCATTGCTACCGAATGTTGCTAGGATTGCCCGATGGAATACTCGGGGCTGTGTCGCTGGTAGCTTCGCAATGTAGCTGATATGATCTCGAGTCCTGCCAGACGATACGAAGAGGCTACGAAGCTCCGAGTCTTCCAGCTTTGTCCTCGGAGGAAAGGCTGCGGAGATGGCCGGAGCCTGCTCGGTAGAGGGGTTGCGTGAACGAACCCCCGGAAGCTCAGATAAGGCAAAGCGATAGATAATTGCGACTAGGTAGTGTTACAGGGCATATAGGCGCAAGCAATGGATGGGCCTAGGAAACCCTTGCGAAACAACGATAGCAGTCGATCAGCGGGGAAAACGAACGGGTCACGGAGGAAGCTGACGAGAAATGGATAAAGGCGAACAAAGCAAAGTTGTCAGCCGACAGAAGGGAAGTTCTGCAAGTGGGATGAAGGATGAAGGAGGCTGGAGGTGGAAACGCCGCGCGCAGGGTGTGGGAAGGCGTCATGCCAGATCTGGGACAGACACTGGACGCACCTTCCTGGCCTGGGATGATGCGCAGTGGGCAGGAGCTGCCTGCTGGTGCTGCTGCTGCTGCTGCTAGGTATTGATGTACAGTACCTTAGGTGGCCCAAGCTCCCATGCTCTGTTCTAAGGTAGAGCGCCAACGGCGGCCTTCATTCGAGCCTCAGGTAGCCCACCCACCCACTTCACATGCAAGGCGAATGTCATCGATGCGGGGAACTTATGCAACCTCGCCCAGAAAACTTGCGACTGGCTCTCTTCAATCTTGGCCCGTTGAAATTTGATTGGACCTGGAGTGGTGTTTGACATCGAAATATCGTAGCGCCACGATACAGAGTTCCGGTGACAGCTTGGGTGGCCAGCCATCCTGAACTCTCCATTCCGTTTGCCTCTCCAACCCTCGGATCCGACTCCATACAGCGCTTTGAGCTTTCAAGTGTGTCACAAACAACTTCACGTGGACAGGCTAGGTTTCCTCAATTGGGATGAACTTCATCTTTTGGCTATAAAAGAAACGCACCGATGCATGAAAGAAAAGCCTATGGATTAGTGTCCACTAGAATTCCCGTTCCTATTCTATCGTACAATTTGCTTTCTTGTGTCCGCTGTTTTGTTGATTCTGCTTTTTTGCGTTAAGTGCTTGCTGCCCACACTTGGGTCTTCAAATACTCGGGCGAGAAAAACACGTTGATGCGTAGGTGCGAACACTTGTCCAACCCTGGAAGTCATGGTATGAATCCTTGGTTGTTAGTTGAGCGTTAGTTGTCAACGTAGTCGGTGTGCAGATGCGAGCTTAGCATCAAGGTTAGTCGTCTGATCTACCTCCTAGCTCCCTCACGCCACTTCAGGCACCAGGGGGAGGTGGGGGAGGTTGGTCGCTGGGAGGCGGAGGAGGAGCATTGTCCGAGGGAGGCGGGGGAGGGGCGCCTCCAGCATACTGCTGAATGAGTGCGTTGAGGCCGCCAGCCAGACCTGGAGGGGCTCCAAGACCAGGAGCACCAGGAGGCGGCGGAGGGACGCCAGATGGTGGTGCGGCCATGCCAGGAGGCGCACCGTATCCCGGGTATCCACCATAGCCACCGTAGCCGTTCTGGGTTCCGGGAGGCTGATGCCAGGGAGCGGCACCAGGAGCAGCGCCAGCAGATTGACCACCATAGCCACCTTGGCCGCCACCGCCATAGTGGTCACTGCCGCCGTAGCCGCCGTGACCTCCATTGTGGCCGCCTCTGTGGTCATCACGACGGTTGCGATCGCGAGCCCAAGGAGCAGGACCGCCGCCGCCGCCGCCGCCACCACCGTCGCGGTCGCGGTCACCACGATCGCGATCATCGCGCGAGTCGTTGTTGCGGCTGCGCCAAGGAGCAGGACCGCCGGTAGGACCACGCTGCCAAGGCTTCGCATCACCGCCGCTGGGTCCGTTGTTATTGTAGGAACCAGGGCCGGCTTCGATGCGTGCAGGTGCAGCGCCACCGGCTGAGCCGCCGCCGAGTTCTTGCATGAGTTGCTATCGCAAAGTCAGTATTGGGGTTGTGAATAAAGAATGCAGAAAAACGTACCTCGTACTCGCGGTCGACAGCGTCTCCGCCTTCGATGCGACCAGCCGAGCCAGCTCTGCCAGCGCCGTCATTGCGCCAGCTGGCACCCTTCTGTCGGTCGGGACAATCTCTAGCCATGTGTCCAGCGTTGCCACAGACGCGGCAGATGATGCTGGCAGTGTAGTTCTGGCGTTCGGGACAATCGTACTTGCGATGGCCGATCTGGCCACAGTTCTGGCAAGCCTGGTTCTCATCGTCACGGAGGGTACCGTTAAGGGCAGCAAGCTCGCGAAGCTGGTTGCGCTTGAGCTCGTTCTGTCCTTCGGGAATGGAGGCGGCCTAGCAGAAGAGAGATGTTAGCATTCACTGCCAATTTTCATTGGAGAAAAAAGGGGGCTTACGGTTTCAATGACGTTGTGAATGAGTTTCTTGGCCTTATTGACCTTCTCCTCTGTATCGGCCATGATGAGACAGTGAAGATCCTCCTCCTGGTTGCTGGCGTGAGCTGCGTCCGAACGACCTTTGCCCTCCTTGACTGAGCCCTTGCCGCGAATGGCAATCTTGGCGCCAGATTCTCCCTCCATCTTCTTCAAAGTGTTGCCACGGGGTCCGATAAGTAAGCCGACTTTACGACGAGAGCTAAGCGTTAGTGTCTGTATCAAAAGGGTGAAGCAAGTTATATGACGGTCCCAGTCTCCAAACAAGGCCAGGTCTGACAAGACACCTGGAGGATGCATGACAAGCTTGGCCAGAGTGCAGGCAGGGAACAAGGGAAACAAGAAATTTTGGTTAGGGTTAGAGGGTTAGCAATCATACTGAAGTTAATTTCTGGGTAATCGTTAACAGGCACGTAGACCTTCTCTTGGGTCTTGGTGGGCCTGCGGTAGTCCTGTGGCGGGTGGTAGTTAGGAATGGTCTTCATGGCCTTTTCGATGAGCTTGTGGCGCTCATCTTCGAGGCGCTTGCGGTATCGGTACTCGCGCGTGTTGATACGGCGACCATGGTTATCGTACTGGGGAGCAGGAGAGGGTGATCTGTAAACGCTGGCAGTTAGCGAGGTGCTGCGCATCGCTGGACATGTGTGGACAACGTACCTGTCTCCATCCGCGGGAACGACGTCGTCAATGCGAAGCTTCTGGCTGATTTCCGTAATACGGAGATGAAGGGTATACGCCTCCAACTGCTCGCCGGTCATGTTTGCCGTGATGGCCGTCGTCAAGCCCATCAATCCAGCAGCCTTGTTTTCGGACGCGTCGCCCCAACGGTTTCTCTTCTTTCTGCGGCGAGGGCCATCGGCATCGGTACCTAGAAGGAACGTCAGCATCTGCTATGGTAGGAGAAAGAAACTGCAATGCGAAGACTTACGAGGCTCTGGGCTGCGACCGCGCTTCAGCTCTCCGTTGCCATTGCTGGGGGGAGCTTCCTGGAACTCCTCCTCACCACCATCATCGCCGCCAAACCGGCGCTTCCCCAAAGGGATGTTGTTGGAACCCGTGATTCCCTGGTTTCTCCACGACATGTTGACTGATGCGCGATGGCAAGCAAGCTGTCAGTCAGAGGGAATAGCGTGGCGTGATGGTGATTATTGATTTCGATGGTTGGGGGAAGGGAACTTTTATATGGAACCGTTGCAATAATATGGGAGGGCCCTGACTGAACAGGAATCTTTCAGCCTGGCTGGCGCCTTCTGTCCTTCAGCTAAGGGGCGGGAGCCAATTGGCCCGAATTTCTGGGCGCCACCGTGGCGGGCCCGATTGGGAAGCTGGATAGGTGCACGTGATAAGGTAGCCAAAGTCCGATACCACTGACACGGTCCGAGAAGAGTACTAGCGCCAACGGTCGGTCGAACCTTCGTCTCCAAAGCACAATGAAAAGAAAAAGAAAAGGGCAACTGGAAGTTAACCCCAACCAATGAATCTCGCAAACCATCCCAAAACCAATATCTTGATGATCTTTAACTTGCACCAGCAGCAAAACTTCAATTTTGTCAAAAATGTGATCAGTGGGAGGCTTGAACTCCCGGCCTTGGCATTACACAATATTTCAGGTGAAATATTAGTACCACGCTCTAACCAACTGAGCTAACCGACCAGATTGGACTCATTTGAGCTTGAACGTTCCACCAGTCTCCAGACTCATAAGGGTCGCGGCTTTGGCGTGACTCGTAATTGTGTAATGTTCTTCCACGAAAACAATCTGCTAATAGTTGAAAATCCAATGCTTTTCTTCTTTTATATTTCTTTTTCATCGGTACTTTTCAAGACTCGTTCCCTTGAGCATCACCAGGCACCTAACACGCTCATTTCTTTGCAGCATCATCCTTCATCCCCTGCTGAATCCACGCAGCAGCTCCCTTGGCCTTCTCGTCGAGCTCCTCATCCGTCATCTTGAAGTGGTCCAGCGCCGTGTGCTTGGACGGCACGTGGCGGCCCTGCTCGAAGCCGGGCCTCTCCACCAGCTTGAACAGCCACGCCTTGAGCGCGGGGAACTCGTCCAGGTCGATGCCAGCCCACTTGCTCGCCGCCACCCAACCCCAGCTGGAGATATCGGCAATAGTCACACGGTCACCCACGAGGTACCCGCTGGGGTTCGCCGCGAGCGCCGTGTCCATGGTGCGGTACAGACGGCGGGTCTCGTTGGTGTAACGGTCAATGCCGTACTGGATCTTCTCGGGTGCGTAGCCTGTGCGGGAGTTAGTGGATGAATAAGAGAACACGGAAGCAATTGAGGAGTTGGCGCACGCTTGAAGTGGTTGGCTTGTCTGCATACTCATTAGCTCGTCGTCCTCTCATCAGAAGTGACAGGCAACTTACCCCTGCATAGGACCAAGGCCACCCATCTGCCAGTGCAGCTACATCTCTTGCGTCAGCTTCACGGCACTCGTAGCTATGTGTAAGTAGACCATACCCAGTTGTTCACCTCCCAGTACTCGCGCGAGCCATAGGGATAAGAGACCTTGTGGTCCTTGTCGTAGCGGTCGACGAGGTACTGCAAAATACTTCCCGACTCAAACAGGCGGATGGTCTTGCCATCCTCAAACTTGTCGGTCAAGGCAGGGATACGTCCATTGGGGTTGATCTCCAGGAACCAGGGCTCCTGCACTCGTGCATTAGCATAACGGCCCCTAAAGGGGTTGAAAGTAGACCCTCAATCCACAGTACAACTGGACGTCTCTGAAATGCCAACCTTTTGCGTGTTCTTTGAGATGTCAATGGGGGTGACCTGGTACTCCAGGCCGAGCTCCTCGAGGAGGATGGACACCTTGATGCCGTTAGGGGTACCGGTGGTGTACAAGTGGATATCGGTCTTGGTCTTGGCAGCCATGTTGAAGATTTGTTTACTCAATTGTCCTAGCCGAGATGTCATATGCTTACGATGCAAGTGTTGGCCGGAGGTTTTACGTGATGTCGCCGCGATGTGCAGAGAGTAAAGTTGTGTTTTGGGTCTAAATATTGAATACTAATCCACCTGGCATTGAGCTCGACGCCACTTGGGCGTATTTATATGAACCCCTCACTACCTTATGTGACCGACCAGAGCTATGTAAGCAGTAAGCTGCCATCATCTTAATAATCCAGGCGGGCGCCCCACCTACGGTCCGCCCGTGGAAGCTGACACGCTGGGCCACTGCCTGGCAGCTCTCGTCTGCGAATACCGTGGTACCGTGGCACGATTACTTCCGTCAGAGTGACCCCTCCATTGCAGTGGAAAGGGCGCGGGGCTTTCACTTTTCTTTTGCTTAGAAATCACGGCAGGGACTGTCTGCAGCCCACATGTCGTCACTTTCCCCGCGCCCGGTTGGTGTGCCGAAGTGTGGGGCCTCCGGTGCAGTTGCGACTCTGAAGTCCTTCCCCAAAAGGTCCAACCTCTAATCACGGAATGACTAAGCACGCCGACTTCCTCCAAGGTACCGAAAAGACAGACCGTGGCACATTTCATTCATCAACATGGCCCAGCAATATTGATCAAGCATCTCCTCCGCGCCTCAGCCCACAGGGTTCGCTCAATCCCAGGATATCTGTCTGTCTGCGCCCTACCATGAGCAAAGCCGGCCGATGGGGACCCGGGCAGCCAAGCTCCGTGGTGCTATGAATCCCGTCGATAATGCTCAGCCACGGGACATGTATGGTTTTCGAAACCAAGAGAAGCTCACAGATTGGAGAACCTCAGTCGCCGTGGGAACAACCTTTGCGGATAAATCTGCGAAATTGGCCATTACGAGACCCAATATATGGCTAGCTTCTCAAAATGGGCGACAATTTCAGGCATTCCCGTGTCAAAGGTTCACATCGCCATTGACCTTTTTAGGTCCAACTGGTAGATAAAGACGAAGATATCCTCCTACTAATATACAAGACTTTGCTCCTTCTTAGCGGCTCATACCACAAGGTAGCAGACGCAACATCATTAAATGAAAGAAAGAAAACCATCCAGGCCACAGAACTCGAAATCACTTACTGGACGCAACGCCAGAGACGCTGAAGGGCAAGCTATGGTGCATGAACCTTGCTTTCCACACTGCATTTAGCCAGAACCGCTCATCGAATGCCCCGGACCAAACAACATGGAAGAATAAGGGCCGAGTTCAACGCCCGCTTCCTCATCTTGTTGTCGAAACACATCGTCAAAGGTTGTAGACGGTGGAGGAACCCATGGCTCTGGAGCGTCAACGTTGGGAAAAGGAATGCTCGACATCATCATCTGGTCGAAGGCCTGGACTTGCTCTTGCTGCGTGTTGTCGAGCCCATCCATTTCGTCGAACAATAGGTCGATCTGCTCTTGTGCTATGGCGGCGGTCCCAAGACTGGAATTTACGAGCCAATCCACGTCGCTCCAGTCTGCACCCTGGGGCTGGGTCTGCAGCTGAGACTGTGGTTGAGACTGCTGCTGGGCCTGGAGCTGCTGGGCCTGAAGTTGTTGTTGTTGCAGCTGCTGGAATTGCAGCAGTTCTTGTTGCAGTAGTTGCAGCTGTTGCTCTTCTTGCTGCTGTTGCTCTTGCTGTTGCTGCTGTTGCTCTTCTTGCTGCTGCTGCTGCTGCTGTTGCTGCTGCATTTTCTGCCGATGTTCCAGCTTTCTCTCTTTCCGGCGCTGCCCATCACGTTTGCGCTTCTTCTTATTCTCTTCAAGCTGCGCTCCGGCAATCTTCATTTGTGCCTTCAGCTGAGTCTCGGGCTGTTGATGGCTAGCACCCTGGCCTGGGAACTGGGGCTGTGCGTTCGCAACGAGCTGTTGCAGAGCACCCCATCGAGAATCAAGGGAGTACGAGCCTTTCCAGGTCTGCATTTGTCTACCCAGGCACTCGCGATGACCCTGCAGGGTAATGTTCATCCCCTGGAGAAATTCCCGCCCTGCACCATCATGGGCAGGGACTTGCTGCGGCGGCGCCAGACCCGGCATCGCCTCGGGCGTCAACTGCGACTGGTTGGGGGCCGGGGAAGCATTGGGAGCTTTGGTGGTGCCGTTCATGATGATAGTCTTGAGTGTTTCACACTGTCTTTCTAGGTCAGTTGTTTATTCACGTACGAATAGGGAGACTAAGTTATGGGAGGAGAGTGACAGGAGACATTTCATGTTGGTACAAAAGCTATATTCATGAGGGACATTACAGGTAAGGACATAGGCTTAGAAGCTTACTAGGCGACCGACGGAGAACGAAGCGCAAAAACAGTTGTGCGTTGAGCTATTCTAGCTATCGAAGCTAACGCAGATATGGTCAGAGATGCTCTTCCGGGGGGTATAGTTGTATGGCGGACAAAGCTTACCAAAGTACTTGACAGGGTTATCAAGGACGAAAGCACCAAGGAGAAAACCAAGCAAAGATTGACGATCCACGCGAACAAGCGATGCATCCGCGAATAACGGAGATGAGTATGGAGAGGGAAGAAAGGTCGAGGTGTAGAGGCAGACGGGCATAAAACGTTTTAAGGCTCGAGGAAATGCGAGGTAAAGCTCTTCAAAACTCTCCTCCCTCCCCCGATGCTGACCCAACTCTGTGGCTTACAGACGCGCGATTTAGAACGAGACGACGCCTTCAATCCTCTCGACTCATAAATCTTATCTCGCCCTGAGAAATCGGGATCGTGCACTGTGCAGAGCACCCCTTGGTCCTGGAACTTTCATGGCTCCGCTTGGTGGAAGTGAGGCTCATACACAGTGCCGCCGAGTCTGTCGCCGGTGTCAAACGCAGTATACTTTCTACCGCCGCAGATGCGGGTAAGTACCTTGGCGTCGAAGACAACCGGTTACTGCTATGTGATATGGCGAGGTGAGAAACGATTTGGTAAAGACCTTCGACGGCGGGAGTCCTGCCGCGTATCCTAGAGGGCGCGTGCGGGGGGGAGACGGGCGACCAACCTGCTTCGCCTTTTGAACAACAAGGCGATCTCCGAGTTGAGGTTCGAATAAGCTCTACCGACAGGAGACAAAGTGACGGCCTAGGAGTAAGTCACCCCATTCCCACGACAGACCCCCCTCTGAGACGTTCTCAAACAATGCACTCGATTTCTTAACTCGAAGAGTCCGCCCTCTCTTACCTCGCGATCTATGAAGCAGTAAGTAGCTTGGGAACTTCATCGCCTGCGTGAAAATCGAGACATCAACGAACACGGCAACCTGATCAGACCGAACAGGCCGGCCAAAGAGGTGCAGAAGGTTGCTGAGAGCGTATTCTAGCGCCAACCTACTTCCCCGTCGGACACCAACTTAACGGCACAAGCTGAAGCAAAGATGGGCCAGGCTAGACCACCCACGGTAGCCTAATTGCTAGTTGAAGTTCGACTTTTGGATTTCCTCGATAACAGGGTACTTAGAGCCTCGATATGCCTGATGGCTAGGGAGCGCGGCAAGGGAAAGAACCGATGTGCGATATCGAATCACCCGAGCAACTTGGAATCGGCGTGCTGAGGAACGAAGGTATGATTAGGCAGTCTTTTCGCGATATTGGCCTGAAACTCTCGGCATTCAAGGGTTCAAGTAGGTGACATATGAGACTTTTGCTTCTAATGAACAGCCGCCGGCTCCTTGCTGAGCCGACCTTCAAAGTACAAGGAAACAGAGGCCAAGATGCGGGAATATCCGACGAGGAGTTATCCCAACCCTGAGCATCAAACAATCTCCACGGACGTTAGGCTGAAGCGGACGCCACGAAAAAGCCGAGGAAGAGACGAAGAGATATGTATGTCCAGTGGCCATGTCCTCGGTACGACCATCCTCAGATAGTTGAAGAAATCTCTCGATGCAAATGTCCAAAGTTCCGACGCTCTTCATCAATTTTACCATAATTAGGAAGATTAGAACATAAAAAAGGGCAAATCTAAGAGTAACATTCGCATCAAGGCGTAGGCCGTCCCGATGAAGTCTCCCCGGGACCGGGGTCCAGACCCTGGGTGCCGCACCCGAGAGGCAGCTTCGGCCGGAGCAAGTGTGAGTGGGACGCCCGACGACCACACCTCTGCCTTGCAGCTTGATGGAGGTCTATGCCACTATACCTACCCCTCAGGCCAACCTTGTCACACATATACCTGGATGAGAAGACGGATGACACAATCCATGGAGAGCCCTCACCCACCTCTTTCCAGTCTCCTCAATACATCTGCAATGTCGTATATCTAGACAAGTTATCTCGACGATATTGTCATCTCACACATGTCAAGACCAAGTTCCAAATAGAACAAAAATACATGCCCTGTGCGAAGCTTCCGGAGAGCATGACGGTGGCATCCCTCAAGCGTGGAAAAAACACACCTTCAGCCTCATCTCACCTTACCCACCCACACCTCGTCCCACTGCAAGACCAAAACCTTGGGTTTGCGCGCGTGATGGCGTGGCACGTCGTGGGTACACACCCCCAAGCCACAGCGCTTATTAAACTTCCAGCTCTGCTCGAAATCCCGACCCGACGACATCGGTGGCAAGAAAGGAGGAGAGTAAATTCGACACTGTGCGGTGTGTAAGGTAGCAAAACTACCATCCCTGACGGAATGGATGTTATTCCGACATGCAACACCACGAGGGCGATAGAAGCTGCTGGTCGGATATTCTGACGAGGATCCTGTTCTATTGTGGTTTACAAAGGGCCGAGAATCTTTGGATTCCACCAGTACCCCTTACGACAACCCAGCCATTGGCTCTCTCATCGCTTGCGGTGAGAGATGAAGACTGCCAGTGAGGTGACCTTCGCACCTCCCTCTTGGTGGTGAGAGGCTCCGGTATATTCTCGCAAGATCAGTGGGGCTTTTGTCACACCCGCTTGACGTCCTTCCTCCCCTTACGCCTAGTTCAGACCTCCGCGCATGTCCGACGACACCCCACCTCCTGAGGTTGCCTAAAGTTTAATATACCTACCTTGGGTAGGTAGGATATGAGCCGGTCTGAGCATGCCTTGAGTCCTAGGGTTAGGAAGAAAGTCATCTCCCTTCCTGGGAGCCCCCGCGGTCCACCACCCGCATCGTCTGAGGTAGTCTAGAACTAGACATCCATACCTACCCATGCTTACCCATGCCTAGCCGTTCATGTCTTGACCGAGCAACTCAGTCTCCCCGGCTTCTACCCACATTGAAGAGACTCATAAACACACCCAAAAGAGAACGACGATCGCAGGTCAGTGAAAAAAGAGGAAAGTTGGCCGTCATGTCTCCTACAGAGATACATACATGTACACATTCCCATCCCGACGCCCACCCATCCCTTCCACACTTTAGCCTTCAATCTGATGCCTTACCAAGAGATGCTTCAGACAGTTTGACAAGTCAAAATAATACATGCTATGAATTTCCCCTTTGAAAGTCTTTTTCTCACTAAAAAAGACTTTCATGTTGATGAGCCAGAACCTAAACACCGGTTGTAAGTTAACCTGACCCGAAACTCCAAATTTTTTCCAGCACTTCAATTTTTTTGTTCCTTTTCCTTACTTCTTCTTCTTTCCTTCTTTGTTTCGAATAGACTGTCGAAAAAGTTCTGTCATGCCTTCTTTTCTCTGATGCCTATCGGCCCGCCCGCTTCAACAATGATTTGCTCGTCGATCCGTTTGCTGGTGTCGCCCCACTCAACACGCTTCCACGTTGTGATCCGAGCTTCGTTGGTATCGACCTCGAATACACGTATGCGGCGGTGGTATCCTCCGTATCCAGCATAGCCGCCAAAGCCGACTCCGCCGGCGTAGCACATCCAGAGGGCTGGCTTCTGCTGGCTGTCTAGCGAGAGGGAGCAGTAATCGTTGACATGGTCACTGTATCAGGTTAGGTTGTGGTTCTCTATGACGGGTTGATGATGGAACTCACTGTCCACAGCTGACCATCACGACACCCTGCTCGACAAGGGCGTCACGGAAGCCAGAGTTGAAGTTGGGTGCTGTAACACCCTCTTTCCATTCGCCTTTGATGGCGAGATCGGCATCCCTGTACTCGGGCAAAGGGATGTGAATGAAGGCCAGGTCCATGTGAACCTTGCTGTACTCCTTGTGTGCCTTCTTCAGATTGGTAGAAGTCTTCTTGAACCACTCAATCTGGTTCTGCTTGATCCAGTCGTATCCATGGTACTTCTTCTCATCGGGAGAGTACGCATGGGAATCGAGCATGTAGAGGGTGAGTGCCGAATGGTCCGACTTGCCTCTAGCAAGGACCTCGACGTAGTAGTTGCCAACACCATCGATTTCCTCGGGTCCGGCCTTTGCCAAAGAATATGGCAGCGATTCGAGAATTTGCATCTGAGCAGCGCGAGGAAGCGATCCCTCATCATCGTGGTTTCCAAAGATCGAGACGTAGGGGATCTTCATCTTGATGAGGATTTGAGCGATTTTGAAGATTGCCTAGTAGAGTCAGTTTCCGCCCAGCCCGACAGAGACAAAGCTACTCACCGACTGCGCATCAGGAGCAGTTTCACCGTTGACCTGATCTCCACTAAGCACGACTAAATGGGGTTTCTCCTCGGTGAGGATCTTTTGGACGAAATCCAGTGTTCTGGGATCCGCCTCGCACAAGCCGCCGTTGTAGCCCTCGGGCATGGCGTCGCGACACTTGCCAACGCCGGTGCTGAGGTGGAGATCGGCCAATTGCATGATTTTGAACCTGCCGTTCTCGGGGATTCGCGGCTGTGGTTTGTGAGGCTCCTTCTGGCTTCCTCTCCGGAGAGTGATGTGGGTGACGGGGACTTCTTCGTTGAGAGGGAGCAGCAAGGGCGTTCCGGTGATCTGCCAGCCATCGCGAGCCTCAACCGCGTCGTCGCCAAAGAGCACGTCGATGCCTGTAACGGCCTTCTTGGAGTCGCTGTCCTTCTGGTTGGAAGACCGCTTCACCCACAACCCGTATGGTCGGCTCTCCCACCTCTCGTCCTCCTCTCCCTTCTTAGAAGTCGTGGGGTCGAGTCGGCCGACGGAAACGTCCATGACTACCTTATCCTCTGGTAGCAGCTCCTCCTCCTTCTTTCGTGCGACGTGTACGTATGCGCTGGTGGTCCATGACTTGCCCAGGTACAGGTCCTTTTCGATTCGGTGCCATTTGTTGGTGTCGAGGTTGCAGGATGTGAAGACGTTTATGCTTGAGCATTTCGTTACTGTGATATCCGTGACAATCAGGCCGTGGTGGTGCTGTGGCATGTAGTGGTGCATCGACTTTGGTAGAACTCGGAAGTTTCGGTCGAGGAAGAAGACGGCGAGGAACGTCACAAGCGTCACCGCGGTGAGCTGGATTATCGTCCGTACCTGAGCAAAGGCATCATTAGTATGGTCCCTTTCTGGTCGCTAAGCGTAGCAACAGTACTCACTATGCGGCGCGTCATGTTGGGCGACTTTTACGATTGTCGCAAATCGGAGGGAGGCCGGTCGTGGCGATGTGAAGGCCGGCGTCGTCGTGATCGATCGAAGGTAGCAGCAGCGCAGCGCAGCGCGTGGGCTGAGGGAACACGAACACGAAGTAATCGGCTCGAGCGAGCCTGAATTCAAGCTAATACCCAGGCCATATCATGGCCCGTAGGTCGGCTAAGGTGGAACAAAGATTGAGAGAGGTACGAATAGACACGATGGGCGCGAAAGAGCTTGATGTCGGTTCGTAAATCGAGAGACAGCTCAGCAGACGACAGGGGGTTGAGAAAAGGAGCAAGAAAAGGCACGAGGCAATCAACCGAGACTCGGTCGATAAAGGCCCCATTTAGGTGGAGCCAACTGCCACCTCAGAATCCGGGGTAGCGGTGCACTTTTTGGCATTTGGCCATCTGCTAAATTGCTGAGAGCGCCCTGTGATTGCGCCCGGTCACCACCTCCCTCAGCCAGTCTGACAGTTATCACTGATCAATCATCGCTGCCCATCGGTGGGCTTACCGGGGTACGTACTCACGATTAGGTTATCAAGGTTTCATTGGCTTTCCCCCTGACAAGGCCAGGCCGCCCCCGAAACTCCTTTTCAACTTCACCAACGCTCCAATCGGTTAGGCGAAGACTTCGTGAGGGACGCGGCGACGCCATCGACCAGGAGCAGGATGGAAGAGCTGTTAGCAGCCGCACGTGGCGTCGACCATTATTGACGCGTCCATGTCCATCAGACTGTCACACTGCGAGACATCGTCTACCATCTGCCAGTGCCATTTACGTTGCATGAAGCTGCGCGTCACATCACACGGGCCGTGGTGCGACGCAACAGCAGCATGTAATTCTTGCGAGCGTCGTTCACTTTGACTATTGAAGTCACGGCTTAGAGCCGCTCAGCAACAGCTTTCTTCCATGTCAACGTCATGCCGGTGGAGCCTCCCGTCCCCATTCCATCTCTGTCACCACCTGAAGTACGTAAGCTCGAGAGGGCATGGTCTGAAGACAAGAGACGGACACCCGCAGCACGCAGATCTGCCAGAGTCTCTTACTTATCCCACTTTATATCGCCACACTCAATACATGATGGCCGCGCGTCAATAATGGTCGAATTGAGTTTGTTAAGCAGCCATCCTCCCGGTTTCTCTCGTCTTCGAGGACGGACGAAACGAAATGATAATCATCAAGCCTTGCTATCTCGGGATGACAGAAGCATTGACGAACCAGTTCATAGAGCCGAAGACTAGTTGGGCTCTTGGTCATCAACGACGTGAAGCTTGAGTCAGTCACGACGAAAAGCTATGCTCAAACGACGCAAGACAACGCTATTGATATCGAAAACCTCAATCACCATGGTATTCTCATTTTCTTCCCTTTCATATTGGGCACCCTATCAGCTGCAGTCACATGAGTCTGGTATGGTGGCAAGAGCTGAGTTGCCGCGGATGTGCTACTCAGAACCTCACATGAGGTGCCATGCCAACCCTGTCTGTAAGTCTCCCGCCTCATACAAATCTCACTTTTTAGGTGGTACGTTGTGGCTGCTCGTCTCATCAATTTATGGAACGTAAATCCCACGGAAATTCTTCAAGAGACGAAGAGTCGACTCATTCCCTTTGTCGTGGTACTGAAAACATGCATCTTCAGATTTGCGGCAAAATGTCACCTCACTCCCTGACAAAGCCGAGTACATGGGAAGAAGAAATGGGCTCGATGAGACAAGAGCAGAGAAGAAACGCCGTTGAACGTCTCTTTGTCGCTGTCTTTCTATTGCAGCCTATTTTTGGAAACTTGAATCTGCCTCATCTCCAAACTCTCAGATCCGACGATGCGTTCTTCAACTCAATTTTAGACGCCTCGCATATCGTTAGCAACAACAACGAACACTCATTCCTGGAGGGCAGGGACACCTTCAACATGGACCAATGCAGGAACAGTGGCCCGTGCTCTTCCATCCTCGCTTAATGGGAATGGAAGGCACCGCGGCGACACCTTCCCCTACGCAGTAAGTACCTAGCTGCACGAGCTTGGTAGTCGAGTACGTACCTCTACCAGCAACCAGCAGATGCGCCGCAGCTTAAGCAACTGGGAAGGTCCCCTTTCCTGCTAAACCTGGGAGGTACCTGCCTACCTTTGACTCGCCTTACCTTCCCAAAGCTGTCGTCCTGTGAACCAAAGCAGCAACGACGCGCCTCAAAAATCGTCATAACCCCCGGCGATCCATCAACGACCGCCCCTTCTCTCCGCCTTCCAAGTTCCACCCCAATTCCATCATCAATTTTTTGTTCGCCCAAGTTGCGCAATCCTGTTCACCATCGTTGCCGCCGCATCAAAGTCCCGGCATCGCATCTACTAAACCTCTCCCATCTCGACTTGCCACCTGACTGTCGCAAGCATGGCTACCGACTACAGCTCGTTGAAGGTTCCCGAGCTCAAGAAGCTTCTTCAGGAGAGAAGCCTTCCCGCAACAGGCAACAAGCTCGACCTGGTCAATCGCCTCAAGGAGAACGATGCGCAATCCGCGCCCGGTACGTCAATCGATTTCGAACATGCGCTTTCTTCGATCGCGACCTAACAATACCCAGCCGCCGCCGAGGAGGATGAAATCGATTATAGTGACGACGAGCCTACCGTGCCAACCAAGGCCGCCGAAGCCCCCAAGCCCGCCGCTGAAGCTGCCCCGGCTGCTGAGGAACCCAAGCCTGCCGCTGCTCCTGCTGTAGCTGAGCCTGCCGCCCCCGCCACTGAAGCCGCGACTGCGCCTGCTGCGGAGACAACCGCGGAAGAGGAGAAGAAGACAGAGGAGACTGCAGAGGCTGCCGACGCCGCGCCAAAGGAGGACTTTGCTCTCAACCTGGATGCGACCGACGCCGCAGCGGAAGCCAAGAAGCGCGCTGACCGCGCCAAGCGATTCGGCATCGACGAGGATGAGGAGGCCAAGAAGAAGGCTGAGCGCGCAAAGAAGTTCGGCGTCGAGGTCGGTAGTGTTGCCGGTCTCGACTCTGCGCTTCCCGAGAGACGTCCCAAGCGCGGCCGTCCTGAGCGTTCCGACGAGCAGGCCGGACGCGATGCTAAGCGACAGAGCACCGACGGCCGTGGACCCCGCGGTCGCGGCGGTAGGAACAACAGAGATGGCGGACGCCCTGGAGGCCGCCGCCAAGGTGGTGGTGGTCGCGAGGGCGGCGGCGAACGCGACACCAGGCGCAGCGCTGCCATTGACCCTGCCGAGAAGGCGAGACAGGAAGCGAGAGCGAAGCGCTTTGCCAACTAGGTGTATTGAGGTGTTACGCGTTTGAATGGAGAGAGCCCTGGAGGATGGGGTCTGTATACTATGCCCGGGAAGAGGTGGCTGGCGTTTCGGTCTACGACAGATGTATGGGAGACGCGAACCAGGCATGCGATTAAAATAACACGCGTCTTTGGTCTAGGGAAGGGCGGAGACGATTCAAAACGAGATGGCGTCGACAGCACGAGTCTTCTCAAAATAAGATATTTGACAGTAATGGAATAGAACTAAAAGTCTTTTTGGTATTTCCCATATCTCCAGTTTCTCCTCTCCTGACTTTGACCCTGGATGTCGACTACCTAGGCAATGGACTGCATGTTGGCACTGATACCTCTACGCCATTGTTTTGGATCCATACCTCGGGCTCTGATACCGAACTTACTAAGGTGGACTTGACGATGGATATCGTAGACCCGGAGAACGGTCGACAAGACCGGGAACCGTCCTCCATGAGGTACCAAAGCAGAGGCACCTGAGGCTGCTTGCCTCCCGTAGCCAAAGGCCAGCTGTGTCGCCAAGCACGATTACAAGAAGGGAAAATTTTCCCAAAGTATTGATCAATGGCCACGATCGCCTGAACCTTGAGATCCCCTCAGCCTTGGAAAGAACCTTGAACTGGGATAGCCAACGTTCATTGAACCTTTTTGGAGAGGAGATGAGTTCGACATTCTGGTTGGAGAAACATCGATGGCAATAAGCGTTTCCTATCGCGTTGAGAAAGAGCCATAGCTGTTTGTACTGAGCACCATGTCTACCTTAGTAGAGGAATGGAAGATGAGGCTGAAAGTTTCGACTATGTTGCCTTCCAGAACAGGGTGTTGATCTGTGAATTCGATGTCACCTGAGCGGCCTTGCGTGTGTCCGGGGCGTGTAATGAAGTACCCCTTCAGGACTCTCCTTTGATTTAGTCAATGCCGCCATGCTGAATGACAGGCTTGCTTCCGACGTTCGGCTTTGGCTCCCCTAGATAATGCGACTAAGGACAAAGTGCTCGCGAGCTTTTCATCCAGAACATTTGATCAAGATAGCAGTACTGCGCCCTTGTTTCTATCTTGAGTTCCCGTTCAACGTTGACTAGCGGTTCTTCTCACTCGCATATTCGTTGCCTAACAAAACGAGTAAGCGGACTAATAAAAAGTGAAAGTGATCTAGTATAGTGTATATTCACTCGTGAACTCTCTCTAAACCAAGTCCAACGATTGCTCTCACGTATTCGTTAGCCAATATCAACGAGTCGATAGACAATGAACGAATCTAGTTGGAAAATAGCATCTCCAATCCATAGATAGACGTTTATCAAGGTTAATCGGGCTCCAATGTGACACCACTAATCGTTGCCAACTACCAATTTCACTTGTCCAAGAATGCATCAGGCTTGATTATGGAGACGAAGCTAGGTATTGCGGCTTTGGAGTCCTTTAAATACCTATCGTGATAGTACTGGGATACGACATCCGATTGAGATGGCAATGAAAGGGCAAGCAAGGGTCTGCTCACCTTGAGCGAAAGTTCAATGTAGATGGACTAGGATTGAAGTAGAATTTGAGCAACTATGTTGGAAGATGAATCCAAATCTCACTGTGAGAGTCCGTTACGCATGACCAACAAGCCTCCCGACAAACAAGCCCTATCACGATCCATCCTACCATTCTAATCGAGACAGATCCAACGTCTTCACCAAAGCCCCAAGCTAGTCTAGGTGTTGCACCAGAACATTCCATTGAAGTATCTGGTCTCTTCATCACCCCTCTCCGAGGCCTCACAAACATGCCCGTCACCCCCTCATAGGCGGCAACATCTGCCCAGCGAAGCGAAGCGGACCTCAACTAACGCCGAGACAAGACGTGATGGTCCACAGCGCCCAGAGGTAACCCTGCTGAGACTTGTAGATCGTTTCAAGGCAACAGGATAATGTCCCAGAGGCAAGTTTGAGACCCACGGTAGACGCTAAGGGGTTCAACGCAGGACCGAATATATCGCTGCCTCGATAGTCATTCCATATGACCAGGCCCTCAAGGCTTCAGGGGCGAAATTCAGCCGCTGCCCCGATTCTATTCTAGAACTGTGCTTTACTTACACGAATTCTTCCACACAAGCGGTTCCCAGCCAAGAAGCTAGGCGCGAAGCCTTGTCAATAGAGATGAGGCGGCGAGAACGATACCCTGAGAGAAGCCTCAGGGGCCACAGAAAACCAAAGTTCCAAAAACCCTTTACTCGACAACGTTGGCAACGCACCCACAGACACGCCAGCCGATTCTGGAAGGCTGCCTGCTATCCATAGTCGATCCTCATCGTCAAGGGACACACCAACCGCCACTCAAAACCCATTAAACGCCAACCGCGTGATACCCGCACACGCGCGTGAGCGGGGAAAGACAGGCGAGAGGGGTGGGATGGTGAGACACAGACGATGATGGCGTTAAGACACACCCAATGACTGTGTGAAAAAGAATAAGCTCAAACGCCACGGAAGCAAAGGTCCCCTCCACGGAGCCTCCTCCGCGGATTGGGAAAGATAGCAAAGGAAGGGGTGGGCCGCATCGCGGGCCTCACAGCCGGACGATTTGATGTTGCCTGGATCCCTCAAGCCACTTGGATTCTGAGGTATGTGGTCAAGCCTGGAGGAACTGGTGCGGAGGAACCATGATCGAGCCAAGTCGACAAGTGGACTATGTCCATCTCTAGACGGGAATCTCGAACCACCGACCTCCCTGGATTGACAACATCCACCTCCACTCGGTGAACACACCCTCACCGTTGACTCTATCCCGACGGCCACCGGGACAATACACAAGCACGAGATATGTCGTTGGTATTGAGGCTAGACAGAAATAACAAAGATAGACCGAAACACGACTCTCCGCAAAGTCTCCGCGAGCGTGCTAAACATGGAATATCCGGGTTCATCGGTGAACTCTCCTCCTAACTCCACGGTATTAGTCCGCCGCAAAGTCCGCGATACCCGGCAATTCGTAGATTACGCAACAATGGGAACATCCGTGGGCCCAGCCCCTCGGTAGAGCAAGGAGACGATACCTAGGCGGCCGTTTAACGTCGAGTCTTGGCTGTCAATCATTGCTTTGCCGCGGACGTGCTTGTCTAAATCCCACATCCTGCAGTCAGACACAAAGAAGCTTGGCCGGTTCTCGAAAAAGGCATGTCTTGTTGCCTGATCACCAGCCAACCTCCTTCCGTACATGTACCTAGCCCTACGAAACACCACCACCACCCAAAGATGCTGTGCACTGGTTGGGGGGGCCTAAACGCAGCATCCGAAAAGGGGCAAATATGCGACGCGTGGGGCCATGGAGAGAAGAAACAAGCTCAGGCCGGAGAGAAAAAATTACCAAAGTCCCTTTCTCCTCGTTGCACGCGCGCGGGGTGGACGTGGAAGGGGAGCGGCGTCATTCCCGCAGACAAAGCTGCACAAGCTACAGAAAAGAAAAACAAAAAAAGGAACACTCAGAAGCCTAAGCCTCCAAACATACCCGCCGCAGGTTAGGCAGGTGCATAAGCAGAGTGTTCTTGGCTTTTGCTGATCAGAATGATGGTCGTGGGACGATACATTACCCCTCGTTGACGTCTGAATAGCCTCATGGCACCGAGCTAGACGACTCAAAGTCCTTCCCATCAACCTTAGTTCGGTGGCTCAGTCCCACATCTTTCTAGACCTCAGTACTATTTCAGTAAACAATCTGAAGAAAAGGATCCATAGCCAAGGAAGGGGATCTCTTCCTCTCCCCCGTGTCCGTGTCCGTGGGTAATGAGGATTAACCTCCCTCACCCTTCCTCCCGA
Source organism: Colletotrichum scovillei (assembly GCF_011075155.1). Lineage (NCBI taxonomy): Eukaryota > Fungi > Ascomycota > Sordariomycetes > Glomerellales > Glomerellaceae > Colletotrichum > Colletotrichum scovillei. Next base: position 3,657,409 of record NW_023336259.1, read on the forward strand.
GCCGAGTTTATCTGGCAGCCTGGGTAATAGTACGCAAGAGAGAGACAGAAAGTAAGTGTGGGCTCTGCCAACGCTTTCTGCACCCGTCGTCTAGACGAGATCCCAGTAGTCCACGATTAGAAGGACCCGGTCAATGTCGCGCCCCATGTAACACTGCTACCCGTACCCCATCTCCCGAGGAGACGTCGCCGTGAACCCGGCCGCATGGACTGACGAACGAACGTCACCCTTCTTCCCGCTGGCGGCCCCGCCTGGAGCGGGGCATTCGGACTCCCTTCGGACTCGATGAGTGCGTGGTTGGAATAGAATGATCATATAGGGGAGGGGATATGTTTGAGGGTCCCGCTGCAGCCCTGGGGGGATTCTCCAACGAGAGCGGTAAAGTCGATACGATGAGACAAGGGGGGTTCCTGGCCTCGTGTACACTATATTCGGATTGCTTTCTCTTCAAGGGCGTGCACGCTTGGGTACATTCTTCACATGTATTCGTACGTACAGGCCTGTTCTTGATCGAAAGCATCCGGTATCCTGGGGTGTGTTGGATGGTTCATCGATCTGACCAAAGACGAACAATTGCAACCTAGCTTGCATAGGATAGGTGTACGGGGTTGAACACCACGAAATACGTCAATCTTCTTCCATGCCGTACCTTTGCGTTGCCTTGCTGTAATGACAGAGTCGGGTCATCTTATCGTCAAGTCCGTTCGGCCCCGAGAAACCCGCCTTCAGTCCAGCTTAATTAGTTAGCACCATACGATACGGCCATATCGAGTCTCCCAAAAATGGCCCCTCGATCTGACCGACTGCATTGGTGAACAGCCGCGCAAGCAAGAAAGGGTTAGAGCCATACGAAAACTGCGTTGGTCCCGCGGCACTTTTCACTATCCTTATTCGCCAGACCGAACGCATCTCCCTTTGGAAGGAGTCGAATCCTCGCGCTGCTGGGAAATCCAGAGAAACGTTACCAGATGATAGGAAAACCAAAGTCCCACGTGCTTCAAGGTCCCGATTAGGAATAGGGGGGGAGGTTAGATAGCAATCTTGACGCAAAGAATCCTACGCAGCGGTATATCCCCCCCCCTCTTTACCTTTCCACTGTCCCAGGATAGGTTCCCGGGATACCGGACCACGCAAGGAATTGGAGTGATGCGGGATAACGAACAGCACATACACAAATACACACCCACTGCAGAGCAACAGGGCTGGCCTCAGTCTAGGTAGGTACACACGTCAACCAGGGCTGAGTATTTGTCAAACTCTACAGCGTTGGCATGAGGCACGAGGCACACCCACTACTTCGTAACGAACTAGTCTCTTTTCCACTCTCTCTCTCGAATCGCTTACCATAAAAGTAACTCTGTCGAATGCTTGTGTCCCGTAGTCCTAGTCTCCATAAGCCCACGGTTCGTGGCGCGCCCCTGCCCTACGCGCCCGCCCGCCCGCCGGGCTCCCACGATGACGGTAGACTAGGGTTCTTGAGTGCCGGGGGGAAGAGGGGGGGACGAGGTGTTCAATGATCTGTGGTTTGATGGAGATGACGCTAAGCCTGGTGACCAATTCAGGGACCCAGAGTGATGCTCGTGAGAGGCGGACGCCGCGCCCGCCCGCGCATGTGCACCATGGGCCATGGCAGAGAGAGAATACGCAAGTGTAAGTCACTTGGTGTGGCTTCGCCGCGTTACCGCATCTCCAGCACCGCCGCTTAGCCGCCTCCCGTGATTACGTATCCGTATCTGCCGCTGCCGGTTGAGTAATAGTAAGCACGTTGTCGGGTTAGATGGATACGAAATCAAGGTGATTGGCCAACCAGAGAAGCAGCTTCGGAATGAGCAGGTTGTGGATTCCTCTCTCCCTCAAAGGCAGGTACTCTTTTCAGAAATCAGCTGCTGCTTGTGACTTGTGTCCGGACGATGTCTCTGCTCGTCCGGACAACTCCGGAACACCCCCGGGCGGCCGGGCGGCCGCCCGCCGAATGACGCTCCCTGGCTCAGTAGCCTGACCTGACACTAGTGGCCCCGACAACTTCCCAAACTTGCGGTCGGGAGTCTCCCTGGGGAGTAGCTGCTTGTCATCTCGGCTCGCTTCTCTTAGCAAGGAAGTTTGAAGAAAATCAAAGTTGCGACAAGTGGTTGATCTTGCGTCGCTTATCCGATTCTCCTCAAGATCCACCCGGCGGCCGACTCTGCGCTATTCCGTTCGCGGATGGTCATTCGAGGTCAAGCGATCACACTCAACTCGTGGGGTTCAGGGTCATGGCCCATAGGCGTTGTGGAACCCCATGTTCGCTTCGCATCTTTCGACGGGGGGGCTTTATTGCGCCTAAAGGGAGGAAAACTCTGCGAACCGCTAACTGACCTGTTGACTTGTTGTAAACCTGTGTTTGCAAGCTGCATCTGTTTTCAGGTTCTAGACATGAAGCTGTAAGAAGCCAAGGACGGCGTAGCAAGGGTACCCCGTATTCGGAGGCAACAAGAGGGGTTGGTTGACAGGCACGTCAGGCTTCAGCTTGCTCAAAATGCTGTGACACAGTGACTGTGATCATTAGAGCCGACATAGTTCGGAGTCAAGGTTGAAGATGACACCTCAAAAGTACTCCGATGCTCGACTCACCGAGCTGCTTTGGCATTCACCGAGAGCACTGGCAGCCTGCAGGCACACGGGACCTGGCCTTTAGCGCCGTGACCGCTCGAATGCCGCGGTGCATGCCCCTCCATCCCACCCATGTTCTTGGGCGGCCGCTGCCTGCCGCTCTCAACGCGGAAGCTATGACACAGTCCACTCGTTGCGAAGAGGGTGAAAGACAATACGACTACTTGTCTGTCTTTATGAATAACATGAATGACGCGCAGTGCAGGTTCGTAGATAGCAATGAAGTATTATATCGATATGAGACATGTTGACAGAAAGCCTGAAATAAATGAAATCCAATAAATGCGTTGTCCAAACAGAAACCCTATGCCTAAACCCAACCGTCTTCCGACGTCATGTTACGCCATCGTTAATGGAAATCTCACTAACCCCACATACAACCCGAAGGGCCCTCCGAATCAACTCAGAGCTGGCATCGACATCGAATTGCGAAAGAGATACGCTGTGGTGAAAGCGAGCGCCCTCGTGGTCGACAGCGATTGATCGTTCATGGTCGAGCCGTGACTTCTTCAACTATGACTCGGTCCATCAGCACCCGCTGGTTGGTTGTCCGCCGTGGAAACGTACTGTTGACTTGAGCCCTTGCTTTCCTTCTTCTTGCCGCTATTCTTCTTCGACGAGTTTTTGCTCTGTCCTCTGGTCTCTATCCGAGGAAGTAAGCCGTCGAAGATGGCATACTGATCGTAGCCTTTGCCTTTGTCATCGGGTGAGGTGCCCTTCGAGCTGCCGCCGCCGTGGGAGTCCATCGTATTGTTCGATGTCCTCAAAGCCGCAATCTAATCAGCCCCTCTATGTTAGTCAACACCTCCAGTCAAAACTCTAGCTTAGACGTACTGTGGTTTCTTGGAGCTTGCGTAGAAGCTCGCTTGTGTCTTGATCTGTATACGATGCTTGAGTGGGCGATGCTTGGTGAGTTGAGGAGTAACTCAATGCGTTTCGAGAGGCTTGCTGGTCTTGCTGGCTCATTCTGAAGGCGGTCTTGCACGAGGTTTATATCTTTGAGAATGGATAGGTAGAGGGAGAAGTTCTTCCCACCGCCGGTCGTGAAAGACAACGCCAGGTAAAAGGCGGAGGGACTTTGGAAAGTTGAAGAACCAGCCCTGCGCGGCAAAGCTTCAAAGAGGTGTACAAAAAAACGATACACTGGAGCTTTCATAGCATCTCTAATGACTTTGGAAAACTTGGCCCTAAGCTAGGCAGAGCCGTCAGTTGGTGTCGTTGTTCTTGGGTTCAGCCCACACCCCCCGGTCAACTCAAGGCAGGCAACGGGGACGTCCCGGGCACAGCAGGAAGACTGCCTGACGGGACCCGTTTCTCAACCAGACCTATGCCACTTCCCAGGAAGGACTTTTGCAGTTACTGACTCTTTCATTTGGAAAACAAAACCATTCTGGGCCGGATACGTGTGGCGAAGTTGCGAAGAAGACGGACGATGAAAACTTCTGGATGTGCCCGTTGTTTAGCAAGCCGTCAACTTTGGAGTTGTTACAACTGAACCAAAGTCCCATCGTGCCAGATCATGTGCCTTGCGGTAACCGGGGGGAGTCACCAGTAAGCATAGCTGCCAGGATATGCTTGCTGACAACTGTGATTCGCTCAATTGCGAATGAACTGCGAAAGTTGAGCCTTGAGGTTCTGAATGGCCTCAATGCGACATCGTGTAGGCCACATGCCCGAGGACTCGATAGGTCCAAGATCGATAGCTCTGCAGCGTGGAATTGAGTGCATTCAGCATCACACCTCGATCCGGGCATTGAACCTAGGCCGAATCAAAAGAACTTTGAGACGTCGTATCCACATGCTCTTGTCGGCTTGCATCAGCATAGGGCTGAACTTTGACTTGATCCCAAAGTCCTCTCGCGAATCCAGATCATCTACGAAGGATCGGCTTGGGTTCTCCGTGGACCTACGGCATTAGTTCAGATCTTCCGTGAAAATGATCGGTGCCAAATGCAATTCGATCTATTCGCAAGCAGTGTGGCAGCCATTTGAGGATGCAGTCAGTCATGCGCCATACTCGTCACCTTGAGGCTTCACCTCTCACCGAATGACGACAGGGGTTGTCATCACTGCACCCTCAATGTTTTCTTTTCAGATTCTTTTGGACTGGCCACTGCTCGTATGATCGGCAGTCGAGCCATTTTGTCGGATACGACTGAGGCCTTTAGCAACTTGACGTGTGACTGTGAATTGACTTTGGATGGGGGCCGAAATTGCATGTCACTGCAATCAAGGAGCGTTAGATCTGGATACTCGTCGATCAGATACCGAGCGGCACCAGGAGCGGCCGCCCGTACCCCACCAGGCCAAGTAACAGAAGATTGGTTTGTTAGCCGCGGATCAAGGTTAGGCTCATCTCGGAGCGTGTGTTACGGAGATGTGAGACTCCAGGCAGCCCCGAATGGTGTTTGCTCAAGGAGTTGCACGCGCTCGATAGAATTCTGGAGCCTGAAGGTACATTCCGTCAAACCCGCCATCTGATGGATTGACCTCCATTCGAGCAACGGGGGAGACATGTGCAGGCAGCAGTTGGGCCTCCCGGCCGTGGAAATGTGGTTGCGGGCCGTCCGATGTCGTCGATTTTGCTTCCCGCGTCGGTGCTGGGCATCATCTCGGATGACATGATCTCTCCATTCCTTGCTCAGTAGTAGACACCCCTTCTGCCCACGAACCAGGGCGATGGATTCTTGTCACCCCCTCTTGGTGGTCTATGCGACGTGTTGGATAGTGGGGTCCACAGTAAGTTGCCGGGGTGCGATGTTGGCTCCGTATAAGTCTAACCAGCATGGGAGGAAATCTCGAAGGAGGCAACGGCAGCCATACTTCTCTCCCGCCACGCCCCTCGGAACGTGATTGGCTTGAGAGATTGGCTTGCCATTGAAATGCTTGGATACACCAAGTAGCTGGCTCGGGTGACTGACGGTCGATGGGAGAGGTGTTTCGTGACGTTCGGGCCGTTCATTGGACGGATTGGGGTTGCCATCCATGAATCCATGATCTTGATGTGTACCTTGCTTTGATGTCTCCTCCGCCCCCTGCTCTTTGCACAGGAGAGAGGAGACATATTCCGTGGCCTACGGAGCCGTCAGTGAATGTGCCCCACGCCCTCCGGCCACAAGACCGCAGACAGGCCCGGGATAATCGGCGTGTCGACCCGACTGACTGGCTTGAGGGAGAGACCGTACTCCGTAGTGTATCCGTAGAGGTCTCTCGGTCTCTGGATGGAGCAATAAAGGAGACCCGTTTTCGATGGGACCTTCATGGGGGCTCTGCGGCCGCCGTGCGACAAGTACTGCAGCTTTTGCTCGCGTCTCTCTCCAATGGGCAATCCGTAACGTCGCCAATCAACTGGCCTACTAAGCGAATTTCCACGCCGCACCCTGGACCAGTAGACTCCCAAATTTCATGTTCCCGAACAAGTCTAGCCTTTCGTCTCAACGCGACATACTGCGACCTCGAGCAGTCTCTGCGTTCTGGCGTCCACGTCGTTGGAGTGTTCGGTTCCTGGCTCTAGCCCTGGGTCCTGGCCTGGAAGTAACGGCCATGTGCTGATGATACCCGACCCGTTCCCCACAAGCTCGGACAAAGCGGGCCCTATCCCTCACTCTATTCGGAGTTTCTCTCTTCTTCATCTCATCTTGTTTCGACTCTGGATGGGAATTTGCAGTCGAGGGGCACCGGAATTTTCCATGTCGAGGAGGAGCGACAGCGTCGAAACGGCCATTGTGGTTGATTACCAGGGCGGATCCCCACCCTGGACAGGCAGTCGAATTCGGAGCCCCCTCATCTTGTTTCGAGCCACTTTCAGGCAACCGGATACGTTGGGTGGTGCGCATAGAGATGGAGGACCTGAGGGAGGTCAGTCTGTAACTTGGTTGGCAGTGATGATCTCAGTCCTGTCCAAACTTACTTTCAATCGTCCAGATGTGGCTGCTGCAAGCTGTCAGAGAGCGACTCCACCCGATGGTGGCAGTGGCACGACCGCCAGCTCGATAGCCGTCGACTCATCGCCCGTTGTCGTCAGAATACCTCTGTCTGACATTGGGTTGCTGGCCCGCCTCATGCTGGCATCTGACCGTTGCGGATAATACTGACTGCTGATCTCCTGCTGCACCTTGCCTAAGCCCCCTGCGCCTTACCCACTTACACCTCCCCTGTAAGGCGATGGTCACCATCTTGGCCACTAAATCGCCTTCCTGGCGAGAGACTGGGAGTCGGCAGCGGTTCAGCGGGTATCGCCTTCCTGGCGAGAGACTGGGAGTCGGCAGCGGTTCAGCGGGTATCTGTGGCCGTCCAATTCCGCTCGGGGAAGGTCGATAATAATTGACATCAGATGCAAGGCCTCTCGCTGCAGGGGTGTGCAGCCGCTGGGAGGGGTGACATTGGATCCAATGCCACCAGTAGGCCGGACGTGCTGGTATGGGGGCGGGAAGACAGGGCCCTACCGGGCTTAGCGGTTCGACTGCTTACCGTTTGAGTCCCCTTTTTTCCTGCTTTCAAATAACATATCCATCTGATCCCCCGCGTTCTTCTGATGAATTGTCTCATTACGGTGAGAGTGAAGATTCGCCGATATAAGATCATCTTGCATGGTCCGCCATTGACATCAAACATTCGTTGTGTTTGTCGAGTCGAGATCCTAACAAAGCCAACGCCATGAAAGCTTCCAGCCTAGCCGTGCCGCCGAAGCGGAAAACATCGACTGACTCCGAAGCTGACGAAATGACAAGCTCTGGGCAGTCAGCAAAGCCGCGTAAGCGCGTGCCCGCCGAGATCTGGGAGACGAAGCGACCGATCATTACCCGCCTGTACCAAGAAGAGAAGAAGTCGTTGAAGGAGGTCATGGAGATTATGCAGCGCGACTACCATTTTGCCGCCACGTAAGCCCGCCTTACCGTATGTTGAGCGTATCAGTTTCTGAAGAATAGCAGCGTCAAAATGTACAAGTCGAGAATATGGAAATGGGGCCTCGACAAGAAACTCAAGGGTGATGAGGTTCTGGCAATCATGCTTCTCAAGCGGGACAGAGACCTCCTGAAAAGACCGACTGAGTTCAGAATTCGCGGGCAGCCAGTAGATTTGGACAACATTAACCGGTATCTGAAACGGAACCCTTCGTTGATGGCCAAATTCAGGGCAGGGCAGACGCCCAGCGTGCAAACGGCACTCGAGGTGACTTGCAGAACACCTTCGCCGCCTCCGAGCCCAGCGATAGCCTTGGCACCAACGATGGAGATGCAGAGTACCGAGCAGGTTCTCTGCTTGTTCCGAGATTACATCGATGGTTCCTTTTCGTCTGGAGCCTGGTGGTGCGATTTCGACGTCGACTGCTCCAATACCCGTTTCAACCCCGGAGACCGCAGTAATGACTTATTCGAGAGAGTCATAGCCAGCTTTGCTTTGGTTAATCGATGCATGATACGAGGAGACCAGATCAACATCAATAGTGTCCTTGGTCCGGCCTTCGAGTCCCTGAAAGAAATTGTAGCTGCCGAAAGTCCAGACTTTGTTGCTCGTACGGTCTGCCTGCTTTGGTATCTGGAGCGTCACCACAAACATGATCTTCTTCGACTGGTTCTCGATTATTTGGCCGGGCTCATTCCGATTGTGCTTGGGCCTCATCATATTCTCGCCCATATCTGGCGTAGACTGGGCGCGACCGAGTTTTCCGACTACTATGAACTCTCGATGCGGTTGTATGCGCTGCTGCTGCCAGACATCGAGCAGCGGGTGGGCTCGGCCAACTACTTGACGCATCTGCTGTACAGCGACTATCTCGATTGCATTTTTGCTCGACAAGATCCGGAGGATTGCGAGGCAATGCTCAGCCGGCACCGGGCTCGAGCTGAGGCCTCGGGGCAAGATCACTCTTGGCTTGGCGATATGGCTCTGTCGCATGCTGGCCTCCTCGCAGCTTGCAAGGAAAAGCAGGGCCGACTAGACGAGGCCGTTGAGGTGCTGACGGCTCATATGAATGCATACAGTATGACAGACGAGCAGGAAGCCGCTGTTAACCTCGAGCTGGGGGTGAAGTACTATCGGATGGGCAGCACCTCGGCGGCGATTACGTCTTTCAAGTCGGCAGCTCGTATCGCCCTAACGTCGGATGCAGACGAACGGATTTCCATGACAGCGTTGGCCAACTTGGAGAAGCTACTCCAAGAGACAGACAACATAGCCAAGGCAGATCGAGTACACCGATATCGTATGGATCGACTCGCAGCTTTCGCAGAGAAGTCAGCATCGATATCGAAAGGCTTCACTGACGAGTACGACGACGACAGCGATGGGACGAACGACCTCGAAGACCTGCCAGAATGGCTGTGGAAGTGCGACGACGGCGAAGGGGCAACACCAAGCTGGCTCGAGCTGCCCACTTTTGGTTGGGTAGACAAGACATCCCCTTCATCGTTTGTCGGTATTCCTGCGAGCGCACTGGAATGGACAAACACGTCCCAGTCAGGATCTCCTGCAGTCCTGTCGACAGAGTACTCACCACATGCAGTGGATCATCTGATCGATCCCGAGGTCGAATATCTGTACAGACATGACAACGGCATTCGGCAGACTTGACGACCTTGTTTTGTTGCACAAACCAAACACGATGGCCATCGGCCAAGCAGACATCTGCTAGGATCAACGACAGGTGTTACGCCACTCAAGGAAGCTGGTAATCGCTGTAGCCTTTTGCGAGCATACGCTACCTGTATGCCGCCACTGAATGATTGGCGTTTTGCTCAAGTTTATCGAAACGTGGCTCTGCGGTAGCTGGTGACATGAACTGGCGCCGTCAAGTCTCTCCTCAGGGCGGCTCTGGATCCCGAATAAAGCTGAATCTGAAGTATGTGGCAGATGAGCGGAATCGACTGGCCAGGCGAGGTTTCTCTGGACAATGAAGCAAGCCTTCGTAGGTCGAGATTACGGAATGCTGGGTAAAGAGAGACGTAACGCATCAATACCTTCTGGAGAACATTAGCACGTCATTGTCGCTACCAAGATGGGGCTCTGTCACCGTCCTCGATGAAGATGAGAAGCGACAGAGGTCAATGAGGAGAGGGAATACATGAAATGGAAGAGAGAAAGAACCGACCAGCTTGCATAATAAGGTACCTTACTTTAGGTACTTTGAGTAAGGTACTTGATGCTTGGACCATGAGGTTCGATGGAAGGGATCCGGCGGGAAGGAAGTTCAACAGATCAACGGGGAAAGAGTCGGCCACTCTCCACTTTCACCGGCACGAGAAGGAGGCACCTCAAGCTGGGGAAGGAGACGGGAAGGGGACGGAAACGAGGCGAGGTAATTTATTTGGACAGGCCTTGATCACAAGCAGAAGAGGCGTGACAAGATTCAGGATGTTGTTAAGAACTCGACGTGTTGTGGCGGAGAGAAACGAAGTCGGAAGATACCAATTAGAGGAGCAAGACGCGTTTACACCCAGGTAATGACATGAAGGGAAATACACGATGCCTAATCTACACATAAGAAACAAACTCATCATTGGCCTTTCGTTCACTTTGGCTTGCCGTTCTCAATACGCTGTTACTGCCTAGTATATGTCTGCCTGTCCTCCTGCCCCCCCTCTTACCGCAGGTTGCAAGAGTTGGATTTGAGAATACCTACCTAAAATGAGGTGGCGATAGATGGCAGCCTACCTGCCTCAGATACTTTCTTGCCCTCCCTTCTCCTACGTACCCAGCTACCTTTTCCCAATTACCTGTCGATGGGGAGAATCGAGAAGAACACCACAGAACATTCATTGAGCCGGTACCTGGCCGAGGTATCTACCTAAAGTATCAGTGACAAGTGTGGTCTGCATGAGGAAGGAAAGCAGGAGACATGACGATGAAGGAGGGAAAGAAGCAGCGGCAAGATAGGTAAGCGGGTAAGTAGGCAGGCAGGTACCTTCTAGGTCACCGTAGATGTGGTCCTTCCATTTTCAGTCTCACAAGGCAGAGAGGAAGGGGTAACAGCAGCAGCTCGCTGCCTTGGACTGCAGTCATCCTCAATCTTGAATCTTACTCATCAGAATGACGACGATGCTGGCGAAACCAACACCAAGAACCCCATATCCACGATAATCTGACGAAGACCATTTGCCTCTATTTCTCCATCATACTCTCGGTCGCACACACCGGCGATATTCTCCGGACATTGGTGCCAACGCGAACGGAAGACGTGGGCGTTTTTGGTTGACGGACCTCCGCTTCACGATCCGATGCACCAGCTTCGGCTTCCCTTGGCTGATGACCATTGACCCGGAAAGAAAACGCTGGCAACAAGATCAAACCGTCGTGACTGCTACGCACGTCATCATGCATCTATTCCATGTCGGATGCTGCGAGAGATCTTTAGGCATGCACCAGATTTTGAGGCGTTGGAGCTACCTGGGAAGAAGGCACCAATAGCCCGCACTCCTAGTCCATCGTGGGCACAAGCGGCCAATCGACGCTGCCCAAGGCGAACATGGAGCGAAAGCGGAACGGGATAGGAACCTGTGGGGGAGGGAGGGGCGTTTGCGGGCGACTCAGATCCTAGATATGGGTATGCGAGTACCTATTGACAGACTTACTGGCTGAAATAAGCGTGAGCATCCTGTAACATTTGAGTCTCGATAAAGCAGTATTGACGAAAAGGACCCGTTTCGCAGACTGAATGGCTTGAAGCGCCGCTTCCTACAGTTACGGGTAGTGACCGTTGTGTCAACGTCGTAAAACGGAGGACGTCACTACGGGCCAAGTAATTGATATCCAATGGACTCTACCGGCAAAGATCGCCGAGGGAGAGATAAGATCTCTGACCTGCAGCGACCTGACTCTTTCATATCCGTCATTTGCGCCGTTGAAAGTCAAACAGAAGGAAGCATTGACAACAAATATCGGCGACAGTGTGCGAATGACTCGGTGGTACCTAGCGATGGATTGTCATGTGGACGCGAAGAGACTGTCACGCATGGCACTCTCTTGCGGTTCACGGATCCTATCCCTCAAAGTTGGACGAAGGCTGACACCAAGTAGGGAGCTTTCATGTCGAGGAACACCTCCATTTCTTCGTGGATAGAATCTCGCACGCTATTCATCCTACAACCGCTTACAGGAAAGTGGTCGAGAACTCGAGGGTGGGAGCCGGCATACCGGCACACCGGCGCTACCATTTCCTAGCCCATAGAGATGCTGCCGGCATGGCCTACACGCATAGCCCAAGGTCAACATTATTCATGATATGCTTGCCTAGTGCGGCCCTAATGATCGCGACGGTCTTGGGCAAGTGACTTTTACCAGTTGGCTGAACTCAATTCCACCTCACGAGCGGAACTGGGTCAGTCATAGATCAAACTTCTCAAAGGCAGCCGATAACAACAGTCAGTCGAGAACGCGAAATGTCGAGATGCCATTGTCGCCGGCCGAATGCGCCCTGGGCCGAATCCGTTCATTTGGTCAGACGCCGGTAGCTGCAGGTGCATGGCAGAAACATTTCACAAGCCGCCCACAGCCCATCCGTGTAGCCAAACAGAGGCCACATACTGCGCGCACGGTATGTTGATCTCCCTCTCTTCCTCTAGACAGTACTGGTGGGCAGCGAATTTGTCGCGACAGTGGCCCTTTCATTCTGTCAAGTCGACCCAAAGCAAGGTCTTCGGGTACGCAATCATACAAGAGACCAACAAAAGACAAGATCCATCGCGGACGGGATACAGGCAGGGAACAACATACCAGGCCCAACCAGTCAGCCGGTGTAGCATGGCACGGATGGAGATTGGGAAAGTCAATAAACGGGACGCTGGACCCAGTTCCGAGCCAGACGGTGCCACGGTGGGAACCTCACCGGCCCACCGCTATCCGAAAGCAGCTTAACGGGTAGCAGCTCTGGACGAGGCCAATTTTAAAGTCGTCTGCTCCGATCCCCAACTGGAACCGGTCGCCCTATGAGGTTGTACGCCCTTGGAATTGATGCCATGGGCCATGGCCTAGGCGAGCCCCCAAACCCTCCGTGCCTCCCTACTCCGTTGCCCGTCCACATGGACAGCGGACACTGGCGGTACCTGTCACGGGCTGTAGCGAGTGGTCTCGCTGTGTACCTGGGAAAAGAGGGACATGCACTGTAACGTAATATCCGACGGGCACATCACTTCCTGGGGGTGTGAACATGGGTGTTTGGAAGGGCGCCTCCTCGACTAAGTTAGACATGAGATTGGAGAAGTCTTGAAACGACGAATGTGAAGGGGTTGTTATAGGATTTGGTTTGCTTCTTGGTCTCTGCAAAGACTTTGGTCTGCGGTCAGCTAATGTTTATCAAGGCCGATAGGTTGAACGATCCCAAGAGGAGCATTGGGTATGATCCAGGACACTGCCGGCTGTCTTAGAGCTCGACAAACAGCGTTCGGCGACAGCGCATCTACTTCAATTGTCTCGAGACGCAGACTCGCCCGGCTCTGCTTGGCAATGCAGTCGTTTGTAGTCAGTCAGTCTACTGTGGCCGGACGGCACTGGCTGGCATATTCTGATATTCATGGCTCATGACTGCATGCCTACGGTATCCGATTGCCAAGGACCGAATGGTTAAAGGGTTGCAGAATGCCGTATTACCGTCAGACGGGCCATTTTGGACTGGACGCGGTCATGTCATGGGGGGCCAGCCGGGCGAAGCGACTACGAGTGAAAACTATTTGTAGAATTGGACGACATACTCGAGCCATTTGGTCGAGCTGTGCCGCCCATTGTCACCCGTCACCAGTGGCTCTGACACCAGCCATTCCGCACCTGGGCTGGCTCCGGACAGACGTGACGACGACGGCCACGAGGCACCGAAACCAAAAACATGGTGTACAGAGATGAGTGTAGGCGAATAAGGAACAGGTGGATTAGCGTCAGACCGGTGAGGCGACGGTTGGCTGGCTGTTTTGGGTCCAGGGCGATGAAAGAAGCACGAACGGACGGTTGAGTTGCAGAGGCAACGAACGTTGGAATTTCAGTTTCCTTTGTACGGAAAGGTGCCCTTGGTGTAAGGTAAGGAGGTAAGGCGCATGGTGAAAGAAGGGCAAGCTTGCCACGCTTTGCCTTTGGAGGTTGAGGCTTGCGTTTGCAAAATTGATTCATTGCCCGGCCGGGTAATTGTGGAACCAATGCCGTTCTTTGTTTCCACCCTTGCTCCTCTGTCGCGGCAAGATAAGGTAAGGTACCTTAAGGCAGGTCAGGTACGTACGGATATCCGTAAGGTACGGAATACGGAGTATCTCGAGGGCCATTAGGAACATCCAAGGTTATCAGCCCAATCTGAGAGGGAATCACGGACTACCTTGCTGCGCATATGCGTCTAATCTTGCAGCCGAGGGAGCATGGGCAAAAAGAGGTTTAGGAAAAGCAAGCGGGTATGGAGAATGGCCAGGGAATGTGATGAAAAGAGGGTTTTTCTGCAAATCAATAAAAGTCACGAGTGTGATGACTCTGATGAGTGTGAATTCAGAAGGAGAGTGGGCGGGGATCCGCAGTGGTATTTGATCCGTTATGAACTGAACCCATACGCAGTGGTCCGTCCGTACGCTACTCCGTACAGCTTGCCTACCTAAGGTGCCTACCTGCGTAGGATGCTGATCTTGGGAGAACCAGGACTGAGGAGACGAAAGAGTTAGGTAAGGAAGGTAGGCCGGCGAATACGGACCGGAGACGGAGGGGGCTAGACCCGACCGACAGCCGTGCATTGACACACATCTGCACTCTGCACGCGGATACTGGCAACTGCAGGCAGGGTCTGGTATCGGTACAGGAAGGTGAGGTCGGCACGCAAGGTACTTTTCTCTCTCTGCCTCTTGCCTCGGGCTGACAGCCTATACGGACGGCAATCGGGTTTGAGTCTTTGGCGAACATGATGCTCTCTTTTTAGGATTTGAGTCTCGTGAGCCTCGGGGCATTGAACATTGAAAATACGTAGGTACCCAAAGATAGGTACATGAAGAGAGAGGACCTGGAAGAGAGAGGAGCTGACCTTTTGGCTGGCTTAGTCAGACCTCGTACTTTGTTCCTCCTCGGTCTCAATGGAGCCAATCAAACGTTTGACGTGAGGCCGTGCCCCCGTCTTTGACTGGTGACTAGTCCACGACTGGCTCCGTTTCGAACGGCCTCCCGTGCTACCCAGTACAACATGTCTGACCTTGACCCTGCCGTCTCCGTTCTTTTTCCACCTTTAGTTTTTTGGCGTCCAGTCCAGTCGCACCTGGGCTTTTTCTGCTTGAGGTGGGCGACTGTGGACTCTCTCTCTCTCTCTGGGCTCTTGGGGGTTTGGCACCGCATCGCGCCGCGCTCTTGCTCTTGGGCTCCTTCTTGTTCGCTCGGTTCTCCCTGTCACTGACTGCCATTTTCTTCCATTCCCTTTCGTTTTTTTTTTGTTTCTCATGCTCCCTGAACCATTTCCATCATCCCTTCTCTCTCCGGTTGGAAACTGGCACACACCTCTCTACACACAGAACAAACGAATACCTACCTATCTTACACACACGCATATACCTTACTCGGGCACGGCATCCCAGGGACACCTCGACTTGGGCTTGATCCTGGCATAAGACACTACACTACCTACACTGGGACGTTGCGTTGCGTTTGCGCCGCCGACTTGCTTGACGCTCCGCTTGCTGCTTCTGCAGCCCCCAAAAGTGCTTGTCTGTCACCTTTACGCTACCTGTCGTATCCTTCTCTTGCTATTGCTACCTACCTACCTACCTTCTACTCCGTACTGCCGCTACGCTGCTGCTGCACTTCTCTCACTCTCTCAACATAGCCCAACCGAGCCTCCCCCATGTTCTCGTCATAGCCCACCCCCCCTTCCTCTCATCGCTGCTGTTGTTTCTGCCCCTTCTCTTTCCTTCATTTACCCTAACCTCTTCCCTCTCTCTCTCTCTCTCTCTGCAGTTCTCATTCCCTTTTCCCGCTCCTTGTTTCCCTTCTTCTCCCCCCGCCATTCCTTGCGTGCGGCCACCGCCAAAGGCTCCTTTCTCTCGTTCCCACCCCTTCTTCCCTGCCTGTGTGTGCTGCACAGCGCGGACCCCGAGTCAATCGCATCCAAAGAGAAGACTGTTAGGTGCTTGAACCGCCAAGGTTTCTCAACTGCATCATAAAGAGCGAGAGAGATCTACCTATATAGGTACTACGTAGAAAGACCGGACCATCGGGTGAGTTCATCCCCCATCTTCTTCCCAACTCTACTTCTTCTGCTTCTTCTCAAACACAACACACCCCCACGGACCACACAATCTACACCTTTCTTTTACTCCAAGACCCAAAACGGAAGACGTCTGCGCGAGAAAAAGGAACGGTGGTGACTGACGTTGGCCCGGTTCTGTGGGCGCCGTGTGTAGCCAGCTCATCCCGTCCCGTCCACGTACTACGTCCTACGAATCGCAGACGGTCGCCACCCTCCCATTGATAACCTCGCGCCGGTCCATCCCCCGCCAGCAACGCTTCTCTGCGATACCGATACCCACGACCGTCCGTACCCACCTCGTCCACACGTTGCATATAATCATGTCAAACGGTCCACCCCAGTCCATGCCTCTACAAACCCAACACCAGAACAAGGTTGATGGGAGTTCCGGTCCCTTCGCCTCAGATACAAACACCCACAATGCAGCAGACTTCAACGACATCTCTTTCCCTTACGTCTCCAACCCTCAGATCCAGTTCCAGACACACACAATAGCACCCTCGCCGCCCTTGTCCGAATCATCCTTTCAGCAACTGGAGCCTCCCTCGAGTCAGAGACCCGGCCCCAGTCCACTTGCCGCCAGCAATTCACTCCGAATCCAGACGTCAGACTTTCATCCCAACCTCCCCACACGAACCGACATTCACTCAAACGACGCCCTTTCGACCCCGCGCCGCCCGAGTAACGCCCTCCAAAATAAAACCTCGTCCTCCAATCTCAAACCCATATCCCGTACCCCAAGCTTCAAAGCTGCCATCGCCAACAGCCTAGGTCCCGCATCGGCTACAAGTTCGTGCATGCCCAGTCCGATTCTCTCGGCTATGAGCGACGTCACCCCGCTGCCTTCACCTTTGTTATCTGGAGACTCACCCGGCCCTTGGAGACGTCTTGGTGTGCGACCGCCTTCAAGGGATCAAATGCAAAACCCAGCCCCGGACTCCGTCCTCGTCACGTCTACCGGCGAATCAATAGCGGTAGCCTTGGCCAACGCCTCAAAACGCAAAGTCTATGCTGGCCTGGTGGCCGAGGGCTCTGACGGTGCGGGCGCAAAGGGGCCGGTGAATGGCAAGGCCGAACACGCGCGGAACCGAAGCATCAGCGAGTACATCCCGGATCCCAATTACGTTCCCAAGCGACACATCACCGTCTCGGGCTCCCACACGAAGCCGACAAACGGCCCCGACTCTGGCCTCCAGCCGCACATGCGCCGGGAGGCCAATCTTGCAGAATCAAGAGGCCTGACACCGGCGATTGTGCAACCACCGACTCCGCCACCGAGCGAATCATCAAGAGACTCGACCGAAATGGCCATCGGCAAACCGAAACCCGCGATACCCGAGTACTTCGAAGCCTACGGCCGCGACCGAAAGAAGAGAAGATGGAGGGCAATCAAGACCCTTGGCCAGGGAACGTTCAGTCGAGTGATGCTGGCAACGAGCCAGATGGATGACGGAAGCGAATTACTACGAACCGATAACAGCCTCACCCCGATATCCAAAATGTCGCCATCATTCAGAAAGACTCTTGTCGCAGTCAAGGTCTGCGAACACGGCCCTCGAGGAGGAGCGAGCGAGGAGAGAATCGAAATGTCACTGAAGCGCGAACTCGAGATCATGCAGACCATCAGCCACCCTTCCCTGGTCCACCTCAAGGCGTGGAACATTGAGCCAAGCCGCGCCATCTTGGTCCTCAGCCATTGCCCTGGGGGCGATCTGTTCGACGTGGCTACAGGCCATCGCCAACTTCTCAAACCAGCCTTATTGCGAAGGATGTTTGCCGAGTTGGTGGGCGCTGTACGGTACCTGCATGAGCGCAGGATCGTCCACAGGGATATCAAGCTCGAGAGTGGGTATTTCTCTTGGTAATGGAGAGCTACCCTTTGCTGACTACTCCCAGATGTACTCGTGAACTTGACGGCACCTGAGCTCGCAGACCCCTCAATTGACTGGACGACGTACCCGCACTCGGTCATCACCCTCACCGATCTCGGTCTTTCCCGCCGCATCACCGACGACGAGAAACTCGAGACGAGATGTGGCTCGGAGGATTATGCCGCTCCCGAGGTTATCATGGGACTGCCCTACGACGGCCGCGCCACCGATGCGTGGTCTCTGGGTGTCTTGCTCTACGCACTTCTCGAAGCTCGCTTGCCTTTCGATCCTTACCCAAACACGATGGACGGCCACCGCATGCGCAGCCGCACCAGTCACCGCATAGCACGCGCAGAGTGGCGCTGGATCGACTATGCCGGCCAGGATGGCGATCACGAAGGCGACGAAGCCAAGTTTAAGGAGCGCGGTCTCCTCGGTGCAATGGAGATTACCGAGGGCCTGTTGCAACGCGCAAGGAGTCGGTGGGTACTAGAGAAGGTGGCAGACAACGAATGGGTCAATGGAGCGATCCAGGTCAGCGGCGGCGTGCGCTTCCGCGAAGAGGTACAAGGCGCAGAGGTTTAATGATATTGGAGAGGCGTTCTCTCCGTGATACCCCCTGGCAATAACGACGGGACACAGGGAAAGGAAATGGGTTTCGGTTACGGTATTTGGGGCCCGGTTGTACGAGTAGGTGGGACGAACGCACGGTTGGTTGCCGGACGGACAGTGGGCGTACATGAGAGACAACCTGGCATGCGCATGATGACTTGCTTCTTGGTTGTTGGGTACTTCCCATTGGTTTCCCCTTTTTCTTTATTATGTTCAAGGCGAGTATTTTGCACTCGCAAGTAGGGCTGGGAGGGAGCCTGAGATGTCCGGGCTCTCACTCTCAGCTCGGGGACAATCAATGTCCCAGTTTACTCGGTGACCTTTTTAGATTTGAGCTCATGAACTTAACCAAAAAAATTCTTAGAGGCGGATGGCTCAAACTTTTTGTCTACTTTCTGTGGGGATAGCGTCGGTGTTTTGTATATATCAGCTGGGAAACCAATCTTTCTTTATCTTCTTCTTCTCTCCGATTCATTTTTACTACTGTATAACTTTCTCAGACGCGTCTGACTTGCCGTAGTCTATTTCTTTTTTTTTTTTTTTTTTTAAAAAAAAAGACTCGGACATTATTTGTTCCTTTCAGTAGGGGTTTTCTTCGCGCCTCGATGTTATTCAGAATCAGAATATCAAATACCCGTTTATTATGAAGGTGAAGCCCTTTGTCAGTAATTTGCGATTATCATATCTTTGTGTTGGGCAAGTCCCCTCTTATTTGGAAGGCCTTGCTTGTCATGCCGTCAAAGGCCGTCGAGAGAGTGGCGTTCTCGGACTTTGGGATGGTGTGTTCTAGAAGGGTGGTGAGGGCTTCCATGTCAGGCGAGGATTTTTGTCGGTGCGACCTGGGCGTGGACGGGGAGTTCTGGCTATGTGTGGCTTGGAGTGGTGGTTATGGTGGGAAGGATGAAATGTGGTTCGTGATTTGAGATGATCTGACATAGATGGTGACCGTTCCAAATCTTTCCGGGGGAAACGGTCTCGACTTTTTGGGGAAAAGACGGAGGCACGTTGACGTTGGTCTACGTTTCGGTTGCGATGCCGGGGTTCTCTTTGTTTGGGGGGTTTCTTTCACTGGATTTGAGGTGTGAGGTGAGAGGTCAGGGGTCTTTGTGATGTGGCGTTGGGGGTGAAACATACGGCGTTGATGGGGTGATTTGGAGGGGAGTTGGGTTGATCGGGGACACCGGCGTGGCTTGGGGCTAGAAGGTGGCCCCGTTTCTTTGGTTGGATGTTTCTATTCTTGGTTCTTCGTTGGCATTGGAAACTGTTTATTTTGGTAAGCTTCGTAGGTAGGTCCGGAAGGTGAACGGCGGGATACGGAGGGGGGGGGGGGGGGGGTTGGTGGTGAGATTCTTTCGGCGCGGAGGGGCCGGGGTGCGAGGCCGTTTCGGGGCGGGTGGTTGCGGGGTCCGGGGGTGTGGGACCCGGAGGGGGCGGGGAGGGGTGCGTGGGTGTGGAGAGTGCCGGCGGGATGGGTGGTGACAAGCTGGATGCAGATTGTGGAGGGATGTCCGTGTGGCTGGATCTATGTAGAGGTTGTGTTTTGTGACGACGTGTGAGGTCATTTGTTAGAAGCCTCTGATTTGGACTGCGGTTGAGGTTGTCTCGTTCCGAGTCGGTCGTGAGAGCTGCTGCGAGTTACCTCTGAGGGGCTTGCCTCGTTTTTTCAAGGCGTGTGAGAAGACCTATATAAACGGCCATTTGTCGAGGATGTTTTGTTTCTGGGGGCACAATGTTGGTAGAGCGTTCTGAGGATGCCGACCAAGTGGCAATCTTGATAATCGGGTTTGAGGTTGTGCGCAGTAAACTGAACTGTTCGCAAAAGCATAAGCGTCTGGTTCTTTACATCTTGCCCAAAGTGCAGATGACATTATCTTGGTACTAAGCAAAGTTCCTCATTCGTCGTTTATTCAAGAGCAATACCCAGCGGGTAGAGAAGCGTCCCAAGTGGTGGTGGGGCATAGCTTTAGGATTGGATTCGGGATAAGATGTACGAGGGGTCGAGCTAGGAGTCCTAAGGTAGGTGATTGTTGCCTATGGCTACCCGGTGGCACAATAGTAGCGGAAGCTGTTACCCTGTTGAAGCCTAGATTTAGTTTAGTCGGGGGAATGAATGCTCTTTTTATAGGGGGTTATCTTGGCTTCTAATCTCGGCGGTCTTACTAAGTGGACAGGTTCGTTGGGTGCCTACCTACCTCAGCGACAGCTTCCGCGAAAAACTAGGTAGGAACCTTAGCCTCGGGGTGGGCATCTGAGTAGTTAGTAAAAAAAGAGTGAGAAGATAACGAAGACGGTCCATAATCGATATGATAGAGGATTTAGGTTCTTGAGGAATTTAGGAATGGATTAGTAGGTTCTATTTGAAGTGCAATTACTCGAAGACTATCCTCGGCGTACGTATCGTCCCTTGTTAATGATTATCGTTAGACCTCTATAACGTATTGAGATCGAATATACAGAAGCTCGTGAAGGGTATTGGTGCGGAGCGGGGATATTGTTCTGGTATGGTGCCAAATGCCTAAAGCCTTTGAACAGTTTTGTTGCTTTGACCTTCCTCTATCCTTCGGTCACAGTGACCTCGAGCTGCCGTAGCTGCCTGGCCACGTATGCCCTCCCCCGGACCTTGGTTCCTTTGGAAAGAAGTTGAGCGTGATGTATGGGCATTTATATAGACCCAGAAATATCATCCCAGGCCTCATCAGTCTCTCATCTTCGATAAACCTTTGCCAGTGACTTTTGACCGTGGTAAATTGAGCGGAAGAGACACGAGGCAGAATGTCTGTTCAACTTACTTCCTCTCTACGAAAATGATACATCGCAGGAATTGCATCGCCACATTCCGTAACATCACATTCCCAAGAGATGTGCAGCAAGCTCACGTCATCTTCCTAACGTAAGGGTTGAATATCTTTGCATCATCAACATTGTCGGCGACTGAGACTTTTGCCTTTGTGCGATCTTCCTTCATTGTTGATATCTTTGATTCAAAGACGACCCATGCGATACAGGCACACACCTTACTTTTGAACGCCACGAACATTTGTCCTTTCCATGCACACGCGAGTGTCTCCTTCTAGAATTACAACCTACTTCCATAGCGCGTTTCCACTCAGAAATCTGTACTCATTGTTGAGATACCTTCTGCCGCTCACCAAAAGAGCTCAAAAGACCACATCATTCCCAGGCCAGAGAACATCATACCCTGCCCCTTCATCCAGGTTTATTGACCCGCCCATCACTGCCAAATTGGCAGGATCAGAAAAGTTCATGTCCGCCGGCCCGATGAATTGCCCCAGATCATCCAGATCGCGCCACGAGAAGCCTCTGACTAGAAGATCTGGTTGATGAGGGAAGGCAGTCATATTGGAATGTGCATGGCCATGTGGCATCCCACCAAACCCTTGATGGTGGTCGGCATGTCCACCCATACCTCCATACCCATTGCTGTTACCGGCGCCGGCCGAGCTTGGTACAGTCGGTACATGCACCGACACGGACGCGGGGCCGCCTGCCCCATTATGGAGACCGAATGCCGGACACGGCACCCCGGCATTAGCGGCATCGACGGCATGACCATCCGGACCGGAAATGGTGACGTTGGATTGTAGGGTAGGTCCTTGACTCCGTTGCTGCTGTTCCTCTGGTTTACTTCGCCACAGGAGAGATAAGAGGCGTGCATAGCGCTGGCCTAGGCTGTGCGGGCTCAGGGACGAGCGTTGGAGGCCTTCGATTGTGACGTTTATTGAACGGCGGACGCTTTCTGAGGCTTCGCTTCCTAGGGCGCCAGCGAGACGGGCCTGTTTGTATTAATTAGAACGATGTGCGAGGGAGTAAAGGTAAGATGGCTGCCATACCTTGAAGAGAAACACGGCCGCGTAAATTACGTAGAGGTAGTACTTTATCGGCATGTACCTTAACCCGGTAGCCGGGTCTACAGAGGAGTTAAGGATGTTCAAAAGAGAGTTGGCCGCGTCCATTGATTCGTAGATGAAGCGGGCGTCGGGGGTGCTGGCGAGGTCTGCGAACAGAGGGCTGCTGTATGTCGTCGTTGTTGTTGGCGGCGGCGGCGGTGGTGGGTGTCTTGCTGGCGCTTGGGATGCCGTCGTTGTCTCGTGTCCGTTGTGTTGTTGTTTCTGATCCTTTGAGGACATGTTCTGCTGTTGACTCTGTTGATATTGTTGTTGGTTATGCTGCATCTGTTGCTGCTGTTGTTGACGCGCTTTGGTGATTGCGCGGTTGATTGTTGCTTGGAAGGCGAAGGCGTTGATGTAGAGGCGGAGGAATTCGTAGGAGAGGTTGAGGCCTGCTTTTATTAGGGGCGTGACTGGAGGTTGAGTGTTAGTTGGGCTCATTCATGGGAAGTGAGCCCAAGGGCACGAGGGCGGCTTGGAGAGGTTGTCGGCTTACAGTTGAGGCTTCCCCAAACGATCTTCCATTTACGAAGCACCGCAAATGAATCGTCCTGTGATACAGTTGTGAGTCGATGAGGGTAAAGAGAAACAAAAATCAAGAGTGATGATAGTCGACTTCCAATGGGAAAGATAGGTGAAAGGGGCTCGACTTACTATATACCTCACGTACTCTCCGCCAAGGTACAGCTGAGCTCTATGACTCGACGATGAGTATAGTATGTCATGAGCATTGCTGAAGAGCTGTATCAACTCAAGCTGAGCCTGGAACAGCTGTCCGAGGTTGTCTCCCCCGGCATCCTGGATCCTCAGGGACGGGAAGTCCACAGAGCGTGGCACCGTCGACGGTCCCGGCCCACGGGACCAGAACCCCTTGCCTACACGGATCGATACTTCTCTGTCACTCATGTAGCAAGCTGATGACCCAAGGACACGAACGTCAGCACGACTGCATCATGACTTGTCACCAAGGAAAGGCTTACCAGCCCAAACCAACCTCTTCCTCCGAAACGTCTCCGACGACGGGCTGGTCTTATCCGACAGCAGCCCCGTCTGCTCCAGACTCTGCAGGTACCCCAGCCGTATCGCGACGCCAATCTGCATCCACGCACCCTCGTCCTCCTCGCCGCGCCCGACGGTAGGCTTCTCCTGCAGTCTCTGCGGCGCCCACTGCGCGAGGATCAGCAGGGCCTCGACGGCGCCGACGGTGGTGGACCCCTTGTAGATGAGCTTTGAGATGAGGGTCTCCATGTACCGCGAGCAGGCCTCGTGGACGCGGGTCATGGAGGGCTCGTCTTTGGAGGCGACGGTGAAGATTGCGGTGACGAGGTGGGGTTCTGAGTCGATGAGGGAGGAGACTGTGGCGGGGGTGTGGGTGAGGATGCATTTGTCTGCTACGGGGAAGAAGGGGTGAAAGTGATCGATGTATCTGGTTGTGGTTAGCCCGACTCGGGAGTACCTGAGAGAAGAGAAACCTACAATGTGAGTAGTCGTGAAGCGACAGGTAGACTCAGAACTCCGTCTGATATTGGCGGGTAATGAGTCACCGCAGGTGTCGATGGCTTGCGTGAGCCTTTTCTGGGACTGCACTTATCCCGACCCGGAGCATCACTCACAGACAGGTGCCGCATGTCGTCACGTCGTTCCTCACCATCAAGGTCAGCAACCTGCGCCAGGAGATTAAGCGCGTCCGAAGGGTTCAGCAAGTCACTGGATGTGATGTGGCCCTCGATATCGCCGGAGCTCTTGAGGGACCGTGTCGACCGGCCGCCGGGGCTGTCCGGCTGCGAAGTGGAGCCGGGCCAACTCGCCGGCCTCTCTGCCGGCCCGTCGTCGTCCTCTTCGGGGGAGCACGACCAGGGCTCACCGCCGTCGTTGTGGTGCCGAGAATCCGCCGGGCTGGTGGAGCGCTGGTGGTGCATATGTTGGTCTTCTCGGATCGTCGTCGCCGAGACAGTGCCGACGTCTCCAGCTCCCGGCCCTGAGTCGTAGGCTGCCGGCCCGGTGACGGTGTCCGAGTGTTGCTGCTGTTGTTGTTGATGCGGGAAGACGGCATCGTCACCTTGTGGTAAGCGGACAAACTTACGGGGCCGTCGGCCGCCTCTTCTCGATGTTGCCAAGACGCATTCTTTTTGTTCTCTTACACAGCGACGGCAGGGTGGTATACCTGGGTTACCACCATAATCTCTACATGAAGGGGAAACAAGGTGGTGTTAGTCAACAGACGAGCTGGGCCTTGGCAAGCGTTTCTCATGAGTTTCCAACCAATCAGTCATATCTTTAATCCAATTCCCGGCCTGCACGCCATGGCATGTTGATGTACATGTGCCTTCATGGACATAACTTATATGAGAGAGAGAGGGGTATTGGTACGAAGAAGAAGTTTACTCACAAGTCACATCTCGTCTTCCTGAGCCGGCAGGAGACGCAAGCGCGCGATACCCGCCTCTCTTTCCCAGTAGCCGTCACCGCGTGAGGCAAGCGGTGGTGCTGCTGATGCGGGGGACTGACCATCGTCGTAGAAGGCCGGCGGTCGGTGACGGGGGCGGCGGCAGCGGTGTCCACAGACATGGTGTTGCGATTATTACGTCGGCGACTCGGTGTGCTCGGTTTCTCCTCCTTCTCCTTCTTCTCCTCCTCTTCGGTCCAAGCGTGTGGGCGCGAGGGGGCAGCGGCGGCGACGGAAGCGGCAACGGCAGCGCGCGGTGAATGTCGGGCCAACGCGGCGGTTGGTGATGGACCGATGGTTTTTGGACTGAGTGGAGCACAACTGAGGGGGGACTCTGGGGACTCTGGAGGCGTTAGAGCCCGGATGCGAAGGGGGTAAAGAGAGCATCGGCACGGCAATCCAGGGCTGGTCGTCCGTCATCCACGGAAGTACGGCAATGTGGCTGGCTTGTTTCGGCGATAGTTGGGGGGGTTTTTAATGTTTTTTCTGTCTAGCGGTGGTATTGTCGGCGTAAAATTCGATGCATGACGCACCTTTTGATGGTGAAGGTTTACGCACTACCCTGTTTTGCGACTCTCCAGACTTCACAAATGTATACTTTTTAGGAGTAGGGTATAACTCGCAGGTATTACCGATCGAGAGCTAGCTCGTCCCAAATCCCCTCTTCCTTTGAACTTTGAGTTTTATGGCGGCACAGCTGACTTCTAAGGGGGGGAACGGTAGGGAGTACTTGACAGCACTCTAGAGTCTGCACTAATACTATCCGTACTAACTAACATAGTGGTAGCTGCATAGGATTCGAGACCCTGTTAAACTCTCTACAAGGTTGGTCTCAACATCCATGTCTAATCGCGTGGACATCACCAACGAGACAAAAGCTGCTGCTCGTCATCTGCGACGAAGCAGAAAAGTTCCCATTGTCTTCTCCCAAGTAATAGCGTTCCATTCGGCGAATAATCTCTATTTTGCCTCGGTGGGTTAGAAAAGTCTCGGAGTCTCCTCCCTCTCATTCGGCACTCATTTCAACCCGCCGGCGAGGACCAGCTCTTGGCCAGTAAGATATCCAGTCTTGACAAACCTGGGGGCGGACGGCGATCACGGGTCAGCACAAATTAAGAAAATCACAAAAAGAGCACCACAATAGTTCCCGCCGGTCAGTTCGGTAACTTACATTACGACAACGTTTGACACTTCCTCGGGAGCGCCTAATCTGTGGACCGGGACGCTGGCAGCAATGGCCAGCCCCGGATCCGTGGACCTCAACTCCTCAAGGTCATCTTTACTATCCCAGGTTCTATAGGGCGCTCATGTCAGTGAAATGCCAAGACGTGACTATACACGACAAATGTCTGCTGCTCACGTTGATTTCGGAGTGGCAATCATGCCAGTGGCCCCAATCATGGCGGGCAGCACCTGAGAAGCAATGTCAGCACAGCTCAAGCAAC
This sequence comes from Colletotrichum scovillei, assembly GCF_011075155.1. Classification (NCBI taxonomy): domain Eukaryota; kingdom Fungi; phylum Ascomycota; class Sordariomycetes; order Glomerellales; family Glomerellaceae; genus Colletotrichum; species Colletotrichum scovillei. The sequence goes on from NW_023336259.1 coordinate 3,683,532, forward strand.
AGTCAATACTTGACTTGGACCCTCGGCCCGAAGAGGATGAAAGTTGAGGCTTACAATATTCACGGTAACACCCTCCGGTGCCAAGAACGTGGCCAAATTAAGACCCATTGAGCTGCGGCTTAGAGTTAGACAAGCTTCGGCCCCCATTTCTCGGTCTCGCCGTAAACGACCCCAGAAGACCGGGACATCCCGCCGGGAAACTAATTAACAAAGATATACGAACATGCCAAGTGCGGATAGGGCACATCTCAAAAGGTCACAGAAAACAGATGACTGGGAAAACACTCACCAGAGAGCACCCTTGGTAGCGGCGTAGTGGCACCCGTTGATTCCCCCACCGCGGCTCGCAATGCTGCCCACGAGAACGACACGGCCCCACCCCTGGGCGCGCATGCCGGGCAGGCAGGCCTTTGTCACGACGAACTGGCTGCGGGCGTTGACCTCCATCATCTCGTCCCAGTCGTCCTCGCCAATGTCCGCCGGGTCGCGGATCCGGCGACCGAGGCCGGCGTTGGCGACGAGCACCGAGACGGCCTTGTGCTTCTGCGCGACCTCGCCGTTGGCGAAGATGCTGGGCACCAAGTTCCGCGTCGATTCCCTCGAGGAGAGGTCGGCCTGGAAGGGGACGAAGAGCTGCGATGGATACTTATCGCGCAGCTCTTGAGCCAGAGCATCCGCTTTCGCCTGTTCTGAATGTTAATATACCTAAGAGATTAGGCCCGTGGTATACGTGGGTGGCCTCACGGGCCGTAGACCCGTACGGTCCTCCGTGCACCCGTGGTCCCCTCCCCATCTTGTCATCGGTGATGCCGTACCTGACTTGAGGAATAATGTAATGCGACATCGCAACCCTCTGCGGCGAGAGCATGGGCAACAGATGAGCCTATGCCACCACTGATCGCCGGTGAAGATTATCTGGTCAGCGGGAACATACGATGACAGCCTCACTAGCGGAGGGGGTCCAAGGTGGGATGGCCACTTACCTCGCCCCTGTCACCAGAGCTAGGCGGCCCTTGGTGGTGTTGTCTGTGCTTCTAATGCTGTATTGGACCATCTTGACAGTTGGACCCTTGTAACAGACCTGCGGACGGTTCGAGACTTTTGGTATGCACCTTGATGATAGGTAGGTAACAGGATACGAGCTATTCCTGTTCGAGAGGTACTCGTCGGGCTTCGAGTCTGGACTGGGATATCTGGGCTATCCCGTAGGTACGGAGGTAGACATCCAAAGGTTTAGATGAGTTGGTTCATAAGGTCGATTGAGAGGGCCCTGAATGAGGGGTTGGGAGAAGGGCGCGGATCGAAGGCCGAGCTTTGATAGCCGAGAATGTTCAATTGCCGCCGCTATCGGTGACAGTAAACTGGAGCATGAATCGCGGGCGGCACCAAACATGCCACAGCGCATCGCATTATTCTCGTGTAAATGGAATGGCAAAGACGCCCTTTTCTAGTTAGGGACACTATTTGATGGCTACTGCAAGGCAATTGAGAACTTTCGGCAAACGAATATTGAACAGCTGACCTAGATCCATATCCATAGTATATTGGCAATTGCCGACCCTCAAGGCTCTTGAGTATTTGTCAATTGCCGACTTTCAGGTCGTGACGCGGTCACAAAGAAGCTACAACGCCACGAATGCGTACCAAAAGTCCAAACTTTCAGTAGCCGACGCGTCTCACCAGCAGAAACTCTGCCTGCGTCGGTTATCCAGAAAACCGCTCTCCTGCTTGCGTGTCAACATCTGAATTGCCGTCCGATGAAGCAAGTTGCTAAGAAAACTTTGACGCGATTGGTCTCGAGACGGCTCAGACGGCATTCGACGTCTCCCCTTCCCGCAGTGAAACCCCAAACTCCCCGCAGAAATGCCCTACCCCGTGTTGTGTGGATTCCCGGGGAAGTGGTACTAACCGCGTCGATCTTGATACTTGGCGTATGATCACGAACTGTCCGATCGTTTCTCGGATTGTGTCCATGTGTTTATAAACGTTCACAGAGAACCTTCAGACGACAGCTTTCGCGGGGAAGCGTTCTCGTGCAGTTCAGACAGTGAGCCTACCGCACGCTCAAAGGTGCATGCAAGAGCCGCTTCTTTTCTACACGCCGTACTCTTTCAACTCTTGAGTCTACAGAGACCAAACTCCTTTTTCCAAGATGGGTGAACTTCGAGGGCAGCGGCTGGTCTTGGCCGTCAGCGTTCTCACATCGTTGGGTTTTATGCTCATTGGTTATGATAATGGCCTTATGGGAGGCTTGGGTAGGTATCTCTCTACAGACTACACCGAGATGCCAAGAGTTGGACCACTTTCTAACAGTTCTCTCTAGTCAATGCCCCGGCATTCAACTCGACCTTCGACTCACCAGACCCGACCATGACAGGCCTCATCGTGGCAATCTACGAAGGCAAGTAGACTCGACGAGGGGACTCGAAGTCCATGATTACGGTCAGCTGACTCTGCTTTCTATAGTTGGCTGTTTCTTCGGCTGCGTTGCAACGGCGATGTTCGGCGAGAAGTATGGACGCCGAAAGACCATTGCAATTGGTTGCTCTATCATGGTCGTCGGTGCCATCATCCAAGCCGCTTCGTATGGGCGCGCTCAGATGATTGTCGGGCGAATCGTCTCGGGTGTCGGAATGGGCATCGTCAACTCTACTGTTCCTGTTCTTCAGGCCGAGTTCAGCCCCAAGGCAAGCCGTGGCATTTGTAAGTTGAAACTTTCCCATTGATGCATTTGAGGTTGTCAGGCACCTCGACCGAGCTTCGCTGACCTCGAGGATCACAGACGTCTGCGCACAACTATCTACCCTAAACTTTGGAATCTTCCTCATCTACTGGATCGACTACGCATTCTCCTCACATCTCGAAAGCTACGCCTGGAGAGTTCCAGTTGCTCTGCAGTGCATCTGCATCCTGCCAATGTTTATCATTTTGCAGTTCATACCAGAGACTCCGCGATGGCTTGCGGCACACAAGCGATCAGATGAATGCCTGGCCGTCCTAAAGCGCCTCAAGTGTGACGAGGACGAGGACACGATTCTTGCCCTGCACCACTCAATCACGCAAACGGTTACGTACGAGGCAGAGAACAGCGCGAGTTCGTGGCGGGATCTCTTGGTACAAGACCGTATCCAGAGCCAGAAGAGATTCCTCATTGCGTGCTTCTTGCAAGGCGCACAGCAGCTTGGAGGAATCAATGCTATCATCTGTGAGTTGCACTAATGATCAGAATCATTTATTTTTTCTTGAATGAAGGTATGCTGACGGCTATGACTACTGAAGATTACAGCGGCACCCTATTCGAGAAGAGTATCGGGTTCGATAGTCACATGTCGAGTCTCATGTCTGGATTCTTACAGACTTGGTTCTTTGTTGCCTCGTTTATTCCATGGTTCTTGATCGACCGCGTGGGCAGACGACCCTTGGTAAATATTCATCCCCCTTCATTTCCCCAAAGCGTGGTGGGAAAAAGTCAAATTAACGAGATACGACAGCTCTTGTCCATGATTAGCGTCATGGCAATCGTCATGGCAGTTCAAGCAGCTCTCATCTACCAGGTCCAGAACTCTACTGCCATCGCCACATCAGCTGGCATTGGCGCTGCCGCCATGCTTTTCGTTTTCCAGGGTGCCTTTACCATCGGCTTCCAGGCAACTGTCTGGGTTTACCCGTAAGTTTCCTCATCTAGTTCTTCTGCCCTTCGTGTGGAGTCTTTACGCTAACTGCCGTGCTCGTATTACAGGTCGGAGATTTTGCCTCTGCGGATTCGGCAACTGGGCTCGTCCATCTCCAGTGCAACTAACTGGATTTTCAATTACGTGAGTGCCCCGCGGATGGAAAGATGTCCTCTGGCAGCTGCTGATTGATTCAATATGTAGATGGTCGTTCAAATTACTCCAATCTCCATCTCGAGTATTGGATGGCGCACTTACATCATCTTTGCGGTTTTGAATGCCGCGTGGGTGCCCGTCATCTACCTCTTCTTCCCTGAGACCAAGGGATTGGAGCTGGAGGATGTTGATCGCCTGTTTGCCGGCGAGGACTTTGAAAATACGATCCATGATAGAGATAGCAAGCACGAAGTCTGGGATATCGAAGACGTCAGCAGGGCTTAGTTGTGGTTGCTGTTAGTGCTGGGTCAAGACTCAAAGCACAGATTGGAAACCATTGCGGCGAAAAGGGGGCATTGAATACAGATTTTCAGAGTGAAGCTCATGTGGGTTTATTAGTATGAATAAGAGAAGTGTTCTATGATCGATTGTCTGTGGTATGGCACCTTCAACGTTTGTTCGCCATCTTCGTGTAATTGCGCTGGTACGGCCCCGACCACATGCAGCCAGTCTCATAAAGTGGACTAAAGGCCATCTTCATGGCTCAACTGGCGAGAATACCCTCTTTTGGGTAAGATTTATTTTTTGAAAAAGAAATTCCCTCGAGGGGAAGAGCTCTTGACGCTCATCGATCTCGATACATAAAAGACTCGAACTTCCCGTATCCTGACTCGGTGTCGAGGGTTGGACTGCAACTAGCATAGTAATAGTCTACACTCTACAGCAGCCGGCTGGCCTCCGGTAAAACTGAAATTATCTTGACGCGCAATCCTTGAGTAGACTAATACGATCAATATCCGTAGTCCCTCGTTGTGCAAATGCCGACCCGTGACTATGCACGTGAGGGAGACACAGTTCTTGAGACATTTGCCGAACGCAGGCCGAACGCTGGCCACAGACCCACGAACTCTATCCTGTGACAGGAACAGGTGCATCGTGCCCGCAGTCGTGCCCCGCATCCGTGCGACCTGGAGACACAAAAACGCCCCAACTGATTGCTCTTCAACCGTCCAACCGTTGAACGTCGACGCCAAGAATTCCCGCAGTGCTTCTCGAAGAACCTTCTTGGCAATTGAAGGCAATACGACGTTGATTGTCTCAATTAGCTTACCACATAACTCATCTTCAGCTTCTCACAATGGCAAACTTCAGGGTCTACGACGACCGAGTCAAGAAGCTGTTCGGCTCCGCACCGTCGCTCGAGTTGTTGCACGAGAACCAGGACTATCCTTTCGCTCACGAGGCAGGCGTCTTCATCGAGCGTAACAACACCCTCTTCATCACTAGCAACCAGTACCACGACCATGCAGCCGGCGGCCGCAAGATCCAGATCTGCCGCGTCACACTGCCGTCCGATGGCAGTTCCAAGACAAAATGTGAGGAGATCAACCCCGCCGTCATAACGATGGCCAACGGAGGTGTCAACTACCTGGACGGGGTCGTCTTCTGCGCCCAGGGCACGCACTCCGCGCCTGGAGGCCTGGTCTTTATGGAGGCGGAACCGCCCTACCAGACACGTATGATGGTCAACTCGTTCCACGGACGGGAGTTCAACTCTGTCAACGACGTTGTGGTGCACAGTGACGGCTCTCTGTGGTTCACCGACCCGATTTATGGCTATGAGCAGGGTATCCGGCCGAAGCCGCAGCTTCCCAATCAAGTTTACAGATATGATCCCATCCGTGGGTCGATTCGGGCCATGGCCGATGGCTTTGGCCGGCCGAATGGTATTTGCTTCAGCCCCGACGAGAAGACTGTGTACATTACGGACACCGACTGGATTCATGGTGATGGCTCAACTGATCTCACACGAGCGTCAACAATGTGAGTTTTTACGGCACGGCCTCAACAGCCAGGATACGACACCTCTATGAGATCAAATGAACTGACAAAGATTGACAGCTACGCATTCGATGTGGTCCCCTACTCAGGAGAGCCCTTTTTGACAAACAGGCGTCTCTTTGCCATGGCTGATACCGGCATTCCAGATGGCATCAAGTGCGACGTGCACGGGAACGTGTACAGCGGCTGCGGCGACGGTGTCAACATCTGGTCTGCAGGGGGTGTTTTGCTAGGAAAGATCCTTGTTCAGGGTGGTGCTGCCAACTTCTGCTTCGGCCGCAATGGAGAAATCTTCATCTTGAATGAGAACCGATTATGGAGGGCCAAGTTGGCAGATGATACGAAAGGCGCATTGCTGTGCATTTAAGCATAAGTACATACAAACATGGCACTGACTTCTCAATAGCTCAAGCTTTTCTGAATCAAACGGCACTTGTGAAGTGATTGATGCTTGTAACTGCGTGGGCCGTTGTACAATAGAATCCTCAGCCTCGAAGCCTGAGAACAGCGTTCCTCTCTTCTACTTATTCTGTTCCAACAGCCATTGAATACCCTTGAGTGTATCTTCCACGAAGGTCCTGCTCTTCTCCAGGAGTGGCCAATTGGTCCAAAAGTAGTGAGGCAGCCCGGCATAGATATCAAGCTTTGTCTTGACCCCAGCTTCCTCTCTCAAAACCCGCTCATAGATCAGTCCCTCGTCTCGGAAAGGGTCCAGCCCAGCCAGCTGGAAGTATGTAGGTGGCAGCCCCTTGTGACCTTGACCGATTCTGCCATAGTGAAACGGAATGAAGAGAGGACTCTCCACATCGGGCTGAATGATAGCACGCAGTGCCGCTTCCCCATCACCGGCGGTGTTGCCTATGACGGGGTCTTTGCACGGCGTAACGGAGGGGTGGCTGAGATACTCGGGGCGGTACTTTTCGGGTATGGATTCGGGAGGAGCGAGGCACATGATAGCCGGAACGCAGAGGTACTGTCCCGTGAGCGGCGGGGAGAGGTTGTTGTCGCGGGCGAGGTGGGCGAGGATAGCCGTGATGTTACCGCCCGCGGAGCCGCCACCGATGATAAAACCTTGGGAAGGGTCTGCGCCTAGTTCGGCTGCGTTCTCAGCGGCCTGGGACACGATCCTTGGTCAGTCATGACGCAATTGAGGAAGTGGTACATGTGAGTTACCCATTGCAACGCGTCCCAGCTGTCATTGACACCAGTTGGAAAGGGAAATTCAGGAGCAAGCCTGCTTTAAGTCAGTGTTGATACCGAGCATCAAGGCTTAAGTCGTAAGCTAACCGATACTCAACATTGATGCAAACTGCGCCGAGATCTCTACTGAACAGGCGGCAGTTCACCTCTTCGTCAGAGAGATCACCCATGCACCACCCGCCCTCGTGATACATCACAATGAGTGGACTGCCTCCAGAAGGGGCCTTCAAGGGGGCATAGACCCGAATGGCGATTTCATGGCCGTCTCTCATGGTGACCTTGCGGTCTTCCTCGCGGACCTGCTCCGGAATGGGGCCGGGGAGGTAGCGCAGGTGGTGGGACTCACGCAAGCGCGTCGCTCGATGTTCTCGCATCGCGAAGAAGTCATTTCGTCCAAAGTAAGGGTCTCCGCGCTGCGGGTCCCGGAGAGGCCGGGCAGCGAGTTCCTGGAGAAGGAGATATGTTGTTAGTATCTATGCATGCACTGAGAAAATAAAAGTTAGTTGACAGTGGGCTGGCGTGAACTTACGGCCTCAATTGACGGATCGACTATGCCATAGGCGAGGAGCTCTTCACGAGTTCGCGGTGCCATAGCTCACAGTCTTGTTCAGGTCAGTCTGAGGAGTTGTTGAATGTGTCTTCAGATGAACTTCTGCAGCGTTGTGCGGGGGTGTAAGCTGACGGAGCCCGTTGTGGACATGGCACGTTGGAAACTTCAACGCTAATGTTGAGAAGGATCTCAGATTATCTAATCAGTATAAACACAGTGAAACAACTTGTATGGGGCATTGAATCAAGCTACAATTGCGAATTTGTCTTGGTTGATACCAGTATACTACTCGACGAATCTGTAGCCTGCCCAATTCCGCGTAGTGCAATCGGAAAGGGGGTGCCTTGGTTGCCTAAAGTAACGTAGCCCGCACAAAGGTGTTTCAAAGCCGTGAACCAACGCCGAATGCACACGTTCGCGGAAAGATATGGGATAAATCGCATCCAATAATAGGGATAACATCTTTGACAGTACGGCTAATTCACCCAGGCTTGGATTAGCTATGTCAGAGGAAGAGAGGCCAGGACTATTGTGTTCCATCAACCAGTCGCCCGCTATGATATTCCATGCATCGAAGGATGTATAGATGATTGTAAAGAACAACAAGCACCTGTTGGTGTTATGTTTCATGCTGAGGGAGGCGTCCAACACCATTGGTCACGGTGAACGGGATTATCATCGAGTTCTCGGCCCCCGATGCTTCTGAGCGAGGGTTCAAGAGACAAGGAGCATCGAATCCCCAAGGGAACGGTCGCGAAGGCGATTGACCGAGCCGTATACACCGAGTAATTGGCTGGCATACGACAAGGCGACCGGTTGCCTTGCCAAGCCCTGGAAGAAAGGAACCCAAAGTTGACCCGGACGCGCCACCAAGCACGCGTGATGTACTAGATACCCTTGCTAGAAATGTCAACAGCCTACACACCTCCTCTTCGGAGCCAATAGAATGAAGAGCCTATCGGGAAGCCTGGGTCTTGTTACAGCTTTTGCTGCACTTTGCCGCCATAAGGAAGGTGATTTCCGAAGGACTCGAAAGTTGGGAGACTGTGGGACGTGTGTATGAGTCTCTCGAAAGGCGTTATCGACGTGATTGTTTCCGGGGACTCCATTCCCACATCCAGGAATTTGAGGCCTCTAACGAGATTCAATGGACATTGCGGAACTCGGTGGTGGTTTTGGAAGTTTTGGACGTTGCGTCCGCCAGTGCGGCTATAATTTTCGTTACACTTCCCTTCCGCGGATGCCCTAACCACCCTTCCTTCCACTAAGAGAGACTGGCACGGGACTGATCAGGGGCTCCGGTGTATAAGGACGGCAGACCATAGGCAGTTTCTCAGTGAAGTCTGTTGGAAACATATTGTAGTTAGGTACTGGCTAAAGGAGACCCTGTCCACGATGCGACGTGTCTCCTGCATCCTGCCACACCCTCACGAAGTCACGGCTCGGCAGAGCCATTGATTCCTCTGCATTTCACGATACTGTTAAGATAATGGATAATTGAATGGCCAAAATTGATCCAAGAAGGGGAATAAAAGCAAATAACCACTAGGGCTTTAGATGTAGCTGTTACCGTGGGCTAGCCTCTGAATTATTAGGGCTCCAAAAGCCAACAGCTACTTTATGCTTCCCCTTTGACTTTGTCGAGTCGAGTTAGGACTTGGAGGACCGCGCCTCGCACTCTTTCTTTAACTTTCTCCTCCTTTTCAGATTCTCTGGACGTCTTCAACCTAGATCAGACGCGGTGATCTTGCATGTCGCAACTCTTCATCGCTTTCTAGAGTCTTACAGAATACCCCGAGTAAGTGAAAGTTGTCAAAAAGACTTTAGCCATTTTGGACTAGGTACAAGCCAGCAGTGAACAAGCGATTAGACTGGCAAGATAAGTGTGACTGAAGTACTCAGGCTGGCGGTATCGTGGTCCTCTGGCTAGCTTACTGTCAATTATCTATTGAGCTGCAAGAGCTGACTACCAAATATACAGAAGCTTATTACTTCGTCAGAGATGGAGCAGCCCGTCCAGCCTTCGATTGAGCACAAGCCCAACGGCACTGGGGCGGATAGACCACAACGCTTAATGGAACCTCAACCTCCCCGAGGGACAGAGCTGTGAGCCCCAACGCTATTTCCATCTCTTTTTGCTTGATCTCAGCTAATTAAATCGCTGTAGACCCTCCGAATCTTCACGACGCCAAGCCTCAAGCTCAGTTGCTGCACAATGCGGCTCTGCACGATCGACTAAAGCCTCACATGAAGAGGAGAATTTGTCTTCGGAAACCGATCGAAAGAAGGACTTGAAAGACTCGAAGGACTTGAAGAAGCAGACAACTTCAGATGGAAGTAGCTATCGAGGTATTGCGAAGGAGTTGGTTTCACAGGCTGGCGGCCAATTTGATAATCAAAATACGGACCCTCAGCAGATTAAGTTGGATGTGTCTTGGTCAACCAAGTAAGGCTTCACGAGAGTACGACGCCTCAGCTTCGCAGCTACGTCCTCAACAGCTCAAAGAGTTAATCAAGCTACCAACCCCAGAGTAGATGTTGTCCAAAATTAAAACGGTCCACTATCCACCTCACCGTCGAAGGTCTACCGTTGTCGACGGCTGTCGCGGCTCACGAGTCAGACCGGGATCCATTTTGCACCAAATCCACACTTTGATGGAGTCTTTCTGCGCCCTACGTCATCGAATGACATCATGCCGTCGCAGAACCGTTGACCGAAGGTTTTCGGTCCTTTTCTCAGCCTCCCGTTGGTCATCCCGAAGGGAATCAATGGGCGGGCCGATAGAGTGTTCCTTTCGAGGTCTGCCCCTCCAACCCCTCGATGTGGGTCATATCGGAAAGAAGCGTAGAGAGAAATGCCATTTCAAAGCCTCATGTTGTAGACAAGTGTCAAATCAAGAGAAGAAGTGCCGTTGATATCAGGTGATTGAATACAGTGTACAGTTTCGGAGGAGCTGTCAGGAACATCCTTGAGCTTTCTTGTCCACGCCTTGCTGTCATTGGCAACGAAGCTTGCGATAAGACATGCTCGACAGGGAAGTAAATGCAGTGCCGTATTCCTGAAACCTGTCTGCGCTCTTTTTTTGGAACCCACTTGCCCCTCCATCCATGATCCGCCCAGGGACCGTCGCGTTGTTCCTGAAGATGACCCCCCACCTTTCACAAGCTCGCCGATCATTGAAAATCTGTCACCAACAGTAACAAAGTTTCTTTCTTTTCTCTCTTCACTCTATTTTCTCTCTCACATCTTCCCTCCTAGAATTGTCATTCCATATCCTTCAAGATGCCTCAAGTAAGTAAAAATCCCGGCTTCAATGGGTAGGCCTCATGAGCTGTCTCAAGATCAATCCGTCTAACCACTCTCTTGTCAGATCAAGTGCCTTCTCTTCGACTGCGATAACACGCTCGTTCTCTCTGAGAACGCCGCTTTCGAGGCCTGCGCTCAGCTCGCCAACCAGATCCTCGAGAAGTTCGGCTTCGAGAAGCGCTATGGCGGCACCGAGCTCATGCACCAGTTCGTCGGTCAGAACTTCCGCAGCATGATGACCGGCCTCTGCGCCCGTCACGGCTTCACCATCCCCGCCGACGAGTTTGACCAATGGGTCGCCAAGGAGCTCGACACCACCATTGCGAACCTCCGTGCAAAGGCTGAGCCCTGCGAGAACGTCATCGAGGTCCTCGAGAAGCTCCAGAAGGACAAGAAGTACCACATGGCCATCGTCTCCTCTTCCGCCATGCCCCGCGTTGTCGCCTCCATTGAGAAGACCAAGATGGACCAGTTCTTCGACAAGCCCGACATCGGCATCTTCTCCGCTGCCAGCAGCATCGACCCCCCCGTCTCCAAGCCTAACCCGGCCATCTACCTTCACGCCTGCGAGAAGCTCGGCTACAAGCCCAGCGAGTGCATCGCCATCGAGGACAGCAGAAGCGGTGCCACCGCTGCCAAGAATGCCGGCATTCCCCTTTTGGGATACGTCGGACCCTACTACGAGGAGGGCCAGGAGAAGCTGGACTCCATGATCAAGCTCTTCAGCGAGGAGCTTGGCGCTTTTGATGTTATGCACAACTGGAAGGACTTTGAGAGCATCTTGGCCAAGTACGAGAGCTCATAGATATAGATACCCGTATACTGTTTAGACCTTTTTTTGAAACGAATGGAAACGCGGCATAGGCTACAAGCTGCATGAATGGCATGCCACACATAGACTTATAGAGCTTGGAAAAATAGACACGAATTGAACGAACCCCTGCAAGTGCAACTTGGTGTCAAGAACCACAGCCATAATTGATCCTTTCTTAGGGTCACCAACTTCTGACTCGCGCTATCGGCTAAGATTGACGAGTACCTTAGACTTGAGGAGGTCTCAAATGTTTATGGATTGCTTTGCATTGGAGGCTTAGAAGCTACTGCCAGACAGTGGCGAATGGTGGGGAGTCACGTCAGGCGTTTGTTCAAGAAGTAAACCGCATGTAACGTCTTCATACCTCAATTGATACTCTGTGAAACCTAGATGATTGATAGACTCTACTAAGCCCCTGTCATCGTGACCGTGGTAGTCACGCGTACGGTGACAACCAGTGTCCGCGTTGGGTCAATCGCCTGAGCTGGCTCAAGTGTCACTACCGGAACAGACGCCGGAGCGATACTCGCCGTTGTCACGACATTGGTGAGGGCGACTTCGTCGCGACAACAGCAAGCAGCAGTCACTAAATTTGTGTCGTTTTTGTCATCTTTCAGGGCCAAGCCACCCACAATGGCAGACGCCACACCCGTGAGAGAGGATATGAGAGTCAGCACTAGCGCCACGAGACCGACCCAGTACAGTGTCCAATCGCGGTATCGCCGACGGTCACGCAGGAATTGCCTGAGAGTCCGTGGCGAATAGTTCAAAAATTCTTTCTCCAATTCCAGGAGCCGGGGCAACCAATAGTTGTAATCGACAGCCTGTCTTGAAGCAACCGGCAGCTGCCCGGCACGAGGATCGATTCCGCTCAACGACCTGAATCTGCGTGGCAAAGTGCGCTGAAACTTCTGGTAATAACGCTTGAACCATTCTATGCTCTCTAAATCGTTGTATGGGAGTATGAGCGATACGGTTTGCAACGTCTCCTCGATGAAGTCAGAGTCGATGAAGGATCTTCTACCACCAGGCTTGTCATGTCAATAAATTACATTCTCTTCATCAATCAGGTGTGAACAAACCTGCGACGGTCTCAATGTCTCATTCCAATCATGTATTCTCTCCATTGCAGACACATGGAAGAAAACTAGGAGAGTGATTCGATTTGGCCTTTTCTTGTGTTTTTGCATTAGCAAGTGTTCGAGAATGTTGTCGGTAGGTTGTATGACAAAGTCACCGAACTCTTGGAAGTCGCGTAAGGTGAATGTGTGGTCGAAGATTTTACTATCCAGAGAGTCATCTTGTTGGGGGAGAATAGCTCTGCGGGCAACGATGATGTTGTCCTCTTTCTCCCATTTGAAGTCATGCTCGCCTGGTGGACGGCTCTCGCCAGTTGTATTGAAACGATGCAGCAGCAAAATCTCGATGGCGAAATCGATGGAATTGTATACAATATCTATCTTACAATGGATGTTAGTACTATACATTCCGGAGAGGGAGAAGTTGGATTTATTCATCATAACTCCGACTCGAATTGAGGAGAAATAGGTAGCAGGACATACAAGCGTAGTTGGCAGCCTGTTAATATCAGATCGTGGGAGCCATTGTCTACTAGTACATAGATTAACGGCCAGCCTTCCGATCTCTGCCCGGGGTTCTGTCCCGTTCTGTTTAACTACTTCGACGAGTTCTAGTAGCTGGCGGAAGGTGCGGATGATGTGTTGATTCTCGGAGAATACTTCGAGTTTTCTCTCCAAAGCTAAGATGTAACTATCCAGCTGGGAATCCGGTCTAATTCACAAAGTCAAGTCAGATATTATCATTTGAGACCGCCGTTGTATTGGGTGTTCAACCCTTGAAACTCCGAGTAATTGACTTGCCATATCCCGTTTGCAAGGTCCTTAGCCAGGTCGTCTGAGATATGGGCTCTGTAGAGCCTGCAGTCAATGCGGTCATCTCGAGCATTGCGAGTCATTGGAAAGAGCAAACAGGTATTAGGCAAACCTGGGGCGTGAATACTCTGGTGTGTGACGAAGGCGGCTCCAGGTGCACAAAGTTTGCCATGGATGACTATCTATAATATTCGACCTGACCGATCAACGTTTGCGTATTTCGACAAACGAGCTAAAGGCGTATAGCGATGTGCTATACCAATGGATTTGGTCCAATGCATCATGCACAAGGCCGCATAAATATTGGATATGAGCGCTCGCATTCTGAGACTTCAGCGATAATGCGGAATGGCTAGCCAATCTTCAGTCGAGTCCATTGATAAACATGCATGTGTGTTGATAGCCTGCCTATTTCATCTTGAGGCGAACTGCAAGTTCAAAATCAATTGGTCATACCATGTGCACATGTCACCAAACTCGACAGGAAATGTAAGTTGGAATGCGGCTGGATGGATATTTTCTTTCGCGAGTGACAACTGGGCGCGGTTGGTGTGGCCTGGTGATGCCTTGCATTGGTCGCCTGCTCCCTCACCGGACGAGAGTGGTGTGGGGGGGCTGTGCATTGCGGCGTCGGATCAGCAAGGCATTCTCGAGGCATCGACAAGCAGTAGCGCCACGAGGGAGAGGAGTTCCGACGTTACACAACATTACCACGTCGTTTGCCTCGCCAGCGGAGATTCTCCGCAAGACATCGCCCACGACTATATATACGGGATGAACATATTGTCCTGCATCGCTAGATCGGAGACCAAATTCTACATCAGCAACTTTCTGCCATCTACTAGAATTAAGAACTTGCCTCGTAATGGGCTCTAGTGCCATATTGCCACGTTCGAAACAGGATGTCGGATCGTCCACAGATCGGCGGGGAATCAATGCCCAAGGCCAATTCTCCAATCATCAACAAAGCTTTTCCGTCTTTACCAGGCGAAAATTTATGAGTCTATTTTGTTCCAGATCCAACGATGTCGATACAGAGGCCTCCGAAATACTCTCTAGCACTTGGTATACACCACACGATATCAAAGGTGGATATCAACACAATCAACCTCTCACCACCGTGAACGGCGAGAAATTGTGGCAACTAGACCCAAATTCGGATGTGAAGAAGTCGTGGAATCAATTAGAAAAGACAATAGATGCCTTCATCGCAGTTACCCCCGTCGACGAATATCAGTTTACTCCAAGAATCGTTGTCGAAGCATGTGAAATGGGACGAGACCGGAGCAAAACGCAACCAACAGTCCTCATTAGCTGCTCGTCAAAGCCTTATGGGAAAAAGATGGCCAGAACATTGCAACAAAGTGGAGCCCTGGAGACTCACTCAGCAACATTCCGTGTGGTCGTTCGGCCTTGAGAAGGTCGTGTATCAAGGATGGCTAGATTACAGGGAAATGTCGGGATATGGGATGTGAAAATAAACATATGGTTGGGTCTGTACGTCTTTGTGTACTAATAGATAGGTTTCAGTACGAACTAAGGTGTTGGCTGGGGAAGAAGGATAAACGGGAGCGGGACTATCTAGCATGTTCGAGGGCTCAATTTTTACCTGGCGTTTGGGGCACAGCCTTCAATTAGTTTCAACCCCTCACTTATCGATGAATCAAAGCCGCAGCCATTTTCCATCAATTGAGCGAAAAGGGGTCATTTAATGAGGAAACTAATAACCGAACGCTACCCAATGCAGATTCCTTGCCTTCACAATGAAGACTTATGAATTCCATGGGGGTAAGATGCAGAAACTTCGATTCTTACTGCTACGAAGTAGAGAGGTCGGCCCCAGCTCAGAAAAAGCTGTAACTCGTGTAAGGAAGTGAAAGGGTTACTTTCAAAATCTTTTCTATGCTAACCCATCTATAGGGTTGTCAAAATCTTCTACCACTGATTGACCATGGCAAGCCTCTGGGTAAAGTAGTTGCTAAACGAAGCACGTCATTCTCTCACAAACAAGGTTTCTAGACCGAACTTCTGGTCTGTGTGCCGCCGTGTGAAACCCCGCGGGGCTGCACTAACTCCATGTGCAGTCGGTACCGATGCGGCATTTCCTTTATCTCCCCGTTTCCACCCCGATTTATTAAGCTCAGTCGCATCCATTAACACCCATATTCGTTCACAGAAGACTCAAGTGTTACCCTCATAAATAAAATGGCGGAAAAATCATCAAGCAATCAAGAATACCTGGCCCAACCCCCGGCACCGTGTTGTTGGGCAGGCACCCTCCACGAAGGCAACCCTCGCGGCGATGTGGAAGACATCTTGGAGGTGCCCACTTACGTCGTCCGCCCGTCAGACGTGAAGCGCGCCCTCCCGCCCAACGGACATGTCATCCTCTACTTCCCGGACGTGTGGGGCCTTTCCGTCAACGCCAAGTGCACCATGGACGGCTTCGCGTCCTCGGGATACACGGCGCTTGGCATGGACTTCTTCCGCGGCGACCCCATCTCCAAGTACCGCAACGCCAAAACCGACCCGCTGCCAGAGGGGTTTGACATGGCGGCCTGGCGCTCCAAGCACTGGAACTTCGCCACGGAAAATGTTCCCAAGTGGACAGCGGCCGTCAAGGAGAGATTTGGTGCCGAACTAAAGGCTGAGACGGGCAAGGAGACCAAGTTTGCTTGCGTTGGATATTGCTTTGGTGCACCTTTTGTGTGCAATCTGCTCGCCGGAGCTGGTGGCGATGGGGAGCCGGTGGTTTCCGCTGGTGCATTTGCGCACCCGACGGCGTTGAAGGAGGAACATTTCACCAGCATCAAAAGTAAGTTTGGCCCTCAAAAAGTCGAGGACTTTCTGGCCTTCATTATCGTCCACGAGGCAGCCAACTTGGCATGTACGAGCACGACTGTCTCGTAGTTGCCATGGCTCAACGCATTATTGTTACATCGTTACAGGATTGAAACGGCTGACCCAATCTACGACAGAGCCTCTTCTACTTTCATGCGCCGAAAATGACCAAGCATTCCCGACTGAGGCAAGAAGGAAAGCAATTGATTACCTTCAAAGAGAGAAGAAGATTTATCACCTTCAGGTTTTTCAAGGCGTCTCACACGGTTTCGCTGTGAAAGGAGACCCAACAGACCCATACCAGCGTGAGTCTTAGCAGCTAGAATACATTTACGTCATCCCTGATGATCTTAGCTAACTAAAAATAGGTTGGTGCAAGGAACAGAGTCTTCGTGTCATGGTTGACTGGTTCGATATGTGGCTGGTTCAAAGTGATTGAGAAGTTGATTGAATGGGAAAATGGCGAGCTCGTCGACCGTTGCAAAGGTGTCACTGTGCCAGGCTGGGCCAATGTTAACTGACCCCCACGAATGAAATTATTTATCAAGACAACTTATCCTGTATTTCCAAGTCGTATCATTAAAGTTTGAACTTGTTTTAAGCTTGATATCGCAGGTGGGAAAACTCAACAGGCTTGTGTTAATTGGGACATGGGTTAGTCGCAATACTTGGCGTTGAAGTGAACTGCTGACTTTGGTCTAGTGAGCTACATTCTCGTTTTCGCGATTCGGAAATGTTGCCCTCGAGCCTTGTAGTCTTCGGCTTCGCAAATAACTAAAACTGACACACAGAACTGCGATCCACGGATATCGCGGACAAGACCCCTACGAATCGAGAATTGAGAGTCTGAGACTCATGCGACCGCATGGCTAGGAGCTAGGGCTGGATATTGTTGGGGCTCGGCAGTGGCCGATTACGCAGGAATCTTTAAGCTTGGCGGGGAGAGCCGTTAGGAAGAATGGGGAAGGTCGCCATGGCCAGGGTTCCATCGCGACCCATGGCTAATTTCGGGGCTTTGGCTTGGCTGTCCGGATAAGGCGATGCCTCAAGCATCAATACGAGGTTAACAGAGCAGCTATACGATATCTACTGTCTTTGACAAGTTTGCGATAACTTCATTCGGGAGAAAAAAACAAGAGATTCAAGAGAATTAGATGTGACGGGGCACTTGTAGCCAGTTTCCTCAACGGCAAACCAGTCTAAAATTAGACCTAACTGGCAGTGATGCCAGAATACCGGCTTTTCACTATTGACAGGAGCCGGCCGGGGTCGGATCTACCCGCGGCAACGGCGCCGTCGAGCTGCCTGAATAGGGCATCGGCCCCGTGTCACGCAATGAGAATCATGGCAGTCGTTCAACAACCCCGGACGACTCGGCCGACTCATGAACAGGAGATTCCGCAATCGCAACGGGCAAGATGGCCGCATTTAAAGGTCATTCAGGATCCGACAACCCTTCCCCTTTCCTGAGAAGGTCATCATCATCGACATCTCAGTGCCAATTCGTGTGATCGACCAAGATGAAGGCATCATCAATCCTCGCCATCCTCGGCGCCGTCGTGCCTGCCCTCGCGGCGCCCAAGGGCATCGGCCGCCGTGCCGACACGGACCTTATGTCCGGCAAGTACATCATCCAGCTCAAGCCCGGTACCACCCCCGAAGCCGTCACCGCGCATCACAAGGCGGTGCGCAGCCTCCTCCGCCGCCGTGATGGATCTGCAGGCACGGTGGAGAAGACGTTCCAGATTGGCGACTTCAACGCCTACAGCGGCAGCTTCGACGATGCGACCCTCGAGGAAATTGCGGCTCTCGACGAGGTCCTCTCCGTCGAGATCGACCAGCCTATCTTTGTCGACCCCACTGAGCAAGAGTCGACGCTCTCCAAGCGCGACCTGACTACTCAGGCGAGCAGCATCTGGAGCTTGGGTGACCTGTCTCACAAGGCGGCTGGCTCTACTGAGTACGTCTACGATAGCTCTGCCGGCGAGGGCACGACTGCCTACGTCTTTGACACGGGTATCCGCACGTCGCACTCTGAGTTTGAGGGCCGCGCTAGCTTCGGTATCAACGGTGTCACCGGGTCGACCGTCTCCCCCGGGTCCAACTCTGACACCGACGGCCACGGCACTCACGTTGCGGCGACCATCGTCGGCAAGACATATGGCGTCGCCAAGAAGGCCAAGGTCATTGATATCAAGGTGTTCGACGGCTCTACGGTAAGTCCAGCATCTCCTATCCACAATTCTTTTTGCTAATGATTCCCCAGGGCTCCACCTCAGCCATCCTCACCGGTCTCAACTGGGCTGTCAACGACATCACGACTAAGGGCGCGCAGGGCAAGTCCGTCCTCAACATGTCTTTGAGCGCCAAGAACGTTTCGGCCCTTGACAACGCCGTTCTCGCTGCCTACAACCAGGGTATTCTCACCGTCGTCGCGGCCGGCAACGACAACCAGCCCGCCACCGACACTTCCCCCGCCAGACTTCCCGAGTCTTTCACTGTCGGCATGACGCGCCCTGACCGCGGCCGTGTCAACATCATTGAGGGCATCTACGGCAGCTCATACGGCCCCGAGCTGGACGTTTTCGCGCCCGGTCAGGATATCGTTTCTGCTAGCTACAGCTCTGACACAGGTACGGCGACAAAGACTGGCACCAGTATGGCGGCGCCGCTTGTCGCTGGTCTCGTGTGCTACCTCAGAGCCTTGGAGGGCGGTCTTGTAACGCCCAAGGAGGTTACTGACAGGATCTTGGAACTTGCTATCCCCGATGTCGTCGGTGACCCGAAGGGATCGCCTAATCTGTTGGTCAACAACGGCAGTGGGCAGTAAATGGGGCTGCGAAGAAGCTCTCGGTGTGGACTGATCAGCTTTATGTTAGTTGAGATACTTCCTGTAAATCACTCGGATTCTTCATGGAACTTTTCTCGTATGTCGAGCGTTCTTGACAGCCTCCTTTCAAAGACTTGTAGAGTGATGAAATCAGCGCGCGAATAATGCTCTGGCTATGCTTCAGCTTCAAGCTGGCCATTCCGGACGTCGTCTAACGAGTTGTGACGTGATGACGTGTTCCCCCCTCATGTCAGAAAGATAATATGGCTTCCATCTATCACCAGATGAATGGTACATGAATCGGATGACGAGAAAAGCGTGCATGTTCAGGCTGTTTTGTAACCCATCACAACAGAAAAGGATCAAAGACAGATGTTGATCCAAGAGGCATTCGGAAACGAAAATCGAAATTGCCTCTTTTGCCTCTTGTCCAAAGTCCTACCCATCAACTTGTTTAGATTTATGAGTATCTAGCTAAGATAATCAATAACACAATATTTTTCAGCTGGAGGTCTAAATTATGGGCACCACCTGGTCCCATACCCCTGAGTGAAGCATCTTTTCACTATCAGGAGCCGTTTGGAACAAAACGGCCAGCATTAGGTACCGGTATATAATCACATCGTCGGTGTCATTGTGCGGACTCTCAAGCTCCGTCAGTCGTTCCCATTCTGGGCAGTTGTCTTCCGGAGACGAATTACGAGCTACCACAATGGCCAATCTTTCCAACAGGCAATAAACGTTCACGACACAATTCTTAAGACTCAAGTCTTGGAAGCTGAAGTAGCGTAAAAGGTCTCGCCGATGCTTCTTTATCTTATCTCGAACTTGTTGGAAAGACTCCTGATGCTCTTGCGGCACATTAGTGCCTAGCCAGCCGATGTCATTGTCTTCGGAGAATTTTCTAACTTCATTGATGTGGTGTGAAGTGCTTTCGTCGAGACCGAAACTTTTGAGTAGAGTGCGAAGAGAATGTAGCGCATTTGAATGACAGGAACGAAGATAATCTCGATTCATGTCTGGTAGTGAGCCGTAGTCCACGAAGTGTGAATTATCTGGGGCTGTGTAACGTTCCGGGGCATGGTCTTCATCCACTGCCTTGTGCGCCTTCAAAAGAATGACAGTGATTTTGGAGAGTAAGATTGAGCGAGATTGGATATGCTCCCGCCCTTTCTTTTCGAGCCAGCCCTGAACCTTTACCAGCTGTCTGTGAGTTCTGTCTCGAATTTCTTTCTGGTTGCCGGCTGAAGAAGTAACAAACCAATTCAGGAACGCGGAAGGGTTCCGAAGAAAATTGATGCAAACTTGAAGCACCAGCTCGTCGCCCTGAATAGCCTCCGAAATCGGCTCCTGTTCGTTCATCCTTCTTGGGATCGTGTCGTCTATAGCTTTCTTGGCGACTTTCTTGTCATCGGCCTCTACATCTTGATTTTTAGAAACCTCAAGCTGTTGGCTTATGGCATCGACATTTCTCGTTCGTTGTCGTGGTATTGGCGCCCATATTCGATCAGATTCCCTCAGCATGTAGCTGAACCATAAGGAAACATAAGCTAATGGATCCTCAAGTTTAAAGACATCGTGCATTTCCAGCGGTATGAAAGTCTTCCAATATTTACGAAACCCAGACCATTGTGGTTGTTCATAACCAATCGGCCTTTCAGAGGGCATTGTATTGTCAAAAGCTTTCAGATACAGTGCTGACCAATATTTTCCATTAAGTCCCACCGGTGTGAGAGGCAACTTAGTTTCCAGGATTGAAACCGGGAAGAGCGCAGGAGCATAAATTGGTGTAGCAGCGAGAAAAAAGATAATGACCGGGCAGTAAACGTCCACGTCGTCGATACCGTTAAGACTGGGAAGGGAATGATTCCCGTTGTGATTTCGGTCTCCCAATCTTTCAATAAGCCGAAAGCGGTGAGATTCTTTGAATAGGTTTAGTGAAGTTTGTGGCATCTCCTTGAACGAGGGCATCACACCATCTTCAAGACAAATCTCGCCGCGACAGTGTTTCATGGCCATGGCTAGCTTTCCTGGCGGCGGGGAATCCTCTAAATTCATGTTTCTCGAGCTGGAATTTTTATCCGCATATGGTTTCCCATCGCGGTCTCTCTGGGTAAATTGTGCGTATGCACCGATAGTACCAAGGGTAGGGTGCTGCCGGAAGTCGAACTGGAATTGCCGCCCAAGAATTACCGGGTAAAGAGACTTGTCGTCAGTCATCTTGACCTGAGCACCTGTTGCTGCTGCAGCTGCAATGATAGCTCCAACCTGTCCATACGCAGGAGCAGCAATAAGATCGTCTGGGAGATAGTCCGCGGTAACTAACTGCAGGTGGCTTTTGTATCTTGGGTTATCAAGATATCCGAGGCCAACCTTCTCAAAAAACCTAACCCAGGTGGCAGCAGGATTAGCCTCGTACTTTGGCTGGGAGTTTTGAACCCATTGCTTCCAGGTCAAAGGCTTCTGAGTCCAGGAATGAGGAAGCCAGGAGAAACAACTCTTCAGAGCTTTGCCGAGGTGTCTTGCAATTCGAACGGCAACGGTGGTAAGCCGTGTTAAGTGACTGGGTCTTTGTGCCGTCTCCTCATTATCGGTATCATCCTTCAAATCAGACCGCATATTCCAAGTCTCTTCACGTAGAATGGGCACCCATGCCCTAGATTCGAAGGACATATCTTGCCAATTCCAGTGCCACTCGGTCGCTTGGTGCCATTTCCCGATGGCACGTTTGTTTGTCTTCCTCCGTCCTTTTCCAGCTACCAAAATCCCCTGAAAGACTGTAGTAACGGCAAAAATAGTTGCGAGGATTCCGACTGGAAGGGTGAAGAAGAACGTGATGGGATCCCAATTGGTTTCGTTGTCTTCAGCCTTCTTTTGCTCGTTGAGAAGATGCATCAAAGATCGAAGAAGGCAGTCTGTTGAGTTGCTGTCCTCGGGACAGTTCGAGCCGTCGACGGCCATACTGAACGTCTGATAATCAAAGCTTTATGGTGTGAAGAAGATGATTGTGAATGGAGTGGGAACTTTCGCCTGGGGAGGTGTCCTGGATGAATCCGATTTTGAGCCTTGCTGCCAAGGACTTTATGTGAAAAAGGCAACTACTGCTGCGGCCTGTCGGTGGAAGGTGTTTAGGGACCAGAAAACCCAGGTAGTGTTGCTATTTCCATTGCTTCCATCCCTCCTCCTCGCCTTTTGGGGAGCATTTCGTAGATCACTGCGCACTTTTATGCATGCGCTTTGCAGTAATGCCCACACACAAGATGCGGACATGCTCTTCGTGAGGGTTTACTACGATTTGATAGGTGGCGAGCGAGTCAGCCTTTTCAGGCGTTGCAACCAACACGCATGCAAGCGCCTAACTTGCAGCTTCTGATGACCAACCCCGTGCCCCCAGGACAGCCGGCTGCGCTAAGAGGTTTCTCCAAGAGTGCAATCATCAGTAGAATTGGCCAATTCTGCATTCAGGAAGGTTCAGTACTGGGGTGCATGCCTCTTCTCATGGCGCCCAAAGATAAGACTAAGCCCAAAGTGCTGACGATAGCTTCAAAGATTATGGGCGCGACTAGTTTTACTGAGACTGTGCAAATCGAGTTTCAAATGGGAGTATTTCTCAAAAACGGGGGACTAGCTAACAATCCATAATCATGATAAAGAAGGTGCAGCTTCGACATGTCAAAGAGTTGCGAAATATACAGCTGACATATGAGGTAGGTATGCCAGTATGCGCTCTCCTTGTTCTGAGGCTTCGCGATGGCACCCAAATGTGAGGCATAGCAGCGATCAGCGTGAAGAACTTTGGTCTTGTGAATGTTTTCCAAAGCGTTTAAGCTGATTGAAGTCCTATCTAAAGTTGGGCGTCTTCGAACCGTGGTGGAATTCTATCCCAGAGTGTCAACTCTCGAATCAGAAGGTTCGTCTAGCGCCAGATCTTGAAAGAACGGGAGAGCCAGCATCTGAACATAGCGCAGAAATTCTGCTCGGGGAGACGATATGATCTTGGCCTCATATACCAATCAAAGCTCTATAGGTGAGTATGCCTTGGCCAACATCCGCAGTCGCAACTAGGTGGAAGACTCTTTCATGTCTGAATGGGATGAACGTGGTACGCGAGTAGCGGTAGATTCAACCGTGCCACGGAGCCCATAGTGCCAAGGGTACTGAGACACCGCAAGTCGGGATTAACACCGTCAATTTGCTCTGTAACGCTTCCGGCCAGAAGAGAGCAGTGATCCCATTCGTTCGGAGCGTGGTCGTGCCAAGGTCGAGTCAGTTTCTTGGAGCACCGCTCCGCCTTGCTGACGCGGGCTCAGATCGCGGTACACAGTCTTCTTCATTAACGCAATTAAGTCGGGCCACCTCTCATGACGACTCTGGCTGACGTTTACGGATGTTACCAAACATTAGGTAGTGCCCGCTCGTACCCATCGAGTCAATACTCCGGATCTTGCCAATCTATATAGAGGTAGCCTGCCGCTGACACCTAGTCTACTGACACTGATATTGCTCTCGTGCGTTTGACTGATGCCAAATTGCAAGAACACATCATACACCATCGAGAAATATGGCTCTCCGAACTCTCTTTCGTGGTGCGATACACGTCGTCCGATTCTTTCAGATGGCAACCCTCTCATTTACCAAGTATACAATATGTTACGCAGCATGGCTACGAAGTCAGGCGTACCGCAACGCTATAAAGTATTATGATGTGTCGAATCAGACATTCCCTGACATGAAGGAAGCCGCTATGATCATAGCAGTCAGTAACTGTCTCCCCAGTGGTAGACTCCACAAGTAATGGACGACCCTAACATCGACTTCGGCAGTGTGCTGCCCTTAGTATCGAGATTTTTATCAACTCAGACGTTAACAAACCATCGGATCCGCGTTTATCGATAATGAGCCTCGCTACTTACTCAATGGGTCTCTGCTTTTACGCCACCATGCCGGCGGCTCGACAATACTTGGCCCATAATGGTGTGTTGACGGACCTTGGTAACTATGTCGACTTTTCAAAACTCGACACTGCACTATGGCGGACCTCATTGGCTTATGGAATGGTTACGTGGTACGTGTCTCTGTTTCTGGGGGACATGGGAGCCAAAATTTCTGACCATTGCTGTTCAGGGCCTCAAGCGTGGTGTTCGTACTGTCCACAGTTGTGGATCAAGCAGAAAGAACCAATTTACAGAAATCTGGCATAAATGGTGTGGGACTGCATGCAATGGATCAAAAGTTTCTTTCGCATGATCTCAAGTTGGACACTGGATTTCCTGTATGAGCAAGATATGATTCCCCTGGGATTTAGGACACATCGATGTCATCCCTTGCTTCTCTCGAGTGCTATCCGCATCAGCATGCTTGATTAGATCCAAGATACCCACGCAGTGCTATCGAATAAGCCCAGAAACTTTGTTCGATCGTCACACCACCTTGTTTTATTTTCTCTTGATAAGGGGCCTGGGCTCTTTGGAAGAGTTCAACCAGACGTTGATGTCTATTCAGCTTCAAAAAAGATTTGGACCCATGGCAAAACTGTCTCGTTTTCGCGGCAAAGACACGCGACAGATCTTTGCTCATCCGAAGTGACAGCCAACCTGATTTTGTAGGAGCATATCTGAACTAAACATTGCGCAAACAGTACGTTCCAGGAAGTGTTACAGATGTTCTGCTTGACTCGACTCCTCCGGCCTAGGTAGGTAGAAGAACTTTCGATGCTGTCTCGACCTTCACTGGCATTACTTAATCACTTTGACACAATAGCTTTGGTACTTGTGCTTTTCATCATCATCGCGAGGTCCTTCCTAGCAAAGACTTAATCGTCTCTTGCTAAGCTCCTGACGAGACTACATGTATCGATACTACCATGTAGTTGATAAGTACTCAGGTTGTACTCAAAATGGAAGTTTCGAATTAGAGCACCTGCGAGTTGCTCTAGGAATGAACTATGGCGAGGCAAGGAAGATAGATACTTTTTCACAATGACTGAAACGGGGGTACAGTAATTGCGGTCACATGCTTCTAGAAATCTGGACGAATCTAAACATATAAATAACACAATATGCATAATATGTCTAAGGACTACTATTAGCTACATCTTGACAGTGACTCAAGGCGTGAAGTGTCTGATGAGAATCTAAAATCATGATTCTACGGTTGCGATAAGTCAAACCCCCCACTTCCCGGCACCCCCCTGTTTCTGGCACCCACAAAAACGCGAAAATCCACCACAACGCAATGCCCACCCCCAACCTCCTTTTATCACAACATTTTCAATTCGAGTCCAAATGGGCTCATTTTTTGCACATACCTTCTTCTATATCTAATGCCTCAATATACCGAAGATCAGCTTCGTCAGGCTCTCGAGGACATCTCAAACGGCAAGAGTCAAAAGAGAGCCTCATTGGAGTATGGGATACCACGATCAACCCTCCAACTACGTCTCCAAGGTGGTCAGACTAGGAAAGTGGCTTTTGCTGACTGGCAGAGGCTGTCTCCTGACCAGGAGAGTAAGCTGGCACAATGGGTTCGCATTCAGGCTTCGCTGGGCCTCGCACCAACGCACCAACAGGTGAAGGAATTCGCAGAGCGAGTTCTGGCTGCTGCTGGGGATACCAAACCATTAGGAAAAGGCTGGATCTATGCCTTCGTGAGAAGGAACCCTATCATTAAGGTTCAGAGAAGTCGTTCCATCGATTCTAGACGCGTTAATGGGGCATCTACTGAGGTCATTAGGAACTGGTTTAAGTTCCTTGCTATCCCTGAGATCAAGGACATCAAACCAGCCAACAGATATAATATGGATGAGACTGGCATCCTCGAGGGTCAGGGAGCTAATGGGTTAGTGCTGGGCATGGCTGAGACGACGTCTGTTCGCAAGAAACAACCTGGGTCGAGGGCATGGGTCTCTATCATTGAGTGTATCTCAGCCTTGGGTAGGGCACTTCGTCCTCTTATCATTTTCAAGGGAAGACGGTCCAACAACAGTGGTTTCCATTACATCTGGTTCCATACGATGGGTGGGAGTTTACAGCAACAGATAATGGCTGGACTACAGACTTAACTGCCATTGAATGGTTAGAGAAGGTGTTTATCCCACAGACTATGCCCGAGGCTGAGGGCGAGGCTCGACTGTTGATTGTGGATGGGCATGGGAGTCATACGACGACAGACTTCATGTGGAATTGCTATATTAACAATATCCATTTACTGTTCTTACCACCACACTCCTCTCATGTCCTCCAGCCACTTGACCAGTCTGTCTTCAGCCCTGTTAAGTCAGCCTATCGGAAGGAGCTCGGTTACTTGTCTCAATGGAACGACTCTACCATTATAGGTAAAAGGAACTTCCTGGACTGTTACCAGAAGGCTCGACTTGCTGGTCTATCAGTCTCGAACATCAGAAGTGGTTGGAAGTGGACTGGTCTACACCCTGTAGCGATGGTTAAGCCCTGATGAACCCTATGGTATTACCTGAGCCTTCTGCTAAGCCCACCACACCCAAACCAACCAGTCGGGGCAAAAAGCGATGCCATAATGGTCAACAAACTACCCCTGTTGAGCCATGGCTTCCTCTGCAGTGGTCTGGTCGACACCCAGGAAGCTGGCAGAGCTCAGCGGTCAACTGCACTTATACACCCAACTCGACAATGATACCAGCACTCAACGGCTGCTGTTCAGGAAGGTGAAAAAGGCTTCACAGAGCAGGCCTGGCAACTGGCAGCTGCCCAGCAGCAGCTGGCTCACCTGAGGGCCTGTTACCAACGCTGCAGTTAGGAAGAGGAAGACTGTTCAGATCGATCCCAACACGAAGTTTGCGAACATCAGGGATATCCATCGGGCTCAAATCGAAGCGGGTGAAAAGGAGGTTATTACGGCTGAATCCAGCGACTCTGAATGCCCTAGTGAGGCTGGCAGTTGTATTGTAGTGGGTGTGGTTGAGGATCAATAGTTAATAGTAATGAGGAGGTTGGGTTGTGATCCCATCGTTTTTGTGGGTGCCAGAAACAGGGGGGTGCCAGGAAGTGGGGGGTTTGACTTACTGCGTACTTGTACATGCAGGACCAGGTCAGGTACCTAAGTAGGTAAGTGAGCGGCAGGAACACTGAACGGATGGGCCGCCGTGCCACCGCCTTGCGGCCGAATCGCAGCAAAAAGGGCTGGGCTAAGTTTGGGGGGCCGGGGAAGCGGTAGCGTGGCACGCGGTTGTTAGAAAAAGCGGCACATGTACAAGCAGCTCAGAGCATCAGCACAATAAAACCAGGCTGATAATAGTGCATAAAATAATTCGAAAAAAAATACTCAGTATATAAGTAGTTACTATAGAGTTATCAATTATTATAATAGAGTGTGGGATTCTAAGTTGAAGTCGAAGAGAGTTTATGAATTTGGCTGGAAAAGTAGATAGTTACCTACAGTGAGTGTGCCATTTATTCTCACAACCGCGTGCGTGGGTATCCGTAGTGTGGTGTATGTTGCATCTGCATGCATGCCGAAGCAAAAGGACCCTGGTCCAATCACACCATCGGGTTTGTTGTTCTCTTTGATATCTGGCTTGCTGGGGCGGCCGATTCCCGCACATACGCCGAGCCAATATCGCCAACCAACCAGGCGTGCCAGGCTAAGGAGGTAAGGTAGCGGGGCTTTCTTGGTGGATGTCATGTCATCCGCGCGAGTGTATCCGTACCTTAGCGTACCTTGGAGAGGGGACTGGGACTTATCATAGTACCTCATGGAGAAGCGGAAACCAAGAGGAGAAGGAGGAGATGGATGAGGGGGTTCGTTGGGCATGGGTAGGATCATAAAAAAAATCAGCTTGGGTAAGCAATCCCATTTCCAATGGGATTTAAAGGGTAGGTTGATGGCCGCGGCCAGCTTCTTTCTAGGTACTTATGTTCCCACCCCGCCCTTCCTTTCTCCCTCCCTCCCTCTCTCTCTCTCTCTCTCTCTCTCTCTCTCTCTTTTCGGCCTCAGTTTTTTTTTTTCTTCTTTTGATCCCACTCGCTCTAGACTAACTTGTCAAGCCACGAGAACGAAATTCGAACCAAGCGTAGAAGGTGACTGAGCGCAGTGATTCCGCACTCTCGGATCCGCCAAGAGGTGAAGGCAGAGTCAATTGTGCAGAGATGGCCGATAGCGTCGATACGCGAGAGGCCAGCGCGCCGGCGGAACAAACCCCTCACGTTGCTGCGCCTGCTCAGCCGCATGCCGTGCCTTCTCATTATCCTCCTGAAGAAGTCGAAGCCGTACGTCCCTAATCTCGTTGTCTTCATTCTTTTAAGCCTATTGTACTCTTACCAAGTCCCAATATTCTTCTCTAACGGCTAGCTACATGGACTCCTTTTATATATATATATATATATATATACCATGTTTTGAGGCTTACAATGAAAAAAAATAGGAACCTCATGATCCTCGCTACGATGATGACACTTGGAGTGAAGAAGTTCGTTGACACGACCTCTCCGTCTGGTTTTGAAAAGCTTGAGACTAACTTTGTTTTTCTCTTTTTCTCCGTCATAGTCCAGGGCAAGCTCCCTGAGCTCACTGCGCTCGAGCATTCGCCAGTATCGGAAAGAGAATGGGCGGAGGTACCACGCTCTCAGCGATGGAAGTAAGTTTGTATACATGTATATTCCGGAATCGATAGACGGTTCTGAGTCCGATGGCCCCGTAATCTCATTTGGGTCGGTATTTGTTGAACTGACTTGGCTTGGGTTTATAGCTTATATCCTGCCCAACGATGAGGTTTGTCCAAACCCCTCCCTCTCCGTCTCCTCTCTTCTCTGCTGCGAGGAATCATCGTTTACGGGAAATTTCCGCCTACCTAACATTCAGCTGACAATCCGGCCCTACAGCAAGAACAAGATCGCCTAGGCAAGTCCAGGGTCACTCAAACAAAAAGGGCGACTGACGCAGGTAACTAACAAATAAGCGCCAACAAACAGACCTCACACATCACCTTTGGCGCTTGACGTTTGACGGCAAGCTATGCATGTGCCCAAAGGTCATGGGCGCCAATTCGGTCCTGGATATCGGAACCGGGACTGGCATTTGGGCGATAGACTACGGTACGGAAAGCCTTGCATCGTTATGTTGGATGTACTGACGTCTTCTTGCAGCCGAATCGCATCCCTCAGCAACCGTATGAGCTCCTCCCCTTCTCATTAATCGATATTCTCTATTAGCGTTGAGTACACATTGTGTGAACAATACCGGAGCTGACTTTTTTTCTTCTTTTCCTTGACGCAGGTTATTGGCGTCGATTTGAGTCCTATTCAACCTGGTTTGTACGTCTTTGTCTTCTGGGCCCCTTCCCCCCCCCCCCCCTTTCCACGCGAGTTTTGGCTGATGAGAGGCGTGGCGGATTTCCAGCGTTCCCCCAAATTGCAGTTTCGAAGTCGATGATATCGAAAAGGACTGGACATGGTCCACGAAATTCGACTTCATTCACATCCGGCACATGAACTCGGCTATCGCGAACTGGGAGAGGCTTCTCAGACAAGCCTATGAGTGAGCTGTTCCCCCCCTCCCTCCCCTCCTATTCTACTCACATACACACGTACGCACACACGCATCAACTCAAGCTACCTACCCACTCAACCACACATTCACGTATACGTCCCAGTCCCTTTGGCAGCACGCGAGAAAAAGGCTAACTCCCGGGTTCTCTTTCCCCGCCCTCCCAGCAACCTCGAACCAGGAGGCTACGTCGAATTGACGGACAACTGCTTCCCCCTCCAATGCCAAGACGGCACAATGGACCCCAAGTCCCCCGTGGCCGAGTGGTCGACCCTCCTCATGGAGGCCTGCGACCGCATGGGCCGTCCCGTCACCGTCCCCGCGCTCTTCAAGAACCTGCTCCTCCGCGCCGGCTTCGTCGACGTGGTCGAGGTCCACCGCATCTGGCCGCTGCACGACTGGCCCAAGAACGACCAACTCAAGGAGATTGGGCGCTACTCGCAGGAGAGCAGTCTGCAGGGGTGCGAGGCGTCGGCGCTGGCGCTCTTCACGCGCGTGCTGGGGTGGACGCGCGACGAGACGTTGGTGTTTTGCAGCGGGGTGAGGAAGGATTTGCATAATCGGAATATTCACGCGTACTGGGATATGTGAGTTTTCTCTCTCTCTCTCTCTCTCTCTCTCTCTCTCTCTCTCTCTCTCTCTCTGAAGATGACTGTTTTCCCCTCGCTTTGGAAATAAGGAAGTTTCTTTCACTGACTTTTCAACCTAGATACTGCGCTTTTGGTAGGAAGCCTTTTGATGAGCCGTCGTCTGAGTCGGAACCGGAATCGGAGCATTGATGTGAGCTCAGGCGAGTGATACGTATCTGTTAGTGACTCGATGAGGGACGGTTCCTCATTCAGAGACAACGTCAGAACATGCTGAATCGGACTGCCCCTTTCCTCGGAAGAGGGCGTGCTAAAGAGAGGATTCCCGGCTGGGACAACTCTCTGCTACACCTAAGCGGCACGGACGTACGAAAACAATGACATAAAGGGCGACCATCGCAGTCTCATGGCTGATATCGAGGATGTACATACATACATGAAAGTCAATGAGATCAGCATAACTACCGTTTCGAGACTATGGAGACTCTGAGCCCTTGTGGATTGTCTTCTTTCTCGCTATTTATAATTCTTGAATTCTTCGCTTATTCACCACCGCCCTAGAATCCTGTGTCATCAACTGAAGAATATCTCCAACCTTTCGATGTTGTTTTCCAAGTTGCATCATCAGAGTGTAATGGATTTCTTGATGAAGGTATAGATGTCAACGCGGAATACATCTAACATGCCCCTTTGTTCATTTCCGATTACCTCTGGTATCCATCTTTCGGGATCCCAGAGTAATTAGTCCGCAGTTTCCCTAGTCTGTAGAGACTTCCTGAGCTCTTCCCTGGATAGTCATCAGCCGTATTGCATGACTCAATAGCCAGGCTGATTGTGCTGGCCCATGTTGGAGGGTCTGCACATTTGACGCGACTGAAAGGCGTCCCTGGTTATTCAATGTATATAGACTCTCGGGCAAAGGATGATCGTACTCGAGTCAATTTGAACACCCGGAGTTCCCATTGACGATTGACCGGAGTTGATGTGGTGTTCATCGACAAGTTTATCAGCTTCGAGGCGTGCTGGTATATTTTGTCTAAGATAACCAAATGAATTGCGTCCAGTGCACCGCCTATTATTATTGGCTACTGTTCTCGTATTGCCGGATTTATTCAGTTGGTTCAATGTTGCCTCTGATATCTAGTCCAGTCTCCCTCATGAGTACTGGTAATTCATAAACGTCTCGTAGTACGCCAACATCTTGTTGCCCAAATATTAACTTGATAGCTTGCCTGATCATTGTCCATGTATGATATTTTTCTTGTAAGAACAGGCTGAATAACCATTTTCAGTTGATCGTATACTAGTCAGAATATGTACCTGAGTACGTTGCTCATCCCATTGTGCCGCTCTAGATTCCGAATCCGATCGAACTTCAGGTAACGCAACGCCCAAGCGAGTCAATTTCTTTTAAGAAGGTACTTCGTCAGACTCACAGATAAGCCTTTGCATGCTGAATAAATCCGCCGCTTGAACAAGAAACGAAGTTTCCAACGAGAAGAAATGCTAACTGCATTGAAAATAGAAAACCTCGACTCCTTAGCAAAACGAAAGACTTCTACCCAACCCATCAGGAATAAAACAGTAACCCGACCACCATAATTCGCCACCACACGTTGTCACCCGCTCTCCATCCCAGCACCAACAGGCTCAGCAGGGCATCTCGTGCCTCGGCTCGCACGCCTCCACCTCGAACCGCTCGCGGCTGTGCGCCGGCAGCTCCAGCTTCCACGCGGCGGCCTCGTCTTTGGCCCGCAGCTGCCGCTCGGCGTAGACGAGGATGTCGCCCTCCGTGTGGACGGCCATGTCCCGCCTCCTCTTGACGTACCTGCGGACCAGCCCCGCGAGGAGGGCGAGGAGGAGGAGGGCGCCGAGCGTCGCGCCGACGGCGATGCCTGCGACTGCGGTGCTCGAGAGTTGGTCTTCGTCGGTGGGGGTGGTTGGTGATTGCGCCGGGGAGGATTCTGGGGTTGATGTTGATGTTGATGTTGCGAGGGCGAGGGCTGTTGTGGTGGCTGTCGCGGATTGTGTTACTGATGTGCTGTCGGGTTCGGTGATGTTGAAGTAGTGAGATGTCGCGCTGCTGCCCGACTGTCCCGTCTTGAAGAGTTGAAGGAAGTAGACCTGGCTCAGGTCTGGATTCATTGTTGAAGGAAAACCTGCGTAGCCTACGGTCCAGACCAGGCTTTTTACTGTGGAATTGGCTTTGCAATGGTGTTAGACGCGGCTCTAAGCTATACGTTGTAGCAGAGACTTACATGCGAGCTTGGCATAGGGTCCCTTGATATTCCCCGTTGGCTGCTGCTGCCACAAGATCAGGTCGATGTTCTTGAGGTCCATCTCCCACTGTAAGTCAATGTTGTCGCCGAGTGTGTAGACTGGGTTATCCCGGAAGTCTCCTGCCGGACCCGGGCCCGGCGGGCGGCGGAAGCGGTTCTCTGAGCGCGCGCATGCCGGGAATACGACACCAAAGAGGAGCACTGCGAGGATGTGCATCGCGAATGCCGGTGACGATTTCTTGGTGATGTTCTTGTCGTCTATATCTGAGTGGATGGGCAGATGGACATTGGGCAATCGAGGAGGGTGGAAGCCACTCCGCCGTGGGACACATTGTGTTTTTGCTCGATTCTTTTTCTTCCATTGCAAACCCGTTGCCCTGTCCCCCACCTCGAAGTCGACTGTGCGCGATGGAGGGGTGAGGTTCTCATTTTAAACGTCCTAGCGACGGATCTAGTCAGCGTTGACCTAAACAGTAGTGTCGTTTCGGAGAGTCGAAACGTTGAAGCCTAGACGCCACTGAATCCGCCAGCTATTTGTGCACTGCCAAGACGGGCCATTTTCGTTAGTAATTCAGAGAGATGCTTCAGAAGACGGTATAGGTACGAGTAGAGTTCTATGTGGCTCAACGTTGGTTTCGAGACGTGCTGGAGAGGTTCGTGGTGTTGTGATGCATCGATGGACTCAACAGGGTCAATCTTCATGGGCCCAGCCGTTTCGCGTCTGAAAACTAGCTGACTGAATAGCTACGATGATGATTGACAGAATTAAATGATCCAATCGGCAAAAATGCAAAAGATTACTCCTCGACGGGGAATTGAACCCCGGTCCCCTGCGAATCGTTGAATCCTCAATGACAAGCAGATATCCTCACCACTAGACTATCGGGGATTAGTGGATGTTGGCATCCAGTGATAGTTGGTTGGAGGGAAGGGTGCCTGACAGCCCTATATACCCACTCCAAAAGATGTGCCCCAACACTAGGTCCCATCGCGCCCACATGGATCTCCGGATGGCATGCAAGTTGCAAATAATTCCCAAATCTGTAGTTCCAATAAGTTGATTGATTAGATTTTCATTATCATAGGCGAGCAGCCCTTTGTTTTGGTGCGAATTGCACTATCCCAACATTAATACACCGGCGAAAAGCCCACCCATTCATTCTATGAGCGTCCCACTCAGTCGCCTCTCCGAAAGCGACATCTCTCTTTCTCATGCGTATCTCGATACCACTTTGTCGTCAAGACCCTGGTACAGCTTTCGTTCCTACACGGATACCTCTGTCTCTTCTCGCGATTGAACGAGCACCCCTCGCGAAGGTGCTTGTTGCGGTTGCTTACGCTCGAGAACGTCTTGGTGCATTGCGGTGTGAGGCACTGCAGTCTATCGCTTCGGTTTCGGTGATCGCGCGGCGTCGAGCGAGACGTCGTCGAACCAGCTGCACTACCGACGCTGCTATTGAAGGTGTGAGTACGAGTCAACAAACATTGGGACCAGGTGAACAGTGACTTACCTTATACTCGATGACGATACGTTTCGGCGGAGTTCAAGTGTGCTGAGCGAAGAGAAGCTGCTCGACGGCGTGATGTATGCGTCTGAGCTATGGGCTGGCGATTGTACTGTGAATGGTGGGACAGAAAGCTGGCCAGCAGCTTGACTGGATTGAACCGAGATGCCATGCATCCTGAGGTACTCTGCTAGCAGGGCACAGCAACGAAGATATCCCGGAGGCGTAGCAGTGAAGGTCTCGGTGAACGCGTTGGCCAATCCAGAATGCAAGCCTGGAGTACCTCACGTTAGCGTGCGAGTCTTGAGCAAGTCCGACGCTACACTTGCCTAGGATCAGTGCAAGCACGATGGAGAAAGCCACCGAGAAGAGGAGCAGCATCGTGGCCGACGAGAGAGCGTCTTCCCAGCCTCCATCGAATGATGACGAAGGAGCCGGCTGTCTCGAAGTAGCTTCCTCAAAGCGTTCCATATGTAGAAAGTCCGCCCACACCAGATCATCGCGTTGGGTCGATGAGCCGGCATAGGAGGCCTGCCCCGACTGTGATCGGCCCGGTATCGTCTGGGCCTGAATACTACTGACTCCTACATGCGTTTCTTGTTCATTGAATGCTCTTTGTATAGCTGCAAGCCTAATGCCAGGTGAGGAAATCTTTGACGGTACGGTCTCCTTGCGCTTCTCGAGTGAGATGAGATTTTGAGCCAAGTCTTGGAAATGCGGCAGGTGTTCTGGGTCAAGTTGGGATGGTCTTCGACTTGACGGCGTGTATGCCTACATGCGGAATGCGAGCTCATCGAAAAAGAGCTGAGACGATGCTGGTAGAACGGAGCGCCACCGGTCGAGGTCATCAACAAATCTACATCAATGTTAGCTTTGGCTGCCTAGACGTAGGACTTTATAATAGAGCGCGCCCTTAGGCAGGGAATTGCGAGCAATGGCTTACTGTAGAGATAGGGAATCGTCACTTGAAAGCAACGTTAAATACGTGGCATTTGCCACCAGCAGTGCGTCGAAAATCTCCTCGAGCGACGATGGTGGACTATCCTGCATCAGACCACGGAATACACCAAGACCACGATCCCATACTGTATTAGAATGGACGTAGTCCCCAGCTAAATCGCGAAGCTCTTCATGATCCGAGCAGTCACAAGCCCCATAGAACTGAGAGCACAGGGTCTGCATGGAAGAGACCAGGCTCTGCCCCAAGAGTCGCCGGCGGTGGCGAGAGCATCTCCGTCGGACTCGTTCTTTGGGGGCATCGGCCACTTGGTCATGGCGTCGGCTACGTGGCGTGCTGAAATAGTTAGTATTGCTGCTACTGGTCAGACTGGGAAAACTGTCCGCTTGGGTTCCAGTACAGTTCAGGCCGGACGACACTCGAGATAATGCGGCGGCGGGAGTTGCCTCCATAATGCTCAAGCCTGCAAAACAGTCGAATGTATCATCCGGAGCTGTCGACTGTGGAACATCCATGACGCCAAATGCCAGCATGATTTCCATAATCTGTGTGTTCTCATCAGAGACCGCGATGGCGATTGCCTCTCGTAGCCCCTCGGGTAGGGGTGTTCGCAGCAGTATCGCGCGAACAATTTCGGCCTGGTCCCAGTAGACCGCCGCAGAAAAGGGTGTCAAGACTACATGCTCTGTGCCGCCGACCATCTCGTCGTCAGCGTAGACACCTAAAAAGGTGATCCCTTGCTGTAAAAGGTTCTCTGCTTGCGCAATGTGGCCAAGCCGTATGGCGACGTGAAGGGGGTCGTCGGTTATGTCTCGTAGGAACGGCCCGGGCTGGCTTGTGGACTTGTCTCTTGTTCGCGACGCCAAGTCTAGAACATAGCGATAGATGTCCAGTCGACCTCTGTCGAGCAATTCAAGGAGCAAGTCGGGGTTCGTCTGCCACTCGACTTCACCAGTGCGGACAACAGGCTCGCATAGATCGTGTAAGGCAGTGAGATCACCAGCAAGGGCAAGCTCGGTAAACTTGGATGCCAAGGCTTCGAGGAACGCGTCATCCAGAACATCTGGGAGGAAACCTAGAGCGAAACAGGCGTCGAGGTCGTCCAAGCCGGCATCTATGCTTCGTTGGTGCATGTCGTGAAGCTGGCCGATAGATAGTATGCCACTCGATCGGTACACTTCAGTGCCGATTCCAGCGAATAGTGCTCTATCTAGGAGTAGGTCGCGAACGAGTAGACGGAGCTCGACTGTTGTAGGGTGCGATGGCGATACATTCTCCAGGTGGTGTAAGTAAGCCTTGAGAGTTGCGTAGTTCTTCAACAGATCGGGTAGGTCAAAAGGCGAGGGCACAGCAATAGCAAGTGACTGCAGCAGTGTCAAGCTCTGGTATTCGATCTCTATGGTTTTGGTAAGGCGGCTCTTGGAGACGGTGAAAGCTGGCTGAGAAGCTGGGGAGGAGTAGAGAGGTAGGTAGACCCCTGAGCCAGGCGA
Source organism: Colletotrichum scovillei (assembly GCF_011075155.1). Taxonomy (NCBI): domain Eukaryota; kingdom Fungi; phylum Ascomycota; class Sordariomycetes; order Glomerellales; family Glomerellaceae; genus Colletotrichum; species Colletotrichum scovillei. The sequence continues at coordinate 3,719,972 of NW_023336259.1, forward strand.
AACGGCTTGGAATACTTCCCCGCTGTCACGATGAAGTTATACCTAGAAGTCAGCCAGTCTGCACCCGGACATTCATGAAGGGCGACCCCAAGCAGGATGATAGCGACGCTATGCCTGAGAATAGGTCACAATTGCAGGATGAAATGTATGCAAGACTGTTTCAGGAATAAAAAGTAAGATTGAAAAACACTGCTACATGTGGAACATCATAAATCGAATCCTGATGAGACAAATGTATGGCGTACCTTTCAAACACTTCCGTGTAAGCGAAACACGGCGCATCATCGATAAAGTCATGGCTCATTGACGGTCCATTCAATGCGAAGCCACTATTAGGGAACGAAAGAGCCGCTGGGTGAGATTTGAGATTCTCATCGATATCGGCGAGGCGGAGATTCAGACCTAGAGATGACAGAGACGCCATCTTCACGGCCTAGGACAGCATTGGCGTCAGACAGGGGAGGCAGAGGATCAGGAGTCGGGTTGCGTAAAGGTTCTCACTCCAAATCAATGGAGGAGAAAGAATCGCATATTACAGCTTTGAGATATGAGTACTGAGGTGAGATGTAAGAGAATCCCGCCGTGAAGCTGGGCGGCTTGGTGTTGATGAAGGGATGCCTGGAAAGCGGCCCCGCGGTTGAGGCTGACATGGTGCCCCGGAGGTATGGTGGGTCCCCTGAATTTAGGAATCGGCGGCGGGTCACGCGCGGGGCGCCGTGGACGCTGTGACTGGGCACCAAACGCTGATTTGGAGTTGCCGGTATGCGTCGGTATGCGCGTCGAGAAACGTGATGCCGTGCAGATACGCTGCTTCGGGGCATCGGTTGGCACTGATTCGCCGCAGCAGTTGATTTGTGTAGACGGCATTGTCTAGTGTGCTCTGCCTTGGCTGCCTCCATCGCGACATGTTGACGATTCCGACACCGACGTTAGGAATTGGTGCGCGCTGCGGTGTGTAGCACGCAATGATGATGCATTCTAGGCAGACTTCTGCGCTATCATGCATATAAACCAGTTCACGGGACTTGTTGCTCAGCCAAAGAGGAAGCTCGAAGTTTTCAAAGGGACAATGGTGCATTCGTAAGTATCGGGATGATAAGATGATGGGAATGCAACGAGGTTCCTCCATTAGAGGATCCGCCGACCGCTGCCCTTCCACTGAGATCTCATTGCTTACATAAGGCTCACGAGAAAAGCTGACATAATCGAAGCACTTTAGACACCAGACCGCGCAGACCCGCACGGCTGATCTCGACTGCCTCTCATTGGCCAACACCGGGTTAATTGAAATGCCCCACGACGCGACTCGACGCGTCTCCCCGGCGCCAGAGCCCCCAGCAACATTTCCAACTTTCGTCTGCCCTCAACACCAAGCCCACGCAAGACTTTCCTGTATACACATGCCCACATAACGCCAACATGTTGCGACACGACTTCAACCGGATCGACCCCAAGAGGCGCAATGTCGTCGACCATCGCAAGAAGCAGTTTGCTTCCCCCGCCTACAAGGAACTCGAATACCCCCACAGACTCAACTTTTACACCGACGCGCCAACGGCCGACATTACTCTCGAGCAATTTGAACAATGGGCCATTGACCGGCTAAGGGGTGCGTCTACCAGTATTATGTCTGTCTCTCGCCGTCACTAAAAACATCCTCAATCAGTTCTTGCCGAGTTGGAGGCCTGCGCGTTCCGCAACAAATCCCCCCAAGAAGTCGCGAACCACATGAAGCCGCTCCTCGACAAGTACCTCCCGCTCGAGTCCAATACCTCGCACTCGCCGAAGCTCTTCGCCCAGCGTCAAAAAGACCACTACAGTCACTTCATCCTCCGCTTAGCCTTTGCCCGAACCGAGGACCTCCGTCGTCGCTTCACGCGCGTCGAGACGATGCTTTTCCGCTTGCGATTCAACAGCGACGACATGAGCGAACGGGCGGCCTTCGTCGGTAGCCTGGATCTCGACTGGTGGGAAGCTGTCACGGATGACGAGAAGCGCGAGTACTCATCCGAGCTGGCTGCCATGTCGCGCGGCTGGGGCAAGACGGCCTCTACAGAAGACGACACATGGTTCAAGGTCGACTGGGCCCGGGTGCCGGAACTGGTCGAGCAGCGCAAGGTGTTCCTGAAGGCAGGCAAGGCGTTTGTACCAGGGAGAGAACAGGCCAGTATGGTGAACGGAGAGTTCGTCTCGCGGTTGGAGAGACAATTAGAGGTAGGCTCATGACACGACCACGGTGTCTGGGTGATACTGACGTTGAACAGCTTACCGCACGCGCTCTTCCCCGACTCGACGAAGACGACCGTCTGACCCCGATCCTAGATCACCTCTCCAAGAACTTCATCACGCCAGATAGCTCATACAGCTCGAATACCGGCGCCCCGCCCGGCGCCGAGATCACCGCCCGCAACATCGACAACCTCTCACAACACTTCCCCGCCTGCATGTCGCACCTCCACCGCTCGCTGCGCCGAGACGCTCACCTTAAGCACTTTGGCCGCTTGCAATACTCTCTTTTCCTCAAGGGCATCGGCCTGAACCTCGAAGAGTGCCTTGTCTTCTGGAGACAGAGCTTCCGCAACATCACAGACGACACATTCAACAAGGAGTATCGTTACAACGTGCGCCACGTGTACGGCGACGTCGGCGGCGACTCAAACCGTCGCGGAGGTGGCTATAGCCCGTTCAGCTGTCAGAAGATCCTGACCGAGCACCCACCCGGCTCGGGCGAAGCCCACGGCTGCCCCTACCGCCACTTCAACTTGGAGAATCTGACCACTCTGATGCAAGGCATGGGTGTGAGCGATCGAGCCACATTGCAGGGCGTCAAGGAGGATAAGGAGAACCAAAAGTTCCATATGGCGTGTAATCGGTACGTCTCAATGCTCCGTTTTGTTGTCTACCGTTTTTGGGGACCATTGACTAACATGCCTCCAGCGTATTCGAGCACTTGCATAAGCAGGAACTTAAAAAGGCAAAGGACGAGAGCGTGTTCACGTCTGCACAACTCGAGACAATCGTCCATCCCAACGAGTACTTTAAGCGCAGCTACCTCCTCAAGAACCTCGACAAGGCGACAGATGTCAAGATGGAGGGGTGAGCGTAGCCTGAGGCCTCACAGTAACAGTATGCCTTGTGACTCGTGGCAGACTCGCTCACGGCCAGTTACGACCAGTGGTTCGAGAGTCTTCTCTCGAGGCAGGGACTTAGCTCGAGCAAGCGTATAGCTAAGCTTTTCTGCCACAAGGCTTGTGCTGATAAGCTCGCCGACGGGAACATACCTGGGGGCGGGAAGCGGCTGCCTCACTAACGAAGCGTGTGGCTTGATGAAAGAGACGGGTTCCACGGCGGTCTGGACCCTGTTGCCAGCGAAATGCTGCAGTAGAGAGTGTTGGAGGGGGAGGGCGTTGGATAACGATGGCAAATGTCTTTTCGCGAAACTACCTTATGGCGATACATCGGCGTTTATTCTACTTTAATTATTTGATGAAGGATTGGGCAGGGTCCGCGAACGCGCGGGCGGGAGGGAAACTTGATGTCATGGTTTAGGTTCGTTTCTTGCGGAAAGTGTAGTTCGAGGACAGCAGAAAAGAAGAGCCATCCGAAGTATTCCTTGTCTTGAGTGAAAGGTTTGACATCTCCCACGTGTCCCGCCGTGTCTCGTTTCAAAAAAGGAGACGGTGAAGCAGATGAAGGAAGAAAGCCCAAAGCTGGCCAATGTTTCCACCTTGATCGGAACCAGAGAGCGTCGAGACTTTTGATGAAGGAAGCTCGCCGTCTGGAACACACCCCATCGGTCTCGTTCCGGTTCTCCTTATTGGGATCAAGCTCTCCCTCTCCCGTCTCTTGGCTTTGTCTCTTGCCCTCGGCTCGCTCGGTGTCTTGACGGGAGTTTGGGGTTTCACGATCACGATCGGACTAAGACTAGACTCGCGGACCATACCGTGGTGGATGCACTGGGGTAAATAGAGCGGGAAATGACTAAAAAACGGGACCGTTTGTGTTTGGTTTCTGCCTTTCAACTCTTCATTGGGGGGGACTGACAAACAAAGAAGCTTATGAAGCTTGGTGTTGGATTGTGTCAGAGAGAGACATACAGAGACTACCTAGGTCTAGATCCTGACCGACTCCGCGGAAGTTCCCCTTCTACACTACCTGAAGCATCACTCTACCAACATGCAGCGCTGCTTGGTAGGGAGCCAGGGAGAAGGAACAAGCCCTTTTGCTGCGAGCTGCGAGTTTAATTGGAATAGCCTTCACGAAGCTGGGTAAGGGTAAAGTCTTGAGAGAGGGGGCGTGCGAGCGTGCATGCGAGCAGACGGTCTTGTCTGTTCCTGTCCGTCCGTCTGTTTGCAAGTGGACTTACCTAATGGAAGCCCCGGATGCCACGGCACTCTCGGGCATCACGAGATGCGGACTTGCTCGAGAATCCGTGGCGTCTGGTGACAGTTTTGATGGTTTCTTTAGCATGTTGCCAGGCAGGATAATCACAAATCCCGAAGCAGCTGGCGCGGGGCCGGGTGCTTTTCGTTCGTGCACGCGGCAGCGCTTGCAGGTCGAATCAGTCCGATGTGAGCATCTCTTCTCAATTCTCTTCCCAGGCTTGTCATTTGGCTCGGGAGGCTTCAGGGATGTGTTTGCGATGACTCTCTATAATCTGCGATGGCTATCTACCAGCACGAAACGTGTGATCACCCGCTTGGACTCTACTTGGTTGTCCTCTGCCTCGGATCTCCGTCTGGTCTATCCGTATGGTATCGTGCGGCCTCCCCTGCAAGTGGGCAGAAAATGGTGGGCGAGACCAGACTTCCAGAGTCCGGGCTGGAGCTGGGGCGATAGGGCTGCCCACGGCTTTTGCGGGAGGTGACATTCTGTCTGGAGACCATTTGATGAGGAGTTAGACATGACTCTCAATGACATTCCGCTGCAAGTTTGGTCCTGGACTTCCTGGTGCGACCACAGAATCCAACGCAGTAACGCAGCATTAAAACAGAGTTTCTGCTTTGCATGTGGACCGGTCCAGAACGCTTCCCCCGACCTCTGGCCCCTGGGTCTGGCCGTGGAGCGGTCTAGACCACCTCTCTTCCTGTCTCTGTCTGTCTCCCCTCAAGGCTTCAATCCTCGTCAAACACCCTGGGCTGGCGAACCGTTACACAGGAACAGGAGCTTGTCTGGACTGGGGGGATGAGCTTGGTTGCTGGCTTTCCTGCCAGGGCTGTAAACTCGCTCCTCCAGGGTCCGGAACGCGAAAGATGCGCTCGGAAACCGGTTGCTGCTGTGTATTTCGCATGTCGAGCCAAGGGGTACCCTAGGCATGGAATGAAAAGCCGGGTTTTGACGGCGAGGGGAATGAGCATGCAGGGCACGATGCTCGCTCCAACTTCTCTAGAGAGGTTCATCCGCCCCATCTGAAGGCTGAAGTCGAAAGAGATTCCAGACTCCTCATGTTCGCGATGCCGAGGGAAGGGTCTCGAATCCAAGGTCGGGCTCATCTTTTTTTTCTCCTGATTTCCTCGCCGATTCTCCACCATAACCTCGACGTGGAGATCGAGCTGAAGCGTGCATTGGCAAATCTCAGTTGAGGCCAGCCAGCTAAGGCAGACGAAGAAAAAGGAAACAGCCCGAACGCGGCTCTGCTCTCCTGCTGCTCTGTGCCAACGGCGACAGTTCTTTGCGGGGGTGAGTGCTATGTGTGTGTGTCTGTGTTCGACCGAGATCTAGACCTGGTGGTGTATCTCTAGAAGCTATTCACAAATGTCGGGGGGGACAAAACGGACGGACGTGTATTGCTTGACGGGTTTCCACTATTTCGTATGCAATAACCGATAACACGCCTATTCCCCATCGTGGATGGCATCGTGGGGTGCAGACCAAGAAACATCGTGGCCTTGGTTTTTCGTCCTTTCCCCCTCCCCTTCCCCTCCCCCTACGGAAATTTCGTACCAATCTTTTTCGGACTCCGTTTTCTTGAGGACCCTCCCTACCTTGCCTTGGATGGGGACTAGGGCGTGTGCATTTCCACGAAAGCGCCGCGCCGCAACACCAAAAAAGAAGGGCTGGACTGCACCGGAACGAAATCAGAACCAGGCACAAGCACAGAAAAAACCAGGGAAAACGGAGACCCCTCCTCGAATTGGGGGAACGGTTCACTCTCATGCACAATGAGGTCAGTCGTTCCCTCTCAGAGTCTCACACCCCCCAGCGGCCAGACCCGTCTCGACCGCTCACTCACCTCACCCACCCGCCTCCCGGACATGGGGACATGGTCCTTGGAGAGGGGCCGTAACGTACACCCTTCCGTTCGGTCTGGTCTGGGCCCCTTTTTCCTTTCCTCTCACGGAACCAATTTCGTGTGCTTCTTCAACTTCCGAGGTTGACGTTTGACGGTTGATCAGAACGCTAGGGAGGCTGTACGCTATGCAATGGCAAGCTGCGTACTTTAGCCTCGGACGATGAGATATATGCATCTGCTCACCACAACCCGGATTTCTTCCCCAGATGGGTTGGTTTCCCACGCACCACACCGCATATGATGACCCCGGAAAAAAGAAGAATCAAGGATCTAAGAAAAGCATCAGGGTCCCCTCCGTTCTAGACTTCTAACCCTACAGACAGTCTACAGACAAGACCCCTTGTTTTTCCGGGCGACGATGTAGGGAAAGATGGGGGGAGTGTGCTGTGTGATGGTAATCCGTTCCATCTCGAGACAGTCGACCATCCTGTTCTGAGCAAAACTACGCGATGAGAAAATGCACACACCCCGTCCTCTTCACCCGCTCTGTGAAGCCTGTATACCATCTGTTATCCTGCGTCGTAAGACCCTTTGGTTCCCGTCGACCCTTCAAAAAACCCCTAAGCCCCTAAATGCTGCGAGAAGTGCACCACCCTGCCCTACCCTACCCTAGTGCATCGCGGCCTGGGTCAAACGGGCGCATAACACAAAATGTCTTGGAATAGCAACGCCCAGTGATGTCGGCTACGCGTCTGTGTGATTTGCCAATGACGCCAGACCGGGACACCGGGTGACGAAATCCCGCGTTTGTTTGCTGTGTTAGTGTCTCTCAAGTCTATTCGGTGGTCCCCCCCCCCCTGGTCACTCTCGGATTGGGGCACGTCAGCGTGCCGGTTGGTTGGTTTGACACTTCGGAATGGTGGGAGAAAAGACTGAACAAGACAGGGATATAGATTCGAGGTTGGGTGTCAGCTGTGTATAGCGGTGTAAGAGCAGAAACAGCGTTGAGAAGTTGGGAATAGTTGCATTTCGCTGGGAGAGAAGATCATTGCACAACATCAGGAAGCACTGCAGAGGTTGTCTCAGCCCATCGCGCATCACCTCTGCCATGGCGATTTTCAGCGCGGGGTTATGCCCAAGAATGGCCAAAGCATCACGGCCCATTCTTAGCCTTGGGCTCTCCTTCAGCAACGTCCACGGCACAAACTTGCTTGGCAAGAGATGTAGTGAAAGATCGACTCCAGGACCCCGACCTCTGGCCTCTGACAAATCCGTTGCCGTGGGCCCGACTGAGTGGGTTGACTTGTCCTCGGGCACAAGGCTTGCGCGGCGGCGCCCTCCCTAGACACGCACGACACGCACTTAGTGCCCAGCCCGCGCGGCCAAGTTTGTTGGAATCGTAACACTCGAGAGAGACACCCAGCACCGAAACGTGAAGCTATTCGCGTCGCGAGGTCACCATCTCTAGCTCACCCGTCTCACCCGTCTCATCCGTACTGGTTCAACCAGCATGCCGGGTCACGCAGGCGCTGCTTCGCAAATATCAGATACTAACTATGCGCAATTCCCAACTAAACCCCTCGGCCGTCGTCATTTGGTGGCCCACTGACGCTGTTAGCTGCGAACCAAGGGGTCTCTTTTCCATGCCTAGCACGAACCAACGCGGGTGTATAATGCTAGCATTGACGACATGACGAACGGCGTAACGGTATCCTGAGCCTCACGACCAAAGCCGTCAGAGCTGCGACGCCGAGGCCCCGGGTGGCCGAGGCTGTTCCAGATCGACGGAGTTAAGCTAACAAGAAGGGTTTCGGGGAGCCAAGTGGAGTTGGGAACGCGATGGCGAATACGATAATGCGAATGCCGAGAGAAAAGATGATGCCGCGGACTCGGCCGGCGGTTTCTCTCGTCGGCTACGGATCGATTGCCGTGTTCGGTAAGTTAGTCATCGAGCTTTGTTGAGAGGCTTCACTACTACTAAGCCACAAGCCTCGGAGCCTCGGAGTTTTCTTGGCAATCGCTTCCATAGACAGATACGGATACATGATACGTGCACCGAACCGTACGACACAAGCCTCCTTTCTTGATGGTGTTCCAGAAGCGAACGATCGAGACCGATAGGATGCGGTCAGGGACAGGCCGAGGGAGCGGTAGGACCACCACTCTAAATCACCGGATGAAAGACGTCTCTTGGCAGTAAACGATGCCATCACCGTTTCTGTGCTTACGTGTGCGCACTCTGGGCGACGCGGATGAGAACCCCGGAGCCGATCATCCCCGGTCCCACGCTATTGGCTTGCGACTAAGAGTAGACTTGACATCATTCTTGCGGCGTGCCTACGAGATGCCCCGCCGACCGCTTCAACAGTCTAGATCTATGGTGCACTAACCAGACAACTCTGCAACACCTCGTCGTACTGGTGATGGGCGTGCGTTTTTCTACACAGTATTATCTTGGTACACCTGGATCTGGCCAAGACGTGATTCCTCATGTTAAGGGATAGGCATTCGCAAGCGCAACGAACGAAACATGACAAGAACCCCTGAAGCGAGGTCGCAAAAAAGAAGGAATAAGGATACCAAGAAATGCACGAGCAAAGTCAAACATCAGGGCAGATTGGAAGAACCACGATTCTAGGTAGTATGCTATGCATCCCCATGAGTCGAGATTCGATTATCTACAACATGATGACATGCCCTTTCTCCACTCCCACCATCCATTTTTTTCGTTATCATCCGGCACGGCAACGACTTCCCCGTGAACGATAGCCGTTCCCGCCGCCGGTGGGATCAATGATTTGACGGGAGAAACGACTGGCTACCGTATCCGATGTCATGTGCTGGCACGGGGAACGGCAACGGACACGGGGGGAAGAGAGGAACGGCCAAGCGGTGCCGTGATCTTGACTCGTGCGAGATTGCGAGACGGTGGGTGAGCGACATTCTGACACTGACAGTGCCGTGGTCCGTGGAGAAGAAACCTTGAAGAATTGCGTGGACAGGTGGGAACCGTCAACCGCAATGTGACGGGTTGTCCAATCTATCCGTACGATTTTTTGATTGCGGCAAGTGGAGTTCCCCGGTATGGTTCCGAATAGCATCATCATCCGCGAAGCCAAGACAAGGGGAAAACATGCAGACGCACGACTTGTCTCCGCGGATTTGGACATACCAGGGATTATCTCCTCTCTCAACCTCTCAAAATCTCTCGCTTAACGATTTTGTTGAAACAAGAACGTATCCATCAACCCACACACGTCAAAGAGTTCGAAAACTCGCATCTCCAATCCCCACAATCGACGAGATTGCAGTCCAACATCTTTCTTGCATCCTGGAGAAAAGACATCTTACGATGGGGAGCATGGCCCCAACATCAGACCACCGAGCTGTCAAATGCTGCATGTGCGCGGCGCGGGTTCGCTGGGGATGCTGGAGATTATGCCTGGATCATTCCGTCATGTCCGGTCCGTGGCAGCCGGAGCCGGTTTCTCGCGAGGAAACCTTAGCCCAGGCGACCTGGGAGACCACTCATGAAGCGGCTTTCGGGTTGTAAAGGACGACCCCGTGTGTGTATGTGATGGTGTTGATGACGATGATGTATCACATCAGACGATTAAGTCGATTCGAGCACATCGTACCAGAAATCCGGAAACGGAATGTGTGATGAGATGGAGATTGCCTTGGTATCAGTGCCCAGACAGATGCACAGGAACAGATGTGTACGGGGCAGATGCGCAGATGCAAGGCCAAGAATTTATGATGCGAGCGTTATGAACCGTTGTCTGAATCCAATGTGCGGCCGTTACAGATGAATTACGGTTGTCGTAATGATTTCGAAAACGAGGAAATCAAAATGGGTATATTCTCGTTATTGCATCTTTTCACATCTCGAACGGTGCAATGGGCCAATTGAGTCCGTTATTTCGCACAATAAACGGATCAAGCTGGCCTGAGCTCCGTCATTGATGCCGTTCATGATGTTTGCTCCCCGTCAGGCACAAGAACGTCAAGGTGTAGGAAGGAAAGGGTGTGCCGGCAACGTCAGAGGGGGGTGTGTAGATGTGCTCAGTCCGTTTTCGACGTGAGATTTGTGGGACGTACGGAGTAGACGGAGGCTGGTTGGTCAATGACCGCCAACCTTGGGATGGCTGCCCGAGCCGAACGGTGACAGCTTGCTTCCCCTTCCTTTCACTCTGTACGGAGTAGTGCAGGATGCCAATGACGACGACGCTGAGCCGTATGAGCCGAATTTAATGAATACTGAGGATGCATTGCATCGCGTCGCTAGAGATGCAGCGGTAGGCGAAAGCCACGATAACCACATCATCTACAGACTGCAAGCCACCGTGATAGACGCGAAGCTACGGTAGCTTCCGTCCGGGGGTTCCGTCCTACCTTCGCCCGCACCGTTCTTCCGGGCCCTTCTCCCTGCCGTTCATCTTCCGTCTCAAGGCCACGTCCGAAGCCACGCAACGAACACAAAGTGAACGGCGCAGCCGGCATATGCGAGACCCGGATCTACCTACCTTATGCACCGGGGCTTGCTTACTTACCCTTGGTGGTGGTGGTGGTGGTTGTTTGGCAGGACTGCAGGACTCACCGGAACAGCCTCGATTCCTGTATGCAGGCCCTTGCGGGAAAAAAGCAGTAGTTTGTTTCTTCACACAGCCTCAATGTCTCCCCGCCCGACTGTACGAATGCTCCGTACGGGGAGCCCTGCGTGTCTTGGATTTCTCCGTTCAACTCAGAAGAGGACAGGGTGATGAGCAGGGGAAGGTCTTACTGGCCTCACTTTTGGCCTGCAAAAGAACCCAATTGTCTCGCAAGAAGGGAACACCTAACCCAACAAACTCGTAGTCGGGCTGGCATCAAAGAGGGACCCTGGACTTATGGAGAAGGGGCATCACCGCCCTCTGCAACTTACATTTCCAGTGACACCAGATAACCACAAACAAGCTCTTTACCGGGTGTCTACCCTCTCGTATGCAATTGAACCTTCAATTCAAGTTCATACCTCGTTGCTCCGTAAAAGAATGGCCAGGTATGTACTCCGTAGAACAGGGCTGGCAGGAGAGGCTATCGGTATCTCAGCTGCTCAGCACCCCCGACTCAGCTGGTATGGTTATCAAACCAATTCTTTTCCCCACATGATCCGAACACGCCCGTATCCAGTGCATTTTTTTATGATGATCATTTCCCTCCTCTGCCAGAGTTTGAACGTTATCTTGCGGAAATCTCACCCCCAAGGGGGCCCCAAATATTGATCAGGTGTTCTTATTCTGTCGCACAGCTTGGCACATATTTGCACTCAACCTCCAAGGCGAGAGAAAAAAATATGATGGGGCGCGCAGGAAGGAAACATGAGAAGTGAGGCTCCGGTAAGTCGGAACGAATCTCACTCTGCACGCCCCGACGAAGAAGTTCCAAGGAAACCCCATATGGTGGTCCCCCTCCTCCTCGGAATGGCCCCAAAATTAGCAACACCAGATGCAAGCAATCATGTAATATCCATACGAAGCTCCTCACATATCACCAACAATCCATTCTACCAAGTACACTACTTCGCTTGCTTTCGCCGCAGCACAGGCCAGGACCCTGAATGAATCTCGTAAGCTGGGGCCCTACGGCCTGCGGCCTGCCAGACTCTCGCTCCCTTAGTGTCGATCATTTGTGCCCATCTATCTCAAACCAGGACAGGATCCCCGTCTCCAGAATTTAGAGCCGAGTCAAGAAACTCTAGTCTATTACCACACTCTCTCATTGTGGGCGATGGTCGCATTCTATCTTGGTCGTATCATGCTGCCGCGCAAGTACGACTCGCCGAACCGTGCTTTTTTGAGCTCTCGGTCATTTCCAGATGCCACTCAACCCCACCATTCTCTCTGTCAGCCCCGATTTCATCGACACCGTACAGAGCATGAAGCCCTGAATCCGTGTGTACGGAACTACGGATAATAATTTGTGACAGTCCCTTGCCCGCCTTGTCTCCAGCCTCCCCCGCCAAAGAAGGAGCCCTATCTGCAAAATAAATCACGCTGGCGGCTGATCGAGGCGAACGGGAGGAGACTTGGGATATGGTGATGTTCGCCATACGAAACGTACCCCCATCTTCTCGATCGACGGAAATGTCTCCTTCTGCCAACTTTCCAGTAATTAGTCCCAGAGCAACGAGGCCTCCGTCTTTGCAAAGTTGCCCTTCCACCATCCGTTTGCAGACAGTTCGTCTGCCGTACCAAGCAGATCCCATCACCATGCTCCCACTTCGCGCGCAACCCTACTCCATGTCGAGCTGAGAAAAATCGTCCTACGGCCTACCAGTCCCCGAGCTGGAGACAACCTTATGAGACGGGGTGATAATCACACCTTACGGAGCTGACCGTCCTGCCATGACCATCATACATGGAGGCAATGGTAGGAGCGTCAACTTTTTTCCCCACGAAAGCTGCAACCAAGACCCCTTCTTCGGTACTATAGCCGCATACACGTCGTTATCATAAGAGGCTCCCCCTTTATCATAGCCGGCGTCTGTTAATGGGGGGGAGGGACCCAGGCGGTTGAGACGAGCGAGAGATACCGCGCTCGCGCGGCTCAAGGGGAGCCATGGGAGGGGGGGGGAGCCACCATTCTGACGCCGGAACTTGGCGAGACGAGCGTGGATGGTCTCCCAAATGCCAATGCCACGATACGACACCGTGGTAAATCCCAAAGCCTGAGCTTCCGTGGACATGGACTATCAAACACCCAGCATCTCATTCTTTCGTGAACCTGTCCCCGTCGGAGTCGTCGCAGCCCCAATCCATGCTTCCACGTCGACATCCGCAGTTCATCCACCCTTTGACACTCTTCCCAGCTCCATCCCGGCTGCACCGCGCACCCAGCACCCAGAAGAAGAGAGAAAAAGGCCAACCTGCGCGGTAGATCTTCTCGTGTCATGTCACACCCCAAGAGCTATGATTATCGTTCCTCTCGCTGCGCTCTTCCTGACCTTGCCCATGCCCTCCCCCCTCCTCCTTCGCGCCAGCGCCAGCGCGGTTTCTGATACATTTTACAAGCTAAGCGAAGGCCCCTACCTCGATGTCACGGACATGCGCGAGGCCATTCAAGAGGAGGGGCGGGGCTGAGAGGTCATGATCTGCGTCTGCGCTATGCGTGCGCAGTATGCGAGCGCGACTCCCACGGGTTCGATTGTATGACTGGTTTCGCAATATTCGCAGAAAATGTTGGTGATTGATGGCTTTGGTGGTTGTTTACTCGACCTGCCATCCGGTCTCATGCAGATGGTCTTTGCATCTTTTTCACAGCCACAGTCAACTCGAACTGTCTCCGTGCATAGGTAGATGTACGTCAAGTCCAGAGGTGGTGGTAAGCAGCATCAACGCCCCAAAGCAGAATAAACCGTTCGCCGAAACGGGATGCCCTCCTGCACCTCAGCACACCATCTCCCCCAAAGGCCGTCCTCCTCCCAAAAGAGTTTCGCAAGGTTACCGATTCGTTGAGAATCAGGGACCGAACACTTCTAGAGTCGCCAAACTTCCTGTTTTCCGTGCAGATGTTTGCAGATCGCTTCCCCCTCCAGTATCGAATTCACGTAAAATATAAAGATTGCACACGCCAAACGCGAACCGGACGGTAGGGACCGGAAGGCGGGCTGCACTTCGCCTCTCATCCCCCCAGATGCAAGATGCGGGCAATATTTAGAAACACAGACGCTACGAGAGAGAGACTGGAATGCGGGCCTTGGGGCCTTGAGTGAAGTCGCTGTAACGTAACGTGACAGCGAGCTGAAATCATTGAATTGGTATCAGACGGCATAATGACACAATTCCATCATCGGGTATTTGGGTACGCTGTCGTACAAAGACATGCAATGAGACTCGTTTTCGCAGGGTGATGCTCCGTTGACCATTACGAAATGAACTGCTGAGACTTGTGGCCGCGGGACGTTGATGGCCCGCGGAAGCGAGAGACAGGAAATCCAAGACTTGGCCGAGAGAGCAGAGACGCGGATTGTCCGGAGACCAACGAAACATTTCGTCTCAACTTTTCTGTCTCTGTCTGTGTGTCCCTCTACGGCTCTGGGTCGTTCTCCCTCCGTCGCGGGCCAACAATCTCTCCTAGATCCGGACTCGACTCCGATCGCTGGCATTTGACACACCAGACAGCTGGCAGTCCCTTCGAGCCCGCTGCCCACCAGGCGCGTGTTTCAGAGGAAGGCGAGGGAGAGAGAGGTACGGACTACGGCCGGCAGGCTTCACCCTGATGCTGGTTTTTTTTTCTCTCGCACTTTGCTTAACCTTTTTGTTTTCTTTGGGTGGTTCGCCCGTGGAACCGACGGGACGCTGTGGAAAAGTGTACGGATACTTTACACTTTTTTTTGTCTCTTCTCTGCGTAGTTCGCCAAGCTTTGGTTTTTATCTAGTATGCTTTTTCGTATGGACTGATTCCAAAAAAGTCCGTCCCACGGGATATGGAATGTCTGTTTTGAAAATGGTCCGTATCGGCCGGCGGGCGGGCGAGTGGGCGGGCGAGTGGGCGGGCGAGTGGGCGGGCGGTTCGGTCGGTTCAGTCTTTTACCGCTAGGCGCTTGAAGCCCTTTCGGCGTAGACATAAGTTCGTCCAACACGGGGCGGACGAGGTGTGCCAAGATTGCGAGGTTTATCGCGAGAGAGATTAGCAGACTACCTTATGGAGTACTCCGTATCCGTACATCGATTTCGTCGAGGCCCCATCAATAACAAATCCCCGGAACTTTTCCGATGTCTGTTGTTTGTTTTGGGCATAATCGAGCCAAGGGTCTGATGCATTGAAATCAAAGCTTGCCAGGGTTGTGAGGGCTCGGGAATGAGATCTTGGGGCCTATCTGGTCCGGAGATACGATCACGGTATCCGTAATGTTAGGAGGATGATTATTCACAGTGATGAAGAGGCCAAAGTGTTTTGTGAATTGCTTCATTTGATTATTCTTGATATGTTTCGTGACATTTCTGTAAAAAAGAGTCTGGTATCCGCCTGATAAAAAAACAATGCTAAATCCCCGTTTTTTCTTTTCGCCAAATGATGCCCCAAGGGTATTGTAGTAGTATCCTGTACACTTTCCTCCTCGTATCTTTTTTCCATGATAAAACAATTCCGCTAATGATGCTATTCCAATTCCGCGCTCATCAAAAAAATCCCAAAAAAAGGAGCCCACTCGCCCTAGCCCCGCAAGGACAGACTGCAGCATGAAAAAAAAAGAAGTGAAAAAAAATGGTAGCAAATAAAGATATTGACTTTCCCCATGCGCGACGACGTCAGAGGCGCCCACCAAGCAGGGTCGGAGTCGACTGCGGAGAAGGAAATGGTCGTGATTGGGCGGGGATTGAGGAAAACGCGCCATCTGGGTAGTGCAGAATTCGTGGTCATCAAAGGATAGAGAGAGTGAGTGCCCCTCACGAGGACCCCTATGGTTCCCCAATGACGTCCGCATCGTCGACTCGTGTTCCCCTCCCTCTGAGGAATGTGTTCCCCCAAACTTCGCAAAGCGCGCTAAAGTTGGTTGGTGCATCTGCAGTCGCGAATAGCAGCGCCAGCCGACTATTTTCTAGGGTTTCGGGATAGAACCATCATCATGCACGATGATGTCTTTTCCCCCTTTCCCGTTACCCCTCTGGTGGGAGAGTTGAGAGAGGGGGAGACCCTGAAGTGAAAAAAATCGCTACAGCAAGCGCCGGCAATTGAACCAACGGAGCGAAGCCAAAGGGTCGAAAGAGAAAAAGTATAAGCCGTGGCCATCTTTTTCCCTTTCCGACCCGCATTCTCCTCGTATCCGAGACGAAAGAAAAAGGGACCTTTTTCGCTCTCAGGCACCGAAAAAGAGAAGAAAAGCGGAAGCCGAGGCAGGCGCAGCGGCCTGTGCGTTTGGCGTTGGGTGGAAGGCCGCAAACAGCGCACAAGAAAGGTACATGAAACTGTTGCCTGTTCGCCCAGCGTTGCCGAGTCTCTTTTTTTTTTCTTGCGCGTTGCAAGTGAGAGAGAATGTGGGGTGCCCCATGCGCCAATGACCGGTTGCGGACGTGCCAAGGCCCCGATGTCAGCCAATCCCGCGCCCCGAAGGGTGGAAAGGTGGAGACATGGGGACTCAGGCAGCCAATGGGAGAGGCCGGGCTGTGAGATGACTAACCCTGAGACCTTTTGCTGGTGCAGGTGCCATCCCTCCGTCCATGTGGTCGGAAGAACTGTAGAAGAGAAAAAAAAAAGCCAAGATGCGTGGAAGAAAGGCGTTCAGTGGAATAAGTTCCTGACCGGACTCAGCCACTGGGTCGGGCGAGGAGGTATCCATAAACATCGTAGCTGTCAATCCAGGTCAGATCATGTCAGACCCGGGTGGATGATTGACGGGCTGGTGAGATGTGGAGACCGGAAGACCCCGTCGGCGCCGACTCGGCACGGGCTGTCGACAACTGTAGATGAACAGATGTTGAACGACAAGTTGTGTGCGGAGTGCATGTGCTTGTTGTGCCGTGTTGACATCGTTCTGACGTTGCGTAGCATTGGATAATGCTGCTGTAGCAATGTGCCGTCGTTCATGTCCATTGGAGGGCTCGTGTGGGTTGTTTCAACCTCGACGGGGTGACCATGTGACTGAGTCGAGGCCAGGTCGAGAGAAGAATCCAAAGGAGAATGGACCCACTCCATCGAAGTGCACAATGCATACATTTCGATGCTCTCTTCTCAGTCCGTGAGAATAGAATTGAAGATGAAGAGAAGAAAAAGTGTTCATCAGATCGCGGAGTTGGTTGGTAACTCAGACGCGGGCTGGGGAATCGCCGACCTGGAGTGCTGATCCTTGGTGATGGAATGAGGTCTCACTCTCAGGGAGACATGGTCAGACATGGACTGTGTCTGTCGGGTCCCTGAACGACTGAGTGAGATTCCAAGTCGTAACCGAGCCGAGCTGTGTGCTCTTACTGAGGTGCCTGGCGTGAAGTTGTCCTTCGCATGGTGGTGTACCTCAGTCATGGTCGATGAGGTTGGCCATCATCGGCTGTTGTTGGAGTAGCGTCCATAGGTTGCAGACTAGGTTTTGCTGCAGTTGGTTGGAATAAAAAGAAGATGGTGCCGGTCCGTCGTATACTGATCCGTCACCCCCAAGTTACATCCCGACCTATGGACCACTCATTTGTAGCCGACCATCTTTGCGCAGCGTTCGCAGTAGTAGAGGTTGTGAGCGATGCGGACCATTCCCGTTGAGCTGGAGTCGTCGGTGGAGGTGGCCTCGACGGACCTCGCACAGCGCAGGCAGCGAAGGACCTCGACGGAGGCCACGGGCCTGGAGATGGAGTCCATGCTGTGTCTGTAGGATGAGGATGCCGAGGAGAGGTCGGAGTCGGAGGATGAGGAGGAGCTGTAGTGGATCTTGGAGGGGCGCGAGCTCGTCGAAGGCATGGTGGTGATTGTTGGTGGTGTTGGTGGTAGTGCTGATGTTGGTTTGCCTTTGGTATAGTACTCCAAGTCGTTCTATGTTGGAAGTTGGAGTTGTATTGCAAGTGCAAGAGTTGGTAGGGAGAGTGAGGTCTCGAGATGTGGGCGTGGGAAGGCTTGATGATATATAATGAAGAGTAACTGTGGGAGGACGAGCAGTGTGGTGTCCAAGGGGGGTGTGAGCGGCAGGGGTGAGGGGTTAAGAAAAGAAATAAGGAGGGTAAAAGCGAACACCAGGGTGTAATCTGTGAGTCTGGCAGGGGGGTGTGGGTGTGTGTGAAGGCCCCCGGGAGGAGAGGGGTGTGCGAGTTGTGTGTGTGTGCTTATGAGTGAGTGTGTGTGGGATCGACCAGAGAACGGATGGTGATGGCAGGCCCAGCGTAATAATGCAAGCTTGCTTTGGAAATGTGCAAGGCGCGACGGCCTATGGAACTGTCGGCAACAAGAGAGACGGCCAACGGTCGCTCACTCACACTCCGTTGTCCGACAGAGCCGGGCTTGTGCAGTTTGTGCTTGGGGCAGTGAGTGGTGGGTGATGCGGCCCAGCACGACAAGGATGGCGTGTGTGTCCTTCTTTTTCGCTCGCTTTCCCAAGAAGTCAGAAGGGCAGAGGGGAACTGGTGGTCGTTCGAGGGGAGAGAAGGGGGGGCGTGTAAAGCCAAGCCCCAGCCAAGCCGAGGGAGAGAGAGAGACGTGAGAGACTGTGAGAGAGAGGAGAGCGAGGAAGAACGGAGAACGGAGAATGGAGAGAGAGAGAGAGAGTGAGAGAGGGCGTGACGGTGTTCTGATGGGTGGATGCGAGATGGCGTGGGTGGACCGTCAAAGTGACGGTTCGGAGACTGGCGAGACAGTCGATGCCGATTTGGAGACGGCGTGGTGATTACGGATGGGGGTGAGTCCCGTAAAGGGCCTGCGTCAGCGTTTGCTTGGTCGAATAAGACTGGGGTGTGGGGTTAGTTCCATTCGTAACGGATACGGATGATGCATATGCATTACGGGACACATGCGACAAAAGGAGATAATGGAACAGGTGGATAGTCTTACGGAAATATTCGTTCCAACGGGGCGCCGTCCGTTCAACGGAGGAGGGGCGTGTGCAGCTGAACGGCAAACACAAACTGGAGTCCTGGGCTCTAGGCTGGGGTCGTCGTTCGATTGGGCAGATATCGGGAGAGCGTTGGCTGCAATATCTGAGTCGTAATAGCTTCCCGTCTTTCCTTCCTTTGGGCAGTGCTGAGGCCGAAATGCGCGGTTTGTAACTCGACAAGCCCAAGGGTATGGAGTAGTGTGACTCTTTTTTCCCCTTCCTTTCTGTTTGAGGCCTGCCTGGTTGAGATGTATTGGTGAATTGAGGCCTGCTCGCTCGCTTCGCACAGCGTAAGCGCCGGTAACTGGAACCCTCGGGGATTTTTTTTCTTCGCTAGGCGGTGTTGAAATCAATGTGGGTTTTCCGATGACTTGTCAAATTGAACCCTTTCTTGTTGATCAGGTAACAATACGACAACACGTCGGTGACCGGGCGGTATGACTCTTTCCAGACCGGTGGATAGAGTTTCAATGTAAATGAACAACGAACCAGTCAAAGGTAAAAAATAATGTCTGCTCAAAGACTTTTTTTTTGTCAAAGGAAAGAAGCGAAAGTGTTTGTTTACCGGTCAAGACAAACATTCAAGGGGTCAATTTGCGTCTTCCTTCGCGGCACGGAGATTGATGGGGAACGTCGGCACTTTTAACACATCTCGCATGGGGTTGGATTGGAAAGATGGAGCTCTGAAAATTCAGGGTCCAAACCAAAGGAGAATGTAAAAACAGAAGAAAAAAGTGATTGATCAGACTTCTAGACCTCACTCTCTGCTCCATCGTTTCCCGAAAGCACCCTCCCTGGATGTAACTATTTTCCCATGTTGCGTTGCGCATATCTGGGTCCCGCGTTGGCATGTTTGTGCTTGATCGAAAGGACGACGAATGTCCTACCATTGTCGATGCTATCACCCGGGGATCCCTAAGCTCTTACAACTGCCTCCCCTCTTCCTAAGCCTCTCGGGCGATACCAGGCAGGGCAGGTCATCAGTCCGAGACGCTGGTCGAGAGGTGGCTTTGATTGCGCATCTCGATTACAGGACGGGTTGTGGAGGGTGTGGCGGAGAAGCGACATCAAACGGCGGGGGAAGCTATGAGCCCGTAGCGCCGAGTGTCAGTACGGATAGAGCAACGTGGTGTGGATTCGTGCGTGTGTGTATGTGTGTCCGTTCATCCTTAGGTTCTCGCCAAAAGGCTGATCCTGACTGTTTGATGGGTGGTCATGAACTCGAAGCCGGCTGTATTACGTGGAGATGTTGGCGTCTCACAGGGCGGCCACGCGGAGCCCGTGGATTGTGCGTGATAAGGTGGGCGGTACACACGTTCTCATTCACACACTCAGTCTTACACACACATTGACGGACTTGGCTTCAATCACGGGAGGTGGAGGTTGTCAATGGTGGGTAAGAAGGAATAGGAGTCTACTGTGTACGTTGGAGATTTGGTAAAAGTAGCGCAAGGTTTCATGTTTCGAGATGCCGCCCGCCCCCCAGCCCAATGGGGATTCTCTCAATGTTCCTGGGGGGCGCGTCTTGATCAAAATCTCCGAGCCACCGATGAATACCACCCATCATCAGGCCACCTCAAGTGTTCAATCGCCGTTTTCAACACATCTTCAGCTGTGCTGTCCCAGCTGAATATCAGGGGACCTAACGATCAAAAGAGCCAAGTCCCAACGACGGGGGCCACCCCAGATCGACAAAAACGGAGCCCCGAACCGTGGAGCACTGGAGCGGCGCTGGAACACTACCGTCTCGTTCCTTCTGGAGCCTTCAACAATCCTTTGATTTAGAAAATAATCCGCGTTATGTTTTGCGGCAGATTCGCAGAGGCAGCCCGCAAGTCCCCTCTCCACGGGTTTGGATTGATAATTCGCTCGTGGCAGCCGTCGTGCTAGATGCTAATGTTGCATGATCCTCACGGGAAGCCGTTGTAAATCTCCCTCTCCCTTGCGTATGTAATTTACGCCATCACTGCCGTTTTTCCAACTAAGTGGGGAATAAGGCACCTCCCAAGGCCTCCTCTATCTCTCTCAACGACGCGCCATGGCGCACGGTTTGATGCGTTGCCTTTGCGCCTCGTTCTCTTTTGGCTTGGGCTTGGCCCTGGCTTGATAAGATAGGCATGGCATGCTTGCTCTGCTGAGAGCGAGCGAGCCCGTCGAAAGCGAGGAGAGCAAAAAAAGGGCATCAACTTGGCGGGAACGTCCTCAAACTTTCATAGAGGGGGCCTTGGGACGGACGGAGGGCCCGAACCATGCGATTTCCGCGTAAGGAATCGCATGTTGTCGCAAACAAAAGCCCACCGAGAGAGCGCCATTTACCTATTCGCTTTTTTGCCCCAAGGGGTCCTCAAGGCGGCCCTTGCGGCCTCTTCTGACTCTTAGTTGGTGGCCAATATCGCCTGGGTCTATCCCTTCCCCGGAACATGTGGTTTTCTCTACGGACCCAGGGCGCGGTGCTGTGTTTTGCTGCGGGTCGAAAGCAAAAAGGAGAGGGCACGCAAAAGTTAGTTAGAGCTGCGGTTATTGTCTCTCTGTTTTCCTTTGCATGTGCACTTTCTATCCTCTACTTTACGGCTTCGGATTCATGCTCGACTCCTCCATCCTTGTCAGCCTACAAAGTACCTTACTTGCTTACCTCGTGCGCCCCCCTCTTCCCGAGGGCTGTGTATGTCAAAAAGGTGTCAGCCTGAAGTTCGGGGTCCTAGTTGCCCGTTCGAATCCATATCCCGGCGTCCCGGAGGGGGGAAGGGCGCAAGACCACTCGGCGACCAGCCCCAACGCTCAACGGCACCCAACGGCACCAACGGGGACGGCACCACAACGGAGCCAACGGCCACCCCTAATTGGCGTGTGTCTGCGTCCCGTTTTTGGTCGGCGGGATCCAGGGTCGGGACGAATCTGTTTGGCGTATACAGCCTCTTTACGTGAGAATTGGGCCCTTCCCGACGGAGGTATGGGCGAGCAATGCATACTACAGGAGAACGCGACAACCCAAATATAGGCAGTATGGAGTTTTTTTTTCCAGAGATGTTGAAGAGTATGCGTATGCTTCTGTGCTGTGTGAAACGTGGTGGGCTGAGTTTGTTGTTCCACTCAAATTTGCTTTTGCTTGGGGGGGAGCTATTTTCTGCCCATTTTGTTTGTTTCTGTTGCTATTCCTAACCTTTGAGTATCACAAGTAAAGCTCGTACTATTGAAACTGCAATACTTTGCTGGAAGGTTGAAGATTTGTTTATTTGGGAGAATTACGAGTCAAAGAGAAACACTTTCTCGATGAATGTGGAAAAAACTTAACCGCCGTTGCGGGTGCAGGACAAAGGCTGTCGTCGGATGCAATCAACCCCCATCATGGACAAAAAAGCAACGCGGCGGCGGTTCTGTCATGTTTTCTGCGACGGGGGAGCCTTACGAGCCTACGGCGCGGGCATTGATGGGATTCCGCCGAGATGATTTCCGCAGCGTTCGGGGAGATGTTTGACCAATAAGCCCGTCCGCGCACCCACGAACCCAAAGTAAGGGGGGGAGACACTGGGCAACTCTATTTTGTTGGCCAAGCAAAGTCCGCAAAAGGATGTCGCGGTGTCAAGAGTCTAGACCTTTCTCTTGAGACTTCTGTTGACCAGGCAGAGCGGGCTCACGGAGGCAGTGGAGGGGGAGGGTGATAGACTCTCAGTTTCTGGCTCTCTCTCCATCCGCAGTGTCACTTGACTTGATTCGAGAATGAGCCCTGTCTTGTCCATTTTGATATTGTCACACGATCACGGGCTTTTGCAATTTGCCCTTTGCGCGCAAAAGTGTATGTGTGCGTGGCTCCTACCTTTGATCAGACTTCCCGCCATGGCATTTTCAATTTCCAATCCATCCCCCTTCTCCTGTCAAAGCATCGCAGTTCCTCTTAGACGCCAAAGTCTATTTACCCCTCTGTAGAGTCACAGAGGCTCTTAGCAATCAATCCTTCCTTGGTAATCCTCCTCTCCGTTTCTCAGACCACTTTTACCTTTCTGTGACCAAAAATTATGAATCTTGGCTCTCCAAGACTTACCATCTGTGTTTACACGACTAGACAGCCGCATCCAGATACACACCACGCAACTTTGAGACAGCAGCTGCCTCCTCCAAGACCTTTGCCAGCCACATGGTACTGGCAGCCGATGATTGGTCAATGCCATCTACAGTCTTGGCTCCCTCCTTTGCCTCCTCTTCCCCTCATCTTCTCACATCCATCCGTTTTGCGTTAAGGGGGGCGTGTGTGTTCCGTAGCGTATGGGTGAATGCCGTTTACCCCGTTCAGGAGAGCCTCTCCCCGCTCTCATCTCCCGTCTATGCAAATAACAGCAACAAGAGACGGAGAGGTCCCCCCTCTCAGGCCCAAATCCCCATGGTCCACAACCGACGAGACGGCAGCACCGACATAACCACATGGGCGTTAGTTACTGAGAGGCAAAATTGTGCCTGAAAGGGGCTAGACTCGATGACACGCGCAAACTCTCGATCCCTTGGGCTGTGCGCCAAGACATATACCCTGTCGATCTCCCAGCCTTTTTTTCGATCCTCAGCCCAAGGATCCCCGTTTTCTTCAGCTTGGGTCTCACGGTCTGGTCTGTCTTGGAGGACCTTTTTGCAGTGGGGACCCCAAGACGGTTCGGTATCACCGTAATTGCTCTGAGCCCATTTTCCATCCGCCAGCACGCACGCCGTCCCAACTCCCAGCTCTACCAGGGCTGGGCGGGTTCTTTCCTTTTGGCTACTGTCACTGCTTCTGTCAAGACCACAAGACTTGGTTTAACTTCTGTAGGGCAGACGCTAGTTGAAGGTGTAGGGCGTCGAACGTGGAGGGGGAACGTAAGTTGGCATTCGTATGCGAGTAAAGGGTATCTCGCGTCTTCGCTTCTTCACTTTTTGATAGGAAACTAAGACTTCCCAAGCCCCCAAGACACGCAGTGCTTGCCGGAAGCCATTTTCCTCCAGCTCGGCGTCCAGCAATCTTCAGAGCAGGGTACTTGGCGCTTTCCTTTGCACAATTATGCACTATGCGCGCGACGCCGTTGCTAGGGCATGTGTCCACAATACCTACAGTAAACATCGAGAGTTCGTCCTCATCGGCCGTCTTGCATGGGCATCGTCCGTCGGAAGGGAATACGGTGCTACGCTGCCGAGATGATACCCCGTCCCTCCGCGCGTTGTCCCGCTGCTCAACCTAAGCGAACCCCCTCTTCTGTACGGAGACGAGAAGGGGTGATGGATGGATGGAGAAGGATGAAGAGGAGGTTGGCGTATCGTAGTTCGAAACCCATCGTCTCACTGAATGCCAAATCATTGCAAAACAGCCAAAATGCCATGCAAGACCACGCAAGCCTCGCGTGTGCCAAACCCCATGCCATGCCGTGCCATGTAACTGCCTCAACTCTCACACAATCCCGCACCACTCCATAGACGGGCACCACGCAAAAGCCCGCATATCCTCACCAATGGAGCGCCCGTGGCTGTGGCTGCAGCAGCCCGCGTGCCCGCACCACTCGCCCAGCGCGAAAGAGAGAGAGAGAGCGCCTCTTGGAATTGCGCGTACGTTACTCACGTCCGAGGCTGGGTTCGCTTGGCTGCCTGCCCTGAGTCTTGTCCTTTTGGTGCCTGTCACTCTAGTCAGACCGCGTCCCGGACGTGAAGAATGATATGATAAGAGCGTATGCACTGGAACGGGGAACAGGCTGCAGAATCGGCGCCGCGCGCAAAGGGCAAAAAGGCAATCACGGAAATGGCTGATTCGTCAACGGTTCCCGCTAAATGCCAACAACCGAGACCCTTCGAAACAGTTCAGTCAGTCAGTCACACACCGGCAGGCAAAAGCCACAATGCGGTTTCCTGTGTGCCTGTTTGTCAGCGAGTTTGCTGTTGATGACTACCCATCTATCCGTAGATGGGTGTAAGAAAACATCACGCCCCCGGGAGCCCGGCCACTGCGTTAGGAATGACTGACAACCCAAAACCCCATTCCGCATTCTGTTCGCCATGTCTGCCGTGGTTTAATCCACATGGATGCATCGGAAGATTGCTGAGGTTATCTCCTGATTACTCTCCCAATCCGCGGGGCCCATCTCGCGTCCGGGTCCCCAGCGAGTGCGAAATGCCGTCTTCACACCCCATCCGTATCTCCGCTCACGCGGAGAGGGTTTCGCTGGGCTGCGCGGCACCGAAAGAGACTCGAGCTTCGGCTTCCCTCTCTCGTTTGCATTCAAACTCTGGGCGTATCTTCGGGTCCGCCGGCTATTAGATGCATAACCCCGCGTGGCTTCAAGTCAGCTTTTCCTCTTCACTACATCCGTCTCAAAGATATCGATTCCTCAAGCTCACACACGCCCCACCTCTTTGGGGAAAGGCTTGGGCCCTTTTTTGGGTGTCGTCTCATGCCTAGCTCAATTCGAAGTTCAACTCTATCAATCCGGCGCCCAATCATCAAAGAAGATCGAGACGGTGTTCGGGAAGCGGTTGCGCTAAACCTCGGAGTCCTCGATTATCAAGTAAGACCCTTGCTTAGGAATCTCTCGAATAATCAAGTAATCAACTTCCCGTGGAGAATGCGAACGAGTGGTGGTTCGGCTTCTGGGCTGCATGGCATATCTTTCTCTCGTCTAAGCGGCCACGGGGTGCCAAGGTCCCTTGCCGTAGCACCCTCACGCTACTGCGTAGCCATCGTGGTGCGTTCGTAGCGAGAGACGCGTGTGGGTTGGAAGACTCAAATTGCCCATCGGGTGCTACGGCAGGTATCGACGACTTTTCCCCATGCCATCGTGATCGGACGAAAAAAAATCCCATCGTGCATTCGTGCTTTGCCAGCGAGGACCCTCTTCTCCCGCGGCTCAAGCAAATGAGCATGCAATATTCAAAATGACTCCTTTCTGCCACAGCGTGGCTGAAGAGACCCTGTCCTGACCTTTTCGTTCTTTTTCAGTGGGCTGGTGGGTTGTGATTTTGGCGCTTGCTCGGTCTTACGAGTCTGGCATCGTAAACCCTCAAAACTGCCGGGTTGGTGTTTCGTACACCCTCTCGCGTGTCACGAGGCCGCCGTGCAGCTCAAACGCATCGTCGATGTGCGAGAATTCATCGGCGATGTAGGGCAAGGGGAAATAAGAGCGGACACAAGCAAACTCGGTTGCTCGGTTCTCAAAACACCAACGAATCTACTCGCCACGCCCATCGCCACTTCGGACGCGTATCCTCCATAGGGAACAATTCCATCAGGTCCCATAAGGGGAATTCGCCCAATGGCACAAAGCTGATCGACATTGTGTGTTCAAGCCTTACCCGTCTGTCATCCCCGATTCTTTGGCCAGCCCCTCCTCCACTATTGTTCCCATCGGCAAGGTAAGCTTCAGTGTGGAGATTGGTCTTTCAATTGTTCTGCCTTGTGGTCACAGCTCTTGCGCCTCGAGGTGAAGGCCTTCCTGATACTGCAAGTGATCGTCCATTCCATCTGCGGGAACGGATGACCCGCAGATGACTACTGACATTGAATTACAGCAGCCTGTCGCGAATATCAATAGTAGCGGCACGCACAGAAGCATCGCATCGGCACATCGAGCAGCACAACCAGCGCATCGACAGGCAACGATTGGTCCAAAGCGCACCAGCAACCAATGATTCGCATAGACGGTCGCAAATGCAATAGTCTCAGCTCAGGACTCTGCTCTATCTGCCTCGCTTGCGTTGCAAAAGGAGGTTGCAGAGTACCACAGGGACAAGGCCAACAATCTGTCCCGCTTCGTGCCCAGCGTTCACTGATATTGACCTTTCTGAGCTTGATAGAGATCACCTGCCCTTCAAGAGTCATTGTCCGACGATTTCGCAAAGCCAAGTCGCCAACCAAAGAAAGACACGTCAAATCCCGTCACCTAGGCATGTACAGAGCTGTACAGACGTTTGGTCAGGGTCTCTAGTCTCGAGACAAGCGTCTTGCGGCCGCTTGACGGGAATGCGGGTGTGGCATGCGCAAAATCCCTTGCCAACAGCACAACCTTCCCCGCGACATGGCATCGGGCAGTTGTTAGTTGATCGGCTCCCACCCGTTGCCCATCGACAAAACCGCATCTAGAGCGTAAGCAAGACCGTGACTGACGGCCTAAAGGTAGGTCTTTGGCTTCTTCAATAGCGTCTGAAACTTTCTTCATTCTTCCTTTCCGTCCTGTTCCCCGCGGCGCGCCGGTCCTGATGCTAGAGAGGGGGAGCAAGTCCTCCGGCCCTCCGCGGTTCTTCAACCACATGATTCCGCATCGGTCATCGAAACGAAACTCGATCGAAACGCTAATGGTGTCTTTATGTCCTATTTCGCGTGTACGCTACTGGCGGATACCCTACCCGCGCTTACGCTCTGTCGTTCTTCGATCTCGATGACATTCAATGCCAATTTTGCCAATTTTCCGCACCTTTTCGATGGTATCGACATTTCTCGATCAAATACTTCCAAATTTCTCATTGCTTTTTACCCACCGGAAACTTTCCAGTTCCCTGGCTTGTGTCTATCCCCAATCCCTTCCCTGCCAGCCGGCCACCCTTGCCTTCTAGTGCACTTTGACCTAGTTCGAGCGCCTCTGTCTACTTTACCTATTTGAATCTATCGTATTCACGTTCACAACTCGATTTGACTATCCCTCTGAAGGAAGCTGAGACCCCGATGCCTAAAGACAACACCTGGCCGTGCCCTTGTCGTCGATCCGGCTAGTCTGCGATCGCGATGAACGTTGCACATCCGTCCCTGAATGCTAGGCATCGTCCAATCATTGGCTCATGGCCTCAGCATAGTCATGCTATCTTCACCCAATACCGACCGTCAAACGGCTCACCGTTCCAGGTTTTCCCCCCGATCGACCGTCACCCATCATTCTGCCTGACGTTTTTGCACCTATACCATACGGTGCATCTTCGATCCATCTCGAGGGATCGAGCTCCATTCCTCTCGGCCGTGGCTCCTGCAGTGACTACTGGACGGAGAGCCACTCTTTCCCTCTTCTTCATCGTCACTACGCGTGTCTTTCGCTCACAGATCATCTGCTACTCGGAGCCGGCACGGCGAAAACCACCGACTGAGCGAGCCGAGGTGCCATTTTCCCGGGTGTTGTCCAACTTAACTCCAGCCCTGGCCCCCAGCGCCAAGTTCCTTGGTTCCGGTTCCAGTAAAAAACCAAGTCAAAGTGTCTCGGTTTTTTGACATCGCCGATCCTGCCTCAATCGACCTGCTTCTCTAGGGTTCACTGTCCCAGTCAACCAATATGCTTTCTCAGCCCGCTCAGCGCAGGATCCATCTGGCAGGGAGAGGTGTGTTCGGGGAGGATACCCTTCTACCGGGGCGACGATACCTTCCACTCGACACTGGGACCACCTGTGCTGATCAATTGCCTGCGACGGCCATTCTGATGGAGAAGATGGATTTCTGAATACCACCTCGCGGTTCTAGACCATTGTCGAACTCGACACGATGACAGGGAACGCCTGCGAGCAAATTCCCGGCCATTGGGGTTTTCCTTTTCGAAGAAAGGTAATGCCCCAGAGATTCTCCGCATTTTCTTCACAAGCAGGGTTTTGGGATTCTCATTCTCCCCAGTGCGGCTCTATGACTTTTCTGCCCATTTGATTCCTCATGCTGCTGGGTGTTGACCTGTGAGCGGAACCAAACAGCATCCAGTCGGTGTCCTAGTGGTACCACATGTTGGCAGTACGACCATATGATTATGGTCGCTTTCCTTGTTTATTGTGCTATCAGAGGGCAAGCCAAGGCACTTCTCTCGAAAGGGTGAATTCTTTCCAAAGGCATACCCGCCGGCCCGTATTCATGAACCAGTGTTCATGAATACGATGGCGATGGGTGTTTCCGATTCCGATTCTGGCTATGGCAGCGAGCTTTTAGCTCACGATTTCACCCCGTCATCTCATCTTCTTCACATCGTCCGAAAGCCCGGTGTCTCCCGATCCCCTTACCCACGGGCTTTCACTAGCCCGGCTCGCGACCAGCCCGACTACCCAAGACCCCGATGACGGGCGCCGATGGAGAGCCGGCGCATCGAAAGACACAAGCGGGCCTTGTGCCCGTCTCCGAGAAGCTATGATACCAAGGTGTGATCCGAGGCCCCTTTCTCACCGATATTGGCACGGCATATTGTTCTCCTTTCCTTGGGGCGTGTCGAGAAGTTCATGCATTCTGGTTCGCATCACGGCTGAAGCGCTAGGCGCGCCGTGTCTTCCTTTCTCGATATAGCAATACCGATACTGCGGCTCCCTTCTGCCCCCTCTCCATCGTACCCCTCCTTGGCGGAGACGGACGGCGCTTCATCTCACGATAGTTGCAACGAACGTCGTCCCCTCAACCCTTGCCAGTGTACACATGTCCTCTCCCGCCGGCAAATCGGACTTGAAGTCCCAAACGGGAGGAACGCTAGTTCTTCCCGGCCGAGAGGGTACGCACCACTCACCGAGCAGGGGAGGGGGTGCGTCGTAGCAGGATCTTCGGGGTCTAGACGCGCCGTCGACGGGATGACATGCGGCGCCAATGTACAATGATGACAGGCTGTGCATGATTGACCGCCAGGAACTGGAAGGAAGGAAGATGAGGGCCCTTTGCCTTCGATCCGCGACCTTGGTTGAACCCCTGCGAATCTGGAATTTGGCTGTGTGTTTGGAAGCAAGATGACGACTCGGGGAGGGGGTAGACATTGGCAGAGGATGGGCAAATGCGCATCGCCAAGATGGCCTTTTTGAGTCTGGACCCTGTGCCTTTAGCTGCTTGTCGGTGTGAGGATATGCGCTGTCGGATAATGAAGCGACGAATGCCCACCGATGTTTGCGCTGATGCGAGAGCGTTGTTAGTCTCTCTCTCCCATCGGAAATGCTAGAGGATATGAGGGCGTCACCACCGTTGAGGCTACCACCTAGAGCTCGGCCTCTCGGTAAACGCTAGGCTGAGACCCTGAGACTAAGGGCACAGCGGCAGAACCCTTATGCAGGGTAAAGCAAACGCAACCTTACGTAGCACGCGTAGCAAGCGTCGGACCACAGAGACGAGGAGGGAATGGGGTTTCCGTTCTCAGAGGAGAAGCTACTGGAAGCGCCAAGATGCAGCTTATGAGTGTCATTTACAGCCATAGCACCATGCTTCGCTTTTCATCTCACTTTTTTACCAATGATTGTGAGGGTCCGAGGTCACGAAGCTGGTGATGCCGCATCTGTCCCGTACAACTGCCCCGCTCCGGTACTACGGGACCGTGGGGGTGCGGGAGAGCTTCCGGAAAATTTACTCCGGAGGAAGAAGATTCCAGCAAAGGATGCGATATGCATCCATGGTTGCTCTCGCTTTTCTTAGAGGTTGCTGACAGGTACCTTGGATTTGAAGCTCCGTATTTGACAGATGGCGGCCCACTGCTTGGATGCTATTGCTTGTGGCCTTCCCGGCGAAGACCAGGTTGCGAGTGATGGGGCTGGCTACACCGGTCTTATTGTCCCAAAGCACATAAGCCGATCCTTAAAAACAGAAAGAGAAGTCATGTATATGGCAGCCTTTGCGGCGAACGCTCGTTAGCTTAGACGTCTGAGCTTGAGGATACCTACATCGCTGTCTTAGTACTATCTAGCTCCTTCCAAGCGTTAGGCCGCCTACATCTATTCTCAAACGCAGCTTTCTGTTGATGTTTATGCCACGTTACTCCTGTAATTGATATTGGTATCCTTCAACGCCTCGCGAGAGGAATCAGAGCCCACCAGGTGTAAAACTGAGGTTTACATACAGGAATCTTCTTGGCAATCTATGAGATGACTCAGGCTTTCTTTCACCTATTTCCCTACTCAATCGACATTTCATCTGTTTGGCCTGTTACTCCACTCGAGCGCTTCGCCCAAGTAAAACTATACTAGCGAGTTCTCATTTGAGACTGATACATTAGAGTATCCGAGCATGCCCATCATGAAATACCGTCCGTAACATAAGTACTGGAACGGGTATCAAAACCCCGTCCACTGCCCGCCCCATTGTCGGCCGATCGTGAGATTCCATAACAAAGAGATCCAATTGAACCAGCTTAAGAAACCACTTGAAATGATGCAAATTAGCCTGAACATCATGCCAGCATGCAGCTGCCGTTACACAGCTCTGAATGGGACCTTCCGCAAGGACGCGGCCCCACCGTGGAGCCAACGGCCTGACCCTTAGGGCTCAGGTTCAAGCCTACTTAGGTCCCTACTCCGCTGCTCCTCCCAACCAACTATCACTGGATGTCAACATCCACCAATCCCCGATAGTCTAGTGGTGAGGATATCTGCTTGTCATTGAAGATTCAACGATTCGCAGGGGACCGGGGTTCAATTCCCCGTCGAGGAGTCATTTTTTGCTTTTTTGACCTTAAAGCTGAATTTTATTGCTCTACTGCTCCCAGTCTTTTGTTTTCTTCATGTTTTGCTTCCCCAAACTCAAGGGATGACCCGACGTGGACCCCCGACCGGAATGAACATCATCACGGATTCTGCACGCTCGGCAACCGGTACTTCTCCGAGAACATCGGCGCCCACATGCGCTCCATGAAGAAGCCGACCTCCGGATTCGTCGAATTCGCCGTCTCAAACTCGTTCAGCGCCTTCTGGTACGCCTCCTTGGGCAGCTTCCGTATCGTCTCCCGCCGAACGGCAAACGTCCCGCCGTGCATCGCCCGGATCGCCGGCGGATGCTCTCCGCCCACCACCATCGTCCAGAACTGCGCCGGCGTGTACGACGCAAGCTGCAGGCTCTTGATCTGGTTAGCCGTGATCCACAGCTTCTGCGCCGAGCTGTTCCAGTCGATTTTGCCCCAGTCCGCAACGTCATGGAACAGCGCGTCGTTGAAGGGCGTCACGTCGTCGGCCAGGACGGTCATCGCCTTTTGCACCATCTGCTCTGTCGTGTTTACGGCGGGCGCGATGAGGTCAAAGGGGTCCGCCTGTGTGAAGATCATGATCTCGTCGAGGGTGTCGTAGTTGTTTACGATGTGGTGCAGGTGCGTATGGCCTTCTCGTCCGATGTTGGGAAGGTCTACGTAGGAGCGGAACGAGGAGTGTTGAACGGTGTCGTTCATCTGGGGCACGCCGCCTTTGGAGTAGAGGTAGGTGGAAGCAGCGACGGGCGCCCATGGATTGAGTGATTCTTTGAAGCGCGCGCAGACGATGCCCAGCTGCGACGGGGTTGCTGCGAGGGCCGCGAGGAGCGGTAGGGTGATGGCGACCATTGTTGGCGTTTGGTGCACGTATTCCGACGGGTGTTCGTCTTGGCGGTAGAGGTTTGGATGAGCAGAAGATGCGACAGCCCGCGGCGAGCGAGGTCGTGTCCTCTTGAGCTCTGCCTCCTTTCCATCCCGTCGGTAGGATGGTCTATGCCGTTGAGACCGGCAATCAAACTCTAATTCATCAACAGCAGCGTACTCCAGAAAGCATCCCACCGGTGCCAGGGGAAGTTGGAAACTTAAGGTGTTGACGCGCAATTATAACGACACTTCTTGTCCGGATGGACTGAGTCCGTAACTCCGTCGAAGAACCACCTCAGGCTGAGTACGCTCCTTGTAATTAAAATTCAGTTCAAGTTCGCGTAATACCTGATCTTTACAACCTAGTCAAACAGGGCTTCTGCCTTTGCTCACGACTTGCTTTCAACTAAGCTTCGCAAATCACTTAACTCTAAAGATGTCAGCCTCATAACAATATGAGCTAAATCCTACGTCTGTAGCCGCATTCGTATAGTGTACCCGCCAACTAAGTCGAACGCAAACCGTTTCTTAAGCCTCTCTATTGGCCATTCTGGCGAACTCCATTCACGTAAAGACTATGAAGCGATCACGATTCAAGAAGACTAGCCCATGGCATGTTATCTAGTTTCCTTTCGCAGGTGACTCGGTCTGCGTTAGATCTCGTCTCATGATCATAGAAGGTGCTGTTCAGCGTAGGTGGGTAGATTCACTCCAGGCGCCTTTACAAGAGGTCGAGAAGGACGCCACATGAATCTATCCCATCGAGCGCAGGAAACGTCAAGACAGGATTGCTTGGTAGCTATCAGGGGTTGTAACGAATTAAGTATTATTCCAGCTTACTCCGTATCAAAGCCGTTAAGTCTTATTTCAGCTGGCTGTACCTAAGTGAGCCCCAAATGTCCTAAGATGCACACCACTCCTCCATCAACATCTTCTCAATCTTCATGGCCATGGGCCTATCTCGTTCCGGCACTCGATCTTAGTACACAAACCGGCAACTGTGATCATTTGGCCTAGCGACTTCATGCATCACGGCTCTCGCCATCTCGATGGGCTAACATATCCTCCATGACAATAGCCACCTCAGCTTCATCTTTTGCACTTTCCGCCAGAGTTGCGACCGCATCCGAGATGGAATCCGCCAGGCTGATCGCAGTTGCCCTGCTTGTTGTTGGGGTCGTCGGACTTGTACGCGTTGTGGTTACAGCTGCACATGGAGCATCGATGGTCGTCGTATTGGATGTCGCCGCAGTAGCACTTGACGCAGCCGCCGAAGCAGTAGTGCTTTGCGGTTACGGCAGTTGCCAGTGACAAGAGACCGAGTACTGTTGCGAATTTCATTTCGATTTGTGTAAAATTGCCAACGTCTTGGTGTCTTTGGCTGGCGGGTGTGCTTGTAAAAAGGTAGAAGGAATACAGGTAAAGGCTAGAGGTTCTATTTGGGAGTGTCTGCCGCTTTCAATGATTTCATTGGGCTGTCTGGAGTCGAACCAACATATTATATATATCACATTCAACAGCATGCCTTGATACTTGGAGCAGCTCCATCACGAC
This sequence comes from Colletotrichum scovillei, assembly GCF_011075155.1. NCBI lineage: Eukaryota > Fungi > Ascomycota > Sordariomycetes > Glomerellales > Glomerellaceae > Colletotrichum > Colletotrichum scovillei. The sequence continues at coordinate 3,753,549 of NW_023336259.1, forward strand.
CTCCCAAAATCTTCATAGTCCGATATGTCAATAACCAAAGTTTGTCAATCTCTCGGTGTGGGCATCTAGCTTTGCGAAGAATAGAGCGAGCCACTATGTGGATGACGGAGAAGCCGAGAATACGGGAGCTAACATCACCAAACACTCCACGATCGTCGCTTGCGGCCCCACCAATTGTGCTTCCGTATTTCTAGCCGCATTCGAATCAATGCAAGGCCTTACGGAAGACAACGACCGACCTTGTAGATTTCTTGCACATTTCCATATCGAGCAAAAGGCGTCTGCTGTAAACCCAGACTTCATAGTCTTTTGGGTCTATCCGTGCTGTCGTTGGTCGTAGTCTACTCGAATTTTCCAAGGACTTGACTGCGAGTCGTGGCAGCGCTGGTGCGGAGTGATTCTGATTTTGAGTTTTAGGAGATAGGTGAGCACGTTCAAGCAAGTGACCATGCTTACAAGTTGCTTGCGGGCCAGTGAAGCGAGAGCCCAGTCATATATCGCGTGCAGATATTATGATTGTAAATTCCTATCCTTGCAGGGCGTCGGTCACTGAGATAATCAACGGCTTACGCAACTTCATTCTTGCGATGGGGCTGAAGGTTTGAAGAGAAAAAGTTGTCGAGCCGATCCGACTTGGCGTTTCTTGACTCAGCTCGGCCAGAATAGCTTACAAGCGAGTCACCTCAAGATTGATGAATAGTCCTTCTTGCCCGGTAAATTCTAATGAACGGCAGTAGAGAATCGAGACTATCGAGTCACCCTCACCGCTGGAATGTTTGGCTGGATGATTCTCGTCCAAGAATCAAAGGTGCATTGGCAAACGCTTACGCAATTGCGGTCACTCAGAAGGCCCAAGGTAACAACGGCTCTGAGAACGAGGACAATAGGAGTGTAGGCGGTGTACGATGAATTATAGATCCATCGCAGCTTACCTTCCACGACATCTCGTAACCAGGATACCGGCGCTCTCGCCTGCTTTGAAGGCATCGTTAAAAGTGACTTGCGTCTTAGTGCTGGGCTAATGTACCCGTCGGGCCCGGTGAGTAAACATAATCGCCGGCTCGTTGAGCCTGCTTACTGGTCAGTGAGAGAACACTAATTTGCATTCCCGTAGGTAAGTCGCGTAAAGCTGTTAACTAAACAGATAAGCAGGCAATATGTGCGACTCATGAACCTGATATGAATAGTGCGATTCAAGCAAAATTTCCAAAAGACATCGGTAGTTCATATATTCTCGTATGCATTCAACATCGTAGAGTGTGTAGTCAATACTCTGCAGAATGCAGCATAATCGGTGTTACAAGTTCGGGGACGGTGTTGTGGCCTGCCACAATCCGCTTCTTGAAGTCCGGGTATTTGATACAAATACGGAAATTACACGCAATCCCCGAGATCTTTTGTTTCTTGCTGGCATACAGGAGGCAGTGATTTTTTAAGATTGTTGACATCGACTGGAGAGAAACCTTAAATGACGTAAAAGCCTGCCTTCGCCAAACTGCCTCATTCTAAATTGATACCGATTTCTCGGATCGCGCGAATATCCTCACAGGTCAACTCTTCTTTCGTTCCCTCAACCTCTTCCAATCGTGTGCGCCAATAGTCCCCAAAGTCTCCTAGGTCAAAACTTGGATTATTCAACCTAACAGAAAATTCTTCCATCAATTCTTCCAAGTTGTCGGCCAAATATCGGTCTTCTTCTTGTATTTCCGCCACTTCCTTTGGGTCCATTATCCATATCTCATCATACACATTCTTGATATTTCTGGCTCTTCTCCTGGTATCGTAATTATACTTGCAGCATGTATGGCTCATACCGAGGAAATCAAACGTCGTCGCGCGTACAAAGTCTAGCAAAGGTTGCTGGCTTTGTTGACGCGAAGTATGCAGAATGGTTGAAAAGACATGCCACAAGTGATCCAATATCCAAAATTCGCTGACATAACTGACATCTCTGGACCAAGCCTTGGCGAATGCGGAGGCCGGACTACATCCTCGGCTTGAGCAATGACAATTGCAATCGTCTCTAGAAGTGTCAGATAAGATTCGTGTAAGGAGTGACTTGTTCTTGACATGGTAAAGAGGTGGGCTTGAAGGTTTTGCCGTTTTCCCAAAAGCAGTGGCCAATCGAAGAAGAGTAGTGGGAGACGCAGACGATGAACATATTATCTCGTTCGAATTGCAGCTGAAAGTAGGGATGGCATGCTTGATGTCGGCCCCGTGAGCATCAAACCAGGCGATAGAGTTCAATAAATCGTCAGGATTGTCCTCGAAATGGTCACCGAATATTCTCATGGTTGCTAGCGGGGTACAACCATTGAATGCGGAGTTGAACCCTTCGAAACCGGAGCGGTATAAACCTTCAGCCAATTGACCATTCATCACCGGAGAATGGTAGATTGATCCAGGTCGAACTCGCTGAAAGATTGAAGGTATGTCGACATTTCTGGCCTGAAGTGCCTGCAGAACTTCAAACGCATTCGCTTGGAGAACAGTTTGTTTCGTTGTGCCTAGGGTGAACAATTCTTCTACCGTTAAGTTTTTCCTTGCGAAACGCAACATCTCTCTCCTGCGAACGGCTAGTTCATCACATAACAAGTCGATAATTTCCTGGCTTTGATAATCAGCGTCGAGAGTAAAAGGGTGTCCAAAGAACGTAGCAGTGTTCTCAAGATCGATGCTGGCTCCCTGTTCAAGCAACAATTTGACGGAGTCCACTTGATGCAAGAGTACAGCCGAATGAATTGCCGTGAGTTGCGTGGCGTCTTCGAGATCAATGATTTGCCGACAGGCATCTCCAGCCAATTCGAAAAGCAGTTGGAGGCCTCTCGGCCAGTAAGCGGCCACATGAAGAGGAGTCAGGTTGTTGTGGCATCGCTCGGTCATGATGGATGACGACGCCATCAGAATTCTTCGGAGAGCCGGTTCCGACTTTTGGAAAATCGCAGAGGATAAGGGACCGTAATCGAAACCTTTCAACGTCATTATCTTGCGGCTAACATAAGAAGACGAGATGTGTTGAAATCAGACTTACCATCAAGATGCCACGAGAAACACTGGTAGATATCAGGTAAAGTCAAAACCTTGTATTCCGATTTAATGACTAGGTATTGTGAATCTATACCGGATGTCAGGCCATCGATATATAGAGCACCTAATTCCACTAATCCTTTTGCAAGGACCAACGAGCCTGTTGATAGATCTTGCGAAGTCCTCTTCGTATGCTCCATGCGCTCTCTTCTACGGAGCTCAAGAAACCATGACAGAGCCGAACTAGGTTTGTTAGTATATTTGAAGTTCACTGGTTGAAAATTGAGAACTGATCTTACCCGAAACACCCACTTTCGTTAAGGGGCACACCCATAAGTACAAGTTCCTTCATGAAACGTACCCAAATCTCGGACATTCGATCAGGCCATGAGTGGCCACGCACATTGATAGCCCTATTTTTTGAAATTAGTACAGCTTAAAGCAGACGATGACATGGCACGGCGGAGTTCTCCTACATGCAGAAGGGTTTGATCGCCGAAGTTGACATCACTTGGCGAGGCTCTGCCGCTGCTGAACAGGCATCTCAGGTCCTTTGACACTGATGATATCTGAGCTTGAAGAGCTTCTGCTGTAATATCTGGAGCTCCACCAACTAATTCATCGACCAATGCAAAAGCAGGTGAGTCATTGGATACCAAGGACCGCGCTGCTATTGCTATTGCAGGATGAATCTGTAAATCTCGGTAGATCAGTCGCCGTGAGTACTGGATTTCCAATTTCCAAGAAATCAGAATGCTGAAAAGTTGGAGCTTGCCTTTTATGGCTCGTTGACTGGGGTTCGTGAAGAAGAGGTCGCAATGGCTGTCGTGCTTGGGGCGACAACGGATAGACACGTCTCGTCGTCCGAAGAAAGAGTCAGCCCTACAAGAACACCCAAAACTCTGAGAAATTTCGTCTTTCGGTACTTCTGAAGAAGGCAAAGTATTCGGTGCATTATCTTCGATTTTGATACGAGACGATGCTTGGGCCATGGCATCACTTGTGAGGAAATTGTCTGCCAAGCAGTCTGCGGTGTCACTCCAACTTTCGTTCTTGCTATGCAGACTCATCCCACCATGTTTCGGTGACGGAGGCGATGAAGGCGAGGAATTCATTGAAACGTCGTCGGCTCCTGGGCTAGACCTCAACGATACCAATGACGAGCGTTCGAGCCCAGCCAGCTTTGTATCAATCACTCTTTCCAAAGCAGGCAACAAGGCAGCTATTTGGCTTGATGTCTTCTGATTTTCATACATGATTAGAGAAGCCATTTTGACGGATTCGGAAATCGCAGCTTCTCGTATCTCATTGGCAAGGTCGCTGGAAACCACATTAGAACTAATCCGAGTGTTCCAGTGGGGAAATTTTACGACATACTGGTTAAGGAGGAGCAAATAACTTGTCATTGCGGTGTAGAACCCTTGCATTTCTGTCTTTAGTCTGTCAAACTTGGCCTTTTGCAAGGGATACAGCAAATGTCTCGCGGCATCTTTTCTATACTCCTTGACTTCTCTTGGCCCTGGTGACCGGGTTTGCTTCTTAGTCAGGCTTTCAAACTCCTGAATGCATCCCTGAGAGGCGTCAAAACAGTTCTTCAGGGACATTGAAAGCGCTGAGTCGATGCGATGACTTGCTTGCAACCGAGTTTGTATCAGCTGAAGGAACGAGTCTAGTCTTTGTGCATGCTCCGTGAGGTTGATGAGATCAAAGTCGCGTGATCTGTAATCTTGGCAGAAGGTATTGATACCTTTGCAGACAGTAAGTCCAAGGGAAACAAGACCCGCAACGCCACTGGATACAGACAGAGGATCCATGGATTAATGACGACGCGGCTTCATGTGTTGACCGGTGGTTGTCGTGGTCTCAAGTCCGTGAAAATCTTTCTGGGGCAAGAAGGGGAATTAAAGAAAATGAAAACGGGGTTGCCATTTAAAGGTCAATGACAGCCCGATTTCATAAGGGTGGGAAGTAAGCAGCTGATGAGGTTGCAGGCTTTTTGGCATTGCAGCTCTGCTGACTATTCTCTTGGTGGTGTGACACAGCGATTTAGTATCTCCCCAAGTGCGTATTGGCAAGCAATGAATGGTTGCCCTATTTCTTTGATTGGATTAGGTGGATTGCGAAGGACCAATCATAAACGCATTCTGTCTGCTCTGTTGGCTTACTGGTGATGCCTTGTGTGGCTGAAAACGCTCAAATCACCTGCTACTGGTTCGGTGTGGTCGGTATTAACCAGATAAGCCTTGCGAGAAGCCTAAAGATTGAGACATATACTTATGTCAGGAAAATCTAGTACAACCGAGAGACAAGGGAACTGTCATCATGTCAGAGTTCTGGGCGGTCACAGTGAAGAAAGCACGGCACAGCAAGTCCTTCGCTACTCTGGATCAGGTGACCTTTCACACAATGTGCCATGAGCATAACATCGAGCAAGGGCTGTGTACTATTTGTTAGTGAAGGCCCGACATGAGTAAATTGACTTTGTGGATGGATAATCAGTTGAATTCTATGATGGTATCTTTTCACTCTATCGAAACATGTGTTGTACAATCTTTTGCCATCCTCCCCATGCTATGTGTAAGGCACACCCATTCCCATCGTCGATGGAACGTGTTCTTTAATGAAACCGAACAAGGCGAAAAATTTACTCGAGGTCGAAAGAGCGGGCACCAGTGTAGTGCTGAACAACAGCGTTGGGCTGGTTGGAGATCTCGAAGTCAGAGTTGGGGAGAAGGTGGGAGCCAGTCTGGTTGCTGCTAGGGGTAACCGGCTGAGAGACGGTGAGGGTGAGACCCTCGGCACTGCGGACGACGTCGAAAGTGCGGGAGGAGAGGGTGCAGGTGCCCTCCTTGACATCGGGGAGAGTGCCGTCGGTGTTGCCGGGGACAAGAGCGGTGCAGTTGACACCGGTGGTCTCCATGGTACCGGGCTGGATGACAGTAAATCCGTAACTAGAAGATTGTCAGCATGTGTGAGAGGGTGTTGCAGAGTTATTAAGACTTACGAGCACTGGGTGCTGTGGGGAATGCAGTCGGCACCGAAGTTGGTGACCTTGAAGGTAACGTCACGCTTGCTGATGGCAGCAGCGGCGGCGACGGAGGCGGAAGCGAGAAGAGTGGCGAACTGCATCTTGAAGGTTGTGGTTTTGGTGTTGGATTGGTGATTAAAGAATAGGTTGATTTGTGAGTTGGTTGTGATTGTGATTAGATGTGTTGGTTGTGTGTGATACAGATCGAAAACAAACTGACAACTTGCGAAGTTGTCAACCTTATATATCACTTTGACTGCAACCGAATCTTGAATAATACGAGGAGTCGGGAGGCTATCCACCGGGGCAATGACGATCGCCAACGGCGATCGGTGGACCCCGGTACTGCCGAACTCGTATTTGACCCGACTCCCGAATTAGTCTTGAGGTGAAACGTCATAGCCTCCAACCCCTATATGACGTCTATTATGCAAAATAAACAACGGAGAAGTCCACTTCCAACTACTCGATAATAGACCTATTCAATTTACAGTTTCCTGCCACACGCAAAATAGGAAATTCTGATGGCGAGAGCGCGCATAATGAAACACATCAACCGCGCCCCCTTACCATAACATGCAGCATCTCCAATACTACGATCACAGCCATTGATCCTGGCATAACATGGAAAAGGGGCTTTCCAACTTCAATTACGGGAACACCTAGAACTCCCTCAAAAGACCCCCAGCCTTAAACTCCCGCATGTCCACAATGGATCCAGAAAAGCCCCCCTAATGACGGGCTCAAGGTTTGGCAGCTCATGTTGTATGATTAGACGAACCCTCGTACGCATAGCCTTTTGATTGGACCACCCCACAACTTTCCCCGCCTCAAGGCACATGATGGGACGATTGTCAACTTTTAATCTATCTATTTTGGGCAGCTTGCAGACAAAGTCACCCCTGTCGCGCGATCATCACTCCCCCAACCTCGGAGAAAACTAGCTCCCCGGAGGCTTCTTTTTCAGCCCAGAAGGTTGACCGAGCGAGCCTTACGCACGCCAAGCTTCTTCCCGCGGCTCAGATGAACCGGGCCAAAGCCGATTTCCCTGCGCGCAGCGTGCAGTTGGCCGACCCCACTCTCCCTGCCAAGCTTGAAGCGTTGGCATGTCGATGGCAGGGGTCTCCTTCTATGCATGACTTGTTGCTTGGCCGAAATCCTGAGCGTGGACTCTCTTGAGGCCATGATTCGTTCTTTCTGTTTATGTTTACTAATTGACCATTTACGCTGCTTGAAGATCGGAAGATAAAAAGTATTATCAGCCTAAAGTTCGAGAGGTTTCCGTCGGCTGCGATTTTGCGGGAAGCCGGGAAGCGAAAGAGACGCAACTTTCTGTCAACTGTCAACTGGTTCGTGACTCCGCTAAATCGTGACTCGAACTCACTGGGCTCAATAGACTTTCCCGTTTGCATTGACAGGTGCTCAACAGGTTATCCAGCTCAATATCTCGTGGCGGTGAGACCTTCACCGATCCTCTCCCTCGCCAGTCTGCGGACGGTGGACCACTGAGTCTATAGGGGATCCACCACTTGTGTCAAGGGGCTGTGGCAATGGGCGATGAGACATCGCTAATGGCACAGGGACACGATAGACCTCGCCTAAGTCGGCTTCGCGGCTACGTTCTATCCCTAAGGAAGAACAAGAAGCCAGCACGTTGAAGCAATTCTCGGTCTTTGAACGCTAAGAATAAGGTAACGTAACGTTGGTTGAGTCGTCGGGGGAATTGAGTCCGACCAACGTCTCTGAAAGGCATGTTCATGACGTCGATGTCTACTTCGTATCCGAATCCGGCAAAACTCGGCTCCCCGTTCGGGGCGCCGGGGTATTCGGGGAAAGGTCTAATGCGGCTTTGGCGCGGCCCGCGACGCCACTTCCTCGATTTCAGGGTTCCCCTCTAGCCGAACTTAGGATCAAGGCGTGGAGCAGCGAGTAGCGTACATTTGGGTCCGCGCCGGTCGAGCGCTTAAGGGAGAGGCGCGAGCTTCTGCGAAAACGTTTCGATCTGCAAGCCATGGGATACACCAGCGGGTATCCTCAAAGGCGTAAAATTCTAAAATAAGAACGTGTGAAAGAGGCTCAGTTGGAGTCTGAAAACTCAAGTTGAACGCACATCGTCTACCCTCACAGAAATGGCTGATTTTAGGTTCCCCGCGGGCAGCGAGGCTTTACCTTGTAAGAAGTCCTTTTAATTATCCATAGCACATGAGTCACGCTAAATCATGCTGCTACCATTGTCTGTTTTCTTACATTTACAGCTCTTCGAGCAATTGTTAGAGATGCTGCATGGTCATATTCTCCAACACAACGGTTTCAGCGCGTGTCTCTTGACTTCGCTGCGGTCTCGTAAGAACGAAAGAATAATTCCGGATATGGATACCTCGTAGTACTGTCCCTTTTACTTCATCCTTTCCCCCTGAATTCTGTATCATGATTATCCACATTCATCGCGGCAAATGGACTTTGCTGGTCGCCAAAGTTGATCCGAAAGATCTCCCCATTTCTTCAGCCCATTCAAGATTTATCATGCGCTAGTATCAGGTCGTCCTCGAAAGCTGCCTCTCAACTTGGCCCTTTCTCTTCCATTTTCGATGGTCCTCACTACCAGTAAGCCATTCAGAATTTCAAATCAATGACATGCTTTACTATCATCTCTGGAAAAGGACGATGTCGAAACATCACTACCTTTAGTTTAGGAGCTGCGAAAGTTACCTTGATACCAGCCTGTGTGAGTTGAAGGATCTATTAGCTGTTTGCTGGCTGCCGATCGTAGCTTCTCAAGCTCTGTGACATTCAGCGGTAGAGAACCTAGCTCTGCTATGGTGACATGATCATGCAACCGATGACTTCACGATTATAATCTTCCTTGTATGAATGGGTCCTTGTTGCGACCTTCATACAACCCTCCTAGATCAGGTGAAGCAAATGATAAGGTACTCGCACAAGAGGAATCACTGCAACCCTTAGTCGCCGTAATGGGGTGAGCAGCCTCTACGAGGATAACATATCAAGATGAGTCAGCTGATGACGCTGAAACTCTTGTTCACTTCCGGCTTGGCTTGAACTTGAGCCTCATTGTCTCAAGTCACGAGGCGCACTGCAGAAACCTATGGTTCAGTCAGCCCTATCACAGAGCACACCAATACAGTTGAGTTATCACGAATCACAGCGTAGCACCAACATCCGATGATAACTTTTAGTACTTTGCCTGTAGTTTGAGACGCCCTCTGTAGATGCGCTAAATGCTTGTGTCCGTTTCTCGGTGCAAATTGCCATCAGGCAGCTACGGACGTCAAATGCGATGTGCCTCGTAGGTAGTCACTAATAACACACGGCGTGACCGCGGCTGATTTGCGCAGTGACCTACTTAATCTGAAATCAGAGCATCGCTAACTTTCTCCAAGCTCGTTCCAAGCTGATAAAATATCGCCAGATCCGTTTCCGTACGCTGTTGCCTTCGCAGTCGCAGCGAAGAGAAACAAGGCTAAAATCAGACATGAAATCACTGCACAAGAACTGCGAAGTTACTCAAGTTTGAGTGCCCCCTTTTTGGAGTGGGGGCAACATCGTTTGAGTCCAATCAAGGTAAAAGTGGACTGAGTGGACCTCGTGAACCCTCATCCTCCACAATCTCAATTCGCGAACACACACAACAGCACCTACCCACCTGTTTCTCAACTTGAGTCTCATTCTCGTCACCAGCCAGCATCCGAGTCACCAACTCGACTCATCAACACCCAGCGTCGATGGTTTAGTGGTAAAATTCTCCGTTGCCATCAAGCAGCGTCGGGGAGCCGGGGGTTCGATTCCCCCTCGACGCATTCTTTTGCTTTTTGCGGTGTTCTGCTATCTGTGAGATGTCCCTTCAAGCTGAAAAAGTTGTCTGTGCCCTTTGTTTAGTCAATTCATGACATTTCTCTGCATGGTAAAGTTGAGTGACGTCTGTATACGTACCTAGATAGGCATTTCAGTTTCGTGTTATGTTGCCTGCGTTCCGCCGTCCTCTCGGTGTCAGTGCAGCTACATATATTGCCAGGCACACCTCATATTTGAAAGCATCTCAGCAAGAGAAAATGGAGGAACTTATCTGATGAATTTTGTTGTTTGATACTGAACGCTGTGACCAAAGTCTTTTCGCTCTTCGCTCTAAGTTCACGTACCGGAGGAGATGCGTCATCAAGAAGCAAGATAGATCTTCAGGCTTATGGGCAACACCAACAAAACCGGGTTTGACATCTCTTCGCCGCATGGCTTCGTTTTTGTCTAGGAAATTGTGTTATCCAAAGGATCCTGAGAACAATGGAGTTAAAGGGGCTGGGCCTCCGGCATGGCCCAGATCAAGCCCCTTGAGCTTCATCCTCACGCCGAGCAGCGAAGCTCTTTTCGTTCCTTCCTCCACAATGATCCTTCTTCACGGCACATAAAAATCAAGCATTTTCAGTCGCCGATCATATATGGGAAGAATCGTTTCGTCACAAAGAAGGCCTAACGGCGTTTTAGAACCATATGGCCTGGCAACAGTTACACGCTTACTACCGCAGTGTGAGTGAAGTCCAGGAGACGAACTGGCCGGATGTATGTGTTGTCAGTAATAAAGTAAATAGTAGAACACAAGCGGCTCCTTGATCAATTTCTTGTGGACAAGGAAAAGGCCAAAACAACAGGAGCCGACCGAGAATTGAACGCAGGAGTCCTGAAGAGTACGGAGTACCACGCAATAGTCAGCACTTCACGGCTTTCACCGCTCGGTCACCAGGCCCGATATTTGCTGTTAAGATGGGAAGGGAACACGCTGGCTATATTCCTAAGGCTTCCAATACTACGATGATTCAGCGACGCATCTGTCACGTATTCCTGGTGAATCTATCAGGCCTGACGTAGGTCGGGAGGTAGCCAACGGGAAGGAACACCTAAGCGGCATGCCTCCTGCCCTAACCATATATGTTTTCGCATCTGTGATTCAAGATGTAGACTCACTGTAGCTCAAATTATAAGAGTTAAGAATGTGTACCGATGCAGGACAAAAGAAAGCTCTACGGCTGTCTTTCCCACCCGCACACATCACGGGAAAAGTCCCTGATGCCACACATTCTTCACCGAAAAGTCGCCCCGTTGCCCGCCGCACAAGGCAACTGACTACCATGTGCAACCCATGGCAATTCCACCCCGCCATCGTGTTTCCCGGGTGCGGTGGAACGTTCCGCACCACCGGGCTGAGTGACAGTCAGCCTATCTGGCAAAGGGCTGAGACATAACCCTGGGCGAAGCCTCGGAACCCTCCGGTTGCAGTAGCGGCGTGAGGCGGTCCGACAGCTTGCATACCGGAGTTCAAGACTAGGGGATCTAGACCGTCGTACCCGAATGGGGGATTTCCACGTTTCCTCTAGGTGCCGTCAGATTAGCACATGGCATGGGAAAGGTGGCATGCGGACTATGGCCAATCAGACTTGTAGGATTTCCAAAAGCCAGAGACATTTAGATTCCAGCTGATGAGGGGGAGGAGATGTGATTGGGGGTCCCCTCGGAGACGCACATGTGCTAGATTGAAGTAGGCTATAAGTTGTACCTGCATGTAAGACTCCTTCGACTAATCCCGTGATCTCAGTCCCTGGTGAACGTAAGTATTGTGCGACGTACTTACCCCTAAAAGCCAGTATTTGCCATTGTGACTCAAGAGCACCAGCCGGGATCTCCAGCGAGGAATCCAAGGGACCTTGGCTTCGCACGAGCAGGAATTCCACCACGAGAGATCCAGGTACTTCATTTCTCAAACTGCCGATGCGGCTTGGTTGCAGGCTTCAACGTTCCGGAAGCGGACCGGCGCGTGCCCGCTAAGCTTCAGCCGCAACCTCCTAAGGCCTAGAGCAGCATATGAGACACCCGGAAACTCTCAATCGTCTTTTCTAGTATCGATGCAGTATTCGCACAATAGGGTCTGTAGGACCCTTACTGCCTAGAAGGTGGCGTACGATCCCTGCTGGACCTTACAGTGAAGAGATAGGCTATAGCGTCTCATCTTTGTTTGCCGGTATGAAGGCGGCGAGCGGATTGGAGTGCCACACAACTTACAAAAGCAGAGAAGCGGAAGCAAAGAACGCCTCACGGTCAGCTTCGAATACGGCTGATGCCACTCAGATGATACTTTCGAGCTTACAGGCTGTGGCGTTCGACGTGTCTTATTCACACTTCAGCTCTCCAACTGAAGCCATCAACAGTCAGCTCGTATCTGCGCTTGCGGAATTCTGCCTATCTATTGCTCGTGTAACTTGTGCTTCCATTTACCTTCATTTAGATGCCATCGATAGTTTCGGGGAAAAACTACTTAAAGATCTATTCTTCTCATCATCATCTCTCGTCCATCTCACCACATAGCTCACCTTCATCCATTACTTCAAAGAACCAAGCATTCCAAAGCAAATTTGCAGTCATGGGTCTCCCAATCACTACCTCCGCCTCAATTAGCGTCCCAGAGGCCAACTCCTTCGGAGCCACCGTCCTCCAGCCACAAAGCGACCACAACTCCAACGGCCGTGGCGGCTGCCCGTACCTCGCCAACGCCCACAACAACGGCACTCCGGATACGACCCATGCCAACATCACTCAACAAGTAACGCCAGCAGCACCAGCCCCGCCGTTGGGAATCTTGAAGAAGCTGGAGAACCGCACCTTCACCGGCAGGGGCTTCAACACTATCTTCCGCCCTCACAGCACCACCTCTCCTACTGTATTGCACGTCACTCCCGTGTTGAAGCCGCCCTTCATCCCGGACAACATCCTCCAACTCAACATCACGCATGAGACTCAAGTGTTCGCTCCCGGTCTCGGAGATGTTCCCAACCGTGGACTGATGGAGCAGGAAGACATTGAATTGAACGGCGTTCCTTACACGCAGACCATTCATGATATCACAGAGGCGAAGACGAAACCTCCCGTCATCCACTTCGAGCCCGGTCTCTGGATGCACGTTCCCGCGACCACTATCCCCAACCTCAAGACCTCTCTTGCTCGCATGGCTTCCATCCCGCACGGCACCACTATCAATGCCCAGTGCTTCTCAGAGCCATCCTTCAGCCGTGGGAAACCAATCATCCCCAAAGTCGACATCACTCCTACCAGGCTCGATAACGGCGACCAAATCCATTTCCCTAGTCAAGACGTAGAAGACCCTGCCACCTTCCGCCTCCCCCAAGACCTCCATCCGTTCTTGCAAGCCCGTACAATCACCAAAGAAATGGTCAAGGACCCCAACAGCGTCCTGGAGCTGGCCAACAAGGGTAAAGATATCATCGAGAACACATCCTACAAGATCACAACCAAGCCCGAGGGAACCAACCTCGGCGGCGGCACCTCCAACATCGGCTTCCTCGTCGGCGACGGCGAACAAGCCCTCGAACTCCCCCGCCGCGCCAACGCAAACGCCACTGGCATGGAAGCCCAGTACTGGATATCCACCGTCCGCACAAAGATCCACCTTGAGCCGTGGAAGGGACCCTCGGAGCACCAGCGGTGCAAGCACTTCTCTCCGCTGCCCCTCCGCGAGGGTGAGGAGGTGCCCGTCTTTGAGGTCCACTTCCCGATCCCGCAGGCAAAGACGGTGACCGTGGAGTACACCCAGCTCCAGTACACGCAGAACGTCGCGCTGGACTTTGCAACGCTCCGCTGGCCGCATGTTACTGTTGGTACGCTTATTCAGACAAGTCCCATCGTGTTGCATGCTTCCATTTTGAACCAGAAGGAGTGAGCTTAGAACTTGTATCTGGGGATTCGACCATGTTTACGAGCCAATTACTTGTTAAGGATTTCTTTTGTACACTCGGGACGGCATGGGCTTTATTGACTGGGCTCATGAAAAAGGATACTTGTACCGCAGAATGAGAGAGCTTGCTGACAGCGGCGGAGAAGTTGAGCTAGCCGGGGTATGTCGCACAGAGAGCCACCTAATACAATTCGATATCCAGCTTACTTGATATCCCTATTCCCGTGTGCCGTCATTTGATTATTTGACCGGTACTGCTTACTCACACGCCTTCATCACCGTCGAAGGCTTTAGATCGTTGGATACATACACATAAATCTTTCAGGTCAGGAGGTGGAGCAGTGCCTTTCGTAGAAGGCAATGGTGGTCCTGGGGAATAGTCTGCATAGTACACCTGTCTCAGGCAATTTTGTGTTCAGTCTACTGCACTGAGTATACACTATCGAGGGCTTTTGTTCGAATACATCAGGTGTGATGTTCCTATCCAAATGAGAAGTTTAATTTTTGACTCGTTGCCTAATAGCTATGCCCTGTAACATTTCAGGTTCGTCAGGAGCTGCAATTTCAAGCCAAGCTCGCCAATCAGTGAACATTGGAAAGGCGATCTCTTATCTGTTCGTAGCCCCGTATTGTATCATCTAGCCTACCAGCGTCTTGCTATGTTTTTACTCGATCAGAGGTGCCTCTCTAGTTCGTCGCGTTTATAAGAGTCCATTCAAGTTCTTTTTACCAAATGTAATGAAGTCGCAATACTGTGGTCTATGCAATTCTCTTGGTCTGTGACTATACTACCCCAGTTTGGGGATTGCAAGACAAGGTGGCCTTGATGGCCGTAGCGACAGATACTTTGCTCAATGTGTATGATAGAATGGGTGCGAGCCTAGGTATCCGTACGTGAACGCGTCTTGTTGAACGGAACACTGACTCGGCTTAGAAGACGTTAACGGTCAAAGTAAGCGAGCCGAAGTGGTGCGCAAGCCTGCAGAACTACAATATGTAGTAGTAACACAGATCAGGTCGAATGTAACCATATGCCACCACCACCAATGACTTTACGCCAAGAAGATATTCTGCCTTGTCACAGAGGCATCTTGAGACTGGCACTACCATAAGCTGGGGTCGGTGTCACCGAATAGCCGTGTTGGCAGCGCACGAACTACATCAAATGAGCCGGGCTTACGTCTACTGACTAGAAGAGTGGGATACTGATGGAGGTGATCTATGCACTCACTTGGAATCCCGAATGTCACGATCCCCCATACTCTTCAGGCTCGAAGTTAAGCCCACCATGAACATTTAAGAGCCTGTATTCGCGCAGAGCTGTGATTCGCAAGCTGCTTCTCTCTTCCAGCTGAAGCACGATTCATTGCCCCGCATCTTACGTTCTCATCAGCCATGCAGGCCAACGAAGAACAATCCCAAGCTATGTCTCCGGACGCTCATCTTCAGCAGCCAGTTCCGATGGTCTCCTCTAATCAGTGCTCTCCGGAGAGCGCAAGTGAGGTGAAGCGGTCCGCATCGCCTCGTCTGGGAACTCCGCCTGCAACACCTCATCCGACCGCTGCCACCGAGACTCATGAATCTACAATGTTGAATCCTGAAGCCGAGATCATGGCGAGCGAGACAAGCCCAGTCTCGTCTCAAGAAACTCGCAGCATCAATCTTAACTCGCACCAAAATGACAGTCTCTCGATTCTAGGCGCGGGAATCCGAAGAAAACCAATCAGTATCACCACTTACACTAGTGCTCAACAGACTCCAGAGGAGCCTTACGAGAGCCCGCAGCCTACGAGTGCTAGTGCCGAAAGGCTTGATGAAATCAAGAGAACTTCCGAGGTCTTGAAGCCGACTTGGAAAATATGGGCTCTCGAGATGTCTTGCATTGCAGTTAGTACGCTTCTCTTGGCCGGTAAGTATCAGTGCCCCTTGGTAAGTTCCGACTGCTGATTTCAAGACACAAAGTCATCATTTTCGTCCTTCTCAGATATGATTCGCAAGAGCAACCGGACTGGCCGCTTGGGGCTACACTGAACTCGTTCCTTGCTTTATTCACCACCCTAGCCAAGGCGGCCTTCATGGTACCTGTCTGCACCTGCATCAGCCAGTCACAATGGGCTTGGTTCAGCAAAAATGGTGTATCTCGACCTCTCTACGACTTCGAAGTGATAGATCAAGCAAGCCGAGGAGCTTGGGGCTCCTTGATACTCCTTTGGCGATTCCGATTCCGGCATTTTGTGGTTCTGGGAGCCCTCCTCACCGCTATCAGTGCTCTGACATCGCCAATTACACAGTTATCTATCAAGTACTCGTTGAAAGAAGTCCCTGTCGCAAAAGAAGCAACAGAAAGCCAGGCTACCACGCTAGTCGTCCGAGACCTCATGTCAACCAGGGACAACCTCGGTGCAGCAATCCGTTTCGCTATCTACCAAACTTCCTTTCAAGACTATGAGAAGTTTGAGAAACCATTACCATATGCCGCCATCGACACCAACGCAACGTTTTGTTCAACAAGCAACTGCACGTTTGATCAATATCAATCACTTGGTATCTGTGTAAAGATGGCGAACATAACGTCTTCACTGAAAGTTGAGAGGTTCGCAGACGGAAGCATGACAGAGACGCCTGTATTAGGCAACCTGCTCCTGCCAAACAGCAGCGTGTGGAAGCTTTCGCTTCCTGGTGGCTTTACATTCGACCACCAAAGCAAGTTTGCATTGTTCACAAGCATGCTGAACGGTAACCACACGATTGCATTCCAACACAGACCAGCTGTACTTCGAGCAAGAATCGCATCATTCTTTCTGATTTACACTACGCCGATACTGACTGAGTCAGACAAGACCTGGTGGGAGTCTCAGAAAAATCTGTTTATGTCAATGACGGAGGCGCATGATCACGTTCACAGTATTGAGCATGAGGCTGTCGAAATTCTGTTCCATTTGTGTGTGCAATCTTATACCACTACAGTTCAGCTGGGTAGGGAACTTACCCTCTTTGAGGACGAATTCACCAAGCCTGTTGGCGAAGACGACCAAACATTTCTCGATATGGATTGTCCATCATTGCTTGACGACGACCCAATTGCATGTAATGCGAAGCCGAACCGTTGGAATGAAGTTTTAAGTCTCAAAAGTCCGACAGGAAGTAGATCTCTTCCAGCCAAGCATTTCCGAAATGAAACTAAAGAGTTCAGCGCAAATTATCAAGCAATGGAAGCGATCTCCCTATATACGATGAGCTACTTCACAGGTTTTGCATTTTTGGTCATGCATCCTACTATCAAAACACTTCTTCCAGTCCGGATCAAAGGTTCGGGATTTATAGATACGCTTCACTCACTGCTGTTCTCACAATTCATCATACCAACCCCTGAGCGTCGAAAACTTTGCCTCGAGAACATATACAAAAATGCTGCGACCCTAATGTCTGCTTCGTAAGTCTAGACGTGGTTGCTTCCCGCTTGCTTCATGTATCATGCGGCAGCTAATCTGGGAAGCAGATTTCGAATGAATCGGCCTTACAATCAATGGACGAAAGGCGTGTTCAACGTTCCCGGACAGGCAACAACAATGGTCACATACGTCAATATTAGGTGGCCTTGGGTGATGTTACTCGCAGCCGAGATCGCGGTTTCGACGGTGTTCCTCGTCATTACTATCATTTACTATACGGGAGGCTCGGACTCTCAGTATAGAGACCTCAAGAGCTCATCGTTGGGCACTCTTGTCGCTCTCGGTCCAGACTGCCACACTGCGGCGGGTGGAGGTCTTCAGCCTGTCGATGCCTTGAAAAAGCTCGCGAAAGGGGTTCAGGTTCAGCTCATAGGGAACCAGATTGTAATCGCCGAGGATGAGACGGGTCAGACTCCCTCACAGGAGACGGCATGCGGCGTGTCCTGCGTTGCAGAAGGTGCTTCCAAGGAGTCGGATTGCACTCAGGGGTAGAAGTTAGGGTGGTCAGCGTTTTCTAGAGGGAAATGAGGAGCATGACTAAACAAAGGCTTGCGGAAAGCTTGATCGCTCAGCGGGTATTCAGCGGTGGCCGGTATTTCATCTGTGAAGATTGAGAGTGGTATTCGGCTGATGGGTCTCTGAAGGCTGAAGCCAGGTGTAACCCCCGCTTACGCGTGACGGCCATTGTTAGTATAGGTACAATTTGAAGAACGGCATCGGATATGGCGTGATTTACGATCAAGGCTGATTTTCGCTTTTGGAACGGGCAGAAATCTGGGTGCTGCGATGCCAAGTGCGGCCTATAGTAATTATCAACTCGGCTACGATGGTAATGCCGTTGAGGTGAGAGCTACCTAAGGTCACGCTGCCGTACTTTTTCAACCTTCTGGCCTGCGCCATGCCAGACTTTAGAATCCTGAGATTGTCGAGGCAGCTGTTGAAGGGCTGAACAGTCGGCTGTAGCATATAACCAAGACCATTGACGAAGTGGTGCTAGGCGGGCGGCACCGCCCTGAGAAGACGGCTGTGCCGCTGCTAGCAATCACTTGGTGCAAGTTACGGTAATGACCAAAGACCAGGTCCGCCATCATAACCGATGATCAATTTTTCATGCATACTGAACGTGTATCGCCGTCTGAAGACATAAGAGAATTCAAACGACCCCTCTTCCCTTTCCTGCTTCAATACTCTCCGCGTAACTACATTTCCCTATAAAGAAGGTTCTCTGATAAGTTTCAGGCTCTAAAAATTCAGGGGCATCGGAATCCGCCAAAAGAATGGCCATTGCGTTGTCACGCAGGTACTCAGCCAACTCGCTTGAGCGTTGACGGCGTTGCATAAGCTCACTTGTATCAGTAGCAACTACGAACTACTTGATAGGAACAAGCCCAGAGCAACCACGCCTCGTCGCCCTCTGTGTATTCCGCTATGAAACCACCGAAAGGGCGGCCCATCAAGAACAAGAAGCAGCACGATATCTCCGCCTCTTTCCACTTTGCCCCCGCGAGGGAAACTTCGCCGCGGTATGGGATCGAAACAGACCATCTGCCATAAACTCTAAGCTTCAGCTGAGTAGTTGCTTCATGTTGCTTCCTCAAAATGGAAGAAGCTGCAGCTTCTCTGCTCAAGAAAAGAATCCTAGCAAACCAGCGCAGAGGGGTGTCCTTTTTAT
This sequence comes from Colletotrichum scovillei, assembly GCF_011075155.1. Classification (NCBI taxonomy): domain Eukaryota; kingdom Fungi; phylum Ascomycota; class Sordariomycetes; order Glomerellales; family Glomerellaceae; genus Colletotrichum; species Colletotrichum scovillei. The sequence goes on from NW_023336259.1 coordinate 3,772,481, forward strand.
ACGCCTCAAAGACTCAGTTCAAGGTCTGAATTCGGTAATGAGTCTTCTCGAGAGGAAGGCACCATTCTAGGGTTGACAAGGCGTCTACAACAAGGTAAGTAAGCACCACGGCAAGTTTACCATGATCACATACATAATAATTTCGGCAAAACGCTTCAAATTCCAAGATAGTCACACCTAGATCTTCACCATACATCCCATCTACCTCCTGTCTTCTAGAAAGGCTACATATTGACCCTCAACTACATCCCCTGACGAACACAGCAGGCGCTAAAGCTATGTCTGCGCAGATGATCAGGCTGATTAAACTGAAAACAGATACCTGAATGAAGTCAAGAGTGGCTTCAATCAAGAAGCGCGCTGGCCAAACCCAATCAGAGGCTTGAGTTATTATCCCCCGCCCTCCCTCCTCCTTCTCTTATAAGAGTCCCGATATGTCACTGTGGGCGATAGCAGGAACCCATGAAATGGCGCTGATACCGCGAAGATCAATATGTATGAAAAAGGCTTGATTTTGAAGTACGCCCCCCTCCCTCCTTACTTCGCACCTCTCCCCCTCTCTAGAACACCACGCCCAACACCACCAGCTCAAACTCAAACTCAGCAAAACACCCCTCTCATCTCCCCCCCCTTCAACCGCGCCTCGGCCACCGGCGGAACGTGGATTGGGGTATCAATTATATATAAATCCGCACCGGTGCCTGGCCTACGCCTCCTTCTCCCCTCTCCTTCCCCCCAACTGTTCCCCCCTCAATTCAACCTCCGTCTCCCTACTCGGAATCCGCCCAACCCTCAACCACCTCCATCGCAACACGAGCTTCTCAGCCACGGCTCGCATTGCCTTTTCCCCCATCAAAACCCCTCAGCCACGAAGACCCCCGTCTCTTCTCACTCGTCCCGCTCTCTCGCCCGTCAAGATATTCAACCTCAACACAGCTACCAACAAACACGAATGCCCAAACTCCCCCAAGAAGAAGCAAACGCCAGGCATGGAGAAAAGTCAACAGTGAAAAACGCCTGGCGACATGGAAAGAAGAAAACACATTGCGCAGAGAAGAAAAAAACAAGGAGCAAGTATATATGGATGTTCAAAAAAGTTGACAATTTTTCTGGGTGCAATCGCTAACGATTATACATTTTTGATAACCGGGGGGAATGATATTGGGGCAAGTCTTGAGGGAGGATAAGACACCCCGGCCTCCTCAACTGCCTTTCGATTTTTGGGATGTGAACCACGGCTCTGCCGGAACACAGTCCATGAATGTTTGGATGTTCAATAAACAAGCTCCTCTCCGTTCTGGTTCGCAGTACAGCTTCTAAAACACAAAATCCCCGTCACTTGGCGCGTCTTCCACAGAACCTCCATAACTATCAGGTGACGCGCACACGTCGGATCGGGGATACGGTTGTCGCTGAGTGGCGAAGCTGCTGGAGGACGCTCGGTAGGGTAACAAAGAAAAACTTGGACCGCGGTGCTGCTCTCAAGTGCATTGTCTCCGAAAGACAATGCAGTTGCCTGGTGGGAATATTTCGATAAATACATCTAATTGATCGGCCGATGCTGTGAATGGAATTAAGAGACTCATAACGTCGTTGGAGGCTCGCCTCGCGGTTGAAAAGGGGGTATGTTGGTGTGATGCAAGCACGGGATATACGGGGGTGGATGGCAAAGTCGAGTGAGGCTGGTTACATGGTAGCCACCGCTCACATGACGAGACAGCAGCCGCAGCCTCCGCTCTTCTTCTTCTTTTCGCCGCCCATGGACATGTTGGCCGCAGCGGAAGGTTGTTCGGGTACGCGGACGACGGTCTGGGTCTCGGCGGGCTGCTGGGGTTGCATGGTCGGGCTCAGTGGGCCACGAGGGCTCGGCAGCGGGCTAGTCTGGGGTTTATCGGAGATTTTGGGCATGGTCGAGTACGAGTTGGTCTGCTTGATGCTCGGCGACGTGGGGCTCTGCGCCGTGGGGCTTTTGGGAGCGTCACCTCTGAGCGGCCACTCGTCTTGCTCCTGCTTCTCTTCTTCGGGGGGTGTAGTGCTTGATCCAGCTTCCGGTGGCTTGAGAAGACCGTCTGCCGTGAGTGGACGGAACTCCTTGTCGTAGATGCTTCCGTATTTGCCCTCCCGTTCCCATTGCTCCTGCTGCAGACGCTTGGCGACCGTCGGGAGTAGTTGTTGATCAGGCGGCAGACGAGGGTCAGGACGGTAGGACCCGACCATCCATGGCGGGTCGCCCTCTGGCTTCTTGACACCGGGAGACAGGTCTCCAGATCGCGTTGTCGGTCTGTTCCCAGATATACTGCTCGTAGAATCCTTGCCACCACGTGTCTTAGTCTTTCCACCAGCCTTGATCTGAGTCGAGGTCTTCCTGGTGGTGCTGGAGGTGCCGCTGCCTTTCCGGGGAGAGATGTCGGTGTTGTTGCGCTTTGCGGGTGCTAACGTTGACGTCGCGCCGAGCGTGTTGGCGCTACCGCTCCTCGGCCTCGGTTTCGGGTAGGCTATCGTCTCGAGCTCGCTGCCGCCGCTTCGTCTTCGTCCAGAGGGCGCATTCCTCTCCAAGTAATACTCGGGTATGGGGGCGGGGCTAGCCTTGGCGACAGGAATCTTGGAGCCGCTCTTGTTCTTGTCACTAATGGAAGTCCAGTAGGCGTCATCTCCTTCGACAGCGATTTCCTCGGGCCGCCGAAGATCCCAGCTAGGCAAATCCATGTCCGGCAAAGTCTCTTCAGGGACTCTGCTTTCCGGCGAAATTGAGCTTTTCCTAGATCTCGGCAGAGGTATTTCGTCGTCAGGCGGGGCGGATGTGGTCCTCCTGGAGCTCCCGTTAAGCTTCTCCTCACTACGGCCTCTGCGCGGTTTGCTACTCGCACGCGCCCTCGGCAAGACAATACCTGCAGCCTGGAGCTCTTGACTCTCAATCTTGGCCAGCTTGTCCCGGTGAATCCACTTGTCGTCGTCAGAGACGGGTATGTCGTTTGTCGACCGATTCTCGTCAGACCCAATTTTCCCCCCGAAAACATCGTCCGCAAAGTTGCCCGATTTCGACGTGTCATGGTCACGACGGTTTGTCCTGTCCCATGATCTTGTGCTTTTTGTCAGAGATATGTTGTCGTTGGAGGCCTTCTTCCGTGGGGGAGGCAGAGGCTCGAAGCCGTATTCGTAAATGTTGGCGGAGCTGCCGTTTTGCGATAGGGGTGGCCGGCTGTTTTGATCGGTTCTATCGAGAGACCTCTTGTTTTGAAGGTTCTGCAAGACCTTGTCAGCATATTTACTCGCAAGCAGCCTGGCCAAGGCCAATTGGAAAAAGAATTGCATCAGAATTGCCGTGTCGCCACGACTGTAGCTGTCTTACCTCCGTGTCTGCTGTTGTGTAGTTGTTCCATGCACCTCCGTTTCCGTGGCTGCTGCTCGGGGGCGTGATTGTGTTGGCCGTCGCTGACGCGGCGGACATGGCGGCCATCGCGTGGTCCGGAGAGCTGGAGGGACAGCAACCTCCAGACTCTGGGTGTATGTGGACTGAGAGGAGGTTGTCGTCAGGTCCAGCAGCAAGGCAGGTCTCGTGATTTGTGTCGGGCCAAGGACGACGAGATGGGATGGTGGTGCTGCAACAATGGCAGTGAAGAAGTGAAGCTGGAGCTGGCGGCGCTGTTGGACGAGAGCGGGAGATTGGGATTGGGTCGCCGGCTTTGCGTCTAGCGTGGTGTTGGTAGCTCTTCCGGCAAAGCGGATTATTAGGAGGCGCTCACGAAGCGCGACGGTAAAAAAAGGTCTGGGCAGGACGATCAGGGTCAGGGTCGCCTGAGTCTGTGTCGAAACAAAGGAAAGCGAGTAGAAGTAGCGTCAAGGCGGGATGTAGCGACCGGAGGACGGGGTCGGGAGAAGGAACAACGAAGGTGGTACGTGGTAAAAGGGCTGTCGAATCGAAATGGGGGAAATAGTATAGAGGAGAGGGCCTTTCAGCGGGAGGCCATTCGCAGCGGCGAGTACGGTGGTGGGAGGAAGTGGTGGTTTGACGAGAGCTGTTTGGGTGTGTATGGCGTCCAGTCTCGTCTCTCTGTCTCTGCTGGTGGCCGCTCTCAGCGTGGATTCCACAGTGCCGGAGTGCAGAGCAACGCAACAAGAGGGAAGAGAGACACAAAAGCGAGACAATGGACAAAGACGGGGGGGAGTGAATGAAGTGGATGGGAGAGGAGAGAAGTGGAGGAAGGCCGCACAGTCGCACACAGAAAGCACAGTGCGCAAGGCAGTGCCAGAATTTTGATGTTCACCCCAGCTGCAGCAGTACGTACTTTTTGGTCTCTTGACGCTAATTTGGAAATAGACTAGCCTTTTCTCATCTGAGGAAGTTGGTTGGTCAGACCCCAGCGCAATCCAGGAGAGAAAAGACCCACATGTGCAAGGCGTGGGATTCCCTCTTTCGGGGAGCCGCGGTCGCTGATAGGAAGAAAAAAAAGAACAAGAAGTGGTTGAAGACAGCGAATAAGAAAGGGAGACAAGAGTTCTGGCCCAATGCAGGCCGTGAGATATTGGAGGGGTTTTTCTGTTTAGAATGAGAAGAGGGAGAGGGGGGAGACTGGCACCGTATTACGGATAAGATTAACAAGATATGCTGCCGGGAGTAGAGTTGCATCTGGCAATCTTCGTCCCAACTGTGCATTTACCTTTGGGCTCCCCCAAATGTTTCTGCAAAAAATCACGGATATGCTCGGACTGAGAGGCTGGCTCGGAAAGCATCAGGTAGTCAGCAAGAGAGATGTCACTCTCGTCATTCGATAAACAGTTTGTGGATGAGGGGAAGGAGGAGGGGCGAGCAGCTGCCTACATAATCGGTATACGAAGTACTGCGTACCTTGGCTCACCATACCTAAGGTACCTTACCTACTGCGTACAGCTGCCCATTGGACAACAATGCCAAAGACCAGCAACGACCGCTACATGCGCTTGTTACCGGTGTGTTTCTTCCTCCCGACAGACAAACGCGCGAATGCAAGACGTCTGCGCCTCTCTGCCTCCAGAGGGCCAATGACGAATGCCAGACGTCTATCCAGAGATTCCAGACATGTACCTAGAAGGGTCCCGTGCAACGGCCCACATGTTGTTCGTGTGACACTGACGCTGCATCGCAGACCAGACAAAGAAAGGTGTCAATGGCACGGCGTTGTTCAGAGCGAGGGAGAGACATGACGGGAGGTCAAACCGTCAAAGGTGCTGCAAAACCGACAGGTGAGTGGCGGACAGGCTGCAGGCGCATACTCCCAGACTCCATACAGGTGGAGGGAAGGGATGCAGTGCTGTCAGTGCATCACTTGCGCTCGGACAGCTTACTCTTGAGCTGAGCTGGGCTGGGCTCTTGCTGTCCTCCCTTGATTTGAGATACTGAGGTTATTCCCGTGGTCAAAATCGATATTGACGGCTGGTTTCCACTACGGAGCCGCAAGCGACGTGAGGATACTCCATACGCAAAGAAGAAAAAGGAGGGTGACCCCTCATCTTCCAACACGGTACTCCGTAAGTTCCTCGTAATTGCGGTGGAGTTGGGGCCGTTGAAGAACGATGGGTCGAACGGCCGGGAACGGTGTGTGTTGCACAGCAATGCTTGGAATGGAACGTGGGTTTGGTCCCGTTGGTGGCCCTGTTGGAATGCCAGCCGCGGGCACTTGCAATGTTTGGTATGGCGGATATGCTTAGCATAAGTGATAAGCCAGACATCGTCATCTGTCAATCCAGGCTCATCCCATCCAGATCAGCTCAGCTAACCAGGACCCAAATTCAACGTCACCCATACGCAGTACCCGTCGGGCCGTCAGCGAGATCGGACTTTTGATGAGTTTGTTTATTTATATCCACGTCGTCGTCATTCTGGAAGAAGAGTTTGTTCGGAGTTGTTGATGCCAGCCCAGACAGAATTGTGTTTGGGGATATGTGCGTGAACAAAATCAAATCCTCAGGCGAGCAAACTTATGCTAAGGTAACGTCCCTGGCTATTTACTTATGTAAGTTAACCATGGAGGAAGGCGCACTGTGCCGGCACCATTCTAGACCCCCGAGGCCAAAGAACCCCGGCACTGGTCATTTGCGCCTCCTGGCGGCCCTGGCCCAGGCAATCAATCCCAGAAGCCGCCAACCAGGAATCTCAACGGTCTGTGTGCTGTGCCTCTTGCTTTTCAATTTCTCACTCATTTTTACCTTGGGGAATCTAGAGTGAGAACGTCATTTTTCAATTATCTGCCTCTTTAGTTCTTCCCCCGCCACTGGAATTGGTAGGTATCAAGATCCTCACGAGAGGAAGAGAAGGTGGCTGATGTAGGTACCTATTCTCTTCCTTTTCGTATATGCGCCTGACGTTTTCAAACCCCCATTCCGGGAACTTTACTTTCTTTTTCGACCTCGCTTGCAGACCGTTTTGTCTCTCCATCTGACCATTCGCATGATACCGACTGCTGCCCTTTTCTTCTTCTACGGCAGCAAGCCTACCTATCTGGATTCACAACCAGACCTCACCTCACAAACTGGGTGCAATTGGGGATGCGAGTCAACGAGATCCCTTCACCGCCGGTACACCCAATGGCGGCGCTTCGTTTCTCCTGGGATCTCGCATGACCGAGATGGGGAGGTACCCAAGTACCTTACCGGCCCCACACCCGATGATTTCCCACGTCTCCGACCAATTACGCACACTTGATGCACTCCGTACCTTCACTACGAACATTGGAGGCATCAATCTCACCTTTGGTCCGTCATCCATGAAATGACACAGAGCGGCCACACCGAACAGACGTTCATCCATTCCACACATTGAAACCCTCCCCTATTTTTCCTTCTAGAAGAACGACCAGGCTCATGCCCTCATCTCTCGCCACTTTCTCCTCTGCACCTTGGCTTTGAAACTGCAGGGGACCCCGAATTCTCAGATCGCCCTTTCCCTGATAATTTCCGAACGAATCTGGCCGCTGAGGAACAATTCACAAGGAAACGTATCATCTACAAGGCAACAGCTTTCAAGCTCTGGGAAACCCACGGTACTGGAAGGAATCCCGGGCTACAACATACACAGATTGGAGGAAGGCGGAACGCACGGCCTGCGCGATCCGGTGCCGGGCTGCCTTTTCGTCCTCATGAATTATCCCGGCCTGTTTCAAGTGAAGCACTGCGCACAAACATCCTCATTCCGATTCATTAAGACAATCCGTCTTTCTTGGCCCCCTATCCTCTCACGTGTCTATTCGTAGAGATACTCGCTTCACACTGTCCTTGAATATCCTGAGATCACAAACATACGGATAATACGAATACCTTGGCCTTCATCATCAGCACAAATTGGCTCTTTATCCCCATCCAGAACCTTATTGCCGTCTCCTCCCCCTAATTTGCCCTGGTACCACCGCACCCTCGTCTCTCGAATTTCGAATTACACCAACGACACGCGGTCCGAACTCTCCATCGGCCCCATCATCTGCCGGCCGCTACTCACCTCTCAGAGCCCGCCCAAGCACGGCCCCCGGTCCATGACTGGCCCCTCCAATATCGCCGGGATCATGGACCACACCGGCACCTCTGGCCACCCGCAACCGCAGCCGCGAGCGCAACGCCAGCCGGTCCTGCGGAGGACCCGGTTCGTCTGCGTCTCCGACACTCATAACACTACCGTCAAGTTGCCAAAGGGCGACGTGCTGATCCACGCGGGGGACTTGACCAACCAGGGCAGCTATTCCGAGGTACGTGCCCCATTCGTGCCATTTCTTCAAGTGTATGTAGACATCGGAGAGACAAGAAGGAAGTTCCCAGTTGTCGACACAGGTACTTACCCGTTCGGGAGCCATGTGGGAGGCGCTCGGGGAGAGATGAGCCACTCTGTTATAGTATCTGGGTTCATCGTGGCAACAGAATAAACAAAATATGGACTCGCCGGTGGCGTTCGCTTGCTTCTGCATGTACCTTATTTGGACAGTGTAACTGACGCCATCGCCAGTTATCCAAGGCAGTCCAATGGCTCGAAAAAGCAGACTTTGAGACCAAAATCGTCGTCGCAGGTACGCACAATGTCGGTCCTCCCCTCAAACTTCTTCACCTCAACAGATGTATACGCTCTACTCCTTCACGTCAGAATACTCACTAAACGGCCGCCCAGGGAACCATGACATATCCCTAGACGCAGACTTCTACTCTCAACACGGATCTCACTTCCACAACCAGACACCGCAATCCCCCCAAGACTGCGCAGCCCTCCTCACAAACTCCCCCTCAATAACCTACCTCGCCCATGAATCATCCACAATCCGCCTCTCTTCCTCCTCAGGACCACACACCTCCTTCACAGTCTTTGCCTCTCCGTACTCACTGCGCAACGGCCTCTGGGCATTCGGCTACGACGCTCCTCAGCACGGCAGCGTCGCCGCCGCGGCGAGTGATCTTCCCACGCTATGGGATGATATCCCCCTCGAAGCAGACGTCGTCGTGACGCATACCCCGCCACACACCCACTGCGACGAATCACGCGCCCGGCGCGCAGCGGGATGCGAGGCCCTGAGACGGGCCTTGTGGCGCGTCCGTCCGCGGCTCGCTGTCTGCGGACACGTTCATGAAGGACGCGGCGTCGAGAGGGTGCGTTGGGATCTGGGCTGCGGCGGTTCAGCTTTCAAAGAAGAAGGCGTCGAGCGCTGGAGCGATCCGGGTCAGGGGAACAAGCAATCCCTAGTGAATCTGTCACTCAAGGGCGGGAACCCCCTCCGCAACGACGGATCACATCCGGAGGGGAACCCATCCGACGAGGCTGCGGGCAGGAGAACCCTCGGTCCATCTCCGTCTACCCCCGGAACGACGTCAGAATCCGCCGCAGAGCCGGGCCTCGGCACCCACGGCCTCGGCGGCGATCCGACATCACCCCGCACCGACGTCGCCGCGCTCGCTGGACGCCTTGGCCGGCGGGAGACGTGCGTCGTCAACTGCGCCATCATGGCCAAGAGTTATCCCCACGTCGGCGGCAAGACGGTCAACAAGCCTGTTGTCGTGGACCTGGATTTGCCGTTGTGGGAGTGGGATCGCGATGGGATGCCGCGGCTCGTGTATGCGGATTGAGGGCCTCAATGAAACACAGAGGCAGGTGGGCAGATGCCTTGCTTGAGAATGAGTAATGAGGCTGTGATGCCAGCGTTGTATTGGCGACGAGGCAGACGGCGGGGCAGCTTTGGTTATTGACGAGGCGCCTGCATGATGTTTGCATATCGGTGAAGGCATGCGTTCCCGTTCGACACAGGTCTACGTAGCCTGCGTGAACTGCTACCACATTGGGAATTACGCGAGGCAACAGGCATCCGGAACAGATGAGGCCCATGAACGTCTGCCTCCTCGGTCTTGATAGCCTCAAACCCTCAGTTACACTCTATTATGCCATTATTCGGTGACCTTGACGTCTATCATTCGCGGTATAATCCATAACTTACCAGACTTTACCGAGTTAACATGTAGCTCTCCATCACTCGGCTGTGCTTCAAGGATATTTGCACGTGGACGCGTCGCTCGTCGCCTTCCTCTTTCGACATGTGTGCCGCGAGTTCGCATACAGGCTGTTTCTTCCAAGAATGTCTCATACTGGGCGGGGGACGATGGCGCCTCGTCAGGCGTTGGAGGACTAGATGAGCCGCATGTCATACTCCTCATCTATAATAGCGACTTAGGGGTAGGGTACTAAGAGTCGAAGAGGCTGAACTTGCTCTATGCTTGTCTCAGTCAGAGGATGTATCTGGAAACCGTTACCCACCGCCACCGCTTTGTCCGTCTACAGTGGGGGCATGGAGAGACGGGAATGAGGCTTCCATAGTGAAAGCCAGTGAAGAAATAACGATCATCACCGAGATCTAGGGTCTTGTGCTTATATTGAAAACAATATACCGTTGAACAATTCAGTCCCGCAAGACTCTCTTGATCTCTAAAGCCTTTGCCTCCAAGGGGGTTGTGTCTAGTCAAACGTCTCAGTCGTGACCCTATATATATTTACTCTGCCACAGATCCCTCGGACAGGAAGCCTCACCAGCATGAGCATAAATTGACCCTCTGCCCAATACTTATGCAGCTGTGCATTCAGGCAGTACAAGTTTCTCGAGGTGTCGAACACGCTACTGTCTCAAACCGAGATACCCTCACGTTATAAACAAAACGAAGGGCAGAATTACAGATATTCCCCAGCTCTGAGCACCCTCACATTCGTATACGAGTCTGAATATGCCCATAGACCAGAGAGACTCTGTGCCATAGCTATCGTTTTGTGACCCAAGTAGCCGGAAGCTCCGTCAATGCAATACGCCTACCGCTCCATAGCACAGTCCTTACTCCTCATTTGATAACGACTCTAGCCCTAGTACAGCCGCGCTGCAGATGTTGGAGACAACTAATGCTGGTTTCCTGCCTGGATCAAAGGCGGACGGGCCTACAAGGAAGCAACACATAGCTTTATATAAATGCGGCGACTGCGCTGCGCTGTGACGGAAGCAACGCTTGACCTTTCTCGCCGGGGAGCAAGTTTCCAACTCAGTCACGCCGTGACTTGCTAATTCGAAGTACAGGCAACGTCAAACATCGTCTTGCCGTCTTATTCAAGCTCGTGATCCCTCTCCACATGCTACCCCGAGTGCCTATTGTATCTCTCACAATCATCACACGTCGAACCAGACAGAGTGCGATGCTCGAGGATAAGAAACGCCCTCAAACCAGGCAAGACAACATATCAAAAGGGCAGACTGACTTCCAAAGCTAAATTCTACCTTCTCAGTCCATCCCACAGGCCCGCCTCGGAGCCTCATTCTCATCCTCATCCTCACCCTGCTCGCTCAAGACCATGACCCAATCATACGCAACCAGCCTCAAGGAGCTAGCCTCATCACATCGAAGGCGTGCCTCATCTGCCTCACTAGCCATCCATATCTACACTTCTCCTTCGGCCTCCTACATCTTGCACACCTTCACACATTTGCACATTGTCTTCACGCGCCGATACGCGCTGATAATCAGGCACCGAAACACCAAGCCTGAGCGCCCCCCTTCGCCCTTGACCATCTATCCCACCACCCTTCCCAATGAGGCGGATCTAGAAAAGTGCAACTTGGGCTGGACTCGATCCTAACCTACACACACCACCACGATTCCTGCACATTGATGCACTGTTTACGGGGTAAATGCCCATAAGGCACCGACAACCTCAAGACTGGACGACCACCAGGGAACCTTTTTACAGCTTTCCTCGGATTCCCATTAAGCCCTGCCCAAAAGCTCGCATCGTAGTAACACACTACAACGTCCTCCCCCCTAATCTCATGTCCAAATAGCCGTAAAACACACACTTGATCTGTTTGATGACTGCAAAAAGCAAGCACATCGGCCAGGCCGACACAAAAACCCCAAACCCGACGACATCCGCCACGGCTCTCGCCTGCAAACCAACTACAACCCCTTCGTCGCTGATGTAAGAAAAAACAAACATCCGTAATCAATCCCATCTATCCCTCCCCCCACGACACAACCCTCAAAAAGCCTACCTGCAGAGTACCTATCCCTCCCCAAAAGCTGATGTAAGACGGTCCCAGCCTCGCCACCGAGAAGACCAGGCAAGCAAAGACAAGCTGGATTCGCCCCCTCAAGCCCATGAGTCCTCACCCTTCCTTACCTTCAAGCCTCTCCGACACGACACGCTCAGCACAGTCCCATGTTTCAGGGTCCATGAGATAGTATCCCAAACCAGAGAAAACAGAAATCACATTCAGAAACCATTCTCGCTCAGCTTACTTTCCCAATTCAACGCTCCTCGCCCACCACACACAGCCATCATCCAATCCCAACGCACTCTTCTCTCCGCCTACCAATCGATACACTCCAGAGTCCAAGAACTTCAATTTGACCCTCCTATTGGCCCAGAAATTCAATAATCATGTCTGGATGCCTAATACAAAAGACAAATAGTGGAGACCAAATAGGCTTTGGTGACAGCTCAGGACAACAATAACAAGACGGCAGAAGAGGAAGGGCAAAGCGGCCTGGCCTCACCTTCTGGCCTGGCCGCCCGCGCCCCAGGCCTACATCTCGATTCTGTACTCTGCGGCGCGGGAGAACCCCCCCTTGGCCTCGTGCTTCGTAATTCTTGCTCCCCTCCTCCCGTCTGTCTTCCGATACATCGTGTGCTTACACGTCACAACGGGGTTTCTTGTCTATCAGATCAGGCTCAGCGGTAGGTAGGTCGCGAGCGCGGCCATCTGGAGGATGGCCGCTGTGTTACCACACAGGCCTACACCAGAACCAATTCCCATTAGCGACCATAAGAGGGTTGACCAAAACCCCAGACGGCACGCCAGTACCATTGACCATTGTCACAACATGACCCAAAGAGGTGGGAGCAGATGAGAGCAAGGCCCTCGATGGGCCGCCCCGTCTGGCCATCTATCCGGCTCCGGATGCCTGATACCGCATGTCCATCCCATGCCGCTGACCAATGGCCCCGAGTGTAGCGATACAACAATGCCGGATTCCCCAGTCAAGCATGCCTTTTATCTCTCTGTCCCCCTACTGCAAGGCTCCCCTTTGGAAAGGAAAACCTTCCTGTCGTTGGGATAGGACAGAGCCCAGTCATAACCCCGGGGCGAAGATCAGCGTACACTTGTACGGATGCTACGTAAAAAAGGACCACCCCTCGGATATGCTTCCTCTGTACTGTCAGCCATACAGCTCGCGTGAGGAGCCGGTTGGCTGGAAGCCATGCCAACCGCCGCGCTTGGATGGGAAAGGGAGGGCGCATATTCTTCCATTTAGTGTTTGGTCAATTCTGCTTCGCGAAGCAGCATGTCCATCATCCATCCCGAGAATCATTGGAGAGGAGGCGCATATGTGGAAGCAGGCTATAAGGCAACAAGAAGGAAATAAGGTAGACGTTCCGGTCTCTCAGACCGGGGAGACGGGCTCGCGTGCGGGAATGGACATGCAGAACCGGAGAGGGAGTGAAGACGTGCAGCTCGGCGCTTGTCGAACGCCCAATAAACGCAGCGGTGGAGACCTTTCCCAGACAAGAGGCGCTCACGCACTCTAGAAAGGAGGGGGGAGACGTGAACGTCGGATGAGAAGGGGGGTTACGGGCGGGAGAATGTAAGCCCAGTATCAGATGCGGCGGCTGTGCGCAGGTGGGATGATGTGATGTGATGGGATCGGAATCGCGGGGTTCGATTCGCTTGGTGGGGGTTGCCCGCGCATGAGACCCTCAATCCCCCCTCTCGACTCTGTTACGTTTCTTCATGAGGGTCACCTGGAGACATCATGGTGTTGCCATCGAGATTGTGAATTGATGAAGTCTGGATGCGTCTGTGAAACTCTGTCATCAGAGAGAGGCTTTCGGACCTCAAAGCTGCCCAAGAATTTCCTCAATTGAACAGCTCATCGCAAGGATGGAAGCTGTAGTAAGGAATCGGAGAGCTGCCCAGGCCAAGGTTGTCGAGGAGCACTTCACCGCCACAAAAGGCAGCGATGTCCCAGCAAGAAATAGACCTTGAGCACAGCCCAGGCTCCATGAGAACCGCAGACTAGCAAGCTAGCGATGGACCGGCTTCAGCCTACGCCTACGCAGGAGCTTTGTCCTATTTCCGATGAAAATGCCTCTTTCCTCAACGCCGTTTCCTTGGAAAGATCGCCAACTGGGCATTGCAAGATGCATCAGCCTTATCCACAAGATGACTGACAAAGTCGTCGACCGCAGACAAGTTCCTGGATCTTGCTCCTAGAAATGGGATGGCATCCCATGCCCTTCACAAGTTGAGGGTGGTAACCGGCGGCTGTCATTGGAGACGTGAATGGGAATCTGTTGGCGCGGTATCCGCTTTGTGGTCAGAAACGGGAAAATTCCCTCCCTCCAACTAACCCGGCAGTCACTTCGCGAATCTTATCGTTGATAGGCTATCGGCCGGGTCCCTGGAGCAAGGTGTCACTGGGACACAGAGTTGGCACAACGTTTGCTGGGAACTCCCGGCTGTCGTGGCGCAACTTGAGCGGTTTTCTCCTGAAGATTTTCACGGGTGTTGGAGGCCATTCCCTGAAGAGTTTCGGCAATGGCGAAGCGGACGGGATGTTCTTTTGCTCGGAACATGGTGACCCAAAGCAGACGCGTATCGGTATCTTCCGCAGCCCAAAGTCGTTGGCCGCTCACTTCTCAGTCTCACCTCACTCACTCAGCGACAGTCTGGCTGACTGGCAGTGACTGCTCATGTTGGCCCGAAAAGCGAGCAGGCTGCTGCATCTCTGACGGCCGATCGTTGCCCCGCACCAATCCGATCGAGCTACTACCCATAACAAGGAGGAGTGAAAGCGTTGTGATCGACCAAAGGCTGAAGGCAGCTTTTGGCGCTGCCGTGCTGGAGATAGAGACTGAGTGCTCCAGAAACGGATTGCCATGCCGAAGCCTCACAAGGAAATGCCTTAACAGAAGCTGTTAAACTTGGTCGGATATCCACACCAGTGCGGCACCAGCCAGCTGATCATCCGCGGTGGAGAAGACGGACCTAGGCCCGCTCGCGCACGAGACAGGACGAGACGGGACGATTCGGTCCCTCTCGAACTATTGGCCCAGACGGCGCTGACCGCTAAAACGTGAAACCCCTTCACCACCGACTGACTGCCAAGGACCAGTGATAAACAGCAAGTGTCAAGCTTGGTGATGATGCTGAGGGGTAAGAAGCCACTCACTACCCCCCGTGCCTGGGATATCACTGCAATAATCCCCGAGTATCAACGCCAAAGAGCGGTTCGAGGACGTTGTCCGTTGACATTCATGCCCTTGGCCAGGATATCTCGGCCAGCATGATTCGATCACCGTATCTCCCTCAATGCGGCATCTGCTCCAGGAAAATCTCCCGCCCATGGGTTCCTACTCGTCGCGACTTGTCTAGCTGCAGATGAAGCCTGTGTCTGACTGGTCGAGAAGGCGTTCCAATTTTCGTCTGATTTGTTCGCGGGAGACGGTCTTGTTCTTCTTCTTCCTGGGTCTCCTGGACCAATGACAAGCGGATCCGGACCCCCTCCTTATGTAGTAGAAGTGCAAGTCCAAGGTGTATTTCACGTGGAAGGGGACGTAAAAAAAAAAACTGAGAGTCGAGTTTTTTGCACATGTCGGTCGCCGTTCTCACCCTCACCCATAAAGTATCCAGAAGGGGGCGCCTCTGTCTCTAGATTGGGGGCTGTGATGCTCAGAGTTCGTACCTGCTTCCGATCTTCCTGGTGGTCACAGACACGCGACCTCGCGTAGTGACGGCGATCTCATGACGAGTGAGAAGGCGTGGGATGCAACAGCGCGGAGGATGGAAGATGGCATGCTAAGACACATGTCCTGAGAGTCGAATGGTCTTGGAGTCGAATGGTTTGTGATATTGTGTGATGGTTGATGCAGAGAGCCCGACTGGGAACTGTGGATGGAGTCATGCACACACTTTGCGGTGGTCGCCGTTACTGGTCGACTGCGACCCTGAAAAGCCGCCGGTCTCTGGCTCAGTCGTAGACATTGGATGACACGACGAGCTAGAGGGCGAATTCGGAGACATTGCAGATATGCCGGCCTTGGTAGCGGGCGAAGAACCCAGCGACTTTAACGACTCCACAGGCCAATGTCGAAACTCTGGCGGCCTCCATTGGCCATTGACGAATACTATGCGAATACTGCGAGTAAGTCGTCAGATTATGAGCTGCCATCGTTGCCGAAAGATGCAGGGCAGAGGTAATAATGCGTAATAAACGGCTGTGGACGCATCTGCAAAAGAAGCACGTTGGAACAATGTCGGCCAAAGGCCTGTGAAAGGGCTTTCCGAGGCAAGTGTTCGAGACAGAACCGACACCAGTTGTGAGAGGGTGTGTAAGTCTCCCCAGACCTGAAAGATCCTTCGTAGGGCTAGGTATGGCTGACGATGCTCAGGCTAGTTGCGATCTTGCTGTTCTCGAGGATGACGTTGCTCCGAGTCGATGGAAGCCGGAGCTGTGATGGCTGAGAATAAGTCTGCTGTCGTCCCGTCTCATCTGCCACTTTCTAGGCTCTGCAGCTAGAAGACGAAGCGGGCACGCTGGAATGGTTGTCGTTGATTACCTAGTCCCCTTGGGGGTTCGCAAGATGATCACGACCATGTGGCGCCGTCTGTCCTGCGGCCTGTGTGGCCTGTGGCCTGTGGCCTGCCAGTAGCCCTGCCAGTATGTTTGCGCGTTCCCGGCGGAAAGCTCGAATAATAGCTGATGGACACGGGCAAAAGTTGGCTAGCCTCGTATGGCATATCGACCCGGGGTACGGCGCACCCATGACTTTGCTGGCGACGTTTCTTTGGCTGTGGCCAGGTACGTCTGATATCATGGCGAGGCCAGACCAGGCCACGAAATACGTTTGGGTAGTTGGTCATCTGTACTACTTGGTCGCCATCATCGTTGTATCGCCGTTGGGCTTCATTCCTTGGTTTTTTCCTTCCCTTTCGTTCCATGGGCTGCTTGTATCCGTAGACTGATGACGGATGAGAGGTTGGGCATCGAATTGATCGAGTGCCATGAGCAAAAACTCGATGGGAGAAAACGGTTTGGGTTGGGAGAGAGTTGGAGGAGGGAGGGAGGGGTGGGTGGTTGGGCTAGCGGGGAGACGGTGCGCTTCTGGACAGACGGTGACAGCTCAAGTTTTGCTTGTCGTGCTCGCTGCTGGGAAGGTCCTCGCAGGCCTTGGGCATCTCCCGAACGTTCCTGCCTCCATTAGGTAAGCGAGCAATGTACGTACTTTGGTACCTTCTTCCTGAGGAGAGGGGAACTTCCATCTGGAAGGAGTCAGAGTCAGGTCCATCGTGAGTTGACGGAGGAAGGCACGGCACCGGAGGACGGGGACCAAATGCCCGAAAGACCCGCTTTTATCGCAAACGGTGGTCAAACGAGGTGTTTGTTCACCGCCAGATGGCCCCGGACAATCGCCGCAGTGCGTGTCATCAAGCCGAATGGGCGGTGCTGATGGAGTCAAGAAAAAGCAGGTACGGCGAGAGGAGTTCGCTTCCATGGCCCTGCTGGGCAACTGGGCCTGGGCATTACCTCAGCAACGTCTGACAGATGCGTTTGAAATCGTGTTTTTCATGTTGCCAAATATGGCTCGGGTAGCTCTACCAGCTTCCAATTGATGTATCCGTACTGTATGTTGCATGACCCGGAAGAAAATAGAATATTCAGAAACCCGCCGGATGGTCAGACTGACTTGATGCAACGCAACTGTCTTTCCGAAAGCCTCCGGCTGGGAGGTTCAGGTTCGCGTTCGCCGAACAGACCAGAGGAACACAGCCTCCAGTTCGCAGAACGATGGATTACACTATCAGCCAAGGTCCCTTTAGACTCGGACAGATGATTGCTTAGCGTGTACCTAAAGAGCCGTTTTGTCAAGCACCAACGGGCATTCCCTAAGTTGTTGATTGAGTTTGTCATTCATGGTGCGCTATCCTCGGGAAACGGGACGTTTTGGCGTCTGTCCAACCAAGGTTGCTGCTTGAAAACGGACGAACGTTTCAAAGGGCGGCCAGCTGCAGCGTTGGAGGCTGAACGGTTGCCAGGTGCCACCTTGTGCTCGCAGGCCGCGTTGTTGCCACTCAACCACTAAAGGGAGGAGCAGATGGACGGTGCGCGACAAACGGCGGAGTGAGGTACTTGGTAGACCAAAGTCCGAAGTACTCTTGTCGACGGTACGTGGACATCGCCCCTCAACCCCTCACGAGGCAAAGTACCCATGACTTTACGTACGAGCCACCGCCTGCTTCCAATTGCCCACTGCCACATCCTTCTTGCCTTCCTCCGCTACCTTATTGCTTGCACTTTGCAGTGCAGTTGCGGTGCCCTGATGCTGGTACCAGGCGCCAGGCAAGTGCTCCTGGGTGTTGGTGTTGCCGCTGCCCAATCGACAAGGCGAACAAGCGTTTACGGTGCCATGCCATCCCTAATCCATCAATTCCCATCCAACGACATTCCCAGCTTCTCGCGGGTACAACCACAGCATTACACTCGGCTCTCATGGATACAGCGAACAAAAGACGAAGTACGCGAAACCCGCGCTCCCGTGTTTTTGCCCCTCGAGGAAACAGAGATTTCATTTTTTTCCTTCCCTCTTCGTCAACGAGAAACTCCCCGTCCCTCCGAAAGGCGCTGAAGGCTAGAATGATTCAGGTTGATTCATCCATCGTCATCTTTGGCCCCATACTCTGATCCCTCCAGCCGAGGCGCAGCGTGCAAGTTGTCGTCGGCATCTTCGTCAAAGTTGCGCGATGACCCCCTTGGATCATGGAAGATATCCTAGCACGATACACACATCACTTGGCGGGCTGAAGCTGTATCCCCTACACCGTAGGGAGCAAGGCGAAGTACATTGTTGCTTCCATCGTTTGGGTTCGATCTTCTTTCCCCAACCACCCCACCATCGGTACTCTCCTTCACCGTATCCAGGGCCGCCATGAGCGATCGACTTTACGGCGGGAGCCCATGTGCCGTCCCTGTCGCTCATCACCTGAAGGGTTCGGTTCGTGGCCGACCTCTTGCGGTCCCATATCTACCATGCCACCATGCCTGCCAGCTAAACAAGTCTCCCCGACAACGCGAGACCTCTGTACAGTAAAAAGCACGAGAGAAACCGAGACGGCCTATAGCCACCGATACGGGCAGGTCTCAGGGGTCCCGCATACGTCAGGCGTTGCGTATCATGGCTCAGCTCCGCCGGGGGGTTCAGTCATTTACTATCCAATCCGCCCCCGCGGCCGCCTACCACAGCTGCAGCAAGCCACCGCAAGCTGCTGTACTCTGCCCGTTTGGGCGACGGACGACGCGGGTCGGACAGAGAGGGAAGCAGGGCCTGTCCGCCGCCGTGGAAGCAGAGAGAAGGACACAGACGAGACACCGGTCGATGCCAGTCTCCAGACAGGCAGCGGGACGGACTTCAGCGGCGGGTTACGCAGAGAAGGACGAGACCGATGACAAGCCGGGTACGACGGTGCTCCGACTGACAGACCTCGGACTTTAGGTCTCTGTGCGCTTGTCCGTCTGGGGTTCAGAATAGGCGGTCGAACAGAACAGACTCAAGCTGCGGTCCGTGGAAAGGCAAAAAACCAAAAGACCAGACGATGTCTGAGGTTCAACGACGACAAGTGCGGCACGGAGTGAGTACCAGAGACAGAGTGGTGGCACCGATGGACGAGCAAGCAATAAAGTCACCGTCGTCCATCCACAGCAAGCCTTACCCGCTGGGCACGCCGCACATCACACCCACTCCAGCCCCTCCAGAAGCCCAGTCCCCCCTCCTCTTCTGGGGGTAGAATAAGACGTGGGATCCCTTTCCAGTCAGGGACAGCATCATCAGCCAAGGCCAGAACCGTCTCACCTGGCTACAAGCCCCATCCGTTCGCCCCCGTTTGTGCTGTACCGCATGCGAGAAGCGTATCAGCTGCCGTCTTGTGTGCAGTCGTAAATGTATCTGTTCATAGGCTACCGTCTGTGGGCAACAGCCCTGGCAGTCTGGTCATGACTGTTTAACCACACCTCTTGAAGGGGAAAGACTGGCTGGATGATAGCCTTGATACAGTCAACCATCCATCTGACTGGAGGTAACTGGTCAAATCAAATGGTGACGGCAGAGCCAGAAGGGGAATTTGGGTGTGGTGGTTGGGAGGCATGTACCCTCGGTTCAGATTCTCACGCTGCATCTGAACACCAGCCAAAAAAGACAGAATGACAGGAGAGGGAGGTCGGTCCCCTGGGGCTCCGTTTCGTTGGATTGAAACGGAGAGTGACAAAACTGAGGCTGATCCCCAACTCGGTTTGCGCTAGCGGCCGTCAGCCGTTTTTGACTGGTGGACGCTCCGCTACAGATGCTGTCCTTTTTCGTCCAACCAGCAATGGCCCAGGCCCAGCCATCGACCACCGTCTCGTCCAGTCATAGTCGCCTCTCCCCCTCCTTTTCGCCCAAAAGCCCGTGACCTCATCGTCAGTCAAGAGCACCTGCGAATACACCGTCTCCAATACTTGGTCAGCCCCCGTGCTGTCAAGTCACGTCCTCAGTCCACCATCCTCGTTTCTTGAACAGTACGAATACGTACCATTGGATGGCCTCTCCCAAGTCCCGACTCGCCGAGAATACCGCACTCAAGGTACACGAGCCAGACGGGAAACACAGGGCACACCAGACTCCATCTTCGCAGCTCTCGCCCGGTCTGGCCACCTCAAGATCCAAACCAAAAAAATGACAAGCAATGGGGCATTTGTCTTGGGTACTGGACCCTTTGGGCACCCGATTTCGTCACAGACTCTCTCAGAGTGTGTGAGTACCTAGTTACCTATCCTTTTCCTGGCCAAGCTGTCCGTACAGACATCTGTAAGGTAAGGTAAGGCACTTTAACCTGTACGTACAGTCTACGCAAGGTAAGGTACCTACCGTATGATCTAGCGAGAATAACGTGAGGAAGGTACATGCATCTTGCAATGAGAAACGTACCGTCGACCCCAGGCTCTGTGACCCACCGTCCACGGACCTGTGGCCCACTTTAACCCACCGCGCCTTCCACGTCCCACGCTTGCACCGGCTCGCTCTCGACTGACAGGACGGAAACGCCCTGATGTACGTATGTATCTATGTACCTATGTACCTGATGTAGGTACTCCGTATCTTTTGTATGGGCCATCGGCTGTCCATTCATCAATCGTCCACCCGCGTCAATCCACAATCCAACCGTCCATCTGCCATCCATCATCCATCGCTGCCATCCACCCACGCATCTGGGGACCCTCTCTTCGCAAAGTCGCATGGTGCGCCCAAAGTCACTTTCTTCCCTCTTTGCCTTTCTAATCCTCAGTCATTCAGCGTCCAAAAGTCTCTCCGCTCTTCCAGTCATCGCTCGTCTCGGCTCCTGACAAGCATCCCAGCGCCCGGGAACTCCACCGCTGTCAGAAGTCACTCCAGTTCTCCCATATCCGCCTCCGTTTCCTCCTGGGCCTCTGGAGATCCTCCCGATACCTATTTGGCACGCCTTCCCCCCCTTCTCCATCTCGTCTTTCGCTTGAGCTGCCCGTCCAACGCAACTTGCGAACATCAACCCACGAAAACAACTCCACCTGCGTACTGGACACTGGTTGCGCTGCTGCACCTCGAGGGGAAAGCCCAGAGATAGGAGCCACGACCCACGATCGACCACCCGTCCGACTCTGGCCCTCGCCCTCGCCCTACGCATCCGGCTGCTTCTCTCGCCCTCTTTTGCCATCCATATCCGCATCTGCAACTCTTGCCTCTGCTCTCCTCTATTTGTCTCTCTCTCACACACACACACACTCTCTCTCACTCAATTCACAACTCTGAACCATAACATCATCACCTCGCCTTAACGATACCCAACCTTCCGTTCCGCCTTATCTGATCCTCCTTTTTGCCTCTTCCCTCACAGTACATCACTTGTCGCGACTTCACTTCAGCCTACATACTACCTTACTACTACTTCTACTTACTACCGTACTTCCTTCACCTTTCTGCTCCCTCAACATTCCACTTAAGGAACCCCCTCCGTTCTGGATTGAAGCTTCGCGCCGGGTACCGCGGTCCCGAAAACTTGACAACAACTGCCAACAGCCTGCTGCAATTGCAAAGGGTAACCCACACAGCCTCGAGTACATAATCATAACCGCCTCAATGCAACAATAGCCTCGTCGTCCGCACAGAGACCGACACGAACCGGACCGCAAGCAACGCCTTGTAGTCTTTCGACCATTACCACAGCCTTGATTTGATCAGTCGCTCTCTGGCCGCCGTCGAACTGGATTCACGAGCCCCCATACCAACATCACACCGCCATCAGACATCTTCATCATGTCCGCTTTGCCACCCGACCCGTACAAGATTTTAGGCGTTTCCAAAGATGCACAACTCGCAGAAATTCGAAGTGCCCACCGAAAGCTCGTCCTCAAATGCCACCCCGACAAGGTCCAGGACCCGACGCTCAAGGCCCAAAAGCAAGATGAGTTTCAAAAGGTTCAGCAGGCCTACGAGATTCTGAGCGACGAAAACGAGCGAGGCAAGTACGATGACAACGTCAAACTGGCCGAGCTCCGCAAGGAGATGGCCAAGGGCATGTCCGCCAACACCTCGGCTCCCAGAGCGCCTGCCGCCAGATCCTACGAGGTCCGCACCGCCGAGCCCCGACCGGATACCTACAAGACAACGTACCGTGCCTCCCCCGGCGGCAAGCCCATGTACTCTACCGGGTACAATTCTCGATCTTGGGACGAAGAAATTCACAGCAGATCAAATTCCATCTTCGAAGAGCCTAGGGCTCGCCGGGCCGCAAGTTACGAGAAAAGTTACGAGAAACCGTCCCGCCAAGACGAAGAAAGAGATCGAGAGCGGGAACGGGAACGGAGACGTAAGGAAGAGAGGGACAGAGAACGCGAGGAGCTCGCCCGTGCCGCAGACCGCAAAGAAAGGGAACGCGAGAGGGAGCGTGAAAGAGAACGCGACAAGGAGCGAGAACGCCAAGAACGCAAGGCGTACGAAAAGCAGCTCAAGAGGGCCGCCGAAAAGGCCGCGGCCGACAAGGAAGAGCGTCGTCAAGAACGCAAGCGCCAAGAGAAGGCCGAGAAGGAGAGAGAAAAGGACCGTAAACGCGAGGCCGAAGAGAAGTCGCGCAGACACAAGCCTGTCTACATCGAAGATGATGAGTCCAGCTACTTCGCCAAGTCTGACAAGAAGAAGTCAAGTAGCACCAAGGAGAAGGAGAAGGACAAGCGATCTCGCTCGATCCCGCCTGGAGGCGCCCCTCTCCGTGAAGAGCCGCCTGTGCCACCGGTGCCTACTATTCAGGCCGATGCCAAAGTTTCCAAATATGCCGACACCATGCTGTACGCAGCGTCATACATGGATCAGTCTCGCAAGGCAGTTCACCCAGGTCTGAGCCGTGCCCAGACTTCGTACGAGCCTCGACATGTGCCTGTCGCGGTCCCGACGCCGCCCGCTGCGATTCCTTTCGCTCCTCCTCCCATCCCTACGGTCGAGGAGGACACCAGTCGCAGATCAAAGTCGAGACGCTCCTCTGAGACCAAGACACGGGACAAGTCAAGTCATAAGAAATCATCACCCACAAAGGAGGCACCGGTTCCGCCATCGCCCAATGTTGTCGATGCCTCTCCCAGCACTCGCCACATGGCTCAGTTCGCTTCCGCGACATCTTCGCCAGCATCTACCTCGCCGCCTAAGCACTTGGGTAGAGCGGCCACCTTCAACGATGGGTACAACCGTCCTCCTCCTGGTCCTGTCAGGGCTCAAACATTTTCCCATGTGCCTGCTGAGTCTGCCGACGTCCGGGGCCGTGGTCGCTCAAGGCTGCAGCCGCAGCAGGTTTTGAGCGAGGACTCTGATGATTCGGAGGAAGACCAACGTCATCAGCAAAGGAGTCATCGACACAGAACGCACTCTCCCGAGGCGATACCGTATGAGACTGGCCAACGCACTCGATACACTGTCAATGCTGGAAGAGCAGTCCCAGTCGCTGCTGAGGCTGCATATGCTTCAGCCTATCGCGACGACTCTCCTCCGAGGAAGGTCAAGCACGACTACTACAGTGTCCGCCCTTCCATGCCGTCTCGCGAGGCAAGCTACCAGAGCTCCAACCCGTATTTTTCCAAGGTGAAGACGGCGAGATATGATGACGTTCAGTACACCAACATCCCGCATCGTTACCGCGATGAGTATGCAGGCTACGCTTAGCGGCAAATAAATGGCGCAGCTCATTAACGTCTCGATCTCACAATGGTCATCCCGCCCTCTTCGCAATGAGAGATACTTCGCTCTGCTGGAACGCGTCGATGTTCATCCTCCTTACGTCCTAATTCGCGCGGCTGATTTCCATTTTCTATGTTTTTTGTTAGCTTTCATGTTTTCATCTCGAGCTCTTTTTCTTTGGTTCGTGCTGGTATGAAGGGGACGATATGAAAGAAAACCATACAGTAACGAGTACCGATCTGTCTTATTGATATCAACCTGGGAGGGCTGCGATTGACGAGCCCGAAATGGCGCTGAGGGCATTTGAGGGACTGAGGCCGCTTGAGACGGCTATTGATTGGCATTTATGGAGCGAGACGTGCTGGGCGGTGGTGTTTGCCTGGGATGACGGGTGCTAGGCAAAGTGGCGACTGGGTAGGGATAAAGGAAGCTTCTCGAGTTCGGTCAGGTGCCTTGTGATGAGGCGTTCACGAACAACGAAGCCTTACCATCTCCCTCCTTCCACATGACCAGGCTGAGCCCCGTTTCAGCTCCAGGCAGCCGGCCCCGTCCACGCAACGGGGACATTGGGAACGTCCTGGGTTTCTCACAGAAGTTGTTGTACGCTGGAGTCTGACGATACACACATGCATTGGGATGGCGACATATATTTTACACATTTACTGGCTATTTTTTCCAGATCTTTAACGAACTCAAGACATATTTTCTCATCCTTGTCAAATCGTTTTTTTTTTTTTTTGTCATTCGCTACAAGGAGTTTGAAAGCGGAGGGGATATACCACACTCATTTTGTGCACGAGTCGGGGAAGGAGAGAAACAATGGAAAGAGGAAGAACATATGAAAGAGGAGGAGTTATTATACCATTATGGTGGGCATGTGCCTGTTGAGGAAAGGACGATCATCGTGAAGGATAGTCGTGGGTCCTGGGAGGGCGGCTATAGTTAGATTCTCTGTCGAATGGAAATGCATTCTTGACACGTCTATCTTGCTGACTCTCGATTCGGTGATGTTCTTTGACGAGATCGAATGATGGTTAAGAGAAAATGCAAGTGCGATGGTACGAGGTTGGATCACGGTGGCCTGGACTCGGGTGGTCTAGACCTGGTTGATGCGTCTAGTCGAGTGATTACGACGTTCGTTGGGGGGTGTTCTTGGGAGAGATTATGGAACGAGAATAAGAAGCGTGGGGAGGTGTTTTTCCATTTATTATATTGCGGCTGAGATTACTTCTTGGTCTTGGGGATTTCGGTGAGGGTGACGTGTCACGCAGATACTGATCAGGCTGTCTACGGAGCCTCGGGGGGCTTGGCTGAGAGGTTCCGAAGGCGAGGGCTGTGTCGAATTGACTGGAGTTGAGCTGGCCTGGTTAAGATATGTATAAAAAGAGAGGCTGGGGCTTCATTTTTGAAGTTCTACTACAGAGTCAAATCTCTGAGGTTACTGCCGCCGAGGTAAAGACATCCCACTTGCGGTTGACGCGCAACCTTTGTATCTGCTTGGACCTAGGATCCAAATTCTCTGCAAGCTAATGTCCCTCAGCCTCTGTATCTGGTACCTGCGGTCCAAGGAGCTCCTCGGCCGTTTGTTTTCACGGGGTAATCTGCCACGTATATAATGCGAGAGGAGTGTAGGTGTGGTGCATAGTGAGTCGGTCTTTGGTAGAATGCCATCTTGCTGATGTGAAATAGACTAGGTCCGTAGCAAGTGGATCCACATCGCTATCCTCGCTAGAAGTCTAAGTTGTTCTCAGACAGGCAGCGCCGGATCGAATGGCGTGGGTGTTACGAACTTGGGGAGATGTTAGTCCTGCCTATTTTATACACTTACGAAAGACAACGAAGCAATATGCAGAGAGTCTATTCCTGGCTCATTTATAACTACCTTTGCAAACGGCCGTAGGAAGCGATGATGTTTCTGAAGATGACTATTTCCTCATAGGCAGTGCAGTCACGCGGTGCTTTGGTCGATGAATGTCTTTTGCGCCGGTTTACAACGGGCTTGAAGTATCTTTGGATTCACGCTGGAACTGGAGTTTATCATCCGGCATCAGTGCTGGCACGAGGTACCTGAGATCCTCGATCGAGCAGTAGCAGCGCTGTGGCAAGTCTAGTCAACTGGTTTCGTTCTTTAACAGTTACGAAATGTTCGTGGTCCATTGAATGATGCATGTATCGTCCTGTAGCCGCGTGCTATCGCTAAACTGTGCGCAGAATATTCTCTCAGGCTAGCAGAGCTTGGGACTTGAGAAGTGTATGATAAGCGTCCTTGGAGACCAACTGATCCGAGCGGACAGTAAAAGAGTTCCAGATTGACGAGTTGTAGATTCAATATCAGAAGAGAGCCAGATGAGAAATAGACAGAAGACACCAGTCTTTAGTCAACGATTGAATGATTTGGCAGCTCATGAGGTTTGAGATTGTTTCCAACACATCATATATAAAGACCCTGTTCTCTTCAGCATCGGAGGAGACGGGCCACCAGTCCTGGGCCGTCTTCGTGGTTCTATACTGCGTCATTATCGTGGGCGAGATGATGCATTCTCCACCAGAGGTCGATGATATGATAAGTCATATCAATAGTCGCGTCCGAGAAGCTTCTAACTATGACATGTTTCTTATTTTCATTTCTTGGCGGCTTGGTTGTATTCTATTGTCAATACATGCTGAAGACATGATAACATAGTCGGACATTTGTTGATCTAGTTGAATCGATTCATTCTTTGTTGGATCATAGAATAAGACAGATACATCATGCAGAACCTCCGCGGTTCCCAGATATTAACAATACGGGCATTAAGATTAATCCAACAATGTGCTTGAGTCATGGTTGCCCATTCTGAGTTTTCCAAAATCTTTCCTGCAGAGTTACAGAAGCAATTTATACGCATTTTCCAACGGTACACTCATGCTTACGGACATGGACTATTCATAACTTAAGCAAGGAGCCACTTACCCCGGCAGTCTAGGTTTCAAGGCATGGGTTCCGCCTCCCGCTTTCTGGTAACTTGGTAAGGAGTATTTGGCCAGCAATCGCGGCGGGTGTTGGGCAGAGTGGGTGAGTGGCGAAATATCGAAGGCAGGCCGAACATTTAGCCGTTCATTTGAATCGTTCGTATCTTGCTACAGCCCGTCCGCTGGTACGAGTACCAACATCACAGCGAAAGAACGCTATGTCCAACACTTTACCTGGTTCATCTGAATACTTCACATAACTCAACTGATCAATGCCGGACTTTTAAGACAGAGCCACTGAGAGCTCTCAATGTGTATGATATTCGAATCAAACGAAAATAAAGACAATGGACATACAGGGAAGCCTCGCGCTCGTTCTCGGCTTTTGTAAGAACTTTGATGATACGCCCCACCCAGGCCTCGACGCCTTGCTTATGGTTTAACGGCATCTGGCGTAAAGCAGGCAGGTGTACAGACGTACCTCGGTGAAACCCTTCCTTAGGCCTCCCGTCTTAGCTTTGGGCCATGTGTAACGGGGCGAGACTCGGGGGGCGATGGCAAATACGGCATGAGAGGAAACGTTTCATTCCTCGTCGTCTCCCTCCTCATAATCTTCTTCTTCTTCATTTTGAACCCCGGCAGAGGCATCCCGCGCCTTTGCGCGCCGTATACTCGCCTGGATATTCCTCACATCACTCTCCCTCACCAACGCCCCCGTCTCCTCTGAAATCTTCTCAGCAATCACGCGCGCCGTCAACTTTCCCGTCGGCAGGTCCCCCCTCGACAACGCATCCACTCGGTTCCGGATCCCCTGCACGCCGCCCTCGGCCGCCTCCCAGCTGAGCTGGCGGAAGGAGCGGCTCGTGGCAAGGGACTCGGTCAGCGGCGGGTGGTTGTGCTCCATGTTGTGCGGGATGCAGACCCAGCAGTCGGCCTGGAGGGTCAGGTGCGCGCGCCACATGCAGCCCGTCTTGTTGGACTTTGTGTTGCGGATCATGGCGACGGAGGCTTTTGGGCGGCCGCCGCGATCACAGCTCAGGTCTTGGCGGTAGATTTCCTTGGTGCCTGCGGAGCGCTTGGAGCGGGTTTTGATGACGCCGTAGCCTTCTTTGCGTTGGAATTCGCGGACTTTGGCGACGAGGCCGTCGAGGGTGGAGTCTGTGATATACATTTGTTCGGTTGGTGAGCTGGTGATAGTGGTGGTTGGTGGTGCAGAGTGTTTGAGTGAGAAGACAGGGGGTGGTCTGTCGTTAATTGTTTGGGAGTAAGTTGGGGGGCAAGTAAGGGGACGGAGCGACGCGTTGCGCACCATTTAGCATGCTACACGGCCATCCGGAGCTTGGGTAAAGTTTAAGCGGTGGCCGAATAGTGAATAGGGCGCCGGATAAGGATCATCCTTCCTCCGTAATGTACTTGGTGAGGACAGAGGCTGTGTTCCGTTGAAAGCATTAACTTGTAGGTCGATCCATTGTTATAAAGCAATCAGAGCTTTCAATCTTTCTTAATTCACCGATGCATCTTGCCCAGAATTTTCAGCTAGATGGGGTGTGTAAAGTGCCAGTGCCGGCAGCTTTCCTCTATCAATATTCCTCTCGGAATTAATTTCGTCCTCTGGTTAGGAGTTTCAATAAGTTGCTTACGATTTTATAGAACAAAGCGACCTGGGTATTGAAATTTCTTTTCATCCACATGGCTAGATAGTACGGTATTGTATGGTTCACGTCAGTTACTTCCCTCCATCGCAGGCACCTTAGTTGGCGGCACTGTCAGCCTGACACTAACTGAACCGAAAACGTATGTATAATCCCGTCTTACTCCAGCCGAGAGATACGCCACATGAAAAGAGTATATTTGACAACCAAACAGCAGTCGGATAATTCTGAACGCTACTGAGTGCAGATCTTGTGTGGCAATGGTTTGTGAGTGAGCCTGAGCTTGTGTGGTTCAGGCTAGCCGCAGGCTGTATCACTTGGCGGTGCATCGATGCCTTCTTCTTGAGGGGAGGCTCTCAAAGTCAACCTCATCACGTGTGTCTTGGCTGTCTCAGTTCCATCGTCAGTAGAGGATACATGTTCTCTTTACTCCTCTGTCAAGGATTCATTCTTGTCATCTTTGCGTTATTGTGCACCTCAGCTCGCGACATTGTACAAGCTCCTCAAGAGCCCCCATGAGTCTGGACTCGCACGCGCATGAGGCTATACCATCAAAGATTAACGTGCAAGTCTTCAAGAATTTTCCTCAATCACAATCCTACAACGAGCGCGACTAAGGTATGCCTAGCATTCTTTCGTCTAGCCCATCTGAGGAAGAAACGCCTTGCCTCACATTGCCTACCGAAAGTCGGGGACCATGCGACTTATGTTCGTCCATATCACGCTCTGCAGACGATGAGGAGATATATCCAGCCCTCCACACCGAACCCACGAGTACTATGAGCCTCAGGCCTGACAGGGATGCTGAAGATAAGCACGGATGCTGGTACGAAGATGCGAAGACCTGGCGTCCTACATGGCTTCGGCCCGCGGTGTTACTGACGTTCTTTGCCTTCTTCCTTTTTTCTACCATCACACTCCCGGCCATGTTTTATGTATCCCTGCGAAACAATGGACTCGTGGAAACGCGAGAGAGTCTCGTTTACCTTTGGCGTTTTGGTCCAACAGCGGGTAAGGCTACGTGACCGTCCCAAAGAAGCCGAAGGGCACCAACATAAGACCATTGCTGATTTTCGGTTTTACCAGTGCTTACGCTCATATCCATTGGCTGGTCGAGGGTCGAGATGCAAACGCTGAGGTACATGCCATGGGTCGCCTGCAGCCAAGAAAGTTCGTCGAGTAGAAATTCTGACAATGACGAACTTGATTATACCGCAATGTTTCCGCCAAAGGCTTGGACAGAGTCTTGGAGAAGAAAGCATTATCTCCTCTTCATTGTCGCCGTTATTTCAATTACCCTAAAGATTCAGATTGTTCTCGCCCCGGGCCTGTATAGAATTGAGACAATCGAAGCTGTTACTCCAATCGAAGTTGAGATTCTCGACTCATTCAACACAACCATACCGGGTTGGCAATCTAGAGATACTAGGCCATATTATATGGCGCAAGCCATCGGCAACTTCGATATGGGCTATCCATTTGGAGTCAACGAACAGATATCATATCAGACATTCCAACGAAGAAGTGGCTCTAGAGGCACAGTCGATGCACCTATCGAAGCTACCGTGGCTGGTCTTTCGACGGAAACGCAGTGTCTAAAGCTAGACAACTATTCCTACTCAGGACTTACACAGGATGCCAACGGATTCTCTCTGTATTCTGTCAGAGACCTGGAGCTACATTTCAATGGCTGCGAGGAGCCACTATCGATACCTGGATTCCAGAATACCACCAACTATTACGGCAACACTACTGGAAACTTTTCTCATTGGGGAAGCCATTCTGCTTTGATCAAACCAACATCATGTGCAGGACTATCTCCTGAATTCAAATACTCTTTATATTATGCGGCTCGCTTCGAAAGACCCTCAATAAATTCTTCGTCGTTGGACTTTGATCTTGCAGCAGTCCTCTGCTCTTCTGGCTTGTGGGTCTCAAGAGTCAAGGTCACCGACAACGCTACAATGCCGCTAGTTGAAGTACTACCGGACGCGGACAGATACCCAATCACCGCAAATCTTTGGACTCTTATCGATAATTCCGTGCCTTCGGGCAGCTGGAACGAATCGAGCATCAATTGGGTGTCGGGTCCAGTTGAGACTGCTTACAACTTTTTCGGCAACTTTTCAGGAATGCACGTAGACTCATCGGACGCTTCTCTATACACAAGTGAAGTGCTTTACCGATCAGTCATGGATATGTCTCGTATTCTTGGCCCCTGGGTTGGAAACTATCGTCTTCGGCACAGTAATGACCAATATCTCAATGCAACTGGGGCCGTTTTCACGAGAGTGACCAAACTCATGGTCAACAAGTGGACTTGCGTATCCATGACAACGATCTTTGGACTGAATATCCTCATGGTGGCTCTTGTACTTCTCCCATACGGAAACATGACTAAGATATGGTACCGAGATCCTCTCACGATCATTGGAAATGTGACGTTTCTCCAACATCTCAGAACATCCTCAGGCGGAAGATCAAAATATAGCCCCGGGCTCGATGACAAAGCAACCAAATGGGGCAACTGCGACTTTACACCTCTTGTGCTGAGTACTCGGGCTCGAGCATCAGCGATTTTTTTCATCGTTGCCGTTATAACGGGACTCTGCTATTCTTTGAAGACATCTATGGAATATCAGGGAATTGCGACAGTGAATGAAGAGGCAGGTTATGCATATCTGTTATGGACTTCTGTCCCGACACTTATCATGCTCAGTATTGCGCTTTACATCAACTCTTGCGACTTCGCATACCGAGGTCTGGCCATACTATCCGCTCTTTCTACCAAATCTTGCAGGGCTGCAGAAATGGATTCATCGTTCTCGGATATGCTAGGTCTACGAGTACTCTACTACTCACTACACGCAACTATCGGAACTGTAACCGTAACGCAGTTCCTTGCAATTATCTGTGGTTTACTCACAACTCTGATTTCGGTTGTGTTTACCGTCAAGACAATCCCAGAGGCGAGCACCATCTCGTTACAACAGAAGACCTGGTTCGGGTCTGGGGAGGCAGGGAATGCTACAGCACTCAACTTCAAGAGGCAAATCTTGAGCAGCCTCATTCTCCGTCAGGATGATGGGCTCTTGACATATCCTAAAAACACGTACGATACTCTGGTCTTCCCAACATTTAGTACTAGCGATGAACTAGACCCATCGCAGAATATATCAGTCAAGGTCAATATTTCGGCCGCGATGCTCAAACCTACCTGCTGGGTAGTGCCTCCAGAAGTTTATAACCTGACGAACCTGGAACGGTCCGACGACTCCGACGGTACCTTTGCAGCTCAACCCCGAATCACCGAAAGCTTTACTTGCCCTAATGGGAGCCAAGCACAGCTCTCCCAAGGTATCGGTGTCACCGTTGGCGAAAGAAGGTCCGAGTACCTGTACTTCGCAACAAGATTATATTCTCCAGAGAACCCAGCCACCGCGAACAGGTCTTGTAGCTTGGGGCTCCGCGATACCGATGCCATCCCGGCTATAACTAGATTTCAGACTTACGCTATGGGAAAATACTCCCAAGAAGAAGAGAAGTTCTTGCATTTCTCTCTTACAAGATGCCAGTATTCCTGGGTTGAGTTACCAACCGAAGTCAATTTCACTTTTAGCCATGGGGAGTATGTCTTGAATTCAGGGGATCTACCACGTCCGGATGAGTCTCAAGCTCAGTCTTGGAGCATACCTTTCAACATACCAGACATCGATAACCAGTTCAAAGCCAGTGCCGTCACCCAAATCAACGATGCAGTTCCCCAAGTAGCAGTGAGCGACCCTTACGCAGGGTACTTCGACTCCTGGTTTAGGACATTGTCTTCCCCATTCGGTCGATTTTCGTTGGATGCGTTCGGGGACCCAAATTTCCAGGAAGAAATCCTTAAAGACATACACCATTTATATGGATTCCTTGCGGCTCAACTAGTAAACCTTGAGAATCGCATTGACATCACACAGAATTCGAAAGACAGCCCTCCGCCAACCCCTTTCAATCTGACTGCCAACGTTATCAACCTCAGTCGTCACCGCCTTGTCCAGGATCCGATAGTCACATACCTCATTGTAGGGATTTTGACATTGACGGCACTTCTGAGTCTCTTGATGTTAATCTCGGATTCGCTCGGCACTGCCTCCTCAAAATCGCAACTATTCAGCATGAGAATCGAGGGTCTGGCACCAGACGGATACAACAGTATAGCCGCAATGGCCGCCCTCCTCAAAGACTCAAACGCAATGGACCACCTCCCCGAAGGCGCCGAACACATGTCCAAGAAAGAACTCCACGAAAAGCTCTCCGGCCTCCGCTTCCGAATGGGTTGGTTCTGGCGCGAGAGTACACGAACGCGACACTACACCATTGGCGTCCTGGACGATGAGAACTTTGAGTATCTAGGGAACAAGGATGAGATTGCGAGAGAAGATGCGTTATTGAGACATCCTCCTGAATGAGAGCGGTCACTTTCCGGATGTGGGTGATGGAGATTGTTGGACAGGTCGTGTGTTTGGTAAAGACGATGGAGGGGCTTTTGGAAGGACGCCCCAAGATTGTGGGGTGCTCTGGTAGGGGATCAGATTGAAACGCTGCTTGGAAGGTCTTTGCTTGAAATTTAATAAGTGGATAGTGGATTTCTACTGCGGAAGAAGGGAGGGCAGGCCCCTACGAACGGACAATCAGATTGATAGCTTCAAGGCAATGAATCACCGGCTTTGCCATTTTGTTGATTTTCAACGCGTTGAATACCGGGCTGGCACATTTGCAATACCGGGTTTAGTGTAATCTTTGCCAGTTGCGCATGTAAATAAGAGGGTATAAGACCTATCTAGAAAAACGCCAGGGAAATGATTGTGTGTCTGTCTTGGAGGACGCCGCCCCGTGAATGATCCAGAATAATGATACAGAGTTGCCTTAATAATAATAATACAATGAGTTTCAGTCAAGCTCATCTAAACCGTCTTTTCGGCAATGCGACATTTGGGAGATGAAGAGGTCATGCGTGACTCAAATGAAAAGATGCGGCGCGGATTGCTTTGTCAAGGTCCTAGACCAAAACGTAGAGAGCACAAATCTGCCAATAATTAGCTATCACCCAACATCGAGAGCAAGCCGGACGACTTACCATGCTCAGGCCCATGACCATGGAACACCAAAAGCACAC
Source organism: Colletotrichum scovillei (assembly GCF_011075155.1). NCBI lineage: Eukaryota > Fungi > Ascomycota > Sordariomycetes > Glomerellales > Glomerellaceae > Colletotrichum > Colletotrichum scovillei. The sequence goes on from NW_023336259.1 coordinate 3,806,007, forward strand.
GTTATTTAGCGTCTCCTTGCCGCGAACCCACTTTGTGCGCTGCAGCACGACGATGGGCAGCTGCAGCATTTGACAGATGAAACCATAGCCACGAAGCTTCTTGGTGATGCAGGCCATGACGATCTCATGACCTATGGCGGAGATCAAGAAGGTAATGACTGTGGCCGGGAGGCGACCGACGTAGGGACGACTGGCGCTGTACACGTGACGGCGCAAGAAGCTGTAGACGGGGATGTTCCACTCGCGAGAAAACTCCATCCAGTCGGTCGAGTTCCACCAGTCGGAATAAAAGTGGCGATCCGCAAAGTGCGTGATTTCGGCAAAGGCGCCGAGGGCGTACTCGAAGATGACAAGGAAGACAAGAAGGAAGGTCAGCATGAAAGGGAAGAGGAGCCAGGAGACGCTCTCTGCTAGGATGAGGAGGGCCTCGGAGACGGGCGGCTTCGGGACTGTGCTCAAGCGGACGGAGGCGTCGCTGAGGATGGGTAAGATGAACTCCTCAGAGATGACCGTGAGGAGGGAAATGCAGCCAAAGACGGCGATAATCTTGGAGATGAGGTTCTGCCAGTCGATACGGGCCGTTCGGGGGTACTCGAGCTCGTAGCATAGAGTGGGGCACAGGAGGTAGTCGAAATAGTTAGACCAGGTTAGGTTGCGAGGGTATGCGAGGTTTCCCATGGGCGAGGTGAGCTCCTGGGCCAGATCCTCGCGAAGCTGCTCGATCTCATCCGAGGTCGAGTCCGTGTCTGACGTGCCCGTGGCCTCTGACTTGGCCTTGAAGTCGCGTGTCTTGGGGCTGCTCACAGTGCCCATTGGGTTATCGGGTGTTGGGTACAGGTACACTGGGTCTTTCGACGCGGTTGAGGGATTGTCGAGAGCGTAGAGGCGCTTCTCTGTCTCGCTGAGGTGGCCGTTGTAGAAGGCCCAGCTGTGCGTCTTCATCAACAGGACCATGGTGTGTAGAAGCAGGAAGACCTGTGCGGTCCATGTCCAGTCGAGCACGAAGGGGATGGCAATCCAGAAGGCAAGCCACACAACTTGGTAGATGCTCTGGACAGCCATGCCTCCATTCTTCCATGTCAGAGCTCCGTTGGCGGGGGCAGAGCGCCACAGGCGATGGAGGGGTAGTGACACCAAGGTGCTCGCCACCATGAGGAAGTCTGCAATAGCCAAATGCCAAATCTTGATTGTAAAGAGGGTCCAGATCTGGACTCTCATGGGGTATCCAGTATCCTTGATGTTGCGCAGCATGGTGGTGATGGCCATGATGGCAAGGCCGATCCAAAAGAGGTTGAAGAAGCCATGGAAGTCGCGGTAGTCGGAGTTGGGATCGAAGTGGGAAACGCGGCTCGCAAACTCGATCGTGGGGAAGATACGTCGTCGTTGTTCAGCACGAGCTTGCTTTTTCGCCGAGGACATGCTCTTGACGGAGGGGAGGGCATCGTGAGGGACTGGTGTTGAGCGGCCGCTGTGACGACATTGACGTTAGCGCTGGCGTGTGACGAAAGTGGTGAGCTTGCGTGGGGAAGAGGTGTATCTACCTAGTAGTGCCGCTCGTTTGGCCAGTCTCTGATAGAGGTGTCAAGCCATTCATCTCGCCGACGGAAGTATTGCTCTGTGTTCTCGTCAACTGAGAATGTTGTGGCTTCCTCGGCCTCGGCCGCAGGACGTGGTCGTGAGCCCCGCCGTTGGGGGAGGCAGCTGTGGATGCCATGATCTCGGGGGATTTGAAGGAGAGGATGAGCGTGACGGTCTTGTTGATTGCTAGATGAGCTATCAATCTGTTGGTTCAGTTGTGTGCACTCGGTGGTGGTCGATGGTATTCGCAGGAGCAGTCACCGCGCGGTGCGGATGGGATGTAGCTGCGAGATGCAAGCGGCGACTGTGTTCAACGGGATCGCATCCGGATCAGACGGGGCAGCGGGAAGAAGTTTAGTTTAAAGGGCGCCTCAAAGTGGGATAAGGAGGTGGTATTCAGGGTCGCAGATCAGGGGTCGCCATTTCTCGAATCTCGGGTAGTGTCCGCGTATTTGGGATGCGAATTTGGGACTTGGTACGAAGTGCGCAGCTCCGGAGACGAATGGGTAGGTTTATGGGGTGAGAGGCAACGGGGCCGCGTTTTGAAGCGATGAGCAAGGAGCTCTAGATGGTCCCACGAGTCCACGGCGCCCAGCTTCCTTGCGTAAGGTGCACTTACGGCATTCCAAGGTTGACGCGGGTGGCCGTTGGGGGCATGGGGCACCTCGGCCACTTTAAGAGGTACGTACCCACCAACACAGCTCAATGCGGCGCCAACCTGCCACTCCTGCCTCACTCGGTCTGCCTCACTCTGCTCTTTCCAGACTATGTCTCTGCAGGCAACTGCACCTCAGCCAACACTTTCCCCCAGTGCCCGAGAGTGACATAGGGACAAAAAGTGACACTTTACCTCAAGAATTGGGGGCTATGACTTACGTCAACTCCCACGTGACGAATGGGGTCACGGGCCGAGGTGGGGCCAAGCTCTGATTAACCCAATGGCAGCTCGTGATTGCCCCCATCTGAGCTCTCCTCCAAAAATTCCCGGAGAAAGAGCTCCCCCGGGCGGATCTTGGGAAGGAGGTGGAACGCCCGAGTTCCCGCCCGCCCGCTGCTTTCTGTGCGATTGCCCCGCGGTTTGCTTTTCGATAACCCTCCCCCAGATGGATGCCAACGTCACTTCATGCGAGTCTCAAAAGCCCAGACAGACAACAGACGTGGCCGAGGCCGCGAATATCGTTACATCGGCTAGCCATCCAAGACCAATTGGCCCCGTTGGGATCTGGAGATGCCCCGGCTCCGGTGGCCGATCGCCGGCGGGGACTGACCAGTGACTGAGGAAGCTTGAATGGCATCCCGGCTTGCAAATCGACGCCTTACGAGGCTTGGACCTGCACAGCCGAGGAGATGCAATGCAATGTGTTTCCGCGTAAACTCCATCACCTCGACGTATCTCGTCGCCTTGCTGTGTCACTTCCATTCGCTCAAGAGGACGAAAGCCATTGCCGATCACCACCTGCAGTGCCCGACTGTGGCTTACGCCACCACAGCCACGTTCCAAGCACCGCCACACTTTTACCGTCATCCTATCACGGCATTCTTGCACCTCTATTAACGTCTGCCGAGTTCAGGTAAAGCCTGCGTGTGTGCCGTCTTCCGTAATTGAACTACTGCTGACAGAGTCACAGACTAGACCTGACATACACACTAGAAAGTAGCTGGCTGAGCTAAACACACAACTTTTGCGCCTGCCGTCCTACAAACGAACTGGTATCGCTAGCTTTGGCTGAGCAAAGCAGTCTAGTTTCACTGACAAACGGTTGTTTCGCTTGATGTCGAGCCTGATGCTCTGCTGTCTGCCGTTTGAAAGCCGACAACATACCTTACTCTGGTGTTAGCTATGTGCTTGGTGCTACACAAACCGAGAAGAGGCCGAACTTCTTTACACCACTGACCGGCGGAGTTGAACAAAGCGGCATATGCCCCGTCTTCTGGGCTTGGCATGTCGAAATTTTCAGCAACATTGACTTCCGAGTCTAAAAGAGCCTCAAAACGGTCTTTGACCACAAGCGTTCTACACCCAAGTCTGGAACCGTGGAAAATCAACAAAACTGCGTCAACCGCCGAAGCCATTACTAGCAGGACTACCAGGACAAGGAATAGACCGCGCTGATATGATCCATCGGAAATGGGACGGCAACAGGACCGTTGCGGATGCCGCTACCACATTACAACGTTACGGGTACCTTGCCTTACGGAGTACGCGAACATCTCGATGGCCCCCCATTTCATGATTGGGCACCAATTTCAATTGGTTCCAAGGATTATGACGTCCCGTCGGCCCGCCCCATCTCAGGTCAAAACTTGCACTCAGGCGATCTTTTTTGCTGCTAGAGATAAGAGTTTTATCTGTTATTGATTCAGTCTCTCTCCATCTCTTTTCAGTGCGACGCGCTCAGAGACCTTTCTTCTTTTTTCCCCCTTTTCCACAACTTTTCAAAGACGGAATGCTTCCCTGCTAGCAATAACGACGCTGGAGGCGTCGAACTTCATGAGAAGAAGTGATTATACACACATACCGAATACCCAGTTATCCCAAGGGCTGAAGTCCCCGCCGCACACGCGACCCAGAACCGCACAGCACACGACCAAAAACTTATACTTTAGGCGATAAGCAACGTTAGTTGTGTTTATTCTCAACTGCCCGATGGCCGCTCCACAAATCACAACACCAACGTCAGCACCCGAAGTTATTCCGGGCACGCGACGACTCTACGATGAGAACGGCAACAATTTACCGGGCGATGCCTCGCTCCTGAAGCACGGCGACATCGTCCTTGTGCCTCAGCCCACCGAGAGCCCCAACGATCCCCTGCGGTGGTCACTGGCCCGCAAGATCTGGCACTCGTGCCTTGTGCTCTACATTGTTGGTCTCACAGCTGCTACCTCCAACAATGCGGGTTCCGGCGCGGATGGCGTGAACGAGGAGTACGGAATCAGCTATGACGCCTTCAACACCGGTGCCGGTGTGCTGTTCATTGCGATTGGGTATTGGACCCTGCTGAGTTCGCCGTTGGTGCACTTGTACGGCCGCCGGCTGGGGTATCTGATCTCCATGATTGTTAACATTGGTGGTCTCATCTGGTATGCTCGCATCACCAATGTTGGCGGCGTGGTTTGGTCGCAGCTGTTTGTTGGTGCTGCTGAGTCAGTCGGCGAGGCGACTGTGCAGTTGTCGCTTCTCGATATCTGGTTTGAACACCAGACGGGCAGTGTGCTTGGTATTTACACCTTTGCAACTGCCATTGGAACCTATCTTGGGTGAGTTTGTCTTCTGATTGGCGAGTATGATGCGAGGACATGTGATTGCTAAACGCAAGCAGGCCTCTCATCGGCGCATACGTATCAAGCGGCCTCGGCTGGCGATGGATCGGCTACGTAGGCACCATCATCTGCGGCATCAGTCTGATCGTCATCTACTTTGGTCTCGAAGAGACGGAATTCAACCGAGATCGCTATCTTACCGGCAATGGCGAACGCTACCCCGTAGACGACGGTAACCGGACTGCCGCCACCGTGGTCCCAGAGAAGACCTCTGCACAGGCATCAGCCAGAAACTCCGTCACCATTGAAAGAGACCCAACCTCGGGCCAGGACGCTTCCGTCACCGAGAAGCAGCAGACCCCGCACCTCGCCGAGACGACGACGGGCACCGACCACGGATCCATGGTCTCGACTACCGCGCGTGACCGCATGGCCTTCTCCTACTCCCGTCGCAAGACGTACTGGGACCGCATCCGCATCATCACGCCGGCGCCGAACCTCCAGGGCACGGGATTCAAGCAGTATCTCTTCCGCCTCTGGCATACCCTCCGAGTCTTCACTTTCCCGGCGGTATGGTACGCGGGACTCCAGTGGGGTCTGCAGAACATCTGCTTGACGTTCTACCTGACGGTCCAAGAGGACTGGTGGTATGGCCCGCCGTGGAACTACTCTGCGGCTGCCGTGGGTAACATGAACCTGCCAACGCTGATTGGAAGTTTGATCGGATGTATCTACGGCGGTTACGGAAGTGACCAGTTCATGCTGTGGATGATCAAGCGGAACAAGGGCGTCATGGAGTCTGAGTTTCGGCTGTATCTGATGGCGCTCTGCACGGTGATCTTCCCGACGGGCATGTGGCTTTTCGGCATCGGGAGCGCGCGAGGCTGGGACTGGCCTGTTCCGTATGTTGGGTTGGGCTTCATCGGTTTCGGGTACGGCTGTGCCGGAGACTTGAGCTTGGCGTATCTTGCCGATTCTTTCCCGTAAGTTTTGATCTCTCAGAGTTGACGGTATGCTGGGGAGAGCAGTGGCTAACAGGACAACGCAGTGAAATGGTATTGGAAGGCATGGTAGGTGTGGCCGTCATCAACAACACGATTGCCATGCTCTTCACCTTTGTGGCGAGCTACTGGCTGGACTCGGGCATGGAGAACTGCTTCATCGCCCTTGGGGTTCTCAGCTTCGTTATCATGGGGTTGAGCCTGCCGATGATCATGTTCGGCAAGAGATCGCGCCGGTGGGCCAAGGATAGATACCTGCGATTTGTTGATATCCGTGACGGCTTTTCTAAGTAAGGAAAGAGGGGGGCCTGAAAGATGCCTTTCGACGGCATGAGGACGAGTGCAAACGGTAGCTATGGGTCAAGTTTGGTCCAGTTGTCTACGTTGACGAGGCGTTTGCTCTGTGACTGCACGGTCAAAGATGATAGAAAGCCCTGGCGTCTTGGCTGGGCATTAGGATTCCACGTTTACAAATGAGAATAGATGATGTCTCAGATCGAATATGAACTACCGAAGACACGCAGTGAAGCAAAGTACATGCCATGATGCCAAGGGCTGATCTATCACGAATTCATGGGCAAGAGCACACTCAAGGGAGCTACAGGTATACCCACTTGCCATTACTTCCTTCCTCTTTCCGCCATTTCCTTGTGGAGGCAGGGTACCTTCCCCGGAACATCTGTCTCGTTGCTCCTTCCATCCCAAGAACAATCATGGAACACCATCGAAGCCTACCTGCCTTCTTCTTACCTAGTTGTGACCTCAGGTATCATTCTCTCTCTCTCAACGTCCTCGTCGCCATTCAGGCTCCCTCCATCGTCAACCCTCCAACCTCTTGACCCCTACCTTATGGAACTTCATCCGACCTCAGTCACTTTGCCAACGACGCATCGACCCCCACGTCTTGATTCCCTCGCCTCTTCCCGGCGTCCTTCCGCCTGGCATGCCTGGCCTCGGTTTGCACATGGACCGATGGGCTGACCATTTGTGCCATCACGAAGCTCCAAACGCCTATCCCCGGAACTTTTGGCCCTGCGCTTACCATGTGCCGCCAGACGACGTTTCGAACGCCTCTCACGGCCTCTCGTTCGTCAGTAGCCACGCGTGCCACGCAATCGCGGAGCAACGGACCCAATCTGGAGTCATCGAGGCTCTCCCTGACCAATGACTGCTTGCCACTGTTGACTACAACGAGGCATATCGTTCATCCCCGGACAACAGCCATTCTGCTTTGGTATAGAGATTTGCAGACGATGCAAGATTCTTGTCCACATCACCCAGCGTCGTCAGAAGAGTAGACGACGATCTCAGCCGTGACAAAGCTTGGCTTGACCAAGTCTGAACAGCAACAGAAGAAACTCTACTCTGCGGATCTGGATGCCTCAACCTAGAATACACCGCTGCCTGACTGAACATCTTGGCGTTTCTGCGATATCAGGTAAGGTCAAGTGCTTTGCCCTGTTCTTATCTGTGTCAACTGACACCAACATCACGTTGCTCCTCTTTCGATACATTGGACTAGCAATACCATGCATTAGGCGTCTGCGTCGGCTAGAAAGTATCACTAAGCTATGAGCTGACCAAGACCCAGATCCTATACTTCAGCTGCAGCAGATGGAGAAGATCGACAATCACAATGTAATTCACGTAAAGTCTTCGTCTACAGCACCTTTCAAGTCCATGCGAACACGGATGCTCTCGTGGTTCGTTGGCGCGGAGTAAGCTTGGGGTTGCTTTGCATCGTGCCGTCTCGCGTCCTTCTATTGACTGCTTACACCCGCCCTGCGGCTCGGCTTACTCGTCCAAGAAAGCCTGTTCTTCTCGTACCGACCTAGACGCCAAGTTTTAGAGTTATCTCCAGGCTCGTCGCTGCTACGAACAACCCTTATTGAGCTAGATGAAATGCCGCATCAACTTACGTCGATATTGCCGGCAATCTCGGTGAGTGAGGAGTGCACAGCAGAAGAAGACCGCTTGATCGGTTAGCATAGGTCTTGAGAGCCAACAGCTACGGATACCTGACCGAAGTACCCTGTTCGACCTTCCCAAAGCAAACATGGTGGAACTTTGTAGTTCCTTATCAACCAAACGACCAGGACCCAAGTATTTGGAAAAAAGGTTCGCATTCCCAAATACCCCGACTTATCATGGCACAGCAGGTCTGTCACTCAGCAGCCTGCTAGCCCGCAGTGTGAGCTGAGCTGATTCGATGGCACCGAAAGATAACCCAAAAAGCTGTTTCGTCGCCTGATGGCTGCCACACCCACATCCTAACATGCGCATTCGAATCGATCCGAAGCGCGTCATCGACAGCTCAGGCAACATCTTCATTATCCCATCCAGATACTACAACCGCGTCCCAATCTGATGTCTATGCTTGTTGAAAACAATCGGTCTCTTCCGGGAAGTGGATGACTCCAATGGCGATCACGAACCCTCAGAGCCACTCGGCACGCGTGCCCTGGGCCATGGACCCAGCCATCAACAATTCCAGGGTCGATCTTTGCTGGAGCACGACTTTAAGCACGACTTTGGACTCCAGAAGTCGTGCTTTGGCTCGCGTCACTTTACATTAACATTGCCGACTCCTCGGGCCTACTTGATGGAGTGTTCCCATGCGTGGACCCGTCGGCGTCTGTTCGCCTTGCCGTCGGGACCCACGTAGAGAGGGATCATGCCGCTTAGCGTCAACTCTTGACGACTTTCTCTCTTATGAGCTGCCCGATGAGCGTTATGCTGAAGACCACCTCTGGCTAGCCCAGGTCCGAGACCAAGTACATTTCGCTGTAGTGTCAAAGCCGCAGCTCGGACAACAAACTGCTACTTAGTGCGTATTGACTGACATTTCATGTCAGGTCACCTTCATTTTAGGTCAGCAAGGAGCCCGTCGCCGGCTGTTCGTGCTAGTGAGACGCACTGCAGGGATCTCCTTGGCTCCGCGGATATTGGGGTCGAAAATTCGAGAACATTAGCCGGTACCTATTATCTCTTGTTCCGTTGGAAAATGTTTTTCGGCATCTCGCAACTTGCGGTTCATATCTCGGGGGCTGTCACCCACTCACCGTTTACTTACCATTTGGTACGCTGCACTTCTCTCGCTGCTTTCAGCGGATTTTCCTGTGATCTGTAGAGAGGCTGAAGACGCCTAACGCTCTGCCCCATGATGGACGAGAACGAGAGCAGCCATCAAAGTCAGCCACTGGCCACGCCTCGGCTTTGACAGGACTGCACGGACGAGCCTGCGGTGCAACCGGCCGAAAGCATGTTGACCGCCGCTCGGCAGTGCCCACAGGAGCCGCCCAATGCCATGGCAATTTCCAACTAGAAGATGGCACTCGAGTCTGAATCGTGGCGTCCTTAGACAGAGATCTGCTTTGTCTTACGGCCATTCCGCGGAAACTCGCCCCCAGCCCGTTCCTTGGTCCAGTCCCGCCGCCGGCCCATTGAAGGTAGCTGAAATGGAAAACCCGCGATCGCGACCTGCTTAAGACCAGACGGGTTAGGTTGGAGCGGCGCTGTTCGGGTGTGTCTCTGACAGTACCTTGACCATTGGCCGTGCTCACCAAATGGCTTATCGGATGGAACCAGGAGTGCCAGGTTGGCTTGGTGGAAGGCCGTTGGAACATGCACCATGCTTCTACGGCGTTAGTCCACCGCCTGCGGCAGCTCCCCCAGCTTTTCCCTCCCAGGCCGATGGCTTGGTTGCTTGGCTAACGAGGGGAGGACCAAAAGCGAGCAGCAAGCCGTGCATCCTTCATGATGGTTGACGGCGGACGGCGGCGCTCTTTGAATCTCATCAGCGATGTGGACCTGGACCGAGGGAGATGTCGGAAGGCTGCCCGGTTGGAACCTGATGCTTGGTTGGTGACAGTTCGCGACGCTGTCTCTCAGTCTCTCTGGCTCTCTCACCACGGCCTTTCCGAAAAGGGGGAGGGCCTAGTTGATAGGATACCTACAGACAGGCACGATGATTGGTGGTCTGAGTCAGGACTCGGTCGTTGGCGTCTTTTAGGCCGACCAGGACGCTCTTTCACCTTCTTAATCTAGAACAGTGGTGGCACCATTGTGCCTATTCCCCGCCTCCTGGCCACCCTGGAAATTGGAATTGGTCGCCTACCCGTTGACAACTTTCGCACAGGCCCATGGTAGCAATGTCGACATGTAGGGCACATTGGACGAAATCCCAGGGCTCTCCTGGGCGCGGAGGCTGGAGAGAGGCACACACACACACACACATACAGACGCAGTAGGGCGAGTGTGAGGGACGGAGGGAGTGCGCATGTACCCACAGAGTCAACCAAAGGACGAACCGCCTTGCCCCCAGCTTCGATAGCAAAGGCAGGCCCCCCATCCGCCGTCGAGGGTTCCCCCCAACTCGTCTTGCTTCTCTCGGTCGAATTGGTAGCCAGCGCCCGCTCCGACCAGCAAAAGGCGTTGTGAATGGTTCCCCATTCGTTTAGCAGACGCCCGGACTGCCAGACCGTCTGAACAGCCATTGGCTATGTAACGCTTCTTTACCCCCTCCCTTCGCGCAGCTCCACGGACCCAGCTACGGTTCTGGCTGCTGGGAGGCCCTCTTATCACTGAAAAAGAGAGCCCCGAAGGGACGGGATACGGGCTTGTTCTACCCATGTGCCACGCTCGCTTTCCTTGTTGAGGAAATTACGCGAAGGAACTTTTGCCTGCAGCTTTCACCACACGGAGGAACTTGGCGACCGCCGACCAATGCCAGTTCAACACCGGAAAGTGGTCTTCGTCTTTCTCGACCAAGAGAGAGAGAGACAGACAGGACAGGCCGCGAAGGAAAAGAGAGAGAGAGACTGGGAGAAAGAGAGGAAGCGGGAGCCCTACCACTCACTTTACCATTACCAGCCCAAATTGAACGGACGAACTGGCCTGGAGCAACGGCTCCCCCGTCCATTGTTCCCCCCATCTCACCCCCATATCTCTCTCTGCTACTCCGTACACAAGACAACATTGCTTGTCGTTCCGCCCGTTCAGCTCCAGCTCTGGCTTCCCGTCCTATCCTAATCCGACCTGTCTGTTCCTGACCCGTCCTGACCTCGACCTGTGTCAACTGTCGGGGGGCCCTTCAGTCAGTCTTTAATCTTTTCGAACCCTCTCGTTACCCATACTGGGCCATGACGCTTTCTCTTCTGCCGCTCTATTTTTAACTTGGCAGCCAGAGTGACCGAGACCTTCTCTTTTATGTGGCGACGATCATGGGCACTTTTGTCTGGTCTCCTCCCACGCTCTCGTCTTTCATTTGAAGGCCCAGTGGCACCCCCTCCATTTTGAAGGGCAATTGATGCTTGCCACCAGGGCAGCGCGCTGGGCTTCTTGGATGAATCGCATTCGACGACGACACGAGGCACCTGTCCTACCGAGGAGCTTTGACTCGTCCCGAGTCTTGACATCTTTCTAGCCAGCGGTCCGAACCTCTGCTCCACGGGGGACGCGGGACGCGGCCGAGATGTTCAATCATTCTGGGGACAAACCACCCCGCGGTGTTCCCTCTGGATCAGAATACGGAGGCAGTCAACATGGCCGCCTCGCCCTCAACACATCTGGTCAAGCATATTCTAGGTTCGGTGTTCCGCTCAACTTTGGCGGTCCCTCGACATGTCCGCCGCCGCAGCAAGATTCCGTCCGGAGGGACTTCGACTCATCTATGGACTGGACTTCACCAGTCGCGCAACAGAACGCGCGCTTCGACGTTGGGTCTTCGATGAACAGCGCGCCTCAGCAAGACGAAGGAATGGAACTCGATGAATTCAGTCCCCCTGCCGGAGTGTCCAACTTGATTGCGCGCTTTGAGGGGATTCGCGCCGCACCACCAAGCAGTAATAGGATCATGAGCCCGGCCAGTTCAGTCGCAAGCCCATCAATAGCGAGCCCATCGTCGGCACATTTTGGCAGCATGCATGGCAGCACAGCAAACATGAGCTCTTCAGGAATGAGTAGAATCACAAGTCCAGTCGCTCACAGCCCGGCCACGCCCACTTTCTTCCGTGCTCCGGAATCATATCGTCCCCCAGTGCCCAGACATACGAAGCCAGTCTTGGACCGCGCACCCTCTAACATTCCCATGTTTACGCCGGACTCACGATTTGGAGATGGAAACAGTCGTATGGCTATTGCTGCTGGTCCTTCGAACCCCGTGCCTCCTCCTCAAGTGCACCACCATCAGCCTCAGCAGTATCAACCGCAACAACATCAACCGCAGCAACATCAACATCAACACCAACCCCAACAGCAGCAACAGCCGCAGGCACAGCAGCAACAGCAGCAGCACCAACAACAGACTGCCGACTTCAGTCAGCTAGATCCTTTCCTCAATACGTCGAACAAGGGGTTTCAGTCACAAGCCAACGCCTTCAACTTTCCGACGACGAATGACTTCAACAATACGACGACTAAGCACTTTGCAACCCAAGCAAGCAACTTTAGTCCCCAACCAAACACGTTCAGCGCAGTGTCCAAACCCTTCGCTTCCCAATCTAATGCCTTCAATCAGTCGGCAACAACCTTCAGTGCTGCCAACGCTTTTAGCTCCCCTGCAAATGCCTTCAGCTCACTACCAACCACGAATACCTTCAGCCCAACCCCGAATGCCAACGCCTTCAGCCCGCCACCTACTACCGCATTTAGTCCTGCTCCCACACCCTTCAGTCCGGCAACGTCGACGTTCAGCCCAGCACCGACACCTGCCCCGAGCCTCATGCCCGGCACCCCGGGTGTGATGCAAACGCCTTTTGGCCCTCCGCCTACGACATCATTCCCAGTACGTTTCTTCTTGTCTTGACAAAGTGTTCCATCTAATCATCGTGCAGGGTCATGCTCGAGCACCTAGCATTGCCCCCACTCCAAAGCCTGCGACAGGCAGCCGGCCATCTCGGGAGCAGGTCCCTGCCGAGGCATGGGAGTCTTTCAAGGGGACCATTAAGCATCTGTATCTGGAAGAACGTCGTCCTCTGAAAGAGGTCATGCAGATCATGGCGGATCAGTATGGCTTCCAAGCAACGTAAGTATCCATTCCAGATCCACGCCCCTTCATCTCATCTCACCGTCGTAGGCCGAAGATGTACAAGACCAGATTCTCTCAGTGGGGCTTCGTGAAGAACAACACCGAGGATGAAGTGAAGAGGCTTCTTTCTATGAAGTTTCAACGCGATGCCGAGGGCAAAGTGTCCGAATTCGTTCGCAACGGTAGAGTGGTTAATCTGGGCACGTATCTCAAGAGGAAGGGAGTGACGGAGTACGATCTTGTCGACTTTGAAACGCCAGCTCAGCTCCCGTCATATGTGCGATGTCGTACCCCGACACCGCCGCCCGCTCCGGGCTATCTGCGATCACCAGACCTGCTCCGAGCGCAGGAGACGATTGTTGGGAATATGAGGAAAGCATTCTTGCATTGCCGCCAGTTCGAGGTCGAAATTGACAAGCAGGTCGGATGGACATCGATTATGTTATGGGGTGCGGGATCAAGCGACATGTTCGCTGATGCGAACAAGAAATTCGAAATGGGCGAACACGACGCGGGCGGTCATCAGCTAATGAAGGCATTCAAACGACTGGAGATGGATCTTAAACAACTATCACCACAAGGCATCAAGGAACTTTTGCTGGGAATGGTGCATCGCGACGCGGGCATGATGACTGCTCTGTGCAAGTATCTGGCGGCATATTCTTCGACGAACTTCGAACGCTCGCATCCCCTACGGCAGACATTTTCTACACTATACGAGGTGCAACAGAAGCATGGTCCGATCACACTATCGGAGCTTGTCTGGGGCTGCATTCCTACCATCGCCGAAGAACTTGAAGCCATCTACGGACGGCGTCACCCTTACGTAGCCAGGACGTGGATCGACTTGGCCATCTTTTACAACCACGCCAACCCCGAGAGACTCGAGAAACTGCTCTCCGAACTCCAGCCACTACGAAGGCAAATAGCAGGCCGTCACGGACAAGGCAGTGCGGAGGATCTGGCCTTGCGATATGCTGTTGTTCAGTTGATGCAAGCAGCCTGGCCCAACGCCGATAATACGAGGATGGAGGCCTTGGAACTATGGACTGCGATGAAGGATGGCGGCCTCGTCTTCCCAGTGCGGGGCGCAGAGCACAACACCTTTTGCTACCACAGCCCCCTCAAGATCGATCCGTGGGAAAGACGATGCAGGGAGCGATATGACATTGGGACTCAATTCTTCCAGCAACACTGCGGCATCAAGGTCCTGCCCTATTTCGAAGAGGATATGCATTACACCGAGCATGCCCCCGACTCGCATTCGGCGTTGGCAGCAGCCTTGGGCCACATGCCGCAGTCCAAGTTCTCGCTCATTTAGTCGAGCAGGCAAAGTACTGCGTGGCAGAGACTTTGATCGACTTGTCAACTTCTTTGGCGAAACTTATTACCATGGTCGTAATGTTGTATCGACCTTGGCCATCAGACGAGCCACGGACAAGTGGCATTCCTTACTTTTCTTAATATTTTCTTATTTAGTGATTCGAGAAGAGGACGCTACGATGCGACGGCCGCAGAAAAAAAGCCCCTTCGAGCAGGCAAACGAAGGCGATTACCCCGGGTTGTCAGGATTGGGATCAATGATACCTCAGAGGCCAAACACAGAGAGCAGGGAATTTTTTGGATAATTGTTCGGAGTATTTTGGGTCAGGTCATAACGCCATGGATGACATGTCATGGCCGGCGTCTGGGAGGGGGCTTTCCGATTCCAACACACAGCGAGCAGACGTTTTTACGGAATGACACAATTGTACAATAGCATTTGACGCACGGGGAAAGGCGCAGAGGATGGAATCCCGATACCAATGAGACGCGAGAAGTGGTGGAGATTAGTAGTCCAGCGACGAATGGAAAGACGAAAGATGAAACGATTCTCAAAAGCACGATGGGGAATTTTCCCCGAGAAAGACAACGACGATTGATGATGATTCCCCCCCGAATAGGATGGCCCGGAGGTTGTTGTGGACGTGGTTGAAGGTGTGAGATGAAGGGACGGAGCAAGTGTGGGGAGATGGGCGGCGCGCCAAACCGAAACGGAGGGGATGAGAAACCAACCAGCCGAACCGAGTGCCCTGAACGGGCTGATCTACACGAACTTACAGGCACGGGAACGGAGCCGAGTTCAAAGAGGAGGGGGGAGCGTTTCCGAGGTCCTGGGGCAAGCGGGCATGACGCGATAAGAGAATTCCCACTTTCGCCCATTTGCGGATTCCCATCACCGACACCCTCATCATTTCAGCTGTAGGGGAGTTCCCACTCCCAGAGGACATGCAGCTGCATGGCCATGCAGGAAGCCCGGCCATGGGCTCTACAGTCGGATGGAGTAGTTTCTTGTCGACACCTGAATCGAGAGTCGCATGCCCAGCAACATGTGCTTCTTTCCGCCTGGCTCTTGGCCGCTTGGCTCTCAGGTCGGTTTCGGTATCCTCCGGGCGACGGCTGTAGCCTGCGAGGACTGAGGAGGAGAGCCGGTTCGGGCGGAGGATTTGATGGGTTTGCGGCACCGATTGTCCCGTATCGGAGCCACCTTGACACGGAACGATGATGCCGCGCATTTAGAGGTTCACTGGAATACTAGGCACGCTTGTCGTCGGTCACGGTTATGAGAGTCATGATAGCACATGTGTCGGCGAAGCACATGTACAAAGACCGACATTGCCGGTGCTTGTGGTCCTGCGGGGACGAAATGGCTCTTTTTCCGTTTTGTTTCTTTGCCAAGCCGGGATTTCCGTCCAATGTCTACGGAGTACCTAGTATACTTCCCCCCTTGCCATAGACGGATCTCTTCCAGCTGTCAGCATCTGCATCGTAGTACCTAGGCAATAACAGGGGAGTCTTTCGGGGCCGTTCTCTCGAACCCACACTGTCCACTGTCCCACTCCCACCACAGCTTCGTCCGTGTTGAGGGCTGGGAATCGGGACTTGGGTGGAGGGGGTCTAGATTTGGGTAGATAGCCTCCACTAAACAAACACATAATGGAAACTTGGCCTGTTCAAATCTGGTTGTGCGTGTGTGTGCGAGTCCTGGTAAATCCACAGTCCGCAGAATTGGTTTATTAAATAGGTATCCGCATGGGAGGGATAAAAGAACGAGCAAGCGACGAAGCAAGGCCGCGGTCCGGCCCCAGATCCCGACCTGGCCCGGGGGTGTTGATGCAGGTGCTAGGTGCTAGGCGTGCGATTCGGGCTTTGGAGATTTGGAGGGATTGCCGCGATAGTTGGCTTGACATGTGCTCTTTCGATTTTTTGGGTGGTCGTCGCAAGTTGACTTGCCTTTTTCGTGGGTTTGATTTTGTTTGTCTACTAATAGGGAGGTTGAGTTGGTTCCTTGTTTCCCGCTGTTATTTTCGTGGGATTCTTTCTTTGTTGGATTTGCGATGATGAAGGTGCTTTGTTTGTTGGTTCCTCCGAGGATGAGAGTTGGAGCCCATGTTTGCTTGCTTGCTTGCTTGCTTGCGTGCTTGACTACAGACAAGACAGCATGACGGAGCCCACGGGCCAACGCCGATCCGCACCTGGTCATGACAGCCATGATGCTGAGGTAAGGAAGGCCCCAGGATCACCGTTGTTGCGCACTGCGCGGTTGGAGAGGCTTGATTTTTTACGTTTGGGATACGAAATGAATTGCTTGATTATTTGAAGCCAAGACTTGCGGATTACGTGCTGGAGGGGGGGATGATGGGATGCAGGGGCCATCCTGTGGGCGGATAGTGGCTTTATTTCATCTCATCTTTTTTGGCGTTTACGGGTACGCGAAGGTGTGTGTATGGAGGTATGGATACCCGTGAGGACGGGTTGGGCGGTATGCGCGCGGGGGATGAGGAGGTTGCGGGGTGGTTGGTGCGCTTGGTGAAGCTTTTCGTCCTTTATTTATCGTGGAGTTTGTGAAGTCTGTTTGATTATTGTGTCTGTCATGCTTTTTTTTCTGTCTTATCGCGCGGTGTTGTGGAAAGGAAGGTAATGGAACTTTACATCGCCGTGGTTATCTTTTGGGACTACGAGAGTATGAACGGTGGATTATTTAAAGTATCCGTACTTTGGGATAGTTTTGTCGTTTCGGTCCGGCGGGGAAGTCGAGTTTCCCGGATAAGGCTCCCGAGTGATTGAAATTGGCGGAGATGGCTGCGAGGCCGCACGTGTTCTGTCGCCGTGTAGCATCCATGTGATATTCTCTTGTTCATGTCGCTGTGATGGCGGCATGGGGAGTAGAGTAGGTAGACTAGGTAATATCTAATTCTTAGGTCACTACGTCAGCAATTAGCACTCGCTCGCCCTCCCCACCTCTGTCAAGCGTCTGGTCGCGCGAGATCCCTTGGATTGGTGATCCGGCTTGTCCCTCTCGGATCTTTCCGTCATTAGCGGACGTGGCGTGTAGGTCGGTGTTGGTGTCATACATGTAGCTATCATTGGTTCAGAGAGGATGAAGATGGGATGGAAGGGGTGGGTATCTCCTCATTCTTCTGGGGGAGGAGAACTTGAGGCTGAGCTTGTGTTGAGCCTGGCGTCTACTAGGGCTGAGAGGATTACCGGTAGGGTCGGGCTTGATTTTAAGTTGGGCTGAAGTTGATGATCTTGGGTTGTGAGATCGGCGGTAAGGGCTTGAGCCTTGAGATACATCCTCGCGTGAGAGGGAACCGTGGGAGTGGTTTGGGTTTGGTGATCTACATGGTTGATCACGTCTGTGGGTTTAAGACGGGTTGCGCGCGATGCGCGGGGGCTTTGGCATGTCGCTTTCCAAGGCCTAGCTTGAGGGAAAATGGGCAGAGGGTTCTTTATACTCTTCCGAGTGTTAACGAAGAGTCTCTTTTCGAATCATATTGCGGATCTTACCATATCTAGGAAGATTTTCTTAGATGTCGGCGGTGTTGTTGGGTTGTGAGTTTGTGATCTGATTTGCCGGCTACTCGCATTGATGACTTGTCGTTGTACCAAGAATGCGATGTTCGCCGCGCCTGATGGCTTCTTTGGCGCTCTATTTCGCGCCGACTCTACTTTGTTCTACCATACCTTCACTCAAAGAGCTAGGGTTGTCTTTTCAGGTATATTCTATTCGGCCTTCCTAGCCTCCTGGGGTCTTACTATCGTCAACGTCCCACCTCCCGCAGGTTACGGCAGTTTCAGCAAAGGAGAAAAGGCAAGCAAACACATACGGTGTCGTTTGAGGCGTGGGGTAATTGAACTTGATACGTTATTCGATCCGAGAAAGGAGGACTGAATGATGTGTAGTCTTTGCTGACTGCATCTCACGCCTTTTGTAAAGGTTGCGCAGGTTAACCACCTTCGCGTTTGACACCTAAACGCACAATCCAGGGTACATTTGTCCTTCCTTTAGAAGTATTGCTACAGTCTCGCAGCATCTGGATTAAAAATCTCCAAATATATAATTCTCAAGTAA
Source organism: Colletotrichum scovillei (assembly GCF_011075155.1). Classification (NCBI taxonomy): domain Eukaryota; kingdom Fungi; phylum Ascomycota; class Sordariomycetes; order Glomerellales; family Glomerellaceae; genus Colletotrichum; species Colletotrichum scovillei. The sequence goes on from NW_023336259.1 coordinate 3,824,272, forward strand.
TCACTAACCGATGCTATCAAGCCTGAAGTACGGGACCAGGCACCCCTCAGCAAGCCAACCCCCTTGTTCCTCTGGATCATCACGCAACATATCTCTCAAGACGGTAACTACGATCCCGCCGCCGCGTCAGGAATACTCCAATTGGATCAAACAAAGGCTAAATTACTTGAATACATATTGAATTCATCAAAAACGACTTATCCATCATGTAATAACACCCACAACCCACCAAAACCAAAAGAATTGCGTCGAGGGGGAATCGAACCCCCGGCTCCCCGACGCTGCTTGGATGGCAACGGAGAATTTTACCACTAAACCATCGACGCTAGATGATTGAGAATCGCTTGAAGCGACTCTGGTTGGGAACGAGGGCGAGGGAGAGGACTCTTGTTTGATTGTTGTGGAGGATGAGGGTTTTCGTGAGGATTTTTGAGGTGCGGGGCGCGGGGCAGGGTGAGATGCGTGGAGGGGCAGAGATGGGGTCGATGGTGGGGCTGAGAATTGGGACTGATGAGGAAGTGGAAGTTGTGGTATTGTGGTTGACAGCCTTCAGGTCTCGAAAATGTCCTTCGCTATTTGCTTCGGGAAGTTCTTGTGGTGGCTTGGTCCTGGGTTTGAGAAATTGTCAAGCGAGGTGGCTGTGGTGGGAGTAAGAGAGGCATTGAAATGAAGCTTTCCCGGGCCTACTTGCACGACTTCGATGCCTTTGAGACGTTCGAGTTTTCCGTACACAAGGCCTTTTGGCAAGTATGGCTGCAGCTTTTGGAAGGGGTAGGATGTAAGCGGCCAGAAAGTCCTGCTCGCAGCCTCTCTACAGCCATCTTAGATGCACAAAACCTTTTGGCGAGTCTCATGGTTGAAGAATTGCATATGTCTATGTTAGAAAACAACGCTGCCTCTGATTGAGGAATCTATGAGAGTCTCGGTGCCCCCTGATACGCTATCGCGATCCGCTATTGAATAGCTGCAATAGCGTTGCGAGATTGAGGTGAAGTATTGCCTCGATGATCCCATGTAGCAGGGTAGAAAATGCAAAGATGCCGCATCGCAAGTGGAAGCAGAACAGAAAGGCAAAAAGCAGAATCCCCGTGAAATCAAATCCCCCAAACTCAATCTCAAACCTCCCCTCCAGACGCCGATTCGTCAAGCCGGCTCCGACTTAATGCCATCTGGGAGCGTTGCCTTCTTCTCGTCCTCCGAAAGCATCGGCATCTCCTCGACGCCCTCGAGGGCCTCTCTCTTAATTACCACCTGACTCTCCTCCTCAACAGTATCATCAGCCTCATCAGCCGCGTTAGGCGCCGCTTCTTCGAAATCGTCGAGAGGAAACGCATCGGGAAGGCAGATGAAAACTTTGGCCCATTCAGACCGCCAAGTGGCAATGACGGTGGAAAGCGCCTGCTGAGTTATATTGCTCATCCTCGCCGAAGGATGCTTCTTGGTCTTCTTCGCGTAAAGACCCTTCGCGATGCGGTTCAGCTCAGCCTTGATGAGCGTACCACAGCCACGCTGGGAATGTTTCCAGAGATTTGAGACGTCTGCAGAGACTTTCTTGATGTCGGCTGTGAGGTCTTTCTCCAAGTCGTTGCGGACCGTCTCGAACATGGTGAAGCCAACATTGTCTGCGTGCTTGATTACGTCCTCTATCTGCTTCGCCATCAACCCTTGGCCTGCTTCAATGTTAGTCGCGATTCTTCTTCATGAGAATTGCATTGTCATATGACATACCAGTGTGCTTGATTGCCGCCTCGAAACCTGGCTTCATCATCAACGCCAAAGACCTCTGCACAGGATCTCTCTTCGCTCTCGATGATGCCTGGAACTGCGTGACGCGCTCACGCACATCTGCCACATACTTCTCGACGAGGTGATCCAGCTTGAAGGCGCTAGCCTTCACCAGCTCTCGGAACGAGACTGGGAGCGACTCGTTGTCGTAAAGATCCTTTAGCCATGCAGCAAGGGCTCTAAGACCCGCTCCTCGGATCTTCCCTTTCAAAATCGGGATTCGACGAGTGAACTCATAGGCCCATTGATCAAAATGGCCTTGCCAGAAAGCATGAGACCTGCTGAATTGTCAACATATATCACTCGGCGACATAGACATTGGGGAGAGTCTTACACGTCCTCAATCCAGAAGATAATAGACTTTGGCTGTCCGGTCTTTGCACGACGAATGAAAGGACCACCATTTCTCCTGACGCAAGCTCGGTAAGTAGACCAAAAGGTCTTCTCGTGTCGTGAAGATGCAGCAACATTTGCTCTGGGGTTCTTCTTTTCCCACCCCTTCACTGCTCGATTAAACAGGTCAACGGCTCGCTCGAGCTCTGGCTGATCTTTTGCTTTAGATTGTCTAGCAAGATGAGTCCTCTTCAAAGAGAGTTTCCGTAATGGCTGCATGGCTGCGAGGTATTTCTGAATTGAGACGCGGACTCTGGAATTGATAGACTTCGCATTTAAATGATTAGCACCGGAATGAAACTCAGACTCAGACATTTATGAACTTACCTCGTTCAGATGATTGCAGAGAATGACCATGTTCCTCTCCAATTCGGTCTTCTGATCGCTAGAGAGTCTTGGATACGCTGCATGATGGTCATTTTGGTTCCATCCATCCACAGCATCAAAGAGGACCTGAATATGGTTAATGTCTCCATCTACCCACTCTTCCCGGTACGGGAGAGAAACTTGATGTAGCCAGTCTTCCAAGTCTGGGATGCCAGTAGAGTCTCGGTCGGGGAATCCATCCGAGTGACTTGTCTTGTCTCTCAACCTCAAAGCCTGAAAAGCTCTGCTGCTGACAGGGAAGACTGAAGGCAGAGTATCAGCTGACGCTGACGCGCGCGACTTCTTGTTCTTGTTTCTGGTGGATAAGAGGTTATCCGTCACCCTTTGCTTCAATATCTTATTTCGCTCCACGATACACTTCTGCCTGCGAAGCGACTTGAGTGTTCCCGTGCTGAGATGGGACAGATCAAAGTCTGGTCCATCACCGTCCATTCTTTGTCTCACGGCGCTTCGACCCTGTACGTCGTCAGCGCGAGGACGCTTCTCACCTGTTGAGCAACTCATATCCACGGCATTGCCATAGATGGTATCGTCTCCGCTTTCTGCTTCTTCATCATCGTCATCTCCACCGCGTCTGTTGATCTCGTCGCAGATTGCAAGTATTTCCGGGGTAGGAAACTCGCTCTCCGCGGCCAAGTCGTCAATGTCATCTGTCTTGGTTATGGCAACGCAAAGAGAATCACCCTTGAGCATGTTATCCATATCCAAGAACATAGTCTCTCGCTCCGAGAGGACAAGGTCAGCCGCTGCTCTGTTGTCAGCGGCCCTCGTTGCGGGTGTCACAACGATCCTCTTCTCAAGACGGTAGAGATAACTGCGTGCAATTTGGGCGCGAGACTCAAGAGCATCCATTACGCCTGGCAGATCAACGAGTTTGATGCCGTGCCGGAGTATACCGGCCTTCAAGAATATCTCGACTTGTTCCACCAGAGGCCAATACCTCGTGGGCGATGCTACGTCTTTCGAGCTGGAGACGTAGGGCTTCAGCATGGCCAAGAATTCTTTCTTCCTGGCGGCTTTGACGAGCTTGAAAGTGCTCGTCGCCCGATCGCCTCGTCCGCTCCTGAAAATTTCAGCAAAGGCAGACGAATTCGCAATGATCTGTGCTGGAGATGACTTTCTGATTGCCTCTAGACTGAGCCTCGACCAGTTGGCGACATTTCTCATCTGCCGTTGTGCTTGAGCACGTCGTTCTTCGTGTTCTTGATCTGGATGCTCTCCTTGGGTTTGGCTGGTCTCCTCTAGGTCGCTCAACTCGTACTTGAGTGCATCCAGTTCTGCTTCGACTGTCTCGTAAGACTTGAATGTGATATGAGCACGGAAGTTGTTGCCATTGGAGACGTCATCATTCCACCCGAAAATGCAGACAGCTGCCGTGCAGGCTTCTGAGCTGCTGGTTGGCACGATGTTGCACCCGAGAAGTGCGTTGATGAGGGAGCTCTTCCCCAGACCAGTTTCACCTATGACACCGACAAGAATCTCTCGGGACTTCGGTGCCTCGTGCAGGAGATCTGATAATATGTAAGCAAAACCTGAAGAGACATGAATCTTGATCAAGCCCGGAATACTCACTCAAACTAGCAACCCACTCTTGCAGACCTTGTTGGGACCTTCCAATCGCATCTGCATGAAGGGCAGGCTTGGCGATTTCCAACTGTGATAGACCCAGCGCCCTAGCCTCTTCTTTCTTCGCGACTCTCGGACCAATGTCGGAAAGAACTGTCCTCTGTATATTTGCCATGATGAGAAAGATACCTTGGTTAGGAGGAGGCTGCATGAGTGTAGGAAGGGAGTCTCATAGGACTGGCACTGCGCGAGTGACGTTGTAGCTGGATAGAAAGGAGATCGAAATGAATTTGATAGCCTGGTATGATTAGACTTGTCTCGGGATAGATAGATGAATGAAGTGAATGAAGTGAATGAGGCTGATAGTTGGCAGTAAATCTGCGGAAGTATGAGAATGTGGAAGTGTGGAAACGTGGAAGTGTGGAAGTGAGAGAGTTGAAGCATGGAAAGCCAGGAAAAGATAGGTTTATATATGAGTGAGGACGGAGGCCCAGACGGAAGTGAGAGCAGGAAGGACCGACTTCCAAAGGCAGGTGCTCAAAATTCGGATTGGTTGAGAAGGAGCCCGCCAGAATTGAGAGAGCTGTGGATGTAAAGTAAAAGATGAAGAGTCTAAGAGAGAAAAGTAGGCTATAAGGAAGCCGTGGAGTTTTGCGGTGATGATGAATCCTGCAGGAGGGAAAAATCATGTAGCACTTCACGAAGCAGAAATCTGAGACTACAACCTCATGAGTGATTGAAGTCAGCGGCAATGAGGATTGCTCCTGTGTCAGGCTGACTTGATATAAGAGTACTCTCAAAGTCACTCATTCCAAGGGACACGCTTGAAGGACTCTCGATACGGTCTTATTATCACCTTACTGATGAATGTGTTTGATTATAATGCTGATTGGGGTATTTCCTATCCTTGGAGACGTTACCAAAGCGTCTTCCTTCTTGGGTATATGGCTCTTCTCCAGTTCCTCAACTCTCATCGCGCCTTCTTACATGGGGAGGGCGTATCCCTTCCCTAGATTCTGATATGACCATTCGCTCCTTCCTTCTTTACACCCGGTAATGCTTTGCCCGGCTGGGAGAGAAAATTGCTCTATGTAAGTCTACCAGCGTGACTTGACTATTTTCACCTTTGGCTTCTTGACTCCTGCCTTGGGTTTCGATGTGCCTTTGGCATCGGCCTTGGGTGTATCTCGGCTGTCGTAGCGGCACGCTGAGGCTTAGATCCGCCTTCAACTTTGGCTGAAGGTGAAGTCAAACCGGGTTTGTTGACGACCTTGGCGGGGGATACCGACTTAACGGCAGGATTGCCCCAAGAGCCAGATCCAGAACCGACCTTGGGTGTCGCCATGAGCTGGGCAGTGAAGTCGGCTGCAGTCATGGGCGCGGCTGCATCTTTGGCTGAGCGCTTCGGTGCGGCTTCCACTTTGGCTTTGATCGTAGGCCGTTTAGGGGCTTCAGCCTTCCTGTCGACCTTGATCGTAGATATGGGCTTGATGGCGGCGCTGCCCCAAGCACTGGGCGAAGACGCGGCTCGTGGTGTCGCCATGAGCTGGGCGGCGAAGTCGGCCGAGGTCATGGGCGCCACTGTACCCCTCGGCATACTTGTACTGCTGCTCCCAAACCCTACTTCGCGCTCTGCCCCGGCCTCTGGCGTCTTATCCCTGGGTTCATCAAAGCCTCGCATCTCCCGCTCGATCCTCTCCTGTGTAATTCTCGCCCGCTCAGCCTGGGCCCGTATATACCCCTCCCTCGCCTCCTCCTCCAACCTGAATTGCTCCTGAACAAGCTCCTCCTGTCGCTTCTCCTCCCTCCTCTTCCTATCGAGCCTGCGCTGCTCCGCAGATACCTCGGCGACCTTTTCTGCGGTGGGATACTCGGCCACGTACGCCTGCAGCTTCCACAGGTACAGCTGCAGCGGGATCGACCGCTTCTTCTTGACGACGAAGAGCGAGTGCTCGCGGAACACGGGCATCTCCCGCAGCTTCGCGAGGTACTTTGGCCCCATGAGCCGCCCGATGTCGTAGACGGGCAGGCTCTTTTCGTACTTTGCGTCCGGGACGTCGTAGGTCGCAAACGGCTTCACCTTCCCCTCCTTCATCCACTCATCCCAGCGACTCTCCCCCGCGGGGATGCGATTCGCGTCATACCACAGCAAACAGCTCCGCTTCTGCGCGTCGTGGACGTCTTCCCACGTCTCGAGGGGCTGGATGCACGAGCTGTGCCCTTCGTCCGCCTCGACGTGCTCTGTGATGTACTTCATGATGTTCTTGCGCAGGTTCTCGAGGACGAAGTCGCCCATGTCCTCGCGCCAGACGAGGCGTTTGGGGATATCCGAGTTCATGACCTTGGGGTTCCTGCCGAGGAGCGTGCGCCAGCCGTCGCCGAAGGGGGTTTTGCCGCGTTTGCCTGCCATGGAGTCGATGACGGGTTTGCGGGAGACGACGTAGGCGGAGGGGGATTTGAGGAGGAGCTGGTCTGTTTCTTTTTGTTTTACGAGGGGGTCCTCGGGGAGTTGTTTCCGGGGGGCGGTATGATTTGATACGACTTTGGAGCTGCTCTTTTCCTTTTTGTCGTTCTTGTCGGATCCGATTACGTTTTTGAAATGCTGCTCAAAGTCGTTTACTGCAGTGTCAAGGGTTTGGGTCTCTTTTTTGGTCTGCATTTTGGATTCGACCTTCTCCTCTTCAGGTTTGGTGGATCCGGTCGTCTCTTCGAAACACTTGTTGGACTTGTCCTCTGCATTGTCGGCCTTCTTAGATCCATCCTCCCCTTCGAAAGCTTTCCTGGGTTCGTCATTAACTTCATCGAGCTCTTTAGAGTCGTTCTTCCCCGGTTTAATAGCACCATTTCCCACATCGTCAAGCTTTTCTGACCGATTCTCCAGATCATCAAGCTGTCTAAGCTTCTCTTCCATAGCATCTTTATGTGTCCACGATACTTCAACATCGCCTGGTATAAACCAGTGCCCCTGGGTGTCCGGATTCGTAACGGCCTTGAAGTTTTGAAGAAAGTATTTCGGCAGAGACGTCCCCGTGACAGGACAGAATCGAACAGGCGTGGCGAGAGCATGAACTACAAGAGAGCGTCACATCAGCATTCCGCTCCCCAGCATCTTCGTACAAATAGGTGGCGGTGTCCCGCTACTGACCGTACGGGTTCTGTTCCAACTTGACGCGGAACCTGCCCCCGTTGGGCAACTTGTTCATGACAATGAGCCGTGGGCTCTGCGTCTTCTTGTCTTTGCCCATCCTAATCTTATACTTGTGTTTCCTCGGTATCGCCCCAGACGAAGACAAAGAATAATCCCGGACCTTGTCGCTCTTGGATTTCGGTCTGGGCTTGGGCGTCCTGTACCTCGTGCGTACATCCATCCACACGGGGTCCATGACGGGCGAGATGGGCAGGTCGCCCGCGGCCGTCCTGACTTTCTTGTTCTCCTTGTCGATCCGCACCTCTTTTGCGATTTCGTCGTGGCCCAGGACCTCTTGGATCCTCTTGGTGAAGTGCGCCTGTCTTTCCTCTGCCCTGCGCTTCGGCGCATCTCGTATCACTTCCGCTTTTGCCTCTTTTTTGGATATTGGCGGTATTGGCGGTGCCCTACCCGCTGCCTTGGCTTCTCTTTCTCTTATGTACTTCTTGGACAGGAAAACGGGCCCCGGTCTGGCGGACGGGGTTGTGCCATAGCTTCTGGCTGAAGTTTGGGGCACTCGTCGAATGCCTGGGAATGGCTTCATCGCGGTCGAGGGGGGGACCCCCGAAGGAGGGAGCGATAGTCGCAAAGTGTCGCCAGTGTGTTCGACTGGTCTCGCCCGGCTCGAAAGGTGAGAAATCCCTGGCTGCAATGGGTGCGCAATAGAATGGACGTTGGGAAAACCGCCCGGAGATTGCAAGATTCGGAAGGGATCCCGCGGAGTGGCGGCCCAGCTCAGGAATACGGCGCAGACGAAAAAAGAGCTTTACGCGCCTCGGGGCAATTTTTAGACGAGGACGCGTGGGGGAAGCTCGGAGCTCGGGGGGCGCGCACAGGGGGCCAACCGGCTTTCCCAGCGGACGTCACACCTCTCCCACCAGCGCTTGTTGCCGTCGATTGCCGCTTTTTCGCATTCTTCTGACTTGAACACTGCAACACCACACACGCGACCTCCGCCATGAACTGTCAAAAGACATTATTCCGAGCCCTGAGGGCCGTCCCGCGGCGGCAGCACGTCAGGGCCTTTTCAAACTTCCCATTGTCGGGCTTCCCTCCCGTCGCAGGAGCCGGTAGCAGTAGCCCACCTGTTGGGAACATCCCTCTGCCGTACATCACCGAGGTTTCGGTTCGTCTACCCATGGCCATTTGAACATACTAGGGTCGCGAAAGCTAATTGATCAGTCGAATGGTTGGAGGACATGTTAGTACACCGCGACTGCTTCTGCAACTGGGCGTTTCCCCCTCGCTGACCACGCAGGTAGACGACATCTTCTCCAAGCTGCTTCAGGTACGATCCTAGATTCAATTTGACTTGTCGCGCGCATCAAGCTAAGAGACACGTAGGAACGAATTGTCTGCCTCAATGGCGCGATCGACGATACCGTCTCCGCATCGATAGTAGCACAGCTCCTGTGGCTCGAGTCCGATAGCCCCGACAAGGCGATTACAATGTACATCAACTCCCCAGGAGGCTCAGTATCATCAGGTTCGACAGACACCCCAATGCGCAGTCAGAGATACAGGGGAAAGAATAGAATGCTGACGAAGAGATCAAGGTCTGGCCATCTACGACACAATGACATACATCAAATCACCAGTATCAACAGTCTGCCTCGGCGCGGCCTCCTCCATGGCAGCGCTGCTCCTGACGGGAGGCGAGGCCGGCAAGAGATACGCCTTGCCGCATAGCTCCGTCATGATCCACCAGCCGTTGGGCGGAACGCAGGGCCAGGCGTCGGACATTCTCATCTACGCGAACCAGATCCAGCGCATCCGGAAGCAGATTAACGAGATTATGAAGCGCCACATCAACAAGTCGTTTGGGCACGACAAGTACAGCTTGGAGGAGATCCACGACCTGATGGAGCGCGATAACTACCTATCGGCGGAGGAGGCCAAGAGCATGGGTGTCATTGACGAGATTTTGACGCGGAGGGAGGAGAAGGATCTCAAGGAGAAGGATTCGACTGAGGAGCATAAGACGAAACCCTAAGTCTTTGAGGATTGTGGTTAATTGGGATCCAGAAGTGTTGATTTGTACCATCATGTCTACTCGGTCTCCGTAGTGAAGCGCCCTTAGTGTAAGGTAAGGTAATGGAGCTGAGCTGCGATTGTAGGAGAGGATTATGGAGGCAGCACGCGCGTTGCCGGGTAGCCGTGACCCACTTCCGGCGGGATCGGTGTAGAAAAGCGGGGCTCGTCCGGGACCGGAAGCATTCCGGGCTTATCGGAAATAAGCATGAGGTAATCGGATGAGGTAAAGCTGGGATCGATGCCATCACACCTTGATGCTTCTCAGACCTTGGAATACATTCATCAGCAAAGAATATAGACTCTGCGAAAGTTCAATTCATCGTTCAATGCACCGAGATATCCTGCACTTAAGCTCTGGCGGTGGTGTGGTTACAGTCGCACACCGTGGCTGACCTTGCTGACCTTGCACCCGACGCCGGTGGCTCACCTCGAGCTGTGCAGCAAAACGCAGCCAAAAGGCACCAAACCTGGGGGGAACGGACCGTCGGAACTACAGCTGCGACCAATTAGCGACGAGGTATTTCAATGCGGGGAGCATTCGGCGGGGAGCTCCAGAAATTTTAGGAGCCGACATCGCCCCAAATTGTTCTTCCCCCCCTGTGGTTTTGGCTCTGGCTCTGGCTGCTAGCGGCTGCTCCAAAAAAACCATCAACGTCTCTTTGCTCGCCGTGTGTCCCTGTGACTGTCCCTGTGATCTCGGGTCTTTCTTCCACCGCACCTCTTTTTTCCTTTTCTTCGTGACTCACCTGGCATCAATTTAAAAGAGGAAAAAGAATCGAGGAAACAGATTCGAAAAAGGAGATCAATTGGGAACTCAATTGAACATCACTCTCTTATACACGCCTCATCTTTCCCTTTCCCTTCACCCCCCCTTCCGCTGCGTCGTCTCCTGGGGCTTGCCCGGTGATACCCTCGACGAAATGCTCTCCCGGTCCATCGCCCGCCAGTCACAAGCTCTCAGAGCTGCGACAAGGCGTCCTACCTTTGCCAGCCATGCGTAAGAACCCCCCCCAATGGACCATCAATGGCAACTAGCTAACCTCAGTACCTCTACAGACGCCTCCTCTCCTCCACCGCGCCCCGACGCGCCGACGAGAAGCTGAACAAGGTCTCGGCCAACATCACCCAGCCCAAATCCCAGGGCGCCTCCCAGGCCATGCTGTACGCCACCGGCCTGTCCGAGGACGACATGAACAAGGCCCAGGTCGGCATCTCGTCCGTCTGGTACGAGGGCAACCCCTGCAACATGCACCTGCTCGACCTCTCCAACCTCGTCCGCAAGTCCGTCAAGGACGCCGGCCTCATCCCCTACCAGTTCAACACCATCGGTGTCTCGGACGGCATCTCCATGGGCACAAAAGGCATGCGCTACTCCCTCCAGTCCCGCGAGATCATCGCCGACTCCATCGAGACCGTCATGAACGGCCAGTGGTACGACGGAAACATCTCCCTGCCCGGCTGTGACAAGAACATGCCCGGCGTCGCCATCGCCATGGGCCGCGTCAACCGCCCCAGCATCATGGTCTACGGCGGCACCATCAAGCCCGGCTGCAGCAAGAGCGGCGAGTCCATTGATATCGTCTCCGCTTTCCAGGCCTACGGCCAGTACATCACCGGCGAGATCACCGAGGAGGAACGCTTCGACATCATCCGCAACGCCTGCCCCGGCTCCGGCGCCTGCGGAGGAATGTACACTGCCAACACGATGGCCACCGCCATCGAGACGCTCGGCCTGACGATGCCGCACAGCTCCAGCAGCCCCGCCGAGGATCCCGCCAAGAAGGCGGAGTGCGAGAACATTGGCTCCGCCATCAAGAACCTCCTCAAGGAGGACATCCGCCCGCGCGACATCATGACCCGCCAGGCTTTCGAGAACGCCATGGTCGTCGTCAACATCCTCGGAGGCAGCACCAACGCCGTCCTCCACCTGCTCGCCATCGCCGACTCCGTCGGCATTAAGCTCACCGTCGACGACTTCCAGGCCGTCTCGGACCGCACGCCCTTCCTGGCCGATCTGAAGCCTTCCGGAAAGTACGTCATGGCCGATATGCACCGCATCGGCGGCACCCCCGGTCTGCTCAAGTTCCTCTTGAAGGAGGGCTTGATTGACGGCTCCGGCATCACCGTCACCGGTAAGACGATGAAGGAGAACGTCGCCAGCACGCCCGACTTCCCCGACGACCAGCCCATCATCCGCCCCTTCAGCAACCCCATCAAGCCGACGGGCCACATCCAGATCCTCCGCGGCCAGCTCGCGCCCGGCGGCTCCGTGGGCAAGATCACCGGCAAGGAGGGCCTCGTCTTCACCGGCAAGGCGCGCGTCTTCGACGAGGAGGACGGCTTCATCGCCGCCCTGGAGCGCGGCGAGATCAAGCAGGGCGAGAAGACGGTCGTCATCATCCGCTACGAGGGCCCCAAGGGCGGTCCCGGCATGCCCGAGATGCTGAAGCCCAGCTCCGCCATCATGGGCGCCGGGCTGGGCAAGGACGTGGCGCTGCTGACGGACGGACGGTTCTCTGGCGGCTCGCACGGGTTCCTGATTGGGCATATCGTGCCGGAGGCGATGGAGGGCGGTCCGATCGGGTTGGTGCAGGACGGGGACGAGATTACGATTGACGCGGAGAAGAGGGTGATCGATACGAATGTGTCGGATGAGGTGATGGCGGAGCGCAGGGCCAAGTGGACGGCGCCGCCGCCCAAGTATACCAAGGGTACGCTGAAGAAGTACTCTGCTCTTGTGAGCGATGCTAGCTCCGGATGTGTCACGGACGGCAAGATCTAAGGCCTTTCGGTGTCTCCGGGGTTGAGGAGGATGGAAAAGGGGGGGGAAAAGGGGGATTCCCCTTTTTTTGGTCAATTTTCTTTTTGGCGGAATTCAAAAAGGGAGCGGCGGGGTTTGTTTCCTCATTTTTTCTTGCTAGAGGTTCCTTCTACACTTGTTATACCATCTTCTTGTACGGCTTCGGAAAAGGTAGTCCCCCAAAATCGGAGTTTTGTTTCACGTTGGTCTACGTCTTCCATAATGAAAGAAGTAGATTTGATAACACGTGTGTTGATATGGAACAAAAGGAGGCAAGAGATTGTTGAACGTGAATGTCAATACTCGTGGTATACGTAAAACACACTACAAAACGTCCACACCTGGATTACATTTACACGTGTACATGACGGCTCCCGTTAACGGAAGCTCGCCTGTACTGCTTTTTTCGTTCTTCCCTTGCTTCTTGCCCCTCCGAACGATTCCTGGAAAGCATTGGCACGAGAAGCGCCTCCGAAGCTCCTAGCTATGCAATAACACATATACCTCGCGGGCAAAACGAACAACGTAAAAAGTACGACGGCCGCCAACTTGCCAAACTACCGTTCGATTCCCCTTCTGCGCTTTTATTGGGTAGTAGTCGGAGGCTTCGGGGTCGCTTGCTCACTTGCGCCCGTTCCACGCCTCGATAAAGGCGGATTTATCCCGCAACGTCAACCCGACGCGCTTATTCCGACACAGTCTGGCCAGCGCCTCCCCGACTTTATCCAGCACGCGTTGTTCCTCGATCGAGAGCGCCGGCGCATCGCCGCCTCCGGCCCCAATCCGTCGTTGCGCGGTGTTCTCCCCAGAAGCAGCGGAGGACGAGACGCCGTTGGTCCGGGCGGCGGAGGAGTTGAGGATGCTCTCGGCGACGCGGACGCGGATGCAGGTCGTCGGGCGGGAGAGCAGGTCCCAGAGGAACTTGGTCCAGCGGCCCGGGATCGGGGTGGTTACGTCGGCGGGGGTGTAGCGGATGCTGACGGGGAAGATGTGGACTTCCGGGCTGACGGCGAGGAGGGAGGGCGTGAAGGGGAGGACGCCCTTGCCGTTGGTGGTGCCTCCTTCGGGGAAGACGGCGACGACGCGGTCCGGGTAGCGGGCGACGAGGGCGGCGAGGTCGGTGAGCTTTCGGGTTGCTGGCGGTGGCGCGAAGCGGACGGGGGAGAGGGCGTAGAAGACGGCGCGGAGGAGGGAGATTTGCTCTACCGATCTGGTGTTTGGGTAGGATATGGTGAAGATCGGGTCAAAGATGGCGGCGAGGTAGACGGCGTCGATGGGGGACGTGAAGTTTGCGGCGATGACGGACCCGGGGTGGGGGAAGCGCTGCGGGGGTTGGTCGGCGAGAGTGCCGCGGCGGACGCCGTCGAGCTGGAGGTCGACCCACCAGATGCCGGGGATGCCCATCATGCCCCAGAGGAGGACTTTGCGGACGGCGACTGGGAGGAAGGGGCATAGGTGCTGGAGGAAGAGGAAGTAGGTTGCCGCGTAGGTTAGGAAGAGGGGGAGGCGGATGAAGAAGAGGAAGGTGTGGAAGATTGAGGAGAGGGGGGAGAGGGCTGTCTTGACGGGGATGAAGGGCGAGATGCCCGATCCTGTTGGGTGTTAGTCTGTGGAATAGTGAAGGTATCGTGATGAGTGGGTTGTCTTTACCTTTGTCGCGGAACTGGCTGAACTTCTCCATTGTGGGAGATGTCGTGAGAGGTGTGACGGTGGGATGAAATGGTCGTATAAGTCCAAGCTGACGGGGAGGGCGGAGGGGCAAGGTAGAGGCGGAATAATCACCGCGACATGAGGCTCCGGATCGCAACGGTCGTGGTGTTTTTGTTTAGATGGACCTTGGCGTATCTAGGGCGGATCGACGCAAGGACGTTGAGAAGAACAGACAGACCAGAGAGGAGGGGAAAGCTGGAGAATGGAAAATAGAGTGAGACTCGGCAATGGCTGCTCTCGTGTCACGCAACTCTGTAGTCGCCGTGGTTCTCCCAGCACCGAGTTTCCTGGTCCGTTGGGAAAGGAGCAGCGAGACAACGAAATCTCAGATGCGACGTGAGCTGGCGAATGAGCTTCCCAACGTCATGGTGCGGCGGACGGCCAGCAGTGACATGTGAAATTTAAAGAATAAAAAGAAATAAAATAAAAAAGAACGAACCACCACGTTGCGTTGCGCCAGAGGTGGCTGCGGGACGGGGATGCAGTGGCACGCAGTGGTAAGAAGAGGCGCGACCGCTTACCAAATCAGGACAGCTGCACCTGATTCTGCTGAGGTAAGCTGGCTTTCGGCGAAGCTTCGGATGTTCTCATGAGTGGAAGCCTTAGGCAACAATGCATTAAGTGACAGACCACATGTAGCCAGATGATTACCTAAAGCACTCTGCATTACCTTATGTCAGCGTCTGATGTCCGTCTTATGTCAGCGCTGCACAAATCCCGTTGCCCCGGGCAGCCATCCCCACCCCCGGCCGTCACAAGTTGTGTGCGATTGTGGCAGCGCCTCGACTGTGTACACAATTCGCAGTAAACACTCAGACCCTGGTGATGCACCTCTCCACCAGTCACGATTGACAACCCACACCCCTCCCCATACTGCAATCATAGCTGTGGGCTCTCTCTTTTTTTGAGCCATTCCCGCTGCTGCTGCTGCTGCTGCTCCTTGCCGCATGCCTGCTCCAACTTCACAACGTCTTCTCCTACCGCGTCCAGAACCGGAGCGCTGCTCCTCGTGTCCCACATCATCATACCCGTTGTCGCTCGTCGCGTAGACAGCATCCTCAACATGGACACTGCGGAGAATACGGTATGTCTTGCATTCACATCCAGATCCGGGACACGAAGCTTTGGCGATGTCGCAGAGCTACAATAAACCAGAGCAGCGACAGAGCAAAGCGCCCAGCTAACAACACCTTCACAGCAGCACCACTTCCGATCCTCCGTCATGCGCCCTCACAGCAACCTCCCACGACCAGGCGCCTTCGCCTCTGGCCTCTCCGAAATGAACGAAGCGCAAAGCAACGCGCGCGCGCACCCGTCCATGATACCGCCGCCGGGCGCATCCAAGATTGGCTCCCTCAACAGCGCCATGAACCTGAAGAGGGAAGTCCCCAAGCCAGGTTGGTCTTACTACCCTCCCGGCTTGCGCTGGGATGACTGGTTGCGGCTGCTGACCGTGCCTTCTACAGCTGAGCATTCGGCTACCAAGCACCACAAGACCCTCGCCGAGAGGGCAGGCGAATACCCGACCAAGCCATCCTCGGCGGCGGCAGGCGCGGGTGCTTCTGGCATCGCCAGGGCCCCTTCTGTCAGGCGGGTGCCCGGGTCGACATTGGCAGAGGTAGGTTCCCCAGTTTCGTTGCCTTGTGTTGCGTCTGTATGAATCGCCCACTTCGTATCTCATCCCGAACAACCGACGTCGAAGCGTCCCGTCTCCTTGGACATGGCCCCCGAGTCAACTACGGCCTCCAGCATCGTTCTCCGGCTTGACGGTCTTCGGACGATCCTTTGGATAGCAGTGCACCTGTTTCGCTCTATACGGCATATCTGGCGGGTTGTCATCCAGTCCGTTCCTCGACCATTCCTCTAGCAAAGGCTGCTTGCGTTCTTCCCGCTTCCTTGGCACCAAAACACCCTCAGCCGACCACGTTCTCGTCCTCGAAACGGTCCTTCAATACCCACGCCAGCGTATATGCGAAGCGTCTCCGGTAGACTACAACTGTGGCTGGGATTACAAAGCGACGGCGACAACACACGTAGCAGCATTCGACTACTCCTAGACGCCGAGGTCCAAGACGCCGAATGCTACCAGGCCATGGAATGCGACGACGAGACGGACGACAGGGATGAGCTGCGTTGTGTACCGCCCAATGCTCGCTCACTACAACCACATGTAGTTTGCATGCTGACTCGTAGCAGCTCAAAAACCCAGATAACATCAGACCTCGAAATGGAACGACGACATCACGATACAATCAGAACAGCAGCTTCTCCGCGAGCGTCGGCCCCCGAGGCCATGAACGTGCAAAATCCTCCCTTGCTCACTCAAAGTCGGTACACGGACAGTCCCGGACCCGAAACACCAATCCGCATTCGAGACCGCGCACGGCATACGGTCATCGATCTGAGGAAGAGTTTGATGGACCAATAGAACAACAGCATGGTACGGCTCTGCATTCCCAGCGACTGAACTTTCTGCGACCCCTTGAATTTCAGCCTAGGAAGGCTAGACATGCCAGTCACACGTCCCAAATGCATTCGCACAGAGAAGTTTCTCTTAGCAGTCGGTTTGGCGCACTATCCATCAAGGACGACGCCAGTACGACAAGCTCAGCACAAGATGAAGATCAAGTGGTTTTCAGCCAATATGGAGGAGACACCAGCGTCAGTTCAATCTCGACCATGGCGAGCATCGCGCAAGCGGACAATCTCACCATGCGCGCGCCGTCACGCAGGGCCCTCATGAAACCGCCAGATCTGTCGCCCAAGAAGAGGCAGGCCAGTCGCATGACCGATCCTGTCACGCCTTCGCCAGATTCTAAGCGATCGAGGGCATTGATGGAAAGACTCGAAGAAACAATTATTGCCATCAAGGACTCGAGATCCCCAGCTAGATCCCCTTCTCCTTCTAGACTTCATTTTCTCACAAAAGATTCTAACTTGACTCAATTCGTAGGCTGGGACGTCGAGGGCAGGGTTGCCGAGCTTGACTCGCAGTTTAAGCAGGTGAAGGAGTCAATGACTGTCATGCTCTCTGACAAGGAGTTGATGGACGAGCGAGTGGAGATGTACAAGAAGAGAAGTGAGTAGTAGTTCGGACGACGAGCTACCTTAGCGCGGACTGAACTAATCGGCTGGCAGTATCTGAACTCGAAGCGGAACGAGACAAGCTCGAAGACCGCAATGGGAATTTCCAAAATGAAATCAACAACATGCGCGACCAGATGCAAAAACTGACAATTGAATCCGAGACGGAAAAACGCAGTCACAAGTATGAGCTCGAGGACGAGGCCCGGAAGCACCGCCATGAGCTGGACGAACTGCGGCGCGAGCTCAAGGATGAGACACAGCGAGCGGAGAAGAGTCACCGCGAGGCTTTGGATGCTCTTGAGCGACATTTCAAAGCCGAGATTGAGGAAGAACGTCACCAGAAGTCGAGGGAGGTGCAAGATTTACGAACGCGGCTTGGTCACGAGCAGCAAGATCTCAACGCCATCCTTCAAAAGAAGGACAGAGAAGTGTCGGAAATGAGAGGCGTAGTGGAGACACTCAAGGGAGATTTGGACCGCGAGCAAAGTCTCAAGAAGGGACTCGAATCCAGCATTTCGGAACTCTCTGCCTCCAACGTCACGCTCGAGGCCAAGATCAACTCGCTCAAGTCACATGTCGAGTTTCTCGAGTCAGATAGTAAGGCTCAGTCAGACTCCTTCTCCAACATGGAAGCCAGATTGCAAGAGGCGCTCAAGGCGGCCCAAGTGGCCGAGGAGAAGCTCATCAAGGAGGAGACGGAACGCCGCGTCCTCTTCAACAAGTACCAGGAGCTCAAGGGCAATATCCGCGTCATGTGCAGAGTCCGTCCTGTACTCAGCTCGTCAGAGGGTACGCCGGCCAAGGTCACCTTCCCCGACGAGAAGACATCTGCCGAGATTGCATTGCAGACGCAGGAAGTCAACAGTTTCGGCGACGTGTCGAACAAGAACATCAACTTTGAGTTTGACAGGGTGTTTGACCCGTCGGCCCAGAACCAAGATGTGTTTGACGAGATTTCGCAGCTCGTGCAAAGCGCGCTCGACGGTTACAACGTGTGCATCTTCTGCTACGGCCAGACGGGATCCGGCAAGACGCACACCATGTCTTCTGCAGACGGCATGATCCCTCGCGCGACGCACATGATTTACGACACGGTTACCAAGTTGAAGGAGAAGCAGTGGACCTACAAGATGGAGGGCTCCTTCATTGAGGTGTACAACGAGGAGCTCAACGACTTGCTGACGCCCAACAGCCGCGAGTCAGACGGCAGAGTGCGCAAGCTCGAGATCCGACACGACGATGCCCGCAAGCAGACGGCAGTGCTCAACTGCAAGACTGTGTCTCTTGATTCAGCGGATACGGTGGAGGTGATGCTCGCTGAGGCGCAGAACAACCGGTCGGTGGCGGCTACCAAGGCCAACGAGCGGTCGTCGCGTTCGCACAGCGTCTTCATCCTGAAGCTGTCTGGCTACAACTCGGCAACGGGAGAGCGATGCGAAGGTACACTGAACCTGGTGGATCTTGCGGGCTCTGAGCGGCTCAAACACTCGCAGGCCGAGGGCGCCAGGATGAGGGAGACACAAAACATCAACAAGTCTCTGTCGTGTCTCGGCGATGTGATTGAGGCGCTCGGCAAGAAGAGCGGGCACATCCCATATCGCAACTCCAAGTTGACACATCTGCTTCAGTACTCTCTTGGGGGTAACAGCAAGACGCTCATGTTTGTGATGGTCAGCCCGTTGGAGGCGCATCTGAAGGAGACGGTGACGAGTTTGCGTTTTGCTACCAAAGTGAGTTCAACAGGGCTGCAAGCACCCTCGTATAAGACGAAAATGCTAACGTTTCGCAGGTTCATAATACCCATATTGGCACAGCCAAGGCTACGAAGAAGGCGTAGTAGACCGGCCGGATGGCTGATGAAGGCGTTCTTGGATCAGAGTCACGGCAACCGGGCCCGGCGTTGGAGGATTTATTGCGTGGTTGACGGGGCATTGTTGAAGCTGTATATCCTAGAAATACGTACGAGTACGATTTCGACATACAATACAAGCCCAAGGGCACTTTGTACACACTCAATTGGAGTATGAGTGATTATGTGAAGCAATTGGAGATGGCTTTCGCGGATGGTGAACCTCAGTGTGTTTAGGGCATTATGTAAGGTATCGTGACCTGAGGGCCCCTCCTTCCAGGGAGTGACAACTTCCCTTGGCACGCGTCAGGCGCGTCTCCCCGCTGCAACTGCCCGGCCGGACCTACCTTAACCTGCCCTGCCTGTGCCAATGCTCCAACCCCACCATCCATTACCTCACAAGCTCGCCCACTCGACAACTTCCCGGCTTCTCTTCCCTTTTCCGACGGTCGATAGACGCCGGCCGAACCAACAACGACGTGAGACACAAAAGGGGCTGCCGACGCCCGTTGTCCATTGTTCGATTACTTTGTCGCCTGTTGCATTACAAGCAACGTTGTTTCGCGCAAACATTCTTTCTGACCATCAGTCTCTACAATCCATCATTTGTGTGCATCTGTTCAAAGCTATCGAACGAGCCTGCCAGCGATTCGAACTCCAGCTTCCGTCGTGAGCCATCGTCCGATTTCTTGGGATCCGAACACGTTTTCCCCCGTGTTATTTGTTCAAGCGCAAGTTCTCCCATCGACCATCTGTCCTGAAAGCCTGTCAACGACATAAGCCACCGCGAGTGACCCCGAAAACGAGAGAGACGAAACGACACGGAACGCTTTTACCCAAGCCCAGCCGGCCGACAACTCCATACTCGAAATGAACGGCATCTCGAAAACCAAGAAGGGTCTGGGCGACTCTATCTGGGCCGCCCGGGGCAAAGCCCAGCCCTCATACAAATACCAGTCAAACCAGTGCCATTCCTCAGTCATCACGCCCGCCGCACCAAGACCCCCGTCCCCGATCAAGAACGGCGCCTACCGACCCGCCACGACTACCTCCACATCTGGGACGCTTACACCCAACGGCAACGGCAACGGCCACGGCAACACAAACACAAACTCCCCTCATGCACCTCGGCCGAGCGGCGGCCCCTCGGCGCAGCAGGAGTTCAAGCGGTACATCCAGATCGTCCGCCGACTGAAGTGGAAGCTGCCGTACCTGAGCCACGGGTACCACCACGCCATAGCACGGCCTGGGTCCCCGCTGTACGGGGGCGAGACGGACGCCGAGGAGGCGGAGCTCATGTTCAAGCTCGACTTTTACGAGTACTACATGCTGCTGGAGCGGGCGCTGGTGCATCTGATGGGGGTGTTTGGGATCACGGTTTCGCGGGACGGGTGGGTTACTACGACGACCTCGACGGCGAGGCAGGGGAACGGGACGCAGCAGGCGACGCATACGTATCATCAGAACGTGATTGCGGCGCTGGAGAAGGAGGATAATCCGCTTCATGAGGCGTTGGGGAGCGGAGAGGTTGTGTTTCAGTTGTTGAGGGCCAAGGAGTTGAGGAATCGGTGGAAGTATGCTGAGGATCCGGCGGACCCGGACGGGAACGGGAGCGCGGGGAGGGGCGCCGTGGCGGGTGGGAGGAGTAGTATGGCGGCGAGGGAGAGGGCTGGGACGGCGCCGTTGGAGAGCTATGACCTGGACAGGATTTTTAGGTACATCTTTGCCGGGTTTGATGCTGGGTATGCGGTTGCGGAGCAGTGGGTGCAGGCGGAGATGGGGGCTGGTGGTGCTGCTGCTGGCGGTGGTGGTGTGGGTGGAGGGGTTGTGGAGATGGAGGAGGATGAGTTTGATTTCATGGTCGAGGCTATGGATTGGGAGGCTGTTTAGTGAGCTGATGGTTCTGGGGCTGGATACGCGATGTTGTGGATGGTGCTGGTCCCGTGATGGAGAGGAAAGGTACTACTCCTCTACTTTGTTAGATTATGGGTTGACGGGAGACGTTGGACCGGAGTGGTGAGGGTCTTGTGAGGATCCGAATGGTGGCACAGCTTGCATTATTAGACGATACCCCTTTCCTTTAGGTTTATTAGAAGTATACGATTTCAAGAGCTTGACGTCTTGACTCAGTCTTTTCTTCTTCCTGTTTGTTATTTTCCGGACGCGCTCTACGCTTGCTGATGGTTTCATATTCAGTATCTGACGGCGGGCCACCAGTCGGAGCAGGATGAATTTTCAAAATGAAGCTAAGATTCAAGGACCGGATGACGGGTGACTGGTGATGATGGATAGTGAGCGTCCCACATGGGAACTTTAGCCACGCGACGCGCGGGAGCGTACGTGCGTACCTATGGTAGATGAAGGGGAGAGATGGTTCATTGGTTTGGTTGTTGGTATGAACGGGTGGTATTGCGGCTATCTGGGTAAATGCAAGTTGAAGTTTAGTTAAGGAGAGAAGATGAGGACTAGAATGGGAGGGAGCCGTTGGGTTGTTGGTTCAAATCCCGGCGCAGGTGGAAAGTCTCTTTTTCTATATTACCGGTAGGGACGGGTGGGATATGATGTACTACGCAAGGCAAGGAAGGTAAGGATATTCAAAGTTTACAGAACGCGTACGGAGTAGAATACAGCCGCAGAGAGGAGCTATGCGAGAGAACGATGGTATACGAGCCTATGGCTTCTTTCGAATCTCGTTTCTTCACCTTGTCCATTGACCCGTGTACGAGTGAATAGTCTTCCGTCTTTTGGAGATGGAGTCGGAAGAAGGACCCATCTCAAGCAGTTCCCATGACCGAGTATTTCCAACCGATGCATCAACAAGCTTCTAGGTATCTATGTCAAGGGCGGTGAACCGTGAACGACATCTAGGTAGTTATGCGCCCGCCTCGCCTCGTCAAACTCGTTTACAAGTGCGAATACGCGAGGAAAGCTGGCGCAAGCTCCCAAATGTGCCCAGGATGGCGCATCTCCAAACGGCAAACGGATAGGTAGGTATGCACGTCTGCAGCGAAGCAATCCAACCGAGCTCCCCCATACCCCTGCCTGCCCCTCTCAACGTTTGGAAAGTTTCACCTTCGGCTAAGGCATCTGCCGTGCGCCGTCTGTCACTAGCGGCTGATCCGGCGGGGGCTTTTGGGGGAGTCTTTGGAGAGATGTCTTGGTAATTCCCGGCCTTTGGGTTGGTACAGATGAGCACTCGAGAGTCAAGCACCGAGGCGAAGAGGCATGCTTCTCCCCGGTGCTTGCTCTTGCTCTGTACGTTTCTGCAGCTGTCTTGCAGCTGTGAATACTAGCATGCTAGTGTCAGGCAAGCATGGCAAGGTACTCGAGCTAGACCCTGCGAGTGGTATGCAGCCCGCCAAGCGAGGGAAGCAGATCGCGGACCTTTGAACCCTGGAGGGGGGCGTTACCCAATTGGGAGTTGCGTATTCGTGAGCATTTCAATGGACCCGGCGACGTCCTGACATACGCAAGCTTGGGACTTTGGATCGCGTTCAAATGACCCCGTCAAGAGGGAACCGAAGGAGCGGCGGAAGGGAATCTGAGGCGCGGGGGAGAGGTTTGGTATCCCGCCGCCGGAGCTCTTATCCTTGACGACATGATATCCTGTAGCTTTCTTTGGCTTTTTTGCCACGCCATACGACATCTTTCTTGAGGAGTTATCTGGGTACTGCGGAATCCGGGGACACGGTGCAGTCAGGCGGGAATCCGTGAAGCTTGCGCGGGAGAAACATAACTAGAAATGTTTGACGTGTTCCCCATTCTAGGATGGTGCGTAGTCACCAGTAGGGATCTCCCCGATCGTTTTGCTTGAGACTGAATGAGGGGTCCCAAATGACGGCAAGGAAGACGAGGAACAAAGGTTCCCTAGGTTTCCAAAGTTCCTCTGAGCCTATGGCTTTACCTTAGCGCAGGCCCCAATGTCAGTACCTATCCGTACTAGGGAAAAGGTGCTGGATGTCTGTGAGTTTTCAATGACAAGGGTATCACCAGCTAGTTCGTACTTGTAACTTTACTCTGTGGTGATCACTCGGTGTTAGTCCCATCTTCCCACTCGCTCCTCTTTACCCGAGCGTTTCGAACGGACTCGTCTCAGCTGGAGCCACACCCACTTTCCATCTGCTCTTATTACGCAGACTGATATCGTTCCTACCTTTTTGCTTTTCTTACTTTCTCTGTTCTTCTGCTCTGCAACTCTGTTTTGGTGAAGTCGTTTCTCGAGCTTTCATCTCGTCTTCGTGAGCTCGTCGGGTGCCTTTGGAAAGGAAACATCGCCAGATAAGAAGAAACAATCTTCAAGAGAAGGGTCGACCAACTGCCAGACAATAATAGAGGATCAAAAATTTGGGAGAAGAAAGCCGGTCATCGCCCACAATGTCCCTCGCAACAGCGGCGACCCAAACCCTCCTCCACCCGCAAACGTGGCCGACGTCGATCTGGGTCCTCTTACTCACGGGGCTCGCCTACGCCGTCGGCTTCCTCGCCTACCGCCCTTCGTTCCCGCGCAACGCGCCGAAAGTGGTGCGCGGGTGGCCCGTCCTCGGCACGCCGCGCTTCTTCACGGACCGGGGGAATTTCCTGGCCGAGGGGGCGCGGCTGGGTCGGTTCGGGAACTGGAGTTTTTATTTTGGGAAAATGAGGATTGTGGGGTTGTCTGGGGACGCTGGGCGGCGTGTGTTTTTTGAGAGTCGCGATT
This sequence comes from Colletotrichum scovillei, assembly GCF_011075155.1. Taxonomy (NCBI): domain Eukaryota; kingdom Fungi; phylum Ascomycota; class Sordariomycetes; order Glomerellales; family Glomerellaceae; genus Colletotrichum; species Colletotrichum scovillei. Next base: position 3,847,766 of record NW_023336259.1, read on the forward strand.
TGGATTTCACAAAGGGGTGAGTTTATATTTGTCTCGTGCGTCGCTGTCGTTCGTGGTCAGGGGGGAGTGGAAGTGGATGTGGTAGATGGTTGGGTTGGTGATGACTTCAACTAACACCATCATCGCAGATACGGCGCCCTCTTCAACGCGACCCCGCGCATCGACGTCGCCAAAAACGGCACCCAGGCCGAGGAAGACAGCTTCGGCGCCAAATTCAACCGCAACCTCGTCAGGCTCCTCCGCAAAGAACTCCTCGACACCCGCCTCCCGCTGCTGATCAAGGACACGCGCGACACGATGGACGAACTCGCCGCCCGCATCGGCGAGACCTCGACCATCACAAAAAACGTCACCGGGTCCAAGACGGAGGGCGTCAGCGATCCGTTCGAGGACATGTACCGCCTCGTGTTCAAGCTCACGATGCGCATGGTCGGCTGCGACGAGATCGCCGAGGACGAGGACCTGCTGCAGCGCGTGCTGCGGATATTCGAGGGGATCGACGGCGCGAGCACGGCGACCAAGGTCATGTTTCCTTGGATGCCGACGGTGGGGCATTTGCGGAGGGTGTATAGCGGTGCGCAGATGTACATGATTCTGGAGAAGATTATCAAGGAGAGGAAGGATCGCGGGGTGCCCGGGAGCGATGCGCTGCAGTATCTGATGGAGAACGGGGACAGCACGGTCGAGATGGTTGCGTTTATTGTCGGCGCGCTGTTTGCGGGGTTGATTAATAGTGGGATCAACGCCGCGTACCTGCTGTGTTTCATGGCGACGGAGGAGACGTGGTATAAGGAGGTGCAGAAGGAGGTTGACGGTGTTATTGCGCGGCACAGGCTGTCCGAGGAGGAGACGGCGGAGCAGATTCTGGGGAGGCTCGATATGGAGACGTGGGAGGCCGAGTTTCCGATGATTGATTTGGGGCTGAAGGAGACGATTCGGCATACGATTACGGGGTGCGGGTTCCGGTATAACGGGAGCGGGAAGGATGTTGCCATCGGCGGGAGTGGTGAGGTTGTGCCGAATGATGCGTACGTTGTGTATCATTTTGATACCACGCACATGGACCCCGGGTTCTTCCCGGAGCCGTTGCGGTGGGATCCGGGACGGTATTTGCCTGGGCGGGAGGAGGATAAGAAGGATCCGCATGCGTTTATTGGGTGGGGTGCTGGACGGCATCCGTGTCTTGGGATGAGGGTGGGTCTTTCTTTTGGTGTTATATGATGTTCTGATCTATCTGGGACTCTCTTCTCGAGATGGTTCGTATGGATATGTTTGCTGACACCCTGAAAAACAGTTTGCAAAGATGGAAATGGCCGTCACGACGGCGCTCTTCGTCGCGAGGTTCGACTATCACCTGGTGGACGCCAAGGGGAACAAGATGGCGAGGGTGCCCGAGGACTCTGTGGATCGCAACAAGCACTCCGCGTCCAAGCCAAGGGAGAAGATGTTTTTGAAGTATTCGCTCAGGGCGTAGGAAGTTATTCTGAGTGTGTGATGGGAGAAGATCTACACTAGATTGCATCGAATGGAATCACGTTTATGAAGCAATGATGGAAGAGAAGCATATCGGGGATTTCTTTTTTAGTGATCATCTAGTGTCTTGTTCCAAGTACAGGGGATTTGACTTGTGCGTCGGGTTCTATCTTCAGACGGTATTGATTCGAGATCATCGCTATGAGTGAAGAGATGCAACTGATGTTCCAGAAGGCGTGTATATCAGTCTTCTACAAAATGTGGTCCTTATACTCTCTTTTCGACATCAAGAAAGGGTAATGTTCGGCCCCCGACTCGGCGACATAAATGCAGCCCATTGATCGAAAAACCCCCGAACCGGTGGGTCACCTTCCCCCTCCGAAGACGGGACCGCCGAACGCCGATGCGGAAGGGAATGGAATCCCCCCGCGCCCCGCTGCAGACTGTGAGGCCTGGAACTGGGATGAATGAGGCGCTGGTTACTATTGGGCGCAGCTGTATCCTGCGGCGTCCGTCTTGCATGTGCTCGAGAATCTGTAGCAGGCTGTAGGGGGCGCAGTAGCGACTCTGCGACGTGCGCAAATCTCATCTCATCTTTTTTTCCTTTTCTCAACCTCAACCTCAGTCATCCTCCAATCTCACTGAACGTTGTCTCCCCTTCATGTTACGCTGCGGATATTCTTCTTCTCTTTTTACATCTCACCCTCTCTCATATTTCTACCTTATCCAAAGTCATCTTCCGAGTGAACCGAAAGAGAGAGTGAGCGAAAGTACTTCGGATCTGGAATCCCCGCATCATCGTCAGCACTTCTCTGATTACGAATTCAAGATTGGCCCGCGATCCCGTCATCTCACTCAACCACCACAGTCTGCAAATTCCCTCACTCCCAAACCTCACCCACACGATACATCCAAGGGACCACAGTCTGCAAATTCCCTCACTCCCAAACCTCACCCACACGATACATCCAAGGGCATCAACGCCCTCACAACTCCACCAAAATGCGCACCCATCCAGCCCCAACAGAATGCGAAGTCATCCAACCCGCCACCCCGCGCGGCCAAATCCTCACCCCCCTAATCCTAATCCACGACGGCGGCGGCACGACGTTCGCCTACCACTGCCTCTCCCAGCTCGCAGGCCGCGCCGTCTTCGGCATCGCGAACCCGCGCTTCCACTCCGGCGTGCCATGGGAAGGCGGCGTCCCCGAGATGGCGGCGGCGTACCTGCAAATGATTCGGAATACCGTCACCAAGGGGAGGGAGTTCCCCGCCCAGGCGCCGTATTCCTATGTTACGACTGCTGATGGGGGACGGCTGAAGAGGAGGAGGATCTTGTTGGGCGGGTGGAGTCTGGGCGGGTTGCTCTCGTTGGAGATTGCGAGGTTGGTTGGTGAGGAGGATCGCGATATTGAGATTGTGGGGTTGCTCTTTGTGGATAGCGTGTATCCCGTCTGGCCTAAGGGATCGGAGGTCAAGATTGGGAGGTTTGTCGAGGATGAGAAGCTGGAGACGGAGGAGCCGAAGAATGTGAGGCTTGCGAAGAGGGCGATGAAGATGGCCGGGCAGGTTGTGAGGGCGTGGAAGATGCCGAGGTGCGGGGCTGCGAGTGAGACGGAGGTGGATGTTCCCAAGGCCGTTGGCTACGCTGAGGCCGATGGAGGCGAGAGGGCAGAGACGACGGCGGATGGAGCGGACGTGGAGAAGGACTTTTACGTTTCCAAGGAGGAGAAGGAGACTGCTGAGGTCGTGTGGGAGAGGCCGCCGCGGGCTGTGCTCGTCAAGGCCAAGGAGCATGTTCCGATGCCGATCGAGGGGATCAGTTCCGTGGATGTGTATCGTGGGGACGAGAAGCTCGGGTGGGATGGGTATTGTCCTGGGTTCGTGGAGGAGGTGTTGTTGACGGAGGGGAGTCATTTTGATATGTTTGCTTGGACGAATTGTGACGGGATCACGGAGAAGATTAACGAGGCTTGTCGGATCCTGGAAGGGGTTACTATATGAGGTGGAAATGAAAGGAATGGTGCGTGTGCTTTGCGATGCATGGCGTGGATTGGGTTTACTTTTCAACGAGTACTTTTGGCACACGGAACAAATAGAGCATGGAGAAAGTAGAGGTAGATGTCGTTGATTTAATGCTAATGGAGGTTGAGATTATCAATCTCATTCAGCTCGATAATTGAGGCCCACGTAGATGGTCAAATGAAGCGTGACTGCAGAACCGTCATATGGCAAGGCCATGCCTACCTAGTAGTCGACTGATGCCTGAGGACTGACGATGACCAGGAAGCATCGCTGAATGACATATCTCGGCGTCTCAATGAGACTGGACGATGATAACGTCTATTAGTTGCTTTGAATAAGCCCTTCGAGACCTTCGTCTAGTCTACGAATGCTGACACTGGTCGGCATTCTCGGGATACTATGGAAGGCTTCGAGGGAAGCTATCTTGCCAGGCGGATGCGTCTAGGATGTATCTTCCTCATATTCCAGCACGAAAGGTATATAATTCCCCTCAATCCCGTTCCCGTCACCAGCCAGTAGGCACCCGTCTAGGTCGACAGGTCAGGTCAAACTGGCTGGGTGGTGGAGTGGTTAAAGGTCAACATTCTATACGCCAACCAGCCTACTCGACGACAGGCTTAGCGAGTACCCGAGTTCGAATCCCAGCATGAGCGCCAGAGATGTAGCCACACCGGTGGTGAACTCTTTTTGGTTTCCTTTTTGGGTTTCCTACGTGGCTAAAAGGTATTAGCAGGACGCAATTCGTTATAATAGGGAGTGGGCATTCACGGTCCTATGGCCCTAAAACAAAAGAAGAAGCCAAGGTATTGAATGAGAGTTGTCATGACAATTCAAAAAGGAATAATTGCAACCGCCGGGGTTCGAACCCAGGTCCCCAGCTGGTTCCCTGAATGGGAGGCTGGAATGCTAAACCACTGCACCACGGTTGCCTTGGTTAATTGAGAGATGCTGAGGGCGGAGGGCAGGCAGCTCTTGGACGGACGCGGGTCTGTTTGGGGGTCACGGGGTGTGGTATTCCATCGTATTCCATTGGTGGTAGCCTGGCAGGTACATGTGGTTTGCTTCCTTCCCTGTCCTGTCCCGTTTGCCTCCCCGGAGGCGGAGGAAGCTGAGCGGGCAGGCGCCGGAGAGACCCACCCGGAGCTGAGTCCGATGTTCCCACGCACCCAGCCCCGGCCCGAGCTTGTTCACCGCCCCGGCTTGGCGGCGGGAGGCCACAGATCCAGATATGGTTTGGCCGTCCGTTTGCCTCTCTTCCTTTCTCATCTGACTGCCACCCCTTTCTCTTGCCTCCGCCAACACTCAATTCCCACGTTGCGCCTCAGCCGGCACAACAACCCTCTCCTTCTCAACAACGACAACCGGGGCCCTCGTCTCCGCTGCCGCCGCCACTGCCGCTGCCGCCGGAGTCCCCCCAGCCACAGGAACAGGCGCCGCCACCTCCTGACCACCCCTCGCCCAAGCCTCGAGAGGCGTCGTCAACACCTTCTTCAACGCCCCAAAGGCGTACACGGAAAGATACATGAGCAACAAATTCATCATGCCCCAAAGCGCCACAAGCACCTGGAACACGACCCAGGGGTTGTCAACGAGGTAGTCGCCCAGCCCGATCCCCGCCTTCTCCTCGAACTCGGCGAGCGCGGTGGTGAAGTTCTTGCGCGCGCCGTCGTCGTCGGAGAAGAGACCCTCGCCGCCGGCTTCTTTGTCTTCTTTATCGGCTGCGTCGAGCGAGGACGCAAAGACGAAGAAGGCACCCATGAGCACCACCAGGAAGAGGGCGAAGACTACGCGCGCGAGCTGCAGGAGCCAGGTCACGGAGAAGAGGAAGAGGACGAGGGCGCCGTGGGGGGAGCCGTAGTCTGCTGTTGCGAGCCAGGTTGCTAGGTTGCCGCCGGCAGGAGTAGGAGCAGGAGCTGTGACGGCGTTCCGGGCGTTTGCTTGGGGCTGCTGCTGCTGGAGTGCTGTCGAGGGTGAGGCGGCGACGATGAGCTTTGCGACGAGGAAGGTGAGGAGGGAGGGGAAGGCGATGAGCTGGAGGAGGCCTGGGTTCGAGTCTACGGCTGTGAGGCCGACGCCGCCGAGGATGAGGAGGGTCCATGATCCGAGGATGGAGACGGCGAGGGTGGTGTAGAGCCATGAGATGGCTTGGCGGAAGATGTTGGTCATGGTTTCCCGGTTTGGTGTCGTGATGGTTGAAGATCTACACGGGGATGCTGATGGGTTGCTGGGGTCCAGCGGAAGGCTCGGCGCCTCAGCTCAATTCGCGCCAAGATTTCTGCCCGATTGTCAATATTGAAGTGTTCTTTTTGATCATATGATTGCAAGTTTGCTCACGTTGTCCTCTGACCTTGACTGTCGAGCTTGAGCAGTCGGAGATGGGTGAGAGGTAAGACGAAGGATGAAAGTGACAAAAAGGGGCTCCACTTGTCGTTGCCTGGGATTTTCAGGGTCCCGAATGTGGCTTAGCGCATCCATCGGCAAAGCGAACTTTGTTGCGACCACCATCACACAACTCCCTCGAGCAGCGATCCTTCACGCCATTTGAAGCCTCCGCCGTAGTCATCGGCAAGACTTTTGCGAATCCAAGTCTAGGATGTCAGATGAAAGTTGATGGCTGAGCTCAGATATCGACTCTTTAATGCCTTTGCAAACGTATATGTCCGGAATTACTCAGAGCTTGTGTGACGCTGGGCCTCATCCATACTTAGTCTGGCGAAGCCTTGCTGACAGAGTCATGATGACAAGAGTGAGAGGAACTCATCAATAGATTCAAATGCTTCCACTCCCGCAACAGATATTGTGACTAGTGGGTGGACGCGACAAACAGACAAAACTCAGAGAGACTGTGCCCGGGATTGAATTCCCGACGCCGTAGCCTCGAGGACGAACTTCACGGAAATCCCTTCCTCAACCCCCATGGCATCTGAAACGTTGTGGCGGTAGACCAACCTGCTATATCTACCCAAGTTGTTGTGGGGTCTAGACTGAACTCAGCCGAGTTTGGGAGCGCTTCGAATATAATTCCGAAAAGACGAAGTAGGCCATATGGAATGGTCTGCCCATAACCTTGCCTTACGCTATCGCTGCCTATCAGTCTACGGAGTAAGTGGAGTCGATACCGTTCTGCCCCATCTCAATATCGAGGGGTCCTAAGTGCTTGGTTCTTAAGCTACAAATCTTCATAGAATTCCCACAATGAGCTATCTAGCGCAATGAAGGCAACGCATCAAATGAGTACATCAGAATGGATCAGCTTGAAAGAGATGTTTCTTACTATATTCCATAGCAAAACGCACTGTGAATTTCCTCGTGGTATCACGAAGAGAACCAAAGTAGTGTCAGGCTGCACGACTTACTCCGTCAACTTCTCAGCACTTTCGAACTTTTCACGTGAACCCACCCAGGTATAAGCTTACTTCCATGACCAATAGATGATGAAGCCAAGCGCAGAACAACGTTGCAGGAAATGTCACATTGTCGCCCCATGAGCCTTTCGAGAATGGATCCCAAGGATGCCCTCGGTTAGAACCTGGAACCACCCAGATCCCGGGATGCCTCCGATGGTGACCCGTTTTCATCTTATCAGATCCGCTCTTGCATGCGGGCCAAGCATCAAAGTTTTTTTTATCTGATCCGTTGCCAACCGTCCAACTGCACGCGCGCCAAGCCGGCGCGATACGACCTTCGGAGGACCCAACATCTCCGCCCGCTCGTTGGCCAGCGCGGGAACCGCTCTGAGAGTCTAGGCTACGCGATGTCGCTTCTGGTGCAGATGGCAGCGCAAAAAAGTCTCTAATACGACGTCTTGTGTCCCACTTGGCGGAACCACATCTGAAGAAGCAGGCTCGTAGCTACCGCTTTAGGACACCCTTTCGCGGCGAGATATTCGCCTGGTTAGCCAACCATCGGCCAACGAAACGATGCTGCCCAGTGCCAAGTCGTGACGTGTGGATCGAGTTCGTGCAAACTCGGGGACTGGACAGGCTCTTCGAGAGGGATACCAAGACGCCCGGCCATGGTCGATGTGAAGTTTTTGCACTCGCTGTGCCGTACGACCTCGTCCGATGCCGGAAATCTGTCGTACATGACAGTCATGTTGAACGAAAAAGGACCCTTGAAAAGATGGTCTCGTTCGGTCTGCTAGTTCCGCTGCAGGTGGTAACCGTGGTCTGGCAGAGTGGATTTACGTAACGTTTCTGCTCATCCCTTCGTGTTAAGCTTCTTTCAATGGAAACTCGTTTCCTACTTTGTACTTTGCTCTGCATGGCGAGTCGAACTGTCGAATACATAACCCAGGGGGCGGACCTACACTCTTGCTCTTGAAACTATGTTCTCTCATTCCCGAGGCACACACACAACCCGACATCAGGCGTCCCGTGACGAGAGTTGCCCATCATGAGCTCCCCTTTCGTCCAGCAGGCCGCAGCCGAGAGCCAGACTCAGAGCCTCGACGAAAAGACACCAGGCAAGACGACGACGGAGATCAGCACTGACAACGATGTCGAGGGCGAAAAGGAGGAGGCCCAGAATGGTGTCAAGAAGATCCAGGCTATCACCACGGCTTGGACCTGGAGAGCCCTCATCTTTACCTACATCTTGTAAGTGCGATCCAAGACAGCAGAACTTGAACGATCCCCAGACTGACACAGATGCTCTTCCTAGGATCTGGGTGACGTCTTACACCCATTCAATGCAACAGCAGATGAACAGCAACCTCGGACCCTACGTCACTTCATCGTTCCGTCGTCACGGCCTAACCGCCACCACTGGTATCGTCTCAGGCCTGGCTAGTGGTGTCTCGCAGTTGCCCCTCGCCAAGATCCTCAACATCTTTGGCCGCATGGAAGGCTACATGCTGGCCCATCTCCTCTGCTGCTTCGGTCTGATCTTGATGGCCGTCTGCCGCAACGTAGAGACCTACGCCGCTGCACAGGTTCGTCCTCTGATTTTTTGTCTACTCAAGTTGTTACTTACACCATCAATCTAGGTCTTTTGGGCTGTTGGAAGTGGTGGTATTGGCTATATCCACACCGTCCTGATCTCCGACACCACGTCGATCCGAAACCGAATGATTATCTACACGCTCAACTCGACCGCGTACATTGCCAATGCATTCGCCGGTCCTATTGTTGCGCAGCTGTTCAACGACCACAGCAGCTTCCGATGGGCGTTTGGCTCCTTTGCCATCATCTTCCCCGCCTTTGGTTCTATGATTACGATTATGTTGTGGTGGAACCTCCGGAAGGCGTACAAGCTGGGTCAAGGACCAGAGCTGAAGCAGAGTGGTCGGTCTCTGAAGGAGTCCTTCTTCTTCTACTGCACAGAATTTGATGGTAAGTTCGAGGCAACTCCATTGACGTCAAAACCTTAGCATGTACACTTACAACATTCAGTCGTCGGCATGTTCCTCATCATGTTTGGCTTCTCCCTTTTCCTGCTGCCGTTTAGCTTGGTCTCATACACAGCCAAGAAGTGGGCTGCCGGCCACATCATTGCTATGATTATCCTTGGAATCTTCTGTCTCGTTGCTTTTGGTTTCTGGGAGAAGAAGTACGCAACTACACCTCTTGTTCCATGGGTCAACCTCAAGGACCGGACCATCTTGGGATCGGCTGCCGTGGCTGGTGTCATCGGGTTAAGTTTCAGGTAATTAACCCAATATCTCTATCAAATCAGTCCACGGAGACAATCGCTGACGTTCTGAACTAGCTCATGGGATTCTTTCTTCTCATCGTACCTCCAGGTCGTGCACCGTCAGAGCATTAGCCAGGCTGGTTTCATCGGCAACATCTACACGATTGCTTCCTGCACTTGGGGACCCATCGTAGGACTGTAAGCCATTTCCTGCCTTCTCCCGGTGAAACCTAATGCTAACCCACATCCATAGTCTCATCCGCCAGACCAACCACTACAAGTGGATCGCCTGCGCCGCCATCCCCGTCGCCTGCCTCTCCACCGGTCTCCTCATCCACTTCCGCACCCCCGACACCTACATCGGCTACATCATCATGTGCCAGATCCTCAAGGCCGTATCCGCCGGCACGATCATCATCTGCGAGCAGCTGGCCGTCATGTCCGTGGTCAAGCACAACGAGGTCAGCGTAATGCTGGCCCTGATCGGCCTGGCCACCTCGGTCGGTCGCTCCATCGGCCGCGCCATCTCGGGGGCCATCTGGACCAACGAGTTCCTCGACTTCTTGATCAAGTACCTCCCCGAAGATAACAAGGCTGATGCTACTACAATTTACGGAGACATCAAGGTGCAGCTTTCGTACGCTTGGGGAACTCCCGCTCGCGCTGGCATTGTGCATGCTTATGGAGATGTTCAGCGGCACATGGTTATTTGCGGTGCGGCTTTCATGCCGTTGGCGCTTGCTTGTGTGTTTTTGTGGAAGAATGTCAATGTGGCGAAGGTGCACCAGACCAAGGGCCAAGTCTTTTAGTGTACATGTTATGTCTAGGAACTCATCGAGATTGGCTCAGCCCTGTTTGGTATACAGCATGAACAGCTGCGCGAAAACTACCGGTCAAGTCGCATCTCAGACCATACAGAGAAGGTTCAAACATCACCATCCTTTCCCAGCAAGCAATACTCAGACTTTGCCGTCTCCTTCGCTCTTCCTCCACACTTCGGCATTTACCCTCTCGTGCTCAGTGCGACGTTGATCTTTGACTTTGCCGTCTCCTGCTCCTTTTTGCAACACTTCGGCATCTGCCCTCTCGCGCTCGGCACGACGTCGGTCTTTAACTTGGCTCCTCATGCCCTCCACCTTCTTTTCAAGTCTTTTCAACATCTTATCGCTTGTCGTCCAGTCTTTCTTCCACTCTCCAATCTTGAGATAGAGTGTATAGAAGCCGAAAGTGACAAGAATCCATGTCTCTGACAGTTTGTATGCAGACCAGAACAGCGTGCGCGGGTACGTCCAAAAGGCGAATACAATGGAGATGAAAATCACACTGGCGGATATTGGGACTAAGGATGTCTGTCAATGCACTGCGAGGGGTTGACAGCGATGGCCGGGGCTTCGATTACTTACACATCCAAAGCGCCTGGTCTCCAAACGACATATTGGTGTCGCCAATGTCTCTATTGTTCATGCCGAACACACTCGACATGAATGATAGTGGTAGCTTCGCATGAATGTCAGCTTCCAGAATTCCAACGCAGAAAGGGGGAATGGAGGAATGAGCAGGCAATGGAAGGGAACCAAGAAGCTTAACGTACAAATATGATGGTAACAATCGTAAAGATCATGACGGATCTTCCTTGGCGAACGCTTTCGTCTGCTTGCCTGACTGACTGCCATGCCTGTAGAATGCTAGCCTGCTGCTGTTTCAGGTCAAGAAGGTCTTTGATCTGGATGTTCTCGGTCAGCTTATGTGTAAACCTAGGTATTGATAGAAGAACCCACGCCTTGCGATGTAGTCTCAGCGCTTTTGCGCAGGCTTTCGAGCTCGTTCATTCGGTCGTCCACATCCGATATGAGATCGTATGCTTGTTTGCGGAACCAGGTAAACTCATCCTTCTCGCGCTCCTCTTGTTTCCTAGCCTCTTCCGTAGATCTGATCTCTTCGCCGCCTCGCGACATTGACCGGGAACGAAAGTAGTCCCGATTGCCATCCGGGCTGAGTGTCTCGTCCCGCCACTTACCACTCGGGTCGTATATGTTTTCAACGTGCTTCACGAACCGTTTGATGACTTCCCTTTGTTTCCCATTGACATGTATCATGATGTCTAGCTCATCGATGATGTCTTTTATCTCTCGCTGCAGCTTGCCCTCAGGATTGATGTTGAGAAGCGGAACGTGGAGGTGGGATGTGTCCTCAAATGCTGACTTGGAGTGGTAAACCTTGGAGGCTTGCTCAGTCCAGTGCCATAGATGCTGGAAAGATACTGTTTGTTTGTTTTGCTATGTACCAGTTAGTTCCAGCTGACATTATTGCAGACAGCAAGTAAGCCTACCAGAGTGCCGATGGACTCTGCGAATATGTCCATGACCTGCGGGTGTCGATCCTGAGAAGTTTTTAGAGGACTCTGCAAGAAGTACAAGAGGTCATTGCAGTACTCACTGGTGTTTTTGTTCTGTCAAAGAACGTGTTCGAGCACTCATCGAGAATGATGAGTGCCACATCAAAGACAGATCGAATCTGATTCTTGCGAGCGTGCTTGATACGGGTGCGTATCGACTTGTGTACCCCCGAGGGATCTGACTTATTCGCGCCGTATCTTTTCGGGAAACTGGTGATGATCGTCCGCTTGTCCAAGATCCACATCCACAGCTGGTCGACCATGACAATCCTGGACACCTTACGTATCTCGTCCCTACAGTGATCGCAACCATCCTCGTCGGTCTTCGTCCAGTGACCATCCCATTTGTAACGGCCAAAGTTGCTTTCAGATGAGTCCGGAACATCGAATTCGGGATTCTTCTCAGTGGTTGAGGGAGCAGCGGAGCTCAAAAACGGTTTCTTGTCTTTACAAGACTGTGCCGGGTCTCCACGGCGTTCTCGAAATCTATGGATGTTCCTCTCATCCATGGTTGTGCCGCGATAAACAACTTGGTCTCTGTCTCTCGCTTTTGTTGTCTTTAGAGTCCAGTAGTAAGACTGGTCAAGGGTACGTCGGGGATGTAGAGGTGGATCGTGGTGAAGGTACTTCTCAACGAGACACTGATCTCTATACATGGACATTGCCTCATATAGTCTTGCGGAATCCAAAAGAAACTGCCCCAGCTTGTTCTCAATATGCAACCTCCCATGATCGGAGCATTTCAGCTTGGGAACAGACCATGAGTTGTGGCCATCACTGCCGTATTCATGTTCAACAAGGCCGCCCGTTGCTAATCCACTAGCAACGTCGACCATCTCATGCTTGCCGTTAGGTTTTCCGCGTGCATTCTTCTCCCAAGCTTTGAGGATGCTTGCTTTATGAATCGGAGAAACTTTGTCGTGGTGCTTGATACGACAAAGGTCGGGCTCGAGCAAGTTTCGTACTTGCTTGTCATTGGTAGTGGTTGGCTTGTAAGTACGTTTCTGTACTCTCTCGGCCCTTGAGATATTGCGCTGCTTCTCATGTTCTTCTCGATTTCTCTCCGATTCCTTGTCAATTATTTTAGCCATCTTGTCGCGCTTACGATCTTCCTCCCAGTGCAAGTAGGGCATCTACCAAAATGTGATGTCGATTAGTCCAGAAAACAGATGCTTCATTGAGCGTCTCTTGACTGCACGGGCATGTAACTCACAAACAGCACAAGGTTATCAGGGTTGTCTTCCACCTCCCAAATCCCTATTCCAAGTTATCAGTATGAGTCTAAAGCGAATCGAACGCGATGCAGTATCTCAAATCGCAAAAGCAAGTGGCTTACTCGACGAAATACGCTCGCAAATAGCACGCATGTGTCTAGCATGTACCAATGTGCGCCTGCCGCCATGCTGTTGACCTCTCCAATATTCAGGACGTAAGACCATACGGCTGTGCGTTTTCAACGGGTTTCGGTGAATCCCGTCGGCCGGTGGACACTCCTCGTTGAAGTAACGTGCGATGGCTTCCTGCAACGGGTTGAGCCCAGTGAGCTAAATGGGGAGCTTAGATCGCGAAATACCTCTAGCCACTATTAGATTACGTTAGAATGGAACTTTCATACAAACGCGAATATTTCTCTCACCTGCATGTTGTTATGCGGTATATGGAAGTACCGCACTCTTCCATCTTTGTTTGGACGATCTCGAGATAGGATTACGTCCTGAGGCTCTGGCCTTTCCGGTGCAGGATCGAGAAGGTTCTGTAACGTCAGTCTCTGATCAGGAAACTTCCCTTTGAAACGGTAATCGGTGAGGTTTTCGGTCAACGGCTCCAGATATCTCTCCTGTTCTGTGTAAGGCTCGAGATAGGAGGCGGATTGCAGTGTCCCAGAGCGCAAGCGACTGGGTCCGGTCGGACGTTCCTTTGGCTTGTGGTCTGTAGCTTCGAATTGAACTGTAGCTTCACTCGGCGCTCTAGCTGCCCGAGGTCGAGGAGCTCGCCGAGGAGAAGGGGGAAGAGATGGGAGCTGTGAGGGAAGGGTGAAATTGACCGACGTTGGGGAGATGTTGATTGGCGTGTGCGAGTCGAGCTTCTTGAGTGACTCTCCAGGTTTCAAAATCTTCCACTGAATGAGGTACCCGTTCATATCTCGTTCCAGCTCGTACGAAGGCGTGTCTTCATCTTCTTCAAAGGCATAATCGACATCGGTATGGCCGTCCCGGATGATCTTGCGAGCCTCTTCCCTCTCAGGTGCCATTCTAGGCTGGTCATTGCTCGATAAACTCGGACTATTTGTGAGATGCTCGTCCTCAACATCGCTACTCTGTGCCGATAATGTTTTGTGTCGTTTCCAGTCTTGGATGATCTCGATACCCTTCTTGTAACTGTCCGAATTCTTCCATTCCTCGTGACTGTGAGATACAAGATGAACCAGATCGCACTGAGGGTGTTGATTCGCCGAGTCCTCTATGTCTTTGTTTAGAGGTTCATCTTTGCATTGAGGACATCTCACCTCCGAGAGTGCTTTCCGAAGGATGTCCGTTCGCTTGTATTGCGCTTCAATGCTCACAGCGAGACTCTTGATTCTAGCTTCAACCTTTTCTTTCGCAGTCTTTAGCCGTTCGTCCTCACTGATGGTAGGCTTTCGTTGCTGCAACCTCTCAGCCTCGATTTGGATCTCGTGATCCCAGAGATCCGAGTTCTTCTCTTGGCTCAGATAGTTGACTCGATCAGCGATCTCGATGCAACCAAAATAGTGAGCAGCGTGATCTCGAATGGTTCCGTGGCTCCCTTCAGCTGGGCCATGAGGCTCTGCTGATAGGCATGTTGGAGAGCTGCCATGATCTCCCATGGTAGCCCTTCAAGGTAGTCAAAGACAAGTTGTAGAACGGATCGAGACAAAAGACAGAGTTTTCTTGGGATGAAGGTGGTTTATGGTAGCCAAGCAGCCAACCTTTCGATGACCCCCCGCTTCCTGGCCAAGGCGAGCGCTGTGGTTTAAAGGGCTCAACGAAGATGGGGGCCAAAACGAGGCTCGCGCCTGCGTCGCAGCCATTCCAATTACTTATCCACATTGGTCAATGGGGTGGTCAGATCGAAGACATGGAGGTCGGTCGCCTGCAGCATGGACCAATCAAGGAGCTGTTCACCTACTCAGCTTCCAACCGAATCAGTTGAGTGAGCGTATCGGTGGCTGCATAGCGATGATGACCGGCGTTGGAACAAGGCAAGGGGGTCATTTTTGAACCCAGGAGAACATGTGAGTTCAGTAATGGCACGACACGCAAAAGGTAACTGTTCGAGTAGAAGTGACCCCGATAAATCGTCGCCAGAATTCATTGACAACTAACTTAGTTCCCTGGCGATGCAAGTGTCGACTACAACGGAGCCAGGTTTGTCCAAGTAAACTTGACCAGAGGGAAAGAACAAGATGGTACTCTGCCATGCATGCCCCTAGAAAATTCCTCTGAGCGACTTATCTATCTGCATGTGTGGTGCAGGCGCGCAGGGGATTATAGTTGAGAAGCAATATTCCCGGTTAAGGCGCTGCGACACGAGGTCAGCCGCAGCGGCAATGGCCCAAGATGGACTTATGTCCGTAGGCCAAATGCAGGTCATACCTAGAACAAAACCTTTAGATCCCTACGAAATACTAACGTTTCATTTAGCTGCAGCCTGATCGCACAGGATCACCTCGGGGCCACCGGATACACCAGCACTGTTTAACAGCATTAAGTATATGCTGGAATAGTGTGACTATTCGATGTGTAATTGTATGGGTTTTGGTTGTACCCATTAAGCTTGAAGGGGCGGTGGTGGAAGACGTCACCGGTACACGGGAACCGATACAGGCACATCATAGCAAGCGCACTGCTGTCCTTAGCCATGAAACTATCATTTCTCGAGGTCGCATATTGCTTGATCGGAAGAAAGAGTAGGTACTGGAAGAACATTAGAGGACTGAACTGAGTCTATTGCTCGTATCAAAATCGTAGCCTGTTGCCTGGCTATCGTTATCGTATTCGAATGTTCGTTGAGGCGAAGATCATATCATTTTCGAACATCTTCCCAAGGATTTAAAGAGAAAGTGACAGCATCACGGCACTTTTCGGTACTGGCCATAACAAAGTCCATCGCATCTGATCTGTGCTATCTGCGGCTTCGCGTTCGTCCGCTGAAGCAGCTTGAGATTCCGCAAAAAGATGTGAAGCAATGGAACTTTCTCCGAGTCTCTCCAGATCACTCAATGAAACGGATTCGAAGTAACATTGAATCAAAGTCGCAGTATCCTACTTAAACATCTGATCGTGCAAGGTGAGTCAAAACCTACGAAGCATTCTTTAAAGATTTCATTACCTAGTGTCCAGCTTGCAGTGATTCGGACTCACAAGCCAGATCCAAACTAAGTCTCTCAACTACAAACAATGGCTAGGTTTTTTCGGATTGATTTCCAGATGCAGAGTCAGTACAGCTCCGCTATGACGTTGTTGCCTCTGAAACCAAGATAGACACTGTTCGTAGCATGAGATACAAGACCCTCTACCTTCCACTTCCTCTTTGATAAAAACTCCATCGTCGCCATAGGATAAGGAGCGAGTTCGGCTGGGTGCTGGTGCTTTCGCATCGAGGTACGGCCTAGCATCTTGCCGAGAACGCTTCGCTTCGATTTCACTTTGTTGACGGAAAGGGTTTGCAGCGCTGCCAGACTTGCGGGCTGAGCCAATTGTAGGATGTGAGGAAGGGACACCCTGTAAGTTGGATGCGCAGGTCTTTGAACTTGCATATCCTTTTTGGGATGTGTAGAATTGAATACACCCTTATCATCCTCGCGAATGAGAATTTCCACTTCGGGGTCTGCCCCAGCGCGAAGGAAGCTCTGGACTATCGAAAACATGTCGTTCAGATGTTCGATAGATTTTCCATCTTTGGCTTCCCAAACAGGGCCCCGCAACCTACTAGCACAGATGGTACTCAAATCGCTTGTTAGTCTAAACAGGAAAGTCTCCCATACAGATACAAAGCCACTCATAGAGGGCGAGAAAGGATTCCAAATTGACACGAGATCATTTGGATGCCAGCCTTTCTGGAGCAGGAAGTCTACCAAGGCAGGATCGTCGGATTGAGCTCCCGAGAGCAACAGGCTGATGCCCGGTATATCAACCATAGTCGGGGTGTCTATGCTTGCTACAGTTTTCTTGATATACTCGGTCATACCAAAAGCTGCAGCGAGGTGTAAAAACGAAAATGGTTCTCGTATGGGTCGATTCATGTCTTTTTGTTGCTTGAGGCTCACAACCATAACACTATGTGATAACCAAGGTGAGGTGTGTTTCTGCTCACTGCGAGCATCCTTTGTATTACTTGCACCGCAAAAGATGACGGCCAATTCCTGAACGAGTGCAGTGAGAATGTCGAGTCCCTGTATTGGAGAGAGTTGGAAGGCTATAAAGAAGCTTATCAACTTGCTGTAACAGACAGAACGCCCTTCTTCGGATGAGCCGAGGTGCGGTTCTGGACAGTGCTTGATCTCTGCTATAAGCAGCTCTGCTTTTACTGTCGCCTCTTGCTGAGCTGTTCTGAGCGGTCGTTGAGTCAGGCTTGGTAACCACTCTTCCGTTAAGAAATCTTTGACGGTTCGATGGAAAAAGCCAAGCTGGTATCTGTAGTACGACCCACTGCCGTTTCGTACGCTCGGCTCAAATAATAACTCTTGACTTGCGCCTATCTCAATTAAGCCCCTTGTCAAGGTATGTAGCTGGCTTCGTGCCTTCTTGAGCTCTGCCTGGATTCGATTCTCCGTGAAGCTCCGTTGAGATGAGTGGCTGGGAAGACCCATGAGCGTTTGCAAAGTCCGAGATTCACCCAGCCATGAGAGTGTCAGGGCGTTAAAGCGGACTTTGGGGTCCTCTCGGCTTGCTACCAGTTGCAAGAGAACCGCGGACCGTGCTCTCACCGAAGGAGAAGGATCAACGCTGTCAAGCATCTGATGGAAAAGCCGACTGAGACTCTGAGGGCACTCTTCTAATCTTCTTTGGATAGAAAACTTGTCCTCATGTTCTAGAGCTGCATTCAACAAAGCCCTGACGACAAGAGTGGCCCAGAGGAAGACACCATCGGCGCGTACTACTATTGTCCGTACCATCCCTAAACATGCTTCCCGACCTTCTGCAAAGACTGGATTGCTCAAATACTCTTCGAATCGAGTTTTGCAGAAAGCGTGTATATCGGCCTTTGTCAAGTCGTGAAGCCTAAAGAATGTTTTGCTGGCGCCAAAGATGTCAAGATTGACCGTGGAGGGCCGGGCGGAGCATACTATTTTAACGTTATCTGCCCGTGCCCACGTCTCCAGCATTTCTGCAAGTCGTTTCTGGTCTAAAGCATCTCCCTCGTATTCATCGAGTCCGTCAATGAAGTAGCAGAAGAGATAGCCCGAAGCATTCTTCAGCAACTGCAATCGACTGAAGGCCGCTTCCAGCTCAGTTAGCGACATGGCTGCTGTTCGAGGGGGGTGACATATGCCAAACAGATCTGGGAAAACTGGTTCGAGTAATTCAGGGCACTGTCTCAAGGTGTGAAAGAGAATAGCCCGATAAAATCCTTCGAGGGATTTCTGCAAAGGATCGCCAGAACTCCAGAAGAACGTGTTAACGAGGACGAGTTTTCGTCCATTGGCGCAGTCTATCAGGGTCTCTCCCACACTGGAATGACGGCCAAGAAACTTCAAAAGCGTTGACTTTCCACTGCCTGCTTTCCCACATATGAAGAACACCTGTCCTTCATCTTTCAAGAAGGAATAGAGAGATCTGGACATGGCTCTTCGATTATGAGTCTCTGCAACTAGGACTTTCTCAAAGTCTATGTGATCTAACAGTTCTTCGGGGGGAGAGATCAAGGTAGATGGTTTAAACTCTTCGGAAGAATACAATCCATCTGTTTCAGATAATTCTGAGTTGACTGATGACATTAAACCCTCGACGATCCATGCGAATGTGTCTGACGTAGCCATGGAGACGCTATTCTCTCTCTGGAAAATCGTATCAAAGTACAATTTTTCAAGTATGTTGTTCTCTGATTCGATGGTATTGGCACAAAGTTTGAGGTCATTGAGAAGTTTGGCAAGATCTCTCAACTTATCGCCCACAAGTCCAACATTGTTGAGCTGTTGTATTATTGAAGGATTCTGGGTTGTTACGTGGGATACTTCGTCAGATTCATCCCCGCGAAGTTCATCATCAAGTTGGAAGTGTGTCTGGATGTAGTCTTGGTCTCTTGGAACCTGCTTATTCAATGACGGTCTCGAATCGGGTCTTCGCAGAATCTCGAGCACTTCGGAAAGTTGAACTTGCAGAGCGTCCAATTTTTGAGCGTGCTCATTTTCGAACCGAGTGCTGTCGTCTCGTATGCGCTCAAGCTGGGTCTTGATGGGCGATTGTTCTCGGCTGCGCAGCGTTTAGTCACGATCCTCTATGGCTGAGGCCTTGGGCATACTTACTAAATCTTGAGTGACACATGGAGGATGATCTGTTGCCGGTATTGATCCAGCATCTTCTCGATAGAAGCAATATCCTTCTGTTTACGCGCACCAGCGATCGCGGCCTTGAAACTCTCGAACACTCTCTTTTCGCGCCTCTCTAGCCCTGCAAGAAGCTTCAACAGATCGACTGCCAAGGCCTGACAATGCTCTAACGACTTCGACAACTCGTCATCATGTCCCTTGGAAACTGTTTCCAATTTGGCCACAGACTTTTGCAGGTCGGTGATGACATTGCTGACATGTATGTTTTTGGCTGTGGCACCGGTCGCGGACTCGTAAATCTCGCAAGTTCCCTTGGCTATCTTGTACGACACGTCGATGAACGTCAGCATACTCGACGCTAAACCGGCGGCTTCCATGGTGCAAATAGCTGGCGACGCAGTGAATGGACACAAACAGAAAAATTTGAACTTCTCGAGAACCAAACATTTAAGAAGGAGCAGATCAAAAGTGAGGGGCTTCTTTTGCCGCAGATAGCATGTAGGCAGCCGAGTCTTTGCAATTTCTTCTCATGAATGCCAGGTCATTGGCCAATATCTTTGTCCATGGGTCAACTCGAATCAGGCTTATCTGCAGGTATCCGTATAACAGGGGTATCATGGAATGTGCGCGAGTCTGCCAGCCACGCGGTTTGCAAAAAAAGACGCACACCTTGTTGTTGTAGCAGGTATAGCTCCAGATTTAAGAACCTTCAGAAAGAAACTAAATTACTACAAAAATACGTAAATAAGTAACAGCTTTTAAAGTATATATCTAAATTATTCTATAATTTTTAAGCTCTTAACTCTCTCGAAGTGCAAGTTAGAAAACATAGTATCTTTGCGGTGGTACTTTACAGTGTGCGTCTTTTTTTTGCAAACCGCGTGCCAGCCCAGAGACTTGACCTATCTTATTGGGCCTACGTGAGGAAGTTGGATGTTTGATCGTCTGTTGGCTCGGTTGAAATTCGTCATGTTCTCTCGACTCTCGAGATAATCTCAGGATCTACTTCAACCGCGGTCCGGATTGGACTTCCATGAACTCAACCCACAGAGGGCCCATCCTTCCAGCCAGCGACCATTGCTAGAACTTATTTTTGAGTATACATAGGCTATCATTTCTCAGATACCTTAGTTCGCATGTCGAAGTCAATACATTTTTTGACTGAGTCACTTCTACTGAAGCGCAACAGCAAAAAGATATAGTTGACACCTTCGCCACTGCTTCGCCATATGTGCTTAGCACGGACACACACTTACTACACAGGGCCTCATCATCTTGAGCTCGTGGAACTATCAGTTGTGCATTGATGATTACAGTTGCCTCAAATCATTAGAGTCTCTTAGCGGGCTATAACGTTGTTGGGCTGACGACACTGTTGAAGCTGGCTTGGCAATTTCCCCGTGGATTGTTACCCAGCTGATTGATTACCAACGTACGGTTTCCACTTTAGAAGACATCATAGTTGAGTCCGACTGCAAATGCCACGGCTTGCCATGATGGTGCGACTGCTGACATCAAGTGCTTCTGTATGGCAGAAAGGCTACGTGCTGCTTACTATTCCGTGGAACTCCGGATTATGAGAACCTCACCTTCTCACAGGTGTTGGAAATACACCGCGGTATAAGCCGGCAAAGCTACAAACAACGGCTAAAAATTTGAAGGGAGCTGACAACAAGATTAATAGGAATAGAGCGAATACAAAACGGAACCATGACCCCTATTTACTTTTGTCCGTCACTCCGAGTACGATTTCATGTTCCTTAACTTAACACCAACACCTTCTTACTATTGAATCTCATCACGACAAGAATACTGGAAAGACAAACGCCTGTTTCAAAAGAATGTCGGAAGATAAGTCCCAAGCTTGGCGGATCCGGAATAAGGTCCAAGGGGTTTGCACTGATGAGGGCATCGACCAAAACCTTTCGCTCGAGGAAGTACCTAAACCCAGCCCAAAGGAGGGCCAGATTCTTGTCCGAATTCATGCTGCCTCTCTCAACTACCGAGACCTCCTGGTTTTGACTTCAGACCCCGTATACCTTGGCGGTGGCCCCGATGATGGCATAGTCCCACTCGGTGACGGCGCTGGTATTGTTGTCGAAGTCAATTCGCCAACATCGAGATGGAAAGTGGGCGACAAGGTCATCAACGCTACCAATTCGTCTTGGAAAGCTGACCAAACTCAAGCTGCTTTTGATATCAAAGTCGGTCTGGGTGGAAAGAACATTGACGGGGTTTTGCAGCGTTATGCTGTCTTTGATGATGATGCACTGGCTCCTCTGCCCTCTCACCTGTCCTTTGAGGAAGCTGCAGCTCTTAGCGGTCCGTATGTATCCGCTTGGAACGCGCTTTTCGGAGGCCCTCAACCACTGAAAAGGGGAGAAACTGTGGTGATTCAGGGTACTGGTGGTGTGAGTGTTGCCGGGATACAGGTAAGCTGTGCTATGCAACATAGTAACATACCTTTGACTTGGTCTTACGATCATTAGATCGCCGTCGCTGCTGGGGCTGATGTCATCGCCTTCTCAACCTCAGAGGAGAAACTCGATCTTCTTCGGAAACTTGGTGCCAAGCATGCCATTAATTACAAGAACAATCCCAACTGGAGTCGAGAGGTTCTCGACTTGACCGGTGGTCGTGGTGCTGACCAAGTCCTTGACGTTGTCGGTGCTTCGACCATTGCAGAGTCGTTACGTGCACTACGACAGGATGGCCTTGTATCAGCTATTGGCTTCATGTCTGCCTCTGAGAAACACGATCTAATTCCGGAACTTATTTTCGGTGCCAAGACGAGTAAGATAATCTTCAACACTCAGCTTCTGTATCTGACATTCTATCTTAGTCCGAGGCTTGATGTATGGCAGCCTGGGCATGCTCCAGGATCTCAGTGTCTTTGTTGAGACACGAGATCAAACCAATCATTGCGGAAGTCTTTGAGTGGAATGATGCTAAGCTGGCTTATAAAGTCATGCTTGCTCAAGAAATTTGTTGGGAAGATTGTAGTCAAGGTCGAGTGAGAGTATTCATATTCATTAATATACGATAGCTTACATTTCGTTGCTTGGGTCTCTGTTTCGTATTCCGATATAATGAGGTAGAATGCCGACCAAGAATATCAGGAGATGCCAAACCACGGGCACATCAAGGAAGTTGGTGCCAAAGGTGAATTGACCGATTTCAGAAGTGTCAATAACTATTGGGGTGTCCGGAGTTATTTACCTCCCACGAGCCCCGCCACATTCAGCTAGTGCTTAGGCCAGCCACCGCACAAAGGCCATGCCTGGAATGAGCTCAGTGTCAGCCCACGGAACAAGAATGCCGGCAGGATCACGATAGCGGCCAAATGACGTCGTAGATTCACAATGTCTTTGCATCTGTTCCTTAGACAGATCTTAGACACCATCGCCCATTATCTTTTTAAAGGCCTTGGCAACCACAGTCTTGGCATCGGTCATTATAAGAGTCGTAGTCGGTTTCTCAGCAATCGTCTCATGATGGCACCTATAAACATCTTGATCGTAGGCTGCAGTATTGCCGGGCCAACACTAGCCACATTCTTGCTGATGCCGTCGGCGCCTGCGTCTGAGAAGCCGCGCATCACCATCTTGGAGAGAGCGCCTGTCTTTCGCCCTCAAGGCCAGAACATCGACGTTCGAGGCGCTGGGGTGACCATCGTCCGCAAGCTTGGACTTGAATCAGCTATCCGGGCAGCTACCACTGGCGAAGAAGGAGTGCAGTTGGTCGACAAGGAGAATCGAGTTTGGGCAGCTTTTGGCGCGGATAAGAGCGGAAAGACGCAAACACCGACAAGTGATATCGAAATCCTGAGAGGACGGTTGGCACAGTTGCTACTCGAACAGAGCCAGAAAGTCAATGCCGCAGTTCAAGCAGATGGCGGCGCCGGAATCGAATACATCTTTGGCGATTCTCTTGATGACCTAGAGCAGGATGGAGACAAGGTACACGTCCACTTTGCCAAGAGCGGCGAAAGACGAACCTTTGACCTGGTAGTTGGAGCAGATGGTGTGCAAAGTCGAACACGCATTCTGACTTGGGGTGAGGCTGGCGAGGAAGACAGGAGAAGAAGGCTCGGGATGTATGGGGGCTTCTTCAGTATGCCTCGTGGTCCGACTGACTCGGCATGGCGTCGCTGGTTTCATGCTCCCGGTCGACGTGGCATCATGATCCGTCCATCTGGTGTGGAAGATAGAACAACGGTCTTCATGGCCGTTGTAAATGAGAAAGATGAACGGCTACGGGCTGTTGCTGAGCGAAAAGGCGGAAGTACGGATGCTCAAAAAGCCATCCTTCGAGAGTATTTCGAGGGCCTTGGCTGGGAAACTGATCGCGTCATCAAGGAGATGATCGCCACGGACGACTTCTATTACGATACTGTCTGTCAGATCAAGATGGACAAATGGAGCAAAGGAAGGGTTGTTCTCCTGGGTGATGCCGGGTATTGCGCTTCTCCTCTATCTGGGATGGGAACAACTTTGGCAATGAGCGGCGCTTACAACCTGGCGGGCGCGATTCTACAACATCCGAATGATCTCGAGACTGCCTTTGGCGACTATGAAGAGAAAATGCGCCCTACTGTTGCTCGCGCGCAAAAGCTGGCACCCGGCATGCCTCACTCGCTCCACCCCGAGACGGTCTGGGGAGTTTGGCTGCTGAACACGATCATGTTTGTTCTCTACTGGTCAGGACTGTTTCCCTTCGTCGCGAGATTCGCTGGACCACCGGCGAACAATGTTCCGGTCGAAGAATACGGGTTCGAGTCGCTACCGATTTATAAAGACTATTAGAGCCGTCGGGAGATCGACATAAGTGTATGATATACTCCGTATCCACCGCTCATTCCTTTAGAAAGGCCCCACTACTTCAAAAGATTAAGTGCTTCAAAAAAAAAAAAAAACCATCGATTGCAGGCTCGACATCAATCGGTCGACGATCAATCAATGCATTCCCCCCGAGGCAAGAAACTTGTTTGAGGTACCATGGCAAGTTTTCCTTCGCTGGTCTACTTGATGAGTTAACGAGTCAATTGCCACACGAAGGGGTTAACATGCGTTGAGCATCATGCTTCAACCGTTAACCGTGACGCCTTCTCACGAGGTCCAATTCTGAATTTTCTCAAAAAGGGTAGGGCCGCCTACTCCCGATCGACCGCGAAATACAGCGCGCCAGGCAGCGAAAGCCTATGTAGCGGAGCTCTGACTAAAGAACTGAAGATTCTGAACTAGTTTGCTCGGACGAAAGCTTCAGAGTGGCTATTGACAGCGTATAAATAGACTTCGGACCCATTACTTACCACATTGGGGTATTGTATCCAGCCGACAGCCCGCGGACTTGGCCGGGTCGCGCGGCCCCCGAAACGGCGCGCGAGAAAAGAAATAACGATAAAAAACGAAACATGTGCAAATGCTTCCTAGTTGGGTGAAGGCGCATTGTCAGCAGCTTTCTCATATTTCGGGACCCGACCTCGCCTCTGCCGACAACAAATTCAAGTTCTCACAATCTTTGTTGTACACTCATCGGCTCCCGCGTCGTCCGCTTGCAAACCGAGGACTCGCCTACGAGATCGACGAGTAGTAGGCCCCAAAGGACCCTTGCTACAGGCCTATCGCTTAGCAGAGGGAGAGACATGGACGACAGCCAGCTGGACGCCAGCGGCCATGAGGATGGGCCTGACGATGCGCCAGAAGAAGCGCCAGAGCCGTCCTCAGCGAACCCTCAGATTGCTATTCGCAGGGCTGTAAGTGATGCAGATGGCCTTGGAAGATTTATAATGAACTGACTGGAATAATTAGTGTGACGCTTGCCGTGCTCGTAAGGTGAGTTGGTGTGCTTGTTGAGAGCCATTTACACCGTTTACTTGTACCCACCGCCCAGAGTTAGCGACGACGAGGTTTTGCAACTATCCAACCTTGGCGCAATGGGTTTCTAGAGGAAGCAGACACTGACCTGGGTACAGATCCGCTGCAATAGAGAATCGCCTTGTTCATATTGCACGCACGCCAAGATCGAGTGTACACATGCCGACAACAAGCCCAAGGAAAAACGGACCAGAATTCTCATCACCCCACAATAGTAAGCATGCATAGCAGCGAACACAGTTTTCACCTTTAATCAGCCCATCACGATGTGCTATCCTTACACTAGGCTGAAGTTTCAAATAGCTTGTCGTGCAGTCTCAACTAACATGTTCAACTTAGTGAGCGCAAAATTGATCAGATTGACCGTCGGCTCGAGACGGTCATCCGCCTCCTGCAGGACATGAAAGTCAATCCATCTTCTAATAGTAATACAAGTCGAGCCGAGCTACTCAATTTCGCAATGGCTACAGCCGCCACGCCTCAAGTCGAAGGCCCGCCATGCTCAGCTCAACGCGTCTCATCTACTTCAACACCTGCCACTACGGCAAGCCACACCCTACAATCAGAAGAAGGCGAAGGCGGCATTGTTGAGGGCGACTCTTCTCTTGCAGCGCATTCGGTGTTTGCTACCGAGTTTTTGCAAAAGGTCGTGAGCACAGAGTCACTGCAGGACTCAAGTCTGGATCTCGGCGAAACTCTAGATGCATTATCACAGATCGTCAATGCTTTGAAGCAACCGGCTGCCGCGGGGGAGATGACATATCCTCACGCGAAGCCATTTACTCGGATTCGTGCCCAAGGAATTGAGTTACCACCTATAGAAAAGGCTGTGCACACTATCAGAATCGCAAAGAGTAAGCACGGTAGACAAGATATGTGAACGCTCGGTTTCTCTTGCTAACCGGACGATGTTATCCTAGGTCAGCGCCTCACGGGCATGGCTTGGATATACGATTTCCTGCCTTCCCGTCGGTTCCCGGATCTTTGCCTTAATGTCTACTTTTCAGACAACTACTCGGAATATGATTACATCACTGTGAATGGAGGCCTCTATTCACTGTTTACAGACTACGCCGCGCAAGTATCAGTTGATGAACAAAAAGAGTACTTTGAATACGCCAAGTAAGTACAACTGATAAAAACTTCGTCTGAAAGTAGACGCAGAGCTAACTATTTACAGGATTTGCCGCGTGAATCTGGAAACGTGTTTAGCGAATCTTCCGCTCCATCTGCCGGCGTCTTCTGATGTGATTGTCGCGCTTCTTTTCGGAGTAAGTCTCGTCTTTGACATTCGTGAGCGATTAATTGGAGCTAACTCTCTGGGAGACTTTTCATGCCGTTGAAATCTCAAAACCTACGCTCGCTTGGACACTGTCCTCCAAAGCATCAGAACTATGTCAAACGCTTGGTTATCATCGAGCAGAGTCTCTCAAAAACACAAAAGACGATGGTAAGCCCACTGTTCATGGGATGCACTGGCATCAGTTCCTCTTCTGGAACGTCTATTACATCGACAAGAGTCTTTCGCTTCGCCTGGGCAGAGCATCGACAATTCCGGACTGGCACATCACCATGCCTCTACCATCATTGAAAGAGCCGGTTGCAAGTCCGATACTACCATATTTGGTATTGTGGATTCGAACAGCAAAGTGTCAGGGTCAGATCTATGAGCTGCTTTACAGTCCCGACTCGATGATTCAACCGTATCACGTTCGCCAGACGCGGGTGCATGAACTAGTCTCCCTTCTCCACGACATCGATCAGAAGACGCAGGAAACCACTGTAAGTCAGAGGCAATCGTTGGATTCTGGATACCTTTACTTACGTAATGCAGGCCAATTATCAGGCATATGCCAAAGACGGAGTAGAGGAGCATTTTGCCGAGTTCTATCTGTCTTCAGATTACGTTCTGCGGCTCTCACTTCTTACTTTAGTTTACCGGGCTGCCCCAAGGGTTGAAGGCTCGCCAACGACATTCAGTCCTGAATGCATCAAGGCTGCACGAGCAGCACTGGAAAAGCACCAAGAATGTGTTGCAATCATGCGCAAGTCCCACGATGTTTATTTTGCAACCTACATTCACTGGTCAGTCCAACTAACACATACATGATGTACCGCTTTCTAACATGAACTTTTTTTCATCCAGGACCGTGCTTTTCGCACCATTCATTCCCTTCATCGTTCTTTTCTGCCAGGTAATCGAGACACAAGACAAAGAAGACTTGGCAAGACTGCATTCTTTCGTGGTGTTCTTGCAAGAAACATCAAAAATGTCCGACGCAGCAGCCAAGATGTGCCGCCTCTTTCAAGTCCTCTACAGCGTCGCGCTCCGCTTCGTTGAATTCCGCGCGTCAACGCCTCAGTCGCGACAGACGCAGGCCAGCGCCGAGATGGACGCTTACTTAGCAGCCTTGGGATTCCCACCAAAAGGGGCCGAAGGGGGTCAGCATCCGCAGCAGCAGCAACCCACCGCGTTTGCCCAGATGACAAGCACCGCGCCAGACGTGGTCCCTACGTTGGGAATCGCGGGCGTCGGAATTGATGCCATGGACGAGAGCTTGAGGCCCGGTAACCCAATGATGTGGATGACGAATGCCGCTCAATTGGAAGACTTCTTCTACACTAATACGGCGATGATGGACCTGTTACAAGAGCCCGGATTCGAAGCAACTCAACAGCACTAGAAGCTCGAATCACGCCCGAAGGGTAACGCGAAGGCTGTCCGACATGACTATGATCGATACAACCTCAGAGCTATTATGTGGACTCGTCTCTACTCACATGAGTACGAGAGAAGCGCCGAGAGAGCGCAGGGTTGAGGCTTAGAGAAGGGGAAGAGAAGGGCATACATTGATAGAAGGCAATGATTGAGCCCATTAGTCTGGTCGCATGTTGGGCCACACAAGACCTTTGGTGGAGAGGTCGTGTCACTTAGAGACCGTCCCGCTGTGAGGAGGCGGCCATAGAAGCCAAGTCTGCACGTGATTCTCCCCTCAATTTTGAGTAAATTTTGCCTCACTTGTGATTAGCTCAAACGTCAAGAACACAACCTCGAGCTCCCGTCAAAGAAGAAACCTAGCGTGCGACTGATTTCGCGCTAAATTTCAGTATCATCAGAATATCATGGAGTCCGAGTCTGAGTCTGAGTTTAGGCCTGTCCTTCTGAGTGCCCTGCTTGAGTGGTGTGATCGGGTGAGAAGTGACCGCGAAATCCTGCAAAGGTGTAAGCGAAGCCTCGATGATGCGAGCCTACGGGGACTGGAGGTGAAGGATGGGTGTCCATTCTGTACACTTCTCGACGAAGCAGTCTCAATGCTATATGGTGATTACCTTTCTGCTGGCAGATCACTTGGATGGGTGTCATTCCCGGGCGTTCAAGAGGCTATCCGTGATGATGGGGGAAACCCACTTCGGTTCCGTGTATCCGAACGTAAGTAAATCCAGTCGTTACCATAGGAGTATCTTGCCAGATCCGAGTGGGACCTGGATACCCGGATAGCTGAATGGCTGATGAAGTTGAGCTAGATACCGACTTGACTGAACGTTTACGCCCATTCCCGACTTTGGGATTCGGCAATTGGCATCTGTCCAAGTATAAGTCAATCTCCCGGGATACTGCCTCAGAAGCAACCCTAAAGATAGTGAAGGAATGGCTCCTTGATTGTGCAACAGACCATCCGCTATGTAGTAAGGATGGTAAGGTCAAGCTGCCGACTAGGCTTATCTGCATTGGCACAAAGGCGTCTGACGTACGTTTGCTCAAGACGAATGGTGCTTCTGGCAAATATGCCTGCCTGAGTCACCCTTGGGGCAAGCGTCCACTGCTGCGAACACTGAAGAAGAATCTCTCTCAATTCACCAATGAAATCCAGTGGTCAGATCTGCCTCCCACTTTCAGAGACGCAATCGATTTTACCCACCGACTTGGCCTCAAGTATATCTGGATCGATTCCCTTTGCATCATTCAGGATGATCCTCTCGACTGGCAGAGAGAGGCCGCCAAAATGGCCGACATTTATCAGAATGCCTACGTAACGCTCGCAGCTTCCAAAGCAGTCGACTCCAGCCGCGGGCTTTACACCTCTTCCCAGGATCCTAAACATCAATCGCACCAACTGTCACTCATAAATGATGTGGATGATTCGGATCTCAAACTACATGCGTATTCGGAATTACTACATATTGATAGCTTCTGGTCCTACTTCCCTATTACAAAACGGGCATGGGTGTTCCAGGAACGTCTGCAATCGGGTAGAGTTGTACACTTTGCCGGTTCCGAATTGAATTGGGAATGTCGCTCAACGAGGACATGCGAGTGCGGTGAGATCTCAACCTCCACCTCTTTGCCTGAGAAGATTCAATTCTCAGGTAGTTTGGCCGAGTTGAGTGGGCAGTACAATTGGATCTCGGCACCAGAAAATGGCCAAGACGAAAATCTGGACTACAGCAAGTTTACCCCGGCACTACTTCATTCGCCAAAGTGGACCAAAAGCGTCAAAACGTGGCGACAAACAGTACAGTCTTACTGTGCTCTGAACTTGACTTTCTCAAAGGACATCTTCCCGGCTTTGGCCGGCATTGCAAAAGTGTGGAACCCCGAGTACGAGAAGCTCTATCGAGCAGGGCTATGGATGGACTCGTTGCATCTAGATCTTCTATGGCTCGTCTATAAACCTGAGAAGCGTCCTATTACATGGAGGGCCCCGACATGGTCGTGGGCATCTCTTGAGTACCACAACGACGAGTTCATCCGCTTCGACTCTGACTCAGATTGCAGAAACTCTGGCAAGGGCAGCTGGTTCTCGTTGGGGAATATAGGGAGCGAAGATTACTCTCCTGTTGCAGACATCCTGGAGGTAGTTTGCGTTCCAGCTGGTATTGTCGATCCAACCGGAGAGCTCGACTCTGCCCACCTTCTGCTTTCAACTTTTGCAATTTCCGGAACACTAGTGAAATGGCCGGGGGTACTTGTTGAATATGGTGTCAGTCCTGTCTGGCTTGTTGTCGGAAACCTATGGATCAGCCAAGGCGACAGCCATACTAGGGGCTTACAGTTGGATGCTCCGATCATTGGCGCGAATTCCGGGTGGTCGATTCCCGTTCGCATTATTCGCATAACGGATTTCGGTGCCAACACAGGCAACCATCCTGAGATGGCCTGTCTGGTTATCCGATCAAAACGAGCCGCAACCGCAGATGAACACATCGAGTATGAACGTCTTGGGTACGTCCGATTTGTAGAACAAGGATTCTCACAAGTGCCGGTCATCGCGAACGAGCATACAAATCCAGAACCCAGCATTCAAGATTGGTTGATAAGATATCGGGAATATATCAAAGGGAAACATACGCGGGAACTGGGCGTATCGAATCTGGGGCGTCTCAAAGGTTGTTTTGAAAAGTCAGGGCGTGAGATTTTCAAGATTGTGTAGTTTTCTAAGCGTTTGTCCTTCACACTGGTGATTAATATTACCTTGCAAAGAGATATAATTGAGGCGGTGACTATGAAACAAGTAACAATGCTGGTATTCCAAGTTACCGTATGATCTCATCCGTAATTCGAACTCATGTCAGAAACAAAGTAGTGAATGTCTCTATACTTATGGATCAGTAGATTGTGATCGATGTCTCGGGCTTTGCAGCTGCCCAAACGTTTCGATACCAGATCTGTCTTTCAGCCCAATCATCGCAAATAACCTCCAATAACCCTACTCTAATGTAAGAGCTTGTCGCGTCCTTGGCAACAATAAGAAAAGAATCCCGTGTGCCTTTTGTCCGTGCATTCCTGCTGCCCAAACCATAACCTTTGATGTAGATCAACTCAGCAGGAAGAAAGGTGCAATGCCTACACAACTCCGGGGATTCTTCAGGTCGGCTATTGCGTATGAAGCAGGAATTCATTCGCTCAACTGAAGGGTCAACCCATACCTCCGATTCCGCAGTCCCAAACTCAAGTGGTGCCTCACCAGTCACTGGCGCACATTCTTCCCGAAACTCTCGCTTGTCTTCCCGGGCATAAAGCAGATACCTGCCGTAAATCCAATTTGTCCACCGACGCTTTCGATCCCAGTGTGAGCACGGTCGCTGTATCATGATAGATAGGCGCTTTGTCACTGCTGTCAGAAAGCCAAAGGACACCGAGCCATAGAGGTCAGCCCCAGCAGGTGAACAGCTTATCTGGGCTGTTTCCATAATCCCGGGAGTCTTGTAGTCCAATAACTCGGCATTCTGAAACGTAGGATAGTCTACTTTGCAGCCACTTCCTGTGGAAGCCCAAGACCAAGTCGGGGCGATCCATCCTCGTTTTAGTATTTTCGCGCGTTGCTTCTTCCAATCCGCCACAGTAACAACGCGCCACATGAGGTCCTGTTCAAGATTATTCTTCCACATACCAGCCAGATAGGTATCATTTATCACTTCAGCAGTCTCGTGGGCAAGGCCGGAAAGTGCCGGGAGCATATCCCCAGTGAAAGTAAGATTGAGACAGGTGTACTCGCCGATAACGCGGTGCCATCTCTCATAAGGATCGATTTTCCCACTCTTTGTGGCGATGGCGGTAATCGAAGTTGTCATAGGGTTATTCAGCAGTGCCAGGTACTTCGACCGAGATCGTAGCGGTATGTATGTGCCGGAGAATCGTATCAAATTGTGCCAATTCTGGTGTTGCTCTCCTCCGCACTCGCATGAGTACCCGCTGGCACAGTCAAATGCCACTTCTCCATAGTTGCAATGGATGATCCGACGCGAGAGGAGGCGTTCCTGGAGACACCAAGCCCTATTGAAAAGGGGAAAATACTCTTGTACCCTGGCGTATTCCGACATTTCGTCCCGCTTTTCACCGGTTATCAAGGCGAGTCTGAATTCGTCACCACATTCAGTGGTGATCTGAAAGAACTGGCTTGGAATTGTCTTTGAGTAGCAGCCTCCCTGAGAATCATGAGACCAGCTTACGGCAATAGTGGCGTATGAGTTGCGGTACACATTGACCATCTGAGCTGCCTCTTTCTCCCAATCTTTCTTGTCATCTTGGATGATGCAAAGTGAGTCAATCCAGAGATAGCGAATCCCGAGCTTCCTCGTGATCTCGACTGCCTGTTGGAAGCTGGGTGGAAGCAAAAACCAAGGTATCGACTCGAGTTGCCTTTTCAGATTGTCGGTTTCCGTTTTGCATTTGATCTTGATCTTTCCCCAGCAGTGGCTCAGACACATGTATGTGCCTGTTTGTCCAGATGTAAGTACTAGACGGACTCCAAGTTTGTCTCCTGGCTGAGTCACATCAACGAGTCTCGTAGGCAATTTCATGTCTTTCCCCGTGCCACATTTGTTGTGTTGTTGGCAGTCATTGATCCAAGTCCGAATTCTCTGCAAGCTTAGATCGGAAGAGGTATCCCCAGCCACGCCGTTGGTGGATTGTAATCGGCGAAAGACATTGCTGGACCCCGCCACGTTGAAAAGTCTGACATAGTACACTCTGCCATCAGGAGCATCCATTTCTAGAGTGCCACTGAATTTTCCAGTCCAGCGAAATGTCGTAGAGGGGGTAATTGGATCAAAATTCTTGGTAAGTGCGCTGTCGAATATAGTATTCAGAGCCTTGCAGCTCCCACAGCCATTCTGGGCTGAGTGATTCAAGTCCCCATACGTGAAAGACTTTCCTCGAGCAACCCTTTTCTTCCCGTGCTTGGTGAAGTTGTCATGTTCTGCCCTCAGTTTCGCTGTGCCCGCTCGAGATAATGTGCTCCATGAATCGAAAATGGCGCACTGGACTGAGCATCCTGTTGTTCCGAGTACGTGAAAGAAATCAAACGATTCTGGTTTCGTACCTCCCCCGGAGCGTTTTGCAAGAGCCTGCTCTAGAGAAATCGGCACTATCTGAACCGCCATCTCAATGAGGTATTGGATTCGCGTTGATGCTTTTTGAGGAAGTTGACTCAGAAGATCTGAAGATCGGTCGGAAAACCAAAGTCGGGTATTAAACCTAGCCGGTTACACGCCTGGATTCTTTTTAATCCATCTGCATATGCGAAGCTCAAAATCTGAAACCGAAATAAGCGCTAAAAACCAGGCGTCCAGTGACAGCTTCCAGTCCACCTCGGCTGGGCCGCATTGCGCCTCACTGAGATTCTAAGTCGCCCCTAAGTGGAATAATGCTGCCTGATCTCTCCGACTCAAGGCTTCCATTGTATGCAGAAACACAAAACTCAAAGTTCCAAGCGCCTGGTATCAGAAACGTAATGCCGTACTCCGCATATTCAGTCTCTCCGTCTTCTACGAAGTCCGATCTCTCGACTAGGTTCCGCACCCACACGCGATATCCTGCTGCGCCCTTTGACTCTTCCCACTTCAGGTGCACGGTGATGGAATTCTGAACTTCAACTTGGAGCTGAGTCGGAGCCGGTGGCTTGCCGTTGCCAGCAATGAAGCTCCGGCCTCCTGCCGGAATACCACCTCCGTAGCTTGTCCAAGTACTGATCGCCAACCCATAGCGATGGTCTGCCGATAGGTCGGTGAATGTCGTCTCAGTTTCTCTCAGCGCAATAGCAGTCGGAAAAGATCCCGGTAATGACAGGTCTACGAGGATGATCTCGTATCGGTCCACTTCGATTCGCCCCTGAGGCTCTTCCCATTTGACAAGGACCTGGTACAGGTCAGGTTTGGTGATGATTTTCCCAGGCCCCGGAGCTGTTTTCGGGTGAGCAGTTGCTGAGACCGTATGAGACCAGGCGGAGATAAGGCCCTCTCCATTAAAGGTCCGGACTTGGTACTGATACTCCTGCCCTTCTTGGGTCCATGTCGAGTTGTACTGGGCTACATCTGTTCTCGACTCCTTCCATGGCAGGTTGTCATTATTGCGAATTCTGACATCAAAGCCAATAGCGCCGTATACCGGATCCCATTTGACAGAAATTCCGTAGGGAACTGCTTCCGCGACAACATTCGCCGGCACTGGCGTCGGTCGTTGTGGGATCTCTTGCGGAATAGTGAGGTCTTTGGTTCCAATGCGAAACTTTTGGGACAAAGTCCGAGAGAAGGCTCTTGCAATCTGGAATTCACCCAAAGCATTCGGATGTAATCCATCGTAACTTCCTGGGGAACAATGGTATCCACGCCGGACTTCCACCAACTCAACTGGAGACTCAGAGGCTGACCACTTTGGCACTGACGTTCGTAGAAGCTGGTTGTACTCTTCCACCATGGCAGGAAGTTTCTCTGCCCCATCAATTGGCGTCCGCATCGGCACTTCAGCAAGAGCGAAGTTGATATCTGGTTTCGCAGTGCGTGCACTATCCACGAGTTTTCTCATGGCACCGAGAGTGTTTTCGGCATCCGCGACACCCCAGCCCATGTCGTTGAAGCCAAGCATAACAAGCAGATAGTCTGGCCTGAGTCGCGCCACCTGCTCCTCGATAAGGTCTTTACACTGTGTTGCTTGGTGACCCCAAACTGAGAAGTGGTGAGAGTTGAAATGCACGCCTGCAGCATAGCCGCCATGGTCTATTGGCATGTCAGGTGCTGGTAGCGGGTCGTCTTTCAGAGCCGGTGGCAGCGGTGGACGAGGTTGATCCGGAGTCTTTGTTCCTTCATATGGACCAACAAATTCAAAGTTGATGTTCTCTTCTGTGAGCCACTGCCATAGCCTATATCGCCAAGTAAAGTCCCCTTCACGGCCTTGAGACATGGAGTCGCCGACTACCATGATCCGAACTGGCCGGGTGCTCTCTGGAATCATGTCACCCATTTGAAAACTGCGATTGGGGTCTTGCATCGGTTGGTGGGAGATGGAAATCGATCTCTGTCTGAAAGAGTCATCGGCGATTTTTGGCTCAACGTCAGACGTAGGGTTGCGAAGTGCAGAACGCGGCACTGAGGAGAAGCGTTGGTGTCGTCATAGCACGGACGCCGACATCAGCGAATCGCATTCAAGTGCCATTCGAATGATAAGCGTTTGTCCTCGACTTCTTGATCAATGTGGAGATCGACTTACCAGTGCCACTGTACTTAGCTCTAGATCCAGCAAGGGTGAGTTCAATGTATTTAGCGTGCTAGGCCTTAAGCACGTTGACCCTTGTGCAGTTGAGCAGGGTCAGCCCAGGCAGATCTACCTGACAGTTCCCCTGAATGTGGGGTGTCTACGGACAGAGAATCTGCATCTCACCGACCTTACTCAATTAGGGCAGAACCACAACGCACCCTACCTTCATAGTGCAAATTCTTCGAGGTGAAGATATCAACATCCGATATGGTGTAGTGGCCAACATGATGCCCTCTCATCTCTTTGAGAGGTTAGGCATAGCCCCGAGTTCGATTCTCGGTTTCGGAAATCTTTTGTTTTTGCGGTAAATACAGTCTTATCTTGAAGCAAGAAGAGCCAAAGTGGGTGTTACATTCACAAGTCCTGGACTCTGACGTCCTGAGGACTTTGAGTTGAGAGCTCCATTTTCGGCTTCGCAATTTGTATTGATACTTAAGACTGTCTTTTCAATGTCTCCGAGCACGTTCTTTGCCGTAATTCAGCCAACAAAATCCATAGATGTTTCCCCCATGCTGTCACGAGCCGTTGCCTTGCTCTTGCTTCTTCGTACATATTTTCTCTCGATTTCCCTACTCTTTAGAAATAATGTGCGGGTTTGTCGGCGGGCCGTATGCATCAACAACAGTATCCTTCTTGGAGATGATGTGAGGGTTCGTGGGAGGACCGTAAGCTTCGACCGCGTCTCTCTTGGTGTCAACAGCGGGAATATGCGGGTTCAGGGGAGGACCGTAAGCTTCAACAACTGTGTCCTTCTTCGAGATGATGTGAGGGTTGGTAGGAGGACCGTAAGCCTCAACGGCATCTTTCTTCGAGATGATATGAGGGTTGACGGGAGGACCATAGGCTTCGACCGTGTTTTCTCTCTTGGACTCAACGGCCGGAATGTGAGGGTTGAGGGGAGGGCCGTATGCCTCAACGGCAACCGGCGCGGCGTAAGCCAACGAAGCGCAAGCGGCGACAGCGGTAAGAAGGGTTTGGACACGCATTTTGAAGTAGAACGAGAAGAACGGCGATGATACTGAGTCTCAAAGCAACAGGACTGATCTTGGGCACGGTATATTGATGGCGTTACGACATACTGTCAATCAAGATAGAGGCAATATTATATGTCTTTTTCAATTTTCCATTTCCCCTCTCTCTGGTCCTCTCTTCCCGCTTGTCTGGATCACCACTCTCGACGTGACAGTCGTAAGCACCCCTTGCGTTGACGAAATGCAGCACAAGGAACAATACGCCCGCAGAGTACAGATTCGGAATAGACGCTGCCAACGTGACAGTCAACAATCCTTCGTTCCGTTCCTTCGGCTCGAATTCACACCTTTCATACCAAACACGGCATGCGTAAAGCTCACATGAAGTAATGAAGCCATTCGCTCCTAGCTAGACTCACTTCTCTTTCTTTTGACTGGCTGGCCGCAGTCGAACAGGGGATGAATCTTCTAGCCACATGAAGAAGGTAGGTACATCTCTCACAATGCCAAGCACCGCGCAACCCATAGTTAAGTCAAACCCCCCACTTCCCGGCACCCCCCTGTTTCTGGCACCCACAAAAACGCGAAAATCCACCACAACGCAATGCCCACCCCCAACCTCCTTTTATCACAACATTTTCAATTCGAGTCCAAATGGGCTCATTTTTTGCACATACCTTCTTCTATATCTAATGCCTCAATATACCGAAGATCAGCTTCGTCAGGCTCTCGAGGACATCTCAAACGGCAGAGTCAAAAGAGAGCCTCATTGGAGTGGGATACCACGATCAACCCTCCAACTACGTCTCCAAGGTGGTCAGACTAGGAAAGTGGCTTTTGCTGACTGGCAGAGGCTGTCTCCTGACCAGGAGAGTAAGCTGGCACAATGGGTTCGCATTCAGGCTTCGCTGGGCCTCGCACCAACGCACCAACAGGTGAAGGAATTCGCAGAGCGAGTTCTGGCTGCTGCTGGGGATACCAAACCATTAGGAAAGGCTGGATCTATGCCTTCGTGAGAAGGAACCCTATCATTAAGGTTCAGAGAAGTCGTTCCATCGATTCTAGACGCGTTAATGGGGCATCTACTGAGGTCATTAGGAACTGGTTTAAGTTCCTTGCTATCCCTGAGATCAAGGACATCAAACCAGCCAACAGATATAATATGGATGAGACTGGCATCCTCGAGGGTCAGGAGCTAATGGGTTAGTGCTGGGCATGGCTGAGACGACGTCTGTTCGCAAGAAACAACCTGGGTCGAGGGCATGGGTCTCTATCATTGAGTGTATCTCAGCCTTGGGTAGGGCACTTCGTCCTCTTATCATTTTCAAGGGAAGACGGTCCAACAACAGTGGTTTCCATTACATCTGGTTCCATACGATGGGTGGGAGTTTACAGCAACAGATAATGGCTGGACTACAGACTTAACTGCCATTGAATGGTTAGAGAAGGTGTTTATCCCACAGACTATGCCCGAGGCTGAGGGCGAGGCTCGACTGTTGATTGTGGATGGGCATGGAGTCATACGACGACAGACTTCATGTGGAATTGCTATATTAACAATATCCATTTACTGTTCTTACCACCACACTCCTCTCATGTCCTCCAGCCACTTGACCAGTCTGTCTTCAGCCCTGTTAAGTCAGCCTATCGGAAGGAGCGGTTACTTGTCTCAATGGAACGACTCTACCATTATAGGTAAAAGGAACTTCCTGGACTGTTACCAGAAGGCTCGACTTGCTGGTCTATCAGTCTCGAACATCAGAAGTGGTTGGAAGTGGACTGGTCTACACCCTGTAGCGATGGTTAAGCCCTGATGAACCCTATGGTATTACCTGAGCCTTCTAAGCCACCACACCCAAACCAACCAGTCGGGGCAAAAAGCGATGCCATAATGGTCAACAAACTACCCTGTTGAGCCATGGGATTCTGCTTCCTCTGCAGTGGTCTGGTCGACACCCAGGAAGCTGGCAGAGCTCAGCGGTCAACTGCACTTATACACCCAACTCGACAATGATACCAGCACTCAACGGCTGCTGTTCAGGAAGGTGAAAAAAGGCTTCACAGAGCAGGCCTGGCAACTGGCAGCTGCCCAGCAGCTGGCTCACCTGAGGCTCAAGTTACCAACGCTGCAGTTAGGAAGAGGAAGACTGTTCAGATCGATCCCAACACGAAGTTTGCGAACATCAGGGATATCCATCGGGCTCAAATCGAAGCGGGTGAAAAGGAGGTTATTACGGCTGAATCCAGCGACTCTGAATGCCCTAGTGAGGCTGGCAGTTGTATTGTAGTGGGTGTGGTTGAGGATCAATAGTTAATAGTAATGAGGAGGTTGGGTTGTGATCCCATCGTTTTTGTGGGTGCCAGAAACAGGGGGGTGCCAGGAAGTGGGGGGTTTGACTTACCGAAAAGACTGGGCATTTAACAAAGCTCACTGAGAATTGGTATCAATCGCCAGCCAACTAAGCACCTGCGCCTTAGAAACAGCGCGTCTATGAATTAGCGCCACCTTTGTTCACCCTAGTTCCGGCCCCTGCCGCTGTAGGATCACATCAGTCACTAGGGTTCAAGAGGATTGTTATCTCTCCACTCGCTCCTCTGCCCCTCCCTTCTACATGATATGCAATTGCTTACTTCTATGCGTCTTGAATCCACCAGACAGAATTGAGGGATCAGTCCGACTTCTTTGCCCGAGTTTCGAGCTAACCTTCCCCTTTGCTCACAAGCCGCGGGTTTGCCCCGTCAGTGTCGCGGAATGGATCCCATTTTGTACTTAATCGTCATGTTCTTGGCAATCCTCCTCTTTCTTGGCGAATCCTTCAGCCATCCTTATGTATTACTCCCGACGATATAAACCAGGTTTGCAATTGAGGCTTGACAGTATTTGGCAGGTGATACCATCACAACTGACGATTACAAGTGATTACGGCATCGTCGGCAGAATCCTTCTATTCGCTCTCGGTGATCAGA
Organism: Colletotrichum scovillei; assembly: GCF_011075155.1. Taxonomy (NCBI): domain Eukaryota; kingdom Fungi; phylum Ascomycota; class Sordariomycetes; order Glomerellales; family Glomerellaceae; genus Colletotrichum; species Colletotrichum scovillei. The sequence goes on from NW_023336259.1 coordinate 3,886,650, forward strand.
GCCCCGAGATTCCCGATCCACTATCGATATCATCCTGTCGGAAAGTGATGTCCAAGCCTCTCACCAAGGAGTATTCTCGAGTTGAAACCTACCTCTGGCATCAACTACTTCTTTGTCGAAAATGAAAGAGATCTATGAAAGTGTCCCAGACCAAGACTCAACCGACGATTTGTGCACTACCGTAAGCTTACAATCATTGGAAACTCGCGTCCTCAGAAAGCTGGATGGTAGATCATTAACAAATTCTAGCCGACATGGCCTGAACCTCGGCAAGTTCGAGGACAATGGAGCCTTCAGTCAAAGGTCATTACTGCGGTTAATGCGATGTTCTTCCTCACATCGTGCGGGGTCCTCCTCGTCTCTTCGAGATGGCTCAATGACCCTGTCCATCTGATGAAGCGGGTGTCACCCTACAGTAGGACAATCTTGTCTTACCTGAATTTGATTTCAGTCTTGCTGAAATGTCTCGTGGCGCAGGTCCAATTCTCGACGATGTTCCCATCCAGCTAGAAACGGTCGAGGTCAAGGGAACGTTATTCAATGATTACACACCCCCACGCATATGGCGCGAGCAACCCAGTGAAGAAGTCGATAAAGCTTGGGACGACATGGCGCGGATCGAGTACTTTGGCGTGAGTGGAGATGCACTCAGGAAAATGGGCAAAGATCCTGAGATATCTGTCTCTATCCCAGAGGAGTGGGGTGTCGGGTCAGACAAGTACCTCGTTGAGATTGATATGCAGCATCAACTTCACTGCCTCAATGCAGTTCGCAAGTATGCTTACTTTGACTACTATTATGGTAACGATTACAAGAATATGTAAGTCGTCTACTAGAGTCACCGAGCGACGGTATGTGAACCTAAGTTGACGATTGCACTACCTGTAGCTCAATGGCGCCACAAAGACACCAGGCACATCTAGCACATTGTGTGAGTCGGAAGCATGCACAGAGGGGATTTATACAACCCTTTCTGACACGTCCAACAGATAGATATCCTACTACAAGCTCTCACCTGCAACCCGAGCTTGGACTTGATCTCCCATAATTGGATGAGAACACAGCAGAATCCTTATCCTGACTTCAACATCAAGAGGCAGTGTGTGGCACACGACCCAATACTGAAGTGGCAGCATGAAAATGGCATCTCAGAGCAGATTCTAAAATACAAGAACCTACCAAGGCCAGAGGGGTTCCCAGAAGTAGAACCGGAACCCTCCATATTGAAGATCGGAGAGGATTTGGGCCACCACGAAGGACATCTGCGTCTTTGAATTGAAAGCTTCTCAAGCCTTGAGGGTACTTGCTCAGCCATATACATATGGATAGGCGCAAGCGGTGGTTCGCCGCATTTGCAAACGCTACCAGTGCGCTTCTCAAGTAAATGAGCCTCGTGAATTTGAATACAGTCAAGGACTACACAAATGAACTTCATAGAAATAACTCCTCAAGTGAATAAATTACACAGATTCGCAACCCGATTTGAAGAGAATTATCTCTTTAGTTTGCCGTCTGAGACATAACTTGATTTGCATGATCTCCATGCGCTTTGAACTTCCAAGTGTTGTGGAAACAACTCTCTGCACAATTCCCTACGTGAGCTTGATGGGGATCGTAATGATCACGGTTCTTCTTCAAGCATGCCTCCTTCAAGTTGCCATGGTTATTCTGTGGCTCGTAGTGTTTATCGTTATGGAGACGTCGGTGTAGAGACTCGTGCAAGATGGCGTTGCGGGGTATATCTCGAGGACCGCCTTTGTTGAGGGGCCACTGGCAAAGCTTCCACTCTTTGGTCTTGTCATCGAGTTCCCATCTCTTGATAAGAGGGCAAATCTCTGCGAATGTGAAATCATCATGTCAGCCATCTAGTCGAGATATGTGTGATCCGAGAGTCACTTACCAAGCAGGTACCACATAAATGGCTTGAAGTAGCCCATTCCCTTTCCAGGTCGAAGAAGGTCATGGATCCATCCCTTAAGGGCCTGCTCCTGCTTCAACTGATCCTGGTAGATGCTTTGCTTGAATCTGTCCAAGCGTCTTGGTCGCCACTTCAGCCCCGTCTCATTCTTCTTACCGTTCTTCTCGCTCTTCTCTTTGTACTCCGCGTCCGCGAGCTCGAGCTCGCGGATCATCCAAGAAAGAGGAATGTCGCTCAGCTGCATATCTTCGCTATCATCAAGCTCTTCGTCCTTTCGTCCCCTTCCAAACATACTCAAAAACCTATTCCAAAGAGTGGGAGGGTTCAAGTAGTCAGGAATATCATCCGTTCTGAAATCACCGTTTCTCAACTTTTCCTCCCTGATCCTCTGGAGCTCTCTGTCTTTCCATGTCGGATCATCCTTAATTGCCGACCAACCTCCACCAACATCACCATGGTTTCCGGGGAACCACACCTCTTTGATGTCATCTTCAGCATGTTGGTGCTTTTTAGTGGAAGGTTTGGTGATGTCTTGCGCGAGAAGAGCAGGCTTGAACTTGACTCGGAACTCGTCTACAGCAACGGCATGGCGCACATAGGTTGCGGTACCCTTGACCGAGGTCGGCTTGTCGCCAACCTTCTCGAGGACTGCAACGGAGTTGACGCAGTCCCACATGCCGAGGAAGAAGACCTTGATGTTTTCTTTCCCGTGATCGCTCTCTTCCTTGCGACAGAAGGTCTTGCTGAAGGCCTCCATCTCGTTCCTCTTGCCTCTTCTTCTCCAGCCCTTGGGCTTCTTGATTGCGTCATTGGAGCTGCTGATTCCGATGGGGAAGGCCTCATCAACAGGCGTATCTGGTGGACTCGCAGGCGTTTCGTAGGTACTGACGGTGGGGGCTTTCGTGTTTTTGGTTGTTTGGCCGTTGGTCTCTCGGGCATCGGTAGGGCTGATCACGGCAGCCTTTTCTTCTTTGCCGCTCTTCTTGACCTTTGCTAGATGGTCTTGGTAAAGTTTATATGCAAAGGGTACCATCTCTTCGTTACCCTTGCAGAGAAGACCAACGGTGTTGACCATTCGACACAGGAACCTGGCGGTGAAGGCCCCACGACTGAAGCCAAAGATGTAGATTCTGTCGCCCTTGAGATAATTGTCAGCACCATGAGTTGTCGAGTACAAATAGCATCAAACCTACAGTCTCATAGTAGCGCATGAGGAACCGATATCCAGCAATGACGTGGGAATCGAAGGTGGTCCCGAAGCCCATGTCGATCTTCTGAGAGATATTGCTGCGGACCTCGCTGACCCAGTTCTTGTTGACACTGGTGTCGTCAACGTCGTATGTTCCGATACCGGCTATTGTCAATGGAGTGTCAGAGACTACTATACTCAAACAAATCTTCAGCGTTAACTCTACTTACTTTGGTAGTAGTGGTACTGGTGTTTGTCATTGCGGTCAAGCATACGCAAGAGCTTCACGACATTGGTGTCAGAGCCGGAGCCACTGAATGAGTTGCCTGTGCCATCAAAGCAGAGAACGAGCTTCCTGCTCCCGGTCTGCGCTTCAGTCTCGATAGACGCCATGGTGATGCTTGTCTCCTGAGGATGAAATCAGAGAATTGACACTGCAGAAAACTTGGCTTCTGGGATGAACTTTGATCCTTAGAAAACCCCTTGGTGTCAGGCTGGCCGAGCAAGGGCGTCCGCATCAATCATATATGCATTTTCATCGCCACCAACAATAAGTCAAAAGATTCCGCGCGAATTAAGTTCTCGCACTCTTCTCAATGTTGTTTCTTGCAATGAAAAACATCCAATCGCAGACTGGAACGCTACCAGAGTTCAGCCATAATTCCTCTGTTCCTTATTCCCCATTCCGAAAGCATTTGGAGATCTCAGCCCTGTATCACAGTCCTGGAGACTAAAATGTCTTTCCGACCCTATCTTCTCACAACTGATCGTAAAGCAAATTGCGTTTTCAGAATCTGGTATCTGCATGTGGGGAAGATCTCCCATTTCAACGCCCCAGCTGGCCACGCCATGGCTGCTTCGGTAGTAAGGGTATATTTGCTCACGTGCCTTCGCACTTCAGCCTGGCGTTGAGACAACGGATACGAGACATGCCCGGGCTGTGAAACCTGGCTTATCTCAACTTGGCGATATGTCTCGTGCGGACATTGTCGAATCATGAAGGTCTGATTGGAATTTCCTCTTTTCCCAAAAGGGTTACAAGAAGCAAATCACTTAGACATGAAGTCGCCTCGGACCATCCCGTCGGCCGAATTTGGTGGGAAGATAGAAAAAGCAACATGATAGGTTTTGTTCCGAAGGGATTTTCGCCTCAAGTCTTAGCCTTTGCCGTGATTGCCGACTTGTTTTCTACTGGGATCTGACAACTGCCTCGGAGCCCGGGCTCTGAAGAGTTCAGCGAGGGCTAGGCTTGTCTTAAGAAGTTGCTGATCTCGGAACCTCGGGCCTACCAATGAAACGCCCACGGGCATATCATTGGCTCCGACAAAAGCAGGAATATTGACGACGGGCATATGAAACCCCTTGTAGAATGTCAGCCTGACAAGTGACTGACAGGTGTAGAGGAACACTATTACACTAACCGTCCACATCGTGTTGAAAGTCGCGCGACCCATATCACCAAGCCCAACAGGAGCCTCGTCTTCTGCGCTAGGGGTGAGGATGACTGTGTATTCTCTGGCCAAGTCATTGATGATGCGTCGTATGTGAGAATGCCTGTCAGAAGCTTGCTCCCTCTCTTTATGCGTTATTCTAGCGGTGTTTTCAACTATCTCGCGAATCTCTGGTGCCAGATTGTCCTTATCTATTCGGTATTCTCGAAGAAAGGAGACCCGGGTTTCAGATTGGGTGATGACTTCCTGAAGTCTCTCTAATTCCTCGGGATCCGACATTTCAGGTGGAAATGAGACCTCTTCAACCTTGATTCCTTTTCCTCGAAGGATTACCGTGGCCGCTTCGATAGCAGCTATGGTGCCAGGTCCTGCCGTGGACCACATTGGAGTTTTCATCAGACCAATTGACATTTCTTCCAATAGTATATCCCTTGCGGGCTCATCAACTTCGATACCGAAAACATCAGCGAGCATCTGCAAGTCTTCTACGCATCGAGCAAAGAATCCACATGTGTCGAATGTGGGCGCAATTGCTTTTTGGCCTTCTGTCGAGATAGTGTCAAAGGTCGGCTTGAGAGCATGGACTCCCGTGAATGATGCTGGGCGAATAAGGCTTCCTCCGGTTTGCGATCCGAGACTGAGCGGAACATGCAACGCCGCCACAGCTGCGGCTGATCCACATGAAGACCCTCCAGGGGTGCGCTTCGGATCACAAGGATTGGTAGTGTCAGGTCCTGAGTTCGTCACAGCGAACTCGGTCGTCGTAGTTTTGCCTGTTAGCGTAATTAGAATCTGGATTAACAGCGAATGAAGGAACACGAGCCAAAGATTAGAGCACCCGAGGCGCGAAGGATTGCGACCGCAGCGGAATCAGAACTTGGCTGATACCCTCGGTAAATGGGAGAACCATACTCAGTGGGCATATCTAACTTGTGTGAATGATAGACCACATCTCGGAGCTTGATCCTACCCTTGGAATTCATGATGTCCTTAACTCCAATGGCAAGGCCATGCAGAGGCCCTCTTTGGCCGACAGGAACTTGATCGAGAGTCTGAGCTTGAGCAATTACATGCCCAGGGTCTAGGACATATTAGAAGATTCTGCATTTTACAAAACTCCCAACTCACCAAGTAACGCCCATGCTTTGACGACACTCTCAGTCTCTTTGACATGGTCTAGAAGCCCCCGCGCGTATGTCTCCAGCGTGACGGTGTCATTTCGGAGCAGCTCAAGCACTTGAGTTGCCGTCAACTCGTACAGTCTCGGCATCATTGTTGCAGCGGGACAGATATTAATCCATTCAAAACATAACTGGAAGTCAGAATGTTCTTCGCGAGAGGTGGACGGCTAATAGGGCAGTACAGTGACGACTGGGGTTATCCGTGGAAAACGAACGGAGAAGAGGGGGAAACGGCGTGGCGGTGTAGAGAAGGAACATTCACGGGGGCACAGAGTTTCTGTTTATTCATGTTTCTTTGAATTGGACGAGAAGCAGAGGAGCTAGACAGGGGTGTTGGGCGGCAAACATGTTATTTGTCACACAAAATCTCGCTCATCGAAAATACACGGCGTCATGTCCAACCTGGGCGTATGCTGTCCTGTGGAAGGCAATATCGACATCAAAGTAGAATGGCAATCTTGGACATCTTGGAAACAAATTCAGACACATGAATATGATACTGTTAAAAGCTATTGGGAAAGAAGGATGCAAATTTAAAAAGATAACATGTCTCAATGACCGTTCTCCAACCTTGAAACCAAAGTGAAGCTATTGCAAGCTTGAAGATGACGCTTCCTGCACTCCTCAATATTCTATCACAAATCAAATAACGGAATAAACTCTCTCCGACTGTCGTCCTCCCATTTCCATAAACGTCAATTTAGACAAAATGAATGTGATTCAACATCAGCCACAAGTATCGCATCGCAAGACGGCCGATAGCGTTGCTCGGATGCCAAGTAGCAAGTCTCTCCTAGTGAATGACAGCAAAGCCAACACCAGCAGCCGCAACAGCAGCCATAACCATATCCGTCTCTCGCGAGGCAGCGTTGGGCAGACTGGTGGTAGCAGTAGCCGCCCCTCCGGTTCCAGTAGCTGCGACTCCAGTCTCAGTAGCCGCAGTGCCGGCAGCAGTGGTAGTCGCAACCACTGTAGTACCATCGAGGGAACGACTGAACTCTGCTATGGCCGAGCAAACCGGGCCGTAGTTCTCAGCAAGAGAAGTGATCTTGCCGACAAAGTCCTCGTCCTTGCAAGCGGACCACACAGCGCTGAGCTCGCTGCTGTGAGCGCTCGTCCAAGACTTCAGCCCGGAGGTGAATGAGGTCAAGATAGAGCCGGGCGCACCTGTGAGCGTGGGCAACTCGCAGGCGTTCGTGATGGTTGGGATGTCGTCCTCGTCGACGCCTGTCGCCGACAAGCTGGGAAGGTCCGTGGTGACAGATTTGTGCTCTGTTACGGCGTCAACGCACGCTAGGAAACCACGGTTTTCGATGCCCGCTGCCATGGCACCGGATGTGGTGGCGAGGAGTAGGAGGTTGGTGTAGCGCATCTTGGAATTAGGTCTATTTGGGTGTGGAGAATAGAGTTGTGAAGAGCTCAATGCTTGAATGGAAAAGGCTTTATGAAAGTTCAGGTACTGGAGTTGTTGAGATGAGAGGATGATGGACCAGATCTTCTCCTAAGACCTGGGCATCTTCTCTCTATTTTATACCGAGAACAGAAGGGACTTTAGATCCATAGACAACAGTCTATGGCTTCATTGAGTAACACTTTGGGTGTTATCCGATCCTACGACCCGCCTCACTCTTTCAATATTTCATGTTTATCCACTCCAAGAGTCATCCTGAGCCGAGCAAAACTGCAGATTAATCTCAGAAACGACCAGATAAGTCAAGGCGAAGTCATTGCTGACACTCTTTCCTAGGACCTCCGATTCATGAGCATCATCACATTGGTCAAAAGTGTTCAGCCTCGCTGCCAGCTGTCCACATGTCTCCTTCTTTTGGACTGATGAGCGGTGGATTCATGGCAGCCTGCCTCTGTAGGATTCTACAGTGCCACATCATGCCCCCCGGCATACATCTATGAATAAATGTAAAGTCTACTTGTCCTATTCCCTCAGCTAGAGCGGACTGATTGCCATAGCGGCGGCCCGAGTATCCCCTTCCATGACGCATATTCGCACACAGAATGCTTTCTTCTGAACTCTTTGACGAGATTTACAAGATATCTGTTATGGTCTTGAGCTGTCCCGTGAGCCTTAATCGGAGAAACACGCTTCATCACTATTCAATCTCGTCATTCATGCGATGTTTTATGCATGGTAGGCGTACAGGTGCAGTCCGCCTGTTGATTGGAGTGTACGGCTATAGCAGCCTGACTCTCTCGGCGCCAAACCAAATTTGTCATCTGGACCTACGTATTACATCTTTCTTATATCTCCTGCAAAGCCTCTCTTTCCCCAATCGGCTCTTTCTCTATGGTTGTACAAAATGCCTAGCTGAGAGTCTTTGCATTTGGTAAGACCTATCCAAAGAAATGAACGCGTACTCTTTGCATCTGGTGACGAGACCTAAGTTTACTCTGTAAGCTTCTGAATCCCTCGGCGCCGGTTTGAAACCATCATCATTCCGGAATACAGGCAAAGTCAGTTGCTGCTCACACTAGCAGTGCCATGTTTGCGACTTCATGTGTAAACTTCTGCTGACATCTCCAAGCAGCCAGGGTTGATTTTCTTTTCGGGCTGATGAGACTTGTCAAAGTGTCGCGACAACTCCCATATAGCCTGCTTCAAGTATCCGTCGGATCCTTCAGCCTAAGAAACCGACCCCGACATTGTGCTTCCAACATGCATGCAACGTCTTTCTGTCCAAGACCAATAAGACGCGAAGCAGTCGTAGCATATTGACCAGGATACCAGCCCGAATCTTGCCGGTCCAATAAATGCAAAGTTCTTTTGTTCTAAGCCAATAAGATAACGTGGTAACGTTGGATGCGGCTCGGCCATGGGGCCCGGCTCTGCCCCCGGATCCCGGCAACGTTATCTTGTACCGTCAGCAGCTTGCAAGCTCACATCTCGCCAACTCTCCTCCTCCTAACCCTCTCAACAGCGCGGCTCTTCTCCCCAATCACCCAACTTCCCTCACTTTCCTTCCTCAGCCCTACAGTGAATGACATTACATGTCTGCCACTATGGTTCATCGTGAAACCCCTCACGCAGAATCGGGTGTGACAATGTTTGCACCGGCGACAGACGCCGCCGCCCAATACGACGACGATGTAATACCAGACGCTTACTCTGATACGGTCGGCATCAGTCTAGTCAAGAGCCCGCCGTACGCCACGGAAGAGGTCTGGAAAGTCATGCAAGCCACCATCACCCGACTCTACCAAAGCGAGGGCAAATCCTTGAAGGAGGTGAAAGCCATCATGGAACGGGACCACTTCTTCTTCGCAACGTGAGCTGATCTTCACTTACATGTACCTCCTCATAACGGCAGAAGTAGACATTTCTTCTTCCTTCTCGTCGCTCGGACTCTTGGATGGGAACTAACCATCAAGTCCCTCCGTAGAGAAAGAATGTTCAAATCCCGCATCGTTCGCTGGGGCCTAGACAAGAAGCTCAAAGAGCCGGAAGTCCTGCACATGCTAGAACTGAAGCGAAAGCGCCAAGCGACGGGCAAGGACTCGCGCTTCAGCATCGAAGACCAGGACGTCGACTGGGACCGCGTGGAACAGTACCTCAAGCGCAGACCCGACCTGCATAACACTACTATCAAGCGAAGACACACGCCGGGCAAGAGGACCACCACCGCCACCTTGAAGCGCAAAATCACCTGCAGGACACCCTCGCCGTCCCCAAGCCGAAGCCCAGTGCTACACGTCTCCTCCGCATCCCCTACCATCATCACTCCCCTCCCCTCCCTCCTAACCCCTTCCCCATCCCTAGACACAGACATCCAGTCCAACGTCCTCCACCTCTTCAGCGCATACCACGCCTCCGCCTTCCAAACCGGCACCTGGGTCCTCGACGACGCACACCTCTGCGAACACGACTTCATCCACGTCGTACAGACCCTCACAGAAATAGGAAAAGTCCCAGGCCTGCTCCAACGGAACCAGGTCCCCACGGGCCTACGCACCCTCCGCCGCGCGCTCGCTTCCTTCCGGCACGTCCTCCTGATTCGCGAACCGCGGTTTTACTACTCCATGCTCGTGAATATCCTCACACTACAGGGGAATATTCAGGTGTTGGAGTATTCTATCCGGTACATCCATGCTCTTCACTGCGAGATATTAGGCGAGTGGCACCCGCTGAGCGTAGTGTGGTCTAAACTCAAGGACCTCCCGCAAGAGATCCGTCTTGAGACGTTGAGGAGTGTGTTTGCCGTAATATGTCGGCAATTCGAGACTGAGGCCGTGTTCAACAGCGAACATGCCCTAGATGTCCTCATCATGCGGTGTTCCCTGCTCAGACTGCTCGGCAACGTGGACGGGGGCGAGTTCCGCGCCGTCGTCAGGGGATACACCGCGGCCGCGACGGAGGCCTTGAGACAAGACAACTACCAGCTCTCTTGCAGGATCTTGCTGGGCGTGGCGACTGCCCTTCTCGATGCTGGTGACGTCGAACAAGCGGAGAGGACGCTGTGCCAGATTGGGTCTATGATCAGTATCCAATCTCAAGCGGCAGCCCATAATGGGAATCCGACCATTAGAAAGCAGCGACAGGAGGATGAGCAGCTTTCATTCCAGACGGAGCAAGCTGACCGCTGCTCCATGAGTTCCTTATGCTCACATGTGAGTCATGACGGTCAAGGTAAAGGAGCCGACGAGACGAAGATAATATATGGTTACTATAAAGGGGTATGGGAGCCATGGAGCAAGTGGTCTCCCGCGGTGGTGAAGAGGGTTCTTGATACGCATCGCCGAGCACGAGAAAGAGATGTATGGGCTGCGAGGCTGTGGGCTGACGTTTTGCTCTCTGTGAGGTGATGACACAACGTTGATCCAAAGCATAACATCTCATGTCAGCCCAGGGTAAGCCAGGGGAAAGGGCAAGGTTAGTATGTACTGCATAATCCATAGCAATCACATTCAAATGGGACCGCAACACGAGGGCAGGCGGACAAGGTAAAGTCAATCTAATGTCTTCAATTCGTCTATCGAGTCTCTTTGGAGACAGACGCGTGCCAATATTGCGTGGTTGCAAACTCGACAAGTTCCTAATTCTCATATCGATCATGGGAGTCGGCAGAAATGCCGCTGCCTGCGCAATTCAAGCTTCAGCCGTAACCGAAATACCCGCTCCCATGTCGGCCATGCTCATATATCCTAGTTTCCTCCTCTTGACGTGGCAAACTCTTTCAAACGCCTTGAAAAACTCCTGTTCCCATGCCTCAGCCGGCAGATGCGAGAGTGACCATGACCCTAAGCCTATACAAGAAGTCCATGTTTCGCAACATAAGTCCCCAAACCCAAGGCACCTAAGTTTTTTTGTTTTGCTGCCATCCCCGCTAATCCTCAAGTGGCGGCGGTGTCAACCCGCGCCCCATCCCGAAGATGGTGGAATGAATGCAAAAAGAGCAAAGATCTAGAAAATGGTAAAACATGAAAGAAATAGCCAGCGCTTCTGACAAAGAAAATAAATGGCGCGGAAACAACTAAAAGCGATGTGGTCGAGATGTCCCAATCTGAACACACGCTAGCAACGCTTACAGACGACATCAGCGCAACGTATTGAAGTCCATCTCCGTACTTATGCCGGAGAGACCAGGCATATCGGAATTGGCCCGCTGCAGTGCGTGGAAGTCTCCAACGGTGCGTGGTATCGGTTGTTGCGGGATAGCATAACTACTGGCGCGCTGCGGATGTTGGCGCGGTATGGAATTCATGAGGTTGTTTCCACCTGGTCCCATAGGATGTGATGTTGGCATCGACTGCTGGGACTGAACTGATGGTGGGCTGATATTGCCCATGTTCTGCCCTTGCTGAATGTTGTGGATGTGATGCTGGCTCATGTTGGGCTGCATTTGCTGTGGCGTCATGTGGTTCTGAATCATGTGATGCGATTGCTGGTGTTGATGCTGATTATTCATGTTGCTTTGACCGTTCATCGCCGATCCGTTCTGGCCGGCCGGACTCATGACCAGATCGGGCATCGGCGTGCATCCATAGTCGTTCATTCCGTTGTGGGGATACTCCATTGGTGGAGACATAATGGCGGGCGAACTGCTGGCAAAAGGCGAGTTCATATCCGCAGTAGTCGCTGGAGGAACGGATGATGCACTGGCAGACGTGGCAGGAATGGTGTTGGACTCACTGCCGTTGCTGTTCATGTCGGACACGCCATACTTCTTTTCGTAATCGGCAACGGAAAACTTCCTTTCGTAGTCGGTATCCATCTGCATCTGCATCTGAGATGGAGGCTGTGCCATGCCCGCATTGCCGAAGCCATCAAAGATATCAATGTTGCCCATGTTAGAATTTTCGGGCGCATTTTGCAGCATCGGGTTGGTCAAACGAGGCATAATATCGGCAACCTTGTTCAGCAACAGCGGCAGGAAGCGATGATCGCCATGGCGGAGAACGGCAACAATATTGAGAGTCTGGTTGAGTTGCTCCCGGGGCCCGACAGTAAAGGGATCCCGCGCGGCGGGCTGAACAGCGAGGAAGTCGGTCATGTTGCAGCTAATCTCGAAAAGCTTTTCAATCTGCATATAGGGTTAGCCAACAGGAGGAAAACAAAATCAGATCTGATCATTCATACCAAGCCGGAGCTCATCAACTCCATCCCTTGTCCAGGGAAGTGAGAGGCGAGGGTCATCAGAAGCTCGCGGGAAAGGTCAACTGGGTAGTTGAAATTCATGTTGTCTTCGTTGGACGAGTTTCCATGGGTCAATTGCCAGACAGTGCTCTTGAGCCACTGCTGGTTGGTGCGAAGGTCGGATAGCTGGCCATCTTGGCAAAGGTAGGTGGGGAGGACCTCGTTCAATTGCTTCTGCAGGTTAGACACATATAGGTTGGTGCGCGTCTTGTTCCAGATAGCTGTGAAGGCATCATCGAAGGGGCGGAACAGGTTCACCAGCATGATGAAGCTGTTCAGCTGGTGGCTGAGTGGGTCACTCGGGTCATCGGCGGAGTTGGGCGGGTTGATGGTGGCTTGTAAAGTCAAAGGTCGCTGGCGCTGAATGGCGTGAGATCTGCAAGGACAAGCGGTTAGTAGATGGAAAAGAGTGGCAGTCGATTTTAAGCATTGAAGAACAGGATCTTACCTTTCCATGATGTAAAACAGCCAGAAAAGCCGCCTTCTCCGAGAGGACTCGGCATTATCCCATTGGGGGCCATGGTACGTCTCCTCCTTGATCATGCCATTGAGGTGCATCATGGTAGAAGCCTCGCGGAGGTAGAACCAAGCCTTGTCGTGCAGTTCGATACCATGGTAGCAGCCATATATGAAGAAGTTTGTGGCAAGAGTATTGAAACTGATGTTGTCGAGGTAGTCGTAGCCCTTGCGAACTTGCAGGGTCTCTTCCAAAAGCAGCTGGCTTGCGACGATGGTGGCACCGGGCATGACATCGAGGTTGAAAGGGTCACCTGTTGGCATTGACATTCCTGGCTGCAACATCATGAATGCGCACAGCGAGGTCAGCAGGCAGTAGGTGTCGCGGTTCTGCTCCATGAAAGGAAGTTGCTGGTCGAGTTGGCGACGATCGAGGATGGGCATCTTTTCGTACAGGTTGGCAAAGTAAAAGTCGATGCATTCTTTGACGAGCTCGCTCGAGAGCAGACCGGGGGTTGGGGCCAAGCTGACAGGGCCTGGAGGATTCGGAATGCCGTTCATGCGGTTTTGAACCTTTGCGGACAAACTGGTCTGACGCTGTGTTTCCCTCAATTCGCTAATGACCTTTGCACGGGAGCCCTTGGGGCCCTTCTTCTGAGGAATAGCATTGTAGGTGCAGGATAGCTGCGCAGTATGACAGTTGCGACACGGATTGACGCCGTCGCATTTGACCTTGCGACGATGGCAAGCGTCGCAGGCCCGCTTGACGGCCTGTGTCATGGTGGCGACGTACGGTGAAGACGTTGTGGCGGTTGTTGTCGTCGGTGGTCGTCGGTCGCTCTGAGACAAGCAGACCAAATGGGTGATGATTATTCCGAGCGACGGCGACGGCTCTGTAGGGGCGCTGGCATCGACAATGAAGGTCTAGCGGGCGTGATTGAGTTTTGCGGGGAAAGAGGATTGATAAGAGAGGGTGCAGAGTGATGGAAACAGGCTTCTGGGACAATAGGAGCGATCCGTGGAGTTGTGTTGGCGAGGGATGGAGTGTGTATTCGGCCCTTTCTGTATGCAGTCGCTGGGAGGGAAACGCGGGGGATGGTGCCAAAATCCGGGGCTGCGACGCCCGTTACAACCCTTTCCGTTTGTCTGTGCAGAAAGCCTGCTGCGTGAAAAGTCTGCCCAGGAGTCGAATGTGTCGATAAATGTGCGAAAGTGTCGTCGGTTTTGTCGAAGAAGAAGCCCCAGACCGAAGACGATGAAGGGGAGAGTGGACGATTTTTCTCGGTGAGGGTCGGTCGGGTAGGGAGAGTGAGTTGCAGGTTCGAGAATTGCGTGGTAAGTGGTGTGTTTGAGTGGGCGGAAGGAAAGTGGACGGAAGGAAAGAGGAGGAGGAGGGTGGATGGACTGGGAAGGGGAGGGAAATGGGAGTGGAAAAGAGGAAGGGACAGGGCAAGAATGGAGAGTGGGCACCTGCCGGGCAAAAAGAGACGGCGAACGGGAGACTTGTGAGGGACGACAGAGACGGCAGGAAAGCCCAGGACCGCCACACTGCAATACCTACCTGTGGAAGGTACCTACCAGCGGGCAGCGGCAGCCAGGAAGGAACGGAGAGGACGTGAGGGCCTCTTGCCTTGCTTAGGTTGTCAAGTGGATCCACTCTGGCTCTGCTAGGCCCATTGCAGCATGCCCACTAGTCCCGATTGGGAGTAGCGGACTTGGGAGACGAGGACAGACCTCTTCTTGCACTGTGTGGAGGCAAGGTGGATGTCTGGTGACAAACCACAGAAAATACTCGAAAATTGGGCAGGAACAATGGGCAAAGAAGGGTGAAGGAGCACCTTCTCCTGACATGTTTCCCCACAGTGAGGCCATAGTACGTACTGTGTACTTCCCTCCCGTCAAGCCCCATCGTTCTTACCTCCGCGCCGATGGACCACCTCACCTTCTACGTGCCCTAGGTACTCAAGTACTCTACAATTATTCTTGGTGACTTCCTCACTTTCAAGGCATCCCCCGCCATTTTCTTGTTGTTCATGATTTCCCTCTTTCATTGTGCCAAACGCAACAAATTTCCACGGTCAATGCAGAGGATCCCAGGGACATCAAGTTCAATAACAAACCAGCAACACTACTCCGTCCACTACGGATGCCAAACATCATGAGGCCAGGGGCTCAGCCAAGTGGCAGCAGGCAGGATCCGGGTCCGAGGTGATTATTGATGTGACGACTGTACAAACACACGGAACACGCCGCCTGCAACGTCGTACGAAGGCTGGGGCGCTGATTGTCCAAGACCAAAAGTCGCTTACAACGCCCAATCCAAAACGAACAAGCCAATCGAGTCCGCTTTCGTCGTTGGTCACCGGTGTCCGTTGTGCTGGGAAAACACCGAGGTACCAAAAACCAGCCTGTCGGTTGGCTCACTGCAGCCTGCGCTCCCCCCTCTCACCCGCCTGCGGAATGGCTTGAGTTGCATTTCGGACGGAGCCCGTCACTCTCAACTTTCAACAAGTATCTCTCCACCACATTTCGGCCATACGGTACTTTAGTACGCCAGGAGCTTGCAGCCTCTGGCCGCTGGCAGATGGCAGATTGCTGCTATTGCCTGCCGTTGCTGTCCTTGCTCTGGCGCTGTACCCGACAACTACGTTTCACTCGCAGTCGGCCGAGGCGCATCTTGAGGTCGATCCGAGGTTTCCTATTCGCCTCACTTTGACTGCTCAACTAAGGTACTATGCAATTCTCTGGGCGGAATATTTCCTCGCTCCTCGAACGGATGCAAATTTCGTGCCCTACGGATACACACTGCCGACATCATACCTACCTTACTGTACATGTCTTGTCTGTCTACGACATGCACGCCTGATTGGCAGGCCACCTCCGCTGACCGTCTCGTGATAGTCCTCCACCGTTTCTCGACTTCGCCCAGTCCGACTTGTCATCACCGCCAGAATTTGCCCACCCAGACCACAGCACTGGCACGCAAAGCACCTGGAAACTGCACACGAACGAGCCTTACGAATAACCCAGTGCGCCACGCCTTCTCTTTGTTTAATTGGAACTAGTGTTGCTTTCAAGTTTGCCGCCCATTGTCTGATCTGATCTGGACTCCCGGCGCTGGATCCTCGGGACTTGCTAGCGGTAGCCTGTCATCAGCTTGCATCGTCCCTGTAATGTTACTAATAATTACAGTGTTCCACCCGAATCTCCCGCGCGAGCAGCCCACGATGGCTACCCAGTGCCGGTTCGACTCTTGGCTCTTGTTTTGATGAGACTACAATGCTCGAAAATTAGAGGCACACGAAACGACTGTGCGAGGGACATCCCTCGCCGCACCTCGACAGCCACAACGTCGACAGCAGCCACAAACACAACGCACTGATGGCTTGCCCATGGGGTTAATCGACGCTGGGACGCTGCTTGTTCCCCTCGACCTCCTCACAACTTGCTGCTGGCAACGTCGATAGCGCGCGGTACAGATGGAGCCCTGCCAGGTTCTCCCCCCAAAAGCACCTCTCAGCACCGGCGGTCTCGTCTCCCAATGGGGCTCGGATCAAAGCCGCCCATGCTCGAGGCCACTATTTCCCAGTAGTTCAACACAGCATGAACTTTGTTAGTCTCGACATCATGGTGATCGTCCGACACTTGGGATGGCGGAAAGTGCCAGTTCTGAGCACCAAGCGTGCAGAGACGATGCCCACTGACCGAGCGTTCTGGATGGTCTTTTCACCTCATTTTTTTCTTACGGCTCTGAAAAACTCGGTAGTTCGGGAGCAGAATGTCAACCACGTTGCTTCAAAATAGGCGTGGTAGGCACGTACGGATGCAGATATGGCACTAACCCTTGGCAACTGCAGCAAGCATGCTACGAGAACCCACCGAATGGGATCGAGATCCTTCTAACCGATGCCGGCTGGTAGGCTATTGCTCGATGGTTACAGATGGTCGGTTCTTGTCCTCACCCACCAAAATAGCGGTCGTGGCCATCTTGAGGGTGGGTTTTTCCATGTCCCGGAGCCTTGGACTTGGCAATCTTGCGAATCGCAAGCAATCTTTGCTCAGTTCTTTGCAAAAGCTCACACTGACCACCCTCATTCAATCAACCCCTGGGCTTGCCAGTCCCCGGATCGCCCTAGAATGGCGCATGAGGAAAACCTTCCACCTTCCAAGCGTCTTCCACCATGCTTCCATTCGCTTCAGCCCACCTATCAGACCACGACCTCTAGGTGGCCACCCTCCTTCGCCAATGCAAGAAGCCGTTTGCAGCTTGATCATCAGTGCACGAGTTGGCTACACCCAGAGTTTGCTGCTCAGCTGTCGTTTGTCACCCACCAGGGAGTCCATTTGCATCAGCACAATACGGTGACCATTTGGAATGCCATTGAGACCAATCGAGCTGCTAACTTTGAGCGCATCTCAGATCGGTGTCGTGTGCCCACATCGGGGCTTAAGTTTTGTCAATAATTCAACGGCACCATCCAAACAGCCAAATAGGAGCATTTGCACCAGCAGAAGCCCCGTTGTGGCGGAGACCAAAGAAGCAGCTTATGAGGCAACATTGTTAGCTGCCGCCGCCTCAGAAGCCGTCGACGCTAACAGGCATGAACACTGCCACCGTCTACGAATGCCGGTACACCCGTGGACTATGGACGAGGGGGAGAAGAAGAGGAGGCACCGCGAACGAGGAATTCGCTCTTGTCAGCAAGAAATGGCATTCTCTGAACAGCTACGCCTAGCAGCTGGACCCAACACATGAGACAAGGGGCAATGATTTTTTTTCATCTTCATTGACCTCGACCACGGGCTTTGGTAACTTGGTCACGGTCCTTGCGTTGGACAGGTTACATCGTACTGCCCTCTGGTCTCTGAAAATCTCTGGCAGGGCTGAAGAATCTGCCCGCCTCCAGCCCTCGCTCTTCTCACCTTGTCCACCTCGTGGCACCGGAACTGTTGACACCCGCTGCGGTTTTCCTAGGCCTGTGAGATGGAATTTTCAGAAACACCGGCTTTCACTCGTGTTGGCGGCCTGTAACTCCACGATGAGGTCCACGGCGATCTGAGCACCAGAACCGAAATGTGTATACGGAGTACGGATACAAAGACCAAGGAGCCCTTGCTCTGATCATGGTCGATGACAGCGCCCAGAGAAATGGCCTGCATTCCGCCGCTTCTCCACCCCGTTTCCCCCTTCTCCTCAAATGCCGACAGCGAACCAGCGCTCGGGCAAGCGCCCAATGTCGGGGCTGCGGAGATGCCTCGACAACTTTCCAAAGAAGCCAGGCATGACAGGACGCTGTACCACGCCCAATCCGACCATGGCACGCTCGCATAGCACCATGCTGTGCTGTGCGTCGGCGTCCGTCTCAGCCCACTCTTCCTCCTCCACATGCTCTAATCCAGATCGGTACAAGCGTGCGCTAGTTTCGACGGTCGGTCCGATAAGGCATGCATCCGTTTTCTTCAAGACCTTGCCAGGACTGCACCACTCCTGTCTCGACGGCTGCATGCAAGGCTGGCACGCTGGTATTAGAAGCAAAAGGAGAGATGTCGACGTCTGAGGAAGAATCCTTCGCGTCAAGGCTAGAAGCTGCGGATGAGGTCAAGACACGTGCGAACAAACACACGAGCATTTTTGATGCTGTTCAGTGGCTATCCGCAGTATTAGTCGAATTTTGGGAAACGCCGCCGTAATCTTCGAGAATCGTTTTTAGCTCTGAGTTTGGGAGACAGCCATCAGAGGGACGGTTAGACTTCGTCATCCCATATCAAAGGACGGTTTCAAGTTGTTCCTCGGTATTCCAGCCTCGTCGGCGTTAGGCTATCCGAAAAACTCCACGGACAATTACCTCCAACGAGAAGGCTGAAACACCAAAAGCCATTTGCCGACAGTTTTCCAACAGAAGAGTATTGAAGATGACCGCATCGGCAATGCCGAGCATACCGAGTTTTATCATAAGCGACTTGTTACAGCACGACTGCCGGAGACCAGCACTACAATTCTCGGTCCCGGACAGAAGGAGTTCACTAATGACCCGGACCAAACTCCCCATTCCCTGCCCAAACGCCTGGCCAGTATTCCCAAATGCAGATATCCCATTGTGTAAACCAAACAATATCCCAAGAGCATCGTGCCTATCATAACCAAAGCGCAGTCCGAGCTCGATAATGGCTCTATAGTTCCGCATTCGGGCAGTTGCCCTTGCACGTCTTGGGCAGGTACCTGACCTCCTTGGCGCAGTTACTCGCCTCACCGTAGCTTCCCAGGTCGCTCGCGGGAACAAACTGTCCCGTCTGCAGGCTCCCCATTAGAGAATAGCTGTACCACGCCTCGTGAAGTACATCGCGTCCTTGTCCGGAGCACCGCAGCACCACGCGGCCGCCGCTCAGCCTCTCCAGCGTCCTGGTCACCTCGGCGAGAGCGTAGCGTCTGGAGATTGAGGGCGTGATGCCGGCCCTCTCGAGCGCCGTGAAGGTGTCGAGTTGGCGGAAGAGAGAGAAGGCGCGGGTGAAGTAGTCGACGACTTGGATGCCGGTGTCGTATGCGGTGTCGTAGCAGGTTGAGGAGAGGGTGTTTATGCAGCTTGCGTGGGTGTTGTACTCGTTGGCCCAGAGGTTGTTGTTTGCGCCGCTGCGAGGGAGGGTGTTTGTTAGCATTGTCGGTTGAGTGTTTGGGTCAGGCCGATGATGGGCCGGAAGGGGAGTGCTGCTTGGTTCCGGCCGGGGGTGCACGGTGACGGGGACGGGGAAGACGGGGGCCGGAGTGGGGGGCCACGGGAGGGGGAGGGGCTTACTATGCTGCTACCCAGTATCTCTCCATCAACGCCAGGAGTTCATCTTGACCGTAATGCTTCAGGATGTCGGTGATGTTGGTGAATTGAAGCTCCGTGCCGTAAAATGCTTTGTAGCTTCCATCGCATGGTTCGGGCCTATTGCAAGGATCCCAGTTAGATACCTAAGTACTTATTCGATTGTCTTTCCGAAGAGAGTTGACTTGGCAGGGAGCAATCGTTTCCCCCAATTCAATTGACGATAACAATCACGAGAAGAGGAGCTAAGGGATGACGAATAGAATGAGCATACCATAGTCCGTGAAGCGTCCAATCCTCCTCTGCGCCGGGGGCATGGACGGTGTCATCCCAATATTGGGTGAGGAGGAGGCGGCTGGAGGGGTAGACGTGGCAGCACGCGTTCCTGGCGGAGCCGTCGATTGGGCATTGTGGCGCGCCGGAGAGTGGTTCGTATGTGGTCGGTGGTGCTGCGAGGCTTGAGGATGTGCTTGTGATGTCGTTGGTGATGGGGGAGAGGTGGGGGAGGAGGGAGGATAGGTTTTGGAGGAGGGCGCGGAGGGAGGGCGCCATTGCGGGTTTGTCTTTGTTTGTGTCTTTGGTATGGTTTGTTATTGGGATGGATGGTGATAGGACCGAGGGGGTGTAATGGTTGTGGGATTGAAGGTGTTGGTGACGTTTGGTTGCGATATGTAGCTTGAAGGTTGAGGGTTTGGTCCGAGGCGGAGCTTGTCTGGGGATTCTGCCGCGTCAGGTGGGGATTAGCTGTGGCTTGGCGGATTCACCGCTTTTGGATTGAGGGATGTTATTGGGTGAGGAGGGATCTTTGAGATTTGCGGGGCTGATCGATTGTGTGGGGACTGTGGGGTGCGGTGACATGCTGCTTGTTGCGGTTTGGATGGCAGACGGGTTCTTGGTAGAGGGCTCTGGTCTACCTTCGCTCGAAATTGGGTTTATCTGCACTGCTCTTGGGTTGGATATTGACCAGAATTGAGGCTACATTGTGTTTGACGTTTGAGGGAGCAGGTGGTGTTGCTGTGAGTGTGGAATTAATTCCGTGACTTTGGTGACTTAGATGTGGAATTAGGGAATGAGATAATTCATCGTGGAAAATGGAAACGCAGCTCCCACGCATTCCAATCCTCATTCAACTCCTTGAACATACTATGCATGATGTACTCACTCTTTCCCTCCAGACTAGCTGCTATAATTCCCATTAAAGCCTAATCATCTTGCCAGTAAGCTTGCAGGTCTATGTCCCGACTCCCCGATTTCTTCGCTTCCGAGATCACTCGGACCATGCGAAGACATGGACCACTCGCCTATATAGAACTACGAAGACACAAGAACGACACAAGTATCAGTTCAAGTGATGAGCAAGTTCTAGGCAATGCACATGTTTGCTGGAAACGAGGCTTGCTTAAGCTGAATGGGATATGTGAAGGGCTGTCCTATGCGATAGAAGCTGCTAATACACTTTTGAACTACGCTTATGTGCTCAGCGAAAGTAAGAAGTGGAGAATGGACTTCGTAGAGAACGGGCAGGTTAGAACTTGTTGAATGAGTATGAGTGTCCCATTTAATTATCTGCATGTCGAGAACATGGAATGACAGCATATATGTCGGAGTTGTACGTTCATGGGATTCATTTATCCGCTGTCCAGCAAACCCCCTTTTCGTCCGGGTCTACGTCCCAGACTTCACATTCGTCTTGCCATATTCTCTTGTCAAAAGCCAGATCTCTTCTTTGTAACTAGTAGTGGGGACTTCAGGATTATTTCAATTGAACCGCAAATGCAAATCAATCACCTTGAAGCGCAACAAGCTATTAGATTTGATCAGATATGAAGTTAAATTCAAAAGATTCTTTTGAACATAGCTCGTCTATTGAAATTCATTCTACCCCGATTGTTCTAAGCGAATTTAACTCTACATTTAATGTCATTACGTGATTACTGAAAATATGCTCCCAAAGATTCTTTCCTCACACTTCATCCACCTAGGGGTTAAGGGTTTGAGTTGGTGCAGGCTGATTCAATACGGTGACTGTGAGAAGGAACGCCGTGCCCGACACTACAAGACTACTTGTAGATGCGAGAGTAGGACTTGTAGATCTCGTATCTATTGGGAGGGGACCCGTGGTTGGCAAAGTGCTGGTACTGGATCCACTATTTGTTGTCGAGGCAGGAGACGTAGTTGACGATGGAGCGCTGCCGCTCGACGTATCAGAAGAGGCTGAAGCAGGGACTGAAGAAGGGACTGAAGTAGGGGACGTTGAGGAAAGCGGTAAAGTTGTAGGAGATGATCCTCCGCTGCTGGGAACGCTTGACACTGGTGTAGTCGAGGCTGAAGTGCTCAAGGTCGCTGACTGGCTTGAAGTTGTCGCTAGCGAGGTTGTGTTTGAGTAGTAGAGCGAACTGATGCTGCTAGATGATCCTTGAGGCGATGTTGAAGATGATCCTGACGATGATGTGCTAGAGAGTGTGCTGGTACCAGATGTTGTACTGCTTCCAGAAACCGAAGCAACTGAACTCGACGAAAGAGAAGACGTAGTCGAAGTAGAGGAGATGGTCGAAGATGAACTCGAACTCGTAGAGTTGAGTTGGCTCTCGTCCAGCTCGTACACGGTGTACACCGGGGCGCCTAGCTCAAATGGAATCGCACCGCCGCAAGGCGCCGAGGGGAACGAGCTGCATGGATTTGTGCAGTAGTTATCGTTTGGGGGAATTTCCGATGAAAACGGTGTTACCGCTCCCGGCACCAGGATACTGCAAATACAGAGGAACTTTGACATCATGGTGATCGTTCGCCTGTTGGTCTTGCAGTACTGTTGACATTCGACTGGTTGATTCGCCACGTAGGGGTTGAAGAGGAGATCGACGTCGCTGACCATGGAGTTATCTAGGGGGCCACAGCCTATGTATCGTGCTGGCGCGAGGGGGGCGGGAACTAGGGTGTTGACTGGGAACGTTGGGATGCTTCTTGTCGTTGAGGTTGTTGAGGTTGTCGAGGTCGTTGAGGGCGTTGAGGTCGTCGAGGAGGACGAAGATGACGAGGAGTCGGAGGAGGTTGAAGTCGGTGACGAGGAGTCGGAGGAGGTTAAAGTCGGTGACGACGTTGTCGAGGGCGTGTCTGTGGTTGTCGGAGAGGTCGTCGTCGAGGATGAAGACGATGTCGTGGCAGTGGTACTGCTGGTTCCGCACGTGGTAGTGATAGCAACCGCTTTGTACAGGTTGAGATAATTCGGGTCACCGCCACATCTTGCATTCGTATCGCCTAGGCACACTCTGTTGCATAGAGATTCGGCTACTGGATAGATGACAGGTGCTACCGTCTCGGGCACAAGTGAACATCTGCAGTAGTAACCGTCGTATAGGCTTCCGTACGTCGAGCCAAGATTGCTGCAGAATCGCTGGCACTTGCCGGGAGTCAAAGCATTGTCGCCCAGTAGACGGCTGAAGGCCGTGTTGAAGTTTGGGATGAGGACACAGCCGACGTATTGCATCACGCAAGGGATGCTGTACTGCGCCTGATCAACTTGGGCGTTGGTGAAGGCCGTTGCTAGCAATGCCAGGAGTAGCCGGGCTACTGGAAACCGCGCCATTGTGCTGATCGTACGTCGTTGTACGCCGCTTGATGTTGATATACTTTGTGCAAAGAACTCGGCCGATCGAATGGGTTTACTGAATATCTTGCATACTTTCGTTGCTTTCTCTGGAAGTGAGATTTCCGGTCAAGGTCCAGTGCCGCAAGTGGTGTTTGTGGGAAGTCTTTTGAAAGATGAGCTAGAACAGCTATTTAGGGGCTAGCTTCCGTTTTGAGCAAATGCAGATATCTTGCTTCGGAGACAACGAAACTGACGGCGCGGTGGCTGGAGCCTGACTCCTTCAGAGGATTGGTCTCAACTCTCAAGAATGTAGCGATATTATAGCTCAGGTTATTTGTTACACCAACAATGGCAATCAAGGGAATGGGAGACTGCCTATGTTGGCATGCTGACTTAGTCCAATCTGGATGTAACCGCCTTGGTAAGACAGGGAACGAGACACTCAAAATCTCTGAGGTAGCTTTCTGGTCCTGGTCAGCAGTGAGGCTTTGAGGATTGGAAAGATCAGTCTTTCATTTTGGACAGATCCATCAATCATCGAGTTGTAGAGGTTACCATTTGATGACCAGTAAACACACATACCCTGCTAAGCATGCAGTCGGAGCAACAGAAGCACATTAATGTAGAATTCAAGATCTCTCCCATGCTCATTCTCGTGGAAGAAGGTGTGCGCCTCATTCAACATGACGTGAGTTGAGCAATTCCTCAAGGCAGTGGAAATATGTACACATGAGCAGATGCGGCGCTGCTTCCACCCCCAACGATGATCCCCTGGCTTGCAGTGCCTTTGCATGATCGTGTGTGCAGGGGCGGCACGCATGTCGTGGAAATAGGATTACCACAGCGTTGGGACTTTTGGAATGGCGACCTGGTACTCCCTATGATTGATTTCCGAGCTAGATTTCCCCCTCGGACACTTCACGAATCACGTCGCTTGAATTTCGAAAGTGTGTCTCGGATCTCTAGCCTTCTGGCAAGGGGTTGGCTGGACTCGATCCGAAGACTCAAGCTGTATCTTGGCAGGGAAGGATGCCGGCCAAACAAATGGCCCCAGAGATGTCTTGTCTTTGCCGATCCCAAATCACATATGTTACGCTTGTTGTCTGCGCTGAGAAATTCCTGGCATGGTTAGGAAAAGGGCCACTCGAATTTGGTCAAGTTGTATCCGTATAATATAATTAGGCATCTGATCGAGCATAATTCGACCACCATGTGCTTTATGGACCAATTGCAGACGGGGGAGAGACTACTATGCGCAATTAAAAACTTCAAGGCTTGGTCTGCACCGTCGATTTCGAGATATGGTAAGCACATATGTTGCCGCATTTCTCTATGGTTACTCTGCCCATCTTCAACCCTTGTATCTACGTATTAGATGAGAGAAAAGCAGCAAAAGGGAAAGAAACGGCAGAGCTTGCAATAGCGGCATACCCCTAAAGGACCGGAGTCTCTATTACGCCCTGACGCCGTCTGGCCCTCGATGTGGTAGTGGCCTATGGAGCCACAAAACAGCTGATAAACGACATCACCAAACGATAGCTGTCAATCGTACATGTACTTCAAACTTGATGCATTCGTTCCTCAGAGCTGACAAGAAAGGCGTAGCGATTGGGCACGTCAACAGCCAAATGCTCGTGAGCTTGATGATCTGTTCTAAACGCAGCTCTTAATGCATTGATCATTCCAATCTCGAAGCATGTGATAGGTGAAAATTATTCTCATGGTCGCCGTGCAGGAGCCAGCTTGTTTCCTCCCATCTGATGTTGTTTGGGCCTAAGCTCGTCTGAATGTCTCTGAACAAGCAGTAAGATTGCTTGGGCCTTGTGGAGAGGGCAATTTAAAGACCAAATCAACTCCACCTCTGTACATGGAGACCCACCAGATTGTCGTCAGATGTCGTAGACACAGCGGATTCCGCGATATCACCTCACATACATAAGTACTTAGTTTTCCGCCTCAAAGTCTCGGAAATTGCATTTTACCATGAGTTAAGCGTTTTCAAGGACCCATTACTTGAAATCTCGAGGAAGGAGATTCAGAAGACTTTTGAGTTTAAGACTCAAAAACATGAAAAGTATCTTTTTCGACTTGTAACATCTCGAAGCCCGCAAGCAGGCCTACGGAGGCTGAGACGCAGTTCTAAGCCCTCGCTAATCTTATCCGATCATTTGAATTGAGATTTTGATTGTGCATTGTGGTAAGATGCCCTCGATTCCCCGCAATAATGCACGCTCATGGTCGACAATGAGGTTGAGCGTAGCTGTACGCACTTAGCATTGCTTGATGCCCGACCCGACTTTCTGGTACGCCGGGGCTTGAGAAAAGGTCAACCGTGATTGACCAATTTCCAATGAAAACCTTGTTCTGCTTGTACTACTCTTTGCAAATCTTAACATTGGAGCCAGTACCTAAGCCAAAGTCTGCCACTCGCAGCTCGCAGCAGAAGCAGAAATGCTGCTTTGACGCAGTTTCAGCTCAGATGACCGTGACGCCGGCCGCAGAACCCGGTTGGATTCGTATGCGAGTCCTCGGGGCAAAGCGCGCACAGAAAAGTCCATCCAGGAAAACTGTTTCCCCTCCGCCGCTCCTCTCGGCTCAGTGAACCGGCGGGTAGGCGGCAGAGGTATCCACCACAAACTCCACTTTTGGCCGGGCGGGGTCCGCCCTATCGGGCTCGGGCCGCTCGCCCCGCTCGGCCCGACATTCGCTTGAGACACCGTCCTTTCTTTCTACCAACCAATGCTGTGGACTTGAACAATGTCGGGCTGCGCTATGCTGACTACATTTCTTCGACAGAGAGCTACCACTGCGACACTTTTGTGTGCATTTACTGATCAAGCTGCACTTCGGATTCGGTTTATTTTCCGTAAGCCAGATGGGATGTTTGATGAATGAACCAATATCAACTTACCCTGAAGAAACCTGGTAGTACCATCCACAAACGCCATTTACTCTCTAACAGTCATTGAACAGTCATTGTTCTGTCATAGACATTGGTCTAGAAACTTGGGATATGCCGAAAAGCGCCATCGTCATCATCGAATGTCCAAATCTCACCTTGTCACACTGCATCTCTGGCTGGAACCGGCACATATGTCAAAGCCAGGAGAGGAACCCGAGTGCCGCACATAGCCTTACCGTCTTAGACTTCACGTACCCCGCGCGCCTCGCCGGTACCCCGCAACCTTCATCACAACCTTGGAAGCCTCAATTGCTCTATACCGACATCCAAGAATTTCGAAGTAATTTGTGCGTGTGCCGGTCTGATGCGGTTATTGTCGGGTGTTTTACGAGCCCATAAGAAGTAATTCAATATGAAGCTTAAGGTCGTAAGATTGTGATGCTTCTCTACAAGGAGACGGCAGCAATGAAAAAAGCCAATGGAGTTGGAGAATCAATGCAAGAATGAGGGGTCCAAAAATCTAAACAAGAAACGGCCTGCATTTGTTGCGGGCCACATTGGGGAAATGGTGTAAGACTCTACAAAGTCCGCGTTGCCACGTGGGATCAAAAGTTTGCTATTCATCGGTAGCATCAGTGGCACATAGCTTTCATGTCATAAACCTGACATTGTGCTCAATGTATGAGTGTAGCTCGATTGTCACTTCAAACCGGGCCAGTTCCCCAGCTTCTTCCGATGTTGCCGCCGCAGAAGGATCCCGGCTTCTGATCAGCCTTTGAAGCTGCAGCCTTGAGTTTGTTGGGACTGATTCTCAGCCTCATGATGGCCCCATGTCCACACGCGGGGAACATGCTCTCTTGAGATTTGCTCCCAACATTGTAACCCCTCACGGACTACTGCACGATGCTCCTCTCAGGGTTTCAGTGAAACCTACTTGGCGGGGCTCTTCAGAGAAGTCTAGGTCGTGCTGACAGGCCCCTCACGGGTTTGGACACGAAAGAGTCGTCAGCCTTTGACTTCGTCTAGCGTCAAGCTCTGCTTCAGCACCTAAAGCTGGCTAATTTCACATGTGACTGCGAGACTCAGGTACCTTGGCGGTACTCGTCGACACTCAGACCAATGGTTCGTCCACGTTACGAGGTGAATACGACCACGAAGACCTCACTGATCTGACTTGCAGAATCGAGTCCGACGCTGGAAAGTCTCGGCCTCGTGTATGTAGCTGATGCTCTGATGTGTGGTCTTTGTTGCCCCGCAGCAGACCATGCGAAACCTTCGCGCGATGGGAAAAGATGCATAACACGTACGAGCTGTTTGAGTTGAGGTTTACGCATTCATGATTCACCTTGCAGAGCCGAAGTTTGAGGCACAATTGGAGAAAAGTGTGATCTTGTAGTCTGTCTGAAAAGGTATAAAGACCCATCAAATATCACGCAATTCTATCAAGTTGCAGACCAGCAGCAACAAGTTTTCAGCTCAGTTCCAAAAACTTCAGTGCTATCAACAAATCACAACATCTTTTAGCTTATTACAACATACTCTACCTAACTTTTAAATTCAAAATGGGCGACATCCGCGGCTCCGAGAGAGACAGCAACGTCATTGCTCTTGTTGAGGCTATCCTTGGCCACAAGATCGAGAGCATGCCCGGCTCTTCATCTCAGAGCACCTTGGAGGACTACGAAGACCTCGTCGAAATGAACAGGGACCACGAGTTCAGCAAGGATGGTCCCCGTCCCGACTCCCCACCCAAGAACCCTTGCGTCGGTGCCGTCAATCCCTACGCCTTAGCTGAGGCCCTAATCGGCCGCAGGATTGACCGTCACTCGATGGCTGCTGCCCAGATCCTACAGAATGTTCTTCAGACCGACTACGATGAGCTCTTCGACATGCGCCACCACTCTGTTCTCTTTGCTGGTATGAAGCTGAATGAGAAGGAGAGGAAGGCTGAGATGTACGATGAGAAGGATATGAAGATCCTTAACGAGCGGGACCTCATGACCCCTGATTTCTCTGGCGTTCGCAAGCTTGAAGATCTCGAGAAGGTCGGACTCAAGGACCTCAAGGACGCCAAGGTCAAGATGGCTCGCATGAAGAACGGCAAGCTTCGCCTTGTTCTCCACGCTCATGAGCTCGGCGAGACTGTCTCCAACCGCAAGGTCACCATGTCCATCAACGAACTCGTCACTCCCTTCAGAATGCAGAAGGGCCGCTGGCAGCCACCCAACGCCTCATGGCGCGACATGTACGACTACTTCTTCCAGAGCGTAAACAAGCGCCTGATTTCCGACATCACCATGTTCCAACTTGGTGACCGCCGTGAGACCAATCGTCAGTTTGACGACCCCACTCAGGGCTGCTCCAGCAACAGTTGGTTCGTCTCTGCTCTCTTCTCCGTGTTCTGGTCCGACCCCAGCGCCATCAACCGCGCCACCCGTGTCCACACCCACGGCAACGACAAGAAGCGTTTCCTGTCTGTCAAGTTCCACGACAAGGGTGGTAAGCAGAACAACAAGACTGAGACTGTTGACGTCAACTACGAGATCCCCATCAACAACTCTGACAACGAGCCTCTGTACTGCCGCTCCAGCGATGGCGCCGATATTTGGCCCTCGCTCTACGAGAAGGCTTTCGCCAAGTGGATTACTGGCTCGAACTCTGAGCAACCGGATATCACCCAGACGCACTGCGGTGATCCCATCAAGGCCATGGCCCAGATCAACGGCCGCACGCCTCACTACTACAACTGTGACAACCACTCTTCCCATACCCTTCTGGGCTTGGTCCGCGCCAACAGCGTCAACAACAAGACCATCAACCCCATGACGGCCTACACCTATGCCACCGGCCGCGAGTTCCACGGCGCCAACATTGTTGCCAACCACGCGTACTCCGTTCTAGGCTACTGCGTCATTGGCGATAAGCAGTATATCGTCCTGCGCAACCCGTGGGGTGTCACCGAGCCCCAGGGTCTCACCAGCTACACTGGTCTCCTCGGCCGTCTCGAGCCTGAGATTTGGAACCCCGCCACCCTCCTCGACCACGGCGGTCTCTTTGCTCTTGAGGCTGAATCCTTCAAGCGATGCTTCTCCTGCATCGGTGTTGCCAAGTAAACGTTGCAAAATAAGTGACCGGTCACTTATTTTGCAATGGAATTCAATGGCACTTAGTTTGGCAACTTTGATTTGGAGTATTGGTTCGCTAGTTTCTGCTCTGCTTTTCACTGTGTCGCAGGCTCATTCATGGATTTGGGTCTCAGCAAAGTTGTATCGTATCGCTGTTCTTTTCGCCCGATGCTGATTACCGGGAGTGGGCTAAAGCAGCTGGCGGTGTGACGGAAAATGGCAGGAAACTCAAAAGCAGATTGAAAAGTTGGTTTGGTACTCGTTTCGATAGCAAAATTTAACTTTAGTTGCCAAGATCACTGGTATTAGTGTTGTCGTCAGTGAACATACATAAGGTACAAATCGTCAGTGAAGTGCAATGGCCTTCCACTCGTTGCCCGTTTGACAGAGGATGTCCTCATATCCATTGATCAAGCATTCTCCCACGAGTTTGCAGTGACCGAGAAATGATACGTCCTTGAGACACAACAAGTCGAAGCCTGAGCGGAGCAATGATAAAAGGTCAGTCTCTTCCACGTCCATCGCGACATGACTGTCGGCCATCGGCCGAACAACAAATGGCACTCGCGCCCCACGTAACGACACTACAAGATCGTTCCTTTTCGCCCCGGGCGGTAACACAACTGTGTGAAATTCTGAAAGAGGATCGATCGTTCTATTGTAGGCTCCGATAGACTTATTTTCGAGCATGCTCGTCTTGTCAATGACTCTGTTGATGACCTGCTCACCTTCCCCGGACCAGGCAGCTGTCTGTCGCCCTCTAGAGAGCAAGTGACTTTCGATTGTGTGGGATCCCACATCCGGAGTATTCCCTAGTGATCGAAGAACGGTTTCCATACTTTCAGGTGGGCCAGAAGGCAGTCTTGACTCATCGTGGGTCCCTACGTATTTCCTTCTGTGTTTCTGGAGGAGAAGCCGAGCCCATCTCGCCATGATTTTCCGACGCAACTCTGTAGGGTCGTCGCATTGATTTCTGATTGCTTGGAATGAAAGTTCGTCGGCTCCCCGAAGCCTGATATCAGGCCCGGCGTGCACTATGGTGCCGATTACTGAACCAATCGTCAGGAGGACCTTGTTGTCGTTGACCCATGCCATGCTCTTGGAGGCTATGTCTCGTCGTCTTTCACGTTCTTCATCTTTCTCTTCACTCAAGTAACTCAAGATTGTTGGAACGATGGGGCTAGCGGGATCAAGAGGTAGTGAGTCCTCACTGAGTTCAGCGGCATACATGGCCATCAGCCGCTGCCCTCGAGCGGCCTGGCTTGCATCCCAGTCAGGAACCCACGAAGGCAGCGCATCAGCTTGACCAAATCCATGCAAAGAAGACAAGCCGTTGATCGAGTGATCAACGTAGCTCAGTATGTCGAGACTCTTATGTTCTTCCATGATGTAGCGGGCCAAATCAGTTTGTACCTCGGCTTTGGATTTGCCGTAATCCACAGCCATCAGTCTATTGTCAAGATCCACATTCGTTGAAATCCCTAGAAGAGCAAAGATTTTATCCCGGGGGTCTGATGCTTCAAGCTGACGAGCTCTGGCAAGCATGTCGATGATGTGTGCGCTTCTACCACCATAGTTGGTGACCTTGGTGTGCCAGGATGGTCGAAGTTGGACCAAATCATGCGACTCCTGGTAAGCGCAGCGGGCCTGAAACATGTCGCGAACAATATCAACTCTCTCGATGGCTTGCATGCTGTATCCATAGCGGTCGTGGTATCGTGGATTCAGCAAAATGAGCTTGCAGAAGTCGTTCCAGGGGACTCTGCGACGACCACACTGTATCGACACTTTTTTCGATACAACAACTTCTTGGAGAACCCAAACGCGCAAGAACCATGCTTTTTTGAGGACGCTGAGCTCAACATCAGCCACATCTCCTCTGAAGTATATAAGATCCTCCTCCAGAGTGGACGGTAGCTGGGTGTCTTCGTTGCCGTCTTCGTCCAGTGCCCACTCGCTTTGTCTTTCTAGAAAGTTCCAAGCTGAGGATGTGGTATTGCTTCCATCGTCTTCTCCAAGGTAAATAACTGTCTCCATAGCGGAGGAATATATATTGCGCATTTGATGAACTTGGTGGTTTCGCTCCGCAATATCATTCTGGTTGATACATAGCGCGTCTGCCCAAAGCCGTATCGGACGATCTCGACGACGAAGATGGCGGAGTGCTTCGGAAAGGTTTCTTCCAATGAAGACCTCGTGACCATTAACGTAAACTGGCTGAGGATCTTTCTGGTCTCCCCATACATACGACAATGCTACGTACGACTGCTCGAGCTCCTGGCAAGTGGATATTTCGGTCGCCAACAGCTCGCACTGGACTTTGGAACCGTGAGTAATGGCGGGGTAAAGGGTCAACACCCGAACCACGTCGGAGTGTGCCAGAGGAGTATACATTGTCGATGCATAGGCCGGTAGTGATTAGGCAGGTGGATCGTCTGCGGACATGACCGTCTCACAGTGAACTTCTCAGTCCACATGCGATCGTAGTAGGTAGGGAGCAAAATCTCGTGGAAACCCAGAAGCTTAGCTTCTGGTCAGCCGGAGAGCATGGGGTTGCATGAATATTACTTAAGCAGATCAAGGTCGGCACGACTGGCTGCAGCATGCAGAATCTCGGCTGGAACTACCAAAACTGGCTAGGTGAGTAGGATAGAGCAAATTGGACATGTCAAATCCACTAACAGAGAGGGAAAAATGAAGTTGTCTACGCAGTGTTTCTTTGGATGATTTCGCACCATCTATCCACTAGGAAGGCTCAGAGCCGTAAATGAATGAGCATAAATAACAACCATTTGGGAGGATTTGCAGTTATTTTGATAAGGTGGTCTTCGAAATCCGCGGTCGCGACCCATCATCCAGTGTAGACCATGATCGAAGCAAAGCAAGCGAAAGAGTCAACTGACGACGAATGAACTGACTAAAGTAAGCAAGTGCTTTTTCGTAAGCTTCGTATTTTGACTTACGGTACCTGATTCAAATTCATAATCTGCAAGCGATCGTAGAAGCGTTGAACATTATGTGCGCTAGTGCTGAGCTCGCGCACGCATGCACCCCAAAGACTTTCGCTGCTAGAAGGCGGGTTGGTCTTTCGGCGTCTTCTGAACTAGACGGAAGTCCATTAGCTGTGTTCTATTATGAATTTTTTGCTTCATGGAATAGAAGATGATGCGGCATGGATGCTAGTCTACGGGGTCGATGTTCACAGGTACAACAGGAGGCTGAGTGCCGTTAACGAGACGCGTTGCATCGGTCTTCAGTGGCAAGAGAGATAAAATCTTGAGATATAACATGATGTATGAATATCCTGTTTCAAAAGCTACCTCTCATAAGTTGCGGGAGGGTCCGCGAGGTCCTAATTGGTTCCACGAAGAGTGAGCCAGATCTAGGTCTAGAAACTGCACGGAGAAACAACCATATCGCGCAAGCAAATGATCGTCATTTCCCACATCAATAATGGAACCGCGTAATTATCACGGTGACTAGCAAGAACCTCTTTGGTCTGCGTGCATAGTCAGGCAGATTTAGCCTTTAGCCCGCATCAGGCCAGTGGTATGATACCCCGATATGAGCACAAGCCAACCGACGGCGTGGAGCAAACATCTCGATTGAGCAGTTGAGCAGTTGAACAGCCATATATGAGCTGATTTGAATGTCCCCGAAACGGTCCGATATTATTTCTTCTGCAATTCCAGAACGTTTGTATGTTCTCAAAGCCTGTCCTAAAACATGTCTATTCACTCCGAGATTGTAAGCCTCGAGACCGTCCGCCCTGGGGAGGTAGAAAGCCAAGATGAAGCCTTGCGTCAGCCTATCCGCCCAGCAGACAAAGGGCTGTCTGCTTGGCTGTTCATACTTGCATCTTTTGTTGCTGAAGCCATTCTCTGGGGTATGTTTGTCGGCCAAAGTCTTCAATAGCTTCATCTCAGATACTTACACAGGTATCTAGGCTTCCCGCTGTCATACGGCGTCTTCCAGGATTACTACTCAAAGCATCCTGCTCTCAAACATGACTCAAACATTGCCGTCATTGGAACCGTTGCCACTAGTGTCTACTACCTTGGTGGACCACTCGCAACGCCCTTTGCAGCACGGTTCCAGGCATGGCAGCGACACATGATCATCATCGGCTGGCTTGGATGCGCCTTATCCCTTCTGGCTGCCTCATTTGCAACCTCGGTGCCTGGTCTCATCGCAACCCAGGGGTTTCTCTACGGTTTTGCGTTCCTCTTTGTCAACTATCCACTTCTGCGGATGCTCAATGAGTGGTTCATCGAGCGCAGAGGCCTTGCATATGGAATCATGTCGACCGGTGCTGGTTGTAGCGGAGTCGGCTTACCATTCCTTCTCGAGTCACTCCTTGCAAAATACGGATATCAGACAACATTACGCGCCATGGCTGTGGCACAATTCGTCACCTTACTTCCCATGATACCCTTCATCAAAGGACGGCTTCCAGCCTCGAGACGAGGCACGTTGAAGAAAGGCGACTTCAATTTCTTCAAAAGGCCGCTATTCTACTGCTTTGCCTTCACCAACTTCCTAGAAGCTCTCGGATACTACATCCCTGCACTCTATCTACCGACATACGCAACGTCGTTGGGATTGTCGGGGACGATGGGTGCGCTGATTCTAGCTGCGAACAATCTAGCCACGGTCTTTGGCCAGCTCGCCCTCGGCTACATCACAGACCGCGTCAACAATGTTCTCGTTCTCGTCTTCGCCTCCTCATTTGTTGCTGCAGTTGCGACCTTTGCCGTCTGGGGCTTTGCCTCGTCCCTTGCACCTCTACTTTCCTTTTCGTTGGTGTTCGGGCTGGCGACGGGCGGGTTTCCATGTCTTTGGAATAAGTTCGGATCGACCCTCTCAGAAGACCCGGGGCACGTATACAGTTTCATGGCATTTGGCAAAGGTGTCGGCAATATTCTGACGGGCCCGATCTCTGCACTGCTGTTGATGGGACCTTTGACACGTGGGTATGGTCTTGGACGGTTTGCGCCGTTGATCTTGTACACTGGATCGATGATGTTGGCTTCATCGATGGGGATTCTTGGTTGGCCGTTAATGCGGCAGGCTGGTAAACGATAGGTGTTTGCTCACATTGCATCATGCGCCGCCATGTTTGTTTCTCACAGCGCTGGGTGAGATTAGTCGGGCCTGCATTGCTACCTCAACTTCTTTGCTACAGAATGTAGATCTGGCTCGGTGTCTGAGGCATGGACATTGAAGGGGCGACTGCCAATGAATCATCAGTGCCACCGCAATGACAAGCATCAATGATTCTATGGAATATCAAAGTATGTGTAGCACTAGACTTCAAATACAACTTCGTGTCGTCCGGAGCTGTCTAGGTTTCTTGGGGAAACAAGCGACACCAATAATCACACAGTTGCTGAGCCGCCCCCAGCAACCGAGTCCTTCAACTAGACAGGCTTCAACGCCGAGAAACGTGGCGTAATTGTGGAAAGCTGCAGAATGATACCATACATGGACAAAGGTCCGAGGTTTAGAGTGGCTCCTGGCCGACTTCTCTCAATTGTTTGTCATATGGAGAGTGGGAGCCTTTTCCCGGCTGCAGCGTAACTAAGCCCGGCCGTCCCGTACGGCGTTATCACCTCACGCCCGCAAACGTAACCTATCACACGTGTTGCTTGAGCCGGGGACTGCATAACGCTCCGCTTTAACTCTGGGCACGGAGTTATGAGCCAATGACAAGCCAGTATCTGTCGCGCGAGCCTGCGCTGTTGGTGCAGGCGCAAGTTCAGATGCCTGTTCGAGAACCGATTGATGGGACTTTACTCCGCCGATGAACAACAAGTCCGGCACTAGAAACATGTTGGAACTTGGAACATGCCGCTTCTGCCTGCAATGTATTTAGATCTCACGTTCCCCTCCTCTACTCAATTCCAACCTCATGTGCCTCGGATTGAACTGCACTTTTGTCTTGACTCTCGTCCAGGTTATTAGTCATTGACTGATCTACCCTTAGAGATCAAAGTTCACTTGTTGGAAGTGTATCCCTAAGGCGAGTAGACTGTCAAGTATCAAGTACCGACTCATATCCCGCAAGAATGCAGCAAACCGAACCTCCGCACACCGTAAGCTTGTCTGACTGTCTGTTTGGTTATGTCACGACTGGCTGACGACAACAATTGCAGGAAATTGAGGCGGATGATGGAATATCAACAGGCGATGTGAGTTTAGGCATTATGGTCTTTGTCGGAGTATTTGAGTTTCTCGAACCTCACTGATTGTGTTTGAACTCGTTCAAAGCTTTACGAAGACTCCTCGGTGGCTTCATTGAGATCAAGCATTTTGGAGCATGAGGTTGAAAACGGCCGCACATATCACTCCATGAGCTCCGGAAGTACGTATAGTTGACCAATCAGCTCAAAACATACCAGCGTATTGACTGTACTCTTGTCAGAATACCAATACCCGAATGATGAGGTGAGTGGCTTCAAAGTGGCCAGTCTGGCGTACTTTCGCAACACTGTAACAGCAGAACAAGTTCACTGACAAACACATCAGAAAGAAAATGATCGTTTAGGTAATTCCAAGCACACATGTCTATCCTGAGCTATGCGCTGCCAAGTCTTTTACGTAGCCATGATGCTGATCGATGTAGATTTCCAACATCATATTTGGAAACTCACCTTAGGAGGAGCACTCGCAACTGCCCCTGCTCATAAGACCGCGAAGCGTGTCTTAGACATGGGCACAGGTACTGGTATCTGGGCTTGTGAATATGGTTGGTGTTTTCTATTCCAGCGGTTGACAACCGTTCATTTGCTAATGAAGATGCCCAGCGGACGAATTTCCATCTACCGAGGTATGTATGCAACTCTCATGGAGAAGCTCTTCGGTCTTTGCTGGGATCTTTGATTATCGTGCTGACGTACCACCAGGTTATTGGTGTTGACCTGAGTCCTATTCAGCCTGAATGGTAAAGTCAAGCTGTACTTCGACCTGTTGCGCCACTAGACTAATCAGACGCTGACAGGACACCCCCGAATTGCATATTCGAAATCGATGATCTTGAGAAAGAGTGGACCTGGACCGAGCCGTTTGACTACATTCATTGCCGTACCATGGAGGGCTCATTCGCAAATCCACCGAAGATCATCAAGAAGATTTACAAGTAAAGGAGACTAGCGAAACCCAGTTGTGGATCAACTGCATCACGAACTAACATTTTGAACAGAGCTCTTGAGCCCGGCGGATGGTTCGAGGCAGGAGGTTTCGTGCTCCCTATGGGCTGCGACGACGGCACTGTCCCCAAGGATTCGGCTCTCGCTCGCTGGCATGATCTTCTCGCCGAGGCAGGTGAACGCTGCGGTCGCTCCATCGAGAGCCCTTCCAAGTATACGAGCGCCATCGAAGAGGCTGGGTTTGTCGACATCGTGAACAAGCAATACGTATGGCCTCTTAACTCGTGGCCCAAGGACGAGGTCCTCAAAGAGATCGGCCAGTGGCAATTCGTTAACCTCGACTTGGGTATCGAAGCACTTTCTATGGGCTTGCTGACGCGGGTAATGGATTGGACGAAGGAGGAAGTCTATGCCTTCTGCGCCGAGCTCCGTAATGATCTCAAGAAGAAGGAGTATCACGCCTACTGGAGGGTGTAAGTCTTCCTTGATGACTTTCTTATGCACCTGCGTCTCTACTTGATCTTATGCTGACACTCTTAGCCACGTTGTCTACGCTCGCAAGCCGCTGATTGAAGAAACTCCCGAGGAAGCTCCCGAAGAGTGATAGGGACCAAGAGGGCTAGGCCTCGAGTTCTGGCACTGCGAGACAAGACACCTGGACCATGTTTAACCAATTCTCCACTGGCTTCAGTATTTGTAAACTGAGGAGAAGTGACTGTGCTACAGTCACCGTTCTAGATCCCTGTCAGGAAAGTACTTAGTTATAAAAGATGACTGCAAGTCTGCGCAAAAGCAGTGAAGCCTAGGAAGACTGTCTACGCACGGCATGGGGCACCTAATTTCCCCCAATGATACTTTGAGCATGTGGCTGTTCGCCAACTTCGGACTGCGGTTTGAGCAGCCTTCACCTTTGAACGTAGTCTGCCTAAGTTGGATAACTACCTCCAAGGTGTGGGCCCTTTGAACGTTGCATCCGTGGGAGCATGGGATAGGGTGAGAGTGAAAAAAATACTTGCTCACACCGCACGGACCAAAGAGGACTCTACTTAGCACTGCTAGGGGCTGACGCTCCCAACCAACTATCACTGGATGTAAACATCCACCAATCCCCGATAGTCTAGTGGTGAGGATATCTGCTTGTCATTGAAGATTCAACGATTCGCAGGGGACCGGGGTTCAATTCCCCGTCGAGGAGTAATCTTTTGCATTCTTGCCAATTGAATAATTTTATTTTGTCAATCACCATCGTAGCTCTTCGATCAACTGATTTTGGAATGCTCCCGCCCGATCGGACTCGTGCAAGGAGGACTTGAATGCATGGAAGGGTCTGTATGGACTATCCCACCACATCGTAGATACATGCACACCTTTTCTCACTGGTCATCGCGTACTGAAGTTAAAAGCAAACTACATCAGGAGAGATATGAATGAAGACATGTATGTCGTTGAATTACACAACGTGCTAGGCTGGTGAGGGTATTCGCGAGTCGGGAGTCGGAATTAATCCGCATCCCCCCGGCCGAGGTCAAACGAAGTCAACAGACAAGCTCCCCATCATCGGCCGAAAAGATGAGATCATTTCTTTACCCGTGCCGACCAATCTTCCAGACGAAATGACTGGGTCTAAGAAGAAAGGATGCACGAGCGGTTCCCACTTCCCTGGGTTCAGCATGGTCTAACAAACGCGGGCCTCCAGCTATCGAGAATAGTTTAAGCTTGTTCCTGGTGGGAGAAGGGGTCATGTGTTTGTCTCCTGCAGTCAGCCACGAGTTCAGTTAGACTATTTAGGCGTTCGCTGTGGTTGGTTCTTTCGACCTTGTCGAATCTCGCTACGACGCGAATAAGTGTGATGGCAGCGCGCAGACTTCGACAAGCGTTGCGCATATCCGCAGATGTGTGTACGTGATACAAACTGACTCTCATCGTCGTATACACAGCGGCGAGCCGCTCATGGTTGATATTGCAATTGACACATTGTGCGGCGCATGTCTTGCTTGTTAATCCCATTATCCCCCAAAATTTGCCTCATTCGCCAAGGCGGAACAAAGGCAACCCCTCCTTTTCTTATAGCGGATCGTGGGCCCGCAGGCTCCGAAAGCCCACCTCGCGTTTGTTCCAGTCTGAGACGCGTTTTCTCGTTGAACCCGCTCTTGGAGAGGAAATGAGATCCAGCAGAAGGAAAATGCGCTGGATCCCTATTTCCCATCTGCTGTTGTTGATAAGTCACTGAAATCCTGATTCACCTTTCATGAAGTCGATCCGAACGACATTGGCAAGGCTCCACGTCGAGTGACAAACAAATTTCTTGCTGCTTTCGCCCGTAGGCTCATCCATCCTGCGTCTTTCCAATTTCCCATCCTGCGGCTCCTGCGGGGACTTTGGTTGTTCGAACCGGGGGAGAAAGGAAACAAGCAGCGAACCGCTGTCGTAGAGTATGTTGAGATTGCGGCGCGGACGACCTTTCGAAAGTCCTGACATGGGCGACGGCCGGATCGGTGCAAGTGCATCACGGTGAGAGTCAGACTGAATCGTTTGCTTTGTTGAATTAGGTTGACGCCACGCGCACCACGCCGC
This sequence comes from Colletotrichum scovillei, assembly GCF_011075155.1. Taxonomy (NCBI): domain Eukaryota; kingdom Fungi; phylum Ascomycota; class Sordariomycetes; order Glomerellales; family Glomerellaceae; genus Colletotrichum; species Colletotrichum scovillei. Next base: position 3,925,632 of record NW_023336259.1, read on the forward strand.
AAAGGAACTGGTTAGAAGTTGGCCGCCATGTATTGGGAAGCTGGCTCGATTGGAAGCAGCAACACACCCAAAATTACCTGGAGGATCGCGGGATGGCGCCTGAAGGTTGAAATTGAGTAGGATTCATGAACCGTTCAGGAACCATTCAGGAACCGGGACTGGTCGTGGAAAAAGGAGTTCCTGGCGCAGCGCCGCACACGCCCAATCGAAGCCCCTGCCGACTTCTCGGGCGCCCAATAGACTGGGGAACAGATGAACTTGTGAAGCAGTCAGCCGTCCGTTTTGGGCCAGCAATTCCCCCTTTTCCCCTCAAAACACCAACAGACAAACCACACCAGAAAGTGGTGAACCAAGCAGCCACCAGAGGCCGAGCAGCAAAGCCGGGCTAAACTGTGCCGCAAACTGCTTAAATGCTCTCGCTTAGGCTGACGCTACGTGAGGCCACTCTAACCGCTCCAAGAAGTACCATCCGTGCCACGGTCCTGTCTTGAGTGACATGCCCGCCATCGTGAACCGCCCAACTGGCACCGGACAGCCCCCTTGCGAGTAAGAATCTCTGACTCTCTCTAGGTAGGCGGCTTGCCAACGCCGAGGCGCGCTGTGGACGATAATACGAACTTGTCTTTTGCCTTGGGCCCTTGGCTCCGCGTCGTTCGATGATTTCACGGCCGAGAGGATCCGGGGTTGACTCCACCCCTTTTGCGGCGCGGACGCAGCTGATGCCTATGGGCAATTTCCCGGATCCTCGACCTCCCAAAGAGCACATAATGGCCGCGATGCCCCCCCTAAACTCGCACCGGACTCTCAGGTTTTCCCTCTTGCTCCCTCACCGATCCCAGTCACTCTTTTAATACTATCCGGATCCGAAAAAAAAACTCCACCAAAAATGCGTTACTTCTCCGTTGCCCTCGCCCTCGCGGCCCCTCTGGTTTCCGCCATCGAGTTCACCAGCCCCTCGGCCAACTCCACCGTCGCCAAGGGCAAGAGCTACGAGCTGTCGTGGAACACGGTCGACACGGACCCTTCGACCTTCAGCGTCTTCCTCGTCAACTTTGTCAACTGGCCTCCTTCCTACGTCCTCTTGGCCCAGGACCTCGAGACCGCCGCCGGCTCTGCCTCCATCGACGTTCCCTGCTCCACCCTCAACTCTGAGGGTTACCAATTGTGAGACATTCTCTTTCTTTTGTTTGTCGTTCTGTCTCTGGCTCTTACACCGTTTTCTTCTTCTTCTCTTTTGTCAGTTGTCTTGACTCTTGACCCTTTGCGGTCTCGAATTCCCATTTCTACCCCTGAACTGTGCCCCGATTAGCCTGTACCGGGGCAGGGGTAAGAATCTGGCGAGTCATGCACTGTAACGGTCATTTTAAATGAACAGCGGAGTGAACCACTCCAAAACAGAAAGAAAGAAAACAGGGGGTCAAATAAGATTGAAGTGAAGGGTGAGGGGGGAATTATGTGGCTAACCCGAAATCCAAACAACCAGCAACGCCATCAACGGCACCAACGTCTACGTGATCTACGCGCAGACGCCCAAGTTCTCCGTCACCGGATCCGACTGCACCGATCCCACCACGCTGCCCCCGGCTTCGCCCTCCACCTGCGCGCCGCCGAGCACCGTCACTGTCACGGTGAGCAAGACCCTTTCCAAGAACTCCACCGCGACGGCGACGGGCGGTTTCTCGGCGGCCCAGAGCAGCTTCATCACGACCACCGCCGCCGTCCCGGCCACCACTCCCGATGCCCCCGTCTTCCATGGCACTTGTCCTGACACCATTGGCTGGGCCTCAGACTACCATCACCCCGTAACTCTCACCAAGCCCCCTCACCACCCCGAGGCCACCGGCGCTCCCTACCCGACCGGCTCCTTCAGCGCCAAGCACGACGAGGAGGTGACTACCATTTACCGTACCACCTACCTGCCTTTGGAGCTGGCCCCGACTGGTGCTTGCAAGTGTTAGAGTAACCTAACATGACAATTTACACTGACAAGACTCTCCACGACTAATTAACAAACGGCCTTGACGTGAAATCTGTGGTCGAAACCGGGAAACGGAAAACCGGGAGGAAAATCGGGGGTTGTTGCAGCTTGCGTCGTCTCCTTTGAGGCAAAAAACTTTCTTGGACGTTGGTGGTTTGGTGTAATACTTTTTGGGCAGCAGAGAAGAAAAAAATGGAACTGAGGTTACGAAGTGAAGGCCGATGTTCGAAATCACTTCAGTACCCTTCTCCCCTTGAGGCCCTCAACTCACCCCGCATCAAGCCTACCGCGTCTTCCTTTTCTCTTTGTGTGTATGCGCTTCACTTCGTAATGTCTAAATGTCTCATGACAACTATTAAAAAAGATACCATCAAAATCAAGAACATTTAGGTCTCGCTGAACGTGAGTTCCATCCCCCGTGACTGCACGTCCGGACACTTGCGAGAGTTGCAAAACAGAGAAACAACAAGCAACCCCGGCAACGCCAATAATAGCCCGCGCTGCCGCAGCTCCGTGACGCCAAGCCGTGCCGAGATGGTGGAGACGGTACCACTTGCGGCGCCGTCCGATGTCACTCAAAACCGATCCCACCTCATGCGCGCCAGCCATGCCGTGCCGGCCTGGCGTAGTGTTTGGCGATGGTTCTAGCCACATCCCCCAACTTGACGTGCGTTTTAATAGCATCTCTCCCCTGGATCTTGCCTACTTTTCTGTCTTCCCACTGCGGTTGCAGGGTTTCCTCCATACCCGGCAAGTTGGATCGGCGTACAACACGCCTAAAGTTGAAGGTTTTGAAAAAGATCCCCCCCTCGTAGGGCCCGAGCACCCAAGGCGAGTCCCTGTTGCACTAGTAGATAGAGCTTCATGCGGCTCAAGGCAACTCTCGATACCACGTTCTACGGCCCGGGTTCACGTCCACGTCACCCTGCCAAACACGGGGACGGTAGAACTAGCTAGCCTAGTCCAAAGTAAGCATGTTCTTGTATTGCGGACACTGGGGAAACGCACTTCTGACGACATCCGATTCCATATGTCGTTCCCTTATTGTCGTTCCTCTTTTGGGTGATGTTTGGGACTGTAAGTGACCGGTTCTCTCTTTCCATCTTTTCCCCGGACTGTTCATCACTTCATCTCGCCTGTCACTTGGTTCGTGATTATTGTCGTTCTTCTTGTCTTTTTCAATCTGGATAGAATTTGAAGCTTGATGCTTCGTGGTTTACTCTTTTAATTCATTTCATCACATTCTTTGCTGCTGCGCAGCCCAAACTTCTCTTTCTTGTATTTTCTTGATTCGTCTTATAAAAGATGCGTTTCTCGTCCATGGTGGCCGTCGCCCTCTTGGCGCTTGGCGAGACTGGGCTCTGTGATCGCCAAGAAGGGCAGTCAAAGTTGTTTTCTGTAAGCCATCTTGTCCAAGCACTTCAGTACAACCAAGAGATCAGATCATGTCTTGGTAACCATTCCACTTCTTTCATTACGATATCTAACACGGCTCTTCACCATAGGGTAGCGTCGCCAGCCGCGCCGCGGTCCTCGTAAGACAAGAAGTCGAGAAGCCCACTGTCGAAAAGAGACAAATCAGTTTCGAAAACGGCGGCATCAGCATCGGCGGCGCCGGAGGTCTCCAACTCGGTGGCAAAGGCAAAGGCAACAGCAACGGCCAGGCCACGGCAGGTCAACCCGGCACCAATGTCGCCGGTAACCGGACCGCCAACAACAACGCCGGCCTGACCATCGGCGGCATCAACCTCGGAGGCGGCAACGTCGGGACCACTGGGGGCAAGGGCAACAACGGAGGGACCGGCAACAGCGCGTTGGACGCTTTCCTGAACGCGGCAAACGGCAAGAAGAAGAACAACGGCACTGCTAATGCTGGTGAGGGAGCCGCTGCGCCGGGTAAGGCTGCTGGTGGCGAGGGACAAAAGGCTGGTGCGGGTGCTGGGGCTGCTGCCGGTGGTGGAAAGCAGAAGGGTGAAGGCGGCCCTGGAGCTAACCCCGGTGAAGCTGCTAAGGCTGAGCAGGGACTCGGAGCGAACCCTGGTGAGGCTGCAAAGGCCAATGAAGCCGCGAAGGAAGCTCAACGGAAGGGTGCCGGCGCCGGGCTCGGGGAGGCTAAGCCGGCTGGCCAGGCTCCGCCCGCGAATGCTGCCGAGGGAGCCAAACCTGCTGAGGGGGCCAAGCCTGCCGAAGGGGCCGCACCTGCGGAGGGAGCAAAGCCGGCTGAGGGAGCAAAGCCTGCCGAAGGAGCTGCTGAGGGACAGCCCAAAGCAGTGAAGGAATCTGAGCAGTTCAAGGACAATGCCGGCATCACTCTCGGTACTGATGGCCAAGCTCAGAACAGTAAGCTCTCGAAACGGCACCGCATCTTTCTTGATGGCTAACAGTAGAAAACAGTCGGAGGCAATCTCGGTATCACAAAGGGTAGCGATGGCAGCACATCTGTCGGCGGCAAGTCTGGTAAGACGTCTCACTTCCACCTTTCGTTACAACACCTTTACTGACGATAGTCACATCAGGTATCAACATCAGCCCTGGTGGTGCTCAGAGACAAGGCAAGGGAAAGGGTAACGGCCAGCAGCAAGCGACGCCGCCGCCTGCCGAAGGACAACCGGCTGCCCAGCTTCCAGCTGCTGCTCCGGAAGCCCAGCCGGCTACTCCTGCAGCTCCGCCCGCTACTCCCGCCGCTGAGGCGTGAGGGGGTTCTCTGCGGTTATATAGCACTCTGCACGGTACAAGAACTAAGAATGAGGAGCTTACTTCAGAGGGTACACAGTGTGGTGCTTGACTTGTTGAGGATTAACTAAATAGATAGGGACAGCCACGAGGGCTATGTTCATATCCGCCATCGCATCGCAACAATATTCCGTGCCTCCTATCGCAGCTCTCTGAATACATGGAGGAAGAATTCCTTCTGCCTACTAGCTAAAGTACTCGTGTATGCCAACCCTTCGGAACCACAACCAACATTTGAATTCTCCGTCTATAACATATCTGCGCATGTGGCGTCGGAGTTGCTCCCACGGCGACTTCAAGCAGAAGCCGAAGAAGCTTGAGACTCGCCGACCTTACGGCAGTCGCAGTCGGTAGGGCAGTTGGCCGCCCCCAAGGTGCGCAAGCGAACACCTTGCTCGGTGAGAAGAATCTCAAAGACCGCCTTCCGAATCTCGCAGGCCCAAGCGTACACCTTAGTGCCCTTCTCCTTGAACACGTTGCGGAGATTACTGTAGTTCTTCTTGTGCATAATCATCCAGTCTGCCAAGTCCTCGTAGTCGGTGCGACGAAGAGGGACAATGCCAGCGTGCTTGACGGGAAGGGGGCGGCGCGGGCCAAACATGGGGATCATCGCGAAGGCCAAGTGAAGCTCCTTGAGGTTGGGGAGCACCATGGCAGCGTGGACGTTCTTGTCTAAGCCCTGGGGGAGCATGATTTTGAACTTCTGGATGCATTCCATGAACTGAAGTCCCTCGGGAGTAGGCAGGTGGAGCGCCATTCCGAGAAAGTTGGCATAACGCTCGAGGACCTCGACATGTCCGCCCAGGAAAACAAAGGCCACGACGAAGTCGTCGATGGAGGGAAGGACCCAGGTCGTCATTTGGAATCCGACAGCCATTCCGGCCGGGCTCATCTTGGATCTGGGAAGGCGGCGGTACGTCTGATGGACGAGGGCGCGGGACTTTTGGTTCAGCTGGGAGGCCATTCGGATACGAAAGAATCGTCGCTTCATGGCTCTGATGTGGTCCAGATCGCTCATGTTCATGTCGGTGAGGACGAGCTTTGAGGGAGTGTCCTGCTTGTATGCGATGCCCCAGTTCAAGCACTGCTCCTTGGACGCGGCATCGTTGATGAGGGCATCAATGATAAGCAGGACGATGTCCATTGATAGAGAAGCCGGTCCGGTCTTGCCAGGAGGAGTAGGTTGGAGACCCTTTGACAGGGAAATGGGCTTGGAAGACTGATTCTTGGGAGCCCGCGTGCCTTGACGGCCCTTCTTGTGCTTGTTGTTGTGAGGCATGATTCGGGGTACGGGTATGAGAGGGATGGTTTGTCGAGGAAGGTTCGTGTGGTAAGTCGATAAAATCTGACAAGATATGAGTTAGCTAGAGCAGAGATGAGGATAACAAATGGTCGTCTCACCGGTTTCTTGCTGAATCTACCTTTTCGATAGGAGCAAACGGGTGATACTCCTATTGATAGATGGAAAGAAAAGATTCAACTTTTCTCCCCTACAGAAGGGGATAAATGTAGAGGAGAAGAAATCTGTGTGTGGGAGAAGCGGAAATTGTGAGAGGAAGAAAGATTGAGGTCTTCTACGTACCGTGGTGAGCGAGGAATCAAGTAAGACAACTTATGAATTTAGGCAGGCCGCAGGTGAAGCTGCAGAGTACCTCACCGCCTTACCACCTGACAAAAAGAGGTCCGTTTGAATGATACATCGCCAGATATCTGCCACAGAATAGAAGCGTTTCTATCCATCAAAGTTGTGCCTTCCCGTCGCTTCCCTTTGCTCCTTTGTATCTGGGTTGTTCCTGCCTCTTTTGATCGAGAACACTGGCGCCTTCCACTTGCTGGTCGCACCTCCCCCTCCCCCAGACATGTTGACGCCTTCCTGGGAAGTTGCCTTCATGATTCTACCGGTCATGTGACGAGGTATGTGGGTAGAGGACTTCGAGAGGAAGGTGCTGCTCGTACCTCACCTAGGTACCTTACCTACCTAGGTAGGTGATTACTTCGCACCACGGCAATGCTGCCTCGAGCCCATCAAAACATTCTACCCGCATCAACTGATAAACCCGACATCCCCTTGATATTCTCTTCTACCTGGATATTATCGTCAATCACATCGTCAGAGGATTTTGGGTCCATGTTTGGGTGCCGGTTCTCTGACCAAATCGCGGGAAGTAGTCGAGATATCGGATACTTCGACATTCTCCCATACAAGGTGAGAAGGACCGAGCATACTTGTCTTCTCATACCTACAATGCTGACTTCTGTCGTTGATACCAGGACGAGCTTTTCGAACCGTCACAAAGCAGTTACTCCCTCACTACCACGCCAGTGACTAGACAGCATCAACATGAGCGACGCCGACGAAGATGTCCATGCGCACAGTAATGTAGCGACCAAGTCCATCGCAGCGACTACTCTCCCAAGACTTGATAAGGCTGCCACCCTGCCATTTGAGCTTGTCCTCAACATCATGGACCATGCCATTCATTACGCTGAGAGTATCGATTTCTGGGAACTGAGTTGGGAGATGGAGAGAGACGACAGTCAAGCTCTCGGCGTCTCATTGGTCTTCATAGAAACCAATCTGAATCCTGTGGGCGCCCCACAACGTCGGTTCAATGGCCTTCGCACTCTACTTCATACCAATCGGAAGATAAGATCCATGGTTCTTGGCAAATTCTGCTTTTTGTGTCCACAGGCGCAAGAAGAGAAAGATGTCTCCAACTACGTCTTGATCAATCCGAGGAAGGACCAATTTCAGGTTGCCGACCACCACGCGTGGGATGCTGTTGGGCATCCTCGTGCGGCGCTCAAACCACTTGTTGAGCGTATGAGCAAAATCTTCATTGGGGACGGCAGCTTCTTTGCGCCAAGCAACTCCGACTACATCGAAATCTTACAGTCTCTCCCCAGTCTTTGTCGGGTCGACATAGACGTTGGAAGAATGGAACGTCTGGTACCAGATTCAGACCCCCCACTGGTTGAATTAGAGATCGGGTCCGGCAACTGGGAAATTCACGCAGAGTTATTCCCTGATCTTGCAAAATGGGCAGAAAATGACAAGTCTACGTTTCCTACCATATGGCAGCCATTCAAAGAGAGAGGAGTCGCCCTTCTGGGTTGGCGAATAGATTGGCAATGGATCGGTGAATTCTGGATGGTGAGCAAACAGGTCTGGCTCAACACTTTTTCAGATGCCATTTGCATGAATCTCGGCGAGGACCCAGACTTCTACTACTGGGATTTCTGGGATCACTGGGATTCATCTCAATCCGAGGAAGGTTGGAACCCTGCAATCATCTGAGACTACGGATAGTCAGTCGGTGATTATGACCTGGTCAGAAATGATCCTGAAGGAGCTTGGAGAGGTTCGGCAGCTAATGAAGATGTCAGGCTATCCCATCGACTGCGGAATAGCATGAATATATTAGCCTTGAGGGCAATGACGAATCACGTATTGTTCCAACATGATTCTCAATAATCTCGTATTAAATCTAAATACTATACCTAATTAAAGGGGTGGAACCCCAAACGGAATTCGCAGGCTGACCTGTCGTATCTACCTCCGCTGTAGGCCTCAGTGAGACACCAACAAATGTGCCTAAGTTACGATCCGGAAAGTTCTGGTCACGTAACATGGAGGGGACTGACCCTTTGAATGAGCAGACCGCTATAGTGGTATGCTGGGTGCTACCGTTGCTACACAGCCCAGTCATTTCCACGAACAGCCCTTCGGCTGACTAAGGTAGTTGTGCTTCTTTGGAGACGCAAGGTGTCATGGGATTGTAGAGTACTCATTTTCAGATACATCTTTGGATGATATATGATGCGTTCTGAGATGCTGTGGCAAGCCAGAACCATCTTGTTCGACATCGACCATGGAGTTATTTAGACCACCGCCTGATCAACGAAACATCATGGTTGTCGAAGGTTTTGAAGTTGAAACTTTGGCAACCTACACATGGTATCTTGTCTGGAAGCCCAGCTTCTTGTTTGGTTCGTGGTTTGGTTCAGACAACAGCGTATCCTTCAGTCATACGGTATCAGCAGTTATCGCATGAACTCCACCGCTGCCTCCTGCTCTTGTTTCCGTCGGCTGTATAGGAGATTGTGCTCGGGTCGCGATATTCAGCAACTGAGGCGAACCTTTGCGTCGGACATCGGAAAGCCGCTCTGAAGCCTCTGTGTCGTTCGGTGTCTACTCAAGGATGGAAGGAAGTCGTAGTGTTGTCGCGAAGATTCGGTTGATTTCTCCTCAAAGGATTGTCCCGGGCTCTGAGATTCGAGCGGCACAATTTCGCAGTCGCAATACCAGTGATTACTTATCGATGGAAGGTGATTTGGGGTCTTTCAGGATATGAAGAGTGGAAGTCCGGGCGTGGTTCAATGTTGTCACGCCAAGTGCGCCAATTTACAGACACGCCGGGTAATGCTGTTCCGCGATCATGGCGAGAGCACCCCAGCACCAGAGGGTCCAGATCCTGATTCTGATTTTTGCGTCCGGGCACAATGTTCAGGAAACAGTCTTCATTCCATGTGTCGTGCAACGCGAATCGAATTAAGCAAAGAACGGGAAAATGAACAGCTCGACTTGACATTGGAAGATGAAAGGTTTTCTGACCACAACAATAAAGAAAGAGGGTTTCGATCTCCAAGACGGCTTTTGACCAACCTCCATGTCTCGTACCCCTGAATAAGAAGGGTACATGCTCGTCATCTAAGGCGCTACACGATTCACGAAGCCTGCTGGATGGAAACGAGACCTGGCAGGACTCCAGCAAGTTGCAGCAACTATCGCAGCCTTAGTAACTATCATATATGATACATCAGGTTGCCGGGATTCTTACTCATGAACAGCACATCATGAATTCGAAGACCAAGGTTTGGAAGAGATCACGATGTTATCCTGCAGGCTACAAGGTCGAGGTGTTGTTGTGTTCCGTCCAATCAGGTGTGTTGCGGACCTGCGGGGTGGATCCCTCCGCAGTCCCGCTTTCTTCAACCTCCTGTCCATCTACCGAGTACCAAGAAATCCGAGAACCTTCATCGGTTCAGCTCCATGGGTGTTGTAACTGTTGTTTGCCTATCTGGGCGGACCTGAGTACCCCGCAAGCCGGTATTGACCTATAGCGCGGGAGACATCTGTTGAACGTGGTTCAATCACTCGGCTGCGCACCAAAAGCGAATGGCACTAAGCCGGATCCTGGGACGTCTCGACTTGTGGATTCTGGAGTATTCCGGTAGCACAGCTAGAACAAAAGCGTTGGCGCCAGAGCGTTTGGTCTGAACCAAACCGCGATAACAATCGCTCTAAAGAAGAGGGCTAGAAACCGCATATGTGATCACAGACTCGCACTAACACCAAAACATTCATGGCCATGACGTGTCATTCTTCCTCTTCATATTACGAACTAAAGTTCCAACGCCTTTGAGGCGGGCTTGTGCACTAAGTACAAGCTAATCGTTTACTGTACATTATCTAACATGGATATCGTGGTGTTTTCTCTCGCCGTACCAAGCCCTACGCCATCCTCGAGATCTCAAACGTAGTCTTGACATGGATATTGCCCGTATTGCTGCGAATCTCCTCGTCCGAACGCTTAGCCGAAACCGACACGTCGTGTAGGCTCTTCATGATGCGCTCTTCGCTGTCGTTATCAATCTCAGTCCACCCCATGTTCGCCGAGCGACCATCCTTGGTCAGTTTATCGAGACGATGACTGCTGCTCTTCGCGCCAATCGTGACAATATGATTAGCCGACTCTTGGCCGCCCGTCTTGGAGCGGTTCTTCGATGTGCGGGATCGCACGGCCGAAGCGTTTTTGGCAATCCAGGGACCCAGCACCGGGGCATTGACTGCTAGGATTGCGACGAACTGTCGGGGTGGGAAGAAGCCGGGGTCAGTGGGGGTGAACAAACGGAATCAGAGTTTGCCGAATCGGAAAGGGAAAGAGGGGGCACGGTAAATTGGATTGAGGAACGTGGGCCTTACTGTTTCTCTGATGGACCAAATGGTGCCCAGGTTGATCGACTTTGCATCCTGCAGGCAGAGAATGCACCTGAGAAGCGTGGCGATGATGATGAAGACGCCTGTGCAGAGCCACAGAGAACAGATAATTTTCCTGGCCATCATTAGCAACTAAACAAGCTCAGTTTGCCGTGGAGTTGTCTTACTTGGCCATTGGCATCTGAACAGACCATAGCAACGGTATTGGGATGTAAAGAATCATCATGTCGGTTCTATCTCCGTGTCAGAACACTTTCCACAAGTCATAGGGCTGTGAGGTGTGCTTCGGAAAGACATACGTGACGTTGGTAATTGCCAGTGCAATGTAGTTAGGAATGTTCAGCGCACAGGCGTCTGTATACTCAAGTCAACTTGAGGTCCATCAAAATCGAACGAGGAGAGAAACGAACCGCCAGGGTATGGATAAATCTGCCAGTTCCTGTGTACTGGCATGCACTTTGTCATGATGACAAGCACTGTGGCGACGTAGCATAGAACACACGCTCCGGCAGTTATCTTCACCATCTTTTGCTGCTGCAAGTTAAGTCTATTTCCCATCAACCAAAACGTCAGCTAAACTTCCACAGGGAGAATGACTAGTTGGTGAATCGTACGTGAGCCTCATGTAGAGGAAAAGCATGCACGCTTTCAAGCACCAGATCAGGGTAACGTAGAGAACCCATCCTGCCAGAAGGCATTTGCTCCCAATGACAATTGACTGTTTTTGTTGGTCCGAAAGCGTCAGAGCAATCGCATCGCTCATTCCGGTGATGCTACCATATCGACCTGAAGCGGAGAGAGAGAAAGTTAGTTTTCGATCCGATCTCGCGAAGTAAGGGGGGCCGTCAACGGAATCCTCACCGATCATCTCAAGCATCAACAACTCGCCCTAGAAACCCAAGGGTCAGCTCCAAACTCTATCTTCAAAGCGGTCGTGCGCTAGGTGAGGACACCCTTACCGTCCAGAACAACACCGCGATGGCCGCGAAATAATCATCTCCTTCCCAATTGGTCCCGACGAGTCTGGTCCGATAGACTATGCGTATCAGGAGCACGAGCAAGCCGATGGCATACTCGGTCCAAGCCTCGACTTGGAACGGCGTCGCCATGGTGTGAGCTGGTGCTGGTGGTGGGGGAGTGCCCGGGTGGGAAGATGCGGGCTATGCAGTTGCGGTGGTCTCTCGTCCGCAAGTTTCGCCCCTCACCTCTGCAATGTGATGTGGCCTCCCTTTTCAACCCAGAAAGCAAAAAGCTTCTGCTGGGGCCAGGCATGAATTATACAAAATTCCCGCTGTCCAAATCCAGTCATGCCCTAGGCGCGTGTCTGCCAGTTCTGGGATCTTGGAAGCAGGAAAACACTATAGAACCAGGGGGTCAAACTAGGACCTTATGGTGCCATGTTGACACTTTGAGTTGCATTCCGACATCTTGCCGTGGGAAAAAGGGGCCTTTCGAACAGAATCCCCATCCGTACCTGAATCGTGAAAGTCGTCTTTGAGGGACTAGTGTCGGGGCTCGCAATATAGATCTGCGCCTGTCTTTGCAATTCTGAGGCTGCAGCTGGCTGGAAAGCCTGGGGAGGCCGTCCTTCTGCCCACCGCGGGTGGAGTTTGCGCGTTGGGTGGAACGTTAGTCGGGATGACAATAGTTTGCGACCCCTGCGAGAGGGACCTTTCCGAGTGCTGCCCAAGACGTGACGCGCAGTCATATCTATCATGCGTTTGCCGTCCCGCTGGAGAATGTCTCTTTGTTATTTCCTGGTGCGGAGACGTCTCGGTGCGCCATCTATTTAGCGTAAAGTCAGTGCCCGGGGAAGTCAACCGTCTCTTTCTTAGCTCACTACCGTCCTCGTGGGCGCAAGACATTGGATTGTTAGCTATATGACATAAAGTCGTTCGGAATTGGGTTGACAGCAAATAAGGCAGAAATGGCTTGCAATCGTCAAGATAACAAGTCGGATCTTCCGACATGCTGGTTCGTCCCATGATGCAACGACGGTTCGAAGCTACGCCAAGTTGGTATTCGGAGCCGCAACTAAGGTTGTAGGGACAAACCCCATCAATCCCAAGGACTTGATCATTTGGGAAACGACACGACCTTTACCGATTGCTTCTCGTCAAGCATCCCTGTACTTGCATCTCAGCATGGCATTTCGACTTGACCCTAGACCATCTTCCAAAGATGCGGCCTTGTTCCTCCGCTTCTTGGTATCAGTCAGGTCCCTAGCCCCTTGGTGTGGCTTAAAAGCATAGTCCCCCGACTCTCTCTCCTCGGCCGGCTACTCTCTATCCCCCCTTGTCACCAATCCCCTCACCCGTATTACGCAAGATGCTTGTCTCCGCAATCCCAGAGCACCTCCAGCAGTGCCCCCGAAAGATCGCTGCCAAGACACCACCTGGCTTTCAACCTCCTTTCCCAGCTTATAGCGCCAGCTTCCCCAAGGACACGAAAGACCTCGTCTTCGCTGTCATCGGTGCCCAGTACACCTCTCAAGCCAATGCTGATGGCGCCGCCGTCGCGCAGTTGACCAAGTTCACCACCTCCAAATCTGTCGACGCCGAGGCCCGCCCACAGTTCGCCGAGTGGGCGTCCGTCACCGACAACAAGGGCTACTACAATGTTGCTCACCTGGCATACTGGCCGAGCAAGACAGCCTACGAGAAATGGGCAGTCGACTCAGGTTTCCAACAATGGTGGGAGGAGCTTGATGCTGGGTCACACAGCAACGGATGGTTCCTCGAAATCTTCTTCCCAACAATCGACCGATTCGAGACGGTGTTTTCCAACAATGAAGTGCCTGAGGGTGCAGCACACATGAGAGAATGTGTTAGGGGCCCGATCCAGGAGCATGTTTACTGGGGTAGCATGCGTGACCGCATGGCTGCTGCTCAGGACGATGAGCTGGCTGGAGAGAAAGTTGAACGACCAGCGACGACTAACCACACCAACGGGACGAACGGTACCAACGGACACACAACATCGTCACCTCGCAGAGTCAAAGTCGGTGGTAAGCGCAATTTGGCCATCATTCGCTCCGGCCAAGACTGGTCCGACACTCTGCCCGAGGAGCGTGAGCTCTATCTCAACACCATGCACCCTGTCCTAATCAAGGGAATGAACTTCCTGCGCGATCAAGGAGAGGAAGTTGGTTGTCACAGCTGCCGGTTCATGGATCTAATTGACCCCGTGACGGGCAAGGCCGATAAGGATCGCACCTTTGGATTGGCCTTCTTCGATGAACTGGGCTCACTCGAGGGATGGGCTAAGCAACACTCGACACATTTGGAAATCTTTGGAGGGTTCCTGCAGTATGCAAAGAAGCTGGAGAATAACGTGTCGCTCCGTCTGTTCCACGAGGTTCTGGTACTGAAACCTGAGCAGCAACTGTTCGAATACGTTGGCTGCCATCCAGGCACTGGTTTGCTGGCTATAGTTTAGTCGCATAATAGAGTCGAGATACCAAGCGTTGATTAAAGATACAAATGCCATTATTCCAGTCTCGGCGGGTGCTACAGGTGACGTAGCGGTCATAGGGATGCGTGCTGCCACAATGATGCATCTGATGTCTGAGAATCACACTATGCCTCTAGGTGCTTTCCTGAATCAAGTTAGGTTGACGTAGCTCTCTCGGGTGAGTGTCCCCCCTTATCGTGCGGATGTCACAGCTCCGCAAGCTCACAGATACTGTGGTTCCTAAATTGTCGGAATACCTACATCACATGAGTGATCTGTGGAATCAAAGATCCCTTGACATTTCCTAGCCGCATAAGACATTTCGTCCTAGGTTGGAGCGTGAATTTCTGTTGCGGTGCCCATCGCCAGCGCACCGCCGAAACCCGAACCCGATGATCCGGAGATAAGTGGGTCTCTGCCCGACAAGTGGGTCTCGAACCGGCCGGCCAGTTCGGGGTGATCAAGTGAGCTGAGAGTTCGGGCATAACGGGATGGAATAGCGAGGGCCCGGCAGCTCTTCCCTTACGGCACTTCTAGAAAACCCTGGCGCCGCCAATCACCATGCTCCAGTCATATTAAGGTGCGGGTGCTCCTTTGTGGGACAAGTTCAAATCAATCCTGCTAGAAGGCGCGTTGCGTCGATGACGGCTCTCGCACAACGGGAAAGACTTGCACTACTATGTGTCTCAGAAATAACAGAGTTCCTGTTACTAAGTATTATTCTAGTTCCGAGGCTTCTAGACTGATACTTTGCTGAAAGCCTCCTTTCCCTCATACTCTGTTATTTTCAAGTCCGGTTCATTCCTGAAGAAAGCAGTAGCGCCAAGCGAGATGCGGTCAATTTCAACAGAATTCTCCTTCTCAGGGCCTTTGAAGATGTGGAAATCACGCTAAGCCCTTCTTTCCTCGTCCACGGGGGAGAGACTGGGGTAGATGCTTCTTCACCCTCAGCCCGAGGGGGCAAGACCTTTCGGCAGGCAGGGCTGGAAAATGACTGCATTCAGATCGTCAGCAAGCTAGAAGAACGTCGAAAGATGTTGACCGGACTCATTTCAAACTCATTTACTTCTGCAAAAGTCCGATCAAACCTTGGACAAGCTCACGGTCAAGTCACTTCTAGCTCCTAAGGTCGAGACAAGGGCTTGGATTGACTACCTGTCCGCATGTTCAACAGCTGAAGTTAAGGCGTTTAGTTTGAAGGACGAGGTTCCGCACGCCACGAGTTCCTTCTTAGTTGCTGGGCTCGGTCATGTGATTGGTCCGTTGTGGCCAGTCAGTGATGAGATTTCTGTCGAAGTTGCGAGGGTGTTCTAGGTGTTCTTGAGTAGACCCAGAACTAAGCCTGTGTCGCCTGATAGGCTTGTTGCCGAAGCACTGAGGAGCGCCGTGCTTGAGATTCGTACCCGTTATGCCGACAATGCCGATATTTGGGGCCCATACGTACACTATGGTGCATAACGGGCCGTGTTTATTGTGTATCCATACAGGAATCGAAATCAGCCTTTGCCCTCAAAACACATTTTTGGGAACATTTGTTTTCTTTTACGATCTGATTTAGCCATTGATTTGAAGCATCATGGTATGGTCCATCCAGTCAAATCTTGTTCAAGTTCCAGCTGCTATGTCTCCGAGATACATCCAAAACTTTGTACATTGCCAGTTGATAAGATACGTGTCTTAATTTTCCAGTTGATACTCAGAGTTTGTCACCCCTGAGAACTTAACAACTTTCTCTCAGGTTCAGTTACAACAGACTAGAGACGGAATGGCCTTCTTGTATCGTTGAGAAGCAGGGAGACACGTTATAACATATCAGTATCCTGACAGAGAGCAGCTTGCCTTGGACTTGCCTGGTTCCTCCTCCTTGCCGTGAAGCCTACCATCTCCACACTCATGATCCATAATACATTACCCGTTCAGTTCAGCAACGCACGATGAATTACGTAATCCCCGATAGCACAATTGGCTAGCGCGTCAGACTGTTACGATTGAGGTTGTTCACTACGAGCAAAAGAAATAGATATCTGGAGGTTGGTGGTTCGAGCCCACCTTGGGGAGTTTAATTGCTTTTTATAGTTTTTTACCACTGTTCATCAGATTTCTAGTAAATGACAATATACGATTACTTCCATATTAGGATTTCTTCCGCTTGCAGTATCCTTTTGAGTCGTTCCCATAAAAGTACTGATAGATAATTCCACCACTCTGAAAGATCACTTTCCCTCAGTGGTGCATGAATAGAATTCGTCATGCGCAGTCAGGCAACAATAATAGCATTATGAATAAGTCAAACCCCCCACTTCCTGGCACCCCCCTGTTTCTGGCACCCACAAAAACGATGGGATCACAACCCAACCTCCTCATTACTATTAACTATTGATCCTCAACCACACCCACTACAATACAACTGCCAGCCTCACTAGGGCATTCAGAGTCGCTGGATTCAGCCGTAATAACCTCCTTTTCACCCGCTTCGATTTGAGCCCGATGGATATCCCTGATGTTCGCAAACTTCGTGTTGGGATCGATCTGAACAGTCTTCCTCTTCCTAACTGCAGCGTTGGTAACTTGAGCCCTCAGGTGAGCCAGCTGCTGCTGGGCAGCTGCCAGTTGCCAGGCCTGCTCTGTGAAGCCTTTTTCACCTTCCTGAACAGCAGCCGTTGAGTGCTGGTATCATTGTCGAGTTGTGTATAAGTGCAGTTGACCGCTGAGCTCTGCCAGCTTCCTGGGTGTCGACCAGACCACTGCAGAGGAAGCAGAATCCCATGGCTCAACAGGGGTAGTTTGTTGACCATTATGGCATCGCTTTTTGCCCCGACTGGTTGGTTTGTGGTGGGCTTAGCAGAAGGCTCAGGTAATACCATAGGGTTCATCAGGGCTTAACCATCGCTACAGGGTGTAGACCAGTCCACTTCCAACCACTTCTGATGTTCGAGACTGATAGACCAGCAAGTCGAGCCTTCTGGTAACAGTCCAGGAAGTTCCTTTTACCTATAATGGTAGAGTCGTTCCATTGAGACAAGTAACCGAGCTCCTTCCGATAGGCTGACTTAACAGGGCTGAAGACAGACTGGTCAAGTGGCTGGAGGACATGAGGAGGTGGTAAGAACAGTAAATGGATATTGTTAATATAGCAATTCCACATGAAGTCTGTCGTCGTATGACTCCATGCCCATCCACAATCAACAGTCGAGCCTCGCCCTCAGCCTCGGGCATAGTCTGTGGGATAAACACCTTCTCTAACCATTCAATGGCAGTTAAGTCTGTAGTCCAGCCATTATCTGTTGCTGTAAACTCCCACCCATCGTATGGAACCAGATGTAATGGAAACCACTGTTGTTGGACCGTCTTCCCTTGAAAATGATAAGAGGACGAAGTGCCCTACCCAAGGCTGAGATACACTCAATGATAGAGACCCATGCCCTCGACCCAGGTTGTTTCTTGCGAACAGACGTCGTCTCAGCCATGCCCAGCACTAACCCATTAGCTCCTGACCTCGAGGATGCCAGTCTCATCCATATTATATCTGTTGGCTGGTTTGATGTCCTTGATCTCAGGGATAGCAAGGAACTTAAACCAGTTCCTAATGACCTCAGTAGATGCCCCATTAACGCGTCTAGAATCGATGGAACGACTTCTCTGAACCTTAATGATAGGGTTCCTTCTCACGAAGGCATAGATCCAGCCTTTTCCTAATGGTTTGGTATCCCCAGCAGCAGCCAGAACTCGCTCTGCGAATTCCTTCACCTGTTGGTGCGTTGGTGCGAGGCCCAGCGAAGCCTGAATGCGAACCCATTGTGCCAGCTACTCTCCTGGTCAGGAGACAGCCTCTGCCAGTCAGCAAAGCCACTTTCCTAGTCTGACCACCTTGGAGACGTAGTTGGAGGGTTGATCGTGGTATCCCATACCCAATGAGGCTTCTCTTTTGACTCTTGCCGTTTGAGATGTCCTCGAGAGCCTGACAAGCTGATCTTCGGTATATTGAGGCATTAGATATAGAAGAAGGTATGTGCAAAAAGAGCCCATTTGGACTCAATTGAAAATGTTGTGATAAAAGGAGGTTGGGGGTGGGCATTGCGTTGTGGTGGATTTTCGCGTTTTTGTGGGTGCCAGAAACAGGGGGGTGCCGGGAAGTGGGGGGTTTGACTTATAGCATATTGAACATGTAAAGTATGGTTGTATGGTTGTACAAAGATGCTTCTGACTGAACCCGCTATAAGGACATTGGAGTCTGGGATTCATGAATGCGCAAAGGGTCCTTTAGCAGTGGTAGCCTACATGTAAGTTGAGTAGATAACTTTACCCTATCTATGTGAACAGCTTTTGGCCCGAGGTAAGTCACATACGTGCACACGCGTTTAGTTGATTGAATTCAATGCTAGAAGTCGGGACAGATCATGCAAGAATAAGTAAGGTAGTCATGCGATTCCGAAATTTATATCAACCTTCCTAGATGCACAAGACCTGGTCGAATTCCATCATTGCAATCTCGAATTGTAATACCAAAATATCATGTAGATGAAATACTTAGACTAAGGACTCCTCGATTTCACGGAGTCCAAAGTACGAACCATAACTCCCACGTTGCGACAACCTGAGTTGCGCAAGAACTGCATACACGCAAGGAACTGGCGCTCATCTCTAACCCATAGGTTTTCATTGATAATCAAAAATTCCTCTTTTTCGATAAATCCCACCCCGAAGTGCTCATCGTTGCTTAAGATCTCAATCAGCTTTCGCCAGGAAGGCTTCTGTGACGTATCCACGATGTCTTCCAGGACCACAAGTTCTCGCCTCTGAGGGTCGTCAGCACGTTCGACATTGAACACGAACTCTGCAGTGGGGTGTTGATCGCTAGAAGCTCGTGAAGGTAATATGATTGTCTGCCCGGGGCGTTTTCCCTCACTTTCTGTGGGAGGTGTCTCTTGGTCTATCTCAAGGGAGACGCCTGCATGGTCGTCACTATAACCGTCCTCAGATGGCTCTAATGGAGGCTCTGGTAATGAATCAGGCGGAAAAGGCGCATCGGATGCGTCCAGAGACTCTGCAGGACTGAGGGGCCTGTAATCAACGAGACCTGTTAAGGACACCCCGGCGGTAGAATCTAGCTGGAAAGCTCTGGCACTGCCAATCCGGCTCTGAAGTTCTCGTCTAGCTGTTGCTTCCATTTGAACACACAAATTGGTGACAATCTTTTTGTATGTCCTGTACGCTTTTGCGTCGGATGTCGGTGGGGATCTCCATGCCAAGTACAGCTTCTGGTGGCAGGAAGATACAGAGAAGGATACCGGGTGGTCTTGGAGGAATCTATGACACAAGAAGCAACTCTTCTTACTGACACCCATGAACCGAAACGAGGGCATAAGCTCAGGATTTTGGTCGTAAAAACCGATAAGTTGCATCTCAGCATGAACAGCGAGGTCAAGACGACAGGCCTTCCGAAAGCGCGGCTCTGGATCTGTGACACACCAGATTGTAGCCAATCTCCTCGCGAATTCCTCTTCTTGGTCTCCAGCGATTCTCCGTAGAACATCTCTCAAAGGCCGTTCGCCTTCTGCAATAGAAAATTCAAGCCTTGAGATGGGCTGGATAGGTTCTATTCGCATCGGGCAAAAGAGGGCGGGGAACTCTGCTGGAAGCTTACACAACGCTAGTGCTGCGACGCCGTATCTCCCCAGCTTGTAGATACTGTATATCCAAGAGGGCACTGGTATGCTCTGAGCAGAGAACAGAGCCTCGATACAGGTGGAAAGTTCCCATTTGGCTTTTTCTGCCCATAAAACGTAAGGCAAGAGCTCTGATGGAGGCGCTCCGGTTGCAATGGTTGTGATCGCACTAAGTTTTCCCATCCATGCAGTGAACCTTTCGATTTCGTTGACCTCAAAGGTGGATGAAAGCTTCGGCAAGAACTGCTCAAGCCTCAAAACTTCTGATCTATGTTTCCGGAGGTCCGCAAAATAATACCAGATTTTGGCCTTGTCGAGACTGATCATCTTCAGCAGGACACTCCGTCTCCGCTCATCCGTGAGACCTTGCCTCAATGTCAGTATGAGTCTTCTAACACAAATCAAGAGACACTATTTACCCATAGCAGATACGGCATGAAGAATTTCCATCACTTCCCGAAGAAGGACCAGTGTCGATGCGGACACCCCAGCATTACTAGCGATGCGAATGACTGAGCCTTCAGGCGCTCCTACCTCTAAGGTGGCCGCCGATACTGTGTCGCCATCTTTGTGGGTTGAAGCTAGTAGAGCGAAAGAATCGAGAAACTTTCGCTTTAGCAACTCTTCTCTGGAAACGCCCGCGTCATGAGGGTGTCGATCCAGGCCGTATGCCGTCGGACTACCCCTCACTGGGTCTAGCTTGTGAAGCAAAACGGCGTCTTGCACAAACCGTTTCTGTAAGTTTCCAGTGATTTCTAGGTTCATGACTATCCGTCGATTAAACTTGTGGAATACTCGTGATTACCAAAAGAGAGAGGAGGTTCAATGCGTTCGATAATTGATGTCGTTGTGTAGCGTGGATGATGGCTATCCCTCATATAAGCTGTGGAAGCAGGTTTTGCATTTGTTATTGGAATCTTTCCTTTGCTTGTAAGCATAGCCTTTATATTTTTTCTGTGCCATATGATATCAACAGGCTTCAACCAATCGCAACAACTGATGCTCGTCATTCTGATCAGGAGGGTTGAGTGGCCGGCAATAATTCGACGACCCCAGCTGCATTTGTCTTGACCCTACCGCTTGTCCTATCCGCCTTGTTTTCATCTCTCATCGGCTGTTGGTCTACACTGCAGGCGCCTTGCATGCAATAGTGTGTCCAGACGTTGCCGCGTCAGAGCTTACAGGCTGAGATATGAAAGGTTCGACGGCCTCCTGCATATGCCAGCAACTAAGGCCACAACCTACCCCGCTAGCGTGGTTTTGCTTGCCAACCATAAAGGAACAACCCGTATTCATTTGAGCATGTATGTACGTCAGAGACTCTGAGGATAAGGTACCGCGCAGGCCAGTCATGTAAAACACACCGGCTTCCCATTCGCAGGTGCCCAAATGCCTGAATTACCAAAAGCCTGTGCACACATGTCGGAAAGGTTGGTCGTTGAATTGATCCTAAATCTCAGTATCCCTGTCTGTCAAGGTCTATCTGATTGAATGAAGACTTGCAAGTGGTTTACAGCACGAGGCTGGGTACAACCGAGCGGTGATATCTTTCGAGTACGACTTCAGCGAGTTCTACCTCATTGGCCAGGGGCCAAGAGCAGAGCGAACTCTCGACTTGGTCAAGGACTTGGGATGGGACGCTCAGAAGGTCGAGGGATACAGGTCTAAAGGCCCTGACAGCAGTATCTGCACAACGACTGGCAAGCCGATGTTGGGCGTGCACCTGAACAGCGGCTTGATGTATCTGGCTACCGCTTCCCGTCAGCTTGAGCGGCTCGATTTGAAGGAGTCTGTGAGATTTGCGGCGACTTCGGGCGTGATCCAGTGGATGGATGGATTGTCGATTTGGGCTGGCAGTCGGCGTGATGGGGCTCATGTGACATAGCATCGTCTTCCACAAGCACCAGTCTTCGACGTCAGCAGTCATTAATGCACCAAAAGTCTTTAATTAGACCCTATTTCGATCATAGGCTTTGCATCGAGGACTACGAGAACAGAACATTCCATCATCAGCCCATTTGTCCTCACAAGTACCACCTACCCCTGAGTCAAGACCAAATTTTGTATCAAGACTGTCTCCATGTCACTGCTTAGAAGTCACTCCAAGATCAAGACCCAACTTTGTCATGGGTGGTTACATGAGCAGAAGTGCTTGATATTCTACCCAGCTGTCGCGATATCGGAACAATCCATGATGATCATAGCCTGCTCCTGGCAACGGCGTTTGAGATAACCTAGCGTATGCATGGTAAAGGAAAACTTCCAGCGAAAGAAAAGCCACTGGTCCCAGAAAAAAAAAGTTGAAGTCGAACTTCTATGGCCTCATCGAAAGACAACTTCAGTCGGGGTTATGCTCGTCTAATTCCAGCTCCCTCCGGGGGCCGGAAGTTCGTTCGTAGCCCACATATTCTTAGAAATAGGTTCAGGCTGCCCAGTTCTCTTATAGCGAAATGCAAATCTTCCTTGGAAGCTGATGACCTTTTACGAATCACATAAAAGTGGGTGAGGGCATTCTTATTAGCAACGATTATTCTTAAGATGTTTCACCTGGTGAAGCCAAGCTTGGCATCCCAACACCTGCCCCTCGAGGCCCAGAAAGGAGACTCTGGCCAAGAACATAGCATGACTCGCTCGATTGCGCGCGGCATATTTGACTAGACCTCGTACGAGACTGTCGGCATACTCGGCTTTCTGTTGAGCATCCCGCTGGCCGTCGGCGTCCGGCGGCCAGACGGCAGTTCCCTGCCGATGCTTGATCCATAGACCCGCGGGGAGACGAAATGGGCCGAATAGCTCAGTTACATGTCATTAAAACTTCAACGCGGCTGGCGCAAGCCTAATGTTCGTCTCGTATTGAATGATTGAACACCACTACATGATCATTCATATCTGACTCAAAGGAAAACTTGTCTTGGCCTTATTCCGTCTTTCTACTTCGCCTTATCTTCAACATGTCCCTGGAAATCAACTAGTTTCAGTCAACGCTGGAAGTTAACTTTCGCGAGTTGAACTCTTTGACGGGTGAATGTGTTCCATATACTTTGTTCACATACCAGGCGAGATTTATCAACTTGACTTCTAATAAGGTTGCGGAGGATTCTTTTTCGTCAAGAGGGGAAATGCCACGCGGTGGTCAATGGTCTTTAAATAGATCCGAGCGTCAACTTGATGAGGATGGCTTAAACTTTATCACTGCCCTAGCGAACGAACGCAGCCGATCGGATGGGATGGCCCCACAAGGCTCATAGATGAAACCATGACAAGCGAGGAGGTCTGGTGAGAACGATACTTATCAAACTCAGGCAATATATCATAATTCTAGGCCTGCGAGGCCGGCCAGGCCTACACAGCCGCTTCTCTGAGCTGCAAGAAGGGGTTCCCTAGTATTGAGTCAAGTTGGTGACTCTGAGAGAGCTGTTTGCATGACGATGTAGGCGAACCGTCGCAACTTTATTCGCAGTGTGCCTGAAAACCCCCGTTGCAACTTGATCATATCCTTTGCGTCAGTTACAGCGGACCGACCGATCTGGTGAGTTGTTGGTAGTCCAGGTGGTTTGACTGACTATGAACGTGATCTGCCATCATGTTCGGATGATAAAACGAACGCCGGCTGCCCTACGGGGCGTTGGGGCTCTGATTTGTTTGGTCAGCTTCGGCCGTTCCTTCTTTCAGTCACTCTTTTGACCGTAACCTATAACCACTCATTTGACTCCCTTGCGTTATTTATTTAAGTCATTCTCAGCCTTGATCATGGTGAAATCACGGAACTCTCTTTGGGGTGTCATTGGGGCCATTGGTTTACTAGCAGTTGGAACCAATGGCCAGACAGACAACACGGTTGAATGGGTTAACTTCCTCCCAGGACCACCACTCCTCAATATCGCAAGAAGGATAATGGAACTGACAAAAGCCGTCTGTAATACAGGCTCTCGGAATGCCGCTCAAGTTCTTTGCTACAGCCGAAAATACACCATCATGTGCTGCAAGCCTTCAAGACGCAACGGGGGATGCCAAAACGTTCACACCAGTTCAATCTAATACTGACACGGTGATGGCGGGTGGCACGGCTGTCGACCTAGCTACCACTTTCTACTTGACAAACGGAATATTGGCTGGTGGTAAATCTTTCACCGATCCCTCAGGGATCAGAGTTGCCAGAGGAGGCTCCGGTGGTGGTTGCTGGGATATCTCTAGCGGTACTGTCAAGGTTGCTGCATGCGATCTGGCCAAGAACCAGACATTTTATGTGAGTTGAAGTCTTCACTTGCTTGAAGTAGGAAGAGTTTCCCTAACATAAAGTTTCATCAGGTTGGAATTCCCGGAGACAAGCAGCCCTTCTTTATCTACTCCTCGACACTAGGTGCCCTCGAGAGGCCCGCCACCGCCGGTGATGCCCTTACCTTCCCTTCAGCCAGCCAGACGCAGTTTTGCGCGTACGCCAACGATACTGAAAAGCTCGTCATTCCTCCTACCACGGGGACTATGTACTACCCGCAAGCGCAGTTGACAAACCTCACATCCACCTCATTCGGCACCACCCCGCCAGCATCAGAAGGCGATATCCCTCAGTGCAGATTCGCCGACCAAGGCAACACGTCAACATCCATGCTGGAGAGTATGGGTTCTACCGACTGCATCGTTGCACGTTCCTTTTCTACCATCCCCAGCGGCTGCGATGCCAATCCTTCTAACAAGACTTGTATCCTTCACTTGTGGCCTGCCTTTTGTCTGGATCTTCCTGAAGTTCGCACTGGAGCCAACGCGTCGGATGCGCTTGAGGTTTGCGTGAGGAAGATCAGCCAAGGACCTTGTGTTGCTAATCCCTCAGGAGCCGCTTGCGCTTCTAATTTGTTCGCTGGGATCAAGTACGTTGGCGGTGTTGGTGGTGGGGGCGGTAGTGCGAACTCGAAGCGCCAGACTTCAAATGATCCTCTGTTTGGAAACCCCGAGTCGAATATTCCTCTTGAAGACCAATTCTGGATGGGTAAGTTGTAACTGATTTTAACACCAAGAGAGCCGCAGTCACTGATACGAGGCTTGCTTCAGGCGTGATGAAGAACGTCATCAACTCAGCTATCGGTGCTTTCAAATTTCTAGCCACGCCTCATGTCCAAGAGCTCAAGGTTACATGTATGGGCATGAGCCATCTTACCAGCATCTTTGAGGCGAGCGTCGGAAAGACCATTCGAGAGGGTTGCAGAGACGCATTCAGAGCCTTTGATGTAAGTGAATACACACTCAGGCCTCGAGGAAAGCCCCAGCCGAGTGCTTCTGCTGACGTCTTGCCAAACAGAGCATCCACGAACTCACCTACGACAACGACATTGAAAAGGCTGGCAGCATCTTTGCCGATGTCGTGGGACTCTTAAGTGTGGCCAAGGACGTCGCAACAGCAGCGAAGGCCGTCGGTGCCGTGGACGCTGTACTGGCCAAGTTTGGCAAGACTGCCGCAACTGTTGGCGAAGGCAAGGGGCTCATGCTGGAAGCCAAGGAGGGCGAGAACACCGTGCAGATCTTCCGTGATACCGGCGATGGAAAACCCAAACTGCTGTACACGGATAGCGACGTTGCTGCCATGGAGAAATCCATCGAAGAGGGAGGTGAGTCTAAGCATCGCCGACTTTAGTCCAATTGATCCCGCCCCAGAGCTGACCTCGTCAGGATTCGACAATTGCAAAATCTGCATCGAAGGAGGCGGTGCGAAGATCCGCCGCCAAAAGGGCATCCTGCGCAAGTTCTGTTGCTTCTTGAGTCCCCAGACCCTGGAAGCACCAGAGCCCGTTTGGAACGACCAGACCGGCCTGGCAACCGGCCTCGGCACATCTGAAGCCATCCCCTTGGCCAACCGCGTCGTCGCCACTCTCTCCGAGACCGCAGCCCTCACAGCTGACGAGAAGACGCTCATTACCACCATGAGCGAGGGCTTTGCCAACTGGTACACTAAGGCGCAGTCCGTCTCCGCAAACGTCGATGAGATCAGCGCCGTGCTGCTCGAGGCAAGGAAGAAGACCGCCGACTGGGGCAAGATCGCCACCGCGACGTCCAAGGCGTACGGTCTGAGTGACCAGGAGAAGTGGGCTCTCAAGACCTGGATCCAGTGGTACATGATCAACCCCGAGTTCAACAACGCCTTATCAAAGCTTCCTTCTGCTACTGGCTTAGTCGTACGCTCGACTGATCTTGATGCTGCGACGGTCAACATGCTCAATAAGCTTGAGTCTGGTGTGATTAGCAAGGGAAAGGCAGGCATCTACGAGGTTCAAGGTTAGTTATGCTGATATTCTACAGTGCTTCAATGTTTGTAGTCGCTAACAAGTCGTAGACCTCGTTCTCAACGTCAACACCCCTTCAGGCGGCACCGGCGAAGTTCGCAAAGTCATGGCGACGACCCTCAACCTCGGCGACGGCATGTTCACAACCACAAAGGACTACCTCTTCATGATCAACTCCAAGTCCGGTCGCTACATTGAAGCCGTTGCCAACTCGGAATACCGAGAGACCTCATTTGTGCAAGGGATTTCCGGGAAGTTCAAGCTCATCGGCAAGCAAGAGTTGAACGGGGGAGAAACCGCCAAGGCGGCGGGCAAGCCGGGTCCTTATGCCGTCTATTAGTGAGTAAATTGACGTCAAGGTTTCAGCTGAAGATCCCAAGGCTAATTAGGGAAAAGCTTTGATGAGGTCGAGGCACCAGCTTCAACTTCGAAGGCTACTGTCGCGGACGTCAGAAAAGCCCTGACTGATGAGGGTGTCACATTATCTGGAGGCTCTGCTAAGCGCGGTCTCGATGGCCTACTAGACGCACTTGAAACAAGAGTTGTTGGCTCTGGGAAGAAGAGGCATGGCTTGGATTATCACGTCCGCAACCGCGTTGTCCGTCATTGAGACAACGGGTTCGTGCGATGATTGTGGGCTGTGGGTAATAACTAGGTGGCTTCGTGTACATATATCAAAGTCACTTCTGACCACTTCCTTACATTTCTATCGAGAACAGCATGACAATATATGACTTAGCAGCACTGCCAGAGCATACAAGTGTAGAGTTCATCATCCCAGTGGTGTCATTATTCTCGCTCCAAAGTTTGCTTGCGGATCACCTTATTCGGTTGACAGCAAGCCCGGTATTTTCCCCTTGCTCCCATTGAGAGCTGAGCACGTGATAATATTTGCTGAAAGCTCTCCCGGTATCTTCTTGGCCAAATCCCAAACTTCCTTTCGCTGATAATGTCTTGCCAGTGACTCAACTTGATCTTCAGCGGCGGACACCTTGGTCCATAGTATTGACTGCAAGCATGTACAGCTGCAACTTCTCTGACCAATCAGGCCCAAAAGTCATCAGGACTTCTTGCATGACTCTTGTATCAGGCGAACGTCCAACCCCAACCTTCTGCCTGACTTTGTCCTGGATCTCCCGCACTGCCTTCAACGTCTCCAGTTCCGCCTCGCTCGCCGGTCGAAGCGCACGAGTGGGAGGCTTGGTTCCGGCGTCATCAAGTTCTTGTCTTACGTACATTGGGGAGCCACGAGGGGGATCAACCAGGACCTCCAGTCTGACCCTCTCCAATTCCTTCTTCTCGCTAGCAAACGTCGGCCCAAAGAGAATTCGCAAGTATTCAGGCGTGTCCTTGCCAGCGATGACGAGACGGCGCAATGGCAAATCCATGCCTGGCCGAACTGAGACAGGATCGATGTTAAGTGAGCGCAACAACGCCTGCCCCTCCTCAGATTTTCGCGCCACAATGTTGTAATAGTTGTATGCGGGGCCCATGCCGGACGACGTAGCCGTGGAGGGGGCTGGAACCGGGCGGTGAGCGACACATGTCGGCTTGTGCGTCTTCCAGTGCGAGCGCTGGCAGTCCTGGGAATGATACCACGCCTTCTGACACGCAGAGCACTTCTTCATCGGCGAAGGGAAGTTTTCGGAGGATAGGCCACAACCGTGGCACTTGGATGAGTTCCCGGGTGACACGGCGGACGGAGCTGTGGTCGCGGTTCTGGGCCTGCGAGCACCCATAAAGTTCATCATAAGGTCCCTGACCTCAGACCAAGTTTCTCCGAGAATCTCCTTTTCTTCAGCAGTGCAAACGGTCACCTTCTCAAGACCACCCAAGATTCCTGCTGCAGCCAGCTCTGGCGCGATAGCGGCAGCGAGCTCGGAACTGTCTGTCGACCAGCTCCAGGGAGCAAACGCGGCATGTTCAGCACCTGGACTGCCTTTGAAGAAGGCCTGTAGAAGAGGAGTCACAGTCGCCCTGGCTCTATCCTGCTCGGTAGGCTGCGAGAGGATCTGAGCCGGGCCGCCCTGCAACAGGAATCGGCTTTTTGGGTGCACGGCGATTACGAGATCTCCAGGCGGATTGAGGTCGACGTGTCGGACACCAAACACCCATTTGTTGTCGAGACCTGACGGCGTTGTCTTTGAGCGACCGAGAGTCTTGAAGTCCCTCACCGCTTGCTCCATTTTGCGGGCGGGATCAATACGATGGTGCGTTTGTCTAGTGTGGTAGTTATTGAACGATGACCTGGTGACCAGAGAGAAAATCAGCAACCCACGTTTATGAATGTCATTTACACAAAGAGCTTACCTGAATGCTGTTTGTCGATTGCGTAGAAAGCAAAATGGAGAGGTTGTAGATGGCAGGGACAGTGCTGGGGGCGGGGGGTTAACAAACCCAAGGTTCAGGAAAGTTCCATTCGAGCCCACGGATATTCGAAGCTCGGAACGGGGAACATTCCTCCGAAACGCGTTGGAGGGGATGTTCTTGCCTCGTTCAAGTAGGTACCTTATGAACGGGATCTTGCAGGAAAGTGCTAAGAGTGTCGACTTCCTTCTCCTCCAAGACTTGGAGAGACAGCAGCCACGCTCGGCCATACCTGCCTGCCCCTGTTTGCAACTCAAGATGCCGGACACTTCAGTGGCATCGCCTCTGATTGGTGCGCGGAGCGAGCCGGACGAACATCGGGAAAAAAGAATAGGCGAGACGGTGTGGCTGAGGGGCAGTGTTGGATCCTTGAGGCTATCGAGACACCTGTACATTGCGAACTCTTTCCCACATTAAAGAAGTCATCGGAGTTTCTCGGTTACGGGACCATAACGCTCAATACTTATCATAACTTTGCGCCTCTACTTACAGCTGCACCAATTTCCTGCCGAACAGCCAAATCCGTGATGATCTCCTCACTGCCGCCGCCGACGATGTTTACTCGAAGGTCCCTGCTGATCTGTTCGACTCGAGCCCCAACGCCGCCACGCTGATACCCAGCACCACCAAATATCTGTTGTGCGTCTCTATTTGCGAGCTCTAGAAGGCGTCCGCCGTGAATCTTGGCCATGGCGATCCTCGATGCAAGTTCCGTGCCCATGGAGCCGGTAGTATGAGCATGATACGCAATCTGCTCGAGCCAGGCCCAGTGCGACTCAATGTAGCGCGCCATTGTGATGAGCTTATGTCGAATGATCTGATGATACATGAGTGGCTTGCCGAATGTGTGACGGTCTATGGCATATGCCCAGGCGTCTTCCAGGCAAATTCTGGCCTGGCCGTTCATGAGTACAGCAAGGATGAATCGTTCCTTGTTGAAGTCTGTTTGTTCAGTATTGGAGCCAAGGTACATATCATCTTCTCACAGGGGCACCTACTGGTCATAATGTACTGAAACCCAGCATTCTCCTGCCCGATGAGGTGATTGGCGGGTACTTTGACATTGTCCAGTGTCACCCATGTGCTGTCTCCAGCGTTCCATCCACTGTTACTAATCTTGCGTCGAGAAACACCGGGAAGATCAAGAGGAATGACCAGGACTGAGATACCCTTGATTCCAGGGCCTCCAGTCCTTACAGCAGTTGTCATGTGGCTGGCACGTATCGCACCGCTGATCCATTTCTGAAGGTCTATTAGTCTCAAGTCTTGAGCATTGAAGAGAAGCTGAAGTCCATCTGTAGAGTTTATGGTATCTTAGCTTACCTTGTGGCCGTTGACGGTGTAGTATGTTCCATCATCTGACCTGATCGCCGTGGTCTTCAAATTCGCCAAATCGGAGCCGCCTTCACGCCTTTAATCACGATACTCTCGAAAGATGCGTCCAACAAAACTCACCAGTAGGCTCAGTACAGCCGAGACAAAAGCTTGTTTTGCCGGTAATAAGTCCAGGAAGCCACCATCTCTTCTGCTCTTCTGTGCCATGATGGATGACAGGAGGTACGCCGATTGTCGTGCCGCCGTTGAGTCCCACAGATACTCCGGCAGCCCATATTCTACTAGCTTCGTAGCTTACAACAAGCGAGTGAAAGATATCCCATTCTAGGAATGATGTCAGAAGACGGCTTCACACTGAAGCTTCGTGCTTACTCTCAGCTGGGACATTGCCTGGTAATGGAACATCGCCAGCATATTGACGCGGCAACTCTGGGAAAGCCAAGCCTGACTTGGCAAAGTGAACTCTGGCTTCATCGGGGACATGTCCCTTCTCTTCCCACTCCTGGATATTAGGTGCGATATTCTCCTCGATGTACTTGCGCACGTAGTCCCTCACCATCCGATGGCTTTCATCGTAGTAAGGAGAAGCCAGGGTATTGTACCACGCCGGCTCCGCAAAGGGCGCAGGGTTGCCGTATGGCTCAACGACGGGAACATTCTTGACTTTGATTGACATTGTCTCTATTCAACTCTGGCTCGATTTCTGCCCAGCATTCTTGTGAAAGCTATGACTCTTGTCCATCAGTTTCCTAAAATACATGTGCGGCCCGGTGCACGGTTCGGGATGAGCCGAGGTCCGTCTTGGATACAGCCGCTTGCCCCGCGCCATCCACGTAGCTTCTTGTCACGTCTCGTTTCTTACCCCGCGCTCCCGCGCTTGGGGGTATCGGGGAAAAGGGGGCTTAAATTGTTAGACAGCATTGTTAGACAGCCCTTAGTGATCCGGATGTGCGATGCGGTCGGACTTTGTTACCTTTTGGCACGACTCGCGTCGGTGTTAGGTAACAGCGACAACACTTGAGGCACAAGCTGGCACGGCTTGGTGTCTAAGGCCTAGGTTTCGGCCGCAAGGAAGCAGGTAGCACCTTCTTTCCAGCTGAAATGCTGTTGTTTCTGCAGGCCAGACCCTGCCACTAGCTTCGACGGGGGAAGATGCCAAAGTGAAGGCGATTTGGGTGCTTTTCTGCGAAAAAGCATCTTGGACACTGGATCGCAATGCGGCAGGTGAAATCGATGCTTTGTGACAAGCTCCAAACAAACCCACTTGATGGTCGACTTTGTCTACTGGTGTTGCATCAAGAATGGGACTCTTCAAACCCAAGGGTCGGCTGCGGAGGAACCCTTGATGTGACATCGAAGAATGCAAACGCCACGTATCATATGATGGAGCATCCCAGCCATGGACCGGAGAGATGTCTGTGACAGCCAAGCGCCCTCCTACAAGCGATTCGTTCTCGTGAGTTCGAGGAACACATAGCTTCACATCTCACGATACACCTCAAACCAAAAAGGAAATACCTCCTTCTCTTATTCTCGGCCTCATTATCTGAAAGAAGTATGTAAAGCCTCGGACTCGGCGAGTCATTTCGGGTCTTCGGCTTCGTGTTTGACGTCAGTGGTAGGACCTCTCCCTGTTCATCCCTGATTGACTTTTAAAGTTGTATAAGCGCATTTTTTTTCTCTCTTCCGCGCGTCTGGCTGGCCACCTACTGTACCGGCTATCAAACACGTGTATGTGTTAGTCGATCAAGCTGTCTCCGAATTGTCTGAACACACTGTTCCCGGCGTCTTGGGTATTGTCCGAACAAGTCGAAACGCAACGGAAGGAATATTGCACGTGGAAGATCCGGAGAGAGGGGAACCAATCAACCAGTCCACTGATGTCAACGAGAGTTACAGACAGTCGGGATTTGAGCTGTCGTAAGCGAAGTTCTGCTTAGCAGAAACTCTACCATGTCAACGTCAAGCCATGGCCAGGAGAGTTCTCAGTCAACTACTCCAGCTGAGCTGCAGTTGGTGGAATAACGCGAGATACACGCGTTAGCAGGCAACCGGCCTGTTTTCCTTTTACCGGAACTTGTAGCACTCTAATTCAAAGCTTGCACATTCAGCTGTGAAGGCGGTCACACTTTTGACTTTCCGTTACCGTGTACTCTGTCAAGGATGGCAGCACATACAAAGTTCCCGTCTCGCAACCCTTCGGAATGCCTTGTGTCGAACTCTATTCAGCTTGGGAAAGATCACCCACCGGCACGACGTTTCAGAGCTTATCCAATTCAATCCATTCCCTCCCCTCCCCTTTTCTCATTGACTTTCCCAATCAGATGTCATTTCTTTCCCTTCTAGAGCCCTTCTAGTGCTGCTTCCTCAGCTTCTGCCCCTCGATGTCATCACCGCTGCTGCCCTTACTGTCAAATTTTCTCCTCTTCCTCCCTGCCACCTATGGAAGCGTCGTGACTTGTTGTACCGACCGACCGACCGATACCTCGGAGTCGGCATCGCGATATGTCGTTCTTTCGGTCGTTGGACGCGGTCAAGGGCATGCCTCTCATGACGCCGGAGCGAGAGGCTGCTTTTAGGGCAGAAAATCGAGCGGGAGAGGTGTATACGATTCACATCATCTTCTTTGTCCTTTCGATTCTCTCGGTTTGTGCCCGGCTTGCTGCGGCGAGGCAGTCTGGTCGGAGGCTGGCTTGGGATGACTGGCTGTCGGTAACTGCCCTGGTGAGTCTGCGATTCTCTGGCTGAACGGCTTGATGAAGTTAAAAGTCTCGTGATTCTCGTGGACTTCCCCCGTCTTCTCTAGTAGCGAATGTCGCTTACACGTGTTGCAGGTCTTCATCGTCGGAGTATTCACCGGCACGATGTTCTGGCTCAAGTTTGGGCTTGGTAGACACGAAGTAGTTGTCCACGAGGAAGATCCCATGAACATCACCCGATTCTATCAGACAATCTTCGCCAACGAAATTATGTATCCGATGGGGCTCGCAAGCGCACGGCTATCACTAGTGATATTATATCACCGCATATTTGGACTATTCAGTGCAAGATACTATTTGTACGGGCTCATGTTCTTCATCGGAGCATGGGCTATCTACGCAGTAAGTCAGCTTGAACGCCAGCAGAGTCCTACTCTGAAAGGGGTCCACACCTGTCTCACAAGGAAGTTGATATAGACCCATGCTACATGGGGCATGGGAAGGTGCCGTTGGATGACTTGGACACGTGCTGACACTAGAACTAGACGATCCCAACGATTGTGGCTTGTATACCCGTGCAAAACTTCTGGACTACACACAAGAACTGTCTTGACCTTTCCAAGCTATACATCAGTATAGCAGTTGGCAGCATCGTGACCGACTTTGTGTTGATACTCATTCCGATACCTTACGCCATGAGGTTGACGATGTCACCTTTCAAAAAGATGCTCCTCATCTCGTCCTTTGTATTTGGCGGCTTGTGAGTATCTTCTGTCTTTTCATGCTTGCGAGCAGACAGACGAGAAAGACTTGCTAAAGGTTTATGAATAGCAACTGTTTCATCACCATCATCAGACTGGTCAAAGTCTCAACCTTTGACTACAAAGATCCCACTTGGGGAACCGTCGATTTGATGATCTGGACAGGATTGGAGGCTTATTGGTAGGCACTTGATGCCCCATCTACGATACCTCCTGTCAATGAATCATACTAATATTCGAATAGTGCCGTGATATGCTGCTGCCTGCCGACCCTTCGCCCCTTACTCCAAGTCCTCCGTTCCAAATCCTCCAAAGACACCAACCAGAATGGAGACGAAATGAGTCGGCCCGACATTTATCTGAAAATGCCACCGCAAATAGCTTCTCGCTGTTCTGAAGAGGCACTTGATGAATACGACTTCGTCAAGATGAGTCTCGCAGATCTTCAGCAGTATAGCCGGCGCACGATGATCGAGACAGGAGGGACAGCACTGGTGTATAGACAGCCATAGCAGGACAAGACTAAAGCATCAATTTAGAGCTAGTGTTTAATATCAATAATAGAGCCCACCACCTCAGTCCGAGATTGGGGACGGCCGACAAGCGAGTGTGCTGACATCAGGATTACTTCCCAGAAGATGACTCAGTATTTTGACCGAGTGTCAGGGGATAACAAGATCTCCCTGAATGGTTTAGGTCTCTAGGAGCCACTCGCCACATCGGCTTTAAAGACTTCACTAAGGGAGGGGATGCCTAGGCTCTAGTGGTCTTCTTAAGTGACATAAAAAGTACGTATTCTCAAGTATCTGTACCCAGAATCGACTTTTAATAGTTGGACGATGTTCAGAAGCTAGACTGCCTGCCAAGGCTATCGGTTCAACAACTGTCACGCTAGGAGAATGAAGGGTTCTTCGAGATACGCTAGTTCTAGTCACACTATTGAACCTAAACTCGCCGTTGTCACACTAGCTTCCGCCATACAGCCGTTCCGAGCAGAAACTCTATTGGGATCTTATCTGCTCAACGGGCGGCCATTTACAGGTTTAAGGTAATGATTCGCACTTCAGCATTGTTGTCCCAAAACTTTGCCCTAGTTTCGCTTAAGTAGACTCCTTTGGGCATTGATCCTTGCCCGAGGCTTGTTTGCGAGCGATATTTTTGCTGCCCTTGACCAATTTGTAGACACGTGGAGTCGCGAACCAATCTCCAGACTCCAGTTTCCTCCCGCGGTTATGGAAGGAAGCGAGCCAGAGTGGTGTCGACCTCGTGCCAGCAGCAATCACCCGTATCCGGATCGCGCTCCCATGGGTCTGGATCCTTCTAAGGTAGGTTGCATACGGAACGCTACTGCGTCTTAGACTTTTGTGTTTGAAGGTTGTCATACGACTTCGAACCTTAGTCACAATATCACATTTACGAGCACGCGGTCATTAGAGCACGCCTAGACGAGAAGATCCATGTCGATGACACCAGGTATGGACACTTAGAAGGGAAGAAGAAGGCACGGGAAGGGGATATTATGCTCTGGGTAGGCCTTCAAAGTAAAATCATGCCTAGCCAGATCTGATAAATATGACTAACGGGCATCAATTGTCAATAGCCTCGATTAAGCAGAGAGGCCACGGTCAAACCCTCGTAAATCAAAAAATTATCAGAGAGAGAAGTGTCCCATGATTACTGCTCATCCAGACGAGGATTCTTTTTGATACTATGAAATACATAGCTCACAGCCTTGGGGTCTTCCACTTGTGGCATGGCATGACGGCCCTTGGCCACCCAATTCGGTGCTCAAACAGCGTCCCTGGCATATTGGGATGCCGACGAGTGGGACGTTCTGTCGAGTATGTCAAATCCATCAATGTCTTTCCCAAGTATCTCACATGTGGTACACACGTTGGTGCCTGGTATGCCCCATCAACTACTGTGTATGCGGGCAATAATTCCCAATACTCCGGACACAAATCAGCTCTTTCCAGACTGGGGTCCTTCCCAAAGCCCTGTCGACAACATGGAAGCCATGCGGACTGTCGAGTTCTCGACCAACTAGTAGGAGAGTTCTCCTAGGCGCAGACGTAAGTCGCTTCATCACTTTGCTCGCCTGTTACGTCGCATCGTCCCACATCGGTCGAGACAAGTATCCGTACGGGTAGCTGCGTGCACCACATGTCGTCGATATCTGAGCTTCCACTCGACGACGTTGCCATCGACGCCTCTTTGATGGGCCGTTTTCCCACGCAATCCAACAACCGTTGAAAAATCATAACCCGCCACTATCACTGGTCCAGTCCAATTCGGTCCCCTTGCTCGTATGAACAGGGCTAACGCACTCGGCCCCCATGCTGTCACTTCTCACTCGCCAATAGCCTTGATGGGTCCTCCTATCCGCCCCCTGAGGATCGGTCATCAAAAACTCTTCTCGCTGCGTCTCCTCCCCGGCTTCACTCGGGGACCGTGGCTCCACTAGCGTAGCATTCAGAATTCCCAGAGATTCGTTCGAGAGTCCAGACTTCGTACTCTCCCAAACCAGACTACTCGCTACGCTTCCTCGCTACCGTCGATGAAGGACTCGGGGAACCGGGGAAATAATAACAAGGAGGTACGGCGAAGGGGCCCGTACTTCCTGAGTGATGTGATTTGATAGGATGTCGCGGCATCGGCGTTGAGTATACCCGTAATGTGATACATCTGGCTTCGGGGCCGTATCTTGATCCGGCAATCTGGTCGGGAGGGCACCGACTGTCTACGCAGTAGAAAACTGCGAGGTGCGTTACATACAGTGTAATACGATCTAGCATGCTTGGATACGGAGTACATGTCGGATATACATGGCGCCGCGCGGTATTGGCTTTGCAGGACAACCGTCCAATGTCAGCTACAGGATAGCGTGACTCTTATGCATGGCTGTGACTTCCTTGTCGAATGTAGATGAGTGGGAATTGCAGGGACATGCACACGACAAAGACATATGCTGCCCTGGTCAACGCAGCTTTGCGAGAACCACACTACTGGGCAGATGCCATCGAGAAGGAAAAGACTGAAAGGGGGGGAAGGTAGGGCGGGCATGCTGGTCAGAAGACATCAAGTGAATCCGAGCCAACATTTGGGGATCGGAGTTTTGTTAGCAAGCGTGGTTCGATCTGATGTTTAGCTGTCAAATGGTACCAGTCAGAACTTTGAATGGTGAGGTTGGTTGGCAACTGGTTAGCCCATCCCGCTAGTCAAACTCAAGACTAGTAACGCAAGCCGGCAGGCAGCGTAACGTTCCATTTCGAGGCTTTTTCTGGAAGACTTGCTGGAATGCCGTCAACCGTCTATTATGACATGCTCTCTGACACGCACTCCCTCTGTCAGTTTCGACTTTTGTCAGACGGTCAGAGTCGTCATCTCTTCGCCCTCCGGTAGCAGTTACGGGAAGCAGCAGGAACGCAGGAGATGGGCTCCAGTAATCTAGGTGACACGGAACGCGGCGCTTTACCAAATCTATGGCTTTGTAGCGAAAGGGGAGGCAAATGACCGAAGAATATCCATGTTACGTGCTTGCAGCAGGCTGACGAGGGTGTCTGTACGGAGTACGTACTTCATCATGTAGCCGGCGTGCTGTGCCGCAACCTTGCATGGCTGAGGCAAGGATTGTTGGCTGCGGGCGAAAGAGAACAGAAAGACGCCTGAGAGAAAAGTCTGATCTGCGACCGATGTTACCATCTTCGGCGCATCTTTTCCTCTGCGTGGGCGATGAATCATGAGAGTAAAGTGCTGATGGAGACGGTGGATATCTGTGAGGGGCGAACGAGATAGCAAGAACGAGATGCGATCCAAGACGAGCTTTTCTTGTCGTCGCCCAATCTGGTGCGTTGGAGTGTCTGGATATGGCGATGCCTTAAAGACCTGGTGCTGGTCGTGATTTAGAGGCAGCCAATGGGCCAGCTTAAAGTGCGAGGAGGCTTGGTGTTTGAGAACCAGGTATTCCTTGTGAACTTGAAAATGCGTACCATGGTTGCGACGGACTGAGGTGAGTGAATTATCCTTGCAGAGACCGCCGTGAGTGGTCGTGAGAGGCGCGGCTGCTGCGCTAGATTACCACATCCCTTCCGTGTATACTTCGGTGGAGTTACGGCATTGTTTCCCGGGAACCTCCACTGGACGAGAATGCTTAGCCAGACACAGGCGAGAAGAGGCAGATGGGAAAATCCGTCTTTTGAAAGAGTGGTTCTGGGGGAAGGGGGGCCTAGCTTTACAAGGTTGTGGGAGTTGAGCTCCGTAAATAGGGAAAATGGCCAAGAACGCCTGAAAAGGCACAGCAACACGAAATCTCCCACTTTTCTCTTTGGCCTGTGGGTTCCTCGGTGGAATTACGTACGGGCCCAGAGGTGAACTTTTGCAATTCAGCCCTTCTCTCTGTCTACCCCCCATCCCTCCTAGCCTGTCCGAGATTAGCGGTTCTGGGGATTGGTATGACATCCCCTGCTTTCTAGCGAGGCACTTTGGCCGTCTCGCTAACCTCCCCCAACTCCCTTTCTGTCTCGACAACTCGCCAGTGGTTGAAATGAGCTGGCGTTCGAGCAAGCGATTGGAAACCAATGACTTCTCGAAAATAAGGGCCATCGTCAGAGTGTGTTTGAAACTACCGTTTGCTTGCCGGGCCAGGGTGTGGTAGCGGCGACGACCGCGCACCGTTCCGTTGTGGCACAGACATTTGGCAAGCAAACAAAACGGGTTTGTTAAGCCTTTTTCTGCTCCCCCTCGCTCCCTCCCGCGCTCCCGCCCTCTTCCCTAGTGTGCCAGTGCCAGTTGTTTGCCTGTAGGTGTATGCCGCTGAAGGAACAGCGCCCGTTGGAAGGGAGAGGATGGGGGGACCCAAACTTGCCCGTCGACGGCGTCTTTCCTAGGCTCTTGGTGTGTGTGAGTGGCACAGTTGGCGCCCGGGGGGGAGGTCTCCGGCGATCCTCCCGCCTCATGGGTGTCTCTGGCTGGGCCACCCTGGCCGGTGGCCCCCGACATCAGGCGATTCCTCCAAGCAGGGGTCAAGGGAAGTGGGATTAGAGTTTTCGGCTCAAAAAGAGTACCACAGTGGGGGTGGTTCGATGAAAGGTCGAGGAGAGACCGCGGTCTGGTTGCGTGAAATTGGATGACTTTCGAGTTCTCTTGCATCGGATGTGAAGCCCTTTGGGCTGATGGTGCAGAGACTGGTGGGAGAGTTCTGAGAGATATGTTCCGCGCCCAGGCCGGTGACCATACATACAATTACATTATTACTGCATCTCATTGGTGCCGTATGCTCTCTTGCTCGTTTCATTTGCCTGCTTGCCGCACAGCCGCCACTGTTGCTACACAGCATTCTGACATTATCGTCCATCGTTTTCAGCCGTTGCAAAAAAAGAAAAGAGGCCTGGTCAAAGTTATACACGCCCCCTAGCCTCTCCCCAAGACCAACTATTCGTCCAACGGGCAAGCCACAAGAAAAAGCACGCTCCAAGCAAACAAGCTGCCCAGCGGCCCAGCGAAGAAAAAAGCCCAGTCCAGCAGAGAGCAGCAACCATGGCAATCTCACAGCAAGGACCCCTCCCCGTCATCATCGTCGGCGCGGGTGTCAGCGGCCTGCTGCTTGCGCAGTATCTCCGCAAGAACAACATCCCCTACCGTATCTACGAGCGCGACACGGACCTCACGACCCGCGGCGTCGGTTGGGGCCTGACGCTGCACTGGTCTCTCCCTGCGCTACGATCCTTGCTGCCAGATGATCTTGTTGCGCGGCTGCCCGAGGCCTACGTTGACCAGGCTGCCGTCGCTAGGGGTGAGGCATCTGCGTTTCCTTTCTTCGATTTGAGCACCGCCGAGCTGAAAGGCGCCAGCCCCCGTGCCCCGGAGAGCCTAAGGATTAGAGTTACGAGGGAGAGGTTGCGCCGTTTGGTGGCTACAGATATCGATATTCAGGTATGTTTGCTCTCCCTTGGAAACCCCACCTGCATTTCTTCAACGGTTGGACACGAGACACTTGGCAATGCTCCGTAAACAACTCCCGTGCTAAGTAACAATTGCAGTGGGGGAAAGGCTTCACGAGATACGAAGAAAATGAAACCGGTGTCGCTGTCTACTTCGAAGACGGCAGCTCGGTGGCCGGTCGCGTGCTCATTGCTTGCGACGGGGGTCCCTCCCGTGTCCGGCGCCAACTCTTCCCGGAACAACACGAGAGACACCGGATCCCGGTCCGGGTGCTTGGTCTCAAGTTGCAATTGACTCCCGAAGAGATGGAGCCAATCCGAAAGCTGGACCCCTTTTTCCTGCAAGGTGCATCATCTCGGAATGATACATTTCTCTATCTCAGCAGTTAGTCCCTCCCTTTTCTTGGTTTTATGATCAGAGCGCAGGGAGTAGTATCCGATCTTTTCTCTTTTCTTCATGTCACGAGAGTGGCTCTTGACACCCGATCAAGACGAAAGCGAGGTCTTTTCTCTCTACCGAACCAGGGTTGTCCCTGAGCCGAGAGTGCTACCTTGGGGCGGAGACCCTCTCATCCCCTTGCCTCTCCATCATCTTTCTAATGACTTTCTCTCTTGCGCGCGCCTGTATGCAGGGCGGAAAAAGAACAAGCCCAAAAGAATGATAGAACGAAAGGCTAATTACACACTTTCCCTAAACTGCAGTGCTTGACGCCCCTGGAAACAACGACGACAGCACGGGCAAGTACAGCTGCCAACTGTGCGTCTCATGGCCGGATCGTCCGGGCTTCCTGGGTAAGCCGGAGCCGGTCGGCTATCCGCAGACGGACGCCGGCAAAGTCGAGCTCATCAGGTCTTTTGCCGAAGGGTGGTCGGAGCCGTTTCGCTCCCTTGCACTCGGCATTCCCGCTGACACTGACGTGAAACACCTCGATCTCTACGACTTCCCTCCGCCAAAGGGGTTGAGGTCCAAAGGGAGGGTTGTGTTGATGGGCGATGCCTTTCATGCGATGGCGATGTGTAAGTTGAACAACATCCGTGCCTCTTCTTTGTTGACAAATCTCCCCGTTTGCCCATTTTCTCCGAGACGTTTCGTTCGGCATTGAACTCTGGGTTTCTTGGTCTCTCTATTTACCATACCCTTGAGAGTGGTTCGTCTCAAATAGACGAGGATGTATGGCTGACGGCACGCACAGACAGAGGCGAGGGTGCCAACCACGCCATCCTCGACGTTCTCGACTTTGCAGAGACCGTTGGGCCCAAGTTGAGCGGCAGTAACAACAGCTTCGCGGACCTTCGAGCCGTTCTGGACATTTACGAAGATGCTGTGGTCTCCAGAGCCCGACCCGGCGTGTTGGCGTCGCGGCGGGCCTGCATGGATGCGCACGACTGGCCCAAGATTAGCCCTACGAGTCCGCTCCTCAGCAAGCGGGAGATGAAGCTTCAGTTTGATGAAGAGTAAATGGACTATGGGACTTGCGGATAGCCCACCTGTAGCTTTAATAATCTTTCTAGTCTAATTGATTCATTCATGATATAAACGCAGACAAGAAAGATCGCGTACACCGTGTTCTTGGGAATGGGGATCAGCATCGTGTTGTGGGATGTATGGGGTGATGGGGTGATTTCTTGACACGTAACTGTCCCTCCACTCCCTCCCAACCACCCCTGTTTGTCGTGCTTCCTCCACCGCGGTGGGGAGAGATCAGCAAGACGAGAGCCCTGTGTTGTGCCTGTGCTGTGCCTTGCCCGTGCTGTGATGATGACCAGGTTTCCCCCCATCTTGCTCCCGCCGGCTTGCGATCGAGGGTATCATTCTCTGCAGAAGCGAATGAGTGATGATGCGGTGCGGTGCGCTTCCGTCAGCCCCAACCGGATTCCGAAAAAGATGAAGTCCTCAATGGGAAGTGATCGCTGGTAATGAACAAAAACATCTCAAGGTTTGTGTGTCCAGCGCCTCCAACGCCCTACAATCGATCTATCGAATCTGATGCTTTTCTTTCCAAAACAAGTCCCTTTTACACATTATCATGTTACATTTTCGCCATTCAAATGGTTTTTTGTGCTTTCAAAGTTGTGCTGATGCGTGATACCCGCCATCTTACACATCTGAATCTCGCGAATCCCTCCGTCGCGTGCCGCCGCTTATTCCACCATGCATGCCTGATTTGCTGTCCACCCTGTCGTCGACCTGGACGCTGTACGTCACCGACTTCATAATGTTGCCGGGCAAAATGTTCTCCTCGCTGCCGTTGTCGCCCTTGCTGTGGTTCGCCGAGGCAAAGACGGACTTGTCGTGGTTCATCTCGCTGAGCTTGTACCGTTCCCCACCTTTCAGGTGGCTTCGTCCGTGCGATGAACCTCCAGAGTACTTCGAGCGATAGTTCTTGGCCTTCTTCATGCACACCGGCGCCAGGAATGGAAGTGAAGATACGATGTTCTGCCCATATTCATTAGCCATTTTGGATCACCGGAAGACACGGGAAACGGGAAAGCTCGCGGACGCTTTGCCGGGAGAAAACTTACGCCAACGTTAAATTCAATGGTGCCCCACAGGACCAGCATTGTCGAGTTGCCGTCGCCGTACTGGATGCGGTTGATCTCGAGGTATCGCAGGATAGAGCAGAGCGTCGTGAACAAACCGAGAAGGAAAATGGCAATGAGACCGGCCTTCTTCTCCACGCGGACGTTGAGCTTGAGCAGAACCGGGATGGGCAGTACCGCCACAACGACATCGGACACGATGGTGACAACGGCGTATGCGGTGAAAGATGGGCCCGCGGGCAGACAAGTTCCCGCTTT
The DNA here is from genome assembly GCF_011075155.1 of Colletotrichum scovillei. NCBI lineage: Eukaryota > Fungi > Ascomycota > Sordariomycetes > Glomerellales > Glomerellaceae > Colletotrichum > Colletotrichum scovillei. The sequence goes on from NW_023336259.1 coordinate 3,967,635, forward strand.
GAGGGGGTTCCATGACTTGTCGACAGGCGTGCAGGCGAAGACAAGAGAGAATGAGCATCCGAGATGAGCGATGAAGACCAAGATGATGGTTAGCCAGACGATACGGCGATAGTTCTTTTGGTCGGTTCCCTTGAGAAGACGTAGATAACTGATCAACAGGGCAATCTTGAAAAAGCTGATGCCCAGTTGGTAAAATGGGCGACCTGCAAAGTTGATACGCGTGTATAAAATCAGATTGTCCTTTGGCCTAAGCTTGATGGGCAAACCGAGGCCATATCTCGTTTCTGACACACCATATTAGAACCATTGATGGGGAACATATCCAACTTTCGGCGTGATACTTACGGGCAATGGTAAGGCCGGAATAGATGAGAGCAAATACTTCGGACAAAATCGACATCCAGTCATCGGCAGCCAGACCTCGGGCAGAAAATCGGATCCAGATTCGAGAGCCCACGACGATGACTGAAAGCACAGAGAGGACGATAACGACGGCGATGATGGTCGGCCATTGCGATATGGCCTCGACCTCGGGCGTGGCGTTGAGAACCCAGCCCATATTGGCGGTTTATAAAATAAAACGGTTGGTGCAGCGATTGCGTGGCGCTGAGCCGTAAATGCAAGACAAATCCAACAAACTTCCCGATGAAGAACGCCGAGGTCTTTCGTGACTCGTCTAGCGTTGCCGCGATGTGGTGTGTAACTGTGGCTTGCAACCAACACGATCTTGACGTCCAACGAGTTTCCGAGTTCCAACGAGAAAACCAAGACCAAATAAACGCGGGACCAACGGCGTAGTATAAAACCGGGCTCGAATGGGGGAGAGGAATAAAAAGGCCAACGGAGGTTAAGGGGACTTAGACTCAGGGGAGAAGCGAGGACGGGGAGGAGGGGGGAGGCGACCAGCCGACTGGTAAAATAAGATCCTAGCCTGCAGGTCGAAAGCAAGGGACACTTTATGAATATGGTGGAGAGTCAGAGTAGCAATACACAAACAGCATCCGCAAACGTTGAACGGCTCAGAGACTAGGGGGGCGGTTGGCCACTTTAATCTTTATTACGTCGTGTGGTGCGGTGCGGTCTTCTACCGCCCGCTCGCGCGTGGGATATGTGCGTGGCGCTGAACACTATCTGTGTGATGAGTGGTGCAGCATGGCCCCTTCACCTTGCCTTTTGCTAGCTGGGAACATCACATTATCCACAAGGAACAAGAAAATATGAGCCAGTCGCTTTGCGTATGCGTGCTCCGAGCTTCTGGGAACTTTGGGAAGTCAAAAAGAAAGGAACAAGCTATGGGGTACGGATACGTGCCTATCCAGCTCTATCCTTACGAGGAGGGGGGAGTCGAGAGAGTGTCCCCGCCTGGCCTTGCTGCTTCGACACCCTGAAAAGCTCGCAGGTCACGACATTTGGGGCAGGTCAAGAAAGCTCACAAGTGACTAGGCAGAAGTAGAAATCTGGGATGCCTTGTCTGGCAAAGGCAATCGGTCCTCAAATTGTCTCAACCACCGCAAGGATTGAGCCAGTCTGGATGGAATCCGTGCAATGTGATAGGGTTTTAGGGCCTGGTGCTGGCTCGGGAACCTGGTGCTGGCATGGCCTTGTTAGTGTCTCGATGTTCGGCCACTGGCCCAATAACCAGGCTCCGCCAGGGACCTTCATCCATCGGACATGGGGCGGCGGCCAGAAAAAGTTGCCATGGGAAGGGAAATACAGTGATGCCACGCCATACGCAGTAGTGATGGGTGGACTGTCTTCGGGTTATTCGTAAATCGAATGTGACGCTGGGCGGTATGAAATGTGAGAAGCTTCCAAAGAAGAGGAAGGTAGCTCACGGAAGCGCGGGAAAGACAAAGTGTTTGGGGGATCACCGCAAGAGGCTCCGCAGCGAATGCATCGCTGCATCGTTCCCTTTTCTTGCGATTTGATGCGTCGTCTTCTTTCTGGGTTTCTGGCTGCTACACGCTTAAAGCTTTGCCAAGCCTCCCAAGTCTGGTTTCCGAATTACATTATTTCTTCTTCCTGGGGCCGGGACTGGGCTGGCTTCGGTCGTTCTCCATCATGCCGTCCGGAGTACCATCCGAAGAGGAGGGGGGTGTGGCTGGCGTGGAACTCCAAAATGCGTGTGGTTACTTCGGGACAGAAAAACTTCCACGGAACAAAATTGCTCTTCGGGAGAATACTTTCAGAAGTTACCAAATACGACCAGGGAAAGGCAACGGTTGGCTTGGGTTAGCAACGTCAACCGTGGTACCATGGTGCTACAGCCTACGACGGCCGACGAACCGGGGTTCTTGGGAGGGGAGAAGTGAGAGAGGTTAGGCCAAAAGCAGAAGATGCGACGGTAAAGGGACGCGGGCGGTGCTAAGCGGCATTGCGTCTGCTGCAAGTCGTTGGCAACTCGCAAGGTCTGAACGGACCACGGACGGTAACTGTCAAACTTCCACTGTTCGTGGCCCTGGCTTTTTCTGCTCTATTGACTGTTGTGTCGGCGCCGAGGCGAAGGTTGACAGATGGAAAGTTTCTCTTCCCGAAAGTCTACTGCTGTGTTGTGTGCGTAGGTAATGCGGAACTTCCTACGCGATTGAGCCCTTTTGGTGTGTCTAGAACCCCAGCAAAGCAGGCGACAAAAAGATTAACATCGTTCGATGACAGAAGCCAAATTGACACTTTGACAAGTCCAGTAAAAGTCGGCTAGACCGTCCCGTCTTGTCGCCTTGTCATTATTAAAAACTGCCCCCATTTCTGCCCGTCTTCTCGCAACGCCCCCGCTCGCAGGAGAACTTTTTTCCCTTTTCTGCCCTCTCATTTGCAGAGAGCTCAGAGCCTCACTGCCTCAGTACCGCTTGACCTCTCCAAATTCCCAGCTATCTGCGCTGGCCCGCCACATCACGACGACGTCTTCTGGGTTGATGACTCGGATGTACGATAAGAATCAGCAGGCCGCAGATGAGCGGATGGGGATAACTTGCGAAGCAGTCTAATAGAGAGGGGAGGAGGGGCCCTTATTTACGGTCGCCATCAAGCCTGGATCCCCCCGCATAACCACTCTGAAGAGCGGGCCGACGAGAACCCAAGAGCTTTAGAGGTCCCAGAATCGTCGCAAAAGTCGCAAAACGAACTGGTATTGGCATACAGATCATGGGCTAAGAGGTGATGCGGCCGGATATGAATGGGACAGGGCCTCTTCAATGGACCTCTTTCAATGGGGTGAACAAGCCGTAGCAGGCCGGGTTCTGGCATCATCTGGATCCAGTCCTCGCCTGAGAGGTACGGATATGCCACCACTTCCACCTGTCTATGGAGTACCTCGTACTTGGGGCAAAGGAGGAGCCTGGAGGAGTATGTATGTAACTTGTCGAGATCCATCGCTCGCCAGACCGGATATCCCTCGTTCTCGAACTGGAGGTCCAGGTTGCATGCATCGGCCACCGGGGATCGGGCCCCAGTCTTCCTTCTCGTGAGTTAGGGGTCCCCCCGGTCCCCTGCTCCAACTACGCAAACCTTGCATGCTGCAGGCGGGGATCGGGGAGCTGCGCCGTACGGTACGCTAAGCTGTTGGTGTGGTCGATTTTGGGAGGGAAAAGTGACAATACCTGCGTCGACATGGGGTGAGATGTACTTAGGTGAGACCTGCAGCACGCAGGTAGCACGTTGCTCGTCTTGTCTAGCCCTCTTCCTTTCCTGCAGCTGTCCCTCATCATCCAAGTTCCAACAAGAGATTCTTGTTCAAGTGTTGTAACTTGTGGACTGTGTGGTGGTGGTTCTGATACCATTCTTGTACACATCTCCTGGCGGGGTCCCTTTTACTGGACGAACTACTAATCAGTCGAATCAACTTTTGTCACTCGTTGCTTTTCCTCCTTTTCATTACGACTTTCCCCTCCTCTTCGTCTCGTTTTACTTATTTTACCTTTTTCTTTTCCATCTGACACCTGCGCGGATATCAGATCAGAAATCTCGACCATCCCCCAATCCAACCTTCTTTAGCCTTCAGTCCCGCAGCGGAAGCCTGTGCGCGCCTCGTCGTCGATCACCAGACGACGGACCAACTTTGCTTTTGGCATCTCCTTCCCGCTACTGAGTGCTAAGGTAGTAATCGAGAAAGGGTCACATCTCTTCCCATTGTTTTGCTTATTCTATCCTACCGTCTTACACCTACCGGCGTCTAAAGCAAGACAAGACATATATACAAAGCAAACATGTCCGTGGACGAGAAGAATCCTCAGGACTTTGAGAGCTCGGCCGCCTCGTCCGACTCTCGCGCGGATACGGGCAACATCGACGCCGCGTGGAAGTTCCTCAACGACCATCGCGATGCCGGCACCGACACGAGCTCCGTGGACATGAACGCGCTCAGACGCAAGATCGACTGGCGCCTTGTCCCCCTCATGTTCCTCTGCTACACCATGCAGTTCCTGGACAAGGTCATTCTCAACGTGAGTACTTCCATGTGGTCTTCCAAGATCTCTCTTCCCACCACAACCTCTCTCTCATCCAGCCCATGTCTGAGCGGCCTGCTTGCTTTTGTGACCTGGTTTTGTCTCTCACAAGGTCACCACGCGACCCAATGCTAATATGATATCTGATACCGTAGTACGCCGCCGTCATGGGCTTGAGCAAGGACCTGAAGCTCGTCGGGAACGAGTTCTCCAACATTGCCACCTTCCTCTTTGTCGGTCTTCTCTGCTTTGAGGTTCCCAACAGTAAGCCTTACCCCATCTTATTCCCCATATCACCGGAAGAAAAGCAAGAAAAGAGAGACTCGAACGACGTAGAAACTCTGGAGAAGCTCGGAGGATGATGGAGAAACTCGAACGTTGGAGAGACATGAATCATCAAGACTCGAATCATGAGCACAGTCTGCAAAAGGAAAATGAGAGACATCGAGACTAACATAATCTCCTTCCACAGTCTACTTCCTCCAGATGGTCCCCGCGGCCAAGTGGTTGGGCCTGAACGTCATCCTCTGGGGCACGGCAACCGCCTGCGGTGCCGCCGCCCACAACTACCAGTCCCTCCTCGTCTCCCGTGTCTTCCTGGGTATCTTCGAGGCCACCATCGGCCCCTCCCTGATGCTCATCAGCGCCCAGTGGTACACCAAGTCCGAGCAGGCCCCGCGCTTCTCCTTCTGGTACCTCGGTCTCGGCCTCGGCCAGATCCTCGGCGGCGCCATCTCCTACGGCTTCCAGCACATCGCTCCCGGCGCGGGCCTCGCTGGCTGGCGCATCATGTTCGTCGTCCTCGGCTGCCTGACCGTGACCATTGGCATCTGCACCGTCCTCTTCGTCCCGGACACGCCCATGCAGGCCCGCTGGTTGAGCGACACGGAGAAGGTTGCCCTGCTGAAGCACGTCAGCGTCAACCAGACTGGTATCGAGAGCCGCAAGTTCCGCCCCAAGCAGATCCTCGAGGCTCTCATGGACCCCCAGATGTACCTCATGGTCGTCGCCGTCGTTCTCGTGCGTTGTGTCCCGTGTAGCTCCTGAAGATGTGTAGTTCGAAATCCGCTGACCCCTTTTCCGCAGCTGTCTGTTTCTAGCGGTGTTGTCACGACCTACTCTGCCACTCTCATCCGCAACCTCGGCTACGACTCTAAGCACGCCGCTCTGATGAACATGCCCTCCGGTGTTGTGAGCATCTTCTTCACTCTTCTCGTCGGGTACGGAATTCGTCACACCTCCAACCGGTGGGCTTGGATCGTCGCCTGTATCATCCCAGCGTGAGTCAACAGTGAATCTAGCGTCCGAAGAAAAAGCAAAATACTAACCCTGCTCAGCATCATTGGTGGCGCTCTGATGTCTTTCCTTCCCGTTAGCAACCGCTCCGGTTGCTTGGCCGGCATCTACCTTGTCAACGCCGTCGTTGCCCCCTTGACCGTCTTCTACGCCGTAAGTACACCTCCGAGTCGCGAGATGTCTGCGTCTCAAAAGACCGAAGACTACATGGTAGCTCTGTGGACATTAGACTGACATAACATGCAGTGGACTGCCGCCAACTTTGGAGGTGCCACCAAGCGTGCCTTTGCTGCCGCCATCGTCTCCGGCTCCTTCTCGCTCGGCAACATCATCGGACCCCAGACCTTCCAGGCCAAGGACGCGCCCGAGTACCGTCCGGCCAAGATCGCCGTCATGGGCACCCAGGCTGGCTGCGCCGTCGTCACCCTGGCGCTGTACGCCTACTACCGCTACGAGAACAAGCGCCGCGGTGCCATCAAGCAGTCCGAGGACGCCTACATGGCCCCCGAGAACTGGCAGTCGATGACCGACAAGGAGAACAAGTCGTTCCGCTACACCTACTAAGGCAGCTGTGCTGAACGCGGGTAGTATGCACAGAGCGCACAAAGTTCCGAGTTCTGGTTAAAGAAAAAAAAGTATACTTATAGATGTATATAGCATTTGGGCAAAAGGGGGGAGGCTTATTGTACATTACTAGATCTTGGTACTGACCAATGAGACCACGTATTTACCGACGACTACACGTTGCGCCGTCCGTGGGACTCTTTTTTGGTTTCAGACGAGTTGGGTCTTACGCGCCGATACAAACGACATAGCTTTTCAGCTTACATGCCCGTTACAGTTTCAGGCTACATTTATCTCGCCAACGGACGCTTTAGACTGGCTCTACGTCCGATGCTTTGCCTGCCAGTCCACCTCGGGTGGACGGGCAGAGGCAACGTATGAGAATAGAACGAAAAAAAAAAAAAGATGTTTGGCCATCCACCCCTTATTCCCGTTGCGCGTCATGGCGTTACTTAGTCTGTTTGTGGTTGATGTGTAAGGCTGACTGGACGGCATACGGCGCCACGGTTCACCAAGTCCGGTCATAGTACCATCCGGCCGGCACTTGGAGGGTGTTGGCGCTGCGGCTGTCTTTGATTTAAGCTTCATCTGACCGCCCTGTGTCAAGTCTGTCGTGCGGGTCGCTCGGGAACCTTCCACCCACTTACCGGCGAGGCAAAAAGGGAAAAGAGGGAAAAACGGGTGGCAAAGGAGAAAACCCAAAAACCCATCGGAGGTCGGTGCTCACGGCCAACTCTAACGAACCAAGCCAAACCCAAGGCCTCTACGGCAAAAGCCCTAAAGACTTGGGCCTAAAGACGCATGGGTTACCAGAAGAGGTTAGCACTTCCGCTATGCTTTTTGGCAATGGGATAAAAAGATGGGTAGACACTGGGCTGATAGTTCTTTCAGGTTCACTTGCTCTGTTCAGGTGTAGTGGTATTCGCCTAGTCTGCTTGGTCAGATTGCGACCCCAGCCTCTAGAGTCTACTATGACATTTAGCCTATGACAGCTAGCTTAATAAGGAGCTTACTCGCGTGGCAAGGCACCGGCACTGAATCCCGTCGGATTTATGTCGAGGAGCTCGCGCGCGGAAGCCTCAATCTCTGAGCTATCTTATGCCAAGGTCTTGACAAGCTCCTTGAATTCCGCCTCGGTCATCCGCTGGACCCCGAGCAGTTCGTTGGTGGCATCTGTGTCGAAAGTGAGCTGGAGCTCTGGGTCATAGACGAATCGCAAGACGATATCTTCGATGACGGACGCGTCAAAAACCCCAGAGAGGAGCTTCTGCACGCCCCGCTCGTAGCGCTCCTCCGTGCTGACTTTGATGACTTCAATGTCTATATCGGGCAGAGCTTCCTTGACTAGCTCGGTGATCCGGTTCTGCGTCAGGTTGATCACCTCGATCGTCAAGATCTGGTTCCTGGTCGCATCGGGTCGTTTGAGCACACCCACAACCGCGTCGCCAAACGCCTTGCGCGTGCTCAGTCCAAACCGGACGTTGCCGTCCTCGTGGATGTAGAATTTGCGTTTGGGGAGGCACATGCCGGTGTCGCAAGTCATGATCCATTCGATCCAGGGCCCGCCGAGGATGCTGGTATACTCAATTTGCCCTGCCTCAGCCGCTTTCTGGAGCGCCTCATCGACTCGAATCTTAGAAGCTGAGAGGGGTACAGATCGTGCACTCGGATTCCGATGGTCGGAGCCGAACTCCGAGGGAATGAAGCGCTTTACCTCGGCGGCGATGGCAGCCTCAAAGATGCGCAAGAGGAGGGCTTCGAGGTGGCCTGGAACGACGCAGACGACGGCGTCAAACCCACGGAAAGCAACGGTCAAGTCGTCCAATGATTCATAGTCGGCTGCGACAGTCTTTACTCCCGGGGGGAAGGTCTTGGCGTTGGAACCCCGGGTGATGACGACAAGGTTAAAGATGCCGGCGGCAGCGAGTTGGTCGACTATGACATGCCCGAGGTCGCCGGTGCCCTAACGTCGGGTAGTAAGTATGGGATGGGTGGTACGGTGGTCAGTGCAGTGCAGTCTGATCGGGCTGCCTATGTTAGGCTTTATTAGGGGTACGGGTACGGAGTAACCGTAAACGTTTAGTAGTGTAAGGATAGTGTATCCGTAGTGTAGGGGCAAAGGGGAAACGAGGGATCCACGATGCGTGGCTCATGCAATCTGTAAAGAGTAGGTTGAGTGTGGCTTACTCCAATAACGGCAATGTTCTTCAGGGTAGCCGCAGTCATGGTTTATTTTTGTCGACTTGATAGGTTGTCTCAGATTGTAAGCTTTTCTACAGAACAAGGGGGCCTGATTGATAAAGCGTGTCTGATGTATCCGTAGGCTAAAGACTTTGAGTGTCAGAATGCCGATGACTATGTCTCTCTAGTGACGTGAGGGCATCTGCAACTCTTCAGTATAGGGCGATCCCCCATTCATATTATACAGAAAGACTATGAGACTCTGCCTATAACCATCATTATTCATCAAGTCCGGGCCCTCCGCTGTTGCTTACCGTTATCCTACCGGTGTACCGGCGGACGCATACATAAGCTCGGCGCCCGGAGGCCCCGCCCCGGCGGCAGAGACCCCACTTATCTCGGTATCCCACCGGCTGAGTAATTGGGCCTATAGATGGGCCAGACGGACGCCCAGCCAATCGTTGGCGAGGATAGGCGCATCCAACTGCCGAGGAAGGTTTAGCCTTGACACTCACCCTCCACCGCCGTCCACCTCAGTCATCTCCCTCCTAGGTAGTCCTAGTCCTAGTCCCTGGCACTCCTGGCAAGCATAGTCGTCTCGTCCAAGAGCTAAGCGTACGGCGGATTCAAGCGAAGTCCACGTCCGAACACCCAACATAACGCCCACACGCTCTCCACGCACGCGACACACTCACTCACACACGCACAAGACCTGGACCTGGACCCAGGCCAGACCACCTAAGCCTTTAGCCCTCTTTAACCTATCCTATCCTATCTCTGCTCTGCTTGCTCCGGGTGGCTATCCGACCCCCTTCTCAAGCAACCTCTTTTAGATCTAGTCAACCCGCCGGCAACTACTTCCAGGGCAATGGATCTATCCCTTCCTTGCGTTGGAGGTCCCCAGAATGCCCTTCACCTGCGACCATGAAGGCTGCGGCCGCTCCTATCTTCGTAAGGAACACCTCACACGCCACAAAAAAGAGCACTCTGCAACGCCTTCATTTTCCTGTCCATCATGCGGTACCAAGTTTACAAGAGGGTATGTATGACTGTGGGTGGTTGACAAACTACCCATCCCTTCCCTAGTACGTGGTGTCTCTGACACTATTTGTCTTGTCACCTGTCGCGTCCATCGGGTTGCATTCCCGAGGCGCTTCTCGTGGGATGACTATCGTTTGTCGATGTCGATCGGATTCTGGATCCCGCGCGAAAATAAATAACTAACCGCGGGAAATTTTCTATCAAAATTGTAGAGATACTCTCCGTAGACACATGGTACTACATGGCCCTTCAGCCCCGCCAACCCGCGTAGCACAAGCCTGCGTTCCATGCCACCGGACAAAGACCAGATGCGATGGTCAGCAACCCACCTGCTCAACATGCAATGACAAGGGGAAATCGTGCGAATGGCCACAGCCGCGCGGCGGCAGCAAGTCGCTGACGGACCGGTCTTCATCCTCGCCGTCCAGCTCCTCCGGCCTACCGACCTCGGGCTGTACGCCGCCCTCGAACTCCATGGCCTTGCCCGACCACGGCGGCCATCCGATGACAGCGCCGAGCATGCAGCATCAGCATCAGCATCCGCAGCATCCGCCCACCGGCATGACTACTACCTCGCATGCGATGATGTCGACTGGTCCCATGCCGATGTCGACGATGTCCGACACCCTCGACTTTACCACCCCGGGATCCATTCTGGATGAGGCCATGAGGCTCCAGCTGCAGAGCATCTACTTCGCCAAGTTCCATCCCCAATGGCCGCTGCTGCACCGGGAGACGTTCGAGACTACGGCACAACCCAAGTTGTTGATGCAGGCCGTTATGACGGTGGGACTATGGTTTGCTTCGTGGCCTGAAGCCAGGGGCCTGGCCATCAAGTTCCACGATAGTCTCCTAATAGAAACAGGAAACAAGCTTGTAAGTTGCTGTTGTCATCTGCGGTTTGCCAGACTATGTGGTTTTCCTCCAGTCTTTTGCTTGTATTCTTGCGCTTGGACGGGGGTCCTTGCCAATTACACGGACATTTGTCGTTGTGTTTAACAACCTACTCGTAAAGAAGGATATTATACTAATCAAGGTTACAGCTTGATCTATTAGAGCAGTCAAGACAAGGCATGCTCTCGCCACGGATGGATTTGCTCCCAGTATTCCAGTCCATGCTGATCTCGACAATACTCGTACCGTATCGAGCGGACCAGTCCATGGACAACGTGATGATGACGCACTCCATGTTGCTCGAGACGTTCAAAGCTACGGGAGTATACGAGCAGTCAAAGATCAATCTAGGGTCGCAGCTCTGTGGGCATAGTGGATACCCCTGGATCTTTAAAGAGTTATATCAACGGTAAGCCAAAGCTCCTTCTCCCGCGATATCAACATGCCAAGGAAGACGAGAAGATCGCATCGAAACGATCATATCTTCTTCAACTGGTTTTCCGCGAAAACTAGAAGAACCAGTCTCTTTCCTATGGCATACTTTTCCTTTACCTCAGTAATACACGAGTCATGGCTAACTCTATTCACGTACAGTCTCGCTGTCTTCCAGTTCAAACTACATTTAATTCTCCAAACAATATTCATCACAATACATCCCGCCTTGCGTCTATCCCGCAACGCAGAGCCTGGCATGCTGAGGATAAAAATACCGCTGCCGCTGATGATGTGGGATGGGCCCGCGGCGCACTGGTACGGCATGGTGCCGACGGATCCCGCGCTGCTCGACGCGAATGCCGGCGACGAAGAAGTGCTGATGATTAGCAAAATGTGCGAAAAGGCGAGCCTCACGATGGACAACAAGGCGCTTGTCCCGTTGCTCTCATGGGACCGGTGTTTGGGAATGGCGATTTGGTGTTGGTGTTTACGGGGGTCTGAGAGCGACAAGGAGTTTATAGAGAACGTGAAGCCGTTTGTTCTCGATCCATTGAAGGATACGAATGTTTTTCCAGGTTCTAGCTAGGTTGGCATGGCATTCAATGCAAAAAGACTAGACGAAAAAAAATTACTGGAAAAATTGGTACACTAGTAGCGGTCGATTTGGTATGACGTAAAGGCTCTTTACAACCCGACTATACTACGCAGCACGCAATTCCATACAGACTATACTATGCAGCGCCTCGACAAACATCACGAACATGCCGGCCATACCACAGCACAAGGCCACGCTCGCCACGGCCTCCGACCACAAGGCTGCTCTATTTTTCTCACTTTCTCTCTCCCTTTCCGTCGGCGCAATTTTGCTGCGGCGGCGCCCACTCGGCATCCCACTCGGCCAACAGTGATAATCAAGGGGGGTTTCGGCCTAGCGTGCCGGTGGGATGAGGCGGGATAATTTTCCTCCTCTGGATCTAGTCGAGTGGGGTCGCGCGGTGACCGACGATTCCAAGGCTTTATGCACAACAGAAGCCCAATGTGGGCGGCCTGGGGTGACTTGCCCCCGGCTCAGGTGGGATAGAGAATTCATAGTCAAATGAGACGTCTGCCGCCACCATTTACCGCACTGAAATGGCACTGACAGAGCGGTCACCGCGCCTCGACGAAGTATTCAGTTGCAAGCAAAAAGCTCCGAGACAAGCAAGCAGAAAGCTCCGACACAAGTCGCCGAGTAGTTTGCGATAACGAAAGTACTCCTCTCGAAACTTTCCATTGCTCGAGACGACCATCATCAGCTATCCGAGCCTCTGATTCACAGAACCGATAACGGTCTGTACATCGGGCAATACCCACGTACTGTACCTAGTAGATCATGGCGGACTCTATTCAATGGATTCGAGCGCTCCAGCTCGTCAACCTTCTGGGCGTCACTCATCTTGCCGGTACCGCGATAATCAGCTGATCACAACCCCGTCTCATTCCGGAAGCGAGGGAGGCTAAAGTCATCTATAGGCTACCAATTTGGAACGGACAAAATTGCCATGTACAGCATCCTAAAACTCAATGACAAGGACACCATAGTAAAGCTCTGGTTCCGGGGCTGGGACTTTGGCCGAGTGTACGGCCCCGCAATGGTTGTCGGCACGGCCGCCGTTTTTGGCTTCCTGGCATGGAACGGTGCGCGCCCACTTTCCTTACTTCGCCCCTCCGTCCACCTCCTAATCTGGACTCTACCCTGCCCTTTCTACTACAGCTCCCGCAACTTTAAACAAACGAACAGACCTCTCCCATCATTGACAAAAAAACATATCGGCTAACGAATATACCAGACGGCATCGCAAGTCCCGCGTTCCCATTCAATCTCGCCGCCGGACTCCTGATGGGGGCCGTGGGCCCGTATACGCAGTTCAGGATCTTCCCCGTCAACGACAAGCTGTTGGAGGAGCATCGAATCGTTATCAAGGCGGAGAAGACGGACGAGCGAGCACAGGGTGCCAGTGTCGAGGTTGTTCGAGGATGGGCTGCTGACTGGAAGAGACTCGACATTCACCGACAACTTCTCGCCTACCTTGCTGCCGGAGCTGGCTTGATCGCTGTTCTCAGATCTTGAGAGTGCCGTTGAACCGATGGCAGACTGGGGACTCAGTACGATCGTGGGGAGAGTTGAGAAGATACTGTACACTTTTGATTTACGACGGACGAAAACTCCCGAATACGAACAGATACGATTACCTAGTACGAGCGGATACGAAAATTCACGATTAATTCAGTACGAAGGCCTTTTCGACCCTGTTCTCTTGAAAATGGAATACTTGAGCAAATAAGTGGCCTGGCACACGACGGTTCATTCAAAATTCAGGAACAGATTGATTGAAAACTGCGGTCACAATAGTCTGATACTTGCAACTTTCTCGAATCCCCCACACGCCGATGGAGGTCTGAATTTGAAGAACCCCCAATTGACCTTCGAGTTTCAGCGAAAGCGATGCGAAATACAGACGAAACCCATATCCCCAGTTTGCAGACAATAATACAAGAAGTCATAGATCGGTGTTGGCTGTTGTGCGTTTCCATTCTGTGAAGCTGTCCAAAAAAGTAGCCTCGGCCTCAACATGGAGTTGCTCTTTTTGCTTGCAATGCAATAAGTGATTGGTGGGAAGTAACTTCCTATCTTGTCCTGGTATCCACACATTCAGACCAATTGACCCTGACAAGACGGAACTCGGCTCTACTGTCTGTGGGAATAAGGGCATTCTCTCAATCTCTCTGAACACTTGCTCCCTAGAGTAATCAGTCCCATAAGCCTCACGTGGTCAACTCCCGATTAGCAACGTCTTCTATGTCCAGAAATCGAATTCATCTGTGATGATTTGACAGCGAACGATATCTAGTTTCGATGCCGGCTCCAGTCAGGGCGTCAGGTGTCACGAAAGACCACTCAAGCCAAATCGTCCAGCTTTGCGTCATCGAGGTATCGGATAATAGTCTCGAATCGCACCTTTCCTCCAGTACCTAGGCCCTGAAGAGTAAATGGAAGTATCCAATTCTGTCACATGTTGATACTATTCTAGTTTACCAATCAATAGCCGTATACTCGATTTCACGAGCGCTACCTAGGGTACACTATCAATTGTCGTCTTTAGCGCTCCGATACCTCCCACGTTCTATCCCATATCCTGCTCGCTCGACATCGGCTACGCATCCGACCGTATCGTCTGCCATTACAGTCCGCACTGGATTCAGAATACAGCCTCGATCGAAAGATATTGCACGTCTCGTCTGGAGATCAGCGCGAGAACTAGGGAAGATTACAAGGGAGTAAAGCCCGAAAGTTCGCGATAGAGCGATTGACACTAGGGAATCCGTGGTATTACCACGGCGCCTATTTCGTCAACAATGCTCTCGGCAACTGCGACACTTGATATTCCCTCGATTTTGCAGGCCAGTGTGTGCGAACAGACTGCGTGGGCAACATGGAAGGCAATGGCTCCCATGCTGGCGGTAAACTACCAGTCTACCTCCGTCCCGGACGAGATAGCATCTTGTACCTGCCATAAATAGGCCATGCCAACATATCGAGCTGCAATAAAGAAGCGGTCCGGCTGCCATTGCCGGTCGAGAGGACAGCAGACTTCATTCAATATAGACGTACCGGCGGGAGATCCGAACCCGTGTCATACTATCCAAGCAAATGTTTCCTGGGATTATAGTCTCGTCGAGCTTTCAGATCTCTGATGGAAAATATTCGCATAGGTCCCACAACGGCTCTAATTGCTAGGCCCGGAGTCAATCAAGTCCCATAACCCCCAAAAAGTGCAAAAAAGAGAATCTTCAACCGTACGGTGGAATCTAACCACTGAATCTCCCCGAGGTGGGCTCGAACCACCAACCTCCAGATTAACAGTCTGACGCGCTAGCCAATTGTGCCATCGGGGATGTTGAGATGTTGTGTCTCTGTGAGTTGATGGGCTGCGCGATTTTTGGGAATATGGAGCTCGCGTCGTAGTGTGGACCGATTTGGTGTGGAGAAGCGTCAGAGCGAGATGTGATGGAGTGGAACGAGTCAGTATGTATTAAGACAGACTGGAGAGAGGTGAAAAGGCAGACGGACAACTAGGTATCGCTAGAGCTGAGAGAGTATCATCGTCAAGGCTATGATGCCAGAGGATGGTGAAGAGGAGGAAAGTAGGTCGAGAGTTTGTAAAGGAATCGGCGCGTTGGGTGGCGATAGGGATTAAGACGATGGCCTCGGTCATTTGAGGCCGATGGATATCGACCCATCGAGAAGTAGTATAGTTGTCGCAGACTTCTTGCCGGATGTCCATCTGTCGAATTGTGCCTCCTGAAAGTTGTAATCACCATTTTGTCGGGGAAAGTTGAGCCAGGAGTAGCTTTCGGTGAGGGATTGAGGCCTTCGGTGTGCAATCTCGGCAGGCATCCCGATCCCCTTCACCTGACGGGGCTCTCGGTGAAGGAGGTGGGGCAGAAATAAGCTTCGGTACGTACCGATTCACGTGCCATAGCTCCCTAGCGCGCATCAATTTTCGACCCCTGCACTTGGGCAGTCGCGTCTCACCCTCATTTCATCACTGCCGTCACTTTCTCAGCCGTTTGTCTTTCAACAAAGGCAGTAACTTTCTCGCCCGGCAACGAAGGATCTCCATCGATCACCATGCCAGACTCATCCGACGAGTCGGGCCCTGATGGCGTCGGCCTCATGCAAAATGATGCATCCGACCGGGAGTCCTCAGACAGCGAATCAGGGACAGAAGCCGGCGACGCCCCGGGCCAGGGCTTTCTCGACGTCGAAGCTTCAGAAGAGGGGAATAGCGACTCTGACGACTCATCAGAGTCGGACTCAGAAGATGCATCTATCCTTGGTGAATACCGCCGCAAGGCTCCACGGGTGTTTTTCCCCGAATTTCGCAGACTTCCCATCGAGCTTCGTCATCGCATTTGGCAGTACTTTTGTCCAGATCTCGATCCATCACCACGCGTCTTTTCCTTCCAGGTGCTGCCGAATCCACGGCAAGACACCATTTGGGAAAGCACGACCTTGGAGAACCAGATTGCAGCGGTAGATGCCATGTTGCGCGTTCATCACGAGTCTCGAGACATTGCACTCAAGGCATTTCCAGATACCCTGGCGATTAGGGAGGGCCGGCGCATCGTTCGGTTTAACAAAGAACGAGACGTCGTTCATCTCAATGGCATCAAGCGCGTTTGGGACCACAACCTCGAGGTCCCCGGCTTTTCTGAGAACATCGTTAACATGGCCATGGATGGATCTAACCTGGACGCCAATGAACTACGGCTTCTTCTGGCTTTTCCCAAACTCAAGAACCTATTTGATTTCCAGTGGCATAACGACAGGCGCATACCGCACAGGTTGAGGTGGTGTGCGTCGGATCTGATTCACAATTACGAGATCCAGCAATTACGAAGAAATGTGGACATTGGCGAGGATCTTCATTTTGTGTACTGCTGGCCAGATCTGACGCAGCCGCAGAATCGCGAATTCGCATTGAAGAAGAATCTGTCCAAGGATGAGGTATGGATTGATCTCTTCACAGAAGTGTTCGACATGGTTGAGGAAGGCTCTCTTCACCTAAAATCGGGTGAAGCTGAGCGGCTGGAAGAAATCAGTTATTGGCCCATGCAGTGCTTTGGCTGGGATGCAGCAGACCGATTCGACGCTTTTCGGGCGAAGCACGGGGTTGCTGATGGAGACAAACCCGCTGCCGACGGTTCGGAAGACGACAAGGAAGACGAGTCAGGGGACGACTCAGAACAAGATTCGGACGACTCCTCGGACCAGAACGAGTACGAAAGCGAGGGAATTGACGACGGAAGCATTCACGAGGAGTCCGTAGATGAAGATGAGGACGATTTAGTTATCGACACGCAACAAGCAAGCGATGATGAAGAAGGGGGCGGAGGTGTGTCAGACTACGGTGGCTTCTCTCCTCTTGCAGATGAGGACAGCACGCTCTTCGATGGCAACGGCCCTAGAAACCCCGCAGCTCACTGGTCAAGCCCCGAGTCGGAATCAGGAGAAGACGACCAGCCCCGCGGAGGAAGGAGGAGACGACAGATCGCATCGTCCGACGAGGACGAAGAATCAGGGGAGGAGGAAGCTGAAGCAGAGGGCTCAGGCCGCAGCATAAGTCGACGTGGTCCAGTGATTATTTCCGACGATGAAGATGAAGGGGATGAGGAGCAGCCTTCCCAACCTACGAGTCGCCGGGGCCGCGTTATTCTATCAGACGACGAGGACGACGATGAAGAGGAAGTAGTGGAGAAACCCACGAAGCCCGCCGGTCGTCGTGCACGAGTCCTTCCCTCAGACGACGAGGACGAAGACGACGAAGACGACGATGAAGGTGGGGCTGACATTGCCAACAAGGAGGCACGGGAAGGATCAAACTCGGAGGACGAAGAAGAGGGCGCGAAGAAACCTTTATCTCTAGCTGAAAAACTCGCCCGCAACCGCCGCGACAACCCGGTGTCTGAAGACGAGGAAGAGTCTGGAGAGGAGAGCTCCGAGGAGGAGGAGGAGGAGGAGGAAGCCCAGCCCAAAAAGATGTCTCTCGCGCAGAAGCTCATGACGCACCGTAGACGGAATCCGATTGCCTCCGAGTCAGAGGACGAACCCGAGGGCAGTATCGTCGGCAGCGAAGATGATGACCTCGAAGACGAGGAGGATGAGGATGATGAAGACGACGAGAACGGCATGTTTATGAACTTGGCCGATGAGGGCGAATCTGGGGATGAGGAAGGGGACGAGGATGAATACTAGGGTTGAGCCTCAGTGGGAGGTTCACGGTAGCATTGTATAAAATTACGAATCTTCTTCCTCGGTCTCGGAGGATGGAATTGGGGCTTAGAGGATCTCACACGTACTCGCCGTCCATTTAGGTATATGGTGAGGTGGACAGGACAGCATTGAAAACTGACACAATGGGTTGAACGTTTCAACTTGAGTGAACAACGAGATCTTTCCCATGATTTGCCTAGTATTTTTCGTTGCATTCGTGTGCGGGTTGGCAGCATTTTTCCTTCACTCCCAACCGCGATTGACCTTAATACAAATGGCTTCCCATGACCAACCCCATCGTCGTGAAGGATGAGTGATATCCTGTTCTTGAGCGAACAGACTCGAGCATCTAGCGAACCCAAAGACATGCCTATCTGTCCTCATGTATCACATGCCTTTGATGTCTATTTTTATATATCATCCAATTTGTAGCAAGCTATTTTTATATTTCATCCAATTTATAGCAAATCTTTTATTTAGAGCTCTCCTGGGCCTCGTCTGTTCAGATTCTCAATTTTCCTTTCGGTATATTCGACATCTCTTTCGCAGATCACTTGAGAAGGGCGTCACATAAGACAAGGCATGGAAAAGCAAGCACTACGCGACCCTCGTAGTCACGACGCGAGTAGTGCTCGGGTTCGAATCTGACATACTGGGCTCGCCGCCGGTCACTGTTCAGAAAAGTCATTTCATACAAAGAGTTTAACATCATCTTTAATGAGAGGTCTCATAGCACCGCCACGATGAGCTTTCAACCCAACTCTTACAATCAAGGCATCATTGTCGTAGTGAAATGTATTCATATCTCATATCTCATTAAAGGTATCCAAACTATAACTAAGCAATGGTATCACCAAACCCAAACGCCTCATCAAACCCGTCGATCTACCCCCTCGCCCATATCTCACTGGTACCAGCCCTCTCATCTACTTCTGCCTCCCGGTAACAGCTCCAACAGCCAACGTCTCAATCCGCCCGGAATACAACTTCATGACATGGCAGACCGGATCCCCCCAAATCACACCCCTCAGCTCCTCGTCAGACACAGTCTGCGCGACGACGCCCTCATCAAGCCTCTCCGCCACCGTCTTGCGGTCCCTCGGCCTCGCCTTCGGGTCTCCGCCCCGCAACACAATGATCCTCCCCGGTGAGCTCAGCGTCCCAGGCGGGAGATGCCACACCGGCTTGCCGCTCCCCTCCCTCCTCCTCCTCTCCCGATCCCTCTCCGACTCCCTACCAGCCGCATGCGGAACCAGCGACATCTTACTCTCCTTATTCCTCAGCGACATCTTGCTCGCCTTGGCAGCCAATCTCCCCTTCTTCTCCCCCCCAGACTCACAGCCCCCAGAAAAATTCGTCACCGACGGCGCCGGGCTGGCGTACAACTCCAACAAACTCTTCACATACGCCTTATCCGCCCTCGGAATCGGATCCCCCTCATTCACAAACGTCAAGAACAGACTCTTCCTCAGCTCCGCCCTCTCCGGCCTCTTCAACGGCAACAAACTCACAGGCGGCGTCCCAAACGTGACGCAATGCACCCTCTTAAAGCACCCCGTCAACGCGTTCAGCTCGCTCCCGGCCCTGGGCGACGTAGACAGCATATGCGCATACAACAAGCTCGCCACCGCCCCGCCCGCAGAATGCCCCGTGATCAGCAGACTATACGCCGCCCGCCCCGGGTCCTCCTCGAGTAACTGCCGCAGCCGCGCCGCGACGGGCTTCACCATCTTGCGCGCGACCGCCAAAAAGCCGGCGTGGCACGAGTTCCCCGCGTCGTCGAGGAAGCCGTCGGGGGACGCCGGTGCGGTGTTGAGGTTGACGGCCCAGTCCATGAAGGTGGCGGAGCCGCGGATGGCGAAGACGATGGTGTTCATGTGGTCCATGGGGACGGACTTGATGACCATTGCTTTCGTGCCGGTTTTCCAGTCTGCCGAGACGTGGGCGTCGCGCTCGGCGCCTTTGGGGTGGTCGTAGACGCGTTCTGCGTATTGGGCGGCCATGCAGAGGAGGGGCCAGGTTGGCATGTAGCTGCGGGTGTGTCAGTCTGTCTCCTTCCCAAAGATCTTGAATGATGAGGTTTCCTGTATTGAGGGTCACTCACAGTCTCAGGGGCGGGAGGTTCATTGGCAGCTTTGAGTTGGCGTATAACTCGACTTTGGCAAAGTAACCCCCCGACACCACACACGTCGCCACAGCCGCAGATTGGCCCTTTGACCCGGACGAAGAAGTTTCCTTACTCTTCTTCTGCTGCCCGCTCTTCTCGCCTCTTCCCCCGCTTCCACCGCTCCTCTTCCCATCTCCCGACGACGTGGACTGCTGCACCGCGCCGCTTCCACCGCCGCCATTCTGGTACGTGAACAAAGCCTTCTCGTTACCCACCATCCGGTCCCGATCAATCAGCGTCATAACATCGTTGAAGCACCCTGCAATCTGGTCGACGCACGCAGCGGTGGAGTTGATGAGCTGCGTGGCGTGCGGGTGGAAGTTTGGCTCCTCGAGGAAGTTGGGGGACGTAAAGTCTTTGGCGATGGTCACCACGGAGCCGGTAAACTTGTCCAGGCCGATGGGGTGTCCGGTCGCAGTTGACGTCGTCGGTGCGGTTGGCGGCGCGGGGAGAGCGAGGTGTGATGGTGGTGGGTGGAGGTAGTAGTGCTGGTTCACCACGATGGGTTGTTGTTGCTGAGGGTATTGCTGTGACCAGCCTTGCGGGCGATGAGGCTGCTGCTGTTGATGAGGATGCTGTGGTTGTGGATGGCGATATGGAGGCGGGGGATGTTGGTACTGTCCCTGGCTTCCCGGCTGAGGCTGCCAGTACGGCGGCGTCTGGGTCGTCGAGGTAGCATATCGTGAAGATTGCTGCGTGGGTGGATGTGGTGGTGCGTGATATTGGGAAGGGTTTATGTTTTGGTGGTGGTTATTCATTGGCATCGGTTTGACCGGCTCGGGGCCATGCTTGACGGCCTTTTTGCGGTCGAACCAGCCCATTGTGAAAGAAGCATTCAAGACACTTCCAAATAGTCTCTGATTTCCTCTTCTGATGTTGTTCTGCCTTTTGGGTGCTGTTGGACTGGAATTCGCGAATGGGGTCTTGCCCGTCTGCCCAGATTCGCGATCTTTGGCGTAGGCGTTGTTAAACTTTCTACCGGCAGCCAATCTTCGAACAGTTCGGGAGCCAAGTCTAGCGCTCTGCACAAGAGTGGATTGGTAGGAACTAGGAAATAGCAAGGGAACTGCTCTTCTGTATCTCTTGGCTGGCTTAATAAGATTGAGTTGTCCCAGGCACGAGGAACCTCGTCGCCAAGAAAACAATGAAGCGGTCTGGCGGCAGAACAGGTTCGTGTATGACAGGCGGGGAACACGGGAACAAGAAGTAAGGCGTCCCGGTTATCCTGTGTACCCAGTCGTTCGGTGTCGAGCGGGATCCTGCTTTTTCCCTTCTCCGCCTTTTCGATGTTCGCTTTGCCTCGGTGTGTTTGAGCAAATGGGGATAATCACAAGTCAAAGTCGGAGACGAGTGACCTTGCGCAGCTGAATCCCGTCTCCCAGAGCCGGTAAGTTGCGGACAAAGTGAGAAACCTTGTCTTTCAACCTGGGTACCTAGACGAACGGGCGAGAAAGCGTGACGCGATTATGTCCAGTCTTCCTGTGGTCGCTACTGAATCAGAAACGCCTGCGCCTGCCCTTTGGTAAAGCAGAGTGACACCAATTGTCCCGGCGTTTGCGACTGCGTGTAGCTATCGCTCTGTTCGGGGGCGGGCACTGGAATGCAATCCGTCGGTGCGATTTCGGTGGCGATCTGGCCGCGGCCGAGACGGTGGCTTAGACGGCCGCGGGGAGGGTGGCCGGCAGAAACGGGATGAGAGGTGGAAGGGATATCCCCTCACGAGAATACGCAGCTGAAAGAAGATGTCATAAATCGTCCTGGAGTATATAGCAAACTCCGGACGAAGAATCGTCAGCCGCACACGACAAGCACAGATGAATGCAAAGAAATGGAAGACCAAGTGTAAGAGAGAAACGCGGATATCCTCCGATTCTTCTATTCATGTGCCACACCATCAATGGGCGCCAGTTGAGCAAATCACATCGTTAAAAAAAGTCATGTGTCTCCTCTTAGGGGCCTCCTCTTCACCCTCTTTACCGACCACCGCTCACCTTTCCCGCCCCTAGATCGCGCCAGGTCCGAGAATCCCATGTCGAAGAGGGGGGCTCTAAATAGCACCCTTAACCATTCTATCGTCTCTGATCATCATCTACTCCAAGTACCCAAACCATACAAACCACACCCAAAGAATACAGACTAAACTGTGAACCACCATCATCAACACGGGCACTACCCATATCCCCCTCCCAAACTGTCCCAAACGGCGTCTCCCTCCCTTGGATAGCTTGAGTAGACTTGAGTTGGACCCCCGTCTATCCAACCTGATTCGTCACCGCCCAACCAGTCCGCGCTCTCCCATACCAGGGGACCTGCACACCAAGCGCAGCAACCCCTCCATGCCCTCCCACCCTATCTCCAATGGGTGCGATGCAAGTTCGAGCCCAGCCCAGGGTCCAATACTACATTATGGAACTATGGGCACTATGGCGAGTAGACTAACAGCCCTGACTCCGTCCTCGCATAGCCGATTACAGGCGCCTCCTCTGCGATTACACGCTTGTGGAACCCGCCCGTTACACCTTGATTGGGAGACGGCCAAAGCTCCCCTATGCATTTCAAACACAGCCCTCTCGGATGTCTCTGTAGGGAGCGGTGGTATTGGAGATGCACATGCAACACTGGACAAATCATGAGCCTCTGGCGTTTTGAACAATCATGCTGAAGCATCTCATACGTCGAAAGGGAAAAAAGAGCATACAGAGCCACTGAGCGAGAGCCTGCATTCATGACTGGCACATACGGATAGATACATGGATTGTTATCTAGAGTTCACTCCCAACCACCCAGCTTTACAGACAGGTCCATAACCGACCAATACTCGACAAGTCGCAAATCAGTTCCGAGGTATTTTTCATCTTTTATTTATTTTTTTTTCAACTGCGTACATGCGCGTAGCCGCCCAGAAACGACGCTACCGCCTCTCAACCCCTCATTGCTCACAAACACCCTTGTATGCATTCTCTGTTTCCGTTGGTCGTACGGGTTCGCAGAGTACCACCAAAGGCGCACATGGGATGTTTTTTCTCGTCCATCGTGGATCGCGAGATGAATGTCCGGAAAAGCCTGCAGAGCATGTGATAACAGGGGTAAAGGGAATTGAAGCCATGGATATTTGCCGTGACTCAGACTTGGAATGCTGAATGACGGTGAGCCCAATGTAACTACTTTCTCTCCCATTATGCGCGATGATTAAACCGCTGTGAACGGCGCAATTAACGGCGATAGCCTGGGCGGTAGACGGGGTCGACAGTTCATCTAGATGAGCGGTCTGTTCATACTTACCTGACTATCACGACCATCACGCCCCCCGACTAGTCATCCTGCCTATGTGAACAATAAACCTCAGATAGTGTATGTTTCAAAATATCGCTTGATCAGTGTTCGCAGTACGGATAGAAGTAAAATAGCCGACCGGATGTGCTCAGCGGGGAACTGTTTTGTCGGGCACCTGAGAGTGTTCATAATTAGGAACTCGTAAAGCAACTTACATACTACACCGCAAAGATGCATCTCCAGAATGCATGCGTTCTTCTAATAAGCATCTGGCCTATGTGAGAGCAAATGACCATGTCAACTTATCGAGCCACTAGCAACGCTCCCATGATGCATTAATCGAGCATGTTAGATAAGTACCCATCTTACACACGAACTACTATCAAACACTGGTGAGATCACAAAACGAGCATGCAAATTCGTAAAACCCACCATCTCTAGCCCATGGCCATCTCTTTACCCTACACCAAAGGGTCAGGCCAAAAACCCTACCTCAAGTGCTTAACAACTGCCGAGAGGGGGGGCAGGGAATCGATAACCCCCAAAGCCAAGAGATTGGGACGAACGGCGCGGGCAGACGAGCAATCCAGAAAACCCCAAGTATCCCAGCACCCACACCGGCACCGGCGCCGCGCCGCCGACGCCCTTCCCGGCCATAGTTTCTGGGCACGCGGCGACCCGACGTGCCTGCAGCAACCCGTAAACCTTGTTTTTCCCAATACATGTAGTTATCATATCTTATCGTCGACTACGGATAGCGCAAGGCAGGCAAGGTAAGGTACTCACTCTCATAGGCATCTTATCATAAAATCAGGTAGTCATATCATCCTCAACATAGACATCACAAGGACCACGTCAAAAGACAGATAATCTAAACAAAGGCACAACTTTTTTTTTGTCTTCATTTCGCTAGACGAAATCGCTACGGACATGTAGTCCACCTATCCACAGACTAAACCTCGACATAAATACAGCCCTCCAACTCAGAGGAGGGAAGATTGATGGCATGAGGACAAGGTCCACCAACAAGTGGTTGACTAGACAGCCCAGCAAGCAACTTGTCTCGACTCGAGAGACCCTTCGAAAGTTGACCACCAAAAAACAAGACACAATTCCCGATGAAAACATACACATCAGACCGGACTTTGAGGATCCCGCATGCTTCCGCTGCCGCTAGCGCTTCCACTATGAACGCTGCTGCCGCCAGAGCCTGACCCAGCGCCGTCGCTCCGTTGACGTCGCGTAAAAGCAAACGTGACGGGCGTGCGCTGGGCCATGGGCTGCTGCGCAGGCGTGTTGTGGAGCGACAAGAACTCGTCGTCGCCGTTGCTAGACTGCGTGAACCCAGACACATCGCTAAGCATCGAGGAGGAGCGGCCCCTGGCCTTGAGAGAGACAGTGCTCTGGTGCGTAGGCGGATAACCCCACACAGGCTGCATAGAGGACGCTGGCAGCGGCAACACAGAGCCGGACGCGGTCATGGTGGACGTGGGCCACATAGGCCCGGCGGGCATCACATACTGCGATGCGGCGGCGGACGGCGGTGTCCAGGCCGGCGCGGCGGGATTGTAGGCGGATGACGTGGTCTGAGACTGGGCGGAATGACGTTCAGGGAGATCGTAGGGCATCGCGGCAGTCGTGGCGTAGTTCATGTGCTCATGATATGCCTGGAGCTGCTGTAGCAAAGCGTTTACTTGCTCCTGCTTGTTCGCGTTGGCCGCCTTGATATCCGCAATGCTGCCCCGGAAGTTATTCTCAATCGTTGATGTCTCCGCCTGCCAGGCGATCCGGGCCTGGCGCCTACGTTCGGCCTCGTCCAGCCCGCGGTTGTTGGCATCCGTGATTCTGCCCAGCTCGGTGTCCACCTTGGCGATGCGTGCTGCAATCTTGTTCCTCTTGGTCTGCGCGGCAGCCTGCTCGTCCTCCTTGGCCTTCACAGCCTTGGCGATGGCGGCCTTGTAGTCTTTGTATTCTTTGGAGGCGGTATCGAAGATGGCCTTTTCGGCAGCCCACTCCTTTTCCGTCTGTTTCTTGCGCTCGTAGAATCCCTCAGGTGCTTTCTCAAACTCCTTGAGCTCTGCTTCGAGCTGGGCAATCTCCTTTTCGGATTGGGCTTTGTTGGTCTCTTGCTGGATAATCTTCTGCCTGTGCTTGTCGTCGTTGCCACCGGCGGTCTGAATCACATTGTCGAGTCTCTCGTTCTCTTTCCGTAGCGCGGCAATCTTGTTCTTCCACTCCTTGCGCAGCGTCTTCAGCCTAGACTTCTCTTCCGCCAGCCGCTCGTTATTCGCGTTGATTGTGCTCTTCAGCGTCGTCGCGGGCGAGTCGGGGCGAAGAGACTGTGGCGTGCTGACGGGCGGGTTGACGGAGCCCTCTTGGTCCTTGTTGGGCGCAAAAGAGGTTCGGATGCTGGTGGAAAAGACAACTCGATTCGTGCGTGTATCGACAAACTCGCAGACGTACTTGGACAGCGGCCGCAGTCCGTAAATGTCACCACACCACCGGTGTTGGCTGGATTGCTCGTCTTGGTCGTCGTCCTGGATGCGGAATATACGTGTCGGCTGCCAGAAGGCGTTGTTTACTCGGACGTAGAAAGGTTTTGAAGTGTCGACTCCTGCCGGCCGCGAAACGTGCCCATTCGGAGCAGCGCTCAGGCTGTCGGGAAAGTAGCTGGTGTTAAAGCAAACCTCATCGTGCCCAATATACGATATCCAAATCTGTTCGGCCTGACTGTCAAAGGGGGCATTCCCCAAGTTGTGAATGTCGGTAGCGTTGGAACCGGCGGACTCGGAGGTAGCGTGCGATAATTCGTACTCCTTAACCATGACAATTTTGGTACTCGCTAGGGCCGCCCACAGCGGCTGCTGAAGACGCACCTGTGTGCTTTGTTTTCTCTTCTTTTTCGTAGATGATACCGTCGCATTTTGTTGGAAAGTCGTGTCGCTGTCTGGCGTAGCAAACCCTGTGTCGGTGGTCGTCTCATTCGAGTACGACTTACCGGCCTCCGGGTCCGTTATGCTGTGTGCCGACGGGCTTCCCTTTTCTCTTCTCAAATACCACTCTCTTATGTACCTCACTATGCCCTGCGTTAAAATATGTATGGCAAGCACGCTCTTGATCCACCCGTGCGGTCCTCTCTTATCGAAACCGCGAGTGAATGTTTCTAACGGATCGTCAGAGTCGGGAGAGAACCGCCAATTGGCCGGGAGGAACTTTGTTGCCCGAGTCCAGTGGAATCTTGAACCGCGTAGAAGATGCGAGCCTATGACCAGGAAGAAGCAGGTAGTGACGCTCCTTGACGCTCCCTCCCTCGTGTTGGATCCACCACCCAAAGTGGCGGCGATGACGGGCTTGGCAAAGTCGAGGATGGCGAGCTGCATGGGCGGCCACAGAAAGAGCCACACGAGCAGTATGAAGACATCCATGCAGAGCACCGTAACGAGGGAGGGCATGGTGGAGTTGTAATCAAAGATCTCGGCGAGATTGATGTTCATTCCAGAGCTCGTGGTAACAGGGGGCACAAAAGTGAGGAAGGTGAAGACCATGTAGATACCGGAGAGGGCGACGGGAGGGACCTGCATGAGCAGGATGAGGATGGCAAGGGTGTCGTAGAGAGGCAGAGCCCTCAGAACGGTAGCGGCGAACTCGATGGGGCCACCGGGGTCGCGATGGACGTCGGCGTTCTTGGTGGCGTTGACATCAATCTGGCGGTGGCTCGCGTCAGCAGCACCATTGCCCATGGCAGAGGAGAGCGAGTCGGACGAGGAAGTCTCGGAGCAACCGCCTAACGAGGGCCGCCTGGTAGCGGCATGGCCATTCCGGTGTTCAGGGGCCATGGTGTTGCCGTTGTGGTCGGAAGCGGGCGCAGCGAGGTTCGGGGTCTTGAGGTGTCCGTTGGAAGTGCCGTTGGGCAAAGGCGAGGGGAGAGCCGGGGCAGCAGCATTCTGGTCAGACGACGTCCTAGCTGAAGCGTCGAGGTTCGACTGGCTCTTCTTGTTGGCAACTCGCTTGGCGGGGCCTACAAGACCATTTTCGTGCCTGGTATCGCGTTGGTTGGCGGCGCCTTGCTGTCGCTTCGCAGAGCTGGAAGCACGAGGCATGCGCTGGGAGGATATCTGCTGTCCGCCGACCCGGGAGCCCTTTCAGAGGCAGGTCGGGGGGCGCCAGCAGCACGACTTGAACTGGTCTGGATGCTGGAGGAGGGAAAGAGGCGAGTGAGCGAGATCCCGTTCTCGAGAGCGATCGGGACGAATGTGGCGTGGGCGAGGTCGAAGATGACGGAGAGAGAGAGAGAGACAGAGAGAAAGGCGACTATGCACTCGACGCAAAGGAGAGCGCAAGGACGTAGATATTCGGAGGAATACCGCGGGGCCTCATGCGTCGTGGCTCACGGCAGCAGGTCGGAAGAGGAGGGGAACCGAAGGAGGGTGGGTAGGTGGGTGGTTGAGGTTCCAGAGAGGCGGGACGGTGATAATGATGGTTGAGTTGTTGTTTTTTCCGAACCTTGGAACGGGGGGGGGAGGTTTGTGTGGTGGTGGTAAAGTAAAGTGTTGCCCAGATTACTCGCGTCGGGAAAGGTTCGGTAGGTGGGTTGAAAGAGCAGCGATGCAAAGTACCTTAGGGAGGTACTGTATGTACTGTGTAGGTAGGCACGTAGGGAAGGAAAGGTACCAATGGAAGGAAACAGGGGGCCACTTGGTAAGAGGAAAAAAACCAGGCAAAGCCGCAAAATAGTGCGGAAGGCGCTGTGGTGCTCGGGTACCTTCCAAGTTTATTCGTAGCCTTGGGTAAGCCCACAAGATACTTTGGTACCTTGGCCACTTAGGTAAGGTACCGGGGGGTGAACAGACAGACAAAGAAGGACCTGGCCTGACCTGAGTTGGCAAGGGCGGCACGAGTTCGGGTAAGAGCCGAGAAATGGGGATGAACTGAGGCGTCAAAGAATTCAAAGTCAGTGGAAGAAAGCCCTCTCTCTTTCCTCCCATTCGTCTCCGCGTACTCCGTATTTGTAAGGTGACTGTATTCCGGAGTAAGGTAGTATGCCTATACAAACAGTAGCAACACATACAATTCGTTGTCCGTGAAGAGGAATTTGTGGTGTGTTGGTTCCTTTTGTTTTTATTCCTAGGTTTTGAGAACTCCCCTTCCCCTCTGCAGACTGCAGCAGCCAGTCCCGGGACATCGAGCAGAGGTGTTAGGGGCAGAGCGCCTCGCTTCGAGTTTATTTTAAAAAAGACTGCGCGGGAACAGCACGAGAGCAGGGATGACGGATGGTGCGGGAAGGGATCCAGTCGCACTGTTTCGCCTTGGGTGGGTGGATGGGTACGTATCTCCTTGTCGATACGTATCCGAGGACTGCTTTACATACATTTTTCACTGGGTATTTTTTTTCATGTTCCTTTCACTTTTCTCGCTGTTCCTCCCGGTCTGATGAGGTGTGGGGAGGCACTTGGGCTCAAGTCCCCTCCAAGTGGAGTCCTGACTGGATCAATCCGTCCTCAGGAGCTGTTTCATTGGTTCATGACTTCCAGTATGGAGATAGGGTCCCTTCTTCTCTGACCCACTCACAACTCTTCTCCACCCTCCCCTCGACCCCCCCGATCAGAATCAGAATCAGGATCTCGGATCTGGACCTGGGCAGTACTTGTGACTCGGTCAAATAATGTCTAGCTCAACGGGCAATTTCCTTTCGTGCTCTTGTACATTGGGGTACCCCCGACCGAGGCAAGCCGCAGTTGCCAGCGCCGGGATGGATCATGGAGGCCGATCCAAGGTTGCTGATGGGATGAGATGCCGTTGGCGGTCACGCAGTTCTGCAGCCCTCTGGACTCTGGGGCCGCCGCCAAAAAAGTAAGATTACAGGGGGCCACCGGTGCTGAAGCAGCTAAATGAGCGCTGACTGAGTGCTGGATGGCGAGGTCACGACATGCAGCATGCAGTGATGCACCCTCGGTCTGGCTGGATAAAGTCGTCGTTC
The DNA here is from genome assembly GCF_011075155.1 of Colletotrichum scovillei. Taxonomy (NCBI): domain Eukaryota; kingdom Fungi; phylum Ascomycota; class Sordariomycetes; order Glomerellales; family Glomerellaceae; genus Colletotrichum; species Colletotrichum scovillei. The sequence goes on from NW_023336259.1 coordinate 3,996,722, forward strand.
GGACAGGGTCCAGAATCTCTGTTGTTCGTGATGTGGATTGACTACGGAGTATAGAACGGAGTATTCTTATGGGAATGCATTCGCATACTGAGGTTACTTTACCTACCATAAGTATGTAGGTAGGTACCTAGGTTATCGTAAACAGGGCTGGCCAAGCACGGGAGATGCAGCGCATTGCATAGCTGCTGCTCCGGCCTCCAGCTCCCAGGGCCTGGCATAGGATGGATCCCCAGACGGAACGGAAAACACGCAAGGCAAGAGATCGTGTCCTGCATTACCTGACATTGCGGCATCGTGCTGGGATATCAATGTAAGGTATTTCTATCCGTAGTTTTGTTCCGTCATGCCTTCCGCCCCTTCCGTGCTTCACTGCTCACTGTTCAGACCAAGTATTGGTTGTATAAGTTGAGGTACCTGAAGTAGGTACCTTAGACACAGGCAGGAAAGCAGAGAGATTTCTTCCACTGAATAGAGAAGTTGCGAACCAACCTACCTTACCTTAAGATAGGGTACTCCGTATGGACATTGAGTAAGTACCAAAGGCAAGGTACCTGGGTAGGCAGAAAAAAGGAAGGCATCGTGGTCGTGTGCCTTGTCAACTTCGTACAAGTGCCTGCCTCCGGGAACTACCAATGTCCATTGCTTCCTTCCCTGCCTCATGTGTGGTGTGAGGTTGAGAAGGTGGTCCCCTCCGTGCTGTGCGCCTCCTTCCCATAGATCAATCGTCATATCCCAACTCTAAATTCCCTTCTTCATTTTACTCCTCCCAAGTCGCCAGGTCTTCTCCCCAATCATTCCAAACATCAACCATCCCTTACACAGTATTCCCACGGATACCAGTGAACGATACATTTCTCTCTTCTTTCGACATCCCCGTCATATTCAGCGCCCCTGACCACCATCCGCCACTACGAGCCTAGGTACGACCGCGCCGTCGCTGGACTCACTGGAACGTCCTTCTTCTTTCGTCCCTAGTTCGGTCCCCCGTCGTCTTTTCTTCGTCTTGTCCACGGCTTCTGTCACCGACCGTTGTCCATGCTGTCAATCCTCCGCAACACCCATCATCGCTGTTCGCATGACGACCCGGCTCAGCTGGAATCTTTGGGAACATACCTGGAGGCGTAATGAAAGAAGACACTGGATGATATCCGCTTTGCCTCTGCCTGATCATTATACCTAACTCTGTCCTTTCCAGACTGTTCTCAATCGTCAACCCCGTTTATCGCTCCTGTTCACCGACCTTGACGTATCACGACACATGCCCTTGAAGGCACTCGCGCATCGATGCATAAATCAAGCAATAAGTAATGGCACTTGCGTCGCATAGTCATGCCGCCAAAGCGATGTTCAGAGCCAACATCGGGGCTACTGCCAACGGCCCGGTTAAGCTGAGCTGAACGCCCATCCCGTAATCTCTACCAACATGTGCCTGGTTTCTGTCCCTCCAAAGCAAGCTAGGCTGGTACACAGCACTATCTCCACTAGCACCGACACACAGTCATTGTCAGGCCGGGCCTTATTGTCTGCAGGCTGTCTGGGCGGTGGACGATCTCTTCGTGCTCGTCATCCCACATGTCGACGCAACCTGGCCATCACGCAGTACGGAGTACTTAGCACCTTGGAACACGACACGATAGGATGGACCACCAGTGCGTGTACTACCTCCCGCCTTCCTTGTCACCTCGAGACTAGGCTCTCCCCGCTCTCGCAGACCACCCCCGCGCACTCAAAATTTCTTATCGCTTTCCCAGCGAGCCACGAGGACACCTCAAAGACAACCATCGCCTGTCCGCCCCGGCCGAAGCTCGACATCATTCACCAATCCTCGCTCGCCATAGCCCGTTCCCCAGGCGCACACCGACGATCGTCAAAGTATGCTCCACATCACGCACCGCTATTCCGACGGAAATATATTCGCCTCAAGGGCTACCATTTCGGTCTCCCCCTTTGAGGGGCACGATGCCACGCATCCACGGTTCCGTCAACCACCAGCCGCACAACGTGCCTTCCGTTCTCTGGTGCCCACTGTGTGTAAACGTACCTATGTGAGTCTCCTCCGGCGCTCGGTGGCCTGACGTTCCACGATCACCATCTTGACGCCGACAATCGGGGCACAACTTCACAAGTCGAAACGCTCTTCGGTGAGGCACCAAGCACGAGGCACGGAAACGTGGGGACGAAACCAAGGAACCTGGCAAGACGAGAGTGCCTTGACCCCTTGGACCCCTCGCACAGTGAAAAGCATCACGGGCGAGCGACAAATCCAGCGCTAGCCCTCCAGAGCGAGCGCACCCAAAATCACCAAACACCACCACCACCACCTCACGGACCAGTGTCCAATTTCAGGGCAGCCATGGATCAGGGCAACGATACCACCAAGCCAGAGGACAAGTCGACGGGACAGGAGCATCGTGGGTGGGGCTTGTGCTCGGCCGCGACTCGACGGCAAAAGACTGAGACTCGTATGCAGCAATGCATATTCGTCTCGTTATGTCTCGTGGTTGACAACGCACCATCACATTGCACTCGCACTGCACTCTCACGTCTGCTCACATTCAGTAGTGCAATGATTTCTGCGAGACGTGCAGCATATCATTGCCCTCATCCTGGCACGAATGGCAACAGACTTTTGGGAGGGCAGATTCCCCATGTCGATCATCAACTAGTCGAGGAATGTCGCATGCGTAGCTTTCTGGGCACTGCGCCAACCACAGCATCGTTAAGGCGGCATTCGCTCGAGCCAATTCCTCGTCAGATCCAGCATGATGTGACATGACGGGGCCAGCTTGACACGCCGACGGCCTACAGAGCACTACTACGTATACGGGCACGTACCGGTACAGGCACAACGCTTTGCACGCGACTGACGAGTCTCAATAGCGACTGGCAATGACTACGAATACTGCTGATGGCTGGACACGGCTGTGGTCCGGAGATCCGCATCGCTGTTTTCGACCCCGTCGCAGGCCCTAGACAAAGTGGTCCTGCCCTCGCAGACGCCCATGTCTTTGTCGCCTTTGCCCGGCTGTCGTCGATCTTCTTTTGATTCGAAACATAACAAAGCCATTTCTGGAAATAACCTAGACAGTGCGCGTCGGCCATCCCTCCTCTCCGCTGTCAATCACCTTATGGTCTCTCCGAAAGAGCCGGCGAGGTAGTGAACGGCCGCCGACCGCTGACCGCTGCCGATGACTTAGTTGAGCCCCTCCATTGAGCCAACATCAAATCTACATCCGGCCTCAATTGAACCCGCGGGGCGGACGAGACGGGGTTGCACAAGTGTCGACGGGGCATATCCGTACTATTACGGACAGGAGAGAGAATTTGGCAATTCTTACGGCGCTTCCATCTTTATCGATAATCAGCTTGCAGGGTCAAGCTTTTCTTGCCGCCATCTCCACCCGTTGAGCTAATTATACTCCGATCGAGATGACAGGTATCCCACCCGGAAAAGGAGGAGGGACAAAATCGAAAGGAGCAAGACAGTGCGGCAATGCAACCACATCCTAGACCATCGTCAGGCGTCTCCAACCTGCTCGACAAGTCACGACAGAGGTGATTGGAAAATACTCCCTGTGATGGTGGTGAACCCTTGCCCCCAGGTCTTGAGCATAAACGGCGAGGAACAAGAGGGAGCTAGGCGCAGAGAGGTAAAGCAAGTCGATCTGCCTGTCGGCATTTGGCTGCTACCAGCGGCGCGCCTTGCTGCCAGATTACCTCCCATGTCACAGCCGGTGGACTGCTGACTCGGGATGCCGGGGAGAGCAATTTGCAGTCGAATCACCTGATTCGTGGTGCCGTAGAGAAATTCTCCAAAGAGTCAGTAACCAAGCGTGGGTTGCGGGTGTCCTCACCAGGACTTTGTATCACTATTAGTGCCTAACAATGGTAGGACTTGAAGTTGAGGGGAGAGTTGGAGGGAGAGGAAGAAGCGATGTTACGGCAATCTTCCCACCCATTCCCTGCCGCTGCAGCAGCTATACTTCACCAATGGATCTCGACTACAGCAAGAGACTTGATGGGACAATGACCTCCCCAATCATGGATAGCGAGGAGATACGACTAGCACCCCGTCAACTGATCTAGCATCGAGACTACAACCCCCGGGAATAAGCTTCAAGACGCCAGCCTTCCTGCAGCACAAGCTACGGCACGCCTCTCATGCAGCCCCAGGCCCCAAATCACCTCAACACGCAGCACTGCAGCACTGCAGCAGCTCACCTCACTCACCACCGCAGCCTCCAGAGCTTACACTTGCAAAATCGCGGCTCCTCCCCCTCCATCTCGACGAGGGAAAAAGACTTGGCGGCTCATGATCCGGTCGCGAGCTGATTGGTGCCTTGCAGACCGTTATATTTCTGCGGCTGCTTAGCGGGGTCGACTTTCCCCTCCACCGATGTCCTTTCGCACTGTGGTGCTGACTCTAAAGGCGGTCTGCAGGCTATAGCACCGCTCTGCCATCTGGTCGTATGGGTACGGATATACACAACGAGAATACCCATGTACGGATGCGTGAGGCGACACAACGTAATAGCGCAAGGGCGGTTCCGTGCGATGCGGATCTCCCGGTGGGCTCTCTGCGCCGCCCCTCTCGGAGCGAATTTGAATTTTCCAGCGGCGGACACCGGACGCGAGGCCAGCCGGTGCGCCGTATACGTCTGGAAAGATAATTTTGAGAAATTTTTTCACGGAGCGAATTCCTACGGAGCCTCTGATGCTCTTTTCCAGAGCCTGTGCCGCCGAGAAGACTCCGTGACGCTACACGCGTATGGAGCAGGACGGACAATGGTTATTGATGCCAGGACATGGAGCTCAGTGGCACCATTGTCCTTGGCAGTGAAGAGTCCTTTTCAGCCGTTCCAATCACTGGTCTCCAGATCACATGTCAACCCGACCGCATCGATTCATATCGATTCATTCTACGCGCTCAACCCGTGCCAGCATTTTTGCAATGCATACACCAAGATGAGATCTGGCACATAATCAGGGGTTTTTACGATCACAGCGTCGAGTAGTTGCGCGCGGTACCTTTCTGAGTCTCTAGCTCAACGACTGGTATTTACCAGGGGCCAATGCTAGGGATATGTTCCGGCGGCGTGCTTTCTATCGTCTATTCGGCAGATGCTTGAGTATCTCATGCGTCGCCCGTAGGGTCGAATGGCCTCAAGCTCCCTTCAGCCATCAAGCTGTCGCCCGTCATTCTGTCTAGCGGAGGGGCACGCTCGAATGGCGGGGTTAATTTCCTCGGCAAGAGGACCGCTTTCGCCTCGACTCGCCTGTAACTGATTAAATTGAACCAAAAAACCATGCGTCTTCTCGCCTCGCTCGACTTACACGAGCGACTTTCGCTCTTTCCGTCTCGGGTTTCCGGCTCTCGACCACGGATTCTGCTCGAGTCTTTGGTCCGATGGCGATAGTACCCAGTGCCGTAAGAAGTATTTGTGCACATCTCATACTCATATCTCGTTAGGGGGCGGCGCTGCCAAAGTCCTCCTTAGCGTCTGGTCTTCTCCATGTGCCCAGTTCCAGGATGGTGACCGTTTTCGCGATATATCTTGCAAGTCCATGTGCGTCGTTGCGCTGCGCGTCGGTGCTGGTCAAGTCAGCCACCCGCTTCAGTTCACGGCTGAGCCAGGGCAGCGGCTTTTTGTCATGGGTCAAGGTCTTCAGCTTTATCTTCAGGTCGGCTAATTTGGTGAAGTGCTTGTGTGAATAGATCACAACCTTGAAACGGAAGGTGGACCTTTCTTCGTAATCGTTTGACAGCAACCTTGTATATGCGCTGATAACTTGGGGCTCGAGCGAGAGTGTCTAATAGAGAAGGCTCATCAGCACATGCATGCTTGAGGGACGAGGGGCGGGGGGCGCAAAAGAGAGTGTGATGTTGTGGGCATACCGGGGAGGCCATGGTTTGCGGTGACGCTCCGTTTTGGCAGTACATGGTTGTCAGGGTCTCGTTGAAGGTTTGGTTGTCGCGAAGACGCTCCCACTCTAATCTATCTTGAGGATCTGCAGTCTCGAGAATGCGGTCCAGAAAACGGGCGATTGACTGCTCAGCGACTTGGGTCAAGGTAGACGTTTGAGATATACCCTACGAGAGCACACGGGAGCAACAGTCAGCGACGCTGTTGATACGAGTTGGTCCCACGAGGCCGAGATCGGGACCAGGACCGGCACTGGCGCTGGCACTGCTAATCGCAGACGGTGGATCAAAGACTCACCAGCCATGGACGATGACTCGGTTCGCCATCTCGCAGTCGGACAGTGTACGCCGAATTCTTGGGGTCGTGGAAGCCCTGCGAGACTGCGTGTATGTTACGCCATTCGTCGTTGATGGTCCTTAGGAGACTGGCCGCGCGTTGGGTCTGGTCTGGGTCGCAGCCAAAGGCGAGGCATTTCCCGATGCGCTTGTAGAGTTCCCGCGGACTGAGCGAGACTGTGTTTGGGAGTTGCGTGTTGTCAATGGATAGGGGCCATCTGCGGCCGGCCTTTGGGGGAGCTTTGGCGGCTTTGGGGACGGCGACGGCGGCGGGTTTTGCTTCGCGGGAGTATTCTGAGACTACACGGGATAGCATTGACTGCTGGAGCCGCGTTGCTGTAGACCTCATTTTCGGGAGACGCTTGCTCTGACGAGCGGGGAGCGTGAGGTGCGTTGGGATCGAGGTCGGAGTCGGATCGGCGATCGAGGTGCGACGTGTGAGGGTGAGGTTATCGAGGTTGGGGTTCGGTGTCGCTTTTCTGAAGGCGCCGTACCCTCCGACAGATGGACCGCGACGAGAGAAAGAGAGAAGTGTCGAGTGATGGCCGGCCTCAAGCTCCCAATGTCCTGTGGGTTTCGAATCGCGAGGTTGAAGATGCGGCGCAGTCCGGCTTTCGGAAAGCAACACGGCTGGGTTGAGCTGGGGGAGACGAACGGGTGGGATGAGGTTCAAAGTTCCAACCAATCACAAGAGCTGTTGGAGCTTGGTGGTGGGGATGGCACCTTGGGGGATGTCTTACATCATTTCGCCGAGGTCTGAGGCCATTGGAGCGAGCTGTCGACCTCATTGACGACGGCCTTGCGAGCCATGAGCGGGTGATGCGATAATTGACGGAACCACGCCATCTATGTACACCATCATTCACAACGACAACATCTAGAGACTGCGACTCTCTGCGATTTCGGAAGCTGCTCCGACAATAGTTCAAAAAGAGGATGAGTGTCGTGAATACCGAGTTGCGGAGGCGGGTCATTGCCATTTACAAGGGTGAGTTGAGATTCTTTTCATTATTGTTGTTCGCTTTACTCCAAATGTGAGCATTGCAATTGTTCAATCAAGCTATATCACGTAGCCTCGAGTTTGCCTGATGAGACAAGTTGCTACGATGTTTGACTATTCTTGTCAACATAATTTGTTGTGAAGAAAAAACCTGGGCTTTTCTAACCGTCTGACGCTGGCGCATCCTTACTCTACGGCAGATGCTTGTCCTTCGGAGATTGATGATCCGGTTGAGTTCCATCAATTCGACTGACCACAGAGCGATTAAGCCTAGAGCTCTCACTTGCAACATATCTTTTCTCCCTCGCCCTCTCTCTATTCACTGCCTCCCTCAAGAGTAGCCCTTCATCTCTCACCCCATCAACCACCAAGACTAGACTCACACAGCCACATCCTCAAGACGAATGAAACAGGCAAAGATAGCTGACCATCGAGAACAGAACTCCTCTACTTGGGCCGAGAATACCCCCTCGGCTACGATTACTTCCGCCCCCGCCTGAAAAAGGCGTTTTCTGCGAATGCTGCGTTAAAGGATGAGGAGGCTATTCGAAGGGGGATCGAGAGGGCCGAGTTTGTGAAGAAGGGTACGTTGTCCGTCTTTTTCTTTTATTCATACTCGGGCTTCTCCAAGGTTCCTTTTTCACCAGTTGCTGTCTTGCGGGTGTTTGTTGTTTACTATCTCTTACATGCCCCTTTGCCATCTTGTTTGGCGGGGATGATTGTCGCTTTGTGTTTGTTTCGTCCTCCATTGTGTGAGGTCTTTTGAGTAATGTTGGTGTTGATGGGAGGTGTCGCGGATGGAAGACGCAAGTACTGTGTTTGGGCTCGGCAAGTGCTGTAGCGAACCTTGACGGAAGCATGCCTATATCCTGACCACTGGGTGAGAGGTGGAGAGATGCGAGTCGCAGGCCGTGTGTTCTCAGTTCTTGACTCTATCTCCTGGCGCGGTCTGTCGACACCACGCTGGAGTAGGTATTTCCAGAGTGGAGATGGTGGCATCCTTGGTTCGTGGACAGATTCAGATGAGAACCATGGATGCTCGGTTGACATCAGGCTCTATGACCGCTCGTGACCGATTCCAAAGTTGGAGTTGGTTTCGTGGGTATTTCGTCTTTGCTTCAGAGGGACTCTCCGTCTTGCAATGACTCTTTCCTCATCTGGGTGTTTGGCCCACACCCAGGTTCTGTCTCCATGTTGGAGGACGAGTTGCATCTAGTGGTTAGTGGTGCACCGGGATGACTCGCGATGTACTACATGCCTTCTCGAGGTCCCCAATCACAGCTATCTAAACCGGATGCCGCTCTGTCCCGAGCGTGGAAGTGCTCTCCACGAATGTCTACCGTCTAGTTCAGCTACATCTAGTCCATGAACGCTTCTCCATTCACCCGAGTATTTTGTTTCCTTGGCTCCTCAAGTGGGCAGCATGATTTTCCTCTTCAGATTCACCAGAGAAATATCCTCCTAACCTCACCGTCATGGGTCCATCCCTCTGTATCTCATCCCTCCTTCCATCCACTTCCCTACTTTCGAAATGACCATATTGGGAAGCAATGAAGTCAAAGTGCGGAAAATAACAAATGGAGACCAAAAGGCTAACTTGAATAACTCTCAGAAATCGAAGCATTGTAAGTCCACCTACCGCCTCCCACCCGCGCCCACAACCTCCCCGTCTGCGTCCCCATCCAACTTTCGCAGCCTCGTTTCCGCAAGGACATGCAAATTGCCCTCCACCCCGTCAGACACACGCCCGAAGCGCTCGATGTACCTTACCTCGACCCGGGGCTCGGGAAACAAGTGAGACCAAGGCCATGGGAGAACCCATATCACCAGTTCCTTGCGAGTTTAATGCTCTTCTGCGAAGACGTAACGCTGTCCAACGCGTCCCCTTTCGAGCCATTCCGCCGTACCTCAACCTCTCCCTTCCAACACCCAAACCGGGTCCTTCCTCTAGGCGTGTTCCTTACAGAGCAAGTGCATTCTGCCCGGCGCCGATTTACTATGGTCAAAGTCGGATTACTACAACAGAGTCACAGCTCCATACATCCTCCATCTTCACCCTATCCCCCCAGAAAATAAGAAGAAACAAAACAGAGGGCTTGGTTCGCTACCGCAGCATACAACGAGTGACGATGCCACAGTTGGCAACATCAGAACGACCAAAAAAATCCCTTTCCCCTGCCTCTTCACATCCTCAACTTCACTCGAGACTTTGTCTAAGCCCCTGATTCGGTTACACTCACAATGATATACCATCCAAACCACCCTTACCAAGTCGGTCCTTGTCCCTCCCCCATCCTCGCATCCAACTCTTCCCCAACTTCCCATACCCATTGTCTTACAAGTCAACCTCGAGATGAGCATCAGTCGGCGATTCCCCTTCACGGCGAGGCAAGTCGCCTCCGTCGGGTGCCCGCATGGCTTTCATGCAAAACCCATCACTCTCTTCCCAACGCCAAGCCACTCCATGCATTCGAGGTTACAGCACATACTCCTCCAGCGCACCATAATCCCCGTCATTACTCTCCACTCTCGGCATCGTCACTTTAAGGCACACAGCACAGCAAGAGAAAGCGTAGTAGGGGGGATAAAGGTATTGTATAGTGATAAATGATGTGATAGGATATGTATGTATATATGTAGATGATGGGGTAGTAGATGACGATGATGATGATGATGATGATGATGATGGGGTATCTCGATGAACTGGATCTCTGACCTTTCCCCTTTGCTTCCTTTCCTGCCTTGTCCCTTTTTCGCCATCCCTTTTTGTTTCTCTTGTTTCTGGTAAACTGTATTCTGCTCTGTTCTTGACACTGGCGCTTCTTCGCCCTCGAGTCGCCATGATGCTAATCGCGCCACAGGTATTATCTCAAGCGGTATCGAGCGTTGAGGAAGCGTTACGTCCCAGATGCGTGATGCGACGAGCGTCTTGGGATGGGTGAAGGCATAGGCCAATGTTGAGGGCCAATCATTCCCATAGAGTCCAATAAACGGTCGCCGCAAAAACACGAATGCAAAAAAACTCCTTCTTTTTTTCCCGTCCACCATAACTTCGTCATGCGGCCCTTCATCGCTCCCTCTTGCGTGCCCACCAGGCACCGACTTCCAAACACTCTCCCCAACTCGTACCGTTCTCCCTCATGAGATCGTTCATCATCTTGCCTAGCCAGCCGTCCCATTCGTCCTGGCTCTTGCCGCTGACCTCGCGCAAGATCGGCTCCAGGCTCTGGATCTGCTGTACGACGGTCATCAAGGCCGTGCGGCGGAGCGCCGCCTGGGCCTCGGTCAACGTCTTCTTCTGCTCGTCCGGTTTGTCTTTGCCCTTGCCCTTGCCAGAGTTGATGAACGACTTGCCGTCCTTGGTCACGACACCGCCGACGCCCTCGCGCTCCCAGCGAACTTCAGAAAGTGGGATCGCCAGGCGCTTGCTTTGTATGTCAGTCAGCTCCTCGGATTCCTGGATGAGCATAGGACCGATGAGAGTGCAAGGCACAGGACTCAGATTGCGGGACTCGAGTGCACGGTGAACCCAACTGTTGTACTCGACGAGAAAGTTGTTCAGCGGCGCGCTCAAAGGGGTCTTTGCCGAAATGGGATACGCGCCGAGCGAGGCGACAGTGGCGGTGTCTTCGGTGTTGCCAGACTGTGGCGCGGCGTGGGGCCGCAACATGCGGATCTGGTGGTCGCTATCCCAGAATTCCACAGTGCCACCGGGGCGAAGAATGCGATGATATTCTTCAATGGCGTTCTGCAGCGCGTGCGGCGACGTCACGACCAGACTCAGATCCTTGACCATGACCAAGTCGAACTCGCCATCGGCAAACGGCCACGGAAAGTTGCGAATGTCGTGCTGCATGAATCGCCATTTCATGTCGCGAGATACGTCCCCCGCATTCTGCCCCATTGGGCCAATGTCCATGCCAGTGAAGTGGATATCTGGGTGGCCTCGTTGCGCGAAATACCGGTGACACGATTGACTCCAGAATCCGGAACCGCAGGCGACTTCGAGGACACGACCAGGCGGTTTGCTGGCAAATGCTGTAGAGCAGATTGGCGAACCAAACAGCTGAATGAGCAGCAGTGTGCGCAATGACTGGCGATGGATCTCGCTCAGGTCAACAGGCAACGGGTATGCCAATGACGGGTCTGATAGATATGTGCGGCCATTGCGCAAGCAGTAAGGGCGAGAGGCATCGAACGAATTTGTCGTGGGGTCGGAGGACGTCATTGTGCGGGTCGACATGGAGGCGGTTGAAGGAGCCGCCGACGAAAGACTGTCGGTACGGGAGAAGGGAATTGCACCGGCCTTGCCGGCAGTGAGATGACGGCCCGATGTGTCCGTGTCGACGAGCATGGCGACATGTTTTAGCTCATTCGGAGTGAGACCGATGTGAGATGGTGTAGGCGGTACAAGCGCGTGTCTCGCGTAGGAGCTTAAGGTGCCGCTTTCTTTGCGGAGGCGCGCCGGCGCCCGGATGCGAGTGCGGTCGGCACCAGCGCGTGTCTCTTGTAGCGAGTGGTGATGCTTGTGCTTCTTTGGAGACGCTGGCGAGGTAAGATCGCGCGGGTCAATGGGCGACGCAGTCGAGAGGGTCGTTGACGTGGGTGTGAGCGAGGTCTCGTGTGAGGAGCGTGACGCCGAGGACGATGACGATGTGCGGATATGCTTGAGACGGGTTGCGGGGTGGTGGTGGTGCTGCTGGTGCTGCTGCTGACCAAAGTGAGAACTGTTTGATGATGGTTGGCGCGACGGTATGCGCGAAGAATCCGCCGGGTTGGCCTTTGAGAAGAAGGACGAAGAAGAGGAAGACGGGGTGGGTGGTGCGGCGGCGGCGTGGGCGGCAGCGGGGGGTTTTGTTGATGTTGTTGACAGAGTTGTAGTGGCAGATGCAGGAGTAGTAGTAGTGGTAGTAGTGGTAGTGGTAATAGTATCTGTAGTTGCAGCACTAGCACCAACCGCCGTGTGTGGTTGTTGTTGTTGTTTGCTCTTGTTTGGGGTCAAGGTTGCAGTCGCAGTCTTTGGCCTGGTCGACTCGATGCGAGAAAGAATAGGAGGGACGGGGGCGAAGCTGGTGTACATGTATTGGGACATATTTGCAGAATCTTTCGCATCCACGAGTGCTTCGTCAGGAGGAGCGGCGGATTTCTGGGGCCCTTGGGCTTGGGACCCGGTTGTGCGTGTGGTTGTGGCTCTGGTCAGTTGGGTCAGTCGGGTCCTCTCTTCGTGTCTTGGATCCTCATGTCTGCCCTGCCCTCTCTGGGGCCGGGAAGACGACAATGAGACCCAACTCGCAGGTGGGAGCTCCAGCTCGAATGGACGGGGGGGAGGGGGCAGAGGAGTGGAGGGGGGGGGGGGGTTGTTTGGGGATCCGCAAACTGCGTGTGGATTGTGGGAGAGAGAGAGACGAGACTTTCTGGGAGTGGGAGCAGTGGAAAGGAGGCACAGAGACCGAGAGAGAGAGAGTGAGAGAGTCAGAGTCAGAGTACTCCGTAGGGGGAGGGAATTGGCGGCTGATTGTGCTTGTGCTTGAGCCTTGCTTGCTTGCTTGTGCTTGCCTGCTCGTTTGCCTTGCCTTGCAGCAGCAGCAGTAGCTTGGTTGCTTGCTTTCTGGGGTTTGGGCCTTTGGGGTGTGCTGAATTCAGTTCGGTTCCATTCCAGTTTCTGTTGCGACCTTGCAGCAGCTGGGGGGGAGACGATGGTGGATGTGATGTACCTGGTGGAAAGGGGGGAAGATCATGGATTGGAGGGGAAGGGGGGAGGGGCGTGTGAGTGTGTGTGTATGTGTCTGTCTGTATGAGTATATCTGTCCGGTGGAGGGGAAGAGAAGCATTCGGGTGGGAAAGGAAGCGGAAGGGAACGGGGGAGGGGGGAGGGGGGGAAGAGGAGGGAGAAACCAGGAAGGATATGTTTTTTTCTTTAATTTGGCATCGCCTCAAAGAGTCCATACAACCGCCATGTACTTACAGAACGGTCGGTATTTTTGAGAGCAAAGAAACCAAGACGGATAGTCCTCGTGGCTCTGGTGGTGGTGGTGGTGGCACAAGCAACACACACTATCCATGGACTATTCCGTTACGGATACACTACCCGCGCTCTCTTCTTCCCTCTCTCTCTCTGTCTCTCGGTTTTCTTTCTCTCTTGCTATTCTCTCTGTCTGTCTCTCTGTCTGTCTACAGATGCTCCGTAAAGATACACCGTAAAGATACTCTCGACATACATAGCAGATGCAGAGTGGCAGACAAAACCAAAAGAACAAGGGTGCATGACTTAGCGTACTGGTCTGTACGTACCTTGCAGCAACACCCACCAGCAGGGAGCCCCGGGGATGGGGTCAAGTAGGAACAGGCAGGTAAAGTTGAGTTGGGCAAGGTGCACACTGACACCCGGCCGCGGCGAGGCCCAGGGGTAGTGGGGGGTGGGGGGAAGAGAAATTGGAAAATGAGGGAAAATGGAACGTGGGAATGGATAACGGAGATGAATGAGCAAGAGGAAGAGAGGGGACCAAAGAGCAAGTCGGATTCTCTTCCGCGCTTCCAACTCCAGTTAAACAGGAAGAAAGAAAGAAAAAAGAGTCCGTCAGGATGCAATGTATCCGTACCGATTCAGCATCCAGGAACAAGACGCAGACGGACCAAATAGACGAGCGACTTGCCGCCTTCTTTGGTCCTGGGACATTACTTCTCAGTATTTCTCAGTGCTCACACACACTCTCTATCTCTCTCTCTCTCCCCCCCCCCTCCCACTCTCTCTCTCTGGCGCGACTAGAAAGCCACATACGGAGAGCAATGACGATGTGAGAGACAAAGAGAATCAGACTCGGACGTTGCACTAGCTCTTGCGTCGCGTCTGCTTCTTTTCCTTGGCCGGGTTCTTCGTCTTCGTCTACCCGCCACACGCACACATGGGGCGGGAATCATCAAGAAAATAGAAAATAGAAAAAAAAAAACAGAATAAGCAAAATGAGGGGACAAACTCACACACACACCACACAAACACCCACGCTGACCAGACGTAACTGGCTGCTGGAGCTTGCTACGGAACCCAACGGGGTCCACCACAGGTTCGTTTGGCCGCCTTGTACCTTGCAGCAGCACCTTGCGTCGCTCGCTCGCTCGCCGTACGGAGGAGTGGGCGACCAGGTAGGTACTTTGGTTGTCTGCAGGTACCACGTCGCAGTCGCTGCCGTCGCAATAACAGGGCGCCCAAGTGTCTCCCGTCCTTGGTCCGTTGCCAATGGAACCAAAGAAAGGGCACAGAGCAGTCAGTGTACAGAACCTATCCTGTTCTGACTGGGCGGCGGTCCTGGCGCTCCCGGCTTCGGTGACGGGAAGGGAAGGGAAGCACTGGACGCTAGTTGGATGCTGCTTACTGGCGGCTGTTAGTTGCTGAATGCTTCTTGGCCTGCTTGCCTCGTCGTCGGCGCGCTCTCGTTTTCTGCCAGTTGTAGTGTGGTGCGCTGCTGCTAGCTAACAACGTGCTAACCAATGCTGATGAGCTAGCACACAAATCCGCGAAGGTTTGTACTCCCGCCCGGCGCCGCGTCTCAAGTCGTCCCAGCTTGACAAGACTAGACACCAAGATGGGGTAGCTTCGCAGAGCTAGACCTCGGGCTATCTGATAAGCAAAAGTGCACGAGAACGGGAGCTCGTGTATGCCGGCACTGTCGCTTTGCTATTCCGTATGCCTCTTGATTATCGCGCAGTAACAACTCGGAGTTTGAGAGAGGTCTTTGGCGGCAAACAACCCAGACTCGGGAATGAGGCCAGCCAGCAAGCGAGTACTCCGTAAGCAAGGCAAGACAGCGCAGGGCAGACACCGTCGACAGGCCTATTGGGTATCCGCAACGGCAGGGGAAACCCGTTTGGACGGTACCAACGTTCCCCGGCCAGGGCAATGAAGGTAATCGCAAGGGCAATGCCTTTCTCTGGTCTCCAATTGGCCCGTGTCGTTCGTCTACTGTTGTGTGGGATTGTTGTTTGTGACCCCCCGACAAGGTGATCCACGTCGGAGGCTTCACCTCTGCGCCGCGTAGCCTGTGTCGGTGCGCCGTCCGTCTTGCCAATCGCAGTGCCAACCAAGACTAGCCTTCTTCTGCCAGTGTCCGATTCCTCAATAACCCCGATGGATGACGGCACTTTGCACGTATCTGTCTGTGCCTGGCGTTCGTTGGATTTGCTTGGTTTGTGGTGGTGGTGTTTGTGCCTGTGTCGTCAAAGCTCCCGCTTGTTTCCTAAGCGGACTCGTCACTATTA
The DNA here is from genome assembly GCF_011075155.1 of Colletotrichum scovillei. Taxonomy (NCBI): domain Eukaryota; kingdom Fungi; phylum Ascomycota; class Sordariomycetes; order Glomerellales; family Glomerellaceae; genus Colletotrichum; species Colletotrichum scovillei. The sequence goes on from NW_023336259.1 coordinate 4,012,234, forward strand.
CTCCACGAATTTCCTCTTCAGCTTGCTAGCTCCGGCCTGACAGGAGCCACTAGGCCGGCAAGACTGGGGTTTGCTGAGAGCAAAAACCACCAAGCCAGAACTCGAGCAGCTCGAAACTTGGTTTGTTGGTCGACTGTCGCCGACGATGGCGTCAATGTCAAGGACGTAATAGATGGTTTCCCTGCTCTTTTTTCTCACGCTGACCACTCGGCGGCAATCCAGCAGCTGTTGAAGAACGAGTGTGGCTGCTCAAGTGGGCTTTTCCCACCCACCAACTTCCAAGGGGACGAGGCCAGCAAACGCCTCGCTCAGCCCCCGATCCAGCTCGTCGGGACGCCCGGTGCTGTAATTCTCCAACCCAAGCCCACTCAATCGTGTTTCTTTTCCCAGAGCTTCTTTGTTCGTGGGGCACTTGCTGCACTGGGCCCAACTCTGGCCCTGCCGTTCTTTTGTTCCAATGTCTCTGTCTCAAACTTCGGCTCTGTGCCGTCGGGTCTGCCTCTTTCGCACTTGAGACTCGAGGACGGACTAGTCCAAGGCTTGACAGACAAATGGGAAAGCAGGTCCGACAATAACAGAGTCGGCCGGTCTGTGAAGTCAGCGGCCCTGGTTGGTTTGTTGCTTGTCCTTTGCCGTTGACCCTTGCTGCGGTAAGCCAAGGATCTGAGAGACGCCTGCAAGTGCAAAACCCCTTACTGCGAGGAGCAGGACGGTGAAGGGGCTCAAGGGAGGGCACCAGTAACCAGGCCCCCGGTAGAGTGCAGTCAATCTATCGTATCCGTACGGTCGGCAGAAGACTGTACGTAGTAAGCTGAATGAGGGCGTGAACCTTGAATTTTCAAGTCAAGGTGATTTCTGACCGGCGAGGACGTGCAGGCCTTCGGTGACCAGCAGGACGAGAAAAAAGACGCTGGCCCCTGTTTTTTGACGTTTGGGTGCTTTGTGTCGACTGTTGATCCTCTTGGTAATGGAGTGGACCGGGCCGCGCTGATTTCGGGTAGGTAATGGAGACTTGCTGGATAATCGCTCCTCTTTGTTCCAGTGTGTGCCCTTAGTCAGGCTGTATCTGGTAATCACGTATCCGTACTCCGTACAAGTAGAGTACGCAAGAACGGTACTTGGTAGGTATCAAAATCGTGGTGGCCACAGTTTGCGTCACCAGAATATGGCTATTGCTGCCCGCTCCGCCGAGGATTCGGCGATTTGGCCCAAATATCTCGACAGTGTCCCGGCCGGAAAGAGGATACCTCGTCCTGTTGGAGGAGCTCGCCGGAGCTTGCCCCGTCCTTCTAGAAGCTGAACCAGGTTCTTTCTGAAATCTTGAGACGGCGGGATACCGGCCGCTTGTTCCCCGGTGGGGACGGGACTGGGGTCGCTGGAATGACGGATAACTGACAGGCCCTGGTTGGCTGGCTTGGATTTGCGCTTGAGTTAGATGGGAAATCGGCCGAGCTGAACAAGAGTCGTGTTTGCCTCGTTGTCGCCTTGGCCCAAGGACCAACGCAGTGGCCGTTATTGAAAGAGAGGGCCAATGGCCGCTGAAAGACGCGATAGGACAGTGCTGGTGGAATTAGATATTGTGTCGCCTCGTTTCCGTCCGTTTGTTGTCAAGCATCCGGCCGGTCTTTCTTCGCGGTAAATACAGCAGAGGGTGCCCGTACGGTCAAGGTCCGGGCCCTTGTCTGAGAGACTGTGATGAGCCGGATCCCTTGTTTGGTGTTCCGTCGCTTCGCCCCGTCTCGCCTCGTCTCGGTTCCCGCATACAAATGGCACCGAGGGGATAGATGGATCAAATTTCACCGCGGCGCCTTGTCGGCGACGGCCTGTGTTGGTTACGTACGTATATCGAATCCTGTCGAATGGCTGCAAGGTCTATTTTGCCGTGACGCCTGTCTTGTTTCGTCCCGTTCCGTGCGTGCAAGCTGACTCTGTCACTTGTGATTTGCGTGGCCACTGGTGTTGTTTCTAGCTGGCGGTGCCACCCCGTGGCCCGTTGCTGATCCGAACTGGTCAGTGGTATGCGCTTTTTCGTCGCGTGCCACAACGACGGAACGGTGCTATTATAAGACGACGGGCGATTGGTAATGACTGGCTGGGAGTGTGAGTCTGGCCAAGGGCTCAAAAGTAGAATCTCGTGCTTGTCGGAGATAATGACGTTCCCCTCGATATGTCTTCTGGGGGAGAGTTCTAGAGCGTGGGGGGACCTTCCCTTCGCAGCCAGCTGGGCGATTTGTCTGCAGCAGATTGCCAGATTCCGCAGCAGCTGTCAATGGTGCGGTGCAGGCTGTCTGTCGCGTGTGTTGCGTCCTGCCTGTTGGGGTGCAGTGCCGATAGCGTAACGTGGTAGTGGGTGCGGCCTCGTTGCAACTTGTCCCCGTCCCGGTCGGTGGATTCCGCCCAGCACCGGCAACAGAATCCTCTGAACCTTCTTTCGCAGAATGGGTGTCTGGCGAGAAGATCGGCGGTTCAGAGGGAGAAACGAAGCAACGTGGATGAATTGTGACGAATGTTTCCGCTGGGTTTCCAGGCAGGTTCTCCCCTTTCGGCTTACAAGCCTCCCGAACATGTACTGGGGGTTTGGTATGAAGGCAGGGCCAGGCTAGTTCAGGTCGATCGGGGCTTCTCCGAGAGTGCAGAGTCAAATTCGATGAGCGAATACTCGCACAGATGGCAAGTGATACTCTCCGTACGGAGGGGTAGGTCGCCAGCGTCGAGGCAGAATAATTGACTCAATTGAGTATCCGTGTAGAGTCGCAGCCGTTGGGCCGTAGCGCTAATCCGCAGCTTGATGCCTGGTGTAATTGGGATCGCTGTCGTTCATCCGCAAAAGAAGATCAAACGAATTATGGATACCCGGTCGACCGGTAGAGGCAGATCGTCGCCGTGTCTCAATTATCACATGAATGATGAAGACAATATCCCGACTGCCAGACTCCCAAGGCGGTGGGTGACGAAGACTGAGGACGGAAGTTTGTCCGTGGATTCGGAGGCTGTACGAAAAGAGCCAAGCAAGTAAATCAAATGCCGCGTCTGTTGCTCCAAATGGGACGGGTTGCCAAAGCCGGAGGATGGTATCTTCAGCGGCGGGTGAGCGATTTCGGCGTCCCAGACAGCATGCAGCCGCAGTGCAGAAGCCAGAACCCCAGGACTCGGAGTCTACCTATACTACAATTAGGTACTGGCAGCTGTGCCTGATTCGTCGGATGGCCGGTCGAGGTGAGGGAATTGCGCACACCGCGACTTTCGACTTTCAACTTGGTTGCGAAGCCGAGAGAGGGGTTGGTGAATCTGCCGTTTCTCTCACGCGGAATATTCAAGAGACGGTCTTCGGATGAGGTGAGGTTGAAATGACAAAGTTGCAGCTTGGAAACAAATCGAAGCTTTGCCGTCCAAAGTGGCAGTGGCGCAGGCACACAATGTATCTCTGAAGGGTGGAAAGTGCAGGTCCAGCAGGTCCTTCCTCCGTCAACTCGGGGGCTCCTGCCAAGAATCGGCGTGTTAGTTGCCGTATTCAAATGGGCAAGAAGCACCCGTCGGAAGGAAGTTGCGACTCACCAGATTACCTAAGACAGGTAATATGCCTTCAACCTGAGGTTATATTCCTTATGGTTGGATTGACTTCTTCTTCTTCTCTCTCAAGACACCAAGTCCTGTCGTCTGATGATCCAGCAGCAGTCGCTGACCGACAGATGCAAGTCTGGCGTTTGTATGGTGCACTCAGGGAGAGAAGAGCTGACAGGTTATCTATATAATACAACCTAAACCGGACAAACGGCACACGATCCATCCAATTCCTCAAGCAGAGACTAGAGTACCTAGCAGACCCAGCAGATCGAATTCCCCCGATATCCGAAAAAAGGAAGCTTCAAGTCAAAAGCCCGGAGCAAGCCTGTCAATCGGGGACCTCGATGATTCGTCTCTCCGCCGTGGTCCCGTGGCCATGTCCGATGCCGACATGACATAGAGGGGGGAGGGGGGAGGGGCTCAGAAGTTGCGAACTTGCCCGCGCATATTTGCACTTGCAGCTGCATGTTGCATATTGCAAGGGCCCTTTTCTCTGCTCCCAGCTCCGTACGCGCCCGCCACCAATTCCCAATTCGGGCCTTGGCCGCCGTTCGGCACTGCCAGCCTGGGTTTATGGCAGCTCTTTCATTCCGATCGTTCGTGTGCAAGCTTTGCAGCAGCCAATCTTTCAAAGTCTGGGATATGCCGCCGATGGCCTCGACCCGGAGCTTTGCCTACCATCTGGGTATTGCGTGCCGCTGAGGACGCGTGTGGGCGGAAGTGACAAGTGGGATGCCGACTGAGCTGCATGTCTGGCACCATGGCATGTGCTTCCTTGCCGTTTCGGTCTATGAGATGTTGGGATGAACACCAACGAAGGGCTACAAGAACTCCCACCCTTGATCTATCAACTTCAACGCATGCTGACTTTGGTCTTTCAGCGGTCTTGACCCGTATCTGTTAACTCCTTCGAATTTGAGAATGTCGCGATAACTCAGATAAGACTTTGTGGAGTCTAGAATGGCGTTAGAACAGAACAAGGCCAAGATAACGAAACCGACCCGGACCGCACTTCCCCCGCATCCCACCGACCCTGGTCACTGAGTGGCTGGCTAAGATATTCGACAACACCCGGCATGGACTAGTCAGCCCTCAGTGGTCGTGTTCGAGACGGTTGACGAGGGCAAGGTGCAGAAGGCAGAAGGCATCCCATCCTAGTTGTCGAGTCTTGGCGTGTCCTTGAGTCGCCAGGTGGTCTGAGCCGAGGCTCACGGGAACCAGCTCTGTCGCCACTATCTTCACGCTTTTAGTCTCCGTCTGTCGCATTTTGATAATGACAAGGTCGACTTACCAAAGTCGAACATGGACAGGCGACCAAGGTCCAGGGCTTTCCGCCGATGAGATGAGCATCTAGCTTGTTATATCCGGTATCTGGCCGCTTTCCCGGGCAGTTGTCCCGGCTTTCCGGTTTGCCTCCGCAGCCTTTTCAATGCCCTGTTGATCCTATGATCTACCCCGGATCATCGCAGCACGTTGTATGATATGTGATGGTGCTCTGAACCAAAGGTACCAGTTTTCTGGGACTCGATTTCGAGGGTACCCAATGGGGGAATCGTTTATTGCTCCGGCTTGGCCCTGCGGCACAGATGACAGGCTGACATCAAGGTTGAAGACGAAATCGGGGCCTGGCAAGGTGGCCGCGGGGAAAGCGGCTCGGGATGGCATGTTGGTCGCCCGGTTTCGAGGTATCATGAAATGATAGAGACCCTGCTGGCCTGCCCCTCTCGTTCTTTCCACCCAGTTTCCACAGGCAAAGTCTCGCGAGACCTTGATACCACTTTGTCCTTTCCAACCTCGACTCGTTGAACATTTTCAAAAGAAAATTCTACACAAACACCGACGAATATCTGCTTGTGTTGGATCGGGGCACTGTATCGCTCATCGGCTGTGGGATCAAAAACTCACTAGGGCATGGAGCGTTGGACAAGTTCAGCACCAGACAGGCAAAAGATATTCAAGGTCCGAAAGTTGTGTGTCACAACATCTGAGGGAGATGGAAGAAAGAACTAAGTAAAGAGATGGAGAGGTTTGACGCCATGCCAAGCTGCCGTCGCTCAACCTCTCACAAGACCCCAATCATGGTCCCTTGTATGTGACATTGCCGTAGAACATGAAGCATATACAGCGCCAGTGCTTGATGTGTGACTGTTCATCTTGAAAGAGAAGTCTGATCTTGTACCCTGGTCCGTGAATCTAGTTCAGGAAGTTTTTATGTCCCCAGACTATCTGATCCCCATGTGATTTTCATGGTTATCAGTCGCACCGCTCGTAGTTTCGACTCAGGCGTCGAGGCGGAAGTTGCCCTGGGAAGACGAAGAGCCGAAGGAATCAGCACAAAGTCTTTAATGTTTGTAAGAAAATGTCAATGGCGGATGGATTCATATTGCAAAGGGAGCAAAACGTTTCGTGAAACACGTTCTCGTTCTCAACTTCTCATTGCAAATTTGTCAATCCACATCTAACTCTAGCCAATACTACACGTCTTCCACTTATTGGTTTCAGTCCTCTCAAATAGTTGTACAATGCAAGCTGGCGTCATCACTCCCTTAAAGATCTCTTCCTGGCCCATCTTGGCAAACTTGCTTGGATCCCACCAAATTTGCTGTCTGTGCCGACAAGGCGAGCCATGTACATTTCGCGGCAGCTCATGCCTCCTTCTTGAATCTACGAATGAACAGATTCACAGAATCTCAATATTATCGAACTAGTTCAACCTTTGCGAGATTAAGGATTCTACCTTAATTGAAAGCTTGCCTAGAGGTTTGAGTCCTGGATAATATTAGCGGACTTGAATGCCAATCTTTGCAACAAAGTCAAGAGATTTTGTGACAAGTTTCCTTTGGCAAACATCATAGTATGAAACCTCTCAACATGCCATATCAAGATACCAAGAGTCGCTTTGGACTCGTGCTAGTTCCCAACGTGACATATGAGCCTCAACAACCGATTTGATGAACCAGCGACGGGGTGTTCCCAAAAGCCATCAGACACGCCCACATTCAAATGGCCCCAGTCGATATCATTTTTGATAAGATGACTACAGGTCATTAAGTCTTGTATTTCCTCCACCGCACTCGTCACAACACACCACAAGTCACACCACCTAAACTCAATGGTGTAGTAAGGTACCTTATCAAGTTAGGTGCCTCTGAAGCTTAGCTAAGGAAGTGTACGTACTGATGACTCAGCGTCACGAGTGCGGTCACGTTTGACTTGGGTGGAGCTCTTGCGTCTAGTTGCTGGTCCGTGCAGCTCTCCTCATCACGTGATGACACCAGAGCTCGCAACCTCGCGGGCCTGGTGCCCAGTGTCTGCTCTATCGTCAAGATCGAGTCAATTCCACCACCACCTGGCCCTATCTTTGGATCCTTTGCATCTCCGACCGCATTCTTCAGTCCCAGTATCCATTGGTTGCTCTAGAGATATTGCCAGAAACACACCGCGCCCGCTCACTACGGTATGTCATCAACCCATTCCCCGCCCTTGAGGGTTACCAGGGGGGGCACTGCTCGAGCCGAGCCTTTGTCGCAACGACGCGGCCCAGCCCCTACTCCGTTATCCGACTCCTGCTCCTGGGCCTTGCTTCAGTCCTGTGTCTTACTCTTCCAAGCTCGCTCTGCTGACGAGACACGTTCTCATCTAGACCCTCTTGTGCCGCATCCAGCGCGTCTCGACACCATTGACCTGCTTTTTGCCTCCCACGTACGCTCTCCCCCATCGGGCGAGCTCGCTCGACTCGACTCGCCGTCTAGCTTAATCTCAAACCCCTCCCTTCCTGACAGACAACATCACCAGACCGAGTAAAAATCAACACCACCCTTCAACTCTCCACGCACGCAAACGACACATACACACACGCGAGCTTCCGCCCACCCTCACATCATCGACGTGGTTCATGGGCGGCCGAGGACAGCACAATACATTGCGGTAATCGGAAGCTCCATTGTCTGAGCCGATACTCGATGCAGCTGGACCCGTACCTCGACTCCCATGCGCAAACGCGAGCTACCCCGGCTTTCCCTCGTTTCCAATCTCACATAAGCTGTTGCTGCGAACCCACTGCCTCGTTCACCACGGCTGCATCGTAATTGAGGCACCACCAAAACCAACCCCACCCGCGAATCTCAGGTAGATGGCCGATGGTACTCGCTATCTGGACCACTCTGTCGGAGATCTCTACCTCAACTCTCTCATACCGAAAGAAACCGCCGCCGACGCCATACCCTTGAACACGCTCCTGCGCCAATTCTCTGCCAAAGACTCGAATACACCTACACCGTCCAATCCGATCCCACGGGCCAATCTGCTAGGGATGTTCTCTCAGAATCACCAGCAGGGCCCCAACTCCCGCATCAATGGGGGCCACGGCGGCCGGGGCATCCCGATGCTGTACAACTACCAACAGCAGCAACAGCAACATCACCAGACTCATCTCCAGCACCACCAAGCTGCCCAGGCCGAACATGCTGCGCACAATGGCAATGGAGGTGTGATGGGCCACCACTCGGCCTTCTCCTCCGGCGTCATGGGGAATTCTAGTCCGTACAGTAGCAATGCTATGCAAAACGGGCAAGGAGGAGCCACGCGAGGAGGACAAGCACAACAAATCACCGAACATTGGGCGGAGCAGCTCCGATTCTACGAGGAGTCCAAACAAGCCCACCGTGCCATGACCGAACAGAACCAGCCGCACTACTACGCCAGACTAAAGGCTTCAGAGAACCGTGGCATTGCCGGTCCTCCGCCATCTTCGGGCAAGAACGGCGACGACGATGCGGACGATAGGAGACGACCATATAGCGTAGAGAAGAACAGGGAACGGCAGAACTGGCACAATATGGACCTCAGCGGCCAGGGATTGCGTAATCTCGCACCCGCTCTTTTCCGCTACCAGTTCCTCCACGACCTCTTCATCGCCTCCAACAGGCTTCAGAGTCTCCCTCCCGCGATCGGCCAGTTGCGCCAGCTCCGTTACCTCAACATGTCGTTCAACCAGATCAAGATTCTTCCCCCAGAACTCGGCATGTGCACCTACCTCAACCAGCTACTCCTCTTCGACAACCAAATCCAGACACTCCCCTTCGAGCTCGGCTCTCTACACTTGCTCGACGTTCTCGGCATCGAGGGCAACCCCATCGACCCGGATATGAAACAGGAAATCATGGAGAAGGGCACCAAGAGCCTGATCAATCTCCTCAAGGAGCAAGCCCCGAGTATGTACAATCGGTCATGTCTTATGTCGCCAACAATCGCTAACCTTCGTTTTAGTTCCGATGCCACCCAACCCGAGAAAGCTCATTACTGTACAAGAAGATGTTTCGCCTACTTTGGAAAAGGTCAGAGTCTTTTCTTGGAACGTCTTGTGCGACAAGTACGCGACACCGTCAACGTACGGATACACGCCCACGGGCGCATTGAACTGGGAATACCGGAAGGACTGCATTTTCAGCGAATTGAGGGAGAAAGACGCGGATCTGCTGTGCCTGCAGGAGATCTCGACGGAGGCGTTCAAGGAAGAGTTCAGCCCGGAACTGGCACAGATGGATTACAAGGGCGTGCACTGGCCCAAGACTCGCGCGAAGACCATGGCGGAAAAGGATGCACAGGGTGTGGATGGTTGCGCCACTTTTTACAAGGCCAGCAAGTGGATTTTGCTCGACAAGCAGGTCATCGAATTCGCCGCCATCGCCATCAACCGGCCGGACATGAAGAATCAACACGACGTCTTCAACCGTGTTATGCCAAAGGACAACATCGCCGTTGTGGTATTCCTCGAAAGCCGAGCTACCGGCGCACGCATCATCCTAGTCAACGGACATTTGGCCTGGGAGTCTGTGTTGGCGGACGTCAAGTTGATCCAGACGGGTATCTTGATGGAGCAAGTCACGAAGTTCGCCGAGAAGTACGTTCGCTGGCCGGCACTCAAGGACAAGAAGCCCATCGTCTTCTCTGCTACTGGCAAAGATGGGGAGGAGCCAACGCCCCCGCCGGCTAAGGAACCGGGGCCCAGCCAGGAGTACCGCAACAATACCGACATTCCCCTCCTCGTGTGCGGTGATTTCAACTCAACCGGAGACAGCTCGGTCTACGAGCTCTTGTCTATGGGACGCGTTCCTCCCAACCACCAAGAGCTATCGTCCTTCCAGTATGGTAGCTTCACGAGGGACGGTATTGAGCACCCCTTCAGCTTGCGGGATGCGTATGCTCACATCAAGAACACTCCCGACGAAATGCCCTTCACCAACTACACGCCTGGCTTCTCAGATGTCATTGATTATCTGTGGTACTCCACCAACACACTGGAAGTGGTGGATCTGCTTGGCCCGCCCGATCCCGAATACCTCAAGCGGATGCCGGCGTTCCCCAATTACCACTTCCCGGCCGACCACATCCAGATTATGGCCGAGTTCGTCATTAAAGCTAGAAAGGATAAGAAGTCGCCGCACCCGGAACCGGATTTTGGATCAGGAAGCGGGCAAGGCCGGTAGACGGGGGCGTCTGACGACTTGTTTCCAGTAGTTTAGTCTTGAAAGGCAGTCGCGCGTTTACGTTCAGGGAAATTCTTTTGCCGGAGTTTAGGATTGCGATGCTTTTCGCGAATCGGAGGAACTGGCGGGGGGATGGTCTTTTGGCGAGGGAGGCGAAAGTTCATGAGATGACAGCAAACACAAAACAACCTAAGAGAAACGGGAGGAAACATGGTGGGAGGGGGGGCTTTGGGGCGGTTCTTCATCGTCGGAAATGCATCGTCAGGGGCTGTGGATACGGCGGGGTGGAATTGGGGGGGAAGGGGTGAGGCTTTTGTAGATGGGCGGGTTGTGGCACATATCACCAACCAGCTGCGTTTTCTCTTGCGTTCAAACATTTGTGCCTTTTTGTGGTGTCCGACGTGAAGTAGCGAACTATGCACTCGCCCCTGGTGTGATTCTGGCGCTGCTGATGAATCTTCAAGAGAAGGTAAGATGAGACTACCGGGTGGGATCTTGGCGAGGGCTCATGTTGCATATCTCTCTCCGATCGGATCTGGCCGAATGGCGAGGTGAGGTATGTCTTGCCGCGTCTGTCATATCGACTGTAGAATCTTTCGCGCTGCATCTCGAGCCTTTTCTCTGTTGATCAAGACCATAAGACAGACGATCACCAAACAAAGTACTCACTCACTCACTTGTCGGTGTCACCTGCTTTTTGAATTGTCCAGGTGTGTTGTCTCGATTTCATCCCATCTTCTCACCTGTGGTGGCCTTATTTGCTTACTTAAAGTCATCTACACCTCACGGACTTGCGCCTTTCTCACACGCCTTAAGCTCATGCCAATACTTGATCGTTCTCGCATCTTCGGGCCGCTGACCGAAGACTAGCTAGCAACTGATATCGGGAGACGGAAAGCTTACAAGGTGTCGTAAAGATAAGAGCGAGCTTTAAGTACCTAGGTTCCAGGCAAGTGAGTGAGTGAAGGATCGAAGCTTGTGGTGTTCCCCCTCACCTCCCCCCCACCTTTCCGGCAAGTCTGGGATCGCTCTCAAGGGACCTTGGGATCTAGCGCTGACGGCTTGGTAGAGTTTGGCTAGCTGTCAAAGATACAAAGGAGTTTGGCGGCACCTCTCAGTGCGATCAGTAATTGTCCTTTTTGTCTTTCTAATCGGCACGGCTTCACCATCATACGGGGGACTTTGGCCGATTGGCCTTTTAAGTGCGAATTGACTATTGGGGTTGAACCGGGTAAGATACGAATGCATGATGCAGGAGACACGTTGGTTTCCCGGGTTGAAGGTTCCCACCCTGGCAGGGAATGAGAAGCCCAAGTGCTTATATCAGATTTGATGGGATTTCGCTGACGACACGCATTTCTCTAGACCGTTTCAGCCGGCTTATTCTCGACGACGATCTATCGGGACGCGTGGTGATGAGATAAAGCCCGGACGGCGCCCAGCATTTTGGTTCTCGTGAAATTCCACCGTCTCTGAGATTCTCACTCTCACTCTCATCATCTGAAACCATTTGATCCTTGCCGCCATTCAATCTCAAGTATCAGACGCAAGATACGACCCAGATGGCCTCAGAAACCTACCTCGTAACAGGCGGCTGCGGCTTCCTGGGCAGCCACATCGTCGAGAAGCTCCTAGCCGCCTACCCGACCGCCCGCATCGCCGTCTTCTCACGCAACCCGACGACGAACACCTTTCCCGGCGTCACATACCACGCCGGCGACATTGCCTCCCTCGACGACGTCGCGAAGGTCTTTCGGGAGGTGAAGCCAACGGTGGTGTTCCACTGCGCGGGGATGATGACGGTGGGACGCAAAGTCATGACGGATGCGTTTGTGAGGGCGATCAACGTCGACGGGACGAGGCATGTGCTGGACGAGGCGAAGAGAGCGGGCGTGAAGGTGTTTGTGACGACGAGTAGTGCTAGTGTGGTGCAGAAGGAGATGTTTCGGGATATCGAGGGTGGCGATGAGAGTTTGCCTATTGCTGAGGAGGGGGATGATACGCTGGCTTATCCCAAGACGAAGGTGTGCCAACGTAGCATGTGTTTTTCTAGACGGGGCTTCTTTACTGACAAGCTTGATAGGCCGCCTCGGATAAGATGACTCTGGAATACGACGACCCATCCGGCATGCGAACCTGCACCCTCCGCCCCGCCGCCGTCCACGGCGAACGAGACAACGACATCACCCCCGCCATCCTCCGCAATCTCCGCCTCGGCCGGAACAAGATGCAAATCGGCACCAACAAGAACCTCTTCAGCACAACCTACGCGGGCAACGCCGCGGACGCGCACCTCGCGGCGGCCTCGAAGCTCCTCGACGCGCCGGACGGCGTCGCGGGCGAAGCCTTCTTCATCACCAACGGCGAGCCCGTGCCCTTTTGGGATTTCAGCAGGGCCGTGTGGCGGGCTGCTGGGGACGAGACGAGGATTGAGGATGTGAGGGTTATTAATATGACGTTTGCGCTGGCGTATGTGTGGGCTTTGGAGTGGGTTTACTGGTTTAGGGGCGAGGTGCCGCCTTTGACGAGGCAGGTTGTTCGGTTTTCGGGGATGAGTAGGTGGTATGTTATTGATAAGGCTAAGGAGAGGTTGGGGTGGAAGCCGGAGGTGAGTCAGGAGGAGGGGATACGGAGGGCTGTTGAGTGGTGGCTTGAGAAGGAGAAGAGGGAGGCGGTTGGGGGAGGGCAGTGAGTTTGATGTGTGAGGACGAAGGTGGTAGTGAGAGCATCTCTGGACACTGTTGTTGTGAAGGATGTATGACGAGATATTTAGCACCGTGGTGTTGATCTTAGGTTGGTATTCGGTGTTTCTTAGACTGTTTTCATCAACTTCCATGTCGGATCCATCACTTTATGCTCCTTTCTAGTAAGCCACAGCATGGCCAGAGGGTAGTCCACGCCAGATGAAGGACAAAATGATGTTGCATTCATCTCTGTCATGGACTTTTGCTCATTACTGTGCTCATAAACGAAGACCGCTGTCAAGACATTGGTTACAAATGAAATTGGAATGACAGCTGAACTGGAACACAAGTAACTGCGCAATTTTCACCACCTGAACCTCCCCCTCAACAAACCCACCCTTGCCTTGCCACGCTCTTTCAAACGCAGTCACCGACTGTCTCGCAGAGTGTCGCTCGGGTCCTGGCTCTAGCATGGAGTGCGCGATGTCTCGGACCCGAGTCACCAAATTACCTTTCGCGTGATTACCGCTGTATCTGGCGTGGTGGTGGTCTCGCAGGGCTCGTCACGGGTGTCAAGTCCTAAATATTGAACGTTAGAGATCTTCCTGAATTATCTCTTGGATCACTATGAGGACTTACCCTACGGTTGCTCCAGATTCGAGACACACTGTCCTCGTCCTCGTCATCAGAATCCGAGTCTCCGTGGTGCTCTCCGTTGCCGATTGGCGGCGTGTCCAGCCAGGTTACCACCTGAAAAGCCGCCTGAGCATCCCCAGCCTCTTGATAATAGCGATGAAGAAGGGCTCCGGTCTCCCGTGTCCGGGGGTGGTCTCGACCAAGGTGTTTGATCTCAACCTGCAGGACCTCGTTCATCAAAACAGCCGCTTGAGGTGCGGCGTTAACAGCACTTAACACTGAAGCAAGCTCCTTCTTGTTGTCCAGGGTTTCTTGGCTATCTTCGCCCGGGTCCTCGCTTTGTCTTTGCAGCAATTTCTCATGGACTTGAATTGCCTGAGGGAACATCCCTAGTTTGGCGAGATCCTCGGCCAACAGGAGCTGCGTCTGGTGGGTTCTGACATCTCCCTCACCAAATGCGCCTTCCTGATCCCTGAGAAGATCTTGCCGTAGATTGATTGCCTTCAGTATAGAATCCTCTCTGCCTTGGCGTGAGAGGAAAATCGAGGCGTAACTTCTGATCGAAAATATGGCATCCAAGTCTCCCATAACTTTTGCCTCTTCCAGTCCATCTTCCAGACGACTGTAAGCTTCTTGGATATCGCCTACTCTCCACAATGCATCCGCGACGTTAGCGACGGATACAAGATAGACGTCAGTCGCAACAGCATCGTTGAACACCTTTTCGTTGCGTATGGCCAGGACGTCTTCCTGTTCAGAGAGAGCCTCCTCAAACCTAGAAGCAGCAGTGTAGCTGTGACCCAAGTTGACTCTTGCTTCGTTAGTTTGAGGATGACCTTCTCCCCGAACTCGCCTCCACGAGGCCACGGCCTCTTCTCTGAGCATGCACACCTCTTCCTTTTCTTCTTGGGTGTGAGCGAGCAGGCTGCTAGTGTCGACAAGTCGGTCGAATGCATGCAATGTGTCGGGGTGGTCGACGCCGAGTAGCTCAAGCCTCGCTTTGTGGACTTTCTTTCGCACTGACAACGACTTGAGAAGCTGGCCGTCCCAATCATAACTGTCACCCAACGCACTTTTTGCTTCAAGAATGCGCAGACGTTCTCCTGAGATGATAGAAACTCTTCCCTGCAGATCCCGTACGGTTTCTTGTCGTAGTTCAAGAGCCCGACGTTGGCCTCCGGATCCGTGGAGGAAATCTGCCACCAGAAGCCGTGTTCGTACCATCTTGGGATCATCGGCGGGCAAGTCGTGTGAGCCACACGTAGCAAGGGCCGCTTCCGCCATTGCCAACGCCTCACTCCGCTGCCCAGTGGACCATAAAGAGTCCGCATGGTTGATTTGAGCAGACCAGAGATAATCGAAGCCTGCTCCCCACTGTTGATAGGCTTGAATAACCCCGGGCTGATACCTCAGTGCTTCAACGTGATGGCCGGTGTGAAAGTAGCAGTCTGCTACCTGCTCATTAACTTGCAAAGTCAATGGATCGGGGATCGAGGGATCCTTGCAGATTTCGATGGCTTCCTTCAGAATATCCCCCGCGTCTCTGAAATGACCTGTTGATGAATATGTGTTTGCCAGTATGAGCATGATCTCTAGTCGTCTCTCAGTCTCAGCGAGTCCCACCCAATTGCCCATCAAGCCATTCGAAGTAAACGATTCGATATGTGGTATCATTGCTTTCTGAAGATCGACACCTGAAGGGTTGTCCATCCGTGATGCAGTCGTAGAAACCGGCTCATTGGCCAAGGCGAGTGCTGATAGACAAGCTGCTTGATAGGCATACTTGTTTCGATCCTCAATTGAGAGCGACTCCCTACAATACGTCTGTACGAGCTTGTTCATAGAGTACTTGCTGGAGTACGACGCATCGCAGACGAGCAAACTGTACCGACATAGGGTATTGAATGCCTTGCGGAGACCGGGTGTGCGCCACTGAGCACTTGTGGGATCCAACAGCGGCACAAGAGGTGCCCAGTGTGCCCACTGCGAAGACTCTCCTGAAGAAGCTATCGCCAAGTTGTTCCAAGCTTCTTCGAAAATTTGCTCCGAGATACTCTCATTGTGGAAGAAGCAAAGTGTACGAAGAAGTTCGATCGCCTCGGGCGAGTTCTCGACAAGGGCCATGGTGAGGCCTAATGCGTGTGAAGCGGATTTGCTCTGACCACTCCCTGATGACAAGTCAGGGAGGTCTCCGAGGTTTGTTTGGAAAGCTTGCTGGAAGTCGTAGCAGTAGTCCACAAGGCTGTTTGGATCGTTGGCAATGTAAGAACCAGCCTGCACAATAGCGAGCGGGAGCCCTCCAAGCGTTTCATAGGCCAAGGTTTCGATCGCCTCCAACTCGTCTTCACTGAAGTCCTTTGCGGCATCCACGAAGTTGTGAATCAGTTCGTTGGCATCCCAAGAGTCCATCGGAGCGATACTTTCGTGAATATCGCAGGACGAAGCGACCTGTCCGTCGATAGTCGTAATAATGATGACGCCACAACCTTGGCGAGGAAGATAGTCATCCAGATCAGCGGCCACTGAGGGTTCGGCATTGTCGATGAAGAGAATCCAAGGTTCTTCAAGATTGCTCATCCAGAATCTCGTGCGAGAGATTTGTTGAGAGATGTTCTCGTCGGAGCTAATGCCCGACGTGTCTATCAAAGTTCCGCTGACTCCAGCTATGGCAAGGTAGCTACTGTTTGCCGACTTTCTACTGCTGGCGTCAACATAGAAGACCGCCCTGAATCTGAAACCAGTGAATGTTAGACGAGTTTATATGTTCCACGGAATGAAAGAGTGTACCTGGATTCATTTTCAGCAACGGCTTGCAGACAGACTTGGCTCTTCCCAACGCCAGTCACGCCGTGTACGAGAAGCTTCATCGGAGACTGCCTTTCTTCAGCGTCCCACAACGAACTGTTTGCTTTGAGGCATTCTGGAAACTTCTTGCGTTTCACGAATTTCGATGCTAGTGCCGGTCTTTCATTGCGAATCTCTGGCCACACAATGTCCGTTGCCCGAGCTCGCAGGCCAGGACCTACTCGGAGTATTTCCATATGTCAATCATTCAAGTTGCTTTGGCGTCAAAATTGGGAGGATCTGTCATGGAGGAACAGGATGTAGGAAGAGAGGTGTGTAAAACTAACCATCAGTTTGATGATCTAAGTCCATCTCGATATCTGACGAAGCAGGACTGGGCGGTAAGCCGGGCTTTCTGACAGCCGGCTCTCGCATCCGGGCATGAGTTTTGGAGCTCAAAGATCCCGGCTGCTCGTTGTATCTGGCCTCCTCAGGCGTTCCTATCCAGTCAATGAGTCGCAATCCCATGGGTTGACAGCGCTGGAATTTCCTTACGAATATGAAGACCAGCGTCGGATGGAACAACGCTAATCTCAAGCAATACTTGTTTGGCGTATGCTGCAGCCATTGCAGCCGCATAAGGCTGCCACTCCTTGTTCTTCTGCTCGTCCCCGTAGTCGCATACCCCTCTGATGACGCCGACATTAAGACGGTTCATGACTCCTGCTGCCTCCATCTCTAGGCCAATTATGCTGTATTTGTCTCTCAACAAATCTCTCTCCTTAGAATTCTTCATCAATTTGTCACCAGAGCCAATCGGCCCATACCACACTTTCGTACGCCTGTCGTCTGGCCGTGGGTCCCGGAGAATGGCGGCTGTCTCTCCACTCGAAGTCTTTTCGTTCAGCTTGTCTTGAGATTGACCAGGATCTTCGAAGTTACCATTCGTGTGCTCTTTGTATTGCATGATCTTAAAGTGGTCCAGGAATCTGTTGACATAACACGTGGGATCCGGGATCTTGATCTTTGAGAAAGCAGATGTCACAACGGGGTTCGTAGGAAGTTGGCTTCGTCCGTCATGAAGGAGCTTGAGTCCCTCGGATGTTTCTTTGCCGAGATGGTAAGCCACAATAGCAGGAACTTCACCTTCGGAGTGTGCAACGAGAATATCTCCCAGACGGATGTCTCGTTTGGCGCTTGGAAGCCCTGCTGCGACACCAACCAGTAGCGTAAACCAGAGCCTTGGGAATAGAATCTTCAACTGCCCGGCCAGACTGGCAGCTTGCTCTGTACCATATTCTTGCCCAGGGGCAAAGCTGGCGATGACAACATTGTGCCCGCACATGCGACCTGCGATGAAGGGGTAGTCTTGACCCTCTCGCACTGGGAATCTGCCCGTGTGGACATCGTCGAGCATGTACATTGCTGCCTGAGCCTCGATCTCGAGCGGGGCAATCCATGCCACCTTGTAGTTGTTGTAATCAAGCTGAGCCATTAGATCACGCCCGCGTGCGGTATGATAATGTGGCGGTTGGGACCGGTCAAATAATACGAATAAGAAGAGAAAAATAAGAAGAAAACGATGTGATAGTGATGATCTGATGAATTTACGTGCGAGATGATACAGATGAGATTACGGAAACGAAGCAATTGATGCTTATATACTTAGATATGAGTTGAGATAGCGGAATGAGGCTTGCAGCCTATCGCCGACATTTCGATTAGTTGCAAAGCCTTTCTGAGTCCCAGTTCTCAATGCGACGTGGAGACACTGCAGCTCAGCCCTTAGGCATGCATAACATAACTATGGTGAGGTAGTATTGGTAAAGTTGGCAATTGGTGGAACGGCCAACCGGAGTGTGTACCCGTAAACGCTGCCTCACGTAACCGCCGTGATGTCCGTCGAAGGTAGCGTTCGCTTCTCCGTCGGAACTACAGCCAATTATCGTCTTCAAGTTGCTCGGCACTGAGCCTATTTACGAGTTGACTTGCACCAACAGCCGGAGAACCGCCGCCGATCCCATGCCGTCGGGCGATTTCAAGGCATGGAGACGGGTGTGCCTTGTGCTACTGCATGTCTTCAGCACCCGATTTGCGAGTAAGATGTTTCACAAAGCTGCAAGTCGAAATCGATTGGGAGACAATGCATTGTAAAAGCTCCTGCCAGGGTTTGCCTACATGTATCTACCCGTAGACGCCTTGCGTGCTGAAAACAGAGCGTTCGTCCGATAGGAAGCCGATGTCGTACGGTCGTGTGCTGGGAAGCGCCGTGGGAGAAAGTCCGATATCAAGACAGAGTCGGTACATGTAAGTTTCCATGGAACTAACTATAGTATCAAGTATGAAACCTATCTGTTCAAACGGTCTTCTTTCATTGGAAGCTATAGGCGGAGTACCTCATGCACCCGCCCTCAATATAGCTAGAGTCTCTGTGAAAGCCTTGGCCAGTTGCACCCCCCCACGCCAGATGTCGTTGTGCGCACCATCAAGTTCGACTAGGTGTGTCTTGCTCTCTACTTCAGGTGGAGAGTCTAGAGTGGCTTCTATCGACTCGACCTGATCCCAAGGCACAAGGCCATCGTTCCTGCTGTGCGCCAAAACAAAGGCCGCCAAGTCAAGTGCTGCGTACTGCTTAGTATCGACCTTGGATGGACTGGCCTCTACTAGTTGGTCTTCCCTCATGGCGTTGAGTACGAGATAGTCATAATCGGGGTTGGTGATGTGGAGCAGAGGCAAGTCGTAAATGCCGCTGATTCCCAAGACGGCCGCGGGCTTGGGCACGGCGGGGTCCTTCAGAGTCTCCAAAGCCGCGAAGAAGGCGATTTGTGCACCAACGGAGTGGCCAGAGACAATGTAGTTGCCGTCGATCGGATAATGCTTGTTGAGGTCCTTGAGCGCGGCGACGGCGTCGTTGAGGTGATCAGGCCATCTGGCGTTCTGAAGCTCGTTGATGGGCGTGTTGTTAGGTTGAACACCGGGTAGTGCGGAAAGTCGGTAGTCTAGGGAAGCGATTCCTGCGATTTGAGTTGCGAGCACGTCGGAGCTGTTTGCTTCGAGGGAAGCAATGGCGGGAAGAATGTCTGTTGCGTTCTGGGCGAAGTTACGATAAAAGCCTCCGTGAATGTACACCAGCCAGTACTTGTCGGTCGCTACGGTCTCGTTGGTCGCGGCCGAAGGGATGTAGACGTCGTAGACCTGGCGGACGTTGGGCCCGTATGAGTAGGTGGTCGTCTTTGCGGTGGCCATGGCGGCGCCGACTAGCATTGAAGCAACGGAGGCAGTTGAGAAACGCATTCTGATCACCGTGGTTGCTTTCTCTAAAAGTCCTACTGACGTCGAGGGAACTCGAGCAAGGTATATATGTCATTGATTCTCGCAATCACAACGCGAGGGGCACGTTACATTCCGTTTTCCCCAACTGGGGTAACTAGACTCGAGGGGCGGGATTCGTTCGCCTAGCTCCCAGGACGAATACCGAGTGTAAAGACCATCCTAGCCCAAATTTCAACAAATTGTCGGTGACGCAGTTCCACCAGCTTTGATGCCAAGGATTGTATCATTTGCCTATCAGCGGCCGAGAAGACTACCCCGGGAATCTTAGCGGATGAGACCTCACTTATCGCGCAGTAGATTTGACATATCCGGCATCCGCTCCGCGTGGGTCGATAATCCCGGATCACTAGTGCTGACAGTGACATGGAGTTGCAAGATTCTTCAATGACGACTTAAGACTAATTCTAAGCGAGAGCACAACACGAAGTTGAGATTCTATGGAAAAAATGTGGATAGACGTTGCGAAACTAGAGCGGGCGATGTCTCTCATTCGACCTCAAGCGGCAACTCTTCAATTCTCAGAATAATGAATTGAAGCTAAACACGCAGCCCTTGCTATGGGAGGCGTGTAGACGTCACTCGTCTTCACATCCTTTACGCCCAGTGTCCTTCTTCATGAACCTATATTGAGATGTAAATCCTCATATTCGAGTAAGTAGAGAATTAACGCTGTTGAGCCTATCGCAATCCTAAATTCTTGATCTTCGTAAAGGCCTGACCTACAAGAGCCAGGCCCGAGAGCCTTACGCAAGCAACTCTCGAAATGCTTCATCCAACTCCTGCAAAGAGCTCACAATATGAGATTGCCGCTCTTTGATCCAGCTTTCGAGATTTTGTAGCGTCTGCTTCGAGTTACCAATCATGCGTTCCATCTCCTTGGGCTGTGGACCTCCCGAGGTGGCTCTATGCTTGATGATTCCAGCCGGGTCAAGCGCGTCCTGGAACTCTGCCTCGCTCAGAAACTGATATGATCCCTCTTCAAGGCCAGCGTGCTTCAAGGTCTCTTTGAATATCCTAGATGCCTCCGCATAAGGGAAGTGACTCGGGGACAAATCTTCCGCCTTGGCGTATCTGACAGTTTCTGAAGCAAAGTGGTGCCCAACACGAAACGGTACTTTGTGTTCCCGCATCAGGAAATCGGCCAACTCTTGAGAGGCGGTCCAGTCAAGATCCAACTCTTTCAGAGATCGATTGCCGTCAATGACAAGCGCGTTGAGAATCCGTTGCCATTGCGCGAGAATCTTTGTGGTACCGTTAATGACATCCAGATTGTGGCCTAGGTCTTTTGCGTCACCGTAGCCAGGAGGAAGGTTATGTCCCTGTATGGCACGACCCACCCCTAAAGTAACAATATAAGATGCATCGGATCGGGTGTTGTTAAGTAGGCCTGGGTTTCTCTTCTGTGGCATAGCACTTGAGACATACGTGTTCTCGCCCCCTTCTTGGAGAAGAATCCATGGCTTCGGCTGAGCATATTGATTCATGACGTCCTGGATGTAGGCGCCAGTGTGAAGAGCAATTTGAGAGGCAATGGCCCCAAGCTCAACTGGCATCTCAGCCATGGTGATCTGCGCTGCATCGTAGGCGTTGTCGACTACCTGCGCAAAGCCGAGATACTTGGCCATGCGTTCCCGATTGAGAGGCCAACTTGTACCGTTTAGCACGGTCGTGCCCATCGGACATCGGTCCAATCTGGCAAAGAATTGCCGCAATCTCTCCGCGTCGCGATGAAGGCCTGCGATATGACCTAGCAAGTAGTGGCCGTATGAGTTGGGTTGGGCTGCGACACCATTGGTATAGTTCGGTACTAGAGTCGAGGCATGCGTTTCCGCCATCTCAAGTAGGCGAGTTGTTGTCGCATGAAGCTGTGCAGCCAACTTCAAGACTGCGTCGCGAAGAATTGCTATGCAGACCGTAGCAAGCATGTCCTGGCTCGAGCGGCCGGCGTGCAGGAGAGTTGCCTCAACACCAGCTGCTTCGATAAGGAGAGGTTCAAAGGTGATGACAAGGCTAGGACGCGGCGCGCCGGGTTCATCGCCCGAGTTTAAGAGTTTCTGCAGTCCACGGCTGATGCGACGGGCCACATCTTGTTCCAGGAGACCTTCCGAAGAGTTGATGACGGCGCTGGCCTTGTTGATTTCACCGAGCCAATAGTACGTGTCCCGGCCAGGGACCGGGAGGTTCTCTGGCGAGATTGCCAAACCGGGCATGACGTTCAGCGGAAAAGCGAAAGGAAAGGAGGTTGTTGAATCAAGTGGTGGGACTTGAGATTTGTTGTTTCAACTTTATCGTGGTCTGAGTTCAATTCCTTCGTGCTCACGGCTGTGTTGAAGATAATGGAACTTTGGGAAGTTGCGTTGAAGATAAGGTACCCAGTGAGGGGAGATGACAGAGTGGATCCAAATGAGGCGATGCATCCGCAGTGTCGATCGGAGCCGACTCGGTTATCAAGCCGAATTCAGCACTTGCTGAATATCGAGGATCATCTCGTATCTATGATTTCAACTTGCTTAGTTGGACCTCGATGAAGTAACACGTGAGATTAGTTGGCGTTATACCTTCGGAACTTAGGATTCAAAGCCTGGTTCATAAACATCATTGGGCAGAACCAAACCTTCTGAGCTTCAAAGTTTGGTGAGACTCCTGTGTAACCTCATGTTCCTGACTAATTGTTGCACACAAATGCATTTTCAAGGCATCGCAGCAGTTATGGATTTGGAATCGTACCATTTATTCATCAACTTCCTACATTACTGTCTGGATACCTCCTTATGTTGCGTCGGTGCAGGGGGTATCTCGGATGGTGACAAGTGCCTCATCTGCTCGTCTCAAAAGCACCATTTTCATACGTGTACTTTTCAAGAGTTGTTGCCAGTTGCGACACCCCAGAAGTACGCCGACCAAGCACCCAGAATCAACATGACCAAAGAGCCGAAGCAAATCATAGAGATCCGCTTGTTGCGTGCCCCGTTGTCCTCGTAAAAAGCCCTCTTTCTCTCATTCCACAGCTCACCATTGGCCCTACGTTGCTTCCTAGTCCATTGGAGGTTACCCAGATCGATGGACCACCACGACAGGACACCCAACATGATTGAGACCAAGACGGAAGCGGCGGCGAGAACGGCGTAGACGATGACAACGTGGTCATAGCTGTCGTTATCGGCATCTTGGATGGCTCCGGTGATGACACGAACGATAATGTTCATCCTGCTGCCTATTAGAAAAAGATGACTGGGTTGAGATGAACCGAGAACTTACGCGTTGTTTGTAGCAATCTTGACGGCGTAAGCGGAGCCAAAGACGGATGAGTGCCACATCGAGGTACGGATACTGTCGATAATGGTGGTAGGGCCCAGAGTGAAAGCAACGGCGTAGATGCCAAACGCTGCAGCAGTTCCTTTGGTATCCGTAGCCCAGTTGATAAGGGCCATAGCCAGGAAGACTCCGGTACCGCAAATAGCCACTAAGAAGGATCAGATACCGGCAGAATCCTCAAAAGGACATGATTGACTTACACAAGGTGATACGGTTGCCCAGGAGATCGATGAAGGCACCAATGCAGGGAACCAAGAAGAAGCCAGCGTACTGCAGAGTTGCTGAGTACCAACCAGCGGTGATGGAGTCGGTCTTGAATCTCTTCTCAGCCAATTCGGTGGCGTTCTGCGAGAACACAATCGCAGTGCTGGTCTGGAAAAGAGAGAAGGACAAGATGGCCCAGAAAACCCACGGAAGCTCAAGCACCTTTCTGACTTCAAACTTCTTGGACTTCTCAGTGAGCTTTTCACCAGTGGCCGGGTCCGTGACGTTGCCAAACTTCTTGTGGGCGATGGTGTTGAAGCGGTAAAACACGAGAGTGAGAATATTGGTGAAGACGTTCATGAAGACGGCGATCCAAAAGACCCATGCGAAGTTGCCAGTGTTCTTTGCAATGATGTTGGCTGAGGACTTGCCGACGAAACCGCCGATTTTCTTGATGCCGAGTTCCAGGCCGAGGGTTGACGCGAAACCGTTGTTGGGCGAGAACCAGGAGCTGAAGACCTTGTACTGGGCGACTTGGGTTGCGATGTCACCGAGGGCAAGAATGACTCGGCCGCCGATCATGAGCTTGAAGTCGCGGGTCTGAGCTGCGGCGGCGACGATGATGGAACCGATGGAGTAGATGATGTTACCTTTTGCTGCGTCAGTTTCATTGTCTTAGAAGAGGTTGCAAGTGTAAAACTCACCATACAACATGGCACCGGCACCGCCGATTCTGTCCGTCACGATACCGCTCGTGAGAATGAGCAGAGTAACCATGAAATCTTCACTGGCTTCAAGCAGGGAAAACTGTTTGTTGTTGATATCGAGCTCCTTCTTGAGCGTCGACTTCAGGGCGCCAGTGATACCCGAACTCCACGAAGAACCGAAGCTGATGCAGGAGATCAGAATGACGGCAATGATCTTCCAGTACATTGGGGGATGGGGCTTGAGGTCGTCCTCCGAGTCCGAGGATGATGACTCGGGAACCTCGTTGACGAGGTCTTCGGGGTGTTTCTCCCGGTGGGACTCGAGATCTGCGCGGGCCGCCATGGTTGTTTGATAGTACCGGTCTCTCGGTAGCAGTCTAATGCACGAATGATGGATGAGAAGGACAAGGGAGCGAGGTGAATGCAACCATCGAAGCAGCGCTCGTCTTGCTATTTATCCAACCTTTGTCGGACGGTAACCGAACTCTGTTGGTTCGCAAACCCGAGGTCGGATCGAGACGGCACGGCGAGAAACGTAAGACTTGGCTTGAGAGAAAGCAACTCGGACGATGGAGAATTCCATCAGAGGACTTTTTTCTCTCACATTCAAGGTTTTCTTTGCTCCAGACTAGTGCGCCAAGCTCCATGATGGCTTTCGGAGATGCATCTGATAAGATTAAACAGGCTAGAAAACCCCTTTACGAGTCAGGGATATGCTAGTCCGAACCGTCCCCTCGAACCCAACGACCTGTCAGCGCTCTGCTTTCAATCCACAGCGGGGTTGTTGCGAAGTGGACCCTGAAGCGAGAAACAAATTTCTCACAGTGAGAGGTTCTTGCATTCGAGATTCTCCATACCGCCAGCTCTGTTGGCCAGTGAGAAAGCCGTTGGTGGCAGTTTTGGCCGGATGCAGACGACGACTTGTGATTCCATCCCGGGGAAGTCCCATCAAGCTACTTGAAAGTCTCGGCTTTCGGGTGGGCTCTGCCACATGGGGGCAAGGATGGCGTGGTTTTCAGCCGTATGTGGGCGTCTGATCCTCGGATGGTATCTGATAATCTCGAAATCTCACCGTGAGGGATTGAAGCCTTTGACTTTGCATCTTCAGCACGGCCAAAGTTGGACAGCTTTAGTTGCACTTGGCGGACCACGGACGACGCGTCTCTTTCGGTAAGTAACGCCACAAATTACTTGCTTCTCATGCCTTACTTTCCCATTTGACTCGTTATTATAAGGAAATCGGCGAGAGAATCGTGCAGCTGCTCGTAGAACGTGTCGTCAGACCGAAAAGCGCATCCTCGTGGTTTTGGTGTTCCGATTTCCGATGGGAGCCGGTTTCGGGCTTAGTAAGCAGCAAACACCCACGAACTACTCCGTAAACGGTTTAATCTCTTGATCTTCTGTTTAAGTTGTTGTCTTTTGTCAGATCTTACTGCATTTTGGAATGAGCTAGTACATAAAAAGTTGAGATTGTGTGCGGCTATTGACCTCATGCTGTCTTATTCCTTGGTGATTAGTGTGGCATGTGTCTCTCCAAGTCGCCTGCATTTCCGCGACCTCCTCATGAAGCAAGCCCCTTTGCCAATGGCCTGTGCGTAAGAGGGTGGCAGAAATTCTTCGTGTTTTATCTTTTTTAATATCTTTATAACTCCACGAGCACGACTAAGTCTCGAACCCACAATCCCTACGGGGCTATCGACTAGAAGATGTAATTTTTGTTTATGATCCCATCGGGCTAAGACCCGAAGCCACTTCTGCGAAGGGCTATCCTTTTTCAATCGAGAAGTATCCAAATCCCTACTAAGATCTTGCTGGGAAATGGCTCAACGGATGCACTACATCAAGCGCATGAATTGATTCAAATGAGGTGGACAAGAAAGTGGAGTGACATATCGATTGCTAAAGAGCTACCAAGAGACAAGACAGACCTATACAAATCATACTGAACCCCAGAAACCATAGTCCACCCTAGGCATTCTCACCATCGTTCCAGGTGAGTGCAGATTGCTACGATGCTAATAAGCGACCAAACAAGTTGTGCTGGTGATCGAATCATGTTGCGCATACTGCAAGGGCAGCCTTGGAAACCAATGAAGGCCTTAGATGTTGCACAAGAAGGAAGAGACGTCGTCGTTCATGGTGCTGAACGAGGGGTGGCTGCGGATGTCGGTGACCTCTCCAGTGGTGGCGATCTGACCGCCACCGTTGCGGCATCCAGTGTCACTGTGGCAAGTCGATTAGAAATCTGAGGTGATTGAAGGATGTATGAATGTTCGAACTTACTTGTAGAAGATGCAGTTGTAGCCGTTGGCGTTGAGAGAGCTGACCTTGTCGTTCAGTCTTCCGATGGGGGAGACTAGAGACTGTCAGCTAAGAACCAAGATTGAAATGTGCAACCGGAAACTTACCGCAGAAGCCAAAGTTGAAGTTGACAGTGTCGCAGTCAGCCATGCCCTTGTCACTGCAGAGAGTGACACTCTGGTTGATCTGTCTTCCCTCGACTTCCTTGTTGGAAGTCTCGACAGGGGCCGCGAGGACAGCGACGGAGGCGAAGAGAACAGCGACGATGGTCTTGGAGAACATTTTGGAAGAGTTTAAAAAGTTGGTAAGTTGAAGAAACTTGTTGAGTTGGTAAAGAGAGAAAGTTGTAAAGATTGATAAGCTTGAAGCTGAAGGATTGTGGTGATGGTGATTGAAGAGACTGAATGAAGTGTGAATGTGTGATGATGAGAGAAGAAGAAGAAGAAGACATTTAACGTGGGATTCACCTATCTTTTATAGACCTGTGAAGCATCTCAAGTTGCCTCTGAAGTCTGAAGTTGCTGCTGTGTCTCTAAAGTCCTACAAGGGGAGTTCTCCCCCGGAGAAGTCCAGCGCAAGTGGACCGTCAACGACCAGACGTGATTCCGCGAAAACGAGTTCGTGATCTCAGAGCCCAGGTTTCTAATTGAGAGATTCAAACCTTAGGAATTGTAGAGATAATTGCCAAGAGTCTCGTCAAGATGCCTTTACAGACCTTCGAGGCTGAGTTTAGGATCTTGGCGATTATGCATCGAGTCCAGATGGACGAGGGCTAAATCGTGTAGTGCACGGGACGCAGTAGGTTCGGACCAAATCATAGTTGTGTCAATTATAGATGGTTCCTCTCCTTTCGGGCAAGGTCAACGTTGGCAAGGACGCTGAGTTGGGATAAAACTGCCCGGTGATGACTCGTCTGCCCACGCTAAACCAGATTAACGTTATTTGTCCCAGGCTCAACCTGACATTCCAAACCGCTGGGTTGGAAAAGCAGGCCTGGACGTCTTCGGATCTGGGCCGGATCACCGGTCACGGACCACGATCTGGCGTCCGTCAGGAACGGCCAGATGCTGCTTTTCTCCGCTCGTACTGCTGTTAAGGCACAAACGGGCGCTGTAAGGCGCAATGAGCCTCGTGCCAAGCCCATCTACATGAAACTCCCCTCACTGTGGTCGAAAGCCGTAAAGACAACATCTAATTTTCCCCGTCCAAGTTCGTTTTCGTAGAGCACCTAGGTAGGCATCAATGTTGAATAAACCCTCTGGTCTGAAACTATAATAGAGACAGCTCATATGGAGGTGGGCTTCCAAGACTACACGATGCACTCGTGATAGCTTCAACCCATCTCTAAGCCATGAATATGCCAAGAGTGCAATTCTGGATTGTGAATTTTCGGTTTCGGGTGACTCCTGAATATCCGCATAGCTCGGGGTTTCAAGAGATCGTGATAGAATGGTGGGCTTTGTAATGCTTTTGCAAAGCACATCTTGGACCTTAGTCACAAGAGAACACTGAGGATTCGGCTCTTCCAGTATGAGGTAGAGCTACCAGAAATGAGAGCCTGTGATATTTGTATAAATACTACTCCATCATCCGCCCTTCGTTCAGTCATGTCACCATCCAAACCAACCACTTATCCATCCTTCTACACTCATTTCTCAGTCCTTCAATAAATACCACTTTCCTTTCTACACATCACTCTATTTAACAAGTCTACAACTTTCATATCTTGTCAACATGAAGTTTACCACCATCACCACCGTCTTCCTTAGCGGTCTCTTCACTACCGCTGCGGCTATCGACCCCGCCGTGTACGCCAACAGTCTGCAGGAAAGACAAGTCGCCGGTGCCATGGAGACCCAGAACCTGGTCCGCGCCGAGAGCATCCTCAACTCGGCCCGCTCCGGGTCAGTCGGCAACATCCGCAGGCGCCGCCTTCGTGAGGCCCAAGAGAGACAGTGCGTGAAGCAGCCCGCCACGGAGTGTAACAAGTGCATGGACACTTTGGTCGGATCAGCTATCTTTGAGG
The DNA here is from genome assembly GCF_011075155.1 of Colletotrichum scovillei. Taxonomy (NCBI): domain Eukaryota; kingdom Fungi; phylum Ascomycota; class Sordariomycetes; order Glomerellales; family Glomerellaceae; genus Colletotrichum; species Colletotrichum scovillei. The sequence continues at coordinate 4,040,276 of NW_023336259.1, forward strand.
TCATGGAGTGCGGTATTGCGGCTCTTGGCGTTGGTGCGATAGGTGGAGGTACCACTGCTGCACTTGCTGCCATGGGATTTCTGGCTTGTGATGGAGCTGTTTACAACAGCTACGAGAAGGGCTTGATTGAGTGCAGAGCCTTCTAGGGGCATATGCAGTGCAATTTGGGAAGGCGGATGGTACATGTACACACATCTTGCGCTTTCTTGATGTTTACTGAGATATTTCAACTTTTGCTAGGTCTTAGGTTACTGGTATTTTGTGTGCGGCCTGTCATTCATATTCACTCAATGGTTACTTCTTGAATCAAAACAGTGCATCACGAAACGAAGAAGCATCATTGGCAAAACCTAACTGGGATTGTCATTTCAGACTGAAACGCAGGGCATGACTTAAATCAGTCCTTTGTCGTAGGAGAGGGGGAATACCGAACATTGAACCGAATAAGAATGTGTTTTTTGTCCACTTCCGCCTAGCTTGCTCTCTTATCAGATGTATATGCTCTCACCTGTCAGGAACAAGCCACCGCACAAATGATATGAGACGTTAACAGTGACTTTCATCCATTGGCAATGTGTGCAGACCCACCTCACGTACACGCGGAGGAGCGGGCGCAGAGGATGGAAGATGTTTTGTTTGCTGAAGATTAGCCAAGCCTGTCACAAAGGACCCTGTGTCACATGTACGTACTCTCGCAGAGATCGCTTTATCCTGCTGCGCACCTGCCCCTGAACAGCGTCTGCGAGGCATGATGTACGTTTACCGCCGAATCATTCAAACATAGACTAAATGGGTAGTCATAATGAGAAAGAGCTGCTCATTTCTCTCGACCGCCACAATCGAGAGTAGTCTAGGCCCCATGTTCACGTCCTATTGGAGATGCTGTGTTACCGAATCACTGTTCTAGATGACAAAGATACACGACTGTTCAAGACAAGCAATCTAGGATGCACCAAGCCAATGAGGGTCATCTGCTGATTGCAAATAGAGTGTAGATATATGGAACATCCAATGAAGATCAACTGAAAAACCCTGGTAGTGCATGCCAGGTCGTTGATATATAAACCGCGGTGTGCATGCTTGACTCTGGACGATAATCTGCAGACCATGACGACCCAAAGACAATTTCAGCACTCCATTGTCTAAAAACGCAAAATATAATCCAGCATACATCTAGGAAGGAGAAAAAGAAAAGCAAAAAAAAACAAACAGAAAACCAAGAGTTCAAAATACACAACTCACTGTGACCACTGCCGTTTCCTTCCGCACGAACCAAAACCTCAAAGGCCTCAAGCAAAAATGTCATAGCCATCAAACCCATCCGAGACACCATCATCCTCACCCGAAGAAAAAGTCGAATACGGGCCTACGATCATACTCCTACAGAATGGGGCGCGAAATACTACGGTGGCCACAATGAGCAACATGCTGCATTTTCGAATATCTTCGAAGCACTTTCGGATCAATCATGTAAAGCCTCTCAAGTGACGATGATGAAGTCCATTATTATCATGAACCCAAGTGTGTATTAGATATTCATATTCAAGCCTCTAGGCATTTCCAGTGATTATAGCAGCTGCCTGCTCCGACATGGCATATAACGGAGCCATGAGATGGGCAGCCATGGGGACAGGCAGAACCGAGGCATCCACCACACGTAGGCCCTTCACACCTTTCACCTTGAACTCAGAGTCAACGACCTTGCCCATGGAACACGTGCCATGAGGATGCCACGTCGTGACACCTCCCGCTGCCAGACGAGAGTTGAGATAGTCGTCAGTGTCATCAAGCGACACAGGCTCAAAAGCATCTGGCGCAGTCTCACCGGCGATGAAGTCCTTGCCAAAAGTGGTGTTCAGCATCAGCTTAGTCATTTGACGTATACCCTCGCGATAGACGTAGCGGTCGACCTCGGTCTCAAGGTAGTTGAGGTTGATGACTGGTCCGGTTGCGGGGTTGGAGGTTTCGAGACCGACGGTGCCGTGAGAGGTGGGTAGGAAAGAGACTACATTGGTGTAGATGTGCGATCCATCCAAGGGAACGGTAGGATTCGAGGCACTGTAGGCTTGGTAAATGATAAAGTTCTCAAGGAAACTTCGGCCTGTTTTAAGGAGCGAGTGAGTCGCGGCGTCTGGTGCAGCACCCTCGTCTTTGGCGATGGCAGTGGCAAGACCTGTCTTGTCGACATCGGTGGACACAACCCAGTCGATCGGGTAGCCGGTAGCGAACTCAGGCTGTGAGAACAATGGGTTGTTGGAGCCAAGCGCGAGACCTTTCTCGGGGTTCTTGAGCTTCCAGAACTGGTAGAATGACATGTGATCCATGAGATTCTTTCCAACATCGGGGAGGTCGAGCCTGACTGAGATGTTGTGCTTCTGCAGCTCTTCAGCGTCGCCGATACCAGAGAGCATGAGCAGCTGGGGAGATCGGTACGCTCCAGCCGCCGAGATTACGTTCTTGGAGGAAATCTGGGTTCCATTGGCGAGCTGAACGCCGGTTGCCCTCAGCTCCCCGTCACTGCAATTCTTGGCAAGAATAATCTTTTCAACCAGAGTGTAGGTCAAAACCGTGATGCCATCAAGGGGATAGATAACTGGTGTGAGTTCACGAAGACCGTTACGTCTGGTCTCGGTGAGCTCGGCGCGACCAAGGTTATCGCCGGCGTTGCTGTCGAGGTTGGGCAACCCCGTAACTCCGAGTTCTTGCCAAGCTCCCGCAACATCGTCGCGGAGGGGGTACGAACGGCCTGTGGATGTGACGGAAGCAACGTGGAGAGGGCCCCCATTGCCATGCTGAGCGGTACTGTTGGTGCTGAACCAATCCTCGGCCTTCTTCATCCAGGGTAGTTGGCTATCATAGCTCCATCGCGAGTCGCCTACGATTTCAGCCCACTCATCATAATCCACCTTGGGGCCACGAGTATAACCACCTAGGTATCATTAGTATTTTGAGTCAATCTCGAGAAAGTTCAATGGGTGCCTACAAGAATTGATCGCGGCGCCGCCTCCCAAGCCTTTGCCCTGGTTGAAGACGAGACTGCGGTCATTGAGCGCGGAGACAGGTTTAGTCGGATACTGCCAGTCGAGCTCGCCACCCATGAGGTTCGTAGCGTTGGTGTAAAGAATGTCGGTACGCGACCGGGTGTCTTCGCCAGCCTCGATGAGTAGAATGTTTAGGGAACTATTGTACTCCAACATGCGGCTTGAGATGACAGAACCCGCGAGGCCACCGCCAACTATGACGTAGTCCCAAACTGTTGACAGCATCCTGTCTTGTAGTTTTTAAGTGCCAGATGTATGATGAACCGGAATTATGTAGGAGAGGAGAAGGGGACCAAGAGTGACTCTGGGGGGTGGTCTGGACCAAGCGAAAGGGCCTCGAGCATCACCAAAAGGCTGCAAGTGCAGCGATGTAGCTTCGGGTTTATATCCCAACGCCTGGAGGAACCCGCTTGCTCAGGCCCATCGAAATATTTCGGCCATAGTTCCCCAATATTGATATTCGGGAAATACCCACAACCGGGCGCGTGGTTTGGTTTAGGTCTGAAGACTGCGTGCATCCGCTTCTAATTATTGCATGCGCAATCTCGCCCATTCTCGGTGGCGTGTTGTATACGCAGAGCCATGCTCGTGCATCTGAAATAATGTGTGAGGCTTCTGAAGTGACTCCCTTCAAAGGGTCGAAGGACCGAGATAAGGTTACGTTGCAAAATTCTTACGGTATTTTGACATGTTGGAATTGGACGGAAATCAATGGGCGCACGACCGGTCGGGAATCATGTCCGAACGTAACCCTTGATGTCTTCAAGGCTCAAGAGCAGGTTCTCTCCAACCGCATAAAATGTGGAACGCCATCCCTGCTAGCCGGCTTGGCTGTTTGGAGACAGGGATTTTATATGAGCGGGTGAAGAAGTTTGTTGGTTGACAAGACCAACGTTACTTCTCACGAAAAGCCAGCCATCTTATTTCTATTGCCAGAGTATGGATCATACTGAAGTTCACTCTACACTTTACGTACATGTCAGAATAGGATTTAGTATCATCTGAACGTGAGCGACGCACTTGAAGTCTACGGACAGCTCAAGTGATGCCTGCCAGCATCTCTGTCCTCAAGATCGATGGAAGGCAGAAAGTCGCAAGAGACATTGGACTTTCGTTGCGACTCGCAGGAGCAGATTCAATCAGGTTCCACCACTCGTCTTTACCAGGACCGTTTGAGACCCTTGGCCTCCGGGAGCATCCAGGATGTTCCGCGCTCAAGAATTTGTCCCCAGTCCAAGGTCCACTATAGCCCAGCCCACAAGGCCCGCTTGGCAACCAGGGACCTCAAAAACTGCGCAACACCAAAACAACAGAGAGCCTTGAGGTGATAATGATTCTTATTGGCTAAAGAGTCTCCCAGAATTTCGTTGGTCGTACGATCTGTCTAGGATGAAAAGCAATACTCAGGGGAGCAATGTGACGAATATCATGGGCATCCTGCCGAGATAGCCTATGGTTTGACTAACAAGGCTGGAAAATCGTTTTTTGAAGCTGCGAACGATCAATTGGCCGAAGTATCGGGTTCAATTACTAACCTATACCCCTCGAGAACCTGCTCATTGATTATCATTCATGACGCATTGCAGATGAATTCTCTCTTGCAGACATGAGGGAACTAACAATCTACAACGTTGCCGTACTCTGACTCAGGCACTCATTCAAGTTGCCTAAAGAAATGATGGAGCAACACCGGAATGTGCACGCCGGGCTCCGCCATCCTGTACCGAGTTTGTCTCCCTGCTACCTGGCGAGAGGCACAAATCCCAGGAGCACATCAACAATCACAACAGCAGATAACTGAAAGATTGAAGACTGCGGGAATCAATAGACGGAGCTAGTGCATCATCACTGTGTCTAATGAAGGCATTCGATGTGGCATGCCCCTTGCTTTACGACGGAAGTCGGAAGATGGTTGGTTTCGCGACAAGGTCGCGCGAACTGGCTGCGCCGCCACGCGCGCCTCCCGAGTGCAGATGGCCGTATTACCGGGTACATGGCTTGCCTATCGTCAAAGAACCCATATTCTCGGTATTTGCTTGCGAAAAAGAATAAAGTTCTCCATTCGAGTAGAAGCGTGGCATGTTACGCGTGGTTTGCAGAATGGACGACTTTTAAAAAACCCCTTTTTGGTGTAGATATATGCATTTGTGTCGCGAGCAAGGTGAATTCAATTGAGTAGGTAGAAATTTAGATTCAGAAATCTAGCAAGACACTGTGTGTGCTTTGTTGGCCTTGGTGAATGAAATCTATGCAATGTAGGTGCTGTAAAGAGCGCACTGAGATGCTGCTTGCGCAGACCTCAACTTGCATAACTATGACGACCTGCCCAATATGGGATAGAGTGGGTGTAACAAGCAAATGATCTAAGACTGAAGCCCTGCCACAATTTCTCTAGTTCAATGTGTTCAAGGAGAGTGAAGTCTGCCAGGCACAGATACGACAAGAAGGATCTGAAGACCTGGCTAGACTTGCCAGGGTCAACGTCTCAATGCAGATGTGTCCCTGACTCCCTGCATGGTCCCCATTCGTCATCCGCCGAGATGGATTCATGCAAGTTTTGACGAAGATAGCTGTGCCGCAGAGACTCACAGAACAAGACGTAATCCCGATACCCACACAAGTCGTGCTCTGTCAAGTCTGTCTGGGATTGAATTCGAACTCTTATTGAAAGTACTTGCTCGATTTCCCCCGCCAACCACACAACTGTTACAACACAACAGCTTTGAGAGCGTGACGACAATGGCTGTCGATTCGGACCTCTCTCAGATCACGACAACCGTTGTGCCACTAGCAGCAAACCCAAATGCTACACAGGTGATTTATACCAACGTTGTGTTGGTGACACTCGTCACAGTATGGACGGGGCTGCGTCTGTACTCGCGAAAGATGCGCCGGGTTCCATTTGGAGTTGACGACAGCTTGTACATGGTAGCGCTGGTATGAAAAGAGAACAAATCCGTGAAAACTGGGGTAATCGACTGATCGTGAATTCGTCAGATACTGTTCTACGCGTTTGTAGTCCTGCATTTCATGAGTAAGTAGCATGAACTAGGCGGTCTTTCAGGTTCACCCGAAGAAACGTATTACATTTATCTCGATGCATGACTGACCAACAACTCTTAGTGCTTTTCCTTGGCGGTGCAGGTCATCACGTCTCCGAGCTCCAGCCGTGGCATATCGAGAAGTTGATGAAGTTTGGGTATGCTAGTCAAGTGGTTTACGCTGTGTCTCTTGGGTCACTTAAGATCAGCATCTGCTGGATGCTTCAACGCATCTTCTTTGTCCGCCCTTTCAAGGTAAGCAATTGAGACTCGCATCAAAGCGATCGCAATCCCCTCATATCGATGTAGACTCAGTTCATTAATCAGCGACTTCCTGGTCAACAGATTGCGGCTTGGGCAACCATGGGCTTGTGCATAGCTTGGACTTTGATGACGATTCTCATTGGGTTACTTATCTGCAGACCCATCGCAATGCAATGGAATCCAACGATTCCCGGGGGAGTTTGTGGTGATCAGATTACAGCCTTTGCTGCTGTTGGCGTGGTCGATGTCATTGTCGATCTGATCATCTTCATTCTGCCTATCCCTATGGTGCTGAAGCTCCAAGTTTCCAGTGCGCACCGAATCGCGCTCATAGGCATCTTCGGAGCCGGTATCCTGTAAGTGAAGCCCAAAGCTACTTGGTAATTGTCTGTCTCTTCAAGGTCGAACCAATGAGATTTGAACAAATTCTGATAAATGAGCTTGGTCACAAGACGATCGTTTTCGGAGCCCTGCGACTTGCTTCGGTATTCAGCGTCGACTTCCTTGATTTCTCCTTCACATCTCCGAACGCTATGGTGTGGAGCTCAGCTGAAATGGGCGTCGCACTCATGGTATCATCGTCACCGATCCTCCGACCAGTCTTCGACCGCATCTTTGGCCGGTTCATCAGTACCCTTCGATCGAGTGCAGACCGAACCAATCCTCATGCGAAATACTACAACGGTGGCAAGTCTGGAGCGACGGGACCTCGTACGTTTATCTCCGCCTCAAAGCCTCACTCCCGAGGGGCTGATGGGTTCATGGTCATGACCGACTCGGAAGAGAACCTTGAGATGGATGATATGCATAAAGAGACGGACAGTAAGGTCATCGGGGGAAGGAAACCGAGCCATAGGCGTTCCGAGTTTGGCGAAATGCAGGGCGGACGTGCTATGAGAGACGATGAGTCGACGGATAAAATCTTTGTTCGTACAGAAATCGTTCAGAAGACGGACTGAAAAGTTATTACAACATTAGGGATTGTGTGCAATGAAATCGTTTTCAGCTACTCTGTAACCATTGAGTACCAGTGGATACATCTATAAGAACATCGGCGGCATAAGCTTAATGACTTGACCTGCGTCTTCTGCGCTTCGTCTGAGTAGCCTCAAACTCTTCCTGAACTAATTCAAGCATGCCATCAACAGTCAAGATATCAATCGCAACGCCAGCCATGCTCTTCGCGACCACGATGGCCTTATCGAATGCAGCCCGACTGCCGGCAGCGACCTCAAAGGCAGCAGTATGAGGGCCGCCAGCTGGAGCACTGCCATTCTCGTTCGTGATTCCAAAGAAAGGGCTGATCGTGGGGAAGTCCTTGCTGACGTTTCCTTGATCGGTGCTACCACTCGGTTCGCGCAGCTTATCAACCTCGGCGTTGGGAACTTCACCGCCAAGCTCGGTGAAATACTTTGACCAGGAACTGGCGAGAATGTCGTTGGACACCATGTTGGAGTAGCCGTAGGGGCGCTTGGTGACGTTGAGCTCAGCACCTGTGGCCAAAGCACCGGCTTCCCAGCATTTAATGATCCGCTCGGTCCACTCCTCCAGGGCCTCGTCCTCGGCGGAACGAATCTGGAAGGAAGCCTGCGCAAGTGCGGGGATGACATTGATGCGTGTTCCGGCCGAAGTGATGATGCCGTGAATCTTGTTGGTTGACCGCGTCTGCTGGCGGAGGAGAGCGATAGCGTTGTTAGCCAACACCAGGGCGTCTTGAGCGTTGATTCCCTCCCAAGGGGAAGCGGCGGCGTGAGCCTCTTTTCCGTAGTATTCTACTTCGAAACGGTCGGTTGAAGTTGTGATCATGTATGGGGAATCGCCGCTGTTCGTGGGGTGAGAAATGAGTGAGATATCGATGTTGTGGTCTCTGAAAGCGCCAGCTTCAAGGAGCTTGACCTTGCCACCAAGACCTTGGGTATGGGTGAGCCTCTGCGTACCTAAAGGGAATGATGCACTGGATGTGACTTACTTTCTTCAGCAGGAGTGCCAAACAAAATCACCTTACCGGGAAGGCTTTCGGCACGCATGATCTCAGCGGTAGCGAGCGCTCCTCCGACAGAGGCTGTCGCAATGAGGTTGTGCCCACACGCGTGCCCTAGTCCAGGTAGGGCATCTGCCAAAACCAATCAGCCTCGAAGCGAAAGATTCGCGTTCGTGATAGACTCACCGTATTCAGCGTTGAAGGAAACCACAGGTCCCTCACCCGATCCTTCAAACACTGCGACGAATGCGGTGCTGATATTGTAGATGGATCTGGTGACATTCCACCCTTCATGGGATTCCATGAAGGAAGTGAGGAGCTCATGGGCCTTAACCTCTTCATATCCCAACTCGGGATTGTCGTGGATTTCCTTGTTGATTGGCCATAACTCATCAAGAATGGAATCGATGTAATCAGATACGTCCGAAAAGTAAGGGCTCGTCTCGCCGGTGCCGTTGCTCTGGCGAGGAATCACATTGAATGCCACAGCTGAGCTAATACGAAGCGCTGCCACCAGCGCCGTGAAAGGTCCTTGGATACCCATAATGTTCCCAAATAAGTGAGCAGACAGAGATGACGAAGTGGGAGAACTTGCGTTCGGAATTCATGGCTGCATGAGATAAAGGTTAATGTGTTTATATGTATGTCGCTGCCCAGAAAATGCTCCTCCGCTGTTGACAGGCTTTCCTCCCTCCGCCCATGGTCCCGTAGATGGAGAGAGCAACCCCCCGCAAAAAACTTGACGTCTTGGCAATTACATGAATAAAGCGCTCATCGGCTACACACCGAGACATGCCATTCGTTGTCTGAAGAAGACGAGGGGTCTGCGGACATATGCCCAGCTTTGCGAAAGAGGAGAGGGGCTTGACATCAGCAGAACGTTGACAACTTGGACCCAATGCAATATCCACTTCCTTCTAGAGATACCGGTCTTGGCAGAAGAGATAGCCATTTTCTACCATATGTTCATCACGCCGATATGTCATCCGAGGGGCTTGGCCCGGCTCCCCGGGAGAGTTGTCACGTCCGATCGGCTTCGCGAGAACTTGGGGCCCCGCGTACGTCTTTGCCGTGGAAAAGTCGGTCCACCCTGTTCCTGTTCGCCTCCGCGTTGTCACCAAACGGCATCGAGGGGAAGTGGTGGGGTCGGATCCACGCTTGGCAAGTAAGCTTAAATATAGCCGATCGTCAAAAACTTTTGCCGACGGCTATCTTCGCAATCACTGCCAAGGGATGGTAGCGTTCTCTGCTGATTTGTTCCACTGATTATCAGTTGTGGGTGCTGACAGTAGTTACGGCATCACGTCATGTCATAGACCTCCTGTTTTCATCAAGTTTCCAATACTCTACTGAGTCTGCCAGGAAACTCTCACCGTCATTTCCGCCCCTTGACTTTTTCTTGACGACACAATATCTTCCAGTTTGAATCACTCAATGGGGAAAAATCAGGATCCAAGGGGCATCGGGTACCCCCGGCACTGCGTTGATAAGTATGGATCAACTCTGTAACTTGACGATTTGAGCTCTTATTAAGAAGAAGTTGTCGATGATAATGCTAGCTAGCAACCTTTGAAGCTAATGCACGTATCTGAACGAGACAACCCCTTCACCACCATGCCCAGCTTTTGACCCCTTGATATGGGTATGGCTTGTGACACCCAAGCGCTCCTCTTCCTCAAAATTCTCATTCTGTTTCTTGAGGTAATACTTGATCGACAACGCTACACCGGCACACACCAAACACGCTCCAGACATGACCGCCCCACCGGCGTAGTACCGCGGCTTCTGGCTGTCAGGGAACATGTAACTTGTGTAAAAGTGCGCCACCCCAGCAGCCATAAAATTGACAATGGCTAAAGCAGCAGCACGTTTAGCTCTAGGCCGTGGAAGAGAAGAGCTGAGCCAGCTAACGCATAGGTTGTAGGGCGCATAGGAGCCGGAGGTCATGAGAAACATGGAGAAGTATCTTCCACCGAGAGATGGTACGAACATAGCCTAATCGATGTAAGTTTATGAGATAAGGGTTCAAGCTGATTTTACTGCACTTACCAAGAGGTTTCCAAGCAGAGCAAAGACCATCGGGACAGCGATGTGATAGCCACGTTCGTCCTTATGTGAGGCATGGAAAGATACACACAGTGAAACGATGAAAGCGAAGAAGTATGGCGGGGAGGTCAAAAGAAGCGTTGTTGTTTGGCCGTAGCCAAGAGTTCCCACAATCGAGGGGAAGAAGTTATTGAAACTTTGCGCCGTGATTAACGCCATTTGCTGCACAATGAAAAGATAGAGTTTGGGATCGATCAAGGCTTGCTTAAGTCCCCAGAAGATCGACTCTGGGTCTTCGTCGACAATTCCTGCATTCTCTTTGCGGATTCTCCACTCCTGTTCAAGGTTAGCAAGGGGAAGTGGGTAGAAGTTTCCACATGAGAATCATGTAGGACTTACAGCGTAGAGCTGATGCTCTCGTGATATGAAGAGATGCTTGCTTTGTAGCGGATAGTCTGTGAGCAACGGCAGGAGGAGAAGGGCAATGACTACGGTCATGGCGCCTTCAATGATAAAGAGCCATTCCTATGGGTTGTCAGTGGGGCTTTGATTCGCGATCCAAATCCTGGCTTTGTAAACTTACCCATGAGGGTCTGCCTGCCTTGCCTCCCATACCAGAGGTAATTCCCGCGGCGATCAGTCCTGAGAATGCCGTGGCGAGCATATTTCCTCCATATAGGATCGCGATTCTCGGAGGCAATTCCTTTCTATTGTACCAGCATGACATCAAAACAAAGACGGCGGGTAGGAAGGGAGCCTCCACTAGGCCAAGGATGAAACGAACTGCTGCGAGCTGAGCGAAATTGGTTGTGAAGCCCTGGCACATGGATAGAACTCCCCATAACGATGTGATTAGGCAGATGTAGTAAGAAGGTCTCACTTTTCCGATGATGAGATTTGAAGGAACTTGTGTGATGCAGTCTTGTGATGAAGTCAGCGTAAAGGTTCCATGTGGGTTCTTGGAGTCGACATGATCCAGACTTACAACCAACATAGAACATCAGGAGGCAAGTGTTGTATTCGGCATTTGTTATGTTAAGTGTCTCTGTGAGACCTGTGATCTTCGCACTTGCTATGTTATTCCTATCGCTTGAGGGTTGTTAGCAGGGAAAGAATGAGTAAAATACTTGGTCAGTGCTTCTAGACGTACAGAATATTCAGAAGGAACAGAATAAACACTGATGGCATCAAGGTGAGATCAAGACGCCGTGTTAGACCTCTTTCAAGCAGCCTTAGCTCATCGGCTCCCATGTGCTCTAGCTCTTGAGGTAGAGGCAACTCGTCTGGCAGAAGAGTCTGCCGTTTCTCTGTATGCTCGGCATCTTGCTTCTGTGCTTGGATTGATTCAGACATCATGAAAGCTCCAAGCCCTGACGTAACGGTTGGTAGCCGTGGGTTTCTTCAAAAGTGGCAACGTTATACTCAAAGTATTCAGCCGTACTATTTAAACAAAGTGAAAGCTGGGAACGTTGTAGGGATCGAAGCTCCGGGGAGAAAGCCGGCGGGATGCCCCTGTGACGCCGCCTCTGATCTGGGGCCCCGGATTCTTGGCTTGCGGGGGAGGGGACGGATAGCTCCAGGGTTGCCTTTCAATACCGGGATACGACGTCTGCCCCGACTTTTCCGAACATCGGGAAGAATGCCGGAGGAGTGGTTGGCTTGGATGGAATATTGATCGGCGATCATGGCAACACCAGCTAGAGTCGACTTGGATGTAAGCATTGGACACGATTGGAAAAGATAGGTAGGGAGAAATATATTTGGAGGGAGCTCGAGAGATAATTGTGATCTACCGAGATGCCTCGAACGCCTTCTGATTTACCGGCGTCAACGGCTTGCCAACTGTAGTGCCATCTCTCCCGACCACTTCAACGATGTTTTTCATCGCATTCAGCTCAAAATTGACTCGCGTGGTGATAGCTGCTCCGCCGTTGTGACACGTTAGAGTTACATTCTCCATGTCCGCCAGTGTCTTTGAAACTTGCGGTTCGTGATAATGCACGTCCAAGCCAGCAGCTGACAACTTCCCGCTTTGTAGAGCCTCAATCAAGGCTTCTTCGTTGACCACTTCGCCTCGTGCCGTGTTGATGAGTCGAGCTCCGTCCTTCATGGCTGCGAAAGCTTCTTTGTTGATCAAGTCATGCGTATGAGCATTGAGCGGAGTATGAAGCGTCACGCAGTCCGACACAGCCAGGAGTTCGTGTAGAGTCGGATGGAAGGTCGCTTGCAACTCTTCCTCGACCTCCAAGGGTGATCGCACCACATCGTAGTAGTGGATCTTCATACCCAGCGCAGTCCTGGCCTTGTATGCGAGTTTCTTGCTGATATTTCCCAGTCCCACGATCCCAAGTACATGATCGCGTGGACTCCACGATATGCCTCCCACCAGACGATGCATGGCAAGGAATTGCTCAGGATCGCACGTTCTTGCCGCTCTCTGTGCCCTCCAAAAGTTGCGGAAGACGGAAAGGATCATAAAAAGTCCCGTGTCCGAGACGGCCTCGTCACTGGCACCTGCGCCGTTAGCGTACCAGATCTTGCGTCGACCGAGGGTATCGACATCAGCCCAGTTAAAACCTGCTCCCGCGGAGGCAAATATGCGAACTGATGAGGGCAGGAGGTCGATGAGTTCGTCATCCCACTGGCCCATCTCGCCGCCGGTCTGGAAATGAGGGCGGAATATTGCGGAAAAGTCGCCATATTTCTTCTCTTTGAGAGCTTTGATGAAAGATGCTCGATCCAGTTCCTCGTTGGGGACAACGGTGAATCGGTCTGTGAACACATTCTTGTAATAATCGTGGTTGTATTTGATATCCTCGCCAAGGCGGAGGACGATCGGCTTGTATTCAGCCATTGTCTGTAGATGCTCCTGGGTATTCAAAATCCGTGAATAGCCGTGGAAGAATGATCCCCGGATCTTGTTTGCCGGAATAATGATTGACTGGTGATGAATTCTTGGTGAGACCAAAGCTTGCGAATGCCGACCTATATCGATGAGAGAAGCTCCGAGACAGTCATTGATGACTGGTGATTTGCAAGCGCTCATTATGTGTTGATGCGGATTTACAGCATGAATATTCAGATAAACAGAAGTCTTCCGGTGCGATGTTAGTCCCCGCACGTTATTCCCAGCAGGATGACGATATCGGTGAGAAAGCCGATGCATATCCGCCACCCTCTGAAGTTCCGAAACCGACGACCGGTGACAAACACTGAGGGTAACTTATTAAAAACCAATCTGCCTCTTTGTCAGCAGGGATACTTGAAAAAACTATTTTTCATTCATACTTTATGCAAAAGAGAATTGATCAAGTCAAGACTTCATGAATTTACTACAAGAGCTGTACCAGGACTCGATCTGCAGTTCTATATGCTTGTGGGGTCCTGAGGAGCCACTAGTTTCGTCATCAGATATCCATTCTTTTAGGCCTCTACAAATTTCTCATTGGGAACCTTCATAGTCTCCAACACAGTCGATGCGGAACGAGGCTCCAAACTCTTCTTGACGGGGTTGGGCGCAGAAAACACCTCCTCAAGCTCTTCCAGCGTTCTGTGGTTAGTCTCCGGGAAGAAGAAGTAGATGAAGATTGCCTCCAAGATATCCCTAAACTAAAAGTTAGCATTGATGAATGGAACTCTGATATCTTTGATTGATGAGTAACGCACCAAAAGACGAAGACAAGGTAAAAGTAGTAGCCAATCTTCTCAAATGCAGGGCCAGAACTGTAAGCAAGCACCAGCGAAATAGCCGAGGAGGCAAAATTGCCGACCGCAGTTCCCTTGGCACGAGTGGAGGTGCTCAGAGTCTCGGCAATGTACATGCTCTGCTGAGCTGTCCAACCCAGAGAGAATACGACACCAAACAGGAAGACGAAGGCGATGGTGGTATTGGCGGCATTGGTGTTGCTCGGGTCATCGACGGCCATCTTGGATGTACCGGTGATAACTGCGAAAGTGACGGAGCAGAAGAGAATGCTGTAGATGAGCAAGGGTCGTCGGCCAACGCGGTCGGTGAGACGGGCGCCAATAACACTGCCGAGAAGGCCGAGAATGCTGTTGACTGCGTTTAGGGCTAGGACCTTCTTTTCGTCGGTAATTCCGGCTGTGTTCATCATTGTCACGAGATAGTAGCTGGAAAGAGAATTTCCGGAAGCCTGGTGACGATAAGTATCAGATCCAAATGCAATGTCCGTGTTACAGCGGCTCAGAAGGTCTTACCTGTCCCATGATGGCCATACCCAAGACGCAAATAAGTCTTCTCCGAGCGGAGTGGGTGTTCCACAATTCGTGGTAATCCCACCACTTTTTATCACTAGCCTCGTTCGAAATTTGGGCCATCATTTCCTTCATCTGCAATTGCACGATCGGATGGTTGGGGTCCTTTTCACCGTGGAGCTGAGTCAGAATCTTTGCTGCCTCTTCGTGTCGGTCGTTGGCCACAAGCCATCTGGGCTATTGAGTTTAAGGTTAGTTGAAGCGTTGACCTTGAAATCAAGTTGGCTGCTTACACTTTCTGGCAAGAAGAACACAAAAGCGACAACGATTCCTGATGTGACCAGTTGACACCAGACAGGAAGACGCCAGCCGCCATCTCCCGGGATGAAAGAAGCGCCGTAGGCAACCTTTGATCACAATTACTATCATCGTCGAATACGCTCAAGCTGTTCCAGAATGGTAGCTGCTTACCCAACCTGCAATGAAAGCTCCAACGGGCCTGTTTTGTTGTTAGCTTGAGGGGTGATATTGATGTACTCAAGTCTACAGGGGTTCTTACCACATGCAGTTGTACAGTCCAGTCAGGGTACCTCTCCACTATTCCCCGAATCGTCAGTAGAACTTCATTAGTAATTCTCAAGATCCGACATACCTTGGGGTGAGCCAGCTCGCTCACGTAAGTTGGAGCAGAAACACAGCAAAATGACACGCCAAAGCCCAAAACGAAACGTCCTCCTAGGAACTGAGGGATATGGTTTGCAGTAGCTCTAGATAAGAAGTCAGCTTCCAATCCAAAGCTCGAATGATTGGTCCGCCTTACTGGATGCAAGTGCCGATCTAGGATATCTGTCAGCAAAATCCGCCTCAGGGAAAGGGTGGGAAAGCCCATATCGAATTGACTTACAATGATGAGCAAAGCGCCGGTAAACATGCCCCAACGTCGGCCAAGAAGGTCATTGACGGGCCCCGTGAAGAGAATGGCACAAACCGATCCGACGTTGTACATCATGAACACGATGCCGGTCGAAGAGCCCGAGGTTTTCCTGCTCCTGGGTCAGCCCACGTCTCCCATCAAGCGTCGCTACCGCGGAGCACCTACATGTCAAAAGTTCGTTGGTAGGATGTCATTCCGTTGAGCGATCCCATGAGTGATCCATCCTGTTGCATTCTGTCAATGATGCAGGTCGATATTATTCCGCAAAGTCAAGGCAAGCTTACATATCCGTTGAGGGCACCGCAGCAGTACGCCACAAACAGGACCCCATAGAGGTTGAACATGGATTTCGTCCAAGGCGAGTATTTGCCATCTTCCACCTCGTGTGCGATCTCGTGTGCAGCGACGGCTGCCACTACAGTGGGAGGCGCGTCTTCCATGACATCGCTGCTGGCGAGGTCTCGCTTCTCGTCGTCGACGGGGTAGGTCCGTTTCGTTGGCTCAGCCATTCTGGCAGGCAATGCTCGGCAAAGATCTCGGGGTCTGGGTACTCGAATGGACAGTCCGATCCGTAAGTTAGATCTTTAGAGTCTGGGGGACACGGGAAAATCAATCACTTCCCCGCGATCGACGCAGACGCGATATCGCCCTTATATATGTCTATCATTGCGCATCTCAATGGTTCGGTTCCCAATTTCTGAATCCCTCGGCTGCAACCAGACCACTCCGTCACCCAAGACCAGCAGCGCAGCAGCCAAGCCGGCGCAAGTGGTCTGTCAGACTGTCTCTGGCATCACGCCCGTCGCGTATCCACATCCGTGGATTCACTTTAGCATGGAAGACCACCTGAGCCATCCCCGCATTTCCTTTCTTCCCCGAAGTTGACTTACCCCAGACCGCGCGATTCCCCAGGTCGATCACATGAGAGGCGCCGGTCCGCTGCGAAATCCGGGTTCTGTCCGGCAGTTTAGAGGTAGCGTTCTCGCTAGGAAATTAAACCGGATTCCCGAGGCGCTCCATGATTGGAGGGGGTATGGGAGGCATGGCGAGGCCGCCGCGAGAGCCGTTTAGCTCCCGCTTGGCGATCCAGCACACAGTATGGGGGTGGCTGGCTAGTCGGCTCCGAGTGCCCCGGCTTCTTGAATCAACTGAACGATGAAGCTGGTCGATAGCGGCATGGCGAACCTTGGCATGCCGCGTAATAAGCCCCTGCAAGTGACTTGAAAATTCCCGTTGACTGTCTAATGGCACTTATGAGAGGTGACCCAGATCATTGGGACGAGACTGTCCGTCGCGCTATATCGAGCCATTCAGCTGGGAGTGTCAAAACCAACAAAGGAGAGAAGTCATAAGGATGATGAGGCGTATCCACACTGGTGCAGGCATGCATAAGGTAGGTATGCGACTCAAAGCTAAGTGGAAAACTTTCCTCTCCTGACTAGCAAAATTTGGGTTTCCACAGAGCACGGCACCGGTCAATGAACTGGTCCAGGCCGCTGTGAACCCCATGAATGCTGGATAACACGTGTAGATCATTTTGAGATCACCAGCTGCTGTGCTGCACTTTCAACATACTTATGCAATGCATATTCGATCACTGCTCGAATGATTTATCAAGGCGGAAAGGGCACGAGCAGCGCGATGAATCGCGAGGAAATTGGAGCCCGGACTCAAAACCATGACTCCTCGCACCGTACTTGGCATTTGCGTTAAGTACCTACATGAGGAAGTAGGTTAGTACATGCAAGTGGTCACATCCGACTTGAGAATGATAAGCTTGCCAACCTCAACTTGTGGGGATTTCGAATCTCAGATTCCCCTTTTCAGACCTGATGAGTTTGAAGGATTTCTAGCGCGTCGAACTATCTGCCTCCAGTAGCCCTCTCGGCACATATTGGAGGTAGCTATTCTTGCATTCGGGGAGCCAGGGCCCGAACCAATGTGCTATGCCATTCCCTGAACATGACAAGCATGTTCCTGTCCGATTACGGCTTGATGAAAACGTGTTGATACAAAGATCCATTTTTCAGGAAGTCTTTATCCGTGACATTCGGCTCCGGCCGGTCTCCGCCGGACCATCACCCCGCATGAACAGATGCCAAACACCCGACCTCAGTTAGTCAAAAAGCGGAGAATGCGGGCCTCTTCCACTCTGGTCAACGGGGCTTGACGGTTGCCCCATGTCGGAACGACTTTTGCGACGCTTTCCCTCAGCATAGATGATCTGAGCCTAGTATTCCACCAAGCACCAAGTATCTCCCTCTCCCGAACACCACCGCTCTCTCGATCAATACTGCCTCCGAAATTGAGTAAGGAATATCTCGAAAACCTGGCGGCTTGGGGACGAGTATACGCTTCAGGGATTGAGCCTTACGTCGCTGCCCTGGTCCCAAAGATCGGCGGAGTCGTCGTGAACGAACGCATCAAGATTTCCAGTCCCACCTGTAACCTATGGGGTAGGGAAGCTCCATGTCAGACATGTCGAGTCTAGCAGTGTCATGGTGGAATTGTGACTTACCAGTGAATCGAATTGCGCCCAGTTTGTCATGTTGAAAAATCCGACATCAAAAGCATGGAAAAAATCGATCGCACCTTGGGGCGCGCCTTCGGCAGCTTGTTCAACAGCAAGTCGCGAGCCGCTGGTACCAATCTCGGGGCTTAATTGAGACCTCCGGTATGATACAGGAAGGATCTCGTTGTTCTCATTTGATGTCGAACAATTTCCAGCTAAAGGAGTTGAGACAGACGCGAGATAAGTATTGTTCCGCAGGACCTCGAGGCGCAATTCTTGTAGGACAACGCCGTAGCGCTGCATAAGTGATCCATTGGTTGCAACACTTTCAATCTGAGCATGGCATTGAGAAGCAAGACGGAAACAATCCAGATAGGTCTCTGGTGCCTCGGTACGTCGCTGGATTGCAAAAACGTAGAGTATAACTACTGCACAAAATCCGTAGTACGGGATGAACTAATATGGGTGAGCGTGTGAAGTACTGAGTTTGATTCCGAAACAGAAAAGAGCAACTTACAAACAACGTACTGTAGAGCTCGCCGGCATCGTTGATGTGGTTGATGTGCTTCGCGATCTCTGTGGCGGCGTCCACGCAACGCTGAATATTTTTTCGAATCTCCTCATACCTCAACCGCCCACTGCCATTTTCTTGAACATGTCCAGAGAAGCTATTGATGGAATTGATGAGGAGTGGTCTGTGAACAAGTATCTGGGCGTGCCAAAAGGCGAGCTGGAGAAGGTCGCGTTGCCTAAGAACCAGCTTGACAAATAAGGTTGAAGATCCGACCGTGTCAAGAAGGTAGGAAATTGGCTCTCGCCATTCGGACAAGTCTTCATCGAACCTTGCAGCAAGTGTGAGGTGCTCCTCAGTTGAAATAGATTTGATGCCATAAAGGCTTCGTAGAACCCGGGCTACTATCCTCGAGAGCCTGATACTCTTAGTGATTGACCGTTGCTTCCTTAGTTTTGGCGGAAACCTAGTTCAAGCAAAACCATGGGATTCTGGATAAAGTACTTACTTGATTTGCGCAACTGGAGCTGATGTTATCGGAAGACCACTTTCTGTTGAATTCATCCCACATCCTGGGCATAGCTTATCATCGACAACGGAAAGCGGCAATTTTTGATCAATGTCTTCGTCATGGAAAGTCATTGGACGTCCCAAAGCAGCGCTGAGATAGGTGTTAAGACTGTACGCACACCAGAAAGTACGTTTTCGACACTCCGAGTCAATATAGTCTGGACAATCAGACGGGTTGCGAGCCACTCGGGATCTTCTATGAATACCAAGTGCCATGGCCAATTGTGCTGTAATACCAAAAAGCGTCCAGCAGTGGTTAAGCCTTGATTGTGCTAGTAGGTAGAAGCACTGTGCTAGCCGCGCTTGGATATGAACCAGTCTGATCTCACCCTTCTCCAAGGAGAGTTGGTGTTCTGCAACAGCGAAGAATCGAGCACTGAGTGGTGACAAGGGTGAGTAAACGTTTTCAATGCTGTCTTACTTGAAACAAGAACTCACCTGGCCTCTGCGCATTCTATGATAGAATCTCTAGTTTGCCCAGACTGGCGACTTTGGTAACTGTTCGAGTGCGCAAAGACCATGAATAGAAGTGCAGTTTGACTTCTTGCCGACTCCTTGTAGAGCATAAAGCCATTCGTCTCATACAACTCCTCCAGCCAAGACTGAATCGTAGGCCGGTGCAAGAAGCGATGGGTCGTGGCACCGAAGTCGAAATACCTTCTAACCATCGACACTGCCACAGTCTTTGGCGGCAAAATCGCAAACGAAGAGTCTTGTCCCAGCAATGGACGATCCCCGAAGTTGAAGACCGACGAGTTCAGATAACCAGAAGATTGAACCTTCAACCTTTTCTGTATCCGAGAGAGAAAAGAAACACCAGATGCAGGTCCTATATAATGGCCTTGTTCATCTGTTTGTGGTGGTTCTGGCGAGTTTCTCAATGAGTTCGTATCAGGGAGGCGGGAGAGGTGGTCAACAGCCACAGAACGGCGAGGAAAATCTGTGATCTCCCCGTCTCTGAAGAGAGGCGGGAATTGGAATGTGTTTGGCGATTCAATAGCAGTTCTTGAGGTTGTAGTCAAACTTCTAGGAATCGTTCCGACAAATGAATTTTGATGAACAGAGGTACTGGAGTGTTCTCCGCCCGCAGTCTTCTCAGCAGGGGTTGAGTTCGCACCCTCTGAAGAGTTCTGCCTTTCGACATTCACAGCATTGTTATCAATAGCTGGAAGAAGTTGACCTCGTCTATAGGCTGCGGTGAATTGGCAATCTAACCTAAACTCTGCGCAAAAGACGCACGGCCATGTCCCAGAGCATCGTGTCTTGCGACTGAAGCCAGCACATTAGACCTTAGCCATTGTACAGAAAGTCACACCATTCCGCGGAAGACTAACGATTTGCACCTATCGCAGGCCCTGCTTACTCGTGGAGGCGCAGGATCTCCTCGGAGCTTTTTTTGCGGCCTGTCCGATTCTGCGGCATCGGTTGCCAGTCGAGTCCGGGACAATGATGCGATCGACGATTCATCCATTGCTTCCTCGGATGGACTAAATACGCAAGAGATTCAGAAACACTTCTGTCAAACCTCAGACAGTTGTTATCGATGGTCCAACTCGGATGCACTTTTCCGTCTTTGGGCCCAAGGATGCCCACTCCCTCGGATGTCGGACGTCTGCCGATCCTAGTCGTACTCCAACATCCGCGGAAAAGGCGGCGTTCCACCCCGCATACGGATTATTGTCCTTCGCATGGCACACTTATCCTACAAATCGTACCCCGCGTAGTCACCTATTAGATGACCAAATCTTCAAGCTGCTGCAGTTCGGTTCAGTTGGTGACGTTAAAAACATCCTTGATCTCATGATTTGCGTTCAATTACAGCAACGAAGCAAGCCAGAAACAGACAAAGAAGGGTGAACCTGATACCACATGCAGCCATCATGTCTCGACGTGGAACCATTCGGGATATTGTCATTACACCAGTGGCATTTCATGACATGCCCCTGCTAAATAGCGTTGGTGTACATGAGCCGTTTGCACTACGCAGCATCATCGAAGTTATCACAGACGATGGTTACGGATTGGGGGAATCATACGGAGACTCAACACATTTGGGCCGTCTCCAACTTGCGGCCGACAAAATTAAGGGCCTCACTGTGTACGAAACAAACTCGATATATCAGCTATGCGTCGAGTCCTTGACAGGCGACACCAGCACCGGCGGCGACGGGATGGCAGGCATGGTGACTACTGCCTCTGTTGCGGACAAGGTTTTCTCCCCCTTTGAAGTTGCTTGTCTCGACATCCAGGGAAAGCTTGCAGGAGTACCTGTGAGTGACCTTCTCGGCGGCCGCGTTAGAGACAACGTCCAGTATTCGGCATACCTCTTTTACAAGTGGGCGGGGCACCCTGGACAGCCAGACGACGAATACGGCGCGGCTCTTGACCCTGCTGGTGTGGTAAAGCAGGCGAAAAAGATCATTGACGAGTACGGTTTCAAAGCGATCAAGTTGAAAGGCGGCGTCTACCCACCCGCACAAGAGGTGGAAGCAATCAAAGCATTGCATGCGGCTTTTCCGGGTGTGCCTCTAAGACTCGACCCCAATGCCGCCTGGACCGTCGAGACCTCAAAGTGGGTTGCGAAGGAACTCGAAGGGATCGTCGAATACCTAGAAGACCCGGCTCCAGAAATCGAGGGCATGGCTGCTGTTGCGAAAGAAGCGTCGATGCCGTTGGCAACAAACATGGCTGTAGTCGCATTTTCTCACTTGCCCACATCAATACTGCAGAACGCAGTCCAAGTGGTGCTCTCTGATCATCACTTCTGGGGTGGCCTGCGCAAGTCTCAGACTCTGGCCGCCATCTGCGCGACATGGGGAATGCGTCTTTCAATGCACTCCAATAGTCATCTGGGCATATCACTTGCGGCCATGACTCATCTTGCGTCAGCTACCCCCAATCTGGACTATGCTTGCGATACTCATTGGCCATGGAAACCACGGGATGAAGATGTCGTTATTGATGGAGTACTCAAGTGGTCTGATGGTGGTTTGAATGTTCCGACCGCGCCTGGCTTGGGAGTCGAGCTAGACAGGAAGAAGTTGGCACATCTTCATCAACTCTACCTGGATTGTGGGCTGCGGAAACGCGATGACACAACGTATATGAGAAAGTTCCACCCTCAATTTTCTCCCAACGTTCCAAAATGGTAGATTCGTCAGTACCTCATGACTGCATGTACCTTCTCGATTAGACCTAGGGACCTAAATGCCTCTGATATAATAAATGATAACATAACTCCAGCCCTCATTCTTTCAGAACTTACTCCCGTGCGAAAATTGTAAATACGCAACTCGCAAGGGGTGTCTTCGAGTCTCTTAAAGTGAAACGACTTTCACTAAGGTAGGTAGGATGAAAAGCTTCCTAGGGAGCCAAATCAGTCCTTGGTTGGCAAATTGAAAAATACATGAGCTTACAGCGTGCTATACGGTGGGTTGAAGTTAAGGTCAGGTTTACAGAAGAGTGCAGGACTTGAAGTGGGACTAATAAAAATAAAAAAGCAAGACTCAATCATCACTTGTCATGATTCATTGCCTGAGAAAGACAAGTCATCGGCTCGTGATCCTCGAGCGAACTACATGTCGAGGGGCAGCCGTTGCTCATCTACCAGATTTGACTGATCTCGCACAAAAGTCAGCTGAGGCCAGAAGAAGCCCCCACCTCATCCGCGGATAGGCTAAACCAAGTTGGTTTGTCTCCGGCATTTCTGGATCCCCTGTCTTGATCGGGATTTCGGAGAATTTGATGACAGTCCGAGATGTGCTAACAAGCTGAGATGAGCAAGACTCAATGTATGATTGCGGGGGTGGAACAGATCCTCCTGCTCCATCCTGGGGAAGCGGATATGCGGGGAGAATCAACATCTTATTCCTCTCGCTGACAACAGAACTGCACCAATATGCCAGATATTAGAAGGACTTTCTTGTTTCGAGAGGGAGCTATAAATGCCTGAACATGCCTGAACTACCTACAATCATCAAATTGCGTCTTTTTTGTCACCCCAGCTGAAACCGCGTCTGCGTTGTTTGTAAACAGGGTTTTGGCTAAGTTCTTTCCTTTATCTTACCTCCACTCAGAGAGCCTGCCTTGTAGAAAAGAGAACCTTGGACTGCTCTACAGGTACACCATTGTGAGCGACATCTTTGATCTTCTCAATCTCGCACCCTCTGGGCATCGCATTGTCAGCAAGATGGTGAAACAGAGGGCTGGCCATCGTGGAAACTCGGCTAGGTCGATTCTCATTGGATTAGCGATCAGTCTTGCTGGGTATGTCTACTCTGGAGGAATCTAGCTCTGTATTAAGGCTAATGCCAAGTGCCGCCCAGATTCGTGTACGGCATCGACACAGGCATCATTGCTTCCACCATCGCTCAAACCACCTTCAAACTATACATGTACGGTCCATCTATGGACAATGTTTCTGTGCGAGCAGGCATTGTATCTGGATATTACGCAGGATACGCCTTTGGCAGCGGTGGCTCTGCCTACTGCATGGACAAGATGTCCCGTCGCTGGACATTGCTCTTTGG
Source organism: Colletotrichum scovillei (assembly GCF_011075155.1). Classification (NCBI taxonomy): domain Eukaryota; kingdom Fungi; phylum Ascomycota; class Sordariomycetes; order Glomerellales; family Glomerellaceae; genus Colletotrichum; species Colletotrichum scovillei. The sequence continues at coordinate 4,063,920 of NW_023336259.1, forward strand.
AGCGTGTGTTAGTGTCGCAGGAGCCGTGCTGCAGACCGCTGCCGTGAACCCAGCCATGATGATTGTGGGTCGTGCTTTCTCAGGTTTCTCGACGGGTATGGTCTATCCGACGGCCCCTGTGTACCTTGCGGAGCTCAGCCCTCCAGAGAATCGCGGATTTCTTGTTGGCTTGAAAGGATTGATGAACACTCTCGGGTTCTTCGTTGCTGGATGGGTGGGTTATGCGGGCTCGTTTGCTGTCGGTGAACTGCAGTGGCGTATTCCATTGGCCACGCAGATACCGCCTGCACTCTGTCTCGCTGTCATGACTTTTTTCTTGCCCTACTCTCCGCGATGGTGTAAGTCTCTACACTATCACTTACTGGTTCGCAGGCCAAGTTCTTTGGAACGAGGCCTGAATACTAACACAAAGCCGATAGTGGCCATGAGAGAGCGATACGATGACGCCAAGAAGGTCATGTACTCGCTTCACGCCCACCGGGGTGCAGAAACGATAGAGCAAGAGTTCGCTGAAATGATCAGCCAAATCCAACTGGAAGCCAACAAGAAGAAAGTCTCCAACTTCTGGAATCTGTTCACACGCCAGTACATCCGAAGAACCTTGTTAGCCTGCTTGACAGTCAACATGATGAAGCTTTCTGGGTCAAACATCATCCAAAATTACCAGTCCGTCATGTATAACTCTCTTGGGTATGAGGGCCAGACTGTGCTCCTGATAGGCGGTTTGTATGGCTTCATGGCAGTCATCGGCCAGATAATCAACGTCTTCTTCGTTGCCGACCACTGGACGCGACGTATCACTGTCATTTCCGGGAGTTTTACGCTCGCTGCTCTCCTCGCGGTTTTGACGGCCTTATCGAAACTTTTCCAAGATGACTCGAATCCAGCTGGATCCCGTGCCGGTGTTGCGTTCATCTTCTTGTTCGCGTTTGCGTACTCCTTCTTCTTCAACAGTGTCAATTGGGTCTTGGTAGCCGAGATCTTTCCACTCGACCTTCGTGGCGTCGGTGTTGGCTTTTCAGTCTTTACACAAGCTGTTACGGCAATTTGGCTATCTTATGCGGCATCAGTCGCGTTCGATGCCATTGAGTGGAAGTTTTACTTCGTCTTCATCGCCTGCAACGCTTTTGCGGGGACCATCTACTTCTTTTTCCTGCCCGAGACTCGCTTCTTATCACTTGAGGAGGTGGCTGCCAGGTTCGGGGACGAGATTATCTGCCCAGGAAAGAAAGTTCCGGAGCTGGATCAGCTAGAGAAAGATGCGGGAGACAACAAGCGGCAGCCTGATATATCCTCAGACCACGTTGAAAATTCGAGGAGATGAGGAATGAGCGAGTGAATATCAACGAACGGGAACTGGGCTCCCAACAGGCCATCTTTCGTGCTCAGTATCTCATTATCTGAAAGTAAACTGGATTCTGTTCTTCCTTGTCCCATCTTGGTATTACATGCCACCTTGGAAAATGTCGAGTGCCTCCTACATACAAAAACAGTCCTGAAGATGATGCCGTAGTTCCAACAACGTTTCATTTCCTTCACAATCGACGTACAGGGTAGTGAGTGACTGTTGACAGTGATCGAGACATGCTGTCAAGTAACACTGAACAGTCTCTTTACTTCTCCATCCCAGCTAGCCAGCCTAGCCTGACCTTGTGCCGATACCAGACGCCATTCTTTGAAATCGCCGAGATTCTTTGGCGAATGCCCAGCGGGCGGAAACTAACTAATCTCACTTTTTGCTACGCGGGCAAGAGATTGATGTATTCCGCGTCGACTCCTGCTTGTAATGGCATCCCAATGATTAGCAGGCGGTAGGAACCTCGTGGGCATAGAGCATGAGACACCATACCTACCTTGTAGTCTTCAAGCTCGCAAATGTACCCCCAGTCAGAGAGACTCTCATTAGCAGCGAGATAACCCACAGGAGTTTTGCAGTCCGTTACTCTTCCCTAGGTTACATACTTGAGAAGTAGTGTTTCCGGGCTCAAAGAAGGACCCTTCGTCTTGGTTCGGCATCGGCATGTCTCAACCGAGAACGCTGAGTCTCACGATGGTTTTTGGAATGCGTAATCCAACCATTCATGCATGTCGACCGTATTGAGGTCTACTTCCGGGATATCCAGATCACACAGCGTTTCGTGAAGCTTTTCAAGCCCGCTGTGATGCCTCTCCTCCCAGACTCCCAGCCGTCGTCTTCGCCTCTCATCCCGCGCCCGACGCGCAGGATCCTTTTGCTGATATTGAAGGACCCTGTCGAGAAGCCCGTCCAAAAGTGACAAAACAAGACACGCTAACCACCCTTTCGCGGTCAGTGAGTGAGGTAGAAGAGTGCCACCCGGTGTGACTGTGGGCCGCAGTCTTAGCTCAGACATTGCCTCAGTCCAAGTATGGTTGACAGTGGCGTTCATCGCTGCCATTGACGGGAAATAGGAACTCGGAATGAGATCTCGAGTGGATCCGGGTCAGATTGAAGGAGGTGAGGTCTCCTACATCGCTCAGGTGGTTGTGGTTAATTTACAGTTATTGCGGAATCACCGGGGTCTGGAAAGTCTAAAAAATGTCCGAACGTCAAGCCACAGCATCCATATCGCGCGGTACAATCTGGATGCGTTTGACTGCTGTAGGGGCAAACTTTAAACCGATGAAACGGTGCTGTAGAACTTCAATGTCACCTAGTATGATTTCGCGTAGTCTCTTTCATCTGAAATCAGTTATCTTGAGGCAGGTGTTCTAAAGAACGGTCAACGCTTTAAAAAATGTCTCCAGTCATGGGCCGTGCTTGACCAAGCACGAACACAACCGAAGGAAATGTTTGGGACGCTGTTCGCGCCTACGAGCAAAGGTAGCCATTGCCTCACTCGGCAATCCTCTGACTTGCCGAGATTCTCGGACTGAAGTTGACAGAGACAGACGTGCCGAATAGCGACGTGAGGGGAAAGCCTGGGATAATGTACTCAAGTTGCAATCGTAGAATCCGCACTTCACGATGCGTTTGCTTTAGGTAGGTATTTAGGTAAGCCACGATGGAATAATTGAGATTACCAATACGGATACACGTACTCTCTTCACGTGGGAAACTTGGATACGGATCCACGTAAAGGAATACACGTAGAACAAAAGAGTGGGTATGCGGAAGCAGATCTACACCAATTCCACCCAGCTCCAAAAAACTAGCACAGATCTCCGCTCGTCTCTATGCGCAAGCGTTCAAAGGGGGCCCCATCGCCGAAAGCGAGAGCGAGCGGAACACCACGCTCTGACGCAGGTGTGGCTGGAAACGTCAGGGGTGGCTTTTCAGGGCAAGGTCCAGGTCTGGAACACGTTCTACTCCGTTTGGTAAATCGTCATGGAGAGAGAGCATTGTTTAAGGTGGGAAAGAAGCAAGTACCACAGTTTATTTCCGTCAATGAGAAGTAACACTTTCGTCCCATCGCTTTGACGGCGGAATGATGAGGTGGCACTGTCAAATCTCCTCGAACTAGTGATCCGGGGTAGGAACTTAAGATGGCACACTAGGGCGGCAGCATACAGCGTGGCCTCGCGGGAAACGCCTCATCTGGGTCCATCAGGCGAACCCATCTGTGGAACCCCAATGCAGTGTCTCTTCGGGCCGGTTCAACTGATAGTAGGGCAAGGCAGCTAAGGTAAGTGGCAAGGGTTTAGTGGTTCGCTGACGAAGACGGCTATGGCGGACTGGCATGTTACGTATCGTCGACTAATAACAAGTAGCGGAAACTCGACCAGTATCTTGGTCGAAGCCTTGAGTGGACTTTGAGTGACGAAATCCGCAATGGATCTTTTTGATGGATTCCACCTACAAGGCTGAGTCGATTTTCGAAAGCTGCAAGGCACAGAGCGAGACCGATTGCGATTGAGACATTCACAGCGGATCATCATGATGGAGAACCATGTTCTAGTCACTGAGGAAGATCGTAGAGACAGCAGCGTAGAGGGTCTCATTTTGTTGTAAAGGGGGTTGCACCGAGGAACAAGAGTGGCAAAGCCATTCAGGAGAACCTCCCTCAAAACAGATAAATACTTGTTGGATTCTTTCTCATATCGTTCTCGATATACTTGACCATTCACCCAAAATCACTCGCTCCAGCAAGCTTATCCTTCCGCACTTCGATTGACAGTCAGTCACAGCCATGTTGTATTCTCTCGCTTTCCCAGCTCTTCTGCTGGCCAGCTCTGCCTCGGCTACCAAGTCCGTCTTCGGCCGCCGAGACCTTCTGGTCTCCGACAACGTCAAGTGCGCTTGTACTGGGTTGAGCAGCCATTCTCCAAACTCTACGCTCTTCTCCAACTCGACGGCGTACGAGACCCAGCGCATCAACGTCTGGGACAAGAGAGCCAACCTTCATCCGGCCTGCATCTATCTCCCTTCAACTGCCGACGATGTCGCTAAGGGCGTGGAGATCCTCTCCACCTGCAAGGCCCAGTTCGCTGTCAAGGGTGGTGGCCATATGAATGTACGCACAATCTTACACCCAAGCCCCCTACCTTCTCGTCCCCTGCAGCATAAGGCAGCCCACTAATCACACATATCCTGCAGTACCCCGGAGCCAACACTATTGACGATGGAGTCCTTCTTGCTCTCAACGGCCTGAATACAGTAACAGTCAACAATGACGAGAACACCGTTGACGTCGGTCCCGGCAACAAATGGGTCGAAGTCTACTCCGCCCTGGCGCCGTACGGCAAGTACGCGATCGGCGGTCGTTTGAAGACCATCGGCGTTCCCGGCCTGACCCTGATCGGCGGTGTAAGCTACTTCCTCAACAAGTACGGCTTCTCCATGGACAACGTGGTCAAGTACGACGTCGTCCTCGGCAACGGTACCCAAGTCTCCGCAACCAATACTTCGAACCCGGACCTCTTCTGGGCTCTCAAGGGCGGTGCTAGCAACTTCGGCATCGTCACCAAGTTCTCTCTCAAGACTCTGGAGCTACCCTTGGCGACCAGCACTTACCAGATCTTTAACGAGTCTGCCACACAGGCCTTCATCAAGGCTGCTGCCGATTTTGCCCTCAGCGACGACAACTCCGAGGGTGCCGGTGCTGTAATCAACATCAACTACAATGTGACGACCAAGGAGGTCGTGCCTCAAGTCTTTGGTCTGCAAGAGACCACTGTCTCGCCTCCGTCCCACTTTGCCAACTTCACTGCTATTCCCGCCGTTTCCCGCAGCCACAATGTGACGCGGCCCATCGACTGGCATTCCCAGATGTTGTCCCCTAACCAGATGTTCCGGTAAGAATAGCCCTCACCATGACCTGTGGTTCTTTTTGAGCGCAAATAAGCTAACAACTTTCGTTCAGCATCCAGTTCGGTCACCAGACTATCATTCCCGATGCCGACCGCCTGTACGAGATCTACCAGGCCTGGGTTGAAGCTATCGCCGATATCGCCGACATTGAAGGCGTCCGCCCTACATTCATCTTGAATACGGTTCCGAGAACTGCTTTGGCGGTCGCCCAGAACAACGGCATCGGTAACACTTTCGGCCTGAATGCTAACCAGTCCTACATCTGTAAGTTCTCTCACTCACGTCCTCATGAGTTCCTTCTCGATAGTGAGTCAATAACTGACTGAGAATCTCAGGGTGGCAAATCACTACCTCTTGGGCCCGCCCCGAGGATGACCTCCGCATGACCGCTTGGTCCCAGAACTTCCTCGCCCACCACCACGAGATCAACCAGGAGTTGGGACTTGCGACCGAGTTCGTCTACATGGGCGATGCTGGCGAGTGGCAGAAGCCTTTCCCCGCTTACGGACAGGGTAACCTGCAGAAGATGAAGGACATCAGGGCTCAGTACGACCCCAACATGGTGTTCAGCAAGCTCAACTGGGGTGGTTTCAAGCTTGGACATTGAGACTACGATTGAGTCGTTGGCATGCAACGACTGTTTGTGAAGTATTAATCTGGTTCAAGCTTCGCGGATAAGGGGAACATTTGCCTCGTTTGACTTGTCCGTTAATTTCTTTGTACATATTCAACAAATTTGTCTTTACACCTGTATCTTCATCTTGAGTAAAATCAATTCTTTTGACATTCGCTTTGCATAAAGGATTGATGCGATGTGTGATAATTCCTGCAACACTCGTGGTCCAGCCTGAAAAGTCCGGCCCTCAGGCTGCCTTCTCTGCTTCTTCTCAGCCCGTTTAGAGCCAATGCCAATGCGATACGCATGGTCATCGAACACCTGGGATAGGTTTTCCTCTCATATCACAAAAGAAATGCCTCTAACGATCGATCGCTCTCTTCCGAAACGCCATGTCTATAGGTAGTCGTGATCCCCTTACCCAATTTCCATTGTTATCCGTTGTCTTCGTCCATCTTTATAAATGGTTTAGTTCGCTACCGGGCCGTTGTTTGCAGAGTACGCCGGGGGCATCGCATCCGTCGCGTTGTGGGCATCCTTGCCGGTACCCGCAGTTCCGTCGTTTGCAACATATCCTCCGCTGAATCCGTATCCGTTCATGTTTCCCCCGCCGGGTGCCGGGCCGTTCGTGCTGCCCGCCGTGGTCGCATCGGTGACCGGAACTCCGCCCACGTACTTCTTCATCTCCACCGCGTTTTGCGCCCTTCTCCTCTTGCTGCGGATACATTTGAAAACGGCGAAAGTAATGGCGGCAATGGTGAGGATAATGATGACTACAATGGCTGCGATGACGCCTCCTCCGATTGCTCTTGCCTTGTTACGGGTGTTGTTGTAGTCGTCGTCAAAGTCGCGTGCTGACAGGAGATGGCGGATGGCGCCGTTGGCCGTTTCTGAGAGCTGGATAGCGGGCATTTTGTGGAGATCGGGGTTTTATCTTGGTGAATGGCTGATTCTTCCTAGGTGACCGAAGGCGTAGGTGTTGTCGTGGGTGTGCGCAGATATTTGATGAGGCTACGCAAAGTGAAGTCTGGGGAGTATCAAGAACCAGAAAAAAGTTGGCGATTTATTTTGGAAGCAGTCAGCTTATAGACTGATTTCCCCGTAGCTTCGCGGCGAAGGGACCGCGGCGAATCGCTGTGTCTCTCCCATGATAGCGGGAGGATTCCGGGCGCAGTCGGCGCAAGGGTTCGCAGGGCTGGACCGCCAGGTTGAGAAACTCATCTGGTTTTAAGACACCTGAGTGAGATGCGGAGCTGCGCCGTCGGCCGTTAATCTTACTTGCAAGAATTGAACGAATGAAAAACGTGCTGGCAATGCCAATTACGTCGATGTGCCTAGGCGAAGCTGTGTTAGCGTGAGAGTTATTGTCTTACAAGGGCGACTCAAAAATAAGCACTGCCCCGATGTCACACTTGCTGCCTAACGTGATGTTGCCTATATCTTTTAATACGAATCCCACATTAGCCTGGTGCCTGAGCACCTGGGCGAAGAGGAATACAGCACGATCGAGGCTCTTATCATGATTGAAACCAAAATGATCTGGCTCTGAAGAGCGTTCAACTATCCCAGCCAAGATTTGAAAGTGACTTGATGCGACGGCAGGGGAAAGTGAATGTTGGCAGGGATCAGTGGCTGCCCAATCAAGCGAGTGTGATTAGTATCCACATCACGATGCACGAACCGTAACTCTAATTGTCGTACTCTCACAACGTGACATAGAGTTGAATGCTAGACGATGCCTTTGAAGAGTTGCAGAACTAGATGCTCGCATATTCTCAAGTGGATATGTCCGGTAAATAGCGATTTTCTTCTTGTTTGTGGGCCCGGACGCGCATTCTGCATCTCTAAAACCATGATCTCTCCTCCTCTTACTCCTTAATCCCCGATGGTTCCGTTGCTCCGTTCAAGACCTCCGGTTAGCCTTAGTCGATTTCCGACAGTATGAAACTCAAAGTATTCCTCAATCGATAAACTCCCGTCCTTTCAAGATTTTGTGTTCTTATAATAATCGGATGTCCCATTTCTGGCACGAAACTGGGGCACCATCCCCTCTTAGCGGGTTATGTCAAGTTTCCCATTGACTACGGGACAGCGATGGTGTAGAGACAAAAGTGAATGTTAAATATCAAGGCGAATAGAGGTTCATTTCAGCTAGATTTCGACTGTGTTCTTAACTTGAAGGAATAGGTGGTAGAGGAAAGAAACATGGACCAAAGTTGGAGAAACTTCTGCCTCCGCCATTCCGTCAGAGTAAAGTACGTAGTTGGTAGCATCATAATTGATCGTCTTCAGGACAGCACTTGAGCTGAAGTCTCTACTTCAGTCAGATACAGACTGTATCTATATTACTCCGATAGCAGATCATCAACGCCAATCGACCTATATTCAGGGGTTGAGTTTCAACTGTGTTTGTCTAGCTAATTGAAACCATCTTGTGCATCGGACGTGCCTTGTAACCCTCAAAAAAGTGTTGGAAATATAGCCTGAAACGTAGGCACTCGAGTAGTTCGCGGGTCAGACATTTCTTACGGGACATGAGGATGATTACCTGATCTGAGCAACCCGAGTACCTACAAGGCGCAAACATCTTCCCTTGAGAAACATAAAAGCGTGTATGGGTGTTTGAACAGAAACAGTTCTATCCTTGGGTATTCCACTAGATTCTTTGTTATTCACCTTCATAATGTGACGTGATATCACTGCTCTTCATTCATGCAAACGCAGCAGTATTCCGGCAGCTGTACCTTCCCGTTTCAAAGGGTTTGTGTTTTCAGGAAGGAGCTACCAAGCCAGCGGCAAATGAGGAAAGAGCGAGAAAGAATGGTTGCTTTCCGTTTTTACCTCTCTCTTCTCTCTCGTCTTGCTCTTTTAACTATCGCCAACCTCAAACTTTTCTAGCCTCCGCCAGAAGGTTCTGAGTCCTCATCGCCGAAGGACTGGAGGAAAGGTGAGCGATTTCTTTACCCCTATGTCTAGGGTAGTGGGACTTCTGACTCTGCAATGTCTGGTTGACGATCAGTCGATGAGTGTCTAATCATTTGAAATCCTTTTAGACGACGATTTTCAACAGCAACCTGACCGATCAACCCTCTACGAACAAAACCTTGGCAGAAAGGTTCGCAACACCTCATTCGTGACTTCCTCGTCATGGCGACTCAAACACCCAGTGATGGAGAGAAGGCACCAGCGATGCTCTCCATGGACATCATCTTGCTCATCGTCGACCACCTCATCGCCGCCGCCAAAGAAGCCGACAAAGGCATCGTCTGGTGGCTCGCCTATGTTCACGAAACGCCTTCAAAAGTCGTCTTCCTCGAGGATTTCGTCGAGAACGGACGCGAGAAGGTCAACCTCAGAGGCCGCTTTCGCAGATTTCAGCTTCCCTCACAAATCAATCGCATGAGTCGGTCGCTGGTTCATCGAGAGTTCCTCCGTCATCCGATGGGCATGACCTATCGGAGTTACGTTTCTGAACGACTTCCAATTGACGCTTGGGTTCTCCCTGCTGTCGATCGCTTCATTCCGTTCGTGGCAGACAAGGACGAGGCGAACATGCAACTGGCTGCACTCTCGCTTCGACAGTCTCTTCATCTACCTACGCCCCAGGCACAACCGCTTATCGACTGCATCCGTCGGATTCATCTTCCCCTTCGCCACGAATTCAGCGCGGCCCTTACTGTCCTCGCGGCACTTCCGAGTCTCACTGAACTTGCCATTGTGGTTGGCCAGTGGCATGACATTCATACGAAGACCACCCCCGACCCGAGTCACAAAAAAGCCCTCAGACGCATCAATCATGCCGCTTTTCCTGAATTGGCTGAGTGGGAGGAGGAACACACCGAGGATCTTCAGACATTGTGGTTGCCTTTCCAGAAGAAAGGCGTGCGCTTCTTCGGCAAGATAATTGAGCGCAGTGGCTATGTGATGGAGCTTACTCTCAAGAAGAATCGCCTGTACATGAGATTGTGCCACCCTTTCAAGCGCCCTCGAGTCTGCTCACACTGTAAGGCCATCCGACCCTGACCTTATTGCTACCGAATATTCCTCATAACTGCGCAACCGAGAAACGAGACATGCCTGAGCGATGGAGAGATGGGAGTTGGCTTCCTCTCGTCGGACTCTGCCTTGAGTCATCGGCAGATGACGGCAGGCTAGTGGAATTAAGAGATCATGCAGGATGGAGATTAGTGAGATAGGGAGGGATAGCTCACTTGTGTTTTACGACATCCATGGCGAGTCCGATGTTAGCGACCTGTAGTTCCATGAGTTTCACCCCGACTTGTTGAAAAATACAACGACCTCACTTTCTACACATTAGTTCCCTTCGTTGTGCAAGATTCATCTCGGAACTTATGATAACCCTCTATTTCTGTATGGAACACTGCTTGGGAGGTCCAGCCGCCGCAAAAGCCATGGTGGCTGTGCCAAGAACAACAGAACCAACAGCGATGACACCCAACGGCACGTCATCCTGTATTCATAACTTTCGGGAATTTTGCCATTCGGAGCCGAATTCCGTCCCTGCGCATGATTTAATCACTACAGCGGGTAGTAATGGCCTTTGATTGGTCGTTTCAAACTCTTTTTTGGTCAGAATGAGATCGCATCGGCCGTATTGATCACGAGTTATGCAGGTCAAGAAGTGATAGCCTAGCTTGGGGGTACCAGTGAATACCTCACACCCAGAGCGCAAGCACGTCCAACGGCTTCCTGCATGCTCGCAGGAAATGGATCCTCATTCTACAGGCTGTTTTCCGGTCTCGCCGGTGGGACGGCTTTTCAGCTCATGGCATGCTGCACCTTGGCAGGGATTCATAGAAATCTGGTCAAGTGCAACTGTGCAACCAACAACGCCGTAAAGGACTGCAGTGACATTTCATTTATCCGCAGGTAAATGACGGGGGGTCTTATGGGTCACGGTCTCCTGGAGCGTAGCAGATATCATATTTGATGGCGATGTCCCGCGTCATTTCGACGGTTGCGCTCCCGCACCTGTGCTCCAGGAAACCTGTCAGCATCTGACAACGAAATGACGACTAGTGACAGGAAAAGCCCCGTCCCTGAGGACACGTTTATCAACCACCACTCTAAGCACAACGGCAACGACAGCCCTAGAGACAACCAAGAGCAGAACAGAAGCTCGTCCTCTAGCGATACCACTACGAATCCTGGAGTTACGACCCCAGTAGCACCAATTATCAGTGAAGAGATTCAGGTGTTCCCCGATGATGGCGGGGAAGAGAAGACCACAAGTCCCAATGCGTATGCAGCTGCGGTCAAACCTGATGAAAGTCCAGATCAAGGCGATCACGACTTGATAACAAAGGATATGCATCAATTTCTCGATGACCGAGACATGTGGGATGGTGATATGGAGCATGTCGGCACGAAGAAACTCGATGAAATGTTGCGCGGGCCTTGGAGGGACCACATCAACGCCAAAGGAGACTCTGATATGACAGCCCTACATATTGTTGCCCGAAATGGACTTACGGAAGCAGCTCGAGTGCTCATCAGCGCCGGCGCAGAGCAAGAGGTTCGAGACGAATCGGGTCACAGTCCCCTCCACACAGCATGCTTGAGAAATCAGCCCGGCGTTGTCAAAGCTTTACTCGAGAATGGAGTCTCAATTAAGATCTGAACCCGAGGCAGAGAACTCGACTCTTTCGCTCGCAGTTTTGAGCGGCGCGGAGGATATCGTGGAGCTTCTCTTGGAAAACGACAGATCGATACTCCAGTTCTCCGAGGAACACTCGCATCTGAATCCACTTCATCTCGCAGCTTACCACCGCAACCCTGAGATTGCAGAAATCCTGCTAGCCAATGGCGCTAAACTCAATATTGTTGACGAGTTGGAGAACACTCCTTTGATGGTAGCAACGGATAGGAAGGTGGAGTCCATCATGCGAATGCTGCTTTGCCCACGAACAGAAGATGAAGATTTGCAGCTTGATGTTCCCGACCAATACGGATTGACGCCCCTCATGCTTGCTGCTAGTTTGGGATATGAGGTAGGAGTTCGAGTCTTGTTGGACTCCGGTGCTGACTTGGGAGCAATATGCATAAAGAGCTGGGACTCCCATGAAAGCAATATGCGCACTGCCTTGGATTATGCCATCTTACACCTCCAGGACAACATCGTGGAGCTAATTCTAGCCGAAGAATATCGATCCATTTTCAGAGACAGCTGGGTTGAAGTGCCGGACAAGATATCTGCCTCGCGTATGATGAGGTCTCGCTTTGTGGAAACAGTCCAAGAGAACGAAACACCTGCATCGGCGGTTTATGTAAGCCAGAACTTTGCCTGTGTTGAAACGGCTGTGTTCTAACCCATTCTTGAAGATGCCGTATCTTTCCTACGCCACTCAATGTCGCGAAGAAGAAGGAGAGGAACCTTTTAGTCCGACTCCGGATGTCGAAGATGATCCAAAGAACGTTTTGCAGGCTCTGCGTGCAGAGAAATACAAGTATGAACAACTGCTGAGCACATACAAACCAGGAGTTATCCACGGCTCTTCCACCCTTGACGAATGGTATTACCATTTTGCATCTGATCAGGAAGCTTCCAAAGACCGAAAGGCACGCAACGAATCCCAGGTTGTCACTAAGGGCTTACCAGGCAAGATTGAGGACAAAGACTTTTGGCCACTAATCCGAGTTAACCAGCTATGGATTTGGACAATCGCAGATAGTATGTCCGGAGGCGCTCTCCTCATTTCTCACTACCTCAGCTGACACGTTCTCAGAGTGGCTGATTACAGCCTCCTCTCATCCAATTGATGGGAAGAAAAATGTGCTCTTGGAGGGCGTGGTTGACCATCTTACAAAGCAAACGGAATCCGGTGGTAGTCGCTCCCTGCCGGGATCAACGGCTGAGATGAGTCGGCTCATCATCGACTTCTGCATATCATCGTATGAGACTCTGCCAAAGGCCTCACGTAAGAGTTCATCCACTACCCTTGGAGTCAATGGTACCGCCGAGGAGCCTGCGCTTCGATCCCCGACTTGGCAGTTCGCGCCTAATCCTCCGGCCTCTGTGGAGTACCCGCCAGAGCTCTTGTCGATGCGTCAAATGTTTTCGAACTCCATCAACAAAATCGTACGTGAAGAATCACGTTGGGATCAATTGAATTGGCTAAAGGTTAATTAGGGTATCGATGAAGCAAATCTGTTCGCGAAGTTTAGCTCCGAAGCCGGCGAGATACTAGCCACAATGAACGACGAAAATCAAATCGAGGAATTTCAGGTTGCTCTCGGAATAAAGAAACCTGGCGTGGAGAGTTGTCAGGCGGTCATTGACGACAAATCAACTCGAAAAGATACCGACAATGAGCTGGAAAGAAAGAGGCAAGCACGCATAAAGAACAATTTAGTTGCTATAAGAAAGGCAGAGGATCTATCCAGCCGTATAAAAGACATTCGGGACGAACTGAACATACTCAAAGCAGTCGCACAATATCAACGAGATGTTCAGCGGGAGATGCAAAAGCTTCCAGGCTCTCAAGAAGCTGGTCTTAGCGCCTCCCACGTTGTTAATGACATAAAGGAAATGGACAAGGTGGCAGACCGAATTCAGACTTCGGTAAGCATGTTTGCAAATCACTTGACTCTATTCTAATGTCCAAACTTGCAGGTCAACAACACTCTATCACTTCAGCAGACGACTGTATCGCTCGAGATGAGTATGGCAGCTAATGACCAGTCAAAACTGTCAATGAAGCAAGGAAAAACGTTGATGGTTTTTACCGTAGTTACAATCCTTTTTGTACGACACACCACCAGAGTCGAGCTTTTTTAATTACATGTACTAACGTGTTCCATTCCAGCTCCCGCTCTCATTTCTGACTTCCCTGTTCGCGATCGATGCGAACTCTTTCATGGAGGCACCAGGCTGGATTTTCGTTGTTATTTGTAAGGAAATCTATGTCAATGAATGTCTGCTAGATTTTTCTAATAGGGTGAGAACCTAGTCTCCGTCTCGATTGCCTTCTTCATTCCCCTGGCAGGCTATGCTATCTACTTCGATCAAATTGTCCAACATTTGACCGCGCCTTTCCGGAAGGCTATCGGAAGTACGAGTGATAGTGAGAATTCAAAGTCAGCTATAGCAAAGCGGAGTCTTCCCAGTTCTGAATAAATATCGAGATCGGGCCATGATGGTACGATTCTTGAGCTTCAATATCCTCCGGTACAACGAGAACCAAGCCTCATACGAAACTTCAGAAGACAGGAGTCTGGAGAGATTGGTAGTGACGGGAGTTCGTCCTGGGGGCTACGAGGAGAGGACTCGTGGCCTTCAAACCAGGAAAGACGCGATCCTGACCTGTTGTCCCGGGGCCGGAAACGTAGCGAGGGCAAACACGTGGAATCACGGGGTTTATACACTGTGTAGGTAAATGAGAGTCTTTTTCACGCCCTGTAACTAAGGTCGGTGGGGCTTTATTGTCAAGTGATCTCGAATCATGTGGAAAACGTATTTGCTGGGTCTAAACTCTCACAGAAGGATCTGCCTCAGTGTACTTGTCAGACGTCAGTCCAACATGTAGGCTGGGTCATGATAAAATAGTGCGTAAAGACTGAGGACATTGAAGATTGCAAAAGTGTTGTGCATAGTTCAAATCAAGTACAGGACCATTTAGTCAAAGCATGTTAAAAATAAAATTACGCGATTCCTACGATGCAGAAGGCGTCCATGATACGATGGACGTGATGAACGGACACCGCGGTGACCCCAAGACCCCACACACTAATAGCTCCGCAGTTAAGAGACGAGAGTTTACGGCAGGGCTAGAGTTCAGGCGTGAACGGCTGCAGATGACTGATGCGTCTGATTCGAGAGTAGGGACGAATGGAGCATGTACACAACGCCTTGCGAAAGGTGAGGAAGGACAAGTCTCGGAGTCTAGGTCTAGCCGACGAGCGGCTTCTTCTCCGCACAGACAGCACTGAAAGCTAGGTATGGATAAGAAGGAATTCAGAGAACACCGAACACCGGTCGCTTCCGGTCGCTGCTTGTATTTATTACTCACTGTGATATCCTAGTGGGACGGCCGCGGAGAGACGTCAATTCCGCCAGGCAGCTCGCCGGCCACAATTGGCTACGGCCGTTGGCGCGTTGGAACAAAATGGATCGGACGAATCTCTGCCCATTTTGAGATGGTAGTCAAAAAGCTAAGAATGAGACACTTCCCCTCATTCATGCCACCTGGTCACCTACTTGCTAGCGGCAGTCCCAAGCTTCATCAACCAGGACAGAATCTTAGGGGTAAGATTTTGCGTCTCACCACTCTTCTTTTCTGACCAGGTGAAGTTGATGTCAAGCTGATGAAGTCTGTAGAGAAATCATGGCTGAAGTGTATGGAGAATACCCGCCCAAGGCGGATATACGTACAATGATGGCCGAGACACCTCTCCCGATCATCCCCGAGGGGACGATAGACCCTGCCAACATGAACGGAAGCACGACGGCCAGCATCGCTCTCGATCTGTTCGGAAAACTCACATCAGCACTGGAGACTAATGATGTGACTGCTCTGGAAGACTGCTTCTTCGCGGAGCAGGCATACTGGAAGGACCAGCTAGCCCTAACGTATCATCTTCGAACATTCCAACAGGCGGGCGTCATTGCAAGCAGCCTCTTAGAGACAAAGAATCTCCGAGGAGTAACAGATATTGGGATTGATGGATTTGCGAGTTTCGCGCCGGTCACCCCTACCCTCGTGAGTCTTCATTCGAGCCATTTCGTTGGAAGACCAACTGACTGACCCATGACGCGAAGCAATTCATCGACTGTAATTTCACATTCAGCACAGCGTCCCCTGCTGCCCACTGCCATGGCAAAGTTATTCTTCTACCCCACAAGCGCCAGAGTGAAAAGAAGATAGTGAGCTGGAAAATCTGGGTATTGAGCACCAGACTTGAGAACTTTGTCCACTATCCCGAACATTTGAGTTTGTTGCGGGGTCCTGCAAAGCAGCTGGGCATTCTCGAACAGATCAAAACCGATGTGATCATTATCGGTGGCGGCAACAGGTAAGCTCGAACAAAATATCGATTCCATCAACGACTTCACATCGGCTGATGAGTACATGTACTTGAAATGATGTAGCGCAGTGACAGTTGCTGCTCGGCTGAAGGCTCTAGGCGTCGAGAGCGTCATGCTCGATCGTAACCCCACTCCTGGAGACAACTGGGCTCTTCGCTACCACGCAATGAAGTTCCATATTCCAACAGCGATATGCACCATGGCGTACCTAGGTAAGCGTTGCGTCCGAACCGCAGAGTGTTCCAGTCAAACTAATGTTAAGCAATCTGGTTAGAATATGCAAAAGAGCAGCAATTTCCACACTTCCTCGCTAGAGAGGAACTTGCAAACCAGGTGAAGCGATACGTGGAAATATTCAATCTGAACATTCTCAACTCGACCAAGATCATTTCGACAACTTACAGCCAAGCTTCAAAACTCTACACAGTGACATTCTTGTCACCCACTGGTCGGCGTGTTGCCGTGGCCAGGCATATCGTTCAAGCAACTGGGATCGGATCGCAGAAGCCTCACATGCCGACTGTGGCTGATGCTAATCTGTACAGGGGCATCAGTGTCCATTCCACTGCCTACCGTAACGCCAAAGACTTGCAGATGCTCGGTGTCAAGGTCAGTAGAAGGCTCTAAATTAGATTACGTTGAATTGCATGATTGATTCGTATTTCTCAATCCAGTCTGCTCTGGTTATAGGCTCGGCGAACACCGCGTTCGATATTCTCGAGGATTGCTACGCTGCCGGCCTGAAGACCACTATGTTAGTTCGGTCTCCAACCTACATCTTCCCAGTCGCATATGTGTGCGATCCTGCGGCGCATGGAAATTACGAGAAGCTTGGCGTGGAAGCAGACAAGGATTCCATGGCGATGCCCACCAACATCGACGCTCACATGGTGCGGGGACACTTTTCCCACCTTGCCTCTCAAGAGCCGGATCGCTATGCCGCCCTTGCCAAAGCCGGATTCCCCGTCCTAGACAGCCGCTCGCCGGAATGCTGCTTGATGGTCAATTTGTTTGAAAAGGGTGGAGGACACTACCTCGATGTGGGCGGCACAGCGCTGATAGCTGAGGGTAAAGCAGGTGTCAAAGCCAATGTGGAGCCCGTTGCTTTCACTACCACAGGACTCAAATTCTCTGACGGTAGCACACTTGATGCGGATGCCGTGGTGTGGTGTACGGGATTTGCTGACCGAGACGCGCGTACGACGGCGGCAGACATACTGGGGGCGTCGACAACGAATGACATTAACAGCCCGTCAAGAGGAGACTATGACGGAAACAGCGGAGTTCTTGGACCTCGAGAGATAGCCGCTCGACTTGATGCAACTTGGGGCGTCGATTCGGAGGGAGAGGTTCGGGGGGTGTGGAAACGGCAGTCCCGGCTTGACAACTACTGGGTTATGGGCGGTGATACGAGGCTCCAGCGATGGCATTCACGCACTTTGGCATTGCAGATCAAAGCTGAACTCGCAGGTATCCTGCCACCAGCCTATCGGGATACACCTATTCCCAAGCGCCGGTCAGGTGTTTCCAGTCATCTCTAGTGGCCCATCTTGTTTATAGGCTCGTTCTATCCCTGTTGTCACATGGAAAGATTGCTATTGGAATATCACATCCGAATTGAAGGAAGTCGAGATGAAACTCGAGAACACTTTCTTTGACCGAAGAGCATGTTACGCTTATGTCTTACTTATGTTCGTGTACATTGGTTCAAGTTGCGGCGAAGATGTTTGATTACTTGAAAGAATAGATTTCAGGGGCTATTGTAGGTCTTGAGAACGAGGCTCATAATTCCAGGAAGTAAGAGACTGACAAAAGAACTTATGCATGGCACATGATCGTGTGTCTCGAATCATGTGGGTTCTATCCTTGCTGAGTTGCCTTCTTTGATCACTACCGCCAATCAAGTAGCGTCAAGACCCAACGAGAGCGAAGGATCTGCGGGGTTTGGATACAAGAGGTTAAGGTCGTCAGCTCAACATCACGCACATTCGTCATGTCAGCAGCCACTACTGAGGCTTAATCATCGTGTGTGTGCATAAATAGGATGCTTGATGTATGCTTGAGTTGGCACACACCACATCCCAAGATTCTTGTTACACACTCTCCCACCATGATTTTAGCTTGTTTGCAAGTCCGAAGTCCCGATCGGAGCTCCAAGATTGGTCATGTCGTCAACAAACGGAAGTATCACCGCAAAGCAGTGCGAACATCTCGAGGATCTCCAAAATTTGTTCATCGTAAGAACTTGTTGCCGACTGCAGAAATTCCTCGACAAATCATGAATCATACGACAATACTGAAAAGTTTTTTCCGAGCGCTGACCTAAAGTACCGAAGTAGACCGCACTACGAACGAAAGTCCCTTCGCATGCTGATGCCCTTGAGTGGAGGTACCGCCGCACCATGACCGACTTCATGTGGCGCCAAGCACCCATTGAAGAGACGCAGTGCTGCCTAGGACAACTTGTCGAGACTGCCGATGAAGAGAGAATCCGGAGTATCTTTGCCAAGTTTCTCACTGCGCCCACGGAATTACCGGATCAAAAGACCGAAGCTGCAGATACTCTCTGTGAAGTTCTTGGCATTGCACGCCTCATTGAAACGAACGGGAGAAAGCCGTATAGGATTTGGTGCGCCTCTAACGACATCATGCGGGAGGCAGAAGTATGTTGAATGCGTTTGCTATCCACCTTACAACTCCGCCAGGTCAAACACATTAGAGAGGATGAGCGACTGGGCTGACAACTACACATTACAGATCTGTTTCGAGGGTGACGAAGACAAAGCATGGTTCCTGGCTGACAGGATTCCTAGCGGAATTGAAGTCGGAGGAGAGGCGATGGCCATACGCCAGCAGGTGGAGACATTCGTAGCCTCGGAGCCAAAGCTGAGCGAGTTGGTTAGTAGTTACTATGAGCTCTGCGATATGTCCGAGGAAGCAGTGGAGGCATCAAGGCGTTGAGTGGGGGTTTCCTCCCTGACATGGCTTATTCCTTAGCAGTACAGGGAGAATATGCAACCGGGACTTGGGTAATTGTCTCATTCCCCTTGGCTAAATAGGTCGATAGTTCGTGTTGTTGAACAAGTATGAGTGTTTCCCATGGGGCCCATCTGTCAAACCCGGAAAATTTAGGTCTACGATTACCTGCGCCACGATAATGGACCTCCGCGCATATGCCATGAAGATTTAATGCTGAAGTGAAGGTGATAGCAGGTTCAGAATCATATACAGTCTCGAGGTATAAACTCCGCCGACCTTGCTCGGGTTCAACCCGATGCTAAGTCCGTGGAATCCCACCCTTGTTTTTCGCAACGGAGTCCGCAATGCAAATGCGCAACCGACATTGTAACCGTGCGGAAGGACGGCACCAGCACGAGTCATTTCATATGTGCACGTCGGCGAAGCTTTGTATGGTTGAACTGGAGATCTGTGGAGCTGGGATCCGGGATCTCAACGCATGCTCTCAAATCCGATGAACCACTCTCAGCGATCTGGTTCGTAAAGTTCTTACACGTTATAGAGTACAACGCTAGCTTCATACTGACAACTGCAGAGCTAGACATACCAAGACTTCTGGAAATTGGGGCTGGTTTATGCATGTTTATTATACTTTTGTCAATTTCAGAAGGGTAACCACATTATAGGCATCACCAGGGACGGTGAATAGTATAAACATGGAAGACAGCTCGCGATGCAATAAGTTCGTTCGGAAGGACAACAGCCTCAACCACAACTTTCATTACCTACAAAAAAATTCTCTCCTGATATCACGATGCTTCTTCCGTTCCTTTTGCCGTTTCTAGCAGGCGTTGGGACAGTAACTGCTCAACCAGCTACGACCCAAGATGTCTGTAACACTCTGGGCAAGCTGTACGCCGATTCCACTATTCTTCCGGGCACAAGTCGATATGACTTTGAAAACACCTGTAAGAATCACCTCGACTCAGACGCTGGCAGAATTAGGCTTACACTCGACGCTAGACTCGTGGACCTCCACCGCATGGCTTGGGCCCGCTTGCGTATTTGCCCCGACCTCTGCAGAAGACGTCTCGGTTGCGGTCAAGCTGTTCACCCAAGCAAACGTACCGTTTGCAGTCAGAGCCGGTGGCGGTATGACTGTCGATAATGCGGCAAACATCGGTCCAGAAGGCATCCTGATATCCAGCACGAACATGACCATGATGGATATCAATGATGACCACAGCCTGGTGTCGGTGGGACCTGGTATCCGTTGGCCACGATTCTATGCTTACCTCGATGACTTCAATCGTACCGTCGACGGCATTCGTCTTGGGAATGTGGGTGTTGTTGGTCTGCTACTCGGTGGTGGGATCGGATTCTTCAATGTTCTCTTACGAACATGGCTCTGTGTCTACCGAGGTTCAGGCTTTTCAGGTACCACTCCTACCATCAAATTCAATACGATTCGGAAGCTGACTTTTCAAAGTGTGTACTCGCAAATGGAAATATTGTCGAGGCCAGCCTAACAGAAAACTCGGATCTCTTCTGGGCGCTGCGAGGTGGTGGAAATAACTTCTGCATCGTGACACGGGCCGATCTCCGTACCCTCGATGTTTCTGCCGTTGACATCGGCTCCGTTTCCTACGGAACAGAAAGTCAGACAGAGTACTTGAAACGCATGGTGGACTTTGCGCATTACGCAGATTTTGACCCCAAGACTGCCGTGGAGGGCCGATTCGCTGGAGCCCTTCGACCAACCCGCAAAAGACTTTTGACGCCTTCATCTTCCACAGTGGAGAAGAGCTTCAAGCCGGCCCTCAGAACTTCACTGCTCCTGGCCTGATTAATCTGACGGCACCAGTTCTTCCGGTGACTGGAGGAGAAGTACTCCGTCAAACAATGGGGAAATGGTCTAACGCCGTCGATTATACTTCTGATGCCGGCAGGAGGCAGCTGTGGCACTCAGTTTCGATACCCGCAGATGCTGACCTCTTTAATATTTTCGTCGACTCGTACTTCAACGGTATTGCCGAGCTTGCCAATGTCCCGGGCTTTTTCACAGCCCTGGCCATCATGCCAATCATCAAGAGTCTTTTAGGGAAGAGTGAGGGTAACGGCGTGAACCCCCTCGTGACCCCGGGCCAAGATTACCAGCCTCAGATGTGGTTGGTCGAGAGCGCTTCGTGGCCCGACGCCGAGGACGACAAGACGGTCTTTGATGCTCACCAGAAAGCGAACGAAAACATCAATACGAACATTCGCGCTGCCGGTTCTGGTCTTCTTCCGTTTGTTTTCCTCAGCGCCGCGCAGAAGACCCAGGGCAATGATGTGTTTCCTGGGTATGGTCAGGAAAACTGGCAGAAGTTGAAGGGAATCAGGGCGAAGTACGACCCAAATCTTGTCTTCACAAAGCTAGTGCCTGGAGGTGCCAAGGTTGAGTCTTAGGGACCAATGCAACGGCTCAGTCTCAAATGCTGAATCATGTAAATTATCGGGACATGCACAACATACGCGTACAACTAGACTTCCCTAGCTACCCTTGGAATAGGCAGGCCCGTGTCTTCTGTATAAATCTCTACTGAACTAAGACCTCACTGTCTGCCGTATTGGTTATTCACTTATCGCATCTAAACCTTTGCTAGAAGAAGTGAACTTTATTGTTACAGGCTTCATAGATGTGGTTGTCGCCATTGTCTCGTGCCTATAGATTTAGGAGGTTCTTCGTCGGCTAGTCGCAAATAGCCTTCCAACTAATTAAGAGTCAATACCTACGTAGCCTGGACCAGTAGGCTGGTTCGAATTACTGATCACATAATCAACGTGCTCATTGGGTCCCACACCTGGGGATCAAGGCGGGGCATCTTGCGAGACGAACACAGCGCGAGAGTTGGAACCTACAACATTGTTTGACAACGATTGAATCTGCTACAGAAGACCATCGATCAAACAAACGGAAGGACAGGAAATGCGAGATGATTCAGTTTAGAAAATGAATCAGGCCCCCGAGATCCCGTTGTAGATCGCCCGTGACTCATATTGAATCCACCGAACGGGTGCCGATAGATGCCCTGATCTTAGTATTAAATACATTTGTAAGCAGTCAGGTCGTCACTCATTTATAAACTCAACTTAGAGCGCACGCTTGGTTGAACCTGACTCTGCATCGAACTTGATTGTGTTACGATAACACCACTTGACAATGTCTACCAGCCCAACTTCTACCCGCATCGTCATAACTCCCGAGAACACAGGTCTTTGGGCAATCCGCCAGAGCGATGAGGCAGCAAAGCGAACTAGCGAGCTACTAGAGAAAGACTTGAACGTGAGAGGGGGGACTATCCAGACCCAAGAGAAGAGTCCGACCTACTGCTAACTCATCTTCGCCAGCTTCATCATGTCTTCCTCAACCGATCCGGTTTCCATGACCACGTTAGCCGGGCCCGAACAGAAAGAAGGGAGGCGATGAGTCTAACAGCTCAAGCAGATGCTACACCATATTCTCGCGCTCTACGGTACCGGAGCCAACGAGGTTCAAATCCAGAGGGCATTCGACCTGCGCCATGACCTTCAACGCCCCGTCGAGCCTCGACATGATGAGGTTGTCTCCGAACTCCTGACCGACTGGAGCTCTGCACACAAGTATCTTGGAAAGGATGAATATTATCCGGACTTCCTCGCATACTTCCAGCGTAAGATTGAAGCCGAGGGTTACCAACAGGTCGTCCGCCAGACACTGCTTAAGCGCGATGCTGCGTCAAACAACATGCTCCTTCGCCTGCACGGCGGTGTGCTACACTCTCTGATACAGCTCATGCATGGTCTCGAATGGAAGGAGCCTACAATTGTCGCAGAGGGTCTTGCGCAGACTGCGGTCCACGGGACTAGTTCACTCGATGATCTCCTGCTGCCGAGCGAAGCCGCCGTTGAGCAGAGCACGGAAACCACGAAGATGCCAGCTATTCTTGATTTGTTCAAGGAAGTGCGGACATCGTCTACTTTGAAAGGTGCTGCGCGATTCCAAGATGATAGCAAGATCAGGGATGGAATTCTGCAGAGAGCTAAGGAGCCAATGCTTGAGATTCTGCGCAAAGTGCGTGTTTTGGATGACGAGCTAGAGGAAAGGACGGCGGAGATGTTCCAGGCCATCATTCTTGTTGCCTCCAGTGCGGCTATTCACCCGACTAAGCACGTCAAGTACGACTTCTTCCTCATGTAAGTTTCTCCTCCAGCCAGTAGCAGTGGGTCGATAGGATCTGACCTTTCCTAGGCACCATGTAAACTCTGCAGTGTTTTACCTGACGACGCTGTCTCAATCATGGCTTTCACGCGAGGACAAGAGGCGGCTTCTTGAGTGGAAGATCCGCATGGACCTCATTGAATATACGGCCCGAGGACGAACCCCGATAGATGTGGGACTCATCACATCTTATGAACCTAAGGTTCCTGGTGAAAGCTCAATCAGAGGCAAGTTCATGGAGCTCCTCATATGTCGCCTGGCTTAGCCACTGACACATTTTCAGCAATTGGTAACCGTTTGCACGACTTTGGTGATGACGGGCATGGCATCAAGCAGGCAAGGGCAACAGCGCTATGCCACGAGCTACTCAAGTCTTACGAGGACAAGGCCTGGAACCAATTGAAGGGTGACGATGTGTGGAGAAAGATCCAGCACATGGTTGTGGACGCCCTTGAGGCTCCTGGTGCACTTTATGCGCGGTCGACTGGGTATGAGGAGGCCTGGGTAGACATGCCGCTCAAGTCGGCACCGCGCCGGTCTGACGAAGAACTGCGTGCTCTGCAAACGGGAAGTGGTGCTTCGGCTGTTGCATTAGCGTCTTCGTGAGCTGGATATACATCGTTAGATGAGACTCCGTGGGTACCTGTCCTTCCAAATACCCAAAGTGTGTTGGAGACGGCCATTGTAGGACCTAAACAAACGAGAGTCAGGTTCTTTACTACAACGTCCTCGGCAAGTTAGTCATGGCCAAATCGTTCAGAGAAAAAGTTTACCGTTGGTTGCCCTGTGAATATGAGTTTCTATAAGTGAACTACCGATTCTACACCAGGGAACGTGCCAGCCATCCCGACTACAGCGACTGCATATGATGAGAAGTCTGAAAAAGTGTGGCTATGTTGATGGACTTGTACCTATTGGTATACACCCGCTGACTTCTTGACGCAGCCAGTTTGACTCGAGTCTGCGAACGTCCCAGGCAGATGGCGACGGCTTGAGAATTGAAGATCGAGAAATGTGCCGAAAGATGAAAGGAGGCGTTGTAAAATGCCTGATACCCTCGGGCAAGTCCTACCTGGTCGTGTTGTCCAGAGTTTGTCGAACGAGGTTGGTTCCAGTGACAAATTGGCCCTCAATTGAAGACCTCACTAAGGCGTATGACAGGCCCAGAAGCCACAGATCTAGCGCATTATTGTCGATAAATTGAACAAGTGGTTCTACTTTGGTGATGTAAGTGAAAGAATGACACCTTCCATGTACGGCGCAGCAATAACCAGGCGGAAAGTTGCCAGGGTGGATACCAGATCTGAGAGAGACTTCAGATTGATTCAGCCATTGTGAAGAGAGACCCATCTATGACGGCTAGATCGTATGTCTGATCAACCAGCCCTCTGTTTCGTGTTGGCAGATAGAGTCATGGAAGTAGGCTTACTCCGGGTAAGCTTAGTACGAATAATCACGTATTTAAGAACAAGTCTCAACTACGGTCTACGTCGTAAGGTATATCAAGGTCCCCATCTCGGTCGTGGTCTCCTCCCCTGCGAGGCTGAGGGAACTCACGAGTCGATACATAGCGGCATAATCGCCATCAAGACCTCGGAGGTGTCCCCGGTCAAGTGCTTTTACCAGTTGTTTCATGAAAAAGGCCATCGAGGTACTCCGGGGCGTCTGCCCGCCTTCTTCTGCTTCAAGTCCCTCCATAGACGAGAAGCAGCTTTGCGGAAGCGTGAGGACACCAGCCAAGTAATACCACGCCAACGCGCGATCTCTGTAGAGCAAGGACATGTCGCCTTTCTGCGGATCATGATTAGTACCACCCAGCGTCGAGTGCCACCCAGGATATAGGACCGCAAGCGCACTACGAATTTCTTGCGCCCGCCCATGGAAGAAAAGTTCTAGCGCAGCGGAATTGGCCATTTGGCGGCGTCCGAGTTCGTACTGCGTTTTTGCCTGCCACGCGTGGAGGAGAATCCCGTGTGTAACAGCGAACTTTCCCATGAGCGTCTGCGGCATATGCTCTTGATCGGCCAGGCCGCGGAGGACAAGTTCCATGACTACGGAGAAGACGGGTGTGCGGCGCTGCTGTTGCCCACCGGTGTTCCTGAGGCGGCGCCATTCCGCTTCGTTGGGCGCTTGGAACAGCACCTCGGGCTCGGGTAAGTGCAGCTGCATCTCGCACGTCGGGATATGGGGTACTCCCCCTTTCAAGACGCTTCGGAGACCATCCAGGGCGTACAAGGCGAAGGCCAGCCTACGGAAGTTCTCTGCATCTACCCAGTCTACCCACCGTGGGTCGGGACCAAGTTTTTTCAACCGGGAGCCGTCAAAGATGCGCGCGCGGCGAGCTAGAGAAACAATGTCCTCAAAGGGAATGACACTGCCTGCGCAATGGGTAGCGTTCATTGGATTCTCGAGCATGACCAGAAGCCAACAGGCCTGTAGCGTAGATATCGACGGCTCTTCTGCATTTTCGAGGGCCTGATCATGCTTCAACTCAGCAGTTGGTCTCAAGGATGAGAATGCATGGAGAGCAATTTGACGAGTCTTGACATACCTTGTCATTGTTGATTACGAACTGGTACGCCGCCACCAGCAAGCTTTGGAATTGTCGCGACTGCAAGCTTAGAGAAGGCGTATATGCCGCCGTAAAAAGAGACATTGCTAGCACGATCGACGTCGAAGCGGATCCGATACTAAAGGTCGGCAGGTGTGCGACCGGGATCTTGTGGTGGTGGCGAACAAAGTAGGTGTTCAAGATCATGCCCATGCTCTGCGTCTTGAAGAGATTGTGGATCCCCGGTACGTCCTTGCAGGCTGTAGAGAGGAAGTCAACGATCACCGTGCGGTGGTGTTCTAACGGATCCAGCTGAAGGAGACTGAGTCCAAGAGGGGCGAGACCCGGCTCGACAGACGTCCGTCGCGGGTAGATGGATGCCAGCTCATCATGGGGGCTCGTTGTGCCAACGCTTTCGACAGAAGGTTCATCCGCCGTTACATTTAGGCCGAGTGTGACTTCACCGGGGGCCTTCCAAAGCAATTCCGGCCCACCCGTTGTCCAGGAAAAGCTCGAAAGTACATCGAACGGCTCGTCCGTTGCAGCGAATGGGTCAATGGTTGGTATCCAATGTTGTTCAGACATATCATCCATAGGCAAGTTGAGAGAAAAGAGGGTGCCTTGGTCATTGCTTGCCGTGCCCGGGCTTTGCGGTGGGAACGGCTCAGAGGCAGAGACAGACGAAGAGGTAGAACGAGCGCTTGTCTGCCCCACAGATGCTGATGTCTCTCTGGAGGTCAACAGCTGATCAGAAGCTGGGGATGTTGCTGGTGCCTTGCTGCTTGAGCATGCTAATCGAGAGCCGTTATCCTGGACCCCCGACTGAGCAGCGTCCTCCGTAGCATGCCGAAGCATCCGACGACGCGCAAAGACGCACCTTGAGGGGGTTTGAGAACACCGGCTGCAAGGCTGTTGTCCGTCGCATCTAGTCTTGCGATCCCGACATGGGTTGCAGGCTCGGTTCAGGGGGCGAACTGCGGAACGGGCCCCCGGAACGGCCCGGCTGCAGGTGCTGAGGTGCCGGTTTAGGACGTCCCTTGAAGTTCGCTTTAGTTTGTGGCTTGATTGAACAGCTTGAGAGGGAGAGGGTGAGGGAGAGAACATGAAAGATTCTGTCACGATGACTTGGCTTACCGACGTCCAAACGAAGTACCGCAAAATTCGCACACCCATTCCTTGGCGCCCCCGTGTGAGGCGAGATGCCGCTGAAGGTGTGCTAAGCGGGTAAACGTCTTGTTGCAGACGCGGCATTGGTTGGAGGCCGGGATGCCTTCGGCACGAAGACCGTTGCCCTTTTCATTGTCAAGCTCTGCCCTCTGGACCACGACACTTGGAGCAAGAAGATCATGCGATGGCATGGCTCGAAATTGCCCACGGCTCAAGGAACTAGGAAGGCATATAGATGTTGGAACGTAGAGACGGAATCGGCGGACGGGCTAGAGGGGCTCGCGGGGCATTAGGGGACCTACTCCAGGATCAAACGAAAATGATTCACAGGCGGCCAAGAAACTGTTATGACCCTCGATGGGATGAATAATAATCACTTCTGAACGGTACAACCTAGTAAACACTTGTACAAACATTTGCAGATTCACTGCTGGGTGGGCACTATACCGCTTAATTCCACTGTCTTCTCATCAAAATGACTCAAAGCCCACTTATCGGATGTCTGCAAGAGCAAGGTCTGAAGGTTACTCGGATTTGCCCGCGGTTGCAATTGGCAAGGGAGCCGGCCTGGTTCCGAGTGGACGAGCTGGCCAGCGGGGTAGTAAAAGCAGGGCAATCCGCGATTGTTCGACAACTGTGACCACACGAAGATCAGAACGAGGCGATTACTCGCGCTGCATCGGATGTGCATCATATGAAGAAGACCCAGGCAGCGACAGTTATGGGTGGGCAGCATCAAGCATCTAGCTGCGGCGACATTGGAATTCACGGGGAGTGGCTTGGTCAATCTAGCTTCGAGAGCCCGGGTCCGGCCGGGCGCGCTCGGCCGAAGTCGTGTGGCCGACCGGTATCCGGGTTCGGGATCCGGAGCTGACTTATAAGTCAAACCCCCCACTTCCTGGCACCCCCCTGTTTCTGGCACCCACAAAAACGATGGGATCACAACCCAACCTCCTCATTACTATTAACTATTGATCCTCAACCACACCCACTACAATACAACTGCCAGCCTCACTAGGGCATTCAGAGTCGCTGGATTCAGCCGTAATAACCTCCTTTTCACCCGCTTCGATTTGAGCCCGATGGATATCCCTGATGTTCGCAAACTTCGTGTTGGGATCGATCTGAACAGTCTTCCTCTTCCTAACTGCAGCGTTGGTAACTTGAGCCCTCAGGTGAGCCAGCTGCTGCTGGGCAGCTGCCAGTTGCCAGGCCTGCTCTGTGAAGCCTTTTTTCACCTTCCTGAACAGCAGCCGTTGAGTGCTGGTATCATTGTCGAGTTGGGTGTATAAGTGCAGTTGACCGCTGAGCTCTGCCAGCTTCCTGGGTGTCGACCAGACCACTGCAGAGGAAGCAGAATCCCATGGCTCAACAGGGGTAGTTTGTTGACCATTATGGCATCGCTTTTTGCCCCGACTGGTTGGTTTGGGTGTGTGGGCTTAGCAGAAGGCTCAGGTAATACCATAGGGTTCATCAGGGGCTTAACCATCGCTACAGGGTGTAGACCAGTCCACTTCCAACCACTTCTGATGTTCGAGACTGATAGACCAGCAAGTCGAGCCTTCTGGTAACAGTCCAGGAAGTTCCTTTTACCTATAATGGTAGAGTCGTTCCATTGAGACAAGTAACCGAGCTCCTTCCGATAGGCTGACTTAACAGGGCTGAAGACAGACTGGTCAAGTGGCTGGAGGACATGAGAGGAGTGTGGTGGTAAGAACAGTAAATGGATAATATAGCAATTCCACATGAAGTCTGTCGTCGTATGACTCCCATGCCCATCCACAATCAACAGTCGAGCCTCGCCCTCAGCCTCGGGCATAGTCTGTGGGATAAACACCTTCTCTAACCATTCAATGGCAGTTAAGTCTGTAGTCCAGCCATTATCTGTTGCTGTAAACTCCCACCCATCGTATGGAACCAGATGTAATGGAAACCACTGTTGTTGGACCGTCTTCCTTGAAAATGATAAGAGGACGAAGTGCCCTACCCAAGGCTGAGATACACTCAATGATAGAGACCCATGCCCTCGACCCAGGTTGTTTCTTGCGAACAGACGTCGTCTCAGCCATGCCCAGCACTAACCCATTAGCCCTGACCCTCGAGGATGCCAGTCTCATCCATATTATATCTGTTGGCTGGTTTGATGTCCTTGATCTCAGGGATAGCAAGGAACTTAAACCAGTTCCTAATGACCTCAGTAGATGCCCCATTAACGCGTCTAGAATCGATGGAACGACTTCTCTGAACCTTAATGATAGGGTTCCTTCTCACGAAGGCATAGATCCAGCCTTTTCCTAATGGTTTGGTATCCCCAGCAGCAGCCAGAACTCGCTCTGCGAATTCCTTCACCTGTTGGTGCGTTGGTGCGAGGCCCAGCGAAGCCTGAATGCGAACCCATTGTGCCAGCTTACTCTCCTGGTCAGGAGACAGCCTCTGCCAGTCAGCAAAAGCCACTTTCCTAGTCTGACCACCTTGGAGACGTAGTTGGAGGGTTGATCGTGGTATCCCATACTCCAATGAGGCTCTCCTTGCCGTTTGAGATGTCCTCGAGAGCCTGACGAAGCTGATCTTCGGTATATTGAGGCATTAGATATAGAAGAAGGTATGTGCAAAAAGATGGCCATTTGGACTCGAATTGAAAATGTTGTGATAAAAGGAGGTTGGGGGTGGGCATTGCGTTGTGGTGGATTTTCGCGTTTTTGTGGGTGCCAGAAACAGGGGGGTGCCGGGAAGTGGGGGGTTTGACTTATATATTACTTATCTTATTTAGCCTTAGTCAATAGATAATGATTGCGTGCTGGGATTGATCATATGTTTCGATTGCCCCTATGTGTTTGATTCGATGCGGGAATGTGTTTTCATCATCTTGTATGTGAGGTATGTATGGTGCAAAGTCACCTGCAAAATACTCGGTACACGCGCTAGGATGACGCCAAGGTGTAATGATTCAATACGTATACTATAGATGAAAGATACATGTGAATGCTGAAGAAATGTTTGCTGTTAAAGCATTGAATTATCCGCGAACGAATGGAATCACTCGGGATTCTCTGACTATGCATTTCTGGACACGTCCCCCCTCAAACGGAGTCCAACGTTCCCACCTCCTTCCAGTTTATCGGGCGCGATCAAGACATTTCCCATGGCGACGAACCTGTGGGGCCCTGGAAATTGGGGTTGCCGGGCATCTGTGTATGGGAGGCTGGTTGATGGGTGGTGCCATACTCCGCCTGTTGAGGCAATGACCGAGGCGTTTGCTGTTCATAGTTGTTCGGGACGGAACCCGCTACAAGACCATTTTGAGGATACGTCGGCTGTGACTGCTGATGTATTTGAGGCTGGGTCCCTTGCTGCGGAGGGAACATCTGCTGGCTTGGGACCTGTATCTGCGTAGACGAAGGCTGCTGTTGTAGGAATCCTTGATGCGACTGTTGCTGATGCTGTTGCTGATGGGGCTGCGTTGTTGTTTCATGTTGCCAAGGAGAGGTCGAGTACACCGATTGATGAAAAGGGTCTTGTGTGACGGCTTGAAATCCTGCCGCTTGCGTCGATCCTCCAAACTGCACATTCGGTCTCTGCGGCTGAAGAGCAGAGTTGGCTGGTAAGAACGGATCAACAACTTGACTGTCTACCCAGGGAGCCGCTGGCCGTGTGCCCGGGTCACGCCCAAATTCGTCACGACGGATTCCATGATTGCGGTTGAGGTCTGCATCCGTCTGACTGAGCTTCGTCTTGTAGATATACCGACTGAACTGATCCGAAACCTCTCCGACGCGACGGAAGTTCTCCACTGTCAGATGAATTTGCTGCCCCGTCTGGGTGTGGTAGCCTGCAAGTGCAATAGCACTCTGGAAAGCGTTGCGAATCTGACGCCCGTTCCAAACAGGCCCTCGCTCTGGAAGTCCTTGGATGACCCATATTTGCCTCGCAAATTTCCGGACCTCTTGTTCATCAATCTGTACACCGTTCGCCTTCACCTTCCTGATGTGGCTAATCCAAATTCTTGCTGTTTGATGCTCTGAGAGTGGTGGATAGTAGAGCGACATATGGATACGAGATTTAAAGGCTTCGTCAAATGTCCCAACCCGATTGGTGGTCAAAAAAAGAATACCCTCGTAGTACTCTAGAACGCGTAGAAATACTTCGATCTAGTCAGCCGAGTAAAACTCCCTGGAAGTTGCGCGTCTTGCGTTCATGTTTTGGGTGGCTCAAAAGTCTTACCGGATACCAGAGCATTCCGTTGCATGTCGGTAGTAGTTCTCTGGGCAAGAAATATATCTGCTTCATCGAGAAGTAGTACGCAATCCCAAGCGTGAGCTAGACGAAATATCTCTTGTAGTTTTGATTCAACTTCATATGGCTCGAGGCCCAGATCACCTGTCACGTTTTGTGAGTTTTCAAGGCCTCAATACTCAGGGACAGTATGCGATTACCGCATGTAATAGGTAGCAAGGGCCGGTTGTATGCCTGTGCAACGCATTCTGTAAACCAGATGTGAATATTAACCTCAGTACCGGTCAAATGTCCGGTCAATTTGTCATGCTGTCAACTCACCGGCTGTTGAAGTCTTTCCCACACCAGGCACGCCATGTAGCAATATGATGACCCCTCGGCCTAGATACAGAAAGGTAATATGTTAGCAAAAGATTCGCCCCTCAAACATGGGTTAGCTAGCCTTTGTCTTTCACAAGGTCCAAGTGCATTCTGCGTGTAGTGTCTTGGGAAAAGTGGGAACTGATTAGAGATTGTACAAGCTCTTTGTGACCGGTGGGTAGCTCAAGATCGTCCCATGGTTCCGGAGGATTTGAGATTGGTAGAAGAAGATCGTTTCCACGGATATCATGGACAATTGGGAGACATGCTTGATGGTCAGGTTTAGCATTGCGTACCTATGATCTCTGGGAGCATGTTTACACTCACCCCACTTTCTGTTTCGTAAGATGAAAGCGAATACTCTATTGGGTAAGAGCAATTGATCATCACCAGATGGTGTATATGTAACAGTTTCCCATTGTCTCCATTTGCGTCGTTCCGAGAAGATGAATGTCTGACTGCCTGTATCAGTATCCCTGAGAGCCGATCCCTGTCGTTTATTGAAAACCGGCGCCAGCTCGCCAGCTGTACTTGGCGACTTCATTCGATGTTCTGGGACAGCAAGCCATGTCGGAACTTCCTCGAGGGCTTTTGCCATGTCGACGATGACTTCACTGTCGATTCTTTCTGCATGTTCAAACGCACTTTTAGGTGCTTCTCTTCCCATTGCAGCTAGCTTTTGGCCTTTGAGCGTGAGATGGAGACTTCTTCCGGAGAAGTGACGATGCCGGGCTCCATTAGAGGCAAGTTCCATGAACTTTTTGCCGCGTGCCTGGACTGCCCCCCGGTCAAAAAGCGACTGATCTCTTTCAGCCGCTTTGATTGGGACAACTAGCAAGTTCATGATATCCTGGACACCCTCGAACTCAGGAATCGTGAAAAACTGCCAAACTGGAACAAATCGGTCTCCGTCGAAATCAAGGCAGAAGCATTCGATGAAGAAATGATTAAAGTCGTTGGTCACGGGAATTTCAAAGCCGGGACGCGAACGCGACCAGCGGCCGCCACCGCGTCCCATTACTTTCCAGACTTTCTGTAGAACTCTGTGATCTCTTGAGATAATCAAAGAGCCTTCGGGGAAGATATACCAAAGTTCAGAGAACCTGATAGGCTCAGTCATGTTGGTAATACGTTCGACCTGGGGTTGTAGCGTCTTTTGCATAAACTCTTGCAAACATCGGAGATCAAGAATATAGGCTGTCAACTCCCGGATGTCTGTAGGAGGATCATGACTCGGATCGGCTGCTACAAGTTCGTCCAAGACTGTCTCGAGGCTAGCGTCATTGAGCTGTGCAAGATATTCTTCTTCAGATGCGTCTTGCTGTATTTTGCGTGCACTCTCAAGCATATTGATAAGGTTTTGAAGCCTGCCTCCGAGTGTAAGCAGGACTTTGAAAGGCCGCAGAATATGTAGCGATTGCGTTGAGTTGATAGGCCGCGAGATGCCTTCTTCAGCTGCAGATAGAATGAATCTCATCAGACGATTAGAGTTCACTCGAATCCTCTCAGGGAGCTGAGTCTGATCAGGTACGATAGGAATAGCTTGTCGATGAAGATCATGCTGTTGACGCTGAAAGTCTTTGGTGGCTTGGAGTTCAGCCCTCGTTGGCTCATTAGAGGGAATGTCGATTGCAAAATACTCATGTCCTCGGGAGTCGCTTGCAATCTCCAGCCAAGGACCATAATTGAGCTTTGGGGTACAAATCCCACTCCGGTAATAGGAGTCTGTCGTAGAAACCGAGCCCCGGCTACTCTGAGAAGAGCTGCTCCGGATTGAGCCTGAGCCTGGATGCCCTGATCTTCTCCTTGAACGGCCCCGCGTTGCCGGTGATTGTAATCTTCTGCCGTCGGCATTCTCGTCCTGAAGGTTGGGGCGAAGGGTTTCAAGTGACACCTGGAGACGACTGTAGTCTTCTTGTTGCTGCTGTATTGTCATTTCGATTGAGGCCATCTCATCTCCAGATTCGATTGATTCAACCTTTCGAGAGAGATTTCGAAGACGGTTTTCCATTGCCTTCAGGGAACCTAAGCTCGATTCAATGCGTTCCTTGACTCGAGGCCTCAACAGCTCCGCATCCACTTGTTCGGGGCCATTATCATTAATGCCCGTCACATTGACGACTGTTGATTGTTGGTGTGTTTGGACCGAGCTTCCGCTTGACTCTCTCTCGATATGCCCTGTTTCTCGTATACCCTGATAGTCATAAGAAAGTGTCAGCGCGGGAATCTTTGTACATTTCGTAATCACTCACCTCCATGGTGTCATCAGGCCCATCGTGGTCTCCTCCGACAGTAGACATTGTTGCGCAGCCTTGGTGTCGGATCTCTTGCTGAACTGGTGAGACACTTGGTTCTCTGGATCAACGACGAACAAGTGGGGATA
This sequence comes from Colletotrichum scovillei, assembly GCF_011075155.1. Taxonomy (NCBI): domain Eukaryota; kingdom Fungi; phylum Ascomycota; class Sordariomycetes; order Glomerellales; family Glomerellaceae; genus Colletotrichum; species Colletotrichum scovillei. Next base: position 4,097,742 of record NW_023336259.1, read on the forward strand.
GCAGAGTATCCTCGATTTTCAACCAGCTCAAATGCAGGCGCAGCTACAGAAGTACGTATTATGAGAACCAGAAATAGACATAGCTCAGCCTGCTTGAGGTTACACAGAAAGACCAGCTTGACCTTGGGTGCATGCGTTCGCGTCAGCTCGTTTTTCATGTAGATAAGCAAGCCTGCATAATGACCCTGATAGGACAACCCTATCAGAAGTGGTATCGAGACGCCACTGGCACCCTCCTTGAATGCGATCCTCGTCATGTAGCCAACCAGGCAATTGCCCGACCGCCTTGCTACCAGTACGGCCCAGTCTTTGATGAAAATGCGTAAGCACCTAGGTCCTGATGCCCGGATGAGGACATCCCGACAAACGAAGAATCAGGCTGCAACCTGTACGAACGCTGGCAGGCCCAGAGGTTAATAAAGATAACATTACCTCGACGCGCCAGGCGCTTCCTAAATTGATCAGTGACATTCTGTCGACTCCATTGATTGTTTGAATATCACCGCTTGTCAAGCAGCTCGCTGGAGCAGAGTACATCGTATGACCGCCACCAATATGGCATCGACGGACGCTAAGGAGTATGGACTATGGATCAGACACTATGCATCTTCAGTAGACTCTGCATGGGCGTGGGATGATGCCATGATGGATCGAGAAGTTACTCCAGCTTCAAAAAAGTAAGTCAATCAGTTTCTAAGTGCCAGTGGTTTAGTAAAGCTATAATCTGAGTTATTTTTCGTAATTAACGTATATCCGGGGTAGGCTTGAAGGTAGGAAAGCAAGTTTTGATCAATTTATAGAAGGATACCTCCTGAGATCCTCTGATTCGACTGCAAAAAGTATACTTCGAAACACAGCCTCTTGGGAGGATGTCCTCGTGGAAGCTAAGGCTGTTTGCGATAAGTACAAGAAGCAGAGAAACATATTCGGCTACAGAAATCGACTGTTTACGACCTCTGCACGTCGTATTGAGTTTTTGATAGAGTTGTTGCCAAGCGGAGACTATTCAGGGACACTATGCGGTGGTCTCAAGTTGATATGCAGTGCAAGTCATATGCCTTTTGAATCTCCGCGCAGCCTTCTAATGTAATAAAGGCTGCGAAGCGTCATCACGAGCTTGTCGACATTGTTTTGAATGCCTTGGGTACCTTGTCACAAGAAATTGATGCGACGAAGATCTACGTTCGGCTTTACGCAAAGTCCCCCCTTCTTCAAAGTGCAGTTGAGACACTGTATGTTGCCGTCCTTGTGGCGATCGAAGAGATGATCAGATGGCTTGAAGATCTCATGAAGGGTACGTTGACGAAGTGACCATTGATGTTCTACTGTACTACTATCCTGATCATCTTCTGACGGACTGTCTTAGACTTTGGCGGGTTCAGGGCAGGGCTCAAGTCGATCTTCGCCGGTGACGACTACGGTTCTGAACTCCGAGAAAAGATTACCACCAGCATTGAGGAAGCTTCGACACAATTTGACGATGCAGTCAGAGAATCTTTCCATCTTAAATTTGACGGTGTTGCCGAGGAAATTACTACACTTAGCAATTCCTTTGACAAATTTCATCAACTCCAGGGTGATGAGTCAAAGAGGAGGGCCGAAGAAGCTAAACGACAGGAAGTAGAGGCGCAAAAGCGTTTTGAGGCATTGAAATCAATCGAGAATACCCTTCATGACAGGGCGCAGGAGTCTAAGTGTATGGCCCGCATTTCACAGCGTCGGAATGCTAGGAACTGACGTACGTCAACAGGGTGGATGAAAGAGATCGAATCCTTGCGGGCAGAACTCAATTTCCAACGTCAGCAGCAGGTTCACCAGGTCATACACCACTACCACCTGTCGATCCCCAAAGTCACGATATCACAATTACTTTCGGCGCTTGGATTCGGGTTATTGGCGACTGCTGAGGCACATGCTGTCTTTGCTATACAGAGAGACTCGGAGTTCGTGTCCTTCATGGGCAAATCGCTGAACGCACAAAAGCAAGGCCGTATCACCTCCATCACGCAGGACTTCAGATTTCAAGATTGGTTCAAGTCTATGAACTCCCAAGTCTTGACCGTGAGTGGCACGGATTTTGATGCTCTGCACACTGATGTTGTTTCGCCCTTAAGCTGCATGTGTTCAATACTTGCCCGGACACTTTCCCGCATTAATTGCGCTCGCCCTTTGGCATTTTTCTGCCGTCTGCACTGCGACCCAGACGGTCCTCTTCCTGGTCCCATTGGGTTATTGAGATCAATGATCTCACAAATCATCCTTTCTTCATCAGACCAAATTGATCTGGGGTTTCTAGCAGAAACAGACCTGCAAACCATTCGAAGTTATGATCTAGAAGTTCTCTGGGGCGTATTCGAGAATGTTGTAAACCAGCTGAGGTCCGGAGTTAACTTCTGTATGATTGATGGCGTGAACTTTCTGCAGAGTGAGTTGCACATCCGCGGAATGTATCTGGTCATGCAATGGCTAGGAATGTTGGTGAAGGACATACAAGCGCGCAACAGCGGGTTTGTTTTCAAAGTGATGGCGACGAGTCCAGTCGGGAGTGAGTATTTCCGCGTGTGGTTTCCTGATGCCATAGATATTGCCTTGTCTGGAAGCTTTTTGTCTGATGGGTTGGAACTTGACGAGCACAGGATGACATCGTTCGCGCAAGGCTCATTTTCATCTGCTTGAATTCAGTGCCGAAGGGGGGGTCTTGATGTTGCCAAGTCGCTTTGCGTTCCCTTATTTTCTTTTTTTTTAATACTCTCGTTAAGCAGACAGGTCTTTCAAGCATCCACATTCTGTCATCTAGCAAGCCGTAAATCTGGTGAACTATAATTTTGATTCCGTAATGGATCATGTGTTCCCGCCCGCCGACCATTCTGATCTTATCATTTCTGAATGTATAGCAGGTCTCTTATTACGTTTTGTTACAGCTAGGCATCGCTCGTGGTCAGTCTAAGATCGAATCAGGAATTGTATCAGGAACAGATATCGTTTTCATCTTCAAGGCGTACGAAGATGTTGGCCCAGCGCTACACCTAGGTAGATGATTTGCCCCATGGCATTAATATCGCAGAATTGGCCTATAAAAGGTTGGAATCTGATAATTCCTCGTACATTGTGAACCCAGCTATTTACTCAATTGATTGATTGAACACTCCAAATTCGATACTTTCTGCCGCTGATCTTACTTTAGACGGCTCTTCGAATCTCCTCAGCATCATGTCCCAGCCGCTTTGTGCTCAAGACCGTGGAACAATTATCCTATCTCATATCTAGCAGCTCACAGCGGGCGTGTCTCCGCGATCGGCGTCGGTCGTAGCAGGGCATCCACTAATGCACTTCCGGCAGACCTGTCCACTGCCCTCGTGTTCCGAGCTGCTGCAACTTCCATCACAGCGGCCGGCATCGAAAGACTTGTAGTGGCAGTCGTAGCAGTCGCGACGCACGAGGTTGTTGCTCTCAGAAGGGGTGGCAAGAACGCCCGAGGCGACCAAGGTGATTGCGGCGACGAGAGTGGCGAACTTCATGGCTGCGGTTCGGAGGCAATATTTCAACAAGAGTATAGGCAGGGTCTTCCGTTTCTATACCAATGATAAGTCAGTCAAGCTTTCTATCAGTTTTGCTTCAAGTTGGATACCCACCTTAGACTAAACGTCGAAAATGATAATCAAGGAGTAAGGGATGTGAAGGTTGTGCTGTGGTGCCGTGTGACTATAAATGGAAAGTCTTGCCAGCTTGGAGATTTATAGTCCAACTATGAATGCTTCTTCAACTGGGGAAAGAGCAGTAAGTGATCGCCGTTCCTGGAATAGCATCAGGTGATGGATCGAGTCAGTCCTCATGTTTTCCTCGAGAAGCTGTTCCACGATCGACAAACCTTATTCTGAAAAGTTGCCATTCATAGCTTTACATGTGGATATTTTCTGCAATGAGTCTTTTCACTTTAATTGCCAGTTCAAGCACAGGCCCCTTGATACGTGTACTAGTATACTGCATCCCGCTCGTTGTTGAAGACCCGTTGAGGCTCAGCAGTCGACGTATGCCTCCAGCGATGAGATAGCTGGTCGTGACTATGGACCTCAAACCTGGATTGAGTCATGGTTTGATAATTGATGCTGCAGATTATACATGCACTCAATAGCAGAACTCAGACGATACGGACTTTCAACTTACCACTCAGTTAGGTTGATAGGGTCACGATGCGGACGGGTCCAAAAGCTCTCGCTCACTCTTCTTGACCATTGGAACTTTGGTGATCAGTCATGTCTTGTGTCCGGACGTAGTAGCGGTCAGACGTGTATAAGAGAACAAGGTTCCAGCCTGACTACATTCGGTTTCGTGTTGCCGCTGCAGCTGAGTCGTCGCCTGCAAGGAGCAATGGTGAATAGTGGGCTCGAAATACAGGTGTGCGGATACTGTCCCTAAGATTGTTGAGTAATCTTGCATGCCGTGGGATCCGAGGGTCTCCATTTCTGGCCTTTCCTCTCTACGATACCGACGTCACGGCGCTGTGGAAAGCGCCATTTCCTACTAGTACTTTAGTTGACTCGACAGGTAGAGAACCGCGCAAGTTGGAGATTCAAGACTCAGAATCTCCCATATTATTTGAAAGAATCGAGCTTGTAATTCCTCTATTTAATCTTGTCCTGTTTTGTCTGAATCCCCAGCGAACGATGAGCTGCTGGCCCTTCTGCGTTATGCAAACCTTCAAGTCCGCACCTTAGCGAGACCGAGCTTCCGGATCCGGCACGGAACTCGGACCAACCGAACTGAGTAATTTCAGACCTGTTCAGGACCCAAGGTGGTCTCCAGAGCAAATGACACAAGCCCTTATATGGGTATACGTTTTTCAGCTTCTCGAAGCTCCCAGCCCCGTTAGGGAAACTGTCCATACCAATACTCATCAATCCTTCTCGGAGTCAGACAGCATGAGAGTCTGATCCTTGGTGGGCAATCCTCCGAGGACTGCATTGCAGCCAGGAGATCGTTTCAAATGTCTCTTGATGAAGGACGCCTTTGACAATTTTGTTCGGCATACCTGGCAACGTCGCCTTGGATCAGGTACGTTGTTCTCTTTAGCCCACGTTTTGTGATAGCGAAAAGAGTGCTCGTTCCGCTCCTTGGATGTTGCAAATGTCATGGGGCACTTTTCCTCGCCGCATTCGAACCGTCGTTGGTGTCGTTTTTCGTGTCGTCTGTTGGAAGTTCAGATGTTTTGTGGGTTTGGCAAGGCATGGAAAGGGTCAGACTTACCGAAACTTTTTACCCGCCTCATACCACTTTTTATGCTCGAGACAGAAGACACGTCCTGGTTGCGATGCTCCAGAACAGTCAGTTCAGCCCTGTCCAAATACAGCAGGAGGAGCTCAATACCATCAACAACGAACAACAGGCTTGGTTGCTCCTCAAGGGTACCTTGACAGAATTCAGCCGGCTCATGACTTGGCGAGCGAAGGCCAGAAACATGTGTAAACTCCGACAACTAAGCCATCGGAGTAGGTCCATGGGGAGCTGCCCATATATTCGCGTCGGCGTTGAGGATGTCGGATGGGTCTTCATTGGAAGCAGAAACCTCTACCATGAATTGTTGTTGAGTGCTACAGGATGGCTCGGTCTCTATCGCCGATCTCTGGACCCTATCCCCAGCATGGTTGAAATTGGCTTCCTCCTCATCGTATTCTGGGTAGTGCGTAGGTTGAAACAAGTGATTGGTCTCAAAACAATCGAGCAAATTGGGGTTGATGTCTTGAAGGGCTGTATCAACAAGGGCTGAGGTGTGATCTGTCTCAATCAGCAGATCGACCGGAGGCCAACCTATTGGATCCCACGTGGACGAATCTTCATTGCCTAAAAGCTCTGTAAGTATAGTGCTAGGGCTCTCCAACTCCTCAAACTGCTCGGAAGATGTCTGAAAGCTCATGGTATGAGGCTTTCAAGGATCTCTTTCTGAGCGAGTAAAGGAGTCGCCTGTTCCGATTGCGATCTGGACGAAGAAAACGCAGTGAAAATGGCAAAAAGCAGCAGGTGACAGTGCGAAATGACAACATATATGTACTTACCTTCATATCATGTGTTCCCAAAAATTAGTGGGAAATGCGGGCGGCTATAGTCGTTCCGGTAGGCTAAATTTCGAGTTCCCAACCAATCCGACGTTCACTGATCTAGAGCTGTTTAGGCCTATCGCTGCTTCAGACCTTATCTGCGTTGGCCTTACTTCGGGCTTCGCGGAGAAGCTCTCCAATGAGACGAAGAAGTGCATGGGCCTGTTCCTGGTCCAGGGTGTAAGTCTTGGTACAGTCGAGAGCCTAACCTTGAATCCGTTGGGACGAGCTAATACCTCACGGGATGGTGGGCTGGCCTCCTGCAGCTGTTACACAAAGTAAAGCGGCCAAGGATGACTACTTACTCTTGATTGGTGAAATTACTACGTACATGTCGTCACGGTCATTTTCTTATCCCGTGATATTGCGCAGGCGTTTACGAAGCTGTATATCTTGCGAATCTAGTGGGAGCAACAGAGCAGTGCTGAAGGACGTCGGCGCCTTTGATCTACCTATGCAGCAGTTGCTATTCAAGATCAATTTCTCAAATTCACCACATTAACATGGTTCCAGTTGCAACCTCGCCACGTTCGTATCATGAGCCTCCTGGAGCTACATACAGCTGTCTATTTCATCGCCGCTGACTACTGCTACAGCTGGGCTTATCTCGATGAAGTCTCGAGTCATCAACAAGTTTTATGAGCCCCTGGTTCTTTTGAAGGCAATGAACGATGAAATGACAAGCCTGGCCGAATTCGTCGACCCAGATGATCTCAACTATCGCGGAGATGTGAAAAAGATCTTCCAGGCCTTTGTATACAAGCTAGCTCATGTTTGCGACAGTACCCCGGGCAACTGGGGCAGTACCGTTACCTCAATCATGTTGCTTCGCGGCTCCGAGGGAACAAATGTTGAGTATCATCTTGCATCAAATCAGCGATGTGCAGATGATCTCGAGAATGTCAGGGCATACCTTCAACATTTACTTGAGCGAGTTGACAGAGCATCAACGTCAGGAAGGACCTCGGAGCTGCGCAAGGACCTGCTGAGCGCAGTAATCTGGTTCAACAGACCCAGAATCAACTCCTATATCGTCAGACTTGAGATTGAGATACAGCGTTGCATCAAGAATGCTCGAAATGGTAGGCCAGGCTGTAGAACGTTCGACGACAGTATAAATGACTTATCGCACGTTGATAGAGGAACCAGTCATTGAATCCCTGACAAGGACTCTCGGACTGCTTGAGTTTCACGATGACAGGATGGCCACTCAATCTCATTGTGAGTTCTACGCTGTTATGTATCAATGAAACTGCATGTTTCCAGGAATGTTTGACCTGATTAGATAATGTCGCAGATCTTGACAAATGTAATGCCCTTCTTCACAACCTAATAAGATTGAAAGCCTCTGAGATTTGGGGATACATCGACCAACGAGCGACAGGGGTTCGTTTGGATGGAGTCACAAGCAACTCCTCTTCTTGTTGGCCTGAACTACGGCATATGGTTAACCGTCTTCTGGCATATTGTAAGGATATCGAGTTCTTCCTTCTTGCGAAAGACAACTGGCCTGAGATATTTCGAAACTTCATGATCTTGGTTCACCCATCGAGTCACCCGCTCTCGCGACCAAGACGGAACAAAAGTATGACCGCCGAAGGCATTGTCGGTCGCATGACCCGCAAAGAAGACATCATCGAAAGATTCAGGCAATTCGTTCAAGACCTGCAAATCATGCACTTGGACCAAAGAATTCAAGCAGAATACCAAAAAGACAACTTTCAGCCAGTTGTCCACTCGGAGATTTTGCTGCTTAATCACCTCGAGAAATCAGCGGGAGGCGTTTCGCCTTACAGATTCTTCAATAATTGGATGTACATTGGCAGTAGCAAGCCAACCTGCCGGCTCTGTGAGTACTACTTCGAGGAGCACCGGTCTGGCGTCGGGCATCGAAGCAGCCACAAAAACCTTTACATCAGCTGGCGCGTTCCTGATGTGCTCCAATCCGAAGGTCACGGAGGAGAAGAGAAGCGACAAGTTATGGTCGACAGGTTGCTTCTGAGGATTCGCAAAGATGCATTCAATCTCGTGGAGAAAAGGGTGAGGCCAACATTCAGGAATCACGATTCCATCACGTCATCCGTCAGCATGACTCTACATGGGAACTGGAGCGAGGCTTCCGACATATCTGATGTCATGGCCTCAATGGGAAGTCTGCAATTGAACAACGATGGAGGTACTCAGTGAGGGGAGTCAAATCTGAGGGATCTAACTAAATTGGAAAGACACGGTCGCGACTTTTAGGCTTCATGTTAGAGCCATTTTCACCAATACCTGACGCATGAAGACGAGCTCCCACCGGCGAGCTGCATGCCTATAGTAGGATTCGCATTATTATCTCTCTACTGGTTAATTAGCGCACTTACAGAACAAGCTCAATCATGTGATGTGGCACACTACACGTAAGCGTCGGGTGCTTTGTTGGTGCTGAATCCCTCAGGTTCAACTTATGGTCATAGACCCCGCACCTGTTGGTGGCGTGGAAAAGCAGCGTGATGTTTGCGTTCCACAACGTACGACCTGAACACCTCCCCGTTGGTCAAACCAGCGCTCTTCATGCTCATAATGCCTTCAAAAGTATTGAGCATATTTGAGTGGGTCTCTACCCATTTTACAACGGCTGCCATCGCACTCTTGATACCCGTAATACTGCTAGTCTGCCTCCGCCGGCCAGGTCAAGATGAGCCACCGTCACTTCCCGAGGTCGTGCCTTTCATCAGCAACACTTATCAATACATGACGGATATCAGAAGACTTATGGAGCGTGCAAGGTTCGTCAAGATGAAATGGCAGGTCGTGCCGTATATTGAGGCGTCGCTGACTATTTGCTTGTAAGCCGTTCAATGAATCACAGCAACATCGTCAAATTCTACCTAGGACCAATGCGCGTATACTTTGTACAGGGGGGAGAGAGCGTGCAAGCCATGTTTCGATCGTCTACCAGCATCAGCTCGAACAAGTTCATTCTACTGGTTATGAGAAACCTGCAAGGGTCCGCCCAAAAAGACGTCGACAAGTTCGCAAACGACCTCTCGGGGCGGCAAAGGGTACCTGCACCCGGCTACGAAAACACACCGCAAGAGGAGCGATATTGGTACACTTTGCATCACATTACCGTTGAGCATCTATCACGCGCAGAGCCCACTGCTCATTTGGCAGAGACTTACACAAACTTCTTTAACGAGGCATTGGAAAAGCAGCCTGTGGGCCAGTGGGCGACCGTTTGTCTTCTGGAATTCTTAAAGAAAGAAATGTGTGCGAGCGCCATCAGGTCGTTCTGCGGCACCGAGTTACTGGAGATGTTTCCGGACTACGTTGAGCAGTTCTGGCGTTTCGACAGCATCGCTTTTCAGGTTGTGTATGGGCTTCCAAAGTGGATCAACAGCGGTCCGGTAAATGAACGCGATAAGTTGAACGGCATGACGCAGAAATATCTGGGAAAAGCCTTTGCAAAATTCGATTGGGACGGTCCTGCGGTTGATTCCATCTGGGAGCCCACGTTCGGATCAAGCTACGTCCGCAAGATGACCAAATGGCTACACGACACAGATATGGCTCCGGAGACTCAGGCCGGCTTCTACATGATTGCGATATTTGGGTACGTCTGAAAGCTTCTTGTTGACAAGGTGCACTGATGTCAATTTGTCAGAATAAACGCGAATACAATACCAATCACCACATGGGCGATGATTGAGCTCTTGCGAGATCAGGAGCTATTCCAAGCAGTTCGCAGCGAGGCCCTCGAGACCCTCAATGTGGATCCCGTCACCGGGAATCGGACCTTCAATGTATCCAAGCTCATCTCAATGCCGCTGATGCAGTCTATCTATACGGAGTGCATGCGTCTCCACGTCTCCATTGCGCTCTCCAGAGAAGTCGTCGAGACGACCACGCTTCATGGCTTCCGCTTGGAGAAAGGCTCAATGATTCAGGCTCCGACGCATCTTGTGCACTTGGACGAGCAGATATGGAGCCAGGAAGGGCATTCTGCTTCTGAGTTCTGGGCAGAGAGACATGTAAAGCATGTGAAGAAAGTAGAAGAAGGTACTAATCGACTTACCACCGAAAAGCAGTTTGTATTGGCTGGAAAAACCACTGAGTTCATCCCATTTGGTGAGTGGACTTTCTCCTGAGTTTCCATAACTAAGAGCATGTCACAACAATGATAAAGTACCTTGAACTAACATCATGCACAGGTGGTGGACAATCCATGTGTCCAGGGCGGTTCTTTGCCAAACAAGAGATTCTTCTCACAATCGCCATCCTAGTCACAAAGTTCGAGATGGAGTTTGTTGAGTGGACAAATTTGGACGGGTCCAAGTCTGATCGACCCCCTGTGGATGATGAACGGTACTTTGGTACAGCTGCTGTACCTCCGGATCGCGATGCCAAGGTACGGTGGAAGAAACTCTGGTGACTTTTTTAATTACATCTCTTCTTATGAGTTGGTGCGTGAAGTAAGATGTGATAAGTAAGGTGAATAGGTCTCAAAATCACATGTTAACTTAGGCTGTGGGTGTATGTTCGCAACTTTGCTCTCTAGTGAGTTATGATTTCTGCTAAATGTGTGCCTTATGTACTAATGATAACTATGAACATGAAGGGAATCCCACGGTGACGGCTCATACTTGCGAAGTTGTCGTCGGCAATGAGACGGACACTGCTCCTCAAGCGTCACTCGGAAGGATAGAAGGGTCAGCATTCTCGACCAACATCTGTACATACTCATCGAACCAAGCACCAGCCCTAGGTGCACCCTCAAGACCACAGCGTCCGTCGCTCTCGCCACCTGGCTTCACCCACACAATGGAGTCAATATGGGTGTTGTTCACCGGCGTGCCAGGCTGCATACCGAACCCGGCTGGATGGACATTGCACCATTCACCCCACTCGGCTCTGCTGTTGGAGACACGGCCTTGGTCGATGATAAATCGCGATGGCAAACCTTCAGCCTCTAAGTACGGAGAAAGGGATAGCGCGTAGTTGTTCTCGTCATACGAGTTGCTCCATTCTGTGTAGTTGGCGCGGGGGTTGGCGTGGAAGGGATTGTAGTTTGAGACGTTGGTTGAGAAACCGCGGATCTTGGTGTTATTGCCGGCTTTCTGGACGACCTTGGCGAAGAGCTTCGCGGCTATGATCATTGTCAGTAATTCATGTCGTCTGAAAGTGAGTATTTTTCAATCACGAGACTTACAAGGCTCTAGGTTATCGTTCCAGCCTAGCCATCCACCATGAGCAGCATCGATGTAGAGGTTGACGTGGTCATACTGCAAGCTTGAAATAGCATACGCAATACCATCCTCGTACACCGGTTGCGCCTTGGCACAGAACTCGATTCCCAAGTTCGTTACAAGGTTCGCCAAGGAATCCGGCTCGAGAACAACGGCAAAGGTCAAGTCACTGGCAGCAGCCAGCTTCTCTGCGTATGGCTTGACAAAGGTCTCCTTGTACAACTCAAGCCCGTTGTTCTCGCTACTAAATTCGCCAGCACTCTCTCCTGCACTGCAATCTCTGTCAGGGAGGTCGTAGAGTACCAGACCAATAATTTGCTGCTCGCCCGTCTTAGACTGTACGGCACGGGCTCGCTCAATGGCCGTGTCGATATTTGCCAGACCAGCAACGTCTGCAACCCAGACGAATGTACCGATATCTTGAATGGTTCGGACCTTGCCTGCATTTACGGTGTCACCCTTGGCGACGAAGGCATCGTGCGTCTGTTCAAGCTTATTGGCCCAGTCTGGGTTGGCGTAGAGCTTCTTCCCGTCGAAGGGATTTGTTGTGTCGTTGCCGGTGCCTGCACGGCGGAAGTGATGCCTTCTCGTACCAAAGCGAGGTGATGCCGATACTGCTCCCAGGGTGGAAAGAAGAGTGAGAAGTGAAGCGAAACGCATTTTGACGATTGTCTGAACGAGCAGCTACTCGACCGGCGGGTTTGCTTGCGTGGATATCAACTCATTCGCAATAGCTTCTCCGTGTAGCCAACTTGCTGCTTCTTATACCCCGAGAGCTGGTCCAGTGATCACATTTGCCACGGCAGTATCTCTCCCATACCGGATTGAACGTCGCCATGTCAAGAACGGAGCCAAAGGCGCCTCGCTACAATGCGACGGTTATGATTAACCCAAGGGCCGTCAACCCAGTTCTCCGTCCGAGAAGCCTAATTGAGAGAGGATCGACGCACGATCCAGGGCAAAGCGCCTGACTCGATGCAGTATGCGATGGTGAAATGTGAGAAATAGATTGCAGGCCGAACAATCGTTGGGTTCCGGCTGCCGTCCCTGGCAGGTGGCTGAGATCTGATTTGTCGGGAAATAACAAGATGCTCAAATTGCCGAGCTAGGCCAAGATCCTTGATTGGAACCGACGGCTTCTCTTCCGAACTCCCAATTCGGAGCCACGTACCTGGCCGCTCACCTCTGGACAACTGGCCTTTTGGACTTTCCATTCTGAGCCTGTAACACAACGGCACTAAGATTGAATGTTTCAAAAGCATGACTTCCTAGCCATGGAGAGTTGTGCACGTGATATTAGATACTGCTTGATTCGGGATATCGGGCTATCGAACCGTCAACCCACAAGGGTCAAGGACAATTATACACCGTAGTCTATTTCCAGATCCATGAAGGTTCCCTGATTGTATTACTGCTATTTGTTTCTGATTGTATTAATCAGTTAATCAGACGGCATCTTACCTACCTCAGAGCGCCAGGGTCTCCAACATTGACGGAAGGGCCCATTCACACCACCTAGCGGATATTCTGCCAGTGGCTAACACTCATAGTCGTGGGGCTATCTGAACGGAATTGAAAACATTATTTGTTTATAATCTTGAACTCTCTCAGATCTTTCTTTTCCTGATAAACCCTGATTCCATCTTGCAACAACAAGATCTTTGGACCGAACATGAATCTTTGAAACTAGAGCATAACAACATCGGGCCGCATACGCCCTTTCATTACTTCCTATAATCGTCAATCAGTGTTTTATTCTGGTGCTTTAGTTGCATCATGAAACTATAAGAACGAGGGCATAAGACCTCAACATGTTATCCCTTCTTCGCCTACCAGTAGTCGTCACCCGTGAGACGATCCATTGCTAGTGAAATTTCTCTCCGTAAGCGACAGTCTTGATCATACACATCTTTGTTATTCTGTGAAAAGATAGGTAGTGTACAAAGATCACTGCAAATCTTTTACCTGTGTTGGGATGATATCTTACTTCTGAGAGTACTTACCTACTGTAAAGTGTCCGGCAATCCACAGAGTACCTACTTGAAATGACGTGTACCACATCCCACTCAATCAAACATCAGGAGTAGAAGGAATGCCAGTCGCCAGGGGGTTCCTCATCCCAGCTGTATCTCACGATGGATTCAATGCTCCAATTGTCGTTTTATGTCAATGGCTCCGGGAGTGATAACTGATCTTAAAGTTTTGCCAGCAAGCGTCCCATGATCCAGTCAATCCTCCCATCGGCGCCGACCAATTCGTTCTCTCCAGGTTGATTGTCACACGAGCTAAAAGACGCTCCTTGCAGGTGTCAGCATCTTAGCGGGCATCCTCCCAGCCAAATTGACGAGTTATATGCAGCCCAGCAGCCAACCATCTGACCGCTAGCTTAACGTGGCAATCCCATGAAACATAAGACGCGTATTTCAGCAGCTTATCTTCATCTAAGAAATGATTTGACAGTCAACTGGTTCCACTGCCACTATGTTTCCTTTTCCTTGCACGCGAGAATTAGGTTGCTTACGCCCTCGCGACACCCTAGTGGCTCTAGCGCTGATACGATTTACCGAACACGGTCAGCATTTCGTACGCGAAGGATCCTAGGCGGCAGCGTAGCAGGGTCCCTCAGTAAGCTTTCCTCCGCCTCCGTCGGCGAATTCTTACCCCTTGGTTGCACGTCACCGCTAGAGTTTGCGAAAACGAGAGGGCTAAAGGGTCCCAGAGACACGTGGGAACGCGGAGAAGGCGTTCGTGGAATCCGTAGTCCGTTCGGACTGTGTGACAGAGTGCGACGTTCAGGGTTCAGCTGGGGTCGTACAGCGTACAAAGATCCGACTGCCCCGCAAGTCAAACTTGAGTTGTTTATCGATCTCGTCGATCTCCATCATCAGTGTGTTCTCTTTGAAGCATCGATAATATGCTGTGGCTACTGTGGGCGCCAGTCGCTCTCGCGGCTGTGATCATCGCAGTCGATCGACTGCGTAAGAAGATGAAGCCGAATTACGGGCTTCCACTCGTTGGATCTCCTAATGAACAGAGCTTGTCTTCCGCTATTATCGATGGCTATCAAAAGGTGATTATGCCAGTCTTCCTGTACTTCCTACTGAATTGTCAACTAACCGAGACCCGAATGACAGTATCCAGACACGGCGTTCGTGGTTCCAAGCGACCCCCCAAGGGTCATGCTTCCAATGAACCTATACCAAGAGGTTATTCAAGCACCAGACTCTGAGATGTCCTTCGCTGCTGAGATTTACGACATCTTCCTCGGTCGCTACACCCACGTCGGCGAGAGTCGATGGGAGGTGATCGAGGCCGTACGAATCGACTTGACGAGGAATATGTCTGGTGTTCTCCGGCCAATTCAGGAGGAAGCTAAATTCGGCTTGAGTCAGCTAATTGGGGATTCGGCAGAGTGGAAAACTCTCAATAGCTACCATCTAGTTCTCCGCATGATTGGGTTGATGACTGGCCGGGTCTTCGTTGGCATGCCCTTGAGTCGCGAGGAGGACTGGATCCGGGCTTCGATTACCTTCGCTACGGATGTGGGCAAAAGTCGTATGGCTGCCCTCCGATGGAATCCGTGGATCAGGCCTTTTGTCCTCCCGTTCCTTCCTGAGGTGCGCCATACGCGCCGAGCGCTTCAAAAGGCAAATGAGCAGATGCGACCTTTGGTCAAGGAGGTTCTCCGAAGTGAGAACTTGCCTGAAGAAAAGCCGGCAAAACCAGGCGCTCCTGGGGCTTTCGTATCATGGATGATGAAGTATCTGACTGCCGAGGAAAAGACTCCAGAGACAATGGGGACCAACCAGATGTTGCTTTCGTTTGCTGCCATTCACACAACTTCCGGCACAACCACGTTGGTATGAACTTGAATTACATGCTGAATGGTCCAAAGTTCGAGCTAACGTTTCTCAGGCCCTGCACGATTTGCTTGGCCGCCCCGAGTATATCGAGCCTCTGCGTGAGGAGATCGCAGAAGTCATCAAGGAAGATGGTGTAGAGAAAGACGAAAATGGGCAAGTGTTTCTTTCAAAATCTTCCATGGGCAAGTTGAAGAAGCTCGATAGCTTCATCAAGGAAAGTCAGCGCACAAGTCCATTGAGCTTTGGTAAGTTACTCCCATTCTAGTATCAACTCGAGTTCAAAACTCACCTCAGGGAAAAGCCGGCACCTCCAGAAGGCTTCGCAAAGATCAGACCTTTTCCAATGGCATGAAGTTGCCAGCTGGAACAGCCATCTCCTTTCCATTGTGGGCTGTATAGTAAGTCACACATGCCTTGAGGCTTCGATGCCAGAACACGGGTGAAACTTGAAATCAGAGCGAGGCTCACACACTCCTAGTAATTCTACCACAACAAAGACCTTCAGCCCAGAGTATAATGCCGAGACTGGCAATGCACCACCAAGCGAATTCGACGGTTTCCGTTTCGCACGCCTACGAGATCAACCAGGTCGTGAGATGAAGCACCAAGCTGCGACAACTGGACCAGATGCGTTCAACTTTGGGCATGGCCCGCACGCATGTCCGGGACGCTTCTTCGCTGTCTATGTGATCAAGTGCATATTCATTGAGTTGTTGATGAACTATGACATCCATCTGAAGGGTAGTGCCGGTAAGGCGACGGAGAGACCACCGAACCAGATCAACAAAATGATCGTGCAACCGAATTTCGGGGCCGAGGTTGAGGTGCGAAAGCGTACGAAGGTTTGAACTCGGGGACTGGCTTTGAGCATAAAGGGGGCTGAGATGTTTTAAGTAAGACTCATAATCTAGGCCAGACGAGCAATCAATTTCACTAGCAGCAGAGCGACATCCAAGACTCTAAAGTTTGCAGCTAAAAGGGTATCCAAGATGCGAGTCTTTGACTATTTGAATCACTGGTCGAAGAGCAAAAAGATGATGTCGATCGCTGACGGGAATTGAGCCCGACGTGGCTGGTGATTGTTAATTGCTGTACTGACGCTGATGATCGTGGAATGAAGCTTACGGGTCGAACCCACAACCTTGAGATTAAGAGTCTCACGCTCTACCGATTGAGCTAGCCGGGCAGTTGTAAACAACTGCTGGTTGTTGAAGCGGCGCCTTCGTCGGTGGGATCATGTAGACGGGGCACGATACTGTCGAGACCCTAGACTCAGGGCACCAAAATTTTCGAATCTAAGTGAGGCCAAAGTGGATCGTGGAACCGGGCCAAACCATGTTTATGTAAAACCCTTGGCGGCGGACCATCGGCTGCGTGATCGACAAGCCCCATCATGAATAAGGAACCGTCAAGGTCGGATGAACCGCCCGCCAAATGTGCCAAAGAGACACTTCGGACGGCGAGGATGCGAGAGGAAGGAAATAGAGACCACTCTGCGTGGATTGACGCCCCAACTTGTGTGGCATAAGTCTGCAAAAGGATGTGTCTTCCGTCATCTGGCATCTAAGCCAAGCAAGTGCCGAGTCGCGGGGGAGGCTCCCTTTTTTGCAGTACACGGAGCGTCACACTCCGTCTTCAAATACATGAAGGCCAAGCCCCCTTCCGTCATCCCGGTTCGATGCTTTGAGGCCCGGGCAAACATGCTCAGTCAAGAGAGACGGGATGGATTGTGGAGACGCAAAATTAACCTCCGTCACCCCTGGAATCTTAATGATCGCCATACCCTTCCCCGGTGAGCCCCCTACGGCACACGGCGAGATTGACACAACGAGGGGGACAGTTCGGGACGAAGGGAGAGCCACCCGACTGTCGTTTATAATAAACATTGATATCCCACCGGCCAAGCCAGTCCTCTGGTCTCTCGAGACGATGCCGTTTCAGCCGATCTTTTCAATTCTCTTCCATTTCTTGTAACATCCCCGCGTTGATCTTCCGTGATATCATGGCGAGATCCACGGCGCTTTCGCTCCGTGCCGTCCTCGCGTTTGCCGCTGGCGTGTATTCGCAGAACTGCATCGGCAGCACCGGAGCTAAGGTCTATGAGGCCGAAAATGGAGTTCTCAATGGAACCACCGTCGCGACGGAGCAAGCTGGCTTCACAGGTATGGCACGGTTATCATTCAATACTGATCGCATCGTTTATTGACTTTTGGTGGTTCACAGGCACCGGCTACGTAACTGGCTTCGAGGATGCCACCGATAAGGTAACCATCAACCTGGACTGCCAGGGCGAAGGACAGAAGCTATTCGACCTCAACATCAGATACGCTGGTATCTACGGCGAGAAGCGCACGAATGTCATCCTTAACGGCGGTGCCGCTAGCGAGGTGCTCTTGGCCGCGACCGAGACCTGGGCCAACGTTTCCGCCGGTCAGGTGCTGCTCAACGAGGGCAACAACACGCTTGACATTGTAACGCACTGGGGATGGTACCTCATCGACTCCATCACCCTCACGCCCACCGAAGCCCGCGGTCCTCACAATGTCAACACAGCTCTCGTCAACGCGAAGGCCAACGCTGATGCCAACGCCCTGTACACCTACCTCCGCTCCATCTACGGCAAGAACATCCTCTCCGGTCAGCAGGAACTCAACTACGCGAACTGGGTCAACGAGACCATCGGCAAGTCACCCGCCCTCGTCAGCGTCGACCTGATGGACTACTCCCCCAGCCGCGTCGAGCGCGGAACCGTCGGTACTGCCGTCGAGGAGGCCATCACCCACCACGAGCGAGGTGGTATCGTCTCCGTGCTCTGGCACTGGAACGCGCCTACCGGTCTGTACGACACCGAGGAGAACAAGTGGTGGAGCGGTTTCTACACTCGCGCCACCGACTTTGACGTCTCGACTGCCCTTGCTGACACCACCAACGCCAACTACACCCTCATCATCCGCGACATTGACGCCATCGCCGTCCAGCTCAAGAAGCTCCAGGATGCCGGAGTCCCCGTTCTCTGGCGCCCGCTTCACGAGGCCGAAGGTGCATGGTTCTGGTGGGGAGCTAAGGGTCCCGAGGCGTGCAAGAAGCTCTGGGCTCTGGTCTACGACCGTCTCACCAACCACCATGAGCTGAACAACCTCGTTTGGATCTGGAACTCTGTTGCTGCCGACTGGTATCCCGGCGATGATACCGTCGACGTTCTCAGCGCGGATGTCTACGCTCAAGGCCACGGCGTAAGCTTATTTTCATTTTCTTTCCTTTGAATCCGTTGTTAACATGACCACAGCCCATGACGACGCAGTATAACGACCTCATCACGCTCGGCCAGGACAAGAAGCTCATTGCGGCTACCGAGGTCGGCAGCGCTCCCTTCCCCGATCTTCTCCAGGCGTACGAGGCCCACTGGCTATACTTCTGCGTCTGGAGCGATGGCTTCATCAACAACACCGAATGGAACAGTGTCGATGACTTGAAGAAAGTAAGTAGCATTGCCAACCCCTACCTGCCCCGCGCTAGGCCTCTGGTACTAACATCTGAACTCATAGATCTACGAGAGCGAGTATGTCCTCACTCTTGACGAGATTCAGGGATGGAGAGGTTGAGGATCGGGATGTTGAGAAGAGCTTGCCTTCTTCTACCACCTTCTCTGTAAATACTTTTTGCCAAATCAGTGTATAAAAATCAAGACCTGCTAAGTCTTGTCTTCGAGTCTCCTCATCTGACATACGTGATGTGTCGATCATCGACGGATAGACCTCATCAGCAAGGCACACCGGTTACCTAAGGATGAATCTTTTGAAGTAAGATGAATCGCCCTCTTGCGACCGTCGCAACTAGTTCTGGTGATTTCGTCACCATAGGGCCATAAACTGGATCTCCTCAGTCAAACTATACTTGTAATGAAGTCGCGTGCTATCTAAAACACCTTCTATGTTAGTTTTAACTAAATTGAAGTAGCAACATCAGTGCTCTGCACGAAAAGAGAAAAAGCGCTCTGCTGTGTCATTTAGGGTCATGCCATTTCTCACCGTCTGAGACTGAGGTGGGCGCTCATCAACGTGTTCGGCTCACAAGCAACTATAATCAAAGGTGTGTGACAAGCGTCTGCTGAAGTGGGTATATGGATGAGGCGGGTGAGAAAGGAGACGGGGAAATGCCGAATAAGTTAACTTGAATGATAATTTGAGTGTGACGCTGTAAATATTTCCCTTTCTTTGCTTGTTGCTAATCACATCTTTCTGCCTTGGCTATCCAGGTATACCTCAGTACCAATGTGAAGAATGAAATTTTGAGTACTTATGATACATGTACGAAGAGATTCAAATTACAAAGACGGCGTTGCCCGCAACAGAATAAAAAGGCGCTGAACTACATGAACCAACAAGACAGTCGACGAAACGACTGAAATCTAATAATACAGACAGTACAGCCCGGCACCATAATGTTGAGCTCCCTGATTGACAACCGCGTTGTAGCTTCATGAACCTATGCCAGTGCAGTATCGTCCCTGATTCCACGGTTGATATCGTACATCTTCTCCCCCCGGAGCCTATAGGAAAGGACCTAGATGCGGCTTTTGGCTAAGCCGCGTCTCTCCGCCACGAGCGTTATCTATTCTAAATTGATCTCGACGCCATCAGCCCCTAGGCTTGTGACGTTTAGTCGCCCCTTCCTTGACATTTTTCGCAACATCTTCAGCGTGCTGCCGTCGATCCTTCTTCCCATGACATAACACAGACTAAGGCGCGATGCCCTGTTCCCGATATAGCCTCGCAAGGTCTCGGGCTCGATCCAAATATCCTCAATGGACAGCTTTCGGAGGCATGGCCAGGCCTTCGGCTGGATGACATTGCTTACATTCCAAGTGGGTAGGAATCGCTCAGTCTCGGAAGATTCCTCGTCAAATGGTAATTCGATTCCTGAACCTCCTAGAAAGAGATCTTCAAGACGTGGAGCTTGAGTGAGACAATCGAAAAACCTCCTGAGGGAATCCTTCACCTCTTCAAACCCCTCACCTCGCCAGCGTCTGTGTTCGTCGATGGTGTTCTTCTCCTCTGGAATAGTGATTGCCAAGGCCCGAACATTCTGCATCAATTTGTTGAACGGCGGGATGCCATTTGTGAGCTGAAGATTGTGGAGGAAGCTTTCGTGCGTAGGTGGCGGGATGAAGTTGACATGGAGGTACTGAGGTTGGATTTCGTGAATATCCAAAGTTCTCAGAAGATCCAACACTAGACCTGCCGTTTTTGCGCTGGCACATAGATCTTCTTCGTTCATATCCGACATTGGTATACTGGGATGGGCCATCAAGCGGGAAATAGATTCGTCACTGGCAATTTCGTGTAGTGGGCGTCTGTTTGACGGAGAAGAGGCAAGGAATGCAGCAGTTCGCTGCGAAAATCCGTCCGTTAAAACAGTCTCGGGGAGGGTTTCGAACTTCCTCAAAGCCGCCACAACAGCCATGGCCCACTCGAAGTGATCGCGGGTTTGTTGTTCGAAGACATGCTCTTGATGCTCCGCGAAGCACTTCACGAGAAGCGGTTCATGATCAAGCATCGCCATGAACTTGACTTCACATGTGTCTGCAGTCGCGATGCGCTGACAGCCGGCGCAAATTTGGGCCAGTTTGTGCGCTGCGAATGGACATGCTCGACTCCAGTCGTCTATTGGCTCAGACCCGGGGACGTCCATTGCCCTATAGTCACTGGCGTCACTCATGACCTGTGCCAGGTCCTTCCAACATGAGGCAGCATATAACTTTATATCGCGTGCCAACATGGGTGAGTAAAAGACAAAGTTGATATGGATACGCTTGATGTGTTTTCTGAGTCGAGGACGTTCGGCAAACTTGGACAGTCGATCGACGGATTCCATCGTATCCTCTACCACGATGACAGGCGCAAGCAGAGGCGACACTCTTTCGTTCAAGAAGCGACATGTCAGGCGCAAATTCTTGATGGCCTGAGTTGAGGATGAATGTCGACGTCCTAGCTTTTGGTGCCAGTTTGGTCCTTCCTCAGGATTGCCAAACTCGGAAATAATCTGGTCGAGGACCTCGGCCGGCAAATTGAGCAGCGAAGATCTTGATGAAGAACTTGAAGCTTTGGTGATGATGTTGCAGAGGCGTTGGCGACAGCGTCGGAGATGGAGAAGGAGCCGGACGTCGCTAGTCCTCACTTTCCCACGGTACCCGATAAGCGTCGGCGTGCGTCCCAACGCAGGGTTTGCGTTCTGAAGCTCCTTGATCCATCGCTGTAACATAGCCGATTCTTTCGAGACTTCATCCGCAGACACTCCCAAGTAGGAGTCGCGGAGCTTGTAGGCGCGCATGTCTTCGCGGCGCTGTGTTTTCTTGGGGTTCCCTGTGCCGTGCACATGAACTTCCCTTTTGCGGGATCTTACTTGATAAACCATTGTAACCAGGATTGGTGGTCTCGACTGAGATTGCTGTGTAAACTGGAGGAGGTTCTTAAGACTACCTATTCAGTTGGATGATCATGAGGTGTCGGCGGAGGGAAAACAGCAAGTTGATGAGAGGCTGGGCTGGTTGAAGCTCCCCCTTTTGCTACATAGACTCAAGTTGAGGGTACATGTTTAAATTGGGCAATATCCTGATCGTTGCGTTCTCGCGACGACAGGCAAGTTACGGGTCACGGTGCTCAAACTCAGTTCAACTCATCTCGGTAAGCAATAAATCAACCCCAGTAACGTTGTTCCTTTTCTTATATCTTCTTTTGGTCGATCGATCATACACGTCTATCAAAACAAAATTCTTGAACAGAGACTCGGCATTGTCTTGAACAGAGATTCGGCATTGTATCTCCAAGAAATCGCTTCGTGTGGAGTGAACGGATGTATTGTATGTATGAGAGCCATTGTGAGAGGGTGCATTAGAGTTCACAGCGCCCGAACCCCCGAGCTTTGCCAAGCTATGCTCTCTCGGCCTTCAGGTTTTGCTCGCAATAAGACGCGCCTGTCGCGAAAAGAGCGCGGTCAGGTACCGCCAGCTAATTTGGTTGTCTCCCCAAACTTTCCGTTCCGCGCGACACGAGAACATTCAGTATATAGTGGCACTGTGGCAGGGTAATAAATTAAATTGACTACGTCAACGGTCAAGAAAAAGAAAGCGCCGATAGCTCGACTGTGTGATAAACCAAGCGCGGAACTTTGCTACCCTATCTCTTTCCAGTTCAGTGTCAATACGCTCCCGTTCTCCCAGTTGCTTCAATCGCACCTCCGTCATCTCCTAACATTTGGAAGTCAGCTAGTCTTCTGCTCGCCCGAAAAGTCTTCCCATATACTTCGCCAACTTCAACTCTCCGGAATTGAGGCTCGGCTGTCAATGGAAGCCTGACTTCATCATGCCATTGTTCGCTCCCAACGTCATTCTCGCCGCAGAGGCCATGGTCGCTGAGCAGCTAGCAGCCCTTGAGTCCCGTGAGTCTCGTAAGAAGGGCTCAAAATCCAGCTCCTCAGAGGCTTCCCGCCAGCAAATCAACAGTAATCCCGGCAACATGAATACCTCAACTCAAACGTCAACCTCTCGTTCTGCGTTCGTTTTCGGTTCGAAGCCGCCGATACCTGCGCCCCCCACCCCGACTATCTGGAGCAGCAATGGCTTCTCCTCAGTAATAGCCCCCTCTTCGGTTCCCCAGAATCCCGCCCCGTCTTCCAACTCGCTAGATGCGCAGCCTGCTCGAAAGATATTGCCTGCCCGAAGTCCGAAGCCGTAGCGGGCTCCACCTCAAGAAGCTAAGACATCTGAAGCAATCACCGAACGCCTTGCCCAGCTCATTTACAAAGTTGAGCAACTTGAGCATCAACGCCCGCTTTCCAGCCTTCCAAAGTGCGACTTAACCACTCTCCACAATGAGCGGTCCGAGGTGGATAGTATCACTTCAGAAGTCACGACGTACAATGATCGTGACCTCAGCACCACCATAGATGCCATATATCTCCGAGATATCAGAGAAAGACTGAGGAACCGAACCGCTCTGCTCCAGTCTCTCATCGCCATGGCTGCAGGAGCGAAGACTCGAGCTGTCAACATTCAGGATCTGCCAGATGACGTCCTGGGCCACATTTTCGACCATGTCGCTCAAGTGGTCGAGTAAAACAACGTTTGATATCCCTTTGTTTCCAGAGACGCAAAACAGACAAAAGTATTGCGCTCCGTCTGTCAACGCTTCCGAGAATTGGTTTCTGCATACCCTAATTACGTCCACGTCACTTTAAACCCCCACTCGTTCAATAATCTCGAAAGCATTGCACAAAATCCCGATGCCGCGGCCAGTATCGAGGTGGTGGAAGTCAACTTGGCCTCCTTCTCCAAGGGGCTCGCCGAAAATTTCAAAGCTTTTCAAGAGTATCAGCGTGCCCTTGCACAAGAGAGAAAGAAAGAGGTCGCAGAAAGGTTGGAGAAGATGAAGGCTCAAGACGTAATACCCTCAGGGCTGTGTACCATTCCATGTACCCAGGAGCTCCTAGACCAGCTGACTACCGAGTGCAACGACGTGGAGAAGGCTGCCCGCAAACGAAAACCAAAGGGGCCTCACCACCGATTGATGCTTTCGGTGCATGCGGAGTATAGGCGTCGATTCCAAGAGCAGAGGGAGTTGTGCAGTGTCTCCCACAGCTCGCTCATCAAATGGATCGCAGATGCACTGGCGAGAATGCCCAACCTACAAGCCCTCAATATCAATGATGACGACGACTATCCCGACCCCGACCCCGACTCGGACTGCAACTCAACCTACCTCAGTGGTGGACTATTCAAGATGATGACGGCACCTATGAGTTGGGAGACGTCAAACGCTACTTTTGCCATGCCAGGTTTCCCTTCTCAGCGCTGGCTGGTAGAGTTGCCCGCTGCGCTGGCGAATCGCGGCGTCCAAGTCAAGGAATTCTCCATCGGCGTCGGTGCTTGCAAAAAGGATCTCTATGCACATCTCGACCCGGCTCGTGGCAAGTTTACCAAAAGTCTTACCAAATTCGCAGCGAGTCTCCAAAAGTTGACAATCAACTTCCACTCGGATGATAGTGTCGACGCCCTCGAGACTTTTGCAACTGATCCGGTACCCCGAGACTGTGAAGAATTGCCCACGTTCTTGTCGCCGGTTGCAAACTATATCAACGTTCTCTTCCGCGGGGCATCTGGCCTCCTGAAACTGCATCTGAGTTTCAAGGCCTTTGACTTTCGCTACCACGAAAACATGGGAACACCAGAATGGCCGCCCTTTTCTGCGCTGCTCGACTTCCGGTTTTGGCCTGATCTGCGAGAAATTAACTTGTCATTCTTCAACACCACGATTCAGGGACTGAAGAGACTTCTTAATGGCAGACGACAAGACATGTGTCTGGATCTGAAGAACTTGCACATCGTTCAGGATACGCTACGAGATGCGCTCGAATTTCTCCGCGAGAAGTCAGTTCGGTCTGTCCGGGGAAACGGCGCCAACCCTGAAGGTGCTGTCTTTGTCAACAAACTGGACAAGCCGACAGATGGCCTGATCGGGACTAAGATGAGCGTCGATGAGCTGCAACGCGTCTTTCAACCGGGTCCTGGCCAGCCATCTGGCCCCAAAATTCTAGAGCCGAGTTTAGCCCTGCAATACGTCAGGCGTACCTTGGGAGAAAATCCTATACCTTTGACGGCAGCAGCTTCAATCATCAATGCACCGACAAACAGCGAACCCGTGAGCAGGGACTGGCCTAACGGGGCCAACGGGGAATTTGACGAAGGGGACGATGAAGAGGACTACTCAGGGAGTGACATCGACGGGTTTCGCGAATGGGAGGATGGCGAGAACCCCAGTGGGTATGTCCCTGGCGAGGAGCTCAGAGTCATAAATTTTTGGCGAAACCGTGGGTTCTATGGACCGCCAACCTGGAGAGACATAAAGGCTTACATGGATGAGTACGACTCTGATTCGGACTTCGATGGAACCTTCTATAATAAAGACGACAGAGAGTGGGAGGTGCGTTACAATACGCGCCGGTATAGGTAGGGAACGCTAGGTGCGACGAAGTACTAGAAGGAATGTCTATGTGTAACATTAATCCGTTAGCATGCTCGGGTTGGATTTGAAACTTTGCTGCTTGTTTTCCATTATTCTCAACGTTCCTTAGACGGAAAAGCAACTCTCATCGCCCATTTATCTTGCAGATTTCAATGTCTTCCTTGCAGCCTGCTCTTCGCCAAGGTTGCGTGAGTAAATTTCCTCAAACCAAGTATTCATCTGTGAAGTCACCATCTTCGGTCGTGTCGGTTTTGAGGTTCGACTTCTGTCGGTCATTATATCGTTTGCTGGCGAGAACCTTGCTCACAAAATGGCACAGTAATAGCAAATCCACGTGACGTCACGCGTCAAAGATGCGATATGATCCCGCCTTGCCCAGACTCAGATTGCCGTTCCCTGTTCACAACTCCAAAGACATCCAAGTTGTCGAGACTGTACCCCAAATACGGAAACCTTGACACCGGGTACTGAGTGAGTCTATCCCGCGTTACGCTCTTTCAAAGGCAAGGAGTAAATTTCCGCAGGCAACGCAGCCAACGTAGGTAACGTAGAATGCCTAGGAATGGCGCCATTCACGTTTGATATGCGGAATGTTTCCAGGGCCCTCAATAGGACCGAGATGGGAGAGACGAACGATAACCCAAGGCAAGAGCTCGCTGCAATTTACCGGCGGTTGACAGAGGTCGATCCGACCTTCAAGAAAATCATCAACCACCACCCCGAACTTAGCCTGGAGAACTGGAAAGCGCGGACGAAGGCAAAGACAAACGAGCTCGGCCCTTACTCGGATCTAATCGAACATGGATTTGCTCTTCGCGCACACGTTCACGGCATTCTCAACCCGACGGACAGCAGGCTTCTTAACTTGCCCTTCGAGCTCCTGGATCAGATCTGTTCTCAAGTCGACACCATTTCGGCACGCGAAACCGATTTCACCTGGGCGCAACCACACAAGAGGCGAAAAGTAGACATCGAAACTCTCCAGTCCCTTCGCCTGACTTGCCGCCGTCTCTGTGAGGCAGCATCCCCTTACTTGGTTCCTACCATTGCGGTCCATGTCACACGGAAATCCCTCGATCGTCTGAACGCGATTTCCCAGCATGCGACCATCGGACGAGGCGTGCGCTGCATCCGCATCCCGCTGGGCTTCTACGATGCACTCGCGGCATTCGCACATGAAAACTTCATTCTCTTGGCGAAACACGAGCTCCGGAACAAGTTCCGGAGGGAATTCTCGCATGGGATGACGCGTAAGGACATGCTGTCAGACGGAGCAAAAGAGTAACTGCAGGCGACATTCGATCTTTTGGATCGGCTCACCAACGACCAGCCTTGGGATGAGGAGCTTTCAAATGCATTTCACGGAGGACTCATTGGGAAAGCCTACGATACATACACTCGCCTCGAGGCTGAGCAAAAGCACCTTCGCGATGACAGATGGCACAGCTTCTCCGATACTGTATCATTTGCAATGAAGCGAATGCCGAATGCGACGAGACTGGAGATGAGCGATTCGTTTGAATCGCAGTGGATTCCGCCCGAGGGAGACGCCCTCGTCAATGACGACGAACTTTACCAGTTCCTCATAACTCCTCACCGATGGGAGCACGTAGCCACATCGGTTGCTCAACTTGAAGATGACCTCATGAGCGCTCGACGGCCTTTCGAATTCATTCCAGGAATTCTTGGAGCTACTGGCGTCTTCCTGACACGATTTGCTGTGCGAGTTAGTCCGATGCACTTTTGGGATGCATTTGAGACAGTGGGGGATGAGCAGACACTAGATGAATACACTTGGGTTACTGAACAGCTCCGGTGCTTCGAATTCACGAGCAAATATACGCTCAGCGATGGCCCTTCTAGAAGACCTCAGGTTACCTGGTCGAAGTTCCACGATGCGGCTGAGTTTGAAGGCTGTGGGAAGCTGCTCAGTGTTCTTACCACGACGGACAGTCTAGAGCGCATCTCGATCGACTTGGAGGAGTTCAGCCGCGACGCAGACACAATCGAAATCGGACCACAAAAGCCGTGGCATTTCAACTGGTTTGTCCGAACGCAACCATGGCCCAATCTCCAACGACTCACACTTTCGAACGTGCGTCTCAGCTCTCAAGACTTTGCCGTTCTTCTTGGCGATAGAGAGATAGAACTTAGTCCTAGCTCTGTTGAGATGGTTCAGGGTACGTGGGAGGAGACACTGGATATGTTGCGGCGCAAGACCGACGCGAAACAGCGGGGAGAGCAAGGTCTCGAGCCGCTTAGAATTATGGCTTTGACAAGTCTGTCTGGGGCTGAGTGCAAGGAGATGGGCGAAGACGAGTACCGCGTCCCAATCTCCAAAACTCCAGCAATTCGCATTCCGACTTCCTACTTAGTAAGTTAGAGTTGGTTAAACGCGTCTCATTGCTGTGAGTGAAGATGCAACCCCGCACTTTTCGATTGCCCCTCCACCCCACCAACTTTTACCCCTCCATGCTTGAACAGCGTGAATAGGAAAAGAGACAATATCGTAACTTTCAACCAATCTAGGTTTACATACGTCAAATTAATTACGTGCTCAATACGGAGGACAAAATGAAGCCTCATGTGGTAACATCCGAGCCACTGGTAAGTTGCGAAGAATTCAATTGACACGTTGATTCAATAAGAACGGCTAATGCGTGGATGAACGCGCAGGAGATTGGAGATGCCAGATGGATGACGTTGGTCAAGTCGGTACCCCTCTGATGAGAAACTTGGATGAAACACACCTCGATGTTCAATGGACCTGACCGTACGTCTAGAATTAAGTACAGAGACGTGGATGGTAAAGACCGCGTCTGGGAAGGAGTCGAGAGAAAGACACGCGCGACAGGCGGCTCAGTCGACGCGGTCCACATTGTTGCCGTGTTCAAGAAAGAAACAGGCCCAGAGCTTCTACTCCAGCGACAGTTCCGCCCGGCCGTGGGCAAAATCTGTATCGAACTCCCCGCTGGACTGCTTGACAAAGGCGAAACCGTCGAACAGTGCGCGATTCGCGAACTCGCAGAAGAGACTGGCTACGTCGGTACCATCAAGCCGGATTCGTATGGGAACAGCCCGAAGCTTTTCGGCGGTAAGTGACCAGTTCGCAAATTGATCTATGTTTCGGAAACATCCAAAGCTAATACTTCTCAAGCCCCTGGTTTCTCCAAGTGTGTCACGCTCAGTCGCTGCCTTCAGCTGGCCTTCAAATGCTGACTCTATCTAGTTCCTGCTCTGTCATAGTCCATGTTGATATAGACATGCAAGCAGAGGAAAATCGCAATCCCAAGCCGCGCTTGGAAGAAGGGGAATTCATCGAGTGTTTCTCACTGCCCTTGACCAGCCTTTACGTCGAATGTAGGAGACTAGAAGCCGAAGGTTATGCTATTGATGGAAAGCTCGGGTCTTTCATAGAGGGCTTTCAAATGTCCCAGGTGTGGCGAGCCTAACACTGAATACCTCAACTGGACCAAGCAGCTTCCGGAGCTCCCTGTAAAAATACCAGGACGACTAGCGTGCTGAAGTCGTGTTGATGGGAATGGTCCCTCTGATAGAATCACGCATATCTAGGTCACGGGGTGAGAACAGCTTTTCTTAGGAAAAGCACGAACAAGTCTCTCTCGGCGATACGAAGGCTACCCAATGGATGATTTAGTGATGATGGTGGGACATGAGGGCGGTATTCACGATGTGCCGGACCATATGGATCGAAAATCTGTCAAAGGTCTCCTGATACGACGAGCCCTGTCCGGTTTACATGCTCGAAGGGGCTTACTTTGGTCACACCAGAAGCGTAACCTCATAGACTCATAAATCATAGTTAACCAAGCGCCACACTCACATCTTGCAAAATGACTTGATAGGGACAATACAGTTTGAATAATTTTCAATGGATGAATGATTGTTAGGATGTGTGAGAGCCACCCCAAATTGGTATCATAACAAAAGGCAAATCAACTACTACGTACACGCAACTGATCCCACAAACCAATCAGCTTCTACTCAAATCTCAAAAACAAAGAAAGCCAAAAGAGGATCATTT
Source organism: Colletotrichum scovillei (assembly GCF_011075155.1). Lineage (NCBI taxonomy): Eukaryota > Fungi > Ascomycota > Sordariomycetes > Glomerellales > Glomerellaceae > Colletotrichum > Colletotrichum scovillei. The sequence goes on from NW_023336259.1 coordinate 4,126,992, forward strand.
CTTTTCCGTACTCGCCGTCGTCTCCGAGTCAACGTTTCCCGGGATCTTTCCCTCCAGCGTGCCCTCCGGCCCAGGCTGGAACTCCTCCTTGGCGACCGGGGGTCCGTGGAAGTTCTTTCTCGCGTAGGCAAAGTACCAGGTGATGGCAATGAAGGCGAAACCGGCAAATACAACAGAGGCGTAGTTCATGGTCGAGGCGTCGACGGGCAAGCTGACGGGCATGCAGAAGATGATGACGGCGAAGCAGATCCAGACGATGCAGATGCAGTTGATGGCGGTGCCGAACTTGCCGAGCGGGTAGGGCGAGTTAGCGACGGCGCGGCGGCGCTGGATCAGGTTCACGAGGACGGGCACGCCGTAGCTGGTGGAGAGGCAGATGGTAGCGACACCGGTGAAGGAGTTGAAGGCGGCGCTGGAGCCGAAGTAGATACAGCCGAGGATCATGTCGACACCTGTAGACAGACCGAGAGCCCAGAGGGGCATGTCGAGCTTGTGGTTGACGCGGCTCCAGAGCTTGTAGCCGGGAATGGCGCCGTCGCGGGCGAAGGCGTAGGTGCAACGGGAGGCGGCGGTCAGGGCACCGATGCCGGCGAACATCAGGATACCGAGGATGAGGAAGAGGAGACCGAAGCCGCCGGCCGCGGAGCCGGTGACGGTCTTGAAGAGGAGGCCGATGGGCTGGGAGTTTGCGACCTCGAGGAGCATGGTGACGTCGGGGAGGACGAAGAGGATGGGGATGAGGTAGATGACACCGGTAACGCCGGCGGCGGCGACGGAGAGGACGATGGCGCGGGGGACTTCGCGTTCGGGGTTCTGGACTTCCTCGCACATGGAGGCGACCATGCCATACCCGGTGAGGGTGTACGCGGCTAGTAGAAGTGTCAATTGGGGTATATTCGTGAGCATAGAGTTATGGCGAACATACCTTGGAGCAAACCGACAAAGAATGACCAGCCGGGAGCCCATCCACTGGCAGAAGCGTCGTAGTGGGTGAAGACAAACTCGGCTGATCTCTTGCTGGGGGCCATGACCAGGATAGTGATCATGATGATGAGAACGGAAGCACCAGTCCAGTAGATGCAGACCTATAAAAACATTCGTCAGCATTCTTGTTCCAACGCTGATTTCTCATAGCATGCCAAATTCACCTTATTGATCAGATCCAGGTACCGCGATCCAAACGCATTCACTCCGGCGCAAACCAACATGACAGCCCAGAAGCACAGTACAGTCTGCCACGTATTGGCGACAAAGTCCTCGTTGAAAACGCTAATCGCACTGAGAATCAACTGCGCACCGCTAAAGTTGATACTCAGGGTAACAGTCCAGTTTCCGACGAGCGTAAGCCACCCGTCGACGAAGCTGACGAGCGGCGCCCAGCCGGCGGGGGCGAGCATGGCGGACCAGTAGTAGACGCCGCCGGCGGTCGGGTAGACGGCGCAGATCTCGGCGAGGGAGGCGGCGATGCAGAGGGAGATGATGGAGACGAGGACCCAGCCCCAGAGGACGGTGACGGCCTGGCCGTTGGTCAGGGTGATGTACATTGTGGTGCTGAGGCCGAAGGGAACTGCCATGATGGCGAAAGAGAGGCCGAGGATGGACATCATGGACAGGTTGCGCGGGAGCTCGGCCTTGTAGCCCAGCCTGGCGAGGGCCTGGTCGGCGGAGACGCGGGGGGGTGCTTCCATGTTTGCGGTCTCTAGTCGGTGGTGATTGTGAGGTTCTGAGTGTTGTGGTTGAGGGTATCGTGTGGTGTCAGTCCACGGGTGGCAGACGACTCAATCGAACCGGTACGACGTCGATTGGGGTATGTAGATGACTTAATGGCTTTGTTGGTAGTTGTAGAACCCCGGATTCGGACAGCCTCGCTCGGTGACGTTTCTCGCCGGGGAGAACGGGGTAGACGGACGAGTTTGCGGGGGAGGAGTCTGGAGATGCGGCAATTGAGGAGCAGGAGTATTAAATGAACGTAATGGAAATGTTGAAAATGTTGGCACAGACACACACGCACTCCACGAAGAAAAGGTAGGGGACCGCGTCTTTTTGGCAGTGAAGAAAAAAAGACCGCGTGCGTTACATGGGAACCGAGGTGTGTGGTGAGAAAAAGGGGACTAAGCCATTCTTTAGTAGCCCAGACTTTCTCTCTCTCCCAATTGTCTCCATCAACTTGTTCGTACGGGACTAGAACTAAACCACGTTCAACACACGCAAGAAGAGTGGTCTCGGTCCAGGGTACAGACTAGACTAGTCTATCCGGCAGTCAAGCTTGAAGCAAGCCAGGCCCGGCCCAGTACCATCTACGGGGACGGGGCGAGTCACACACACATTCAAATGACACAGAAGCGCGGCTACGTCCAATGCGACAAGAAACGGACGGGAGGGCCTGGCTGCGGCCGGGGGTGGCACTGGTAGGATAGAAGGGGGGAGGGGGGACCCCGGCCTTGGGCATGGAGCTCTCTCGTTCAAGACGATGCGCTAATCTTTTGCTCCTCTTCTATTTGACAATTGCCAGGCTGCCAGTAGGAAAGCCGAGTGAGAGAGAGAGAGAGTCTGAAAGACAGACGAACGAATTGTCCGCCTCGGGCCTCCTCTTTTTCTCCCCCACGCCCCGCAACGACCTGACGGAAGTGAGGAGAGAAAGTGGAAACTGGCCGAGATGCACAGCTCACGATCAGTGGATCTCTCAGCTTGCCCAAGCCTCTTGGGCTGAAGCCGAGTTGTCTGGGCTATTTGCGATGTTCAAATTCAAGAATACGCCTGGTCGATGGTTACACCGCGCTCAGAGTCTTCGACAACGCCTAAACAGCTGGTTCCCAATCCGTCAATGGCATGAAATGATGCTTCACTCAAAATGATCGTCTTTATCTACGTACCCACCATCTAAAGTGGGAAACCCGATTGTGGCGCCTTGACAGACGGGGGCGGTTTTGGGTGCAGCCAGCCGGTAACAAGCCTCGAGGAGGGAGAACCTGGATCGGGGGACCACCCACCTCCGGGACCGCGATTATCTTTGGCAGACTGACAGCTTCGGGGGCGGCCTTTGATGATTGATTACGATGACAGGCCAGTTCAGGCGTCCCTGGGGCGTGGTAAGCCTGTGCGTGTCAAGCCACCACCACCACAACCACCAGACGGGCACCACCACTTCGGGGCGCCGCTTGGTTCGTTGGTTCGTGCGTATCAGGACGTTAACCCAGACAGCACCAGGACACACCCATTTCTGGTAGTCTCGCCTTGCCTGATGGCTGGGATGCTGAATCATGTTTAACCGCGGTGTGTAGACTCTGTGTATCAGTGACTTCGTCGTCTCTATCTTCCTCTTCCTAGCGAGACTCTCTATTGTGGACTTCATTTTGAGGATGAAGATAACCGAATGCTGTTTGCTCACGGAGGACCATCGTGACCAGATCTCGGGTAACTCGGAGAAGCATAGAGGGTGGTTAAACACTCCTCCTATCGGGACCGCGGTGTTGGCGTCCTCCAAAGGTGTCGAAACCCCATCGCCCACGTTCCAAGCAGTCCGTCTTTTCCCCATGAATTGATCGGTTACAGGGAAACCACAGCGCGGTAAACCACAAGGCGAGAGAATGGTCACCTCGCCAAAAAGGCTTGTTTCTCCAGCTCGTGTAGCCCGTGATGTCATTGCCCACCCTATCATGCACCTTTCCCCCCCTCCTCCTTCTAGGTTTCTCCTGGGTAAGCCCATTGGAAGCGTTGGCTGCAATGGAACACTCGCTGCAACAGAGCGAAAGGGTCGATCACTTTGGGGAAACGGGCTTGGCGGCGTTCAATGGATGCTTGGGTCCTTGAGCTGAGGGAGCGCGCTGGAGATAGCTGTGCTCACGTGGTGCAGCGGTGCTCATGCATTTCGCGTCCGCAGAAGAACGCCAGCAGTGAGGAGATGGAGGAGAGGGTGTCGTGCCACTGACTATCTCGTCCTATCACGACCCGTACCGCGTTGGCTTTCGTCTCGTCGTCTCTGCAATACCCCCAAAATCTTATCAGCTGGCTGTCGAACCATGCCTTCGAATCAACGCCTCCCCCGGCAATAGAACGATGCCCTTTCTGGACAACGCAGGTCGGGCAACCCGGGCACATGGTTTAGATTGCCATGGCTCCAGTGTTCTAATGTCGTCCTACGAGACTCCCAGACTTCTATGCCAGTCCCGAAACGCAAGCTGCTGTCCATTGGATCCAAAGAAGCTCACCTTGATTTCCTCGCGATGTCTACACCGGCAATGCTCCTCAACGTGGAAGTCCAACCCCGCAAGATTGGGCTCGCCCACAGCCCACAAGCCCCCCCCTTCCCCCTCCCCGCTGACACATACAATCGCAGTGGAGAAATGGATCCCGAATCCACACGTCTTAATGATAAGAGACGGCTCTTCTCGGAAGCGGAAATCTGGGTTTCGGAAGGGAGCGTGGCCTCGAATGAACACAGCAAACATCGCGAAACCTTGGTGGTAATTGACATCGCAAGTGAGGAGAGCAGGAAACAAATCGTCAGAGGTGAGCTGACCAGCCAGCCTCTATACGTCCAATAACAGACCGCTTCAGAGTGCATACTCGCAGAACAAGAGCCCGCGGGTAGCTATCTCTGCATCCCGGAACGACCGTTCATTATGCGCCCCTGACCACACCCACCAAAGATAACGAAAGAGACCCAACGTGGACGCGTAGGGGTCAACCCGTGTCCCGGGCGAAGTGAAGCCTTATCAGTGGACTCTCGCTCTTCCCCTTGCCATTGAATTTGATGGAGTGCGAACTGCGACGAGCATGGCAAATGGGAAGATTGGGTAAGGCTTCTCGACATCGTTCGGCCCGATTCTTATGTCGGATTCGAGTTTGTTGACTCTTGAACGCCGATTGAGACTGTTCTTTCACTCCGAAGAAAGGTACCATTAGTCCGCAGTGCGCGCCCTTTCTCGAATGTCTCTTTATTCCACAATTGACATCTTCATTCCATCCCTAACCACTCCCTACATTGAAGTGCCTAAGACCATTTAAACCCCTATTTAAACCATCGCAGTAGAATGAATCGCATCCAGAATGGCAAACCCAAGGGCCCTAAAGTTCTCAACATGCCGGGCAAAAGCCGAGGTCCCGCACGTCCACATCACCAACGCTCAGCCCCCCTGTTCCCATTCTTATCTCTCCTGTCCGCTCAAGTAATTATCTTCATAATTAAACAGCAAGCTGTCAGAAAAAAAAGCCATCGGCGCCTCCCGATGACTGACACAGTCCTAGCAAGTGCCAAAGTAAGACGCTAGGTCAGATAGATTGCTTGAAGAATCCGTCAAGATCTTGACCCAATCCCTCGCTTCTCAGCCCAAGGGCAATTTGGCGCCAGAAGATCGTCATTCTATTCAGAACTGTACTTTACTTGTGGTTGTCAAATATCAGCAAAGTCGATAGTACGCTACTGTGCACGATGCGATCCCGCGATGTCGTTCACCCGGGGCCGCCAAACACACTGAAAATGCTCACGAATCCCCAGGTCACATCAAGTTCAGAATGTTCATACCGACGCGCTGAGCCGGCGGTTCATTTCGACTACCTGCGTACCGAGCATTCCTGTACTATCTCGGTACCAATCATCAACTATAATACCTCCCACCGGCGCCATAACCCTCGTCAAACTTGTTCGTACCAGTGGCCGTGAAAAAGATATCCCCCTTTTTGAGCGCTTCTAGATCCTATGCAGGACCAATCCATCAAATCGTGTACCTCCCAAACGCCTTGCGAAACTTGATCAACCAACAAGAAAAAGAGAACCCATGCAACAGCGATATTATCGCCCCAATGCGCAAGTCACGCCCGTCTACAACGCCTGAAATCCCCCCTTGCCTGTTCAAGATAGGCCCTCTTTTTCCGCCGCCTCGTCCACGAGTTTCCTCTGTTTCAATATTTTGACCAGTTCTGTCATGGTCACTGGTCGTGTTAAGAATAAGTCCATTCCGCTTGCGAAACCCTCCTGTCGAGCGCCGGCCGATCCCAGACTCGTGATGGCAATAACAGTCACGGCTGGGAGGTTGTGAGCCCGTTCAAACTTCCTGATGCGCCTTGTAGCTTCGAGCCCGTCCATTACAGGCATCGTTATATCTGTGCATTATTAGTCAAGGCTGTTGTCTGTCGTCCGTTAAATTGACTCATACCTATGAGAATACAGCAAAACCTCTGCGGATCAGACGTGTACGTCTGCAGTGCCTCAAGGCCGTTGGAAGCAGTGGCATGCCGTTTTTGCAGCCTCTTCATGTATGCCGATAGAATCTGTTCCTATTAGCCTCTGAACGCGCCATCATCGTCCCCAAGAAATAGACAAACCTTGAGATTGATCGGATTATCGTCCACCAAGAGAAATTCTAGCGGTGACTTAACGGTTCCAGGAGAAGGGCCGACGCTTGAGTTCATATTGCCCCTAGCTGAAGCTGTCGAGGTAGCCGGCGCCGCTGCTGACGCAGCCGGGCGGAAGGGGAGCGTCAGAGTAAAGTTGGAATCGTTGGTGTTGGCAATCCAGCTGTCTCCCGGTGACTGAGATACGATCTCAGTAGCAGGCGAGGCCACCCATACCGTTTTGACCGATTCTGATTGCGCTCGTGGTCTCGTCAATAGGGCATCTGACTTAAGTGCACGTGGTGATGGAGCAGGCCCTGGGAAGGCATCCGACAGGGGGCTGACGGATATCGTCTTCGCAGGCTGTCTTTGCTTCCACCGATCAAGTGCACAAGCCAGAGCCTTTGCAACCTTTCTGGGGCCAGTACTGAATCACGGTTAGCTTGCGGTCCTTGGAAAGGAGCAGAGGACTTACGGCTGGGCTATGAACTCCATGACGGCTTCGTGTCGAAGGGAGCGTCTGTATGAAGTCGCCAGTTTTTGGGCAGATTCGGCATTGCCACAGACTACCACGAGCGGAGTATCAACACCTCCAGTCTCTGACAGACCGAGACGTCTAAAAGCTTCCTCACTGCAGACCATCAAGTCCGCCTTGGATGCAGTTCGGCTATCCTCGTTGAGCTGAAGATCCATCCACTTGAACGGCAAGCTTTCCACAGGGAGATCCAGTCCACCGGCGCGAAGCTCTTCTGAATCCTCAAGCCCTCTGCTGAATCCACACACTGAGAGTCGCATTCCAGCTAGGGCGTTCAGGTCGGCTGAGAATTTGCGTCCCCTATTGCTCGCTTTGCGAGACAGCACCAGTGGCATTGATACCGTGATGCTTGTTCCATGGCCGACCTGACTCTCCACACTGATTGTGCCACCAAGGCCTGCTACAATCTGTCTGACAAGGCTGAGACCTAGACCAGTACCCGGTGCGAGTGCGTCTTCCTGGGAGAACGGAGTAAAGAGCTTGTTGTGTAAGAACTCTTCGGTGATACCTTTGCCCGAATCAGTGACGGTGAGCACAACCATCGATGCTGACCGAGATGTCTTATGTACGACCTCCTCTTGCCTGAGGTGGACTTTGATGAATCCCTTGGATGTGTACTTAAGGGCATTTCCAAACAGATTCATGACTATCCGACGAATGGCGCCCGGGTTCGTGTGGACTACCCACGCGCACTTCGGATCGATGTCGACAAGGATCTTGACGTCCTTCATAGCAGCAACCGGGGCGTCTGAGGGTTTCCGCCTGTGACCCAGACCATCGGATGTCGCAATGGCATCCAGCTTCTCTTGCGCCGGTGTTGGAGGGCCTGAAGACGAGCCGTGGCGTGCCAGAGAGTTGGCAACCATATGGTGGAAGCTGTAGCCGATGAATACACTCTCGATGACCTCTTCTACGAGCAAGTCAAGATGGACGTCGGAAACCAAGCTCATCATTCCAGATTCGATCGATGCCGATGCTTCTTGTCGCAGCCCACGCCCTGGGCCATTATTCTTCCGCTGAGACTTGGAAGCTCGGAGGTACGTGTTGACCTTGCTATAGTCGAGTAACTGTGTCGAGTCAGCATGTCAACTTAGGTTCAGACAGCGTCATGAGAAACTTACGTGGTCAATTGTGTCGAGAAGAGTTTTGCCCGAAATCTCGATGGTGTGTATTACGTCGACCTGGAAAGCATCCAACTGTGTGTCGTGAAGAAGTTCTGCAGCAGCAACGACACCATGGAGCGGCGACCGAAGCTCGTGGCTGAGGGAACCCAGAATATCCGTCTTTGCCTTCTCTGCCAGAACTGCGTCCAATCTAATGACCTCAGACATGGTGACCATCCCGAATGCTCGTAAGAAAGGCAGGTCTGCCGCAGGCGTCAATATCCGACTTGCGCTCTTACTCCACACAAAGCCTCCGGCAAAGCATCGTTCCTTTGAAGGATCCCACAGCGGTACTACGGCTACACTCCTCGCGCCCGGGAAGATGTCGATAATGGTCTTGGCCTCGTTCCGCCTCGTGAAATACGAATGTGCTGCTTTTTGCTCGGGACGTGTAGCCGGAAGATCGTGTTCTTCCGTAGGTGTGATGTCGGCATCGTCGCTTTCGTAGTCGGCAGACAACCATTGGCCCATCTCATCGAAGCTGAAAACCTTGCCGTTGGGGTATCGACGAAGCAATTTCCTGAGGAACTTTTCGCGCAAAGTCAGACGGCCGAGCTGTGGTGCACTTACGCCATTGGCAATGTCGTCCATGGTCGACGACCTTCCAAAGCTCTTACACCATTTGTCGTTAACGTCTTCGGACTTCTCAGAAAGACTGTCCTCGCTGCTAGAAAAAGTGTGGTCTGCTACTTCGCTGGCCCTCCGCGGACCGGTCACGAGGCCACCAAAGGAGCCGATGCTCGCATCCAGGAACAAGGCGCCATCTACTTCAAGGGATTTCCTGATCACATTTGCGGCCCTCGAAAAAATCTTGATGGTTTCTGTCAAATGCGGATCGGGCGGCGCCGTGCTTGAGGTAGTGGTGGCGACCGTGGCAGTCGTGGCAGTCGTCTCGACGGAGTCGCTTGATTCGACCTTGGCTGATGAATCACTCGAGTCTGCGCTGATCGGATTGATGCCAGGGCGGACGGGCTCAGGAGATTCGGAAGATCTCGGTGACGGCGGGTCCGCGTCGGGCAGCGATACCGCCAGCCTGGGAAGCTCAAATCCGTTCAAAGATGCTCGGGGTGTGGTTCTTGTAGTCGGCACTGGGTCGTCTCTACCTTCGATGAAGTTCCCCAGTCCTTGCACCATACGCTCGCTTCGGCGATAGCTTTCATTTACTCTTTTAGCGTCGAGATATTCCATCACTGTCTGAGAAATCTCGCGCATAAACTGCAACTCCTCGGTATCGAGACCATTCCTCGGTTTGTCGGCAAAGATACAGTACACGCCAATGTTGATGCCCTTGGGAGACCGGATGGGAACACCCGCATAAAAGCGGTTGTACGGCGCTGCTTCAATATAAGGGCGATTGCAAAACCTTCGGTCAGCAGCAAGATCCGGGACTACAGACACGGGAAGTTCGTTCTCGTCAGCGATGTGTGCTGTCGGGTGGAGGCTGCTTGAGGCCGCGTGAGTCGCTCCTATCAAAACATGCTCGCAAATTCCAAAGTCGCGAGGGATGGCCGTTCCGCAGAGCCAAAGATGGTTTTGCCTCGCATACTTTGCATTCGGCGCCAGGGGCATTGACCCAGTAGCCTCGGCGACGATGTATTGATGCTGACGATCGAATAGCGAGATCAATGCGCGCGATGCGTTTAGCCGCAAGGCACCTAGCTGCGCAAAGGAAGTGAGGCCCGTATCCGGAGACGACGAGATGGATGAAAAGGGAATCGGTCGGTCGGGACTGTTGAACACAGCATTGGGAATGTGGAAAGAATCATATCTAGAGAGGCGAGATTGTCAGTCATCGAATAGCCAAAAGCGCCGTGCTTCGGCTTAAGCTCGGAAAGAGAGGGATATACGCACTTGAATGTCTCCCATTCACGGGCACCTTCTGATATCTTGTTCATACTTCATGCAGGTTGTTGGGGAGTGGGATGATGAAGTTGGCCCTGCCCATGATACAAGGAGTTTTGATGCAGTTCCGGCAACGACAAACGATGGGGAATGTTGTTTGTCGTTGTCAACAACGTAGCCGTAGTCCGTCGTCGTCAACAATTTCAGGTAAAGGTAAGGCAAGGTAGGCAAGGTCAGATCAAGTTCAGACCCAAATCCCCAAAGCAAGGAGAAGAAGCATGCTTGCCTTCAAAGGTGAGGCGACGGGCATGACTGAAATGCCGCCCCTCCCCGCTGAGGTGGAGCAGGGATCCCGGCTTCCGGGATGAGCATTGTTCGAGAGGGTTGGGGGCCACGGCGCAGTAGCAAGCAGACTTGAGGGTGACGGTAGTGCAGGCAGGGCCCCAGGGCCAGGCCAAGGCGGCGCATATCCTTGCCCTGGATGGGAAACCGGTTCTTTGGGCGGTTTGGAGATTGGCCATTGCAACCCACGGGAACTGGGGTTCCAGGCTTCTGCATCCTCCTCGAGGCGTTCTCCCAGAGGTCCTCCCACTGGCTCCCACAGGGCAACTGGAGACCTAGAGCCTGGAGGGCGTGTGTGTGTGTGTGCGCGAGTGTTGGTGGCCAGTTTTGGCGGTGGAATGTGGAATGGAGGGGCGTCCCTCGTTTGGCTCCGTTTTGCGTTGATGGGGGACCCTCGGAGATTCTGAGATGCGCTAGACTTTAGCGGCGGGCGACGAAAGTGTGTAGTTTGTCTCTCGCAGTAGAGGGGCAATAATTTGGCGACATTTGAGCCGGATTCCGCAGCATCAGCTAAGGTACTAAGGTAGTTCAGATGCATGCCCAACTGGTGTGCGTGTCGCAATCCATCTAGACTGCTGTTCGGTTGCATGTTTTAGGGGTCTGGACGACCTTAGCGCAATGGCACGCCGCACGTGGATGGGAAATCCAAGGCGGTGGTGTGTTTCCGCGTGTGTTCTGGATAGTATTTGTGTGTGTCCCATCCGTCCGTTACCCTAAGGTCTAAGACCATCCGTACAAGACTCTAGTGGTAGTGGTGGTGGTTAGGTCGAGACAAGTGTTTTGCACGTTGACGCCTGAAGAGAGATCGGAGGCTAACGAGGCGAGATGGTGGGACGGCGCAGATGGTTTTTTGGGATGGTGGCGGCGGCTGCGGCCAGACCGACCCTTGATCCTTTGTCCTTTGCTGGAGGACTGTGAAAAGTCTACCTAGGTAGTTGGAAGAGACAGAGTTGAGCAGAGGGATCTGAGGGCGCCTGTAACGATGACGGGCAAAGTGTAATCGTCTGGTCTGTCAGGCAAGATTGGAGTATCCGTAGACTACTGGCTGACTGATTGGATTCGGGATTTCCAGTGTCGTGTGCCATGCAACACTGACGACGGGCCGATGGACTGATGTCTGAGTCTTGACTGTCATTGACCAACGGAGAATGGATGGACGTTGCCTTGGCTGTTGTTGCCAGGACGCTCCCCTCGGTCACCGCTCAACATTGATCTCTCTCTTGTCTTGATCGACTCGATGTCCTTCCTCTTGTCATCCATATTGCTATCAGTCTCGCAGTCTTGTGGACCTTGAACGCCGCCTACTTGCTTCCATGTGAGCAGCAAACCGAGGCGGGGGAAGGCCAACCACAGCGTGGAAAGTCGATGACGGGACTGGCTCCGGGATCCTTGAGAACTTGGGCTGATCCTGGTCCCCACACGTACAGACCACTTTCAGAGTCGAGACTCAGGCCAATTCCACCTCTTGCCCCTGTCCAAGGTCCACGAGGGGGAGGAAATGGAATGGGCAGCTCGATCATCGACAAAAATCGGAGAGGGCAGACCGATGAACCATAGCCGTGGGAGATTTCGGGAGGGCCACCAGGTGAGCGGTGAAGAGCCAACAATAGGCGGTTTGCTGCACAGCATGCGACGGGATCTGCATAGCAAAAATGATGGTGGACTCTCTGAAGGAATGGGCAGAAAGAAGAAGACACTGTGAAGATACAGTAAAATCGTGCGTCGGATCGCGGACGACAGGCAGGTACGTACAGTGCGAGATGCGGATCCGCCCTGAAAGCCCGTGACTCGGTACGTACTCGGAGACCGGGGAAAGGAAGAGGCGGAAGAGTGGGGCATCAAGATGGTTTGCAAGGGACTCGAACCCAAACAAGGGAAAGAGCGGGGCTCCGAGTCAATGGCCCTGCTCCTTCTCAACTTGCTGCTTTCCCATTCCAAGTTTCCAACCGGCAGCTGCCCCGCTTGGCCCCGCTTATATGCTGTAATCCCGTACCGTGCACGTGAATGGCGCACACACAGTCAGGCAAGCACCTTGAAGGACACTCGGTACGTACTCCAGCACTCCAGTGTCTCCGGACCTCCTATGCATCTTCCAAGTTCCAATCCGCAGCCTTGACACGCCCTTCATTTTATCACCGACAAATCATGGCCTCACATGTTTGACGACCATCTCCCATGGCCCATCAGTCTTTGATCTCAGAGTCGAGACCAACGGTCCAACACGTAATCGATCTTGGCTTCGTCTCCTGTATCCCACAGCAGCAGCAACCTCCCATCAACACGAGACCACCTGAACCAGTTGCTCCAGACGACCTCCGCCCTCATCCGTTCCCTTTCCGTCGCCCCAATCATGCACATTCCGCAATTCAGCAGACAATGAGACGATCAAATCCCATCGTACTTCAGCCGAAACCATCGTCATCCCGTGTCCTGGCCACTATGTAAACCATCGCCCGCTTCAGGCTGTCCCGCAAATAGCAATGTCAGCATCGCCAGCGAGCCAAGTGTGTGCCAGGCACGAGGGGGAAGTGGGCATTGTCCAGTCCTTGCAGATTTCGAAAAGCCCTCGTTATTGAGAAAGAATCGATCGAAACCGTACGCCCTGCTTCTACAGCTCTGTTAAACGGTTGGGCAGCTTTCCACCGACCAGCGACTGGAAACCCCGTCCTGGACCCTGATTCAGCCCCTGGCCCGTCGGTAATCCCTGCGGCGAGCATCCCGTTGCCGTTGCCGGGGCTTTCAACGCCCAAAACCTCTCAGTCCTACCCTCTGGCCCCTGGCAGTCACGCACGACGCAAGACCCCGAAGGACCCCGATCGGTCACCCGGGTCGGCCATGCCACTACATCGAGCCTCGAATGTGACATCGACCATATTGGATCGCTGACGCTCTGGTGTTTTGGCCGGGGGTCAAACAACGACAGAGATCTGCACGCCAAAACAACCAAAAAACCCGTTGCAAAAAAAGAACCTTCTGGCACAATCTGTCAAATGCCCGCAGGATCGCTGCCTTGACGCCGTTTACACGCCATCCGGACCGACATAACGTACGCTAAAACTAGCTAACTATGTTTTGGCACATGGTACGGACGATGGTGCCAAGTTTCACATCCACATTGCCTAGCACGCCCTGGGCCCTACGACCAGTCGAGTCACTACGGAGTGCAGAGTCTCAGCTTTGTTCGGATACAAATTGTGGACAACAAGTGTGGGCATCATTCACGTCACGACGTACGACTCAGTCATCCCCGTTCCGCATGACATCGAATTTCCATCTCCAAGGACCACAGCATCCAAAGCAGGTTAACAGTCCGAAGCTGGTGAGGCTTAGAAGAAAATGTCAACACGAGCCTCTCCGATAATAAGGCTATTCTAGGCATGATCAACCAGCTTCATCCCGCTGATGACACCCTCAAATCCACTGCCTCCGACTGTTGCCAACGGTGCCTCCACCGCGATGGGCTGCCAGACGAACCGGGCTCCGTTCCAACCCATTATTGTCAAAAACTCCTTGGGCGAGCCGTCCCCGACGTCTAAGAACGTCTGCCTCCCCCTGCCAATGAGGCTCGCGTTTGTCCACGACCCCACGGGGAACGTGTAATTGAGCGCGTACGTGCTCTCCCCTGAAAAGAGCATGACGGCGTCCACAGTCCCATTGCCAAACCATAATCCGCTGTCTCCACCGCTGAAGATGGCTCCCTTGGCGTCGGACGTGGGCTTGATCGAGAAAGAAAGAGTGTAATTCCTCCCCTTCTGCGTCAGCGGAGTCGTGATGCTACACGAAGACGCCAGAATGGCACCCTCATCGCCCATCGCGCACGTCGAGGTTGCGCGGTAGTTGTTGCCCGACAAATCTTCAACAGCCGTGCCGTTGCTACCTCGTCCCTGCTTGAAGTCGTATTCAACGATCGTCGATCCGGTGGATGCGATTCTTCGATCAAGGTTCTGCCCCGGCGCGAGAGGCTGCAACGCAGAGAAAAGGCCTTGGTAATCAGCCTCAGCAACTTCGCCTCCCCACTGCTTGTCTGCGAGAGCAGGCAGGCCATCCCTCCATTGGTAGTATCCCTCCGTCACCGTCGTTGCATTCGGGCCAAAATCGTTCCATTGCGGCGCGATATGGCCCAGCAACGATGCACTGTCCCTTGCGGCATTGTTCGATGCATTCGTGCGATCAAAGATATTTGGTGAAAATGGTGATCCATCGGGCGAGCCATTGAAGATGAATTCCAAGCTGAGTTCATGCTGTTCGCCAGGTTAGTTTAGTCATCATCATATCGACACGTATCAACTTGGTTTGAATACTTACACCATACCACTCGCTCCACTTTCCAACCGTGTAGATATAGTCGCCCGAGTTGAGCACCTCGTACCCGTTGTTGACAAAGTCGTAGAGCGGGTTCGCCTCAAAATTGGCCCAGTGCTGAATTGAAACGGACTTGTTGACGGTTCCACCGACTGACGGCGCAAATGTTCCCCAGATTCTGACCTTCTTACCGGATGTGCTTGTGATGTAGTCGTTCATCTCGTCCACAAATCTCGTGTACTCGGCAACCAGGGCGCTGAATGATGAGCTCATGCTTTGATACCACCAGTTCCAGAGGCGACTTGACTTACTCTTCACTCAGCGTCGGATCGACATACTCATCGGCACCGATCGAGACGGTCTTGGTATGGAACCATGGCAGGAAAATCTCCCAGATCTTCTTCACCATCGGTATCGTCTCTGGGTTTGAGATGTTCAGCAAGCTCAAGTCGCTCGACAACCCTAGGTCGGGCTTCCACTGCGAAATCACAAGAGCGTGCCCGGGAGCCTCGATCTCCGGCAGGATCGTTACACCGCGCGCTGCGCACTTCGATTGAATTTCGTCAAAGACGTCCCGCGTGTAGCTCTCATTTGCGCGCCTATTAAGGCCCTCGAGGGCTGGATCGTCGGAGTTCAACCGGAAGGCGGCGTAGAGGGAAAGCATACGCTCGCGTGAGTAGATGGCGACATTGTTGTACAAATTGTCTGAGAGGTGCAACTGGAAAGTGTTTTGTTTGAAGAAGGACATGTAAGCGCACATTTCGATGAGGAATTCGGCTGGGTAATAGTGTCTGGCGATATCGAGCTAACATAGTGCACAGGCAGTCAGCATGCGGTTCTCTTCGCCTCGGCATCCGGCCGAGGGTTGGTCACGTTTCCCGCAATACGCGCTCGAGCTCGGGCGGAAGGATTCTCTCACCATCATGCCCCGGGTTCCCCATCCGGGGCTATCTATCCCGTACCCCAACTTCAGCTCCCCGTCTCCGAGGATGAGCTGCTGTAGGACCGTCCGAGTACCCCACCACACGCCCAGCGGGCTAGCACCTGTGATGAGCACACCGTCGATCGTGACATTGAGAGAGTACCCCTCAGAAGTCTCGCGCCCAGCAGCATCTTTGTAGAGGCTTGCATCATCGGCTAGCGTCAGGAAAATGGCTCCTGGCTCCGGGGCATCGCCTAGCTCGATTGGAATATCGAGTTTTAGCGACGAGGCGAGGTCTTCTCCGAAGGTTGTAGCAAAGGCATGCAGAGTTGGCGGAATGAGTGTTTGGCCTTTGTCGTCGACGGAGTCTGCGTAGGCTGACGAGACTATGATCTTGGAGAGAGAAGAGGCGGGGATGGTGCCGCCTGTTGGAGTGTAGGGTGCTGTTGGAAGGCCTGGGAGAAAGTCTGCTCCCGCTGTGGCCGCGAGAGAGACGAGGGCGGTGGCGAGGAACCGCATCGTGAGGGTCGATCAATGGCTTTCGGTCACGATGTTTGGGCTGGGTTGCTATTCCCTTCCCCAATTGCAGGATTAGACCTTCTATAAGTACGGCAGGATGGAATCTTGGCTTCAATGGACTTTTCAATCTTATCATCAGAGCATCGTGGGTATGACGCGACGGGACGTGACCTCGGCGCGCGGGGGCTCGGAGCCGGATGGGATGTTTGGTGAGGGGAACCCAGCTTGCGCGACACTCCCGGCGCGAACCATGGTGACATAACTTTGTGATGAGAGCTGTGCGATTGTAGAAGGTAGTAGCCGGATCTGCGTCGTTGGGATCTTACCCCTCAGGTGATGGAAACATTGCAAACAATTTGAGGATACGAAAAGCATAGTGATAGGAACCAACATCGCAACGCGAGTGGAACTCGGTTCCTGGGGCCACACGCTCGGAAGTTACGAGGCTAGCCAGATACTGCTTGCAGTTCCGTCCAACAAAATGGAACGAACTATGGCAGTGTGCTCGAGCTCATAACAGCTGTGATCTCGTGGTGTGATGGCAACGTTGCAATCAATTATCTCTCGCTTTTTGCAGTTCATCCCCCTCCCCTCCCCTGATTAAATGTTCTAATCTCTCTCCCCGCGCTTAATGAGTGGGGACCGGGAGAGGCAGACTGCTACTGCGGAGTCGTTGTTCCGGTGCTCCGTTGGACGGCGGCGGGGAAGTCGGACAGGGGCCGGGCCGGGGTTGATGACTGTGGACGACGTTGCGTGGTCTATGAATTGTGTATCTCAGTTTACTGGACCGTTGCACGCGTGCAATTGATAAAAGGGTCGTAAATGATGATTGGAGATGAGGTTATCCGACTCAGCAGAGACAGCTAGCTCACATTTCTATTGTGCTATTTACATCTTGTTCCAAACTCAAGAATGTGCTGTGTTCATGTTTTTGAAAGAGATTAGGCATGTAACACGTCTCGTCAGTAACATGTACGTGTCGTGCAGTCACATTATAGGGCATCAAAATACATAATGAAAGTTGATTATTTATCGAGAATGGGAATAAAGTCGAAGCCAGCTTCCCGTGAACCGGTTGGTATTCGTGATGAGTATTATGGGACACCCATATAAAAGGTCACGTGTCGAGCGGTGAGGCCTGGGATCGTTGACTATATGAAAACAAAAAGAGTTCACCCCCCCGGTGCGGAATTGGGGGCTACATCTCTTGGTGCTCACACTGGGAATCGAACTCGAACTCGTAGCCTGTCGTCGAGTAGGCTTTGGGCGTAATTTGATTGTTGACCGTAGACCACTCCACCACCCAGCCAGTTTGACCTGACCCATCGACCTAGACGGGCGCCTCCTGGCTGGTGACGGGATTGGACTTGGGGGTCCCTAGATAGCCTTACACCCGGCCATCGTCCCTTCCTTACTGGTCGTCGAATGGTCTTGCAAAGTCGTACGGGTGCATATTCACACATTGCCCGACGTTTGGATCCGCCCTGGAAAGTCTCCATGGTTAACAATCTATTGCATCCTTCTAGAAAAGATGCTAACCCATTCGGAAAAACTCACGAGTATTCCCAGTTCCAATACTTCCTCCGGCCGCCGCGCTCGCAGCCGGCCTCTGCCTTCATGCCACTGTAGCATTCTTCTATATCGATGTCGCGTTGGTCACCATTCCCGATATACTAGCGCTCCGTCAGCGATTTGACAGAGTAAGCATTTCTTCAATCATCCATATGAGTAGAGGATGCAGAAGGAACGAAACACCATTTGGTCTCTGACTTACCGAAAGCTCAAAATCCCACTTTCTACCCTTCGTATCCATGATGCATATTCGACGAAATTCATTCTTTACATAGCTGCCCGATAGCTGAGCGCACACGATTCTCAAGTCGACTGGGGTGTTGTTGTCAACGTCGTATTCGCCTGTCATGCCGTTCTTGTTACATTCGGCAAGTACTGTTGGAGCAAAAGTGAAGACGGTCGTGATAAGGAGAGACTGGATAGTTTTCATGGCGGGCAACGAGGGAACGACTGGATAAGTGAATAATTAGGAATTTGGGAAAGGGGAAGAGAATCAAGTACTAAGAGAGAGCAAGATGTTCGCTCTGAAGTATTTGCGTGCAATGCAGGCCATGCAACTTCTTTATATCAGTGATGGATTGAACTTGACTTACCCAAGGTGTGGTATAAAGGGTTAGAGGCAGTTGCCGCTTAGAGACGTCAGCATTTCGTGGTGCCACAAATGCTTTAGTGTCAAGTTACAAGGGAACTTGGGTGAGTCCCAAACTCAGTATGGTACAACAGCAATCAACGCTGGGCGGATGAGTCTCTTTACCCATAGGTAGCAAGGGGCTGGGGTGTCAAGTCGTTATCCACCACTGTGTGACACACTTACACGGGACAGGATCTGACAACGGCTTAGTCCTCATATGGCTTCCTTCAGCATTGCCTCGATTGGGCGAGTCGACGAGGTCGGGGCCACCCCAGGGGCACTTCTCCGCTTCCTGAGTCGGGGCTTTTTGTACATTTCTTAGGGCCTCGGCGACGAGATCCTCGCATGACGCCGAGTATCCAGGTACGCTTATGTGCTACAAAGGCTTCCCTGTGATTTTGCTCCGCGTGATACGGCTTTGGCACCGAGCGCCGTACATGGGAGATGTGGGCGCATGTGTTCTTTCAGGTGTTTCTCCCTTGCCTCTCCCACTCGCACGATCGGGCCCTTGCCTCCTACTATGCTCTTTCAAGTTTGGAGGCTGAAGTGGAAACTCCAGATGCGGAGTGTGCATTCCAGTTGCATTAGCTTGTTCCTCGACGATATAAGTCTGCATAAGGACCCTACGTAGGCATGTTTGATTAGTCTGAGAAACAGAGTCAGCCCATCTCGAAACTCATATGGAAGCTTACGTACTTGTGTGATGCATCTCTAGCTCTCCTAGCACCACCACCGCCAGACATCTCAAGATGAATTCAATGTTCTCTCAACTAGCAGGACTCCTTTTACTCGTCGTATCGATTGGCCTTGTAGAGGCAGCACCTGCCATAGCCGAATCACGAACCCTTACGTCCTACCCCGGTTCCAAATTGAGTTTCAACAGATTCGCGATGCCAATCAACCGGACTCTACTTGCTGAAGAGGTTGGAAACCCTGTTCTCCTGACTGACACTCGAAAGTCGTTTTCTCCTGAGACCCAAGAACTGCGCAAGGAACGAGTCGAAATTTTTGTTGCTAAAAACTCCACCGTAAGGCCGCATGTCGGCAACAAAGTGGATGGGAACAAGCCAAGGACTGCCTTCAGGTGAGTCACCTTTCTGAATATACGAGATAACACAGAAGAGGCACTGATGGATGATAGGACACGCCAAACCTCTTCAAGTAGCATCCGCGCCAGATCAAAGCCTGGAGCATTCCCCTGGGCGGGTCTCAACCCCCAAGGAACATACCCTTGGACCAGATCAATTCTATGCATGGCGATCTGCGAAAGGAACACATATCACATGAGAGATATCCTGAAGGGAAAGGGAAGATGGCAAGCGTGAGTGAAATCTCTGGAGTTTCGGACCTTTTTACTCCGTCGTTCCCTTAGTAGACCATCTTGATTTACCCAGCTGACTTGACTCGCGATGAAGATGTTTACTCAAGTGCAAGTCTGATGGATCCATGACTGATGTTGTTGGCGAGATCTATGAGGCAAGTTTCAAGGAGGATTTCGCGCCCTTGGCTTACTACAAAGGGTATCTGGATTACGTCTCTGGCAAAACTGGCGTGGTGGAACAGAAGATGGAGTGGAGGGCCGCATATTAAGCAACGAGTTACGTCCATCATCTCATGACCCAAAGGACCTGTGAAGTAAGTTCACTCAGACAACATAAAAGGGAACATGCTTCACACTAGCTTTGTATTGAATATCTTGTACGAGCACAGTAGGTGCTGGCGTAGTAGGTTGTGAGATTATGTCTATCAAACCCAGGAGGGAAAAGCCATTGGGGGCAGCCGAATTCCAAGATTTCGCCACATTCATATGCCATTGAAAGCACTCCCGTGGCCATCGCATCGATGTCTGAATCAAATCAGAGGAGCTGAGACGTAAACCCACATGGCGCCTTGTTCGTAAGCCGGCATGCCTCCCTGAACGGTGTTGTCAGATCTCCAGCAGCGATCCATGATGCGCCCAGCAGTGCGGGCAACATTGTTACTGAATGGCGAAGAGAGTCAGTCCAATCTATACGGATCTTTTGAACTTAAGAGACTGAGTTCAACATACCAGTTGGTGCTCACTTCTCCAGCTCCACTGCCACTTCCAACAATTTGCGCATTACCAGCGGTACACATCGCCGTCGCCGTTCTAGTCCCGCAATTGGCGTTGAGACCGGCAAGGTAGTTGATACACGTCACAGCATCAGGTGCCTATGTAGTGTTAGTCTGGACTTTTTATTCAACAAAAGTCACCGAGCTTCACATACCCAAGCAGAAGGCTTGCCATCGTTGCAAACGAGGAACTGCTCCTGTCTCTTGTCAAGTGGGCCATCTACAGATACCATGTTAGCACGCACATACCCAATTTTGACATTCATATAGAGACAATTAGTAGAAATAAAAGAGTTACCCTCGTGAGCCGCAGTGGATTTGGCCGCAGCTTCGAGGGCTTCATCGACGGATAGAGCGCTTTCAGGGTCGGCAATGATTGTCTCAACCCAATGTTCCCAGGACCAGTCAGCCACAGCAACTACATCCCGAGAGTTTACAAGAGGAGCAGGAGACGCAGCTGCGAGAGCCATCAGGAAGAGCAAAGTGACTGGAGAACGGGCGCTTTGGACCATTGTGAAAGGATTGTCTAGAAGCTGAGTTTAGAGATTTGTGTGTGAAGGGTAGTTTATGATCAAGTTCAGGCAGTCGGTGCTCAGGGTTATGTTTATATAGTCATTAGCTCCAGCTTGGAATCAAGAGATGTGACAACACGAAAAACCTGCCAAACTTGATACTCGTGTCTCTCGTCATGGCCTTCTCGATTGCTAGATGGAGTTAGTATTGGCATTGGCACGATAGCTCAGTGTATCATCGCTGCATAGGCCGCGCCTCCTCTGGCACTGGAGCTCAGTATGGTAAGCTTACGTCTCTGCACAAGTTACTGTGCCATGACCTTGCGTAAACGAGGTCGTCAAACTGACCTGACTCTTTGATCGGCCGTCTTTATTATGCGTCAAATATTGACTACTTAGGTGGCCGATCGGCCACGGAAAGTGATCCGTGAAGTAGTTTAGAAGTTGACGCCAAGAACCATTGAACCAAAGTCCCGTCGCTTACCTCTTAGTTTTGAGCTAGCAGGCGGCCGACCGACATTTTGATGGTTTCCTGCGAGCTTCAAGAATGGTAGCATTCGCTGTGACGCTGACCGAATACGAGAATTGAGCTTCAAACAATTTGTCCATGATTTTTCTGATCCGAACTCTGGCAACCGCCATAACAGCGCAAGTCAGTAGCATGGCCTGATCGAGCCTTAGTTCCTTCAATGGAACCAATTACGTTGGATCAGGTCTTTCTAGTCTTTCACTCGTCATATTATCTGAGATTCAATTCGTCTGATCGGTTTAGGTGGAGGAAACAGGGCCCCCTTGCCCCTAGGCAAGGAAGAACAGAAAGTGAAAGCCACCCAGCCAAGACTCTTCAACCTTGCTTCTCGCCATCAATTGGAACCTACTTGCGATATCAAATAAGCATATAAAGAACTCTAGTCAGCATGTGCGGAAGCTTAGTGGCGTTTTATAGATGTAATTGGCGCATGAAGAGTGGCAGTACTTGGCAATATCGCCTGTTGCTGCGACGAATGACTTAGTCCCTTGGGTCCTAGAGCGTTACTGGCGTATGTGATGTTTCTGGGTGTTCCATCAACTTTCAATTTGAACTGGTTCCGACCTCTTGTATGCTTAGCAGTCACTCTCCATATGAACGAGGAGGGTGGAGGAATGAAAGTCCACAAATCGAGCGAAGACCACGGCGGAAGCTGACATGACACCTGGGGTTTCTAACAATTGGGCACTCCAAAACACTCAGTCAAGCAGACAACATCCATAAAGACACTTCGAGATATTGACGTAGTTTCATTGATTAATCGTCGAGCCGTGTCTGCTCCTATTGAACTGTCAACTTGATGAACTCATGCCAGTCAAGTCGCCGAATTGCACTTTTTCCAAGTACCTATTCAAAGCCCGCAACAATCTTGGGGCGCCTCACAACTTTGTAGTTGTTAAATTGAGGGCAAAGTACCGTTTGACAGTCGACTTTCGTCAGTGCACTGGTCCTAGTATCACCGAGATCAGTAATCCTGCGTTGAAGTTGCGCGTATCCGGCGTATTTGGCGTGTCTTCCCTGTGACCGGGCCGGTCGCCCCACTTCGCGCCGAAGTTGTCGTGCTGTGAAGGATCTCCATCCGTGACTCCCTGAGTCATCGTTCAGAGCACATATGTATATTTGAATCTTGATCTGAACATCGGAAACGTTGCAAACATTGACAAAAAACTTGGCAAATTAGGCCTTCATTACCAAGACCTACCAGAACCATGGACCCTCCTGTTGGACCTCTCGTCGCCTCCGCTGATCCGGCAACGGCCCCGTCCCATACCCCGCTCCACGGCCGATACACCTCCGTGGTCCCGTTGCAACCCTCGCATGCGCAGGCTATCTTCAAGCACCTCGGCCGAGAAGAAAACGCTTGGCGCTGGACATACCTTTTCAATGAGCCTTTCCTTGAGATCGAAGAATGTGAGGCAGCTTTCAAGGAGTGGAGCGTCTCCAAAGACCCGTTGTACTTCACTGTATTATCCGGCCCAGCATCGGATCCATCATCCGAGCCAGTGGGTGTAATGGCATATCTCTCCATTGTTCCGGCTCATAGACGTATTGAGATTGGATGCATCATTTTCAGTGAGCAGCTGAAGCAGACGCGTGCCGCCACTGAGGCCCATTACCTTCTCATGAAGAACGCTTTCGAGGGCCTGGGCAACTACAGACTCGAATGGAAGGCCAATCATTTGAACAAGCCGAGTCTCGCAGCTGCTGCGCGGTTAGGATATACGTATGAAGGAATCTTCAGGTAAAATCTCTATAAATATCGTTCTCAGTCAGGAACTAACAACCGGCAGAAAGCACATGGTCGCCAAGGGGAGACGTAGAGATACAGCTTGGTTCAGCATCACAGATGATGAGTGGCCAGTAGCCAAGGCCGGCCTGGAAACGTGGTTGAGCGAAGATAATTTTGATGAGAATGGTAAACAGCGCAAAGGTCTTAAGCAGTGCCGAGAAGCAGTGGAGGCATAAAGGGAAGCTTTGCAGCTCGGTTTTTGGAACCTCTGTTTAGGAGGCAGGAGAGGAGCTGTCAATCAAGATAGCATGGAAAGGGTGGACAGGGGATTAGACGCAGACAAATGATAACGTTGGTAATGTTTCCGGCGCAATCCATGCTGATTGAAAACTGCATCGGATATGCAAGTGCTATTTCTAACCAAGTGAATAGCTCACTTCCACTGAAAGCAAAGGAGATGACGGAAATGCATCATGACTCCAACTCCCCCAGTCTTGGCCTTGGTGATCCTGCACCTCCCCCGCAGTTGGCTTGGAGCTCGACAGGACAAGATCGGTGCTTCGGAACTTTAGGCTAAAGCCACAACTCTCCGGGTAGGGGTTTCCACGGCGCCGGTCTCTCGGAAAAGCGCCGCACCATTGCCCTCGATGTTGTAAACGACTTTCGACTGCTGCTAGGATACTTTCTCTGGTGTGGAAACAGACTCCAGAGCGATGCAGGTTTTCCATGAGCGTTGCGGGGTTACCTGAGTTACGGGCCTCTGAAAATCATTATAATGTGAAAACCGAGCTCGTGACTGCTCGCCAAAGAGCCCAATAGCTTGCTAGCTTTTCCAAAATGAAGTCCGGACTTCTAGCTCTGGCAATAGCCCTCTTCGGAGTTGCCCAAGCTGAGAACTCAACCTTTCAAAACCCCATCATTAGCGGCTTCAACCCTGACCCGAGCTGTATCTTTGTTTCAGAGTTGAACAATACCTTCTTCTGTGTCACATCCAGTTTTCTAGTTTTCCCTGGCCTACCCATCCACGCAAGTCGAGACCTGGTGCACTGGAAGCATGTTTCCAACGCATTCAGTCGAGCAGACCAGCTGCCAGGTCTAGCTTTCCTTCCAAAGGCAACCAGTGGCATCTACGCACCCACATTGCGATTCCATGAAGGCATCTTCTACCTCTTATGCACTCTCGTAAATCAGCAACTCCCGAGAACAAATGACAGTCGCTGGGATAACTTTATCCTCACATCGACAGACCCATACAGCTCAGATTCTTGGTCGGATCCTATTCACTTCAGCTTCCCGGGGTTCGACCCTTCACCGTTTTGGGACGATGACGGCAAGACGTACGTCTCCGGTGCTCACACAGCCGCGTACTACCCAGGTATAATGCACGCGCCGCTCAATCTGGAGACTGGAGAGATAGGAGACATGATTATGCCCTGGAATGGTACCGGCGGGCGGTCTCCCGAGGCACCTCACATCTGGAAGCGTGATGGGTGGTACTATCTACTTCTTGCCGAAGGCGGCACCCGTGAGAATCACATGGTCACAATGGCTCGATCAAAGAGCCTAGAGGGACCTTACGATTCAGCACCGGCAAACCCACTGTTGACTTCTGCAAACGATACTACCTCCTACTTCCAGGCTGTCGGGCACGCAGATTTGTTCCAGGATGCTGATGAAAATTGGTGGTCTGTCGCCCTAGCAGTTCGCGCTGGCGGCACCTATGGCCAGGATCCTGGAGCATACTTTGGCAACCTGCCGATGGGCAGAGAGACGGTACTTACGCCCGTCACCTGGGAGAGGGATGAGTTCCCAGTGTTTACGCCGGTCACTGGCAATGTCTCAGGCTGGCCGCTACCCGCAAAAGCTATTCCAGATGAGGGAGAAGGTCAACTCAGCGACGCAGACGATGTTATCATCTTTCCGCCGGGAAGCAGTCTGCCTATTCATTTCATCCATTGGCGCCTGCCCAAGGCTAGAAACTACGCGGTCTCGCCACCAGGTCACTGGAATACACTGGCGCTGAAGTCTTCAGTACTCAATCTCACGGCTTTCGACGCTGACTTTGCCTTGGGTCGTGGTCAGACTTTCGTCGGACGGCGGATGGCTCATTCGCTCTTCAAATTCCGTGTTGAAGTCGACTGGGCAACGTCATTGACGAAGGAAGAGATGGAGGTCGGCGTCTCAATTATCCAAGATCAAGCACAACACTTTGATCTTGGTATTGTCATGTTGAAGCCAGAGGGAAGTGAGGATCTTCGACCGCATCTTCGGTATCGTGGTATCTCGGAAACACCGTATAGGGCGGTCGAACATCCGCCTAATGAGATTTACCCACTTCCTGGTGGTTGGGCTGGGCAGAAGATTTCGCTCCAGATTGAGGCTGTTAACAGCACTCATTTCGCATTTTCTGCCGGCCTTGCGGGTCTCAGGGAAGACTCCGATCTAAGAGTCTTCGGATATTGCAAGGGTACCGAGTTGGTTCCTTACTACTCTGGTAGGCTCACCCACCATGAGGACAATTGGAACCCATATTGACAATTATGATTCTAGGTTCCGTGGTTGGCGTGTACGCAACATCTAATGGGAAGCATGGAGAGCAGGCGTTTGAGACATACATCTCCAACTGGCGGTACAGGGGAATCCGACAGCTCAGAAGCCAGAAGGATGTCGACGATGCTGACAACTCTAGTGATTAGGGTGGTATGGCTGAGGCCTTTCCACCATTTGCAATACCACTATCATACTACTTTATGAGACGATGTTCAAAATTCTCCTTGACCATGGGTCTTGCCAAGAGCTGCCCCGCAAGCTGTCTGTGTGGGAGCCGGAGCCACCCTAAGACCCATTTCTCCGAAGCAACCCATCATCAAGTCGCAACATGTGAATTGGAGCAATTCCATCATCGGTTGTAGGCTCCAATCGTCTGCTAGCTTGAGGTAACATCGTGTCAGCTGCCAGGCTTCGGAGTCAAGATTCCACCGACGGCCCTGTGCCCAGCTTGCTGCGCTCGTAAATTGCCTGGCAGTTGGACAATCCTGCTCAAGACAAGGACTCTTAAGAACACATTCAAATGCCGCCACACCTCGATAGGTCCATGGATGGCGTCTATAAGACCTATCGGACTATGATCGCCCAAGCATTGAAGACCTCTGGAACTATCGGTCAAAGCGGGGGACCCTGAACCCTGAAACCACCAATACCACCTTGCGACCAATATCGTCGGTGCCAGTGTCAAGCTCGGGACGGTCGGACGCCAAGTTTGAAACGTGAAACTCTAAACCATAGTATATAAGAAGCTACGCTTTTGCGCGCCGCGAGGCTCTTCGTCGCTTGTGCAATCACGATCAACAATAGACAGATTCAAACATCAAACGACGTAGGCATTAAAGTACACAGACTTGAAGATGGCGACAGCGTTTTTGATGGGCGGCTACAACTTCAAGCCGGACTCTGATATCCCAGACTTGACAGGAAAGGTCGTTCTCGTCACCGGTGGAAATGCCGGCCTCGGACTGGAGACCATCCGACAGATTGCAAAGCACAACCCTAGGCATATCTATCTCGCAGGACGCTCAAAGGAGAAGGGTGAAGCCGCGATTGAAGCACTGAGGAAAGAAGGCTCCAGCGTCGCGCCAATTTCTCATCTGCCGCTTGAATTGTCCTCATTTGAAAGCATCAAAGCCGCCGCTAAGCAGTTCAATGAGTCTTCTTCTCGGCTGGACCTTCTCGTCAATAATGCTGGAATCATGGCGACGCCGGAGGGCCTCACAAAGGAGGGTTACGAGATCCAATTTGGTACAAACCACATGGGTCATGCACTTTTCACGCAACTCCTGATGCCTACCTTGAAGAAGACGGCGACCGAGAACCCCGACGTGAGGGTCGTGTTCCTCTCCTCGGGCGCGGAAGGCTGGGCGCCCAAAGACATTTACCAGTTCGACAAGCTCAAGACCCAGATGCCCGAAACCCCCAGCCGCTTTCGTTACGGCATTTCCAAGGTGGCAAATATTCACTACGCCGCTGCCCTCGCCGAGCGGCATCCGGAGCTCAAAATTGTCAGCGTGCACCCGGGTATTGTCGACACAAATCTGGCACAATCCATCATCAGCAAGTCCAACTTCGTCTTAGGCACGATTGTGTACCTCGGCACTAAGATCGTAGCGGTCAGTCCCCAGAAGGGCGCGCTCAACCAGCTCTGGGCATCCTTCAGTCCAGACGTCAAGAGCGGCACCTTTTACTTCCCAGTTGGTGTCACCGGTAAAGGTACGAGATTGAGCAAGGACAAGGACAAAAGGGAGGAGTTATGGAAATGGACCGAAGACGAACTCCGGAGTCATTTGTAGGGGGATATCCGCAACTGGCCGCGCAGAAGAGAGACAGCTCACAAAAGATCAAATCCACCACCATTCACCAGACAAGACTTCGTATTTTCTTTTTTCTTCTAGCGTAATGCGGAGACAGAAATAAAGTGTTCCAAGGACCGGCAGTTTCATGTATGTTGAATCTCCATGGCCAGAATCCGGTGGCTAAAGTGTGTAAGTTTGAATGATGCTGCATGAACCACTACCAAGTCGGTTTTTGCTGCCGTTCGAAATTGCACCGTGAGTTGGCAAAAACTACTCGAGTCGGTTAGATCCAATCCATAAGCCCACTATGAATCAGCAAAATCCGACGCTAAAAGCAGGTGAGTCGCAAAGTTCGGAACCCGATTAAAAAGGGCCCAAGGGGCCCCCTGGTCCAAGTAGATGACGGAAATGTCCACCGTCGGATCAAGCCCGAAGTTCACCCAAGCCCATTCGTCTAAACCTGTCACTGATAACTTGTCCGTCTTCAAGTGAGTCCAATTCGGGGCCGAGAATAGGAGGCCTGCTCGCCCCTTACAGCTTCCCGGCGGCTGACAGGGAAAGTATACGCGCAAGTCCGTATCCGCCGAAAGGAGAGGCTCTGTCCCCACAAGGCAGCCGGCTCGTCGGTCGTCGGATGCTTGGATTGCAATCAGGGCTTTAAGGTTAATCACACCACTTTAGGTAAAGCCCGGGCTCTCCGATGCTCGTTCGTCATCAAATTCTTAACGAGACGACCGCGGAATAAGCCTCACGTCATGAGAGTCGGGAGTTCACTTTCAACAGGAATTGTTCCTGCAACGACCAGTGTCGTTGGCTGAGTAGAAACATGCCATTCTGGAGCAAGTTGGAAGATGCACAACGCCTTATCACATTCCTGCAGAATCCTTACCTCACCTCCGTTCTTGGCATTTCTTTTCTGTGGGAACTTCCCCTTTCAAACAACTTTTACACAGGCACACAGGGAAATACTGGGTCAGCCGCAGCGACTGGTGGGTAAAATACCGTGATTTTCTGGGTCTTCCTGGATCCCAAGAGTTCCATGATCGGATCGATCGGCAAATCAAGCCTATGCCAAGATGAAGCCAAGATGCCACTGAGATTGGAAATCCTACCTGAAGAGGTAGTTTCTTCATTCCCGCCACGCGTCAGAAGTGGTGAAACCGGCTCGATCAGACGGTCTGGAAGTCTTGGAAGGTGATCTATGATCATGTCTCGGTATTCCGCTGGTAGGGCGGCTGACACCAGCTTGGGGCGTAGGTTCCCGTCAGCCCTGTTCGTCCCAAGTCCACAACGACCGGGTATGATCCCATCGTCAGACCTGGGTCATCGGATAGTGGGCGAGCACCTCTTCTAATATTCTGCTCCCCACGTGCTAGCTTCGTGCCGCGGGCTTGCAGCATTTGAAGCTTAGATAATTTAAGCCAGTGTGGAGAGTCGCCTCCTCTTTTCGGTCCTTCGGGGCAACACTCCGGCGCTGCAGGGTCAGATTAAAGGTGGTTTTGAGATCATGGGCTCCTCTTAGCTCCTTCCAGAGACCGGGGAGATAGACAACGGTGATGCCGACTATCCGGCGTGGGAGCCGCACCGTACCCAGTTGCGGAAATCCAACGAGCTTCCAACAAGCAGCATCTAAATGAAAGGGGAGGAGGAGGCCTAGAGTCTTGCATGTTCGACAATTTGATATAAGTATTGTCTTTTCTGCCCACCTCTTTTGCTTCTGTTCTTGATACCCCATCGTGCTTCTTCACTCACACTCTTTTCAACCACGTTCTTTTTTCCAACTCTAGTCTCTCATTCGACATTTTCTGTACATACTCGAAGTATTCCACGTGTTGATCACATACCAAAAACAAATCAAGAAACGATGAAGTTCCTCTCCGTTGTCGCGGGCCTCAGCGCCCTGGCTGCCGCCGCCCCCGCCGAGCTCGACACCCGTGCCTCGTGCACCTTCACCGACGCCAAGACGGCCATGTCCAAGAAGACCTCCTGCACCGACATCGTCCTCAACGGCATCAAGGTCCCCGCCGGCGAGACTCTCGACCTCACCGGACTCAAGGACGGAACCAAGGTTACCTTCAAGGGCACCACCACCTTCGGCTACAAGGAGTGGGAGGGCCCCCTTATCGCCATCGGCGGTAAGAAGGTCAGCGTTGTCGGTGCTTCCGGCAACTCTATCTCCTGCCAGGGTGAGCGCTGGTGGGATGGCAAGGGAGGCAACGGTGGCAAGAAGAAGCCCAAGTTCTTCAAGGTCAAGATCAACGACGGTTCCATCTCTGGCCTGAACGTCAAGAACACCCCGGCCCACGGATTCTCCATCAGCGGCGTTTCTGGCCTCAAGGTGTAAGTCACAACTCATTGCTGGTTTCTTGGACAGTAATACTGACCCGGCTATTCTCTAGCTCCAACATCCTTTTCGACAACAAGGATGGTGACTCCAAGGGTGGCCACAACACCGATGCCTTCGATGTCGGTACGTCTTCTGACGTGACCATCTCCGGCGCCAAGGTCTACAACCAGGACGACTGCCTGGCTATCAACTCTGGCACCGGTATCACTTTCGAGAACGGATACTGCTACGGCTCCCACGGCCTGTCCATCGGCTCCGTTGGTGGACGTAGCGACAACACCGTCCAGAACGTCATCATCCGTGACTCTACTATCGAGAAGGCCGACAACGGTATCCGCATCAAGACCATTGCCAACAAGACTGGCAAGGTCAACGGCATCACCTTCGAGAACATCACCCTCAAGAACATCAACAAGAAGGGCATTGTCATCCAGCAGGATTACGAGAACGGCAGCCCTACCGGCAAGCCCACCGCTGGTATCCCCATCACCGACGTCACCGTCAAGAACGTTAAGGGTACCGTCGCCGCCAAGGGCACCAACGTGTACATCCTTTGCGCCAAGGGTGCCTGCTCCAACTGGAAGTGGTCTGGCGTCTCCGTCACCGGTGGCAAGTCCTCTTCTGAGTGCTCTGGCATTCCCTCCGGCTCCGGCGCCAAGTGCTAAATGCTTGATGGTGGGAAGCTTAGGAGCGGTGCTCCTGAGTTGAAGTCGTTATGACTACAAAGATCAGGATCATGGTCGCAAGTGATGGCCTTGCGACTTGGGTGGAGGTAGTGCTACGGAACTCCCATTTGGGACCCCGTTCGGCTGGTCATCGTTCAATTCTTAGATACCCTTCGCGGAATACAGTTCAATTAATTTTCGATCTTTGTAAAATTTCGGTTCGCTGAGAGTCCGACGCCAGAGATACTCGATTTACTCGAATTGATCGGTCCTCGACCCACCCGCAAGTATTTCTGCGACTATTCAGCATAATAACTTCTCTTCTTGCCTTGATGACTGCGTTCAGCTTTCTTCACTGGCTTTAGTGGAGTCCCCGGGGAACACCTACTTGGCGGTCCTGGCTGCTTACCTCAACTACATATGATTGAATCCTTATTAGTAGAGAAACGCGGTGTCTACCTCCCAGATGTGGCACTTGTCTCGATCATTCGTTTCACGAGTAGCGGTCCCTTTCCCCTTGTTCCCATTTCCATACTGGTTCATCAATAGGACCCAGTTACCAATATAGTTATTTCACTATTCATCACAACTCTGTCTTCGCAACTCGTCTATAGTGAAAAATAGTACTATTGGTGTAAATAGGGAGGTGAAAAGGGGGTAGCCTGGCTTGACTATTTACCTACCCCTCTTTGTGTCTTGTGAGACACTATAAGACACCGTCGAGAGTGCTGGAGCCTTAAATTTCGTTGTATCACAAAGGGAGCCGACGACACGTGGCAAATTACATTTCCTGTTGCTTGTGACGTTGTATCTATAAAACGCCATATTGATTCAGTCATTCTCTTATTCCTCTCCATCCTTCTTCAACGATCCATCCCTAGCAAGTGATTCAGACTGAGATCTCTCTTCATTATTTCTACCTTTAGCTCCAGCGAAAGTTACCGCAACATCCGAATGGCTAGTCCTTTCTCTCACATTGACCATCAGAATGATGAAGCCTTAGTGTCAATCTGCGATCGAAGCTGCTTAGATGTGCCAGGAAAACTAGAGCCAAACCCTGATGTTGGCGGAGTGGGGGTAAGTGAGCGCAAGATCAATATGCTGTGATGCCACAGCAGAACTGGTGGAAAATAATTAAGCTGATCAACTTATTTTCACCGGATACTAGGTGATGATTGGGTTTCTTGGGACAGCGTGGCTAGTGGTGTTCCTGATATGCATACGATACTGCTTCACCTTTGACCCTCATATTGATCCCTTCGAAGATCGACAACGAAACCACATGCAAAAGGAAGGTCGGAAGCATGTCTGGAGACCCAATATTGTTGACGTCCAGGCTACCAACATGTTTTCACACATTCGCCGACGACTTGGTCAACACACCGGTTGGAACTTAGCCATGACCAAGGTAAGTGTTCTTCTTTGTTCTGTCTACTTACCTTAAGGTAGGTAGACGTCTTTAGCCAGTCGGCTGTTCTATATATAGCGAGTTTTTCATACTCTCGACTTGAGTCTGGGACTAATCAGTTCTGACATAGGTTCTGCTGAATTTGTGTGATATGCAACTTCTCACAGGCCTCGGCATATTGCTCAGCAGTTTCGTCGGCCAAAGTTGCTACGTGTCAGCATACCACTGGCAGATCATTTGCTATCTGGCTTGGTTTTCAGCAGTCACTCATGCGGCCTGTCTAACAGCTCTTCGGACATATCTCTACGAGCACCCTACAGAACGCAACTGCAGACTAGCTTTCATGGTCATCTTCTTAGCGGGGTTGGTCACCGCCTTGATGCCAACGAGCTATTTCAACTGGATGTGGTCAAATGAACCCTTGTATACCGAGGGCACAGCAAGTGTTCCTTCCTCGAATGTTCGATGTCTGTTCAAACGTCGAATAGCACAGACATTATGGGACCAGAGGGCTTGTGAAGGCCCAGTTGGTATGCACGACCACCTAAGGCAGCCCGCTGCGGATGGGTACTTCTGCAATGTCGTATATGTGACACCTGATTTCCCGAGCGAACAGATGATAGACCTTTCAATCACATCGACTACAGCACATCAGACTGTGATCGTATCCCTGATCATCTTGATCCTAGGCTCCGTCAGTCGTATCCTCAAAATGTTTCGTGTGACAACAGAAGTTGCGAGAAACAAGTTCAGGGAAAGGCTCGGCGACTGGGCCATACGCTTCCTTCAAGTCACCACCACAGGCTGCAAGAAATTCGGCACTACTCCGTTGCGGGGGATAATCCTCAACATATTACGGCCGCTAGATCTGGGAATTTCAGCCTACCTTGTCGTGAAGGTCTACTCAGATGTCTTATCATCGGAATTGGCCGATGTGAGTACAAAAGTCCTTCTTCGCACGCGTCAGTCAGTATCTGGTCAATCCGGACGCAAGTTATGCTAAGTCTTCTTAGCTAATATGGCTTATTATGTCTTCAACGTGGGGCACGATACGACTCTTGCGTGCGCGAACGTCGGGTAATGTGAGCGATTCTGAGAACGCTTGGGGCTTTGGTCAAGTCTTGCCAGTCTTCCTTCTTCTGGGGCCGGTTACGGCGGTTCTGGTATCATTTTTGTCAGCTACGATGGCCCAGAAGTCGACTTCGGTCTCAGAAGAAGATGTGGAACAGTTGAAAAGCTTGGCTAGGTTATTGATTCTACGCCAACAAGGTATGCCCTAACTTTTCAACAAGAAGTAGGCAGATAAGTTAGATTTTGATTCGTTGTAGAACTGGCCGCCACTCAGAGACCTAGTCCTGATGTCCTTTGCCTTACTAGCTCTTTCGTTCGGGAGATCGTAGCCAAAGTCCCCGACGTGAGGATCAGAGAGGCACTGTTGTCCTCGGCACTCTGCCAACAAAGGATAGAGACAGTTTCTTGGGAAGGAATTCAATTATCTTCCCCAGGCGGAATGGATTTTGAAGCCGGGGCGACAATGGCCCACTCTTCGCAGTCAACAAGATCATGTGACGCCGAAAGGAAGGTTCTTTCTCGACTCAACCAAGATATTGTCCTACAAGGAGACCCTGTGGATTTTAGAGCCTCTTTACATGTCTACGCGTCGACATCCAGGTGGGTGACGTTGATATTCTGGTCAATTTGGATACAGATATTTAGCACAGGGGTGTTGTGCTTAGTGGCTCTATCGAAGTGGAAAATGGAGAAACCAGTTTCTCTCTCGGAGCTTCTGGTTCCCAGCATTCCAACTCAGCTTGTAAACTCCTTTGTTGGAATATTACTCGGCATTTATGTCGACGATGAACGCATTTCAAAGCTTCTCTTGTCAATTTTCTCGATTCCGCTTTGGGGGCTTGCGTGTTGGGGTATCCTCGTTCCTTGGACTGGCATTTGGAGAGCTGCCAAGGCGGTTATGCCAGCTCCTTTGATACTTGTAGCTGTTTGTTTTGTTGGCCACGGATTTTACGTTGCTGTTATCCAATGAATCTCATTTGGAGGTTCAGGTAGTTCATTTTGAGCAAAGATGATCACACTGTGAATTGTAAGACTCCAGTAGTGACCACAGCATCTACTCTCAAACTTGATTCCCCTAAACCTCACAAGCACACATTGCAAACTCTCGATCAAGCCCTGTATAGCTGGGTAAGTTACGAATGATTAGTTCATTGACTACCTTCTTGCCTCAAACCTCACAAACCTCATTAAGGAACTCTCGCCAAAAAACTCCCATACCTAGACAACTGCCGGTCCCCCCTCGGACTCCTCACGAAATCTTCAACCCTCAACCCAGCCCTGCTCTCAAGACACAAACAACGTCACTCCCCCCAAGCGCAAAACCCGCAATCTCATCCCCCTTCATCACAATATTGCCAACTTTGACACTCAACTTCATAGAAGAAACCATGGCCATACCCACAGGCAATACCGCGACTTTTCCCAAGAGAGGATTCTTAATGATTACAATGCCTCGGGTCTGAAGGAAATGATAGCGCGGCGAGTTGGGCGCCGTCATTCCCCTCTCCTCCGTCCGCT
The DNA here is from genome assembly GCF_011075155.1 of Colletotrichum scovillei. Taxonomy (NCBI): domain Eukaryota; kingdom Fungi; phylum Ascomycota; class Sordariomycetes; order Glomerellales; family Glomerellaceae; genus Colletotrichum; species Colletotrichum scovillei. The sequence continues at coordinate 4,161,372 of NW_023336259.1, forward strand.
TTAGGATCCCTTCACCTTGCCGGCAAGTTGGTCTCTTCTCCCCCTCAGCAACGACAATCTTAAAGCAAGCCAAGCCCCTAGCCTTCCTCGCCTTAACAACTCTCCCCGAAAAAGGAGCGTAGATATAATAATAATTATACATATTTAAAATGCATACATCCATATCCACCCTTAAACCCTTTATACCCTTCTCTTCTTCCCCTTTTTCTTCTTCCCCTTTTTCTTTTTCCCCTTTCTCTTTTTCCCCTTTCTCTTTTCCCCCTTTCTCTTCCTCCTTCTCCTTTTCCCCCTTCTCCTTCTTCCCCCTTCTCCTTCTTCCCCCTTCTCCTTCTTCCCCCTTCTCCTTCTTCCCCCTTCTCCTTCTTCCCCCTTCTCCTTCTTCCCCCTTCTCCTTCTTCCCCCTTCTCCTTCTTCCCCCTTCTCCTTCTTCCCCCTTCTCTTTTTCTCCCTTCTCTTCTTCCCCCTTCTCTTATTCCCCTTTCTCTTATTCCCCCTTCTCTTCTTCCTTCTTCCCCCTTCTCCTTCTTTACCTAACAACTCCTTAATAGTCCACGGCAACCCCTTAATCCTCACAACACCCCCCTTCTCAACCTCCACAATCCCACAACCACTATCATACCCACTCTCACCCTCCTCGGCAAGCCTACAATCAGCAGGATACACAACAACCGTACCATCCCCGACTCCCTCAACAGGCCTAACCGACATGCTAACCGCAGAGCCGTGGGCCATCACCAAGGCCTAAACATCACCATCACAAGCATAACCATACGAGATTCATCTCGGAATCGACTTCATTCGTCTAAAGGTAGTACTAATACACGCACCATCGGGCTCCAACGACCCGAGGCCTCGTACAACTCAATCTGAATGCCGCCATCCACCTTGTGTCTCCAGGGATTGACTGCCGTGATCAGGAACCCCCCCATGCGAGACCAAGATCGTCTAGAGTCGAACCGCCAGACCCCAAAACCATCCTAACCTCGCGAGAAATAGAAAGAATACAAACATACTGAAGCTTTTTTGTAAAGTCTAACAAACGAGTCGCGGCATTCGTCCATAATAATAGCCACGACCGTCATCTTGATGCAAATCGCGTTGTTCACTCCGACGCCAGGCATATCTCACGCGCGCCCAGCGTGTCCTACCCATAAACCATATTGCTACAATCGAAACCTCCGTTTTCCGCTCATCTGTGCGCAACGAGTGACCTCTCGTTATCTATCGTCGTCTTCTGTTTGAATCAGACGGCCTGTCGACGACGAACTAGACTTGTCCGTCGGCAAGGGCGAGTCTCTGTTTCAGTGTCTTGGCCTTCTTGCCACCGCCTCTGCGTTGCTTCTTGGCTCCCTTCACCTCAGGCTCGGCTACAGGCGTGGCGGTACCCGAGGTTCCGTTGGCTCCGTTGCGGTTGTCATCAAAGTTGCCCTCGCCTGTAAACATGTTAGTATGTCTGTGGGTAGCATGGACAGCAAACAACTTACCCTCGTGGTACATCTCGTCAAGGCTGACATCCTCATTGACCACTCGCTTGCGCTTCGTCGTCTTCTTCTTCTTCTCGGGCTTGTCGAACTCGCCGGCCTCGAGCATCTCCTTCTCACGCTGCTCAATCATCTCCGCCTGCTCATCGTCGGCGAGCCACATGGCAATATCGCGGTTGCGGTTCTCAGGAGCGCGGCGACCAGAGAAGTCAACACTGGCACCACCTCCCTGGATGACGACGCGCTGCACCTCTTCCTTTTGCATGGCACGCTTCCGGATACGCTCCTCAATCGTTCCCTTAGTGATGAGACGGTACACGGTAACCTGGCGAGTCTGACCCAATCTGTGAGCTCTGTCCATGGCCTGCGAATCGATCGTAGGGTTCCAATCGGAGTCGTAGAAGATGACGGTGTCGGCAGAGGTAAGATTGATACCGAGACCACCAGCACGGGTCGACAAAAGGAAGATGAAGATCTCGGGACGAGTCTGGAAGTCGGCGACGGTATCTCTTCTGTCTTCGAGCTTGGTCGAACCATCGAGACGGCAATACTTGTAATTGCGGTACGTAAGATACTCCTCCATGAGGTCGATCATGCGTGTCATCTGGAAGTAGAGCAGCACACGATGACCCTCGGCCTTGAGCTTGGTCAACAACTTGTCGAGAGTGGCCAGTTTGCCGCTGTCAGTAACAAAACGGCGCATTGAGGGAGTCGCAATGTTGTTGAACTTCTTCTTGTCGTTGTCCGGCGCAGGGAGCAACTTGCGGGGCGGGAATCGGTCAAAGGGAAGCTTCTCAGTAACCATGGCCCGTTCCTCCTGGATCGTGGGGCCAAACAGACTCTTGCGCATGGGTCTGTTGAAAAGGATGCTTTCCGTCTCCAGACCGGTTCCACTGCTACAGCAGCTTACCTCAATAGGTGGAGCAGAGGCGCGCGGACGACCGGCCTGCTCCAAGCGTCCCAAGCCGCTGTCGACATACTCCTCTCGGGCCACGTTCATGAGGTTGGCCATGATGCCCTCTTGAGTGATGTCTGCAAGGGGTTGTCTGTTGTTGCGGGCGGCAATCTTGAACAAGGCATGAGCAGGGGTGAAGTTGGCGTCTTCGGCGTCGTCGTAAGCAATCTTCATGAGGGGCAAGCGATCCTTCTTCTGAGACAATTCGACGGCACGAGAGAAGACGTCCTCGTGACTAGCCTTGTAGACCTCGGCCGGGCTGGTATCAGCGAAGCGCAGGAAGGAAAACGCGTCGGATCCCTCGAGACTGTCACGGATGTGCTCCGGAGTGAAAATGTTCATCATGTGCTGCAGGTTCTTGTTGCGCCAGCCAGCCTTCAGGTTGCCGCGGTCGGCCTTGTAGAGCCTGCCATCTTGTCTCCAAAGGAGACGAGGCAGCTCGTACTCGATCAAGTTTCGAGTAGAGTAGCCGACGGCGACGTTGTTGCCCTCTCTGACAAAAGAAGCCGTCTCCGCGAAGTAGCCGAACGAGAAGGGGGACGTCGTGTCGGCTCTCTCGAACAAGTCGGGATGGTTGCAAACCTTTCGGAATTGCATGACGAGGTTCATGAGAGTGCCAGAGTCGTCATTGTCGCCTGTCGTAGCCTTCTCGATGAGATCCATGATACTGATCTGGTTCCGCAGGTTGCTGTAAATGGCGCGCTGTCTGTAGGTAAGATCGCAGTAGACGTCCTCCTCGATCTTGTCTCCAAGCTCCTTCTGGACATGCTTCTTGACACGACGCAACATGAATGGCTTTAGAATCATGTGCAGACGTTTGAGCTGATCCTCGTTGAGCTTCGTGTTACTCTGTGCATGTGACTCAATATCCTTGGAGAACCACTCGCTGAACTCGTCGTGAGAATCGAAGAGCGACGGCATGATGAAATGGAGCAAGGCCCACAGTTCCTGCATGTTGTTCTGGATAGGAGTACCCGTGAGCAAGAGACGGTTACGGCAGTGGAAGTTGAGCAAGCTCTTCCATCTAGAACTCTGAGAGCTCTTGATGGCCTGCGCCTCGTCGAGAATCATGTACTGCCACTTCATCTTCTGGAAGTAGGCAACATCGGAGACGACGAGCTGGTACGACGTAACACAGACGTGGAACGATGCATCCTTCTTGTAGGTGGTGTGCTTGCGGTCCCAGAACTTTCGCAAAACCTTTCGGTCACCAGCAGAACCCCAGTACGGAAGAATCTTGAACTCGGGGACGAACTTTCGGATTTCCTGTTCCCAGTTGTGAAGCGTAGACGCGGGCGCGACGACGAGGAACGGACCCCAGATATCGTACTTCTCTGCGAGGTAGGCCATGACGGAAATAGACTGAACCGTCTTTCCGAGACCCATCTCATCGGCGAGAATGCCGTTGATACCTTGCTCGTACAGGTTGGCGAGCCAGTTGAGACCCTTGAGCTGGTACTCCTTGAGCTGCGCATTGATGAGCTTGGGCTGCTCGATGGCGACGTCGCCCATGCCGGCAGGGTTCTGGAAGTTCATCTCGCCCTCCTCGTCCATGTCGGGACCCTCGGGCTCGTTGAAAGCTCTGGCCTTTCTCTGTGCCTCGGCGATGGCATTCTGAGCATTGGCCATGGCTGCTTGGCGCAAATTCTCCTCGTCTTCCTCCTCAAAGGTGAGGTTCTCAAAGTCGGTGACCTTGGCGCCCAGAGGTCCTGTAGGTTCAGCGATATCGAGATGCTTGTTGTGCGCAGTCTCGTCCTTGTTCTCGGCAGCAATCTCGGGGTTATCGGTACTGCGTTCGACCTCGTCCGTCTTGATCTTCTTGCCAATGAAATGGGAGTACAGCTCGGTCTGCGAGATAAGGAAGTTGAGCTTTCTCTTCTGGCGGGCAGCTTCGCGCTCGGCTTCTTCCTTGCGGGCGTTCTCAATCTCCTGCTTCTCAGCGGCCTTTCTGAGATCGCGCTCCTCACGCTCATTGCGCTTCCAGAAGCCCATCATGTCACGCATGACACGCTTGGCACGGGCCTGCTGATCCTTGGTGCCCTTGTTCGTCCGCAGCTGCCACCTCTTGGCCTCTTTAGATGCGAGGATGGCTGTCTTCTTAAGGTTGGACGCCTTGGTCTGGTAGGACTCGGCCGCCATCTTGTAGGTCTTGGAGACATCCTTGCGGGCGAGGTCGCGCCAAATCTGGTCGTAAATCTGGAGGAAACCCTTGGTCTCGAACTTGGCGTCCTTGTTGGGAGGCTCCTCGGGCTTCTCCTCCTTCTTCTCCTTCTTTTCTTTCTTGTTCTTGCGCTCCTTCTTCTCCTTGACGGGCTCGACGATGGTATCCTCGTCAATGTCGACGTCGCCGTCGCCTTCGACCTCGACGTCGGGCTCGTCCTGATCCACATCCTTGTCCTTGTTCTTCTCTTTGTCCTTGTCTTTGGACTTCTTGTTGAACTTGATGCGGATCTTGCCCTCTTCCTTGATCGGGAGCTCCTCGCCAGCGTCGATGGCGGCTTGCGCAGCCTCTGCAGCGTCCTTCTCGGCCTGCTTCTGCTCCTTCGACTTCTTGGGCCGAGGACCGCTGCGACCCTTGCCCTTGGGCTTCGTGCCGGGTTCCATGTCGGACGCTTGGAAGGTGGCCATGGTGCCTCCGTCCAGGTTGAGCTCGACGAGGTTGCGAGCGGGGCCCTTGATGCCCTTTTGGAGAATCAACTTCGTTTGCAGAGCCTTTTTGTTAGCACGCTCGGCATCCCGCAGATGCTTCGCCTTTTCGGTCTCATCTTCGGCCAATCGTGCGCGCTCCAGGGCAAGCTTTTGCTGCTCCATAGTGACAGCCATGGACTTTTCACGACGACGCTTGCGCTGCATGTCCTTCTTGCGCTCCTTTTCGGCAAAGAGCTCACGTTCTCGGACCTCGTTCATGGCCTCCTCGTAGTAGATGTCGTCGTAGCGGCGTTTGCCGAGATCGGCATGAGTGCCCAATCTGCGGCCCATCTCTCTCGAGAATTCGTCGCGTCGCTCGACATTCCGCTTGCTATCCTTATCTTGCAAGAGGCGACGTCGCTTGTTGCCGCTTTCTTGGTACTCGGCACGATCAGCTGTGAGTTCGGAGTCGGTAAGCTCGTCGGCATCGGCATCGAGCTGAGCAATCAGATCCGTGACCTTCTTTTCCTTATCGGCGGGCAGGGTCTTTTGCTTCGGCTGGCCATTGGCCTGGCGCTTGGAGGGGATGCGAGGCGTCGGTGTCTCGAGTTTGGACGAAGCACGGCGGCTGCTCTTGGGAGTCGATTCGGCATCTCTGATATCGGAAGCTCTCGACTTTGACTTTCTAGGTACTCGCTCTTTTCTCTCCTTACGGGCCAGGGGAGTGCTGGATCTCTCCTTGACGGGCTCCGGTCGGAGTTCAATCTCGGCTTCGCGCTCGCTGCGTTCGGTGCGCTCGGTCTTGACTGGAGGGTCGACGGAGCGGGGCTTCTCACGGTCGGGCTTGGGCTCAACAGCCTTCTCCTTCTCCTTCTCTTTTTCCTTTTCCCTTTCCTTTTCTTTCTCTTCGACGGGTGGTGGTGATTTCGATTTTGGTTTCGAGACGGGCTCGGCACTCGAGAGAATGTTGGAGAAAGACATAGGGTCAGCGCGACTGGGGGTCTGTGGCGGAAAAGTCAGTTCTTGGTCTATCAAGGTAGTCAATTGCAGTATTACTGACACTAGCAGGAGCTTTCAAGGGAGACGGCTCGGCCTTGGCCAGAGGAGGCAGAGACGCGACGGCGCCACCATTGGAAGATGCATGCACGCTGGGCGACGCAGCATGCCGCAGACTGGGGGACGTCATGTGCGGCGTTGCCCTGATCGATGGGCTGATGGAACCGGTAGGTGGTTGATGAGAGTGGGAGTGGGAGTTGGAGTGCGAATGTGAGTGGGATCGCGGACTCCTCGGGGGGAAGTTGGCTGCTGATGGCGACGTGTATCCTGCGCTGCCGTTCTTATAATACGCGTGCGAGTCTCGAGATGCCGGCTCGGGTTGAGAGTAGTTGCCGTAGGGATCGCCGCGTGTGGTCTGTTTGATGATGAACAAGAGAAAAAATTAGTCAAGGCGAAGGAATGGAGGTGGCCGTGATGGAATTAAAATTTGGGTTGAGGTTTGGGTTGGTTGGGATTTTTCTGTCCCTCGGGTAAAGTTGGAGATGGACGAGAAAGTGGCTGCTGGTGCTGGGTGTGCAGGTGCCGATGCTTGTGCTTGGTCGTGCTTCCTCTTACGCGTGTCGGGGTTGGAAAGGGAACAAAAATCGTGTGAATGTGCAAGGGAAAACAGAAGAGTAAAAAGGAAAAAAGAGGGAAAGGGATGGGAAATTGATGGATCGAGATAGACAGACGGGTGTACTGTGTATGGATACGGAACGTGAATGAGGTAGCGCCACGACACGAGCACGAAGCGAGGCGACGGACGACAAGAGAGACGGGGAAGGAAAGGCAAGGGACGAAAATGACGAGAAGGAGAGGAAGGGGGAAAGAAAAAAAAAAAAGGTGCCAAAGTTACAGGGAAAAAACTGGGGGACGCCGGTGTCATTGAAGCCGTGAACAATAGGGGATCCAAGCATTCCGCGGTGTTTCTTATCCAGCGGCACTGCTGCTGTTGCTGCTCTTCTCGCAATCTCTCACCCTCCTGTTTCTCCCCCATATCTCGCTCTTCTCGTCTGACCTCTCTCTGTGTGTAAGGTAGGTATCCTTACGCCTGAGGTGCTCCGCTGCGTCCTCTCCACACCATCGTCTCCGAAAATCCGGATGGGGGAAAGGGAGCAAAGGGTACAAAGACGGCGTAAGCACAACCTCCAACACCAGCACCAGCACCAGTGTGGCCACTAAAAAGATCTAGAGCACAGACAGCAATCGGGCATGGCCAAACAGAAACAAACCACCCGGATTGCTCCTATTGCTGTCTCTGCTGGTGCTGGATGCTACTGCTATATGGCTACGGTACACGAGGAAGAGGAGCAGGGGGAGCCAAGGTTGGAATGATGGGCATGGAGGAGCTTCTTGGGAGGTGACGATGGGTAAGGATGGTACAGAGCCAGGACAAGAAGCAGTAGCAAACACGGGAATACACCCGGCAGCATCGCATCGTATATACACCAATGCGATGCCACCGTGGCAGTTGAATCATGAATGACAGAATTACGGAATTATCTCTTACCTTGGGCGAGCCATTGGCCGCATTATTGTTCCAACCTGCGTCAGACACCCTCCTTTCTCTTGTAGTGTCAGTCAACGGATCGTAGTAGCTGCTCGTAGCAGGCTTCTCGCGCGTCTGATGCGACTCGGGTGGCGGGTAGTATCCGCTCGGGGGGTGCAACGGCGACAACGGCGGAGCCTGATGATGTCCAGCTCCCGAGCTGCTGCTGGCACCGCCGAGCGCGGGCAGCGAGGGCGCAAGCGGACCGCCGGCTGCCGACGAGGAGGAGTAAGGATTCGGATGCGACAGGCCGGACTGATGGGATCGCGGTGAGTGATGCGGGAGCGCATGGGACGTCGACGAGGCTGCTTTGGGCGACGAGTAGGAAGAATGCGGGGGGTGATGGTACTCGGACTGGGTAGGCGATCGCAAGTTGAAGCCGGAATGGCGCGTGCTGCCGGGCGTGGGATTCATGATGTCGCGATGGCGGCGGCGGTCGCGATCACGGTCGTCGTCGCGGTCATCGTGACGGGAGGGCGCCTGCAGGACCGTCGAGCGGAAGTCTTTAGGGTGGTCCATCGTGACGGGATGCGGCAATGGCGTCGTTGTCGCAGGACCCTACTCGACTTGTACGCGGATGGCGCTCGTAGCTGGACGATGCTGTAGTAGTGGGTGGGGGAGGGGGGGTTAGGATGAGGAAAGAAAGGAGAGGGAAGGGAAAGGGAAAGGAAGGAAGGAGAGGGGATTGATGACTACAGCGAGGATCGCGGACCCATGTGCAGAGCAGAATGGGTGGTGGACAGTCGAGGGGAGGTGATTGGGTTACGCGTTGGGGGTTTTGAACAGGAGTGAAGCAAGTGAGGCGGATCGCGAAAAAACGACGTGGAGTCGGAAGTTGGCGTCGTGGGGAGGTGCAGGGGTGTGTGGTTCAAGAATTGGTGGTACCGTGGTATGGGGTTCGATGGGAAATGGTGATGGCGGGCGTCGGTGATGCTATTCGCGGTGCTGGCGGCAGAGTTGAAATGAGCGGTCGACCGAGAAACCTGAAGAACGGTGGGAGAAGTGGGTGGCGATGATGGAATTGTGTGTCGGATCAAGAGATTTGGTGGTATGGAGTGCGAATGTCGGGGCTAAGGTCGGGGGGAACGTGGATGAGGATGGGGTGGAGGATGACCTGTCCCTCTGACACGAGAAGAGAGCGAGCGAGAGAGAGAAACGAGAAGAGGAGGCCAGACCAGCAGGATGGGTGGTGGATGTGGTGGTGGTGGTTATGGTGGTGGCCCAGGTTCGGCTTTGCAGACTGCGATGCGATGGGATGGGCGCGCAAGCAGGGTTGAGTCTGCGTGAGTGGAGTATTGGAGATGCTTGAGCCTTGAGCCTTGAGCCTTGGGGAGGATGTCCAACTCCACAGTCCGTGTTGCTTTGCGGCTTTTGGCTTTGGCTGTTGTCTTGGGCCCTTGGCTGGGCGGTATCACCGGGTGTGTCTTGGAATGAAGCTAGCTGAGCTGGAGCTGGAGCTGGATCGGTGATGGGCTGCGCTGCTATGCTGGTATGACCTTGCCGGGGTATTCGTACGTGTGTGTGTTGTGTGTTGCGAGTGTGTACAGAGTACTAGGTATGTGTGGTGGTGAAGGCGTCGTGTGCATGTGGCGACGATGCTTTTAGAGCTCTTTGTGGGTATGGTACTCCGTATCGTGGTGATGATTGATGATGACTAGGAGAGGTAAGAAATATCGGATCGATGGTGTAGGTATTCGTCAATGTTGAATGGAAAGAGGAGGAAGCAAGGGAATTGTGAGTGCGTCTTGCCAATCGGGTGTGTGGGCGGGCGGACTTTGATGCACTTGGGACTCGGAGGAGAGAGAGAGAGCAAGCTGGAAGTGAATGGATGAGTGAGCGATCAAGACAAGACTGGAGAGAAGGGGTGAACAACTTGAGCCAAGCGCGTGGGTGATCCAATGGTCCAAGGATGGATGGATGGGATGGGGGGTGGGTGAGGGCGATGCCGATGCAGTCGAGTGGAAGACCCCGTCCCCGTCCGTCCCTTCCAGTTCCAGACTTTCCAGACTTTCCAGGCGTGTCTCCAGTTGTTCGCCGTCGTGGTCCAAGATCGTCGGGGATGTGCGATGCGATGCAATGTGTGTGTGGATGTGTACTAATTACTGGATGTCTTTTCTCGGCAGTATGCAATGCAGCAATGAACAGAATCATCGTTTATGAACAACAAAAAAAAATCAGATATCTATGAACATGTAGTATCAACATGGGAAAGAGCAACTGCCACGAAATGGAAGCCAAAGGAAGGAACGTCCTGGTGGCACATCGTGTGCCTGCCTCCACGTCCTCACCCAGATCCCAGGGAAGGCGCGACCTGTCAGTTCCTTCTCCCGTGAGGATCCCCCGATTTCATCAATTTTGGGTGGTTCGTCAGTCGTCACTTCCCTACCGTCAAAAACTCGCGAGTCGCAAAGGACAGGTGCAAGCAGGTGCACCTGCACCACACGTCGCCAAAAGGTGCAGGGCGCGCTCCACCGTCCAGGTACCTCACCACCGCGGGCTGCTAACTCGGGGCTAGCGCAGATGCTCCCGCCAATCCCGGGCCACGTCTGAGCCTCTTGGGTTGCTTCCTCCTGTTCGTGCCTTCCTTGCCCCCGGCCGCCCAGTCCCCCACTTCAGTCCAGACGACTTGTTCCCCTATGTATCTTCCAGCGCATCTCTCACCCGAAAATACAGCCCAGCACTTCGTCTACCAGTGAGGCATTTCAGCCGCCTTCCCCGTCCCACGCTTCGGCTGCTCTGGGCCACCACCCTCTGCCCTGACCAAGTCACCCAACACCTCGTTGTTCCCGTTGTTTTCAGACGCCAGACGCTGGAAGACTGTAAAACACGACCAGCGGCCAGCGGAAATGCAAGATATGCACCGCAAAATAGCAGATCAACTCCGCAGTCCTGGGAAGGAGACAGCCTGGAAGATGAGCCTGGGGCATAGAAAGCAGTGAGATACCGATTTGTACTTGCTGCTGACACATCTCCCCCAAAGAGTATCGGCTCACACAAAAACCTTCTGGGAATGGCCTCAATTTCGCCCACATGATCAGAAATCACCATCACCTCGGCAATCAGGATGCGAAAAAACAAAATCATCCTATTCAGTGACGGCGCAGAAGAGAAATTGATCTTTCGCAAAGTTCCATCTTGTGGAAATACCTTAGTATCTCATCCCTTCTATGCAACCAAGATACCTCATACAACCATTGCCAGAGGTTCTGGACCGAACCGCGTGGTGTGCACCGGCGATAATCGCCCCCCCTATCGTGGACGGCGTAGGTACCTCATGATGGATCACGAAGTGGGTTTCCCAGCGACTTCTCAAGTTCCCACCCTCCGAAACCCGCTGCAGCGTCAGCCCCCAATCGAAAACAAATTGAACCTTTTTTTCCCACTTTCCCCCCGTCAGTCCTTTGAATTCAGGGTCAAACCTATCCTCCCCTTCTTTTCCCCCGTCCCCTCCTATCTCATTCTCGCGACCACGATGTTGGACTCAATTATCAATCACGTCCCCCTTCAGAGATTATCTCTAACGAACCATTAAGAAAGAGACATCTACCGGCAATGCCAGAGACAAGGTAGCCTCTGTGCCTGGAAGTACCCAAAAAGCCAACAACACGGTAAAGGTAATTAGGGGACTGGGAACATGGGCATCCATGGTCCATCCTAATAGAAATTGTTAGCGCATCGCACCCTCAGCAATGTAATCAGCAAATTCGACCCCAATTCCATCACGCATGCAAATTCTCCCGCCTCTCCGGCGGACGAAAGCCTGTGACCATTCCATTCTCCTGTCGACCATCCTCTATGCTGGTCAACTTCTCTCTGAACATCTGATGCGTCTATGCAGAAAAGTGATCACTACATCTTCACCACTCTGAACAGCAAAAGCTCATCACGCAGACTCCCACCCAACGAGCCAACAACGCCAACCCCGTCTTCGCTTACCTCATCCCACGCGTTCCCCGGATACCTGATTGGCTGCCCCTGGTTCAGAAACACCCAGCTCCGATCTAGCCGTTGTACCCGGGTCAGAGCTCCCGTGGGATTTTGATCACGTGCAGTCTTCGCCTTTCGTTCATCTTGCTCTCCAACTCCTACTCTATGATTCGCGAGCTTTTGCAGCCTCGTATGCCATATCCTTGAAGCATGCATGTCTTGACCTTTCTCCCTCTATTGTCACCATAACTGAGGCACGGTAATAGTATCTCTTAGGTGAAATCTGGAAGGGGAAAAAAAAGAGAAAGAAATTTAATTTGACCCGTAAATAGCAATCTACTTAATTCAAGGCGTCTACAATCGCCAGTTCATCCCACTCGATCCTATAGCCTCGCACTATCGACCACAGTATGCAACACATCACAATCATCTCAAGATCAAATGCTTCCTAAGTTGCTCAAATCAATGGCTCATGGCCTCTATTGTCCTCGTCATCTACACAAAGACGATGAAAAACAAGGGGAAAAAAAAAATTCGCAGCTGCAGATATCTATCTATCCCATGCCGTGCCAGCAGCCGCCCTAATGGATGCTGATAATGTCTTCCCTCGATGCCGTCCCATGCCCGCTTCAATCTCTTTTCCCACCGTTTCCGCCGTCTCGAGGGAGGGAACGAAGGGGGGTATAGGTTGTCCGTTTCCCTTATTTCCGCAGCAGCCCATCCGGCCTGGTCGTGACGGTCATGGCGGTACTTTTTCTTCATAAAAGTCATGAACAAACACTTTTTTGTTCTATTTTCCTCCCGGGGAGAAAGAAACCATACGCTGAAGAGGGAGATGCATCCGAAACGAAAAATGTCTCGCCACCGATACTGTTTTAGACAGCGCCGGCAGAAACCATCTTCTTGCGAAGGTAGTTCTTGTACGCTCCGATGGAGTCGCCCCAAGGCTTGATGGTCCGGTCCTCGCACACGAGAATCTGCTTGGCAATCTTGTCAAGAAGTCTATGGAAGAGTTAGTATCGAGTACATCTAAACGCGCAAGTAGAGGGTAGACTCTTACCTGAAGTCGTGGGAGACGACGATGACACCACCGGAAAAGGCGTTGATGGCCTCGGCCAGAGAGTCAATGGTGGGAATATCCAAACCGTTGGTAGGCTCGTCGAGCAACAGCATGTTGGGGGACTCAATGGCGAGGAGGGCGAAGACGATACGGGACTTCTGTCCGTCGGACAGGGTGCCGATCAGGGAGGTCTGGGCCTCACCGGTCAGACCGTAGCGGCCGAGCTGCTGGCGCCAGTACTGGTAGTCCTGGGACTTCTCTGCGTACTTCTCACGGACGAAGTCCAGGGCGGACTTGGTCAAGTCGAGCTGCTCAGCGCTGTGCTGGGAGTACAGACCAAGCTTCAAGTGGGTGTGGCGGGTGACGGAACCGGCGGTGGGAGAGAGCTTGCCGGTCATTAGGCGCAGCAGGGTAGACTTGCCAACACCGTTGGGTCCGACGAGGGCGGTACGGGAGTCCATGTCGAAACCGAGATCGATGTTGCGGTACAGGTCGTCCTTGGGGTCGCCAGAGTAGGAGAAGGTAACGTCGTCGAACGACAGGACGGGAGGGGGAAGCTTCTCGACGTCGGCGAAACGGAAGGTGAAGACCTTGTCGGGAATGACGGGCTGGATGAAACCGTCGGCCTCCATCTTGTCGAGAATCTTCTGACGAGACTTTGCCTGTCTAACCAAGTTGGCGTAGGTACCGGCGCTGGCAATGAACTTCTTGATGTGCACAATTTCGTCCTGCTGCTTCTGGTACGCCTTCATCTGGTTCGTCTCCTGTTCGGTACGGGTTCTGTCGTAGATGTCGTAGTTACCTCCGTAGTAGAGAAGCTGCTTGCCACGCATGTCGATCATGTTGGTGCAGACACCGTTGAGGAAATCCATGGAGTGGGAAACGAGGACCAAGGTACGGTCCCACTTCTTGAGGTACTCCTCAAGCCACACACAGGCCTCGAGATCCAAATGGGCAGTGGGGTCGTCGAGCAACAGCAGCGAGGGCTTGACGAACAGAGCCTTGGCAAGGGCGACACGCATTCTCCAGCCACCAGACATGTCCTTTGTCTTCTTGTGGATGGTGACCTTGTTGAAACCCAGACCCGTCAGGATAAGGGAGGCGCGGGTAGAGAAGGTAGAGGGGTCCATCTTCTCCATGTGCTACGAGGCTGTTAGATCATGATCGGTTTCTAAAGGTCCAGGCCTAGGCTTTCAGGTCTAGGAAAGGAAGGGAAGCGGGGAGGGAACATACCTCGTACAGGTCCATAAGGACAGGGGACTCGGGACCCTCGTCCTCGAGGATCTTCTCGGCCAACTTGTCGAGACGCTCCATCTCGCGCTCGGCCTCTGTGACGACCCATTCAAGGGCACCGAGGTCGGTGGGAGGAGCACCCTCGTTCAACAGGTAGATATCGACGTGCTCGGGAACGGGGAACTCGCGGGCGGCAATGGCCTTGAGAAGAGTGGACTTTCCGCAACCGTTCTCTCCCAGGAGACCGTATCGGCGTCCGTAGGTCAACTCGAGGGTGGTATCGTTGAAGAGGACGCGGCCGTGGAAGACGAGGGAGGCACTGGTGATCTTGACGTCTCTGCTAGCCTGGGTGGAGGCCAGGACACCGGTGGTGACACGGTCAGAAATGCCGTGCTTGTCCATCTGGTCGGCGAGGCGCTTGATCTCTTCCGAGTCATTGTTGGCGGCGACCTCATCACCGTTGACCGATGAGGCAGTCGTGCTGACATTCTTAGAGCCCTTCTTCTTATCGAGCTTGCCCTCGGCGGCCTTCTTGGCGAGTCTCTTCTCCTTGGATGAGGAAACCATGATGACGGTGGTTTGTGGTTGATGGCGGGGTTATTTTTTTTTCCCTCTAAGCGATGGCGGGGAACCTGTGGTCGCCCAAAAAGAAGACTGAGAAAAAAAAAGGAGGGGGAAAAAAGGCTACGAAGAAGACCTTTTTGTGTGTCCTAGTGATGCGTCGACGACCGTAAAAGTGTCACGCAGGTATCAAGTCGGCGATGAAGTCGACTGGGAGAGAGAGGAGAGTTGGGAGGATGAGGCGTGTAGGAGAAAAGAAAAAATTCGAAAGGTTGACGTCTGGCGGCAGGATGACCACACACACACAGAGAAAGAGACAAAGAGCGGCGGTGCGAAACACACACCCACCACCCCTCGCAGGCTGGAGAAAGGATGATTTTAGGTGGGGAGGGGCAACTGGACACACCTCACAGGCTCACACCCAGCACACAGCGCAGCCCACGCTGAGAGCGGGCAGTCCGCTGGGTACATGCTGCGGCCAGGCTCCATGTTCGCAGAGTTGGTACCTTAGTGGGGCAAACGACCTCAAAATTTTGAAAAAAGCTGATAAGCGATAGGGTAGCGAGGCGATAAGGCACCAATAAATGCAAAATGCATCTCCCGTGCACCGTGCTCTCTCTGCTCTTGCCCACCTCAGGAAACAGGTGTGATGCAAGCACGAGTAAGCGGTACGTACCCCGACCGCCTTCTCCGTCCTCCATTGACTCCCGGGCAGTGACTCTTGCGGCAAGAAGGAGGACCTTTTCTTCCTGCCTTCCTCATGGTCTCAATGTGCCGGGTATTTTTCCTTACCATTTCATGCAGATGCTACATTGGTCCCAATGCCTTACCTAAGATTGTGTCTTGGTCATTCACTTGCAGTTCGCGGCCACCTATCACGCGGTGTCTCTTGGGAATAACTTGCATGGTTCACGAAGAATTGGGCACCTATCCCCTCGCACCTATTTCTTATCTAATCGTAATCATTCCCTGGAACTGAGGGTGGAAATTGGAAAGCTGTCCCGCCCAAGACCCTCAAAGACCCTCAAAAAGAGACCCTCCTCAAGGCTCCGAGACCCAGCCTGACGCCACTGTGCAGCGACACGGAGCCGCGGGGCTTGACGTCACGCGTCACGTGCTAGTCCGCCTGACTTGATTGGCAGGGCCGAAACACGAGACTGCCAGCACTGGACCGGCTGGTCAGGGGCAGGAAGAAGCTGAAGATGAGATGTTGATGCTTTTTTACTATTTTCCATTATTTGCTGCTAAATGACTGCCATACCTACTCCATATATCCCTGGGTATCAATCCAGCTGTTGTTAAAATCAAATGGCGCTTGTTTCTGCGATGATCCTGCGGAGGATCCAGTGTTCCTTCTATCAATCCTTTCCGTTATAGTTAGGTAAAGTAATATGAATGGTGCTTCTCGAGCATCCATTCTTGATGAGTTCGAAAAAATACTCAAGTCTTTTAATCCGACTTGAGCCTCTGTCTTGTTTCAGAAAGCCAACGTCGTGGCTTGTATGTGTGTTTGTAAATGGCCGGTCCTCTTCAAAACCTCGCCTGTCGACTGCTATAGTCTCGAGCAACAGTAACTGTCCCGTCTGCTCCGGGCACGAAGCGAACATAGTGGTTCGCAAAATAAGATAGAAGCAGCTTCCGCGGCGAGAACATCTCCCACGGCGTTGATGGCGGCACGGGCACCATCTCGCACAGCTCGCCCCTCGGAATGAAGACGACGTCTGAGTAGTGCCGTCGCACATTGTCCACCTCGACAATGGCGAATATGAAGAGCGCAAAGTGGATCATCCTGCGAGTCTGTTGTTAGCCACCACTCTCAAACTCAAAAAGGGGGCCCATATCTCCAGGCTCAAGCCAGAGAGGCGGCAATTGGGAAAGACATACGTCAAGACAAACATGAAGAAAATTACCGCCGCCATGGTATGCGTCTGCCGCGCATCAACAAACCCCAAGGACCCGCCCCCATTCTGATAATACAACCAATTCGAAATCACAATCCCCATAAACGCCGCCGTCGGCACCCAAATCAGCAAATGCGCAGCCACATGCGCACCGGGCTTGCCCCAACTGAACTTTGTACTCCGCGGCAGCCTCGTCGGATCGTTATTCGTCCACCGGAACCCGCGATCGCGCACCAGCATCGCGCCTACATCGCCCGCGCTCCACAGCAGCGCCAGGACCGCCGTGGGACACCCGAAAGACCAGTTGTCGTGGATGAAGGCGTCGTCTTCCTTTTGCGATGCGAGCGAGGCCAGGATGATGACGGCGTTGAGCATGGAGGCGAGGCGGAGGAGGAGGGTGGTGCGGTACATTGACCGGTTGTAGGGGATCGCGGTGAGGAAGTCGCCGTGGCGCTGGCCCGTGTCGGGCGGGAGGGTCGTGATGTCTGGGTGGAGCGGCGTGTTGTCCATTTTGATAGAGTATTCTCGGAGGCGGAGAGGTAGGTCTGCATCGCTGGTGATCGTCTAGGTCCTCCCCTTGGCCCCTTGGCGAGGGGAGGGGGTGTGTTTCTTCTCGTCTCTTCGGAGCCCGCGGGATGGGCGATTCTTTGGGGGGGATGATCGCGTTGTCTATGATGGGATTGCCATTGAGGCTGTGGGTGATGCTCAAAGGTGAAAGTGTCGGAAGAGTGTCGTCTAGATGGCGAACAGAAGAAATCTCGAATGGCGCTCGGCTTGTTGTTCTGAGGTAGAGGGGCTGGATTACGCGGCGAGGTCGGCAGTGAGGAGAATGAGTGTCGGCGGCGGCATGTTCAGGTCGCATGCGTTTTGGACCGGGGATGGAAATCGAACGGCGGACGACAAGCAACTCGGGGGCCGATGTTCGAACCCTGGGAAAAGATCAGAGGGCACCAACAGGGGGGGCTACAGTACGTACCTCAGTACACTAGGTACCTTACCGTGATCCTTCGGGTACACTACCTCACACTACAGCGCACTACAGGGGGCACTCATTCCCCAAAGTCCATCCATCCGTGGTACCGTAGCCAGTCAGATCTCTGTATTGTGGGCTCCCAGTGGGTCTGAGGCTCGTGTCGCAGGCCCTGGGTTCGGCCTGTCACGGCGCGACGAGCCCCTGACAGCCTGAGTGTTGGCGACGAGCTAGTGCTGCGCCCTGCTTTGCGCTCAAGGACTGGCACTTTTGATCGACGCCCTCTGAATTGAAATGCCCGAGAATTTGGGACTTGAGTAACTTCGATTTTCATCTTGGACTTTAATTATGACGCGAATTTCATGATCTTCCCATTGAAGGCTGACTTGGAGATGAATTCGAATGAGAAGAATGAATTAAAAGAATACCGTGAGATACTCGTTCCCAAATGAGACTGTTCTATTCAGTCATGAAGTACCCCCAAACGCCGTCCCACCATCATGAAAATGCTACACATGAAATGAGTGTGAAATACACTCAAATGAGGTATCCTCAAGTAAGGTATACAGATGCCACAGCAGACGATCAGATAGACCTCGTCCTGCCGGCACTCCCTCCCCTCGAAGACTCCCCCATCACCACCGGCATCTGCGTCATATTCACCCTATACTTGCCCTCCCTCGCGCTCGCATCAGCTGGCGTCATACCAGTCACGCTCGTGGCAAACTTGAAATCCACATCCCCCGGCAAAATAAGCTGAGGCTGCGCGTCACCCCGTCTCATCCGCTCCAGCTCCTCCGCAGAAGGCTCATAGTCCGCCGGCGGGGGCCGCATATTCGGCCGGAGATGCCGGTCCCGACTATCACCACTCGCCGGAATCGTCCGCGACGGGATACCTGCGCCGGGTAAAGGTTTTCGCTTGATAGATGACGCCGACGATGGGGACTGGTCGCCGGGCCGATCGGGTAATGGCGGAGGCATCTCTTCTTGGAGTTGTGCAAAGTGGTGCCGTAGGGAGTTGCTGAGCGGGCTCTGCGGCGAGCGTGGGAAGGATTGGGCGCGTGTGGATGGGGATTTCCAGGTAGGTAGTTTTGGAAAGGGTTTGGCGACGACGTAGACTGTTTGGCCCGTTTCTGGGATGTACATCACGCGCGGCCTGCGCCGGCGGATCTCGCGGCTGCGTTCTATACAGGCGCGGATGAAGAGTGCCATGTGGATTGTTCTAGAGGGTGTGTCAATCTCGCAAGATGAGGGAAGGGCGAGAGGAAAGTATACTTACGCGCTGAGAAGCATAAAGATACACATTACGAGAGCGAGGTTCAGCGGGTTATTTCCTATCTGGTCATCCTCTTGGATGCCAAGCTGGAAAGCCAGCCAACCTCCGCCAATGTAGCCAAGGATGGAGATGATGAGTTCAAGGCCAATGTGAGCCTTTGGCGTGATGCCGCGTCCGTGGCGGGCGCAGATGGTGAGGAACTCGCCCAAATCCCACATAAACGATGGTAAAGCCTAAAGTTTTCGTCTCATGATGAGCTTACTGCTGTATGAGATGAAAGGACAAGTGACAGAACTTACTCCTGGCAGACACAGCCAAGGCCAGACACTATAGTTATCCCACGGCGGGTACCCATACCAGGCCATCATGATGATGAGGATGATGGCGCATAGCAGCGTCCCAACCAGACGGGTCACGATCTTGCAGACTTCCCATCGTCGGTCGCCCTGGTTCATCCACCGCACGTTGGCCGGGTCGATGGAGGCCGTCGGCGACGTAGGCTTGACGCCGTCCCCATCCGACGCGAGGGACTCGAGCTGGTACGACTCGGGCGCACTCATCGTGTGTCTACCGTAGGACGAGCATGGGTGGGATGTGTGTGTCCACGTCGCCTATCCTCCACCCTTTACGTCGTCGTTGCTGCTGGTGTCGAATTTTCGTTGATCAATGAGTGAGGTGTAGTTCCACAGTCGACGTTCCCAGCTCCCGTGTCTCGGTTTCCCTGCTTTTCCGGGGCATCGGCAGCTCAACCACCCGCTGAATAATAGCAGAGACGTAGGTAAGAGGCGCTGAAGGAGAAAAAGAACAAGCTTCTTTGCGGTAAGGTTTGGCGTTCTTGTCCTGACTCGTCCCGTAACAAGGGGTGGGCGGCGTCAACGGCTGCGCCTCTTATGGCACGTTCTCGGGTGAAAATGCCGAGTCTGATGTCTCCAGCGAGCAGCAGGCCAAGACTTGAGAAGGCGTTGGACGGAAGAAATATGGAAAGTAGGTCTGATGTTGGAATAAGACTCGGATCAGCCCTTGTCGCACCTTTCTTCCATCGTTTCGATGGAAAATTCCATCGTCTCCAGCAGTGGGAAAATTCCCCGGAGAAGGGAACGGCGCGGCATCATGCAGTTAATTAGCACTGACAGATTTAGGCAACCGTATTCTCGACGGCTCCACTCGCCTTTCGGGGGCCGACCGAATCCGTCCCTCACTCACTCACTAACAACTGTCACCCGTTGCTGGACTCAACAAAGTTTAATACGCCATATTCGGGAATATTCGTTGACATGAACGGAAAACGGGCTCATGACGCTTCTCATGAATTTCGGGACGGGATCAACTGTATTTCACACAATTTCCATGATGTGCAGGTCAGGAACACTCACTCACTCATATATCTCACTCAAGTAGTACTCACAGCTCATTCATGGTGTATAACCATCTTCACCGACTGGCCCCTACCGGTAGTGAAGCGGCCGTTACCACCATTTATCAAATGACCAAAGAAATGATGCAAATCGAAGCTGACTTGATCTACGAAGCAAGAACATGCGATAAACCACCAAAAATGCAAAAGTATTGGACACTGTGGGAATTGAACCCACGACCTTTCACAAAGGCGCGTTCCTGTTGGAAGTGCGAAGCGAAAATCATACCCCTAGACCAAGCGCCCGATTCTGATGACAAAGAAGGTTTCAAGCCGGCTCAAGAAGCTCCGCGATTTTTTCGCGCGAATTCTTCGTCTCGAGCGCGCTCGTGTGCGCCCAAAAGGGCCCGGATGCTCGAGAGAAAAGTGATGGTGTAATCGCTGGTCGAATTCGTGTTAGCAGGAGGTTTTGCGGAATTGTTTGTGACCATGGGTGGTGTAGAGTCTCAAGGCATCGTCAACCTCTTTTCAATTTGATAATCTCCTGACAATTCTCATCAATCACATGATTCGGAAAGATTTTGTTATTCCATCCATGCCCATAATCAGGTTATCAAACAACAGTATTCATACAGAGATCATTAATCATACGCTGTATCAAACACATCCTACGCCTGAACATCGCTCTTCAACTTCTCGTACACCGTCTCTCCCCCAACCTCAGTCTGCCGGGGCCCAGCATCCCTTCCAGCCTTAGTCTGGCTCTTCAGCAGCCCCTGCTCCGCCACACGCCCAGGGTCATTCTCGCTACCGACCTCGGCGTTGAAAGCAGCCTGCACTCCGTCTTTGGTGTTCGCCGTGTCGAAGCCCTCGGTGATGTTCTTCCCGTGTGGCCCGTTGGGGTCGCGGTTGTATTGGTTGTTCACATATGTCGGCGCTGCGGCGGCCTGATCGGGGATCGATGCGGCGCTAGACCCGGGAGCACCGCCGGTGCCGGTTCGGGAAGAAGCGGTGGCGGTGTCGACGTTGCGGTTGGAGGCGAATTCGCCGCCTTGGTTGGCGGACTCGGCTGCGAGGGAGCCGGCGGGGACGGGACCGGTTGCTTCGGATCGAGTGGGACGGACGTCGGCGCTGGGCTCAACCTATGGTTTGTGTTAGAGTTTGGGGTTCCGAGAAAAGGTTGTTGAAAATAGGCTTGCGTGACTCCAGGGATGTCAAGACATACCTTGGCGCCAGCACTAGGTGCCTTGTACTGAGCAGACATTTTGATAGGGTACTGTGGTGGTTGCTTCGAGTAAAGATTCTAGGGAACAATGTTTCGCTGGGACACAAGTCGTCTTCAATGTTTTGAATGTAGCTTTGAGAGTTGATTGTCTTTCCATTTCTTCATCTCATCGAGGTTCTAAAGCTGCCATTTAAACATCTTTCGAGCCCATGACATCATGTTGAGCTCTTCTCGCATCAACTCAAGCCGGAGATAAACCTCCTGTCAGACACGCCGCACCCACAGTGGGATGACTTCAGATCCCCACAACATCACCCGCAAAACAACAGCATGTCGTGGAATGGCCGCCAAATTACATCATACGGTCGCCCTGTTCTCCTCTCAACTGCACACATCGGTGATCGATATGACTGAACAACAGGATAAGTCGTAATCGTGACAGTTTTGAAACCTCGAATCGTCGACTGCAATCTCATCGGAATACAGTTGATCGATTTGGGCCGATGCCTCGGTGGAGACCGGTGGGCACGCCGACGCGAGCTGGAGAACTTCAGTCAAGATGACGAGCACTGCCCTTCCCACGGCTATCAAGTGCCAGATTTCTGATGAAATATCTAGAGTATTCCATCGCATATGGCAATACTTTTTTCCAAATCTCATTTTATTTGTGACAATCATTCTGTGTGTCTAGGTCGTCACTCACCCGAACGCTATCTCATCGAAGAATCAGTGGTATCATGGCTTCTTTGATAAGATCAACCTCACGATGATTGGGTTTTTGGGTTGAGATTTCCTTTCCAGACTCGCAGTTGATCGACTGTATAGCGCTCGTTGAAATGTCAAGGTATAAGCGGGCTTTTCACAACGACACGTCTATGGACTTTGATCGGCAACTCACATGATTTTCTAGATCTGTAGCGGTTTCGAAAAGGCAGTCACCTATGTGCCGGAAATAAATGGACGTACACGCATCCATTCTGTGTGGACTTGGCTGGATTATTTCTCAAGAGCCCTGACCTTCCTGAAGGGCTTGCCGTGGACGCGGAACAGCTACATTATCCGGCCAGGCAAGGCTTCGTCGAGTTTCTTGATACGGAGACCATGGATACCGCGGAACGGAATACAGTCGATACTCTTTCAAGGTAAGCTCTAAGCCCTACTAAAAATATAATTGGTTCTATCACTGACATCCACCACACTCATCACTCCTTGGCAAGCGCTGTGGTTCTTCATCACGGTAATGGACCGCATCAGGAATAGACAGCCATCATTGCTCTAGAACTGACGGCTCTATCGTTCACTTTCGCCATGGTTGCGATATTTGGTTGCTGGTACCCGAAGTCGGCGGTCCTATCCCCGGTATATTGAAACCAAAGTCTTGAACGAGGGGCAAGTGAATTTGGACCAGATCCGAAGCCACCCCAGATCTCATGTGAGTGCCCCTAATTCACCCCAGTGTCGATGAGAATCAGCTGACTGAAGTTTCATAGACACATCCATAGCTTCCAACGACATGGCACTGTACGCCACTCGACGATATCATCTCGCGCATCTTTTGCGTAGACGCATACTGGTTCTTCTTCAACAGGCTGGGTGACATGATGCATCTTCACCCCTGCGGACGACCTATCAAGCCGAAAAGGATCCTTCCATGACGGTACATGTATCCTTGTTTGTGATTATCCTATACATTCAGATTTTGGGGTTCTATGTTTCTTGCCGGCTTTACTTCTATGGGGAGACTTTGTCTCGCTCCGGGAGTAACAAATTGGGATACGCTTGACTGGTAACCGGTTTCTCCCATTCATCGGGGAGACGTGGCAAGCGGTAGTATGGCCACAAGTAGACATGAGAACATAGTCATAAGAGATAGATTTCTTGGTCTCACCGAGTCCATCTTGAGTCAAGTCACTACATGAAATCAAATGAGGGACATATCCGGTAGGCTCTGCCTGGGTGAAGAGGGGTAGCTCACCGAAGCGCCAAGGTGACCTATTCAGGCAACTCTAACAGTCCTTCTCGGCCGGTAAACCCGGTGTGTCAAAGTGGGCGTTAGCGTCGCCGTCCGTGACCTGACAGACGCGCCGAAAATGGGGCAATTTTCTCCGTCGTCCATTGAGAAAAGCGCCGAGTCCTTCCTTAGTGACGCAATGGGGTAATCTTGGCCCGTCACTCCACCAAAGCTCCAGTTCCCTCCACGATTGCCCCCTCGTGCCCCTCATCGCCTTTCATGCTAAAGTGATCCAGCTCGACGATAGCTATATAAAGCTGTCAAGCTCACGACATTTTCTTTGAGTCTGTCGTACGAAGAAAGCTCACAGTTTCTCAGACTCATTATACAGTGTAATAAGAACCCATAAGAGACAAGATGGCAGCAGGCAAGACATTCAACGTTGGAATCATTGGATATGGGTAAGTGAGACGGTCTCTCAGACCATGTCATCCTTGATAAGACCCCCCCTTGCATGCTTTCGGAATAGACTCACTCTCGGCGCGACTCACCGAAGACGCCCACGTGCTGACCGACCATCCACAGACTATCCGCCAAGGTCTTCCACATCCCTTTTATCAACCTCACACCTCAGTTCAAGTTGCACAGCATCGTCCAACGGAAGCCCACAGCCTCCTCCTCAGCACCAAATGACTACCCTGAGCTGAAGCACCACACCTCCCTGGAGCCCATGCTTCAGGACCCCGATGTTGACATCATCAACATCCTCACACCGCCCAACACTCACTTCAGCTTCTCCAAGCAGGCCCTGCAGGCCGGCAAGCACGTTCTGGTCGAGAAGCCCTTCGTGCCCACCATCGAGGAGGCCGAGGAACTCATCCAGATCGCTAGGGAGAATGAGCGCCTCATCTGCGTCTATCAGAACCGTCGCTGGGACAGTGACTTCCTCACGGTCAAGAAGATGATTGCCGATGGCGTCTTCGGCCGTGTCTACGAATTCGACACCCACTTTGACCGCTTCCGCGCTGACCGTCCTACGTCATGGAAGGGCGAGCTGACCATGGCCGAAGGAGGCGGCGCCCTCTTCGACCTGGGATCCCACCTCATCGACCAGGCCTACAACCTCTTTGGCATGCCAGAGACCGTCTACGGCAAGCTCGTCAGCCAGCGCGACGGCAAGTTCGACCCCGAGGACCCCGACAGCGTGCACGCGCAGCTCTGCTACCCAGACGGCCTCATCGTCAGCGTACGCATCGGTGTCATGAGCGTCGAGACAAGCCAGCCTCGCTTCTGGGTGCGCGGCACCAAGGCCAGCTACCACAAGACGTGCCTCGATCCGCAGGAGGACCAGCTCAAGGCCGGCGCGAAGCCCACCGATCCTGGTTTCGGTGTTGAGGACCCCATGAACGGCGGAAGGTTGCTGCTGGTCAAGGAGGGCGGCCAGGTCGAGGAGCGCATGAAGCCGACGCACAAGCCGGAGACGTACCTCAAGCTCTTCGAGGGTTTCGCCAAGGCTGTTGAGACTGGAAGGGAGGAGTACGTTCCTGTGCCGGCGAGAGAGGCGCGGGATGTCCTGCGTATTATCCACGCTGTCAAGGAGAGCGCAAAGTCGGGACGCGAGGTTCGGTTCTAAGACATTTGATGAAGTCTGAGATGTCTCTACCGCATGGTCCGAGGTTAGCCGCCGTCGATGGTCTCGGGGAGCCGATGCGATGAGGCGTTCGTGGCGTAGCGTGCCGAGCCGATGGGAGAAAATTAGAGCCCGTTGACGCAATACTAGCAAGTACTAGTAAGTCACGTATAAGTTTGTCTATTTTGGAAGCGAGAGGGCTCTAGGTACTACTTACATGTAGCGAGTCTGTCGTATTGTAGCGGTTGCGTCTTATAGTAATCGAAAACGTATTTCATGTCAGCTCGTTCCGGTATGCAGAGTTGCCGTTTATGGAGATTTAGTCTCAGAGACACCGGAGGGCAAAGTCTTGGACGTGCCCGCAACGGGGGACAAACACCGCCGATCTCCCGCAACGCGCGAAGCCAAGACTCCGACGACACCCAAAGGTGTTGGCGCCTACTGGTAAAAGGAGAGTTCTGTCCAGTCGCGTGAGAGATTTAATCTGGGATGAGGGAGAAGTTGCGCAGGAATCTGGCTGAGCTTGCACTTTAACCGGGCTGGGGATGTCTCAAGGCAGGATCTTGGCACACGATGATGGCGGCCCCTAGATTCCTTCCCGTCGCGATGACATCCGGTGAGCAGTCGGAAGGTGTGATCGAAACCCCGCATGACGGAAGGAAATGTCTCGAGGTTATATCGAGTTGAGGAAGAGCGGTGGAGTATAAAAGGTAGTCGCGATGGCCAGTGGGAGCATCTATCCTGAGATATCATCAGCAAACTTGCACTCAGATCATCGCAATATCCCTAATTCATCTCACCAATACCTAATACATAATCTCCAAGATGCGTTTCAGCCTATTCACCCTCTTCTCTTACGTCGCCAGTGTTCTCGCTGGTCGATACATCGTCTTCCTTGCCCCGGTAAGACCCTCAGTCTGGACTGAGCTCCATCGTATACCGTCTTGATACTGACTACCGGAAACAGGCAACCAATATTGACCAGTTCGTTCACAAGCTTCGCACTCGAGACAGCGATCTCAGGGTCATCACGAAGTGGACCGGCACGACTGCCGGTCTTTACGGTGTTGTCATCGACTCGAATGTGTGGAATGTCTGGACTCTGCGCAAGTTCCGTGAGGTCAGGCTGGCCGAAGAGGACCAAATTGTCACGCTTACCCCTCTGCCGACTGCAGGCTTGCCCGCGGAGCCAGAAGACACCCCATTTCCTCTCCCTGGCTGGAGCTGAACGGGTAAATCAAATCACGAGTCGTTCTGGAAAACCAGTCTACATCCGCGGACTAAGGAGACACCGGCGAGATTGGGACCCGGTATATCAACAATTTGTTTGCGTTCTGGCTCGAATGAGTCGGTCAAAGGGGCGGAAACCAATACGAAGGATTCAAAGTTTAAGTGGCTAGCTTTTGTGAACACCTTATGTTACTCAGTCAGGACGCAGAATAGGAACCGTTACCTAATTTGATCTCATGATACTTCTGCCCGGTCGAAATAGCTATGCTGCTCAGGTTTCTCTATGGTCCCATCTCTCGTCCGTACTAGGTAGTGATCCATACAGTATAATCGTTTGCATTTTTTACCAGAGACGTATGCAAAGCGCTCCAACGTCGTGATATCCATTTGGCGAGAAACTTCGTGTCCATCGTTTAAGACACACTGAAGATGTTGAAGGCTTATATGTACGATCTGATAAGTGTCTTTCAAACCCGGGCTTCGAGCGACAATGGAACGTACTTGCTGATTGTCCACATCCAGGTTCCACACCTCCTAGTTGTCATTTTGAGGCAGACCTGAAGGCTGGAAATAGTCCACGTAATCACATCTGTGCAATGAAGTTTATAATATGGATTGTGGGAACTCACACATCCACCGCCCTTGAACTCTTGCGGGAACACCTGCCTAAGTCCGGCTGTCCGTCAGCTTCCGTCAATCTAGGCAAGGTTGTATACGGCGCGTTGCGATTGAATGTACGCCCCGAGCTTGTGTCACCCATAAGCCATCAATCTCTACTTGCACTGATACAAAAGTCAGAGGCTGCCCAAGGGGCTTCGTCCACACAGTCCTCGAATAGCTGAATAAGGGAAGTGCTCGAGATGGATTTTTTTGCAGCTAAAGCAGTTCCAACTGCTCCGTATAAATTAGTACTGCACCCACCAGTGCCTGGATACGCGCGCACACGCACGGCAGATGAAACGCCCCCTGATGACTCGACGATGTCCCGACACCGGCGTATCCGGACCTCTGTCAAATGCCAACGGCCTTTTGCGGGTAAGGCTGCCGTCCAACCGGCTGGGCGAGTGGGGGGTTCCTTGCCTTATTTGACATGAACTGGAGTTCGGACTGAGTCGAAGTGTCGATCTTATCTGTGCTTGACATCAAGCGAGGCTTTGCGAATTAAAGACTCGGGTTCGGTATGCCGAGTCATTGTAATTTGTTACTTTTGACGGCACGTCACACGACATCCGCAACTTCATAGGCAAGTGGAAGTCTTCGCCTAACTGATCACTTTCGTCTGAGCCTGTCATTGAACGATGGCTCTGTCCCAATGTCGGTAGATGAGTGGGTATGCACTAACCGTGGGTAAGGTGATCTGGACCCGGCTCTAGATCAACTAAAATACTTGTGAAATCTTTTACCACCGCGGTAAGAACCGCAACTTATCAGTCTTGGTGATGTCTAGTTTCCAAAACATTCATTGCCTCCTCCAATCGAGGCAGTACAAATACTTCCATTTCCAGAACACCGACAAGTCTGACTTGGGGCCCCCTGACTCGCTTCATGGAGCCGCAAAGGTGACTGAGTATTTGATGCTCGGGTAGGAGGAGGTTCCGCGGCCACGATTCGTGCTATGGCCATATGGGCAGATGAAGTGGGCGCACAGGCCGACGGATACAGGGACACCGGCACTTAGCCTAAAGTCTAACAGAGCTATCACATCGGCCGAGAGACTGAATGAACCACGATCAACCACTGATTGATACGGCGTAACCGTTGTACAAGCTAAGTCGGGTACGCCCGTCTTGTTAGACTGCTCCGAGTAAGTGTTCTTAGTCCAATAATAGCAATCGTAAACGCATCTATAAGAGAGGATTGTTGCCCGGATTCTTCGAAGCTCGTGAACAGAGGATCAACAGATTCGTTCAGTACACTCTTTGGCTTGTAGAAACCATCACACTCTTTCGTTACATTCTTTACTTACGCTCTTTTCCAAAATGCCTTCGCTTATTTCCGTGGTTCTTGCCAGCCTGATGGCCTCCCCTATCCTGGCCGCCATCTCTTCCCCCAACTACGTCCCCTTCGAACTGGAGAAGCGCGATTGCGGCTTCAGCTACTGCGATTGCCAGCGCGTCCAGTGCAGACTTGACTTTTGCTTCGATGACCATGTTGACCCCTGGATTCTAGTCGACAGTGCCAGTAAGTTTCCATCATCCTCGATATTTGACCTTTCTTCCTTGAACACGTCGCTGACCTTCCCGTCTCACAGTGAACGGCTACTACGGGGTTGACTGCGGCCAATTCGACAACTGGGCGCGCAACGAGCCCGCCGAGTACTGCAACAACGGCCTGCGCAAGGGCAATGCCCTCTTCTACATCAACCGCAAATTTGGATCCCTCGGAAAGTCCTTCACCGTCAACTACAAGAACACCAACGCGGCGGATCCCCACCGTGGCTCTGTTTCTGGCAGCTGCTACCCTGTCCAGGACGTTCAGTGCAAGTGCCACTCCAGATATAACGCTGAAAAGCACGACTGCTCGAACAGCTGCAGTGACTAGACGAACACTCCACAGTGAACGTTATAGAATAACTTGGGGAACCTGCTGTATGGCTTGTTCGACTAAGTGGGTGCGCTTGAGATTTCGGATGTGTGCTGCAAATGATACCACAAGGACATAGAACTAGAGGATCCAAATCCATGACAATGAACGGCCGATCGGCCATTTCATCCAAAAAAAGCAATGACCTTGAGTGATACCTATAAACTGCCTTCGCATGACCAGCATCGTGTTCCCAGATTCCTATCACAGTCCGAATCGACAACGCTCTTCTGCGGATATGGGCACAAGATGCGGTCTTGGACATTTCCTTCCAGAACAGTAACCTTGACCAGTGTATGGTCCGGTGCGGTGCCATTCTCAACCCATGCACGGAGTTGACCAAATAGACTAGTTGGCCCTCCGCTCCTCCCTCCACCGCAATGGCCCATGCCGGGTACCTCGAAGTGGCGGTAGAAGTCATGAACTGCCGGGATAAGATCAGATACTCTGTTGTAGTACTTGGTACTCCCCTTTGGAGGGAGAAGCTCGTCAAGCTGTGGGAATATTAAGCTTTTCCGCTGCCCAGAGGAGGACAAGGGGCTGACTTACGAGACCGTGAAAGGTGATCAACTTCCCTCCGCCATCACGAAAAGCAGAGAGATCAGGATCATCAGTACCAATAATCGAGTTGTACCTTTGCCGCCCTTGGTGTGCCATCCAGTCAAACTCAGCATGACTGACGTTGGAAAGATCAAAATCTGAACTCCTTGCGACAAACAACGAAAGCCATTGCACAGCAATGGGCAATGGCACACCTCTGCAAGACCCTGTGGAGCAGTTGGTGGCAGCGACGCCGACAGCCAGATCAGTACCAGGATTCAGTCCCGGCCACAGCTGTACGCCCTGGGAGTTGCGCATCCCCTGCCACGTAGCATCGACTACAGCTGCTGCTGCACGACTGACTTCAGGTGCCTCAGAGCAGTTGATTGCTCGACCGACCATCGTGAAAGGATTGAATGCATCAAGGCACGCATCGACTTCACTAATAATCCCGTCTTTGACACCGTCTAATCCATCACAAGCAGACACTGCCGCGGCTGTGATCGCCGTGAGTTCGCAGGCACGAGGGTACTTCCCAATCATGTTCATGTACTGCTGAGGCCAGAGCATGCTAGGGAAGAAATCGGTCCATTGAATCCCTGGAGCACCGGCGGCGATACCATCATACTGAGTTGGATACTGTTGTGCCAGCATGAGCCCTTGACGGCCCCCTTGGGAGCAGCCATTCCAGTAGGAATAGTCTGGTCCGCGACCATAATAGTAATTGATGAGCGACTTCCCAATGATTGCCTGCATTTTTTGAGAATCAGAATTGTCAGCTGTGCGAAGGTGGTCCAATGACTTACCCCGTCATCGAGTGACACAGACGCAAGGTTTTGCAGATTGTATAGGTTAACATTTCCAGGGCTGAGAAGTGCCCAAGGACTCGCGTCCAAAGAGTTCCCCAACCCAGCGTCAGTCGTGATCGTCGCATAGCCGTCAGCTATTGCTCCTCCCATGGCGCTGTAAAAGGGTTCACTGCGGCCTGCAACCCAACCGCCGCCCCCGACAGCCTGGAGACGACCGTTCCATCCCTCTGCGGGAAGCCAAGCTTCGAAGTTGACGACATCGTCTTGACCTGGGTGGGTGTAGGTTACTGTGATGTTACAGAAGCTCGCGTTCTGCACTTCGACTGATGGCTGGGTGAAGCGAACAGAAGAAGGAACAGAGGTGGTGTAATTGGTGACAAAACTTGTCTGTAGGGACAGAATCTCCGCCCCGAACAATGAGATATTCCCAAACGTCGTGGGGGCGCAAGGAAATGCCGACATTTTGAAAGGAGACAAGCTCACGATAGAAAGAGTGGAGAGGATGGACACGGCGCTGCAAATAACAGCATCTCAAAATATTACTGCTTAATTTGCGGCGTATTTATACAGATCTCATAGCGGCGTGTTTGTTCTGTTCACCAAGCTACATGGCAAAACCATCTGGGTAGGATCGCTAAAACCCCCAAAGTTGTCAAGCGTGAGGGTGTTGAGCTGATTTGCGCACATTAATCAAGACCTCAGCCATCCAACGCAGCTGTCATATGAGGATCGGCTAAATAGGCTCCCGCAGAACGCTCTTTGTACCCAAATATCCTTGATATTCCTCGACAGGATCCGGATCCTAGCCCGAAGCCTTTGAATAACTTTGACGTTGTCAACTACCTAAGGATTGAGATTTCGGTGCTTGATGTATCCCGACTTTGACG
The DNA here is from genome assembly GCF_011075155.1 of Colletotrichum scovillei. Lineage (NCBI taxonomy): Eukaryota > Fungi > Ascomycota > Sordariomycetes > Glomerellales > Glomerellaceae > Colletotrichum > Colletotrichum scovillei. The sequence goes on from NW_023336259.1 coordinate 4,192,157, forward strand.
GATTAGTCAAATCTAGGCCCAGGGTTTTGGTGAGTTCATATTGAAGGCTGAAGGCAGTTAACAGCATTGAATTCCGTGAAACAACTGTTATCGCTCGTGTGAAGCCCTTGTAGACATGTCCCTACATTATATAATCAATCACCTGTTTACTTGGGGGATATCAAATGCAAACCGACCCATGTGTGCTTCTACAATTCATAGCCTATGGTGGTCTGCTTCGGACTTTCTATCAAATATCAACGGCATGCAGTCATAACAAAGGCGGCTTTGTTTATGACAATCTGAGTAGCTGAGGCCGGTCTCGGACCAAGTCATCATGCAAGCACTTGCATCTCGGAGAAGCTCGTATAATGACGGACTTACGAGAAACACAGTGCTTACCTTCGGAGGTACATCAATGCTGAGAGAAAGAAGTGAGATCAGAGACACCAATCAAGCGCTGCTCTCGTATCGCCTCGCTTATTTGTGTCGTGGTTTCGCTACTAGCTGCACTTGGCTAGGTGCTAGTGAACGCCACAGCGGAACAGCGGAAGCGGTGGCATGACATTCAGCCCTCAAGATTTCAACGTTCACGCGCCAGCATTCCATACGGCAAGACTCGCCAACACAAGAAGAAGTAGTTATTGCGCGTAATTCCCAGGTAGTTTTTGGCTTGAGACATCTTATGTATCCTCACTGACTTCAAGCTTGTCAGAATGGTCGTCCCGAGGAACAAAGTCGCAGTGATCGGGCTTGGTGAGTAAAGTAAAAGTGTGGGAAAACTAATTGGCTATTCTGACACAGAGTAGGTGCCTTTGGTATCGTATCTCTCAAGAATCTCGCCGAAGAGGGTTTCGATGTGACCGGGTTTGAGCGCAATCCCTATGTTGGTGGTCTTTGGAAGTTCACACGGGAGGACAAGACTTCTGTGCTGCCTAGTGAGTAGAAGGATGCTTCGGCTGCCATTAATTTAGACAATCACTGACTGGAATCCAATAGCAACTATTGTTAATATCTCGAAAGAAAGAGTAAGACTTTCAGTAACGTGCAAACGAGTCACTTGATGGTCAATGCAACTTACACATGATCAGGGATGTTTCACAGACTTCCCGTTTCCTGATGGTAAGTCTGTCAAACAAACTGAAAGCTAGCATTCTCACAACCCCAAGCGACAACCAGTCAACCCTCGGCCGAGGAGGTGGCACAGTATCTTGAAGACTATGTCGATCACTTCAAGCTGCGATCAATGATGCGCCGCAATACAGTTGTCACTCATGTATCGCATGATGATGCTCTTAACAAATGGATTGTTGAAATTTCCGATTCGCCCAAAGAAATGTTCGACAGGGTCATCATCGCGACAGGAATGAACCAAACACCCAACTATCCGAATGTCAAAGGGATTGAGCTGTTCAAGGGCGAAACGCTCCACTCCAAATCTTACAAAAGGTTAACCACACTATTTCAGTTTGGTACTTTCTTTGCTAATGCGCAATTCAGCCCAGAGAACTTCACAGGGAAGAAAGTGTTGGTCTTCGGCTTGGGAAACACCGGCGCTGACACTGCAACATCACTTGTGGGCTATGCAAGCGAGATCTATGTTTCTCACCGAGAGGGTGCTCTCATCGTAAGTTAGGTATGGATCCCAATCCGTCGAAGATCAGGTCTGATCTATCATAAGCTTCCTCGAACCAACAAAGGCCGCCCCATTGACCACACACTCAACATTCGCTTGATCACTTTTCAAAGGCTTCTCGAGCGGTTCTTCCCCAATCTATCTGAACGCCTTTTCAATGGATTTGTTAAAAAGCTGCAGGATTCTGCATTCAAAATCCGTCCTGAGTGGAATCTCTCACCAGCTCCTTCGATCAAAACCAGCACCCCGGTCGTCTCAGACGAGATCGTCCCAGCGCTTGAGAGTGGTAAAGTTAAATCTGTCACGGGTGTCAGTTGCGTAACCGGGCCGAATGAAGTTGAATTGATGGGTGGAAGAACTTTGAAGGTAGATGCTATCATTTACTGCACTGGATACAAACCCAACTTCAGTCTATTGGATCACGAAGCTGATCCAACGGCTGATACCACACCGAAGTGGACTGCGTCCCAGGGGTCTAGGGGCAAACCGCTGCCTCGCTTGTATCAGAATGTTCTGTCTCTCAAGTACCCGGACTCACTCGCATTCATGGGGTGCGTGGCATTTGCAACGGGGGCATTCGTTCTATATGACCTGGCGTCCATGGCTGTCGTGCAGATCTGGAAGGGGAACTCGGACCTTCCACCTCAGCACGAAATGGAGCGGTCGGTTGATGAGCACCATGACTGGCTGTGTGGCCTTGCAAAGAAAAGCAATATTCACCCACAGCTTGTCAATGGCCATTCTTGGTCAGCATGGGCGGACAAGATGGCTGGGACTGGGGTTGACGAATATTTGGGATGGGGTTGGAAGGGATGGTGTTACTGGCTCAAGGATCGGTCTTTCTGCAACCTCCTCATGGGAGGTATCTACAGTCCACACATCTACCGCTACTTCGATGGCAAGCGAAGTCGGTGGGACCAAGCGAGGGAAGAAATCGAGAAGGTGAACGGCAACATTTCCAAAAACAGGCCCAAAACCGATTAGCACAGAGTCTTTCAATTTCGTCGTCTACCTAAGCTAGATACGCTGACAATATGTTGCAACGCGGATTAACCTTTCAATTCTCTATGCCCGTCATTGGACCTCCCAATAATCAGTGGTAGGTCAAGACTCTATTCATCTAATGTAGTCTAGTCTATCAAGAAGCTGCCTCATTGCAAGGTGCAGTAACCCCTGTTGCAAGCCCATTCGCAGCCAGGACACGTAGAGCAGCCGCTTCGCCACTCCAGTACGCGCCAGTTGTGGTCCCCAAGGCAACGAAAGGTGCGGTGTGCTCGCCGGCAAACCAAATGCCTCGTTCAGGCATGCCAGCTCTCATGGCTTGGACGTCGAGATCTAAATGGATCTGTTGGTCCTCTTTGCTCTCGTCCGCCCGAGTGTCGTCCTGTGTCTCTGTTGCAGGATTGAAGGTGCTCTCGCTGACTTGGAAGTTGGTGTAAGATCCATTCCCTGCGAATTCGTCACCGTGCCAATTTGTGGCGAGAATGGTCGAGGGCACACAGTTCTCGTGACCAGTTTTATAGTTCGGAAGCCGACTGTAGTAAGGCTGGAAGAATCGGTCAAGAACATCGAAGTATTCGGCGCTGTCGGGAGCAAGGCCCTGGATAAGAGATAGGACATACTCCGCACACGGATCGTACGTGTATATAAGGAGGGTCGGCATGGCATGAGATCCGAACACTGCCGGCGAGGACAAAGGAACCATCTCGATGGGCCAGTGTTTCTGATCGGCGGGGACGTACTCAGGGTTGAGAAAGTGAATGAAGCTGGGAAAGCTGCCGTCTACCTCCCGGTTTACCTGGCTTTCTTCGAGGTATGGCGTGCTATACGGTTGCTGACCACCATTTGCTGCTATATTCTCATCCCAGAATGCGACGGGAAAGGTAAGATAAACCTTCTCTAGACTGCTGTAGGAGGCATTCTTGATTGCCATCTGAATGCACTCTGGCAAAGGAGGAACGAAAGACGGTTTCCCAGTCTTAAGACAGCCCAAAGGAACTGCTACCACCACTTCGTCAAATTCAAAAACGTCATCTAATGTTTTGACCACGACTCTAGTATCCTGAGACTCGGATGATGTACTGTCAACGCTGCTGACCACAGCGGATAGATGGATTTCCGCCTGGGCGATGGATTTCGCCGCGACACCCTGGAGAATGTTATTATGATTCTCCATAACGTAGAGATTCTCTGATATTCAGTGGGTCGCCCACTCTGTTAGTAAAGTTATTTGTGAGGAGGGATATTTCAAGGGGTATTTACCGCCGTCGAGGCATTCCTCAAGCCAAAACCACTTGAGGCTTTGTCGCTCCCATGAGTCTCCTATGAAGGAACCCCACATCTCTGCTAGTAGTAGAACCCGGGCTTGCTCGTCCTGTGTAAGCTTTCCTTCGGCGAGCTGCTGACCAAAAAAGTCTTTTAGGCTCCGCTCCGGATTGATGTTTGCACAGTCGCTGTTGCTGTATTTGAAAGCCTCTTCAATTAGAGACCAGACCGTATCGAGTCCTGTGTCGGCAAGGTCCTTCGGGATTATGTCACCACTGGTCCCAAAGACATGTGTAGTGTCCGCAACAGCACACAGAGAGGTGCCGCTGGACTTAGCCAAGCTAAAGATAGGGTTGTTATCTGTGCCATGGATCCAATTGGGACCTCTTCGTCACGGGTTCGTCAGTAAACCGCATCTTGAGCTCTTGGCTCTAGGGACCTCAGAGTGACAAACGTATCAACGGCATGATGAAGCAATCTGGACTGATGTATCTGAGTATGCGCTTGTTAGCAAGTTAAATGTCCTGTCGTCTCACACTCCCGACTGAACGTACCCGACCTCCGATCCTATCTCGAGCTTCCAAAATAGTCACCTTGGCTCCCCCATCGATTAGAAGCTCCGCACATCGCAGTCCAGCCAAGCCAGCCCCAATCACCCCGACATGAAGCTTTTGGGGAGATGCACCGGCTCTTCGGATAGGTGGGCGTGGCTGAAAAGACTGCAGCAGATCGTGAGAGTATCTCAAGAGATCCTTTTTCATCCGGGGCATGACCCCTGGGGCAACAAAGCCTGCGCTTGAATGGTTTCGGCCTTCCATGCTGGGGATAGAGATGAATCGATGAAGCAAAAGGTCAATTTGGAGCAGAAGAACACAGCCTGATATTGACCTGACCCCGATCGCTCTCCTGATATGGCCAGGGAGGTCATCCTGGCAGCCACGGCAGGCTATCAACCAACGGCGAAACACTTCCCTGATTTGTCTTGACTGTGCCACATGCCACCAATACATGATTGGCGGGTTATCCCACCTCTCACACGGACGTCTCTGGGAATAAGCACTCCTGTGCGTGATCACGCAAAAGAGTGGGAGGGATGCTGCATGATCCAATATTACTATGTGCCACAAGCGTCTACGCCTGCATTCCCACAGCCTTCCCGGTCAATAACAAGACTGTCCCAAGACTTGGCTGGCCGGCTTGGTATTTCAGTTAGCACTCCCCTTCAAATCTCGCGCGGGGTTCCCGAACAACTCTACCATACCTCATGTTCAGAACTTCACCTTGCATCGCCGCCAGCCTAAATTGCTACCAGTCTCATCATGGCTGAAGCGCTCGCTATGATCGGACTGGCGTCCGCCCTGATTCAATTTGTTGAGTTCGGTGGCAAGGTGCTACGGCAGCTTCGCCGGCTCGAGAGCGACATGACTGGTGTTCCGACTGTCTTTAAGAACGTCCGGTCGCGATTACCGCTGATGGTTGACCTCGTCCAAAAGCTTATCATCCGTATGGATGCCGGACTTATCGATAAAAAATCCCAGGAGACAATGCTTCCTGTTGTACGAAGCTGCATGGCTCAGGCTGAGCAGTTGGACAGTTTAATAGTCAAGACTCTGCCCCAACATCACGAGTCTCACTGGTCTCGTGGAAGAAAGGCAGTCGTTGGAGTGCTCGTTGAGTCCGATGTCGAGCGGATTGAAGCCGCGTTGAAAGCAAACTTTGACCTGCTTTCCCAGGCCGGGACCTTTCATCTGGCAGATGGTGACATGGCTGACACGAAGAAAGGCTTGGGCGGCAGCTCGGGGATGTTCAACTTCTTAGGTTCGAATGTACATGTCACCCTCCAGAGTCCCGATCTTACGACTAGCCCTCCTGGTTACGACGTTTCGGAAACTGAGCATTTTCGATCACCGTTCCAGCCGCCCCCACTTCCGGAAGAGCCGAAAGATGCTCCGGGAGCGGCGAAGCCACCGGTGTTTATGGTTCCCTTTCATCGTGACTCCAATTTTCTGGGAAGAAGATCTACGCTAGATGTTATCGACCAAAGATTCGAGTCGCAGTCATACGTTGCCCTAGCGGGCCTTGGCGGTATAGGGTAGGTCTTCTGGCACATTTGACGCCGATTGTCACTTTCGCGGTTACGATCCCTGTTACTCAAACAGCCAAACTAGGAAATCCCAAATAGCTATCGAGTACGCCTACCTCTACCGCGAACGATACCCTGAAGCCCATATCTTCTGGGTCTATGCCAGCGATCCTATACGGTTCGAGGAATCATATCATCATATTGCGAGAAAGATGGCTTTTCCGGGGTGGGACGATCACCAAATGGATACTTTGCAATTCGTTCACGACGGACTCAGCAGCATTGACTCTGGGAAGTGGCTACTTATCCTGGACAATGCGGACGATGAGTCTATGTTTCATAGTAGAAGAGCCAGCGAGCGCTCCAATTCTCGTACGAACGACTCGGATAGTAGCGCCAAGTCATATGCGCGCTACATACCCAACAAGCACGAAGGTTCCGTTCTGATAACTACACGCGATAGACGAGTCGGCGAGCGGCTGTCAGGCAGGCATAGGCCCATTGACATCTCTGTCATGACACCGGGAGAGTCGATGGAGCTGCTGCGATCGAAAATGATTGAAGAGGACTGGTGTGAGAAGGACGCACATAGACTGGTCATGGAGCTCTCTCACCTTCCTCTAGCCATCACCCAGGCCGCTGCATTCATCAGTGAGAACTGTCTGAGCATCGACGAGTATCTGACAACCTTACGTGCGGGAGACGACGATGCCAAGGAACTCTTGAGTGAGCACCTCGAGGATTCGCGGAGAGATATCGACACCGAAAACTCAGTCGTACGCACATGGAAACTGTCTTTTGACCAAATTTTGCGAAATGTTCCCCGCGCAGCCGAAGTTTTGTCGTTGGTCGCCGTGCTCGACTACCACTCTGTTCCGGTTTCATTATTGCGCAAAGACAAGGAAACCGAGACAGGTTTTCGCATAGCACTTGGGGCTTTACAGGCTTTCTCACTGCTGACGGCCTCGCGTGGCAGAGATGCGGTGTGCAAGACGCACCGGCTAGTGTCCTTAGCAATGCAGCGTTGGCTCGAAGCGCGAGGAACGTTATCTTATTGGCATTGTGAGGGCCTTCGCGCTCTGGCCAAGGCATTTCCTGGTCCTGGTTGCCAGAAGTATAAGGAATGGCCGTTGTACGAAGCGCTTGTACCACATACAGCACAAGTGTTAGCATGCCAATTCGAGGCCATCGATGACTTGCTCTTGTCAGCACAGCTAATGGTTGCAGTCGGTCTCTACCAAATGTCCAGGTGTAGGTTCGAAAAGGCTTTTGAACTTTGTCAAAGGTCGTACGATATCTGTCGAGATCTTCTTCCTGCTGATGACCCATTGGCGCTAGACAGCGTGCAGACCTTGGGCGAAGCGCTTCTGCATCGAGGAGAACTCCAGCTGGCGGCGGCAATGTTAAGCCGAGCTGTCGCAGGCCGCGAGAAAGCCTTAGGAGTAGAGGATCCAGATACGCTTGAGAGTCTAAGCGATCTGACAATTACGCTCATGGAATTGGATGATCTGGATGCTGCGGAGGCTACAGCGCTCAGAGCGTTGGACGGACGGCAGAGGGTGCTTGGAGACCATCACCAAGACACGATCGTGAGCCTCAATATCCATACCATTCTGCTTCATAGGAAAGGGAAACTCGAAGAGGCGGCCACACAATACGAGAAGACATTGCAGCTTAGAGAGAGACTGTTGGGCGCAGAGCATCCCGATACCATCATAACTAGGAACAACTTTGCAAGACTCCAGTACGATCAAGGAAACCTTCAAGGAGCCAGAACAACAATCGACCGTGTCTTAGCTGGAGAGGCAGAGGCCCTTGGACCCGAAGGTTACGATAGTCAGGTGTCGCTGAGCACAAGCGCACTCATTCAAGCTGCACAGGGCGATTCTTCTGGGGCAGTCGCCACGCTTCGGCGAGTCTTGAAGATACGGGATAGTACTCTGGGACAGACACACCCGTCAACGCTGTTTACTCTACAGATGATCAAAGACCTATACGAGGACTTGGCTAGCAAAGGCGGCAGCCATGAAGCTCTCCGGGAGTTGCAGAGCATGATGGAGGGGAGACAGCAGAGACTGATAGACGGTACCCCTCAGCAGGCGACCGCCCTGCTTCGAGCAGGGCTACTGTTCGACTGATAATGGTTCTTCATATCGACTCATATTAAGTCGATGTTCAGTGGTTTCGTTTTGCGAAGGCATCTCTTTTTTCTTTTTCTTCTTTCCCCGATTCTCCCACTTTGGACCTTGTGATCTGCTACACATCCGACGAACTATGTCTAGATCCAGGGTACACGATCTCAGAGCCACAAGTAAAAATATTTTCTATTTTGACTGAATGATAGCATTTAAAGACGATAAATTGATTAACCAGTGTGAACTTCCGTTGACGCAGAGCTCTTCTCGGCTTGCATTGGGTGCCGAGGACGTGAAGGTGAACCGACCTATCACCATCCGAGTTGATGGCGGCTAGAAAGGATGCACCAACGTAAGTGCGGGGTTAGGCTAAATGCGTGAAACTCCAGTTCACAGATATTTGAACCAATGAAGGCCTACAGATATTATCTTCCAAGAAAAAGTACAGGTAGGAGCAAGCTGACATGTTCTAAGAGTCCATATGGCTGTGATGTCCCACACTGTAAGATGTCCTGGCAACTTTCACTCCCGACACCATACGATAAGAGTGGCTAATAAGGCACTAAAGACTACCTAGCAACAAAGGATTCGGTGCCACATGCGAAGCCGGACGTTCAAACGCTTAGAATGGATGCTATCAGAGCCTCGAACCAACCGGTCGAGCCATACAGCCTTCTCACCCTACCGTTAGAAGTTCGGGAGCAGATATACGGCTACTTGATTCATCAAGGCGATCGTCAACCTAAGATCCATGTCGAAATCAGCACGTTCGACGATTGTTTACGGTACAATAGAGTACCAAAAGATCTGCTAGACCTCGCCTTCCTAAGGGTCAACAAACAGATCTATGCAGAAGGCATTGCTACCTTTTATGGAACATGCGTCTTCAAGCCCGTTGCCGACGAACAGACTATTCATCGATTTTTTGATCGACTTTCGAAATATGCGAGGGCACACGTTCGGCATCTTGAGTTGACACCTCGACGTAGTACCGCAACACGATTTCCCGGCCCTCAGCCCAACATATCCCAAGTTCGTGTGACTCCAGTTTGGGGTCCAGCTTGTCGTGCTATTTTGACCCTGCTACCAGGTCTCATAGAGATTAACATACGACTTCGGCCTGTCAACCTTTTTGAGCTTCAAAGGGGCTGCGACATGGAATGGATTTGTGTCCCATTGTCTAGCCTCCAAAGCCCACGGATAAGACTGTCACTTGGTGCACAAGATGCGGAGTCCTCAGATGATCTGACCAAAAAGTGGACCGTTATGATGGAGAAGGCTGTTCTTGAAACGAAGGACTACACAGACGGAATGGAGCGAGCGCTGAGGCACAAAGACGAGTGGGCGAATATGTACTGGATGAACAAAAGAACAATGTCGAAACTTGATATCAAGTATTAAATAACCAAAGGTTTTTGGATTCCTTGCGCATCGAACCGTTATGTGGAGGGAAAGAGATACTCCACAATGATTGTCAATGTGGTTGATGCGGTTTTGACTGGTTATCAGCATACAATATTGGATAGAGTCCCTCCTTCAAAAGCCAGCCTAAGTAATTGTATCGATACTCATATAATCCAAAAGTAGAAATGCCTTCGTCTGGCAACTTCCAATAGGCGTGGATCTGCATTCATCAAGTCCTGAATATATCCCGAGAGATTATCAAATACTCCATTGCGAATATCTTGTCTAGAGGAATCTCCTTTGGGGAGCCATCCTGCGTCATATCGACTTTATGGAATAGCAATCAGTCCTTGAAGAGGCCCTTGTGAGCTGGAAGCGCTCAATTTTGACCACATACCTGGATCCGATTCTTCGCCTATAATCGCGTTGTTGACCAGTGCAAGCTTTTCGACTTCCAGGGCACCGCGCGTTCCCTTATCTACTAGCTCCCCGATGTCTTCTCCCTCCCCATGTGCAAGGCTGCTGAAGAAGTTTGATAGAGAGTTACCATCATAATCGTTTAAGTAACTTTCGTTCTCGAACTCGCTGGCCCGGTCAAGATACCAGGCACCGAAGAGGACTCGTTCGCTGCTTTGATGATTTGGGCATGGGATATGTACTGGCCATTCTCTTTGCTCAATTGTATGTTCTGGAAGTTCACGACTATCGCAGTATCTAATGCCACTTTCGTCGTAAACACAATGGCATCCTTGGTGGACCATCGACGGTTTCCAGCACATGATAGCGAGCTATGTGGCTAAGATTTGTTGTGTGAGAGTTTGATGTAACGATTTCGGGGCGCAATAGCTGGCACCAAGGATTGTGGGTAGGGGTTATCTGCACGCAAATAGCGAGGAAAATTATGGTTGACTTTAGTTCGTTACTTTATACACTGTGATGAAAAATCCGAAATCGATTTGATGGACGCCTTTAAGCCCACGGATCTCTAAGCGCGCGCAAAGAATTCGAATTGAACTCAAGCTATGGAGGGGGTCGATTCGACTGGTTACCACATGTCATTAGCCCAACACTAATGTCGCATTTGAAACTGGGTTGCCCCCCTGTAATGAACATGAACCAGCCTATCGAATAAGCGAGTTGAGATGACTTGAGCGACGGCTTGGGTTTGGATTGAAGTTTATAGGTGGGATGCCAGCCTTTTACGTCCATTTTTACCCAGCACGATTTCTCTCATTCATCCCGTAGCGCCTTGCTTCGACCACATGAACGCACTTGACGACATTTAAGTCGACGTTGTTAATGTATGAGACTTGGCCATTGAAGACTAATCCGATCTTTCTTTCGGAGGAACACCAAGCATTCTCATGACATGAATCAGTTTCTCTTCCTAAAAAAACGCATAAAGTACATCTCATTTGCTCCGATATCCAGAAAGTCCGCTTGAAGAGAAAGAGCAAGAGACCATTCAATTACTTAGTAAATCATATGATGATGCCACTCCATGTCTCGCCATGTCCTGGGAACTTGATGTCTTCTCGCGCTCTGGAAAACGCAGCCCTGAAGCAGCCCGCACCAGGCCTAAAGCTTAATGTGAGAAAAAGTCGACAAGAAACTTGGAAATCGAGAGAACAATTTAGAAAAGCGAATTTGACGTACAAGATGCCACGCTGCGCCGTTGGTGGTGGTGGTGATTCCGTTTTGCCGTAACAGCCGACGTGCTCAGGCACAAGAGACGGCTGAGGGTCACCATTAAGTAGATTCGCCTTGAATTGAACCTCACTCAAGAGGGTTTCAGTGCGTACGCCTGATTTCTCTCTGATCTGACAAGAAGTACTGTCGGTGGATGGTATGACAGTCGGTTGCCATTCATTGTGTGCCGTTCTTTGCCGGCTTTCTTCTGATTCCGGTACCTCATTCTTGGAGTGGATTCGGCGGCCGTCATCTGCATCGATCTCTTGTGACTGGACTTCGGAGCTCTCACTCGTATCTTCGCTTGATTGGCAGTACTCGAGATACTCGAGCTCAGCAGCCCGAAGATAGTAGGCCAGAAGAAGCGGGGTGCCTCCGGGATGTATATCGCATGGTTTGTCGACCGGGACAGGCCAATCTTCGACGAGGTGACCAGGCGTATCATGGTCACCACAGAAATTGCTGTATTTGTCCCATTCGCAGCCGCAATGTTCATGTACGAAGATACGTTGGTAGCACATTTCGTTTGAATCAAACAGACCCAACTTTTCTTCAATGTGATGCTTTGGGGTGATAATTAACACACAGTCAGTGCGCGGCAATTGAGCCAGAATAATCAATGCGATGTGAGACGAACGATGTAGTGTCCGATGGAAATCTTGACGGTTGGGCATGATGAAGTATATCAATACGTGTGCTCGCATCGCCTCCCAGTATGAGGGCCGCCGTAAGCGCGCGCCAAGCGTAGCCCGAAGTTCTGGATACGCCTCAACTGAGTATGCGGCCCATACGGCAACCTAGAGTGGGGAAGCGAGAAACGCAACACGAACTTCCAAATTCGGAAGGAGTTGATCCAAGTCTGAATTGATTCCCAGCGGTTAAAGTCGTCTTCGACCCTGCTGAGGCCTGCTATGCCGGGTCTGTTGCACGGGGCCGGAAATGATTCGTGATCACAATTCTGCGCCGCCTCCTTACGGCCATGAAATGCAAGAAGTCTGCAAGAAGACTGCATTGGGTTGTTATATACAGGAACACGAGCTGGCGTCTATGGCATAGGTATGACTGCCAGAAGATTCAGGGGAGATGGCATTGGCGTCTCAGTTCTGTGTCATCCAGACCACCGGGTTGAGGTCTGCGGGGGGCACAGTTGTAATCCCCGCTCAGTGCCAATTGTCAAGATGGAAAGGCAGCGGGTAAACCCCATGCAATAGACATCCCGCAGGCAAGCCCACAATGCTAGCTCACGCGCGTCGTTTTGGCCGTGCTTGATCCTTCGTATTGTATCCCGTCTTTGCCCAGATCAAAGTATTAACTCGAAATACTAGCATGACTACAGACTCGGGTGAAGGTTGCGATTCCGAGATACTACCCCATCTGAGATATCCTCAGTAGTACATCGCCAGCTCAGTTGGGGCAGTGGCCAATTACACCGACCATACACGCTGAGTCGAGAACATGGTCAAGTCTCTCCATTCACGTTATTTTTTTTGATGGCGTCCGGTCAGACATGGTGATTGGTTGCTTCAATTTCGTCATCGTCAGCTCACACGATACAAGATGTGTGAAGGGATGGAAGTAAATTTTTTTTTTCGCTGTCGACGATAGCACTAGACTCACCGAACAAAAGCTTAAGCTGGAGGGTATCATCAGTTGACGTCAAAGTCCAGTCTATTGCCCTCTGTAACCGGGTCCCTCTTACCCCTCGCTAATCGAACGGCACAAACGCAGCGCATTGCTCTCTGCCGGGCACTTTGCCGAAGTTCCCCTCACAGCTCATATCCTAAAATCAGGATAATGTGACTGTCAGACTTTGGATACCTGCGGATCGGTCGGCGGGTTCAGGAACTGCGAGCCCCAACAATTTTGTAGCCCAACTGATGGCTCTAATTAATAACCGTACCGCACCCGCCACTGAGCACCCAACTTTTCCCCTATTCATCCACTGAGCGCGTGCCACAGAATGTTGTCGAATACTCAATCATTCTCACCTTCACCACAGCCAAGCTGTCGAGATGAGATACCCATCGCGGGTGGTATAGCTCCAATGGGGTCCAATGAAGGTCAGTTGCTTGTCGAGAAACAGGAAGATGCAGAAAAGCAAGGCCCTCACCACCCAGACTCCGATGGAGCAAAACACCAAACCGAGTGTTCAACCACATTTGCTCTCAGCGGGTCGCAGGTCGCTAGACGCTTGACCCTCGACGGCCTCCTTCCAGAAATTCAGTTGCAGATCCTCCGCAATCTCTCGGACCTGGATGACCTCCACGCAGCCATCTGCGCCTCGCCCACTTTGCATAAATGTTACCTCTCAGCGAGGCGCGGACTGCTATACCACCATCTCGGCAAGACCTTCCGCAGCCATCGCATATTTGTTGATGCCTTTGCGGCTTATAAGCCGGGTATTCTTCGCGAGTCGACCAGCGAAGACAAACTTCAGCTTCTGGAGGAGTTCATGGGTACATACCTCAACTTGCAGTCCGATCCAGAGGTTTTCAAAGCAATATGTACTGTTGATGATCTGGCCGGCATCGCACGCTTCTACTCCTTGATTGTAACATCGGTTCTCTCATGGCTTTTGCGTCTATGGGGTCGTCACGAGGCGAGAGACTGTAGCATATCAAGCGCTAGCGCTACAGAGAGAATTCGTATGATCCGTGGGCTCTACCATTTTGAGATATGGTGTAGCTACTACGGCCTCGGGAGTATCAACGCTCGTCTGCTACCAACGACGTCCAATGCCGATATGCTACGCTTTCTGAACAAATACCTACAACCTTGGGAAATTGAAGAGCTGAGCTGCATCTACTGTGAGATCCGGCTCTCTACTACCGCCAGCTTCTATGTTTTCCTTCAGGGACTGTCAATCGTATCGACCCAAATACGCAGCAAATCCAGGCTATCTACCAAGCTCTGTCAACGCCAAAGACTTTTGGTCTCAATGAAGGTATTATTTTTGTCATTCCCTCATCTGTAACTTTACTGATGTACGCCGAATCTAGGGCCTCTATCGCCCGCGTATGAATGTTTCTTCGAGGCGCTGGTAACGCGCGGCCTGGAGCGCTTCTACACAATATGTAATTGTAAGGATTTCAAGCCACAACTGATCCCACAACTGCAGGATGACGTTTCTATTCTACTACGAAACCTAAAGGTGCAAGGTATTATGGTCAAGGGAGCCTTGGACGATGAAGATGAAATCATAGAACGCCAGCTTGATCGCGGAGGTTTCAATCGACTCGACCATGTATTTAAGGAGTCCATCCGAGGGGTTGAAATCATTGAAATGGATCGTCACATCGCCCAAATGGAACGTAGAGAGCTTCTGTATCAGGAGGAGACAGAAGAGGGCCCGCCGTTTGGATGGGTTGTGCTGTGGGCTGGCACTTATAGCAATTGTCCTGGAATATTCGCGCTGACACCCAATCCCTTACCCACTCAGCAAAGTTTTGGATACGTCTTTATGGACAAGAAAAACGTCTTCGAGGAGCTAGAACGGGATCTGGAGCAAGTTTCAAAGTGGGAAAGCTTTTGGCCAGACCCAAGAGATCGATGGCTGTAAGACAGGTAAGCTATTACGCCACGAAGCAAAGAAGATGTCAAACAGAGGCTCTGAAATATCTGTGGCACATATGAGTGAGAGACTAATTACATTATAGCCCATGTGAGGTGTTAGATTGTTGATTTCTAGTTGCAGGTTGTGAAAGAGAAGGGGCATCCTAGATAGAGACACCACTAGGCATTGAAAACACTCACTCTGTAACCTTCTACCTTGGCATACCAAATTGCTAGGGGATAGATCGCAAATTCAAGGATGGATTTAGGAGTTTGACTGAATTAAAATTGCAGGGCTTTTGATGTTTTCAGGATGTGTACGGCTCGATAGGAAGAGCAGTCTGTCGAATTGCGGTTTTTGAGGTGACCCTGAAGGAATTTACCCTCAAGTTCAGAGTTCTCACTTATCTCTAATTTGATGTCAGTCTCAGCTCAACTGTCCACATTCACATATCTACATCTACTTAGGTGGCAAAGGTGTATTTGAATGTATCTGAACTGTCAAAATGCCAAAGAATTGCTTCCAATCGAAGTCCGTCTCGATAGAGACATGTGGAAACTCTACGTCCCCGGACGAGTGGTTCATATCAATGACTGGACCAGAGAGCCCGAGGTTTGAAAGCCCCGTTCGCTTGATATGATGAGGACAATACGCTGATCAATATAGCTGTGTTGCTGATGTAGCCATTGAGACTCGGAAGGGGACGACCTAGATGGTGTTATGGATATGAGCGGCTTAACGTCATTTTCAATCAACCTCTATGGCATTTGCCTAAAACTAACCAAGCAAGGTTATTTTTGCATCATGCTCCTGTTTCTTGGGCTCAAGTACTCCCGCACAACCTTGCTTTCCTTATGAGGCATGAGTGATGAGAGTCAATAGATGGCAAAAGACTTGGCTGCATGTTCAGGCAAAAGTGCTTATCAAACAGAAAATCAGAGTTGCGATCATATTTAATTAACTAATTACTAGTGTTGGAAAGAAAACTCGATATTTATCGACTAGAACCAGTGGAACTCTCCCAACGGAGGCAACATGTACTCCACATCTCTGGAGTTGAGAATAGAGGTGCAGTTCTCCTTATCAGCCGGAATGGTAGGCTTACATGCCGACTCACAGACAGTACCACTCTCAGGCAGCTTGCCCTCGTAAAAGTAGTCCCTAACGATCTTGACAAGACAAGCGCTTGGGTTAGACGTCGCGCCATGTCCGGAAGTCTCCTGAATCACCACAGCCGAGCCAGGGTGTCCCTTCTGAACATGCAGGGCGTTCCTGAGGGGAGTGATTGGGTCGTAACGGCTAGAGGTGATTAAGAGCGGTGCAGAGGGGGCCTTGGTATCGTTGGCGTTAGCCGCAGGGCTTGTGAAAGGTCCCGTGAACGCGTATGGCGGGCGAATCTTGCGGCCGGCACAGGAGATCGGGACCGCTCCGGTTACGGCAGTTCCAGTCGTCACAGATTGGTTCTTCAACTCCTCGAGCAAGTTTTCGTAGAAGGAGATGTTGCGATTAACCACGTCGTCCACAATGTCTGTGCAGAGAACGCCAGATAAGACATCAGAGTCCCAATTGTACTGAGGAAGCTCATCGTCCTCCAAGTCGCAGACGAGCTTGATGGACTCGGGGGTCAGGAAGTTTGCGAGAATGGATGAGTTACCATTGAGAAGGGCGCTGAGGCCCAGAGCAAGTGGCTCGAATGAGACCAAAGGGGTGTACATGGCTGAGAAGATTGCCTGGCGGATGACTGGGGATGTGAGAACACCCGGGCGGTCGTTGTAGGCGAAGGAGACGGGTGTGGTATCCATCTCGTCGAGAAAGTCGGCGACGCGGGCTTTGACATCCGAGCCGGACTTGTCAGATGACTGGAAAAGGGGACAGTCTTCCTTGGACTCAAAGCAAACAGCGTAAAACTGATCAACGATCTTCTCGACGTCGTTGATGTTGTTTCGGAATGTCTATGAGGTTGATTAACATGGGGATACGCTCAAGAGATGAGATATACTTACACCAGCAGCCCAGTCGTCGCCATCAACGACAGCATCAATCCAAATTCTACCAATGCGCTCAGGAAACATTGACGCAAAGGTGTTGCCCAGGTAAGTTCCGTAGGAAATGCCAATGTACTGTAGGCGGGCAGCCTCAGCATCCTTAGGCTTAGCCTTGCCCGACTCCTTCCAGCGCAGGTCATCGATGCGGTCAATGATCTCCACCATATCACGGGCAACGGACGCGGTGTTCATATGACCCCAGATACTATCAACGCCATTCTCTTCACAGAGAGCACTCTGGGCATTAGCGTCGGCCCAATGATAGCCAAGAGCGTCATCAATCGGGGGTAAAATGGAGTCGCGCTCCTGGGAAAGCCTGCGGGCGAACTGGTCTCCCTTGAAGCAGTCGGCGCGAGGCGTGCTTGTGTTGACACCACGAGGATCAAATCCGATGATCTCATAGTTGCGGTCTTGACCAAGGACTTTTTGCAAGATGGGCCCAAAGGAGTAAGCAAAACCGGTGCCAGAACCGCTTGGACCGCCGGGGTTGATGAGAATACTGCCGGCGAAGGAGGGGTCGTCATTTGGAACTGTGGCCGGGAGTTTGACGATGCCAATGGAAGCAGTGCTGTTCTTGGTTGGGCTTGACCAGTCGAGTGGGACTTCAAGTCGGGCGCATTGAAAGCCGTCACCACATTCGTAGTATTGCAGGTCTCTTGTTGGTTTTGTGTCGACCCAGCTAAAGGCTTTAGTGGAATTTGAGCTTCTTGTAGCTAAGGGTAGAGAGACAGCTTGGGTGAGGCCTATCAAAGATCCGGCCAAGAGGAGAGAAGACACCATCGTGACAAGAGTGACTGATCCTGTACTAGAGTTTGTCCACTGTATAGATGTCCAAAATTTGGAAAGATATAATATGAGTTGCTGCTGGAGTATGAAGTCCTGCTAACAAGTTGTCCGAAATGTCGAGGCAACGCATGGTATTTCAATAAATTTGGAGGTCCCCCATTGCAGCAAATGATTGTTCACTGTGAGACATCCATCTTGGCAAAAGTACTTTCATCGCTCAGGACCGCAGTCGAGCATCCATTGCCATTGATGTTTGGCTGGCTGTAGGATCAGAATGCTAGTCAGCCTGCCAGGCAGGCGCATTTCGCCCTGGCAGTGTGTATTACAGCGACTCTCGTACTCTCTTAGCTACTTTGGTACTAGTCGCATCTGTCAACACATCGTGATTGGCAAGTTTTGGACGTTAAGCCACATTATTGCCTGCGTAACTGCCAGCGGGCTATGCCTTAGTTGATCTTATGAAGCTATCACTCGCGTCGCGGGACTGATCTTGAGGCCGGCAGCCATTGATGGTTCCAAAACTTTTGCTTTTTCTCTTTTTCAGAATAGAACCCACATTTGACAATGCCCCGAACACATCGCAACTTGGTTCAGAGCACAATGCTTTACATCGATTATTTTACTGGGCTAAAGTGTGGTCTTCCAAACAGCCACTCGCGTCTAGGCACAAAAGCTTAAGTACCTGCGCTTGCCCTTTGTAAACATAGCGTTCGAAAGAACAGGATAACCAAACTCACGCAGAGTCACTTGCATTTTGATACATTTAGGAAAATTCCTGTTGTCTCGTGTTACGTTATACTTGATTGTGTTGAGGCCTGCAGGAGGAACAGTGCCAAGAAGCTAAACACTTAGCGAGTGGCTGAACCGCATTACGGTGCTGACGACCGCGTCATGTCGAGCTGTACCTGGATTGACTGCCCAAGCATTGCCCGGTGCGCGGGACTTTCGGGCGCCAAAGAAGCCCACAAGCAGTCGTAATTCTATTTTCGGACCTTGGAACTTTGGCAGAACAACCCTAGACAAATGTTTCGACGTCATAATCATTGCAAGATTCGGTCCAATAGGACTCTAAGGCACGTGATAGAAGACGCGTTCTCTAAGTCTCCCTAGCAATTGTCATAAGTAGGTTAACAAGTGGTAGCTCACCCGCTCTTCAATGAACCTGATATCCCCGGTTGGGGTTGTTTTAGCCTACTGATACTACGATTGAACGAAGATGAATGGATCAGACCAGAGAACATTATCACCCCTTCGTGGCAATATGTATGTTTTTTCGCTGTTTAGTATCTCTGTTTAAGACAGCTGCCAGTGGCAGATCTAAAGCCTTGCCGCCTTAGGGGGCATCTGAAACATCCGTTTTCTCGTGCCTAGGACTCAATATTAGACAATGTGATGATTGCATCTTGCGCAGAAATATTATGGAATTAAGCGCACTGAGACTTAAGAATACAAGGTAGGTGAGAGTGAATGAGGACTCTTCACGAAGGTAGCACGGTGCTTTGACAAGGAGAGTCAGGAGACGGCCTTGAGCAAAACTGAGATACCGCCATCACAATTACTCGTCTTGTCTAAGGGTTCTCGATCGTAGTATGTCTTCCTGAAAGACTTAGGCAGCTTATATGACCTAAGAGCCTTATCTATCGTCTCGTACTAATTCAAGTAAATCAAATCAACCGTGCGCTGTACGGAAATCATCTTGCAGTACTTTCTGCTTGATTTTAAACACATTGGTGCTATGGTACTCTAGAAAGAAAGTCGGTGAATTAGTATTCCGTCGTGAGATATGTTGTGTCTGGTATCTCCATCAACATTGTTGTTGAAGTGACCTCTCAGGATTCATTCAAGCCACATAGAGTGGAACCTGATGAGCGAATTTCACTCGCCCAGATTACCTAGTATTAAGTAGTCAGCAGAGATTGATCTGTGATAATGAAAGTCATTCACTCCCTCCCACCTACCGTTGATCTGGACTTGACGCGACGTGAAGTGAGACATCTTCCCATGTTCGCCTTCAGTTTGTCATCCGTTCGCGTTGATTCATGTGTGGAGACTGATACGGTGAATCAAAACCTACAGAGCTGGTGATTGACTCGGCGAAGGCCAGGTGACCAAGATATTCCCATTCACAAGTCGAACTGTTGAACAACCCGAAGTCCTCGGCATGTCTCCTACATGTACAATAGTGTTTCTAACCAAGGGCAGGTTATTGCTCACCCGACTCAGCATAACCCAAATCACCCCGGTAACACAGGGGCTATGTTGACATTACTCTTCATCCCTGAACCTTATCTTGAATGCTTGGATGACTGCATCAGGATGCTACTCTAATCCGATACAGCCGGTGGGAGCAGTTCCCCGAATTCCTTGATATGGTTGTGTCACACGCCATCGAAATGTTGGAACAATGGACCTTGTGGCTAAGTATTTCTGTTATCTTGGCAATTTGAAGCGAGACCAGCTTTTAATGGCCGAATCTCCCATTTGAAGCGCGATATCGTAATGCTGTGAGGCTCTTGGCGGCAATATTGTTTCTTTTGAGTCAGTGACAGTCTGACAGTCATGGCTTTCACAAGTCCTGAGGCTCTGTGTTATGACACACTAGATGGTCAAGATTCAATTGAACGATGAGAAAATCACGTATCGTCCAAGTCTAGCCAAGATTTGATCGGGAACAGCCTTCCTCACATGCATGTTGGATACTACTTTCATGGCACAACTTCAGTCTCACATACTAAAGTATGCAATTAACGGTAAAGAGAATGATAAACCAAAGTCGTTGTATCTTTGAAATTTCTCACAGCCATGGTCCCGCCAAGTAAAACAGTCAGAAGCGCCGTTCCTTCCCTCCAACTATCACTCAGACATAGCTTCAGGCTAAAGCAGTCATGATTACTTAGTGATCTGAACGGACTGCCCTCTGCTTCCCCTTTAATGGATAAGTCGCCATGATACCTTATTTCACATAATGTACCAAATACTAGCATGTTGATAGCCCCCCAAAACGGCGGCTCCGGATTAAGCATCTCCCTCTTCCACAGAAAACTCCCCGTGCTCGCAGGGAAACACGAAACTGTTGTACTGATTTTGGCGTAATAATATGACTAGTATAGAATTATCCGTGGTGTTTTTGAACCAAAGATGCGACGCAAGGCGATATCTAATGCGGCTTATTACCCCACGATGGCAAGCTTGTTGTGCACGCTACGCAGTATCTCCACGTAACAATGCAGGCCAAGAATAATGGGTTAATTAGCAACGTCATGCTACTCTCGGACCCTAGCAGTTGGAAAGGCTAGTCTCAGTTTCAACTAACAATGCTATACACCTTAGGGCCAATCAATTATTTACTGCTCCCGGGGAAATAGGTAAGCGGGTGACAAGATCGATTTCCGCTCGACATATGCGATAAGCAGTTCTACCGCTATTATAACTAGCATTAGTATCTATCAAATAGAGTGTATTTCTCTACGTATATACTTGAGAAAGACTTTGATAGAGAAAGATAGTAATTATGATATGAGTAGTGAAAGGGATACCAAGGAAGATGAAGAGCAGGAAATCGATTTTGTCACCCACTTGATAGGATACATCAAATTGCCAGCAGACTTGACAGGCATCCGGCATCTCCTCCGCAGTTGCGCTAGAGGATCTACCCTATGGGCTCCGCTGACCTCTATGCGAATACTTCATCCAGTCTAGCATGTTTCAAACTCCGCAAGACTAGCGGACAGCTTGAGCGGGTCCTTGATCTCGTTTTTTCCAGGTCAGAGCACGAGTCGGTCATTTCGTGATATCCGCGTTCCGATCAAGACCAAAGCAGTACGGCAGTTTCTAATAAATGCCGGCAGTACCAGCGACCGGAGTCGGCAGTTAATAATGAGGCATCCGCGGCGTGCCGGATCGTGCCGTCACAGCCGAAACGGATAGATTCCCGAGAAGTCTTTTTTTGCTTGCAAGATAGGGTTCAAGAGAGGAGGGTTCCTCTACACGTCTGTCAGGTAAAGTCCAATGGCCCCTTTTCCCTGACAACCTGTATTGAAAGCAGACATAGCTTGTAGATTGACTTTAGTTCTCGATGAGAAAGACCCTTATGCAAGTGACTGACACATGATGCCGCGTTCTCTGACCCAGGCGGCTAACATACGTGTCAGCCTCCTGAAGGTCAAAGAACTCTATAATGGTATATCACAGATGGCCCAGAGTGAGTGTACTGGCCGGAACAGTGGAGGTAAAAAAGGTTGCATGCCGATATTTGAGATAACGCCGCGTTCATGGTCCAAGTCGGCTGGGTCCGAGGATGGACCTCACTTCAGAGCCACCCTTATCACCTTGCTAAGACATTGATCAAAGCATTCATTTCTTCAAAAAGTCTGAGGTTGTGTGCTCTACCCAACGACGAGAAGGGCATGCATTCGGCCATGCATTGCCTTATCACGATGTCGCACGAATTTAGGCCACTTCACGTTGTTTCGAGAACACATCCGAAGACTACAAGCAAGCCGATTTGCCACTTTTGCGTGACTGATGCATCTTCAAAAGCCAGGGGATGTGTCCGATCCGATGAAAGTGCGAGAAGTTCGCCTCCTCGCAGCCCCAAACCAGCAGCTTGAAGCCAAAAGAAGGAGGGCGTACCATTCCCCACTGATTCGGCTCCGAAGTAGGCCAATAATGCTCGGACAGCACGGTCAGTGCAGCAGTCTAGATGCTGCAAAGAAAAAGTCAGAGCACGGTACCGCCGACTATCAGACAGTCCGCGGACACCATTCGGCGAGTGTGCCCTAGAGTGGGAAAGTCGAAAAATGGCAATGTCTGAAAACGCGTTTACGACTTTGGGACCTCGGACTGTACTCCTGACACACCCCTCGTAACAACTCAACATGGTCTCATTCCTCTCGTCCAAAGCTCGATGACAGTCACTGATCAGATCCACAGTCCAAAGGGAAGAGATTTAAGGCTGACAAGAGTCATGTAAAACGGGGCCAGGAACATGTCCCATTCGCGGGCCTAAGCCAGTGTCATTGGGTGATCAAGGCTCGCATCCGTCGACGTTCAATCCTATCGCCAGTACGACGTTGCCTTTTCATGTACCTGACGGCACAAGTAACGGTGCGATTCTGGATGAACGGGATCATTAACGGAGAACACTCCGTGGCTAATCCGTACAACTTAGGCTCGTCGGTAAAGACATCATCCGAAAGCGAGACGTTGGCTGCTCATATTAAGTCAAACCCCCCACTTCCCGGCACCCCCCTGTTTCTGGCACCCACAAAAACGCGAAAATCCACCACAACGCAATGCCCACCCCCAACCTCCTTTTATCACAACATTTTCAATTCGAGTCCAAATGGGCTCATTTTTTGCACATACCTTCTTCTATATCTAATGCCTCAATATACCGAAGATCAGCTTCGTCAGGCTCTCGAGGACATCTCAAACGGCAAGAGTCAAAAGAGAGCCTCATTGGAGTATGGGATACCACGATCAACCCTCCAACTACGTCTCCAAGGTGGTCAGACTAGGAAAGTGGCTTTGCTGACTGGCAGAGGCTGTCTCCTGACCAGGAGTAAGCTGGCACAATGGGTTCGCATTCAGGCTTCGCTGGGCCTCGCACCAACGCACCAACAGGTGAAGGAATTCGCAGAGCGAGTTCTGGCTGCTGCTGGGGATACCAAACCATTAGGAAAGGCTGGATCTATGCCTTCGTGAGAAGGAACCCTATCATTAAGGTTCAGAGAAGTCGTTCCATCGATTCTAGACGCGTTAATGGGGCATCTACTGAGGTCATTAGGAACTGGTTTAAGTTCCTTGCTATCCCTGAGATCAAGGACATCAAACCAGCCAACAGATATAATATGGATGAGACTGGCATCCTCGAGGGTCAGGAGCTAATGGGTTAGTGCTGGGCATGGCTGAGACGACGTCTGTTCGCAAGAAACAACCTGGGTCGAGGGCATGGGTCTCTATCATTGAGTGTATCTCAGCCTTGGGTAGGGCACTTCGTCCTCTTATCATTTTCAAGGGAAGACGGTCCAACAACAGTGGTTTCCATTACATCTGGTTCCATACGATGGGTGGGAGTTTACAGCAACAGATAATGGCTGGACTACAGACTTAACTGCCATTGAATGGTTAGAGAAGGTGTTTATCCCACAGACTATGCCCGAGGCTGAGGGCGAGGCTCGACTGTTGATTGTGGATGGGCATGGAGTCATACGACGACAGACTTCATGTGGAATTGCTATATTAACAATATCCATTTACTGTTCTTACCACCACACTCCTCTCATGTCCTCCAGCCACTTGACCAGTCTGTCTTCAGCCCTGTTAAGTCAGCCTATCGGAAGGAGCTCGGTTACTTGTCTCAATGGAACGACTCTACCATTATAGGTAAAAGGAACTTCCTGGACTGTTACCAGAAGGCTCGACTTGCTGGTCTATCAGTCTCGAACATCAGAAGTGGTTGGAAGTGGACTGGTCTACACCCTGTAGCGATGGTTAAGCCCCTGATGAACCCTATGGTATTACCTGAGCCTTCTGCTGCCCACCACACCCAAACCAACCAGTCGGGGCAAAAGCGATGCCATAATGGTCAACAAACTACCCCTGTTGAGCCATGGATTCTGCTTCCTCTGCAGTGGTCTGGTCGACACCCAGGAAGCTGGCAGAGCTCAGCGGTCAACTGCACTTATACACCCAACTCGACAATGATACCAGCACTCAACGGCTGCTGTTCAGGAAGGTGAAAAAGGCTTCACAGAGCAGGCCTGGCAACTGGCAGCTGGCAGCTGGCTCACCTGAGGGCCAAGTTACCAACGCTGCAGTTAGGAAGAGGAAGACTGTTCAGATCGATCCCAACACGAAGTTTGCGAACATCAGGGATATCCATCGGGCTCAAATCGAAGCGGGTGAAAAGGAGGTTATTACGGCTGAATCCAGCGACTCTGAATGCCCTAGTGAGGCTGGCAGTTGTATTGTAGTGGGTGTGGTTGAGGATCAATAGTTAATAGTAATGAGGAGGTTGGGTTGTGATCCCATCGTTTTTGTGGGTGCCAGAAACAGGGGGGTGCCGGGAAGTGGGGGGTTTGACTTACAGCATAGCGTGCAATAATAGTAGAGTTTGCATCTTGCATTCAGCGTGCTGTTTGAAATTTGGCGGATAGCTAAGACGAGAAAACCGACCGATAGATAGGCCAGAACGTTCTGTTAGTCACACGAACTTTACTTATGGTGAAAACCCGTTTGTGATCCAATGAAGACTCCGGTACCGTACTTGATAACCACTTTACAAGAATTCCACCGTCGTCGGAAGCTTTCCGGATCTTTGCTAAAGTTACTACCACGTGGAAACACGATACTGGCGCCGATTTGAAAGTGGTGTTGAGTTTGACTTCTCGTGGCTTTCGGTACGATCTCGAGTTTCACAATATCCGCGTGCTTTTCAGTAAAGGTGAGGTACGGTAGTAAGTTGGTTAGATACACGACAGGTTCGGCCCCCACCGTCCTCGCCATGGTACTAAGGTAGGTGGACACATCGGCGATGACAATAAGTGGATTTCCCCGGATTGATGCGCGCGGGACCGTCTTGGCGGCTGTTAAAAATGCCCGAGTAGGAGGATTTTAGCCTAAAACTCCACTTCGGGGAAGATTATGAATTCCGGGGCGAACACCTCTTCACGGGCGCTGAGGGAACGGGTGTATTACTGACCACTGCCGCGGCTCGTGGTTTTCAAGGTCCTACTGTAAGAGGCAGTAATTCTTTCTGTCGATTCATCATCCGCTCCATTTCAATCAGGGTCGCCTTGGCAGAGTCCAACCGTTCACGGGTGTCTCAGCAGAAAAGGCGGAATTGGGGGCGGAAACAACTGCGGTTTGCGGGAGACGCACGTCCAGACCAAGGCTCAACTCGTGGCATCACGTCGTGCTCGGACAATTGTAGGTCCAAAAGGGCATGTCGATGAGCCAATGAGAAATCTCCGAGTTATCAACCCCTGACCCATGAGGAGGGTTGTGCTTCAGAGACACACTTAGACAGGCCAAGAGAAAGGAAGGCTTGAGTCATCCCGGTCCGCGGGACGCCGAAGCCCACGAGAGTCCGTCCCGTCGAAGACATACTTTAGCCTGGAACGATTTGGAACGGGGATGGAACATGCACACTTCTCTTTCGCTCCCACAGCGAATACTAGAGCTCGATGGCGGTACACACACATGGCGAACTCTAATCGCAAAATCTTAGGGAAGATCAGGTGTTTACCATAGCGCGGCGCGCGCGCGCGTACTGGATCCCACTCGTCTCGGAGAACTCTTCATTGTTTCCCGAGTAAATCCGGATTGGAAAGAAACGTTCGCTTCCCACCCCCTCGTCGCAAGCGGGCTGAGTCGTTTCTATGACTCGGATTATTTTCTCCATCTGGCTGGGATAACGGTTCTTGGCACTGGGAAAGCATTGTCAGATGGTCTTTTGGATTTGCCGCTTGACGGCTGATGTTGAGGCTAGGGTGGGCTCTCTTTTAAGCTAGAGATGGTCCCTGGTCTGGACGTTCTGGGCCATGACCCCTTGACATTGAACTTTTGGGGCTCTGTGGGATGGTATAACATCGAAAGACACCCCGTCATCGTACTCTTGATGACATCCACACGCAGCTGTGAATTGTCGTCGAACCCATCAACATTGCGGAGATGAACGAGTCGGAGGGTATAGTAGATCACTACGATTCGGATAGCTCACCGTACTCGGTCCGTCCGTTGCCACCAGTTCTTCGCCATGGCCTCGCCGCGGTGGCGACGATGGGGTTCCTCTCCTTCTTCACCAGCCTGGGTTTGTTGACGTTTCTCACGTATAAACTGATCCAATGGCAACACGGCCCGCCGACACCGAAGAAGGAGGATCTCATCATCAAGGTTGAGTCGCCGAGACCGACAGACGCGGCATTCATTATTCCAAGTAATTGGAATTTGGCAACTGAAGAAGAAACTGCAAAGAAACAGAAGGAGACATGGTGGCAAAGAGCTATCAACGAACCGCCGAATCAGTTCCTCGTTCTTATTTTCAACCTCCTACTCGCCGACATCCAACAAGCGCTGGCCTTTCTCCTCAACGTAGAATGGCTGACTAGAAACGCCATTGAAGTCGGCACAGGCACATGTTGGACTCAAGGGTGGTTTGTATCGACCGGCGACCTGGCGTCTTCCGTGTTCATCACGGGTATCGCGATCCACACCTACATGTCTATTGTCTCGACGAAGAAAATCCCGACATGGGCCTTTCATACCGCAATCGTCATGATGTGGGCTTTCGTGTACGGGACAGGGATCCTTGGTGTAATCATTACAGAGAATGGGAAGAGTGAGGGCGGCCTCTATGTGAGAGCCGGCGCTTGGGTGAGTCAGCCTGCTTCATGATCATCGCGGCAACAGCATTAACACGCGACAGTGTTGGATCAACTCCAAATATCAGGATGTCCGCTTAACACTTCATTATCTCTGGATTTTCATTTCACTGGTTCTCACAAGTTTAATCTACTTTATAATATTCCTTCATCTACAAAAGCTGGCTCGGCAAAGCGGCGGGGTGATTCCTTGCTGTGGACACTCAGGGACTACCCCAACCCCGTCAAGTTGCAGCGCATCAAGTTCAGGCACCACGTCGAGCTGCGATAACCACAGCACAATCTCAAGCACCTTCTGGCGTCCGCTGTGCTTGACAACGATTCTTAGACGACTACCGAACATTCCAGATTATGCTAGGCAGCATACATTTCTTTTGTACCCTCTCGTTTACGTTGTCTGCACCATTCCTCTGGCTGCTGGCCGTCTTGCCTCAATGACAGGGCACGATGTATCTCTGGGATACTTCTGCTTCGCGGGAGCAATGATCGCTTGCAACGGCTGGATGGATGTTGTTCTCTACTCTTTAACGAGACGATCCATCGTCTTCTCGTGCGAAGGGCCTCCTTCACAAGAGGTTGGCTTAGAGACATTCTCGTTCATGTGTGGCACGCCTCCAAAATTCGGCAACACAACCATCGTCATGGGAGGCCCCACCTCCGAGCAAAAACGGCTGAGGCGATATAACAAGTGGCGCGAGAGAGTTGCCCGCAAGGGCCCAAAATCAGGCGGTTTGAAGGCGCTCAAAGTGGATGGCATCGAAAGTACAGAAAACATGAAAGGGAGCATGAAAGGTTTTGGGATGGGTGAGGGTTCCGTCATGGGCATGGCCATTCAGTGCGAGACGACCACGACAGTCTCCGTTGAGGTCAACACACTAGCACCGCCAACTCGGCCGAAGCTTGCGGCTAGGAAGTTGAGTGATGCAAGCAACTACAGTGTCGGCTCTTCTACAACTTGGGGAAAGGACTGAGCTTCCAGACTCGTCAGAGTCTGGCTACGTCCAGCATTTGGACTGGGAGATGATGACGCTTATTAGACGACTACATGAGGTACACGTGTACTAGCTAGCCTAGCTACAGCTCACAGGGCTATGATGATATACCCAGATATGACTTACAACTGCATAGTAAAGTAACATCAAATGTAACATTTTTTCCGAAGCTGAAGACTGGCCTTTCCTTCAGTTTACTCAAACCTGGCCCATCACCAGCCCAAAAAAGCACGGAATTGGGACCTTGCGAATGCTGCAACCATCTCAACCGAAATCGCGGAGCTAACCGATCGACCCGAGAAGTGGGAAGACGCATCTATCCGCAATATGATCGTGACAGAAAGTAAGTCTGTAGTCGCCGACCTTGACTTCGCCGAATACGCCGTAATTGGGGATTCATTCAAAGTCAAAGTTCTTTTCTCGACAGTTGAGATGACGGGGAAAACCACAACTATGCCTCTCCGTTTAAGAAATCACTCCATTAGTAGTCTGATTTCCAATACCCCATGAATCCACCTGAAGGTAGTGGGCTAGGTATCCCGGACGAGACATGGTAGCTCTATCCAGGGTCAAGGATAGGCATCCACATTTGACCGCTGACAGCTGCGATGTGAAACTCTTGGCGTTTGGTAAACAAGGGAAGCTCCTCCAGTCGATTCTGACGTCAGAAATTTTAAGAATAGAGTTTTTAAGGTGTTTCGAGATGTGGTGGTCTAGCTCCGTTCTCGTTCTCGTTGAACTAAAAGTGACGGACACGTGGACATCGGACTATTGCAGGCCGCGACATCGCCGAGGGGACTTAGGAATTAGTCCAGTTTCTGCTATCAGAAGAGGCAATTACTGGGCTAATGTCCAAGCGGAGAACCTAAGTCATTTGAAGACGTCTAGTGCATCAAAATAGTATTCCACCGGTAAAACAAGAGTAGTATTCACTCACAGATCACCTCAAGAATTGCTGTAGCACGGGAGCCCCTCTTTTAGTAGTCGTGACCTGTGTAAGATGCGACTGCCTTGCATACTTTCGATACTCTAAGATCAATTTGCCCTGGATGCAGAACCAGACAGCCCAAACACATTGTATAGCAGATCTATTGATAAAGATCTTGGTGGCTGCCGCATGTTTCCAGGGGTCTCGGCGTCTGAATGCGATTGGAAGCTCAACAAAGGAGGTTGAACGGTCAGGCCGCATCTGAACCATCACGCGATTAATCCCAAATACAGACTGGTTGAACTCATGTGGGAGCCGGGTCTCCACGTGGATCACACGCCCGCTAGTTCTTGGCTAGAGACAGTCACACCCTCAGTGTCTCTTTCTAGTGTAGGTAACAGGTCTTTATGGAGTGTAGAGTCTGTGGGCTGAAGTTTGACCGCCGAAGCTTGGGTCGTACGGAGCACATGCAACCACTCGCCAAGTGCGGATGATGAACAAACCTCCTTGGCGAACAGCTCCGCCACGAAGCTTACAAGAAGAGTCACAATGATGTGACTGTGCGTAGTAGTCATTTTATCATATGAAAATATGTAACCACATCTGTAAAGTATTAAGGCTAATTTTATCTTGCACTTCAAAAGTGTAACAGGTGAGCATACAGATTAGGTATGCTGTAACGGCAACTCTACAGTAACTCTACTGCTATTCCTTTGTCTGGAACGCTACTCCACCCTTCTCATCCAGCATCTCTTCTGCTACAACATTGACTCGGCCCATCTGAGCATCTTTACCATCAAAGAGCAGTGCAATCTGTTCCAAGCTGGGTCCCTTGGTCTAGGAAACGTTAATAGGCAGTTCTTTCTCATCGTCTACTGAAAGCTTACCTCGGGGAAGAACAAGTATACAACAATGAACTGGACAATAATCCAACCAACATAGAAGAAGTAAAACTTCCAGGACATGGCTGCAATGCCAAGAGGATTAACGTAGGTATTGAAGGCTCCACAAATACCCGCGACAAGAGAAAACATGGCCATGCCCTTGGCGCGGATGGTGTAGGGAAGGATTTCGACAACTAGAGGGACACGGCGCGTCAGCGTTGCAAAGCCTAACCGTCCCTTTGGTGCTCTAGGCTTTAACTTACTGTAGAGCATTTGTGCGCCCGTCCAGCCCAGATTATGCACACCGCTGTAGAGGTAGATGAACGCTACGGTTGTGTAACTTGCGTGGCGGTTCCCTGTCTCGACATAGGCGCCGGACGTGGCCGTGATCACTGCGAATACCACCCACATTCCGGCCATACTCGTTAGCATGAGGGGCCGGCGACCGACACGCGCCGGAAGAAAGGCAAAGGCAAAGGAACACGCGAAACTGAACATCTGAGATGTTGCGGTAATCAGCGTTGTCTCGATCTGTTTAGTGATGCCTGCGCCTTTGAGCATGCTGACGTGTATCATGCCGTGTTAGCTTCGTTCTCAGAACACCGAGGTCAATTGTTTGTAGAGACGGACCTGCCCAGATAGTATGATACCAGTCCGTTCCCGGACCACTGCTTGCATATTCCGCACCAGATGATGATGAATGATCGCCAACGGTTTCCCGGGGTTGCGAATAGAGCCTTGAGGTGGAAAGGGTTTCTGTTCTGCGTGATTTCTGCTTCAATGGTCTCTTTGATCTCGGCGTATTCATGCTGGACGACTGCGTCGTTGGCATCACCTGCGCCATGGTACTTTGTGAGAATATCAAGCGCCGTCTGCTCCTTGCCCTTGCTGCAAAGCCATCGAGGCGATCTAGAAGTTGTGGCTCAGCTCTCGCTTCGAGTCAAGTAATGATTCTTGGCAAACTTACTCCGGCAAGAAAAAGAGTCCGCAAAGCACCATCGCCGATGGAAAGGCCTGAATCAGTGTCGGCGTTCTCCACGCCCTAGGGATGGTAAAGAACCATCAGTCAGTGCACATGTTTCTCGGGCCTCGCGGCGGAGAAAACTTCCCCGATGAGTAAGAAACATACCATGAATCCGAAATTCGGAAACTCCCAAAGGCTACCCAGGCGGCCAAGATGGCCCCGACGCTGTATGTCGTGCTGCTCAATGCCGTCGCCGTCGCCCGGTGGGATGGGTACGCCAGCTCCGTCATCAAGACCGTTGAAACGGAAGAGCACATGACTCCTCCCATGCCAAGAAGAACACGGCCAGCGATGAAGGCTCCGTGGTTTACTGTCGCTGCGCAAATTGCCGCACCTACGATGCAAAGGCACGAACCTGTCGCAATTGCGATGCGCCGGCCGAGTCGATCGGCGACCAGGGGGATGAGAATGACTCCTAGGATGTTCCCGATCCAGTACGATGCGCTCATGGCACCTAGGAGACTTGCTCGGGGGTGGTCGAAGTCTGACCTCTATCCTATCAGCATGTCGAAAAGTGCACGCCGAGAGGGCTCAGAGAAATGGTACGTGACTGACCATCTTGCCATTTGCTAATCTGTTGAAGGTTGTTGATCAAAGATCCGTCGAAACCATGAGCAACATCACCAAATAGAAGGAAGAAGAGACCAAAATTGAGGGGGCGAAGTCCGGGATCTTTTAGCCACGACGTCGTTTTAGTGTTAAGAGGCGTCGTCGACTCTAGAGCCTGACGGTTGTCGCTATTCTTCAGTTTGGAATTCCAGCCCATCGTTTCGATTCTCCAGGTGTTTCGAGTTCTTGTTATTGCTCACATGCGATCAAACCGACATTGCAAAAGAAGGAGTTCGTCTCTATTGATATTAAGAACCTCAACTGCTTCATCTTGGTACAGGTTGATCGCTACGAGCTATTCGCTACCACATTGATTGCTTGGCTGTCAATCTTTCTCTTGGCCGCTTGCTCTATTCCTTGGTTCGCGGGTATCGGTTGGTTGGCAAAATCGACTTGGAGTTTGCCAACGCGGGGAAATAAGCTGTGGAAAGATCGCAATTGCGGGGATGCCATGGCTGAATAACCTCTTTTTTGTCCAAATCGGTCATCAACAATGGCTTATTGAAGTGCGGGGCGTTGTATCGGCGCATCGGTAGTCGGGGGAAGATCCGGGGGTCACAGTCGTATCGGCACATCGGGCGATTCGTCGCGCGGGGAACCGTCCATCCTCCTCCGCTCGGCTCAGTTTCCCCCGAACCTAACCGGAGGGACCCCGCGTACGTCACTGTGATAGATTATGAAAGTGATGGAGGGGGCACTTTCTCAAACGAGCCTTTGATCTGTAGTGTTGCATGTGCGGAACGGCGTCCAAGAGTTTGAAGTTCCATACACCTGGCAAGGTTCTCAGAAGCGACATGGGTTCTCAGTTGAAGTTCCTCGCCAAGTCCGAGTTGGCCCTGGATGCGCGGCGAGAGCACCGGATCAACGCCAATTCTTTCCAGCAAGATGCATTGACGACTTTCAATGGATGGCAGTATACCTGCTTCTACACTCACAAAGATGCGACAAGCAACGCCCTCTTCGTCAGCCTTGCTCGGCGCCCCATCCGCGACTCACTGGGCAGCTGGGAGACGTTGACATTTGAAGACTACGAGCAGACTGCGGATGATGGGCACAACACCATCTCGATAGGAGTCTGTGCTGGTGATGGCACTATCCATGTCTCGTTCGACCACCACTGTGATCCGTGAGCCATCCCCCAGACATCGTCTCTGTTGCATGGAGCATTGCTGATGACTCTGACTTTGTGCAGCCTGCGCTACCGCATGTCAATACCAGGCGTAGCGACAAAGCCGGAAGCTCACGAGTGGAAGACCTCACTCTTCAGCCCTACTCACAATCAGCTTCCGGGATACACACGCACAGGCCAGTTGGGAGTCGAGAAACTCTTCTTGGAGACGACATACCCGCGTTTTATCCGCATCGATGATGACCTTCTGCTGAGCTATCGCATTGGGATGTATGTGAATAGAAATTGTGTGCAGCGACAAGCTTGAGACTGACCGAGATGCAGTGCGGGAGCGGGCTCCGATCACTTGTTCAAGTACAGCAGCAAGGACCAGTCCTATTCCTATGTTGGACAATTCCTTACCGGTGTCAACAATAATCCGTACATCAACGGCATCTCATATGCCAACGGGCGCATTCATGTATCTGGCACGTATCGCGGTTTTGTATGGTACGAAGGCGTGGATGACCCAGAAGCGCGGACGCACACTGTCCAAGCTGGACCGAATGGACCAGAAAACAACCACAATGTGCGTGGAACCCATCCTGTTTGAGGACAAGTCTTAAGGGATGCTCGGCTGACTTTGGATCCAGCTATTCTATGTGAACAGCGACGACGGCGGAAAAACATTCAACAACACAAAGGGCGAAAGGCTAGCGAACCTCGAAGTAGGCGAGACCGTATACCCCGATAGCGAAGGGCTTATCGTCTTCGATATCCCAATGAACAATGGCATCCTGAACCAGGAGGCGCAAGCGGCAGATGACAAAGGCGGGTTCCACGTCCTGAACCGAGAAAACGAAGTCTGGATACACTATTACCGCAGCCCAGAGGGGCGATGGAGCCGCCACGCGTTGCCCGCGGACCTGCAGCCGACGCGGACGGGAGCGCGCGGGGATGTCATTGCTTTGCCGGGCAAGAAGACCGTCGTCTTTGCGCTGCCGGGGAATCGAGACGATAAGCTCACCGTTCTCGGCGCCAGGTTGCCCACTCAGGCTCAGACAGGGGCTGCGGATGAGGAGGTCGCGCTGGAATATCGCACGCTTTGGCAGGCGGATGGGTTCTCCGGCGAGCCGCAGGTTGAGACGTTTGAGTCTGGGTCGCAGCAGGTGGTTTCGATTTACACACGAACTGAGGAAAAGGAAAGAAAAGTGGTGGTGTTGGACTTTGCTTTGGAGAAGGACTTGTGATTTTCCTCCATACTCTCCCGACCTATCAGGCTCTACTATTGTCAATAGGTAATCAAAACAAATCACCAACTGGGCCAATTCAAGTAACGGGAAATCGCATGAAATTGGTGCTGCTTGATTGTGTCTTTGAAACCGACATTCTAGACGCAACATGACGTTGGGTTGCACAGGCGAAAGAAGGAAACACCTGGAAAGTTGGGCGCCGTTTGCCCCGAAAGCGCAAACGGGCGAGGCGGTGTACTTTATTGGACTGAAGAAAGCAAACATGGTGGGCCAGCGCGCGATAGTACCTACGAGAGTGAGACAATGAAGGAGATCGTCATGTCCGAGATCTCTCCTCATCTGCGCCAGGATAGTCAATAATAATGAGTCGAAATCTTTTTCTCCCAACTTGCAAGTTGCAGAGACTCTACAATGGGAGGCAGCCGGGAGGTATCTGGTGGCAACGTAATGGGGTGCTTCCCCCAGGATTGAGCGTTGGACTCACCAACAAATCCACCCGCATGTCGTGCTTGAAGAGACGCACATGAATGGGATACATCGGCATAGGCGAGGCGAGCATGAAATCGTGACCCAATGGCTGTGTTCCACGACCGATGGGGTTCCAAGTCTCGGGCCAGAAATCCCATGCCCCTCGACTCCAACTGCAGTGGGTAGGCAGTGCAGGCTGCCGTCCCCCGGCTTGGGAACAAATCGACGAGAAGAACGAACAAAACCATCCGATCCTTGTCTTGCGCGGCTTGTTCGCTGGCCAGCCACCGGGAGTTTCAGAGACTCTGATAGGCCGCGGGTGGTGGGTTGCTCATCCCGCTCCCTCTCCAACTCTCCTCTTTGAGTCTCTTCCCCTATCAGCCACACGGGCAACCCCCGGCACTCGTCCGGGGTTTTGCTTTTTGAGCCCCGTTCCGCCAATGCCGCGCTACTGTGCCTGACCTCGTGTTGGCGACCCGACAAGGCCAGGGCCGGGGCCAATTATAGCGCACAAGTGGCCAGTCAAATCCCCTGGCAGCCCTAAGGTCCCTCCTCGTCTGGGCTGGTTTGTTGGTTTGTATGGCTTTCCCAAGGGGAAAACACACGCTCTCCAGTCCCAAGGTCCCCTGTTCCTGTTGTCTGTTGCGGATGTTGCCTGACACCCTTTGGCGAGGCGTTCGTGGACAGCCCCAACGGCCGAATCACCACAGAGACAGTTGTCCAGCCATCCTTTTCGAACGTTCAGGCCCCTGCCTCTGGAATAGTGATCCCACCCCGATAGGCATGCTTACCACCTTGCTCTCTGCCCATGTTTGCTGCTTTGAGTCGGAGAGTCCCTTGACGAGTCCCGTATCCGAACTTTCTTTCCTCGCTTCTCATGCCAAGGGTGGCAGGCATGGCGTGCAGAAGAATCACCTGCAGGCCTTTTTTCTTTCCTGCGGGATACGGTGAGCGAATGCCGTGTTCCTGGCGTTCCTGCGCAATCATGAGACTAGCAACGTCTTGCGTCCTGG
Source organism: Colletotrichum scovillei (assembly GCF_011075155.1). Taxonomy (NCBI): domain Eukaryota; kingdom Fungi; phylum Ascomycota; class Sordariomycetes; order Glomerellales; family Glomerellaceae; genus Colletotrichum; species Colletotrichum scovillei. The sequence continues at coordinate 4,227,397 of NW_023336259.1, forward strand.
GCTGCCGACGTGGGTTATTGTCCTCTTGCGAAGCTGCATGTTTTAAATAGAATACCGCATTTTTATCGGCCGGCTTGCTATCCGTAGTTGATGCTGAGAGGGGAGAGGTAGGCTTGGTTTGCTACGTGTATATACAAAGCCTTCCGGTTCCCCCGCGAGCGATCGTCGCACACAGATTTTGAAGCGGTCAAGAATTTGCGCACTCATCCCACTTATTCTCGTCCGTCCACACAGTCGTTTTCATGGACGCACCACGCTCGCTCTAATAACTAGAATATTAATTCTGTCACTCGCTATATCGCAACGGCGTACCGTCGTATTAACAACCAGCACACAACATGATTATCCCTCTACTCAATACGAGATCCGGCGCAAAGACCGACTCCGATCCCGTAGCTGCCGACTTCACCGCCGGACCGACCACCGGCGGCGGCCCCAGCCGACAAACTCTCATCATCGTCTCCACAATCCTCGGCTCCGCGTTTCTCATTGTCATCGCCATTGCAGTTTACTGCACGATAACTCGTCGCCGTCGCAAGAGGGAATTCGCAGAAGAGTACAAAAATGCTTGTCTACGCGACCCAGATCTCACGTGGGAAGAGTACACTCGGCGAACAAAACTCACGCAATCACGCATTATGCTGGCCGAGGAGGAGTTGAGGGACACGATCATCCGCAAGTCGCTACAGAATAGGTCATCTGTCACCGTCACACCCGTCGCCGGCTTCACCGCCGCCACCCCGGACACACCCACCGAGCCCGTCTCACCACCCGCCAGGACACGATCTAGGACGTGGCATGGCCGAAGCAGATCCAAAACGAGTATCGACGCGGAGGAAGGCGAAGGGTTGCTCATGTCACTTCGAGGCGACTGGACCGAGCACGAAGCGCGCGTGGAGAGGACGTGGCAGCTTCTTCACAAGAAGTACCCTACGAGGCGGGTGACGCTACCGGTGGAAGAGGAGTCTGGCGGTCCGATACGGCCGCCTACAATCCGGTTGAAGACGCCACCATTGCTTTCGCATCCCATGTTCCGGGGTTGGAATGTGGAGAACACCGTGAAGCACTCGAGTTTACCGACTTTACCGACAGAGTTGGAGAAGATGAGGCCTGCACAGATTTGACGGAGTAATGTATCAGGAGTAATGTTCATGTCTATAATGTCTATGACGTATTAACGAATAATGGAATTGGCCCGGAGTTGGTCCAGGGCGGCGTCAGGTCACGGTATATATGGAGGGTCTAGGTGACTGAGATATCAACAGAATTAGGCCGTAGACTACAAGATTTGAGATCTTGTAAATCAATCGCAACATTTATGAAACGGTCTGTGAAAACGAAGCGATTCAAAGGATGTATTATACCAAATACCGGTCATCGAATCGACAATCATTATCAAGTGCAATTGCACAAAAGCAACAAACCGATGCTAGGAATTGAAACACCATTGATGGCCTAGTGGTAAGAATCACAAACACTATCACCAGTCAAAAGACAAGCCTGATCATAGTCCGGGCTCTGTATGAGGACTGTTGCCGTACGAAGGCGTCAGTAACAGAATCCTGATACCCCTGACTTCGGCAAAGACGATTGAAAATCAGCAGAGAGTTCGAGAAAATTGTATTCGTATTTTCAATCACAGTTGTCGTCGCTAAAGCTCGAGCTAGCGTACTAGAGGACTTCCGTCGATGACTCCAATCACATTTGAGCTCTGGCACTAGCAGTGACCACCAGAGGTCCTGCCAGATCACTCACCCCCACGCTGATCAGTTCTGGCAAGACCCCGTGAAAGCTCCCATTCGCAGCAAGTCCTCTCTCCATAGGATCAGCTAGCTGAAAGTCAAACTCGCGCAGCAAGGTGCTGGTCAGCTTGTAGATGTTGGATTGTGCCAACGTCTTGCCAAGACACTGGCGACCACCTAGGCCGAAATGCATGAGATAACGGGCGCGCGCAGCTGTTTCTGGTCGGTCCCATCTTGACGGGTCGAAGACGCCGTGGTCGTCGCCCCAAACTTGCGGATTGTGATGGAATGCGTGGTTGCATACTGCCACGGATGTCTATGACTCACAATATTAGCTCGATGAATTCACCACTGTGAGTAGCTCGTCAGGCAGAGTGAGTTTCCGTAGGCAAAGTCTAAAGAACATTAGTGCGATCCTACCCCTTGTTTGATGTGACGGCCCGCGACCATGATTCCTTCGGGAGCTGTCACACGTCTTGCCAGCGGCATTGTGAAGACAGGGGTTATACGATAGTTCTCCTTGACACATGTCCGAAGGAATGGTAGTGAGCTTTCTACTTCTGTGATTGAATAGGCATCTTTCCCGTTGTCTAGGGAAGTCAGGTTCTCGTCCACTTCCTGCACGCACTTGCTAAGTGCCTCTGGGTTGTGTAGTAAGTTCCAAAAGAGAAGCGTCGTGGTTGCGCTAGTCGTGTGCGTTCCAGCAATGCTATGAGATGGAGTCAGCATGAGCCGTTTGTGTAACCTCCCGCGTGCTTGTAGTTGCACCTACATCATCCCGAATGCCTCGGCCTCCAGATCAACTCTTGCAATCTTCTCTCCTGTGTCGGGATGTCGAGCCAAGATGAGACTTGTCAAAATGTCTTTCCTCTGCACCTTACCCTTGTTCTCGTCCTCTTCAACCTCCGCCAGTCGTCTCTGGACACACTCAGCCGCTAGCCCTGAACACTTGGCCCGTCCCGCGAACAAATTCTGTAGGCCGGCGCTAGGTACTCTTGGTAGCCATTGTTTGAGAGTTTGTGTCATAGCCGGCCACGCTCCTAAAGTCGAGCCTAGAAGAGTATGCGGGATGACGGGCGGTACACGAGACTCGTCACCAGAGGCCTGGACCCCAAAGGAGCGACTGAAGGCTAGTTCGCCTAACACGTCAATGGTGTAGAAGTGCAGGAGCTTCTTGAGATCAAAAGCCTCTCCGGACTTTGCGAATCGTGTTATCTTATCACGCAGGATCTTGATGTTCTGGTCCAAGTACTCCTCCATCCCCTTCACGCTGGTGATGGAGAAGCTGTGTGACATGTGGCGTCGCCTGATTGAGTGTAGCTAAGTACACATCAGTACCAAGTTTGTCGATTGTGTAGAGGCAAAATCAGCCGTACCTCTGTAGATCTCATGCCAAAGATATTTGGGGTCTTGGAGCCGAATGCATCGTAGTACTCCGTCTTTGGCATCCGCTGGCCACCCTTTTGATACACCAGGGGGACGACCTCTTCGGCAGTGATGCTCAACTTGTCTGGTCCATATCTCACGAACTCGCCGTAAGTTTCGTGAAGCTCAGTCAAGTTGTACGGCTGCTTCAAAGACAGGAACTGATTGACCTGCCACAGATCGGTGACAGATGCCCAGAATGGGCCTGGATAGCCAGCTAAGGGGTGGAGGAATCTCTGATAGACAACATAGATCACGGCGCTAGTTACCGCGAGACCCAAAAGGAATCCTGAAAAGGTAATCTGGACATAGTCCGAATCAAGTATGAAGGATCTCATCGTGTACTTAGCGTGCCCAATCGTGATCTTGTAATTTGCAATGAAAGTGATAGCAAACGGGTGTGAGAAAGTGGTGCTTATGATGTAGCTCCGGCCCCGCGTTGACGGAGGATAAATATCGTCCGAACCGCATCTGCCGAACTCTCCCCGCACCAATATTCCCGATCAATCCGAAACTCGCGGAGGGAGAGAACTTACTGAAAGCCTTGCGATTGAGTGCGTTCAATGTCGGGGTAGCTCAATGAGGGGGAGGCAAGGATAGTGCTTCAAAGATCAGCCACAGACCCATGCTTCGCTGGTTCTGCTCAACGTGTAAAAGAGGCGGCTTTTCCTTGCTAGCTGAGTATTGTCAACTAAAGCAGTGTTTGGTATACAATTAATCCATTCGTAAGGTGAGACTATGGAGATTTCCAACACCTTGCACGCTAATATCTGTTAGTGATGTGGTTGTCGTTGAGCTCAGCTCTCAATATCCACATTTGACCAATGTTGAACGTTAAGTTGAGCAAGCATTGAACAGCGTTTCGACCACAAGAGGAAAAGGATAAACTTCCCACCCCAGATCAACCCCAATAACTCAGTGAGACTCATTCCATCATACGACTGCATATTGGCCTTGAGTTGAAAGTGAAGCTCTCAAAATTCCAAAAATGAAGCCGACCTACGTAGGGATCGAACCTACAATCTTCACAGTATGACTAGGGAGCCGAAATGTGACGCGATGCCATTTCGCCAGCAGGCCTGGTCGATGGAATTTTTGGCTGAAACAAGCGCTGATGTACCCCATTCAGGTGATGAGCTTGGACCAGTCCAGTCCCCGGATCTCTGAAAAGAGCTGCATGTAAGTGGGTTAGGGGGCAGCTGGGGCTTTATAGCTGTAATTTATTCATGTAAGTTACGATGATGCAGCAGCAGCTCTGAGAGAAGGAAAAGAACTATTGTTTGAGCTGATCATCTCCTTGGGGTATCGGCGAAGGATCGAGATCTACACCGGCAGTGCGCATGCGGGTGTAAGACAAATCATGCGGTCCGCTCCGTGTGCCGACGGACACCCGCTGACTGCCGCTGTTCGGTTGGTGCTGAAGCCTGCCGGCATGCCGTTGTCTCCGTCGAGCATCGCAGAACACGAGACTGGTGTTCGTCTATGTGCATCCGAGTTTAGCAATGCCATGTTGATAAGTAAAGTAGGCCCCGGGTCTCTTTACATGTCTTGAAAGGCTCCCACTATTCTCTTTCTCTTGGCTCAGGCGTGTGTCTCTTCAACTTCAGTTTCTAATCTCGTCAAATCCTCACCACCATCTCTTTTCTAACCGCCACAATGACGAGCATCCGCAAAGTCATCATCTCCCAGTACGGCGACGTCGACGTCATCAAAGTCGTCACAGATGTCTGCCCTCCACCGCCCCCCGGCGAAATCCAAATCGCCACGGAATACTCAGGCTTCTCCGGCGCAGACGTCAACATGCGTAAGGGCATCTACCCCTTCATGAAGAAAGCGCCCCTCACACCAGGCTACTGCCTCGTCGGCACCGTCCGGGCTCTCGGCGAGGGATCCAAGAACTTCCAAATAGGCGACGTCGTCGCCGTCCTGACCAAATACGACTCCGAGGCGGAGCTCGTCAACCAGCCGGAGAAGTACTGCATCCGCGTGCCCGACGGCGTGGATCACCGCCAGGCGACGGCGCTCATCTGCGACTGGAACACCGCGTACGCCATGGTCATGCACTCGGCGAGGGTGTCCAAGGGCCAGCGGGTGTTCGTGCACGGGATGAGCGGCGCCGTGGGGTTCGCGCTCATGAAGCTTGCGCAGCTGCAGGGCGCAACGGTCTACGGTACCGCAAGCCAGCGGAACCACATTGACGTCCGGCGCGAGGGCGGTATCCCGTTCGTATACAGCGACAAGAACTGGATGAAGGAGATGAACGCCCTGGGCGGCGCGCATGCCGTGTTTGACCCGCTTGGGTTTGAGAGCTTTGACGAGAGCTACTCCATCCTCGCGGAGGACGGCACGCTGGTTGGGTTCGGGAATAACAAGGCTTCGCTGAACGAGGGCGCGCCTCCACGGAATCCGACGGGTGCGCTGTTGAAGTTGTTTGCGAGGAACTTGAACTTGTTGACCAAGAGGAGCACGACCTTCTACGCGTTGAACAGGGACTCTGCGACGTATGTGCCTAATGTCACGGCGTTGTTGGACATGTTGAGAACGGGGACGATTACGGTGCCGATCAAGTGCGTTTGGGACATGGAGGATATTCAGACTGCGCATCGGCAGTGGGGTGGTGGGAGCGGTGTTGGATCCTTGTTGATCAAGGTGGCCAAGAACTAGTGCCTGGCGAGAGGCTGCCAGGAGATCTTTTTCTTTGTTCATGGCTCAGAGTGCATTTTTGATATTGAGGAGTTTGGGTAGAATCTATAGCCGTAGTGCGTCAATGACCTCGTTCTTATTCAAGTTGTATTTACAATTATCAGAGATCCGTAGGAACAATCGGATGGAATGAATACTTCGGTACTATGAACGCCATTATCAAGCTTCTGAGAATGGAAATATTCGCCTCCATTCGCAACCTTCCGTTGGGAGAAAGTTTCGGCGCACCCACGTAGTGCCCGGCCCTCCACTATCCGGCTTTCGGCCCCGCCATCTTGGTTTACGTTCGACTGATGTCGCAATTCAAAACAGTCAAGATAGGTAGGATCCGATAGAGCCGATTTGGATTTATAATACAAGATCTGATATTTGTAGAAGGAACCTGAAGGGGAAAACTAGAGTAAACATTGAAGGTCTGAAATCAGCATCTTCAAGTCAACTGATTCTAGGGAAGAACTTCCGAGGTCTACCAGATTGCAGCCGATGTATTACAACATCCGCATAGCTTACTCTAACCCCCAAGTTACGATGTCCAGGAACAAGGCTGCTTGGCTAACACGTGCAAAGACCTGCCCATTCAAGGTCGACGATGCCCCATTCCCGACTGCCGGGCCCGGTGAGGTTGTCATCAAAAATGTCGTGACTGCTCTGGTAAGCAATACGTCTCACTTGTTCTAACGCTACTGAGGATCTCTCTCTAATACCTAGTGATAGAATCCTGCAGAATGGAAGATTCAGTAGGTGACCCATACGAATCCAGTTGGGATGATTTCGACTGACATGGCTCAGAGATATGGGCATCATCGTGCAGAATTATCCCACCATTCTTGGGGCAGATGCAGCGGGCTTCATCGAAGAGGTCGGCGACGGCGTGACACACCTCAAGAGAGGACAGCGGGTCATAGGGTGCGCCATCGTCCCCTATCCATAAATGCAGTGCCCCCAGCGAGACTGACCTACCTAAGTCATTTGGTTTGTTTCCAGTCAATCTTGACTAACACCACGGATAGGTACTGTACCGGGCTAGGCAAACAGAACCACGAATTTGGAACGTTTCAGTTCTACAGTAAAGCCGACGCGAACCTCGTCTCTCCAATCCCAGATGACATGAGCTTTGAAAGCGCCTCAGTCCTACCTCTCGCCATCGCAACAGCCGCAGTAGGACTCTATAAGAAGCAGCACCTCGGCCTACCGCTGCCATCTCTCAACCCTCGCCGAACGGGCAAGACGATCCTCATATGGGGCGGTGCATCGTCCGTAGGAGGCACCGCAGTGCAGCTGGCCGTCGCATCAGGGCTCAGGGTCGTCGCCACGGCTTCACAGCGCAACTTTGACAAGGTGTTGGAGCTGGGCGCCGAGGTGGTTCTGGATTACCACTCTGATACTCTTGTCCACGACGCGCTGAAGGCGTTGTCTGGAGCGGATCTTGTCGGTGTGTACGATGCGATCTCGGGCCCAGAGTCGTTGAAGCCCATTGGTTCCATCTTGGATCAAATTGGTCGGCGGAGGGTCACTGTTGTGTTACCGACGGAGGGCGACTATGGGAAGAACGTGGAGATTAGCATGAGTAAGTCGACTCCCAATCAAGATAGACGATACCCAGAGCCATCATGACGAATGCTGATGTTCTCGCAGTGACTGCCTATCAGATAACACAGGATCCAGAGGAAGTGCAGAATCCAGTCTGGAGTGATTTTGTTCCTGGTGCTCTTAGGAATGGCCAGCTGAAGCCGAAGCCGGATGCAGAGGTCATTGGCAAGGGACTCGAGTCGATCCAAGCTGGACTTGATGTGTTGAAGCAGGGCGTATCTGCTAAGAAGTTGGTTATCCAGCTCTGAGACTTACTCACATGCAAAAGTAGTTACTTGCTTGTTCTTGGTTTCCTCGTCTGCATGAAGAGCTTCGGCGGCCACAGGCAGCTTCATGCAACATGCAATTGAGTTGATCTCATCTTTCTCCCGTGAAACATGAAGGTTCGCACTAGTGCAAAGGCATGAAGGTTCAGAGGAAAGAAATATCTATTCCTTTGATTTTACGGTTTCACATGTGAATAGGCAAGCAACGCAAAAGAAGAATCGGTTGGTGCTCCGTTTTGCTCCTGTCATTTTTAAGAGCAGACCTTGATGACTTGCCTCATCGCGCTCACCTTGATTGCCGCCCTCGGTGAGGATCAGGTGAGAAGGTGTGTCAGATGGGAATAGCGACGGCGGGATTGGCTCGGTTGACGCCGATCTTGGAGACAAGCAATGAGGATAAGTGGAGACGGAACGGAGGGACGGACTTCGGGGTGGGAGATGATCCATGTCATCAGTACATGGCACGTGCCTGCACCAGATGCAGCCAATTGCGGAGGGGGAGCCGTGCGTGCTTGCCCCGCCATGGAGCCATTCCGCATGTCGCAGCTGCAGCAGGCAGGCAGCTCCCACTTTGGTGCTTTCCCATGCTGACAGTCAGGTTTCCAGGTGCAGGCGCACTTTCTCCGAAGCAGCCGGCACACCGCACACCGTCAGACGATGACATACCACAGCAGTACGTACCGTGAACCCCTCCATCCTCCAGATTCGGCCCAAAATCAAGGCCAAGGACCGTGAGCTGGCTGCGCTCGGCCGATGCTGCAGACTCAACCCAGACACCAGACCAGACCAGAACAGACAAGACACCGGACCATGTCTCTACCGCAACTCTGAGTCTGTAGGTTCCTTCTCTGCTGTTCGTTGCGTTACCTCATGCCCTCCTCCACTTGGAACAGGGAACATACTCCTTTAGCGCCTCACCAAGCCTGTTCGGATAGCTTCAAAGGCAACACTCTGCCGCCCAACTACCGCCTCATACCCACGTACGCGACCTTACCTTGTCCGACCTAACTATCTGACCATCCTTACCCCGACCTAACTCTGCTGGCCGAACCACAGGTTGACACCTTCAACCGCGATGACGCCGTATGCATAGCAGCTTCAGACTCCTACAAGGCACCCAAGCTCACCTAACCCGTCCGACGAACATCAACACTCCTACTCTCGACTTTTTCTTCCAGCCTACACTCTAACGAACTTCGAGCGTTTCTCCGTTGCCCCGCCCTCTCGGTGGCCCTGATCGACCGTCTCCTCCCCCGACCCTCCGACCCCGCCGCGCCAGGCATCACCCTGGCTGTCGACTGTCCAGCTGCTCGTCTCACATGCTAGGTCGCACGCGACGTCACGGCCAACTCTCTCACCACCGCGCAACGAAGGCCTCGTCCTTAATAAGCCCTAAAGCGATATCCCATACGTTTCGGGTGGTCTCCATCCTTCCGACGCCATCCTCATGCCTCTTGAATCTCCCCTTCAAGGCTACGACCGAACAAATAATCCCATAACCGCCATCATGGCGACCGATGTCCACAAAACCGATGCCAAAGGCGATGCGAAAAGCGATACCAAGGTTCCTGCGCCAGCTCCCAACGCGGGCTTGGTCAGGAAACCGAGCGATCCTCATCCGGCTGGTCGCGTCAAGCACAGCTTAGTAGTGCAGGTCCTTCGGGGCTTCTCATTTGGCGTTTACTTTGCTGCTTGTTGCCTTGCGTACGTTCCCCCCAGAGCTGCTTCGTCAACTTTTGCGACAGCGTTGTACTGACATGTTCCGCGCGCAGCATCATTACGACCCAACTTTTGGGCGTTCCACTATACTGGGCGAATCGCGACATGTTCTACTCCTACATGGCGCTCACGAAGCAGTCCTTTGGCCTAACTATCACCGCCATGACACATATTTGGAGCAGTACTACCATCAGGATAAGCGGCGATGCGTCGATGAACGGGCAGATCCAGAAGACGGCGGACGGAAGGGTCCAATTCAACTTCCCAGAGCGCGTGGTGCTCATCGCGAACCATCAGGTACGATGCACCTTGTCTTTACGACATTTGTGACATGGAATATGGGGATACTGACGGTGCTGGGCAGATCTACACCGATTGGCTCTACCTATGGTGGGTGGCCTACGCGAACTCCCCGAGCATGCATGGCCACATCTACATCATTCTCAAGGAATCGCTCAAGTACATCCCCGGTGTCGGCGCCGGCATGATGTTCTACGGCTTCATCTTCATGTCGCGCAAGATGTCGACCGACCAGCCGCGACTCGCGCACCGACTTCAGAAGCTGAAGAAGCAACATATTGGCGCCAACGGGAACAAGTATCTCGATCCCATGTGGCTCCTACTCTTCCCCGAGGGTACGAACTTGTCCACCAATGGTCGCAGGAAATCGGCGGCTTGGGCCAAGAAGAACGACCTCAAGGATCCCGAGCACGTGCTGCTGCCCCGGAGCACAGGTACCTTCTTCTGCTTGAACGAGCTGAAAGGTTCGCTCGACTACGTTTACGACTGCACAGTCGCATACGAAGGAGTTCCGTAAGTGAAGTCTTCTCCACACATTCGTTTGCGACATTGTATGCGACACGCACTAACAGCATTTCAGCCGCGGCAAGTTTGGCGACCAGTTCTTCACTCTCACTAGCACCTACTTCCAAGGTCGGCCCCCCAAGTCGGTCAACTTCCACTGGCGTCGATTCCGCCTAGCCGATATCCCTCTGGATGACGCCAAAGTTTTTGACACCTGGCTGCGCGAGCGGTGGTACGAGAAGGACGCCATCATGGAAGAGTACCTGTCCACGGGACGCTTCCCCGCAAGCCAGGACCTAAAGGGTGGCTTCGTCGAGACGGAGGTCCGCCTGAAGAGCTGGATCGAACTCGGGCAGATCTTTGTTGTACTCGGCATTGCCGGCCTCGTTTTGCGCATTGTCGCCAATTCCATCACTAGATTCGCTTCGGTTCTTTAGAGCAGAAGGGCATGGCTACCTCGAAGACCTAAAAAATCAGTCCGTGTTTGGGGCTATTTTCGGTTCATTGGCGATTGGTTACAGGTACATTAGCTACGGCAAGGTTAAGATCAGAAATGCTGTGAGTTACGGTAGCGATTGAACTTTGGGACATGGGAGCTTCGGCTTGAGTTTGATGGCGTCCTTGGAGTATCTGGCGTTGGGCTATTCAGATTACCTCTTTGCAACGAGATACAGACTACAGTGTATCATCTACATCAGCGTTTGCCCTGATTGTGATCGTTGTCCCTTTCCATTCATGTCTTTGGTCAACTTGAAGGACTGATCAGGAGGGCGGACTTACGCCAGGGCAGATATCCTAGCTTTTGATTAGACGTGTTCAGGTCTGTCTGGTCGCTCACTCTACCGAAGGTGACGCGGTAGGCCATATCGGTTGCCGCACTGATGGCGCTACAGGGCACAGTCATGCCCGGTCTACATCTTTCCCTTCAACAGTCACGATGGGAGCGGTTATCTTTGCATCTTTCGCCGTAGAAAGTCGACGGGGCAGGAGTCTTGTGGTCGGGTCGGTCTAACGATGGATTCGAGTGCTATTTGTTGATACTTTGCAGTGGGTTTGAGAAGCTCGAGAGCTCGCGGGTACGAAGAGGCTCCATCTTAAAGCTGGACTAGGCGCGCTCGGTCTATCATAGTAGGGTCTTGTTCAGTTGGATTCAAGGTGCCAGGACACGAAGATCATGGATCGGACCGTGACGACCTTCTTGTTTAATGTTGTATGGGTGGCACGCGAGGATGACGAGATAGGGGGTTGGGAATCCTCGGAAATCCACGTTTCGACAATAGGCTATTACTCGCTTTCGATATGCCAAAGGTAGAGTACATAGTACCTAGATGATCAGAGTTTTCAGTGACTATTGGAGTAGAGTGTCTGAGCGCGAAGCAATGCGTCTCTATAGGTCTCTGGTGAGTTCATAATGTAGCCGCGCTATAGGTCGGGAATTTCGAAGCTGATGAACTGGAGGACTGTGACCTGCTGGTGCATGCTACGTGTATTCCAGACGGAAGCAAGGTCTATCCAGTGAATTCATGCCTTTAGCAGTCAACTTAACAGCCCGAATGTTACCTAGGACAGTGGAAGGTGCGCTCTGTAGCTTGAAGTAGTGGGAGCTGTAAAGGGGGCCTGATTAGGCCTGCCTGCATATCACTCACTTGTAAATCTGTTTCGAGGGCAAAGGTGGAAATGCCTTTCAATCGGGCGAAAGACGAAAATCCCATGTTGCTCATAATTGGTACCTACCATCCTGATCTTCAGCGTGGTTCTGCTCAAGTAGCTAGGCAGTTGCTGGTTGAAGTACACTCGAAGAAGTTTCTGGAGGATACCATGCCAGCGAACACTCACCTTACTTCAACGAGTACACCTAAGAGCTTCCATGTACTAGTCTCGTCAGCTTTGCAGCTGATCAGTGATCCTAGATGATCATGGGTGATAGGTTCGTTGAGCTGACGGCCCAACAAGTGTCAGGGATCTCGATGCTACTCAGGCTCCACGGAGAGACTTGAGGCATAAGCCTAATGCCCTACTACGGCTGTAACCATGCCGCTTGGACGCTGAGTCCTGGACACTGGGTCATCTCTTGCGGAGGGAATTGCATACTGTAGTCTCACGCCCACACTGTCCCGCGTCGGCATGTGGGCAACGGCGGCAAGAATCCCCCTGGCCTGAATGGAAGCATCTTCCGACCTGGTGGTATTCACGGACAAGGTCCGTTACTACAACAATTCTCCGACTCACAATTTGGATTTTCTTATATGTCAGGACCGGATTCCAGAAATTGCAGGCTTGACCTCACAGGGTCCGGCTGCTCAAGACCAAACAAACAATAGCAGGCTGGGCTCTTGATCTCAGTTGGCAGTTCTGCTGGTTGTTACCTCTGCCCACCATCGTGTTAATCCTTCGCAGGGAGTGTGAAGTGCCTAGGCTTCATACACCTACCTCGCCCGCGTAAGCACGCACATTCAACATGACGCTCCCGTGCCGTCAAAGTCGGTCTGCCCTCGTGGGCGGTAATGAAAGGGCTGCATGACTCGACGTTCTCGGTGAGATCTTGCCGATCTGGGAAGTATTTTAACGAGAGCCTGTGGGCTTTTGACATGGGGCAACTACCGGGAGGGGCTTTGAGTCTGAATGAAGATAGCAGATCATAGACTGGTGGAGAAGCCGGATATGAGCCGTCACTCATGATGCGGACAGTGGATGCATATGGCTGGAGGCACGTGGACTCGAGCGGGGATTGTAAGGTGACCTCTTGTGATCGCGGCAGGCAATTGAAGTCTCTATGATTTCCATATCATTTACACTGTTAATTCGCATCGTTTCCCCAAGAATAATGTTGTCAATCGCTCCACTTCCTGTTTCCCACGCTGTAAAGTATAGTCCCCCGTTCTCAAGGAACCCTGCGACTTAGGGTAGGTCGAACATGACGCGAGGCCTGTGTCCTGGTAACTCTTGCCAGCCTCTTCCTGTCCGTCATGTTTCATCATTTCTTGCCCGTCTCTCGTGTTGCATCGTTTTGTGAACTGAGGGGAGATGACTGAGAATTCGACCGTCTTGGCCGACGGCTGCCGCTGTGTTGGGCTGTCTTCAGTCTTTTATACTCGGCGACTATCCTGATGAAAGTTTGCTGCGGTATTGAAATGTCCTCCTCCAGTTCGATGACGATATTTTGGCCGTCTTGAAACATGTAGACCCCTGGGCGTTCGCGAAGCTCCTGTTTGACTGCTGGGTATAGGCGGCTTAGCGCATTCTCCTCGTCTTCGGTCAGTCTTCGATACTCGCGTTGAGTGTTGCTCATGTTTCCGTGGTTCCGTGATTGGACAGAGGGCGGTTGTCTGGACTTCAGATCGAAGTGGTGGGCTCTTTTGTGAAATGGCATTTGCATCCACTGAAATGCCGTGTACTTTCAGCTTCATTTATTCATTTCCTGGCCCTGAACTGAAAATCTCCCTCTTGATAGATGGCGGCTCAATGTGATGTTCTCGCGAGTCAACTTGCGAACGGGCACTTTTCAGCTCTCGAGCAATATTGAAGATTGCAAATCAGCAGCATTCCTCCTTCAGCGAATGCCAGTAAAGGATGAGAGTTCAGACAAAACCGGTGAACAAGCGTCAGAACTTACGGTCAATCCGCCGGGCGATGCTGGTCCGAGACCCTGTCAGTGGCTTGCAAGGGCGGCCAGCCATCCCATGCTCCTGAGGCGCTCTGAGGCACGGCCAGTTGGGCAGAATTAATACCCGCCCAACAGGGCGTCCACAAGACCCTTGCTAGGGTACTTTCGGATGTTAAAGTGCTTCGATTGGCAACCGGTGGGAGAAGAATGATCTTCGTGGCGCGCATCTCGGTGAGCTCCCTGGCCTGCTCGTGGTTCTATCCGCGCCCGTCATTTGTCCCACGGCTTATGCTCAGTTCTATCCAACGCGGATTGATACCTAGTAATAACAGGAATTGACCTGGGTATATCCGGTGGCGAACCTTACCGAATCATGATAGTTCCGACTTCAAGTTGTCTCGTGTCATGTTGCTGGGGATCTGGTCCTACCGTGCTACTTCAGCCTTCGCCCTATCCTGGGATTCAGGCATGGGTCGAGATCCAGCTGCTTACACGCAGGTAGGCTACGAGAGTCCGGAATGGTTCTAGTGATTCCTCCAATCGGGGCAAATTTCATGGCTGGGTTCGAAGTTTCTAGTGAATTTCTATCGTAGTAATTACAAACCTCCAGCTGAGCCATCCCTATTGCCGGTCTTCATCCGTGCATGTCGTTGCCGTACACCACGAAGGCACGTTCCAGTCTGGAAATTCGTCGGCAACTTCCCTTATTGCAGCCCCAATCAGCTCCTGAAGATCTCTGCAATAATTCTCAGTCTCTCGAAACACGGACACAGCTTTACTGCGCACAAACACAATTCCCTTCAGCCCTGGCATACGCCGTGGAAGTTGACGAATGGTACGCGTAACCAGTTCAGAGACCGAGCCCCTGTCGAGCCCGTTTCCGAAAACGGAATCGTCGATGGCCAAGTAGCGGACGTCCATCAGGTCTGACGCATCGCACAAAGACATGGCTGTAAAGTACTGTGCGGATGCCGCCATGAAACCTTTTAGTGGACCAAAGTGTAAGACGTCGACCTCGGGGTTGAAGTAAATCTTTGGTACTCCAGCTATTCCGAATTTCAAGTTACCATAGAATCGTATGGCCTCTTGTCTTGATTCGTGGCAAGCGTGTAAGATGGCCGGGACTTTTGCTGGAGAAGTTCCCCAGGTTGAATGGGATGTGTCGCATCGAATCGAAACTGTTCGGGTAGTTGGTAGGCTTAAAAACCATACCCTCATTCGAAGTTTGGTCGGGAGCCTGGGGAATGGATGCTTGGTGTTGTAAGTCTGTGAATTCAAAGATCCCGGGGGTCGTGTAGTAGGCAAAGTGTGCACTTGACTTACAAACACCATATCTGCCACACTGTGATGATCTTCGGCCATTCCTGTTAATGCCGGTTGTGTACCGGAGGGAGTCATGTTACTCTTGTGGAATGCAAGTAATGAAGGGCACGCTCATCATGGCCAAGAGTTGGAATGCTGTCATGTACCTTATTACAGACATCTTCAATGCACACATTACCGCGATATTGGGAACCGATCCTCGCAAATCTGTTGATGTTTTATCTCATCTTGAGAAACACCTTTAGCCAAAGCTTGAGTCGTGTGATCGCAGCCCTACGGCGAGCTGAGTCTGTCTTGCGAAGGGATTACGAGCTTCGTCGATAACACGGCTCGGTAGTTGTTCCAGGAATATTGAATCTTGATTTGCCTGTCAAGCTGAAGCTAGCATCGAGATGAAATACAAGAAAAAGAAAGGAGACACAAAAATCAATTTCTGAGAGGACCAGTTACAGAAACAACTGGGCAAATCACCGTTCTGGGCCGCCGTGTCAAATCCACCGGTAGGAGATGACTTGCAGTTTCACCCCAACCAACGGTCTATTGATCGTGACTACAATCATAAATCATATTGCACTTCATGCAAAATCGCTTACTCGGAGCCACGATTGGGCTGCGATGAGGCACTTATCCTTAAGAGTGTCTAGGGCCCTTGATTCTGGACGGTGGGTATCACCGTATTACAATAGCAGCCAACCTGTCCGAACGGATCGGACTTCGAATCCAAGTCAGAGAAGAGGCCTCATAATACCAGCGACAGAAACAGACACCCAGTCTAACATGCCATTGGGCAGCGTGGCCGGGGTCAGTAAGACCCGCACTTTTGCGCTCAGGCAAAAGTAGCAAATAGCAAACCGACATTCCTTCGGGTCTGTCCAAATCAAGACGGCGGCAGAACGGCAGAGAAGTTACAGGGACATTAAGTGATAATCACCCCATTTCTGTCACCTGTCAGAATATAAGCCGTAACGGGCTGAACTCTACGTAGCACCACGTACATGGGTCCATCTTGTGGCGTTGAATCGGTCAGCTAGAACCCTCTATCCTGGGCATTAGATTGGAAGGCGTCTCCGGGTCCCGACCGCCTGGTCAAAGGATCCATGGACGATCTGCCTAGCTTGGGCTTACAAACCTTGATTTTAGCCCTCGAGCAGAAATTCGTGGATTTTGCCCGGTGATCAAGGAGGGTGCTGTTGGAAGTGGCGTGGTTTTCCTCATGTAGGAAAGGTTGGTTTCAAATCAGCCCGGCAGGTGAAGTTCTTAGGAGCTCTACATATGCCTGAACGCCCATTTCAACGCTCGGGTTCTTGAAAAAAAGGGAAAACAACACTATTAGGCACGAGGTGGCTGGCTAAAGAACCCCTAAAATATTGCAACGATTCAGAGTAGTGCCAGCCACACCGTCACAAAACGTCATTTCTTGGGCAATGTCAGCCCACAGTCTTGTCTAACACATCTATTTCAAATTGTCTATTGACTGGCAGTGCCCCCTGTGTGTATAGTCAAAAGTAGGCGCGGGATAAAGATCGGAAGAACAATCGCAGCAACGCAAGAAGTTTAAGGGCTGGGCACAATATCGGAGAAGCATCCCTCGTCGCGTCAGAATGGTTTCGGTACCTACCTTGCTTAGAGGAGCAAGTCGCGTATGTAGTTTCGTGAAGCTTGGGCGCATCGTGCCATCTACACCCGACAGATCCCGACCTAGCCGACTTATGCTATCAAATGATGCATATCATAGTGGATGTAGCTTGACGGGAAATTTTCGTCACGAGTCGTGCAGAGATCCACCGCCTCTTGACGGATATGTAGTCGGATTCAACGGATAACAGATTACTGGGCAATTTCCAGGAGCATATAACATAGAGCAATCTCCATCTGCCACTTCCAACATTATTAAGACTGACGGAACTCATTTGCTTATCGGCTGACTTGAAGTCAAATTCGGACCAAATTCCGCTGCGAGTCCAGGGCGCGTGGGACACGAGGGGCTGGCAGGTTGGTCTACACTTCTCCACAGGCGGAACATGGGTTAGGATTGGAGATAGCACCCCCAGTCTCTTGTCAAAGGTTTGACTTGCCCAACGTGGCAAAACTTTTCAGAATATTCCACAAGTAGAAACAGGCGTGAGCTTGGCGTGGCCGCTACGGTATTCACGCCCAAGGCGTTCAGACTTGCGACCACAGCAACACCAGGCAGTAAGCCCGTACCGATTATCCCTCAACCATCCGTACGCTCAGGGAATCATCCTCGCCAAGAAGACCTGGATCAAAGTCCGAGCATGTTTTCGTTTATGTGCAGAGTAGTGAAGATCAGAGAACGAGCTCGGACATGCGTACCAGTTGCTAGATATAACTCGAGCCTTATTTTGACTGATATTCTCATGAGTAGAGACAGCGCAGTTCGCCATGGATGGGTCTGACTCTCGCGCCATTCCAGTCGGGGACCATCGCGGCCGATTGAACTTCTTTCCAGCCCAATTCCCGGGCTTGAACTGTTGATCAGTGCCTCGGTTTCCGCTCGTCATAGAAAGTTGTGAATGAAATAACTGTCGCTCTACAGTTCTTTCGACACAATACGCAATTCACCACTTTCCTACTGCGGCCTCACGCATACGAGCCTAGCATGGTTGAAAAACTCGCAACCGGGAAGAAGCCCGGGAGCCACTTTGCTCATGTCCACACCAAGGACTCGGTGTAGTGTGTCTCGTAGAAGTCGCAGATAAAGAATGATGCCAATGTCACGAAAAGCTTCGAGGATATAAGCCATAACCGCTCCGATCATCCTCGCCAATGAGGGCAAAGCCATCTGAAAATCGTTCTTAATCATATTGGCCGAATTTTCGAAGCTCAACCAAGAAGTCTGCACGACTGTACAACACACCACATCGCCTTTACACATCCGCCATGGATCGCTATCCGTGTATTAACAGATACAAGTACACCGTCAACTGCCCGTCTTGGGTCTGGGTATATCGTACTCGTTGCGAAAACTGCGTTCTGGTAAGTAATCTACTCCAGACAGCGAGGAATCACGGAAAAGTCTTGACATCGAGTAGCACGATCTCTAGGAACATCGAAGCCCAGTATTTGGTCATGGGGGAAAAGGTCATATGCGGAACAGGCGGTAGCAAAGATCACCCAGGAGTAATACGCGCCGCTTGGCTGATTAAAATGCCAAAAACTACAGACATTAAACCATGGTATCCAACAATAAAGCCTATATCTACATACGTATGGACGAAACTTGTGTACCTTCAGCCGGAGCCTTGAGCATACAAGTGCGCAATGAGCGCTTCCAAGGAGCTAAGGAGCTATGCGTATGCAAGAACCAAGGCACGACTTGACCATACTCCACTGCTGCCTTGCTGCCGCCGCTGATCCGTCTTAAAGGAGTTCTTCCCGTGGAACCGATGAGATACTCGATGTAGCACCGTGCATTAGTCAGTACCTTCAGTCAAGGCTAGACGTATTTTGCCAGCCGCAAGATGGACTTCTACCGGGCCAGACCCTCCGGCAGAGGGTCCAGGAGCAAGGGTATACGCCTCCTCCGCTCATGTAGCCCGTAGAGAAGGCTCAGAGCGAGGTTGAAAACCTTGACATAGGGGGCCTTTACAAGGGGTTAGCAAGCGCACCGCATGGATGTAACGTGGCCATGTGGGTTAGGCCCAGCCGAGCCGTCTCCGTCCCCTGTCTGCATGTCTTGTGATTATTGCTCAACGCTTTGACTCGCGATAAAACGCTTTGCATGTATATCGATGTTTCTCAACAAGTTTGACGACAGCCTGATTAACGCACAAAGCCTTGCTATTCGTCATTGTCTGTGATCGGCACGATTGTCGTAGCTCGCGTTCGGAACGACGTAGACTTGAGAGTTATGCCCCCTTTGGGAAGTCCACAGAGATTTCCTGAAAGCCATCTTCTGAATATGAAGACATTCAGAATTTGCAAGATGCCAGCCTCAAATTGAAACTTTGACCCAAGATGCAAATGGATTCCTAGCAAATGGTCTGAGGGACTTCTTCCCCATGAGTGTACTTGAGACTAAAGAAGACTGATGAAGATTGAATCTAGGGGCCAGAGTTCGAGCAGATAAAGCAGTAATCATGTTTCTGTAAGTACGTACGTTCTGCGGTCTGGGCCTTCGGGCTTCCGACAACCAGGACGGTTGTCAAGCTTACTTGGCGTACCTTATGCTAGTCAACATATCAAGATTATGAAGCACTCAACCTTCCTTTCGTAAGTTTGTTCCAGACTTTGCAATCTCTAACTTCACTGCTACCTATTGAAGGTCTAGATTCTTGCTAGATTTCCGAGCCTTAGTTAGGGGGGTGCTGCCATTCACGTCGAACGGTTTTGCACACTGTGTCCACATACCAAATCTCGTGTATCAACACCCACCCACATTCTTCAAGCCTCCCACACACCATCTTGATATCCACCACCCACCACCTTCACGAACACACATCTTTCTCGTGCACACAAACATGCGCCTTGCTCGCCTCCGTACATACCTCTTCTCGCACATACGCCTTGTTCGCGGATACACACATCTTCGAGGAATTTGACTCGCTCTAGGTCTGCACACCCTCCTGATGTACATAGGCTTTGTTTGCGGGCACACGCCTAGTTCGAATGGGTTCATATCCTCCATGTGAAATTACCTGAGCTGTATGAAGTGACTCCATGACAAAGATTCGGTTAACTGTGAATACATACTCTGTTCGCGGCCATCTCGAGAACGAAATTGCTTCGCCCAGACGTTGTAGGTAGGCAGTGACGAAGAATCGCTTGCGATACTTAAACCATGTTGATTCCAGATGTTCTTGCCGATGGAAATAGAGTCAATTTCAACCGATAACACTTGAAAATCTTCCGAAATCGAACAGTTCCGAACGAAACATTTTACTCAAAGTACCTTACTACCGGCCCATCAACATGGCAGTAACCCAATTGCGCACGTGTAATCCCAGTTTCGACAAATATCCCTGCATGAATAAGTACAAGCCGGGTGTTGACTGTGGAGCGATGGTATGGGTCTACAATTCAAGATGCGAAGACTGCGTCCTAGTGAGTACTTTTCATTTGCAGATAAAATCCTTCAAAAAAGACGAGGTGACAGATTCCTAACACCAAATACATCAGTACAATCGATAAAAGCTTCATGAGCTTGTTAATCGTGTGGACAGCAATATTATCATTCGGCTTTAGAGATCACAATGATGATGAGTTGCGGATTATGAAGGTGATGAGAATGGGTTATTAGCGGTCGGTTCCTCGGTGCAACGTTCAAGGACGCTTAATCGGCCTTTATTGCCTGTCTCTACCGTCTATCAGATAGATGCAGAAAACCACTTAAGAAAAAAAAAAGCATTTCTTACAAGGGAGGCTGCCAGGAATTGATGGGTAAAACGCCATGCTCACCACAATCTCGTTTTAACCGTGCAATCAGTTGGCCCTGTTCATAGTCGTCTGCAAGTAATGCGCGCCACATAGGTCGTGTGAATGACTACATCTGCCTTGAAAATAGGGTCGCCATTTGATCAAATCTCACTCATATCTGTACCGACCTTCAACCGTTGACTTGAGGACCGAAACCTGATGTGACCTCCAAACGAAACGAATAATGTATGTTCACCAGAACCGCCAGTCCGGACGAACTTACAGTAGCATTGGTAGCTCTAGGTTGCCTGAATTACGTGCCGGAAGTTTTGGTATAGGTGAGGTGGTTGGGTCACTCACCTAGGTTGCACGACAGGGTGGCGCCAAAGCTGAACAGGAATCTTTGTTGGCAGCATGGATTAAGATGCTTCAGTGTGTGACCAGTACGGCAAGTTTTCGTACTGTGACAATGGCACGTTGCTCTGTTGGCTCTATGCAAGGCTGACGAAGTGCCTACTTCCAACACTCTCACTTTGCATCAATCTCTTCCTTCCTCCTCCATACCAAACTGTTCAGCGCTTAGCCTTGTCAACCTCTCAAAAATGCTACAACCGAAACCTGCCGAGAGCAGCCAGATGGGGCATGTGAGGCCTACGATAACATCACTTCAAGACCTCACTCTTATCGAAGCCTGGGACAATGATGCGAATGCGCCAAAATATGTCACCTTCTATCACATAACGGACGAAGCGGAACTATGGTTTGGTCAAAGCTTCAAGAACAAGCGAGAGATATCTCTCGAAGAATATCGACATGCACTGGAACTCGTACCCGATGAAGAGATCTATCCCGAAATCCCATCTGGCGCCAAGCTCACCATCGCGCCAGACAATATCGATGATCCAGTGTTTGTCAAACGCCCCGGTCTTAACTGCTACGAGTCGATGAAGGGAACGCCCTACGTGTGGAGATCCGTCCTCGATGAGACCTTAATCATGGAAAAGGTCTCCAAGAATCCACATCCGTATATCATCAAGTACTATGGCTGCCGAACCGCACGCGGCCGCATCACGTCTCTCGTCCTCAAGTCGTACGACTGCACGCTCACCCAGTTTGCCCGGCAGCCAGGTTTCAAAGACCTCGACAAGGAGAAGTTTCTGGACGGCCTGGAGTCAGCAGTGGCCTATGTGCACTCGTTGGGCCTGGCACATAACGACATCAATCCGGACAACATTATGATGGGAGAGGATGGCATGCCCGTTCTCATTGACTTTGGGTCTTGTGCTCCGTACGGGCAAAACCTCCAGTCCTTGGGCACTGATGGTTGGTATGAGGAGGTATTCTTCACGTCAGAGAAGTCACACGATGATTTCGCCATGAAGAAAATGAGAAGTTGGATACAGGATCCGCCAGTATGATGGGAGAAGTCCGTAGCGAAATTCGATGCAGGTTTTCCGGCATTGCTGGTGCTTAAAATGGACCTCCGCGGAATCCGAGAACCACAGGGGTTGAAAGGGAGGCGGATTAGGGAGGATCTTGTCTCCGTTACGTCGCGATGCTACACGTTGTGCTGCTCAGAGATTACTGCCCGCCGATACTGCTCACCTCCATGCGGGAACTCGATACTGGGGGTATTATATATTGCAATGCGCGAACATAAAGGGGCAACTGCATGATAATAAGGGTTGTTAGCAGCGTACTTGAACTTAAATATAGAGAGAAGTTTGCAGACCGAAAAAGACTAGATAGATAAGGGTTGATATTGTGATCCTGAATTGTTGGTGTAGTAGCTATGGTTACGGTATCGAAGATTCGTGATGGCTTTCTCCGGTGAGATACAAGCGGCCCAAATACCGTGCCCAAGGTATCTGCACTTTGCCTTCTTCATGATTGGGCAAGACACCAGAACGCAAGGTTGATGAACATATCCGAAGAAAGGACTCATCCGTATTCGCTGTCTAGGTCCTTCAGGGCCATCCTCGAGCTAAGACCTGAAAGAGGAAAGCAATCAAGGCTAATCACGAAAGACCAAGATTGTAGATCTTTAATCAAAGACCGCCTAGTGTCCTTGTCATAAGCACATCGTCATTGTGACCACCGGGGGGCATCATCCAAGATTGAACATTAATCGTTGCGTATCATTAAACGCTATCTATGCTGAAAGTGATTCTATCATGCTATAGTACTGACACAGATTGTCGCTGAGAGACAACCAAGAAGCTTCCAATCCAGGAGCTAGATACCTCCAAGAAGGAAGCCAGTCAACTGTTGCTCATCACCATCCAGAAGGTCTCGGTGTAGAACCTAAAATTTGTGTCGGACCAGACAAATTCTTTACTCGTTATCCGTAACCTTGATAACAGTAGACTTGAACTGGCGCGCAGGGATCTTGCGGTTGAAGAGAATATCAGCCTCACGGTACGAGCGGTGCTTGAGCTCAGGCAAGAAGAAGAAGGCCATGATCCAGCACACACAAGCGGTACCGCCCCAGACGAAACCGCACTTTCCAGCAACGTTCCAGCCCGTGGGGTTGAGGAGCTGCGAGGCGAGGTAGATCATGGGGATCTCGGCGACGTAGTAGGCGGCGCGACCGACGGCGGTGCTGAGGGCACGGAGGCGGACGGCAGAGGTCTCGGCGATAATGGTGTAGGAGATGGGGCCGAGAGTACCCGCGAAGACGAAAGAGATCAATATTCCCAGAACGGCTTGGGCGTAGTTGGTGGCGCTGTTCTGGGGGATTGAGGCGCAGACACCCAGGAGCATGAGGAAGGTAATGTTGACGGCCGTGCCCCAGAGGTAGATTGTGCGGCGGCCGAACCAGGCGGTCAAGGGCCAGGACAGAGCGTTTGCGACGAACTGGAGGCACGAGTTGATGAGGTTGAGGTTGAAGGCCATGTCGTGGGCCATGCCGGCCTGCTCGAAGAAGAATGTGGCCTGGTTGGCGATGAGGTTACCGGCGAAGTTCTGCGAGGCGTACATCAGGCAGGTAATTGTTGTACGGCGGAGATCGACGCCCTTGAAGAGGTCGAGGAGAGTCGGGGTTCCACCGATGTTGGCCTCGATCTGGACGGTACGCTCGATCATGGCGAGCTTGCGCTGAGCTTGGCCGGCGGTGCCGTGGGTGGGGCCGAGACGCTGGACGGAGCGGAGGGCTTCTTCCTTGCGTCCGCGGCGGATGAGCCACCAAGGGGACTCGGGAGCAAACCAGAGGATTACCATGAGGGGAAGCTGGAGATCGCGTCAGCCTATGGTCATGCGAAGTACACGGGAGATGGGTAAACTCACGGGGAAGATCCACTGGAGAGCGAGGGGCGCGCGCCACGCCCACTCGTCGGTACGGCTGTTGAAGCCAAGAGTTGCGCCGGCGACGATGATGGAACCGATGGACCAAGACATCTGCAGAGTGGCCGTGCAGGCACCACGCAGGGCAAGGGGGACAATCTCAGAGGCGTAAGCGGGGCCGATGGCGATGAAGAAACCCCAGGGAACACCCTCGAATGCCTGTCCGATGGTGAGGACCTCAAGCGAGTTGGCCTAAATTAGGGTCAGTACATATTCTGATGCGTAACACTGCGATCGGGATTGCCTACAAAGAAGGAGATGAAAATGGTGGCGTTCATCATGACCAAGGCAACCATGGTAGCCAGGCGATATCCGAGCTTGTTGACGACCGGGCCGGCGAGGAAGACACCAACGAAGGCACCACACTGGCCGGCCTGGAAGAGGGCGGACTGCCACTTTGTCTCAATAGCCTTGCCGCCGCCAGCGACTTCGACACCGTATCTATCTTGAAAAGCCTTTTGGGCAACAAAGTTGCCGTTCAAGAACATGTCGAAAGATTCCATGACCTGGTGGACGAGTACCCCAATTAGCAACTGACTCGCGAGCCTGAAGACGGGATGGCGGCCCGAAGAGCCGCCAACACACGCAGGGGTTGATCCCCCAAGCACAAAGAATGAAGGGAAACTTACAATGGTGAAGCACATGATAAAGGCCCAGAAACAAGCCTTAGGGTGCGTCTTGACGGCTTGCCACAGGCCCTGGTTGTGTTCTTCGTTCTCGCCGTCAAAGGCATCGTTCATGAGGTCCGCATCGGCCAGGGTCTTGTTGCCTGCCGCGTCAATGTGGTGGGCATCGCCGACCTTTTCGTCGACAAAGACATTGTCGTCTCTGCTGGAGGCGTCGTGCCCGTCCTGGGCGAGACCCGTCGACATCTTGGGCTGAGTTTGTGTGAGAGTTCCGAGGGTGGTCGTGGTTGGTGGTGGCTGCAAAATCGGGAGATTTTGGCCAACAGCAAGTTGCAACTAGCAAAAAGCCAAGAGAGAACAAGCAACGGCCAAGAGGCAACAAGCAAAAAAGCCAAGAGAAATTTGGAGTCGCCCTGGTGGCCAAGATTTCTTTCTAGGAAAGGGGAAATCGGGAGCATCCGGTCTTATACCATCCACCTGCCCCCAACGCCGGGGACGGGAGCGGCCTTCAAAGGCTTGCTGCTGCTGACGAGATGGGCTTGACAAAAGACGAGGAAATGCTGATTTCGGTATTCTCATTGGTGCGCGTAAGAATACGGGTAGGACGGGGCTCTGCGGAGCTTTGGAGTAAGCATCGTGTCCTGACCATGTCCCTGAGGACGTCCGGGGTGTCTGGGGGACAAGAAGACTCTTGATAGGTGGGAGAACTCTAGTGACTCTTCGTGCGGGGGGATCGTGCGGGGAGCGGGGAGTCTCGAGGTCCAGTTCTCCAAAGGCCAGCCGAGGTGACGGAGGTGTTGGACGGGATGGGCATGGTGTTGGACTGGAAGAGCCTAGGAGGTGGATGAAGTGGATGAGCAAGATGATGTGGATGAAGAGGAGGAGGAGAATGGATGGAGAGGAGAAGTTTGGAGAAAAGTTGGAGAGACCCAGTTGTGTCCTGGTCCAAGACTAAACCAAACCTTGCCTAGCTGTGTTATCCTGGCTCACCCCCTTGCTTGAGGCAACTTGAAGCCGCATTGTGCAAATCGCAACTGGTTGCATTTCAGATGGGCTTCGGATGGCTTCGGGCACTAGTCAAAGGCCCGATGCCGTTTCATGCGCTGATGCGCTCGCTTCAGCAGCCAGCGTTTGCATATTTGTGCCGGTAGATTTGCGTGGCCTGACGATGACATTTCAGCCGTCCATCCGGTATCCGGTCCTGTAGGCAGAGTAGCATTTTACTATAGCCAAAGGTCGTTGCAGAAAGCGGCCCCGATTTCCCCAGGAAACTTTGACGGCGGGTATCCGTACGAATATTCGTATGTACTCCGTACTCCGTACTCACCCGCTCAACCCAGTTTGGTTCCCACTCAACTTAGCCTATGACGTTTGTCGACGTGGTTGGGTTTCTTTCCTAACCTGGGCTTAGAAAAAGTTCGTTCTGGTCGGCCCGTATTCAAGGGGCAGTGTGGAGACAAAGAATTGCTTTTGGCCAGGGTTCAGCCAGTGATGTTCTCGAGGAATCAGACGAAAACTAATCGCCCCTCTTGGACTGTTGGACATGCCATGTCGATTGGCATGTCAAGTTGAGAACACTGGAGACCGGACGAGTAGACTGCTTTAAGCTTGGGTACGCTCTTCTCCCCCAGAAAGGCCCACTGAACTCCAGACTCCAGAATATGATGGACAAATGGAAGAAATGACGACTATCAGTTCCCCACGGGTGCCGCGGGGATGCAAACCTTGATTCTTTGACATGGCATCAGTATCACGAGGGTGGCCCATACCCACCATTCATCCCAGACCCAGACAACTTTCGATTCGCCTCATAGCATGTGACTTGGTGATTTAGATCTTTAGCCGAACTTTTGCTAGCCGGCCCACCGCTACTCACAATCTCTGGGGGCCTCCAGAAAACGGTGTGCCTAACCCTATGCGTGCGAATCAGACGTAGTCGCCGTTGGCCCGTAGATGCTATTCACAACTCTCTCCCTACAACCTCAACCACGGCCCCATACCCCGCAACAGCAAAGTCTCAACCGCTAGGTTTTGAACCACAATCAAGATATAACCGTGATCAAGCCAGCCGCTCGGTCAGACGGGCGCTCGGTAATCTTGCACGCCGTCTATGGCCCCGTCACTCTTTTGACACTTTGCTAGCTGGGTGCCGAAGCCGTGGTGGTGGTCCCTCGGTACGCGTGCGGCTGCAAAAAAACGACACGGGTATCCCTCGCTCTCGGCAGCGAGCTCCGACGGCGTCGTCTATCGCCGCTGCCCAGCAGCAAGCCAACCGGCTTGGCGTTGATCCTTTGACAGCCGCCAGCGTCAGCGGCTGATTTCGGTCTTCCGAATCAATGAAATCGCTTCCCGGCTACCGACGCGGCCACTGATTGGTTGCATCTGGCAAGGTTCATCTGCAGCGCAGTTCAGACCCTTTCGCCAAAGTGTTTAACCGTTCGGGTTGATTTATTCTCTCGGCTTTTAAACATACACGGGGTTTCCATACGGAAAGGATTCAATACCTTGTTTAATCCAACCTGGATTCCGGATGGTAATTGCTCGAACTGCTCGTGGTTTTGCAGAAGAACACGATCGTAACCAAGTTTGATGCACCACTACACCACTACGTGCGTTTCATGCCTATCTTCAACTCTGCCTCTTTCGACATTGATAAAGGGCGGATATAGGAGAATTTTCGGCCAAACAACACGTACTCGTCATTGGCTAGTCTGAGGAAGTCCATCACTAACGCCATCTATCAGCCGAAGGAATCTCGAAGCACAGATCGAGCAACTTGGTGAAGAGTTCAGACCACGCCACCGTGCGCTGACCATCCGCCCAGAGCGTTGCAACACCTAACCCAAGAGCTTTGGCGAGCGAGTCGGCCCAGAAGCCCAACTCCAAGATGATGTAGACACATCGGCGCAGTTGGCTCTTTGGGTTGAGGCAATTTCCATCATAGAGAATTGAGCAACAACGGAATGGTAATGTTCGGAGCCTGCAAACCTAAATCCCGAAATTCTATTTTGAATGATCTAGGATGTTGCTGGTAATTCTCTAGGAGCTCGCCTTTTTCCGCTCCGGCTCCACTGCCTCCCGCCAAGAGTTTGCGTGACCATCCGTTGCATCTCAAGATTTTCACGTTCGAGCAAACGAGAGATTCGAGACTTGACTAGCATGGCACTGCTCGGTTCAAAAGACACAAGATCATGCCAGACAGTGGGCATTTGCAGCTATTGATCACCAAGTCTGTAGACTTGTTTGATCATTGAAGCCTGTTCATCAACTTGTCGAGTCGACCTCGAGTCAGGGTAGCTGCAGGGGCCAGGGAAGATCACTTAATCAATCTTCAACTCCGTACCAAAAAAAATTACCCCTGTCTCAATCCCGCAGAAATCTCAATATCTGTTCAGTTGATCTTCCGTCACCCTCTGAATCCACGATTCCAACCGGTCACTCCGTGGATACGGATACCAACACCTACACGGATACGCTGCCTCACAAGGCAGTAGTCGAGCCCATATATAACCGGATAGCAAGGGCGCCCACGAAATGGACTCTCTGCCCCAAGAAATATTGGACAACATCCTCGGTCGCATACCTGCGCGAGAGAGCGACATCCGAAATGATTATCTCTGGGAGCTCCAAAACTGGACGGATGTTAATTCGGAAGAATTCGACCCTGAGACACCGCGTCTTCGACCGGATCTTGCGGCCGTGTGCCGCAAATTTCAGCTGGGCATCGAACGGGCAACCTTTCACTCGCTCAGAATCACGAGTGACGACTTGGAGTCCGTCCGAGATGCCTTCAAACGGTGCCCCAACCGCCAGACTTCACTACGCGAGCTGCACGTGGACATTGTGACACCCGAATACCGGCACAGCTCAGGGCCCTCGGCCATCATCGAGAACATGGCACACTGCGACATTGCTCACACGGAGATTCTGAGAGAGTTGATGATTATGCTATCCGAATGGCCAGACGACACGCGAGTATCATTGTCCATCAGCCTCACTACCTATATTAAACACAACAGACAATCAAAAAACATCGAGCTTTACCATTTTAATGTGGTGAATCCTCAACTCCTTCCGATCGTGCCATGCGTCCGGAGCTTGAAGTTCTCGTTCTTACACTTCTCTCCGAGACGGAATGTCGACGGCGACTTCCTCCTTATGCAAAAATTTCCCAACTTGGAGTCTTTCGACCTCAATGCTCGGGAGTTCCCCTTCTTTATCAAACCGCGACGAGAAATGCGAAAGTCTCTGATCAACACCCTTTCATCATATCAGTTCCCGACATCGGCAAGGCACGGAAAGCTTATCATCTCACCCAATGAATACGGTCCCTTCCAGCAGCTACCGCAGATGACCAAAGACGGGGAGAGCGATCCTCTCTTTGTGAGCCTGCGCCGAGCGATTGGCGGCTTTTCAGAATTCGAGTACGCGGGCCATCTCAGCTCTTCTTTCTTCTGGTCGCCACCTCCCAGTCTGGGCGATGCAGTCCCGTATTGGCAGAACATGACCAAGCTCAAGGTTGATTGCGACATGGTCTCGCCCAGCGGAGAGTGGTACCTGAAGCACTATAACACGCGCATTGTCGAGTTTCTGGCCAGCACCGGCAAAACAGTGCCAGGCGCAACCTGAGAAGGAGATGCTGAGGAGCCGGTGTGGGAAGCTTCTGTTTCGGAACTCGAGAGACGCAGAAACATCGAACGTTCCTACTTGGAGAAAGACCCCCCAGACTGGCAGTATAGCGTCAGCGGCGACGACAAAGTAGCCGTCTGGACCGTCAATGAGAAGGTCATGGTTCCAATGCTCACATCCATGGCCAAGGCGGCGGGCCAGATGATCTCCCTCAAGGAACTCCGGTTCAGAGTCCTCTTGGCTAGGTACGAAAGAGGCGACGACTCCGAAGGATTCCATCGCTTCCACGTTAATTATCTCGCTCCCGGGGTCGAGCCATATGTCGGCGTAGCAGAGTTCCCGCGGTGCTGTTGCTCGTCTAAGGACTTTGTACCGGAGTATAGGGCGCGCCAGGCCGGCGACTTGGAGAAGGCTCGTTTGCTGCTCAAAATCAAAACCGAGAATCTGAAGCGTGAAGGGTTAAAGGACTCCTGTCCGGATAGCCCAAGGTGGCTTTTGAATATGGATCAGTGGCAGCCGAATGAAGAGTTGCTCGACTTGTTTAGGCAAGTAGGGAGAAAGGCCCATTCAAAGGATGCGGTCATCATTCGACACGTACACCATCATAGACAGGACTATATCTTGGAACAGGACTAGCTGTGGCATCTGTGGAGTCGAGTCACTTGTGATCATGAGGCCGGGCCACTGTTTTGAGATGTCAACTGTGTAATATTACTCCAGGCTACTGAGGCGTGTCGGTCGTTAGGATCAAAACCCGTCAAACTGGACGACAGTTTGAAATGACATTTGGAGCTGAGAAATTGTTTCGGCGTCTACCGGCACATCGGCCCTTGATGAGGTCGAAAGTGATGTACTAAGAATCAAGATCTAACAGCCAGGCTGGACTGAACTTTTAACCCAAGTAGCCTAATCTACCTACGAACCCGACTGTCAGTCCGTAATACCTGCCTGTCACTGTGACAACTTGATACGACAATGGAAACTATGGCTGTAACTCAAGATACATCAATACATGTACGTATCGAGGACATACGGTCTGGAAGATATCTCATCCCTCATAGTACCTCACAAGAGATTAGACGAAAGAACTCAGTCTCTTGACTGGAGGGGCTTGGCCTTGGCAACAGTGTAGCAAGATTCACATAATCATGAATGGATGGCAAAGATCAATAGGCGGAGAACTTTTGATTATTTTTACTCATACATCTACATCGTCCGCATCATTACAACATTACACATTTGTCCAATCCCAGCTTTACATCGCCAGCAGGGCCAACAGGGAGAGACCCACGGCACCCATGCTGACGGAAACCATGCTAGCGCCGCTAGAGCCAGAGGTAGAAGTCGGGGTGGCACCAGTACCGGTGGCAGTGCCGGAAGGAGTAGCTGCAGTGCCGTTGGTTGCGACAATACGGCCCTCAATCTTGGCCTCAACGGGGCTCTTGGCCTCAACATACTGAACGAGGACCTCATCCTGGGTATCAAGGGTCACAAAGTCAGTGGTAGCGACAAAGATGTTGTCACCGCCACCGGCCAGGAAGTCGAGGGTGACGACCTTGTAATCCTTCGCATCGTCCAGGGCCTCGCCGCCGACCTCGACAGAGACGAGCTTGGAACCGTTGTTGCCGGCCGGGTTGTATTCGATGATGATGTTCTTGGAGACCTGGAAGAATGAGGTGATGGGCTCCTGGTTGAACTGGTTGACCTTTGTCACGGCACCCTCGAGGATCTTGCGCAGGTCGGAGCCCTTGTAGGTGATCTCGACAATGGAGTTGCCAAAGGGGAAGGAGGTGAGGACCTCGCCGCGGGTAATGTTACCCTCGTCAATGGTGGCGCGGATACCGCCGGCGTTGATGAGCGCAAAGTCGGGCGGGCTGTCGGCGGAGGAGTTGAGGCGGTACTCATACATGGCGTCGGTCATGACGTTGCCGAGGATGCATTCCTGCTTCTGGCAGAGGGACTGATCGAGCTCGACGTTGGAGACGCCGACGACCTCGGCGGCAAAGGCCTCAAAGGGTCCGCGCCACGACTCGATCTGGGCCTGGAGGGCGGCGTCCTGCTCGGTGGTGTTGGTGAGGTGGATGGGGCCGCCGTGGTAGGCGAGAATCTTGCCCTCGGCATCGTAGGTGACGTCGATGTAGCCGACGTACTCGCCCCAGCGGTAGGCGGTGACGATGAAGACGTCGTCGCCGTCCTTGTTCTGCTTCACGGTGGGGTAGGGGCCCTCTGCGTCCTCCATCGAGCCGAGGAGGGTGTGGGAGTGGCCGCCCATGATGAGGTAGAGGCCGGTGGTCTGCTCAGCGAGCTTCTGGTCCTCCTCGTAACCGATGTGAGTGATGGCGGCGATGCGGGTGATGTTGGTGGTGGACTTGATGTGGTCGATAGTGGACTGCACAGTGCTCACGACATCGAGGAACTTTGTGCCCTCGCCGGGGGAGGAGATGCCCGGAGTGGTGGTGGTGGTGACACCGATGACCGCCAGACCTTGGTCCTCGAAGATGTGGTAAGGCTTGATGGTCTTGTTGAGCTTCTCGTTGTCGGAGACAATGTTGGCCGAGATAATGGGGAACGTGAGGTTCAGCAAGAAGTCACCGAGCTGGTCGTCGCCGCCGTCGAACTCGTGGTTGCCAAGGGTCATGGCATCGAAGCCGAGCTGGTTGATGGTCTCGGCAATCTTCTCGCCCTTGTAGAAGGAGTAGAAGAGCGTGCCCTGGAACTCATCGCCAACGTTCAGCCACAGGGAGTCGTTGTACTGCGGGCGCAGCTCGTCGACGGTGTGCTTGATGCGCGCGTAGCCTCCGTAGCAACCGCGCTCGGGACGGGTGCAGTCGGTGCCCGAAGAGGAGAACTCGTCGAGATGGGCGTGCACATCGTTGACATGGAAGAAGGAGATGTTGTAGTTGCCCTCGGCGTCGATGCCACGCTTGGAGAGGCGAGACGAGTAAAGGTGGTCACCGTCTTCCTTCTCAGGAACCGCCAAAGCGGCACCGGCCAAGGCCAGAGCCAGCGTCGGGAGAGACTGGCGCATCGTGAGCGAGGGGAATCGCGAAGTCCGGAAGGTGGGAGGTAAAAGAGGGAGCTCAAAAGGCCGCAAACAAGCTCGATCTGATGTCAAGGTTGCGCGAGAAGTCAATTAAGCCT
The DNA here is from genome assembly GCF_011075155.1 of Colletotrichum scovillei. Classification (NCBI taxonomy): domain Eukaryota; kingdom Fungi; phylum Ascomycota; class Sordariomycetes; order Glomerellales; family Glomerellaceae; genus Colletotrichum; species Colletotrichum scovillei. Next base: position 4,259,687 of record NW_023336259.1, read on the forward strand.
TCACGATGCCACGGTTGAGTATGCGCCACGCAGAGTTCTTGAGGAAAACTTTCTTCTACTACTGACGATCGCAATTCTTCTCTTTCCGGGCTCCTGGAGCTACCCGCGCGAATATATACAAATTTTTGCTTCTGCCCAGAGCTTGCGGGCAGCAATTGGAGAGTGGAACAAACAAGAACCACATGCGATCAATTGTGACGGCGGTGGCACGGGCAACGCAGCGCGACAGCTTCGAACGGGGGCCTGCATCTCGGAAAGCATCTCTCTCTGATCGCTGAGTGGCTGGATAGACACGACAAGACACCAAAGGACCCCCGTTGGAGGTTCTTCTGGCCGCATGCCAAGACATTGGCAAAGTGGTTGATGCCGGGAAAGACAGCTTCTTCGGTGATGAAGTAGCATTTGCCAAGAGACGCGGACAGATGAGGGGTGAGATACACGTTGTGGTGGTGGTTTGGATGATTGGCTTATCAGCGGTCCCTTTGCCTCTTCTGGAGCACGCGTTGGCCCGGCGGAGGCCCTTTGACTTCTGTCATGGAGGGACGGACGGGTCTGGGGGACCTGAACCGGGGTTCATGAATTGGTAGGTAGTGTGGTGTTCCTCCAGACGATGCCATGCGACTCGCGGCCAATGTGCGGTCAGTTACGCATCACGGTCTCTCTTCAGCTCGTTGGGCTTCCCACAAAGGGTGACCGAGAAGGGCTTGTCTGACCTGTGGACGGATGCAGCCGAAGCTATGTTGGCAAATGGTGTGGCGGGCAGAGTTCATCGAGCTTTGCTCCTCTATCCGGTCCCGTGCCATCACTTGCTTGCATGGGTACCGCATGGCGAGGAGCCTCAACTGGTTCGGTGTGAAAGGAACACCCTGATGAACATCTGCGGAGCAACTAGACGCTCATCATGGAGACCAATTGATGCACTCCAGAGTGCCTGCAGAGCGAGACACTCCCTCGGTAACACGACGTGACCTTGATCCAGGTCTAGGGTGGCAATTGTACCCATGGCAAACTCACCATCATGTTGTGCCAGGCCGGCTTGGCCCCCGTCTCCCTTGACTCTGACTGTCTGACAGTTCGTCCGTCCTTCTGCTTCCATCCAAGCTTCAAGCAGTGTGCGTCTCGTCGCGTGGAATGACCACCTGGAAAAGAAACTTGACGATTCCCAAAATCCTCCCACCATCGCTTCACCCCCGCCGGCTTGGGATTGACAAGGTCTTCTGGGCTGGGCTATGGGGTTCGGAGGAGCAACAAATAACGTTAATCCAGTCACTGTCCAATCCCACGCCGCGCTTAGGAACTTTCTCTGATAACGTTGGGGAGACACCTAGGCCGAAGACGGAAGGTCAAAGTTATTGCGCTGACCTCCGCTTCGCCTGTCGAGAACTCGCGTGCGTGTTTTCAGCTGCGATCCCGGCGGACAAGGCTGGGCCAGCTGCTGCTCCGAGCTTGCGCAGCACTGTGGGTTATTGGTTCCTGAACTCGGAATCACAGAAGAGAGCCAAGATTCCCAGCGATAAGAAGGCCTTCGATATTGTGGCTGCTTCTTCACCGGGGATGAGCTACCCTTTCAGGGCAAGAGAGCACGCGAGCCTATCTGTGTCGCTCAATATTCCGATAGGAAGCTTTAAAGACAGGAATGGATGATGGCCATGAAGTAGTCGGATGTCGCCGAGGAGCGGCCCTACAGCTGGGTATTTGCAGTGGCTAGTCGATGCAGCAGTACGGCGCAGCGAGAGCTTGGAAGTAGATATCAAGTGTATAGTGAGTTGGTGCATGCCATACGTAATTGACCAAGTATCACAGTATTCGTACGAATTGATGTCGCGTTGATATGCGGTATCTCATGACGTGGGTACTCCGTAGAGCTTGAGAGGATAGGAGGGCGGGCAACCGGCGGGAATGTGGGGGAGGTCCGGAGATGCCAGCGGAAGTCCCGACTTATCGGGATCGCCCGATGCAACACTTGGCCACACTTCATGTGACTAAGGTAGTAACATATCTAATGCATGATAATCTGGATGTGATACTCAGGATTAAGAGCGAATCCAATTCAAAGTTCTGCTTGAGAAAGTGTCGCATGAAGCCGCTCGCTCTAGTGACAAGAAGGACGGTGTGAACAAACAGCGTGTTAATGACAGATCTGGGAAGCTCAGATTCATAGCCACATGCGACAGAAAAGTGAGATAATAAGTCCATTACTCAAGTGACCGAACATCAAACTGAAAACAAAAAAAAAAACACTCTGTAGAGTCTCAAAGTGATGACTGACCCAAATTCTTCCTACACCTGCGCACTTCACGCTCGTCTAACCGCTGTTGCACTGCACTCTTCCATCGCCATTCACCTGAAGGCTCGAGCACGAGAAGCACGTGCTATCCTTCGCTCCTGCATCACGGCACCGTCTGTTGAAGTCGTCTCCATCGATCTTCCACTTCTTAATCATATTTTGAAGCTGGTGCTGTTAACTTGGTTCAACCGAATTTCCTTCCTTAAGGTCCGGCTTACGTATTGTCCATCCTTACGAGGCCCAGGGCTATGTGCGAACCAATCTGTTTTAGAACTCGCCAGATGCTCAGATGGACCTTGATTCAGTTAGTCTATTAAAACTTAACGAGCAACACGCATGTAGTAGCACTTACCCCAGACGTAGCCATAGCAGGGCTTCGCGGCAACCTTCGCCGTGGCGGCGTGGTCCACGGGGCCGTTGGACCATTGCTGGCAAGCACAGTAGTCGTGGGAGTCTGCTACGGCGCCAGAGCTATTTCTTATTAGTAATATTACTATGCAGAATGAAGTATATCCTACATTAGCGCAATGGCTGCCACAGCTAATTGGAAGCGCATCCTGTGATGTTTGATATGTTGATAAAAATAAGACAAGAGAAGATACAGTGAATCAAGAACCAGAAAGTATGATGTACTCTTTGGGTCAGAAAGAGAAAAAATCAATTGTCGAATATAGTCAGCGAGTATAACGACCATGAACAGCGTGGGGATACCCTCTCGGTATAAGTATTTAGACACATTGACTCGGTAGCAACCCGACGGGAACTTTTCGCCCGTATTGCTAGAGAGATGGTTAGTCCAACGGTCTGGCCGACCCGTGAGTTAATTGCATCGGCTATTCAGGAAGCGAGTACAAGACCAGTAAACTCTGACCGGCCCCGTCTTCGGGATTTTCTCAACTTTGACTATGATCATTAATTTTCCCATGTCATGCAATTGCTTCTTCGGGGTACCAGATTTCATTTTCTTCGCTTTTTAATATAATATTTAGCTTCTTTGAACTCTACAGATTGCTCCTTACTGACTAGTTGGTGGACAGAGTTTTCGTGTCCATGACGCCCGGTCCAGCAAATTTTATGAAGTTGATTAAATCTGGGTACGTGCGTTGTTAAGCCTCTGTGATGCGGGTTTTCATGTTGCCTTGCCTGTCGACACATATAATACCTTGAACCTGCGCATGAGGCTTGAATGGTGCAGTTGATCACTATCGTTCTTTATTTGATCTTCAAGCTTGGAAGAAGACGCAGCTCCAACATGAAGGCTTCCGCTCTTTTCTACATTCCACTCTTCGGCCTTGCGCTCGCCGCGCCTGCAACTCCACAGGATCAATGCAGTGTTGAGACAAGCAACATCTTCCAACAAGTTTCCAGCCCAGATGGATCGTATGTAGACTCTCGCTCTTCGATGGATCAATGAGATAACATGCTGACGGATTAACTTTGACAGTGGCGTTCAAGTAAAGGGATGCGACATTGCCATTCCGCAATCCTCAATCGAGGCCAACGGCCTTGACAAGCGAGCGATGCATGGCACACTCCAGGTTATGTGGACCATCACACTCTCAACTGCACAAGATATCATCATTCGCGCACTTGTAAACATGGTCAATGACCAAGTTACCTTGTTCACAGAGATGGCAGGCATGGGCGTCACTGTCGATAACGTCGCTCGGCTCTCGGGCACCCAAGTCGCATTTGAGGTGAATGCCGCAGGAAGGTGGGGTGACACTGCTGCCAGATTTGTCTATGACTTTGGCGTGGGAACCATCATCACCTTTATTAGAGAAGGTGCCCGGGACCCAAGAGGATACAATTTGCCAGTCGACACCCAGTACTGCTACACTAGACCGTGAGTTTGTCCACTTTCGATTCGGATTCTGTATTCTAAATTCATCATAGGGCATAAGCTACAAGCTGTAATTCTCTATATGCACTGGCTAGTCGCCTTGCGTCTCTTTGATAAATCTTTCTACTTAGGGACCGCACAAAATTGCACGGACAGACAGGAATGGCGGTCAGTGAAAGCATGGCTCGCATCATTACACGGATAGGAGAGCCATGCCGGTCGTTTGTGGGCATTGTAGAGGTTGATATTGGTTTATCATAGGCAAGGCGAAGATTTTTGAGCTTCCCATGGGCTTCAAGATACTTGATTCAGACTGAACTAAGGGATAAGACCCAAGCGCGCCCCGGAAGGGAGATTCTTCGAGTTGTACTGCAACACATTCTTGACTGAGCGTAGAAGAATTCAAGTTAGCATATGTTTCATAAGTCAAACCCCCCACTTCCTGGCACCCCCCTGTTTCTGGCACCCACAAAAACGATGGGATCACAACCCAACCTCCTCATTACTATTAACTATTGATCCTCAACCACACCCACTACAATACAACTGCCAGCCTCACTAGGGCATTCAGAGTCGCTGGATTCAGCCGTAATAACCTCCTTTTCACCCGCTTCGATTTGAGCCCGATGGATATCCCTGATGTTCGCAAACTTCGTGTTGGGATCGATCTGAACAGTCTTCCTCTTCCTAACTGCAGCGTTGGTAACTTGAGCCCTCAGGTGAGCCAGCTGCTGCTGGGCAGCTGCCAGTTGCCAGGCCTGCTCTGTAGCCTTTTTCACCTTCCTGAACAGCAGCCGTTGAGTGCTGGTATCATTGTCGAGTTGGGTGTATAAGTGCAGTTGACCGCTGAGCTCTGCCAGCTTCCTGGGTGTCGACCAGACCACTGCAGAGGAAGCAGAATCCCATGGCTCAACAGGGTAGTTTGTTGACCATTATGGCATCGCTTTTGCCCCGACTGGTTGGTTTGGTGTGGTGGGCTTAGCAGAAGGCTCAGGTAATACCATAGGGTTCATCAGGGGCTTAACCATCGCTACAGGGTGTAGACCAGTCCACTTCCAACCACTTCTGATGTTCGAGACTGATAGACCAGCAAGTCGAGCCTTCTGGTAACAGTCCAGGAAGTTCCTTTTACCTATAATGGTAGAGTCGTTCCATTGAGACAAGTAACCGAGCTCCTTCCGATAGGCTGACTTAACAGGGCTGAAGACAGACTGGTCAAGTGGCTGGAGGACATGAGAGGAGTGGTGGTAAGAACAGTAAATGGATATTGTTAATATAGCAATTCCACATGAAGTCTGTCGTCGTATGACTCCCATGCCCATCCACAATCAACAGTCGAGCCTCGCCCTCAGCCTCGGGCATAGTCTGTGGGATAAACACTTCTCTAACCATTCAATGGCAGTTAAGTCTGTAGTCCAGCCATTATCTGTTGCTGTAAACTCCCACCCATCGTATGGAACCAGATGTAATGGAAACCACTGTTGTTGGACCGTCTTCCTTGAAAATGATAAGAGGACGAAGTGCCCTACCCAAGGCTGAGATACACTCAATGATAGAGACCCATGCCCTCGACCCAGGTTGTTTCTTGCGAACAGACGTCGTCTCAGCCATGCCCAGCACTAACCCATTAGCTCCTGACCCTCGAGGATGCCAGTCTCATCCATATTATATCTGTTGGCTGGTTTGATGTCCTTGATCTCAGGGATAGCAAGGAACTTAAACCAGTTCCTAATGACCTCAGTAGATGCCCCATTAACGCGTCTAGAATCGATGGAACGACTTCTCTGAACCTTAATGATAGGGTTCCTTCTCACGAAGGCATAGATCCAGCCTTTTCCTAATGGTTTGGTATCCCCAGCAGCAGCCAGAACTCGCTCTGCGAATTCCTTCACCTGTTGGTGCGTTGGTGCGAGGCCCAGCGAAGCCTGAATGCGAACCCATTGTGCCAGCTTACTCTCCTGGTCAGGAGACAGCCTCTGCCAGTCAGCAAAAGCCACTTTCCTAGTCTGACCACCTTGGAGACGTAGTTGGAGGGTTGATCGTGGTATCCCATACTCCAATGAGGCTCTCTTTGACTCTTGCCGTTTGAGATGTCCTCGAGAGCCTGACGAAGCTGCATTAGATATAGAAGAAGGTATGTGCAAAAAATGAGCCCATTTGGACTCGAATTGAAAATGTTGTGATAAAAGGAGGTTGGGGGTGGGCATTGCGTTGTGGTGGATTTTCGCGTTTTTGTGGGTGCCAGAAACAGGGGGGTGCCGGGAAGTGGGGGGTTTGACTTACTAAGCAGATGGAGTCGGATTAAACAACTTACCTTCGTTCCAGCTGAAAGGCTCGACCTTGGATAGGGCAATCTCCCACCAAAGTCGCAAACACCACGTCGCGACCAACCCATCTCTAATATCTTGGGTCAATGGGACGACGATCTGTAGCTTGTGGATCCCCTCCTCGCTCGTCTCATGCGCCAGAACCGTCCTGTCGCTCCCATCACGCCATTCCTGGCGTCCGCTGCCCCGCGTCTTAATGTTGAAGAGCATCTCCTTGGCTTCAAGATCGGCCCCTTCTCTCGCCCTCGTCGCCCTCCAGGCGCGGTAACCCGATCCACCCAAGCGTCGGTGTGTTTTAATCCCCACATGTCCAACGTTTCCGCGAGAGACCGAGTTCAAGTGGTATGGGAAGGGGGGCTCAGTGACTGTCGGGTCTCGCTTTAGGTCGAAGATGTGCTTCTTTCGTGATGTTACCTGAGGACCGGATGCTCTAGAAGAGTCCCTTACACTATTCTCATAGCGGTAGAACGAAACTGATGTATTGGACTCCCGCAGGTGTCCGATGGGGTAAGTGAGTTCGTATAATGGCGGTGATGACGCAGAGGCTGTGTTAAAAATGGTTGTTCCGGCGAGGAGGAGGGTGCCGGCGGGGATGAGGTCATCACTTGAAGTCGGGACTCCTTCAGAGTAGGAAGGAGGAACGTCGGCTACAGGATCACCCCCTGAGTATGCAGGAGTGGCTTTCTCGCTTTTGTCGCCGAACATATTGTCGCAATGTAGTCTCGTAGGCAGATGACTTCAGTGCAGGAAATTGCTTTAGAGGCAAGGTCGTCCCCAAACTAGAGGCTTATGTGTCGCTGAAAAGTCGAGTATTTGCTGATTTTGCTGTTGTTCTTACTCTTGAAACAATTGACAGGTTTTAGAACTTGAGGCTAAGAGATAATGTCCGACGATGCAAGATGGGGATCTTCAACAGCGATGGGTCCTTCGTGGTCGGGATATTATAAGCTTGAAATATGTGGTTCGGAACGGTTGGGATTCCCGTCTTGGCTCTATGTGCTGTGCGAACCCCAGAGATCCCGTGGTATGATCTTCGCGAGTTCACTGTTTGGCAAAGAAAACGAGCGGCAAACTTCCAATAATTTGGTACACTGCAAGTTGCGCCACACCATATGACGTATGAGAAGCCGAAGTCATAAACTGTTCACAGGGGCGGTGTAAATTCTAGTGGGGTTTTCTTGAGGCTGCGCCCTGGCCTCGGGCGCCTACCGTCTTGGCAGTGATGATGATGACTGTAGCCTGCAAGAGACTAGCCGGTTGGGGAAAAGATGGGTAAGATTTAGAGAAGGAATTGATCTTTTGTCAACTGCTCCAATTTTGCAACGGGGCTTTTAAAGAGGTTACAATAGAGACCCCCTAAAACATAAGATCAGATGGTTTAGCCAGCAGTGAAAATGGGTTCAACCATCCTGGGGCCCCAAGTTCAGAATGCGACATCGCGGCGATCGCTCACCACCTGTCCAGAAATCAATTTTGGACAGGGTGAAAGTCCATTTGAATGGGTATTTATTAATGCAAGGCTTAATTTAAAGCCTAACAGCTGCGGCTCCACCCCTGTCTGTAACCCTTCAAGTTCTGTGATCAATAGTTCTCGGCCTTCAAAACAGCCTCGAGGCGCGGGATATCAAACTGTTTCGATGTAAGCTTAGCGGCCAAGGGGTATGCATCGGATTATCGATGGCCCACAGCGACTTACCTCGATACCGGCTTTAGTATCCCAAATCGTTACCTCTTTGGCAAAGAGCATGTAAGATAGATTCTCATCCAGGTTGAGTGCTGCGCTATCCAGTTTTATTTGCGAAGCCCGAAGCTGCGTGATGGCTGGCCCGCTGTCATTGAGCCACAATTTGATGACAGTATTGATGATCGGCATGTCCGCTCCACCAAAGTAAGGCCTGACATCGGCGCCCGGAATCGGGACGTGGATACTGGCGTTGTAAATCGTTCCGGCGGGCAAGGGTTTGATCAGTGCATCGGCCAGATTCCTCGCAAATGTCTCGTTCGATGTGGCATTCTGCGTAGCCATGGCCCAGAAAAAGGCGACCGGAGGCTCGTTACCGGGTTTCGCCGGAGATTTCGGGGCACCCGCAGTGATATTGGTCAGGAAAGTCTCCGTCGCGATCATCGACATGGCAACTGGGAAGTCGTTGAAGTTGGCTCCATCAGGACCGATCACCGTCTCGGTGTAATTCGTGGAGGGTGGGCCCAAGAAGGACGTCGGGGAGCTGCTGTATAGCTCGGCGATATCGTCGCGGCCGACGTAGACTTGGTTCGCTACGCTGTTGTTTGCACCGAAGACTCCGTCAAAGACATGGCTTTGGATGTAGGCTGCGGGGAAGGAATCGTCTCGAGGTGCGTTCCATGACTTCTGCCCGTGAACCAGTGTATGGTAGTACAGATACTCTTTGTGCGTGAGACCAGAGCGGCGACGGACTACAGCGAGCTGCTTCGGGAGAGACTGCGCCTGAGCGGAGATGATCTGACTCGCAACTAGGCCAAGCAGGAGGCTGATGGATGAGACTTGAACCATCTTAGCAACTCCGAAGAACGAGATTAAAGGTTGACTTGATATGATGGCGGCACAAGAATAAAGAAGAGTACTGGCGGCTTTCTATCTCAAGTACTTCCCCTTAAGGTCGAGCTTAAGTTACTGAACCCCTCAGCCGATCGTTCATCCTTCCCGGTGGGGCCGGGCTGCCGAGGCCATGGGAACACCACCTGCCCTAAATGAAAGCAATTATTTGTATAATACGATTGTTTTGACCCATACAGAATAGCTCGGTTCCTGGGTTTCTAATAGAAGCCTCGCTACCGAATTGATCAGTAACCTCATGAATATCGCTTAGAAGCGAGACTCCGGCAGCATTACTCGGGTTCCGGAAAGTGGGTGGAATGACATTGCGTCGCGACTAAACTTAATTAACTCCTGCACGTATTTGATCTAGGGTATCATTGAGCATCATCCCGTCCGCCAGTAAGAGCGAAGCTTTCGGGAACGTATGTTCTGCAGTATAAATACGCTTAATTATTCGGATTGCCACCCTTGTTGAGACGAGAGCCAGGGGAGCTCTAACCTCTTGGCTTGCTAAGCCGCTCCTTACGAACTTGTTCACCGCTTTGTCAGCGGGAGCCGCTTCTTATGAGCTGGGCATCTTCCCAACTGCGTCTTTCCTAAAACCGTCACGAGTATGCTGGAATTTTACAGCTCATGTTGTAATCCCTCTTCCTGCGACTTGGTGATGGCACATGATCCGAGCCACATGAGCCACATGATGAAGTCGGACGTTCTTTGAATGCGCGTACTTTCTTCACGTGTTGAGGCCCGCGGGATTGCTACACGGATTGCGTTGGCGGCCGAAATTAGAAGCTCGAGATCGAGCTGGCCGTCCGCATCTTCTGGGTGTATGATCATGTTGAGAAACAGAGCAATGGCTGCATTGGTGGCGTAAAACATCAAAAGCCTAGGAACTTCGTTAGTTGCTAGACATCGACCCACACAAGAATATTAAGAAAATTGGCTGCGTGCATAGGTTCAATGCTGCTTGAGGAAGCCGGAGGGGAACATGATGACTGACCAGAAGCCTTCATTAGAGAAGGTATTCATACACACTCGCAGGCATCGAAGCGTCGATCTGCCGGCTTCCATTGATAAGTCATAGCTCGAGTGAATGACCCGGTGAAGATCTTGCCCCCCGTCGCCGATTATCGTATGTGCATCATATCGTCTGACTGTAGTATGAACGTAGATCATCAGGTACCAATACTCTAGAAGAAGGTGAAAATATCGTCGTGCATGAGGCGGTTTTGTTTCAGGCGTGATTAGAAGAGTAGTTGACGAGACTGAGAGAGCTGGCCGGAAGTCCACCGGAACTGACAGACGCCAGCGTTCAATCTCGTCATCTAGTTCTCGGATTGAAATCAAGAGTCGATTGTCTTTGTCCCTCAGGGCCTGTACTGAGTAAAGTAGCCGATATACTTTCTCTTTGAGATACCCTAATTGAGCGTCTCCCGAGAAGTGTGGTGTGAGATGGTCATCATTGGATGCATCTAGATGGTGGAGATACTCATTGAGACCACGTAGATAGGTATAAGAGCTCAGGTAATTTTCTGGGACGGTGAGATCACAGTAGATGTCAGCAAGTAGTGGAGGTTGTCCTGTCCGTAGGGACAAGTCTTTATCCGACATGTAGCAAACCCAGAAGAGATTTCTAATATGCCGTTTTCTTCTCTCGGACAGCGGGATCTCTCCTGTAGGGGCCTTCGAGGGCTGATAAAGGTGCCCACCGAGTGCACCGACTGTACGGCAGGCTCCTGGCAGTAGCGAATCGGCGTCTTGCCAATGACCGCTCAAGAGACGTTGCACATGCTTGACTCTAGATTTAGTTTGCCGATCATTGCATGAACTACTGCAAGCCAATGTCTAGGGTCGACTCACCAGTAACAGGGTTGTTTGCAACGTTGTGAGGCTTACATATCCGACAAGTTGATTGAGAAGATAGCTGGCTCTGGCTGCGCTCTCATCGCCGTCTAGCCCTGAAGAACCAGACTGAGCGTCGGGTAGTAATGTAATGAGACTGACGACACCGAAGACGCAGGCCCGGGCAGCCAGACAAATCGGTGAAGGTGAAATATTGTCGGGATCTTCATAAGCCTCGTTGATTGTCTCTTCGAAGAGAACTTTGTCAATGAGTGGGTATCTTAAGCGGAAAGATGACATGAAGTACGAAGACAAAAGCTCTCTTAAAGAAGCCTGATCTGGAAGTTGGCAAAGATCTGGCGAAAGTTGCGCATGTCTCCTCGCGAAAGGTGATGGCTTTGGTGTGAATATCTGAAGTTTACTCCAATCGATGGTTTGACCAGTCTTGGAGGAAATCCATCTGCGCCCGTCTTCGGAGAATGCGTGGATGCCTCTGAAGAACCAGTTGGGGCCGACATAGCTGCCGGGCCGGGAGCCATCTGCTGGTGGTGTTGTGTGAGTGTCATCAACACTGGCGGGGGTTTGAGAGAAGACCAGTGGAGAGATTGATTGCTCGGAAAAAGCAATAGAGTTCTGAATAGCTGCTGGAATTGGACTTTGAACAGATAGCGAGTTCGAAGTCTCCTCGGATACGGATATCGCTGGAGTTGGTTGGCCTCGACTAGGGGTGTCTGGCTGAGTTGGTTGCTGCGAATTTGCCTTGGCTAGCGCATCTTCGAGCTGCTGTATGCGATCGTTGAGGCCTTGGACGTCGCCCAACGTTACCCTAAAGGAAAGAACCGTTACTGGTCAGCAACGGCTAATTATAGTAACATGCTTCCTTTGTAGAGTGGTTGAGAATTACTGACTTGGTTTTCTTCTTCCTTCGTGGCGCATCACGGTGAAAGGTGCATTCGGAATCATGATGGCTGCACCAGTCGCACGGAGGGCCCTCTGCAGGGATAAGACATTGGATCTGGGATAACAAAGCACATGGGTCAGCGACTGCGTATGTTCTCCCATTAGGATGCGAGTGACTTCAGTGGCCTCACCTTCCTACGATAGCAGATATCGCATGCTCGCTTTGGTGGCATTTTGGCATTGATCAGCACTCCCTGGGAGCCGGTACTTCTGGTAAAGCTGCCAGGGCTTGTTGGTGCAAGACAGCATCGAATTGGACACACGGAGCAAACTCAGCTCCGTCGGCGGCAATGACCCAGGTTTTGAAAGATCTGGTGCTATGACTAAGCGGGATAACATCGAGCTTGGCTCCGATGACAAAGGGTTTGTCTCCATCTGACAGACAGAGGTTTAGGCTCTAGACCAAAACGGGACGGCCATGATTCAAGAGACGGGATGATGGCCATGTTCTCACTTTCAAAGCTCTGGGGACACATCCATCTTCCAGAAGGAATTGGTAGAAGAGGCCAGTATATAATGAGTGGCCGCTTAGAGATGGAGACCGTGTCAAAAAAGCAATTCAGACTTGAGAGATGACTTGCTAGACAGAATCTGGTTACATGAAAATGTGTGCCATCAAGCACGGCCATCAAGTAGCAAATCGAGGCACGGACGCGGAACCTGGTTTGGCTCCGTTGCCCCGACCCACGCGCTCACAGACTCATCAACCAGGGCAAAGCTCCCTGTTCGGAACCTCAACGTTTCCGTACCCAAATGTTTGCAACGCAGAGCTTCAGGAATGTTTTCACCTCTCTCATAGCTATTAGATAATAACTCCTGCTCACCGTTCATTTGAAGTCACGCCACGCCAAGTTTAATATGTCTATCCGTACATTATCTGATGCGGTCCTGCCCGGGCCTATAGCTATCATGCTTTCTCCGGTTCCTACGCAATCAACTATTTAGTTCTCTCATCCTTATCTGATCCTCGAATCTGAGGCTTTGGGCAATTCTCCTATGAACGATGACGCACACTCAGTCTCTCTCCGATGAAGAGGCCATCCGGCCCGACGAGCAGACGCCGCTTCTCGGCAATGGAGCAGGCCAAGGAGATGGCTCGGTCTCCGAAACCCATCGGGTGGAGCCCCGAATCGCACGCCGGCTCTACCTATCGCACTTCCTCTCGACTTGGAATTCTCGGATGTTCGAGTTCGGCGCCGTGCTGTACCTGGCGACCATATTTCCAGGTACACTTCTGCCCATGTCGCTTTATGCTCTTGCCAGGGGATTATCGGCTCTCGTCTTCGCGCCTACAGTTGGACAGTACATTGATAACAATGACCGGTTGAAAGTTGTCCGCGCATCCATTGGTGAGTCTCGGCGCATGTAGATTAACGACTAATCAGACTGTTTAATGTTGACATAATTTTGCCCAGTCTTCCAACGACTCGCAGTGTCAGCTTCATGTGTCTTATTTTACGTCCTCTTCATTAGGCTGCCGTTGGGTGACTATGGACGTCCGGCTCTGCTTGCGCTCCTCTCATTCATGGCCTGTGCCGAAAAGCTGTACTCCATCATGAATATGGTTTCAGTCGAGAAGGACTGGGTGAGTTTGAGCTGATTCCAGCAGACATCTCTATGTTTCTAATGGGTGGCTAGGTTATCGTCATCGCTAAAGGCGACATCGAAGCCCTAGCAGTTCTCAATGCGCAGATGCGCCGCATCGATCTTCTCTGCAAACTACTCGGGCCACTGTTCATCGCTCTTATTGACGGATTCTCCACAAGGGCAGCGATCATCGTCAACTTCTTCATGAACACCGCTTCTGTTGCTGTCGAGTACTATGCCATTGCCAACATCTATAACGAGGACCCTGATTTGCAGGAGCCTAAGTCTATGCCAACGTCTACCCCCGAAACAACGGCAGCGTCGGTGAATCCTGGCAAAAAGGTCCTGAGTCACATCAAGAGGTCCGCGTCCGACTTCAAATTCTACTTTGGCCATCGCGCATTCTTGCCATCGTTTGCCTGCTCTCTACTATACCTCACAGTGCTGAGCTTTGGAGGCCAGATGGTCACGTACTTGGTCGCATCAGGTTTCAACACAACATACATCGGCATTGCAAGAACAATCAGTGTGGTTTTCGAGGTGTTGGCGACTTGGGTTGCGCCTTGGCTTGTGGGTCGAATTGGACAAGTTCGCGCTGGCCTTTGGATGAGCAATTGCCAGGTTCTTCCTCTGATAGGCGGCTTGGTGGCTTTCTGGGTCTTCATGCCGAACCCCCTCATATCGGCAACCAGCCTCGTGATGGGAGTCATCATCAGCCGTCTTGGTCTTCGCGGCTTTGACCTATGTACTCAAATCATCGTCCAAGAGGTAAGAAGCTCCCAGCCCATGGAAAGTCTTTGGTGTGAATATGTCTAACATGAGAATTCAGGAAGTCGAAGCCGAGAGCCGTGGCAGATTCTCTACAGTCGAGGCAGCCTGGCAAAATGCATTTGAGCTACTTTCATATATGGCGACCATAATCTTCTTCCAGCCTTCGCAGTTCAATTGGCCCGCACTGGTTTCTGTTGCGGCCGTGACTTCTGCAAGTCTGGCGTACACGCTGTTCGTATGGAAGAGGAGGGGGCATCTGATTCATTTTGAGAAGTTTGGACTGTAGCCTTGACCCTATCTACCTTCGCTAAACATATCACTGTATGATAAGGGGAATCTTAATAGAAACATAAAGCATAGGGGCATTTCTACCAGGAGTTGTAATTCTTCTAGAGACTTAAACTTTCCAATATTCAGAGTTTCGAGATTGATGTGCTTTGCTGGCTAATCCTCAACCATGATACCGCAGCAGAACCATACAGCTCCCTTGGGCTTCTCTAATATTGGTTTCATCGTCCCTTTTCCCACCCAAACACCCTAGACCGGGCAAAGCACGGGTCCTGCAAGAGACTGAGTGCAGGACTCTCCGACCTTGCCGATACAACTTCCGGAGGTGCAGTCTTTGACTATTCCATTCTGCGAGCAGACTCCAAATGCTGCGCAGACACCAGCCTATTCCATATTAGCGGGCAGACTCACGGCTCATCACTTGTAACATCCTTGATGGGAATCACGTACAGAAATGGGCATGGCGAAGGCCAACGCAGCAGCAGCAAAGGCAATGACACGCATGTTAGGCGGCTATCGGAACTGACTTGAAGTTGAGCTTTTGATTGAAAGAGAAGGTGCAAATGAGAGATTGGTGCGTTTCCGAAGCGAGAGACAAGGTGAGAAGAGTTGATGAGACTGCGGCGAGGAGATGTCCATCAACTCAAAGGGACACAACGTTGCCTTAAATACTATTTTAACTGGCTGCAGGCCGTTAAATGATTTGCATTATTCCTACAAATATTACAACTCGGCCGAAAGATGCTCTTTTCGTAAAGCTCATACCGAGAAACAACGGCAATGAGTCAAACTGTAGGACCCGAGTCGCTTGACTAGTCATGAAATTAATGTCTTTAGGTTCTCGCCAAGATCGTACAAAATCATGATATGTGGGTTTCATTCCAAGTTGAGTAGAATCATAAGCTGCTTGACTCTACTGGCTCTTGTACACGCGCGTAAAGCCGGACCTGAAATAGGATAATGCCGTCTTCCACGATCGTTCCAAGCGAGCCCATCAGCCACGGGAGGCTGGTAAGCAAATACTCTCTGTCTTGCTTGTACGCAATGACACTCATTCCATATGTCAGATTTCCGGAAATGGACAGCAGTAGGAACAGCGGCGCAAGACCTGTAAAGTTTAAGATCATATGAAATCACAAGCAGTAGGGGGGTTAAACTTACCTTCACATGACTTTCCCCTGTAGTTCTTAATGATTTGAGGGATCCGGGCACTGCATGCTTAGGTCAGTTGGTGCAACATTTTGCAAGTTCATCACCACATACCACAGATAGCAGATCGCGCCGATGACTCCTAATGCTGAGCCAACCGATTCGGAAATGCCTGGCAACTCCGTAACGCTCACGGCTCCAGGAGGACTCTCGCCGCCAAGCAAACCAAACTGGCGAAGCACGAACCATCCCGAGATCCCCAGGATAGCGACCATGACAAGACATGCCGCGTTAAATCGCCAGTCGTGCAGAGTGCGTACAGTGCTAATGTCGGTCTCCTCATCCTTGTCCACAACCTGATTCGAGCCGGGAGAGGCAATTTGGTAGTGGCTCATTGAGTTCACGTCTTCAGAAGAGTCTGCGGGTTCGAGAAGAGGTCGTCGCTCGGGAGATTGCGATCTCGGCGTCCCGGGCTGTACGAGGTTTTGAATCCGACGTTTTGAGTTGTAGTACAGGCACTGGCAAATGAGTGTAGAGTCGGAAAAGCAAAGGTACGTTGTCACAGCTATGCTTGCGGGCGCGATGCCGTTCGCCAAACCGCCTGTATCGTGCCAGGTAAGTACATGTGGTCTGCACATGCATCTGAAAGACTGCTCGGAAGAACATATCCCGAGATCAGGTTGGCTGGGTATATGCGTGTGGTCTTACCTAGTAAATTGGTAACATCCCCCAATAGCCAGATGAACAGAAATGCCATAGATAAGCTGTCTGCGCTCTTCAACTTGTAGTTTGCGGCAAGTTGGGGAATCTAAAAAACTGTCAGTATATTTCCCCAGAACTATTGAGAAAAGCGAGATATACCAAGAGGCAGAGAAATGCAGCCATGCTAATGCTGCCGAGTATCTCGGATGCGTCATCCCGCGAGATAGGGCTCTGCGATAGCGACGCAGGTCGTCCCAGATTGACGGCGGCCATGGTGAAAAACGAGAGGCGCTACGTCAAATTATCAGACCAAAGAATACGTCGGTATACATCGAAGTAGCTAGCAAACTTACCAAGATAATATCAACCCCAAGAGAGAGGAGTTTGCAGAGTGTCGCGAGCAGCAGCAGGACGCATAGTTATCCATGACGATAACAAAACTATTCCGTTATCTTCCGCTGAGTCATCTCGTGTGACTGTGTTCAGACGGCGGCGCTTTGAGCGGTCATCGGCATGCGGGTAACTCGGTTAGGCTTTATGCGCTTTTAGTGGGCGCGTAGTTGGTCACAGGGTCCAAACAGCGGTGTCTCATGCGCTTATCTTCTGCGCCCGACAACTAATGAAGGTCTTTATTGATGGGGTTGTGTCTAATTTTGCTTCTCAAAACACGCGAAAATAGGCAGTTAGCTTTCCAACTCAAAGGTACGTGTCTTGGGGCTGTTCTCAGTGTGCTTTGTAAACTGCGCATTCGAGAATTTTGTTGCTAAATTTGTAGAAGTATAAGAGGTAGCATATGAGCCGCTGAGTGAGGTGTCACATGCATCGTGTACACAAAGGATCCGCCACAGGGGGGTTGATAAGCGACTAGGAGCTCAAAGTGGAGAGACCAGGCGTGCCAGACTCTTGGTAACGACCTAGTTCCAAGGATAAGTCGTCCCCCGAGCTCTTCTAGCTTGGACCTCCGCTTCGGATTGATCGTATAATTCGTAGTACTGGGACAGAAGTTCTGTCAATTTCCCAGTGGTATCAGATGCTACGAGGTCCATAGTTCTGGTGCGACCACTTTCAGCGTAATTATCTCCCCTATCCTGCAGGCTGGAGGCGAGCTGTAACACCTTCTCGGGCGAGTCCTTCCAATAAGACTGTCGTAGTTGTGAATCAGTTTGAGATTCCTTCATCCTTTATCAACGCAATACATCAATGTCTGACTCCGAGAATTTCAGAGACTCACATCTGCTTGCAACGCAATGAATGGTGCTGCCCTGACCAGCTCCCAATCTTTCCTCGGTCTGTAAGATGTTGTAGAAATGCCATGGGCCTGACAGAGCAAATCTCTAGCCCTAGCTTCTTCCTTTTCAGACCCAAGCGGGGCGTTAAGAAACGCTTCATAGATGTTGCTGAACTTCCTGTCGTTGGCTAGATGAATCGCCTCACCTAGAGCTTTCTGGGTGTCTGCCATTGGCACCTGCTCCCAGGCAAACTCAGAGATCGCCACGTCAAATTTCTTCACGGCAACCTCAGCTTCGTTGCCTGCCTTGTCTCGCAAGATTTTCTAGATGACCATGTGTTCTGTCAGCTGACTAGAGCTCTAGGTGTATGTTGGAGCTGGAGATAGACTCGACCAACTTTGAGCTCACGATGCTGGTCATCGAAAACGTCTCTCTGTTCCTTGCTGAAGTCATGCACAGCCATTTTGACAAAATTCTGCTAATGCAAAAGCTGTCGAGGACTGACTTGCCTGCAAATCAACGAGGTCCTATTGATCTATTGAATCCCAAAAGTATTTCGTTCGAAAATGAGAAATGCCACAAACGCCTTAAGCGGGGAAGTGAGACCTTATGAGCTCAAGTGTTGTTGTTTGAAGCTAGTTCTCAACTGAGCCATCGCTCAAGGAACTATGACGTACTCTGCACTGACATGATCTTATGTTGCGACACAGATGATTAGCGAAAGCTAGACACAAAGCATCGAGCTATTGCCTTCGTGCGTTGTTAGGAAACCGCCCTCCCTACGCACATCAGGGACACAGGCTGGCGTCAATCTGAGGACGGTCACCGCAACAAGCACTCGATGTAATACCTATTGCAACTTCATGACGCTCGGCGATCAACATATAGCAAGATTTGGTAGAACATGGGTATCGAGACTCAATTACTGCGTACATCTAATCATCGCCTCAGAGACTAGGACAACAAGGTGACATCTCCAACCACGGGTCTGTGGTCGCTGATGAGCATGCCATTGACCAGGTTGTTCTGTATCTCGTATCGCTGGACCGAGTACTTCTTCGCGTCCTTGGGTCCAAGCCAGACAAAGTCGATGCGGCTTCCCTGCTTGGTCGTATCGAAGGTCGTGTAGGTTAACTGATTGGGGCCAATGCGCTGTTCAGGCGTAGCCATGTTATACAACTCCTCCATGAAACCCGTTCCTGTCAACGCCTTGTACCCATCACCGTTGGGGTCAGAGTTGAAGTCGCCAGTGAGCGACACACCCAGGGGACCGTATGTTGTCTGCACAGCTTGAATCTTGGACACAGCAACCTTGATTCCCTCGCTTCGAGCCTGCGAGCTGACATTATCCAGGTGCGTATTGGCGTGGATGAACTTCTTCCCGCTGGCAGTATGCTCGAACACGGCAATGGTTACGATGCGCTTGCTGCCGGCTCCCCAGCCAGACGAGACAGTATCTGGTGTCGGTGAGAGCCACTTTGTCTCTTCGTGGAGCAGCTTGAGGGCATCGGTACGGTAGAAGATGGGGTTGTACTCGCCACTCTTCTTGCCGTCGTCGCGGGCGACGCCGACGTGGGCCCAACCGGAGCCGAGTCCGTCCTGGATGTCGTTGAGCTGGTTATCGAGTACCTCTTGTAGGCCGATGACGGTGACGGCGCCCGTGGGTGCATTGGTGCCTATGCTCTTGATCGCGTCGATGACATGGGGCTGACGGCAGCGGTCCTTGGAGATTCCGCAGAGGAGATCCCACCACGGCTTTTCGCCGGATTCGCGTGAGCCGGCGTCGTATCGGATGTTGAACGAGGCAACACGGATGGGGAGACCCTGGGCCACAGCTACTCTGGCCAGGAGAATGGGTGCGAGAATGGTTTTGATCTGCATTTTGAAGCAAGAAACGAATGACTGGGGTAAGAGCAATAAGACTCGGTGCTGATCACAAATCTCGAACCACGATACCTACGACCGCCCCTTATATACTCTAACGATGTTTCTCTGCTCATCGCGAGAAAGGACACCGAAGTTACAGAACACAGCCCAATAAGGCAGTTGAATACAGGATTGACAGGGGTCTCCTCTAAGACGTCAACGTCCCGCGGGGTGCAGTGCCCCTCGCGAACGCCAAATCGACACGTGGGTAGCATCCACGCTGGATTTGATCTTGAGACGCGGATAATTATGCGGATAAGGATCAATAGCCGCTGCTTGCCCAGAGGCGCGATGTCATATTGGGCGGGATCTGCCAGATACATGCCCCTCCCTTGCAAAGAGAGGGGTCGCAAGTAACCTTAATGGCGAGCCTATTAAGAGCCAAGCCACACGGCCTCCCACGCCAGTCTGGTATTGATAGTGGCCGTCTCAGAGTCTTCTTTTTAAAGAGCGCTGAGAGTAGAAATAGACGCCTACAAAAAAAGACCGGACGAACTGCTGCGCTAGCAGTACAGGACTCATTACATAAACCTCGACCAAGTAGAACATTTCTCAGTCGTACTTCGTGACCGGTTTTGCCTACAGTGGTTGCCTACCTCTCATCTGCCCACTCGGTATTACCGCCCGTAACGTATATGCAAGGTATTATTCTCCTGAATGAACCACAATCCAACAAAACTCAAAGTATCAGGCCGGCCTTATGCTCCGAGGAAAGTGGGAAACGGAAAATCTCATCTGAATCAATCACGGGCTTGATGTCTTTGCCGCCTCCCGAAGTTTTTGCCCCCAATACATCCTCCGGACCTCTGCCTACGATGTGCGTATGACGAAGAGCTGGCGGGAGCCTCAACAACAAGTGAACTGATGGATCTCAGCTTGGAGATATCAGTATGTCTTCAGGCGCTTGTCAACTAGGCAATTACTGGGAGCTCATAAATGTTTTCATCTGTTCGTTTGCCAATTTCTACTTGACGGTTTGCCGTAGTGCGCTCAAGCAGATACTCTCAGCATCCTCAGCCCTACGACTGACCTTTATGTGATTTTCTGTTTGATCTTGAAGCTAAATGTTGTCACATTCCTGTAGCTTCTCGAGCTAGTCGGTGGTGTGCGAGGTTGTCAGACGACCCCGCAATATCTACAGCGATTGATGGAGGGTCGCTTGTAAGCCTGAACCTTCTCCATAAACCTTTCTTTCAAGCTTTTGAAGCGCGGTCTGATGGATTGTGGCATGTTCAGATCCTTAGTAGACATCTTGTATTCCACCCATCCCCGGAGCTGCTCGCAGTTGACTACCGACTTCGGTACCTCCCGCATGCAGGCAGGTAGTCGCTTGCTTTAGGGCTACAAGACTTGAACTATGATTCGGAGATAGCACCCTAGCTCTTCTTCCTTGGTTGAAGATCGAAACTAAACTCTTTGGAAGAGTCCGAAAGCTTCCATCCTCCTAGTAGCTGTCCATCCTCCACCAGAATCTGACGCCTTTGGAAGAGTCCGAAAGCTTCCATCCTCCTAGTAGCTGTCCATCCTCCACCAGAATCTGACGCAGCAGTTCACCCCTATTCTTTTCATAGTCAGACTGTCCATCATTCATACGCAAGTATGGCTTCATGGCCATTAGCACTTCTCGAATCCACTGCGCGGCCCTGTTCTCATCAATCCTACCCGCAGCTACCAGCTGACGCTTAACCTCTTCCAACCGCTGTCCCTCGTCGACATCCAAAGCAGCGCACATCACTCCAAGAAGAATGTGCGATCGCACTCCATAGTCCAAGTCGTTCATATCGATTCCTTCTGTCTCCTTCTCCATAAAAGCCGCCAGGAACGCAACCTCCTCTTCGCTTCCTAGCTCCGGCTCCCACCCTCTGCTGCGCGCCTGTTCACCCACCCCGCCGTCCGGCCACCCACACCAGCTGACCTCGCTCTCACGCGTCCCATCGAGGTCTGGCTCAAGATACGGCGAGTTGACAGTTTTCCATCGCTCCTGCGAGTAGTGTGCTTCCCAAGCCCACATATCGAAACGTCCCTGCGCGACGGAGATACCGAATTCATTGTAATTCCATTCCTCCTTCGACGACTTGCCAAAACATCCTATGTTCATGTACTTGAGCCAGAAGCGAGCTTGGGTCTCCGAGTACGGCTGAACATCTGTATAGTCCTCTCGTAAGCGTCCGATGGTCTGCTCGAGAGTGTTCAGGGCTATCTGAGTGATGGTCTCGACGAAAAGGGACGGCTGTCGTCGATGGGTGCGCACAACGTTATGTGCCCACCGCGGAAGCTTGGTTAGGTGGCCGTTCCCCTTGTGTCGTGGCTGCGCAAGAGGGTCACTTGAATCTGGTAGATCTTGCAAGTCGGGAAGCCGGTAGAAGCGAGCTGATATTGGCTGCGCGAGGAGAGTAGATGAGTAGTACTTTCGCCAGGCATTCTCGTCGAGTAGCTCGGAGTGCTGTGCATAGAATCCATCAAAGTCATCTGCCGTAGCGAACTCGCCCTCGCCCTGGTCTGAGAAGCGGTACATGGCGGCTGCTAGTTGAGCGAGATAGAATATGTCTAGAGTTCTTTTCATCATTAGCTCAATCTTCTTAGCCACATACTTTCTCGTATTCAACGACCTTACCGGTTAAGGCTCAAGTCTCCGTGACCAAATGACCAGCCGCGTGTGTGAAGTTGCTCTACAACATCAAACACGCCTCTGCCGTCCCATAATGCTTCATCCAAGTAAATGAATGCTATTCGCAGTAGTGGAATGTGGCTATCAATTGGTGTCCCCTGGCTTTCGACACTCTCGCGGAATTCGTCAGCACTCATGGCTCATAATCCCATCCTAACACCTCGAGTTTACGAGGTGTAGACATGACCGCTTCTAGGCGGCAGTCCTTCTAGTTTCTGCGGGGCGCCGGGAATACCCCCTCGCCTTACGTAAGTTCACGCCAGGCCTAGAAGTGACAGCCTTTGGTCAGGATAGGCATTTGGTAATCCCGTGTATGAAGGAGGTGGGTTTTAACACGATCCTGATGAACATTTAGTTTCAGACTCATATGGTAAGGCCACTGAGAAGCGGAACGAAATTGAAGAAGGCAACTTTCCGTTCTAGCGATTATTGAACAACACCAGCCGATCTAGACGTCTGAAAAATCCGTTCCTCCATTATTTGCGATACCTCAGCTTACAAGGCAGCTTCATATTGGGAAAGTGCGGATTCCAGAACTTGAATTTGATGTGTTTTTAGCGCTCTCACTATTTAGGTAGGCAGGCTTCTTAATACCTAAATGAAGTTGATTCAGCCTGGGATAGATGGGCCAGGAGAAGATAGTCACCTGAAATTTCATCGACAAAGCCTCGCTTCATGTTTGCAGAAGTCAAGCGATGCCTGCGGCTCGGATGCAATGAAGGTTGACACCACAATGTCCTGTAAGTCTTTGTGCCGTTATGCTATTGTGTTTTGAACATAGCGAAAAAGAACTGTGATCTGCAATTAGCCGCTTTTTGGCTATGTTAAACTCGCCTCGTTGTCCTGTGACCCCGGTAATGGGCTCCGTGACATTGCCTTATTAGGCATCTCGGAGGATGCGCTAGTCGAATTTGTCTCTGGATGGAACAATTACCAATGCATTTGGGCTTTACACTATCGCATTGTCGCGGCTGCTTGTGTCGGGTAAATGTTCAAACGCGAGTTTGCAAGACCTTCGGAACTGAGCCGGCAGTGGCGCTCGTTGATGATACGGAGACCTAAAACAGTCAAGAACCGAAGCTCACCACAATATGAACGCCAAGCAACGAGTTCTCCAAACCAAAACTTGATGCCTAGCACAATGGGAAACACATTGGGTCTCCTCGTCTGCCTCACAATTCTCCGAGGAGCTCTTGGGGCGACCCTGATTGCCTCGCACTATAGCGGGCAACTCTATACACTGAACTTATCGTCAACAAACCAGCTCACTATTGCGAGTACAGTCAGCTCTGGTAACCGCATGCCAGCATGGCTTGACTTTGACCCCGTGTCGAAAATCGTCTTCATCCCGGATGAAGTACAATGGAGCCAGCCACTTCTGAAAAGCTTCGCTATTTCAGCTGATGGAAGTATGATATCGAAGGCGCAAGCTCAGACAGCCGGAGGCGAGCTTCATAGTACGCTCTATGGACCTGGCAATGGCTACATCGCAACAGCACAATAGTATGATAATAGATCACTTCTCACGAGAAATGACCTTCGCTAACAATGATGTAGCGATGCATCGACAATTTCTACCTATGGACTCCCGTTGGGTGGTACAGGTCAACCCTTACAAAAACTCACATTTACCATGTCTCAACCAGGGCCGGTGCCATCTCGACAGGATAAACCTCACCCTCACTCTGTCTTCACAGATCCCAGCGGAAAATATCTTCTTTCTGCGGACCTGGGAGCCGATCTTATCCGTGTCTTCAGCGTCGGATCGTCACGCATTCTGACTCAATGTACCTCTTTCTCGACTGGACTCGGAGACGGACCTCGCCATGGAGCGTTTAGAACACAAGGCAATACGACATTTTTGTTCACCGTCAATGAGTTATCCAACTCTGTGACGTCTTGGTCGGTTACTTACCCGGCGACCGGTTGCCTTGTTCTTGCGAAGAAGCAGACCCTGTCGACATTTCCTCCCGGAAAGGCTGCGCCGGCTGGTTCGAAGGCAGCCGAAGTTCACGTCAAGGATAACTTTTTGTACACCTCGAACAGGAATGATCAATCTTTCGGGACACAACAAGATTCCATCACGGCCTACTCAATCGACCAATCAACAGGCCTTCTCACATATCTCGAGACCACCAGTGCTTACTCATTCTTCCCTCGAACTTTCTCGATCAATAATGCCGGGACTATGGTTGCTATTGGTGGGCAGACGAGTGCCAACGTCGCAGTTGTGGAAAGAAACGCCACTTCGGGTAGACTGGGGAAGCTTCTTGCAACTCTCAAGGTCGGCAATCCAGGGACTGTGAATCAAGAGGATGGTCTCAGCGCTGTCATCTGGAACGAGTGAGTCTCGCGTCATAAAGAGAGAGATCAACGGACACAAAAATATCGTTCCCTTCATTACATGTATTATCATGAAATCTAAGAATCTAGTATCCTCATCCAATATCATCATAAGTGGTATCTCCAAGTCCAGATCGCTTCTTCAATAACGCTTCAATCATTTCGCTTTGCAAAGCCGGTTCGCGTAGTCAACAACACTCCAATCTTCACTGCCCGGTGTAGACCAAGAGAAGAAGACGCCGTTGGGGTCCCACTTCTTCTTGATTGACGCCAGCTTAGGGTAGATCGGGCCCCAAAATGCGTCTTGCCAGTTCTTCATGAAGGCATAGTTCTGTCCACAAATATTAGTACTGATTGAATGATGTAGAACAGAGAGATGACTGGCTTACCTCGTTCACGTATGCAAGGCCGTTAGGACCAGCCTGCTTGAACTTCTCGGTGATGGTGTTGACCATCAGATCATTGAGAGCTAGCTTCGTCGCCCAGGTGGCATCCAGGGCCTGCGGCAAGATAGCCATGGTTCGCATGGTCGCGCCTCTCCACTTAGGGTGCGTTGCGCTTTCAGACTTCTTCTCATTACTTCCCGGATCAAAAAAGTGGCTGATAACGATGCCGAACTGGTTCGGGGCCGGTGCCAGCGCAAGTTGGATGGCCTCAGCGATGGCCGGCTGGTTGCTCGCCATGTCGTCGTGGGTAAAGACCCAACCACCCGTCAGACCATTCTGGGCCGCGCGTTCGGGTTCGAAGATGTCGTGGAAGAGAGTGTAGTAGTTGGGATACTCTTTGACTCCAAAGTCGTACGGAACCTTTTCGGTATCGAGGTACGTGAGAAGCGGCTGGACGACAGCTGTGAGCTGCTTGGCGGTCTTGTTCATTCCCATGATTGGCTGCACGTGCAGTGCTGGTCCGATCGCTGGCGGGTACAGCTCATAGATGCCGTACAGTCCGTTGTCTACCATTTGGTTTCCGAGCGCGTTGAGCTTGTTGACAGCCTTGGTGACTTGGTCGAAGTTGGCGCCTGTAGTAGCGTTGACGTTCAAGAAGAGGGCTGCCCCGGGAATGGTGTCGGGGTATGTCTTGACAGTGACGGATAAGACAACCGCGTAGTTGCCCGGGCCGCCTCCCCTGAGAGCATAGTATAGATCGGAGTTCGAGTTGGCGTTGGCGGTGACAAAGTCTCCGGCTGCGGTGAGAACTTCAAAGGAGAGTGCCTGGTCGGCGCCGAAGCCATAGTTGCCGCTCAAGGGGCCGTGACCACCACCTCCCATGAAACCACCTGCAACTCCCACTGTCTTGAGCATTGTTAGTTAGATAAGGCAGATAGGATGATACAAACTTACCTCGCATTCACCGGTGACCACATTCTGCGGTGGGTTTCTGGCATGAGCTGCGTTCGAGATCTCGTAGCCTTGAACTCCGGCACCGATAGTCATGGCAGGCCCCTTGTAGTCTCCGGGGCCTTTGTATGAATCAACGAAGGAAATGTCCTTGAAGTTGTGAGTGTTGATAGCCAAGGATCCAGCACCTGCACTTCTTCCCTCGAAATCGTGGCCCGTGTTGCGGATGACGAGGCGCAAGTTGTTTGACTTTGCAAAGTCCACGCCAGCCTTGACCTGAGCTTTCGTCTTGGCGATGATGACGAACTCAGGGTAGTTGCCGAGAGCGCAAGTCTTTGTGGGATCTGTGGTCAGTTCGCAAGTGTTGTTGCTTCCCCACGTCCACAGCTGCGATGCAGGTTGAGAGATTCTGATAGTTCACTGTTAGTACTGGACTTGGTTCTCCTCGACAGCCCGGTGCCATAGATGAGACTTACTGCCATCTCTCATCTGTCCATTTTGCAGTGGCCTCGGCGCACTTGGCAGCATCGTAGGTTGCGATGCCGCGATACGTGTTGTAGCAGACTGCAGCAGGCGGAATGTGCTGAAGGAGAGCTCCTCCCACGGTCTTGTTCAGTTTACTCCAAGCATCGGCTTTGGGCCAGCAGCTGTCGGCCGGAGAACATCTGCACTCGTACTTTTTGCCATTCTCCTCGTACGCGACGAGCTTTGGCGTTGAGATCGCACTGACAACCCAAGAAAGGCACGCCAGAAGCAAAACGTTGGCCATCGAAGTCCGGGTCATCTTGCTGGAAGACTTCTGCGTTTCCGTCCGATCGTAGTCGTCGTTGCTGTTGCTGCTGTCGACTACTGGTCGCTGGCCTGCTTCGAAAGCAAGCTGCTCCAAGGTCGTGCTCCTCTTGGACATTTTGTATTCGGGTTCGAGCTTGACACTAGTTTTCTCGGTGTGGTCGCCGAGCTGCAAGACACCGGCGCGAAGCTCTCTCCCTCGCTGTGTGAGAGGCGAATATCACCTAGCTGCATGGCCTGCGTTGTACTGCAGCGAAGCTAGTTGTTAGTCTCGTGGGAGGGAGGATCGGTAGTGAGATCTAAGTTGTTTCTCCGAGTGAAAGAAAGAGACAAGAACTCCCATCCCCGAACCTCAAGTTCTCCAGTTCTCAGTAGCCGAGCAGTCAAACGGGTGGTGGAGAATGGTAAGGTGTCAGCAGGGGGGGCCTTGGTATTAGCCGCCATCTGCTTGCTGTGTCAGCCACATCGGCGGCACGGAAGAGTCAAAGGAAGAAGAAAACTGTCGCGACAAGTAAATCGGAGCGATAACTGAGTGTGGATAGCTAGCGCGTATAGTAGCATCGACGGCGTGGTGCGAGTTAAGATCATGCGATTAGTCGGGGTCCAGTTCCATGACTTGGAGCAACGCCAGTGGCTGTGGCAACCTGCCGAGAGACGTTGGGGTAAGAATTAGCGTTCAATGACGGATACCTGCAAGTCTGCCAATGGAGATTAATCCGTAGAATGCGAGCTTCTCGTCTCTCCAGGGAGGCGTCAGAGTCAAACTCTCCAGATATGTTGTTATTGAAATATTGCTTAGACAAGGGGTATACGACGAGGGAGAGAAGCGCGGATCGTGAACGCAGGGGTTGAGCTGGACTCAGTCAAACTTCAGTCAGTTGCGAAAGTTGTGGGGGTAAGACACGGGCAAATCCCGAATTCCACAAACGTCACTACGGCTCCAGCGAAGCTTCAGAGAAGCTTCAAGTCTGTATCCGTTCAGTGTTCAGTGGGACTTCCGGCAGGCAAATCTCCTAATCTGCGTAAGTTGCGCGGGAGCTGGGGGTCGCATCATCCGAAGTCCACTCCCAATTTTGGGTCGATAACTGGATGGCACACATCCCCATGTCCTGGTAGAGTATGCCGAGCCGCTCGGCACAACCTTTTCCATGTTAGCGGCGCCAACCAGCGCACGGCACAATGCCGAGTCGGAGGGGCAAGGAAGTCGGCAGACCCTTGACAACGCAGCATTGCAGCATGCTTCGAGAAGCTCTCGAGTCGAGAAGCTTGATCGTCACACTCAATTCCAAACAGCAACTCGTGAAGAGAGAAGAATACGATATTGTTGTTATCTGCCCAATTTCGAAATTCCATGTTTTGCGCTTCGAGGATCGACATTACGGGCGTCAATAGAGTGTTGGACGGCTTTTGTTAGTTAGAGCGTTGGAGCGGGCCGAGTCATTTCATGCTACCTAGCGCAAGTGCGACGAGTCCAACGGCTTGACAGACAAAGCATAAGGAACGGGACAAAGAACTACGGGAAGGCTTACAGAGGACACGCGTTTCTCAAGGGATGGTCCGTAGTCTCAGTCGGGATAACAAACTAACAAGTCCAGCTAGCACTGGCGAGCTAAAGGCTTGCCGTACGGCCTCATGTTCGCATCGTGTGTTAGTTTAACGGCCGAAGAGGACGCAGCGGAGAGGCCGAGGCAAGTGACGCCGAAGGCTGAAGTCAAGCCTTCGGCCGGTACAGTTCAGAATCAAGCTCGAATAAACTTCGCCAAGAGTATTCGGGTTCGGGTCATAATCCTGACTCGGGGTTCCGAATAGACAGCTGGGCTAATATGGAGCAAATGAGAGGTCGGGGCCAATATGGGACCAGGCGCCCTAGGAAAGGCTGTGGCTGATGAAGGGAAGATCCGAATCTTACGTCCGTATACTAGACTATCTGCAGACCTCGATATAGTCATCAGGAAGTTCATAGCTCCGCTGCTCCGCTCAACGCCGCTGCCGCTGACACCACATCGTCGTCGGCGGCGGGGTCAGGCGAGCCATGCTGCGGATGCCTGCTGGAAAGCGTGGGGTAGAGTTGGTGGCGACAGCGACCTTTGCATCCGGAAGTCGTATGTGGACGAATAAAGTCACGGTCCGGATACCCGTCCCTTGCTGGCGGAGGAAGCTAGGAACCTCCCGACGAGGTTCTTGCATGCAAGACCTTTCCCCGCCGGCACCTTGAGCTGAGATGCGAGGTCGAGGGGAAGTAGACTCACGACCCACGTTCGGGGAGTCCCAGGCTGTCTTGCCCTCTAGGCTTCGGCGCAAGTAGACATCTGCCTACACTAGCCATAAGGACAGCTACTGGGCGGCACCAAGGCCCACGCAGTTCAAGTTTTGGGCAAAAGAACGCCGGTTGTCGTCGAGCATGCCGAGCTCATCATGCCGACGGCCTAGATTATGATCGCATGGGTACTTTAGGTGAGAGTTTAGGCAGCGTTTCAACATCACGGTAGCCGGCTTACGACTGCCCATGACCAAGTTGCTGTTGAGTTCACCAGTCAAAGATTCAGCAAACTTTGCCATAAGATCTTCAGGTAATACCGGGACTTGCATCAAGGTATGGGACGATTAATCCAGAAAGTAGGCCCCAAAAGATGCCACCTCGCCCATCCTTGGAATATTTCGTGCTTAAGATCAAAGCCCTATATCCTAAGTCCTAAGTCCTAATTTGCCTCGACAAAGGTAACCAAATCGTCCTCCCAACAATACTTTCGGCCAGGTCTTCACTATGGTGTCGAGCCAATTCAGTCTAGGTCTCTCATCTAATTTGCAAAAGAGGTGACTTTGCCTGGACGCCCAGATTCTAGGATAGCATAGCGCAACGTTTAAGCTGGATCTAGGCCTACTTTCTGATTGAGACTTTGGGTCTTGGCTCTGTAGCCATAGTCTTGTCTTGGAGTTCTCGTGACAGATCGTCCCACGGTGTTCGCGCTGATAGCCTGTTTAAGTGTGTGAAGGGAGAGTCCTCGATGGAGAGGAAATCCCGTAGGTTGCACCCGCGTTGACCATCGCATACTTCCGAGACCCTGGATGCGATAAGTGATGGCCATGTGATAGCTTCAACTCATAGCTGCCATGAGTTGCCACCGCTCGGCGACCTCGGCGGCCGGCCTGGCCACTCGCAAGCCTGGCCAATTTCTTGGCCGACTTGATGCAAGGAGGTCACATCAAAGACATTCAACCAAACTTATTGAGGCTATATGTGAGGATACTCAAGGGGCTAAAACGTGAGATGATGTAGTGATCTCGCATGTATCTCTAATAGTCACACGACGGTGTCAAGTATCAGCTAGCCTTTTGGCCGGCGAGGGATCATCCATCAGGGGTTTGATCAAATGTATCAACTCTATCGAGGGTACATCAGGGCAAAGAGCATATACCGGATTTTATGTTATAGCACAACTAATTAGCAAACAGCGGTATCGTGATGTATATTGAACATACCTCCTTGTTTCCCGATATTTCGTTATCTTTAATAGCTTTAGTTCAGGCTGGAACTGCCATGTTCACGATGGTGGTTTCAGGCTCTACTTTACGACATTTAGCTGCGCCCTGAACACAAACACATGTACCTACCTTGACCGGAGACGAGAGTCACAATGCACAGAATGGTGGCTGTGGCTCTTCCAGGGTTGTTTGTTGCAACATCTTGCGCAGCCTCGAGATACCTTTCCGGCCTTCTCGAACCCTTATTCAAGGTGCAGACATCAGGGCTAAAGACGTCACTCACTTTACCGATGTTATATGGACCATCGCTCAGAGCAATCGAAATTGTAGCTGATGATGATTGATGTGCGATTCTGAAATCTCAACCCCTTGAGGAGTAACAGAACTATTCAAATATGAGAAAAGGCCTGACCCAAGTGCCCCCCAATCCACCAACTCCGTAGAAAGACTTTTGTAGTTTACATTCGGGTATCAAAAAAGTTTCAATTTCACCTCCCGATGGGGTAGTTGAACATGAGGAGGCCATTCAGACCCCCAACCCAGCCATCGTCGTCATAGTCCGACGCGTCGCCCTTGCCTGGTCCGCAGATGACACACGGCACACCTCCTTTCCAGTCACCGTTGCTGGACTCTCCCACCATCTCGCCCTCGACGCGGATTTCAGTGCCGATACCTGCGCCGGCGCTTCGCTTGCCGTCGATACTGACCTCGAGCTCGCCATCGCGGTTCTTGCTACTGACCTTGAGTGTGACCTTGGTGTTAAGGGGGAGGACCAAGGGTCGGAAGCTTAAACTTCGCGGACAAATTGGTGTGATGAGGAGCGATTTGACGAGGGGGTGTATGATGGAACCTCCGGCGCTCAGGCTGTAAGCAGTAGAGCCCGTAGGGGTGCTCAGTAGAATGCCATCTGCGACAGCTTCCGTCAGGAATCGGTTATTAAGGTAAATGTCAATATGGGCAAGGTGAGGCTTTGGCCCGCGGTGAATGAGGAGTTCGTTAAGAGCGTGGATCGGTTGAGGAATGTCACGTTTCGAAAGTATTGTGTCCTCGGGATGTTCGGCTGGTAGGTGTGCCTGTGACTTCGTCGTTGGGAGTAATTGGCTGCTGATGTTCTGGCCATTGTTGTCGTACACGCCGACGCGTAGTCGGTGTCTAAGCAAGATTTTGGCTGCCCGACTCTGTCCCATGCTCTTGCCAGGAGAAGCGTGCCATCCAGACTGAGCGCCGTCCTTGACGTCGTGTTCCTTCTCTCCGCTTGCGACTCTTGTGTGTGGCGTCAATAGATCGTCCACGGCGACGCCACTCCCACTCATGTAAGCCTCTCTCCAGGCCCTTTTGTATTCCTCAAACTTCCACTCTGCCAGGAACCCTATTGTACCAAAGTTGAATGCGAGAATGGGGGGCACGGCTTGATACATGCTGAAATGGCTTGCGGCGCGCAAAATGGTTCCGTCGCCTCCAAGTGTCGTGATCATGTCGATTCTGTCCGGGAATGCAGATGGGTCACATGTGTAGATGGGGAAGTTGAAGGACTCGTGCACCATCTGAGCGACTCTAGGCTCAAATATGAGGTTAAGACCAGAGTATGTACTTTGTAGGTGCTTCGCAAAGTCGATGGTCGCTCGTAGGACTTGCGGGGACCGCAGCTTCGGCATCAAGAGGATATTTCTCGGAGGCGTCGGCCAGTGTAGAGATAGCAAGCCAGAGGTTGAGTTCGGAGGATCGCGATATTTCGGGATAACTCTAGGCGGGAGGGAGGACACATCGCGAATCTCGGCAGCTCGAACAGAGGCGGTCGTCGAAAAGTGCAACGGTCGAAAAGCTCGAATCTGCGCCGCAGCCCCCGGTCTGGGGCATAGGCGGAAGGCTCCTGATCGTGACATTGTCGCGCAGCTGAATTTCAGATGGAGTAAGGCGAGAGAAAGCGGGCGTCGCTCATGGTCGAGCGGTGTGCTCTGGGCCGCTGGTAATCTGTTGACTGAGCGCGAGATGTGGTGGTGGAAATAGTCGCGCCTCGATGAACTGCCAATGACGACAATTCCATTGGGAAGCCCCACTCGAGCTTTTCTTCCATGCTTCACCGAGCTGAGTCATCCCGGATCAGGCACTTCACCGAAGATGCCGATTAGGTGAAGACCCCACCTCGGAACATTGCCCCGATCATATCGGCCCCACACTCCGCTCCCGGGCCGGCACCGCACCGTCAGCTATAGTTCAATTTGGAGAGGAGATTACGGCAAATTACAAGAACGTAGTAGTGGTATGGTTTAGTGACACTATGATTTCTTTACGATCGTTTACCTCACAACACACACCTTCGCGTCTACGTTTATTTCTATTTCTTCGAGAGCGCCGTTATCCTTTCTTTCAGCTGCCTTCCGGCGAGTTGCCCAAGCTGATCGAAGCTCTGCGCACTTGTCAGCTGCAACACACTGATGTCTCCGCCAAGCGTGTGTTTCCACCAATTACGAATCTCAATGGTCATGAGCGAATCGACTCCAAGCGCTGAAGGTGATAGAGAAGTGTCAACCCCGTCTTCTTCCACCTCACGCATGAGAAACCCAAATACCCGGCGTGCAATCTCCTGCGCGAGATATGCCGTGGATGTCGGGGTTTCGATCTGTTCCGGTCGCGACTGCAGACTGGATAGGAATTCGGCTAAGCCTGATGACCCAGCCTCTTTCCGAGGGGCCATCTCATCCTCCGCAATATCTGGGTAGAGGTTCATGCGAGGATCGTGCTTCCACACAACTCGATTACCAGAATCATTGATAGAGGTGCTGCAGTCAAGGCCAAGTATCAATTGGCCATTCATGGCTGACCAGGATGTCTTAGTCTCTGCGCCCGTTACCACTGACCGACTCTCAGCGATGGCGAGCTGAAGACCTAGGAGCATGTCGGCTTCGGAAACCAGTTTGGAGCCGGACTTCCTTATGGCATCTTCGACTTCTTGTGTACGACTGACATGGCCCACATCCTCGACACCTCCTAGGTCAACCACCGAGCAAGGCAAACCCAGACCACGGCGGTATTGGGTAAACGCATCAAGGAAAGTATTGGCAGCTGCGTAGTTTGCTTGACCTGGATACCCATGTACACCCGACGTGCTACCAAAGAGCACGAAGAAATCAATGTCATGAGGTAGAGTGCGGTGAAGGTTCCATGTCCCGCGTATCTTGGGCGATGTCGCCGTTTGCCACTGTGACAGTGTCAGATCAGAAACTGCACCGTCGGCAAGCACCATTGCTAGATTTAGTACGCCTGCGATCTGTTTGGATGAAGTAAGTCTCGAAATGATCGCTTGCATGGACGTCTCGTCTGCTATGTCGCATGACACGGCATCAACCTCGCAACCTGCATGACGAAGTTCCGACAGCAGAGCTTGATCGTCAGCGCTGCGTCCGGCGGATCTCGAGATGAAAAGCAAACTTTTGGCACCGTGAGAGGCCATCCATCGCGCTATTGTTGCTCCCAAGCCACCCATGCCGCCGACAAGTACATACGTAGCTTGCTCACTGAAGTTGGGTGGCAGAGGCACTCGAGATATCTTCAATGCCTCGTCATCGTTCTCGGTCATGTCGATGACCACCCTTCCAATGTGGGTACCCTGATACAAGTATCGGAAGGCATCTTCAGTCTTACTGCAAGTGAATACCTTCGTAGGCTTCACGGGATGGATGTGACCTTGCTGATACAATTCCACACATTTCTGTAGCAAGCGGGATATGATGGCAGGGTTCTCAGCGGCCAGATTCGCCATCTCGACGCCAATGAAGGACCGGTTCCCATCGAAAGCTGCCATAGCAAGTTTACCGCCCGCTAAGGTATCTTTCTTCCCTAGCTCGATGAAGGTGCCATGAGGAGCGACACAATCCCATGATGCATGTAGAAGCTCTCCAGACAGAGAGTTCAATACGACGTCAACACCGAGGCCACCTGTCGCTGCTTTGACACCCTCCACAAAACTGACATTTCGAGATGAGAAGATCTGGTCTTTAGGAACATTCCACTCTCTGACAAGGAATTCTGCCTTCTCGTCGCTGCCCACAGTTGCGTAGACTCTGGCTCCAATCCATCGGGCTACTTGCATGGCCGCAATGCCAACACCACCGGCGGCGCTGTGGATGAGCACAGTTTGACCAGCCCTAAGGCCGGCTTTATCTACCAGGGCTTGGAGGACCGTGGTGAATATGCAGGGCATTCCGGCCGCGTCAGCAAAGGCAAGTGTATCGGGAATGCGGATGCAAAGTTGTGCTGGGGCCAGAATCTCCGTAGAGAAGCAAGCCGCCTCGGGCGCGAAAAGCATGACGCGATCACCAACCCGAACGTTTGTCACAGAAGTACCTATGGACGTTACGATACCGGAGGCTTCACATCCGAGGCCTTTTGGAGCCGAAGTTTTGATCAGGCCCATTGCAGTGACGACGTCTTTGAAGTTGAGACCTGCTGCATGGACATCAACCTTGACGTGGTCGAACGGTACATCGTCAGGCAGTTGACGAGAAACCCATCGTAGAGTCTGTAGGGCCCCAGGCCTTGAGATTCGCAGCATCGTTGTCGAAGAGATTGGAGTTTGGGACGCTAGAGCGCGAGAAACTGGAGACCACTTGCATCGCGGAATCTGGACGCGGTTTGTAGAATAGGAGAACTCCATGTCTTCACCCATATTCGAAACCAAGGCCCCATGTGGGGAGAAAAGACGGCTTGTGACCTGGGAAACAGCCTTCAGAGAATCTGCAGTAACGCTGTCAAGCTCTATAGTAGCAAAATGTACTCCGACCTCTACTCTTGCTGTTCTCGCGATGCCGAGCACTGGAGCGAAGGTCGGATCGACCGATCCGACCTGGCAGGGCCGCGTCAGCCAAAGTAGCCTCGAGTTCGTGTCTCGGAGAGTCTTCAGTAGGCTCTTGAGGTGATCTAGCTTCGTCTCCGTCATATCGTGGAAATAGCCGTCGCGGCGGCACAGATCAATAACAGATACCACCACACTGCCGGCAGGTGAGCCGTCATAACCAGGATTTGAAATGGTGACAGGGTGACCTAGACGCCGCCAGGTTTGTTCAATTTCAGCTACCAATGGATGTGACTCTTCTTCGCACAGTAAGGTTATTTGCTGTGAAGTGAGACTGGCACCTTCGCTCGGCGCAGTAGGACGAGCAATGATCGTGGCATTGAGGTTGTGTTGCGGCCCGGCATCATAGACAACCTCCGGAGAAGAGAAGCCAGCTTGAGATAGACGCTCCTCCCACTGCTCTGGAGAAACATAAGGCTCCTCTGGGCGGTTATCAGAGTCGCCGAGCCACCATCCCGAAAGGTAACCCATGATGAAATTAATCCATTTCGTGTTGCAGCACAGTTCATGCATCAAGAGTCTTCCATCAGGCTTCAGCAATGACCTGACATGCTGCAACGTCTCGTTCAGCTTCGGAGTAGCATGGAGCACATTGCTTGCAACGATGAGATCGTACTCTTCACCGCAGAACCCCTGATCAGCTGGATCGCGACTGATATCCAAGACACGATAGTCCAAGAACCCGGGACGAACGTCACGAAAACGCTCCTTCGCTGCCGGGAAGAACCCAGCAGAAACATCAGAGAAGACATAGGTCCCGAGCACTTTGCCATCCTCGAAGCAGTCTGCCAAATCTTTGAGAATGCGGGAAGTCAACCCCCCAGTTCCGGCGCCGATCTCGAGAATTTTGAGGTGGCGACCTCGTTTGTGAGACAAAAGGTGTAACAGGGGCTTATAAGTAAAGAGAGTGTTCATCCAGTCGTAGAGTTCGTGAAGGGCGTTGTCTTTCAGGAAAACCTCAAGCGGTCTATCTGTGCCATTGAAGAGTGCTTGGGCATGTGTATAGCAACGTTTGATAAGAACGGCCGCAGCAGATGCACGTGTCTTCTCAAGCTTCGAGGTGATGTCTTCAATATTCGCACGAACCTCTACAGCGTCTTTCTGAAGCAACTGTGGGCCGCGTTGAGTGATATAGGATCGAAGCCAGCTGTAGTGCTTTGCCAAATGTGTTTGGGTCTTGGTGATCGGTATGTCTGCTTCGTCTACTTCCTTGAGTGCCACTGCGCCGCAAAGTACGAAAAGCTCTTCGAGTAGCTGATGTGTCTCCGGGAATGAGGGGTCAGATGCCGATGACACCAAGTCAATGGCATTTGCCAGCTCAATATCTTGTTCCCAAGACATGACTGCAACCTTTGAACTATCCGTCGCACCTGCAGCAGCATCGTCGAGGTCAATCGGGGAGAGCCGCAGACCTTTCATGAAGACGACTGGTTCATCTCCGGGACTATCGCGTAATGTGCCAGTGCAATCCCCCTGATAGTCTCCCTCACCACCAGATTTGACACTCTGGAGCAGAAAAGCCACCTTTGAGGCCTCCGAGCTGACGAATAGCTCATCAATATGAGTCGGCAGATACAGCCTTTGAAGCAAGCGAGGTTCCCCGGAGTGGTTCGCGACGATGAGAGACTGAAGCATCAGATCAATCGTGACTGGGTGTAAGGCATAGCCACACTGATGCTCGGGTTTGTCTCTCTCATCGGATACTTCGATCGATACAGCAGGCGACTTGACGCTGGCGCGGACCTTCTTCATACCTCGGAAGTTTGAACCATATCTGTACCCCACCCGTGACATGGCTTTGTACCATCGTGCAGGCTCAACAGAACGAAGGAAGGACTCTGGATCGAGTCTAACGATACCCGGTCCTTTAGACGCGCGACCACCTCTGACACGACATGTGCAGTGCGTTGTGCATGTGCCGGATGGGGTACGACTCTGAATCGTGAGCTCCCACCACTCCGAAGTTTCCTCATGGTTGAGCTCTTCTTTTCTCCCAGAAGTGAAAAGCTCGATCTTGTTCCCTTGAGGAAGAACAAGAGCATTGGCGATTCGTAAGTCACGAATGGTGTAGGGTGCCTGCCCGGAAAGCTGCCAGACGACCTCACCAGCCATAGCGATGTACCCGGCAGCTGGGAACACAACATCCGAGCCGACGCAATGGTCCGCGATCCAAGGAACATTGTCCAGCGAGAGAAGACACCTCCAAGTCGGGGCTGTATTTGTACTATTTGAAGTGCGTGATCCGAGCAGCTCGTGTGGCGGGTGTTCAGGATACTGCCAGGACTGGGTCACTTGTGAGTCCGGCCAGAAGGTCTTGCTCAAATGCCACGGATACGGTGGCAGATCTGTCAACGGCCGCGCTCCATCAGGTATGGGAAATTTGACGGGGACGCCTCGGCAATGCATCTCGCCAATGGCAGCAAGGAAGGCTGTTGCGCTATTTGAGCCTCGTTTTTGCACGGCTAAGTAAGACGGAGTGATGGCCATCTCCGTGTAAATCTGCTTTAAGGGACCGGCCAGCGCTGAGTGCGGGCCGACTTCTAGGTGTAATGTGGTTGACGAAGTTCGGAGCAGTCGTACCACAGCCTGTCGGAAGAAAACTGGCGATTCCAGGTTTCGCTGCCAATACTTGGCGCCAAAGTCGGAGGCTCGTTCGAGCGTTTGGGATGAGACGCTGGAGTAGAAAGGGACGTTTGGCGATTTGGGACTCAGGTGTGTTTTGAGAAGAGATTGGTACTCGATACCAACTGCACGCATATGATCTAGAAGAAGCGTTAGTTAGTAAAGACTGGAAAATTAGGCTCTTAGTCTGGACTTACGAGAATGGTATGCCTTGTCAACCTTGAGCAAACGAACTAGAGCCTCTGGCCGAGCAGACCTGATTGCACTACAAACTGTCTCAAGGGCATCCGTATCCCCGGACAGAGTTACACTAGAGTTACTGTTCTCACAAGCGATGACGACTCCAGTCGTTAAAAACGATGTGACTTGCTCTCTTCCAAGTCCGATGGCAGCCATAGAGCCTTGAGCTTTCGATTTCTTGACCATGAACCCTCGGTAATAGGCGACGATGATCGCTTCTTTCAGTGTGAGCACACCAGCCGCGTATGCAGCTGCAATTTCACCGCTGGAATGACCAGCGACAGCCTTGGGGGCGATTCCATATCTGGCAAGGTGCCTAGTCAGGGCTATCTGGACTGCAGTGCAAATGGGCTGGGCGAATTCCGCTTCCCCGAGGCGGGAGGTCGAATCCGATTTCATAAGCTCATCTGGTACATGTCACCGTTGATTAGTCTTCCTCGATGGTGGTTTCCGTAGAAAGGATGCACTGACTTCTGATATCCCAACTGGGACGGTGGTCTTGCGGAAGACTCTTCAAGACCGCGTCCATTTCCCTGATATCCTGCAGGAAGTCTCTACTACTTTTCATCAGATGCGATCCCATCCGGGCCCATTGAGCGCCTTGGCCTGTGAAAATGAAAGCGATGCCCTCAATTTGTGAGCCTGGGCGGAAACTAGGCACGGGGGGAAGGGTGAAAGCCAATTGGTCGCAGTCATCAGTGACGACCGCAAAAGTGCGATGCGATAGGTGAGAGCGACGATGCATCAAGGTGTATGAAAGATCTTCCAACTTTGCAGGCCTGGCTCGGAGGAATTTCTGGTAGTCGTGTGCGGCCCTCTTGAGTGACTCTTCGTGACCCGCGGAGAATAGCAGCAGAGTCGCTGGCTCTCTCCTAAGAGGTGGTGAAGGAGGTGGCGTCTCGACATTGCCATGGCTTCGAACTGTTGCCGAACTTCCTACTGTTGTAGCAGATTCTAAGATTATCTGGTAATATTAGCTTTCGAGCCCGAAGACTATTGACGAGGTGACATACATGAACATTGGTCCCTCCGATTCCGAAGCTATTGACACCTATTCTTTCCGCCCTTTCTTCAGGCCAGGGCTGTGGCTCAGTTGGCACCTTTAAGCCTATTGATGTGAAAGGAACTATTGGTACTGATTAGTCCCCCGGGCACTGCTATAGAGGAACGCAACGAACTTACTGCTGACACTAGGAGTATCGAATTTGATGTTGGGTATAATTGTTCGCGTTTCCAAAGACACTACTGCCTTGATTATGCTTGAAATTGCCGAAGCTGCTTCAGAATGACCTAGGTTGGGCTTGATCTAAGGGAATGTTAACAGCTATTCGTGAATGGGAGCCGTGGCACTCACGGATCCAATGAGCATCCCCTTGTCTCCGAATATAGCGCCAACGGTGCATGCCTCAATGGTATCACCCACCGCCGTGCCGGTGCCGTGGCATTCGACCATGGCAGTCTGCCACATCTGGGTTTCTGGTATACCCGCGTGTCGATATGCATCGCGAATCAACTGCTGCTGTGCTTGTGCACTCGGTGTTGTCAAGCCAAGGGTCTTCCCGTCGGAGTTCGTTGCGGACCCTCTAATAATAGCACGAATCGGATTTCCGTCGCGGATCGCGCAGTCGAGCTTTTTGATGTAGAGGCAATTGATGGCTTCTGCGCGCGCATAGCCATTCGCACTGGCGTCGAAAGTCTTGCACGAAGCATCGGGGGATAGTACGCTCTGCTCGGCCATGAGCTTGGTGAAGCCTGGCGAGAGCATCAAATTCGCCCCGGCAACGATCGCAGAGTCGCATTCGCCGGCACGTATTGCCTGGCAGGCTAGGTGGACTGCTAGACCGGCAGCTGAGCATGCTGTGCGGACGGTCATGCTGTTGATAAAAATGATCAGTTCACGCG
Source organism: Colletotrichum scovillei (assembly GCF_011075155.1). Classification (NCBI taxonomy): domain Eukaryota; kingdom Fungi; phylum Ascomycota; class Sordariomycetes; order Glomerellales; family Glomerellaceae; genus Colletotrichum; species Colletotrichum scovillei. The sequence continues at coordinate 4,299,409 of NW_023336259.1, forward strand.
GAAATCTTCAAACCAACACAAGCAGAGAATCACCTTGGGCCTCTAAGATCGAATGCATGAGAAATGCGGTTTGCCTGCACAAAATCCATGTATCCTGTCAAGCGATACATGCCATCGTCTTGAGCATCAACGGCGTGCATTTCTCGCCAGTCATCTCCGAAACTGCCCACGTAACACCCAATCCTCTGACCCTGCCAGTGTGTTTCTGCAGCACTTTCTAGCGCCTCCCAAACGACTTGCAGAAGCAGCCGCTGCTGAGGGTCTAGTTTCAGCAACTCCTTGGGGTTCATAGAAAAGAGTGAAGGGTCGAACTTAGAGACATCGTCGTGTGAGAGCCAGTATCCTTCCTCGGTCGGTAAAGGTCCTGATATACCGCTCGCTGTGAAGTGGTGGTTTTGCGAGTTGTACCGCGGACAATCTGGTTTGGAGCGCGCATCTTTGCGGTTGATGAGGAAATTGTACAGTGAGGTTGGGGTGTTGATGCCGCCAGGTAATCGCAGACCGATGCCGCAAATCGCTATAGGCTCAGGCTTTGACATTGCTAATGCTCGACCTAGAAAACAGCTTCCCGTGGCAATAATTGTGAATGTGATGATCAGTGGTGCGATGGAATAGGTACATGTACCAGGCCCCTTAGCTTTCTGTCTTTTGGTGAACCTTCAGGTTCAGCTTCAGCTTCTCTATTCCTATGAAGAAGCTGTGAAGAAGGCTCACTATTCCCCTTAGCCTGATCTGATTCGAGTGGGAAAATGCAAAAAGACCGACTCGCAGTGTAAGCGGGATTTCCACATGGCAACTGTCCTAGCGAACCCCTCCAAGCCCCTGGATGAAGGTTCGGACCGCAAGAAGCACCATGTTGTAATTCGGACCGGGCCCGACTAGCGGGTACGATGCTGCGGGCAAGCCTCCTTACCACCATACCCAACCGAAATTTCTGTTGACTTGCTGTAGCATGATAGTTCTGCACATGGATCATCCGACTAGCTAAACTTCACGCTCATTCAGCATCAAGTGAAGCCATTAATCATCCTAACCATCATAGAGAGGTGTTTGCAAGTTCCATACCCGTAGAGTGATAATTGTTCGTTGACATGTTCTTGTAGCATACTCACATGAACTGTGAGCCATGGAGAAGCTGAGATCAGTCTTCTGGCAGTCTACGCCAAAATACAACGCTGTACGCACAAGCCAGTCCGACGACGACGGCCAACAAGAAGGCGTGGAAGAAAAGCTACGCAGTGAACTGGCGGCGCTGGAGAGCAACATCTGGTGTCTGCGCGCAAGTCTACTAATCACCATTGTAGCGCTCATTCTTGTGACCATCTTCGCAGTGGTCGATCGAGTTTCGTATGATAAAGCGTCACTTAATTGCGGAAAGGGGCACATAGGTAGCGATCCGAATGGCTTCGTGCCTCCAGGTGAGTCGCCTTTTCCTGAGTGAGGCAAGTGCGGCGATAGCTTGACTCACAAGTTGGTTTTAGAGATCGGTGAGCCGCCGCGGTGGACGCTGTTTGACAGCACATCGCCATATTATATCGAGGAGGACACCTTCTACGATTTAAATAAGACGAAAATGATGGCGAAAAGACTGAAGAGCCTTCACAACTGTAAGTCCATGTGTCTGTCTTCTCTACATTTCCAAACACACCGCTAATACAGTGCCAGCCTCAAATGTGCTCGTGAACGGAAACTTTGCGGATTGGAAGAAGCCGGATGGCACTCTGGCGAAGCTGCCAGCCTATTATTCTACAGTATCATATCGGCAAACGTACATCATCCGGTCCTTCCACCAGATGCATTGTCTCGTGAGTTTCGGCATTACTTGTGAGCCCCATTATATCTAATGTTGTAGTAGATCTCAATTGCAGAGGAGTATGGGCATAGGGCAAACAACGTGTCGTCACAGTGGGCTCCCAAGCATATAGCCCACTGTCTCAATGCAATCCGCGAAGCCATCATGTGCCTAGCCGATGCCACACCGATGACCTACGTGAATGGCTTTGCCGTCGGGCACGTAACGGATGACCAGCAATTCATGTGCAGAGACTGGTCAGCGCTGCGTAAGTGGGCGAACGATCCGGTGAGGGGAATTCGCTACAAGAACATCGCGCCTGAGGGGGCCGGCTACGACAACAACACTGAGATTATTCCTTTCCCGGAACTTTCTGAGTTGGAAAAGGTCGGTCTGGCATGAGCTTGGGCGCATATCTGAGAACTGAGGCCTTGCGTTAGTGTACTAGGATTAGCAGAGACCACACTGAGATATGGCGGGCAACGACAAAAGAGTCCGGGGAGGATAGCGCTATTCATGCCATTCGAAAGAGAACCGTGGTACAGTACCTAGATTGACAGGTAGCTAGAATAGAGCGCTTTTCACTTTGGAAGCCTTCCTTTTTTACATGAAAAGCCAATATCGAAACGTTCCTTTCCACTTTTTCTCAATCGTCTTAGCTAAAGTAGGTGTACTGGTTTGACATGACATTTACATCCGCTCAACTTGAATGCTGTTGGAGATGCTGGGCTATCTGATTGAGGTATAAGCCCCTTGTACGCGCTGTATAGATCAAATGACATATCACAGCCTCCGACCAAACCCTCCTCAATCCATACCTCTCAAAAACTACCCGACCAAGCAGTCCACCTCGTGAGGCTCATTGTATACCCGAGTGATGTTTGGCAAGTCGATTTCCCAAGACTGCGGGATTCCGTTGTACAAGATGCAGTGCTCGACATGCTTCGGGTCTCGGCAAAGAGAATCCAGAACTCGAGGTTTGAAATGGGATGCATACGTGATCCTATCCCAGACATAGCTGCAATGCATGTGATGGATGGTGCCGTCTGTAAAGATTTCGCCATGTTCACCACTGGCAGCCACATCAAACGGAACTTCATTGATACGTTCTCGTTCGTACCAGTACGTCGTGTTCCTCCACTTCATATAACCCAAGTATTTCTCGTGCATCTCTTCATTGAAGCATCTGGGATGCATCCATGTGGAGAGCATGAAGTCGTAGACACAGCCTCGGGCTTTGGACTCTTTCCAGTCAGGGGAGCATTTGCCTAGCGATACAGGCTCTGGTGGTCGTGCGGGTGTCATGTCGTGAGTTATTCGCCCAAGGTAAAAGATCCCAACTGCTAGTGGTATGAAGGCAAGTTTTCCGGCTATTGCCCACATGCTGTTACGCCGTGCTTTTTGTTTCTGCGGGGCAGCAGCGCTGTAATCCACTGAATCGGTCTCATCATGGTAGCTGGTTCGTCGTGAGCTCGAGCCTTCTTCGCTTTGCGGTTGTGGTGGAAGAAACGCCTGCTTCTCCATGTCGAGAGACAAGTTAGTTGATCGTGCGGTGTCGAGTACTGTGGCGATCGATGGGCGATACTGAGTATCGAGGCCCTAGCATCTGTAAACAGCACTGTTGATAAGTAAAGATGGCTCTTTGGCATGGATATGATGGGTAACATCAGCTGGGCGTTGAAAGAGTTCGGATACAACTGCGGATAAGGTTGGGGCCATATCTCGGTCCGTAGGCAGAGTGGGCCAGCATCCCGGCCTAGCTGTCAATTCATGGGGAGCAAACACTTGGTCTCAAGGCTGCAATCCTTCCCAGAGAGATCATTGCCTTCAGTTCTGTCGATAATTCCAAAGCTGACGTAGCAACATCACCAACCATCATATTGCTGGCCCAGGCTGTTGCCGTCGAGATACCACTTCTCCCACCATGCCCGCGGCAAACCCAGTGCTGATTCAGGACATCCCAAGATCTCGCAATGAGCCGCCACCAGTATTCTTGATTCACGATGCCAGTGGGCTTCTCACCAGCTACTTCAAGGTTGGAACTCTAGGACGCAAGGTCTATGGAATATGGGACCCCAAATTCGATGCGGACGGCATTGGCGGATGGCAGAGCGTAACGGAAATAGCTGAAGCATACATCCGCCTCATCAAAAGAGTCATGCTCAGAGGAGAAATCGTCCTCGGTGGTATGTGGTGCTAAGCCCTTCACTAATCGCTTCGAGCGCTAACCAGAATATAGGATGGTCATTTGGGGGCGTTCTAGCAGTGCAAATCGCCCATATGCTAGCGATGTCAGGCCGTGGCCTGCGCGTGTCGCGAATCATCCTCATAGACTCAGTCTACCCTCGCTGTCCTCGACCTGAAGCTCAAAAGGAGCCGGCAAAGTTGCATCACGCCCCAGCTCTTCCTGGTGTTAACCAAGAAACCCGCGACAAGCTCATGACTGCTCTCATGCGAGCGACTTGTCTCTCTGACCAGTGGGACCCTCCGTCGTGGGCGTTGCCGAGGACCGGTGTTCTTGGTACAGCCCGCTCCCGGGATGTCGACCCGACTCCGCCGCACGTGGTGTTAATTCGAGCCAAAGACTTGGTGCCTATGGCGGACCCGGCTGAGAAGTGTCCTCTTGATAGAACTCGGTTTCTACCTCAACTTGGTTGGGAGGATATGCTGGAAGGGTTTGTGGAGCAGGTTATTGAGACGACAGGTAATCATTACAGCGTCTTTGATTCAGAACATGTAAGTCGTCACTGAAGCGAGGCTACCGTGCAAAAACATCTACTTACCCGGCGAGAAAGATCGATACTATCACCGCTCACATTCGGAAGAGTCTAGATATGAACCTTGGTTGATAGGATGAGGGAGTTCTGGGTTGATGTTAAGCACTTTACACGTAGAATTCCTGTTCTTACCGTAAAGGCGCAACAACTCGCCGAATTGATATTTGCTGCCACCTTATGCTGCGTAGGCTTGCCATTCTTACTGTAAACCTCAACTCTCGGATACTACTTCGATATTCTATACACCATCCATCCACCTGGTTTCAAATCACATTCTGTGATACTAGTCTACAATCTCGTCATATTTATCCTTCTCATCCTCTGGTGCAACATTGACCCATTTCACTGCCCGAACCGGGTCGTGGGCCCACTCCCTCAGCGCAAAGAAGTCCCTGCAATGACTCTGCTGATCGTCTGTAGTGTGGCCGACACCCATACCATGAACGTAAGAAATTGGTGTCGCGTCCGCTAGGCATGTTATCGCTGACCTCACCGTGTTCAAACAGTGAATGACATGGCCCGTTTCCCACTTTGACGTTTTATTATTGACCCTGTAGCCGATGTCCTCAAAAATGATTGACTGGCCTCGTATTAGTAGCTCAACCCTTTCAGCCCTTCTACAGTTCAGTATACTCACAATGCAGTGCATCTGGTGGAAAGCGCGGATGCTGTAGAGCTCTGAACCCTTGCGGGTGACATACGCAGGGAGCGGTTGCTGCTTGTTATCGAAATCCATGTACGTGCTGTATTTTCCGTTGATTCTCACGTTTGATGCTATGCAACGAATCAGTTGGACTGGAACCCAATCAGTAAAGCAACGTAGTGTCGACCAACCGTTGTGCAGCATCTTGAAATCCCTCGCAGCAGCTTGTACACTTTCGAGGTTCTCGAAAACGTCGGGCTTGAAATAATGCGGATCGCTCTCATCATCGTACTTAGCCCACTTGACAGGCTGTCCGATTTCTGTGCCTTGAGTTAGGGCCGCGTTTTAGCGTTAAGAAAGGGTTTGGCTCACCTGGCGGGACAAAACCACTGGGATCAACTCCTAACGGGGTGACTTCTTCTCGAGACCAGGCGGTACCAATATTGAGAAAGACGATGTATCCGAGAAGAATGATTAGCAGAACACCCTCAGCCCAGGCTACTCGTCGAATCTTGCAGAGGCGCTGATCCCATAAGACACGATCACGATTCCACTGGTCTGGGTAGGTCGGCGAATTACCGCGTGGGTCACTGTGATCTAGGTCCATGCCCCCGAGGCTTTCCAACTCGTCATGGTCCAGATCTTCGCCCTCTTCAAGGACGTCGTACTTGACCGTTTTCCTCATATTGCTCGCGAAAGTCACGTTCTTGCCCATCCCTATTGACTAGGGTTGAATGCAAAACAACCTGATTCCATGTGCAACTGAGCAGCAAACCCGGTTGAAGCAGTCGGGTTTACCTGGCTCAACTATGCTGGAGCGGCCTATCGATCGAACCCCAGAGCCACCCAAACAGACAGCTCTTGCCCTGACAACTAGACCTGAGTAGCGGACCGAGGTGCCCTGCGTGAAGGTTTAGTAGCACTGTTTCAATCTGCCCGTCTCCACTGCGGACCGAAGCTTTGCACAGAGCTACCCCGCCACCGTCGGGTTCAACTCGGAGCTCTACTTTCCTAATTGAGATGCAGCCGGATGCAACTGATGTGGTGGGAGATGTCCCGCCAGTGGTTGAGCTCAATCATGGTGAGCAGAGCGAAGAACGCAGGGCATTGAGATCTCTGGCTTGTGTAGGGCAAGTTCGACCTGGGAGCGACGACCAAACCGTGAATCGACGCTTTGCTTGAGAGATTTGACTATTATCGAGAATTCAACAGATATGGAAGCCAAGCAAGACGAAGTGACTTGGCGGTCCCTGCCGCGAAAGGACCAGCTCGCCATTTTATGTTTCCTACGGTTTGCCGAGCCAGTAGTGAGCATCTCACTGCTCGTGAGTAGACTCTCTTCACCACGACGATGTGCAAATGTGGGGGCCGCTGACAAGGCGTGTTAGACATATTTGTTTTATCAATTGCAGTCTTTGGATGCCACGCTAGACTCGGGAGCGATCGTCCGACAAGTCGCTTACTTACAAACAAGTTTTATGCTATCGCAATGTTTTTCGTCCATGTTCTTGGGGAAACTGGCCGATTCTCCAAGAGGCGGTAGAAAACTTGTTTTAATGGGGGGAATAGCTGGATCATGTGAGTTCCGCCGTCACATGCACTGGAGGTAAGATGAGGGACGGCATTTAGCCACTAACATTCAGGCCCGATGTAGTTATCGGATGTGTTGCTTTTGGATTCATCACAGATTTCAAGCAGGCACTGGCGTTGCGGATCCTCGAAGGTCTAGTCAACGGAAATGTGGCGACAGTGAGGACGATGGTCTCCGAGGTTGTCGTTGAGAAACGGTCAGTCATTCCTTAGGTTGATTAGAATTCGCTAGCAATAGCTCACGATCCGGGAAGATTCCAGCCTCATGCTTTCTTGTTGCTTCCGATCTCTTTTAACGTTGCCGCCATGGCTAGTCCCCTGATGGCCGGGCAGCTGGCTGACCTAGCGGGGAAATACCCAGATAAGTTTGGGAATAATGCGTTTCTCAAAGCATGGCCGTATGCACCACCGGCTATCCTCAGCGGATGTATCATGCTGTTGGCCTTCTTCGCTGTTTTCCTTTTCCTAGAAGAAGTGAGCTCATTCCTTTCCACCTTTGATTGTTGAATCAGGCTTACAGGTTCTGTTTCTACAGACTCTAGAGCCCCTGAAAGACAGATACGATCCTGGCGTCGCCTTCACCCGAAGAGTCCGATACCTTTTGTTTGGGACCAAGATTTCGACAGCAACCAGAGCAGGCCATGAGGATGCCACTGATGAAGAAATGTCACACATGATCTCGGAATACTCGGATCCATCTGAGAGGGATTCCGAAGAGCAAAAATCATCAATGAAGGCAGTCAAGACAACTCCCATGATCCTACCGACTAGGCGCATGTTCACCAAAAACATGTGTCTCACGCTTGTGTCATACGCCATCCAAGAGTATCACATCACGACATACAACACTCTGTGGACGAGTTTCCTCAGCGACCCGGTTGACAAAGAAGGGAAACTTAAGCTGCCCTTCTTCTTCTCTGGCGGAGCCGGGATGAAGCCAGATCAAATCATGTGGTCTCTCTTCATCGTGGGAATGATGGGATTACCCACACAGCTTTTCATCTATCCCCGTATCAGTCGTCGTCTCGGCACTCTGAAGATGTGGCGCAAGTTCATGCTTGGGATGCCGCTACTCTACTTCATCCTGCCTTACATCGCAGCTATGCCCTCGACTACACCGCCCCCAGCTGGCAAAACTGGGTTCGTGGTGTGGTTCCTCATCATCCTAGTTCAAATCATGATGGTGGGGACGTCCACGTTTGTCGTACCAGCGCAACTTGTTCTGACCAATTTGTAAGCTGCTCTTGATATCATTCTTATTGTGAATGCTCAAATTTTCTTACATCCTTTGGTCAGGTCTTCACCGCATCCGTCTGCTCTAGCACGAACTCATAGCAGCGCATTCTTGTTGTCTGGTTTGATGAGATCAGCGACTTCATCCATAGCGGGAATCGTGTATAGCTTTGGGTCGTCCCATAACATCACTGGCTTGGTCTGGTGGATTGCAAGTGGTGTTGCAGTCTTAGGGTGTCTAAATAGTCGCATCGTAGACGAAGGAAACGGCCACGAAATCTGGCTGACAGGTGACACTGAGTAGGGCAGAATCTAGGGCTGCTTTACCTTCCGGGTGATTGGCAGCAATACCTCAATTAAATACATGCAACTTGTAGAAAAGAACTGGCTTCGTTAAACAACACCACTTGTAGCTTTTGTCAGTAGAATAGGTCTCAACGCCATACAAGCTTGAAAGCTTTCCATCTCTCCTTCGTTCAACGTCGTGTTAATCTCTAGCTGGTCAGTTTCATTGATGACACACCGTTGAAACACACTCTCTTCGTCATCGCAGTAGAACCAATGTAAGGCGAGACAAGAGTTTTGATTTCAGTGACCAGTCTGCTGTTGAAGCTACCTTGTCTAACGTAATCAAGAAAAACTCCAGTAAGTACCGCCGGTTTCCCAAGAGGACAATCTGTACCATTTACCACCACTTGTCTGTTCCATCGTCTCCATCATTCTTGAAATACCGAAGATCATATGAGTATTACTCCATGTCCTCGTCGGTAACGAAGGCACGCTTGTCCTCAGTAACAAAGCCTCTCTTGTGGGGCTCAGTGATGAAGGAGCGCTTCTCCTCAGTGACAAATCCACGCTTCTCAGGCTCGGTAACAAAGCCGCGCTTGTCTTCAGTCACGAAAGATCTCTTCTCAGGCTCCGTAACAAAGCTACGCTTGTCCTCGGTGACAAAGCCACGCTTCTCTGTAATGAAGGATCTCTTCTCAGGCTCAGTGACGAAGCCCCTCTTCTCTTCAGTGACGAAACCACGCTTCTCGGGCTCCGTGACAAAGCTTCTCTTATCTTCAGTGACGAAACCACGCTTCTCGGGTTCGGTCACGAAGCTGCGCTTGTCCTCCGTGACAAAAGACCTCTTCTCTGGCTCCGTCACAAAGCCCCGCTTGTTCATCTCGGGCTCGGTGACGAAGCCTCTCTTCTCCAATTCATCTTCGGTGACGAAACCACGCTTCTCCTCAGTGACAAATCCTCGCTTGTCCTCTGTGACGAAGGAGCGTCTCTCTGGCTCAGTCACAAACTCGCGTTTGTCTTCGGTGACAAACGAACGAGGATCTTTACTCGTTAGTTAGACCACTCAATTGTCTACAGAATCTTGAGAAGTGATTCAAACACGTACCAAGCTCGTCAGTGACGAAAGCCCGTTTCTCCTCTCTCTGGATGGCCGGTGCCGCAAGAGCAGTGGCTGCAAGGATCGCAACGGAAGTAAGAGCGGTGAATCTCATTGTGAGTCGTTGGATAATGATGATAGATAGAGTTGGTGTGTTGTTGTTGTTGTCGGATTTGTTAGATGATTGAACTGCATGACGGATAGCGTGGGATGTAGCCTGGTCATATAGGGCGTTCCTACTCCCTCTTACAGCTTGTCTTCCGACATCCTCGCGGCAGACGAGCAGATCAAGTCACGTTATCTGCGGTAGTCGATTACCTCAAGGTTTGTTGAAATATCTCCATTTGCATATACTAGCTTATAGAATAATGATTAATGTTCCGGCTCGAGCCGTACATCCGCGGAACCGCGTATCACCAAGAGCATAGCTAGCAACAATGACTCAATTAGGAAAGGTTTCCTAGTAGAATCGCGTTACTTTCTTGCTCCCATGACCCTAAAGAGGATCCCCGCCGCGTTTGAGTCCTCTTATGCAGCTCTGACAAGGCCAAGTTGATAGTTTGGGCACGCACACAAAAGGCTTCCAACCTTGAGCTTGCTGGGTGGGATGACGGAAGCTTAAACGGCGGAAAGTGGGATACTTTCGAGAACAAGTAGTTGCCCTGCTTTGTTCGTACTCACAAAACCCTGATTCTTATTGTGAACCTAGTTGTAAGGTGAAATTCTGACGACACTGTCGCTCTCGGTTATCGACAATAGTGTGTGGCTTACTTTGTCTGCCCAATGATCGATCAATTCCCGGTAGTCTAGACTGTAAATTTCACAATATTCAGGGTATTGTAATTGACTTGAAACGAACTTCATTACCAATACCCACGTATGAGGATCAGAGGACGGCACCTTTATCGTCACAATATGTGTGATTTATGATAGGAATGGTCACTATGCTATTTCATCGCGAGCCCGAGAACGAAGTCATTGGCTAACCAGTCTGCTGCAACATTTGCCTCCAATGACGAAAATGTTCTATTTCCTTGGCTTGTGATCAAATTCCTTGTTCGCCCCGTGAATATGAGAATGCCCATGCACTTCAGCCAGCTGTCCATCACTACCAAGCCCCTTTTCCACACCAGGCTTCAAATCGAATTGGTGAACGGATATGTCGCTAGGCGGTCGACAAGAAGTAAAGCGAGGCCAGTAAGGAGTACTCACATGGTCCTTGGGCCTCGCGTAGTCCTGCATCAACGCATGGTCTAGGCACTGGTGGTAGTCGATGGTACCAGAGACCAAACCGTGCGCGATCTTGACCTCTTTCTTCCACAGAAACGCGCAAGAGTAGAGATGGAACTCCCATGTCGTCCAAGCCTGTCCTGGTTTGATCTTCTCCACGTCAGACCAGGATAGTTCGGTGGATGAATTCCGAGACGTGAAGAACTTCCATGGGCGAGTCTGGCGGAACTCGGCATCTAGAGCCAAATCAAAACATTGCGGAGGTTGCCATGTCGCCGTGTATGACTCAAACTTGCACCCACGTGACAATGCAGTGGGAGCATCTCTACCGCAAGGGAATTTGTCCTTGAGCAGGCCGGTGATGAGCCCGAGGTTGGTATCAGAGTGACCGTGATTCCCGTGTTCAGTTCCATAAAATGGAGAGAAGGGAACCAGAAGAGTGAAAAGGGTGCATATAGATGAGCCTAGAAGAAAGAAAAGAAGTTTTAGACAAGGTGAAAGGCTATTGTCGATACTCCCCTCGAATCTCGTGACCTTTTCGCGGTGATTTGCCATGATTGCACGGTGACGGCGGTGGTGACAGGAAGTACGTGATAGGCAGTGTTGTTGAGAGGGCGATAGAAAACATATGTCGACATTTCATGACATTTGTTTCTGCCTAGGCCAACCATGCGGGGATGATATCTTCCGCGTCATCTTCTCCGATTCAGCTTGTAGCTAGGATATGACGGTCGCTTATAGTAAGAGCAGGGCGATCAAGAAGAAAGTCTCCGTGTCGTCTGCCCAGCTCCTCCTTCAAGTCGATTAACTTCCGAAACTGACGTCCATATATCGCTAGTGCAGTTATAGTACCACTTACAGTAGGTAGTTTCAACCGATTTCTCGATAGGATCCCGGTAAGAAGGGACAAGCTCTTCGTTTAGGTTCTGTGCTCGGTTAGTCCTGTAGATGTTCTCGACTTGCTGTTTAAGCTTTGAATTGTGACACACTTCACAAGGGTCCTAGCGGGAGCTTGGAGAATTTCTCGGGTTCCGCAACCATGCTTTACAGTTGAACCTTGGGTACCTTGTCTTGTTTGTGCATTTTGCCGGGTAGTTGTCGTAAAAATCCGAGGCAGAAGTCTCACTCAAGCAAGCCCGCCTCACATATTCTGTAGCCACCTGGGCCACCTGGGCAGGTTGTAGTTCAATCGTGGAATAGAGGATGGCATGGTCTTGTCGTACAGCGGATACATGTAAAGCAACGTTTATACACTACCCTACTGTTTCTGAGGCAACTTTTCTGCCTAAGTCAGTAGCAAATAATGTCAACTACCACAGAGCATAGCAACGAAGCGGAAGAGAGGCTCTTATCCTCTCAGTCCAGCAGCTATGACGACGATATACTGGAGGAAATTGCGTCGAAGCAGGTGTTGAATCATTATCCAAGACGATTCCCTTGGAGGAAGATCTTTCAAGGCATTGGCTACTCCACATCTGGAGCCATCTTGGTCTTTTCATTTGCTTTGGCGGCATACTTCCTAGACTCACCCACGAAAATGTCTACTATCGTCCCAGAATGGAGTGTCGTCGACGGTGGCCAGACCTTTCGCGCCTGGGAGCCGTCCTCAGCATGCGGGAATGCGCCCAACGAAGCCCGCGCAGCAGGTTGCATCTACGATGACGTTCTGCTCCACTGGATGCCGACACAATGCTCTTCTCCCGAACTCATTGACGAATTTGAGCACGTATGGCCGTGGGAGTTCTTCGAGGACCAAAATGCGACAAAGGCGATCACTCTACCCCAAGTTATGGAGGGCACGCAAGACATAAAGTGGGTGTCTATGGATCTTCATCGTTGGCATTGTGTTGCAACATGGAAAATTCTCAGCAGCGCCGCACGATGGAAAACGACAGTTCCGGCTTATGCTATCAACTGGAATCACTCGACACACTGTGCCGATCATGTGTTGATAAATATGCACGTCGAAGACCCGTTTGCTATCAACTCACATCTCGACATTGAGTACACACCATGCGTGACTCTGGCAGAGGACAGATCACTAGAAAGGGGAAGCGAGTGGTGAGGATTTCGTGACACAGGCATCTTATCAGGAGGTCTATCCCTAAGTCAAGGTCATGGTCACTCGAAGTCCGCGAATTTGTAGTGTAAATTTGATGAAGCTAGATATCAATCACGGAAGAAACATATTCACTCCAGAAAATGGATCCATAACGCACATCAATGTCTTTGCGACCGAGAATAAGAGTTTATATCTGTATCCCGCACCAACAATAGCAAAACTACATAGATTCTTAATAGCTAGACAAGACATATGCTTCGATAGAAACCATCGCCCCTCTACTCCCTGGTCATTGGTCTGTGAACTAAGGTAATTACGTGTGACACGGAGTGATTTAAAATGTGACAGCAAACCTCTCTCTAGCTGTCTGGCCATATCTTTGAAGTAGCCATGGAACCGGACAGAGCAAAAGTGAGATGAATCCTAAAAGACTACTTCCCCAGCCGAGCCCTAACCGATTGAACAATGACTCCCCTGCGAGTGGCAGAAATGCACCAACGATGCAGCGGAAGATGGTAGATGCTGCTATCGCAGAAGCAGCGTACTTCGTAAACGCGTCGATGAGGTATGTGTGCAACGGCATCTGGGCACTCGATTAGTATCTGAAACGTATGGAAGATGTTAAAATACCCACCATAATCAGGATTAATCCGGCTCCGAGAAGTGCTGAGCCAATGATTGGGAGTATCCAGTGCAAGTGGTACTGCGCGGTCCAGCCGTAGAAGAATAGTCCCAAGGGTGTAAGCAAGATCGACCTGGCCATGATAGGCAGTCGGAATTCAGGCTCACGATGTCCATCGTTGCGTGCAGTTCGTCTATTGGCCATGCGGTCGTTGAAGATGGCATTGCAAATTGCTCCCGCGCTGAAACCTACGCCTAGGCCAAGGTAGACTAAACCGACTGTGCCCAACGAAAAGCCGTACTCCGAAGTGAAGACGGGCGTGAATGTCGTCAACAGTATGTACTGCCTACCATCAGCCTCACGCCAGATTGTGTAGAAATTTCGTGGGGCTTACCATATACCCGTAGGCTAAAGCAAGTATCGTTGAGAGAACAAGCACGATTGGGCTCAAGAAAAACATCTTGACAGGCCGAACCAGTGCATTGAGAAGGAGCGTACCTGGACTCAACGCTGACTTTTCACCCGGCGCTACGAAAGTGCTTTCGGGATGAGCTTTCCTTAAAGCCACTGCACGCTGGTGCAGCAGTCTTGGAGGATATGTCTCCCGTAGACAGAGGAAGCAAATCAACGTGAAGGCACCGGACTATGGCTCTTGATCAGAAATGGGAGTCAGACCACGGTACGCGACAAGCACTCACAGGGATTGCAGTGACCCAAAAGATCCATCGCCAGCCTAGATCTTGTGAGATATAGCCGGCCGCGACCGGTCCCAGTGCTGGTCCAAGGATGGGACCAACGAAGTAGACGCTCACCACCAATCCTCGCCGCTCAGGTCGGATGAGATCAGCTATGGTGCCACCGCCTATAGCCAAAGGGGCTGCACCCGAGGCGCCAGAGAGGAAACGGAAGATGATGAGGGCCGGCAAGTTTGGTGATACAGCGCTTAAAATGCTAAACAGAGTGAAGAGGATGTTTGAGCTGTGGTAAATGGGCAGTCTCCCATACAGCTCGGATAAAGGAGCAAAGAAGCTGACGAGCATGAGTTGATTATTACTGGAGGCTTCATTACCTTGAAGAGAACAGAACTTACATTGGACCAATTGCATATCCTAGAACAAAAATAGAGACGATGAAGGATGATAGGACTTTGCTGTCGCTATGGAACTCCGCCATCATGTCTGGAACTCCGGGTGCACACATGGCGGATGCGATGGACCTATGGAGCCACATCATTCGCAGTCAGTCAGCTATTCCAGCTTCGCTCTTGTGTCGTATTGGGAAGCACGATGACTTACGCGATGAAAGTCAAGGCGCTGACAAGTCCAACGTTGATGCACTTTCGAGTAGTTGACCAGTTCAGGGGCTTACTTTCGTCTTCTTCCCCATTCCAGTCCACAACGATATCACCATCTTCATCCTGCCGCTCGGCGCCAATCTCAACCTGCTTCTCAGTGGCCATACTAGAAGTTTGCGAATTCGCTAGCAATTGTTCTCAGCGACTACTGATCGCACGCATACGAACTCTGGCCAGCCAAGTGTAGGGAAAAGTTCCATAGCTACATACTTACTCAGGATTCAACCTAGGGATCCCGCGTATTGTGAACGAACATGGAGTACCATGTAGGCTTGAACAATCAAGAACCCTGAAGCCTCATCCCAAGTGCAGCATCGTCGGGGAATAGCAAAAGTATTCCGAAACTTTCCTTCTCACCCGAAGTTGCGACGAAGCCCCCACATCACGACTCGCGATACTTCAGCTCATCTTAGAAGTCCTTTACCCATCTTGCTTCATCTCGACCAACAGACGTAAGATAGGTACGAGCAAGCGGCAAGGGTCGTGCCGCCACCCAAATAGAGTTGCCTTTTTTTCCGCTGCTACAAGTCTAAGTCTTGTAAAGACGTGCTTACGCGCCCTATTTGCAGTAGACTTTGAGTGTTCTCGGGGCAGCTTGCAGGAAAGTATCCCCTCCGAGGTGCAGTTAGGCAAAAGGAGACTCGTTTCCAAATTTCTAAACAAAAGCCTTTGTACCGGATGAATAAACAAACCACGTGGAAAATTTCTGCCTACAACTTGCCAATTAGCCGTATAGTCGAATGTCTACCATTCCAGCCTCGCTTTAGGTTACAGGTAGCCTCGAAACCTCATTGCGGACGTTTCACCGGGGATCCGCCTCGATTATAGCTATGCTTTCTAGCGGACATGGAAATCTAGTTCCGAGGATTTGGTTTGATCACCTATGTGTCTATACAATATCACAAGGACGAAGCATTAGTATCCGCGGTTAGGTCGGCTATCAAGTGGCGTGATCTGATCTCGTCAGACTTGGTGTACCATACATGAAGAGGAAGATTCGTCATGTGCAACCGAAACCGAAGTTACAGGCGGTGTCCCAAGAACTACAACCACGAGCTACGTTATTCGGCCACCGTCGCCAGGAAAACTCTCTGAAGGCCGGAATCCCTCAATTTCCCCCTAGTCCAATCAATATGATCGAACCCAGATGCCTTGAAAGCATCCCGCCATACCGTCTCGTCAGCCGTCGCATGCTTTCTCCCGTCGCTGAACAACCACCATCCCTCAAACAGCCCAAACACAAAGTCAGCCCAGCACAAACGCTCCTGCACCTCCATCACCAGTGCAAACCCGCCAGGTCGTAAGAATCGGCGCGTATTGGTAAGTGACTTTACCATGTCGGGGGTGGCGTGAACTGCGTTTACAGCAATGACTATGTCCTGGGTGTGCGCGAGATCTACAGGTGGTGGCTTCTCGATGTCCTGTGTTCGATAGTTCATAAAGGGGTAGTCTTGGAACTTCCGCGCAGCCTGAGCAATGAAGCCGTGTGCCAGATCGGTGAAGGTGTACTCGACAGGGACTCCCGATTTAGCGAGCAACGGGGCAAGCCATTTGGCTGTGCCCCCTGTTCCAGCACCAAGCTCCAGGATCTTGAGTTGAGAACCGTGAGGGATGGTGACGGCCTTTGTGAAGCGGGTCATGAAGTCTTCCATGAGCTTGTGAAAGGCCTTGCTCGGATGCGCTGCGCCATAGATATCTTCCAGATACTTGCGCCCTTCTGGGGACCCGAAAATCGATCGGACGCCATCGGTACGTCCCACATAAATCTCGGCGAGGTTGTTACCCGCGTGAGCCACAAGCTTGTTCAGAGATGTGTATGTCGGAAAGTCATTGAGAATATGTTGAAGAGCATCTTTTGGATTTCCAGGTGGTGTGGGTGTGGCTGTCCTGATGAACGAATCTCCTTCTTGGCGCACAAGTCCTGCATCTGAAAGCATTTCATAGCAGAAGTCGAGCTGTTTCTGTACGTTGGCGGTGCATTTGATCGGTCTCAGCTTCTGGCCCGGTTTCGTACGCGCAATATCGCATCGCAATTTTTGAAATGATTTTATGATCAGCTGGACGATGAGCAATTTCTGTCGTGAGTGGACGTTTTCATAGTAGCCCGCAAATCCACAATCTGTGACAATCCTGTCCGTACTGTCTCTCGTTTCGTTGAAGGCTTCCACGGCCGCCATTCTGCCATCTGATGCTGGTTGACTCTGAATTATGACGACGTCTTTGATGTGGCAGATTATACTGCGGCGTTCTTGGATCACAACTGGGGCAACTAGTCCATGAGGAACCATAAGCCCGACATTTCTACAGTACCGGAGCTGTCAATCTGTCACTCATGTGGAGTGGAGAGGGGGACCATCGGTCCGGCGCGGAGGTCACTGAATCACGCGGAACCCCTTCTGTGTGCCTCGGACAGCGACGACTGAGTCGCAATTTCATCACTAAACCAACTCATTACTAAGTGAACTAAATTTCACACAATCTTCATTAGTACGGTTCTGTTCCAATATCTCGGTAGCCTCTTTTTCCCTATAAATGTCGAATGTAAGGAGTAACATAGTGACGGGTTTTGATCAAGTATGGCGTTAATGAGCTGGTACAACTGTAGCTAATACGTGCATCGTAGTTTTCCGGTATCACCCTCCCACGTCGACTTCTATCTTGCGAATCATTCCCGCTTATTTCCTTCATTCAATGAAATACCTTACGAGATTAAAACGATGTTTGTTTGATTCAATTGAACATGAACACTTTTGATAGTGAAATGTATGCTTTCTACTCTGTTGTCGACGCCTTCATCTAAGCGGAGGGGGACAAAACCACGGCCTGTTGCACTATGATTCTGTGTCGGGGCCTGGATTAAAGATAGTAGTCACTCGGGGCTGCTGTCTTGAACCTCCCATACATTCTAGGCTCGCTTCTTCATTTCGGATTATTTGAGCCTTGCCCTACTTCTTAAAGACCCCCGAATCCGGAGCAACACTGATATGTGAGTGGCTTCATCGTTCCCGAGTTGACGGACCGCACGGGGTCGGATTTTGGCAGGCCTGTGCCAGGACTCAGCGAAAGTTACTTCAGGTGGTTTAATGCGCGAGTCATTCATCGCCGCCCTGTTCGACCACTGACTCTCGCGCAGCTCATGCCTCGGAGACTTGTTGAACTCAGTGCGGACAATGAAGGCCACCAAAATGTCCAGACTTGGGATACTCCGTGTCGGGACTTGGCTTCTGAGATCGATGCATCTTCCTTATGATACTACATGATTGGCCATAAAGAAGTCTGAAATTGAAGCTACGTGTATCTTCTCATGAAGCAATCGTGTAGACGAGCTTTCCAGCACTCACGTTTCCTTGCTTCAGGTACTGTATGCCATGAAGAACACCTTCTAAGCCATCGCCGCCTTCATTTACAATTTGCCTGGCAGGCTTAAACTTGTCCTCCTGCAGTAGCTTTTCACTCACATCCCAGAACATCTTCCCAAACTCATAGTCGTCAAGTCTAGGCTCAATGACCGTCTCCTTCTCTATCGTCTCTCCTAGGATCGTGTAACCCAAGGTTGTAGAGCACTCGATCTTTGGATTAATCTTCTTGACGATGGAGGGAACCAAGTACAAGAGGCTGCTGTAGTGCCCGCCTCGTACCGACATCGC
Source organism: Colletotrichum scovillei (assembly GCF_011075155.1). NCBI lineage: Eukaryota > Fungi > Ascomycota > Sordariomycetes > Glomerellales > Glomerellaceae > Colletotrichum > Colletotrichum scovillei. The sequence continues at coordinate 4,317,743 of NW_023336259.1, forward strand.
CGCGGCGCATATGCGTGCAGACTGGGCTGTCGCAATGCAATCCCAAGCGTGCCTCAATCTTCCCTTTGTGAAAGCCTTGACCTGCTCTGAACAGTCCTCTGCTTTGTAGTCAACGCAGAAATCTGCTCCCAGGGCCTTCATGTAGTCGAAGTTCTTGGGCGAACAGGTTACGATGACCGTGCAGTTGGACATCTTGGCGAACTGAATGCCCATGATTCCTGACGCCGTGCTTCCGCCGTAAATGAGAAGAGGAATCGGCTCTGGTGACGGCTTAGTGGGGAGTGGAAGTGCCAGAGACTGGTAGAGTCCTTGACCCTGTATCTGATTTTTAGCGATGATCTATTGGGAGCAAGTGTGAATAGAGCACTAACCACCGCTACTAGGCCAGACGTGATTGCCGCCGCCTCAGTGTCATCAACATGGTCAGGTATCTTCATCTGTAGGCTCGCCTTTGCAATGAGATACTCTGCAAATGCCCCATCTTCCTTCTGTCTCACATTTCTGTGCAAATATAATCAGAGTCATTCTGTGATCTGGAGAGAACATGTCACTTACGAGCCATTCACAATCCCGAAGACTCTGTCGCCAATTTTGAAATCCTTATCCACTCCGTTGCCGACCTCGAGAACAACGCCGGAGTACTCAAGACCTGGTCGCGTACCAGTGGGGTTACCCACCCACATGAAGTCAATGTGCTTCCAGTCAGAAGGGTTGATAGCGACTGCAGTCGTTTTCACGAGGATATATCCATCACGTAACTTGGGAATAGGCGATGTGGCTATTGCCGCTTTACCGCGACCTTCAATGATGACAGCCTTCATGGTGTTGGGGAGAGTAGAAGCCATAATTGTATAGGAACTGAGCTGATGGGTGATGCCAGTCGCCAGCCGTAGCAGTGCTGTAGTAGAGCCGTCGATGGAATATCTCTCAAGTCATTCAGTGGAATTTCTTTGCTCACGCGACCGTTACATGATACCACATGTACTTGTGATGTGGAAATTAGATCTCGTCCATCCAAGTTAGTTGCCTGGTCCATTGGCTGGTGTCTTTCGGAGTGTTCAACTTCATGTTGTGACGCATCTCGGACCGCAAGTTGTGCAGGGACCGGGTCATCATGAGGTGTTCGCGAGTCGATTCTCGCAGCCAATCACATTAGACGGAAACAATGCGGCTCTCGGAATTCGAGCAATAGACTTTCGCAAAACTCGGACTCAACTATTCTGGCAACATAGGGGAAGTCTTCTGGAGTACCGAGACCAAATTCATTGCGACATCGTTCATCTCTTGTTAAAAATCTCTACATTAGCGTCAAAGTAATCTCGTCGGCCTTGTAACCCAAATCATAATACACAGCCAAAACTACACGATATCCTTTGCTAGGCTGGCATTTAACTCTCACTCAGCAGGCGTTTGCGGGCTTTTACCATCAATTTTTTACCACACTTTAGACAATGTCACCAAAGTCGGGCGCCGCCACGCCTTCCTCCGAGATGGATACCTCTGACCCCATCGCCATCGTGGGAATGGCCGTGAGGCTTCCCGGTGGCGTGAAGAACACGGAAGACTTCTGGAACCTGATGATGAATAAGCAAAGCGGTCTGATCCCCATCCCTAAAGAGAGATGGAACAGCGAAGGCTTCTACAGTCCCGTTGCAAAGTGGGGAACGGTTCAGAACAAGGAGGCATACATGTTCACCCAAGCCGATAATGACCTTACCAAATTTGACGCCTCTTACTTCACTTGTGGTGAGAAGGAAATCGAGCGCATGGACCCCATGCAAAGGCAATTGCTGGAAATTGCGCGAGAATGTCTTGACAATGCCGGCGAGACCAACTGGCGCGGCCAAGAGATCGGCTGTTATGTTGGCAACTTCTCATCAGATTGGCAAGATGACTTATCAATGGACCCCCACGCTTCTGGTCTGTACCGAGGATCTGGCTACCTCGACTTCTTACAGCCTAACCGTGTATCATATGAGTATGGCTGGACTGGCCCGAGGTTAGTAGCATACCCTGTGTGAGTGAATATTCGCAGTGACTAACATCCTTCAAGTATGCTTGTAAAGACTGGATGCTCTTCATCTATGGTTGCTTTACACCTGGCTGCTGAAGCTGTTCAAAACGGTACATGCAAGTCGGCAATGGCTCTTGGATGCAACCTCATCACATCAGTCATCACATCCATTGTCTTCACAGAAACCGGGGTCTTGTCTCCAAGCGGCAAATGTAAGACCTTTGATCTTCTTGCCGATGGTTATGGCCGCGGTGAAGCTGTCAACGCTGTCTACGTCAAGAGATTAAGCGATGCTCTCAGAGACGGTAACCCAGTCAGAGCCATTCTTCGAGCAAGCGGCACCAACAACGATGGTCGGTCCAACGGCATCATGAGTCCGAACACTTACTTGCAGGAGGCCTTGATTCGAAAGACTTATGAGAAGGCTGGTCTACCATTCAACAAGACGGCCTTCTTCGAGTGCCATGGCACTGGTACTCCGACTGGCGACCCGCTTGAGGTGGCGGCAGTCGCTCGAATCTGGAAGGATCATGATGGCGTGATGATTGGCGCTGTAAGTTCACCATCTTTTCAAGGCAAGCTTGAGGTTTTCTAACATACCTAGGTTAAACCCAATGTCGGTCATTCAGAAGGTGCGGCAGGCCTGACGAGTGTCATCAAGGCAGTCCTCGCATTGGAAAATCGAGTAATTCCGCCAAATATCTACATGGAAAACCCCAATCCAAGGAGTGAGTTCATCCAAAACAGCCTGCTTATCAGACATTAACATCAGCATAGTTCCATGGGATGAGGCCAAACTTTCGGTCCCCACTGAGCCGACTTTCTGGCCTACAGACAGAGATGAGCGCATCAGTGTCAACTCTTTTGGTGTGGCTGGCTCCAATGCTCATGTAAGATCTCTGCGCTTTTCCTTACGAAAACCCCCCGCTAACAATTCGAAGGTCATTCTCGAGTCTTATGAAGGTTGGCAGAAGCTGCAAGATGATAACAGCTCTATCAGCTCAGACTCAGGCGTCAGCGTTCGCTCTCCCGGCCAGCGACTCTTGTTGTTCTCCGCTGCGCACTTGACTTCTCTCGAAAAGCAGGTGGACCAACACAAGCAGTACATTGAGACTAAGAGCGCTGATCTTGATGACCTTGCTTACACTATGGGCCATCATCGCGATCACCTCAGCTGCAGAGCCTATGCTATCGCCAATGAGGAGGGTGTCTTTGACCCGAGCAGCTTCAAGCGCAAGCCAACCACCTCCCGGCGACTTATTCTGACCTTTACTGGACAGGGTGTGCACTGGGCCGGGATGGGCAAGTCACTGATCGAAAGCAACGAGGTGTTTCGAGACTCCATCAAGAAGCTGGACCTATGGCTCCAGTCGCTTCCCGAAGAACACAGGCCAACCTGGTCCTTGGAGAAGGAGCTATCTATCGACGATGACTCTAGCAGGGTTGGCCAGCGGGGATACTCTCACCCATGCGCAACTGCTGTTCAGATTGCGTTGGTCGATGTTCTCGCTAGCCTTGGCGTTCGTCCTGATGCTGTTACTGGCCACTCTGGAGGAGAGGCTGCTGCTGCGTACGCTGCCGGTAGTGTCACCGCCGAAGCCGCCATGGCTGTTGCCTACTTCCGTGGCTGGCTCTTGGTCAACGGCACTGTCCCGCCTGGTACTATGGCTGCTGTCAGTCTTGGCCCGAAGGAGGTTGAGCCCTTCTTGATTCCAGGTGTCGTTATTGGCTGCGAGAACAGTCATCTCAACTCCACTTTGTCAGGCGACCCCGTCTGCATTCAACACTGCGTCGATCAGATCATGCGTCGCCATCCCGATGTCAAGGCTAAGGTTTTGAACTTGGAGACATCTTTCCACTCTCCCTGGATCGAGCCTTTGGCTGGGCCATACGAGGAGCTCTTGAAGCCATACCTTGTCGATGCTAAGGCTCCAACCGTGCCTCACTTCTCGAGCGTCACTGGTCTTGAGATGACCGAAGCTGACTTTGGAGCCAACTACTGGCGCCGAAACTTCGTCCAGCCTGTACTTTTCAATACGGCGATGAGAGCGATCTTGAAGAGCAATAACAACAATCTCTTCGTTGAGGTCGGCCCCCATCCGGCTCTCCAACGCCCCATCAGTGAGATTCTTCGGAGCGTGCCTGAGTCTTCCTGCGAGTACATCACCACCCTCCGCCGTGCTGAAGATACCAACCTATCCATGCTCCGTCTGGCTGGTGAGCTCTTCGTACAAGGAGCTCCAGTCGACATGTCCACCATCATCCCCAAGGGCAGAGTTTTGACCGATCTGCCGACCTACCCTTGGCTCCACGATGTGACCTACATGGATGAGCCTCGCAATCCTTCCCGTTACAAGCAAAGAAAGCATACCAGACATGTGCTTCTCGGCGCTAGGGTTCTTGAGGGCAATGATATTGAGCCTGCCTGGCGAAACATGCTTGATCTCAAGGAAGTTCCTTGGTTGATGGACCACATCGTCAACGGTCAGATCGTCTTCCCTGGAGCTGGCTACATGGCCATCGCTGGAGAGGCCATGCGTCAGGTAGCCAACGGCTCAGATGCGTACACCATTAGGGATATGTCAATCGTGACCGGCATGACAGTCCCCAAAGAGAAGAAGATGGAACTATACACGCGCATGATTCCGGAGGACAAGCTTAGTGATGAAGGCCAATGGTACAACTTCAAGATCATGTCCTACGATGGTCACGCCTGGGTCACGCACTGCTCCGGTTACATCCGCTCAGGAGCTGAGGCAGAGATGACCTCAATCGCAAGCGCTCAGGCTGAGCAAGAATTTGCTCGTGAGATCGACGCTGAAGGCTGGTACAAGGCTGTCAAGGCCGTTGGCATTGACTGGCAGACCGCCTTCCAAGGTCTTGAGCAGATCACTGCGAACACAGTCAAGAGGGAGGCCACAGCGACAGTTTATGATTTTGAAGACACAACGCACTACGCTGCCCATCCGACACTTTTGGATCAAATGCTTCAGATTAACCTCGTGGCGCAAACACATGGCCAGAAGCGGCGCCTTGATAGCATCCTACTTCCCACCTTCATCTCGCGACTGGGTGTCCTCGGGAACCAGGACCTATGCATGAGAGCTTACGGCAGTATCCAGGAAGATGCTAAAGGCATGACCGCAAACGCTGCCATCTACACAGATGAAGGTCGTCCTACGGTGTATCTGGAAGGCCTCTCTTACTCTGAGCTACCTGTCGCCAAGCGTGAAGAAGTTCTCCTTGGAAGCACCTTTGAGTGGAGAGAGGATATCACTATGCTAAGTTCCCTTGCAGAAGTCGGGACTGCCAACTCGGATTTTGTCAAGGACACTACCGAAGTAATTTCTCTCCTCGGCTTCAAGTCTCCTGACTCGAAAGTATTGGAGATTGGATCAGGATCAACCGATATTACTCGTCTTGCTCTAGATGCTCTGCAGCCTACCCAGCATAAGCGCCTTTACTCTGAGTATACCTATGTATGCACCTCTGAGGAACAGGTTGACCAAGTCACCGAGGCAGTTGCAAGTCTGGAACGCGGAAGCGTCTCGGTCGTTGATCTCGAGCAACTTTGCATGTGCAACACGACTGACATTGTCCTCTTGTCACTTTCGACCTTGTTGTCGGATGATCGCTACCTACTTGATGATTTGACGGAACTGAAGTCACTTCAGACTGCTGGAAGCCGACTGATCGTGTACAATGACGGTATGGCAACCGGTGGTGCTTCTGATTGTGAAAAGATTAGCCAGAGACTGAATAGCCTTGGCTTCGTCTTTCATTCACAGACACCGACCGGCTTGATACTCGCTGAGCCAATGAAGCTCACCGAGATGGACAAGAGCACAAATATCACCATTCTAGCGCACGATTCGAAGGAAGGACTTGAGCTTGCTCACGGCGTCAAGTCTCAATTTGAGTCTGAGGGATTTACTACACAAGTCTCTTACCAGCACACAGTTCCTTCCGATGGGTCTCTGGTCATCTCACTCCTTGATCTCACTGGAAACACAGTCTACGACCTTAGCTCTAAGACTTTCCGGCCGTTCGTCGACAGCCTATGCAACTTGAGTGGTTCGCTCATTTGGGTCATCCCTGCCGTTCATGGCGCTTGCAAGGATGCCAAGCCAGCCATGATCCAGGGCACTGCTAGAACCGTTCGCATGGAGAACAAGGCAGACATTACTCTTGTCGAGGCCGATGACATCTCAATATCTGGCAACGGGATGTCCAAAGCTCTATTAAATATTGTACAGAGTCTGCCAAACCGTCGCAAAGGCGGAGAGTTGGACGCGGACTTCGACTACGCCATCGTGGACGGCAGAGTTCAAATACCTCGCATGTACTGGTTCGGCTTCTCTGAGCCCGAAGTCAGTAAGGCTATTCCATCAACTAAGGAAGCTTCTATGTTCCGGAACGATGCCTCATACCTTCTCATTGGCGGTTTCGGCGGCCTTGGTCGATCTGTGGCCACTTGGTTGCTCGAGCATGGAGCCCGCAACCTTGTGTTCCTGTCGAGATCCGCTGGAAGTGCTGATAATGAGCCTTTCGTGAAGGAACTCGAAAGCTATCCTGGCTCCGTCATCAAGACGATCTCCGGAGACGTTAGCAATCCCGGCGACGTACTCAAGGCAATCAACGAAGCTCCTGAGCCCGTCGCCGGTGTGATGCAACTGTCACTCGTCCTCAAGGATAATTCTACTGCTGAGATGACTTGGGAGGAGTGGAGTGGAGTGGTTGATCCTCGGGTCCGTGGGACTTGGAACGTCCATCAAGCACTTCTGGACGCGAACGTTCCGTTGGACTTCTTCGTCATATTCGGCTCTGGTGGTGGGCACACAGGTTACTATGGCCAAGCCAACTACAGTGCGGCAAACACCTACCTCGATGCTTTTGTTGAGTATCGTCATCACCTCGGTCTTCCTGCCTCCATTATCGACCTTGGGGTGGTTGGTGACGTCGGATACCTTCTCGAGCGGGATGACCTCTACGAGGGCTTTAAGAACGGTGGCTTCTTCTTCTTGAAGGAGCAGGATGTTCTCGACTCTGCGGCCATTGCTGTGGCCAACTCCTCTGGAGGGCCGTTCAGCAGCTTCTGTCTTGGAGGTCTCTCTGAGAAGCCTCTTTCTGACCCATCTAATCGTGTCAACTGGAAGAGAGATGTTCGTTTCGCTCAGTCTCACTATTTCCATAAAGCGAACGCCGCAAGCTCTGGAGAGACCAAGGAGAATGATGAGGCCGAAACATTCATCTCGCTCGCCAGATCGGATCCCGCTACTCTCCGAGACAGCGCGACAGCCGCCAGCCTCGCTCGCTTCATCAGTGCCACTCTCAGTCATCTTATGCTGAGGCCAATTGAGGATTTTCCCCTTACTGAGAATTTGACCTCGATTGGTCTGGACTCCATCATTTCGATTGAGTTGGTGGACTGGATTCATCAACAATTCCACATTGGTTTAACTTCTATGGAAGTCACCCAGTGTACTTCTCTAATGCATCTCGCTGAGAAGATCATCGAAGAAGTCATTTTATCCGTGTAATTAGCTAAAATTGTCATCAGAGCTCTGTGTAACGGTGCAATTCTCAAGGGTAGCAACGTTGCTATTTTCATCAGACTAGTGGCACAGGTCATAAGAAACTTCAGATAATGTTTTTCTTGTTTTCAATTAGAAATCTGCAATGGCTGTGAAAGTACAATCTCTCCACTTTACTGAAGCTTTCTATCATGTCGCAGCCCGAATCTCATCAAGAGCGGAAGCTGTCACCTTCACGTTTGTGAAGAGCTCAGTATCTCACACGAGTTGCGAGTCGACTTGCACCAAGGTGAGCCCGCATCTTGAGAAAGAATGTTTTGAATCCATTTAAATCGCTATTCTTGAAGTCTCCAGGTATGCATCATGCTACGGAGCTGTTTGGTCTCATCTCTACTATCTCTTCATCCGGCTCTCTTTCATTGAGGAAATCCTGTTCCACCACTTCATATCGACCTTTGCGTAGCCATTTCCACTCCTTGGCTGAGGAAACAACGATCAAGCTAGTTACAACACCACCTATGCCAATCAACGTCAACAGGTTAACTTGAGAATGGAATACAATCCAATCCAGTAGCAACGCCCATCCGACCTGAGAATAAATCATGATCGTAGCAGCTGATGAGACATCGTTGGCTATACCTGCAGTGAGAAGAAGTTCCTACAAGGGCATGTGGTGTTAGTCGAGGACGTGGAACAGTATACTTGACAGGACGAATACTAACCATTACAAAGCCGAAGATGCCAAGGGGTATCAGCTTTATCCACGACAGGGCTGTTGTTGTGAGATGAACGCTGTCCATGAGAAGGAATGCCACAGTAGAAACAATGACAATCGTCCAAGCAAAGTACATGATACTCATCAAAGGGTGCTCGCGTGTACCGATGGAGCGAATCGCCGTAAGCGCCACCTATAGAGATATTCAGTAAAGGTTCTCACCAGTGACTCATCGTTGACTTACTGCTCCACCACACACACTAATCAATCCAAACCCAAAACCCATCATTCTGCCTTTTGAGGTCCCATCGGTAATTGACTGAGCAGCGGTTGCAAGTGTTGGCTTAGAGCCAAATAGCGCGTCTGGCTGGACGACGAGGATCACACCAACGAGCGCGACAAAGGCCCCGATCCGATCAATAACCTCGAAGGTTCCATAGTCCAGGTATCGAATCAAGATCATAGCAGTGAGCGGCCCAAGGAAATTCAAGGCCGTTGCTTCACTAAGCTTGAGGTACATGATAGAAACTAGCAGATGACGTGTTAAAAAAGGTCACTTCACCAAAAACTCATGTTACGACGCCAGAATCCATCTTACAATAGAAACCAAAGGCTCCAAAAACACCGGCCGCTGCCCTCAGAGCTAGTAGCCATCTCAATTCTGGTGATCCGAACGGGAAATTTGGAGCTTTCGTGAACCAGAGGTAGATGGTGCATGCCGTACCCGTGATAAGGAACCGAACGAATAGAACTTGGAATGGATGTACTGGGTCTTCGCCCGTCTCGAAAAACTTGGCAAAGCCGTTTAGTGCCGCGGCAGAGAGTTGGGATGCCAGCACCAGCATCGACGGCCTGTGCCGGTCCAAGAATGAGCGACTCAGGCCTTTGTCCATCTTGCGAAGCCTGAGTGAGAGTAGCAGATTGTGGTTCGTAGAAACATTTCACCTGCCTCGCAGCGTCTAGCCAGAAGTCTTTTCCCACAGAGTTGCTTACCGTAACTCAAAGGGTTCCTTGTTCTTCCTGCTCCGAAGAGGCAGATGGACACAACCCCGGAAAGTCTGGAACAAAGGGGTTGGTGGCATCAAGTGGCATAAGGTTTCGGAAACTGCTTTATGAAACCATAAACGGGACATCGGCGCGACGCTATCCCTGGGCTGTCAGCACCGTGCGTTGACTCGCGAACTCCCTCGCGCTACCCCCGGCTCCGCCCACTCGGACCGAACTACCCCAGTCAACTTTACCTCTCGATCCGGTGGGAAACGGAAGGACGGCAAGGCGCCGGCAGCTCGGAGCCGAACACGAAAGGTAGCGTGTTGGGTTCCCAAGATGCGAATCGCCATGAGTGGAAGTATGTGGTGAGCTGAATGCTGAAGGGATCGTTAGGTCCTCGTCGTCCCACCCGCGTAGAGCACACGCTAGTTTAACAAAGTCTGAAACCAATCACCCACGTATGCCTCTTAGAGCTTCACAGTGAGAAAGTGGCTCTTCAATCAATCAATCCACAATGTCCAGTTACCTCAACACCAACACACAAACCACGCTTAGTCCTCCCCGGCCATCATGGGTCGACTTAGCCAACTTCGGGCTCCCAAGCTCGATGGAGACCAGCGGCTATGTGCCCTTTCTAATGGCTATCATATTGGTAGCCTCAGTGATGACCGTTTCACTGCGTAAGAATAAGTTGTCTGCATTCCCGGTGATCAATGCCTCGAAAAACGAGTATCTTATGAGCGGAAGGGCGATGTTGGCCCGGGGTTTGAAAGAATTTGGTGGGAAGCCTTTCAGAGTCAATACCGGTCTTGGCGGTGGTGTCATTATTCTCGACCACAGCGTCATGCCAGAGGTTCGAAATGATGCCCGTTTTGACTCAACGAAGTTTCTACTCCAGGTATGGCAAGCTCTAAATGAAGTTTGTTATTAGAGCTCGGTTATTGACTTTTGCGCTGTTCTTGTAGTACTGGCAAGCTGGCATTCCTGGGTTCGAGCCTTACATTGCTCTTGGAACTGAGATACTACACAATGTCATCAAATGGAATCTCACGCCTGCTGGTATCGGTATGTCGTATTGGGGATTCAGCGATAGTCATTTTTCTTTTACTGACCTAGACATGATCCTAGCCAAGCTGAACAAACCATTGTCTGATGAGGCAAACGCTGCTCTTAGTGATATCTTGACCGATAACGAAGGTCAGTCATCAACACGAGCCCTGCACGACAGCATCGAATTCTGACAGCCCCTGCCCTCTCTTCAGATTGGCATGAGGTTCTTCTTGGCGACGTAATCATTCGAATTGTTGCTCGGGTGTCTTCCGTCATTTTTCTTGGCCCAGAGCTGTGCCGAAACCCCGACTGGCTGAAAATCACAGTGAATTACACCAACAAAGCAACAAATGCTGCCAAAGTCTTGAGGCGTTGGCCAGTGTTTCTCTATCGCACTATTCATTGGTTTCTTCCAGAATGTCGTGAAGTTCGCATGATGCTAATTGAAGCACGGCAAATCATCGCGCCTATTCTAGAAAAGCGCCGTGTCCAGAAGGCAGCAGATCCAAACCTTGAGTATCATGACGCTCTGGACTGGTACGAGACGGCAGCGAAAAGAATGGGCGTTCAGTATGATCCTGCCGATCAGCAGCTGGCCCTTAGCATCTCTGCCATTCTGACAAGTAACGATCTCATGTCTCAGAGCATCATGGATCTTTGCAAGAACCCAGAGATGTTTGAGCCACTCAGGAACGAAATCCGGTCTGTTCTCGGGGACGGGCAATGGAAACCTACGAGTCTTTACAACACGAAGCTCCTCGACAGTGTTCTCAAGGAAACTCTGCGTCTTAAGCCCGTTGCAGCTGGTGCGTTTGTTCCATTCTTTTATCAACGATTCTAATGCACATCACTCGGGCACTTTTTGCCACTTTTGGCAGGCTCAACTAACGTGCTTTGCAGTGGGTCTAGGCCGCAGAGTCATGGAAGAAGTCCGCCTCAAGGATGGCACAGTTCTTCCCCAAGATTCTGGCATCGCTGTTAATGCGGAAAAAATGTGGGACCCGGAGATCTATAAGAACCCGCGAACCTATGATGGATACCGTTTTTTGCGACTGCGGGAAGCTTCTGAGCAAGGGGAAAAGACATCCCAGCTAGTCAGCACTTCGCCTGAACATCTAGGTTTCGGCCTCGGTATTCACGCCTGTCCTGGCCGCTTCTTCGGCGCCAATACTGTGAAGCTGGTCATGTGCCACCTATTGCTCAAGTACGATATCAAGCTGGCGGGAAACACGAATACCAGTCCTCTAGAGTTTGGGTTTTCTATGCTTGCAAACCCCACCACCAAGGTCCTTGTCAGGCGGAGGAAGGAGGAGGTGAACTTCTAAGATAGAGACCCTGCCATCCATATCATCTATCCCTGATATCTACTTCAGTATCCACATTGGTCCGAACAGCTCTAGTTAGAATGGAACTTCGATGAGGAGTTACAAGGGTTACCTAACCCGCTGGCTCCACAGCGACGGCAATCATACTTTGGTAAGTTGAAAGTCTGAATCAACTCATGTTGCAGAACATAGCGATGAATGAAGTTTGTTTGATTTCCGCCCGCCGGCATCAATTCGTGATCATATTCTCCGTATTCAGGCAAATGCCATTCCCAAGCGGGTAAGATACAACCGCCCAGGACACTTATTTGCCGCTAGGCCCTGCCGATGTTCCCTCCCCTACTGCTGGGTATCTAGTTCTTGCCAAGAGCCAAGATTGTCTTGACAGCCCACAGCTTACCAATCGGCTAGCTGAGCGGGCCGCTCCTGAACCTTACTTTACACTTGAATATGAAGCCTGTAGATTTGTCATTTTCGACTAAGGCGCTATTCTGAAAGACGTCATGGGTCTCATGTCGTCCTCGCTCTCGCTATGAGTCCTTCGAAATATGTCAACTTGCCCGCACTACTTGAATGAGCTCTAGGTAATGATCCATCAAAGAACCCTCATCACTATCCAGGCTCAATCTTCCAAACAAGCCTCCACAAATGGCCAGGTAAGGCATTGCTGTCTTGCGATTCGCCTTCTCTCCGTTAATGAGGTAGTAAACGATGAAGCAAAGTGATACTAGAAGAAGTTGTCCCATATTGCCCCATTTCATGCTTGACGATCCTATATCCCTTCACACATGCAACGTCAACAACTTAGTCTCAATTCACGGTCGCACAACGTACCTTTCAAGTCCCTTTTCCCAAAACAGTCCACTATTTGCGAGCTTGACAACTGCAAATGCCGACTCGACACAGCGCTCAACACACCTCTCCCTGGTCTGCTCGGCAACACCGGACACATCTGCGTCATCTGTGGCGATGGGTGTTATCCACGGGCAATGGATGAAAAACACAGCCCGATGATACATGCAGAAGACACGGAATGCCTTCCGTAGCTGCCGGTCGTCTTTTACACTTTGGAGAACCCCGGCATCGTTCGCCTCATTGAGAGGTGTTGGCAGGCCACTAAGCCATTCATTGAGAACATGGCAGCTGGCCTGCAGTCGATCGCGACGATCATATGCCGATGCAGACTTGTTCAGAGCTCTCGGACTATACTGAAATTTGAGTACCGAGTGTAGAAGCTCGGAGAAGGTGTATGACACGGCAATCATGTCGTCTCCTTTGTCGAACGACGGAAACTGGACCCCCCAACCCAGATCTAGTATCTAGCGAGCCGTCAGTTGCCTTGACCGAATGAACCAATTGTTGGACTCACTGGGAGCATCCCATGATGGATAGCGTAGTCTGTCTCGAGGCTGTAGAGAAACCAAACTCCCCGTTGAGCCAGCTCCTGATCTTGATCGCTCATGCTGGTTTGCTGACCTTTTGCCGCGTGCACGAGACGAAGATCACGCGCACAACACACTGCCGCAGTGATTTTCTCCCAAATCGAGGACTCTTCGCTTACGTATGCAATCACTGCCTGCTCTTCAAGTTAGGGTCTACAGCCATATTTATGATGAATATGCTGGGATTTGGATCATAATTACCATGACCAGAGTGACCTGAAATTTCAGTAACGTGCTCGGGCTGTTTTGGATGTCTTTGTACCGCCGCAAGGCTGATGTAAGGCGCTTCTGTGCTTCGTAGCACTCTCTAATGCTTCGGGTTTGCCGATTTCGTAGGCAAGCTGTGTGAAAGCCCACGGCTACGATGGCTTCAGCGAAGACTAAAATTAATCTGTCGGGCTCAGGTTCTCTGGACTGCTTGATGATATTCTCGACTGCAGATTTCGTCATAAAGTCGCCAATCCTATTCGTGTGAAGATGATGTCAGTTTCGTGCGATTCTGCTCGTCTTCCCCGCGTCATATTAACCACTTACGGGCAGCAATCTTCAAAGCATGCTGAGTGGAGAATGTCAGCTACCTCCACTTGGCTGGGTCAATAATGGAACAATACTTACCATCACAGTATCGTGAAAGAGCACTGTCGGTTTCAGGAAATTTTCTCGTCTTGTCAAGTGGTCCATCTTCGCCCGACGCCACTGCACTCTCGCACAGAACCCTCCGTAGACCGTTCACAATCTTGATCGTCTCATGTCTTGGGCTATCTCTAACTCCCTGAGAGATGAACTCAGGGAGGCCATAGACATTAGCGGCAGAAAAGTCGACATGGACTGTACCATTATTCGAAATCGGTGATTTCTCATTCGGGTCGAAAGCAGGTGGCGGAATATCCGTTGCTTCGTCAAAGTTGAACAACTGCGTGGTTTCCGAGTCATTAACGTTCTTGTAGTAAACGTGTCCAATCTCACCTACCGTATTATAGTCTGGAGGGCTTGTCGTTTCCGGCCTGGTGCGAGGCTGGCTATCATTCGGCAACGATAGACCAGCGGTTGGCGACTGCGGAAACTGCTCTGTGTTCGAAGTCGTAAAGTCAAAGTTGAATCCACCACCGGAATTGCAATCAGATGGCGTCGTATCCAGTAGCTCCATAAGCTCGTTTTCACCCGGCAATGGTAGATCGAGTAGGTTCAACGGCCCATCATGCCCCAAGTCCGGGTAAGCCTCCGAGAGCGATAGCTGGAGCATACAGCTAAACTCTTCACCATCAACCTTACCGCCATTGGTCGTGGTTCCCTCTGTTGAGTTCGGTGTCAGAAGGGTTGTATCACAGGGCATTTGTTGCCAAGCATCGTATACGGGGCAGTTCTGGTCGGTGTTGATTCCCAGTCTTCGGTTATTGGGGGCAGTTCGGTTGGTCGCTCCCGGTGCGCTTGTTCTTCTTGGCCGAGGATCCAATGGCGGATAGTAACAAGCTTGCCCGTTTCGCTAATAAAGTATTCATTAGCATAGACCTGAGTTGGATATTCTGGGGAATCTATTCTTACCTCACAATTGAGGCACGGGTCGGCCCCGTCGCCTGAAACTGTCATGACGAGTTCAACATGCTGACCAGTCTGGATACTCACAGCGGACTTTCCTGGACCTGCAAGCCTGACAAGCTCCTCTCCGACGTGTGATTCGACGCATGTTGATAGCTTGAGCTAGGTTTCGCGCGAGAAATGTGCTCTCAAGCTTCGAAGTATTCTAGAAACAACACCGGACGGCAGTGTTCCAAGTTGAGAAAAGCGTCGGCACTTGCTGAAAAGAAAATGGCGAGCTGAATGCAAGATAAGCTTGGTCTAAGTAAGTAGTGCTGCGATATCACCAACGGACGAATCCAAACACTTACACAGAGTTTTAGCTAACTGAGCAAGGTTTCCCTAATAGGTAGCTCGCGGAATACACCAGTCAAGAATGTTACAGTTCCCTGGTCTGAAGCTCTGTTAGAAATGACTGTGGCCCAGCGCATCCCAAGTTGAAAGATCCGGACTTCCCAAGATTCTCTAGCTTGACAGCAGATCCTAAAGAATAAGACTGTTTCGTCAAGGAACCAGCTCTATCAAAGTCCCACAATATGACAAAGGGAATAGACAACGGCATGGGATGCTTGCTTATTATGAGGAATCAGCCAATCAGAGTTGTTAATGCAACTACTTTGTTTGACTTTCCTTTCCCCTCGCCGCGTAACCCACAGGCAATGTTGCACCATTCGCTCTGGGTGGGATGTGTTCATCACATCAGACGGGCTTAGGCTTTGTGGATGACTCGCCCCGTCTTGGGAGAGATGGCAAGGGTAATCAAACCAGAATGATGGGCTTGGCCCCTCTTGCAGCTAGTACATGAAGCTCCATTAAAGATGGTGTGAAATCGTGCCCGGGGCATCTTGATCCGCGTGCCCCGAGTCCACTTACTTCGCGAGTACCCGCTCACACCTTGCAAGCTGAGGTACATGTCTACAAGTAGATGAGCATTGTTTTGAGGCGGAGGCTATTACAGCCTCTTCAGCCAGCTTCCAAGAACTTCAAGGCCAACGGAACCTAATCACGCTTCCGCTAGAAATTTGGTATTTTTCTATGAACCATCTGTCAATCTTGCAGGCAGCGCCGATGGTAAGGCAGGGGTTGGAAACATGATCAGAGACTAACTTCCACTAATTCCAGTGTTGTCAAAACTTATTTCAAGTAGTGCGTGGCTGTTCGTTCAAGAGCCAAGAAGCTTTGAAAGACTCGATAGACGCGCCTATCTACTACCACCTAATTATCAGAAACGTCAAAGTTTAAGCAATGCAACCGTGGATTGAGTCAGTCGCCTGCACCCCATCATCTCCATCCGACTCGGACCAGAAAGTGTTTAGCTCTGCGAGGTACCGTCGCAACCCGTCGGTTACGGAAAGAAACACAGACCATGCAAACCTAAGAATTGCTCCCTTTCTGCCCAGCCAGTCCGATGGGATTCTCTCGGTACCACGTTCAAGTCCGGATATCAGCACTACAAGGCCAACCGCCATTGTCAAGGATAAGAAAAAGCGGTGGGCCCAGAATTGTACGCGGATCGACCATTTGGCCTTCATATCGTATCATTCCCGGGTGGCCATTATAAGGAGACCCATCAACAGAGAAACAGAACAGCGCCCGTTTGAACCCTGTCGAAAATGAGTCCCCCCCTCACTGCCCCTCAGCTAGATACCGGCCATCAACTCAATGTGGCCATCGCCAAGGAGGCAAAACACTACGTCGATCACCGGCCTCCCTATCCAAGGTCTATGTGGAAACTCTGGACAAACTACCATGAAGGCCCTCTGGATGCCATTCACGATATCGGCTCCGGCAGCGGCAACGCCGCTGAAGGCCTATTGATGCACGCACCCTCGCCTCCCAAGCATGTCGTCCTGACTGAACCGCAAGCCAAGAACATCGAAGACTGCCGCGCACGCTTCAGAGACCGGTTCACTGGGACCGAGTTCTCATACCGGAACTGTCGCGGGGAAGACCCCTGGGAGCCCGTGGTGCATGGAGACCGCATCGACTTCGTAATGGCTTGCGAGTCACTGCACTGGACTATCCTGGAACCCACGCTTGACAACGTCGCAAAGAGTCTGCGGGGAAACGGAACCTTTGCGGCCGTCATTTACGGCCCTTTTCCGGGAATCACCAACAACACGAGTGCAAACACAGCATTCAAGGCTTTCATTGGCGAGCATGCCGCCCACCTCTTGAAGCAAGAGTGGATGACCGAGAATTGGAAGCGAGCTGCTCGCCAAATGTTTCACGGCATGGACTCTGTGCCGCTTAGAGACGAAGTTTGGAAGGATGTCAAGCGCATTGAGATCAACTGTGGGGATGGATGGTATGCCAAAGACTACCAGCCCCTCGATGGGACAGAAGATCCGGTGGGTCATCTGGGTGTATCTGAGCGTGTTGCCATAGATGATAGCGA
Organism: Colletotrichum scovillei; assembly: GCF_011075155.1. Classification (NCBI taxonomy): domain Eukaryota; kingdom Fungi; phylum Ascomycota; class Sordariomycetes; order Glomerellales; family Glomerellaceae; genus Colletotrichum; species Colletotrichum scovillei. The sequence continues at coordinate 4,334,786 of NW_023336259.1, forward strand.
GGACTGGAGGATCTCAGCCTCGGTTGAGTGGCTGAAGCAATCGCTCGAGTCTATGCGTTTTGGTTTCACTGAAGCTTCATGGAAGTCGCCCAAATGGCAAGAGATTACAGAGGAGATTGGAAACGGACCGTTGGAACTCAAATGGCAGGTTCACATGATACTCGCTCGGAAAAGGGATGAGGCTTTGGGTAACTAGACCTAAATTAGTGGTAAAGAGTCGTGTCAGTCTGGTGTTGTGTGACAAGAATACCTGGCATCAACCCCAGGCGGTATGAAGCAGCAAGATTTTCGCAAGATCGAGAAATAAATAGTGAGCTTTACTTGAGCCAAATAAACTCGGTTCAACTGCGCATGTTGACACAGAGTTTCGTTGTTCCGCACTTACACGTGGCTGTTTTGGTTGGTGGGAGTCGGTGTCAACGTAACGTCCCAAGGACATGGGCAGAAGTTCAGGCTGTATTCACATTAAGCTTTTTTTACGTTTTCAGGATTGGATGCTTTGTTCCATGTTTCTTTCAACACGTACTGCTACCAAATAAGGTCAAGTGTTGTTAACTGACATTGGAGCAAAATCGTCAAACTTGCTCAATGAGACGAGACACGTGAAGCCAGCTCCATGTCACGTAGAGAAAGTGCAATCACTGCATGACTGGGATCCCTCGCAAGTAAGGATGCCACTGTTTTAGCCGGTTGTGTGTGCCGAGGCTCGAAAAGCTTAATTGCAGTTCCACAGCCCGAGCCTTTATGTTCGCTCGAAAACGGCCTCTTCGCAACAGGTTACGAGAGGTTAGCATGAGTCGCGTTCTTGAGCCCGGCAGGGATTCCTTAACAAAGAAGTCACAGCCCGATTTGGACTTTGCCGAGATACATAGAGCTCTATGGGAATTGTAGAGATCTTGCCAGTCCTTGACCTGGACATCAGTGGTAAGATGGACACCCTACCTGCAATGAGACCCCACGGTGCAATGAGTAATCTGTGATAGTACTTTAGAACGCAGAATTAGGAATGAGCAGAAAGATTAAGCCGCGTAACAGGCCAAGATTTGTCTGGGTTTTATTATGATCTTGTAGTTTTACAAAGTAAAAGTTTGTTGAGATACGCGTACCTCAATTCATATGAGATAATCAGTCGAAGACCGAGAGCGACGGCTTCGTCGAAAGTGGATCTAGTTCTAGATCGCTCAAGCTGGCAAGGTGCGTAACTCAAAAAGATAGAGACAAAGATTTTAGAGGGAAACGGATCCGACTAAGAGCTCACTTATTTGTATCACAATTGAGGCTGTCGAGAATTAGACCCCAAGCCGCGGAACTGGCTCGCTGCCCGGGCAGTGTTTCTACATGTCGCATATGATGCGGATATGGACTAATATGCAAATGTAAGTTTTGACTAGTCCTTAGCGGCATACTTGAGCAGAGCATGTGTAGATATGGGACTTGGGCTGCTTTTCGCCGAACGCATGCCATGTTGGGTTGTTAAAAGCTTCTCATTCAGCACTGCGACTCGGTAGACATTTTCGGCAACGTTAGATTCTAGAGCTTCGACCACCCTCAAACAAGCCAAATGCAGGAGCGGCGATAATTCTTTGAGAATATTTGTGTTGGTTTGGATTCAGCGCCTGGGCAAATTTTTATGTGACTCTCCGAATCCGGAGTTTCCTGGGACACGCGGTTCAAACATTCGTCTCGCAGGATTCTCAATGATTTCACGGGTTCAAAGTCGCTGAAATATTGGTCGGGGGACACTAATCTCAACGGGACGTTCAATCCATTGGGTATCAACGAGTGGCTAAATAGGTACAAAAGCAGCGGATGAAGACCATCCTCCTGCAGCATCATTCATAAGCATTCCCCTCCAGAACTTTGACTCAATTAAGCCCGGTCAAGGTGAGTGTGGCTGATCGCAATCTTGTCCTTCTGCTCGTACTTGAAGTCCTCCGGCATATTCTGAGCAAGGTACTCCTTCAGATCACCAATTTTGTGCTTGGTGGGCTCATAGACAAAGTTCTCGGGAACATTGAGCTGTTCGACAATGGAACGCTTGTTGTTGGTGTGTTTCTGGACATAAGGAGAAGGAGGCTCGTAGGCGCCCTTGTACGACAGGCTACCAGGTCCCTTGTACTCCAAGTTCATGCCAATGACCTTGTCGCTGTAAGGCAGAATGTCGTTGCTGATGATACCGTCATTGCTGACAGTCGATCCGGCGACGCACTTGGCCTTGTTCCATGCAGAATCGGCGGAGCGGGTCCAGATCTCAGTAATATTGGTAAGCATATCCGAAGTGTAGAACAAACGACAGTTGGCAGCCTCATAAATGAACTGCTCTGGGAACCCATCCGGGCGCTTACGAGCGTAAGCGTTGCGGTAGTTGAAACTGCCACCTGACTTGGCAAGGGTGGGAAGTAGAGGAGGGTCGCCGAGGTCAGGGAGGACATCAAATGCTGCCTCGAGAATGTCGGTCTCGTTAGCAGCAATGGCGTCGCTGGCAACCTGCATGATAGCAGCCTGCAAAGACGGCCAGTCGAGGACTTCTGAGCCCTCGACACCGCCGATGGCTTGCATCGGAGCCTCCGATGGGCGACCTCCCAAGGCAATCGTGCGGACGCCCTGTTCTCTGACCAAGAGACCCGTGAAGATGGTGCAAGTAGAGGCGCAGATGCCGTCGGTGATAACAACGATGTTTTCTGGCAGGAAGACCTGGTCCCCGGTGCTCTTGGAGTAACCAATGCGAGTCTGGTTGTAGCGCAATAGGTTTGTGACATTCTGTCCGGCAATCACTTCCGGGCCGTAGAGGTCTTCCCAAGTATTGAAGGGCTCAAGCTTTTCGTTGAGTACGTTCGAAACCAAGTCTGCCAGAGTATCGGGAGAAGCTTCTTGGGCGGTCAGTCCAATAGCATCGAAGGCTTCGTGAGCACGAATGCGGTTTCCATCCCAGATATCGGTGGTCTTAGGGAAAAGCTGGTTGTAGAGCTGGAAACCAGCGGCAATAAATCCACCGCCGTTAGCCTGGAGATCGATGACGAGCTTCTTCTTGCCTGCCTCCTTTGCCTTCTTTAGGAAAACATCAACAACCCGTCTGGCTTCTGCGATCTCAAAGGTACTGTTTGCAGTGTCGATATCGGACGGGGCGAAAGAAGACACGGCTAGGACCGCGGTGTCCCCGTAGGAACCGTTGAGAAAGTACGTAGAGATCCAGTCACTGGCGTGCTTGGATACTGGCAACGGGTATCCCGGGATCTGGGTCGTGGTAGGTGTTGCGCTGGAGGTAGATGAGGACGTAGCGGACGAGGAAGACGCAACAGAGCTGGTGCTTGTGGGGGGCAGCTCCACCTTGGAGTGAATGGCCTCGGCGCTGCTGAGATACTCGACCAACGATTCACCGACAATAGCTACGAGCTGATCAACGTACTCGGTGCCGTTGGTGAACTTGATCACCTGCTTGTCCGGGCAATGTCCAGGGAAGCGTAGGACAAATTCGTTGCCCACACCTTGGAACTCTGTGGCAGGGTTCGTGTTGAAGAGGGAGTTATATTTGGCGTCGGGATCCTGGGTGAAGACTCGGGCAGACTGTGCCTCAAGCCACTCGGTGATTGGGACATCATCGATGCTCTTAATATCATAGACATCAGTGTCATTGACATAAGACTTGAGGAAGTCACTGATGAGATACACTCTCGGGACGCTGAGACCATCATCAGAGACGGAAACAAGGTTGTTCAGACTGCGGAAGGTGAAGAGGTTGAGAAGGGCCGGGTTGTAGTTGAAGTGGCCATCAGAAGCTTGGGTAAACTAGGAAATGTCAGAGCTTGTTGAAAAAGCAGCCAAGACTGCGGATCTCATAACGATCAAGACCTACCAGCCGCTTGATATCGAGCGCAAACTCAATCTGGCTCTTGTACTTGTCTTTCATCACACGGGCTCGGATCTGGCCGAGTCCCCCAATGACATCCACACCGGGAACGAGATAGCCTTCTGGAGGATTCGCCAGAGGCTCCAAGGTGCTTTGGAAGTTGATGTATGGCTCGATGTAGTTGAGGAGATCTAGGTCATTCTGCTTATCAACAGGGATTGACTTAAGACACTCGTACGCAATTGAAGGCTTTATTGCAGCTGCTGTTGCGCTGGGTCTGGATGAGAGGAACGACTCTGCGGCTGCTTGTGCCACGGCACATGCATTTGCGGGTGTTGAAGTCGCATGGTGTCCGGTATGTGTTGCCTGCGAGATTGTCTGCGTAGGCTTTGCAGAAGCAGCTCCTGCGAGGGCTAGTGCCCAGGTGAACGATGATCGCATCTTGGCAACCGGTAACAAATAGTTATATGAACAAGTAAATAGGATGATAATCCGGGACGCTGCAGATGTTGTTCAGATTCTCGCTGGCTTGACATGGAGTCTGGGAGAAGCGTAGGGTCTTATATCAGGCCCTCAGTCGCCATGATGACCGTCGAGTTGAGCGTCAGCTAGGTCTCCGCCTTTCCCCAGCCTCGACAGCAGACAAGCGTGTTCGGGGATTCATGATGGAATAACGAGTAGCCTAAACAGGCGAGGTGAGGCTGTGTGTTAGGCACAACGGGACGGGCTCAGCTTTGCAGTAAGAAAACAAGGCTTGCCGGGGTCTGCGCTAGGAAGACTAGCCTGCATGCTGGCGCCGGAGCGACGTTCCTCACAGCCCCCAAACCCGGTCACCTTGTTCTTCGGTTTCCTGGAATAGCGATAGTGGTTGAACGGTTTCTTTGATGGACGATACTTTATTGAATCCTTCGGCGGACGACGCTTCGCTACATGTATCCCGGCGGGGCCACGGTGGTTGAATCATGAAGGTCCCGAGACTTAATGAACCACGGTGACTGTGTACTTTAATCACTGAATGGTGCGGGTATCGTTCTTACGGTAAGTACGGATACCTATGGACGGAAGCCATCGAATTACAGAGAACTGATTCTTTCTTTAGATTAATTGCACGCAGTGCCCGCAGAAGATGCGCCGCAAACGTCTGCGTGCGAGCTCCTAACCGAATCTTCGCTTCTCCATTGCGCCAGCCGTACACACGGTAAACATAGAAGGAATGCAACAGACGCGTTGGGATACCCCCGAAGCGCGGTGCGCTAACACGTGGAGCCAGAATCCTTCAGGATCGCCGCAACGGCATTAGCTGAACAAGCACCAGCAAGCAAAAGCGTCCCACCGTCAGCAGTATGGGGTTCATAGCAAAGTCATCGTTGATTTGTCCACCACGAAAAACTCTAGTCATGTCAATTTCCTAGAAATCGAATGACTGTGGAATTGGCCCAGATGATGTGAGACTTCATCATTGAAAGTCCAGGTCTGCGGTTAGTCGGCTCAAAAAAGCCGATGCTAAAGTACTGTTGGTTTCGTCCGAGGTAGATTGGCCCAACTTGCCGCCACCCAATGCTTATTTCCGTCCAAACATCGAGTGACAACCAGCCAGTCGGTGTACACAGAAGTTGAAGGTGTTTCATCCTGATGGTGTAGACCGTCGATGCTACAACTACCTATGATTGAATAAGGTACTCGACTCGAGTCAGTGGTAGGCCTAGGGCCTGATTCTACTGACCAAGAGCTTCATGGCATTCAAGGGAGGGAGGCACAATGAAGATCACTTAACTTGAAATGACATCATGGTCTCTTTCACAGCTGGCGTCTAGATAATTCTCAAAGGCTAATTAGGCCATATGTCGCGAAAGCAGAACACGCGCCGGTGCGGGTGTCAGACCCGGAGTTTCAGAGATCCGGCTGCAGGGAAAACCTGAACTTCGGTAGCAATATTGGATCAACAGCAAGATCCTCGCATACGGGGCCTCATAGGGCAAAGCCGTATCCCCACACTTCCAAACAGCTCATCAACATTGAACAACGACGAGGATCTCTCAAGGGCGCCATCGTCGGGTTACCCACGGGGATGTCAAGGCCCTAGACCATTTTAGGCTCCCCATCAAGCATGGTGGCTTGGCTTACGACTTACAGGGGGGCGCGCAGGCTTCCATTTGGGTGCCTTGCTGGCGCTGTCTGGTCACTCTGGTGTGCTATTTTTTGACATTTTATGTTTGTCATGGCGCACTGCCGGCAGCCTCCCGATGCTCCCGTCCCTCCAGTCAGGGCCAAGCTTCTTGAGCAGGAGGCTGAGGAAGGATCTTAGATGCTTATGTTTTTTACGATCGCCCGAATCGGATATATTTTTCGATAACAACTGGCCAGGGCTCAGCTTCCTTGCGCTGTCACTGAAATGGGGCTTATTGGTCGCAACTCGACTCATGTTTCACCCGCGATTCCCTCAAAGCTTGCGATGTGGTGAAAAACGAACTACTTCACGACTTTCGCCTGAATTATTCTGCCACTTTACGACCGTTCAGGTACTTTCTAGCCACACTTGACCTCGGTTCGGTGATGTTGGTTCCTGGTAGAATCTTTAGCTAGACATTTGTGTAGTTTAGCCTTGACACATGGCCAACTTGATTGGCGTTTCTCCAGCACAATTGCCTCCAACATCTAGACCTAAGACGAGCCCCACGCTGGGCTACGCCGGTCTGGGCACAAGCCCACCCAACCGACCTCACCAACACTGAATCTGGAAAGGACAAGACCTTCAACACCAATTAGGCAAAGAATTCGGCTTGGAGTCAGTCGCTTTAATCCCCATGAGTGTCAAGACTGATGCAAGCGGCGCCTCGGTTGAGGCGGTGGCTGTCGAACGTCCCGGAAGCCGGGCCCGAATGACATCACGTTGATCTTCCGCTGTTTGTCGGACTGTCCGTCGCTCTTCGCATTACCACATATAGCAAGCCGAGCAACATGTCAGACTTTAGTAACAGATTTAGGAATCAGAGTAAGGAACGGGATCTACTGACCAACTCGAACTATGTTGGATTCCAGAAAGGCTTGAACGTCAACTGACGGAGTGTATTCCGGCTGCCACACAGCTTGGGGGATGGAGGCCAGTATGGCCTGCGGGTTCGGATTGTGTCCGGCGGATTCGCCTCCAAACTTTACTTGCCGAAATACGATGTCAAGGAAAGTATGACCAATCCGAACCAAGAGGAGAATTCATCAGGGTGCCTGTGGTGGCGCGATCTAAGGCGGTGGTTCTTAACGGAATCCGGGATGAGTCTCCCTCGCGAGCGACACGTGGGCCAAAATTGTGCGCGGCCTCCGAGTCCGAATGCAGAATCTGGTGAAGCTGCAACGTTGTCTTTGCTCCACTGTGAAGCAAAGTTTACGATTTAGGTGGTTAAGTGAGTGGTCATGACCGAGTGCCTCAACAAATTCTGAGGTGTTGCGTAGGTGGGACGTGGGTGAGAGGGACTACACCCGGAGCCAACCCGTTCTGTCAACTCAATCTTGCGAGCTCCTACTACGGCACCTGAGTTTATGATGCTGCTCTCACATCATAGATGTCTTCATGTCGCGTAAAGACTCATTAAATATGCAATTGTTGACTTCGCAAGCTCACATATGAAGCAGTATGACTTAAACAGGAGTCTGGAGATTTTATCAATGAAGCTATTTAAGAGAAGTTCGCTGTCATCGAAACTGGAACATCTTTCTAACCTGTGACTGCCTGAGCAAATGCCTTACCGATACAACTACTATTCGTTCATCTATTCCTGATAGATGTTTGAATCAAAGTTGGTAGGAAACCTTTCACGACCTTGAGCATCTTTGTTAACCCATATAGATACCGAGACGCCTGGACATTTGAAGACGCCAAAGCCCTCATCGTCAATGACCACCTCGCCATCCTCCCAGCCTAGCAAATCGGTCCATCTCTCACCGATGTGTTCCTGGCCAACCGCCATGCGAATCTCGCCAGGGCCCTTGTTACTCATCACACAAGCAAGTCCGTCAGGTTTATCCCAGGTCGCGCGCCTCACGAAACCGATACAATTCGCGTCATCCCAGTAATCCTCCTGAGAGCCGTATGCATAAAGCTTACGAGCAAGCATCAAGTCAGCAAGCTTTCCCCCGCAGGATGGCGGCTCCGAGCCCTTCTTCATCCCGTATAGATCTCCATAAAAGGGGCAGGGATAGCCCTCCTGACGGAGCAAGATGAGAGAGTACGCGAGGGGTTTGAAGAAGCCTTCAATCTTCGTGTCCATGGTTTGACCTGGTTGTGTGTCATGGTTCATTACCACAGTGACGGCGTTGATGGGCTTCTCTTGTACAAGACTGCCATCGAAGACTTTTCTCAGATCGCCGCCTTCGGTGGTGCTGATTCGACTGAAGTTGTAGACGAGAGGCGCGTCGTAAAGGGAGAATTTGTGGTCCATCGTTTCCAGCCACTCCTTCATCGGCTCGGTCTCCGCGGTCCAGAACTCGCCGACGATGAACATGTCTTTGCCGCACTCATCTCGCAAGTTGTCGATCCACTCGTTCGTGAACCGTTGACTGAAGTGTTGCACAGCGTCGAGACGGAAGCCCTTGAGACCCAATTCCTTGGTGATCCATGTCCCCCAGTTCTTGACGTCGTCTTGGACCTCAGGGTGCGAGTAGTCAATATCGGCAAACATCATGTAGTCGGCATTGCCCTGCTCGTCGCCAACAGATTGAGACCATTCTTTGTGGTCACCCATGATCTTATAAATGGCCTTGCGCTCATTCTCCTGGTTCCAATCGGTGCCACCAAAGTGCTCCCAGTGCCACTTCATGCTGGAGTATTTGTCTCCTCGACCCGGGAAGTCAAAACCCAACCATCCTTCAATCTCGTAGGGCTCGGATGTCTCCTTGTTGCAGTCGTTCTCGTCAACCTCGACAACGCGGCACCGTTCCGTCTTGTCAGCCCCAGCCTTGTGATTCAGTACCGCGTCCCAGTAGACCCCGATTCCATTCTCTTTGGCCGTCTTGCAAAGCTCAATCAAGTCCTCTTTTGGTCCCCATTTCGTTGACTTGCCGCCTTTTTGGTCGAACTCGCCTAGATCGTAAAGATCGTAAATATCATAACCGTTGCCCTCCGCTGACTGTGCTTTGCAGCCCGGCGGAAGCCAAATGTTGTCGACCCCGATGGCCTTTAGCTTCGGTACTGCCTCTTTCAGGCGTTTCCAGTGCTGTTGATCTGGTGGAACATTCCATTCGAAAGCCTGAAACATGGTGTCATTTTCGCGAGTCGGCTGCTGTTCATGTCCTGAGGAGTCGTCAGTAGGCAATCGAGACTGATGAAGTACATTAGAAGTTACCTAGATCGCCCATAATGCCGACTTTATTGATGTTGTCGCACCTTCAACCTGTGGCCTTCGAATTGCGATAATTGACGGCGATATCACCACTTGGGCACTTAAGGATTCAACGAGGCTCCAGTCGTCGGGTGAAAAACAGTTGATGTACGCAAAACTACAATTGCCATCGTGGGAAGTAAAGAGTGTACTCGCTATTAATATGAAATCAAAGTCATTTCGTCATACGTCAAAACGCGAGCCGCAGAATGTCAGTGTCTGTGGGTATGTGGACGCGTGGGCAAGCAGGTTTATCTCGTGGCGCCCTGGCAGTTTCAAGACACTAGAGATAAGAAGCGCAAACGATATCGAGGATGAAGCGCCCTTATTTGCTTGTTATTCTCGATTGCCTTGACCCCTGCTAGCACCTGATGTGCTTGGGTGACGTCGCTGTGCGCTCATGCGATGCGTGGTTTTAAGAACCGGAGCTTTTCATCCTTGATGTCTTGGTAGTTGAGCGTCGGCTGCCGGCCAACTCACTTTAATACGAAGCATCGAGTATGAGCTTCAGTTCAAGAAGCAGTCAAGCAAGGTTGCGTGTGGTCAAATTTGGAGTTGTCGCGTTGCAGGAGCATGCGCGTCTAGCTCAAGTGCCGATCGCTGCCACTAATTCAAGTCACACCGAGAGTCCTTCAGTTCACAATTCGGTTCTGTCAATTATGTCGGTGCGCACACTGTGGTGACCCAAGTTGCTCCGAATCGCCTTGTCTAAGCCCGCAACGGACAGTGAGAAACACCACCACTGGGCTCTCCACACCTCACTGCACGTACTTTACCAGCTCTCAGAATCTCTAAGGTCAGCCAACAGCCGATACTTATGGTGCTCCATGGTGCTTCATAGTTTTATAAAGGATCTTTTGCTGTGAGCCAGTTACATGTAGTTGGCGTTCTAAGCTGCTTCGGAATAGAGTTGGGGTTCGGACCGAAACATGTTCACGCCAGTCCGCAGGGGGAAGGCCAGGATGCTGAGAACGACTCAAAGTTGGGAGCGGCATTTCAGCATAGAGCCATGCATAGTAGGAAGACCCTGAACAGTTAGCTCCTCGAAGCTTTTAGGGCATTTTATCGTTTCTAGCTATCGTGTTGACTTTGGATAATCTGATATAGATCATTCTAGCTGCGATTCTGTTTGACGAGTGACTCAGTACTTGACGAGAGGTGCCAGTGAAGTGCACATACTCAACCTCAGTCAAGTCTGTTGTGCTACAATCCAGGCCGAGATCTCACGTTTACCCGTCATGGCTGCCACCGCCGTTCCGGAAGGCACGACGCAAGTCGTCTTCAGTCAGCTCAGAACTTTCATTTCCAACATCTTGACGATCCCGGTTGAAAATATTGAAGATACGTCTTCATTTGTTACCCTTGGAGGTGAGCCCCGCAAGATTTTCTTAGTTCTATACTCATGGAGATGCTCATGATTTTCTAGGAGACTCGTTCAAGGCAGTTCATCTGTACCAAAAATGCGCTGAGCAAGGCCTGGGCGTCCGGTTCCAAGATCTACTCCACAGGTCTCTGAAAGAAGTCGCCTCGCTAGCTTCCAGCAATCAAGCAGGGTGTTCTTCGACTGAACAACTGAGACAGGGAGATGGTATATTCCCGCAGATGCCTCCCGACTATGATTTTACCAGGATTTTTCGCGAGCTGCGAGAGAAGCACAATGTGAGCGATGATGCTGTCGAAGACGTTTATCCTTGCAGCCCAATGCAAGAGAGCATGTATATTGGTCAGAAGATGGTCTCCAAGCGACTGTACCGGACGCGCGGGCTCTTTGAGACTGAGGCCGAGTTTGATCTGGATCACTTCCAAACCTGTTGGAACGACATTATCCACCGTCACCAAACTCTCCGAACTATCTACGTCGACACCTCGGATACCGCATCTGGCCGTCTCTTAGATGCAGTCGTCCTCAAGTCTCAACCAGAACCTTTGGTCATCGACCATGTGAAGGATCTGGAGGAGATACGACGTCAATTCGCAATTGGGGATTTGGGGACAGTCAATACAGATGAAGAGAGGCACCAGCACCACATCACCGTTTACATCGATATCCAAAATCCCGGTCGAGTCTTATTTCAGATGGACTTGAACCACTTGACCGTTGACGGTAGCTCATTGATAATAATCGTAGATGAGTTGGTCAAGGGGCTGCAGGGCTCTCGGCTTCTTGGCCAAGCACCTGGATACGGGAGATACATCGACTACTTACAGACCCAGACGGATGAAGACGGCGCGCTCGACTACTGGATTGACTACCTGGACGGAACAGAACCATGTTTTTTCCCTGTTATGAACGACCACCAAGCAGGTGGTGCCGGGTCCTTCCACGTCACGGTGATGCCTCTTGATGTTGGTCTAGATGACATCCGCGTCTTCTGCCAAAAGCATAATGCGACCATATCGAATGTGCTGCAAGCTGTCTGGGCTCTCGTTCTTCACACTTATACGGGTGACCCGGATATCTGCTTCGGTTATCTCTCTTCCGGGCGAAGTTTACCAATTCCTGGAGTGTCTCAAATCGTTGGGCCGATGATGAACTTGCTAGTCTGCCGCGTCGGTGGAATCGACGACATATCGCTCGAAGGTCTTCTCCATACTGTCAGAGAAGACTTTCTGAACGCGCTGCCACACCAATGCTTCTCCATTGGCAAGGTGCAGCGAATACTCGGAACCAACGAAACCAAGCTGTTCAACACCATCATCACCTCGTATTACTCGCCTTCCATGTCCGACGCCACCAGCAGCACGTTCTTCAAGCTAATCTCATCCCATAATGCCTCCGATTTCGATATTGTGCTAAAGGCTGTCTACTCAGACTCGGAGATTCGAGTGCGACTCGCTTATTCAACCGCCACGTTGTCATCGGCAATGGCAAGCAACGTCTCGCATACCTTTTCAAGCATCTTATCACGATTAATTGGTATAGACGATGCACAAGTTACCGTCAAGACAACAACCGCAATCAGCAGGTGGGACATGCAGCAAGTCGGAAAGTGGAACTCACGTATGCATGCTCCGCCGCCTGATCCTCGATTGACCTGCATTCATCACCTAATCGAGAATCAGGTCCGGCTTCAGCCTGAAGCGCAGGCAATCCACTCGTGGGATGGGCACATGACCTATAAAGAGCTCGATGAAGCTGCTTCAATTGTCGCCCAAGAGATCTTGCAGCGAGGTATTGGACCTGGAGCTTTTGTCGCGCTTTGCTTCGAGAAGTCAAAATGGTATTCCATCGCCCTTCTCGGCGTCTTGAAGAGTGGCAACGCCTTCGCGCCTGTTGACATCTCGAATCCAGAAACTCGACGGCAGGAAATTCTGCAGCAGTTAGGAATCTCTCCTCGATCTGGGCTCGTCATCTGCTCGAGGCAACAAGCGCCGTCAATCAGGCATTTGGCTGGTCAGGTCCTTCAACTTGATGTAGACCGGGTCTCTCCGTTGCAAGATGAGCCTATACCGCTACCATCTATTTCTTCCGACAGTCCAGCCTACGTCATCTTCACCTCTGGTTCTACGGGCAGGCCAAAGGGAGTCGTTGTGGAACATCGAGCATATGCATATGCGGCTCAAGCTCATAGCGATGGAATACACATCAATTCCGCTTCTAGAGTCTTACAATTCGCCTCCTATGGGTTCGATACCAGTATGGAAGATCATTTGACAACTCTCGCTGTGGGTGCCTGTCTATGTGTCCCGCATGAGGATGACCGGTTGAGCTGCCCAGACTTAGCAAGGTTTGCATCAGCGTCAGGGGCAAATTGGGCACATCTCACGCCTTCATTCGCCGAGATGTTCACGCCGGCCATACTGCCAACCATGAGAACCATGGTTCTTGGTGGAGAGGCAATGACTGCGAAGAACATTCAGAGCTGGGCCTGTCGATCACACACAGAACTCATCCAGGTTTACGGCCCATCGGAGTGCAGCGTGACTAGTACAATCAGTCCGCCGTTCACAAAGGACATCAGTCCTACTAACATTGGGTTCGCCGTTCCCGGGTGCGCAGCATATGTTGCTAGGCCTGATAACTCAAGCATCCTTCAAGCTATTGGTGCGTTAGGTGAGCTCCTGATGGAAGGCCCAATTCTTGCAAGGGGTTACCTGGGCGATCCTACACAAACATCAATCTCGTTCGTTGAGGGCCTTGATTGGGCACCTGGTAGAAGACTTTACAAGACCGGCGATCTAGTCAAATACGACTCTGCTGGTCAACTCCATTTTGTCGGGCGAAGAGATGGGCAGGTCAAGCTCAGGGGTCAGAGGATTGAACTAGGAGAAATCGAGCGACATCTGGTTCTTGAGCCCCGAGTTCAGCATTGCCTCGCCGTTGTTCCGAAATCTGGACCTTGTGCGAAGAGATTGGTGGCCGTTGTCATGCTCAGTGGCTCAATTGTATCGCCGCCCTCAAGCATGTCCACATCACCTATCAAGATTCTGGACGCACCTTGGCTTGAGCATATCAACTGCATGAGAGGATTTCTTCTTGACAAGCTACCGCCCTACATGAACCCAGAGCTATGGTTCTTTCTAGAATCCCTGCCAAGGAATTCTTCGGGGAAACTCGATCGAAAGGGGTTAATTCAATATCTTGAAAGACTCACTCCCGATGATTTCGCCGGCTTGTTGCCACGTATGGATGACAACAGCACTGAGAGAGATGGTACGGAGCTAGAGACGAGGTTGAGGAGTATCTGGAGTGAAGCTCTGAACGTCGGCGAGGACGAAATTCGCTGGAACACCTCATTTTACCACCTCGGTGAGTTTATCAGTATCAATATCGCGCGATTCCCACGAGGCTTATCAAACTATCCAGGCGGAGATTCCATCTCAGCCATGACCATTAGCAGTTTGGCGAGGCAGACTGGGATGAACATCTCGGCTGCAGATATCCTTCGGTACCGGTCAATTGAGCGACTAGCCAAATCAATTGGAGCAGCTGCCTCGCCAAGCCCATCTCAAGTTGACACGTCCATAGATCCAGCAGGACCGCAAGCTTTCATTCTTTCTCCCATTCAGAAACTTCACTTCCACACGTCGCCCGAGGGAGACGATCTTGATCAGCAGACCATGGTCGTTGAAGTCACCCAGGCCGTGGACCAGCAAGAACTGCTGGCGGCTTTGGAATCTCTCTTCAAGGCTCATCCAATGTTGTGTGCGCAGTTTAAGTGTCGCGATGGCGAATGGACGCAATGTCTACCTGCTAGATCTGCCATCAGCGTCGTTGACTACTGTCGCATGAGATTTCACAGTCGCAGACATCTCGACTACGTTGTCGAGTGCGTCAGCGAGGCCAAGAGGTCGATTCATCTCTCCAACGGTCCTCTCGTGGCCGTGGATTTATTTGAGTCTCGGGGTCGGACCCTCCTATCTATGACAATCCATCACCTTGTCGTAGATGCAGTGTCGTGGCGGATACTCCTGCGTGAGTTGGAGTTATACCTCCTCTTCAAGACGCCGATCGCAGACGAAGCAACATCTTTCCAACATTGGACATTGGAGCAGCATCGCTTCTCATCGAACTTACTACCACAAAATGTTGTGCCTCCGTCGGCTCATGCACTTGTCACTGATTTGTCATTCTGGGGCATGGCAGATGAGAGGAACTGTTTCGGGGACTGTGTTTCTCATACCATCACTCTCGACTCATTTATCTCCGAACAACTTGTTCCAGCGCAAGGAGTTCCTGTACGGGGAGCTCATGACTTGTTGCTAGCCTCTGTTATCGACTCGTTTGTTGAAATATTCGGTCGCTCCCCTGGTCTGTTCAGTGAGTGTCACGGACGAGAAATCTTCATCCCTGAGGTGGACCCGTCTACCACTGTTGGCTGGTTCACGACATTCTCTCCCATGATCGCAAACAGCCATGGCAACATACTCAACGACATCAGCGAGTTCCGTAACAATGTACCTCTCAATGGGTTAGCCTACTTCGCATCACGTTTCCTGAGCAAAGCTGGCAAGAAGGCGTTCGAGCACCATCATCCAATGGAGGTAACTCTCAACTATCTCGGGGTCTTCCAGCAATTCGAGAAGGACGGCTCTTTATTCAAAAGATGCAGCGACGAGATCCAGGACAAGATCTCGGGCCTCAGAAACCAGCAACGTGCAGGGTCATCGAGATATGCCCTGATTTCAATCTTGGCATCCATCAAAGATAATAAGCTGTCTCTGCAGGTTGAGTGGAACTCTCGGATGCACCACCAAGATCTTTTGGTAGGTTGGCTGCATCAATTTGAACAAAGTCTGAGAACCTTTGCTAGCGGCCTCGCGGATGAACACGAGCGCTTACCGCCATCGCCTTCGGAGCCTTTGGTTACCTCAGTTGGACTTCAACACAAGGACCTCAAAGCCGTCCTCAATCTCGCTCAATCCCGTCTCGGCATCACACCTAACGAGATAGAATCAGTCATTCCTTGCTCTCCAATTCAAGATAGCCTCATTCTTTCGCAACTGAAGAGTACAAGCAATCAGTACAGCCAGCACTTCCTCTTCAAGCTGTCTGGATCAATCCCACTCAATCCTGATGACCTCTCAGCAGCCTGGAAGCAGGTTGTTGCGACGCACCAAATTTTGAGAACTGTCTTCATTGAGGACGCGGCTGGGAGGTTTCTTCAGCTCGCCTTGAAGGCTGTCGACATCGATATCAAGGTCCACAAGCTTCGAAGCGAGAGCGACCTGCCAGCCCTGTGGGCGGAGCAGTCTTCCTCGGTCGCATCTAAACCTTTGTGTGGCAAGGTACTCCATAAGCTTCAGTTGTACACCGCAGACGATGGTTCTGTATACTGTCTTTTGGACAAAAATCACGTCATCACTGACGGAACGACTTCTCGTCTGTTGATTCGGAATTTCCTGGCTGCTTTGGACAATCGTCCGCTACAAGAGATCTGCCCGTACTCCAATTACATCGACTATGTCGAGAAGCAAGATGCCTATGAGATCGCACAATATTGGTGTCGCTACTTGGATGGGGCACCGTCATGCCTGTTACCCGTACTACGCCAACATCGACCGCCATCAGTTCAAACTCTCGAGTTTACCCGCACGTCTTCCACCTTTCCCAAGAGCGAATTAAGCTCAGCATGTCGAAAGTGGGATCTCACAATTCCCATCATATTCCAGGCCGCGTGGTCAATGATTCTGTCCACATACTTGCACTCAGACGACGTAGTCTTTGGTCTTCTCGGCCACGGGAGAGACATCCCGATTCCGGGGGCGTCAGAGATCGTGGGCCCGATGGCTAACGTCATACCCGTCAGAGTACAAATTAGTCCGGAAACGACGGTCTCGAAGATCTTGACTAGATTACAGGAGGACAATATTGATCATCTCACCAAACAGACAATTTCTTTGGCGCGAATCCAGCATGCAGCCCGGCGCAGTGGAGAGGCCTTGTTCAACACGATCTTCAACTTCCAAAAGACGACCGCAACGCTGGGATCGGAGAGGATCAAATCGGAGCTACTTTTTGTTCATGACACAAGCGAGGTAATTTGCTATTCCCCGTTTCAATTTCGTGCAGTTATGGCATCATGGACCAAGAGAATGCTAACTCGCCTGAATAGTACGATACCGCCTTGTGTATCACCGAAGATCAAGAGCAGTTTCATATTACCATTGAGACTGCAACATACTTCATGTCGGAAGTTCAAGCGGAGCGTATTCTAGCTGTCTACTTGAACGCCGTGCAAGCTATAATCGACGACTCAGAGGCCCAGATCTCGAAGATATGCCTCACCAGCGCACTGGATGAGAAGCAGATTCAGGAATGGAACTCATCCCCGCTCGAGATCAACGGGTGCTGTATTCACGACATGATCTCGGAGACAGTCAACAGACAACCCTTGAGGCCAGCCATCTGTGCATGGGACGGCGATTTGTCTTACGCCGAAGTGGACTCCCTATCCACTAATCTCGCGTCGCGACTCCAGGCTATGGGAGTTGTGCCAGAAGATATCGTCGTTCTTTGTTTCGAAAAGTCCTTATGGGCAGTGGTTTCAATGCTTGCGGTGGCAAAGTCCGGGGCGGCATTCGTACACATTGATCCAAACGGTGCTGATAAGAGGAATAAGTCTGTGGTCGAGCAGACTGGGGCCAGGATTGGGCTGTCTTCGTCAAAACAATACGACAAGCTGACAAGTCTCGTGGAAACACTTGTTGTCGTTGACAAGACTTCCATGGAGAATTCTTCAAAATCTGCGATCTCGCTTACCCATTCTGTTACTCCTCTCAACACACTTTACATCATCTTCACCTCAGGAACAACAGGCACACCAAAGGGGGTGGTGATCCAGCACAAGTCATTCTGCTCAGCCGTGGCATACAACACCTCCTGGCTGCAAATCAAACCGGAGTCCCGCGTCTTGCAGTTCACAAACTTTTGTTTCGACGCCTCTCTCGAAGAGATTTTCACGGTTCTTGCCGCGGGTGGTTGCATCTGCATTCCGTCCGAGGAAGAGCGCATGTCCGACATCCCCGGATTCGTCGCGCGCAAGCGGGTGAACTGGGCTGCTTTCACTCCATCTTTTCTTCGCACCCTTGATCCCGATGATTTGGAGTCCGTCAAGTTCATTACTGTCCATGCGGAGCCGATGAGCCAGGATCTCGTAGCTCGTTGGGCTGGGAAGATCCACATGAGGCCTAGCTACGGGCCAACGGAGTGCTCAGTGACCAGCACCATCGGAGCTCCATTCAAGGTAGACACAGTCGCTACGAATATTGGTTGGCCGGTAGGGTGTCGCGCTTGGGTTGTTCATCCGGAGAACCACCACATATTGATGCCCGTTGGGGCTGTTGGCGAACTACTTCTGGAGGGACCCATTGTCGGCAAAGGCTACCTCAACGACGATATCAAAACCGCGATCGCCTTTATTGAGCCTCCCTCATGGGCATCTGACAAGAGCTCTTCACTCGAAGGTGATAGAGGCACTCGAAGATTGTATAAGACCGGTGATTTGGTGAGGTATGCCGAAGATGGAAGCCTCTTCATCCAACGCAGGAAAGATCACTCCCAAGTCAAGATTCGTGGCCAGCGAGTTGAGCTTGGCGAAATTCAATATCATCTCAACAATCTTTCTGAAACCATCGTGCACAGCATGGTCCTGGTTCCGAAATCGGGTAAACTCAAAGGACGTCTTGTGGCTGTCGTGAGTCTGACAGTTCTATCATCGAATCTCGAGACACGCGATTACAGCCAAGACATTACCATCGTCGAAAAGGATAACCTCAGCCAGGAGATGCGTCAAAGGCTTGCTGATGCGCTAAATTCAATGACTTCGGCGCTTGAGAGAGATTTGCCTCAGTACATGATCCCGGAAACATGGCTCATTGTCAAAAGCCTCCCAGTCCAGCTATCACTCAAGCTAGATCGGCAACGGGTAATGAGCTGGGTAGGGCAGATTGACCATCAAACCCTTTTGGCCGCACTTGATCTTCATCAAAAGGGTGACTCATATCATGAAAGCGGCTCTTTAACGGAGGAAACTTTGAGGTGCATGTGGGCGGAAATCCTCGGGCTTGATCCTCGTAAGTGAAGAAGCTCCTCAACTGGCAATCGGCAACGTGAGACACATCTGACTTTTCATTTCCAGATCAAATTGGTCTTGAGCAGTCATTCTTTAGACTTGGAGGCGATTCTATCTATGGTGAGTATCTGCAGAGAATCCATTCGATTCTTTGACCGATTTACGAGGGGCTAATGTTGATGTATCTTCTAGCGATGCAAGCAATGAGACTCTGCAAAGCAGCTGGCCTCGACGTGACAACACAGGATGTTCTCGCGAATCCAACAATCAGGCTTCTGGCAAGCAAAATTGCGAAGCGAGCCACCAGGCCCGAAACAAACCACGCCCTACCTAGAATTGCAAGCCAATCGGCCCCTGTACCGCGTTCTGTCCTAGCTCCCGACAATGTTGAGACCGTGTCGCCCTGCTCGCCGTTCCAAAACAGGATGTATCAAGCGTTCCTTAGCAAGCCTCAGAGACCATACTTGTTTAACAGTCTTGTTTTGTTAAATGCCATTCAAGGTTCTCCGTCAGTCGACACCGGCGCGCTTCTGGGGGCGTGGCAACAAACCATCATTCGGCATGCGATATTGAGGACTGTCTTTATCCACGACCTTGCCTCGGGAGCTATCTTCCAGAGAGTTCTCAAAGATCACAAGGCTGACATCGCCGTCCTAAATGTCAGCTCAGTGGAAGAAGCCACGAAAGAAGCTGAGCTCCATCTCAACGCCGTTCGCTCGAATTTGTTCAAGGACGACTCACCTCCAGTTTCGGTGCGCCTTTTTGTCAGTTCTTATGGAGAGATATTCGTTCACTTTGTCATGGGACATATCTTGATTGATCATGTCAGCTTGGCACACGTCTTCCGCGACTTTGTCACGCTCTATCGTGGTCAGATTCCAGGGGCAAGGCCTCCAATCGGTTTTCACGATTACATCGAGCACATCAACTGTGAGCGAGATCTCCGCGCAAGTAGTGAATACTGGGTCGACAAGCTACGGGGCGTGAAGCCATACATGGTCCCAATCGAGACTATGGTGGGAAGCGGCCCAGACCCTCATACCATGGGTTCCATCGACTTCGTAGTTAATATCACAGTCGAGATGAAGCGGTTTCTCTGCGAGGTCGGAGTGACTCTTTCGAACGTTCTTCAATTCGCATGGGCGATGCTTCTCCATGTTTACACTGGTCATTCTACCGTTTGTTTTGGGCATCTAGTCTCGGACCGAGACATTGACTTGCCGCACGCGGATGAGGTTGTCGGACCAATGCTATCAATGATGATAGCCTGCGCTACTCTTGACGATACGACGATGATTATTCAGGCCTTGCAAGCCTTCCAAGATGAGAACATCCGCGGCCTGAATCACAAGACCTTTGACTTGACCGAAGTTGAGCGTCATCTAGGGTGCGAAGGCACTGGACTTTTCAATACGCTAGTCAACTACCGAAAGGTCAAGTACTCGGATGATGATGTTGAGATTGGGTTTCGGTCAATCTGGAAGCAAGATCCCCACGAGGCGAGTCAAAAGCCATGCCCTTGAACAAGAGTGCATGAACTAATCCGGCAGATCGGCAGCAACTTCTGGTACTGGCATTCAACGAAGGGCCATCCCGACTTGACGCTACGCTTACCTACTTCGAGTCCCTATTCTCTGAGACTACCGTGAAGACTTTGACTCAGACATATCGACGTCTACTTGATCTGTTAATCGATCAGCAGAGTCAGACGGTGGGCGACATCAAAGCAACGCTTACTTCCTAGTGTAATTCGCAAACCACGTGGAAACGGACTTGGGACTAGGGGTTGAATTCATATTCGTGGTATTAGACGTGCTCTTGCTTTTGTTTTTCTACTGTTACGATGCTAGAGTCTTTCTACATGTATTTTGATGCCTGTCAAAACTTATACACATGCTGGTATCTATGCTTTCATTTATCCATCCATACGATGTCGTTGTCCCGCTTCTTTCCGGGATGCCGAAATGTCCTTACGGCCACAGGCCATAAACAAAGGGGTCGACATATGGGTAGTCGGCCTCCATGCCCATAATGATGCTGTACTCGTCTCTCAGTAGATCTGAGCCTTCGTTGCCGAACTTCGAATATTTACTCAGCTCATGCCGCCGCAGGGCAATCGTCCACGGGAAACTGGAATGAGCGACGCCCATGAATGCGCTCGCTCTAAACATGACCAGAAAATCCACCAGGGCATGCTGATCAAATGTAAGGGCATCAAGTTGCTCGCGATCGGCCCCGAGAAGCAGGTCGTTCTTGGTCACCACCGTAATATTCCTCCTCGGCGTACCAGTCTCTATTGAGAGATACTTGTTGAGCCTTTCCGCAAAAATGTCGACCACAGTTTGGTTCCCGGATGCCACATAGACAACGTTCAGACCCGTGCGCTCGAGATAGCGGAATTGTTCTTCGAATTGGTCATCCATCCGCGAAAAGCGCCATTCGTCGGGCCCCCAGGCGGAAGTGGCATCCTTCTCCAGCCGTAGATGCGCCCCAAAATAAGCATTGGGGTTGATGGCTTTTCTCGGATCGAAAGGAAGCGCGAATTTCTCCTTGAGCAGGTAGAGAATCTTTGCCGCAAGAGCACGAGTGTCATTCCTGAAGGACAGAATTTTGCCGAACTCGTGTACGAAGGCGTCACCGTCGTCGCGCACGGGATACTCAAGGAAGGACTGCTCCATCTTGATGTGTACCGGGGCTTCTGGACCCATATGTTCTCGAACTCCCTGCTCTTCAAGCCAGTTGTCGAAGAAGTATCGCCATTTTCGCGGATGCCTCAGTCCCTCTCGTGGGTGGTCTGGCTCGAAATGGTCTCCTACCAGAGACAAAGGCTCCCCTAACCGGTGTTCGTAGGAGGGAAAGTCCGTCGCCTTTTCGTACACGATCATCCCCGGACACCCCTCTGTCAGGCGTGTTATGAATGCCTCGCGGTCCAGTAGGTAATCGAGGGGCACTTCGTTTCCCGTCTCGATATCGGTAATGTCTTTCGCGTTACGCAGGGACATTGAAGGCAAAACGAGTGCACCTCCGCCGTGGATCGCATACCGGACGCACTTCAGTATTTGATTTCGCACCATGCCAATGCCGCCGTGCTGTTCTTCGCAGCTGAAGAGCAGCCCAGGGCGAAACCGAGTGCGAGAGCATGTTTCCCGAATGGGCGCGTAGTCGATCGGAGTTGGAAATTCGACATCAATGGCTTGTCGCACGAACCCGCTCTCGGTCGTCGCTTCTTCGTTCGATTCATCAGGAAAAAATGTTGAAACCGTATCTGCGATCGCGTCGTGAACGCCTAGTAATCGAAGGCTCCAGACAAAAATAAGAAATAGCGCCAAGAAGGACCACACCAGTGGACGGTTTTCGGAGAGCATGGCTGTTGTTTAATCAAACAAACAAGATCATCAAAGGAAGAACGCCGCCACGATAGCCGATTGGGAGGCCAAGAACACCAAGAATTTGCCAAGAGATGAACTCCAGTTGCATTTCTTCATCGAGAAGAATGGAGAGCAACGGATGGTCGAAAGACCCCCAACGGGCCCATCGGGGCATTCGCGAACATGGGAGCTTCAAGGATCCTTGGTGGTGAGGTTTCAGCCATGTTTCAAGCGACCGTAAGATCTACTCGTCCTTTTCAGAGGCGCTAACTCCTCGGGGGATCAATGCTGGCTTACATAATTGAACTTGCACATGAGAAATGGAGAGACGATAAATCACGATTGTCATTGCCATGTCTCATGAACTATCTGGAGGTTTGTCTTCTGGCTAGCTGGCTAGTTCAACCTAGCATTGCGAGGAGAAGAATGGGCGGATTGTCGCGTCGAGCTTTTGTTGACACTTCGTGTTTTCAGCACGGCCCTTGGATCAAGGTTTTGCAGCAACGGCAAAGACCACGTTTCCTCCAGACCAGGGTTTAGATCTGACGGAAGATATAGAAGGCTTTGGTCGAAGGAATTCTGCGATTCTGCTTGAATCACCACCAGTATATCATAGTTTGGCTCATCGATATAGTCTTCAGTGGTCATAGGGGGTATTGCTGCTTGAGTCTACGGCAACTGAGACTGAGACTTGGAAAGATACCTATGCGAGCTCAACTCTCTTAGAGGTAGACAATAAGCTATCAGCTGTGCCAATTGCTTCTGACAATGATCAATGCTGGTAGCGTCTGCGAGTTGACCGGAGCAGTGCAATTCTGTCGGACCGATGGTGGATCGGCGCTTCGGTCCGGAAATGTGGGGCATTCGGTCCGCCAATCCCGATCTGATGGCGAGCTATGCTCCGCACGACGATATGTATTCCGGAGCCGATGTACCAGCGGTTGTCTGAGTCAACGAAGAGAAGAATTCTCGGCTGTATGGTTATCGTCAAACCTTTTGCACTCACCGTCGTAGTACTGTCTGGGGTCTGATGCGACATACTCGTGTCATTACGCGTTGTGTCTTACTCTGTGCCTGGACGTTTTAGTCCTACACAACCAGACTGATGCCATATCGTCAAGTCGTCTCAGAATTGAGCAAAAAGCCGTCTTGCACAATTAAACGACTGTGGTTCAGCATTAAATAGGTGGTGTCGGTCACTTGTCACGCACAACATGTTACCAAAGTCGGACAAACGCGAAGAGAAGTACTCCCTCCTCAAAGAGGAGACTGAGGGAGAGTCTTGCGAAGAAGGCGCGTCGAGAGATTCCTCTGTCGATCAAGAAGCCGGGTTCGCCAGAGTCAGAAAACACCTTCCATGGCAAAAGTTCGACCCAGCTTGGAGATCTTGGTATCTCTTCGTTCCACCCATCCTCATCTTCTCAATATTGGCGTATCTCGCCTTCTTTCCATCATGCGAAACCTGCCAGAAGATGGACCTCGACCTATCGGGGTACGTCTGCGCGCCCAACGGCGCTCTACCCAAGATCGCGCGCGACAGGGGCTGCGAGTTCGACACCATGTCGTTTAAATGGTGGCCCAAGGAGCCTATGGGGCACAAAGATAATGTGGAGCTACTCAAAGAATTCCACCATGAAGGTCCATGGCATCGATACTATGATAAGGGCGGAAAACATGAGATACCACCGACGAGCGAAGTCTTGACCGCCGGCTGGGTCACGAGGAAGGAACACACATACCACTGCATGTACACTCTGCGGCAGACGCACCTGTGGATTTCTCTGGGCTACGATCCCCCTTTCAACTACAGTCATACGATACATTGCACCAAGTACCTGATGGACGCGATACTGGAGAATCCGCCGAAAGACTTTGAAGAGCTCAATGTTCATGGCACCCCATGGCCGGAACATCCGGATATTGTAAGTGTTGCTCCCTGACTCTTCACTCATGGCCTCCAAAGCTCACCATGCATCAGGTTAAGCCATACTATCCTTGCAAACATGAGGGACTTAGCTGTGAATCTTGGTGATACTAGGCATACATGAGCTTTTTCTTTCCAGATCACGTCAAATAGAAGAGCGCAGCCGTCTATTTGATGTGCTAGTAAACCCAAATAATGTTCACTATTTCGTTAGATAAAACATAGCCCGCCAAATGACAGCTTTTTAAGACACTCTTGTGATCAGTGACGCGTATGCAGACGTTGGTTCGTTATAAAGATCAACTACGAAGAACACGCAGGTCAAGCGAATCTAAGACTTCAATATTCTTAAGACTGCCGTTTGAACATTACGGACAACATAAGCCAAACGGATATAGATGAAGACAGAAGAGAGCATGGAAGCCATTCGCGCTTTTTGCATCATGTTTGGCCCTGAAGTTAAGCGTTGGTTCTGCTCGGAACCCCCTTGCTTAAGTAAGACAATTAACAGAATGTGCTATTTCGGTCAAAACATTAGGCTGAGAAGGTTTTGTTATTTGGTTTTATTTTATTTTATGCACTACGTGCGTAAAAAAGCTCACCCTGTATAAGTATATCTCTATATGTGGTTTCCCTTTAATGGTGTATACTAGCATATACGTATCTCGTTAAGTTAAAAAGTGTAATAGTACCCTGTAATACGCGCAGAGCTTCTGCTGGAAAAGGCACCCCTATGGGCTACACGTCCAGCCGCACCACCAGCCACCTATCAGTTGTGTGGCGCAACACCCGGGCGGGCAGACGGCAAGTCGTCTACTCGGTCACGGCTATGGACGGCACGCGGCGAAGGTTTTGTTATATGACTCAAGTAAGTACGCTGAAGAGGGCTTGGAGACTTAAGGATTGAAAATTGGACGAACTCGGCCTAGTCAAGCTTCTTGCATGAATTCTTCATCGGTCTACATGAAAGATCTTTATCAGGACCAACATGGCGATATCGATGATCGCAATAAAGCAGAGTTTCTTCCGGCCAAAAATTGCCGAAGGTAAAGGGAGAGTGCATGAAAACGAAACAGTCCTTGGTGAATCTGCTCACTATCGAGGTCGCCGTCACTCGTCACTAGTCAAATTATGATCAGGACCTCGGCGGTGGCCAATAATCAGGCTTGTTCCGCTAGTGGCTATGTCCATCAATCTGGCAAGGATCGGTTCCAGAATTTGAAGGTCCCCCCGAAGAAGCAGCCAGTGGGATTTTGCACCTTGAATCGCGAGAGAGTCACCCGCCGCCTTCCGTTTGTTCATGAACAAGGCTCCCGCGGGGAAGCTAGTCGGAAAGCTTGGCATGACAGTTGATTAACGCGCCATGGAGTTGGCTCGATCACCAGATCAGCAGCGCTCCCGTCTGCGAGTCAAGTGTTGATCAAGCAATATCCAGTGTAACATCCAAAAAGCCCCTGAGAGACAGAGATCTGGGCGTTAACTTTCGGGTGAATTCTGTCCTGTTACTTCAAGGTTAGTCCCTGTCGCGTTCCCGTGTCCCCGGATTGCTTGGGGATTCTCTGACTCGTCCACCACCAAATGCCACAAATACCCGTCCGGATAAATAGGCGGCTTGTATACGCGTAGTAGCCTCGCATTGCGCGGTAGAGATGAGTTTTGTCTCCCGCGGCGAGTCCAAGAATGTTCGGCCGAAAGAAAAGGGTAAATGCCAAATGGCAAAACATACCCAATCTCACGACCCCAAAAGAAAAGAGGGAACAAAGCTTCGCGTCCACTATTCGCGGCGGAGCAAATTTGAGCAACTTTTACCGAGGAGCTCGGTAAAATTGGACGAGAATCCACCGAGTATGGTTCAATTTATTCATATCCATCGACCCCAATTATTAAACGCAAACAAATTCCGCCAATTGAGAAGGTGGCATTCCAGCTTATGAGGGGTAATTGTGGACTACAAACATGGGGGACCTCCCACCTGAGGCTGATGGAGACATTGGAGAGTCTCGAGTAAAGCAACTCGATCTTGTCAGAGTTCTGGTCCAGAAGATCAGCGTTGCAGCAAAAGCTAGTTGTTACTGGTTAGTCTCGGCTCTTGATCCCGATGGTCTAGCCTAGCCAGCAAAGTGTCTTCGATTTGACATGTCTTGGTGAGCAGAAGTCACGTCATGGCGGTAGTGGACGGAGTAGGCGCTAGGTAGACAGGAGTGCATGAGATTAAAGGTAGCTGCAGGGAGGCTCTTTCGACATCTCGCGTACTGGAAGGATTGTTTGCTCACTTATCATCACGTCCAATTCCCAAAGGCCCTTCTCGGTCGCCTCAAGGTTGCATTATTCCCGCTATCCACTGCGGCCGCCGCCCCCCTTCGGTCAGTTCATCCGAAGATTTCAAAGTGGCTGGAGCTGGTTGGCCGCAGAGGCGCTGAAGGTCGGTCCATTTCACCGCTGGACACCAACGAAGAGGGGACGAAAGGGGGCGGCACTGCGCGCCCAGATCACCTGCAGGCTTCGCGATTGCGGTAAGTGGGACACCTCACATGTAAGTAAAACAAGCCGTCTCAAATTACACGGCACGTCATAGGGACAAGTCGCCTGCGTTGCCTGCATCTGCCTGCAAGTGCGGCGATGGCCTCGTTTGGGAGCTCTGCCAATGACTGTGTTCTTATTTGAAACAAAGCGCGAGCTGGCTCAGTTGGCGCGCTTGGCACCAGATAGCAGACAAGTTTACATCAAACATTCTAGCGGCCCCAAGGATGCACATCCCGGGGTTCACCAACTTCAGCGGGTCTGCCGACGACCGAGACCAACACGGAGAATCTCTGCGACCCCCTGGTCTGGCGCTACGGACCCCGGACTGCGCAGTATGCAAGCAGCAGCCATCCTTGGGCAATGTGAGATTAAGGAAACTTGCTTCAGTGGGGGTCCTTCCCGTCTTGTACAATTCCTCCAGGTACGGATACTAAGTGGTACGGTGGGCACTTAGTTGTTGGATGACGGATCGTTGGATAGGAGAGAAGTCTAGAAGGCATGGAGAGATATAATATCAACGCCAGAGGGCCGCCTCCAACTTCGACACGACCTGACTCTCCTTTCTGATCGTTGAGCCGCATCTTTCGTGCATTCCTTCTTTTTCGAGTCACCGCTAGTACGGTGTTTTCATTCATTTTTCACTTGTTGACCCTAGAGGTTACGTTCATTCACTCCCATTTTGAGACTTGTTCCCTTCTTTGAACAGTTTCCAAATCCACTCCTTATCCCCCAAAACGAAACCGAACAAACTCGAGATATTGAGAAGAACTTGCAAACGATCGCCATCATGCGCTCTACAATCTCAGGAGTAGCGGCCCTTCTCGGGCTCGCTGGATCTGCCACCGCGCAGCTGCGAGCCTCGGCTTACTCTGACCCCCAGACCGGTATCGACTTCCAACGCTACCTGCCTTCCGCCTACCCATACAGCTTCGGTATCGCGGTCCCCGAGACCATCGGAACGGACTTCATTGGTCAGATGGTTGTACCCATCTCAACAAAGGGTAACTGGGGTGCCGTCTCGTTGAAGGGTGGCATGTTGAACGGCCTCCTCTTCGTTGCCTGGGCCGATGGTGAGGATATCAAGACATCTTTCCGCCTGGGAAGCGCCTATGCCAACCCCGACGTCTACACTGCCACCGAGGTCTCCGCTGTCCCCATCGCCAACGGTACCTTTGTCAACAGCACTCACTTCTCGTACACCTTCTTGTGCCAGAACTGCATCAACGACAGGACCAGCTTGGCTGGCGACTCCCCTATCCTCGGCTGGGCCTACTCCGACACCAGCCCGTCACCCGTCTCCGACTCGGCTGCTGCCCTGAACTACCACTCCGCTGGCTTCGGTCAGTTCGGTCTTGACATTGCTTCTGCCAAGTCCGCCAAGTTCGATACCTGGTCCAAGTACGCAAAGGCTGTTGAGACTACGCCCGTCCCCGGCAACGGCACCACCACCCCCGTTCCTGGCAACAGCACCATCCCCGCTCCCACCACCTCCAACACCACCTACGATGTCATCGTCGTCGGTGGTGGCCCTGCTGGTATCATCGCCGCTGAGCGTCTCGCCGAGAAGGGCTCCAGCGTTCTCCTCATCGAGCGTGGCCCTGCCAACACCGTCGCCTTGGGCTCCGACATGGCTCTGCCCTGGAACGACACCCTTACCCCCTACGACATTCCTGCGCTCGGTAGCTCCATGACCAGTCTCTCCGGAACGTCCCTCTGCAGTGACACTGCCTCCACCGCCGGCTGCTTGTTGGGAGGATCCAGCTCTATCAACGGTCTCAACTTCATCCACCCTCCCGAGCACGACTGGCAGCGCTGGCCCGCAGGCTGGAACTGGGCTGACGTCTCCGACGCCGCTTCCCGCCTCTACGAGCGCAACCCTGGTACCACTGAGCCTTCAGACGACGGCAAGTACTACGATGACTTGACCTTCCGTGTCCTTTCCGGCCTCCTGAGCGCCAAGGGCTGGAACGAGGTTGACTCCATCAAGTCTCCCAACGAGAAGTCCTCCGTCTTCTCCCGCCCTTCGTGGTCCATCAAGGACAACCTCCGTGCCGGCCCTGCCCGTACCTACATGCCTTTCGCTCAGCAGCTGCCCAACTTCACCCTCAAGCTCGAGACCAAGGTGATCCAGGTCCTCCGCACCGGTAGCAAGATGACCGGTGTTCTCACCCAGGCCGCCGACGGCAGCACCCAGATCATCAAGATCAACGCTGGCGGCAAGGTCGTCCTCGCCGCCGGTGCCATGTCTTCTCCCCGTCTCCTCTGGAACTCTGGTATCGGCCGCTCTGATGCCCTGGAGATCGTCAAGTCCGGAGCTGCCAGCACTGGAGTCACTCTCCCCGACCAGGCTGACTGGATCGACCTTCCCGTCGGACACCACCTCCAGGACCACGCCCAGGTCATGCTCCAGTTCAACTCCAAGACCAACTTCAGCGCCTACGCCTTCAACGCCATCGCCTCCAACCCCGTCACCAGCGATCTGGACCTCTACAAGCAGGGCTCCGGTCCCATCACCCAGGCCGCTCAGCGTATGCACCTCTGGACCTCCGCGGAGGGCTCCGACGGCCGCACCCGTTACCTCCAGGGTACTGCCAGTGCCATGCAGAACGGCATCATCACCGTCCGCACGTTCCTGACCCACGGCACCTCCACCCTCGGCGAGCTCGGCATCACCGCCTCCGGCAACACCGTCCTCAACACCAAGCCCTGGTTGATCGACGCTGCTGACAAGAAGGCCATGTCCGACTTTGTCCAGTACTGGCTCGACCTCACCAGCGGCAGCAACTCCACCCTCAGCTACGTCACCCCCGGTGCCACTCCCGACGACATCATCAGCACCAAGATGATCTCCGGTGACCACTGGGTCGGTAGCGCCAAGATGGGCACCGACGATGGCCGCAAGACGGACGGTACCGCCGTCGTCGACCTCGACACCAAGGTCTACGGCACCGACAACCTCTTCGTCGTCGACGCCTCCATCCACCCTGACTTGCCCACCGGCAACACCCAATCCATCATCATGATCACCGCCGAGCACGCCGCCGAGAAGATTGCTGCCGTTACCGTCACCGGCTCTTCCAACTCTACTGCCCCCGAGACCAGCAAGTGTAACGGCGTCACCAAGCGCGCCCAGCGCCAGGCCATGCGCTTCAGACGCCATGCTCACCTGCACTAGATGATTGAGCCCTCAAGTGCTGAGTGGATGTGATCATGGCAGGTACCGGCTGCGGGTGACGACGATGAACTCCTGAGCCACTTCAACGTACATGTTTCGTTCTAGATTATCTTATGTATAAAGTTTCTCTCCGTAAATAAATCATTTCAGACTACCAAATGATATCTGGTTCAAGCATGCTTTGGCTGTGACGGTTGTCCGTATATGCACTCACTGAATCTCCCATCAGCATGGTTGGAGTACACAATCCTGAGTCAACTCGTTCTACAAGACACCAAGTTCTATCTGTGTGATGTTTGTATAATGGCCAAACGTTACAGCCTGCAAGATGACATCAACGGTCCAAGGGGCTCAGTAAGTTCAAAGCTGTGGCGTCACTAGAGAGCTATTCTCAAGCGTGATACAGCTTCATCGAAGGAAAGCCCCTGGTCTCGTCATCTTCTCATCAGATATTGCAAGAAAGCGCAACTTATCACACTAGGGCTCTAAGCGAATTGTGCTAATATTGGTGAAAAATTATCATTAGAATTATGAAAAGAATCCTCCAGGGCTAGTCTATGCTGTCATCAATCATCTCATAGACGCCTGGCCCCGCGTTTACTTCTAAGCATCTGCGATGATGCGCTCAGCCGCGATCTCTGCAATACCATAGACGGCAGTTTGTACATGTGCAGAAATAAGCAGAGGAATGACGCTAGCATCGACAACGCGCAGGTTGGAGGTGCCGTACACCTTGAGGTCGCTGTCAACAACACCGCCATCCTCCTTCGGGAGCATGGAACAGGTTCCGACGGGGTGGAAGATGCTCAACGTCGTGTTAAGAGCAAACTGTTTCCACTGCTCGTCGGTCTGGACAACATCCAATCCAGGTTCGTACTCGTTCTCCCAGATAGATCTCATTGGCTCGGTGGTTGCGATCTTGCGGCAGTACTTGATGGCCTGGACCGCTGCCTCAAGATCATGTTCGTGCGCAAAGTAGTTCGGGTTGATGACGGGCTTTCCAGTGGTGTTGACGGGGTTGATGTGAATGTTGCCCCGGCTCAAGGGGTGCATGATCGCGGCGATGAGGGTGAAGAATCCTTCGCCGAAGAGAGGAGATGTTGACGCGGGGTACCCCTTGACGCCGGTGTAGCCATCTGAGAAGATGACCTCGAGCTGGGGGATGGAGGGATCGGTCATAAACTCTAGCTTTTTCTGGTCAACGACACTGGGGTCTTCGCCGACAGCTTCTTTGGCGAGGGAAATCAGGCGCGAGTCGTTGCCGATGGCTTGCGCCCAGGTCGTGAAGGTGTAGCCGCTGCCGGTGTAGTCGTATAGCGAGACTTGTCCGGCGTTCCAGAGGGCCAGCTGCTTCGCGGCGTAGGTAGCGTTGCTGCGGAGGATGTCGAAGGAGGTGAAGTTGCCCTTGAGCTGGTAGGAGCTTTGAATGCGAAGATGGTCCTGGAGGTTCTCGCCAACACCAGGGAGGTCAATGACTTGTTCGATGCCGGAGGCGTTGAGAACCGAGGATTGGCCAATGCCTGACAATTCCAGCAAGCCTGGGCTTTGGATGGAGCCAGCTGATAGGATGACCTCCTTCTTGGCTGAGATGACGGTTCCGTCTGAGAGAGTAACTCCCGTGGCCGCCAGAAGATTCGAGTTACTTGTAGCCTTCCCGAGGTTGACCTTGATAACCATAGTACCGGAAAGGATTTCCAAGTTCGATCCGGCAATGGGGACATAGGCATTAGCACTGTATGACCTGTTGTAGTGAGTCGGATCAATACTACTGGGCTGATACATCACTCCGAGAGGATCTCCGCCGAGTGACTCCAAGTTGCTTTCAATACCGAGGGCATTCATCGTCGGGATCCACGTCTTCTGATGCTCGGGAATGATGCGGTTGATGACAGCCTTGACCGGGCCGCTGTCACCGACACCTTCGGAGCCGTACGTATCGGTATTGATGCCAGTAAAGTTCTCCGACTTCTTCATAGCGGCAATCATCGTCTCCCAGTTCCATCCCGGGTTGCCGAGAGCCTCCCAGCCGTCATACTCGGCCGCGGCAGCCCTGTCGTACGACATGAGGTTGAGGGCGGAGCTGCCGCCGAGGACCTTGCCTCGGTTGACCGTGAAAGTTCGGCTATTGACATTGGTCTGCGGCACGGTTGTGAAGTTCCAGTCGTACTTGGTGGCCAGCGTCGAGCCCTTCATGCCGGGGACGTTGATTTTAGGCTCATCCCACACCGCCGGTCCCGCCTCGATGAGGAGGATCTTGGAGGCAGGGAGCCCCTCGCTGAGACGAGCCGCCACGGCTACTCCAGCGGTGCCACCGCCGACGACGATCTGGGGGTGGGAAAGACAAAGTGTTAGTGTGTCAGGTAATTGTCCTCCCCCGGGCCGCGGCAAACGTAAAACACCCAAAAAGGGCACAAACGAATAGGTCGAACAGAGCGACCCCGTAAACGAAGCAACGCAAACGTCCGAGAGCATAGATGAGAACAACTTACATAATCGTAGGTATCCTCATAGGGCTGTGACGAGAAGGAGGAGGAAGAAGCGGCACCCAAAACAAGGGCCGCGGAGGCGAGGGCGAGACTCGACTTGACAAGCATGGCTAAGACGATGCAGCGATCTTTTCCCACACATTCGAGAAAATAAAGTTTAGGAACCCTCGGCTCGGCGATCTGGGAAACGCGCTTCTGCAAGTTCTGCTAGAGTCTAGATCAAAAGAGAAGCAAACGCTCGAGCTTTCAAAAGCAATAAGCGTGATATCTGCACATTAAGTCCAGGTTTGGGAAACCTCGTCAATGGTACCAATCGACACGAAGTGGAGGGCGTGCTGTGGCGTGCCATGTTCCATGCGGCAGCAGGATCGTGTCTCTTTTTGTATGCAGCCCCCAAAATTGCCTCAAGTGAAAGTCGAATGTCAATAATGCGGTTATTAATCCCCTTACAAGCTTCTTTAGCAAGTTAGCAGGGCTTCTTATCCATAGTCCAAGAAAACGGCGCCAGTAATCATACACGCGGCCCAAAGAAATATCCTTGTTCTCCGCCCCAGGTCGCCCGTCCTTCAAGGTCTGGAGGGACGGGAACATGATGGTAGCTTAGTGGGGTACCGAGAATCCTCATATGCTATAGACTATTCGTAGGTACCGCTGAAGAAGTCCCGAGAGGGGAGGAAATGGTGGCGGTATGTTGTGGTGGTGTCACACGGCAGCGTAAGCACTTATAAATGCGCGTGTAAGCTACCAGCGCGCCGGTCCAACAACACGACTTGTTGGACAACCGCCAAACTGTACTGTCTACCCCAACCTTGAAGAGAGGGGAGAAAAGAATGGATGACGAGGGAATGTCAGACACTTATGCAGGTTCGGTTGCGTTCTGCTCTACCAGAGACGAACGGCACAGCAAAGTCCCCCTACTACGCCGCGAATCAACATCAACCGTCCCACGGTTCAACGTGTTCGCCGACGGGGATGGCTGTGTACCCGGGCGAATGTTACCGTGCCATCAACGTGCCTATCCGGCGAAGCACCGTTGACGATTGCGGAGCTGCGCCGGCCGGTCGCTTCCGGGGTTAGATTCATGACTCAAGGATAGGCCTGTCAGACCCATTTGGACAAGTCGACGTGACCCTGTCTGAACAAATCATCCGTCTCAGTCAGTTATGAACAATTCCATCATAACTCCACGTCTCTCGAAGCATTGACAGGTTAACAACGGCGTTTCCCGGCTCTTCCCCGTCTCCCCGTTTCTCTCTCTCTCTCCCGAGTTTCCCCTCGGGGGCTCAACGGTTTGGATCCTCTTTGGTATCTTTGTTTAGAAAGCTCGTCCCTCGCCGCGCAGCCTGCTGACGGAGTGCCCAGGATACCCCTGATAGTCGTACCAATACCCTCCATTAATTAAACTCGGGCACCACCCATTCGCACGACCGAAACTCTCGCCAGCGTCCGCCCCTCGTTTCTCGAGCGGGAAGAGCAGAAAAGCTGCCGCGCGCCGCTCGGCTACCCGTTATGCTTTCTGGTCTGTGTCCGAATCTGTCTCATGGCCTCCAACTACATGTGTTGTGTGCGTTGAGACGTCAAGAGATAAGGAGGAGAAAGATGGGATGGGAAAGTCAAAAAGTGAAAGTAAGAAGACGATCGTCATCAACTTACTCCATTTGCTCAACTCTGCTGCGGGTGTTTGCTTGGTAATTATTGGCAAGAAGAGCCCACAAGTCTGTGTACGTAAATCATATTTACCCCTTGGGAGACCTGCGGCACATTGCGCAACATCCCACAGCCTGTCAGATGCGCAGGCATTGCAAGTCGCAGCATGAGAAGAATCCACACGTGCAAGGGTCAACTTTGATCCCTCCTTCGGGCGCGGCGTGCCCTCATCAACAACCCAGAGAGATACGCAGGGGAATGGAGGCCGCTCAAACTCAATTTGTATCCAAGCAACCAGAGAGGAGCTCGCAGAAGCTGGGCGGGAATCGAAAGAGAAAAGAGGAGAGGATGCTCGTCCAACCTGGCCTTCCACAATACGGGACTCCCAGTCATTCCCAGCCAAGACCCCTTCTTCTTTTGGGGGATGGGTCCCCCATCTTTGCCATGCAAGACACAACGATCCCTCAAATGGACATAGTTGAGAGAATCAGGTCTTAGACATTTGCGTTTAGCTCCCGTCCTTTGGCATGCAGCCTCTCTGCTCGGGGCAACGAAACAAACTACCAAATGCCTATTATCCGTATCTTGGAAGAATCGAACCAAAGGCTGGGCAATCTTGCATCCTACCAAACCAACACAACACCACCTCGGCGTCGTCGGCGTCCAAGGCATCAAATCATTACCATTTACCACCCTCCTCCCGACCCAACCGCGGGATGTGTAGATTGGGTCTCGCCCATCTGAGACATATGCGCCGTGGTGCCTTGACCTCCTTGCATCTCATATTTCCTCCATCCGCGCATGCAGGGCTGGCTACTGCGGAATTGCATGTAGCTTGTTCTCTTCCTCCTCCTTCTCAGCTTCGTCGCAGCTCTTAAGACGACCAACGCTCCCTTTTCCTCCTCAAGGCCGCACGTCGAGTGGGACGTCTAAAAGTCCGGGGGTAAACGAGCTGCCATCCAAAAGCAGATCTTGGCGATCGTCCTCGTCTTTGCCTTGTGCAGAGACTATCCCGTGGGTCGATTACCCGCTGGCCCTCGTCTTCTCTCTCATACATTTATCCAGCGCATGGCCTGTTATTTCCTTGCGTGCTGCACCCTCGTTCCTTGTCCTGGCGTTTCCTTTCACGCTACCCAGGCCTGAGTCCACCAGACTCCTACGTAGGCGCTCACGATGGCGCCAGTCACCCCTCCGAATCCGCTGCCGCCGGACGAGAACGTCAACCCGATCCTCCTTGGTGTCTCTGGCGTACTGATCTTCTTTGTCGTCTTCACAACTTCGATCCGCCTATATGTTCGCTTCGCATTACGGCATCTGGGGTGGGATGACTATCTTATGGGAATTGTCGCCAGCCTCGGTATCGTCAGATATGGTGTCCAGTGCGCTCAGGGCAACTCGGGAAATGGGAGGCATCGATGGTACATCTCGACAGAGGAATATGTCAACAACAGCATGCTTGGATGGTTCGCGCAAATCCTTCTATTCGCCAGTATCTGCTTGCTCAAGTGCTCCATCATGCTCCTACTGCTCCGCATCAAAGACTCCAGCCGGCTCAAGTACTTTTTGTGGTCCGTCATGGCTGGTCTGGTCATCACCAACTTTGGCGTCATCATCATCCTGCTCGCCGAGTGCGATCCCGTCGAGGCATACTGGACAGGAAATGGAGTGTGCTGGGACGCCAAGATTCGAATATACTCGATTTACCTGACTATCTGTAAGTCAGGCACAGGGACGTGTCATCTTTGTGGCTTGCGACTGACACATTTGCCCATTAGCATACTCCGTCGCTACAGACTTATTATGCTCCTTGTTGCCTCTTGTTGTAGTATGGCAAGTCCGCATACCACTGTCGACCAAACTCTCGGTCGGCGCATTAATGAGTCTCGGTTTGATGTGAGCAACTTCTAACCCCTCAAATCGAACTAGTTAACTGACACTCCCTGGCAGCGCAACTGGCTTCGGTATTGCAAGAGCAGCCTCTCTCGGCCTGGTAACTAACGACTTGAGTTGTAAGACCATTCCTTTGTCGGGCGTCCAAATAGACCTAGCTAACAGCATGCTTAGACGTATACGCAGTAACCGCAATTTGGTCCAACTTGGAGCTTTACCTCGGAATCATTGCTGGAAACCTGGCTCTCTCCAGATCCCTCTGGTTCTACTTCTTTGGAGAAAAACAGCTCCCCAGTTCCCATCCCTCAGCATACGGAAATTCGTCACATCGCTCTCGATCTGCTTACAACAACGGCAGCAGATTACATGGCGACAACGGCAGTAACACCGACACATTTATACGCTCGGAGCGCAGGCCCTCCTTGTCAAAGAGCGACCACAGCGACATCCCACTTGAACCAGGTATCCAGAAGCGAACAGAATTCTGGATCTCGGAAGAGGACGTTGACAGCAGTGACAGTCACGATGCGGCGGCGATAAGAAGGACGACAAGGCAGGCGTCGTTATGAGTGACAGTGGACAGCAAGCACACGCAGCCTCAAATAGGCTTACTTACGCATTTACGGTGTTGGTGGAGAACGGGGAGCCTCTTGAAAGCGTCGTCAGATACCCGGCAGGGAAGACCAAAGTGGGCGCGTGAAGTCGTATCATGTACACGATTCATGAAGCTACCGCTCAGCTTCCCTGCCCTGCGATTGTTCCTTTTCACGCGTATCGTTTGCACAGTGGCTTATACATACCAGTATGATGGGATATGAGATAACGAAGATTTCACACGCCAAACAGCAGTGGCGTACAATCCTCTTTGCCTTCTTCTATTCAGCTCCAAATGTGATCTTAGACCAGATGACGAGAAGACTCGGACCCGAGGTCTTGACTACGGAACTTTGGCTGGATTGTTGTTGCCTCTGCTCCGAAGTCAAAGCGTACATGCATACGGAATATCCGCAATGCGGCGCAGGACGACTTGCGTAATTTCAAAGTTCCAACATCCCAGTCTCTTTTTATCGGGGCCAGTGGGTTCGCCGGCGGCTTTTCTTTCAGCATCTAGATGCTGATGAAGCGCTCATGGCCTGCAGTGGCTGGTGTTACGGCTCTTCCGGTAGGATCGCTAAGCCTTCGCGACGTGCCTAGGGGTCGATAAGCTGTCCCGTTTGAAGCCTGTGCAAACCCTCTCAGCAAAGATCCTTCTCGGACTCGTAGGCGGTCTTTGTCCTGGGGAAACTCGGGAGCGAGGAAAGAGAATGCCCCCGCCTCACCGTTCGACAATGGAACTTGCAAGGATCCACGGAGCCAGGGCAGGGCTGCAGGGGACAAGGTTCATGTCGGACTTTGCGACAGAGCACGGTCCTCGACTTGACCAAAATCAGTCCCTGGGGATCACTGGTTAAGTGTGGTGATCAAGTGGTGATGACTGCACTCAGGCGCGTGGGGAGATGAATGGATAGGGGAGGTGCAGGAGTCTTGAGACTCAGAGTTCATCTCAACTTTGACTATGCTCCAGCCTCAAGGCCTTTGCACACCCTCGGCGGAAGTGGCCATTTGCCAACGATGTGTAAGTGATTACCTTTCGTCCCGCATCCTCACATTGTGGTTGCACTGATGTGGCCTTGAACATGAACCCAAAGTCTAATCGACGGATAGTCAAGGCACGCGGAACCTTCAGCGTCGTTTGTGCCTAGCGATGTACAGAGTACGGAATAGTCTCGGATGGCTTCTCACTCCAGTCACAAGTCTGAGAAATGAGAGCGCCTACTGATGTGAAGCTAGTGCGGGTTCACAACGCGTTCATGTCGCGAGTCTCCGACGTGTCCGGCTACCGGTGCAACCCCAAGTTTACAGGGTCGCACTTGTAATTTCTGCTCGGTCAGGAGTTGGACCCTGACGCTAAGAAGCTATTTGCGACGCGGGAAGTCAGCTCCTAGACGTAGAGCAAGCTGGCCCCAAAGTAACGTTTGAGTCTGGGCCGGTTCACAACATTTGACTTCAGTCTCTCGGACGATCGCATGATAAAAGCTATCCATAATCATTCGCCGGACACTTCACAGAACCGATACCGAGGAAAGTGCCTCACCACCGATATTCTCTCCAACGTCTGAAGCTCGGAGGTCGACATGAAATCCAACAGAAACTACACTTTACATTGAGCCTGTGGTTGGTGGACTGGTATGTTCATTCGCCTAGACTTGTCTGCCCTTCGGATGCCCACCTCAGTCAGGTGTGCAATGTAGATGTTGCAATCGTCCACCTGATTTACAATCGACTCACTAATGATAACGAACCCTCTACGTACGCAGCCCTACCTGAATCCCATTGAGGAGCGATTGTCAGGTGCAAAAAGTAGCGAGGATCCCTGAAAGTAAAAGAATGCGTTGAGGGGGAATCGAACCCCCGGCTCCCCGACGCTGCTGAATGGCAACGGAGAATTTTACCACTAAACCATCGACGCAAGTGGCTCGGAAGTAGGTATTTCCGGCTTCCGATGCACTTTGACGGTGTCTGCTCACCTATACAGGCCTAGTTGCAAAAGCGTGTGATAGTGAAACCCAAATTTCAGAGACAAGTTGTCAAGTTACACAAGAACAGCCCAGAAGAAAGAGTCACGATAATAAAGTTTGAACGTTGACGAAATCGTGCTATTACTACCTCTATGTGATTCATGTTTTGAAAGCATCTTCCAGCTTCACCTCACCTGCTACGTGTTCCTGAGTTTCATTGGGCTACTTACGATGGATACCTATGGCTCTTGTGGTCTGATTGGCTTTGTAGAGGTTCTCCAAATTTCCAGTACCTTGCTCTCGTTCAGCACGCCTCATAGCTCATAGCTTTAAGGTCAGTACCATGTAGATCATCCAATGATATCATCAGACTCATCCATTTGCGCACCGCTCGCTTATCATCGCCCTCTCATCTCTCATAGGGCTGTCTTGCTGACGCGCTAGAGAAGCAATGATCTCGAAGGAATGCCCCGCGCTTTACCTCATTAGGCTATTGAAGTGGCCAAGACATGCACTGTGCCCCTGGTCAGGCACTGCTCGCCGTCGCCGGTTAGCTGTGGTTGACCTCCTAGGTAACTGCAGCTCAACTCCGCACCACATGTATTAAACTCGACCCGAGCCAGCGGGTGGCAGGATGGATGTGCCATCCCGTCACTCCGTCTACTTTCAATAGCTCAAAACGTAAAGCCGTTTGACGAGCCGTTGAGACGGAGAACTTCCCCTAATCAGACGATGACTTCCACTTCTAGACAATTGGCGCTCGCAGTGGGTGCACCGCCGCAGACAGAAGTACAAGCACATCCACAGACAGGTCCTCATAGCGGAAGAAGGCAATGCTGGGAATGTCAACGGCGTCGACTAGTTTGCGACTCGGCACGTCCCGTCTGCTCAAAGTGCAAGACTAGCGGCGTCGTATGTCCCGGTTACGAGGACAAGAAGCCGTTGGTATGGCTTGCCCCTGGCAAGGTCAAGACTCGGACGTGGAAACGGAAAAGCCCGCCTGCCAACAAGAACAAAGACGACGTTTCATCAAGGGAGAGTTCCAAAGAGCAGAGCGGGTCCGAACTTGCAAAGGCTGTGAGATCCGAGGTTTCGAGTGCTCGTACTGGCCATCTCGTGCACCTCTTTCCCGGTCACGAATTGAGAGATGAGACTTGCGACATTATTGAGGCCACACTTTACTGTAAGTCACCAAACTCCGTTACTGGATCGGGGCTTTGTCTTGTTCGAGAAACCAAGAAACTGATGTATGCTCGATCTGCAACAGGGAACGAGCAGATTTACCCATTCTTTGCAGCGAATCAGTTGACCAACAGCCCCTGGCTTGTACCCGTGTCGTACATCCAGTACATGGGAGATACTATCCAACACACTCTCGTTGCTATGGCCATCAACCACCGCTTGCTGAGCTTGTCTAAGAAGAAAAACGACTTGCATCAAGCAGAAGTCACGGCCCGATTCCATCAGCATCGATGTACCGCAATTCAGGCTTTGAACAGAGAGATCAGCCACCAAAATGAAAAGAGAAGAATCTCCGACTACACGATGGCGGCGGTGATTGTGTTTTTATACGCAGATGTGCGTGTCTTGGCCCCCTTCCATCTCCATCCCCCTTCCGCCTCCCGTGTCCCCTCGCTAGCCGAGAAACTCTGACCTAACCTGTTTGTCTGCAGCTTATGGGATCAACAACGGCTTCCAACTGGCGGCACCATCTCAATGGTTTCATGGCCATCATCGAGATGCGAGGTGGCCTGAGAAGTGTTTGCGACGCTGCGCCAGGCTACAAGACTGTAATCCTATTCTGCAAGATGTAAGTACCTCACTCTACATGAACCGCTACTACTGTAGGTTCAGAGCACTGATGAAACTCACACCCACAGCATCGAGAACTTGGCAAACTCAACAAGCCCGGCATACGACCAAGTTTCACCACTAGTCAATTTCGAAATGAAAGATCTCACCCAAGAAATCTACGAAACAGGATACTATCCCTTCCTCCCCTGCCCCGTACAACTCTTCATCGACATCATCTGCGTCAACCGTCTTCGGTACCTCGCTACGCAACCAGAGTCGTCAGACACGCTGGACTCTCTCCAGACAGAAGCCGAAGACCTCCTCGAGCGGATCATAGACTTCTCCCCCGAAACTTGGTCCGCCGCCAAGACCGAATCGCAAGAGCAATTCTTGACAATGGCGCAGGTGTATCAGTCCGCCGTCGTGGTCTTCGCCATTGCCTCCCTGCAGAGCGTTTGTGTGATACCTGCGTCCGCGGGATGGCGGGCCGTAAAGACTATACATGGCAGCAAGCTCATGGCCCTCCTCGAGAAAGCTGCCGGGTCTCAGGTTCTGAGGAGCTGCGTCATGTGGCCGATGATTGTTGCTGGGTTCGAGGCTAAAACGGGGAGCGCGGCGGTAAGGTCATTCATCGCTAATCGTTTAGCTGATGAGAGTGTACACCTTGGTGCGTATTTACCTCTAGCGACGAAGGATATTCTAGAGAAGTTTTGGTCGTCTGGGAAGAAAGACTGGGATGACTGTTTCGATACCCCATATGCTTTAGTTACTTGATGTATGATGATGTTGGAATCCTGTCCATAGACGAATCATTATGAATACGGTCCTTCGCCAAAGAGTTCCACTCTTGCATTTCCCTGGCAGATTCATTTTCTTTGCGTCCTTTTTGTTTTCTCGAATGAGGATTCAAATGCATTCATGGCACATTTGAACCGCCATAGTCATCACCACCTTCGAACCCCCTAATCATACTGTCAAAAAAGGCAGCATCAACCCCCTGAAACGGCCAGTCCTCTAACCCAGCGGCGATTCCATTGCCCAAAAGGTTAGGATTTCCGAGTTCAAAAAGCCATCTTGGATCGACATTGGGATCGAGCTGCATATTCTCACCCT
Organism: Colletotrichum scovillei; assembly: GCF_011075155.1. Lineage (NCBI taxonomy): Eukaryota > Fungi > Ascomycota > Sordariomycetes > Glomerellales > Glomerellaceae > Colletotrichum > Colletotrichum scovillei. The sequence continues at coordinate 4,375,998 of NW_023336259.1, forward strand.
GACCACTCGAGCCTGGTATCACACTAGCCCCTCCTCCTGGACATACTCCTGCCATGGGGCCTGCAACAAAGGGGCTCGCAACACTGAGATGTCCCGGAGCACGACTGTCCGGAACCACACCCTGCTGGTTACGAGTGACAGGCATCCAAGGTTCGCGAGAAGGAGGAGCATCAGGCGAGATGATAACCGTCCCATAACACGGGATCTTAAGCTGCAGGACATTTCTGGCATCACCTGTGCTCCGCCCCTCACCACCAGTACCACACGAAGCCGAAGCCGGCGTCGACGCAGAACTCAGACTCGCAGTGAACGTCGAACCCCCAGCGGCATCAGCCTCGATCGCAAGCAAGCTCTTCAAGACGTCGGCACTCTTCATAGAAAGCATATCCGTATTCTTGGAGCTCCCGTCACGCATGTGCTCCAACGTCTGCTCGACCTTGTCGCGGTCCGTATGCCTCTGGTGCGCGAGGATGTCTTTCCCCCTATCGCGTCTGCGAGCGTCAATGTGTGCGAGCATGAGCGTCATGGCCGCGATGAGCGCGAAGAAGTCGGCGGCGTCGGGGATGCTGCATATTCCCTCCGGGTTGCGGATCGCGATGAACCTGGAGAGGACCTCCCTGCTCGCGTCGACGCAGGCCATTCTGCTGCTGCTGGCCGCGCCGTTCTTGGAGTGGCGGAGCATGAAGGGTAGGTGGAGTTCGATGATGAGGAAGAAGTGGAAGAGCTGGTTGGCTAAGTTGAGGCTGTTACGGACTATTGTCATGGGGTCTTTGTGAGGCTTGGTGAAGTTGGGAATAGTCCACCATCGCGGGGGCATGGTTGTTGCTATAACTTGGAGCTCTTGGTCTAGTGCGTGAGTGGTTTCCATGTCGAACAGATATGACCCCGACTCGTTTCGTTGTATGATCTTGGCGGCGATGGAAGAGTGAACTTGTTCGAGCCTGTCAATGTGATGGCTGTTGATGTACGTCTGCGTCTTTTCGTCGTTGATAACCTTTGCATCATGGGTGCTGCTGGGAAGCCCTAGAAGTAGGCAGATGAAGCGCTCTAAGTATACCAGACGAAACCACACGAAGCCAGGAACGGCTGTCGAATTCGGGTCCACTGTCTCAATGGTAGCCGGATCGTGTGGGCGGTGCAGGCCCATCAACTGGGCCACAGTAATCGCGCGGCGGCAGGTCAGCAGTGATAATCTTGGATTGCCTCCGTTGGCGTGGTAGACAGTTTGCAGAATAAGACATTCGAGGCCGTCGAGCGTGCCCAGGAGCACATTATTCTCGCACACCACAGAGATGGCCGTCTCCGCAAGCTTGTCCACGAGACGATAGGTTTCTTCGGACGCATCCTCTCCAGCGTGGGTAGGAACGCGCTGAAGCATCGTACCCAACATGAGCATCTTCTTGGCCAGTAGAGTGGGATGCATTGGTGTTCTGAGAGACTCCAAGTAGTGCTCGACGGACTCTGGCTTTAGCTGCTCCAATAGGCAGTGGGGCGTGAACATGAGCTGAAAGACAATGTCAGCTTCGGAGTAGAGCTTGTAGATGACCCTGCAATCTTCTATGGCGGGTATTGCGGCGGCAAGCTGTCTTGTGTAGGCAGCCAATTTTGCATTGACTGCTGGGCGGATAGTTGCCGTGGTCTCATAATGAGAGGGTGCCTTCGGACGTGATGAGTCTTCGTTCGGTTGTGCATCATTGCTCTCACATTGTGATTGGATCTTGATCAATAAAAAGACGTTCGTTAGTAGACAATACTTTCAAGCGTTTGGCCTACCCCTACCGTTGATGAGTCTGCGTTCCGAGTTGATGAAGGGCTGCGGAGAGCCTCAGAATCTGTAGTCGGGCCTATGGCGGCTGATTCTTCTGCTCTGGGGCTACAGCTCTCTGTTACCTTCTCCTGCGGCGAAGTGGGCAAAGGGACATCAAGATCGTCCACCCGGTGGTACAGTTGCTCGACCAGTCGCTCAACCCGGTTCAGCCGGTCCCCGAGACTGCCCACCGGAGCCGGAGCCGTCTGGGCATCCTCTTCGGGGAACTCCTGACTAACACACGGGGTCCCCTTCTGCCAGCACGTTTTACACGTATCTCGAGGTCCCTTATCGTCAAAGATGCAGCGGATCTTGCGTCTGCGACACTCCCAGCAACTCTTGGTGCCCCTGCGGACGAAGCGGCGTTTGGCGGCTGCAGCTCGCCGTTCCGAAGCAGCGGTGCGGACTGTGATGGTACCTCGCTCAGTGCCTGCCATTATGTGAGTACGAGGCGCGGAGACATTGATGCTGTGTACGGCTTGTGTACTTTTCGGACGGACGAGACTGGGAGTGAGTGGTGTTGGAAATGTGAGTATGAGTTGAGTGCACGTCCGGTTCGTCCGCCGAGTTTCGGACGGCGGTCTTTGTTTGGTGGGGGCGGGGACACTCGGCGAAAGATGAGACGGCGTTGCCAAGTCAGAACCTTACCTTGAACCCTTTTCCGGATTCGGCATTTTGTTTTCATTGCAAGTGTGGCAGAGGTTGATTCATTGATTGCTCGGTATTGTGTCTAAGCTTTTTTCATTTCTCTCGAATTGTTGAAGATTCTGAACGGAAACTGTACAATCTATGTGCAGTGAAGTGGTCCAAGGCATGGAGATCTTGCCATGAGCATAAGCAACTTAGTGAAGGAGAAGCGGTCTAGAATCGAAAGAAAAGCCAAGCCCAGCCAACGGTGTTGATTAAAACATCTCAAACAACACTGGTAGTCCATCCTTCCATGCTTAGTAGGGCAGCTGGCCGATGCTGAAAGAGAACAGTTAGACTTGTGAGGTTGATGAGTATCAGATGATATACTTACTAGTTTCCAGGAGGCAAGTAACGTCCAACCACGAAGGTGGTACCCTTGGAGTCGGTGGCCATGGCCAAGCCGACCTTTTGGGTGTTCTTCCAAATGGCTTGAGCTATCAACTTGTTAGTTGCAATGTTCCTCTCAATCAAAGCCCAAAGTACTCACTGTAGTGACCATAGTTCAAGTAGTTGGGCGATCCAGTGGTGCGGATGGGCTGTCCATCGTACAACGGCTTCTCATCCAACCACAGCTGAACACCGTTGGTGAAGTAGGTGGTGGTGCCGCCCGACTGCGAAGCCAAGTTTTCTCCCTGGCCGCCGGGGTTCGAGTCATGGACCAGGCTGCCGACAGTCGTCAAGTGGTTGGCCCAGACCTGAGCGCTCGCGGCCAAGTCGTCATCCCAGGTCAAGTTGGCGTTGCCAACGGCGGCGCGGTAGATGTTGTGGAGGTCGAGGGCTCTCTGCAAGTCGGCGCTCAGGGTCGAGTTGGAGGAGGCAGTTGGGGTGGCAGTCGCCGAGGACGAGGTCGATGACGAGGTCACCGTCGCCTGCGCGTAGATCGTGGGAACAGGCGTCAAGGGGGCGGTGAGAGTGGTCGTGTAGGTCGGGGTTCCGGCTGCTACGTTGAACTTTGGCACCTTGACGATGCCCCTCGCCGCGGCTTGCGTGGCCATCAGCCCCAAGGCGAAGGTTGCGCTGGATGAGAAGTGCATGGCGGTGGTTTGAGATGTGGGAATTGGGGGCTTCGGATATGTCGAAATCGCCGGGATCTTTCTGGTCGAAGTAAAGTCGTCGTAAGGAATGACTGGCTGAATGGAAGGATGGTTCCTGCCACTGAGCTGAAGACTGAGATTGATGATACCCGGGAAAATAGGAGTGTCGAGAAGCTGAAGAAGAGCAGAAAAGGATGCAATCAAGGAGAGTGTTCCAAGTGGTGACTTGAAGATGGGAGAGTAAAAAGGAAACCCGCATAGACCAGGGTTTCGAGGATGTAGATATATCTCATTCCATTCTCATTCTTCAGGAGTCTCCCTCGGGAGTCGGTACCATGGGGATTGCACAGCTGCAGTCGAGTCCCGGCAGGTTTACCGCATTCAGCAACACGGGGCTTTGGGGGTGAAAACTCCTCAGTTTCTTTGAAGCGCAAGCCACATCCTCCGGTTCATTTAACTTCAAGACACTATGTCTCAGTCTGAAAGAGAACTTACGAGTCCCCCTAAACCAGATTCTATCGTCTAGCCAGACTAGATGCCGCTGTCACCGATCGCTTTTGGTAAACGGTCGGGTACTCTGATCGGATTCGAGTAAAGGGTCCAGGCCATATCGGTGTCTAGATCTACCCAAGACGTATGAGGGGTTTACTGCAAGAGGCTGAAGGAGACGACGACGACGACGCTTTCATGCAAACTTTTTCGTGAGGCTCCCCGGGGTGACGGTCGAGTTGAGAGAAGGCTGAGAGGAAGAAGAAGAAGAAAAGGAAAACACGCTGCCGCTCCCGCTGCCCAGCCGCCAACACCCTTCATTTTGCCCGTCTGCCCCTGATCGCCCAAAACATCTGCATTCCAGATCATCTTGAGCCCCTCGTCAGTGGCTGGATCACCACCCTCCGTGTCAAAGGTTGCTTGGTTGATGTGCTGAAGCTGGCAAAGCAGGCCCTCGTCGAATGTGAATGATCAGCACTCGCACAGCATGTCTCTGATATCATTGGCATGTCAGGGGCGCGGACATGTAAACTCTGCTTTACCTGTCGTGCAATGGCAGCAATGCTCGCTTGGCGATAAACTTTTAAGAATGAATAACCTTATCTTTCATTAACAATTCTTCTTGGCTTCCGCTGCGATGGGCTTGGATAACAGTTCTCGTCCAGAATCAGCAGCCTTCTCAAGCCACATACATACGCGTTCCCCCACGGCCGGGCAGGTCTGCCTCCTGCGTTGGGTTCGCGGCTCCGCGCTGTTACGACGACTCGGCTGTCCGCAGCAAGCTTAGGTCCTATGCAGCATTTGACCTTTGAGAGACTCCGTGGCTCCGGGATGTGGGAGAGGCCATATCCGTCAGCAACGACGTCGGCATAGTCCGTCTTTGCAGACCGTGGGTGCTGCAGACAGCCAAGCCGTCGTGAGACGCGAAACCCAACGCTGCAAATGTAAAATCTAGGCCACCGGGGACTCGAGGGAGCGGGGAAGCTGAGCTCTCCATTTTCCCTGATTTTCCTCAGCTGCACCGTTCCTAACTTCTTCCATGTTTGGATCGTCCCACGTGGGTGCGCGCTGGAATGTTGGCCGAGCCATGGGGGAATTTCAAGCGCGCGCCGAACTCTCTTCGTCCGCCGAGAGCGAGGGGCAATGAGCACGGACTGAACGGGAGAAGGGGAGGGGGCATTCGGACTCTCTGATCAGGCTCGTCCGGCCAAGCGGCGGCGGCGGCACCGGTCGGTTGATGGGGTGTGGTGGTGTGACACACGCAGGCAGACACCTAGCAACCGTGAATCAACACGGCGACGGACAACAACTGGCTTGTTTCGAGGGAGTGCAGGCAGCTGTATATCCCAAAGAGTCATTGGTCGGGCGGTTTGGAACGGCGTCACGGCGTTAGGCAACGCTCTTCAACAAGATGTACGAGTATGGTGACACCACACCTTTTGAGTCTTGATGATGCGCCTATCGCCGAACATGGAGACATGGAGACTCTTCTTTGGGGATTTTGAACACATCCACAAGAGACTTTCGAGTGGCACAGAGCAACATTTACCAATCGTTTCTACGGGTCATGGGCCCAACATGGTCTAGCTTGCGTCTCTTCCCAGGTGATACCTCCGCTCGAATCGTTGGTTGGGCAGCCAAAGTTCTTTTTTGTCTTTATTTTAGTTTTATTTCTTAATTTTTCTCTCTTTTTCCCACACAGATTCCCCCCAAAAAGTGCCCCAAAAAGCTCTGACCGCTCACCGTCTATTCTGTCTTCCCACATCAAAGTGTGACAGCCCGGGAAGCCCATGTCTCTGCTGTGCCAGAGAAACACATCATAAACCAGGCAGCTATCAAACTCCAAAAAAAGGCAGCAGTTTAACAAGATGCATGTACCAACATGTGGGGGATGGTTTTCCGAGTCCAGACCGAGAGTCCACGGTCGGGCCTATCCGGGGCGAACAAGCGCACAGCGCAAGCGAGACGAGCGTGCGATACGGACAGGATAGGGGTTTGTTGTGAAATAAGGAATCCCGCTATAAGATGACCACCTGTCGTGATTTCAACAATTCGATAGCGGGGTAAAAATCTGCGTCCTGCGTCTTGCGTCCTTCAACCATCGTAATATACCACAACCCCGTCTTATCCTCAAACCAGCATCATGCGTGAAATTGTGAGTTGCGCGCACATGTTCAAGTACCATATTTTGTAAAGTCCCTCTTGAAGACTAACGCTATGTGATCCACTCTAGATTCACCTCCAAACCGGCCAGTGTGTACGTCTCCCCATGCCCCTGTCCGGCGCTCAACGCGTCACAACGCGCCTTTACTGATGATGAGTCTTTGTAGGGCAACCAAGTCGGAACTGCTTTCTGGTATGAACATGCCAATCTCGACATTAAGATCAATGTGGAAAGGACTTAGTTGAACGTGCAATTAATGTCTGCGACAACAGGCAAACCATTCACCCTGAGCATGGCTTGGATCAGGATGGACAGTGAGTTTTCCAGCTGCTCAGTCACCATGATGTAAATCCATGAGCATTGTATGCTGACGTTCTTCCCAGGTTCACTGGAACTGATGAGCAGCAATCTGAGCGATTGAACGTCTACTTCACCGAGGTACTACTCTCATCTCACACGCGCCTCATGATCTCACATGCGCCTCACCCCCTCTCATGATATCTCTCAAAATTCTAACCGCAAACTCATGCAACGTAGGCCGGTAGACAAAAGTATGTCCCTCGCGCTGTCTTGGTCGATCTCGAGCCCGCCACGATGGAGGCGATCCGCTCCGGCCCGCTGGGCAACCTCTTCCGCCCGGACAACATGGTCAACGGCCAATCCGGCGCCGGTAACAACTGGGCAAAGGGCCACTACACCGAGGGCGCCGAGCTCGTCGACTCCGTCCTGGACGTCGTGCGCCGCGAGGCCGAGGCTTGCGACAGCCTTCAGGGGTTCCAAATCACCCACTCGCTCGGTGGCGGTACGGGATCCGGTATGGGCACTCTGCTCATTGCAAAGGTCCGCGAAGAATTCCCCGATCGTATGATGGCCACCTTCTCCGTCCTCCCGTCCGCCAAGGTCTCTGAAGTCGTCGTCGAGCCGTACAATGCTACCCTGTCGATCCACCAGCTCGTTGAAAACTCGGACGAGACGTTCTGTATCGATAACGAGGCGCTGTACGATATCTGCAGACGCACGCTTAAGCAGGCCCATCCTTCATACGGACACTTGAACCACCTCGTGTCGAGAGTCATGTCCGGCCTGACGACTGGTTTCCGCTTCCCCGGCCAGCTCAACGCTGATCTCCGCAAGTTGGCTGTTAACCTCGTGCCCTTCCCGAGATTGCACTTCTTCACCGTCGGATTCGCGCCCCTCACCTCTTCCGCGTCCTTCTCGAACCTTGGCGTCGCCGAGCTCACGCAGCAAATGTTCGACCCCAAGAACGTCATGTTGGCGTCCGACTTCAGAGATGGACGCTTCTTGACTTGCTCCACCATGTTGTAAGTTGTGCTCTCACCCCCCCTTTTCTCGAGCTACTTCTAACCCCCTCCACAGCCGCGGAAAGGTGTCCATGAAGCAGGTCGAAGACCAAATTCACGCCATCAAGACCAAGAACTCCACCAACTTTGTTGAGTGGATCCCCAACAACATTCAAACTGCCCACTGCTCCGTCCCGCCCAAGGGTCTCGACGTCTCGTCCACGTTCATCGGCAACTCCACCGCGATTCAGAACAGTTTCCGCAGAGTTGGCGAGCAGTTCAGCGTCATGTTCCGCAGAAAGGCCTTCTTGCACTGGTACACTGGCGAGGGTATGGACGAGATGGAGTTCACAGAGGCCGAGTCCAACATGAACGACTTGGTGTCCGAGTACCAGCAGTACCAGGACGCGGGCATGGATGACGAGTATGCCGAGGAGTACGAGGATGAGGTTCCCGCCGAGGAGGAGTAGAGAGTCGCGGTGTCAACATGGCAAGGTCATAGTCACGTTGCCCATTATAGTTCCGATTGGATCCAGTGACTGAATGCTATTATCATTTAGCACCACGATCCCCCTTCAAAACATTAGACAACTAATTATATATGTAATTGTGTTGATGGGTGTGCACAGCAGACATAGCTTGTAGCGTTCGATACGAATAGTGAGACAGTCTTATGCGTATCATTGAGACTACCTAAACAATGCAGACTCTGTAAGTGTAACCGTCCAACCCGGCAAACTCATCAGGCCTCAGACTGTTCCCGCTTCGTCCGGAACTTGGATTGGGAACCAAGAAGTCCTCTTCCGTCATCTCGCTTCGTATGTTCTTCTCAAAGGCCTCAGGAGTGTCCCCTAACATTCGAGTCTCCCAGAGCGCCGTAATGCCCAATGACTGAGCCTTGTCAGTAATGACTTTCGCAACCGCTTCCAGTCGGCACCTTAGGTGAATTCGCATCATCCCACCCGGAAGTCCTAGATCCTCATGAGTTTCGTTGCTTCCATATTGCAACTGAGGAAGTCTCCGCCAAAGCAGCCTATTTTGCTCCCCGGCTTTGCGCCATTCCCACGCCATCGATGAATGGAAGGCACGCCATGCATTCTCCGCCATGCATTCACCTTGTTTCGTGACACCTGGCCGAAATGCAAAATCAATCTCAAACTCAAACTCAAGGTAGTCTCCTATAACTCTTTGTCTACGCGCAGCACAATCCTTGTTCTCTTGCAACCGTCCAAAACCTTCATGACCGGTCAGGATTGGCAAGATGTGGCCCACGGTTGTATCTTTGTTGCCGGGGAAAACCAGCGGGAAAACGTAGATGTTCTCATTCAGTGCCCACCTCGATCTCTCATCAACTTCGTACACCGATTTATCCAACTTGGCTTGAACATATAGTTTTTCCCGGGCTACATAAAAGTTTCCTTGGATCTCCGTGAGATATCGGTTGTTTACAAAGAGCTGCGATCGTGTAGGGCACAAACACAAGTACAAGATACCCGTTACTAATCTGTGCCTTCTGTCGCCCCTTTTTCTGAGAACCATGTAAACAAGGTGTTTGAGCTTGGAACTGTTGAGACCCAACTGAGGATCCAGGGCGAAAATCTCGTCATCATATTCCAACAACCTATCGAGTGGGTGCTGGCTCCCAGCCAAGAACGACTGGCCTTGGCCAAAGTGAATTCTGTACAGAGGCAGGTCGTCAAAGACCTCTTTTAGGGCCTCCGTGGGGGTCGAGCTGATAGATGCTAGTCTTGTCAACCACAGCGAGATGGCTCCAGTGTCTGTGTCGACAGTGAAGTCCCGATCCCAAGGACGTATCAGGCAAAAGTCTCTTATAGTATAGCGCGGGCGTCTCCTCAGTTCATCTAATCGCGTTTCAAGCGGAGTCTCTGCATTCCGGCTTTTGCTTATGAACACAATTCCTCTGCTTCGAAAATAATCATGCTTTGAAGCCTTGTGAGCATCAGAATGCTTAGACATTCCTTTTGTATGTTTAGGATTAGTATTGTCTCGTTTGAGTTCATCATTATACGCCATATCAGGCAGCTCCACGAATGACTGTTCCCAAGACTGTTGCGTCTCCCAGGCAAGAAGCCAGGATGGGTCCTTCTGCGCAGAATAGCCTTGGGCCGCTAACAAGAGCTGAGGTTTTCCCTCGTTGATGATGCAGTGCGCAACAAACCCAATAACCATCTGGCGGGCTGAGATAGCGTAATTGGGCTGCAGCAAGTTGTTGTTACTTCCAAAGGACAGGAGACCGAGAATGCCGTATAGCTTGTCCCGAAAGTCTGAAGCATGCGACTTTGAGGTCAGTGCAACCATATCCCAGAGACTCAAGCCGTCAATACGTCCTTGAGCAATGTGCTCCAACCAAGGGGCTTCTGTTTTCTTCCAAGATATCTTGCTCTTGTTCGTCGAGTCGTTTTCCGACTTTGTGAGCTTGCGAGCCGTGGTATGATCCGCTGTGAAGATCACGTTCCCAATTGGAATGAGAACGCGCGGGGCGAGCACCAATTCTTGTATGATCCAAACCCGGCGAAAGTATCTTCTCTGCAATAGTACCCGAATATTCTGGATAGGGCGGCTCTGTGAGAACGTCACACTACAACCTGACGTTGTTCCAAGCTCGTGAAGCCATCGTCGCTCCGGCAAACCTTGCAGATCATTTGATACCAAATCATCGCCCATCCAAGCCCATACTTGCGAGCATCTCGAGTATATCTGGCCCATTTTGGCCACTTGTGAAGACCTCTCGTCCGTATTGTTCTGGTCGATACAGATTGCGTCGATCCAAATCAACTTCATACCTCGGGATGAGCGTAAGTATCTCAACATGTCGCAGCAATTTTTGGTTTGAAAGATGATGTCCCAGTGATCGTCAGTGTAGATTGGGTGACAACTATATTCAAGAGTTAGTGAATGTTAAGCTCCATTGAGACATGACTGGTGCCTATCTACCGTTCGGAGTTGCCATTCTCATCGCCCCATGTGTATGACACGGCATCATAGTCAGGGAAGTGCGTATCCTTGTATGACTCCAAGTCCACATGTATGGGATACGATTTGCCTTTGTCCCCGACCGCATGGAGAACAGCTAGGCGGAATTCATCTGATGAAAGCGCAGTGACAGTACCATGACCTACGACGGCCGAATCAGAGGAGTGGCATGGAGCCGGCTGAGCCCCTTGATCGTCCTTGCTCTTATCGGCTGGTGGACGTGTTGCGCTTTCCCCAGAGGTGAATGTGACTGTAGGCGGCCAGCTGAGGTTGAGACTCCCGTATTCTTCTTCGTCGTTTAGTGCTTCAAGCACAAGATTTGGCTGGTTCGCCGTCTTGAGTCGAGCGTGAGCTGAGGTTTGACATTTCTCGCATCGAGGGATTTGATCGTCGCCGACTTGGATAATAGGTGACGTGCACCAGTCCGCATGCCAGCGGCTCATATTGATGGCAGTGGCAGCGATTTCCCGCAGACTTGTTGAACTGATGGAGGTGATTGTTGAGAACAAGAATGAGATGAACGGAGGTTGGCAAATTGAGGCAGCCATTCAACCCATCCTGCTCCTCCTCTGAATCATGTGAGATCTAGGTCAAGCCTGCCTCGGCGGGTGCAAAGCCAATAGATCTTAGGCAATACGGCAGCCTGCGTTGGCGAAGCCTTCTCCTGCATTAACCAACCCAACCACTCACGTCCGGGCCCACGGATTCTACCGCCTTTCTCGCATGAACCTGGAAGTCGTGATGGGAACTCAAGCGGGTGATCATTATGTTTGTTCTTCGTATTCTGCATACGAGATGCGGAGGGGGGAACGCATACAAGTGTGAGGGTAGATGCTTCGAGAGTGGACGGATATGCAACTGTTACCGTTACTATTGCTGAACGGAAAAAGAGAATAGATACATATTGGCATTTTTGACATTGGAAAACATCCAATTCGCCAGCATGGCCAAGTGGTAAGGCATCGCACTTGTAATGCGGGGATCCTGTGTTCGATCCACAGTGTTGGCACCAATGTTACGTTTTGCATTTTTGATCTACGGTAATATGGGCTGGAGTGCAGGTTGCTATTTTGGAATTAGAATGTGTTCGAATGTGGTCGTTGGTAGCTCTGTCTTCACTTTGTCTTGAAGGTTTATGCACAGACCGAGTTCTGGGGGATGGTTGGGGAAATATTGCGACATACTTTTCAGCTTTGGGGTCACAGCATATGCCGAACTGTAGTGAGCACAGTCACAATATGCCATTACAGCTGAGAACAGGCACCGGCGAATATTAGGTGGCCACGATGTACTGCTTCGATGAGCGAAGAAGTGTAAATATTGAATAGCAATCCTATGGGAAGTGTGCCCATCCGTTTTGAAAGACCCCATTTTCCCAGACCCATTCCTGATATCCATACCTTTCCCAACGCCAAAGCGGCCGTTACTCATCACAGTATGATGATACCTAGTACATATATGGTTTACAAAATTGCCCTAGTTTAGTTGTGGGCGTGTGTATGGATGCCGTCCTCGCGCTTGGTGACTGCATACGTCTTCCCGTTGGGAGCATCTACCTCGAGATCACCCCTGGCCCGGATCGGCGACATTTCATATAACCGCTTCGCGACGACGAAGCTGCCGGCAGCCCAGATCCACACGAGGACACCAATGGAGCAGGTAAAGAAAAGGATCGGGACGAGGACGAGGAGGGCGATGCCGATCCAGAAGAGGGAGAAGACGACAGCGGCACCGAGAGCGAAGGCGATTGTCGAGGCGGAGAAGGACACGAAGACGAGGATTGGGAGGAAGGAGAAGATGAACTGGCAGAGGATGAAGGCCTGTAATTGATTCGTTAGCAAAGATGTCCGACATTAGAGAGACAAGTGTCATTGGAGTATAACATACGAAGAGGAATGGCTGCTCCTGGGCAAAGCTGTAGGCATTGCCGTACGCTCTTTGTCTGGTGTCGGAGCTGACGACCCGATTGATCTGTCGCTGGCTGTAGGCATAGACGCCAGCGGCGTTCTCCTTGGCCGAGGCCTTGATGTCGTTGTAGTCGCTGTGCGATGCCATGGTGCGCAATTGCTCTAGGGATATATTATGGTGGACGGATGACGTTCGTTGATTGTAGATGGGCGTCAGGGATGTTGCTGATGGAGCGATAGTCGATCGGGACTTTGTAGGAGGTTCGTCGGGGTAGTCTCCTTTTTCTTCAATCTGCAGTTTGACGCCTCTTCTTAGCTTCCCAGGGATGGACGGGAGGCTGCAATTCGAGAGGGGTCGGTCGAATGATTGGGGTGGGCGCTCGCAGGGAGACACGGGAGAGACACTGGCGCAGCGCAGCGACGATTATGCGACGGAATACTTGGTACAAGTGAGATAGCTCAGGAACGGCAAGCGGCAGGCCCGGTGACGGATGAGTGACGGTAGCTGAACTGGACGCAAGAAGCTAAGGAGCTACAGCCAGCGATGGACAATTGAATTTGCAGCTGATGCTGACATTGACACTTCTGACGTCTCCTCTCTTTGACAGAGGAGGAAAGGTGAAGAAGGTACAGACTGCTGCTGGTTGACCTCACCACCTTCAGGAAAGGACGGCAAATCGCGTTCCGCCGGGGCGCGTCATGCAAGTCGTAATTTAGCACTGCGTGCCTGCGTTCAGCTGGTCCCTGGGAAAGTACCTACCTTACCTGCTCCAAGCTCGTGCTGCCCCGCAGAGGAAAGAGCATAGTGCGCAAGCCACACATCGCAGCATCAGCCACATGTACCCTGATGGATGAAGCTTTTCGGTAAGGTACGTTCTCACTGCCCTCGCCGAAGAAGGAGCTTGGGCCACCCATGGAGAAAGTATCCGTGCGCAGATCTGCACGAAACGGAAGGACCTTTCTCTCCGTCCGTTCTTTACAAGTACCGTTTCGAAAGTTACGGTCACGTGCTGTTTCGGCCGGTGCGGAACGGCGGGGGAACTGCCCAGCCAGAGGACCACCTGCCAGCAGTTCCAATTTCCAGGAGAGCAGGAGCCAGGAGCAACTCGGGAAGGTTGCCGGTCCCCAAGTCCCTGCTCGACAGCCTCGACTCTCGCGACCTTTTCCATCTGTGACATCTACAAGGTTTTAATCTGTCAAAAAAAATCTGTCAGGCTGTCAAATCCATCATTCTTCTATTTTAAACACTGCCCTCGCGTTATCTTGATTGCATCTGTTATATTCGTCATCGACGCACTCCAGATCAGATCCTACAGACCGTGTTGCGCATGCTCCATATGCATCTGCGAGTGCATGGGTCCCGGTTCATTAGCCGCAGCGTGTAGGGCCCCGGGCCGCGCGACTCTTTCACACTTGGAACTGGGCTGGCAGTTGGCGTTGGTTTAGTTGCGTCCTGCAGCCCGGCAGTATGAAGAGCGGCGCCACCGAGCTTGGGGATCAGACAATAGTCCATCTTCGGACTGCATCTCTTTTGTCCAAGCGTCAAAACAGCCTTTGAGACATCTCATTACAGTCCCCGGGAACATAGGAGGAAGAGAGGAAGAAAGGATCAAACTCTTCGAACTTACCAGTTAAACGGTAACTCCCCGGTGGTGCTCGTCATTCTGAAAGGTGTACGAAGACTCCGTACTCGTACTCCATCCGTATGGAGACCGAGTCAAATGCCATGAACGGCGCGCCGGAAAGGAAAGGGTCCACCACCTCGCTCAAGGACGAAGTCACGGCTCTGGAGAACGGCGCCGAACGGCCAAAGATGGGCACCGCGATCCGCGGAACACGCATAGGTCACAAGAAGTCGAGGAATGGGTGTCAGCAGTGCAAGAAACGGCGTGTCAAGGTCAGTTCAGTTCCCTGTATTCAGGACCCCGTTCTCTGCAGCAAGCCACGCCAAGCCATCCCCTTATGGAGACTGGAGATTGGTGAGGTTCATGGTGACTTAAATCGGTAACTAACAAACGTCCAGTGTGATGAGAGCCGGCCATGTCGCAATTGTGTACGGCACGACGTCAAGTGCAGTCTTGTCCTGACGCCATTCGCACCTCAGCTTCCTGCTGTGACCGAGTCGCCAAAACCGACTCAAGATGCAGCGAGTACGGCGACACCAGGTAGTATCGGGGACGCCTCGACGACCAGTCGCCCAGTCAGCCGCCGCGAGAGACCATCGCCTCAACTGTCTTCATTAAAAGACAAGGTCGCCGCCATTCAGGGGCTGCTATCAGAGTTTACGGCTGAAGTAGATGCCCTCAACCAAAACGGTCATGACAACTACTCTAGCCCGGCCAATGGCTCAAGTCATGGAGACTCGGGAGACTCTCAGAGTATCTCACAAGCTGACTGGCTCACCGACATGCAACTCGTCCATCACTTTACCTCCAACACAGCTCATACTCTTTCTGAGAATCCAGACTTTGTGCATTTGTGGACTACAACCGTTCCTCAAATTGCCTTCGCCAACGTAAGTGTTCCCCTATATCCATCTTTATACTCCCACTAAGCCTTTCAGGACTTCCTTCTCCATGGCATCCTCGCCGTATCAGCTATTCACAGAGCGCACATCAATCCCGAGAAAAGGGACGAGTATGCCAACTTATCAGCACGCCATCAGAACATCGCCCTGAGCCAATTCTCGCCAGGACTGAGCGAGATTGGCGAGAACAACGCAGACGCATACGTACTCCACGCAATATGCATCTTTCTGCTCAACACCTACTCCATCGCGAACCCCCACGGGCCCATCACATCCAAGGACGTTGCCCAGTCCTTCATCCTGCTACAAGGTCGGTGCTTCACCCACTTTACGTCTCTGCCCATGCTGACCCATTGCAGGCATCAAGAGCATTCTCACCCTCCCCTTTGCCCATCGATACATCTCCAACGGCCCATTAGCCCGCTGGCTCTACCAAGGCGGTGTCGAGCCCGCCGTCGGAGGCAACTTTGCCTCGAAAATCGACGATCTTCTTACTCTTACGCGAAGCATGGCCCCTTCAGACGATACAACGACCTGCCAATCCGCCCTCGAGGGCCTGAAAATCACCTTTGCTGCAGTCTCCGCCCCGCAGCATAGGTCCGGTCTCGTCTGGCGCTGGGCCGTCTCTCTCCCCCAGCCCTTCCTCGAGCTGATGATCCAGAATCACCCCATGGCCCTCGTCATCCTCATGCACTACGCGGCGCTGGTGCACGCCTTTGAGCGCAATATGTGGTACCTCGTCGGCTGGGGCAACAACGTCGCCTCAGCTTTGGATCAAGCTATTCAGGAACCATGGAGGGAGTGGATCCAGTGGCCTCTGAGGTGTATTCGAGAGGGTGTTGATATTCGGCAGGTTGAGCCGTTCAAGCCGGTTCCGATTGAGAGCGTCCCGAGGACGCAGCCTCCGACTGCTGCCAACTTCAAGCTGGACCTTTTCAGGCTGGGTGAGCCACCAGCATGACGCGCTCGAGGATTTGATTCAGATTAGACTTCTATGGGAAACAGCCCAGTCTACTGGAATGGTCCAGACGAGGCGTCGAACGAGAGCGCGGCTCCCGAGCGGCTCTTCTCCAAGATCGTATCTTCAAGGCAACGCTCGAGGACACAGCGAGAGATTCTGGCGATCCAACTTCTTCACGACGGCTCAAGTTGAGCAGGTATACGCTTCGCTCGCCGGGATAGCATAGGCACACGCCGAGCTTCGGCTCTGACCTAGCTGTTTTCCGGCAGGAGTGATGTGACGGCCTGCCTACACGTGAGATAACATGGCCTGGTTCGGACTGAGAGGTCGATCCGGTCAGAGTACCAGCGGCATGTACGGCATCACGCAGGAAAGGACTGGTGAATTCATACAGTGGGCCATTCACAGTCATTGAGCGATGCAACGCGCAACGCTCGAGGCGGCCAAAAATCCATCCATATGGTGGCATTGTACAGAGGGAAGTATAAAGGGAGCCTGAAGGCATGGGCAACTTAGATCGGCATGTCGCCATTAAAAGAGGGTTGGGCAAATGAGGAAACATATATCAACCGTGTGAACCTTCAAAAACTGTGTCAACGGAAATATCATCTGGCAGTACGGAATACCTGTGACGCCAATTGAGATATCGGGCTCGGCCCATCAATTTACATCCATCAACTCAATATGTAGTATCGAATTATGCCATTCATGTTGAGGACCTACGCGGCTGAATCTTGGTTGGCTATTATGTTAGTGCCGAGTTATCAAGAACGGGATGGGATGCCACCGCGGCGCAGCAACAACGCAAAAAAGTGCCAAATATGAGTTCAATTGAGTAGCAACTTGAAATCCAAGCGAAAGAGAACCAAAAGCAAAAGTGGATGTCCCTAGCAAGGCTCGAACTTGCGACCTTTGGATAACCCCTAGATGATCTAGAGTCATATGTATTTGATATGAGACCAACGCTCTACCGACTGAGCCATAGAGACTGTTTGATGGAGAAAGTGGTTGATTAGGGCTTTAGGTAGGTAGCATAGCGGAGGTAGCGTGCAGCCTGTGCGCCATCCCGCGCCCCCCCACAGCCCCCGCGCCCCACCTCGCTCTTCCGCCGCGTTTCGGCCTCCCGCCGTTAACTTCGGCCACCTCAAATCGCCGCGAGGACTTGAAAGTTCCACCGAACCGCGCACTTCTCGTCTTGCCATTCCCGGAAACTCGACCAACGTAGAATAAGATCATCTTGGCTCTCTTGGCCAAGCTTCCTACTGAGACCTAATTATCAAGCAGTTTCCCAAGACCGCGAGGACACTTGCGCGTATCTGACAGTTACACACCACTAGATGCTGCCAAACTCTCCGTCTCACTCTTGCTGCGCCTCCACTGTCTTTTCGTTCTCTTTCTGCCGAGATGGGGTGAGCTGGAGTAAGGCACAACATTCCATCCCATCTCGAGTCCATCTCTAAGAGCTCTGAGGGGCTGGACTGGTAGAACCAGTCACATGAAACGAATAACACAAACCCAAGCTTTCCTTCTCTCTGGGTAAGTATAGGAAGTAGTCTTGGACATGGGATGATTGATGACCCCGCGTCCTTACACTGCCCTTCACAATGCCGATCTCCAGCCATCTATGTTCTCTACTTACGCATCCCATCCGTCTTGTCCTCCCTTCACTCCGTACCCAAGTCCCTCCGCCTCCGAGTGAATCCCTATCCCGGCCACAACCAACCTACACTTCTTGCCTGTAGACATCTCTCGCCCAGCCGGACGCCCAGACGCCAAGAAGCATGAACCATCACCAAGCACTCACCACCTCCTCTTCCAACGGACAAACTCCCATTGGCCCGTCGGTCTCATTCTCTTTTCTTCTCATCCACCATTCCCGGCCACCGTCTCACCTCTCGCCGTCTTGGAACCCATCCTCGCGAGGCGAGACCTCTTTCTCGGCCCCTCCCCTTTGCATCTACCACGCTATTCTCACGGGCAGACTTGACGAGAGCTGGAAGCTACGCGCGAGTGCAGCGTCATCCCGGCTTCCGGCCTGGAGGTTGTTGGTCCGGCTGGAGGGGCGATCCTTGATGACACCTCTCTCTTGCTCACGCCTTCAGTAAGGTGTGTTGTTGAGACGAAGAATGTATATATCATGCTTATGAGCACCGTTCAAGTTGAGACTGTTTCCTATTCTCTCTATCAAACACAACAGACAAGCAAATACCTGTAGTAGTTCAGAGCTTGCAGAACAATATCCAGCACACCCGATATCACGATATCCCAACATCGACTTACACCACCACAACTTCAACATCACCACCACTCAACAACACCATGACCCTCACCGCAGAACCCAAGCCCTCCCAGGCACCCTCCCAAACCCACGAAGCCGAAGCAGACACCCATTCCCTCCACTTAACCCCATCCTCCACCTCCTCAGCCCGCTCAACAACCTCCCGCCGCCTCTCCCTAACCCGCACCCTCTCCTCCCTCCACCGAACCCGCACCAACAGCACCACGGCCACCGAAAGGCCTGCTCCTCCGGCCATAAAACCCCCCAACAAAGGCTTCGGCGCAAACCTCCACAAGATAACAACAACAGCCGGCATCCCCTTCAACAAAGCCGCAAACCTCGTCGGCGCAGAAGGCTGGTTCCCGCAAACCATGCCCCGCGAGTGCGCAAAAGCAGCACGCATCCTCCACGCCTTCACGGACCTCGGCCCCGAACCCCCCAAGGCCCAGGGCCCCCTCCACCCGCTCGGCATCACCCGCCGCTCCATGGTCACCATCCCCCACCAAGTCCTCGCCCACTGCGCCGGCCTCGCCATCTTCAACACCCTCCGCGCGGGCGCGTACATGGGCTCCCTCGCCGCCGGGTCCGGCATCGTCGTCGCGCGCAGACCGGATGGGACGTGGTCCCCCCCTTCGTCGTTCGTCGTGTCCACCCTCGGAGCGGGCTTCATGTTCGGCCTCGATATATACGACTGCGTCCTCGTCCTCAACACCGCAGCCCAAGTCGCAGCCTTTACTCACCCACGTGTGTCTCTCGGCACAGAAGCCTCCGTGGCAATCGGGCCCGTCGGCACAGGCGGCGCAGTGGAAGCCGCGGTATCCAAGACGGCGAGGCCAATGTACAGCTACATGAAGTCCCGCGGCCTCTGGGCGGGCGTGCAGATCGACGGGACAATCATCCTCGCGAGACAAGACTGCAACGGCGTGGCCTACGCGGACCGCCGCATCTCGGCCAAGAAGATTCTCCAGACGCAGGCCGAGTGGCCCGAGGGGTCGATGCCGCTTTGGCAGACGCTGATGGCGCTGGAGGGGCGGTACTCGATGGATCCTGCTATTGCGAGGGAGGTGGCGATGATGGGGCCGCCGGGGGATGCTACGCCGCCGCCGCCGATGGAGGATGATGTGCCTGCACCGGCGTATACGCCTTCTGTTGCATCGCAGTTGAATTTGAACACTTATGGTGGTGGAGAGGAGGGGATCACGAATACCCCCAAGGATGTTGACGAGGAGCCTGTTTTAGATGAAAAGGAGAGGCTTAGGCGGGCGGGATACTAAGTTGTGATTTGCAGTTTTCGCCTCAGCACGATTTGTATTTGCGACGGATATCATTGACAGATTTGCCTTGGCTTGAATGATCCATGTTAGAATGAGTATCATTTCTTTTGCATTTGGGATTACGGATTATGGCGCGTGATATTAGACTGTCAAAATGATTTCCTATAGCTAGCACGATATCAAGACACAACAAATTCGTATTTTAAAATTCCCATGTACAACTTTCCCCTCCATAACCCCAAGTTCAGCGGAAAATCGTATCAGAATATACTTCCGGTACTTCGCCTCGCTGGCCAGGAACTTCCTTGACACTCGCCAGCCGCACATGTCAGGGATGCTGTCCCTTCGGAGTAGAGGCTGTGAAGTCTAGACCTCACTTCACTCAATGCAAGAAAGAGCCTGGCCGAGGCTGTCAAGCTGCACAATCACACCTTGGGTTTCGAGTGACATGGAGAAAGTTCGTCTGGACATCGCCCTTTCGCTGAATTTCAGATTGCCACTCTGTGAGCCGGCGGTCAATTTCGCCGTTGAGACCCTGGCACCCTTCCGTTGGTATGCGGAGTGATATGGGTGCTTTACTAAGGGCCTCCGTTCGACCAACTCGCTTGATATCGGCAGATGGCATTTCATCTAGGTCGAATTTAGGGTCGTAGTTCGATGCTTATAACTTGCAGTTCGTCTGGGAGTTGAGGAGTCGTTGTTGGGTAAGGAGATTAAGCACTTTATAATCACCGGTCATCACTTCACGCTGCATCATTTTCAATCCATGTCATGTCGTTAATCAATGCCAAGTCAACGTCAAGTAACGTCAAGGCATGCCTTGCCATTATCTCTATCGTAGTCCCGTCTAGCCTTAGTCCCGTACCCTCGTCATACAAACTACAAGTACAAGCCCTCAGGCTCACTCTCCTGCTTGGTGCGAAGGACTCTCTCTCTGGCCGACCGGAAGTCTGCCATCTGGACGCGCATACGGCGTTCACGGAGAGCCAAGAGACCAGCCTCTGAGCAAATGGCCTTGATGTCGGCACCAGAAAGGTCGTCCTTTTGCGAGATGAACTCCTCAAGGTCGACGTCGTCGTTGAGCGACATCTTGGACGTGTGAAGCGTAAAGATCTTGCGCTTGGTGTTCTGATCGGGGTTCTCAAAGAGAATCTTTCTGTCGATACGTCCGGGACGGATCAGGGCGGGGTCGAGAGTCTCGATCTTGTTGGTGGCCATGATGACCTTGACGTCACCGCGGTCGTCGAAACCGTCAAGCTGGTTGAGAAGTTCCAGCATGGTTCTCTGGACTTCACGCTCACCACCAGACGTCGAGTCGTAACGCTTCGTGCCGATAGCGTCGATTTCATCAATGAAGACAATCGAGGGCGCATTCTCGCCAGCAACCTAAACTTGTCAGTGATCAATCGCATTGGCCAAAACAACCCGAGACAAACGTACCTGGAACAACTGGCGGACGAGACGGGGACCGTCACCGAGGTACTTCTGAATAAGTTCACTTCCCACTATACGCAGGAAAGTGGCAGACGTCTGGTTGGCAACAGCCTTGGCGAGCAGCGTCTTTCCGGTACCGGGAGCACCGTAAAGGATGACACCTTTCGGCGGCTTGATACCCATCTCCTCGTACAGCTCCGGATGCAGCAGAGGAAGCTCGACTGACTCTCTGACTTCCTGGATCTGCTGCTCCAAACCACCAATGTCGGCGTATGACTCCGTCGGAGCCTTGTCCAGCTTCATCACACTGACCAGGGGATCAGCATCGTCGGTCAGAACACCGACAATGCTGACGCTCTTGTGATGGAGAAGGACACTGGCGCCAGGTTCCAGCAAGTCCTTGTCGACGAAGCTCATGATGCTAACATAGTACTCGGGACCAGTCGTGCTACTGACAATCGCATGGTCATCGTCAATCATCTCCTCCAGCGTGCCGACGCCCATGGGGCTGCCACGCATATCGTCGACACGACCGCGCTCGTCTGCCATGCGGTCGACATCACCCTCGGGGCCAACGGCAGCACCCTCCTTGACGGCCTTGGCCTTGCGAAGGCGCTCTTGGTTCTCGACGTATTCCTCTTCCAGAATCAAGTGATCGTGGATTCGCTGCATTCGTAGTAGGCGGAGTTTGCATCGACTGGTGGGGAAGACGGCGGGAAGCTTCGCAGCGGCGCTGGTGCCGGCCGCCTTTCTCTTCTTGCGACCGACTCTGGTGGTAGGGCGTGGGGGAGGCTCGTACTTGGGCTTCTCCTTCTGCATTGCCGGTCAGTCAGTATGGGGCCTTTGGTTTTACGATGGCAGATTCAGTGACATACCTTCTTATCCTTCTCGTCCTTTCCATCGCCTCCACCACCCATTCCTGACTGGTTTTGACCCTACGAAGCTGTTAGATTGTGGCTGCCACGTTTCGGACAGTGATGCTCACCATCTTGTGCCACGGGGAGCTCCAAGAGCTCAGCGGGAGTGTGCAGACGGCTTTTCTGTGTTGATGAGAAGGAAAACGGGCGATCCTCTGATTCGGGGAGGTGTCGTGGTGTCGTCAATGAGCTTGTGATGATGATGGGTGTAGGTAGGTTCCGGAGATGGAGATGGAAGCGCAGGGGAGCAATGGAAGGCAAGGCTGCTGCTGCTTGCGTAGGTAATCAGTGCGTAGCAACACCGGGAGCCACTGCAGGCGGCAGGAAACGCGACGCTCAGCTTCCCTGGCTCACTTGGGCCGGATGAGGAAAGGGCGGGAAGAAGGTCACGTGTCGGTGAGGAACGATTATCTAAGCGACGCTGCTGAGTCAGTCTCCCCGACCAGACGGGCTCGATGGTCTCCTCCACCCTTCTGTTGAAGCCGCCAAGAAATAAAAGAAAAAGAGCAAGACTACAGACCTTGTCTTACCTAGATTTTCATGCCGTAATTCGGTGATAAAGAACCCCTTCTGAGAGGAGATGATAATGGCCGGCTTGTTCCACGGGCTTGTTCCTCGGATTCTAAGTAGCCTTGGCCTCGCTTTCTCGTTCATCTTACACCAAGTAAAGCCCAGCTTCATAATGATCTAATAGCTCCTTTGACGAAGCTACGAGGGGAGCTCGCTGGCATCTATCAACAGTGGTATTCTGTACAGAGCCGGTCCTAGCTGGTATGATTTGCTGCATGTCGAGGATAGCTTGTAAAACCTTAGGAGGCGACCAGTCAAATATATGAGTAACGGACGCCTTCCTAGCATTTGTAAATATGCTGCTGGCTTCCACGCCATCTTTGCCTGCTACCCTGACGAAATGATACCAGTTATGGATTGGAAGAAAAATCATATGACTGAAGTTTAAGCCTGGTCCTCATGCTTTGCTTTTGTTGCTAGAAGGTTGAACTGAGTGCTCGAATAGTCAACTGTATAAAAGCATGATTAAAAAGGCTGACCAAAGACTGGTTAGGAAACACTGACTGATTGCCACTAATTCTTATAAGATTGTTTCGACTCTTTAGAAAACCTAGGGCCTGCTCGCTAGCAAAGTTGAGCCAAAGCCCAGCTCCCTGACACAGAGTTTGGCTGATGGCTGTCTGTCACATCTGTGTAAGTGAAGCCCCGGTGACACCGAGGGCCATGGCGTCTGGTTGGGTCGTCAAGGTCAGCATCAGTCCCTACTTCTCTATATGTACGGTTCTCCATGATAGACATGATTTCTTTGTATGCAGCAAGCTGTTCATCTGCTTTGGCTACCTTGGGCACTCAGAACTCGAGAAATATTGATTGAGAATTGTTGGTGTAACCAGACGGTAAAAGTGACAGGTCCGGTGCTGCTTACGTTGCCTTACCTAAGCTTCGAGATACGTCTTGTGCTCTTGCACTGTTCCCAACCCCGCCTTCTCCCGCACCTCAGCTCCAGCGGGCCACACAGCTTCCTGGAGGCTGACGGCCCTGACAATCCCAGAGCGCTAAGGTGCGGTAGTGGGCTTGCACGGACCATTCCAGCATCATCTGTCGCTGAAGGGGGGGAGGGGCACGTCCACCGGCTCTCCTTCTCCTCTCAGACGAGGCAAGCTGCGACTGGAAGTTGGGTTCCGACACCGAACGGTCTTTTGCCAGCATCACCACCACCACCAACGCCAACACAACCTTGCCTCGCTTTCTTCCCGAGAAATACCAAGTAACGACACATCACCAACTCGAACCACATAGCTCAAAATTTACTACGTTACATACTCTACAAGCAACACGTCTCTCGAGTCTTCAGCATCGCCTACCTTACGGCGAAGGAATACCCATCGACAACCCTTACGAATCCGCAACGCATCTGCAACATGTCCAGCCCCAAGGAGCGACGCATCCTCAAGGAGTTGGGTGACATTCGCAATGACAGGGACAACTCTGGAGTATTTGCTCAGCCGCTCGACGAGACCAACTTGCTGCATCTGAAGGGCTCCTTTCCCGCACCTCCCGATACACCATACGCCGGCGGCTTGTACGAAGTCGACATTAAGATTCCCGACAGCTACCCCTTCAAGTCTCCCACCATCAAGTTCATCACCAAGATCTGGCATCCCAATGTCAGCAGTCAAACCGTGAGTATTTCTCCCATCGCCTTATTGTGGTAGTTCCGCCGTCTCCCACAACATACATGCCCTTCAAGACCACTAGCACCAGGGATGCTGACTGGAATAGGGAGCCATCTGTCTCGACACGCTCGGCAGTGGCTGGTCTCCAGTGCAGACGATAAAGACGGCGCTGCTTTCCCTCCGCATGCTGCTCGAGTTCCCGAATCCCAAGGATCCCCAAGACGCAGAGGTGGCCAAGATGATGCTGGAGAACCCCGAGGGGTTTGCGAAAAAGGCACACGAGTGGGCCGTCAAGCACGCTGGTGCACCGTCAAAGGATTTTGACACAACAAAGTACAAGCAGGTTGCTTCCGAAGTAAAGGAAGATGACGCAAACAGGTACGTTTCCAAGAGTCGGCTGTACGTGGACGAGTCTACAGCACAGGAAACATGCATAAAGAGACAAGGCTGACGGGTTTTTAGGTATGCCGGCTACAATAAGGATCTTATTGACCGCTTTGTCGGCATGGGATTCGAGCTCGATGCTGTCGTTGAGGCCTTTACCTTTATTGGGATCGACCGCAATGGTGGCATGGACTATGAGCTGGAGGAGGCGTACCTTGGCGACATCACCGCCCACCTCCTCGGCGAGCAATGATTCGACTACCCGGCAACAGATCGCTCGACGGAACGGTCGGTCGAGGTCGAAGGTTAGCCGGCCATGACCTCGTCGATCCGAGGGCGAAATGAGTACAAAGTCACGAACACGGCAAATCATGAGACGACGGGCAGCATTGCATCGAGTATGGAGTTGGTCTACATCTAGAGTTGGGCATTAGTGGAATTCTGGCTTTCGGGGCGAGTGGTTCGTTGACGTTGCGGTAGAGGGAACTCGGAGCATTTCTGGCTTGAAAAGCTCAGAATGCCGCCTTCGAGTCCTCACTGCTTGCGCGCTCGTATGGACCATTTTGCTTTGACAGCAACCTGTCGCATGTCTGTTATCCAGGCGGGAATAAGGACGGTTGGTTTGACCGGGGCACGGAGTATTTGTCTGCCTGAGCGTTTGGCTCTGGCAGTTCCGCATCGCGGACTTTTGGCGTTTTGGGCACGCGGGACGTTTTCTGGTTTGTTCTACTCTTCTTCCATCACTGCTCTTCAGCAGCTTTCTAGCAAAGAGTGTTTTCTGTAAGATACACAGGTAGCCCTAGCTTATGTATGCTTGTTCGCATACCAAGGTCGCATCGGCCTCTTTAGTAGTAGGTTGGCGACTCAAAATCCACATCATCCAACATGAAAGCTGCATCCTTTCCTCCGGATACTGGTCCCCAGTTTTTCTGGGCCGAAGCCGCTTTCCCCTCGGGGTTCGGGGACGGCACCCTTGTTGATTTTACTCGGGGGTTGTATGTTGTATGGGGAGTCGTACGACGGCAAGGGCCCTACATGCCGAGATGGCGCGAAGCGCAACGAATGAGGTCAGAGGAACGAGATAGCGGGTAGCATTGCATATATCTCGCGGTAAAAAAAAATGTTTATAAGCTTGGGGAATTGGAGATACAAAAACAGGAGATGGAGAGAGATGGGAGAGAGGGCCCGCAATGTTTCTCACTTCGTGAAGGCTTGAGGAACTTGTTCAAACTTTCCCATTTCTTCCACTTTCCTTCATATGCTTGCCCTATTGTTCCTTGCCCAACCTCCAGTCTATATCAAGTTATTTGGGGCAACATGTTCAAACACACACACACGCACACGCACTCAGCGCAACCCGCACGATGCAAAAGGGAGCAGCGCCGTCCGTTATCCTCCGCAACGACACGAGGGAGCTATCCCGGTTGACTACGCTCTTAACACAAGATTCTCTTCTTTAACATGTTACATACACAGCTGAAGCTTTCCCCTTCAACGTCTGGAAGATATGATGTGGTTCTGGTTGAAATTTTTTACAAGAGGTCGCGGCGGACGAACTCGTCGTAGAGGGCCTTGCCGAGGCCGGCGGGGGAGGGCTCGACAATGACACCGGCGGACTTGAGCGCGGAGATCTTGGAGTCGGCACCGCCCTTGCCGCCAGAGACGATGGCACCGGCGTGACCCATGCGGCGGCCGGGAGGCGCGGAGATACCGGCGATGAAGGAGACAACGGGCTTGCCGCCGTTGACGGTGTTGTTGGCGCGGAGGAAGTCAGCGGCGTCCTCCTCGGCGGAACCACCAATCTCGCCAATCATGATGATGCCGTCCGTCTCCTCGTCCTTGAGGAAGACGTTGAGGCAGTCGATGAAGTTGGTACCGCTGAAGGGGTCACCGCCGATACCGACGACGAGGGACTGGCCGAGGCCGGCCTGGGTGGTCTGGTTGACGGCCTCGTAAGTGAGGGTACCGGAACGGGAGACGATACCGATGCGGCCGCGCTTGTGGATGAAGCCGGGCATGATACCGATCTTGCACTGGCCGGGGGCGATGATGCCGGGGCAGTTGGGGCCGACGAGGCGAGTCTTGGATTGCGTCTTCAGCATGTTGGTGATGCGGACCATGTCTGGGGGATGGTGAGTATTCGAACTGCGTGGTTGCTTAAAGGTTCAAGCCACTCTAAAGCTTCACTTCAGAGCTTTGAAGCTTTAGAGGAACTTGGAGTGGGCAAAGGGGAGCATACCATGCTGGGGGATACCCTCAGTAATGCAGACGACGAGGGGGATCTCGGCGGCAATGGCCTCCTCAATACCGGCGGCGGCCAGAGGGGGGCTGTTTGAATTCTAGGTCAACGTCCTACTCTCCCAAGAATTTTCGTATTGTAGAATCAACGTACGGGACGAAGATGGCAGTGGCATCGGCGCCAGTCTCCTTGACGGCCTCGCTGACGTTGCCGAAGACGGGGAGACCGAGGTGCTCCTGGCCAGCCTTCTTGGGGTTCGTTCCACCGACGACCTTGGTGCCTGTACATGTCCATTGATATCAGCCTCGGAGTGTTTCCAAAGTAAGGTTTTGCGATGCGCGAAAGTGAGATATGGGTCGCGCAATTGCTTCGGAGTTATTATCGCGTACCGTAGTCGATGGCCTGTTGCGCGTGGAAGCTGCGTCGCAAATCGTTGTTAGCTGGACTGATTTTCTTTCATGCCTATCAATCTGCGCAGGCGCGGACAAAGTAAATATCGCCAGATATGCCTCTCCCCAAAACACCTAAACAGGGGTGGGAAAACATGTGCTACTGAGGTAGTCGGCCCTTCGGGCGTCGGAGGAAGATAACACCACTTACGTTCCCTGCTTGCCAGTGAAGCCCTGGAAAAGCACCTTGGTCTCGGAGTTGATGCGCAGGTTGTCGATGGTCTTGGTGTAAGGGCCAGCTGCCGAGGCGCTGTATGCACGCTTCGCGGCTTGGTTCAGGAGCTTGCCTGCCGGCCGCATCTGTCTCAGGGACTGCATCTTGGGCGATGTGTGTGTATGTGTGTGTGTTAAAAGACGTGTAACAGCGCAGCTTGGAAAGAACCGCAGCGCCAATTAAGAAGAGAAAAGTATTGGGATTCGGAGGAGGATCTCGTTGGTGAGAGAGGATGGCAGATGGCAGCTATCGTGGGGGAAGGGAAAAAGAGAAGATAGCTGTGGCTGCAATGCAAATTCACGTCACTTTCCGAAAGAAGGGTCAAACTCGCAGTAGGGGAAGGCCAGCAGCAAAACTTGAACCGAGCTCTTTCGCTTCTTTTGCGAGACAACCGGGTCTGCAGCAGGCGAGCCACGACTCCACGAGGGAAGCACGGGACCCGACCGTCCGGGAAAACCCGTGGCCCATTTCGGCGGATCGGTGAAGGGGATGATCCGGTCGGACCAATGAAGGCCGCGGCAATCAGCACGGCTCAAAGATGGGAACATTGGGAAGGCACCGAAGGGCACCCTGCCAGCTGTGCCTGCCACACCCCTCCTGCGTCAAATGGTACGTACGGTACGTACCGACTTTAACATGCAGATTTGACGTGTGGCGTCTCCAAATGGGTGAAGCTGTGGCTGATCTACCCCACCATCCAGCAACTTGCATTTGACGGTTTCCTCCAAAATTTCCAAAGTGATCGCACAGTCAACTCTCCAACCCCCAACGACACTCCGACTTTATGACTCTGACGACTTGACGCTACGGGGGCGAACTTACGGGAAACACGCGATCGGCCTTGACTTGCAACGATACCACCATAATAGCACGAACGACCAAAGAGACGAGCGCCCACCAAACTCGGACTACCCACATACCCCTCAAGATGGCGACCACTACCGTCACCGTCACCAAGGGGCGGTCCAAGAACGATAACCTCCCCCCAGAGAACGAGCGCTTCCTGCGATGCTGTGCAGATGTCGCCAACGCCCTAATCGAAGACCACGAAGCTATCAGGGACCCCAAGAACCCGCCAAAGGATCTCAACCTCAATTCTTTGCGCAACAAGTTTTCGAGGAAGCACAAGCTTGCCAATATCCCGCCGCTTACAGCCATTATTGCTGCGATTCCTGAGCACTACAAGAAATACATCCTGCCGAAGCTCATTGCCAAGCCAATCCGTATGTTGCCTCCCTGCATTCCCCTCATGAGCATGCCCATGCTCACTATAGCTGCTAGGAACATCGTCGGGTATCGCCGTAGTGGCGGTCATGTGCAAGCCTCACAGGTGCCCGCACATTGCTTATACGGGTAACATTTGCGTATACTGCCCCGGCGGTCCAGACTCCGATTTCGAATACAGCACACAATCCTACACCGGATACGAACCTACATCGATGCGAGCGATTCGCGCACGTTACGATCCCTTCGAGCAGGCCCGTGGCCGTGTTGACCAGCTCAAGTCTCTGGGTCACTCAGTCGACAAGGTCGAGTACATCATCATGGGTGGCACATTCATGTCACTGCCGGTACCGTACAGGGAGGACTTTATCGCCCAACTACACAATGCGCTCAGTGGGTATCAGACATCGAATGTGGACGAGGCAGTTGAGGCTAGCGAAATGAGCAACATCAAGTGCGTCGGTATAACAATCGAGACGAGACCGGACTACTGTTGGCAGCCGCATCTGACAGATATGTTACGCTATGGCTGCACGAGGTTGGAGATTGGAGTACAGTCGCTTTACGAAGACGTTGCAAGAGACACGAATCGTGGCCACACCGTTGCCGCTGTCGCCGAGACGTTCTGCCTGGCCAAGGACGCTGGTTTCAAGGTGGTCAGTCACATGATGCCTGATTTGCCCAACGTGGGCATGGAGAGAGATCTGGACCAGTTCCGAGAGTACTTTGAGAGCCCTGCGTTCCGTACGGACGGTCTCAAAATTTACCCGACTCTCGTCATTAGAGGCACTGGCCTGTACGAGCTATGGCGCACAGGCCGCTACCAGAACTACACCCCCAACGGCTTGATCGATCTGGTTGCGCGAATTCTGGCGCTTATCCCGCCATGGACACGTATTTACCGAGTGCAGAGAGATATCCCCATGCCTTTGGTCACGTCTGGTGTAGAGAACGGCAACTTGCGTGAACTGGCACTGGCAAGAATGAAGGATTTCGGCACAACATGTCGAGATGTGCGGACGCGCGAGGTCGGTGTCAACGAGGTCAAGAACAAGATTAGGCCGAACCAGATCGAGCTGGTGCGACGAGACTACACAGCCAACGGCGGATGGGAAACGTTCCTTGCCTACGAGGACCCCAAGCAGGACATTCTCGTTGCCCTGTTGCGTCTACGGAAGTGCACTGAAAAGTACACGTACCGAGAGGAGCTCGTCGGACAGCCGACGAGTCTGGTCAGAGAGTTGCACGTTTACGGTACCGCAGTGCCGGTACACGCCAGAGACCCGAAGAAATTCCAGCACCAGGGTTTCGGCACGCTCCTGATGGAGGAGGCAGAGAGAATTGCAAGGGACGAGCACGGCAGCGAGAAGATCAGTGTTATTTCTGGAGTAGGTGTGAGAAGCTACTATGCTAAGCTCGGGTACTGGCTCGATGGGCCGTACATGAGCAAGTGGCTTGATGGGCGGCCTGGGCCCGATGAGGCTACATGAAGTAAGGAACGAGACGCTCACTGATGGCGAATTAAATCGCCCGGTGGCTTCTTCATAGCCTCTAGCTCCGACGACGTGAAGCTTTGCTCTGAGCGCCCGGCACCAGGGACAGACTCAATCTTGTCCTAGGTCTATCGGGAGGCGCATTGGCAACGGCCGTCGTCTCATGCTGCATTCTTGTTGCCTCGATTTATGTTGAAGGCTCAGAATGGATGCAGGGTAGGGTATGGGCTACCGTGCGCCGAAGGTGTGAGGTAGAGGATAGGAACTGGATGAGGCTTCGGATGCTTCACTTCCCAGCTGCAGCGTCAAGCTTCTCCTCGAATGCGAGAAGGCACTCAAGCACGCCAGGGCCTCCGTTGGTCTCGAGGGCAGACCATTGGTCCTTGGTCATGCGCTTCAGGACGTAGTTAGATACCGTAGAGTGATCGCGCTGATCGGGCCGTCCAATGCCAACTGCTATCCTCGCCCATTTTGACTCTGGGTAATCTGCCTCACGGAGACAGTTGTTGACGCTCTTGATACCATTGTGGCCTCTGTGACTGCTCTTCCACTTTCTTGTTTTGACGAATCCAAGCTCCTCTTCCAGATCGTCGTGGACAAGGATGAGGCTCAGATCTGCTGGGTTCCGGGTGCCGAGGGTTTCTTTCCATGCTTTTGCCAGCCATTTTCCGGTTACGTTCATGACGGAGGGGCTCTGGATCATTGCGTATTTAGGCCCGAATGAGGCCAGGCAGGAGCTGCCACCGAAGCGGCCTCTGTGGAAGGCTGGTTGAGAGGGGCCCAGGAGTTTTTGGAGAGAGTTGAGAGCATGGTGGCCTGCTGAGTGAAGGGTGTTGTAGTGTGGCTCTGGATTTCCCAGGCTGATGAGTAGGAAACGAGGTGCGCTCATTTGGGTATCTTTCTTGTGATGCTGAGTGTAATGTAATGAGATGAATGAACTGAGACGCGATGATGGTGTTGAATGTCTAGAATGAGAGGCTAGGAAATATAGGGACTTGTAAGGTTATTAAAGACTGGACTGAACATGTCTCCGTCAGCATAAAAGAATTTGAGGCCATTCTCCTGGTCTAACAAGATGTGCATAAAAAGTCGTATCTGCAGCTTGTGTTTGCACAAAGAAGCTTCTGGGCAAGAATTGGCCTCGTGCACGGCTGTACAAATGAGTCCTTACATAATCACCAACGCTGAGTCACCGGGGAGCGAACAATCGGAAAACGGCACTTGCGCCCACCGTCTTGGCTCTAGCGGCCTTAGGTAAGCACAGCAAGAAAAGGCTGCCTACAGGGCTGAGCCACAGAGCTACCCGGCGCTAAGAGGAGCTAGCACCAACAAGGACGTGGCGCAGCTCCAAAGCCTCTGTTCGCTGACGTCGATTTCCGTTTCTGGGCGCTGCCCAGCTGCAGTTGGGTCTCCCCAGCATGTTCAGGTGCTGTGCTCCAGGTGCATTGAGTGATTCGTCCGCGCAATCAAAACCGCATTTCCTTTCTCCCCCTCCACCACCCAGTGCACCACCCCCCCCCATCAATTCAACTCCGGACGACGAAACGGCCTTTCTACGAACAACGATACCTGCCGAAACCACCGAGTGATCAGTTCACATACATTACCCGCTCGAGCATTCTAGTGCCTCCGAATCTTTATTCCGAACCTTAGCACCGAGTACGAAGAGGAAACACACAGCAAGACAGCCAAGATGTCGTGGGCAGGTACGACTTGAGAGTCTCGGATGACCCCTCCTCGGGCGCAACCTGAGCAAAAGCAAATGGAGGATCAAGAACTAAAGGATCTGGACTGATGGTATTTGGCTACAGGATTCAAGAAAAATGTCAACCGCGCGACGACGCAGGTGATGATGAAAACGGGTGAGCCCTTTCTGCCCAACTTATAGTCATGAAATACGGAGAGGTTCTGATCTTGGCAGGCCATGTGGAGAAGACCAACGACCGCGACTACGAGGTGGAAGAGAGGTGGGCAAAACCCTTTCCTCAAGGCCGAGATACCCGACGAATCAAATCAAAATACTGAGACTTTTTTTCTTGGCAGACGATTCAGAACCATGGAGACGGCTTCCTTGCGGTTGCAGAAGGAGGCAAAGGGTTACTTGGATTCATTGCGAGGTGTGTTTGGCGGTCTACTACTATGGACCCCCCTTGCCAAGGATCACTGTGGGCTAACTCTGTTCAACAGCCATGACTGCTTCCCAGATGCGCATTGCCGAGACGATAGACGCCTTTTACGGAGACTCTGGCGCGAAGGACGGCGTGAGCAGAAGTTACAAGCAGGCAGTGGAGGACCTTGATGCCGAGACCATTAAGGCGCTGGATGGCCCTTACCAGTATGATCACTGGCGACGACTCGGGTATCGGCATGTTGGCTAACATGTCGTTTAGGCAAACCGTTCTCGAGCCCATCTCGCGCTTCTGCGCTTACTTCCCAGACGTAAACGAATGTCGGTACAACTCAGGCTACACTCTCACGTCAAATTGCTGACCCTTCCCAGGCATCAAGAAGCGCGGCCACAAGCTTCTCGACTACGATGCGCTACGTGCCAAGGTCAAGAAGCTCGTCGAGAAGCCCGACAAGGACGTGACCAAGCTACCCCGCGCCGAGAAGGAGATGGAAATGGCAAAGGCCGCTTACGAGCAGCTCAACGAGCAGCTGTCGTCGGAACTTCCTCAGCTCATCGACCTCCGCGTGCCGTATCTCGACCCTACCTTCGAGGCCCTCGTCAAGATCCAGCTGCGTTTCTGTGCCGAGGCGTACAGTCGTATGGCACAGGTGCAGCAGTACCTGGACGCGGATACGAGAGAACAGTATGCGCAGGGCCAGCTGGATCAGCGTGTCGAGCAAGTGCTGCAGGAGATTCGCGAGCTTAGCATCAGCGGCACCGTATGAGCGAGACCTTCGTTCTGTTTTTGTTCACTTTCCGCGTCTTAATCTGGGGTGATGGGGTTCACTCTAGAGTCTGCTGGTAATGGGAGGGGAGTTTTCACGCGAGCATGGTCTAGGAAGGGTCAAGGCTTTTGGGGATTGTAATAGAGAAAAAGAAACGCAGCCTCCTAGACTTTGCGAGTCACGACGGGAGGGACTTTGGGAGAGTCACCCAAGTCCCATGACGACTTTGCATTCATGTATGAAAAATGACTTTTTTCTTTCTTTCTTAATCAAGGGTATCATTGGTTCAACCGTTTCGCTCTCCTGAGCGTCCCCTTTTTCTACTCTCCTGAGTAGATGTTTCGTGCAGTCCGTTCCTCGCCATGCCAGTCTATCATCAGCTTCAACATCAATACCGACTTCAACGTCTCTGAAGATTCTTCATCTCGGTACCACGCAGGCAAATCTTTGCCATTCCCCACACATCGGACCCCTCCGCAATACCCCATCCCCTCACCGAAGACTCCCGCGCCCTGACCCCCGCGGCATAAACCGCGGGCTCCTAGCCCTGGAGGCCATTCTGCGCGCCAAACAGGTCGCTCAAGCTCAGCTTCCGGCCAATGGCCTGCATCGCGGGACCCAGCTCCTCTTCGCCGCCTGGCCCACCGGGGCCGCCGAAACCAGCCACGGCATTCTGCTCCTCGGCGAGGCGGACGTGCTTGAGCGTCTCGGAGATGAGGGCGGCGTTCATAACGCGCGTGTCCTCCTTGTCTGCGTGGATCCAGATGCCCATGACTTTGTTCGTTCCCTCTGCCGCCTCCTCGCTTGTCCCGCGCAAACGGAAGATGTAGATCTCGTCCATGACTTCAAAGTCGTCCACCTCGCTCAGATCGAGAATCACATTCTCCAGGCCGCGGCGGTTCAACACAAAGATACATGCCCTCGGATTCGGTGCCGCGCCGGGAACGGGATCCTGCATGCAGAGGAAGTAGGTCCCCTCGATGCCCGTCTTGTCCCAGCCGGGGAGGGTGGGGTTGAAGGTGTAGACGACAGCGTTGGCGGCGATGGAGAGGGTCGAGTTTATGGAGGGTAGGTAGCGGCGGAGGACGGAGAGGTTGAGGTCCGTGTTTGTGCGGTTGAGGAGGGCTGGGTTCGGGTCCGGGACGGGGTGGGAGTCGATGTAGTGCGCCGCGTCGGATTCGTAGTCGGATTGGACGGGGCGGGGGCCGGAGATTGGGTTTCCCTGGGAGGAGTGGCGGGCGTGGCCGCCGCCGCGTCGACGGGGGGTTGATCGGGACATTATGGTGTTGGTGATGTGTGTTTGTCTGTCTATTTGGTGTTGCTGTACGAATGTGAGCTTAGATTCGGGTTGGTGTTTGTATGTGAATCGTAGAGTCGATTAGCAAGTCCTTGGGGTCGGGGAGTGTTGTCGGCAAAGAAAGTAAGCAGGTATCGTGAAGTTGGAGGTTGTGGTGTTGTCAATTTGTAAGGTGTAAGGTGAGTAAGGTGAAGCTTGGTGCTTCGGAAGAGGTGCGGATGAGGTCAGTGTGCGAGGTGGAACTCTCCCGTCTTCAGGCCGCAGGTGTCTTATCGGCTTATCGGAGCCTTATCGCGATAAAGCAAGCGAGTCTACCCCGCCAATCCCAGCGCTGTGGCAGTGCAGAAATGCAGAGGGGTCCCCTAGCAAACCCCCTGTCATTCCAGCGCAGCGCTGTCAGTCACTGTGAGGTGCGACCCCCCCGAAAAAAGATGCACGTCACCGGTCCTGCGACCCAGAAACGAGGCGTCCGACGACGGGAATCTGTGGATGAGAGATCCCGGCGACAATCTTTCCCTTCCCCAGTCTCTTTTTCCTCCCTTTCTCTACTGATACTCCATACCTGGTACCGGGATACTTTCTACAACATCTTATTGAACAAACTTCTTTAACGACTTCAAGAACTGTTCAGACCTTGTTCATCTTCTCCCCCTCCAGTCTCCTCTCTGCTCCGGCTCGTCCGTACATTTCCAGGGCATCCAAGTTTCATCCAGCATCCAGGCTATCCCACTGACTACTACTTCGACTACCTCTCGCGCCTGGTCGACTCCTGCGCATAACTGAAGCCATCCTGGTCCGTGACCTCACTTACGACGACTCGTAGCCACGCTCAAAATACGAACATCATGCGCCGGGCCACGCCGGACTGATCGACGACCAACAACAGACACACCAAAGCAGAGGACCCTGGACCGGCCTCTTGTCTCACCCCTCTTAGCCGCCGCCGCCGCCGCTGCCAGCGCCGTCCCCTGACCTCGTCAAATAATACCCCCTTAGACCCCTAGAGCTCCCTTTCTCTAGGGACCTCTCGAAACTACGACTTCTGCACGCTCGCTCGCATCTCAGCAGCAACCAGCGCATGGCTTCGGCTCCCGCGATGGCGCCCCCTTCCGAGACCATCCCCTCCACGACATCAGACCCCGTCGACCTCTCGTCCACGCCGCAGTCCCTTGCTCGTGCCGTCTACGCCCGTCGGGCAGAGTACGTACGGCCACACCGGATCCGGGTCAAGATTGGAACATGGAACGTGGCTGCGTGTCCTGGCACCGACAAGGACTTGGCGAGCTGGTTTGTTGACGGGTATGGCCTCGACACAACGCTCTCGAGGCTCAACGTTGCCGATCACGATACGGTAGAGACGGACCCCCCGCCGGCCGCCAAGGACGGAACCAAGGAACTAGCCAAGGATGCGACCGAAGAGCAAGATCCGAATGCCTCGGTACACTTGGTCGGAGGCGACAAGGTCGGACTGTACGTCCTGGGCTTGCAGGAGATTGTAGACCTGAACATGGCGAGGGACTACATGAACCGCATGGCATCTGACCAAGGACCCATGAAAAAGTGGAAAGAAGCTCTGGAAGAAGCCATGCCGGATGGATACGAGCTCGTTGCCGCAGAGCAAATGTCTGGTCTGCTGCTGTTGGCTTATGCTTCCCCTGAAGTAGCACCTACAGTCAGCAACGTGAGCACAGTCTCTGTCGGAACG
The DNA here is from genome assembly GCF_011075155.1 of Colletotrichum scovillei. NCBI lineage: Eukaryota > Fungi > Ascomycota > Sordariomycetes > Glomerellales > Glomerellaceae > Colletotrichum > Colletotrichum scovillei. The sequence goes on from NW_023336259.1 coordinate 4,411,861, forward strand.
GGCCTCTTTGGATACCTGGGGAACAAGGGAGCTGTCACTACGCGGATGTTGCTCGGGGAGACGACACGCATGGTCTTTGTCAACTGCCACCTGGCTAGCGGCGCGGAGCAGACGTACCTGGACCGGAGATTGTGGGACGTTGGTCAAATATTGACAAGGACACAGTTTGACCCCATCAATCTGGCAGGAGAGAATGATGCCGAGCCGGAGAAGATTGGCGACGAGGACTTTGCCTTCTGGGTGGGTGACTTGAACTTCCGCGTGGATGGACTGCCCGGTAATGATATCCGGCGCCTGCTTCAACTACACACCCGTGGCGAGTACGACCTGGACAAGAGGGGGCGCAAAGTGATCGCCGGTGAGGAGGTTCTGGTGGTCAAGAGCGCAAAGAAGAGTGACTACACAGATGACGACACCTCAACGATCGAAACGACTCTTTCTTCAGAAGCTAGTTTCGATGATTCGTCAAGCTCCCTGCCAGATCCAGACGACTTTTTGCCTGACCCAAGTGACGATCCTGCGTCGTTGCAAGCAACCTTGGACTCTCTTCTGCCACATGATCAACTAAGGAGGATAATCAAGGAGAAGAAGGCCTTCCACGACGGCTGGCGCGAAGGACAAATCACTTTCCTGCCCTCGTACAAGTACGACGTCGGGACCATCAGTCTCTTTGACTCGAGCGAGAAACAAAGAGCCCCGAGTTGGTGCGATCGTATTTTGTACAGAACAAGAAAGGACAGGGAGGAGTATGAGAAAAGGGTCAAGGAGGCCGAGGAGGCAAAGAAAAAGGACGAGGAGATGACAGCGCGGGGTATCGACCATGCGACCGATGACGACGACGTCCTGTTCAGCTACGACCCGGATGCGGACGGCGAGGAGGTGCCTACGGGCGAAGCTGGCCTCGACTACGACGAATATGAAGAAGATGATAACGAACCAGAAGAAGTTGTTACCAAGGAAGGTTTCACGGACAGGATACAGCTCGATATCTACACTTCACACCAGCGGATCATTTCCTCAGACCACAAGCCCATCATCTCCATCTTCACGCTCGACTACGATGCGGTGGTGCCGGATCTCAAGGCTAAAGTCCACGCCGAAGTTGCAAAGGAGCTGGATCGTGCCGAGAACGAGGGACGACCTCTCGTCACTGTCATCCTCGACAACCCAGATATGCAAGCCAAGGGTGAGGATGGGGTGGACCTGGGCGAAGCTGTCGACTTTGGGGATGTTGCCTACCGATGCAAACACACGGCGACGTTGACAATTGCAAACACTGGACGAGTGCCGGCCAAGTTTGCCTTTGTTGAGAAACCCACAATTGAGGAGGATTCTGAGGCTTCGAGCCCACCAGCCTGGCTAAGCTCATCGTTTAAACGGACAGCCGCGGACGACAGTGGAGAGGAGTCGCCAGATTTGGGCGACGAGGTCACCTTAGAACCCGGCGAGACGGTCAGTGGTGTTTTGGAGATATACGTTAGCGACATTTCCCATGTCCGAGCCCTCAACGACGGCCGGTCAACTCTTGAGGACATTCTGGTTCTGCGGGTTGAAGACGGCAGAGACCATTTCATTCCAGTCCGCGCTTCGTGGCTTCCGACGTGTTTCGGTCGCTCGATAGATGAGCTCATCCGTATTCCTGACGGAGGCATTCGGGCATTCATGAAATCTAGGGATGGCAAGAGCTCTGGGGCCATCCCATACGATCTCGACGTCCGCTGCGCTGCTCCCAAGGAGCTCTTCAAGCTCACAGAAGCCGTCGAGGTGATGATGCTTCGCGCCATCGCGGAAGCAAACATGATTGAGGAACATGTCATCCCGGCTGACAAGCCCGGCTGGCCCTTTGACGAGACTGCATGGCTGTTCAAAGACAAAGAGTCTCGCGACAGCCAGATTATTGCTTTAATCGAGGCACTGGACAATGACCAACCCCTTGTCGAAGCGCTTCCCGTTGAAGTCCCATCGCTCTACCGCCTCGAAGTACTCGCCGAGGTCCTGCTTCTCTTCCTCAGCGGCCTGACTGACGGCATCATCACCGCAGCCCTCTGGGCCAAGATCGAAGTCGCCATCCCCCACCTGGGCGCGGCTGCAGCACGGTTACCACCCGAAGTCGAAGACGACAAGACTGCGGTGCTGGACATCCTCGCCACGGCGCCAAACCATAACATCGCCTTCGTCTTTCTCACGGCGACGTTGTCCAAGGTGGTCGCGGAGATGGCCCCCATCTCACGGTCAGAGGTCGAGGCGCTGACTATGCAGAAGCCCAATAGGCGGAGTCTCAGCTTTAGACGGCTCACGGGCGGCAATGCGGCTGCCGAGGCTGCGTTGGCGAGACGGCGTCTTCGCGAGAGGAGGGTGGGCGAGGTGTTTGGCAAGGCTGTGTGCCGGGTGGGGTTGCCTGCCAAGGATAAGGAGAGGAAGGCTGTTGAGGAGAAGATGAGGGGGGCTTTGGAGATCTTTGTGAGGAGGCCGCTCGAGGATGGCTAGACAACGAGGTGTTGATGGTGTTATTTTACTTTTGTGAATGATAGACGTAGAGGAATGATACCTGTTGGCATGCTACCATCTTTACTGTGGTTTACATACAAATTACTTAATTGCCTTGCAAGGTGAAGCTCTCGTACGGATACTGACTGACGATCTCCTACGGAGTAGTCCGTAGACGATCGTCAACAGGGATTCATGGTGCTACAAAGTCGGACTCTGCGCGGACCCCGTGACTCCACAGTCGACGTCGTCTACTCCTCATCGCTTAAGCATACGAGTACGATGTACGAACTAAGCGAGACGTCGCTTATATATCCAGTATCACTGTTCATGGCTACGATCCGTCAAGCTTGAGGATAGGCAAGTACCTCTCTCCTTTGCGCAGACGCTTCATCCGAACGATGGTCTCTAGACTTAAGATGGCCGGTTTACTCTCCTTAGTCGGCTTAACGTTAGCCACCTCAGTCCACGTTGCCGCAAAACCCTGTTCACCGACGTCCTTCTCATTCCCTCAAGTCGGAGACCTCACACATCACTCCACAACCGCCAAACACTTCACAAACTTCACACAAAACTCAGGATGGAAACCCGAAGCTGCACTCGTGCCCCCGGAAGGCGTGACGACATGTAACGTCACCATCTCATACACCCGCCCCAACTCGCACTCTGTCGTCACAGTTCACATCTGGCTGCCTCTCCAAGACGCCTACAACGCTCGCTTTCTGGGCATCGGTGGCGGCGGGTGGTTGGCGGGTGAAATTGGCGACGATGTGATGGCGGGGTATACCGCTTCAGGATACGCTGTTGCTGCTACGGATGGGGGGTACGAGCATAACCCGTACGGTACAGCAGACTCATGGCTATTCAAAGATGGGAAACCGAATCTTGAGGCGTTGGAGAACTTCGCGCATAGGGGGTTGCATGAGATGACGCTCATTGGAAAACACGTCGCAGCAGAGTATTACGGCAAGAAGCCCGACTTTGCGTACTGGAGCGGGTGCTCTACCGGCGGAAGACAAGGTCTCGCCATGGCGCAGCGGTTTCCGGGGGCTTATGACGGGATTCTCGTCGGGTGCCCAGCAGTCAGTTTTCCCGCGTTGCTGATGGGGATGTTCTGGCCGCAGGTGGTGATGAACGAGATGGGTGTGTATCCTTCCGCTTGCGAGATGGAGGCTATACAGAAAGCTGCGATCGAGGCCTGTGATGGGAAGGATGGAGTCAAGGATGGGGTTATTGCGAGGGACGATTTATGTGCGTTTGAGCCGAGAGTGGTGCTTGGGAGGGAGATTGAGTGTGAAGGGGTCAAGGGGAAGGTTTCCGAGGGAGCGGTTGTTGTTGCTGAGGCTTTGTTGGGGGGTCCTGTTGATGAGGAGGGACGGAGTTTGTTTCCGGGATCGACGGCGGGGACTGCTGCGACGGGGTTGATGGCGTTGGGAAATACTGTTTGTGAGGGCGCGAGGTGTCGTGGAAGGCCGTTCACGATTGCTACGGATTGGATTCGGTTGTTGGCGAAGAAGGATGCTGGGTATGATCCGGCGAGTATGACGAGGCGGGAGTTTGCTCGGCTATTCAGGGAGACGGTGAAGGAGTTTGGGGATATGATTGGGAGCGATGACCCTGATCTAAGAAGATTCAGGGAGGCTGGGGGGAAGATGATTGCGTGGCATTCTATCAATGATGAAGCTATCACGATCAATGCCATGAGGCGGTATTATGGCAAGGTCTTAGAGGATGATGGAGGGAGAGAAGAACGAGTTGAGACCGAGAGGTACTTCAGGTTCTTTGAGGTTCCTGGGACTACGCATTGTGCTGCGCCTAGAGGGGCTGGGTTTCCTTTGAGGGCTTTGGATGCTTTGAGGCGGTGGGTTGAGGAGGGGGTCGCGCCGGAGACGTTGAATCCTGTTGTTATGGGACTGGCTGAAGGTGAGGTGGCGGAGGGTAAGACTCCTTTCTGTAGGTTTCCCTTGGTCACGAAAACGGTTGAGTCTGGTTGGACTTGTGTGGAGCGTCAGAAGACTGGGATGACTGAGGAGGAGAGGGTGAAGGATGAGCTGTGATCTAGATGCCGCGCCGAGAGCATACTATGTACTATGTTCTGTTCCCATCACCTGCGACTCTTAAAGATATGCCTTTGCATTTGCCATGTGAGGGAGCTGAATACTTTATGCAACACATCATCTGGCCCTTATTCTTCCTTCTCAGGCTTCTGTCCATAAACAACGTCACTGCGCATAGAGTCAGCAAACCGCCCAGCTGCTTGAGCATCTCATCTCATCTCATGGCAACAACTTACTAATGATACCACGCATGTACCTTGCCCGATTTCAGCTCCTCACGAACTTGGGAGCACAGGACAAGGACTTCCTCCTTTGTCCATGCAAGACCTCCACAGAGCAGCTTGAGCGAGAATCCCTCAAGCCCTTCGAGCAGTTGAATCAAGTTACACATCCCAAGGTCCCTGAGATGTACGTCCTTGGGCCAGGGACCATTGGGGATCTTGAAGGGCACGTGGTGGACGTTGATGAGGTCGGTGTTATCTTGTACCAGGTCTTTAAGCTTGGGACCGATCTGGGCGTCGCGTCCGAATACCTTGCATGCGTCCATGAAGGTGTCAGCCCAGCGCTGGATGGCGGTGTCCTTGAGCGTGCCGTCGTCGCTTTGGAGCATGAAGCTCCAGTCCTGAAATTCGGCCCAACCGCCAGGATTGAGATTTCTGGCCACGCTGTTAGAAAGTATGGGAGCTTTAAGATCCGGGAACTTACTGAGATACCCTGTTGACGTAGGTTGGCCAGTCTGCTAGCGAGCCGGACAGGTATCGACTGAAGATGAAGTCGTACTTGTTCTGCCCAACCCACTCGCTCTCGACATCATCTATTTCGAACTTGACATTCGGCGGGACCCTGTTGCGATAAACTCTTAGCGAACCGCTATTTTATGGGTTCTGGCATGTTTGAATTAATGCCTTGGTGCTGGTGGACATACCACTTTGGCTGGATGGCACTCAGATCGTTGCCGATGATCTAAGAAACTCTTAGTACTCTTCTCCATACGGGTTGCAGGTGAGGTAAAAGCCACCGTACCTCGGCTTCCGGGAACAGGTCTCCCATCTCGATGGACCCTATAGGTATCAGAACTTTGAAGACGGCGGACAGATTGCAAAGCAGCGTATTACAACGTACAAATGCCAGTCCCAGTACCAACATCCAGAACGCGATGCAGTTTTGCTTGGTTGATAGGCGCAAGGAATAGTTTGTTTCCAATGGTCTTGACCATCAACGTGTGCACCAAATCGAGGCGGTCCATTTCGTCCTACACCCGAATGTTCAGCCCAGGCATCATTTCCAGCGACAAAGAAGGGCTAAGACCTCGTCATTAGGAAAGTTGTACGCTACTTTCTGTTAGTAATGATGAAGACCAGAGCGTTCGTGGAGCTCTGCATAGTGACCCCAAGGCTCCTTTGACATACCTCCAGCGCGGAACGCATGGTACCGGCGGCCGTACTCTGTCGGGTAATCCACGACTGAAGACGTGAGCGAGGCTGTGTATGAGGACCTGCGACGGTTAGCCCCTTGTCTCCAAGAGCCCAGAACTTGGAAGGAAGCAGTGAGGCTTGCGTACATTTGATCATCAATTGTGGACGCATTTTCCTAGCCACCCGTAAGACCTAGTCATTAGTCCCCATGATTAATGTACCAGAGTACCGTGCAGACGTACGCTTGCTTCATCATCGACGTCAATCGCTGCAGGCTCGATCGTAGCGGCGACGGGCTCAGTGGCTGTGGGAGCTGCCGGCGAATCTTGCGATTCGTTCCTTGGGCTCGCCGAAGCGTGCGGTGATGGACTTGACATTTTGAATCTAGTACGTCGTGTTATCGACGCTGGAGAACAATATTTGAGCCAAGAAAAGCTTCCAAGACCGCTCGTTGATGCTGAGAACAGCTGCGAGATATTTGTAGCGAGATTTCCGTCGACAAGAAACCCCCGCAGCTTGGCGACTTATCCACCGTCACTTGAAAATGGTTGGTTCCTCTTCCTAAGTTCCAACTGCATATTGTGCGGCGCGTATCAGACCATTGTGCGTCCGTCTTTCCTCCTTCCTTGCCGGTGATCCCTGCCCGCCGGAAATGTTGAGTCTAGAGTCCTTTCTTGTCTTCAGCCCTCTGAAAGTGCCGAGTTTGCATGTGACCTGCTAGAGTAATAGAGAGAAGCACTGCCAGGCCCTCATGTTTCGAACTATTGAGTTAAGGCCCACTCTGCCTAGGCTTGAGGATATTGCTATGGAAGGGCGGTGTTGTAGGTTGTCGGAAATCTTAGTTCTTCATAGGAGAGTTGTATCCTGGCAGATGGCAGGGTTTGTTTAGCGAAGAGTCCACTAATCGGACGATCAGATGCAGAACATCTACTCAGCTACATCAATCCCGTGTCCTATGATCCTAGTCAGCAATTCTCCTAAAACCTAGCCACCCGGCAACCTTCGCAATGAGTTGTTCTTAGCTAAATACTCTCTTCGCCCATCTAGAACTCCCATTCCGAGCCAGCGCTCGATCTCTCAGACTCCAATCGCAACCCTTACTCATGTATCTTAGAGCTAAGCATGTCCCCTAACATTGAAGTCACAAACCCGAAGTTGACTGTGGCAGCAGTGGACTACATGTAGGCTTCTGCAAGACTGCAGTGGTGTTTGGAAACAAGCAAAAACGTGATTGACGACTCTGAAGAAACGAAAGTATTATACACTGACAACCCTGAAAGCACGGAACTGTTCCTGGAATGGGGGAATGCTCTGTGGCAATGGCATGCTTTGTTTCCTGATATCCCCAGCTTGGACCTTGGCCCAAAGCCGCGACGCCTCTGTCCGTCGTCTGTATCAGCCACGCATTGTCCCTGCCACTCGACTCCCCCTCCCATCCATACCCTGAAGAAAAAGTAAACCCGAATCATAATTAGTGTTCTTCTCTCATCCCAAAAGCGTCTTGATCGTCATCGTCTGATTCGCAACTCTTTACCATAGGAAAGGTTGAGGATCCAAATCGGCTGTCGGGATATGTTCATAGTCGTTGCGGTAATCCCACAGCTTGAACATGTCGCCATCCAGATAGCCTCCATCAAGCGCGAATTCCGCCGGGACATGGCGGGGTTCGTGGTTGCGAGGTCTGGTCAGCCAAAGAACCTCATCGAAGATGAAGTCATTCATAGAACCGGATATGTGCAGCTTTCGGAGTGAAGGCGGCAAGGTTCGGATCAGAGGGCTTCCCTCCACAACGGTCGGATTGAGCGGATCAGAGCTTGCGTCTGTAAAGTTGGCTTTGTTCGATTCAAAGACGCTGATGTCCACCCAGGCCTCCTCCAGTCTTGTGAAGGTGCTGAGCTCGAAGGCGGGGCTCTGCAAGTCAGTTTCACAGGTTCCGTTGAAGTCGATGACCAGAGTGCGGATAGTGGCCCGACGTATTCCCAGAGCCCCCAGAATCAGCCACGGGTGGACTGCGTAGGGATGCATGTCTCTCCGTATCGGCTTCTTCCAAAAGAATCGTTCCAGTCTAGGACAGGCTCGAATGGCATTGGCAAGAATGCCGAGCGGCATTGAACTGTCGTTAAAGGCGAGGGTTGTCAGATGCGTCGATGACCAGTTGTGGAACTGGAGAGCTGTGCCAATGATGTACGACTCTTTCAGGTTTTTCGCTCCGTCAATGAACCTTGCGTTGAACAGTCTCTCGCGAGGCCAAGCCCAATGGCTTTCTGCATCGGTATACGTTTTTCTCATAGAGAAAGACTTCAAGGAGGACATTGTTGACTTGTTGGTCTGTTGGGTTGAGACAATCTCGTCCATGTCGTGGATGGCATCCAAGATTCCGGAAAGAGATAGCGGTTCTGCAGACAAGATGAAGTCTTGGGCATTGTTGACGAGGGTGAAAAGAACAGCAGAGGACAGCTCAAAGGTATTGAAGGAGTGCATCGCCGCAGGCAAAGAAGCCTTCTTCAGCCAAGCCTGCAGTGCGATCAAGTCCGTGAAATACTCATAATCGGCATCATCAGTGGATGACAGCGCATGCTCACCGTCGAGGTGGATGTACAGCTGCTTGACTAGCCGACAAAGATCCTCGTTTTGCGAGAGGGTCTTCATGAGCGACAGCCACTGTCGAGGGGCGTTGAGTCCGCTATGGACACTGACGGATTCATATAAGAACGATGTGAATAGTTTGTAGTGGCGACGGGATGTACGTGTCAAGGAGACAAGCGCCTGACGTTGACCGCAAAGTTCCCTTTGGATGAGCCGGTCGTTGTTGAGGTTGTGAAGGAGTTTCTTGCCGGACGTATATTTGGGACACAGGTAAGAACCAATGTGTAGAACCACCTCAGTGGGGAGGTTTTGCAGCCCAGTCATCTTGAAGTGAGCCACCAGCGGGACAGTTGAAGAGTCGAGAGTACCTGTGGCAGCTGAACAGGCGGCGGCACCTGGGGAAGGCCTGGATTGAGGAAATCTTCTCAAACAGTCGTTAGCATTGCGGATCATGAAGAATGAGAGGGTATAGAGCGCACCGCGTGAGGAGCCATTGCGTGAAAGAGAAGACGCTGGTAAGCGCAAGCGTCGAGTCGTGGGTAGCAACCACTATCAAGAACCAGAGAGCAGTGCGGAAGAAAACTCTTCTCGTTTCCTGGCTTGGGGGAGAAGAGCTTCTTCTGTGAATACCTCGAGGGAAGAAATTGGTAGTTGAAGTGAGGGCAAAGAGACCGGAAGAGGTAGGGTGGTGTGAAGAAGAAGTTGAGCTGGGTGGGTAGAAGAGGAGTGGTGAGTTGGGCAAGAGAGAAAAAGACAACTGGAAAAAAAGAAGAAAAAGCACAAAAAAGGTGAACTTATGATTGGGAAGGAACGCCGACGAGGAATCATGTTGAAGGAAGGAGCGACAGAAGAATTCTTCATATTAATTTATTGCTTCCTTCTCCTTTTTCCAAACGTGTGGTTTGCTTGGATATCACGCAGAACCGTACATCCCTCTAAACCATCATACCTCTACTAGAAGGAACAGAGCGGCTTGTTTTCGTACAGCGATCCAAAATCATACATAGGTACATATAGCCAGATGATGCTCCACGACTGTCCTGATGCCAAAGTGCGCCTGCCCTAAACCAAGTGTGCCTCAAAGTCGAGCCGATGTTATTCTTTCTCTACTAGAGATCTACAGTCTCTCACTCATGGATCAAGTGCGTTGTTGGAGCAAAGTAAACGAGAATCACTTTGAGCAAAGTGACGAGGTCATTGTAGTAAGATCAAGTGAAGTCAGTGCATAAAAAATGATTCGTGAGCAGGCTGGAGCCTTACGGCTTTGCGAAAAGCCTCTCTATTTTTCTGTGGTGTCTACTAGAAGGTGTCGAATGCCCGGGACGGTATGATTATTGTCCACTTCTCAACTTGCATCTCTGAATGCAACTGGGATTGTGCCATGTTCTATGGTCCATCGGAATGCATAGCTGTGAATGGGCGTTTGTTTCCTTGCCCTCTCAAAGGTAATCCCTTTACCACAACTCTCCAAGGGTGCACATCGTGCTTGGAGACTCGATACCTGCTCTGATGAATCGTTCCTGGTATGACAAGTTGGTGTCTTTGTTGATCTCGCCGATGTCTTCCTCCTTAGCATCACCATCTTGCAAGTAGCTTCCGCCGCCATTACCGCCTCCACCATTCATGGCCGAGAAAGTCAAGTCATCACCGTTATCGCCAAGATCGTTCTGGTCCGCGTCATCGTCATCGCTATCGTCCTCATTTGGATCCCAAAGTTCCGGAAATCTCCGAACGAAGTCCTCCAGTTCAACCAATCTCAAATTGGGGAATTTCTCGCGGTCTGTCAACACCTCGCACATGTTATGACGAACTTGAGGCTCGTTACCTGCAAGGTGAAGACGCTTGATTGAGGCGGGGAAAGAAGTACTGAGCTTGTGTGTCAGTCGCTTGTGCTTTTCTGAACGACTGAAGGAGCCATATTTGACTTTCTTCAACACAGTCGAGGCATCGACCCAGAGACTCTCCAGGTTGCTGAAGTCCGAAAGACTTCTGATAGCCTCGTACTCTCCACGATACCAGTCATTGAGATCAAAGCAGAGAGTGAGGAGGGTGGTCGTCGTGTTCTGGTGCTCCCGGAGTATAGTAACAATCTCTTCGGGTGACACAGGCCAGTGTGGAACGTATGTATCTGCCCGGGAGTTCAGATACTTGAACGAGACGAGGGAGGCGCATCCTTGGATCATCCCCCGAATCTTCTGTTCGTCCAGAAATGTCTCGGTGATGGTGAGACAAGTAACATTGGACCATTGTGAGTGGGTATCGAGAGGGGAGGCTGGTTGTGCATCCCGACTTGCAATGAAAATCGATCTGGCGTTCGGGGCGAAGTGAAGTAGATGGTTAAGGTCCAGTGGCGTAATAGTCGTGTCTGGATGATTCTTTGGAAGGCAACTCGGACGTATAGCGAGCATCTTGATATTCGGAAGTGGCTGCTGGACACCCCGAAAGGTTTGAATCTTGAGAGGATCTGAAGGGCCTGGCTCCCCTCTCCATAGTAGACCATCGAGCTCGTTCCTGGACCATGGGCCGTACTGGTCGCAAAACAGGCCTCCAGGCACTGCGAGACCTAGCTCTTGCACTCCGTGTACACGCGAAAGAACGATTTCGAGGAGAATGCCAAGGTGCAAGATCCGAGTTCTGGAGCGTCGAGATTCAGACATCTGCAGAAGCTTCCCATCTTCCGAGTGCCAGAGGTAGTAAGGCGACGGAGCGCCCGACTGTCTGGCTGCCCAGTGACTCCATTCGAGATCCGCCTCTGTGAAGTTCTTGGTCTCCGTGTTGCTGGGATCTAAGTGTAGATACAGGCTTCGGATGTTCGAGGCAATATCTTTGTTGTTGATCAGAAACTGAATGAAGCACTTGAGCTTTTGGAAGCTGTTATATCCATGAATGCTGACGTTTCGGTAGAGCTCGGGGACCAGCATGCGACGATACCTTTTGCAGGTACGTGAGAGGCTCAAGGCAGATGACCAAGATGGTTGAATCTCTTTGGCCAGATCTGCATCCGTGTTGGTGACACAGAACTGTTCCCGTAAAGAGGGCGTTGGGAACATTTGATACATGATCTCCGGAGGGAGATCATTCAGGGTCGCCATCGTCAATAATTTGATCGTGAGTATCTGAGCGCAGTGTGAGCGGTGGGTTGCGCGAGTTTTGAGTGATCTCTTTACTCTGAAGGAGGATAATGGTACTAGATGACAGTCAATGGTTGTTCGCCAGGCTGAACACAAGAGATGGAACAAGATGATCGGGCTCATGTACCTGGGAGATTATCGGATGTGCTCTCAGAGATAAAAAGCAAAAGACCGTTCACGCAAGAGCGACCGTCTTGATAAGGGCCTTTGTGAAGCTCCGGGTAGACAAGAAGGTTGTGGTGATTTTGATCGACTTGTGTCTGTGAAGCAATCAAACCGAAGTTGACGGAGAAGACTGACTCCAGGCCGACGGAGTAGAGTATGAAAGGAAGAAAAAGGCGGCGAGGTGAATATTGGGACTGGAAGTTTTTGCCTCCCTCGCCGGCCGCTATGAAAAGTGAGAAAAGGTGAATGAAGGTGGGGGAGGAAGAACGCGGTCAAGGTCGTGCTTTCCGCCGGGAGGACAACAAAACTGGTAGGTAAAAACAAATCTCGATATTCACCACTACTAGCCTGAAAGGTAGAAAGGTGAAGTATTCAGTGCATCTATTTGCGAGCCCCACAGTCACCTTACCTTAGGGGTATGTATATCTGTGTATTCTCGTTGATGTCTGGGTATATTCTCGTCAACATGTTCTTTGCCAACGCAGAAAGTACAACAGGTTTGTACATTCTTTGGGCAGATCACTACCATTTACCTCGACCATCCGCCTTTCTTCTGATTTTGTACCAAAATCAGTCACTGTGAGGGCCTGTTAGAAGTATTTGGGATCGATATACCATGTTTAGTCTACCCCTGGGACATACGGTAGTCCGAATGACAGCAAAAATTGCATTGCCAATGGTGGGACTTGAGTTATTTAAACGATGTTCATGGGCTTCTCCCTCTTCTACTTCCTTGGTGCTACATCGGATGACACAACAAAACATCATCCAATATGAAACGATCAAGCTGGTCTTAGATGGGACTGTAATGGGTATCAAGCCATTAATACACTATTCATGGTACCCAAACATTGAACAATGAGTAATGTTCAGGAACTTACTGGCTTTCATGAGGATATGAACGTGAGGTTCTTGATTTGTAGCACAGAATCGTAGCCGCAAAAATAGCAGCCATCTCTATCAGTATAGTACGCAACATTTGACCGATTGCCATCTACAGTAATTGCTTGCTTAGCCGTTGCGCCGACGCTGTTGCGTTGGGACGAAGGAGGAAGTAGCCATAAACAAGGCGCGTTCTTCTCTTCAACACTGCTATCCGAGGTCGAGCCACATCTTAAGTCACCTCAGCTTCAAGTTTGGACGTCAATGTGTAGTTGTTGTGGGTATCTCCGCAGTACAATTAAGGTAAGACCTGGACAACCTGGAAACACCTCTAGGCGAGTAGTCCCACTTCCCGAAAACGGGTTTAACGGGCCGTAATATCCGCGAGTTTATCTGAGGTCGATTATTAATTGACAAGCCAAGTCCTAGGATGGTACCATTGAGCTGCTACAGCTGGTGACAGAGTTCAAGTGAAACCTTATTAATTGGAGAGACAAAAGATACAGCGGACTACTACGCGTCCGTATGCCCGTTAGCCAGCAATGAATGGCGCCTATATAATGCCAGTATGTCCCGAGACAGTGACGATTCATTAAGACAGTAGAGGGGCTTACGTTGTTTGCATCTCGCACGATCCGCTTAAACTTCATCCCACAGGACACCATAATCATGACGCTCTCTTCGCTCTCCGTCCGAGAACAACATCCCGAGCATTCCCTTTCAACAACAAAGGTTGAACCATGGGAAGACTCCCTGAGAACCGACCCTTCTCAACCCGGCGTATTCGAATGGTGGTACTTTGACTCACACCTGGCCAATGGCGGAAAGCTCATGGTGGTATTTCATACCAAGCTCTTCACCAGTCCCCAAGTCGGACTCGAACCCAAAATTCAGATCCAACTCGAGACACCCGATGGCCGAGTCTGCAATGTGTTACAAGCCTACAGCCCAGACGAGTTCCAATCCAGCAGAGATGAGTGCGATGTCACCATCACTAGAGATGGCGTTGTCAACTTCTTCCGTGGCACGGGGCTCAATGAGTATCACATTCGTGTGGTGGTCGAGAGCCTTGATATCGACATCCAAATGACCAACACGACCTCGCCCTGGCGCCCTGGCAAAGGCCACGTGTGGTCCAAGGACAACGAATATTTTGATTGGTTCGTGGCGGTGCCCCAAGGGAAAGTCACCGCTACTTATACCATTGCTGGCGAGTCGCCAGTCACGGTTGACGGCGATGGGTACCACGACAAGAACTGGGGCAACGCGCCGCTCGCTCAGACGATTAACCATTGGTACTGGGGCCGAGGAACACTCGGACCGTACACTGTCATCTCCTCCGCAATCGTTTTCTCCGAGAAGCACGACTCTGTTCTGGTCAAGACCTTTATGATCCAGCACAAGGATACTGTCGTGGCTGATGATGGATCCAAGGTTAGCTTCAATGCCTTCGGCATTGAACATGATGACAAGGTTGATCGCCCTGTTGCCGACAAACTTCACTTTGAATACCAGAATGAAGGCACTGTCTTCGTCATTGAGTACTTGAGAGAAGAAACCACATTGCGCCAGCAGATGAGCGGGGCGTGGTATCTCCGTTTTGCCGGCGGGATGAAACTCAAAAAGTACCAAAACAACGAGCTGGTTGAAGAGCATGTGGGCCATACTCAATGGGACTCGATGTGGTTTGGACAAGGACGCAAAGAAGCCCTCCCTTACTTGAGATGATGAGCGTGAGGATGCTCACGACTTGTAAGGAAGTTTGAGGGGAGATCCAGCGAGCCGTCTAAGTCAACAGTCTTGACGCGGCACAAGAGAATGATCAAATATGCAGCTGAAGAGGACGAGAGTGTCTCGATAAAATAAGACTGGCTTTGTCTCCATACACGTGCTATCCATTGTGTTCATTTTGGAATAAGAACAGGAGTCAAGACTACAGTTCCTTCTTGGTAGACTCCTGTATGCGTGCAGAAGCCTAGCTCGACTTGTATCTCCCCCGCCAGCTTGCCATATGGAATGCCAACTCCTCAAAGCTCAATTTTATTGACTGTGTCGGACACACACCTCAGCGTCATCCTCTGAAATTTCCCTCCATATGCTTCGTGGGTACCGATAGCTGGACGCCAAATGAACGTAATAACTTAAAAGCATCAGGCAACCAGAAAAGTGCCTTCCACCTCTACAATATCATCGTCGTTCAGTCTCTGGACTTCAATGATCGACCGAGGGGGTTGTCTGTTGGGGTCGTTCCCCCATAGCTCCGTTTGTGCCTGATTGCACAGAGGCCTATATCGATACATATCGGTCGTATAGACAACAAGACGTACTGCCGAAAACCGATCGGTGCCAGCAAGCTCGGCAAGTTGAATCATGTTGGCGTAAGCTTGGCGGATCCGGTCAATACCCACCGGAGCAAGGGTGTTGTTAGATGGGTAAATGCCGCGCATGCCTGCTCCCACGCATTTGTCAGTGGTTATGGCGGGTAGCGAGAGGTTTGTGGTTATGCACCGGCGACGTAAACAGTACTTCCTGCCTTTGACATCAGACTCCATGGCCCGGTAGGTGGGAACATCACTGAGGGATTGAAGATCTCTACCCCCGCAGATGAGGTGTAATTGGGTTCCAGGCGAAGCGAAGTTGCCACTGATATTATGGACAGAATGCCGAGGAGCTTCATTGTGAAGTGAATTGATACAAACATCTGCGGATCGTGAATTTTGAATATTTAATCGTGAGCGCTGCTGGGGGAGGACTCGGATCCCCTTTAATTGGGCTCAAGTTCCCATGCGCTGCTCAGTTCATGACATCATACCAAGCTGGCTTTGCATGCTTGGCGCCGATCAAGTCCCTTGCGTCTGTTTAATTGTAATATAACCCAATCTAGAACCTTTGGCTAGAGGTGACATTCATTATGAGTCCAGAGGGAACTACCTGCTACTGCCTTTCTAAGATCCTATGTTTGATACGCAACATGTGTAAGCTATCGCTCGCACAGATTTTTATTTTTCCAAGCGGGTTTACGAAGAAACTCAGGAGCAAGATTGAACTCTGGAACCTGGAGCAACCTTACAATTTGCGGAAGTGAAGACAGAACATGTCTGACGGTGAAAGGGCTGACTCTCCGGTTGCCGAAGATGGAAGCTGGGCCACGGAGGCGCGAAAAGGCTGCGGTGAATGGCCTCTCATAAGTCAAACCCCCCACTTCCCGGCACCCCCCTGTTTCTGGCACCCACAAAAACGCGAAAATCCACCACAACGCAATGCCCACCCCCAACCTCCTTTTATCACAACATTTTCAATTCGAGTCCAAATGGGCTCATTTTTTGCACATACCTTCTTCTATATCTAATGCCTCAATATACCGAAGATCAGCTTCGTCAGGCTCTCGAGGACATCTCAAACGGCAAGAGTCAAAAGAGAGCCTCATTGGAGTATGGGATACCACGATCAACCCTCCAACTACGTCTCCAAGGTGGTCAGACTAGGAAAGTGGCTTTGCTGACTGGCAGAGGCTGTCTCTGACCAGGAGAGTAAGCTGGCACAATGGGTTCGCATTCAGGCTTCGCTGGGCCTCGCACCAACGCACCAACAGGTGAAGGAATTCGCAGAGCGAGTTCTGGCTGCTGCTGGGGATACCAAACCATTAGGAAAAGGCTGGATCTATGCCTTCGTGAGAAGGAACCCTATCATTAAGGTTCAGAGAAGTCGTTCCATCGATTCTAGACGCGTTAATGGGGCATCTACTGAGGTCATTAGGAACTGGTTTAAGTTCCTTGCTATCCCTGAGATCAAGGACATCAAACCAGCCAACAGATATAATATGGATGAGACTGGCATCCTCGAGGGTCAGGAGCTAATGGGTTAGTGCTGGGCATGGCTGAGACGACGTCTGTTCGCAAGAAACAACCTGGGTCGAGGGCATGGGTCTCTATCATTGAGTGTATCTCAGCCTTGGGTAGGGCACTTCGTCCTCTTATCATTTTCAAGGAAGACGGTCCAACAACAGTGGTTTCCATTACATCTGGTTCCATACGATGGGTGGGAGTTTACAGCAACAGATAATGGCTGGACTACAGACTTAACTGCCATTGAATGGTTAGAGAAGGTGTTTATCCACAGACTATGCCGAGGCTGAGGGCGAGGCTCGACTGTTGATTGTGGATGGGCATGGGAGTCATACGACGACAGACTTCATGTGGAATTGCTATATTAACAATATCCATTTACTGTTCTTACCACCACACTCCTCTCATGTCCTCCAGCCACTTGACCAGTCTGTCTTCAGCCCTGTTAAGTCAGCCTATCGGAAGGAGCTCGGTTACTTGTCTCAATGGAACGACTCTACCATTATAGGTAAAAGGAACTTCCTGGACTGTTACCAGAAGGCTCGACTTGCTGGTCTATCAGTCTCGAACATCAGAAGTGGTTGGAAGTGGACTGGTCTACACCCTGTAGCGATGGTTAAGCCCCTGATGAACCCTATGGTATTACCTGAGCCTTCTGCTAAGCCCACCACACCAAACCAACCAGTCGGGGCAAAAGCGATGCCATAATGGTCAACAAACTACCCTGTTGAGCCATGGGATTCTGCTTCCTCTGCAGTGGTCTGGTCGACACCCAGGAAGCTGGCAGAGCTCAGCGGTCAACTGCACTTACACCCAACTCGACAATGATACCAGCACTCAACGGCTGCTGTTCAGGAAGGTGGGCTTCACAGAGCAGGCCTGGCAACTGGCAGCTGCCCAGCAGCAGCTGGCTCACCTGAGGGCTCAAGTTACCAACGCTGCAGTTAGGAAGAGGAAGACTGTTCAGATCGATCCCAACACGAAGTTTGCGAACATCAGGGATATCCATCGGGCTCAAATCGAAGCGGGTGAAAAGGAGGTTATTACGGCTGAATCCAGCGACTCTGAATGGGCTGGCAGTTGTATTGTAGTGGGTGTGGTTGAGGATCAATAGTTAATAGTAATGAGGAGGTTGGGTTGTGATCCCATCGTTTTTGTGGGTGCCAGAAACAGGGGGGTGCCAGGAAGTGGGGGGTTTGACTTATCCCGTGCCCTACTAATGCATACATGTACTTGCAGAGTAATCACCTTATCCGACTGAGTCTTAGATTATTATAATGCGAGTAAATCGGTCAATCTTAGAGATAAAGGCGAATAGACTGTAAAAGTCAATTACTCCGACTGTCTCTAGTCAACCGGAAAGACTCGTTCAATTCATAGCCCTATGCTGGAGTGGCCTCGAGGGTGAGCGGAGTCTGTTTCACTGTAACATGACATTAGTTCACGAATATGTAACGCTCCTGAAGCCTTATTGATCCATTCTGATTTCCGTGATCTGTCAAGCCGTGAGGAAAGCCCCTCCACCGCCGGCGAGTTACACTTGTAACATATTGACTCCTAAGGTCTGAGTACATAAATCAGGTTCTGATGTACCTATTGCAGGGGCCTTCTTACTGGCTTAGCTTTTCCCATGTGATTCTTGATCAGCTTTTGCATGTTACTGAGCAAGGCAATCAAATTGCCATCTCATCCCAAGACGTCGTCCGAATACAGTATTAAACATTGTGATACAAGTGTTCCACGTGAGTGTCTTGTACCGTTTTCGGTGTGGTCTCAAACGCTAGCTCAAAAACGGAGGCTTCCAGCGATTATCATCGTAGACGCTCCGGATCCGGAACTTGGCGGATCTAGCGTCTAAATAATGCCGTCTGGTTCGAATATGATATCCACGTGTTGAATCTTTGGGCGCTTTGGGACATGTACTAGTTTCAACCTCAATGCCACAACCTTACTGCACTGCCTGGTATTACCACTCGGAAGATGGCTCAGAGCGACTCCGCTGCGAACCAGGACGAATCACCGCTAGGCTGTACAATGAAGACTCCAAAGAACAAGAACGAGAAGAATACCAAGTAAAAATTCTCAATTAAGTCTAGCAAGTGCAAGACAGCGGGTGGTCTGGAGAATGCCTAAAACGCCAGCAATTTGTGGTTTCTCTTTCTTGGAACGTCTACTAAACACCAAGCTGCGTGCCTTGCCGCGATAAGGCGTGGCAGAGGCGGGAGTCTCAGCTCGATAATCGCAAGCCTCCAACGAAAGCGTCTTGATTTCCCCGCAGAATGAATTAGGCTTGTGATATTGTTGGTCGAAGAACGACCCAGTGACTGAAACTTGTCAAATTTCGGCAGTGTCTCAGTCGGACTTTGAATTAGCGACACTGCTGAAATAGGCATCAAGCGGATGAGACTCTGCACAGCAGAATGCGATGGGCCTACGGAAAGAAATTGCTGCAAAAGAGCACTGCAACAAACGAACGGCCCTCTGCATGACAGATCGGACTCTGGAGATTGAAGTTGCACTAAGCAGGCGAGCTACAGGGAATGGCATGATTATTGAGAAACGGCGGGGTCGGCCCGTGACACGGTGCTTCCGTTGACTCTGGGTCATTCCGTGTGCAGTCCGGGAGATCATGAACTGTCTCAAGCCTCACGTCTCGGAGTAAAATGGAGATCTATAAGACAGCCTGCGAGGGACCGCTAATGGTATCCTCGCACCATTGTCAATTGCACCTTGGGCAGGCAGCACTTCGACGACCTCGCGACCTTTCGTCCATCATGAACCTCTCAAAGTTGTCCACGGCTTTTCTTCTTTCTGCCCTGGCGGCGTCTCATCCCCTCCTCGAGAGAGATGAGCTCCAGGAAAGAGCTCAATTCCAGAAGACAGGCTTCATCATAGATCAGCACAACCGCGCGAGAGATCTCATGATTGCGTTAGAGAAGACAGAGCGACAAGGTATGTCTCAAGGCTGGTGCTCGCCAACGAATCTGTAAATAATTGATGCGGAACAGATGCCAAATTTAGAGAGAGTCTGTCTGCGGATTGCGCTCACGCAGACCGAATAGTTCAAAATATTCGACAGAATGAGATGAAGACAGTTTGGAATCTGAACAATGGAAGCTTTGCCGGCGAGATGTTCGCCTTGGCCCGCCCAAAGATCGCAAACACGACCTTGTGGAAAGTCGTCCAGCGTATGCCGAAAGGCGCTTTACTTCATGCGCATCTCTCAGCCATGCTCCCTTACAGCACTTTGCTTTCTTCCGTCATCTCTGTGGAAGGGATGCTATTCAAGACCACAAAGACTATTGGCACCGCGGAAGGGCGCCTCGCATCTCAGCCTACATTCTTGCCGCCAAACACTGCCACCGTCAGCCAGTGGGCCGACATCGCGTCCGCAAACTACACAGGCCAGGTTGTGACTGTCAAAACTGCCATCGAGCAGTTCCCCGGGGGAGAGCCTGCGTTCCGCGAATTCATCATGAGCAAGTTGGTCCTTGCTCCCGACGTGGCGATACAGCACGAATTAGGAGTCGATGAAATTTGGCGTCGCTTCCAGCCCTTGTTTGGCACAGCAGGGACTATGCTGATCTACGAGCCCGTTGTACGAAGTTTCTGGAGGAATCTCTTTGAAGAACTCGCGAGAGATAGGATCAGCTGGGTTGAGATCCGTTCTGGAGGCGCGGCGGGCAAGCTGGTACAGACTGGGGCATCAGCATCGGATGACACTGACGGTAAGAAATGGTGGGGTCTCATGGAGGAAGAGCTTGCCTACTTCAAGGGTCAGCATAACGATACCTTACAAACCGACGCTACTCTAGCTCCCTTTTACGGTGCTCGGGTTATCTGGGCAGACCAGCGATCTAAGCCGACGGATCAGATCCTAGCAAGTGAGTCAGACCTCTTGCACAGACGCATTATTGCACACAATGATTACAGAAGCTAATTCTTATTGTGTAGGCATGAAAAGTGCGTTGGAGATGAAGGGCAACTTTTCAGAGCTATTCAGCGGATACGATTTAGTCTCCCAGGAAGATCTGGGCCGTACCCTGCTCGATCTTGCGCCGGAGCTATTGTGGTTTCAGCAGGAGGCGATGGAGAAAAACCTCACCATGCCCTTCTTCTTTCACGCAGGGGAGACACTCGGCGATGGTAACTCGACCGATCTCAATCTGTTTGACGCTGTTCTTCTGGGGACACGAAGGATCGGCCACGGATTCTCGCTCTACAAGCATCCCGAGTTGATCCATGCTGTGAAGAAGAATAACATCATGGTTGAGGTGTGTCCCATCTCCAACGAGGTACTTCAGCTGGCTACGGATATTCTGCATCATCCCTTGCCAGCTATGATTGCGCACGGCGTCACGACGGCTATTAGCAACGATGATCCTGCAATGCTGGGACAGGACGCCGCCGGGCTGAGCTACGACTTCTATCAGGTCATTCAAGGGTTTGATAACGTTGGCCTCGCTGGACTGGTATGATTCCTTTTACAAGCTTTGGTGCTTTTCCGTTGCTAACACATTATGACAGGGCGCCCTTGCGCAAAACAGCCTGCGGTGGTCCAATTTTGAAGACCAAGATGACAAGCAATGGGCGCTGGATATCGACCTGGGTGAAATAGGAAGGGGAACTAAGGGCCAGCGCATTCAGGAGTGGAATGTTCAGTTTGATTCCTATTGCCAGGAGATTGTCAAGGATTATGGTGCGGCATATGCAGGTTAGCGGACAACTAAATGTGTGCCGGGTGATGTGTACGGTCAGTAAGAACCCCGGGCTGGAGAAGTGACTGCCCACGGGTCCGGTGATGGGGACGCCGTGGTAACCGGCCATGAGTCTCTTCTTTTGGGTCAAGATACATAAGCCTGGCAGGGCATATATCTCGAGAAAGAAACGGATCGAGCCGCACATATGGGGCATAGTAAGATGTGTGTATGTTTGTGACAGAGAGTTTAAAGGAGCGAATTACCAGTTAGAAGATGCTTTAACTTCGTGGCAATTTCCCTCTCTAAAATAGTATCGTGTTGAGGTTTTTGAGAGTGAGAGGCGTACACCAACCGATGGTTACGTTCTCACAAGGGAGCGGGGTGAAAGCAAATAGGGAAAAATGACAAGGAATCAGGATAAATCCCAAGCCAAATTTGCAAGTCTCCAAACTTTCATTTCACCCCAAGCACTCGTGTCTACCGGCGCTCCGCCATCCTTATGTGAAAAGATTTTGAGACGCGAAGAGTGTTCGAGTTTGAGCGCATTGTCCGTGGAGATGCTATGTGGATTCAGAACCGAGATACCAACCCCGCTCAGATTTTTGAGGTTGTTGACCGCGAGATTGATAACAGAGTCGATGCCCAAGAAGTCGCCTGTTAAGGCCAGAGATACCAAGGATTTCGGTAAGTTCATGAGAAATACTTCCGATTGAACGTACTTCAGGAATTCATTTTGACCAATGGTACGCTCCTTTGTTTTGCCCGATCTCAAATCAATCCATAAAGCCGTCAAGTTTTCCAGTTTTTCTAACATGCTCGACAACTCATATTGTAAAAGAGACTCTGGCATGTTTGGGAAGCTCAAACACAACATCTTAAGAGACGTCGTTTCAAGAGCCAGATAGTTGAAAATAGTCTTGAATTGAACGAAGGCATTACCGCACCTTTGTGCGTGCGGGCTAAGATATCTGAAGGCCTCAAGCTTGGGTGCCCGAGGAATCCTAGTCCGTTTCCCTTCCATGATCAACCCGTCGAAAGTGATGTCTTTGACGTTGTCCAGGTTTTGGATTTGGCCTCTTGTGCGATTGACATCGAAGGTGACTTTTCCGTGGATCAACAAGTGCTCCACTGGTAGCTGGCATAGCGTGAGAATGATCTGCCACGACAACGATACCGGAGATTCGAGTTCTTCTACCAGAGTAAGAGAGGGAGCTCTCATCAACGGTAGTGACTGAATCAGGCCCGGCCATGACCTCGGAGAAAAGCTTTTTGTCAAAACCGACTTGTTTCGACGCTAGAAAGGGCTAATAATAAATGACCAATGGCCATACTAATTTGAGCTTCTGCTGGGTATGTTGGCGACTCCCAGGTACGGCTGTGGTTGATCCTTTGCGGTTGGCCATTGGTAACCTCTGCCTGGCTTAATGCATTTGGCAATACTAATCCCGTGGAATAATGAGGCAGGAACATGTTAGAGCATCAGACAATCGGATACTCCTATATTGCAGAAAGGGTGTTAGAAGTACGGTATACCAGCACCCAAAGCCACTAGAGATTTTTGAAGGCTAAAATAGCACCTCTGGATTATAGCGGATGGGATTCGCCTCGCCATGTCAGGGTTTCAAAGTGGCAAGTTCGAGGCAAGAAGCAAGAACCTTGCAGAGAAGTCCGGGATCAGAACAGTTTCTTCATCTTCCATGATATTAACGCTGAGGGCATTTTCACGGATTCGATTGAATGATATAGTTAGGAAGCTAATCTATATTGATTACGAATTGAATGAATGAATGAACTCTCATGGAGCAATGTGAATGCCTAAAGTGCCTAAGGTAAAACTATGATTGCGACTGCGGTGATAGAGGCAAAAAGAATTGTAACTAATACCGAAACTCTGTGTACCGTGCGAAAGGAATAACCTTCCCGCCGATAGCCAACTTTTTCCAACGATGACGTATTGCTGTGTCGTAGTTATAAGTTGGTCCAGACGGAGTTACTCCTCGATGACAACTTCCCAGAATTGGCGTCGTCTGGTATGGCCTCCGATTCTCCAGAGCTTGATGTCCTCATCTTCGCCTATGAGATAGAAATCAATCTTCCCAGCCAAATCCTTATTGTATCTTTCCAATCGAGTCGCATCTCTGATGCCAATCTTCTTTAGAGTTTCCCACACCTTTGAGTCAGGGTCAAGCACATAACCGCGCACATGGTCGACCCATCGTCTGACGTCGTCTGGATGGCCTATGACGCGAAGATCAACCAAGTTGGGCGGGTTACCAAATAGCGGGGAAGTGTCGTTTGGCTGAGGATCCAATCGCCAAAAGAATTCCATGATGTCTAGAGCTTGCCATCGCTGCACGGTACTGTCAGAATCAATCCAGAGGTGTGTCAACTTCTTCAACATGCCCATGTGAGGGAGGCGAGGACCGCTCATGTATCCGATTGAAGGTCTGGACAAGCCAATGCATAACGTTTCCAAGCATTCTCCTTGAGAAGAAAGGTCAAAAACGAATTGCAGAGGGTCCTTCCATTCCCTGCCCTTCTTAGTACAGTCCTCCCCGATGTATCTCAATGCTGAGAGTTTGGCAACCGAAAAGTCGATTAGGTACTTGATGAGAGTGCGGCCCAGGTTTATCTTGTTGAAGGTAATGTCTGAATAATCCCTAAGACCCTCTCCCTCCTGTTCGGGAAGATCACTAAGCCATCCCTCGAGTAAAAGATGTTTCGTGGGCGTGACATTAGCTAGCCGACGGACAACGTTCCACGGAATGGGATCGGATCGATCCAAGCCTCTGATAGCCAGCAATGGGGCCTTCTTGAGCGGCTCTCTCACATAATTTTCTATCATTTGAAAGATCTTCTTATCGCACGCAAACTCTTCAACATCTGGAAAGATTTTGAGGGAAAAGAAGAGGGTGATGACTGCGCCAAGCATTTCGGTTGCCGCTCGCCGGCTGACATTTTCGAACACGGGGTTGCCATCTATAGATGGGAAGGCGAACGGAACATTTTTCTCCTCGGCGTAATCTTTGATATATTTGATTTCCTCCCACCTGATCCTCCCCCAGGTCTGAGGATCAATCTTGTGGAAGTCAATATATAGCCGCTTGGGAAATGATGTCCACTGATAACGCACGACAATTATGAAAAACGAGATCAATTGTCGCAAGTTTCCTCCGTCGATATGGAGCGTATGCAAGGCTTTCTTCATATTTTTACAAAGTGTATTCCAAGGTAAACCGACGTTGCCGTTTGGGAAAGCTGAGAGTGTATCTTCCCAACGTTCTGGATACGGCTTAGCTAGTCCTGCGCTTGGGATCTTTTCCGGAATTAAGACGTCTAGATATTGGTCCAGGCGCTGTGGACCTTCATTTTCTCTTTCGACAGAATTCTGCATTCTGTTAACAGGAAGCTCTGCGAGACGTTTGTCAAGCTGAACATTAACGCAACATTGGAAGACATCCCCAAGTGCTTTTCTGTAGATCTGATCTTGAGACATTGTGTGGTGTCATGAGACTTGTTGTTAAGGGTTAAAGAGTCTTCAGATAGGATGTTTTGTCACATCTATCTGGAAACGATGACTACGTGGTCTTGTTTGAGATTCGAGGTCTTTGTTTACCGGAAGATTCTGAGTTCGGTGAATGTGCGAAAACTGAGGACCTGCTTGACAAAAATCAATCGCGGCACTAGGCGAAGAAAACGCCGGGTGAAATGATGTTTAAATGCGCTGGGAAAAGTTCGGGTCCACTCGATTTGCAATCACAGCTGGCGGTAGTAACAAGATTGTGGTGTTATCGATGATGTCTTAGCTCCAAGAGTGTTCACAATGAAACCCTGAGCTCATTGATGTCAGTTTCTTTCTTGGAACTATCAAAGACATTTCCTCTTTTGCAGCGGCTATGGTTTTTCTGTTTACTCTCGGTTTACCAAAGTGAAATCCCAGCTAATGCAGCCCTTGGTTCTCCATATATCCTTTGTTATCGTACTGTTCACATACTGTTCGTTGCCAACGTGACAGGCCGAACAACTGGCTGCTTGCTGCGAACAAAGAAAATTTACCGCCATCCGGCTCTGGGTACTGATTTGCGGCGGCTCGACAATCACCCCGGGTTTTACCACCATAGGGAAAGATGGAGGTTGTTCCAAGCTGACACTCAAGTCATCAAAGTGACATCTTGCAATAACAATCCCGCTACCTCGAACCTTGCGGCAGCGGACATGACGAAGAAAAGAACAAAAGACAAGTGTTCAAACTTTGTGCAAAGCTAAGCTACATCAGAATTTGAACGAGACTAAGGCTTCCATAACCAGCCGAGATCCTTTCAGGATGTGTCAAGTGATTGCGTGGCATTTCGACCCCTCATATTGATTACAAGGAGGTAACGGCGGCGTATGAATCTATTTTTGAAAGAGCAATTGCCGCCAAAGACATGGTGATGTAATCCAATGTTCTGCGTGATCTGAAGCAGGCTCATCACAAAATTGCCGCCTCAACTTCTTTCACTTGGGATCGTCTGCAGGGTAGAATCCATCTTATGGATGGCTGGAGTTTGCAGAGGTAAAAGACTGCCCGGCTTGCCGCCACTCCTCACCATGGCCCCTGAATCCCACGTACGTGAAGCTGATTGGCACCAAAGGGCCAAGGCGCATATAAACGATGGTATTTCACTCTAGAAGTAGTGAATAGAAATCTGGTACTGGGAATGTTCAAGAGAATAAAGTACATGAAATGAACCAAGGAGCACCTACCTAGGATAGCTCCATGTCACTTGGGAGGAAATAACCAAAGTGTGTTCCGGCTCTTCTGACTTCCATAGTAAAATTGAAGTAAAAGGGATACAAGTCTGAACAGTGATACTAAGACATCATGACGGAAGAACCAAGCAAGAATACGTTGAGCTATGGCTGTTGTCCGAATGTTAGCAAGATGAGGATGGAGCATCAACGACTGTGTTCAATCAGCCACACTGCCGATTACATAAGATAGCAGACCGCACCGCCACATGAAGTACGTTGTCTTATCTTATCCAAGTCCCTAGAGTCCGTGCGTTGGCCCGGGTTGTGCAACGCAACGTGGGCAGGCGCGGCGGGCTGCATTAGAGGGTACGTACCGATCTCCCACCAACGGGCAGCCAGCGGACGCGGTCAAGTCTCGGAATGACATTTCGCGACGCCTGACACTTGACAGTTTATGCACCGAAGCTCCGTCTCCATTTCTCGCCAATCCTCCCCTAAACCACCTGGTCTCACCTTGGCCACCGCCGTCAACCGCCTCCTCCCTGCTGCTCCTCTTTCGCCAACCGCAAGTCGACTTCCTCTCACCGAGCTTGATGCGCGAATAATTCCGTCTTCTCCTGCTCTGCTGGAGATGCCTTCAGGGACAACACCATGGACTTTGTGAGATACCCTAGACGAAACACCCCTCCCTCCCTTTTGACCTTGGGCTTGGGCAACAAGAAACTCAAGTCCTGACCGAATTCTAGTGGTCGCGCCTCCTAGCAGGCACCTCGCTGTCCCCCGCGGCCCATCGCAAAGAAGAAGCAAAGAACCCTACGAAACGTCTGCATCGCTTCGACAAAGAGTACAACCGCATCCTCGTGAGAAGCTTCCCCTGCGCTGCCGGCGAGGCCCTGGTCTTAACACGTGATAGCAAATCTGGAGGTCGTCTTCCAATCTCGCCAACGACGTCGATGCCGCCGAGAACCTCGAACTCCGCCTCCAAGAACTTACAAACATCCTCAACGACGAGTCCCGACGACCGCTACCTCACCCGTGCATCCAGTATGCCGCCAAGAAACAAGTCTACGTACCCATTGGCAAGATAGCCACCACTTCCTACAATGAGTGGATCATCAAAGAAGCCGTGCTCTTCTTCGCAACTCTGCTCGAAACCGAAGAGGAGGCATTTGTCGAAAATACAACCTTCTCCGCCAGCTTGACGAACCTCCTCGTGCGCATCACCGGTGTCAACAGTGTGCGGTTGGGCTCCGATACCGAGGCCAAGGTCGTCGAGCTGGCTTTTAACATCACCACCAAGATCCGCCTCAACCGGGAGATACTGCACGCCTGGTTCAAGAGCCATCACGATGGAAATCCCAAGGACAAGCCCCAGGACGGGCATGATGCATTTGCTGGCCGAACGCAGAGACAGGATTTCCCATTATTCTATATCCTGATGGACTACATTCACCACGAGGGCAAGGTTGGAGACTTTGCCAGGACAGGTCTGCTGTACATCATCGAGTCTGCATCGAGCGACGAGTCCCTCGAGCAATGGATCGTCGAGAGCGACCTCTCCACTCTCATGGCCACCGGCCTGGGCGCGCTCTACAGTCAGCTGAGTCGCAAGCTGGTTATTGACTATCCCACCAACGATCTGCCTCCCATCCTCGCTCTCTCCGACTACCAACACCCAGCCTCCACCTTTGAAATCATCAGCTCATGCTCTGGCGATTTTCAACTGCACCTCGAGACCTTCCTCTCTCACCTTCTCTTCTGGCAGGATGTCTTAGATCACTGCAAATCCGTCGAGGTGAAGCAGACGCTTCTGGAGCACTTCCAGGTCATTTTCCTCCAGCAACTCTTGTGAGACCGTCCACTTGCAGGTTTGCAATGGCATTCACTGACGTATTCCTTAGATACCCTTCTTTACTAGAGTCGTCCGATATCGACGGAGGCTCGTCCGTAGCTGTCTTGACGTACCTCCGCCGAATCCTCGAATCCCTAGACCACCCTGATATGATCAACCTTATCCTTCATTATCTGCTCGGCTTGCCGGACCATGTCACCGAAGATATGTCAGGTTCCCGAGCCTCCATCAGTGCGGCTCGCAAGCGTAAATCCATGGATCTCGCGACTATGCTTGCCCAGACCAAATCCGACATCACGGCTACGCCCTTGCTCTTCAATCTGGTCGATCTTGCTCAGGCGTGTCTACGCTCACATAACCAGCAGACCATTCGCGTGACTCTCCAGCTGATCTCGGCTATCCTCCGGAGGCATCATCGGTATGCTATCAGCACGCTGCTCCGGACTGAAGCGGTCTTGGGAGCCAAAATGCACCGGACTATCGGTGCCCACGAGCAGGAGGTGGATTATTTGATGAGTTTGGCTGGGTCCATTGGAGGGCAGGACAACTTTGACGAAATCTACGATAACGTCCTGAAGGACACCATGTCCCGGCTCGAGAGTCATCCCTGCTCCCTGAAGCTCGTCGCACCCAAGATATCCACCAACAATCATGACCTGCCCGCTATTCCTGATACACTGCCTGGGGCGCCACGCGACGTGCACGAGCACACGCTTCGCCCGGACGACCCGCTGCTCAACTCGGTTTTGGATCTTCTCGAGACCTTTTTCGTGAACCCCGTCGACACAAATCTCTCCCTCACCGAGGCCATCTTAGACCTGGCCATTTGTGGCTACATGGCACCCGAAGGGTGGATGCTGCGGAGCCCTCAAAAGTACACCTACGAGGAGCAGCCACCCAGCCCTACCTCACCCGACGCCTCGACCACGTCGTTTAGGCCCCCGACAGACCCTGATTCTACGACATCAGAGGAGCAGCAGACCCTTGAATCCTTGGATGCCTGCCGTCGTCGTCCAGTATGGGTACAGTCATCTCTACCTCGTATACTCGTCGTTCTACAGCAGTTGTGCAACCAGGTCACCAAGTATCGCGAGACTGTGCCCCGCTTCGAGGATCTTCTGCAAGGTAGAAGAGAGGCGTTCCAGACTGCAGACCAGCCCCGCCCACCTGGTCCGCCGTTGCCACCCCGCAAGCCAACACCGCAGAGGCATAGTTCAACGCACACCCCGGAGCGTTCGAGTCTGGACGACGCAACCCGCAGTGGATCGCCAGCGCGGCCCTCGGGTCTCGAACGGTTTGCCCAGCGACTGGTGTCGGAGCTGAGCACACCCAGCCGTACTGGAAGCCCACGGGGCAGGAAGAACAGCCGCAGTTCCGGAACGGGTAGCCCGGCACCAGGTGTTATGTCTGGTGGGTATGGATTCTCCACGCCAACGTCTCGGCCTGTTCCCCCGCCCAAAGACACGCCTGGTAGTTACGATAACTCTGGTCGAAGCGCAGCGGATGAAGCTGGGTCGTCGCACACACCTCGAGATCCGGTAGCCAGCCAGGCCGCGGCGTTTGCAGCTATAGATCAGAGCATTCTCGCCCGAAAGGTTGGCATCCCCGGCAAGGTTGAGCCTATCCCACTGGATCTTGGGAAGAAGAAACCCACGTTACACATGCCGCCCCCGAAAGACGATGATGACGAGGGTGGAGACGAACAGCCACAGGTAGACCGGGACGGCGATGAGCCAGAACAGGATGCCGTGCCTGGAACACCCAGCGGTGAGGCTGGCGGAGCAAGTACGCCAAAGAGGGATACGGAGAAGGAGGAGAGGAAAGCTACGGTGTCGCATGTCATCACCAATGTCATTGTGCTACAGTCATTCCTGTTTGAGCTCGCAGCCCTGATCCAGGTGCGCGCGGCGCTCTTCAACGAGGTCCGCTATGCGTGAGTCCTCGGAATGCAACGTCGGGCCAGGGACCGGGGGCGAAGCTTCTCTATATATACCAGACAAAATTGTCCTTCTTGTACGTAGTATTCTTTGCGCCTCTGGGACCTGCGTGTAGTCTTCGCATTGCTTGGCGCTCGGTGGGCACATTCTGGTGGCGGATCACTCACGAGGAATGAAGAATAGACTTTTCCACAATGCTACCATATTCCATCATTCTGACGATGTGATTCGGTCTGCCGTGGTGGGCTCGGTGTGTGAAGATGGTGAGGTGGTTGTCATGCGAGAGGAGAGGAGGTTGTCTAGATGAAAGACCTGCAACGGCACCAAGGAACCCAAAATGGAGCCGCCGTTCATGCTACTGGATCTGCCGAGGGGAGCCAGGCTGATGATCGACGGCTGACGTGCGCTAATGCATCCAGAGGCGGGGACAGGGATCTGGGGTGTTGGGTGGTGTGGCTGCCGTTGCGCGGAGACTTTTTTCTCTTGGGTATGGCCGGCCTGTTGGTGCCGAGCCCGGTTTTGCACTAGGTGAGGGATCAAGGCAACTTTGGGCTTGAGCTGGGCGTTCGTGAGGTTGCATGATTGTAGAGGATCGAGACCGGGGACATTGCTGGTTGAAGGGGGTTCTTGGAGAGTTCTTGGGCTTGGCTGGGCACGTCAAGTCGGATTCGCGAATATTCTGGAAGGATGGGGATGGGTTGAGGGATCAGGGTAGGGGTGTCTACACAACGTCTGAGGTCTGATGTCTTTCTCGTTCAGAAAGTGAAGGTCAAGTAGGCGCAGTTTGAGTTGAGAAACACACACTCTCATAACTCTTGTCACAACACGACTCGGTTTGGTGAGGTTTCTCGGTTTTCTGGCCTTTTTGCTTTCTTGGCTTCTTGGAGGGGATACGCGCGCTCGGGCACGTGAGTTCGGATCGAGCTATAATTCCATGGACGCTTAGAGCAACAGATCTCGATCCCTCGATTGTCAAATAAAGAGAGTTGAGGTTTAAATCTTGGTTTGTGACACACTGTTCGTCATTGAGGCAGACGGCAGAGTTTATCGAAAAAGCCCGATGTCTTCGTTTAACTCGGTTAAGATGAGGGGTCCAGTGAGAAAGAAGGCTAGTGGAAAAATTGGCGGATAAAAGAAGAGATGGGAGGAATTAGAAGTTGCTGAGTACTCTGGTGGATGGCGCAAAGGCTCGGTAGAACCGGATTACGGCATCGCTTCAGATGAAGTGGTCGGACGGATCAGGGTCTGGGAGACGGAGGAAGTTCTCTTGGTACCGATTTTCCATGTTGCTGTTTTTGGACAGAGCCGTGGCCAAGTGTAGAGAGTATGGAATGGACTCTGCCAAGAATGGCAACTCTTCACTCTGCGAGTCGTGGGGGGAACAAAGGGGAGCAAAACTGAATCAGGTTGAGGAGGGCGGTGGCTGTGTGCCGTTTTGCGACAACCGCATGGCGAGTGATTCTGGATAAGACGTCGCGAGTCGAGCAGCAGCTGAGAGCCGTCGAATCTTGAGTCGGGATGACCGGATGGTTGGGCGATGCTGAGCGGAATTGAACAGCATGACCTTGTCTTACGAAGGTGAGCTGATTGGAGCTGGAAGGACAAGAGAAGATGAGACGAGACGAGACGACATCAGCTGAAAATGGAAGCCGGTATTCTCGCGCGTGGTATTGGGCAGAGTTGGGGAACAGGAGCCTCAAAAGTCTGCCCAAGTTCAAGGCTACAATCCAATTCCAGCCCGGTGGGATGGGGAGGGGAAACCGAGTGGACTGGCGGAGAATTCAAGTCACCGAGCAGAGATTCCCGTAGATAGAGACGATTCGAGGTGAAAGAGAAAACCCCGAGAGCAAGTCCCCGCCGTCTGTACCGGATGTTGGCCCGTGGTTCGTGTGGATTGTCGCGGGCTGAAACTGTGGAAACGCGCTTGTGGAAGTTAGATGTGCGCTGCTTATTGCGTACAAGACGAACAGCCATCATCCCCGGACTCTTTCTTATACGATCGTCGCGCCGAGGTGGAATATGAGGTAGTTGGGTAGGGCAAGAAGTGAATGTGATACCAGACCAGGGGTGGCATCGAGCGGGCGCGCCACGTTGTGATGCGAGGCAAAGCCGTGGGGCTGCCGGGTGGCCGGTGTTGACGGACAAGGGTTGAAGTGTAAGCTGCCTGTCAGCTCACGCAATTGTCCGGGATGTCTGGATTTCTCATGTGGAGAGTTGAAGAATATGGGGAAAGGAGGCGGTGGTCTGGGACCGGACGCGTGGTTGAGAAGAGATAGATAAAAGAGTCGTGGACGTCCGGTCTTTCTTCCGCGCCCTTTTTCTTTTGGTTGCTGCGTCTGAATTCGGACGATCACTTTTACTTGACAACTACAACTTACACTTTCAGTATCCAACTATCGAATAGACCAAGCGTCGATCATTTCCTTTCGAATTATTCACATACTATACAACTACTCTATACGATTCAACGTCATCGCCGGCTCGAACACACATTCCACTACGGCGGGAACGAGTTTCAACAAGGTTTACACCACGAACACGAAGATACGAAGCGTTGGAATTAGACAAGATGAAGTTCTCTGCTGTTGCCGTCGTCGCCGCCGCGGTTGCAGGCGTTGGTGCCGTGCCCGTTGAGTCCGGGTAAGACTCCTCACAAGTCTTCCACATGACTCCTCAACTAACAACCACTACCAGCCCCATCGCAAGCCTTCAAGCCCGCGCCTCGGACGCAATCGGCGGCGTCGTAAGCTTCATCAAGCGCGAAGACGCTGGCAAACCCGTCATCTCGCAAATCAAGCGCTCCCCGATCCGCTTCCACTCCGGACTCGCCCACGAGGAAGCCATGGCCGCCGTCGCCCGACGCGCCGACAAGCCCGGCAAGAATGACCCGCCTCCGCCCTTGAACCCGTTCGGCACCGACGCGAGGAAGCGCGAGGCGGTCATCGAGGCGCGCAAGAAGAAGGGAGGCGAGGAGGAGGTTCCGCCGCTGGCGCCTTTCTCCACAAAGAGTAAAGGGGAGAAGAGGGGCGGTGATCTGACGACGAGGCAGAAGGCTAAAGAGAGCGTGCCGCCTTTGGCGCCGTTTTCTACGGGGGGGAGTAAGTCGAAGAAGGCTGTGAGGATGTAAAGTCTCCTGACTTGACTCCTCTTCTTTTTTTTGGGTTGGCTTCTTGTCGGAGACAAGAACTTTTTCTCTTCTCCCGACCGGGCTGGAATCCGCTGGCAATGATTGAGGGTTCTTTTTCAAAAGGCTGGGTCACCTTTGCGTCAACATACGGGTGGAGGGAGGATGGATGGGAAGCAACCCTTTTTTTCTCATTTTTTTTTAGAGTGGGTGGGGGGTTGTGAGCGTTCCTGGGGAATTGATCTTCTATTCACTGTATATTCTTTTTGCCAAGCCGTTTATATGATGTCTTTCTTTTTGATGTAGTTCTTCCAAGAACAAGGCCTTGTACTCGTGATATTCAAATTTCCGGTAGACCGGGGGGTGAGCTACAACACGCCGAGAACATCCAAGGGTAGATAAAAGCTGGACACTGCAGCATCGACCTGCCGAATATAGAAGAACCATTCTGATATTGAGTTTGGAAACGTCTGAGAGGCCGGTGGGAGGGTTCACGTTGACGTAGTTGAGAGCTCGCGAGGACTTGCCATGTGCGGGAGCCTGCGCGACCACGAGATCTCTTCCCATTCGAACGATTTCCGTCTAGGTTGAGCCCCACAATGCTACTACGCAGAGATAAATAGCCGTGTGAGCATGGGTTCTGACACTTAAGCCCGGAGCATTTCAAATTAGCCAAAGTTTATTGGGATGTCATACGGTCTGCATAAGCTCAACTACTGCCCAAGAGTCCCTGTCGTGGATCTGAGTAGTCTTTCTGGTTTCCTTCTACACGAGTGGACACCCTTCAATATCACTCGGTAAAGTGTGGCACGGAAGGCTTCGTACTACTGCATGATTAAGTCGGTGAACTAGATGATGATACCGCAACGGGAGCCGATTTGTATTCCTATCTAGCTACACTGTGATAACATAGCCAGAGTCCTCACATCGTTCTTCGAAGACGTTTGTACCCGCTAGCACTCCACAACAAACCGCAGACGGAAGCAGAAGCCAGGAAGTGGCATTGCTGCTTCTCAAATCCCATGCCTCTGAGCATTTCAGGACAAAGATGCTCCTTTAGTGATCCTGGATACGTAGAAGCATCCTCCGTATTCGAAGTCGTGGTCGAGGCCATGAGTAATATTATTGATAGCTTGGGGTCGAGGAGCCTCAAGATCGGTGGGAGTGTCTTTGAGGAGCAAGTTCGAAGTGAGACTCTCGGCAATGTGATTCTACTTGGTTGTGGAGGATGTAGTCGGCTAAGGGGTGGCGACAATATTGGTAGCGGGGAGGGCGGTGACATGAGGCTTCTCGATCTCGTGGCGGACCTTGAGGACATCGCGTCCCTTGGGGTGAGAGATCTGCTCGAAGGCGTCAGGCAGGCTGCGACGCTTATCGACACTCCAGTAGCGCTTGCTGCAGATGCTGGAACGGTAGCAACTAGTAATGAATAGAAGTTAGCAACAGAGTTGAACAAGGTTGCCTGGGGGTATGAAAGGGGAAGAGATATGTACCCCTCATTGACCCAATAGTCCAACTTCGGACCACCAGGGCACATGGTGTTCCTGATAGCCCGCTCGACATCAAGGCGCCGATCACCGAGAAAGTGAATGTGCTGCATGTTGAGGACAAGCCACATGCCATTACCATTCTCGTTGGCCTCGTAAGTGCGGTCGCACTTCTTCATCACGATCTCCTCAATATAGGAATTGGTCTCCTTTGCGATCTGCGCCCGCATCATGCCGCACCAGTGGGTGCTGACCTTGCCAATAGGCTTGATGCGGATGATGTATTCAATGTCGTCCTGGAAGCCACAGTTCTCTTCCGAGTAGGAGCAGTCGATCTGAGGGGTGATGCCGCGCCTGAGAATATCGCCGCAGTCGTGAGGGGCGATCGTGTCATCGCGAGCGGTAAGACCGGCCTCGATGGCGATGGCGGGGAAGATGTCAGCCTTGGTGATGGTAAGGTCGTTGGCCAGGGCGAAACTAGCCAGGGAAAAAATACCCAAGGCAAGGATTGCCTGGAAGACGATGCGGGAGACCGTCATCATGACGAGTTTTCCTTAACTTTGTCGGTGGTCTTAATGTGGGTGGTTGTAAGGTGGTCGAGAATCGAGGGTTTTGAGGGAAGTACCGAGTTTTCCTTAATAAAGAGAGAAAGGAAGTAGATGTGAGAGAGGAGATGTGTGTTCGGCAGAATGAAGTAGGAGGAACGGGCTAAGCTATAAGGGAGAATTTGGAAGGAATCCTCTGGTCACGTTTTTCTGAATACTAACGCCCGGAAGATCTATGAAAAAATGACCTATTTTACCTCAGGCAGAAGCCTCCTTAAAAGATACTAATAATGGGAAGGAAGAAACATATGAGAAAGCAGACTAAAGAAAAGACCCGGTATGGGGGTGGCGTCACGTGTAACAGTGAATGTTGGGAATACTCACTTCACCGCTTAGGTATGGGATGATATCTTCCACACTGAGTACTTTCTCTAAGCCAAGCTCTGTAGGTATTGGAAAACTTCACTATCTAAAGAGAACAAACGGTGAATGATTGCTGTGTAGAACAATGCTCAAGGTATCTGTGTGATTGTACAACGTCAAAGAGTTTGCTACCTTTATTGCATCACTAGACTTCTGCCCCTTGCATCGTCCCAAACCGGTGACACTCTCCTTTTCACAAAGAACTCGCACCGAACTCTCATCTCGAGAGACAAATGATGCACTGCAGGCGCCAAGTTCATATATATACCTAGTCGCGCACTACCTAGCCAAAAGCGGTCTGCCTGAACAGGTCAGTTTATTGTATGAGTTGTAGTATAGTTCCAGGACCTTAAACTTCCTGAAATTGTCAATTGGAGTACCTATGCGTGTTCCAGGGGTGGTTTGCCCAAAGCACGCGTAATTTGGAGGCCACTGAGTCCTAAAATACTTAAGGCGCTTCTGCCGGTCTGGCAAGGAAAAGAGAGGCACGCAACTGGCGATCATTACTTTTGAAGGGAGCAATGACCGGCGGTATTGGAAAGTGAGAACAAATGTCGTCAAGACTTAGGTGGGAAGCTCACTTGATGTCGCTCAACTTTTGTTCCTCACCATCATAGCTCCCATCCTCTCAATACATATGTGCCAGTGTTCATTTCTGCCATCAATAAGCGTGCGGTCTTCATCGAATGTATCAGACCAGTCGGTAAATACACAGTTGTCTATCAGCGCTGATGCTCGTTCGAGCCTACGTCATGGAGATGTTTTCGAAGTTGAGAGCTTGGGCGTGCCAGGACAATGAATGATTGACCAAAGACATTGATATATAAGGCTGGCTCAGTGAACAGGCAAAGGCGGCATGCCATACACAGACCCATCAATCAAGCTATAAGCACTCGAGCTTAGTTGTTGGTCAAGAAGACTTAATAACAGTCTCTCGTCTTGAATTGGTGGCATCTTTTGCAGGATGTTTACCTGGAATTAGATGGTCTGGCTCATAGCAGTTGAGGAGCCAGTAGCTTGCAGTTAGCTCTTTTACTATGACCACACAGATAAGACCAAGAAAGTCCAAAATCTGATGTTAAGACAGACGAGAAACTTTGAATCAGGTTTCCCCACGATCAAATACCAAATGGAATAGGCCATGTTTGGAAGCCACCAACCTCTGTTAGCATTCACAGCACATTGTTTTTAGATCATCCAAGCGTCAAGGGGATGTCATGCCTTGGCACTAGTCATGCTCAAAAAGAAGGCCCAATTTCCCGGACAAGCCCGTCGTAGAGCGGCAGCGATCTTCAGTCCGAATAGATTGTTCCCCAGACTTCCTGGGAAGGATATGACTCGGCATAGGCCCCTCTTATTCTACAGAAAGCGAGATAACACTTTTCCCTATCAAGAACTCGGGAATACGTAGCCTGGAAACTTAAAAGCAATGTACATTAATTTGATAATCAAACAAAGTTTGGATGACTAACTAATAGAGCATTGGAAGAAAAAATGACATCCCCCGTAATTTTCAATCCATGAATGCATCGACATATTGAGGACTTAACGAAAGCGACATTTCACACATCCAAGGGTCGGGGAAGCCGATATCTTATCAGCCATCTGCCATCCATTGAGGGCTCAAGGGGGCACGTAAGGCTTAGGAGAGTACCTAGTACATACAAATGTGAATGACTTTTCAAGTCCGACTTCCCCTCGCTACAACCAGCTCGCGTACTTGGTTTCAAATTCTCGTTTGCAGCTTCCGTCATACCGACTATCTTTTAATCATTTGTAATTGACTTGACATATCATACTAGTAGCCCAAGACTATCATGTTGTTGAAAGATCTTTGCCTGCTCAGCCTGCTGGTGTATGCTGCCATTTCGAGGACGAGTGGAATTGAGAGCTAATTGATCCTAGGGTGGCGCGTGTCAGCGCTGATAAGCACCGCCTTTGCGCCTGTATCAGCGACCAGGGTCTTGTCGGTGTTCAGATCAACGACGATGCAACAAAAGCAGTTGTCAACGCGTACGACGGACGGTTCGTTTATGGTGAGAGAATTGGCCTTCACGCTATCAAACTCCATCGTCGCTAACAAGAGCTTGTAGCTGGAGGCAATTGGTTTTCTGATGAGCTACACGGCGCGCCGTACAGCGGCCCTTACGTACGTCGGCACCATTCTTCCCCTCCAAAGGTTT
This sequence comes from Colletotrichum scovillei, assembly GCF_011075155.1. NCBI lineage: Eukaryota > Fungi > Ascomycota > Sordariomycetes > Glomerellales > Glomerellaceae > Colletotrichum > Colletotrichum scovillei. The sequence goes on from NW_023336259.1 coordinate 4,449,414, forward strand.
TGCATTAGGCTAATTAGGTTGCTGATGAGAAATAGTGGCATGCGATAGAGGGAGCAGTCAACGGTGCCAAAGATGATGGGTGGGTTGGCGGTGATGAGGCGCATGGGCTTTGCAAGAAGCAGAATTGCGACAGTGCATGCTTCTCGCCTGGGGAATCTTTCAACTGGCAGGGCTGTGGGCCAGATGATGAGTGCTTCACCTCCAAGGCAAAGAAGACGGATAAGTTTGGTAACCCTGTGTAACAACAGCGTTGTTTCAGGCTGCTGGACGTGTAAAAATAAATACTTCGAATTATTAGCGAGACTACTCATACGTGAAAGATTGAAGGTTTTTGCTATTGCTCTTCCGGCGCGTTATCGGCATGAAAGCATGAGGACCGATAGCCAGTGCAGCAAGCCGGGCGCCATAAGAAAGCACGACGACCAGGCAAAAACATTTCAAATTTATCTTCTCAGGTTTCCGACCGATCTGGCCGAGGCTCGGTCAGGGCCAAGAGAGGCGCGGTTTTAGCGAGATTCGGCGAATCGGGCAGACTAACTCACTATCACCGTCCAAAAGTTCACAACTGGCGTTGGGCAAGGCACTGCAGGCACTCAATCCTGGGCTTCCAGAGACTTCAATTCCCTAAGAAAACTGGGTTACGAGATAGATGGTCTAATTAAGCTTGGTCAGAATCTTAAGCTGTTGATGTGGAGATCCCGAGCTTACCATTGCATCTTAGGGCAAAGTGACTGCTATCTAGTGTGGAACGTGTGGGAATCGGGCCAAGCTTCCGAAAGAAACATGTTTCTTTGATTATTCAAATACCCATTCAATCCCCTAGCTTGCCGTCCAATCGAACAAGATCGACTGAGCGGCTGAAAACCATCTAATTCGGGAGACCGCACTGCTGCCTCGCATCTCGGCTGCAGCGTGTGATAGGTCTTGCCATTGGCATTCCTTGGGGGCAGATCCTTCGTACAGGGTAGTAGTTGGGGCTGTGGGATCTCATTGTTACCGCCTAGTCGCACATAGTTAGCGCTTATTTTAGGTAGCAGGGTCAAGCATCCTCTGCGATTCTGCTTTGGTGAATGGTTTTGATAAATGCTGCTAGGTCCTGGATGTCTCATCCCCTTCCTTCGTTCAAGCTGAAGTTAGCTAAAATCCGAGTCCCATTGTCGCAGTGAATCGTCTATAGCGTCACGCATTATATCAGTCGTTTCCGTCAAGAAACATTCCAACTTGCTGCCATGGCTCTCCCAAGCCTGTGCTTTTGTCTCTGTTCGTTCTTCATAGCATTTGTCGCCGCCGAAAACCGTTTCCGCCGGCCACCCGGTCCAGGTCTCGCCTATGACTACCGAGACAACAACGTTTACACAATAGGAAACATTATAGATCTCCACTGGGACATGGACTACGACTCTGCGAGGTTGATATTATGGCAAGAATCGGTAGGAGGCGGAAGCACTTTAGACTACATCGATATCGTAGGTGAGTTGCATGATCTTCTAAAGCCCGATTTCAAATGGGCGAAGCGACGGAAAGCCACAACTTAGGGAGAGCTGCTGTGGCTGACATTGATCGCCCGGCTGTAGCGAGCACCTCCGCAAAGTCAATCAACTGGGAAGTCTCCATAAAAGACTTCCCTAATCCGAAATTCAGCAACCTCTACTTTTTCGAATTACTTGGGCCAGGCAAAGAACCCGCAAATTGGGGCGTCACATGCCACTATTTCAACATCACCGAAGCCCAAGTAACACCTCAACCAAGCAATACCTCTGTAGCAACATCACTGCCGACAACGGAAAAGGAAGGCCTATCGTCGGGAGCTGCAGCAGGCATTGCGGTTGGAGTTACTTTTGCTGCAGTGTTCGGCATGGGCACTATTGGGTGGCTTTTGTGGCGTCGACGACAAGCGACAAGAACCCCAATCGCACAAGATGCGAAGCACAGCCTTGATGGGAGAGAGCAACAGCAGTATCGATATGTCCAATACCCTGGATGGCAACCAGAACTGCCAGTTGAGGGGCATGGCTTGTATGAAATTTCCGCCAGCAGCATGAATGTCAGATACGAGATGGCCTCCCACCAAGGCATGGGCCAGGCAGAAGTTGGAGACGACAGACCAAAAACGTTTGCAGATATGCACTGAATGTGTATTCGTCTCAGAAGAGGCACTGATCGCATTGGGTCAATAATAGTACAAAGGGTATTCTCGACTCCTCTCTCCAGACCGCTTCTGAGCACGGCCTTCCCTACTTGGCCTGCTCAGTGACCTTAGCGACGCGTAGTGTTACAGGAACAGAAGTCCAATAATCATGTTCTGCGTGAAACCTCCTTCCCAGGGTCTCCCGTTTGCCCTCTGGGAAGATCCTCTGAATGCTGAGCAGGATGTCTCCGCGTGGCTCCTCCGGCACCTCGATCCAAAGTTTGTGTATCCTGGGCGGCCCCGGCAGAACCGGAATCACAAAATCTGGAGAAGCCCTCTTCTCGTCAACATCGCCTTCATAGAGACCCCGCTCTTCAAGAACCATCACTTCTTTTGCTATCCGCGCGGATAATATCGCATCCCAGATTCCTTCCTGCCGTTGAGATGCTAGAAGAAGTTCCAATGCCTGACGCCTGATCCTGGGCACGCGACATTTGACAGCTGTGAAGAATAACGGCGGAACCAAGCCCGTGTCTGAGACGTGCTCATTTTGATGCGTAAAATCCTCTGGGGACGATTCAGCAGCAGGCGTCGGCATGTTTGCAGATGATGTCGCCTCAAGGAGCTGCCTCGCCGAAGCTACAACCGACGCAAAGTGACTCGTGTATAGGTCAAAGATAAGCTCATTTCCAGGATTGAGAGAAGTGTTGGTGATGATGTATGCCATGGTGTGATAAATCGGCAGCGGTCCGTAGGCGAGCCTCTCTCGATCTGTTACAAAGTTCCATGTCCTGGCTTTGAAGATGTCAAAGGCTTGTATCCACGATTCTAGCTCGTTCCGAAGGGTCTGCTGTGTAGCGAGCAGCTCAAAGATGTCGGCTGCATCTTCTGCTGGTCCAGCTGCGGCACCGTCTTTTTGTAATTGGTACGCTCTGAACAAGAGGCCGTCGAGGCTTTGGCTAGCGTCCCGAACTGATTGAAACAGCTGGGGCATTGGCGGCCATATGGATGAGGTGTGTTTAGTGCCGGCACCTTGGTAAAACTCGTTCGTAAGAAGAGTCGCTTGGATATCTAGTCGAGGTATGACATCAACGAACCAGTCATCTGCTGGGTCGCATGATGATGTAGGAGCAGAAGATCTCAACAAGGTTCCCAGAAGCTGAAGACTGTGTCTGAAGTGAAGGAATCCCGTCTTGTATCGCTTTTGCATGAACTCCATGCATATGTAGACCGTGCAGACAACTAGAACGACGCGTATTGATTCTGTGCTTGGCGTGCGTAGATGCTTCTGAAGGTGGTAAATGGACTTGTTGTAATACTGCAGGCTGAGGTGTTCCTGTTGATCCGCTGTCTCGGGACTTGACGGCTCCCGTTTGACGATGCATGCGTCGATATTTGATGCCTCGTGGGCCGCACCCAGGGCGAGGATAGCATAGAGGATAGCAGGCTCGGTCGAGCTGGCCTGAAGCACCAAGGTCTTCCAGAACGACGAGTTGAAGACGCCAGGCAGTTGGTTCGTGGTCCGGCTAACGAACCACTCGAAGTGAAGTTTATCTGTACAGCTCAGCTCTGCTAAGCCTGCATGTGTGTCGCAACGTGATGGAGATGCCGATGAGGTCTGGAGAAGTGGCAGTGAGGGTCTGCGGGCCGCTGGACCGCCACCCTCACCGCCGTAGCCATCGCAGACCTTGCCTGTAATGCTACACCGTCGACAAGCTGGCCTTGTCTCATCACACTTGACTCTATGGATCCTAGAGACCAGGTCAGTCCGGGTCATTCTTACATCGTCCTATGTCGTACCGCGACGAAATGATCGGACTTACCTGCAAGGTGTGCAACTCTTCTTAGCTTGGACGGATGGCCGTGACTTGGATCCGGAGGTACCGGGTGGAGAACGGCCACAGCTCATGGCAACGAACTCTAACGAGACCTTACAGTCCGCCGGACACGCCGGGCTCGAACAATGGGGCTTTCGGAGGCGCGGCAAAGGCGCGCGACGCGAGATATCGAATGCGAGCTGCTGCTATATTTCTGCCGGCAGAAGGGGAGGGTGGAGCTGAGCGACACCTTGGCCGGACCCTTTCAACTCGACTCGACCTAGAGGTGTTGTGAATCGAGGAGAAGAGGGGCTGACGTCAAAGGAGGTATGCGATGGCTTAAACTAACTTTCCTAGAAACCAGTAGTCGGTTACCATTTAACTGTGCTGATTGGCGGTCGCCGATAGAGTTTCATCGTCCCCCGTTCTGGTTGACGGCCAGGGTCAAAGTGTAATCTCGCCAGAGGGAGGGCTAAGCTTTCGGTGAGCTGACCGAGTCATGGCCTGAATGTGGTTGAAGCTCGACGCCTCACCGCCTGCAAGCCGCATGGGCCTCGTATATCGCAGGCCGCGTATTGATGAAGGATACGGTATGTTTATATTTCAAGTATCTTCCTTGGTGATGTGAGGCCGGGTCAACAACTAAAGTAATGATCTGACCCTCTTCAGGCTGTGAGAAGAGCCACTGCTATTTCGCTAGCATGCCGTGGCACACAAGGTTCGCTACACAGTATGTATGAGCCCGTACAAATAACTCGGCCTCGCTGGATGGCTTGCATTCTCTCAATGAGTGGATTCAAATTCACACCTCGCTAACCAGCGTAAGTTCCAACGCGCGGTCCAAAATATTCGCCTTTAGGGAGCTTCAGTAGCGTGCAGGCCGTAGACTCGCATCCACTCTCGGAGTCGTTGCCCCACCAATTAATCTCAAAGCCGTGATAACTGACGGCAAAGAAGATAATCACACCAGCAATGGCGATGGCAGTCGAGAAAGCCGCCGACAGGACGTAGTTGTACTTTGACCAGAACGCAAGATAGCGCTGGCGGAGGTACACCATGCTCAGCCATCCAGGCAGAACGGCCGGCCACATGTAAGCGATGTTGTACTTGACTTGATGTTAGCCACGAAAGCAATCGTAAACCAACCACTGGGGAAGCTTACAGGAGACCAGCTGATGCCACCGCTGAGGATCATCACTGGGTGAATCTTGGCGAACCAGTGGGTACGAGGAAACTTGCGCTGGAAGTAGTAGAAAACGAAAGGAAGTGCAAAGCCGACCGGGAACGCTGAGAGTAGGGCTGTGTAGATCCCACCAGATCCAAAGACCTTTCGGGCACCCAGACTACCGAACAGCACCGCAGCAGTGAAGTAGGTGTTGACGCCAGGGCAAGTGAAACGGTCCTTTTGGTTTCTGTTGGAAGGTTTTCACGTTAGTCGTCCGACCATGGCAAGTATGATGCTACGCAGTATACTGACGTTGAGCAAAGATCTGGAATGTTGCTAATCTGGAAGTTCATAACGCCAGTACAGACAAATGCCGAGACAAAGACAGCAACGACTTGAGCGGCGAAGGTGTGCCTCTGTGGGATCTTGAGGTAGTGAGCCAGCTTCAAGTCATTGGCAAAGTCAAGAGCATGAGCTGTAGTGACATAACTGCGAGTATCGTAAGTTGTTGAACCCTATCTTAGGTGGGACACAACAGCAGGCTATTCACTCACCCGAAGCACTTGAAGAAGTTCATGGCCAAGGCATTGCCAGGCTCCCAGGCACCTCCAATGAATTCCGCAAGGACGCTATACTATGTTAATCTTATATGAACAGCTTAAAAACATGGGCAAGTCAGGTTTGCTTACTTGAATTCGACTTCCATTCCAGTCGTGGCGAAAATAATGCCTGTTGGGATAACAAAGACCAGGGCAAGCGCAATGCCGAAGAACACAACACCGACGCTCGTCTGGTAGAATGATTAGTCGCTCAGCAGCAACGACAGTAGCGATATGGGTTGTTTGACTTACCTCAGTGGGCCATGCAGCAACTGCCGCAACACCGAAAGCAATAGCCGCCAGATTGAGAATCAGATACCACCATTCGGGAACTGAGAGGAAATTCAGCACTAATTAATTTTCCAAGTTAGCTTTAGACATACCTTCAGGGTAATTGGACATTAGCCTTGTGTGAACATCCTTGAAATCAGTCGACGCCTCTTTCTTGAAGCTGCGCCACAAACTCCGGAAACCAAGTGCAATATCGTGACGATGATAGAGAATGGCATAGGACACGGTAGCCGCATAGACAGCGAAGAAGTAGTAGTACATCGTGATACTACTAGCTGCGAGGTACACAGGGGAGTACGCCTGGTACTTGGCTTCGTCGAGCCAACCTCTGCCATCCAAGATCTTTGAAACATTGTATGAACCACCGAAGTGATTGTACATCAGATTCGAATTGATAGGAAGGTAAGCGGTGTTGTACGCATTGGTCCAGTAGAGTCCGATGATTGTGATGCCGCCCAGGAACACGCCGATGAAGGTGTTGAAGGTAACACGAAAAGGGACCACAAGAGGCTGAACGACGTGTGTCGCAACATTCCAGTCAAAAGTTGGGATGGGGTTGAAGCCGAGACCCTTGTTAACACCAGTAATGGCAGTGAGTGTAAAGTTATTGGGAGCAATCCAGGCGATCCAGTTGAACAGGGAAAGTGCACCGAAGATGTAATCAGGGAACCAGAACCACACAAACATCGCGGCGAAAGCAACCATGAAGAATCGGTATCGCGACATGTTGTAGATCTTCTTAAAAGGACCGGATACGGGATGATTTGCCTCTGTGGGAGCCATTAGCATCCAACTTCATCATGTGTTTAGTATAGTATTAATATCATACCGTTGTGCAAGGAGCTGTTGAGAGCGATGGTGACCAGAGAGGCCGGCCAGAGGCAGAAAGATGGGTAGACCAAGAACCTTCTACATAGACCTGCCAGTCCGAATCCCATCAGATTGGTTGAAAGAGCCAGAAGAATCTGGTAGCTGAAGGACTTGGCATACTTCTGGCCAAAGTAACGGTCCATCCACTGCGTAAAGACTAACGTTTTCTTAGTAATGGACGGCCGTATTACGTGCCGAGTAGTCTGTGGAGAAAACTCACTGATGTATCTGGAACTCGGCAGAGTCTTTCCAACACTTGCCATGATCGAAATGAGCATGTGCTCTTTCTTGTTAAACGGTCCAGGGTTGAGACTGTGCCGAACTCCAAAGAGCGTGAAGCCAACATCGGGAAGCCATTTTTCGGCAGCTTTGCCGACTGGATACGCGAGGAGTTGTACGACTTCCGCGCGCAACGTGATGGAAGGCTGACGCACACTGAAGAGCTGGTTGATGAAAGCGATGAAGACGACGAAAAAGAGACCGATAGTCCAGGCACGGATCGTGGCGACTGGCATGCTAGTATCGTCATGCGGATCGACTACAGCGCGAACCTCTGCGTACGGGCTGTTGGAAGTCAACAGAGAAACTTCGATCTTGGCCTCTGAGATTTCACGACTGTGCGAATCCGGGTTGGCGAGAATATCTTCGTTGGCGAGGAACTCCTTCAGACGCTCAAGAGCTCCTGCCGGGAAGTTGGGATCGAGACCATGCTGTTGCACTAGTCTCTCGGCTGACTTCGAGATGGTTTAGAGGGTGAAGCATTCTAGGTACAACGGTGGGGCCCGAAGACTGCATACCGATTTGGTCTCCTCGAGAGATAGGGAGCGTGAAAGTTCTCTGGCTTCGAGGACTTCTTCGGGGGTGGCATTGAGTTGCCTGCGAAGTGTCAGCTTTCCCGGCGACTTGACATGGTCTGGTGTAAAGGTCGGTGTAGAAATCAAGTAAATACCTCGCTACATCGTCGATGGAAACCTTTTCATCGAAACTCTCCCTCTGTGTAAATGTTAGGGTTGACTCATCTATGCATTCGGTCAGAGTAGGTCAAACCTGAAGGTTTTCATTTCCGGGTGTGACAACGTCGATGGTGTCTCCCGTTTTCTCATTGAGTGTACCCATATTGATCCGTGACTAACTAGACAAAACGTCCAATTATCAACATGCACAAAAGATTTGGGGTTGAGAAGAGGATGCGTCACTCCAGGAAGACAGCCGACGGCATAGGGACAAACAGAGTCCGAAAGACCCTATCTTTATCGACGTCTTGATCCAGGACAAAACCTCGACCTTAGCTGGGCCGGCTGTCAGTGGCGTCAATGTCTGGGGTCTTTGCGTTGCCTGGATGTATTCTGAGCTAAAAGTGGATGGTAGTAGGACGCATCTAGTCCCGCGTTGGTCTGCTTGGCGCAACAAGCTGTTCATTCAGGATTTTGACAGTGGTGTGGTCCCAGGTTAGTCGTATCCTGACGCCGCAAAGGATTCGCCGGACATGCATTCAAGTAAGGTAACTTTTCCTCACAGCTTGCGTACAACACCAAAGATATCTCGGGCGAAATGACCCAAAGGCGTCACACTACCGAGGTCCACATCCAATGAAGTATGCCATTACACTCCTGACTCTTGCGCCATATCCTGAAATGCTTATGGACCTTATAAGATGTTCGGTCTCGGTTTCCGTCGTTCCTCTAAATGCGCTGACATCTGAACGGCTTTTACAATCCGCTCCGGTAAAAGCAGATTGGTTACGTACCAGTATGCTTAATCCGTATCGACCTCCCGCTGTAAGTCCCCGTTCGACGCGTTAGACACCAGATTGCCGGGATTTTGCAGGGAAAACGTCGACGGGAAGTGGGCGGGTACCTTGTGGCGCCATCAGAGACCAGAATGACGGCTACGGCGAACGAGACCTACTCGGAAAGGCGTCTTGATAGTTCGCAGATGTCCATCCTTTTTCCGGGCTCTGGGATGGGGTGTTCGGGACTTGAAGCCGGTCTACTTGTCGGGATAGACCCGACTACATGCTTGTAGTCGGGTAAAGGCCGCAGCTCTAGAAGCGATCGAGAATAGGGCTTTGAGTGTTATGGAAACGACAATGTAGATGGATGTTGATCCTGGACTTCAGATCTACAGCTGTAGCATCTGGTGATTTGGGCGGTTGCAAATCTCACGATGACTGCCTGAATCTATCAATAACAATTTACTTCTTGAATTAAAGAGAAAATCTCGTTTTCGATAACGCCCTACGCCCAGAGCGCCAGTGTCTCCAATCAACATACTTCGAATGTGCTATGAAAAGGGTGGTAATCACAATCTCCATGACCAGGATGGGATTACTCGTATCATGCAGCCGAGTTCCCATGTGGGCCGCCTCCGCCTGACGTGCTTTATCTCCACGTTGACGCCTCTGGGAATAAAGGGCTGCCAAGCCTTATCCCCAACCCACCCCGACGTCGGGACAAACTCACCCGATAGCAAGTCGAGGTGCTTGAGGAGAAGCGGTTGCTGTAGCGAGCTTAAGTACATGTGATGCGAAGTTCGATTAAAATCAGATCTGCTTTTATCTACGAATCTTTCTTGAGTAGGAAGGCCCGTCATATCGTTAAGCCAGAAGCCAAGTCACGATGGGCGCCCAAAACGATGAGCTTTTCGAAGCAAGCCCCCCTCCTTATCAACCGCAGCCACCAACTCGACGCTTCTTCATTCGGAGACGCCGAGGACGTCTAATTACTCTCGCGGGACTTGTCGCTTTTGTACTATGCTTGTCTCACTACAGCAATGCTGTTCAGGAGCCCTCATACAACCAATCAGAGCAGTTCGCAAGAGGACTGAGCAAGTGTGGCGAGAGTAATGCGCGAAGCGCGAGTCGAAAGTCGTCCTCGCCGAATCGGTCAAATCCGCGCTGGAACTCAAAGTCTGGACAGCAGCGCGCCATTGTGCTTCGTAATGCAACTCTGTTCGACGGAGAGAAGGTCCTTGCGGCGACTGTTGATATTGCGTTTGAACAGGGAGTTATCAAGTCAGTGTTCGACACTCAGGATGAGGTGACTTTTCCCAGTAATACGGATGTGTATGATGTTAAAGGGAGATTTGTTACCCCGGGTCTCGTCGACATCCATTCTCACCATTTGGAGCTCCCTTTCTCTTCGGTCTCAGCGATCGCAGACGTCAACGAGAAGCCTGGACTTGGCCCCATCACTCCTTTCGTCCGTGCGATTGACGGCTTCAAACCATATGATCCTGCAATTGAGATCATTGCATCCGGCGGTGTCACGTCTTCTCTCAATTTGCCGGGGTCTGGCAACATTATTGGTGGTCAAGGGTACTTGGTGAAGAATCTGCCGCTTCCTGGTGAAGATGGCGAACCCGTTGTCGAAGAATTGCTACTCGAGCATGGGATTCCGGAATTGAGTCGTCAGCGATATCTTAAGATGGCGTGTGGCGAGAACCCAAAGCACCTGTATGGGCATACCCGACTCGGCAATGCCTGGCTTCTGAGACAGCACTTGGAAAAGGCACAGAAGCTCAAGTCCAAGCAGGAAGCTTGGTGTCAAAGTGCCCAAGAACTCCAGTCCGGTGGTTTATGGCAGCAAAGCCGAGTTTCCCGACTTGTAGACAAAGTAGGTGAGCGGCCGGAAGACTTGGAACTAGAGGCAACGGTGGCTCTTCTCAAAGGCGAGTTCAACGTCAACATCCACTGCTATGAACCCGAAGACTTTGAGCGGATGCTCGATGTGCTCCATGAGTTCGGGGTTCATCCACAAGCCTTCCATCATGCTCTTGAAGCTTGGCAGGTTCCCGAGTTTCTCAAGAAGCAGGAAGAGTAAGTACCATCTAACCCTGTGGGATCGGAAAGACGTCTTGACACTGGCCAGAAATATCACCATTGCCACCTTTGCCGAGAACTCACTCTTCAAGCATGAAGCCTACGGTGCAAACCTTCGAGGCCCCAAGATTCTCGATGATCATGGTATCCGCGTTGTTTTGAAGTCGGTCAGTAACTAACGTTTCCGTGCTACGTTGATGGTCTTTGACTAACAATTCTGCGTGTGTTCGTTGTAGGACCATACTGGTGAAAGCAATCATGCCAAGTATCTCATGTACCAAGCTGCTGTTGCCCACTCATTCGGCTTGTCCGAAAACAAAGCTCTACAATCTGTGACCTCTGTCGCTGCACAGTCCATCTACCAGGGTCATCGAATTGGCTTCGTAAAACCTGGATATGATGCTGACCTGGTTGTCTGGGATTCTCATCCTCTTTCGGTTGGCGCTACACCCGTTCAAGTGTATGTCGATGGCAGGGAAGTTCTCGACATCAAAGACTCCCTTCAACGATTGGAAGCCCAGGTTTCATCGGCGAATAATGTTGTGCCGGAGGCTCGCCCGTATGTTTTGCAGACAAAGAAACGGGATGTTTGTAATCAAGCGACCGCTCAGGGAGCAAACATTCTCTTCACCGGCATAAAGAAACCTCTTTTGGAGAATCAGCTCCCTGAGGTTACCTTGGCCGTCGAACAGGGGCAAGACCTTGCCCTAGTGGTTTCTGACGGTCGCATCACTTGTCTGAATATCGAGTCCAGGTGTTCATCTACCCTTCAGCATGACGAGACTGTGGAAATTAAACTAGCCAACGGATACGTTACTCCTGGTCTGATTGCTTTCGGCAATAATCTTGGCATTCTCGACATTTCATCTGAGCCGTCAACAGGCGACGGATCACCAGGATCAAAGGTGAATGGACTCGATGCCCAGAAGCACTTGCATAGTGCCAAATATGGTGTTCATTTCGGTGGAAGGGGCTTCGGCAGAGCAAGAATTGGTGGTGTGACAAGGGCGATCACGGCTCCTATCTTTGGAGGCGGTGTTCTCCAGGGTGTGAGTGTCGGCTTGCGGACAAGTGAGAACGCAACAATCCTGGGAGGCGGGATTTGGAAGGACGAAGTGGCTCTACACTTTGCTATTGGTCAAGAGGCCAAAGGTAAGTTACTGACCTTCTGAAAAGTACTTATTTTTTCACTGATCCTCGCGCAGGCGATGATACCCCGACTGTGTCTGCCGGCGTTGAGCGACTGCGTCAAATTCTTCTTGAGGGCCAGGGTCAAGACCAATCTCCAAGTAGCGTGTATTACCGCGCCTCGCATGGCTCTCTTCCAGTCGTTGTATATACAGTGAACGAGGTTTGTCGGTTCTTCTCCAATATTTGGGAGAGTTTACTGGAAAAGAGTTAATTTGTTGCAGGATGATATCTCGCAGATTGTTCTCCTGAAACGAGAATTTCCCACCGTGAAGTTTGTCATCTTCGGCGGCCATGGAGCACCTCTGGTAAGGCATCGTTTGTATTTTGGAGGAACAAAAAGCTGAAGCAATTGACGCCTAGGTCGCAAAGGAGCTCAGCGAAGCTCAGGTCCCTGTCATTCTGACCGGAAACAGGGGTGCGCCCGATAGGTGGGAGAAAAAATCCTCACTTGCGGGCCCGCCTCTCTCACCAAGTCCTGCCCAAGTACTTATTGATGCCGGCGTTCTAGTCGCCCTCGCCGTCAGAGGCGACTCCAAGATCCATGGTTTGGCCCAGGAGGCGCAGTGGGTGGCAAAGTTCGCTGGACTGGCGGACAAAGAAGCCATCAAGCTTGTGTCAACAAACTTTGATGAGATACTCGGGCTGAATGGCAATGTTCGAGCTCCAGACGGATCTGGAGATGTACTGGCCGAGACCACTGTCCATGGCGACTTTGTCGTTTGGGACGGAAGCCCTCTGAATGGCGAGGGAAGCGTGGTCCTGGCTGTGCAAAGCAACGGAAAGATTGGAGACTGCTGGCCAGATGTCGAAGGGGCCGTTTTATGACATCGATGCTGGAGTCAAGGGGTTTCTGACTAGGTGAGGGACGTAAAAGCTTAGGATAAAGTGAAACAGTCAGCCTAGGTCAATTTCCGTCCCCGATAAAGGATTTGCAAAGCTAAGTGTCAACGTCAGGCTGGATGTCGAAAGAAATCAAACGTACATGTAACAATTCTCAACTCAAGGGAACGGTAGTTATGCACAAGTCCACCTGCACCTAAGATAATGTAGCTTTCAGTAATTTTCAACAATGGATTTTCGTTCCATCGCAAGGCCGCCCAGGCACCAGTTGGTGTACCAACCAACGGATGGCAGATTCTCACGTCCCTGTCTTTGACTTTGTGCTTCCGAGCCTGCCCCCGACGCTCACCTTTCACCTCAAACGCGTATTGTTGAGACGTGCCTCAGGCTATGAGACGCGATAGTGATGTTGACATTTATGCTATCAATCTGCTTCTGGTGGTCACGTGGCACCAAACACCCACGAGATGTCTATGAGTTACACGCACTTCCCATATTGTGGGTATTCATTACACCATTACGTCAGGTGTCATACAAGAAAGTCGCCCAGGATGGCTCAAAGTGTGGCAAAATCCCGCGATAGAAGCTTTTGATACCCACTAAAGCAATCTCGATGATAGTTGTAGTCTGCGTGTTGACTTCATCAGGGACGAGGGAGTAAGCAGGCATCAACTGATAAAGCCCTTATTCATTAGATACCCGGAAGTATGTGGGTTACAAAAGTTGAAATGGAAAGGGGTAGTAGTTCTTGTGCCAGCTAAGCGCCTGAGTATCTTTTGATCGAAAGTCCACGTCTTGCCTAGTAGGTGGAATACACTATGTTTACCCCAACGTATTCAGGAGACGCCGCGTTCAAGTGCCAAGGTGCCCACATACTTCCGCAACTCCTCCTGGCCTTCAAGAATCTTTCGATTCCACCCAGCACTTTCATCACCATTCCCCATTCCACCATTTTTCACCATTGTCTTTGGTCCTTCCACAAGGGAAAGCATCTTGGCCTCTTGGCCTTTCCTCGGCTTAGTTCCGGAGGGCATTGCGCGTCTTCTGTCAGGTAAACAAATTCGCTTGTTCATTTCGACCACACTTGCCGCCATTGACTCCATTGGCCTTCTCTCTGAAAATACTTTCTCGTTCTGAATGCGAGACTAATGCATTTGCGCTCGCAGGAACACGCTCTCTCACCGCCTTCTTCCAATAATTCATTGGTAGGAGAGACACTCTCGATTGAAGGCCATTGCCAAGTAGTGAGTCTTCTTCTCTTAAGCTCGGTTCTTCATGCACTTCTTGACATTGAAAGACACAGACATCCTTAGAACTTCGCCTTCTACGGCAGCGAGCAAGCTAGCCCTCAATATGAACAAGCAATCCAAATCGTCCCCGCCTACGGGATAGGCGCCGATGCCGATTCAACCCTTTCACCGATTCCCAGCACTCCCGACAGAGATACAGAGACTTATCATTGAGGCGATTGTCAGTGAGCATTACAGCCCTCCTATCTCCGAAACCATTCAGAGCACATGTCTCAACCTCCAGGCTAGTGGTACGCATCATCGCGAAGCTCAGGCTACTCTTGCCAATGTGTGCTTGGTCTCGAAGCATCTCAAGGCCCTGGCGCAACCTGTGCTCTACAGTCATTTCTGTCAGGGGTGGTCCGGAGCCAAGTTCTGCAGCAAAGGGTTTTTGGTCCTAGCCAACTTTGTCGCCACCATCAACGACAACCCAGTCCTCGCCATCATGGTTCATGAAGTCGAAATTATGGAGAATCGCGATTTCGGACCTAACGGATGGGGAGAAGATGACACTCAAACATATGATCCGATTCCTACGGGTCTCAAAACTCGTCTTCACACGGTTGAGGCCGACGGTCACACGTTCAACTCGGCTCAGTTTCTGCAACACATGGGTCCTGCAGCCGTGTGCATCTTGATTCAGGTCCTTGTCCTCAAAGCTCGCAACATAGAGCTACTCAAGTTGATAATGCTCAATGTTAGCGACAACAATGTCTGGCGGCCGCTGTTCGATCACATTGCCCATCTTCGAGACCAAGCACAGAGCCATGTATGGACCTTGCCGAACCTCAAGGGATTTCGTATCAAACATAGCGACGATGATGACGAGAATAGTTGGCGTGATGGTCACAAAGATGGCATGTCGCTCTTGGACCCTATCACGGCCAAAGAGCTGATGATTCCTTTATCCAGCCCTCGATTGGAGGAGCTTTGCTTTGATCGATGCCAATTGGTTGACAGAGAATTACCTAAGCTGAGGAAACTCAGGTATCTAGGCGCTCAGAACATTTTCCTGGGCTACAAGGAGATGAGAAGTATCTTGAACATGAGTAGCACCCTAGAGGTCTTCTCTTACTATTCAGCAGCTCTGATAGATTCGGGCAGAGAGAGAAACAACGTGTACGACATCTATGAACATGAAGCTTAGGGCACCGAGGCCTATCCCTTTGAGGTCACACCTAGGGAGATGTCGGTATTGTTGCTCAGACACAGAAAGACACTCCATACCATCCACATCTTTCGACGCAGCATGGAACTTGACGAAGAGTCTGCCATCTTATCGCTAGCTCCCTTCAAGGAACTCAAATACCTCCTGCTTTACGGCACTGGCCTTCTCAACCCGTACAGCGCGACGTACTATCCCAGCGGCGTGCGTCTGCACAGCGTTCTCCAGTCCATTCTTCCTGAGAGTATCGTGAGCGTCGCGAGCAACGACCTCAAGTATACCGACATTCTCAACCTAAGCACCGAGTTGAGAAACGGAGAGTATGCATACCTCAGGCGTCTATGGATTCCAAACTGGCTCAACATCAAGATTTCAGCAGCACGAGAGGGGTACGTGGACCCCTTACTGCCTCTTGATCTCGCCCTGGCAATCAGAAACATCTCAGGTAGACCCATTCAGGGGCTGGCTGACGCCACTTCGAAGGTCAAGAATTGTGGCCCAGGTCGACAGATGGAGAACGTCAACACAGTTTACTGCGAGCCAGGATATGGGCCGCCACTACTAAACACCCTGTTCAAATATTGGTGAATAATGCTCCGGTGGGATC
Source organism: Colletotrichum scovillei (assembly GCF_011075155.1). Lineage (NCBI taxonomy): Eukaryota > Fungi > Ascomycota > Sordariomycetes > Glomerellales > Glomerellaceae > Colletotrichum > Colletotrichum scovillei. The sequence continues at coordinate 4,465,196 of NW_023336259.1, forward strand.
AGTCCGAGCAAGGCGGCAAAGATAGTGGGAACCAAGCCAAGGCAAGGCTCTGGGAAGTCTTTGCAGTCTTTGGTTGAGGCAAACCTTGTACAATAGAAACGTCAGCAACTGGGTTCGCAGGCTACGGTACTAGTCACAACATGAGAACGCGGCCATCGTCATCGATGCATACATGTAGATAAGATTATTGGACCTTCCTCGCCCCCGGAATATTGAGGGAAGCTGCTTTAAGTTTATATTGATGCGGAGAAATTATTTATAGTTTAAAAGACGAACAGATGCCAAGATGCCATGTCCTAGCTCGAATCAGAAATTCTGCGTGACGAGAACGACCACCTTGCCCCGGACTTTTCGCCATCGTCCCATGCAGAATCTCCAAATGTTGTAATGATAGCTGAGAATGAGCCAAGCCTCGTAGCTTACAAGTCTGTTCAAAGAGCGGAGTGTTGACGTTATTCGAAAGTTTAGGCATGCTCTACTCTAATTCGGCCGATCACGGTCAGCCAAGAAGCTGCGCCGCATGAAGTACGCACGGTATTTCAATACATGAAGAGGAGTCAGCGTAATTTTGTCCGTGCTGTCAAATCAAAGCTGCGATGAGCCCCCCAACGCGTCACGTCGGTGGGCGATAACTGCTGAAAAGATCGTAGACTTTGTTTGGGTAGTAGTTTGAGCTTGCAATCATCAATTCATCAGCTGCACGGGAAACAGGGTTGTTTGCTACAGTCGAATAAGCTTGAAAAATAGTCGATCAAACTTGATAAGATCTAAGCTAGGAGAAGAGCTAGCGGTTAGGGTTCCCTCAACGGCATGGAAATGTGGAGAGAAACTCATCACATTGCGTGTCGGGAGCGGCCGAAGAGCTTTTTCTCACTAACACACCAGAATTAACTCTTGCTGCACTTTGACCCGGCCTATTTAGAGTTCTCCAAGCTCATGAGGGGCCTCCAAGCAACTGATCGCGTTTCAGGGAGAACCCCAGCTTTCAGACACAACAACATCTGCCGGCTGAACTTGGAATCGCTCGGCAGATATCATGATCGAAATGGAATTAGTTGAATGATACTTGGTTGATGCTTTGATTAATTTTTGCACCGGGACTCTGGGACGCCGACTACCGTCGTATCTTAACTTTAACATGGAACTCGGCTGTGGCAGGTTTCTGTATATTGATGGTGCCAGCGCATCGCAATCGTCCAAACAAGGATCAATACATGCTCAGATGAAAACCATAGTGCAATAGGTAGCTATTCCTGCATCAACGGTTCTCGAAGGACATGAGACAAGCTAGCCTATGGTAGGAGCCCCTTTGCCGTTAGACGGTGTCTGATCCTTGTCCCTGCTTCACATCAGCCACCAAAGTTGCATCGTCCAATGACCACGGAAGAGATCTGAAGCACAAGCGAGAACGGACTCACATGACGTGCGCAACCCTCGCTGCGAGATGGCGCAGACGGAACTAGTCAACTCATCAAGCTGGGCATATTGACTTGGCAGCTGAGCATCGTCCACTCATCTTTCGCATGGCCTTCGTCGGTCTGGAAAGCCTCAGCCGTCTCGCGCCATTCTGTGAACTTTGAGAACTCTCCATGCAGTGAGCCCCTCCGTCGATGCTGTGTCAAGTCATGCCTTCTTAGGACGAAGCCGGTCTATTTTCGGGACATGAGCTCTAACGTTGTTAATGATGGCAAGTACGCAGCCGCTCCTGTTCATTAGAGAACATGCGCCCTTCTAACATGGTCAATATTTTTCAGATATAAAGAGGATGGATATTCCCATTCTCTCCGTAGACTAAAAACTCAGTCTCTTTGGTGTCTCACACAAATAGGCTTGCACCGCAAAGAAACTTACTCATTCCCGCAAACATATTCATCATTATGCTTAACCTTTGGAAAGAGGCTCTTATTGGGCTCCTAATTATAGAGTCCTTTGGCTCAGCTATTGCTCTGCCTCCTCGACCTCTGATGGCCAGGTCAGATGAAGTCTCCGCTAAGGGCCATCACGTCAAGCAGAGGAACAATTTGTCCCCTTATGCTGGACTCTTCATTCGAGATGATGATGATGATGATCGTGAGTAGCAACAACATTATGAGGACTCGGTCATGATCTCACTGCTGACTGGTACCAAAGCACCGAAACCACCGAATGGTCCGCCCCGGCCTGATAACAACCAACCACCACCCCGTCCTCCTCAAAGGGATGAGGACGATGACAACGATGATCGTGAGTTTCCTCGAAGAAGCTAGATGTTCATTCTCTAACGCAAAACAGCTCCCCGTCCTCAACAAACTCCCCCGCCACCACCTAACCCTCCCAATCCGCCTCCCAATCCACCTAATCCACCACCGAACCCGCCAAACCCTCCACCCAATCCACCCAATCCGCCACCCAATCCAAATCCACCGCCGCCGCCACCACCAGCCGTTATGAACATGGATGATGATGACGATGGTATGTTAATTATACAAGACAATTACTCGGATGAACAGAATGATGCTAAGTTTCGTAGATGCCCCCGGTCAGACAGACATGGATGACTAGGCTCCTTCGTCATCGATTGAACCAGGTGTTTGCGGGCATTTCACTCTTTTTTTTATTTGAACCTTTGGAGGCCAGGTTTAGGGAAGAAATAAATTGAATAGTGCTGCCATATCACATTCTTTCATAGCGATGCTAGGCTGGGTACCTTGTTTTGATTGGAAGGAGTACCTATGTTCTGTTACGACATCAAGGCAGGCAGTGGGATCGTGAACTTCTGTACTTTAGCAACAATTCGTATTCGACCTACTTTTCTCCAAATTTGTGTGCTTTGTATTTGACAGAGGAAACGGGGTAAGTCATTAATGGAGATTTGGAACACTCGCTCCATGACCCAGGGTATACTTTTCTACAGCGTGCAGCATTCTATGATAGGCGACATCAGGACTGAAGATGGAGGCTTTGTAGGTCATGTTCATTTTAACATACACGTAACTTCGAGTTGTTCACCTTCAGTTGTATTGGTGTCATGCTTCTATCGCTGTATTCTCCTCCAGAAGCCTGCGAGGTTTCCTCATATTCAACATTCAGGTGCAAATTCCTCGACCACATGTGAGCGTCTGTGCCACAGATCACACAGGGTCAAATCAAATCATGAAGGTCTTTGTAGACAAAATCGTGGATGTATGATAGCTATGCTAGGATAGACTTTTCTTGCTGTGTGTAAGTCTACAAGAGCCAAAAGATTGACTCACGAGATCACATGTTCTGTATCAATGCTGCTTACCATTGACAATGATATGATATTGCTTAAGAACGCATGCAGAAAGAAACAGGCAGGGTACCTGAGTAAAACACATCGTCGGTGCGTACAAACTTTTGGAGCGCGGCACCAAAGGCCTTCGCCTCACCCCAATCGGCAATTCATCTGAATCTGTTATCAATCACTAAGAGCCTCATGGTTAAGCTCCAGGTGTCTCTCATCTTACCGAGATACACCCGTCCCCGTGTCATGTCGTATTCTATAGTGAGGCCAGGCGCGGGAACTTGTAGGAGAGGCCTCAGGGGCTATGTCACCATCAAATAAAAGACGCGGGAGCTATGCGGGGTTCCGAGCAGTGAAACAACCCCAACTCTTCAACCCGATGTTGTCATTAACACGAGCGTAGTATTGGGCGGGGATTACTCACGGCAAATTATTTTTGGCTCCAAAACAAGCTTTCCGTGGTCCGCCTCACGCCCCGGAAGCCGGTAGAGCTGAGCTTTGAAACAATCGTCTAGGGCCCTACGTTGTTTTCCGCTGTAAGCAAACGACAAGACAACGCTCACCAGGGGCTTAAAGGAGGCCAAGTGATCGATGTCTCGCCAAGTCAAAATCGCATGCTCTCTACTTTGATTTGTTCTAGGTCGACTTCATGTGCAGCAGGCCTGTGATAAGTACGTTGCGAACCGATGCAGGCGTGATCGATCAAGGAGACCCCCACAAACATCGTTCAAAAGAAGCCAGTGGTGGAATTATTCCGAAAAAATTGTAGCTTTGGGTCTTAGGGACTAATTATCATAATGTCTTCACTCAGAGTCGAGGTTCGTGCGATCTCAAGTTCCCTCAACCCAAAAACGAGCAGGTTGGATGCTATCAAGAGATCTCCACTCACAAGGACGATACAGTTACTTAGAAGAAGAACGAGAGGCGATACCGATACCAAGGATGCTCTTCAAGCGAGGCAAGACAACGAAAACGAGAATGAGCCAGATGAGAAGGACGACGATTGCGATGATGACGATGATGAGAAAAAATGCACGAGAAGAAACGGGCAACATAGCACGGCGACAGCGACCCAGACGCAAGCACAACCATCTGCAACTACTACGAGTCTGCCAAGTAGTGCGCCCGCTCCTCCTTCATCGACAACAACTCTTCCATCTTCTTCCCTTCTCCCATTACCACCACCGCCGCCGCCGCCGCAGTCTTTCTCGACGCAGCCATCAACCCTAGTAACATCGACGTTGAGCGTTGTTCTATCTTCAACCTCAATCCCTCGAGTGACAGATGCCTCGACATCTAGTGTACCTCTTGCTGCAGAGACATCGACGCTATCGTCCAGCATTGTTTCACTGCCATCAAGTTCATCACCGACGACTAGTTCGTCAGTGGCTGGTGCCCCGGCAACAACCGCATCACCACCGCCTACCCAAGCTAGTACCAGCTCGAACAATGCCGGTAGGACGACCGGGATCGTCTTTCTGATTCTCGGTGAGTCAAGACCTGGAATATGTGTGGGATGAACATAAGTAAAAGCAGTGACTGATGTGCCGGTGACTTGTAGCCTTTTTCGGTCTGTTTGCAGGATTCTTTCTTTTCAGGAGGTGGAGGAGTCGCCGTCAAGCCCGTAGAAATGAAAAGGCGAAATCCATCATGGGAGAACCACCGGCTCCTCCCCGCCCGGACAGGCCTGATAGATTTGAAGGCCCTGGTCTTCCCCCGCTGACCTCTAATCCCCCCATGGTGTCACTTCCACCTCCGCCTCCGATCCAGCGATCCCTTGGTCAGCCACCTCCCAGATCATCAGGTCTGCGCGACTCGTCATCATCCAGCAGATATGGCGTAGGAGCGGGTCCCAGTCCACAAACGCAACAAGCACCAGATCAGAGGGCCTCCGTCATAACCGATGCCGCACCCGCACCGCGAGAGGTGAAACCGCAAGCGACTTATGCGATCCCTGCATTCTTTCAATCCGCAATAGAACGAAGACAGAGAAATGCAGCGATGGCTCAGGCCCGGGTAGAGAGCTGGCCTCCCCCTCCGTATATCGGGAGAAAGGAACCGAGAACAGCTTCCTTGCGAGGGGTGATATCAAGGTTCTCTAGACCATCGAATGCGCCCATAATGTCACCAATGTCGTCTACGGAGCAGCAAACATTCTCAACTGTCTCCCAAGAATCCTTGATCATTCCTTGGCGAAGCTCCACCAGCTCAAGCAACTCTAGCTTGTCGAGCGGCTGGGGTGACGGGCCACCAATACCTACGCCTGTTTTGGTTGCAGAGAAACCCTTAATTGGTCGCAAGATTTACATGACCGCGGTGAACCGGAGCAGTGAAGTGGCGCCTGTTCAGGAGATGCCGAAACAAGTCGTATGATAAACCATTTGGAATCACGGTTACTTGAAGTTGGAATCTTGTGGTCTAATTTTTACTTTTCTTCAAATGTACAAGTCAATGAAGCGTATTAATACGCCTGAAGCTTCTTGTCAGACCACTCCAGATCCCAAAGTCAATGCACTAGAAGTGTACGGGTCAGACTTGTGCAGATAGTACGTTGAGGTAAACTCCAGCAAACGCATTACCAGCGACACGATGAAACTCACTTGAGCACGGCTTTCCATAGAGCCGACGTCTAGGAGACCTTTCTTCATAATTTGCCATGTGTAACAGATCGTTCAATGTTACCGGGATCGAAGGAAGGCCTGACTTCTCGTTGAGTTGCAGATGCCCACTGTAGTTGACAGACTCTGATGGAGCGACGGCCAATAGGGGGGCCCTGGCCAGGATGATTCATACTGGCTCACTTCCTCTCATCTTGTACACCCAACCCGAATTTCCCCAATAGCCCCTCATCAAGTCGAGTTGACAGGTGCCCATACATAGATGGTGCTGGATGATTCATCCTGACTAAAATCATATGCATGGGAAACAGTGACAGAGCGTCCCAGCCAGGTTGTAAATACCCTTTAACAGTCTTTCATTCACAGGTACATATTGCAGTATATATTCAATCGATTGCTAGAGGAAAACTTGAGTCCATAGTTCTCTGTATGCTCATAACGCCGATCACCCCTTTCTACATTCATAAATCTGGGATTCGTAGTCAAGTCAGGAATCCTGATCAAGATGAACGTTTCCACTGCTGAGTGGCAAAGGGCCACATCGGTACCTATAATACCTGCAACACCGGGATCAACTCCATCAAGGCAAGTTTCGAACATTTTGTGCTCCCTGTTTTCAACTTTCTACTTTCATGAGTGAAAAACTGTTTTGCCGAACGGACTGCCTCGCCGTGTGCGTGGCTATGAAGACCGAATTGAATCGACATCGCCTGAGTTTTGTAGACTTTCTTCAATGTTTTCATCCCAGCTTTACTTGACGGCTCGCTAACATTGAATGCCTTTGGTGGTGATCAGTTCTAAGACATTTCTTTCTACCGATACAAATAGATGGTAAACCATAACCATTTCAATCAGGAAGAGCCATCTCTCTTCTTGACAAGGTCTGTCTCAAAATCAAGTCCAGCTTCCGTTCTCACCACCCCATACAATGACGAAGAATCGAATGCCCGCCCTTGAGTGTCTGAAACCTTCTTCGCTTCTTTCAGATGCCCAGCAGCAATGTCGGCGATATGGAGACGTACGCCGGCCTGCTCTGCACAGCTCAGACCATGCCCGACATCCTTCATCGCCAGGGACAAGTCAGACCACGGCCTCTCATCCCTAGGCGGTAAGTAAGCACCAGTCGTCAGGCGTTTTGAAATGCCCTGAGCTAAGGGCCCAAACTGTTGTCCGAGAAGATCTTCCATTGCCTCGCTGCCGAGTCCGGACTTCTCCGCAAAGACCTGGGCCTCTGCGACCAGCTCCATCATTCCCGCGGTCACGAAGTTTCTATGGCAGGTTAGCACAATTGCTTTACATCTGATAACATCGTTTGACGTCTTCCACTCACCCAGCCGTCTTCATGATGCTGGCTTTCTGCACGTCTTCCCCTAGACGGATGATGCCTCTGCCCATGACGCCGACGATGAACGGCTTGATCTTCTCCACGGCATCATCGGGTCCAGCGACGATCCAGAGCAGCTTACCCTGCGCAGCGACTGGGCTTGCCCCAAACACTGGCGCAGCAATAAATTGGGCCCCCTTGGCTGCCAGCCTGTCTTTCGCCTTTGCAGACGACAGGGGGTGGACCGTTGAAGTGTCGACAATGATCTTACCTGATAGATCAGCTGTGGCTGCGTCGTTGAGGATTGCGTCCAATGTCGTCTCGAGTGCTTTGTCGTCGCTGAGTGAGATGAACACAATGTCCGTGTTTTTGACAAGGTCAATGATGTTCGGTTGCGGCGCGCCTCCGGCTTTCTCTAGGGGAGCGCCTCGGGACATAGTTCGATTGCAGAATTGGAGGCTTCCAGCAAAGTGCGTTCTGAGATGATTTTGCAAATTTGTAGCCATGCCGAGACCCATTGATCCGAGACCTTGTCGACTTGTTAGCATGCGCACGAAGCTTAGAGACAGGAATTAGCAGGTGCATCCACCGATCCATCCCATCCGGGGGTGTAACGCCGAAGATACGATTGAAGCTGCGCTCATTTTGTTGGTCGGCCAGATAATTTAGGGGTGACTGAAGTTCGATTGTCAACACGATATGATTCTGACGATTGACTACTTGATGAATGGTCAATGGGTCGCAGTGATGGTTTCCAATCATATGGCAAATAAGTTCTCTAGAATGACTTGCCAAGAGTGAGTCAATCGTTGAGGTAAGCCGGACATGTGCAGATGGGTGATCCCCGCACCTCGTCCGTCGGCGTTCTCTTCCGAAGCCCTACTCCGCTTTCGGCGTTCCGGTGAGCCAAAAGAGCACTACATGTTATGGCTAAGTACAAGCCTTTAATCATTTGCTGCGAACTCAACCTGAAAAAATGAGTCTTTGGGGTAATAAGAACTTCTCAGACGTTTTAAAGATTCCAAGGCTTCTGGAGTTTGTATGAGGCATCTGCAATTGTTAGTTGACCCGGGAGGAGGTTCGTTGACCATGCTTGAGTTCAACAACACTGCAATCTTATGGAGAAATGAGAAAGACTTGAGGCGCAACAGATGTTCTTCGTCGATTGATAGGAGGCAGCAACATGTATCATCGATAGGCCTACATGTGGTGAGCCCTCACCCATAACCAGGGTACTCGTCCTCGGATACTGGATGCATTCCTTTTCGAAAGGGACTTTAACGTGATTGTTGAAGTCTTTCTCGGGATTAAAATGAAATGCAGCGGCTTGTATAAATAAGTCAGTAGGCAATTCTTCAGGCTCTAACCTCGAGCCTGAAGTGCACTCGCCGATGAATGCCAGAGCAACGAAATAACTCGCCGAGATCCAGACAACTCTGAAAGCAGAAGCGTGCCCATCGAGAGGGAGGGGAAACCTCATGTGTAGCACCTTGAACAAAGGCAGTTGCGCTCTGATTGTGAGAATCGAGAGCTATGGAAAGAGATCGAAAATAATCAGCTTCAAAACCTGCAAGTGAGACTTCTTGGGCAATGTTTGCGGACATGTGGCTCATGCCCTCGTTGAAGAGAACAACGTAGGTGAAGATTCCAATAGTCCCACCAAGCGATTACGTGCTGATTATGAGACCGCTGTCGACTGAGATGAGTTCAGGCGGAATGCTAAGTTGAGCTCCTGTGACGAGGGTCGTCAGAAGCCTAGGGCGATGCCAAATAATATTGAGTAACCCTAGACTAGCCTACTACTGCTACGGTTCGTGGTCGCGATGCATACGAGGAAAACCACGATTATCAGGAATGCCACAATGGCGATCTAGCACACTCGCTTCGTGGTCGTGCAATACCATGCGTCAGCAATTTTCTGATTTTTCTTTTCACGATCACGTCTATGCGGCTCTTTTTGGGAAGAGAGATACCCCAAGTAGTTTAGTAACACCCTTAATGGTGTCAGGCAACATGGGTTGCTACAAATCACTGAAAATTACAAGAGTAGTAAGTTGGTCCTAGAGCCTTGCTGTTTAATAATTGTCTTCCACACCTCTTCGCCCGTTGATTTCTATTCATCAGACTGCACAGACTTCCTGAAGTTCTCACCCAACTCGCGTTTGCAAGGATCGGCCCGCCATCCCTTGGCTGCCCGGAAGTCCCCGGCCGAGACGGCAAGGGTGCACGGCCACAACGTTATAAGGCGGATCTTAATCCATGATGTCTCTCGGGCTCGGCCTCTGGATGAATGGGAGCCGAGGGGATGGCCTACGTAATACTACCTAACCACTTACCGTAGAAACTCGTCCAACTCGTATTTGCGCTAGCCCGTGCACTCGATGAATTATGCCTCTCTCAGTATCAAAAACTCGCTGATCTCCGCCACTGATTGAGATTTAGATTCTGAATAGAGGCACGTATTGGTCAAAAGCTCTCTGAGACAGCGGAAGCACGGGTTAGCGCAAATACGAGTTGGACGAGTTTTTACGGTAGTACATATGAATTGTGCTACCACAAGAAAATTCACTTTGTGCTTGCAGGTGGCTGAACTAGGGGGCGGGCCGCCGCCCGGCACGCAACATTCCTTCCAACGCTTTTCGGATGCTGCACTCCATTTCGTGTTTCCTGTAATCTCGGCCACATTATCTTATCAAGTATCTGGTTGCCATTTGAGTTTCCTAGTCCTGTCAATCAACCAAGGAACCTCAAATTGGACACGTCTTGGCGCTGGCGAGAATGCCGCTGTCAGATAATACCCGAACTGCCTATTGCTTTGCCGAAAAGATCAAACTGAAAACCGCTCACTCATTGGATATGAAACCGCCTCCCACATGGCCCTCTCAGTGAATCAAATTTTCTCCGACATGGGTTCGACACAACGGTAATCGACAAGGGCACCTGTAGGTGGACTCCATTCGCGATGGTCTGGTCCAATAGCGGACCAAGGGACGGACTCCGACGCGTTGCCACGGTGGGACTCATTTGAAGGGCCCTGTCCTTCTCCGCGACGTTGGAACTCACCTGTGGTAGCACTCCGTTTGGCTCTATTTGTCTAGAAATTCGGAGAAGCAATAATGAGTTGCCACAGCTTGTGAGTTTCTCAATATCATAGAATTGCGGATAGAAAGTTCGGTCTCGTTTTGGGTCACTATGCCGAACTGTTGTCGGGATGTGGCCCCTTCGGAACAAATACATACTTAGTGAAGGGGGTAGGACTTGGAATACTCCGGTACTAGTAGGCAGGTAAAGTTTAACCTAGGACATCCACGAAATTGGAGTTACGTTCAGGCATGTCCTCACCTATTGTCCACCTTCTCCAAATTGCCAAGTGCGTTTCGAAAACCACAAATGAACAAGCTTACATATCAAGATATGTAAATCGAGACAACTGTTGTTTTCTCAACCGTCTCGCTCCTCCTTGCACGGACCCCGGCAGTATCCTCAGGTTGATGGCGAAGACTCCTCTCTTTCGGTCACCGTCCAATAGCTTCGCGTAGTATCGCCGTTGAGTCCCGATCACAGGGTTATGTCTCCATCAAAGAGCGGGTTGCGCCGCAGATCGCGGTCGTCTTGGCGGAGTGAGGGCGGTCGTAACCCTACATGGTCCCTGTCAGATACAGGCGAATGCAACGGCTTCCTGGCCCCGTGTTGGTTCTCCTACTGAGTCCGAAGCCGACGGATTTCTTTCTTGGCTTCTTCCTCCGTCAACGTGACATCTTTCAGACGACATCGACGATCCGACAGCGAGACGTGATACCGAACACAAAAACGTGCCTTTCCTATTCGTCTCAAAGCGACTAGTACCATGCTGGACGTAGTCATTGTCGGAGCAGGCGTCGCCGGCCTCTCAGCCGGCATCTCGCTGCGCCGTGCGGGCCACGTTGTACGCATCTACGAGCGATCTGACATGGACAACGAGGTCGGCGCCGCCATCAACGTCCCTCCCAATGCGACGCGTTTTCTCACACGATGGGGCCTCGACCCCAAGGCTTCCGGCTTCGTCAAGGCTGGGCCTGTCCATTTCCAGGATCCCGTCACGATGGAGATCACATCGACGCTATCACACGCCGACAACGAGGAGTTCTACGACGCCGATCTCTGGTACGCCCACCGCGTGGATCTGCACGATAGCCTCAAGAGGATAGCGACCGATCCTGCCGGCCCGGGCGTTCCCGTCACCATCCATCCTAACTCGTGGGTTGTGGGATACGTGAGTGCGGGGAAGATCCCTGCCACCTTTTCCACCGCGATGGTTGCTCTTTTTTACTGATTGTTCTACAGAATCCTGAGTTGCCAGCTGTGCACCTCCAAGATGGTGACGAGATTGAGTGCGACCTGGTCGTTGGTGCAGATGGAATTCATTCTATTGCGGCTGAGACTGTCCTGGGCCGAAAGAATCCTGCCGTGGTGCCTCTTCTCCATAACTGCTGCTACCGTTTCTTGATTCCAGCCGAAGTTCTTGAGAAAGATTCTGAAACCAAGTTCTGGAATGAGGACGCCGATGGACTCATTCGTCTTTTCCCCGACAACAAGACCAACAGGAGGCTAGTATCATACCCATGCCGCGAGTAGGTGCATTGTGCCCTCGAAAGATGGACTCTATCTGACCTATTAGCAACACCATCCACAACTTTGTGGGCATATTTTACGATGAAGACATGAAGGACGTTTCCAGTGAAGGTTTGTGCAAATAACACGCACAGAACAGTCTGGGAGTTGACGAGGCTTACTCATACCATGTCGTTAGATTACCAAGCCGATGTCGACAAAGCGCAAGTAATTGAAAAGTTCGCTGGGTTCCATCCAAGCCTACTGGCTATTATCAGGTAGGTCGCGTCGAGGATAGGCGCCGATTACCCGAGGCTAACGTCAAGATCAGCAAAGCAACTGAGATCAAGCGATGGCCACTGTTGTACCGTGCTCCGCTACCGACCTGGCGGAAAGGAAAGATGGTCATAACCGGCGATGCGGCGCATCCAATGCTACCTCGTGAGTGCTACACCGTATGGACGGGTTTACCCTCGTTGATTTAGTCGCTGATATATCGTCTGTGCGTAGATCAAGGGCAAGGCGGTGCCATGGGTCTCGAAGATGGTTTGGCTCTGGGTGTCGTGTTTGCAGGTGTGTCTGATAACTCTGATCTCGAGAAGAGGTTAGAGCTGTTTGAGAAGATCCGCCGAAACCGTGCCAGTGCCATTCAAATTCTCAGCAACGTCGGAACCGACCAGTCCAGTCTCGTCGAGAAGGACCTTTTGGAATTTGTCGCAGCAGATGAGATCCCGAGTATGTTACTGCTGTTGCCCGTGAAGATGAGATAGGGACTTTGCCACTAACATCTCGCAGAAAATCCGCAAGAAAACTTGGCTTTCAACTTTGGGTATGACGTTGTCAATGAGGCTATCAAGATCATGGAGGAATATGATCCGTCATCTCATCTTCCTCACGACTTCTTTGAGGATGATTCGTTCGACATGACTCATGTTAACGGAGAGTTGTCGAAAATGAGTGGACTTGGTTTCATCAAGGTCGAAACATGCATCAACATCGACACTGAGTGAACCAGCGTCTACTCAGATTGATCACGAGAAAGAGCCTGATCGGCCTTCATCATGGTCAGCAGGCTGGGTTTCTCGGCATACCGCAAGGCGTGAGGGGACAAGAAGTCAGGAAATTACCAAAGCAGGACGACACAGAGTAACAGAGGACGAGCTTGCAAGCCGTCATTATTGTGCAACAGACCAGAATACTACAGTGCCAGTGTATAAAATCCATTGCGAGACTGGAGAGCATAAGACAAGTGACTATTGAAAATCCCTTGGGCTGAGCTTGGACATCCTAAAATTGACGAAGCGATAGCTAATACACTTGAGCGGAGGGAACTATCTGCGAACCATTTCTCGGTCTTAACTCCAAACATCCTCAAACCATCTTTTTGACTTCTTCCTATCCTGTCTCCAGCTTTCGACCTGAGAGTCTTTCCAGCTATTCGTCTGTTTCACGACGCCCTGGACCGCCATGCCAACAGCTTTCGCCATGTTGGCGGCACCGCAGATGTAGAAAGCGGCATCGTCTTCCAGCAGCATTCTCCTAACGTCATCACCTCTGGCTTCCACTTTGTTCTGAACATAGCACTTCTCGTTGCTTGTCCTTGAAAATGCTGTCACCACCTCCAATTTCTTGGCGAGGGGCCCGGCCATCCACTCCGCAAACTCGTCACGGTAGAGATAGTCGCTCTCGTTCTGACATCCGAAGAACAGCATCATTCGGCCGACATCTTTGCCTACAGAAGCAAGTCTAGCTCGCTCATGGATAAATGCGCGGAAGGGGGCAACTCCAGTACCAGCTGCCACCATGATCAGAGGCACTGATGAAAGGAATGGTAGCTTGAATGTTGAGCCACGAATCTGAGCATGAACACGGCATGAGTCCATTAAAGCTGTTTCTGACAAAGAATGGCTCCTAGGGTGAAGTCCAGATAAATATGTGCTCGCGAGTCCAGGGATTGTGACATCTTGATTTCCGAGTAATTGCGACGGCTTAACTGACACAGTCAGACCCACACTTCGGGGTGATGTGATGCGTGAAGTGGAAATAGAATAGAGACGTGGCTGCATGGCAGGTAAAAAGTCGATGATGAATGAGAGTGGTAAACCAGCCCATGTGACCTCCGGGTCGACGGCAATGGTGTGCTCGAGAAGTCGGGCCAAGGTTAGATGATTTGCTTCGAGGAACTTGGAGTAAACCGCCCTGTCCTTGCCGATTGTCATCAGCTCCGACTTGACCTTTTGACTTGGTGCGAATTGAGCCAATGAAAGAACTGTCTCGCGAGGAACTGCGGAACAGATCTCCAGATAGTGCTGGAACAAAGCCTGCACTGTTGTCGGGCTAGGAACTTTTGGCTCCTCGTCTGCCGACTGGAGTACAACGCAGATAGCTTCTAGCTGCTGAGATTGGAGTCCAAGAATGCGAATAAGAAGGCTGATTTCCTCATCTGGATTCACGGGCCAGATAGCGATGTGATCTCCAGTCTTGTATTTGATTTCGGGTTGAGCAGTGAGATCCACTTCGAGATCAATACAACTACGGCCTTTCTCATCGTATTTCGCGAGTTCTCGCTTAGCCTTGACGGGAAGGAAGGCAATAGGAGAGTGGAGTGTGGTTGCTTTTCTCCAGTGCGGTTTGTAGAACGGTTCGCCCTTATGCAGGTCATTGCTGTCGCTCGAAACAATGCCTACGCTGGGCTCGTATGCTAGTTCATGCTCTTTGTAGTCGAAATTGGAGACCAGAGTCTTGAAAAGGCTCTCTTTCCAGTCCATGAAGTCTTCCTCTGTCGTCCGGGTAGCTTCATTGCCCTTGCCAGTGAGTAGAACCGCGGTGGCATTGAACTTGGACAAGGCGACGACGACATCATCTATGACTTTGTTGTAGAAGCGATAGTTGCTGTTGCCGCAACCGAATGCGGCGTATTTGAGGTGGGCAAGGGAGACACCAGTGGCTGCGTCAGCCCAACTGACAAAGTCTTGAGCATTGTCGCTTGGGTCGCCCTCACCGTAGGTCGACATGATAAACACAGCAAACTTTGACCCCGGAATAAGAGAAATAGTCTCTGGGTCATAGTCGGACAGGTCTGCTACTAGAGCGTTGAGCCTGAATCTTTGATGGAAATCTCGAGCAAGGCGGTGAGCAAAGGCCTCTGCGGTGCCGGACTGGGAGCCCCAAAAGATGACAATGTCGGATTGGAGCTCTTCGATCTTTTCCGAGATGTTGCGTGTCTTCTTCTCAATAAGGCGATTTTGACTTCGTTGCAGTTGTGGTTTCTCAAACCACTTATAGCGATATGGGTCTTTCCTCGGCAGAAGGCTTCCTTTGTTGAAGACGAATAGTGAGCCCAAGACAACCAAAGGAAAGAGAAAGATATCGTCATAGCTAATTCTCTTAGAGACGAAGTGGATAGCATCAGCAAGAAGGTAATTCTGGGTGTTCTTCATGCCAAAGTAGGCCTCCATATTGGGCATTGAATCGGATGAGTCGGGTTGAAAAGAAGGGGGAAACGTCTGGTGTTGTGGAATAGCGCCCAAGAACAGAAACTCTTATTGCATTTTAGATGATGAGGATTTTCAACAAACAATAGCCCAATGTCGAAAACCGAGTATGAGCGTATGTCTCCGAATCCCGAAGACCAAGGTGACCATCGCAAGAAATTCAGCTCGACTGGCTTCAAACATGTACTGCCTGACACAATGGGATAATTTCGCCGGCTCTCTGGTTTGCACACCAACCCCTTGTCATGCTTTAGCCTCCGACACCAATCCAGCCCTGTAGATATTGAGATGATGTTTGCTCCCCACGGGGTGAAAGTGCAACCCCGCATGCGGGGAGGTCAGCCGCGAGGTGATACATCGACTAGGCCCTGCCAGCATTCACATATGATCGTCGTACACCTAGATTAGGAAATGCTTCGCCGAAAGATATCTCGAGATGGTTTCATAATCCGCAACACCGAGTTTTCGGCGATATCTTTCTTCTTCGAGAGATCGCCCAACCCCTCATTTCAGAGTATCTCTAACCTCCGCGCGTTCCTTGCCTCGTATTCTAAGATGTATCATTGCGGACTAAGTTGCCGTTTGCATCGTCCTCTGTAGTTCCTTGCTTTTGCCGTTAATCCAGCGCTGCGTGTATCCCGCGGAACTAAAGACTCGATTTGGATGTCTTGTGGCAGATGCGTGCCTGTGTAGCAACTGCAGATGATTTGGACTGATTCCTGATCTCAAAGTCATCGAAAGTGAGATATAAGACGCTTCCTTAACATCCCACGAGGACTAATCGCGGTGGTCAGATAATCCCCAGACTCATCAGCGACTTCACAGTAACAGCCTCTACATACACACTTGGCCTGATTTTCACGATGCTCGGTCTTCTTGCACTGGCAGGTGTTGCCTTTGCAGTCGTTTCCTATCTTGTCATCCGACCTATCATCTTGTACTTTTACGACCCCAAGGGTCTTCGCAAATACCCCAACTACTCGCCCCTGTCACCGTTGACGGACCTAAGGCACTGCTATCTCAGCGCCCAGGGGTTCAGATCTAAGGAACTGTACGAAACACACAAACACACCGGCTTTCCTATCTTGAGAACAGGCCCCAACGCGCTGTCTTTTGGAGATACTAGAGCTATCAAAGACATCTACGGACACAGTACCAAGTGCGTCAAAGATAACAATTACGTTGTCTTGAGTGGGACGCATCGCCACCTTTTTGATGTAGTGGATAAGCCCGAACATGCCCGCAAACGCAAGCTACTTTCTGCAGCCTTTGCTATCAAGAACCTCGAGAAATGGGAGTACAAGGTCGCTTACACGGCTGAAAGACTCTTCAAGGCCTTTGACGGAAAATGCACCGACCCTCTCAAAAGCACCATCCCCTGTCCTGCGGACCTGACTATCGACTTCAACCACTGGATCAACCTCTGGACAATCGAAGCAATCAACTACATCACTCTCTCGACTCAAATGGATCTCTTAGATACCGGAACAGATGTTGTAACAGCCGAGAAGCGCGATGGCACAACTTACAAAGCCCGATATCGTCACTCTATGAACCAAGGAGCCATCGCACAGGCAGCTTTTGTGTGGGACTACGATCTCTGGCCATGGGTAGAGTGGCTGTCAAAGACGATTCCCAGCCGATGGAAGAAGATGTGGAAGGACTTTGAGCCATGGGACGATTGTTATTACCATGCCGCCGCCGAAAGA
Organism: Colletotrichum scovillei; assembly: GCF_011075155.1. Classification (NCBI taxonomy): domain Eukaryota; kingdom Fungi; phylum Ascomycota; class Sordariomycetes; order Glomerellales; family Glomerellaceae; genus Colletotrichum; species Colletotrichum scovillei. The sequence continues at coordinate 4,482,175 of NW_023336259.1, forward strand.
TTGCGCAGATATCAGAGCGGGGAGCAGCTCGACGACTTCTTTACTTGTATGATGGAAGACAAGACTGGAAGCCCAAACAACCTGGATTGGGGTGAAATCGTGGCAGAAGTCGGCGCTATCATCAACGCTGGATCAGATACCACAGCTATCGCCTTGACGCACATCCTCGAGATTTTGATCAAGCACCCGAACCATATGAAGAAGCTTCGCGAAGAGATTGACAGCGTGTTGGACTCTGATGAAGTCATTGCTCCTTATGACAAAGTCAAAGATCTTCCGTTCCTGCGGGCTTGTATTGACGAAGCTCTCCGTATTATCCCGCCCACCTCCGCGCCTCTTCCCCGTCGCACACCACCAGAGGGTGCTCGGATACTGGACGAGTGGATTCCTGGCGACACGAGTGTATCGATGACGATCTATGGTGCTCATAGGGATCCCAAGATATTTCCGGACCCCGAGGTGTTCAAGCCAGAGAGATGGCTTGATCCGGAAGAGAGGAAGCGGATGGAGCCCTATTTTATCCCCTTCTCAACTGGAGCCAGGGGTTGTATAGGGAGGAATATTTCGTACCTAGAACAGATCATGGTTTTGGCTTCGCTTGTTCACAGGTATGAATTCGCTCTGCCCTCTCCTGACTTTGTATTGCAGAGGCATGAGGCTTTCAACATCATCTGCGGGGCTTTACCGGTCAAGATCTGGCGGCGGAAGTTGGAATGATCTCAGCTTGTTGTTTGGTACGATGCAACAGCTATAGCAATATGACACTCTCTACTTTACATAGGTAGAGAGCAATCGAATACAACTTACTCTGCCACTTCTACAATCTCTCCAGACAAGATTCCATTTTCAGAGTCTTGAAAAAATCCTCAATGCAGCCTTCCAACTGCACACCACGACAAATTTTCCAATTTTCACCGAGCCACCGCCAGCTCGCGCCCACAACGTGACAAAGCCACTCATGTATCAAGTATCCCTGAAGATACCTCAAGAGCCTCGATGAGCTGAGACATGTTGCAAATAACGGGTACAGTCTTCCCGCTGACCACTTGGTGGCTATCCGTTGACATTGGTGAAAAGAGGATGGCGTTTATACCGCTGTCAAGCGCTCCCCTAACGTCAGACCCTACAGAATCACCAACCATGTAGGTCTCGCTGAGACAACAGCCTAAAACATCCATGGCGAGTCGAAAAATAAGCTTGTCTGGCTTACAGCAACCTGCTTCCTCCGAAGTGATCATGTAATCCACAAGGTCATGTATCCCAATGGCTTTCGCCTTCTCTACTTGATCTTTTGTCTGGCCATTTGTGATGATAGCCAGACTGAAGCCTTCAATTCGCAGCCGTACAAGTGTTTCAATACTTCCTGGAGTTGCCCTTCGGCTATCGCGGTAAGCTGGTCTATAGACGCCCCGAAATTCGGAAATACCTGCGTCGTCTGGTGCATCGAGACCTAATCCCTGAAAGAACAACCGGACTTTCCTGTAGTCGGCTTCATTGTATGTTATGATCCCTCGGAGATACTCATCGTAGGCTAATTGAAGGGATGCGTTGTACTGATTGATGAGATCCGTCAGGTCGAAGCTCGCGAGGGCGGAATACCTTTGACGAATCGCTGAAATGCCGCAGCTTAGTGAGTGGTAGTGATCGAACAAGGTGCCGTCGAGGTCGAAAAGAACCGTACGCTTGGATGGAGCTGAAGGCATGTCGTCTTTTGGCATATTAGGTCTTACTCCTCGACATTTTCACTAGAAGAGAGGTCGGGAATGACAACCAACAGAAGCAAAAAGCGTGGCAGATGAAGTCGCAAATGGGTGGGATGCCGAGGAATGGATTTAACTGGGAAATCCTATCAAAGTCCCAGCCGAGCCTACACCATGATGAGACTGGAACCTTGGACATTGATGGGTCGCGGGTGGCGTCCAAGGTTTACGGACAGCGGCAACGGGATCACCTTGGGTATGAAAGCTTCTTTTCATCACCCACTCGACTTTGTACATCAGCTTACAAATGACAGTATGCCACATATGTCACCAAAAGTCACATAAAGTAGATGCTTTTCGCAAATTCCTTTTTCCGAAATATCAAACACCAAATTCTTTCCCGAACGCTGTTAGGTGCTTCCCATCAGTAGCGATACATCTGAGGCCTTGATTTTTCAACCGTCAACTCTCAACACTATTCATACAAGCTATCTCAGATGTGTCAAGGAAGAATTATTTGACAGTTCCTATGCAGCATAATAACGAAGACTTTGCCCGAAATATTGCTCTTATGACCGTTCGAAGAGATTGTAAGGCAGATTCATGCTAGACTGTCCTGCCGCCTTCTGCATATCTTCAATAATCGAATGGAGAATCCATGGAGTCCTAATCATCGTGATGTACAACTAATTCCATGTTTTCTCCTCATCAGGTAATTTTCGGCGCCCTTGTCGTTGGCTTCTACATGCAGTCATTCACGGCGGCGTGGCTGGACATCCCGATGGCCGGATTATTATCGGAGACTGTAATACGTCCATCCTTAGCTCGAGAGTGTTGTTCTCTAGGTTTTGTTCCTTGTGATTTACAATAGCAGGTGACTTGATCCGACTGGGCCGTCGTAAGCTTTGCCATGTTAGATTCCATGGTACTCACTGTTGCCGCAGCTGCATGACGGGTCCCCGCATGCTGTACATCCGGATGACAGACAAATGTCAGGTCAACTTACCTCCCTGCCGGATCCATTGTTGAATCTAACGTCTCAAGAAAGGCCAGAGATGACGCCAGTGTCTTTAGTCTGGTGTTCAATGGCCTAGCACGGAGTGAGGAGGTGGAGATTGCATTTCGCTGGCGGAGCGGAGTAGTCGGGGCCCGGCCTTGAGCTGTCCCAAAGAGGCAAAGAATCGCCGGATTTCCGGCGAAAGCCTACTCGATTCGTACGGTAGAGTTGCTAGACTCGACAGATTCAGCCCGACTCAGGCCCATGCCGTTTCGGCGGGTCAACACATATCCTTTGCACGATGATGAACGGATATGCTCGATGTTGCAAAACTAGCCAACCACGAGCTGCATCATTCTTGGCATGCTAATCAACGAAATCCCGGGAATGGCTATGCCAAATCCAAAGAGTGACAGGGCTTCTTCCCCATGGGGGATATCGTTAGCTCTCGGGCATCTTTCCCCAGAACCTCATGAGATGCTGCTCCCCGCACTCCGATTACATGCAAAATGATTGGGCAGGCCCGTGCCAAGGTTCGCGACGGTTTGCCATCTAGGAAGCTTGGACGTGTTGAAAGTATAAAGAGTTCATCAGAGAATGTTTAGATGGGCTTGTGCTCGGACAAACCTCTTGCCAGTCTTCAAGTCGTGTCACGAACTTGGAAGCTGCTACTTTGGTCAAGACAGCTGTGAATTAGCTCATCCTCTTGACTGTCTTTGTTAAACGTACTGAACCATCTTCTTCTCTCCACGAAGCACCAGCCATGTCCGACCTGGAAAAGCGAGCCTCTCGCAGTGGCTCTCAAAGCCAAGTTGAAGATGTGAACAACAACATTCTGGCTCAGGCTGATGCGCCTATCAACTACGACAGTGATGGCATCAAGGGAATTGTGCGCTCGCCATACGTGCTAGGTGCCGCGCTGCTTGCCTCTTTCGGCGGCTTCTCGTTTGGCTATGGTAAGGGCCCGGACTTTGTCTCTAAAGTGCGAGATCTCTGAACACCTTGCTGACACCCACAAGACCAGGGTGTCATCTCCATCATCCTCGTCATGCCACAGTTTCACGAGTGGTTTCCCGAGACTGCCCCAGGCGGCCCCAGATATGGCTTCTACACCGGCTTCATGACCGGCATGCTCGAGTTCGGAGCATTCATCGGCTGCCTTTTCCTCCCGTATCTCGCCGACAAGATCTCTCGCAAGTGGGCTCTGACTATTGCAACGTTCTTCTTCTGCGTAGGCGCCATCATCCAAACCGCTGCTCACAACTACGGAACACTTGTGGCGGGCCGCACCATTGGTGGCGTTGGAGTCGGAACTCTGGCAATGGGTGCGCCGCTCTACATCTCAGAAATTGCGCCCCCGAACCTTCGCGGCTCTCTCCTCGTACTCGAGTCTATCAGCATCGTGATCGGTGCCATCATTGCTTATTGGATCACATTTGCAACAAGGCACATGGATGGAGAATGGGCTTTCAGACTGCCTTTTGCTCTGCAAATGGCCCCGGCCCTGATGGTTGGTCTTGGAATCCACTTCTTCCCTTTCTCGCCTCGCTGGCTTGCCATGGTGGGTCGTGATGAAGACAGTCTGGGGTCTCTGACCAAATTGCGCCGTGTTCCACCAACAGACGAGCGTGTCCAGGCCGAGTGGAAAGGAATCCTGTCTGAAGTTCGCTTCCAGCAGGCCATGCTGGCTCGGGAGCACCCGAGCTCCAACGCTTTCACGGCAGAGTTGAACCAGTGGGCAGACCTGTTCAAGCCCAGATACCTGAAGCGCACAACTATTGCCCTTGGCATTCCATTTTTCCAACAGGTAATGATCCATGATGGGCGCTACCTGGTGTCATCGTACTGACAGCCATTTCAGTTCAGTGGGATCAACGCGTTTGTGTACTACGCGCCAACGTTCTTCGCCGCCTTGGGACAAAAGGGAGACATGCCCCTTATTCTCTCCGGCATGGTCAACATCTGCCAGCTTGTTGCCGGTATCCCCACGTTCCTTTTCCTAGATCAAGTTGGTCGCAGAAAGCTCGCCATTGGTGGTGGTTTTGCGATGGCTGTTCCCCACCTGATCATGGCTGGGGTTGTCGGCAAGTTCAGCTCGTCGTGGGATGAGCACCCCGCAATGGGCTGGTTCGGTGTCGCCCTCATCTGCAAGTTGATCTGGGTTCTTGATTGCAAACGACAATTGCTGACACGTTCTGCAGATATCTACGTTCTCTGCTACGCGACTTCGTAAGTTGATAACCGCGTTTCGACATCATACTCACGTGCTGACTTGGTGCTCCTTTAGTTACGGCCCTCTTGCCTGGACGTTGCCTGCCGAGGTCTTTCCTAACTCCAAACGCGCCAAGGGCGTTGGCGCTGCGACTGCCATGATCTGGCTGGCTAATTTCATCATCGGCGTCTGCGTACCGGAGATGGTCATTAAGCTTGGATGGGGCACCTATCTGTTCTTCGGATTGTTCTGTGTTGCTGCAGGTGTCTTTTCCTTCTTCTTGGTGCCCGAGACCGCCCACAAGTCTCTCGAACAGATTTCTGAGCTGTTTGGTGATAATAGCGTGGTCGAGGAGCAGGACATCCGCCGCCGCATCATCGAAGAAGTCTGGACCGACCCCAAGTACAACTCGGCCACTGTGTCCCGGGCTTGAGTTGAGGTCAATCGAAAGAATCATAATATAGCGATTTGATGAGAAATGTCTAGTGAAATATAATAAGACAAAAAGTATCCAGTGCAGCTATCACAACCTGAAGTAATTGTAGTGTCGTGCTGGGTGATCTTGCATCCGCGCGCTCCCCTGGCTCCATCTTGTCCAAGGCATGTTTTCTGTAGCCACTGTCTCGCGGGCGTCATTGTTCCACCTGTCCCCTCCACGAAATGAGGATTCGGCTGGCAGACAAAACAAAGGCGCGCTGCTCGTTCGGGGAACCTACGTGTACAACTCACTATACGCGTTTACGTATAGCCAGATGGTTGACTTCTGTCCAATCGAGCCTATTTGGCAGACTTTTACTGAAATGTAGAAGAGCGAAACCGACACTCATCCGTGGCGTCATGCACGGATACGGGCTGAGGGGAAACCCTAACAATTAACTTAGCACGCTTAGGTAGAAGAACATGAGAACAGCGTGAAGTAGGGCGAGTCAGAGCATGGATAGGCCGCTAACTAAGCCACGGCTAGGCCACATGCCGCTACTTTCGCCGAGTAATGTCCCTCTTTATATGCCCTCTACCGCCCCATCTCACTGAGCAGTCCATCGGCGAAATGCTACCAACCTGAGCGCCATCCTATGCATCCCATCTCCCCCTTCCCATCATCCTTCACTCCTCAATCTTAGCCATGGTCTGATTGTCCTACTCGGGGACGGGAAGGGATGGCTCCACCACAGCGACGCGAGCGGATTGTGCCCTGCGTGAAATGCAGAGGTAAGTAGGATTATTGCGGGATTGCGAGTTCGATGATTGGTGATTTTTCCGTCTTCATTATCGGATATAATACCGTCTTACACGCACCCCGAGTAAGCCGCGGGACGCGCGGGCTGAAATCCTCAACATCACCCCTTGTTTTGATTTTGGTGATGTCAAGTAAACGTCGAGAACTGATTTCGTCGGTTACTGGAATACAGAAAAACATCTTAGATGTAAGACAATATCCATTTTTCCCGTCCTTCGGACCTTGTCCTGAGTTGAGGTTTCACGGTTAAAGTATCTATTAACCGGTTGTATTAACCTCTCCTGGACTCTAGGCGACGGCGACATCCCATGCTCTCACTGCAAGAAGTCAGAGTCCCAGTGTACGCGAGTGAACAACAAGTTCAGGTTCAAAAGAGTAGTTACGACTGAGAAACGATTTTCCTTCGACGTCGATCAGCCTTGGTTACAGACGACCCCGGACACTTGTAAGACCGACCCTCTCCCTCTCCACTCGTTGACACATCTCAGCCCTAACAGAGACATGGCGACATTAAGTCCAGGCTCGACCTCTCGCTATTGTCGATGAATCCAGAATTCCATCAGAAGATACGCCCTCGAAACTGAAGCATGCATCAACAGCACCGATTTCCGATATCATTTCTCAAAATGGAGAAGCAAACAACCAACACGATGACCAGATTCACGACCAAATAACTGTTGCGGCGGAACTACTGCAGTCCATCTCACAAAGAGAACACAGTAATCCATCCGAGCCCATCGGCACGTCGAGAGTTCCATCCCATCAATCTCGACTTCGAACGAATCAGTCGCCCCCAAGAGGAGAAACAACCCCTGACGATATTCCTCAAATAGCGTTTGAAGATGCCATTGATCCCAATCTCGCTGCTACTCCAGCAGCCTCTTCTACGATAGACACCCCATACTCTGGATTTTCAGCTCCCAGCCCGTCGGTTCCACGGTCGATACCAGATGGATGGGGTCGAAGGACTCCCGACACTGGAGGCAGCAGATTGAGCGTACTCTCCCAGCAATGGCAACTACCTCTAGGAGATAACCGCGGACGATCATCTTCGGTATCGAGAAGCCTGGGTGGAGACTTGCATGTTGGTCTTCAAGAAGGTTGTCTTATTCGTTGCTTCATAGAACATTTGGCTGCAGCTGTAAGTTGGATACTCGATGCTGGACGAATTGGTCAGATACTTCTATCCCCTGACTTTGCTAACAGCTTCCATAGTTTGACACGACTGATAGGGACCGACACTACGTTACCGTAGTTCCGCAACGAGCTATGCATAACCCATTGCTGATGAACGCAATATGTACCGCATCGGCCAGGTTTCTCACACAGATCTGGTCAAAGAAGCCGCCAAATCAGGTTATAGAGTTTAATGGGATTCCTCTCCCGGATTTAGACAAAGAGTCGGCTATACACTATCACAGCAAGTCCATCTCCTATCTGATGGACACTTCGACTGATCCTGCAAACCCGTGTACGGACGATGCATTGACTGCTATTACGATTCTACGATATCATGAACAAGTAGACAGTAGGAGATTCGACAACCTTTTCAAGGCAGAACACTACTAAATGATCTTGATTTTATAGCGCATCTTACCGGAACCGATCACGAAACCTACATCAATGCTGTCCAAGCTGTCTTCCATGCTCAACAGGAGGAGACAATCGGACTCTTTAGCATCGTATATCACCCTCCCCGCGGTCTCGACATATATGCGCCGACTATGCCCTCTTTACGACATTCTGCAACTCTAATTGCCCTCCGCCAAGAAATATGGTCTGTTCTTCTCTATCGAAGGCCATTTCGATTACCCCTCTACGGAACCGAGGACTGCTCCTTGTTCGACCCCGATTCCGTTGCCGACGACTTCGACTGGGCGAATCGTATTCTGGTCTGGTGCGCATACGTCGTAAAGTTCTGCTTCGGTGCGAATTCCGAGGGCACTGTTGAGACTGAAGATCCGAAAGTACGAGCCGATCAATGGAAAGCCATCGAGGCCTTTCAGCATAACTGGGACACGCACCAGCCACCTCACTTCAAGCCCCTTGCCTACCAAGAGCGAAACCCGGAAAGGGGGGAGTACTTTCCCACAGTATGGCATGCCAATGATTGTCAGGTGCTGGCCCTCCAGCACATTGAACTCATGCGAATCGTCTTGGCTGTGCACGGAGCCAAGAACCAACGGCTAGGCATTGGCGCGCAAGCTGCAAACCAGGTACTGGAGGAGACTCTGAGGGAGTCGACCAGGAAGATTTGCGGTTTAGCTATATCAAATCGCAAGGATCAACCATCAATGGTCACAGCTGGAGTTGGTGTGTCATTGTGTGGGGAGTACTTCCGTGACGAGGGGGAACAGAAAGCTGTCGTCGGCTTCATGGATATGCTTGAGACAATGCATGCCTGGCCTACAAGCTCAGTGGTAGATGCTTTGAGAACGGCCTGGAGCACGCATACCAAGGCTTAAGGCAGGAAAAGTAACCGATTGATACAACTGAACATTGATGGCAAGCTCAAATAAGTGTTCTACTTCTACACTCTTTCTACTTTGACTCAACATCGCCTCTCCACTTCTTGAACTGCCGCGCGGGCAGCTTGATATTAAACATGTGGTCAATCTCCATGACGCTTCGTCCCTTCATCTCTGGCAAGAAGAACCAAGAAAGCAGGACTCCGAAAGCACACAACCCAACGTAAATGAAGCCCGTCTTTCCTCCCCAATTTCCTGCGTCCGGATTGTAGGCCAGAGGGAGGAGGAAGTTGATCAACACAGACGATCCTTGCTGGGCAACGCCACCAATACCCTGAGTTTTGGCTCTCAACCTCAACGAGCTCGTTTCGCCCATGATCGCATAGCCAGCAGGCCACGCGCCCATACCACAGACAATGATGATGGCGATGCACCCTCCGGCGGTGAAATACGCGACTGCAGGTCCTCGCCATATGCCAGAGATACCTACAGCGATCCAGAGTACGGTGGAGATTGACATGGAGATCAGTGTGACCTTTCTACGTCCGACTCTCGACAGAACCCACAGACCAACGCCATTTGCGAACGTGCCAGCAACGATGCCGCCGATCAGGATCATGAGACTGGTGCTCGACTTCATGCCGATGGTCTGCAAGAAGTAGCTTGACTTGGCAATCAGATCGAGACCAAACATCGCTGGGAGCAAGTTGGCCATGATGACAATCATCGTTCGTCGAGTATTGACGCCCTGGAAGCAGGTCAAGTACGTCGCTCCCGACGTAGCCTCCTTCTCTTCCGCAATGCTAGCCCGAACCTTCTCCAGGACCTTCAATGCATCCACTCTAGGTGCGTAGAGTTTGCGCGAGGACTCGAGAGCTCTGTCGGACTGCCCGCGTTCTTCGAGATATGCTGGACTTTCGGGGATGATGACCGAGAGAATAAAGGGAACAACTGCGAGAAGCCACTGGGAGCCAAAGGCGACGAGGTATCCGGTCCTGTTAGGTGCTTTGTTGACGAGGAAGACGACAATCGATCCCAGCAGTTGACCCAAGAGATTTCCCGTCGGCACCAAGCCCATGACCGAGGCGCGCAGAGACGTCGGCGCTGTCTCGGAGATGTACGTCATTGCGGTGACTTTGAGTATTCCAATGGCAATTCCTTGGACTGTCTTGCCGGCGAAGAAGAGGGCGCGCATGGTCTCGATGTCCGCGGGCAGGTAAGAGAAGAAAATGCCTGCGACGCCAACAGCGCAAATGATCGCACCTGTCCGTAAGCTCCAAATGCGCCCGACACGATCCTGATACCATCCTGCAAAGACGGAGCCGATGGCCATGCCGAGGGGAATCGCGGCCGACCACAGCGACACCCAGAGTGATGGAATAATCCATTTATCCTTGTAAAGTTCTCCATAATCGTGCTGGAAGGGCTCGACGGCGACGATGGAGCCGACAATTACCAACGCGTAACCCCATCCGATGACGACGATTGTCAGCGACAGGCAGTACGCTACGACCTTGGGGTACTGGCGAATGGCCTGGCCCAGCGGCAGGTCCTTTTCCTCCTCTGGCACATTGGTGACAGACGTGGTGCTGATTGACTTCATGAGAGGGTTCGTTGACTCGTCTCGGACGCGACTGGTTTCGCCTGGAGCAAGATCTCGTTCTCGTCCGCCCCTCGTCTCTGTTATGTAGGACGGAGAGGGCGACTCCGTCAACTCGATGTTGTTGGTCGTGATCGACCCCCTGTCGCCAGGGCTGATCTTATCATGAAAGGGGTTCATCGCTTAGCAAATATTTGCCAAAACTTTAAACGGGCGAATGGGGTAGACAGAATTAGGTATAGCTCCGCGCAGAGTAAAATGAGATTTGACAACGATTTGCTGTGTGTTCCCCCGGCACTTATTTGCGCAACCTTCTAGAGTGTGATTGTGCGTTGGTCGGCGAGAACAATGGTAAGAGGTGGTGTGATGCCTTTCCATTCGGGATTGCAGTCTTGTGATTTGAACAGACCGGGAGCTTTTAAGAAACCCAGAATTCTCTCTCTACGCCAACATGTCCATCTTCAACGTGTGCAATCTCGCAAACTACTCTCAACAAACACTGCGGTGGCATTGCTGTGAAGGATTGAAGACTAGGAGATGCCAAGGCGCAGCAGCACGGGTCAGCGACAACGAAGTCCCCAACGGATTCATCTACGACCGCCAAGCTGGAGTTGACGACGCTCTTGACTCTTCCAGCTAGCACGTAGAAACCCAGATCCTTCGACTGACAGTGGTCCAGATATCCAAGTACGCCCACTCAGTCGTCGTCCGCATAAAAAAATAAGCATTGTGGCATTCTAAGACGATGCGGGGGCGTGCGACAGCGCGGCGCAGCAACTGGCGCGTTCCTCTGCCGCTGCCATGCTGGACCGTCACGCAATGTGCACTTCTTCCGACGGGTACGGGAACGGGGACGGACTAGAATCTTAGATCCAACTTCCAAGGTCCACATGTTTGCTAGCTGCCGTTATTCTTCGATCCTTCTAGGCTCGAGCCAACGGTGTTACTCTGATTGGAAGCTCACTATGCGCCAATCTGCACCACCAGCCCCCTACGGACACGGATACGGGGAGCACGTCTAAGCCACATACATATTGACTACCGTCCCAAATGTACGCGAACACAGTCGATCAGAACAATGCATCGAGACAAAGGCGTCGTAATCCTATCTTTCACTCACAAGCCCGTAGGAAATCGGATTTGTTCCGCTGGCATTGACGGAGAATATCCATAATCCCGGATCACCGAAGGGTTAGAGGATTGGAACAGGATTCAACGACTTGGTCAACGAGATTCCATGTTTATATTCGACCCAGATCTGATTCAAGAGCTGAGCTTAGAATCATTAAGAATCGTTCTCTTGTCAAAAAGAGAATCCCGTATCAAAACACCCAAACATCTCAATTCTTCATGTCGATTTTGTTGAAGCACCGAACAAACACCACACCCTCAGCATGAGTTCTGTTCTCGAAGAGTCTGCAAGCATGGGTCCACACCCTCTCTGCTACATCGTTACACCAGTTGGGTGCATGGGGTATGGCCTTGACGAGGACGCTTGCGGCAAGGAACTAGCTCAACTCGTTCCCAGCGGCGTTCCAACGGCTATTATCCTAGATGCCGGATCAACTGATAGTGGCCCCGAGAAACTGGCACTTGGCACCATGACTTGCCCTCGTTCAGCCTACGTCAGAGACTTGACCAAGTTGCTGAAGCTCGTACATGACTTTCGAGTTCCATTGGTGTTCGGCTCTGCCGGCGGAGATGGCTCCGACGAACACGTGAAGTTGATGGAAGAAATCATTGAAGAAATTTGTGCAGAAGATAGCAACTCGTAAGTCCTGCCTTACCCTAAGCTACATTCCTTGGCTAATGAAACAAGGCAATACTCGTTCAAGACTGTCTCCATATTTTCTAGTATCGACAAATCCGTCATTCTCGAACGACTCGATGTTGGCGAGATCTCCGGATGTGGTGTTTGCGTGCCCCCATTAACGTCCAAAGATGTCCAAGATTCAACTCGTGTTGTGGCACAAATAGGCCCCGAGGCGTTCGTTGATGCCATGGAAGCCACACCCGACTTTGATATCATCATTGGCGGAAGGGCATACGATCCCGCTCCTTATGTTGCATACTCCATGTACCAGCTCAAACGTCAGAAACCAGGCATTACTCACGATCAAATTGAGTCAATACATGGCGGCTTTCTTCACATGGGCAAGATAATGGAATGTGGGGGGCTTTGTTCGACACCCAAGTCCCATGGCGCTGTTGCCACTGTCTACGAAAGTGGCATGTTCGACGTCAGACCAATCGCGCCCAGGTCACGCTGTACGCCGCTATCCGTAGCCGCGCACTCATTGTATGAGAACACGAGGCCTGACATCCTGCGAGGGCCCGGTGGTGCTCTTCATCTCGACCAGGCACACTATGAGCAGCTCAGCGATCAACGTACCGTCCGGGCACGTGGGGCGCGCTTTGTTTCGTCAATCGCTGATGGCAAACCATATCAGTTCAAGCTAGAAGCTGCACGCGTTCTTGGATACCGATCCATTGTTCTTGGGAGTGTCAAAGATCGTAAGTTGGAGTTGGATTGAGAGGAGCTGTTGTCCATATTCAACAGGCTTGCGGGACTGACAAAAAGCAGATATACTCATTGAGCAGTTGGACGACTTGCTCATTCTTGTCAAAGCCTACGTCAAGCAGCAACATAAGAATGTGTCCGGTGACTGGGATCTAGACTTCCACACTTATGGCAAAGGGCAGAGTACTTCCAGTGGTCCCGGGGAGATATTCATCGTCGCGGAAGCAATTGCTCCGACACAAGAACTTGCGACAAGTCTCGTATCGACCGCGAGAATTGCACTGATTGTAAGGATGACTCTATCACATACTCCTGATACTTTCTAACAGCAATACAGCATGGGCCATATGCGGGCCAAAAGGCTACGTCTGGCAACTTTGCTTTCGGGATTGCTGGGAAACTAGAGATTGAGACCGGCCCATGTGCCCAGTTCTCGATATACCATCTCATCGACCTCAAGCCGGGCGAAGAAAGGCTCTCGATTACATCAGAGAACCATGGAAACAGAAGCCTCCTCAGCTCTTCAGTTTCCATATTTGGAAAGGGCCAGGGAACAAGAAGTAATCAGCCTCTCCTGACGGACTCTGAGTCCAAGTCGATAGATGGGCCGATCACAAATGGCAAGAAAGCCCACGCGAGCCCGCGGGGTTCTCCTTCGAGTCCAAAGAACATCGCAGGTCACCCGAAGACCCTTTCGGACATCTCCCGAGTCCTTCGTTCGAAGAACGCGGGGCCTTACGAGATCACAATGGACGTCATCTTCGAGTCCGAGTGCACCTTCAGAGCGATTCGAGAGTCAGGAATACTATCTCCTATCAAGGTCGCCGAGGCTCTTGGCATTCCTGAGAGCGACATTGTTTGGACTGGATTCTTTGAACCGGCTCTGGCGTTCAAAGTAACAATACCTCGGTTCAGAGGGGGAAAGAAAGCTTCAGCCGGTAGCTTTATGGAGAATGATATTCATGGGTCGCAACAGCACTTGGGACTATCAGTTTTGAAACTGCCAGCAAATTTCGCAGTCGAGGAGAACTGATTCACAAGGTTGTATTTGAGGGACGTAGAACAGAGATTTTCTTGCATATAGACATAGAATACTAGGACATGATACACGAAGACTTATGCGGTCTATCGTGACCATGCTTCGGAATATGACGTTCCAGCGCGCAGCATATGGAGTGAGCATCAGGCCCAAAGCACTCTGGCCCAAGATCAATGATCCTCGCTTTCCGATTTGCCCATCCCTCACCATAATTAGCCGTCGCGTGATAAATGCAATAGACACGGGTTCGATCATGTGGATTTGGCAAGAAACTTGCGTGCCCCGGCCCGTACGGACCTCCGCAGCGCTTGTGACTGACCATAAGCGGCGTCGATCGCTTCGCCCATGCGCCTGGATCTAGAGGGTTCTGTCCTACGAGCGGCAGCAGGCCGAGCTTGTAGTCGCTAGTCCAGCTCCCGTCGGCGGAGTACACGATACCCCTGAAGACACCAGGAATATCGACCCATGTCGGGCCCTCGTTAACGCCCCGGCGGCCCTCATCGGGACGTTCCCATGAGAGCTCGGCCCTCGAGATACAAAGAAGTGTCTCTGTAATGGCTTCTTCCGGGGCACCAAGCTTAATTAGGAACAGGTCCTGCTGCGTGTCGGAATGATCCCCAAGAGGCCATCCGGACCAGCAGCAGTACAAATCGTGTCCATTGGGACTAAAGACTGTGGCGTCGATGGACCAGTGATCCGGCATGCCCTTGAGCGGACCTAGAAACTCCCACGCGGAGGCGTCCATCGGATCCTGGGACGACGATCGGAGGACCGTGGTCCGATGGCCCGGGTTCCCAACCCCGGGCGGCGCGCCACAGGTGTAGATATACCACCGACCCTTCAGGTAGTGCAGCTCTGGTGCCCAGATATTGACCGACCACGGAGTCCCCGGCGCCGGTTGCCAAACGACACTCTTGTGACAGTGGTGAAAGTTCTCGAGGGTATTGGAGCACCATATTTCGACGCGGTTGTCAAGAGTAAAGGTGAAGTAGAACTTGCCATTGCCGGCCACAATCCAAGGATCCGGCGTGTCGACATCGCAAATGGTTCGGTTGGACATGTTTTTCAAGCTTTTCGAATGGATTGCCAAGTTGATCAAGGGATTGTCTCAAGTGATGAGGTTCTTTGAGGTGTTTTCAAACTTATTTGTGGCGTGTTTAGAGAAATCAGACTCAACGGCTCAAGAGGCTGAAGCGTTGAAGACGCGGCGGTGCTTGGGCTGCGGGAACGTCACTTGTGTTTCAGCCAAAGTCATCTGATGTTGCGGCCTTGGAGTTGGAGATCAGCAGGGACAAGGTGAGTAATCCCAGTACTTGCGTCATTTCTCCGCATTATCTGCCCCGGGTTGATCAGCAAACTCAAGCCACCAGATGCTTGGAAAGCTGGGATGGGTTGAGTTCTGGTAGAGTTGAGACTCCTTTGAGGTTTGACATGTGCAAGTCAATGCGGATGACCTGCTTATGTGTTGAGAAAAGCAAACAGCTTTTATTATGCAGCACAAAGACACTGGTGAAGGCATTTCATCACAGATCCTGGCACTTCAATACACGAGTCATGACGGGAACGCCGCCATCGGGCAAGTCGGGTATGTCTGAATATGGACTTAGAAGACATGTGCACTGGAATTTCTGTCTAAAGGTGTCAAAGGGTGTACCTATGTCCATTGGGATCTGTCATGGTGCATCCGTTAATAATGCACTAGAGTCAATGCTCATCATCTCTTCAATCCCATGTCAGACCACAAACCCGTTGGTTTCCTTGGTGGAGACCATTCCCATGCATACGTTCAGGCTTCATTGCCGCATTCTCGGTTTGAGAATAATATGCTTGGTTGGGTTCGGTGAAATCTGAAACTTTGTCAGCGGTCTAGAAGCGACGCCCAGAATGATCCAATTCCGGAGTGGAGGCACACGGGAGGCACACGAATGAGAGGCACACACATATTGGCCATAGTGAACATCTCGATATCTCTCAGTCTCCCCTTCCTCAAGACTGATCTCGTAGTAAGCCAAGAGGTTAATGAGAAACATCTTGGCAATAGAGCACCCGGCCCAACGACCAGGACATGCATGTGAGGAATAACCAAAGTTTAGGTCGTCCTGTGTCGCTGAGCCCCAATCATATTTGTTGGCGCCGATTGACGTTGTCATTCCCTGCCGCAAGTCGTGGTACCGACTTCCGTTCCACCTCGAGGGATCTTCAAGTTTGGGGTTGGATAGGTGAGCAGCCGTCATTACCACCTCAAGTATCGTGCCTGCTGGTAGAACTACCCCATTGGGAAGTATCTGCGTTTTGTGGATCTTCTTCATCAGATTGGCTAAGATTCCAGAATGGGAGTCAGTAAGCTGATTGTTATCGCTCTGCTATCAGGACTTCCTTTGGGGAAAGTAGTGATGGGTGGTAAACTTGGTAGATGATGCAAAGTTTGAAGACTCACAGGCTGCGGTTGCATGGTGTTTATGGGTCTCCTTGCAGAAGCTATCGAGCAAGGACAGGCCGTGAAGATTGTTTCGCGAGAACCCCCAATGCTCGGGACGGTCTCCAAGGACACCATATGCCTCCTTGAGCACGAGGTCAACATAGTTGGGCCGGAAGGCGAACTCGTACACAACTTGCGTAGTCGACAGTCCAGGAGAGACGACAAACGTAAAGACGAAGCCAATCAAGATATTGGTAAGGTATGTGTAGTCACGTCTCCTCTCGGCCGGCGCCATGCGGATCAGTTCCTCAAGCCACTCATTGTCCAGGGAGCTCTTCGCATGCCCCTGCTCTAACGCCTGCAAACATTGTTCAAAAAGAGGTGCGAAGAATGCTGAGGCTTGCTCGAGTTGCGCGTTGACTCGGCGGACGTCGTTCGAAAAGGCGGCAAAAATTCGGGCCATTATAGGTCGTTGAGCCTTCAGTGCTTTCATTACAGATATCAATGTTGTGCAGTACGTTTCGAAGATATTCACCACCTCGGGCTTGAAGCTATTCCCCATTATGACCCTCCATATTGCGCGCGAGTAAATGAGCAGAATTCGCGGTTGCATGATGACACGCGTAGGTGCTGTACGAGATCAACGTTAGCAAGACTCTTGCTTTGAGAGATACGCGGCGGGTAACCGGGAAGGTAACTGAGTGAGAAGCCCATCACCTTTTGAACCACGGGATGGCGGATCGAAAGCACTGCATATACCCTCATCCAACGCCGTGGATATGACATCGAGATAACAATCTTTAGTTACACGCTATCGTTAGTTTACAGCAACCGCAATCACGAAGGTAAGTGGTGCGAGACGCACCAAACCCGGATATGCGCGAGGCAACGTAGCGGTAGAAAAAGGGGTCCTCGAATGGTGCTCCGTGTAAATCGCACAAGAAGAACTGGACAATCTTAGCTACAATCACTCGACGGTTACGCCTTCGTGAACAAACCTCCTTACGAGCGGGCGCCACCTCCTCGTCGGTCTTCTTGCATAATGCGAGCCAATGTTCTGGCGCAATCAGAACCAAATCGGATCCATCGAGAGCCGTCACTCGAAATACACCGCTCTCCACCTGCTTGAAGCCCTTCTCAATGATTTCAACGCCATTAGCGGCAAAGTCCTGCCTGCTGGCGAACCAGGACCTTGAGCTGGCGATTTTGGGTATTGGTATCTCCGCGGTGGCCCGGTCCATGACCATCGGGAGGATTGTGACGAGAACCACCACAACAGCCAACGCTGAGTAAGGGGACAGGAGGCTGGCCAGTTGCGGGAACCAGTGCAGTGGGAGAGTGGTAGAGTCCATTTCGACAAAGACCTCCTCAATACGACGATTTCAAGAATACGACTTGGGAAAGAGCTGAAGTGCTGGTGTGCTGGTGTGCCGGACGAAGGAGAAATGGCGGAATGAGAGGCCAGTTGCCGGAAGATGTGTCGGTCTGTTTCTTACATGCGCGCAGAATACAGATAAATGTGTAAAAAGAAGGCAGACACACAAAAGCCCGGGCAATTAGCTTTGCCGATGCCTACAGCTTGTGTACATCTCTCCCCGGAGCTGTGAGTAGCCGAACGTGAAAGTGTGGGCTAGGAAGTATAAGCATTTCAGGCAAAGTATGGCGGATCGTCCGATGTGAGATTCTATCCATCCATGTCTGGCGGCTAATACTCCCCGGATTCCTCGTAAACCTTCATGCTCGTGTCCGAGGCGGACCGTCCGACCACGTTGTCCTGAGGTTATTCGAAGGAGGATTTTGGAGCTCGGGCTTGCAACAATTTGCTTCCAGAAACGACAAGCTCGGGATGGTGGTGTATCCACCACAATCTTGTCCAACTTAGTAATTTGCCAATTGTCTCGAGGCAAAACTCCGATCTTGAATCATCGTTATGTGCCATGTTGCTTGAAACGAGTGGGGGTTGATGTCTCAAGCATCAATACGGTAATGTGCGCGCCTGAGGGGTGATTCGTCTGGTCCAAGCATGGCGTGAGAGACATTTCTGACCCGACGTATATGTAGTTTCGAATGCTGGTGGTGCTTGTGCGGTGGAATCCCCAACTAAAGGAGATTTCGCAGGAACCCAACACGACGGGGGCTCACCATTAGTTGACGTGGAAACTGCACGATTATTTCGTCTGTTGGACAGCTTTGCCATTATGAGCAATGACTGTTTCACCGCTCGCAAAGCAATGAGGGACTTCCACGGTCTGGCAATGAGCGAACGGGCATCTCAGATAGCATCTGTTGCATGAAGTAGATAATTTGCGCACTGCAATACCATTGGGTCTCCACGATTGACGACATCACCAGTGAGAGTTCGAAAGATGAATCAGGAGATTGCGTATTGGTCTATTCATAGCCAAAAGTACGTGGTAATAAACACTATGGTATCGTTGCTTTAGTTCTCCTCTACCTCCGATAGTACTGATTATGAGCATGTAGCGATGCTCCGGGTGATGTGTCAATCTTTTACAATAGCACAAAGGCAACTGATGCTGGGCCCCGTTCAAAGCCCGTTGCTAGCACAGCCAAAAGGCTTGCCGACGGTGCCCGCTCTAAACTCTTCAATGATGCCTTCGACACTGGCGTATGTGCCGGCAGTGAGGAACAAAAGACCGGTGAGAATAATGATGATGTTGAGACCCATCGTCGCAAGATCGGCAAGTTTTCCAGGCTTGGGGACGCCGGCGCGATTATCGGCGCCTCGCATGCGGAAGTAGGCGACGCCCCAGAAGATGAAGCCGAAGAATGAATCGAACAGAGACGACATGAGTGAAAGGACTGGTTCTAGTTAGCAAAGCTCCTGTGTTGTTGTTGCAATAAAACTCACGGGAAGAGAAGAAGGGGATAAGTTCGGCAATCAAGAATGCCAAAAGCCACAAGGCAAGGAGAATGGTGGCCCAAGAACCCCAGCCGACAATGGTGTGCTCGTGCAAGTGCTTGGTGCCCTTGAAGAGACGGAAGAAGAGAAATCTAGCCGAAACGCTGGCGTACAAGACACCGAGGAAGACGAGAGTCGGGATCATGAAGGAGAAGGAAACCTTCTTATAGACTTCCTCGAGGGAGCCAAAGGCGGGTGCAGTCATGTATTGGTTTCCGACGAAGGCGTAGACGACAGCTCCGACAATGCTGAAGACGATGATCTCGCCAATGGTGACAGCCCAGAGGGCCTTGGGGAAGTCCCTGGACCTTACTTAGCATATATGTTAAAAACAGTATGATTGTAGACTTACCTCGGATCCTTCATCTCCGCAATGAAACTGGGCAACGTAATTTGGCCGATGAAGGTGTAGCTGATGTTCAGGAATGCATTCATTCCGGAGACAAAAGTCGTGGCAGCAATGGGGATGGCCGTGACAATCGGGGCGCCTCCAGTCTTTGTTGTGCCTGTAGTCTCGTCGACATACGTTGATCGGGGGTCGTAGCCGGCGGGATGCGCCTGGATGCCGGCGAAGATGGTCGCCAGAAGCACTGAGATGAAGGTGAAGGCAGCGGAGGCGGTTCCGGCTTTCGAAAGGGCGTCAAAAGTGCGAGGCAGCGAGCAGAGCCAGCAGATGATGGTGACGACAATGGAGAAGACGACGGTTCTGCAGACGACGGGATCGGATTCGGTCATTGTGTTGAGATACTTGGCGCCAACGAGCACGTGTAGAGCCTGAATGAACTACGCGCCTAGTGTTAGCAATGCGCCCTTGTTGTCGACGGGGAGAAGAGGCATACAGTGTTGTTCAGAATGAACATGACAGCCGTAGCGTACCAGGCCCATGTCTTTCCCCAGAACAGCATCTGGCCGATATCGCAGACGTCGCGAACTTCGGGGTGTCTCATGCAGAATTGCCAAAGGACCAAAGATCTATATGGGCAATTAGTATTATGTCGAGGCGAGCTGGGCGAGGGAGTCGGAACTTACGTGTAGAGCACAACGAGCGCGATGACGGCAGTGAGGATCAATCCGGGCACCAGTCCAAGAATACTATACGACCACGGGAAACTCATAATGGCCTTTGGTCGGTCAGCACGATGCGCCACGCGCTACATCTCCCCCAAGACGGAAACTCACCAGACAAATGTACTCGGAAAACAGCAGGCCGGCCGTCTTTTGCCAGCTGCACGTCCTGTACTTGATCGCATGGCTGTTCTCCTCGGCAAGCTGCTTGGTCAAGATGGCATCGGCGCTGTCTTCGCTGTCGGAGCCCTCTCCGACACCCTCCTTGCGAGGCGCAATCCGCGGGCCGACCTTTGTGTTGCGGCCGCCGAACCAGGCGCTGAAGCCGGAGGAGCCGCCCGTCTCGGCATCGGCGTGGGCAAAGGCGAGCTCGGAGGAGCCCTTGTCGTTGGACGTGGGCTCGGGTTGGCGAAGGTCTTTATCCATGGCGCGCCAATTGAGTCGCGGCGATGCGCCGGGTGACACTGGGAAATGGAGGGGTAGAGGCGACGGAGTTTCGCGATGCGGGTGGGTGATGATATCGATGGCAATGGCGTAATGGTATACTGGTGTGACGATATGGTGGGACGGATCACGGACGCTCAAGTGGCAGAGCGGCGGATGAAGAAGAGAAGAGACGGAGGTGTAGGAGAGGAGGAGGGACGAGGCGCAGGGACGAGGACAAGAAGGAGGAAGAGTTCGGAACAGACTCCAGGCACAGGATGACGGAGAGCATGCGCGAGCACGTAGGACGTGCGAGTTTTAAGGGTACGAGGAGAAGGAGGAAGAGGCAAAGAGCTACGAGCTACTTGTGAAGAGGAAAAAGATCAGCTTAGCCAGGCGTCAGCAGTATGATCCCGGCAGTTGGGAAGAGAGATGCGACATGGCAAGGTGACATGGGAAGTTGGGAACGGCCGAACAAGGGCTGGAGCCACGGACGCGGGTTCCTTGCGAACCAGGAGTGCAAACTGGGCCGGAGGAAGCGATGGGAGGAACTCGTTGCATGCGACTTGCAGGAGACTGCAGCAGGTAGATCGAGTATGTGCAGACAACAGCAACCGAGAAGGGTGTGCGGATGGCGTTATCCCTAGAGAGCGTGAGAGAGCAGAGGGATTTCGCCTGGTCAAAGATGATGGCGATACCTCAAGAGGCACCACAGAGCAGGTGAATTGCCATGTCACTTTTGCCAGTCGTTCGACACATTTCGACCATGGCAAAGTTGCTTGAATACGTCCGCCAGATGTTACGATACCCGCCAGCGGACATCCTCCAGTCAGAAACCAGCCAATGCAGCCAGGAAATGTGAAAGCATGCAGAGAGGAACAAGGGGAGGAGAAGGGTCTCCCCCGGTGCGTGGGTGGAACTCGAGTTCCGCCCCGGTCAGAGATTTCAGAGCCTCTCAAAGCTCTCGAGAAGCAGAGACGTCGAAAGGGATCACAATCCGGCCCAGGCTCGCGGAGCACGTCATTGCAAGATATGGGGAAGACGTCCAACTACAGGCGGCGCTTCTCTCAAAAGGGAACTGGATGGATCGCGGATGGCTTCGCGGCTGGGAAAGACTGTTGGAGTCTTGGAGGTAGGTACCTAGCCGTGCTAGGTTATTGTCTACCTTGCCAGTATCTGCAGTAGGGCATCTGTGAGGAGGCGAGCTTGTTGCTATCCCCGTCAATATGTCGTTCAAGAGATGGCATTGGACACTTGGAGACCAGTCTAAACCCTCTAGCGGGTCGAGTAGAACGAACGTTTCTTACGACCGCGGCGCCGCCGGGCACCGGTTCAGTCCTTGCGAGACTCAATGTCGTTGAAGAGCCAATTGAGTTCCTGGGGGCGACACCAGCGATCGACAAGAGACAAGCAAAAATGCCAAAAAGGACGAGCAAAAGACAAGCAACGACAAGCATCGGAAGATGCGCCACCAGAAAAGCTTGCTCGAGCTAGTGACGTCGTCCCCGGTCAGCCCCCCGCCAGTCCCCCCCTCCAGTCCTGATGAAGTGACGCTGCCGTCCGTTAATAGACTAACAGACTAGTAGGGCTTGTTGGTGGGTGCGTGTTTGCTCGGAGGATTTGTGCCAGTGCCAAGCAGCGAGCGGCCCTCTGAGCGGGAAACAAAAAGTCCAAGAGATTGTCAAGAGATGGCCAAGAGATGAGGCACTTGCTCGGCAAGCGGGAACAACAAGCTTGGCAGGGCGAGGAATGATGAGTGAGACGGATGTCTGGCTGATGATCTGATATGTGAGACTCTCCTCAACAGTCATCCTTCTGTTTGTTTCCTGTGAGACCAAAGCATTGAGTTATGACCGAATGAACCTTGAACATCAACACTGAGCGACCAGTCGATATTTACTCACTCGGTCCGAGTCAGAGCTTGAAAGCATGGAGAGCACTGAGAGTTTGGCCTCGAGACTGGGGGACGCCCCGACGCTCACACCTCCAGAGGACCAGAGCAGAGTCCAAGGCTCCAACGGTGGTGTCCCCCGCCGTCCCTCTGGTTCTGCATTAGCTCGTCAGCATTCCCAGGATGCTGCATGCAACGAGCAGGGTGGGCGGGAGGTGGTGGCACCGTCGGGCCACATCCGTGCCGTCCTCGACTTTTGCTGGACACCTGGAGCAAACTGTACATACTGTATCAGTCTACCTTTGGTTTGTGCTGCCTGTACTCTTGGCTATGAGACGCAAAGACCGTGACGTTGTATGTACCCGTTCTCCGTAGGTGCAGTAATGATCAAGAGTTTACAAGAGTTAAACACTTTGGACAAGTTGATCAAGGGCCAAAGAGCCCGAGTCTTCAGCCAAGAAGAGAACCACAATGACACATGGAAACTGTAGCAGCGTGGGATGCTTACAGTTTGTGTTCCTTTTGATATTCCAGTCATAGTCCCCGTAACTGAACCTTGTCTTCAGCTGAGGTTGGGATACGGCTGCCACCCGCCCAGGAACCGTGGAGGCCATGGGTCGAGATTCAAAATTGCGCCATCGGCTTTTGAAATTGCATCAACCTGCAGAGGAAACGTAAAACGTAATACTGAAATGTCTAAGAAATATCCGTACTCCGTCTGTATTCATGAGTCTTTTCTTGGTGACCCGAACCGGCGGATTCCCGACCGGTCGAGGCCCGCGGGCAGCTGCCGAAATGCAGGGTTCTGTTATTGCCCCGAAGTCTTGTTGCTGCGTGCTATACTATTGTGATGCTGATTGAAATGCTATACGAGGTTCGAATGCGATGAAAGATCCCCTTGCGCCGTCCGCCATGCAATGAGTGCAAGTAAAAACAATATAGGCCTAGCAGCTAATGATCACTCGATCACCACTTGGCAGGCACTCCAAAAGTAGTCCTGAGCAAAGTCTGATCAACTCGCCAGACTCAAACAGTCGTCTCGTCCCAGTCAACCCATCTCCGAATCACATCGTCCACCGCGCCAATGCCCTTCTTGGACGTCTGCACCTCAAACCACTCGCGGTGCACCGAGGTGCATCCGGCACACGTTATGGGCCCGGCATGCAGTCCCATGCCCGACAGCTCAATGTGAATGAGCCGCTCGACGCGGTGCACATGCGGCGTCATGCGCGGTTGTTGTCCCGATGCTGCGCTCGCTCCCGGTATGTACGGGTAGTACCGCAGGACCTCAATCTCGTAGGAACACTGCTTTGTCCACTGTTGCATCCTGCGCTGGACGTTCTGCGCCCTTCCAATCTTGATGAGCATCTTATTGTCTCCCGATGCGCCGCCGTTGGCGTTTGCAAAGGCCGATACCACGTCGCTAGACCGTCGGTTGCGTCCCACGCCCCGGGCTGGCGAAGGCGGTGCAAGCAGGGATCTCGCTTCCTGCACGGGGGCCGCCTCCTTTTTGGTTGTCGGGGTGATCCAAAACATGTAGATGTAGCCCGCTTCTTCAGAGTTGCCGTACGGCCTCGCCAACTCCGCCATGAGCGCCGATGCTGTCTGGGGGTCGGTCGATGGAGGGATGAGAGATAGGTACTGCGCTGTCTGGGACGTCGAGAGCGGTTGAGGGGACGCTTGCTGAGAGCTCTTTCGGGAGTGGCTCGACGTGCTCGGTCGCGGGCGCGAGTTCGAAGGGGCCAGGAGCTGGCTTGAGGGCCGGGGCATGGCCGCGGAGCCGCCGTTCTGCACCGGTCGCGGCTGGGGCCGAGGGGCGGGCTGGGATTCCTGGACTTCGTCGATGGGGATGCTGAAGCAGCAGCAAAGGTGCAGTTCCTTGCGCTCCTTTTGCGGCGGACGTGTATATGCCGACGGCGGCTTCGAGGCGCTCGTGGTTTGCGTCCCACTACCGCCGCTGAGCCGACCTCCCTGTGGTCGTTTCTGTTTCTTGGTTGGGTTGGAGCCTACATCCACCAGGCCAAGACGGTCCGCGAGGGTGTCGATGCTCGTTCGCTCTTCCAGGATGGGTCTGCCGGACAGCCTAGGGCCGGGACTCGACTGTGCAGAGCGGCTTGCGGCCTGGTCTTTGTGGTGGTGGCAGTAGAGCGACTCCTCCTTGACCGTTGGCGAAAGCATCTTGCCCCTCGCAGGCGTGACTGAGTTGCGGCATAGGTTTCCCGCGCCTGTGAGGCCCTTGCAGGTTGTCTTTGGATTTTTAGAGTCTGACCGCTCGAGGCGCTCCTCGGGTGTGTTTGCAATGTATCCCATTGTTTCCTCCCTTCCGAGTCAAACAAAGTTATTGTTCGTCGTTGTTGTTTTCTTCGTAGTTCAAAATTCGTGAATGTCTTCGTCTATAGTAGCCGAAGCGCCAGGGAAGATGCGAAGGATGGAAAGCTCGAATGCGATAGCGGCAGCGGGCAAAGGTCGCGTGAAAATGAAGGTAAAGACTTGCCAAGAGTCGACCAGGAGAAAGGCAAGGAAAAGAACAGCGTGACGACACTTTGAAGGGGATTCACGACATTTGCTGTTATGCGTGTGCGTGAATCAGGGCCACGTCCAAGATGGCCTCGCAAGTGACGACCTGCAGCCCAACCCAGCATCAAGAACAAGAACAAGAACTTGGATAAACAACAAAGACACCCTGGTCTGGCCGACGATGGGTCATCTTGACTGAGAGCCTCTGAGGTCACGAGGTGGGCGCGGACTCGACGTGACTAGGGAGATGACTGGAGGAGGTTGGGTCTCGACGGGGTCTGTACGGGGTCAGAGACCAGGGCAAAGAACCTGCTGAGCCTCTTTTTCCCCCTTGCCGCCGAGACGGACTGAGAGCTCGCTTCCGTGGCTGCCTTGCGATGCGGTGTGCGGTGTGCGGGCGCGCTTCGTGTTGGTGCGTGTGGTGGATAGCTGCGTGAGCTTTGGGCGCGAATGTCGTCGCGTGGCTGGCGGTAAGTGGCTGATGCGCACCGCCTCAGTTGAGCCACAGTCGGAGCTTCGGAACCGCCGACGTCCTCAGCCACACTTGAACCTCCGAAGTTCCACTCAACACCAAAAAATGCATCACCACACCATTTCTTCTGCCTCACCTTCTCCACGCGTTTGGGAACCCCGATACGGCTCAAGAAAGACCTGACGATTCTCTCTGCTTCCATTCACTTTTTAAAAGCCTTGGAAAATGTTCTGAGGCCTGGATCCGGTCCCCTACCGCTGCTCTGCAAGATGTCAGGAACGCTTCTCATGCAAGGTATGGTAGCCACCGACACATCAGTCGGTACGGCTACCAGCCAATCTTTCTTCCAACAGCGATCGATAACAACAAATCAAGCCTTTTTCTCATTTGATCCGAACCCCAAGGTCCGGTGACGTGACGGATCCACACTCGCTGGCGTCACTAGCAGGGAGGATGGCCATGGCCAACCTGGAGTCTTCGATGAAGTTGATGACGAACCAGCGACAGCGAGACTTGAGCATCGGAAGCAATCTACGCACCCATGTTTATCCAAGTTCCAACATGCACCACTATCGCTAGCCAGGGTCAATATTGGCATCCGTGTCCGGACACCTCCAAGGCCGGGATGGGCCATCATCTCCACACCGCATGTTCCGTCCCTCACCTGTCGAGCTGCTCCGATCAAGACACCAACAGACCCGGAGAGTGTCCACCTTTGGCCGTTGCAAACAAGTTCGGCACTGCTCCATCGCGGATCGAGTGACCGCCGCGTGTCTGTGGCCACATGGGCCAGAACGGCGAGCTGAAAACCGAACAATCGTCGGCCGGCGGATCCGTCAGCGCGCCGAAGACGTGCATAGTATGCCGGGCATCTTGCGTCCGATCCGGATGCGCAATCATACTACGCAGACGGCGATAAACTTCAGTACCAGCTAGGCCTAACTTATCCGCACTCAGAAGACGCCTTAAAGTTCATCAACCCGATGGATAGAGCTGCAATATTCGCCTTGCCCATCTACTCCGTAGTGGCAGATCATCACGCGGACCACACATCTGCCATGTTGCTCGGCCCCAACAACTGCTGGAAATGGCTATGAACGAGAAATCACTCAATGCCCGTCGCAGCGTCAAATATCATCATTACATTGTCTCGGCGCTTCAGAAGCCCATCTGCAAGCTCAGGACGGACCGAACCAGACTGTGGGCGCCAGACGCTGCCCCTGAGGCCGGCAATCTCGGGGACTCAAGCGCGGTGGACAAAATCACACCACAAACAGACCACCGGGAAGTGGGTCGCCCGGGGATGGAGAATGGATCCTCTGTGCCTCTCTTCAGCTGGAAACACACGGCTCCGGGCCATTCACCAAGAGCAGGCGATGAGAAGCTGTCACCAGATTCGCCAATCTCATCAGCTTCACAATGAGCCAATGGCGATGGTCGTCGAGGCGCAACTCATCCATTTCGTATTCGGATCGGTGGATTCATGTTCAAGTTCTCCAGTGTCTCCGAGACGAACAGGCACAGCAAAACATGCAAGTTATCGTACCACACCTGAGCGGATGCCGGTGAATTTTTATCGTCCCATCGGCGTCTGGACCCCTGCCTCGCCGCCCTTCGAGAAGAACCATCCATTTCCAAAGCCCGTTCAACGCCAACACGCGCAGTCTCCACCGAACGCGGATGTTTATTAATTCAACTTGGCCCCTTTCGCTATTCTGCCAGATTCTCATTTCTGGTCTGGTTGCTGCTGTTGCATCTCGAGAGTTGCACATCACCTTGCTTTAGTTCGTCTCTCCTGCATTGGGGTGCGTTTGATACCATGGCGTCCTGGTAAGCCAACCGCAACTTCTCGCCTGCCTTACAAGCTGACCATCTGCTTACACACGACGCTCTCCTAGGAATTCGACCGTCGTGTTTCCCAACCAGACATCTACCACAACCTACCTCGGCGTACTCGACGATGTGAACAAGTACAACGTCCAGCTCAACGCCATCGAGCGCCTATGGGCGGCGTGGTACCTGTGGATGCAGAACGACATCCTCGCCACTGGCATCATGACCTTTGTCATGCACGAAGTCGTCTACTTTGGTCGCAGTCTGCCATGGATCATTATCGACGCCATCCCCTACTTCCGCAGGTGGAAGATTCAACAGGCACGTCATTCCATATCCGCCATGTCCAATGCATTTAGCAGGACCCCAGACATGAACGACTACCACCCGTACCAGCCGCTAACCTTGAGCAGCAAAAAATCCCAACTTGGAGAGAGCAATTTGAATGCGGCGCCCTGGTTCTCTTCAGTCACTTCACCGTCGAGCTTCCGCAAATTTGGCTCTTCCACCCCATCGCCACTTGGTGCGGCCTCGACTACGGCGTGCCCTTCCCCGCCTGGTGGAAGATGGCCTACCAGATCGCAATCTTCTTCGTCCTCGAGGACACTTGGCACTACTGGATGCACCGCGGTGCCCACTGGCCTCCCCTGTATAAGGCCGTCCACAAGATGCACCACTACTACTCGGCCCCCTTTGGCATGACGGCCGAGTACGCCTCCCCGATTGAGGTCATGTTCCTTGGTCTCGGTACCGTTGGGTCCCCCGTTCTATGGGTCCTCATCACAAAGGACCTGCACCTCTTCACCATGTACATGTGGATTGTCCTCCGCCTGTTCCAAGCCATCGACTCGCATTCCGGTTACGATTTCCCCTGGTCTCTGAGGCACTTCCTCCCCTTCTGGGCCGGCGCCGAGCACCACGACGTGCACCACGAGAAATTCATCGGCAACTACGCGTCTAGCTTCCGGTGGTGGGACTACCTTATGGACACCGAGGCCGGCGCCGAAGCCCACCAGCGTAGACGGGAGAAGAAGCTGGACAAGGCTAAGAAGGCGCAGTAGAGAGATGAATCCGATCCTCTCGAAAAAGTGTTGCTCCCGACTTCTGTCTCTCCGCTGGAGGGGATCAACATTCGCTGGACTCTTGAAGTGACGAAGTCGTCGCGAAAGACTTTCCGGCTATGCATTCCTTTTCTTTTAACGGCCGACACGACGACTTCTGTATGATAAATTGTAATAACCTAGACTTACCAACTAATGCGACAATCGCTACCTGTCAATACACCAACTCTGTACATACAGAACACTGTGCTCTTGATTTCTTGGAGTCTCAATGTCATGTTAACTTGAAATTGTCGCCAGACAAGCACGTGGGCCGTTCGATGGAGAGATGACCCAGATGAATACGCATCAGCAACGGCCCCTCTCCCAACGACAAAAACAGAGCTATTCCGTGTGACTCGATTTGCTAGGTCGAGCTCGTGTCGTACAGGAGGGAAAACAATGCAGCAGTGTTTGATGGAAACAACGGCAAACTGCAGTGCTCTTCGTATTGCAAGCAGGGGCCCGCATACGAGGATGGTGGCATGGCCGTCCCTGAGCCGTCCTTGAGCAATTATATCAAAGACTTTGACCTGTGCACAAATCTAGTCAGGTTTCCTTTGTTCGATCTTCTGGACAAGCTTGACCGATTTTATGACAGTGGACTCGGAGATAGATAGCAAAACCAATCTCTTCTCCTCCACCACTTTCCGTGGTTTAATAAAATGGTTCAACTGGCTGTGAGTTTTGGCTCCAATTCTCTCGATGATTATATGGCGCCGTTGGATTCTCAGGTCGATACCAGGGTATTAGCAAGACAGTCTTCCTTGATCTTCCGGTGCCTGACAGACAAATTGGATTCCTGCCCCTTGCATTTCAGTTGTTGATTGCCAAGCATGTGAGCGCGGCAAGGGATTCGTCAGTCGCTTGGTTTCGAGCGCATGTTCCCGAAAATAAATCTTCTTTGTTCTCGTAGTATGCCTGACATGAACCACGGGATTGTTCAGAACCGCTGTGTTCACTCCTGTCCCTGTCCTTCCTCGGGTCACATGGCAAAAGAACACTGGTAATGCAAGGAGTCGACGCGCTTATGCGGCACGACGCAACTTCTTGAGGTCGTCCTTAGGGGCTAGACGAGTCTGAGCTGATGAGTTTCTAGAAAGCTTGCCTACTCACCAAACATCCAAGACGCATGGGAACAATGCGACTTCCCGGACTACCACACCATCACATACTATTCAAAAAGACCAGTTATGCCACCCAGATATGACTTGGCGATCCATACCTCTCTCACCCTCGAGATCTTAGGTGTCTAACAGCAGTTATTGATCATCACATTCGTTCACCAACGTTCACTCCCAAATCGTCGTTCAACTTCAAATCAAATGTCTCGCTACCTCCTCTGGATCCTGGCAGCTACA
This sequence comes from Colletotrichum scovillei, assembly GCF_011075155.1. NCBI lineage: Eukaryota > Fungi > Ascomycota > Sordariomycetes > Glomerellales > Glomerellaceae > Colletotrichum > Colletotrichum scovillei. The sequence goes on from NW_023336259.1 coordinate 4,511,953, forward strand.
GCCGTCCTCGCCAAGACGGACCTCGCAGGCTGCACCTCTCTCACATACACCTACCCAGGACCCTCTGGCGACTCCATCAAGACAGTCATCCACTACGCCCCCGAAACCCACGAAATCTGCACCCCGCTCGACTGTGAAGGTACCGACCCGGCGTCCGGCAAGAAAATCCCGGGCTGCCCTGGCTACTCCGGCACCGAGACCATCACCAAGAGCTTCCTCTCCAGCTGCGCAATCGTCAAACCGCCCACGGTCACAGTTACCCAGACCCTTGCGACATCCGGGTCGAATAGCGGAGTCGGCAGCACGACGGTGACGGTCACGCCCCCTACAACGACGAGCACCATTATCAGAACCGTTACTACGTCGCTGACGTCGCCATTGGCGTCACTGACGCCGTCGGTGGTCACGACCAGGACGGGCGTCGCCGGTAGTACCTTGATCACGTCGACGGAGGGTGAGGCTGTGCCGACTGGGACGGGAAGCGGAGCGGAGCCTTCGTCGAGTACGGTTCCGGCGGGGGCGGGGTCGACCGTTCGGGCGGGGATGGCGGCAGTTCTCGGCGTCGCTGCGGCTGTCGTCGTGTTCGCTTGAGGGAGATTTCAGTCGCCGCGCATATATTCATTCAGAAAGGGGGAGATCTTTGCCAAGTATATTGGGTTGGCTGTCCTAGGCATTTGAACAATGATGGGATGGAAGCGCGATCGTTCTGTACTCAACGCAAACAGTTGGAGTTTTCTCAACTGTCATGACATATACGTCTAAACCATCAAGTATCAAGACCCATTACTGTAAGCTTCCCTTGGTCAGTCTGGCCAAATACAAGAAACAGACTGAATATTTGACCGCTCTCAGATGCCAAGCTCCCAATTTCAGTGTGAAAAGTCCTCATTTTGAGTGTCGGGAAAGTTTGTGCGATCTGTATAAGGTCAGGCATGAATATTCTGCAGGCAGTATTATTCATGGATTTCGACGCTCTATGAAGATGAGAATCAAAGAGGAGATTTGTTTCATACGTCGTATGTAGTTTGTCATCCAAAGAGCAAAGAGTCGTATGTCTTCAACAACATCTCTCTCTCCCTTTTTTTTCCCCTCTCACTTTTACATACACACAAACACACGATCTCTGGCGAGTTTCGGGCGGAACGAAAAGGCACATAATGCGTACCCCTTTGCTGATATGTGACAGTATCAGAACCCTTGGCCAGATTTTCTTCTGCAGTCGATAGTGAGAATAAATCCTACCTTCGGGCAAGGCTTCTCTAAGTGGAAAACTGATGACAGAACTGTGTAGCGCATCGGCCTGTCTTTGTGATAGCCAGGAGCGAGTCATTGAACCATCTCACACCGCCACTTCAACTCGACCGGTCGAGCCATGTACTCGAAGCAGTGCATATGCATTATTCCCAAGACTTCAATGTCGTTCGCAGGAAGTTCTCTCGGTATCGAAGGGGAGCAAGGCTACTTCACGCGTTTGCTTGTTAATTCGGTAACCTTATTTTGTCCGAAACTCCGAACAATCCAGTCCACATCGTAAAGCAGGCGTCGGTCATTGCCCATCACGTATATCTTGTGCCGAAGGAGAAAGCACTTTCATTCGAGGGACGAAAATAGTACAAAGTCTTGATCACAATCATGCCATTAGCCTAGTATCCAGCCCGTGGACCAGGTCTAAGTACTGCTGATCTTTGATGCAAAAGCTCGAAGTCATGACTTCGCCCATTTGATTGTACTCGCATCTACTTTTTCCACGCCAGCCTGAGACGTTCAAACTTCCTCAGCAACATTACAAGTATTGTAGAGTCTGGATATGAGTACGGGCTGCTTCGCTAATTCCCCGAAATATTGATATATCCCCGAAGGTTTGTACTTGTTCTGGAACGTTTCCTCATGTGTCAGACTCAGTCGCAGCTCCATGCCTCAATGTGCTCGTCCCCGCATTCTGCCCCGGTGTTTCCAGCTTCGTAAATCGTAATACATGGCAATACGAGATGAACCCTTGGCTTGAATACAGTCAAGCACTCGATTAGGAATTTTCGCGCCTTGAAAGACCTTCGGGGTTCTGGCACTGCCTCGCGCAGCATACGTACTTCGCCTGCGGTGATTCGACAGCTGTTACTTGCATAAGGACCCCTTTTTCTTAGGCCTGACCTAGTCAACCTTATGTCCGCCGGGCTGCCGGCTTGGATTCATGCAGCCCTCCAAGCAGGTTGCCGAGTGAATTAGACTTTCGGCTTGGTGGAGGGGGCATAAATCACGGATCAGACGAAAAACCGAGACCGTCTCGTCAAAGCCCGCCGGCCCGTCCTCCGCCGCCGTGGCAGCGACTGTACCCCACACTGGGCTGACCCCCGGTTCCCGGCTCCGCCTGGGTTTCACTTCCTGGCTTGAAGCATTCACGATACGGCATACACGCGGTTTATTTACCATGCAACTTACCTAGTGGACACCGCCAATGGGCTGTTGGACCCTGAGAGCCGTCCCTAGTTGCCGGTGGTATCATCCGCGACGGGAGGGGGTTCGACATTAGATGACCTGGAGTCGGTCGGCGACGTGCTGGTGGCTCTCAGCTTTTGCCAGGGGGGCTTCTAAGACGCAACTCGTCTGACGGCGCCTGGCTTCTGTCATGCCGCACCGCCGGGATTTCCGGGTGCAAGGTGCGGTCGGTGTCGGGGTCAGTGGTTGACTGACCACAGCAGGGTCTTTGAATCATGAATTAACCCCTCTCGAAAGCCATAAAAACCTCGTATTGACCGCATTCATCAACCGACTTCAAGCAAACACAGACTCAATATTTCATCGAAACCAAAGTCAAGCAGATCACCGTAGACCGGTTAGCGCCAAAAGACTTAACGAAAACAACTCCATCGTCTCTACTAGCCCCGAACATAACAAAAGCCAAAATGCCTTTCCTCGTTGTCGTCACCCCCAACATTCCTGCCGACAAGAAGGACGAGTTCCTCGGAGCATGGCCGCAGGTCAAGGAAGATATCGCGAAGCAGCCAGGCGTTATTGGAGTAGCTGGTGGACATGTCATCAACGAAAACGGAACACCCGTGACAGACTTCAAATTTCTGCAAACGATAAGTGAGATCCTCCTTCTGAAGTCAAGTTGCTTGGCAGTACCTAAATCTCTTCGCAGCTTTCGAGTCCGCGGCAGATGACAAGGCGTTTGCTGAGTCGGCGTGGATCAAAGAGCGTGAGGAGCAGTTCAAGGCCAGTCCCGGCGGCGAGCCTCGAGTCAAAAAGTTCGAGACTGGTCCGCTTCCCGGTGAAAAGCCCAAGACATTTACTCAGTTTTGCTTCATTGATGTTGCAGACGAGAGTAAGCACGAGGAAGCGAAGCAGGCCTGGATGGACCTAGTCGCTGCCCTCGGCCAGACCGTCCACTTCGGAGGAAAGAGTGTCGATGGAGGTCAGTCAACTGGCTTGGGTATCTTGGGATGGGACAGTGATGATGTGAGCCTTCCACATAATTGCCACGATCTTAGATTATATGTATTCACTGCTAACATCTGCGACAGGAAGCAAAGGCTGCTTGGACCAAGCCGGAGGCACAGGCGGCGCTGCAAAAGTACCAAGGTTTTGGAAAGAGCATTGGCGTCATGGTCAAACTCGATGTATAGACTGGGAATTCCTGATGTGTAGGATACGCCAGTATTATAAAGGCCTCAGTCCCAACAAGACTCGATCAAATATGGTATCACGCTTCGTATCCTCATCATTTTATAAAGTACTTAGCTATTGGTAAGGCAGTTGACCCACGGGCGGGCGAGATGTATTGAGTGGGGACTTGGTGGTGAAAGCTGTACATATGCTCCTCCTGTCAACTTCACTACAAAAAATTGGCACGTGTACCAGCCCCTTGGCACGCCCTTTGCCCAAACCCAAACGAGTACTCGAGTGGCCATGATCATCTCAATCTCCTGGCATTAGGATGCACCTATAGAGACGCAGCTGTTCATTGGCTAGGCCGGGTTGTAAGCATCAAGTTCATGAGCACCTTGCCCAGACACGACTCCTAGTAACCAAAGCGTCATACATCCATAATATGGCAGAGATGGTTACGAAAGGCCGATTCATGACCTTCCTTTACTCTTGTTTCCTTCGCTACGGATGAATGGCTCTAGAGGGAATACTTGAGCATCCGGAGTAACGCCTTCGTACAATTGAGCCCATCTTTCTTTCAATGGCTCTGGCGTCTCCCAGCCATACTCTGGGTCGCGCAACCACTGTCGTAGCAGATGACGTCTATGGCGATTGAGAAACAACTTGTTAACACGATGATGCTCTCGAACTCAATGAAATTTGAGGCATGAACCTACTGCTGCTCTTGAGTATCGGTGAACCCATCCCTGGCATGAAAGATACCCATGTTGTTGGCATACTGAATGTCGCCTTTCTGGAAATCCAGGTTGACGGCAAACTTTTCACCGAGATAATGAAGAGTATCGAGTGCTTCCGCTTGTGCCTCGGAGATTGGCGGAATCTCTTCACTTCGAGGGAGGGCGCCGTAGCCGACAAAGTAGCGACGAGCGTATTGCACAGCTAAACGCTGAGGCGTCGTTGAAGTAGCAGGTTGGTAATGCACCAAAGGCCGGGAAGTGAAGGACTTTTCGGGCTTGCCAAAACTAGCAATCAAACAAATCATTAGCTGATGCTCGTCTCGTTACATCGATTCATTCCCGTCGGCATGTAGCTACTTACACCTCAAATTGCCAGTCTTGCGTGAGGGTATGGATGAGATCAGGACGCGTACTAGCAATCTCGTTGTAAACCCTCGCAATGCTTGCCAATTTGCTCGTGCCGCCCTCCGCAGCAGTGGAGAGCGCAAATAGGGAGACAATGTCTCCGGCATCCGTATGGAATACTTGCTTATCCGCGGTGTAAGCAGGACTGCCAATTTGGCCCTTGTCCTTCGTCAAAGTCAAGTCTTTGATATGAGTGAGAACTACATCAGCTGGTTTCCCATCATATTGCCTGTCCTGGCGACCGCGTTGTGGTGCGATGTGCGAGGACAAGCCTGCGTAGATGATGATGTTGTCTTCTCTTGTGTGTTCATCCACACGGAGACCACGGATGACGAAGAATCCGTGCCCATTGTGCAACTCGTATGAGAGCTTTCGAAGCTCGGGATGGAGCTTAGGTAGGGGAAAGTTTTCCTGCTTGATGTGGCCGAGCGGCAGATTCAGCGCTTCGTGGATTGATCAGCTACCGGTTCCCATCTTGCGGGTCTCATGTAAGGCAATCCATCCTACCTCTGAAGTGAGCGAGCGCTGCGTCAAGTTCGTCAAGCTGTTCCGTTGTGAGGGCATACGTCCAATTGTACTCGTTGGCTAATGTTGCTCCCTCCCAGACCATATCGCTCGTGAACTTCTGCGGAAGGCCTTCGGGCAGGCTTTTGGGAAGGCCAGGCTCCTGGACTCGGCGCGCAGTCCGAGCCTGGAATTTCTGGTAGTCAGGGGCATACTGAATGTCCGGCTGTACTGGACGGGCCAAAGTAGCGGTGGCCATAGTGGTACACAGGGTGTGCCAGGTGTCTCCTGTAACAGTTGAAAGCTCAAGAAGTGTATGCTATCCGGAGATACTGCTGATTTCCGGCTAGTCAATGCAAGTTAGCTCGTTGGCTCTGTTGAAGTTGAGTCTCTCATGTCTAGACAGCAGATATCGAGAGCGTTGTCTGTTCCGGTTTCGCTGTGGTGATGGCGACATTGCTCTCTTCGATGTCGTGCCGCGGAGAAAGTGGAGTAATGCTTGCTGAAATGGCTCACGAATAGCCGATCGTCTGATGACCACTACTATCACCCCTCACGTGAAAGTATAGGGACATTCGGGGTAATGACCTTCTATTACCATGCTACTAGTATCAGAGATATGCAACACTCGTCGTTAATCATAATATGCACAGTTAAAAACGAGCGTGAACACCTGGAAGTGGATGCCTTGCCTTAGATGCTTACTGCTACCTATAACTGACAGTGCCTATTTCAATGTCATGAAATGATTCGTTGCCATATACTTGATACAGAAAATCCAGCAAGTTTACTTTGATTTTGCACCGTTCTTCTTCATCCACTCCTCGCTCATTTCCTTCACCTCCCTATTAGCCTTCAAAATTTGATCGCGGGCCCCCGGCCAAGCCTTCCGGCCCCGCCCCGTCTCGAAAAGCCGGTAGACCGCCGGTGAATCGGCACCGTCCATGAGCAAGTTGTAGAATTTTCGGTCGCTCCACCAAAGCTTCCAGGCCTCCCTACTGAAACAGCCAACCCTCTCCGTCACCCCGGTTCCTGCAACCTTGTTCAACCATGTGTAAGTGTCGCTGCCGAACATCCTAAATCCTAGGTGGGGTAGCGGCCCGCGTCCGAGGGTATCCACAACGGTGTCGTAGTGTTTGTTGATGTCTTGCGTCATCACGTCGGCGGAGGGGAGAGAAACCTTTCCGCTCCAGAGACTAGCGAGCGCCATCGTGACGAGGTCATTGAACACAAATGGCGCCTTCAGGATGAAGAAGTGGCCGATGAACGCAAGTGATTCAGGATACTCCTCTGACAGAAACCCTCGATACAAGCGAGCGAATTGGACATGAGGGTCCTTGAATCGAGTTGCGTTGATGCGCTCAAATTGATCGGGAGCTTTCGCAGGGTCGGTAGGGTCACCTGGGCCCTTGATGACCGAGAAGTCGTATTCATATCCCGTGCAGATGATGATGGCATCAATGTCGTCTAGAACTGTACCGTCTGTGAAAGTGACCGATTTGGGCCCAGTAACTTCCTTCACCCCAGGAACAGTACGAGTGATACCGTCCCTCAAGTTCTCAGCGAGGTCATTTGATAGAACCGGAATCCGATGCTCTGCGCTTGCGAGAACCCGGGGAGCCACAAACGACGGATGTTTGCTGAGCCAGGGATATGCTTTCCTTCGGGCGCTATCCAAAGCGTTTGTGAAGACCATGGCGCAAGCCCTCGGCCACCAATCACCTAGACTTCGGAAGATTGTGAGGGCACGGCGCGTCATGCTGTGGTCGAAAGCGTTACCCCGGACCATTTTTGGGACCTGTGATCGCATTCAGAACCATACCCTTACAAGGTAGAATCACATTCGAGAGTCCGGCAACTTACCAGATAGAACTGCTGACGATGACTGATTGTGATTGAGCGAGCATTTGCCTTCTTGAGAAACGACTGCGTGTCAGCACTTGTAGCCCCAATCCCGATGAGCAGAACGTTTTTGCCCGAGTATCTGTATGGGTCCTTGAATTCAATCGAGTGCTTGGCCTCTCCCTCGAACTTTTCAATGCCTTTGATATATGGCATCATTGGAGTATTGACGATTCCAGTGGCCAGCACAACTCGATCGAACACATGCTTTTGAAGACCGGTCTCCATGCCTGGGAGTGTGTTGAGCGTATGTATGACCCATTTCCCGTTGACGTTATCTCGTTCTACTTTGTTGACTTTGGTGGAGAACTTGATATGAGGCAGAAGATCAAATTCCTTTGCGTAAGCTTCGAGGTACCGTTCGATACTTTTCGCAGTGGGGTGTGTTGCATCATCTAAGACCACATGGCAACGTTAGCAACGATTATACCCATGCGGCCAGGATGAAGTATCTTACCATCCGCGAAGGGGAAGTCTGTGATGTGCGCCTGATATTTGCATGAGTACCAGACGTCGCTGATGCATTAAGGTCAAGCCTTGCTCACCATCTGTTTTGAGGTGTTGAAAGATGTCATTGGAAGTGCGGTGACTTGATCTAGTCTGGGCGAGAAGTGCCATAGCCCACCGAGGTGATCATTTTGCTCAAACGCGGTTACTTTGAGGTTTTGCTCCTTGAGGTTCTTTATTGCGAGGAGTCCCAATGCGCCGGTGCCGACAACGCCGATGTGGCCACCCACAGTCTTCGAGTCGTCGTCCGCCATGTGAAAGGTCTTTGGTGATGCTGAAGAGGAAACGCGGAAATGTCTCCAATTGTGATCCCCAAGTGCTTCCGACTTACAGAGGGCAGGTAAGAAGGGCGCATCCTCTTATTAGGTTGGAATATCACCTACCTTTGCAAGCTATCAGAGATACATAATGCCACGCTAACCCGGCGGAGACATTTGATCTGACATCAGCAGAGCTCGGTGAGATTTACTCATCGTTGATTGGGGATCTTCATCAAGCGGAGGATTGAGAAGGAATCCACCCACATTGGGAGATCCCAACATGCAAATTAGCTCTATTCCCTGGCTTGAGCTGCCCAGCTGGACCTACAGGGTATAGGAAAGTGATGGGTGATCAGTGCGCCATCGGTTATTAGTGCAAGTGGGATTTCCATCCATTATCGTGTCGGTAGGATGTGACATGATCACTGGCGTTATGCCTAGAGCATCAGTAAAGCTTTGTTCGGATGGCATCCAAAAAATGACCAAGTTCCAAAATGGATCCAAGCCAGCTTGACGTTTGCTATGTTCCGCATACTTGCTGTTTCTCAGTATCTATATTGCAGCCGTTGAAGAGCACAGATTCTACCAAATTGCAAGTAGACACTTCACAGACGTCTGATGAAGCCAGGCCTTTCACGACAGCGGTCAAATACTCGTCGACTTCAGTTCGGGCAGCAGACAAAATCAGAAGCATTTGGAAAATGCTTTCCTTTATCGACGTTATGACGATGACTCTTTAGGGAGGCTTGTAGTCAGCCGGTTGCAGCTTGGCCTGGCTGAGGTGGTAAAAGTCTTGTCAGGTGCACGTAATTACTTTAGCATCACCGAAGTAGAACCCAACATTTGGAAAAAAGTCATTGGCATTGATTTCTGACTCCGGGTGACTGAAATGGCTACAACATCGTTATTAGGCACCAAGAAACTAACGCGGGAATTATCCCGAGCAAGGCGGATGTTGGCCCGAACTGACCAAAGCCCGGCAAAGTGGTTCCCGCCGATAGATCCACATTCGACTGTTGGTTGGTTGTGACTCACAATTTAGGGTATTAATGCACTGTTGGGGAAGTCTCTCTTAACTAACTATGAACTCCGTACCTGTGTCGACGGAGAGGGGTCCGTTCCAGCCACATTCACTGCCGCATTTTGCTCCTCTCATTTACATGTCAGAAGTAGTTCTAGAACGCAGATTTCAAGCCAATCGAACGCTATGGCATCTGCTATCATGGATCACCCCGTGGTGGGCTTGTTGAAGTCGCTCATGTCAATCGTGAGCACCAGCGAACTTGAGGAAAGCATTGGTGTCTTCCTAGAACATCATCTTCATTCGCTAGGATACACCGTCGAGCGCATACCTATTTCACCAGAATCGTCTCGCCATAATGTCTACGCATACCTTGGCTCTTCACGTAAGACACGTGTACTTCTCACAGCCCATATGGACACTGTACCACCGCATATTCCGCTAACGATCGATGGGGATATCATCCGGGGAAGAGGATCGTCCGACGACCTTGGACCATTGGCAGCCCAGATCTTAGCTGCAGAAGAACTGAGAAAGGAAGCCAAGGTACAGGAGGAGGGAGATATCGCCTTGTTGTTTGTTGTCGGTGAAGAAAACGGCGGTCACGGAATGATCGCTGCAAATGACATGGGCTTAAAGTGGGAATCTGGCATCTTTGCTGAACCGACTGAGAGCAAACTTGCAAAGGGTCACAAGGGGCAGGTGGCATTTGAAGTGATCGCCAACGGCGTCGCTTGGTAAGTCAACCCTTCACAACCCCGAAGAGGTCATAGTCATCCAAAAGCTCTACTAAAGCCAAGATGTAGTCACTCAGGTTACCCCCATCTCGGCAAAAGCGCAACTTGTGCATTGCTGGCGGTGTTGAATGACCTCTCCGCAGCAACTTGGCCCGAATCCGACCTCCTCGGCCTTTCCACCTTCAACATCGGAACTATCGAGGGAGGCGAGAAACATAACATCGTCGCCCCGTCCGCCAAGGCACTATGCGAGGTTCGCATGGTTTCCGACCTGCCCGGCATCAAGACCAAGGTTGCCGAGATCGTTTCACGACATCCGGACGTGGAGTTGAAGTTTGTTTTTGAGTACCCCGAAGCGCTACTGCAATGGGAGATTGACGGCTTTGATGCGGCTCCCGTGGCTTTCGGGACTGACGTACCTCGACTCAAGGCGGAGTACTGCGACAACAGGGTTCTGTACGGGCCAGGGTCGATCCTGGTAGCTCATGGGCCCGACGAGTTCATCCGTGTGCCGGAGTTGATTGAAAGCATAGAGGGATACAAAAAGTTGGTGCTTCACTTTCTCAAGTAGGAAAATCCAAGGCCGAAACAATACTCCTGAGGCGTGTGGGGTAACGTGAGACAATGTTGTTGGTTGACTGTGGAACACAGGGGGGAAGGTTTGATACTCGCGATGTGCTCGTATTGACAGCCGAGTGGGATGTGACCGGGGTGTTCGTCTCAACTGTACCCTGACATCGTCTCATCTCGACCAAAAGAACTGATCGCCCCTTTTAAGCTTGAATTGCTCAAAGTCACATTAAAAGCGCGATGGACCTCTCATCTTTGGAAGATTTTATTGTCATTTCCTACGAGCTAGCTTTTCATTTCACAAACAAAAACATTCAATCACTCCTGGCTGGCCAGATCTAAGCGTATCACGACATACTCATTCAACTCGGTAATTCTTGCAGCTCTCCAAGCACCACATTCAGGATGAAGTTCTCTATTATCGTCGTTGCTCTAAGCAGCTTCATGGCATCTGCCGTTGCTGCACCGGCCAAAAGTGTTCCGGCCAAGGATAATAGCGGAGGCAGAGTCGTACTTGATGGTGCTCAGTGCAGTCCCGTTCAGGGACGTTTAGTGTGCGATGATGGTCTCGGCAACACATTGTAAGAACATCGACCCACTAGACGAGAAGTGTCTTTGAACTTTCCTCTAACTACCTTATTTCCATCAGCTTCGCGGACGACCCCTTCTCGTCATAAGGTACCTTCACAATAAGCAGGCAGCAAACATAATTTCCAACGGGCACTCATCACCTGCAATCCCACGGACACGCTCTTCACTCGCCGATTGGGATTATCGGTACTGAATTCCTAGCTTCCCCGCAGGATGAGCTCATGGAGTGGTAGCGCCAACAATTAGTGCCACGGCAGTGGTGGTTAGCGGCTCAATACAGGCAATTAAGCGAGTGTCCGCATGCGAACTCTGGAGAATTGCGAGTTGAGGAATGAGAAAATTGACCACTAACGCTGAATTTGGGCGCTTTGCAATCCTCAAGGTGATGTGAACAGGCGTGGATGCATGCGTCATGGATCCAATGGGTCACGAAGTCTCTGAGGGGAGAGAGTGCATGCATATAACCAATAGTCATTTTAATTTACTGCCCCAAAACGCGTTGTGCCCCGTGAGCTCTCACTTGAGAACAGCAGCAGGTCTAGTTCAAGCTTTCAGCAGTCATGATTTCTCTCAAGTTGACATTGGTCGCAGCTCTGGCTGGTCTTCATCCAGCGAGGGCACAGAACCTCATCTTTGACTCAGGACGAAGTGGTCCGTCCCTCGAAGTCGTTCATCTGTACAACGACCAGTGGCCCACGGGTAATGTCACAAAGTCAAGAACGCTCGCGCATGACGCTCATATACTTGAATAGGCGTTGCCGTATCGTCAACTGGACGGAGATTTTCAAATTACCCTGGTGGTCTGGACCCAAATAACACAAATGATGGTACCAACGGCAAGTACACGGTCGCCGAGCTCTTTGACAACAATATTGAGAAGCCGTACCCAAGTGCCGAGTTCAACAATCCACCTGGCGGCGCAATCAACTTCACCACTACTCCTCCGACGGGCGCAAACTACAAGAACTACCTGATTGGTGTTCAAAGCGTGGTCATTGACAGTGCGGATCGTCTTTGGATTTTGGATACTGGCAGGGTCTTGACACCTCAGGGCGTTCTCGTCCCTGCCAGCGTCGGTGGCGCAAAGCTAGTCGGCGTCAATCTGACCACAAATTCGATCATCAAGACTATCGTCTTTCCCAATACTGTCGCCTACCCGGACACATACCTGAACGACGTGCGATTTGACCTGGATCCTAGTCTAACCAGCAGCGGGGAAGGTGTTGCTTACATCACGGACTCTTCGAGCGAGGGCCGGACAGGCTTGATCGTCGTCGATCTCGGATCTGGTGAATCGTGGAGGCACCTTGACGGAAGTCCTTACGTGCAAGGCGACCGACAGTTTCTCGCATTTGTCTGGGGCCGTGAGCTCTACGCGAATCAGGCAGGCAATCGAGCCGGTCATCTGACCTTTGGTGCTGATGGTATCGCTCTCGGCAAAGATGGAAAGACATTGTACTTTGGTGGCGTTGGCAATCGATACCTGTACAGCATCCCTACAGAACGTCTACGAGACAATGGTCCAACATCAGAGATACGAGCTCAGGCAGCCGTTGTGACGGAGAGTCAGAGGGGTCTTTCTGACGGCTTTGAGACGGACACGAATGGATTCATTTACCACGGGAATTTCGAGCAAAACGCAATCAACTTCTTCAACCCCGAGAATGGGACTGATCAGGTATTCTTGCGAGATTCAAGAATCAACTGGGCTGACACGATAAGTCCCGTCTGTTCCTGAATCACATCATGGACACCTCCAGTTGACCAAGGTGGGATTCAAGTTCTCTGTTGCCACGGATGGATATATCTACTTCACAAACAATCAGCTGGCATTCGGTCCGGCAGTCTACCCCGGAACAGACTCAAGACAGCGTCCTTTTTCATTGCTGAGGGCTAAACTTCCAAATAACGGCACGAAGGTTGGATCTAAAATGAACATGACAATGAACTAGCTGTGCAAAGTGCGAGTCGGGGCAAAGGAAGAGCTTAATGTTACTGTACTATCGAACCTGGTCCTGGGCATCCATCAAACTTCATCCTACTTAGTTGAGACAAGGTATCATGACCAGGTAGAAATATCGTAGACTATTATGCATCTTGCCCAATTCCGAGGAACTTCGACCTAGCCGTCGCTGTCATCGATGCACACATAACATGGCCAGCACCATTTGTGGAATGATGTTGCGTTGACTCATATTCTGGGAGCGTGTTCCGTCTAAAGAGGAATCAAGAGTGTGCAATTCGCAGCGATTAACACGGACGTTATGCCGGAATCGCCGATGATGGTTGGGAATTCCTACAACGCCGGGAAAGCTCTCAATCAGTATTAATCATTCCGTGCTTCATGACGTACCCAGATCAGTCTTTAGCTCAGATCAGTGACTTCTACCCCAATACCTCTATGCCTCAGACCGTTATTTCATTCAAAATATCCCCCTGCAAGCTCAGTGCCACGCCCAGATTATTGACAGTTTGCTCCTCCATCGACGTTGTGACACTTCTGCCTGCCGCAGTCCATGTACTAGAGAAAGGGTTAGTCTTTGGTATTGATGACATTTTGATAAGACTGCTCACATCGAAGACGTTGTTTCTTGCAAGGTTACAGAACTTGATCCTGTTGCCTTCACAAACTTGAAGCTCGTTGCCGACGCAGGACTGAGCGGATGCGACCGCAGCAAAGAGGAAGGAGATTGCCGTGATGAACTTCATGATTGCGAAAGAGGCCGAATGCTGATTTTCGATTGAGAGTTTGGGTATAATTCCGATTACGTCGTTTGGTACAGATGTCTTGAAGCACTGGGGCGTCTGCGAAGTCGTTACAAAAGCTGATAACATTCAACACAGATTGAATCTTCGGCGCCTCGCTGGCTTTTTATCACGCTTCAATCTCCCCCTTTTTCTACTCCTTAAACACATAATCCCCCGTGAAAGCTTCTTGACTCAGTACAATGAGTCTGTGCAGTCTCTGATTCGAAAAGCTGAAGGGGTTATGTGCAAGCATTTAGTGGATTTCACACTTTATTAAGGTTTTCAAGCAAATTCCAAACGTCCGCCGGCTCTTTTTCACCACGGCGAGTCCGCGATCTCAATTGACACGTTTAGATGAGAAGAGGCAGATTCGTCACGTGCACGAATTGGTACCACGAAATGCGTCTACATTATCAAGCTCAGTGTGGATCAAATCCAGCGAGGGCATGCCCATACTCGTCGCAAGCTAGAAATTTTGTACACAAATATCAGCCGAGGGAGATTATCAAGCTAATGAGCACCACAACAAGAGAGACATTGGGCGCTAAGATCTTTTGCAGGAGTAAATAATTAAGGATTGTGTATTTGTACATATAACTCGTACAGGGAGTATTGAACATTATCATAATGAGTGTCTAGTTTTGGGTGCGTCCTCTATGCTTCGTATCATATGCCTCGGTGTATCGTATCGTTAAATCAATAGTCGCTAAAAGCAATGTATGCAAATTTTCAGTCGAATTCTTCAAAGCCGCTCAGTAGGTATAAACCTGCTCGGGGCCGAGGTTGCCGAACTGTCCAGAGCCAAAGGGGCTGGAGGGAGCAGTGGTGACAGGCTTGCCGTTGATGTCAGAGACACCGAACCAAGCAAGCTCCTTGCCGTTGACGACGGTGACGACGGCGAAGGCAGGGGCGGGGTTGGCAACGTAGCCCCACGAGACCTTGAAGTTGGAGCCGGAGGTGCAAGGCTGGTCGGACCAGCTCTCGGTGGCCGCATTGGAGCCGGGCATGCGGATGACGGTGCAGCGCTCAGTCTTGCCATCAGCCTCGATGGCGAAGTTGTAGTCGCAGCCGTCGTTCTTCTCGCCGCAGTAACGGGTCATGTCCTTGATCGTCCAAGTCTTACCCTCGACTGCCTTGGGGTTGGGGTAGGCGGGGGCGCTTCCGCCGGATCCGGAGGTGGGTGCGGGAGTAGGCACCGCGGTGGCGGTGAGGGTCGGGTAGGTGAAGTAGGACGAAGGGCAGGATCCGGGGTGAGCAGGGTTGCAGCCACCCGGGATTCCGGAGATGGAGGTGAAGGTTGGCGCGGGAGCGGCGGTGGCAGTCGCAGTGGTGTAGGTGAAGTAAGAGGAGGGGCAAGATCCGGGATGAGCCGGGTTGCAGCCGCCGGGGATGCCGGTAGAGGTGGGCTTGGGGAGGTTGGCCGTCGCGGAGGCACAGTACTCGCGGTTGCGAGCGTTATCCTCACCGACGCAGGCGGTCAGAGTGCAAGAGCAAGCAACCTCTGGGGTACCGGCGGCAATGCAGGCCTTGTAGGCGTCCTGGCATGCGTCCTGGCGGGCGTTGAGAGGAGCAGCAACGGCGGCGGAGGCCATGGCCAGAGCGAAGACGAGCTTGTTCATCATGTTGGTTGGTGGTAAGACGTATGTAATTATAAAATGCCGGAGATGTCAATGATAAATAGGGATGACTGTAGATGAAATGTTTCTGAAGTTGCTGATATTGTTGATGAAGCTGAGTGTGATGAGGGCGATTACAACATTTCAGCAGCGATGTTGCAATGGTTATATACACGTTACTCAAGACATCGTAAGACTCTGAAAGTCGATCTCTCCGCCTCTCTTTTGGCGAGAAACTTCAACATCTCGTGTTCGCCTGTGTGCGAGAGGCTCGTCTGTGGAGCCAAAAGGGCGGGAAAAATGTTCTAAGTTGTTCGTATTGACTAGCAACCCACCTCGCCTTAGCCGTTCGCCCCGGCAACTAACCTGTTAAGGTTGACAGCTCAATATCTCCACGGACCTCATGATCTCATGGCTCGGCTAGCGTCTGGAGGTCCCCATATTTGTGGCAGGGGCTTAACAGACCATCGGGCTGTCTTTCACTTCCCAACCAGGCCGAACCTCTCCAGAACGGGAAGAGGCTCTTTGAAGACAGAGTTTGCTTGACGTCAGAAACATGCTGAAAATAGACCCTGACTTCCAGCTTGGGAGACGGCGAGGAAGCGTACCAATCAGCCCACCAGAGACCCTCTTGTCTTTGACCAAGACCGGGCTAGTCGGTTGCTGCCGAACGGCCGATCAATCCGGCTCCGCTGTCCGCCAACCTCTTGGCCCGGGTCGTTGAACCGAGGGGAAGAAAATGGAAACCGTGAAGCTCTGCCCAACCATTGATTTTGCCTCCCCCACGAGTCAAGCCATGCTACGTTGCCTCCCGAGAACCAAGAATAGCAGAAGCTAACCTTAGGGTTGGGACTACTCGGTAGCCACTTGCTGTTAAAGACTGAATTTCTTCGGCTTTGCCTTCACCCAACCAGAGATTTCCGGTCTCACATTAGCTCAGCAGTGCCGGATTGGCTTGGCAGGATCATCGAAGAAAATGGTTTTTGCCCATCATTATCTAGTTTTCCATTCACATTCTTCGGCTTGAAGTGAAGGCGCCAGACGCCAGACGCCGGCGACAGCCAGACGCTATCATCGACTCCGGAAAAGCGTGCTTCAAGAATTTCGTACACCTTTGATAACGAGATCGTTTGTGGCAAAGGTGTATCTTCTTGTTCTGGTGGTTTGCCGAAAACTTTTGCCAGGCGAAGTATTGATGAGGGGGATTTCGCATCCCGTTTTCGTACCTCGTATTGAACGTCACCTCGCATCGTATTCGTTTCGACAGCTAAATGTTAGCACACGGAATGTCGCAAGGCCTTTCGATCTCTCTTGCAATTTATTCCTATGAGGTATTCTAAAATCATAAGCAGGTCTCTTGAACACCGGTGCATGTAGAATATGATGTGGCTTTGTCGCATGATGTAACGATACACCGCCAATACGTGAAGATACCCGTTGCCAGAGCTTTCCTTCAAAAACCTTCTCTTGGTGATCAATGCTAACCATAGATGATGCATTCTGTCAGTAATATCACTTCAATTGGATATTGACTCCGTCGCCAGAGCTGTTTCCGACGCGGCCAACAACACCGCGTCGGTCGTCCTGACTGCCGATAATACATGCAATTTCAAACTTTGGAGGATTACTGCTGGACGGTCTGTGGACTCTATATTCTTCCCAAGTATTTCAACATTTAAAGAACTGGGACTGACTCACTCATGTAACCATGATCCGGAAAGGGCTTGAGTGCTTAAAAAACTACCACTGGGTGTCATCGTTTCTTGGGCTTTCCTTTCACTGAAAGTGGGAGAGGACATGACAAGATGCCTTTCCAACCAGTCCTTTGACGCAGCTCTCTGTTGCGAGGTCATCTTCCTCTGCATACTAGTGCATCTTGAAAACATAGCGTCGGCGTTCTTTGGTCCCACGTAGATGAAGCATCAATAAGACGATGGTCATCATCATGAAGAAAGAGATCAAGTGCAATTTCACATAGGTATGGCAAGAAAAGTTTGGGTTAACTTAAAATGCCCCCATGAAGATGCCGTGTGGTCGTAGTATAGTAGATAGAGCCTCAGAAGCAGTCTGATCATTTCGTAATGGCCAGTCTCATGGAATGTGATGCTCAGTTTATACTGCCACACACGTCTCACTTTACAAGAATGCCGCTATTTTGATGCAGAAATAAAACAATTGGCACTATTTTCAAAACTCATTGGCAATATCCCACAGCCAAGATGGCCATTGAGACTCGCGGGAGAGCTTTTCGAATTTCATAACGCGTTGATCCTCAAGATGGCCAACTGCAGTCGTACATACACGCGCAAGGATGTTCCATTGAGGGTAGGTACGCCCATGAGATTAGAAGAAATAGGTGTTAGCTTGCGGGTAATTTCAAAGCACAAATAGGTCGGTGGTGGGTATGTCTCGTAGACCAATATTTCTAGCCCAAGTGCTCTGTGACATAGTGTGCATGAATTTCATCAATCAAATGTATCGATGCACTCATTTTGCAAACGGACTTAGGTTTTTATGCTGTAGTTTCCGAGTCGAAGGTAGTCTACGGACTAAAATCATAAATTAATAATGAATGCCAATCTCGCTCAAACGCCAAATGCCATGCTAAAATAAGGTCCTCAAGTCAGATGCGGTCTACTCCTTTCACAATGCGTTGACAAAGTTGAAGCCAACGATGCCCTCAGCGCATGCGTGATCCATTCCTGTCCCTGGAAAGACAGAAACTCTGCGGCCAATGATGCCATCATCACCGACTTCTAGCGAGACTGGTCTTTCCAACGCTAACTCCAGTATAGAACCGTTCTCTAGAATGGAGGCACCGGAGAAGGCGAAGCGTTCAAACAAGCCGCAATCTTCAAGTCTACGAGTGAGGTCGCCGGACTGACTGTTGAGAAGAGCTTCGTCAATACCAGATGCTAGGTACTCAACCCTGCCTAGCGGCGTTGACGTCAGCATTACTTACTGTATCACGACTACCATTTCGGACAACGAGTGCAGATCGCAACCTTCGCCGCCTGTGATTCTCGCATGCGTCGCGAAAGAGCATCCCGGTTGACCTGGCGTGTGAAAAGCGAGATCTCCGCGAAGTCGCTGTTTCGGTGTTGTCGGGCTGTGCTGGCTGCAAGGTTGGTTGAGAACGGCCAAAGCGCCGCCTCGGGGCTTGGTACAGGTATCTGGGCCGCACATGGTGAAATACGAACGAGTTGTGAGTACGCCTGATGGGCCAGTGTATGCTGTTGAAAGGCCGACTTGTAAGAACCAGGACAACCGTACGGACCAGCCGCTTCAAAGACAGAGCCTTCGCGATGCTTTAAACGTCTCGACCGACTGTAAGAACTCCCTCAAGGTGCTCAATCTGTCTCTCTATCCCTGTCATCTCAAAACGAGAGTCAATGGGTCGCGGACCGGGGTGTCACCAACAATAAGTTGGCCAATCATAGCACATCGCGGACCCCAACTTTGGAACTGGAGGGACCCTGCACGGGTTTCCTGGTGAGCAAGTTAGAGCAATATTGATCATGTTTAAGCCGGTCTACGCTACATACACATATCACCGCGGCTTACAGACTGTTGAGTTGATCAGACACATATCGAAGTTGACAATAGTCCTCTTGAATATGCATCTTGACGAGGGCTCGCTTTCGAGGCATATGGGCGGGTGGAGATGCCCGAATCGTCGGTGGGCGTTAGCACCAAGACCCATGCAACGTCGGAATGGAGCCGGTCAATGAGACGGAGGAAGGGCAGCCATCAAGGTGTTTGTCACATCCTCGGCCTCAACGGACATGGAAAAGGCGAGTCTTGTTGCCAAGATGATGAAATGTGCTCACTTCTACCCCTCATTTGGACCGTTTGTATGTCTTTGCCGGCGGGAGTGACTCTGGATTCTACGTCCTTACCCCCTCGATCCCCTTTTCCATCATCTCAACTTCATCTACACACAGCTCCAAGACCTCACGATATTCGCTGCACTATCCTGCTGACCAGACCATACCCGGCATCAATATTTCACAATGGCCAGCGCGCAGTACACGCTACCTAAGCTTCCCTACGCTTACGATGTTCGTCTCCCATCACTGCTCGATAAAGACACCATCTGCTAATCTCATCCCCAGGCTCTCGAGCCTCATATCTCGGCTCAAATCATGGAGCTACACCATAGCAAACAGTAAGCCGTATCATGCCGGGGAGAAATGGAATATGCGTCACCAAGGTACTAACTGTTGTGTTAAACAGTCACCAAACATACGCCACGAACTTGAATAAAGCCATCGAGACCTACAACGCAAACCCTCTCCAAAGTCGATTCGCGGTCCTCGCAGCCCTTAACTTTCACGGTGGTGGTCACATCAACCACTCTCTTTTCTGGGAGAACCTCTCCCCAGCTTCAAGCCCGGATGCTTCGCCCGATGCGGCACCGAAGCTGATCGCCGAGGTTACTCGTATCTGGGGTGGTCTTGATCAATTCAAAGCGGTCTTTAACGCCGCTCTGCTTGGTATCACCGGCAGCGGCTGGGGCTGGCTGGTCAAGGACGATGTCACCGGCCTCAGCATCGTTACCACCAAGGACCAGGACCCCGTCACCAAGGGTGTGCCCATCTTTGGTGTCGACATGTGGGAGCACGCGTACTACCTACAGGTTCGTTCTCACCAATGAGGCTATTTGCTTGAGACTCTTTAGTAGACTAATCAAGGATGGTGATAGTATCTTAACGGAAAGGCGGCATACGTGGAGAATATTTGGAACGTCATTAACTGGAAGACCTCTGAGCTCAGGTTCTCGGGCAGTCGAGATGATGCATTCAAGGCATTGAAGGCGGTCCTCTGAGAAGAGTATGGCAGAATGAAGAAAATCCATAGAGTATCCAGAGTTTGAGGTGTGAGACTATGAATAACTGCATTTATTTACCCCAAAGTTGTTTGCTCGTAAGACGAAGAGGCGCAGGCACTCTCGCAGGGTGCAGTGCGAGACAGCTGCATCATGCACTTGATCTTTCATCTATCCCAGCGGGACCTGCCGCAACCAAATCAAGCGGCTGAACGTGCTGAGGAGAAATAAACCGTACACATAGGTGCCGCAATTGTGGCCACTTTACAACTCCTTACCCGGTCGTGTAACCTGCAACCGTGGAAGAGCTTGGCAGTGATTCCTCTTGCAGAGCTTAAGACAGTTTCAGATACGTGTTTTTGCTCTGTATGTGCCTGTATGTGAACATTACTCTGCTCTATGCAGAGTGCCAACGTGGTCGTATTGTGCGAGGATCAATGATTCAGGCCCCCTGTCCTCGGTGATGTGGCGCACAACTGTAACTTCGAACGCCTTTGACCACGCGTGCCACGCATCGAGGCGATATCGTCGCCTGAACAGGCCGGGGCAAGGTTTGGTCAAACAGAACATCCCGTGCAGATCAAGGTGTGTTATAGAGGGACTATACCCGAGTCCAGTACAGCCGCCGCTCATCCAAATCTCCGAGTACCAACAAGGACAAACATCAACGGGTGTGAGACGGCCCACACAACCCGAGATGAAGTGCAAACAAGACGTGAAGCTCCGCTGGTCCCTTCCAAAGTGACGAAGATGGCTCCCGCCATCGGCCGATTAAGAATCTTCCGACTTTTCTGTTGCAATGGAAACTTCTAGACAAAGGCGCTTCCTTCATCCATCCCGCCGTGGCATTCGCACAGCCCTCGTGTGTCTACTACCGCAATCAATATGTGACAAGAATGTCAAGTTTACGGGATCTGGCTGTACGGGTTGCTCATCTGTAGGATGCACCTCCCCGGTATAACTACCTTACAAGTGGAATGAACTGTTTCTGTGAATCAAGTCCATGAATGGACTTTATGTGTAGGTGCATTCTCTAGTCCTCCAACCAAGGACACAGGCTGTAAACTTCATATTGTTATGAAGGGAACAGGTGTTGTCTGTTTGGTCCCACCCCTGAAGGGTCGGAAACCCGCAGCTCCGCCAATGCATGCATGCACACACGGAACGCGTGCACTGGCGTCGGTGTTACACCATCTTGTTGGAAGCCAATGTAAAAGCAAAAAAGTTCCTCCCTGCCGTATCATCTTATGTGTGATGATAAGTACGGCATCTGTCGTGCTGGAACATCCTTACAGAATAGTGATTCCAGGCCTCTGGAAAAGCCAGAAGCTTCAAACATCCCACAATTCGGGGCGATGAGGACGTCAGATTCTCGTACATGTGCCCTCCAGAACACGCAGATCACAAAATCGTACCCCTATGCTCCAACCTTGTGGCCCAGGGTAACGCAAATCTGTACTTCTTGCCTGTCTTTCTCATATGATATTGTTTGACTATGCGGGTTGTCTGCCGGAGATTGTGTGGGACGGACACCCGCAGCCGCAGCGAGGGCATCTGCAGCCGTGCTCATTCACACGACTCTGTTTTCTCGCCGCTCTTGTTTGCCTACAAAGATTTCCCGTCGAATCTAAAAGGCATGAGCATTGATTTTGTCTTCCGAATTCTACCGGCAAACGAACGCTGCATTCTGAAGTGCCAGCTCTGGAGCGCCTCCAAGCTATGTGGCATCACACGTCGTAGGCGTTACGTGGGAATGCTAAATTATATGGCTTTTCTTATCAGAAGTCACATATATCTTCGGCTCTAAATATCACCTCCTGAAGTCCGAATGGTATTGTCAAATAATTCTGACGGTCTGGCTTAGATGAGATCAGGTATTGGTCTCCTTGACCCGTGTGGCAACGGCGCAACTCGAACGGTGCGGTTTGTGCGTTCTCGCTTCGAACAACCACGAGGGCAAGCCTCTGACTTCTATTTAGCTCTGGAACTCAATAGGGAGACACTTGAATCGATTGCTGTGTTGTTGGCTCTCAGCGGCGCCCTGCATGAAAAGCCTCGCCGAAGGACGTTCTAGGCCAGGGTAACGGCTTCCGTGATGAGGATGTCTGCCGGCCCTCCCGTCGGCGTTGCAATCGAGAATGCTCAGACATATACGCTGTGTCATCTAGCATTGGTGTACATAAGATCGCTTTCTTGATATAAAGCTGTCTGGACGGACGCAAAGGTGTACTGGAGTTTCGCTTCTCGTCTCAAACCAGCAAGCACCAGCTGTTGCACCACCACATTCGTTTGATACCCCGAAACCTCTGCCAGTCATGGTCCCTGTCGCACTTTACTGCGTCCTTTTAGGCCTTAGGTGAGGATTTGATCATGCTTTTCTCGGCCATTGCTGACCCGACTTTGCAGTGCCTCTCTGGCAAACGCCATCCCTCCCAACGCCAACAACTACCTCATCCCGCATCCTCCGGCAACGGTCACTGTCACTGCTTGTGGCTCTCAGTGTGCCAGTACCGTGACTCTCACAGAGACCTTGACTGTGACGCCTCCGTACATTCACACCTGCGGGCCTTCTAGTACGGGCATTCCAGGAAGCTTGAGCTCCAAGTCCTTGTCGTCCAGCATTCTCCCACCTGCGTCTACGTCCCTCGGTCACACCAACTCGTCCACCTCCGTCAGCTCTAGCACTTCTTCTGAAGTCACCGGAGCAGTATCATCATGGACTCCAACTACGGGAGTCACAGTCTCCTCCCAGCTGCCTAGTGCTGGCACCCCGAGCTCCTCTCCAACCTGGACCGCCAATACTACGTCGTAAGTTGACATTCTTTCGCAGTTGTAATTGATGATAAGTGACATCCCAGAACTCTCAGCCTTCCCAGCTCTTACATTCATGGTACTGGCACTGCCGGCACGAGTGTCACCACTGGCTCCTCCTCGAGCCTCTGGACGAACTCTACCCGCACTCATATTACTCGTACTATCACCAAGACCGTCCGCACCACCGACACAGACTCGTCCACTTCTTCAAAGGTTACAACCCAGAGCATCCCAAGCATCCCCACGATCAGTATACCTCCTCTGCCGTCTCTCTCTACACGATCCGAGTCGAGTATCGCCCCCCCTGTTTCGTATTCGTTGACCACCCTCACCACCACGTCAGTCTTCAACACCACGGTCTCGTCCCAGCACCCCGGAGCATCCACACCCTCTCTCTCCACTTCTTATACTACGAAGAGGACTACAGTTGTCGTCACCCTCACGAAGACCGTACCTCTCAGCACCGGAACTGCCTACTCGTCAACTAGTCGCGGTACAGGAGTCTCTAGTGGCGTTCGGTCTGTCTCATCACCGACCTCCATTCGGCTTTCCACCACGCTCGGCTACACTACCACCACCACCGCCCCCAGCTTGTCCAACACTACTCCTACCTCATTTGGGAGCAGCATTGCCTCTACTGTATCCAAGGAACCTTGCACAACTCACGAGGAATCTACTTCCACGTCGCTGTCGTCGGACCTTTCCCTTCCTTCCACTTCTTCGCCGGGATTCACAGTCTCCAGTGCTCTGCCCACTCTCGTCACACCCACAGGTACAGCAACTCTGAGCAGCGTTTCTGGCGGATACGAATACCCTCCCTCCACTCAGGAGTCCACCGCATCGCCGGAAACTACTATAGGCAGCGCCAAGCCTACACTCGTCTCTAGCAAAACTTCGGATATCTCAGGAGGCTACGACACCGATTACCCAACTTCAACCTCAATCTTGGGTACCACCGTCTCGAGTGCTCTTCCGACTCTGATTAGCTCAACTGCCAGCAGCATCCCTGGTGGTTACGACTATCCTCCCTCTTCATCTTCCCAGTCGTCCCAGGAGTCGAGCTCGACCAAGTACCTCGGCACCACCGTGGCCAGTGCTCGACCGTCCCTGGTGAGCCCCTCCATTTCAGAGGTATCGCCCACCCCGACGACCTTTGAGACTCGCAAGTCTGATGGGTACACTTCGGCGTCTACCATCTACGGTGGATATGAATTCGGCCGTCGCCGGGCTCTGAGATTGTAGTTCTCGTCGTGTACAAAGTTACGACACTCCGGGTGTGGACTCATCTGGCTTGATAGACTGATATGAGGGGTCTTGGGGGGCTGGAGTACAAAGCTGGTAGTTCTCTTCTTGACTTTCGTTTAGACTTCTTCAATGTAAGGGCATTCCCAGATATCATGGCACGAGATGGATAGCAAAAGTGGCATGGGTTCAACTACGTAATCACTTGGCTGATACTGAATATTGAATGTTTCGTACTACACGAGCAGTGCTGAATGTGAGAGCAGGAGTAAAACCATTGTTGATTCTTGGAACAACGCAGCTAGCTTTATGCTACAACTAAGTCTGATCTTTCAACGATTCGCTTTCGAACATCACTTTCACGTAAAGTTAGTGTTCGTGAAGGGGATTAAGTAATTGGATAGGTGACTCAGACGTCATGGGACGTCTTAGGCACCATTGGAATGTTTCGCGTCACTTGATGTCTGCACAAATGGTTCAGCCAAATAAGATCCACGCAAACGGGCAAATATACAAGTTGGTGAAGGGATCCCAGCGCTCCGGTCGATCCTACCAGCTGCTGCATATTTGTCTCGCCATCTTTGGGGACGAATTGTCACCCACATCTCCTCTCTTTGGTCGCCATTGCGGGTTCTCATTGGTGTCCTTGGTTGCTCAGCTCACTAAGATGTCTTCTACTCTCTCCCCCGGACGCAGATGTTGCGGGACATAATCCAGTTTCTCGGTCCGAAATCCAGTCTATCCCAAAACTCCAGTGTCTCAGTCCTAAGGCTGAGCCGTGGCGGCAGTTATGGAGGCTAAGGAAATTAAACTCGAAGCTAAGGTTGCGTTAAGAATGTTACCTGTCTGTCTGAAAGCGCAGCTGGTGTTATGCCTGGCAAAAATGTCACGAGGACGAAGAGACACCTCAGTGGTCGGCCTTGGCGCAAGTCTCGGCTCCAGGATGGCTCTACAATTTGGTATTAGTAGGTGGTGGAGTAGCACACGACTGCCGCAAACATCCAATACGCTCCAGGGTATTCGAGCGGGTGGATGCTGTGGCGCAATAGCATCGATACATCAACGAGAAAGTTGCGTTCCCCGCCTGAAAAGACGACTTCGAGTGTGGCTCGCCTTTTGTGAAGAATCTAGCCAAATTTTGCGGAATACCGCTTGTTGAGACTGTCTCTGGCTGCGTGGAATGAGGCAACATATAGCATTGAAACATTAATCAATTACGACAACTTTGCCCGTAACCATCATTTGCTGCTTCTGCTGAAATGACCGGCAGCTTCGTGAAGTAAATTCAACACCGTTAAAGCATTTGCCTCAGGCGGTTCGCGGCACAATAGCTGCGGAGAGCTTTTGTCTAGATATCTCAAGACATTGGTCTCCATATGGGGAGATTGTCGAGTCCGCTTATCACAGCAGACGGCGTCGGAGATGGATCGAAGCACTGCGGCTGGGATACCGCCAACGTTTGTGGCTCAAAGAGACAGGCTTGGCAGAAGCTGTTCAGCTCGTTCAGCTACCCAAACTGCCAGCTTTCCCCGCAAGTGTGAATCAAAATGCCGAATGCATTCAACCTTACTCTGCTAGCAGCGAGCGTGGCGTATTCCAGCCATCTGGTTGAAGAGACCCTCTTCAAACGGTTTTGGATAGCTCAAGCGAGTTCTAAAGATGGTCCACATGGAGCGTATAATAATCATCGGCGCGGTCTTCCCAATCTTGAGATGTCTCTGCCTAAATTCAATATTGAAAATTATCATTGGAGTAAATTGGAGTTGACTTCAATATGAGATTCCTCGCCTTCATCTGTCTCCTGTCTGGGCTGTTATCCTGGGTGTCTGCGCAAAACTTCAGCAACCTGTCAACTTCTGATGCCCCGGCATCTTCTGTCGCCAGGCCACCAGTACCAGTCAGCTCTCCAGGTCAGTACAAATAGTGAAAAGCCCTCAAAGCGGACTCGCTGCTTTATACTTATCCTGTTGTGCGGGACTTTTCTGACATGAGAGCATGTAGAACCGGCCGCTCCTCCATCCGCAAGTACTAGGCCCAACACACCGCCAGAGGCTTCTTCCGTAGCAAGACCACCCGCATCAGAAGCTCGTCCAAGTTCAGCGCAGCCTTCTATTCAAATCATCAAGCCCTCCTCCGCGAATGTAGAGGTTACAACTAAGGCTGCTTCTGCATCATCTGCTGTGCCTGCCTCTCCCAATTCTCCCAAAGAAGCACCGTCTTCGGTTCAAGTCAGCGTGTCCGGTCAAGCGGTTCCCTCGAGAGGGATAACAGACTCAAGAGAAGCTCCTTCGTCCAGAGTAGTTGTACAAACCGGCGAAGCATCAGCAAGTATTCCAAACTCGAACCCAGCACAGCGCAGTTCTCAGGCGCAATCCAGCGGTCCCAGAGGTCCCGGTAGCTCTACGTTGGTCCAGGTCAAGGGATCCGGAACCGCTGCTCCTGGTGCCACTCAAGCGTCAGGCACTCAGGCAGTCGATGACCCAGGCAATGTTGCATCGACTCAAGTGTAAGTGCTTCTTGATACCTTGTTAATTCTTGCTAAACTGAAAAGGTCTCCTTCCGGCTCTCTTGGTGCCGGTCAAGCTACTTATACAGTCTCATCACCAGAGCTAGCTACTACGGCTTCCTTTGCCGCTCAACCATCGGACAGCTTCCAAGGTGTTAATGAGACAGCAATTCTGGCGGTCCCAGAGTCTCAAGTTGCCACACCTCCCGATAAATCAACGATTGAGCAGTTTCAAGCCGAGCTCAATGTCAATGTTCCGGCAAAGTCGATCAACAATAATAATGCCCGGGCGCTTGCGATCCTTGAGACGGCGTATTTTGAGTACTTTGCCAAAAAGGACCCTGCCCCTGTCGACATGGGGAAAATTTCCATCCCAGCCAATATTTCCGAGTGCCAAAATTTGTACTCTCAGAGATTGGCAAGGAGAAAGGCCTTTGTTGACGACGTATTCGACTGGATACCATTAGTATCACGGGACCTCCGAGGCTTTAGCAATTGCAAAGCTGTGGACTCTATGGAAGTTGGAGTATATTTTCATTATATGAGAGCCTCTTCGACCGCCGAGAGACCAAATGAGCTGGAGTCGAGGGTGAAAGGACAGGTAAGCTCTCACTGATCTATTATAGAGGCTGTCATAGGATTGGGGCTGAAGGTGTGCAGATCGACGTCCTGAACGAGGCGTTGGGGGCAGTGAGGATCAACTTCCGCTTTATGGCACTCAATTGGTGGGAGCCAAAGGCAAATGAGGACTGGTCAAGAGTAACCAGACAGGAGGCTAAATTATTAGACTGGCAACGCCGGACACGCGCGCCTGGAAAGCTAACATTGACCGTTTGGATTGTCAATGGGTTGCGAAGCAGTGGAAAGGATGGCCAGGAACTCAACAGCGTAAGGCCATTCCAACTATTACCTGATCATGAAGAAAAGCAATGACTAACTCTTGATCGATCATCATGCATAGTACGTCACATTTCCGAACCAGCAGCTCGATGAAGCAGACGGTATCGTTATTGAAGAGGCGCATGTTCAGGGGGGCGACGCCACAACACTTGTTCACGATGTCGGTCACTGGTTCGGTCTCGGCCATACGTTTAATGAGATCGGCCAGGAATGTCTCATTCAAGATGGATTGACAAACGCGACCCAGACCTCGGGTAATCGTGACGTGGTCTATCAATGCTCGCAGGTAACATGCATTGGTGGTCCAGCGGTTGAAATCAATAACTACATGAGTGTTAGTGTCCTGCTTGCTGCCCTCGTCTTGGACTCAAAGAAGAGCACTAACGGATAGCTTTTGGTTGCAAATAGTACTCCTCGTGCCGTGGCAAAATACCGCAGAACGGCTTCACCACTGATCAGAAGGCGCGGATGTTTGCCAATGCGCTCGAATTCAGGCGCGGGTACGAGGCGGGGGAGTGCATGCCGGACGGGAAAGCGGCCGTGGGGAAGAGGTCTAGCATGCAGGATCTTCTCGATGGGAAATGCCCGGATGTCAGCAAACAGGCAAACATTCTCATGAATACCCCGCATAGCTCGCAGTCACCTCTCGTTGGACCTCTGGTTGAGAAGATCTTGATGCCGATTATCTCGGCATGGACAGTTGTATTTTGGTTCCTCTAACGCGGCTCCAAGCCTGCCTACGCAATTTTTAGAGGGAGCAGCATGGGACCGTAGTTTGGAGATAATGAAGAAAGACCGAGTAATGATATTAAAAAACTTGTATTGCTTTTAACTTGAACTACATGCCCGATGTCAAACACATGGCTCCGGGCAATAAACCTCCGTATGGTGGTGCAGTAGAAAACTTCAATCATCCACCGTCAACCATGAATCGTTTCGTTCCGACTTTTCTCATGAATGTACAAATAGTCCATCCGTCTATCTTTACAGATAGCTCCGGGCAAGCTCTACTTCCAAAAGCCATGTCTCCTCCAGTGGTCTGGTAGCTTAAATGGCAAGAGCACCGAGAACCAGCATGGCAAGACCGCCGACGGGGGCAAGGCCAGCAGCGCCAGCCTGGACGGCGGAGGTGGTAGCGGCGGCGGTACCGGAAGCGGTGCCAGAGGCAGAGGCGGTGCCGTTGCTGGCGCGGGTAGAGGTGACGACGGCGCTGCTGGCGGAGGGAGAGGCAGTGACGGTCACGGCCGTGGTGGTGGCGACGGAGGGCATGCTGGCGGGGGGGACCGAGGAGGAGGCAGCAGAGGCAGCCGAGGAGGCAGCGGCCGAGGAGGAGGCGGAAGCTGAGGCAGACATGCCAGAGCCAGCAGCGGCGGCGCAAAGCTTGTCGGAGGCAGGAAGGACCTGGTCTGTTGAGAAGTGAGGTTAGCCTTCTGATGATACTACTTTGGTAGTACATAGGGATGGATATAGACATACTCAGAGCAACGTCGGCACCGCAGGCTCCGACGACGCAGCCAGTGGCGGCGGCCTGAATGGCAGACTTGTTGGCGGGCTCGCAGGAACAGACGTAGTCGCCAGCCTTGCAGCTGGTGGCCGAGGCAGTGGCGTCCAGCAAGCACTGGCGAGCGCACTCGGGGATGATGGTAGGGTCAACCTGGGCGGCGACGACAGCGGCCAGGGCAGCGAGAGCATACGCGTACTTCATTTTGGTAATTCTTGATTGTTGGTGGGTTGTGGGTGTAAGGTGGTAGTGGATATCAGGTGTCGGTATGATAGACAAGCGAGTGTGGATGAAGCAGAGAAGAGAGGGAGAGAGAGAGCCTGAGAAAAGCTGAGGGAAAGAAGGCTTTATGTAGATAGAAGTCGGAGTAGAGGGTACGTGTGGTTACACCTTGATGCCTTTCGGCTGTATGGGTATAGGCGGGATGTTCGGACTGGGATGACTTAGAGGTTCATAACGGAGAAGGAATTGCATGGACTGGATCTAGTTGGCGAACCTAATAACCAAGGTTCTCAGGGCTGGGACGGGGCAAACGACTAGAAGTGGGCTTCCATCCTGGAGAGCATGTACAAGCAGTTGTAGCGAGTCCAGTGACTACTACTGGCAAGCAACCGAAATCGTCACAGAAGACCCGGATGGATGAGTACCTCCGTCAGTAGAGTTACTGCGCAAGCAAGGCAAGAATCTGGGGGAAAGTGGATAGCTGAGAGACCCTGGTCGTGAGAAGTGGTTGCTAGGTCCGAATGGGGTCGGCATGTGCATGCACGTTGCAACGGTATGATGAAAAAAGAAGAGGGCGAGGACAGGGCCTACCTCGTAGTCGAAAGTTCCCCGCGCATACCCGACCTTCGAGTGGTCTGCAGGCCTCAGGGCTGCGCCGGTGATCGTATAGAGCAAAGGCGAGGGTTGCAGAGGAGCAGGGGGTGTGGACGGGTGGGAATACCGGATTGGATAGTGTCCTCCGTTAGGACGGGGATCTTCTTGGGTCAAGGCGAGGCCGGGGAAGTGGGCTTTTTCGACCTCTATTGCCTCTTAGCTAAGTTCCGAATCCTGGCCATTCTGGCGCGAGGGCGCGTATTGGAGAAAAAGGTGGTGTCTCTGTGTGTGTAAAGGCCGCAGGTTGTGCTCGGTACTCATCTCGTTGGACATGTGAAGAAGGAGATCGATTCCCCATCAGGGGAGTGGCATGATGCAGACGGACATGGGCCTTGCAGTGTTGGGAAGCTGGACTTTTGTATGTTGGGTCGGGCGTAATTTCGGAGCCAATTCGCTCATCTTAGTCGTTAGCTGACATGGCGCTGCGCTTCAATAAGCGTTGAATCCCAAGGACTGGTGTAATTGTGGATGGCATCTGGCAGACGTGCAACACTTGTGGTTACATGTATTATTGACTCAATTGCGCTCGGAAATGGAGAATTCTCCGTAGCTGGGATCAAATTTCCCTCCTCTTTTCCACTTTCCAGGCCAAACCCGGGGTGACTGGGGACGACGGCGGGAGCATCTCTTGGCTGCTTGTCACGCTATTGATGGGGAAATCGACAAGTTGCCATTGGCCAAGCGTCTCAAGAGAATCAGAAGTAAGACGAGCTGAAGGCCGGAGCTGTCAGACGAACTTCTGGCCATGGTTCCTGGTGAAGGTGAAATAAGTTTTGGGGGCTTCTGGAGTCTGCAAAGTTAATTGAGAAGATGATGGTTCCTGGCCTTGCTTGACCAAGGCCACAGTGCCACATGCGGGATGATATTGGACTGTCTGTTGGGTGGCACAAGCGCCCTCGGAAGTATAGTTCCAATCTTTGCCCGTATTGAACCATCTAGAACACCTTGATACCACTTCGTGAAGGCCATTGAATACGCCGTCCCAATCGTGTTGCCTCTGCTTTCGTAGAGGGATCTGGGCGACTTGGTGATTATGCGAACTTTGTTGGCTTGATAGGCCACTTTTGCCCGTCCAAGTCCATGATGCGGAAACGCAAAGGTCTCGAGTTTCGGTAACTTAAGCTGAAGGTGGTTTGCCAATCCGTCCGGGTCTGGCGCCCTAAGGTTAAGAGAGAGATGGTGGCAGTAGACATACAACCATATCCGGAACAAAAGACAAGAAGGCAGACACAGGCAAGATAAGGTGGGCAGATGCAGGAACACCACGGCAGCCACAAGCAACCACCGTGATCCCTCTCTCATGTATCCCATCTAGGTAACACCCGTGTGTCATGTCTGCCTTGATTGGGTCAATCTCACCACACCAAGCCAGGCTCTGCACCCTTCGCGTCCGTTTGACGACGCGGACAAGGACAAATAGGTTGGAGGGAGGCCCAGGAGGGGGAGGGCCACATCGCAGCTTGTCTGGGGAGATGCCAATTTCCCCCGCACGAAGCCATTCCCTTGTCGGAATGGCGCTGCCTGGGTGCCCCTGTCCCTGACTGCTGCAGTGTTGCTCAGATGCAAGCCTGCCGAGGTGAAGCTGCTTCCTTTTTACGTCTTTCTGCAGGAAAATATCGAAAATTGCGGCAAGCAGACGAAGAAGAAGGAAAAAGCATCTGATTATGGCTCATTTGTACCTTACGCTCCATAGGTAGATAGCTGACGTTGGCAACGGATCAGGCTCCATGCCATATTTGCTTCTGTCACATGTAGATACCTACATCGTGACACTGACACTTGACATTGACGTTGACACTGACAAGACTGATAGAAAAACCAATCCATCATTTCCTTTCTTTCCGTGGATGGATCTGACCGCGGCTTGTCCTGTGATGAGAGATCCTCGTCTCATCAACGGCTGACCGCTTTTGATTTAACTCTAAACCAGAGCGAGCGGGAACAGACGACCATGACGAGGACCCCGATGCTGCCTTTGCCTGTTCGTCTGCGCCCTGGTTGGAGTTGGAAAGGGCCCAGTCCGGTCCTTTTGCTTGGGCGGTACAGGGGTGCGCCGGCGGATATGGCTCGAGTCGCGCCAGAGATCGGCCGAACAAGCCGGCTGCCCCCTCCCCCTCCCCTCCCCTCTCGCCTCCAGACCTCCTCCCCTTCTGTCCTCCTCTGACCGAGACCTGACCCAAGTTGCTAGCGCGAATTGGCCTCTTCCTCTCGTGAAGAGATGTTGATTGCCACCGACACGTACTCGTTGTACAGTAGCCCATCGTGGCGTGGCGTCAAGTACCTTAGCTTGGGAAGAGCTTGAGGTTGTGCCACACTTCCTCTTGCATCACACATGGCGCTCTGCCTCCAAGACGTTTATTCCGTACACTATTCACCTAGCTGGCCACGAAGCTCCGCGCGCGACAGTGGATGCTTGAGGCCGTAGCTCTGTGAACGGCGCGTGTCGTACCTGAGCGTGCGTGCGTGCGAAGCCATCCGAGAAAGATCTGCCTACCTCATCTCGCCTCGCGGCACTGACGGCAGAACGGTCTGTGAACAGACGGTCGCTCCCTGGCCTGCCTAGTTCTGTGGGGATGAGACTTCGAACCACTAATATTCCCTCGCTGATATTGATGAAGAACGTCCCTCCTCGATTCTTGCTGAGATTTCCCACGAGTCGACTCTATGGAGATTGGAAGGCAACGTGGTTCACAGCCAGTCGCGTAAGTCTTGTGACGATGCAAATTTCGGCAAACAATGGCCTAGAGTCTTCTATGGCGAATGGTGAGAGTTCCCGTCGCGTTTGGCTTTTCCGCGCCGTTGTTGAATGCCGGGTCCTTGACCCCCCCCCCCCCCTTTCAAGCCAGCAAGCGTCGCACCACGCGAGTTGGTGTGTTTCCAATGACCCGTCTAGCAATGAGAATTGAGACCTGAGAGGGGATCGTCAACGTCCAAGAATTTCCGAGCTGAAGCCCCCGAGGCTGCTTGTGACCGGCGAGGCGACTCGACGTCGGCGCTAAGTGCCTTGTTTTTTCCGTATGGGAGGAGAGAGAGTAACGTCGGCTGCGACCCGAATGGAATCTTGGTCTTGCGACAGCCGTTCGGGCGGCTTGATTCCGGCTCGCAATGATTGCGGAGGTCTTTTGGTTTTGTTTTCTTACCTTTTCTTTTCCCCCTGCAAGCAGCTCAGACTGACAGTGCCCCGATCTCGTGCATCCCATTGCTTTTCCATCTCAACGGCGGCCGTCGGCCGGGGCCCAGGACATGGTCGGCATACTTCTCCGCAGAGTCGCAGCGGATTTCTGGGCCCAGACGCACTCTTTGCTTTCACAAGAAGCCGGGCATTTTCCGACGCTTGACGTGGCACTTCTTTTCGATTGCTTTGGACTTTTCGTTCGGGCCGTTTGCTATACATATGTTTCGAGAGCGCCTGATAGATTATTGCTTATTCTTGAAGTCGTGCGTAGATATGCTCGCAATCTTGTCGGCAACTGCAAAGGCCGCCAAATGGGGCGAAGTCGCACGCCGGAAATTAGTTAGGAACATCAACGCACCGCTCTGCGTCCGGTTTAGCTGTCGTGAGAGGGCTAGGAGAACCCAACCGACTATCAATGGAAAGATTGACAGGTTCAGAAAGTTGTCTAATTGCAAAAGAAAAACTGGGTAGGCACTGCTCTTAAGTGCAATCGAGGAGTCTTTGAGCACCTGATGCGAGCACGACATTCGCTGGGTTGATGAGGTCAGCCATCAAGCGACGCGACACTTCGAGGGTGTGCCGACCACTACGTGGAGGCTACTTTATTCAAATTACTACGGTAAAGTTATGTGGCAGGCATAACGGAAGTCCATTGAGGGGACCCTGAGACCGCCTTCGGTGATAATGTCGATACCACTCACTTCCTCTGAACGGCGGTCTCCAGTTCTGAGCAAGTGACAGTGAAGCTGCATCCTCTTTTTTTTTTCTTCTTTTTTTTTAGGGAATCAAACTGCTTCAAAAGTTCGGAGACTATGGTGAGGGAGATGGCAAGTACCCAAAGCTTCTACTAAGGTGATCTACCTCCACCTTTCCATCGTGATTCGGCACCTCTCAGCACTATATATATCAGTGAACTAAGAGCAATTCCCAATTGTATACCGATATCGCCGGTCCGTACTGCAATGGGTCCAGTATACCACGCAGTATCCATAGAAGGGACGATCAGTCCAAAAGAAAAGCAGAGCGATGCCAAGGCCGCGAATCCAAGCGGGAGTGCCTTTGGATTATCCCAGTCAGAGACGTTGTACGCAGAATACCGGCCCCGACGAAAGCAGAAGTGCTCAGTAAGCGCGATACTAGTGTACGAAGCCGTCCAGTAGCCAACGACGCTCAGGAAGTTCGATAGAGAGTTGTAAAAGTTGGAGCTGGCAACAATTGAGATGGGCACAATGATTGCCACAATAACAAGCGAGTATAGGGACCGGGGAAGGCGACTGAGAATCGGATGAAGAGACTGAAAGCTAATGGAGAGCGAATATAGAGTGCACGCCGTGAGACCAAGCACGGAGAACGCCAACAGGGCCGAGACGAACTTTCCAAATCCTCCTAGAGGAGAGTTCATGGCATTGATGATACCACCGACGGAGTAGAGTCCGTAAGCCTGAGCCCAAGTCTCGTTTGCTGGCACAGAGGCACCTGCAGCGGCACCTAGAATGAGTAGAAGAATTGAAGGGACACTGTACCCTGCGTACACGCATAAGAAGATCTTGATTCTGTCGTAGATGGCGTAAGCCTAGTTCAGTCTCGGTGATGCGCAAGACCTACCTTGGCGTGGATGGGTCGATATAGACGGCAAAATCCGATACCAACGGAGCCCAACTAGTACACAGACTTGCACACGCAGCGGCAAATGTCAAGACACTCCTTGGTGAGATCGCAACAGGCTCGGCACCCGTAACAGCAAGTGACTTGCCACTGACGCCGGCAACAATGACGAGAGCAACGAAAGACGGAGCCCACAGGTATTGATCAATGTAATGCAGATACTTGTAGCCCAAGAAGGATATGGGCAGTGCGCCAACAATACTGATTGTGATACCCACAGCCAAGCTGAGGTCGCCTTCAGAAACAGCCGTGAGAGTCTGCCCACTGACAATAGATGTCATGATGGTGTACCCGATCAAGGTGGCGATTTGTAGCAGCGCAATGCCGATGGAGAAGTAGTAGCTGGTTTCCGAGTTAGCTACAACGGAAGAAACGTTCATCAAGCGTGAGATTGAGTAATACCCGAAGTAGTATCTTGTCTGAACCATTTGACGCATGCCAGTCTTTGGCCCCATCATGCCCATCCAGGCAACGGGAAGCATGAATAGGAGGGTGCTTAGCACGATGACTACTGAAGCAACAACAAGATCTAGTCCAAAGATCAGGGTTCCGGATATGCCAGTGGTCATGCTTATGGTTCTCATCAGCTTAGCGAACTAGAGCAAGTCTTACACGCGGAGGTGCGATCATTCAGGAAGACACTTCGAAACATACGGGAGGGTAGTGCAGTTTGCAGTGAGCCACAACGTGAATAGTTTTAAAGTATCCTTATCGCTTCTCTCCTCAATCGGAACAGGTGCTACGCCTCGAGTCTCCGCACAGCTCGACAAGGCGTTCCGTAACCTGGTAAGCCAGTTCTTCGATGGAAGGCTTTGAGAGCCTGCTTCGAGAGAGACATTGTCGACGTCGTCGCCGAGCTTGTTCTCAAGGTCGACTGAATGGGGCTTTTCGTGTTTTGTGGTCATCGTTTCTACGCGTGCGAGGCTCAGTTGGCTGGATGGCACAGCTGCTAGGAACATGTTGCTGGCTCTTCCCGCGACTCAGTCTCAGAGGTGAGGCGCGAACGCTTCTTTTCAATGTCTAGTATGGTTGAAGGTCTCTCTATACTTTGTACGTCATTGGGCACGGCATATCGATTTCCACCCTACACAGCGAGGAGCACGTAAATCATCTTCGGATGATAACACGAATTAGTACACCAATGTGCGCCAATCTATCAACCCTTCCCACCTTCGGTACCCCACGATGTTCCACTCCCAAGATAAAAGACTGCTATTATCTTATCATCGCAATCATTTGGTAGAGATTGAAGTTAGGTGTCCTGTCAAGTAAAGACACGACAACGGTTGCGTAAACACTGAGTCGTGTATGGGTTGGGGATGAGAAGATAACCCCCACACCTTACCGCGCGGAAGATGAATTCCGCAAGATCGTTCTCCTTGAAACGGGTCAGTCTCCAGCTTCAAATATCAAAAACTTTGATAATCTTTAGATAAGCCAGATAATAAGGCCGAATCGTAGAGATTGGGTTGAGATAGGATAGTATCCAGCATCCTGCTGACTTGCTGAGTCTTAGATACCGATGCCGTTCTTCCAGATTACAGTGTTATTACATTGCCCGATGTCTTTGAACCCGGACCCTCAGGGAGTGTGAACTCGACTTCAAAGCATTCCGATAACGACGTGTCGTTATATTTGATAAATCTGTACTCCGTATGGCAGGCGTAGATGGCTGAGTGCCGCCAATCCACGTGAGCAGAAATCCGACCGCGCAGAACGAGACCATGAGGTTCATCGATGCTAGTATTCACCTATCCGATAGCCAAATTTCAGGAAGAATTGTTATTAACCTTGAAAGACCCCAGGTGTGCATGGCCTTTGCTGGCTGACTTGGCAACTTTGATAATGAGGGCGTACACCTAGAACGAGCTTGTGTCCTAGGAAGTCTTGCCTCTTTATGCGACAATACATACCATGGAACCTACGAATTCATCTTTGGGGGACAAAAAGATCGCAGCTTCGAAGCCTCTCTTAAAGACTACATTACTAATTTCCATAGCTGTCTTTAACGCAACTTGCCAAAATCCTCAGTAAGCTCACTTTCTTCTGGTTAGCAACACGAAGCTGCCAGGTGTTTCAGTTACGATTCATTCAAGGGACAGTGACCGCCTTCATGTGTACATGTAATTAGAGTTGAGTGCCTGGTAACAACCGGTGATACATAGAATCACTCCAAACCCAGCGGTATCCTTTGCTCTTCCACGATCCGCCACTGACCGTCTGCTAGCTCATACTTCCTCCTACACACCTCATCTTTGTATATGACAACCTCTTTGTTGACCAGAACCGCACCAAAATGATCGTCGGCACTCCAATCGTTTTCTGCGCGTAGGTCCTGGCTCGTCTTTGAGATGGCGGCGAATAATCTCGTGTCCCAGATGCCATCACGGCGGGGGAAGTCCCTGAGCAGACGGTGTGCCTCTCTTCTAACGTGTGCATCCACACAGTAGATGCTCGCAGAAAGAATGGCCCAGCTCGGACTTGTGTCCATAGTGAAAACCTCTCTGGATTGATCCATACTCGATTGTCCCTCGAGGACGATCCTACTCATACCGAGTATCTCACTAAATTCCTCTGTCGACTCGACTAGGACTTTTGTGTTTGTGTATTGAGAGCTTTTCACAGATATGGCGAGCGACTTATATAAAAGCTGAAGACTCAGCGTTTGTAGGCGTGCTCGCTCATTGTGCGCTGTTTCAGACGAAGACTGTGTCGTTGATAACGCCTCGAACCGGACGTGCCACCGATCGAGGATGCCCATGTATCTCTTGACTTGATACCCAGGGATCTTGGTCAGGTTTGTGGGGGTCCTCAGGTCTTCAAAGTGCAACGCTGAATGCATCTGTGTATGATATATGATGAAGTGTTGAATAACCTCCCACCACCGATGAGCCTCTGAAAGTGTTGCAAAGCTCTTTGGTAGCTCGTCGACTGCATAGCGACTTCTTCTTCCGCGGCAGCACCAAGGTACCCAGGTTTCAGTCTCGGACGGATGATGGCCATTCATGGTCCATGATGACAGGGTGAAGCGCTGAAATCCCGAGATAACCTCATCAATCAGCTTTGGAGGGCATTCTCCACTCACACCCTGTTTCATCACTTGATCAAGCATACTACATCCGTGATTTATATGAGTAAGTGCAGCTAGATGATTGCCCTGTATGGCTTCGAACGTGACGAAGAGAATACAGGAAAGGAGAGCGCGAGGGATGCTTCTCTTTGATGATGCGCTGGATCGAATGATGTGAATGGCTCTTCCATAATGCTGCAAGGCATCCTTCATGAATGGACCCGCGCCACTGGTGCGTTGTAGGCGATTATCGCTGCCCAAAGTAGCTGCACCAATGGCAAACGCTGCGTGTCTGATGGCCGGCTCTTCACGGGCAATTTGGGGTATGAGCTGCGTGATGAGATCGGACGGAAACAGTGTAAACTGCTTGCTGAATGTCATCCAATACTCAAATTGATCTTTCTCGAGTTGTGCAGTGAACATGTACGTCTCATAGTTGGGTCGAATGAGCAGTGGGCGGTATTCCTGTAGTCTATACTCGTTTCCCGTGGACTTTGGTGCGTATCCTTCACAAGTTCGCTTTGATTTGCCGCAATTTAGACAGGATGGCTTCCCCTCGTCGCACCGGATTCGTCTTTTTCTAATGAATACGTTAGTTCGCCGCATCACAAGCATCGGTGATAGTTGATCAGGACGCATATCTCAGATGCGGTTTTTGTGTCTTCACGTTGCTCGTAACTCACTTGCATGTGATGCAGCCTGCCCGAGACTTCGGAGCTTGTCTCCGATTTACCTTTGGCCGGTCACTGAGGGCAAAGCTGAGGATCTGGGGCGCCGAGACCGGAGCCACCGGCGTGGTTGGCTTTTGAAGGGCTCTACCTGCCATAGAAGGCCGAGATTATGCTATTCTAGTAGAACTGTGCAGTCGATGCTGGCAATGTCGAGTGCTTCACACTCCACGGTTCAACAAGATTCAATGGAGAATTCAAAGCGGCGTAAAAGAGGAGCGGTAGGGCTGACATTTAAAGGTTGCCGCTACAATAGAGATACCTCCTGTCAAAATAGGCTAAGCAAGTAATGGCGACCCCAACCGCCTCGCTTGTCTACCCACATCCGTCGATCCCAGCGTAGGCAGCATAATTCGGCCTTATCCGATGTTCCTTCAACGGCATCAAAATCTGACCCTTGACATCAGCTGCCCTATTAGAGATGCGAACGCGAACTGACTGGAGCCATGTCGCGTCAGCTTACCACATCACCTAAGTGTCATCTCCCAACGAGGAGCGAGGATTTGCAGCTAAACGCATTTTCCACAGAAATAATGTCGAGCTGTAGCAGCTTTATTGAGATAGCAGATAGAAATATGTGGACCATCTTACCCATACTTAAGCCGGTACCCATGAAAACACAACCAACGACCACACCAATCCTCATATTGAACTGCAATAATACGAAGTCGATATCGGGGGCAAGGCGCGATGACAAGATCAAACTGAAATTCGATTGATGCAAGGTCAGAGGCAAAACACGAATATCATTACTCGAGTACGGTACTACGGCATGTTTACATGAGCAGCTCCAAACACAGACGTAGCCGTAGTGATACTTCTAAATGAGTGTGTATGAGTGTGCAAAAGAGCAGTCGCCTGCAAGAAAATCGTATCAAGGTTTCCATTCAGTAGACATAAAAGACGGTTGTCTCATCAGGGGAAGCCCTGAGCTTCTCGTTGCGCTTCTTCAAGATGATCTTTCCAAGCCAAGCCAGCAGAGCAGTCGCAATGCTGAACGCGGCGCTGCTTGACATGGCGATTACATAACGAGGCTCGTCGCTGCTGGGCCAGAGGTATGGGGTCCAGATGAAGCTGACGTTCATGATCATGGTCACCATGGAGATGGCCACTGCTTTCTTCTCTTTTGTCTGACCACAGACGCTGCCGCACCAACCCAGGATCAACTGTTTCCGGAATTAGCTGTGATAGCCTAAGGAGGTTGAAGAAAGAATAATTCGCACCGAGTTAACTCCATATGTACCGATGGTGAAGATCACCATGGAGACGTATCGACCCGCCAAGTTCAGTGTGGCAGTGGCTGAAATGAAACCGACAACCGCGACGGCCTTGGACGCGGTGATGTGCCATGTGCGCTCATTGAACTTGCCTGACGACCAAGATACTGCAATGGTCACTGCGCCAGCAATGAGGTAGGGAGGACAGGTGAGCACGAGGGTGATGGTCGTATTGAAGCCGAGTGTCTTCACAACGCTTGGGAACTATTGAAGAATTTGTTGTTAGTCTTCTCCCCTCTCACACGTTGATTCGGGATTATAATAGCCTTACAAAGTTCTTGAAACCGTTGGCAGCCAGATGCATGTGGGCCATCGCGCAGAAGATCCACACCATGGGGTCTTTGGCAGCTTGACGCAGACCGTTCCAGGTGCTGGTCTCGCCCTTGTTGGCGACGGTGTCGAGTTCCATACGGTTGTAGGCGAGGTCGCGCTCTTCTTGCGTCAACCACTTGGTGGTCTGAGGGAAATCGGGGAGTAGAAAGAAGCCGATGACCGCAATGACGAACGTAACGGCACCTTGAAGGATGAACAGCCACTTCCAGCCTGCAATGCCCGCAAGGTCATCCATGCCGTGGAAGATCCCGGCCGCAATCAGGCCAGCGAAAGCAGTGGCGAGAATGTTCCCGGTATAGAGGATAGCAATGCGAGTGGCAACCTCTTTTCGGGTGTAGAAGATACTCAGCAAGTAGACGGCACCGGGATAGTATGGAGCTTCGGTGACTCCGAGAAAGAATCGGGTGAGGAGAAGGCCCGTAAAGTCTTTAGAAACCGCAGTGAGAGCGCTAACAACAGCCCAGAGCATCATCATGATTCCCTGGAGAAAAGCAACAGAGTTAGTGTCTCCTCCCGTTCAAAGTCGGGGGCTGTGGAGAGGTACCATGTAGCGGCTAGGCCGGGTTCGCGTAAGGAACATGTTTGAAGGGATCTGTCCTCTAGTCGTATGGTGTTAGTTACGAAACAAGTGAACATCAACGAGCATCTTACATGATGTAACCGACGAAGAGAATCGACACACAGGTCTGGTACTCTGTCGGATAATGGCATTAGCGATATCCTCGGCGCTGCTAACAGATATTGCCAGACGTACGGGAACCAGTCAAATTGAGATCTTTCTCGAGATCGTTGAGACGAGCCAAAGCAATGGCATTGCGGTCAAGGTACTGTTGTAAAAGTTGTTAGTGTGTGTTAACGTAAGAGTTCCAAGATGTCAACGGAACTTACATTCAGCCAGTACATGGACCACAGCATCGGCTAGAGGAAGGCGTCAGTCAAGCCCATGATTAGTCGGATGAGGTATCGGGAGTTTCAGGTACCATGATCCATCTGTCTAACTTCCTCACAAGGGCGATTTCCTTGGGGTCAGTCTTCTCCTGAGCACCAGAGTAGTCGATCTTGCCCGTGTTCCTGGGAATGGGCTTCTCTGGGTTCTCGTCCTCAAAGATCTGGGGCTCCATATCCTTGACTCTGTCGGCTTCATTATTAGCCGCGGTGTTGGTTTTGGAGGTCATGATTCCGGCTATTCCTTTGGCAGAGACTTCACGGAAGTCCAGACGAGCAACAAGAGAGGTGACAAGGAAGATTGAGAGACTGATGTGAGCAATACTAAGCTAGTTGCACCCTGTCGAGCGAGGTTCATTCTCGATTTCCCCACGGGGTATGGAGCTCTTATGTATTCGCACAAGGCGGGGATGCCCAGACCTAATCCTCGTGGAATGACCTCCAGCCTCCGTCCACGTTGTGCTCCATGTCGTGCCCGCGATCGACTAGGGACATAGGCTCGGCGAGTCTTGGGTTGCTTGCACCCACACGTTTTCATCACGAAATCTCACTTATTTTGTTTCTGCCAAGTCACGTCCGACATGTTCCGAACACCAACGACCACGCCCTAGTCATTTCCAAGAACGAGAAGACTTTGCCCAGGCGGGCGGCCAGCGATCCTGGAAGCGCGCAAAACTTGAGCTGGTGGTGTACATCGCCTAGCTGGCTGCTATTATAAGCGTTGATAGGAGTCAAGACGAATCACTTTGTGCTACAGGAGATGGTTACCAAGAGATACCAAGCTTGGGGAATGTGACATTGCCTTCATTCTACCCTTGACTGCCCATGTGTCTTGGCAAGTAGTAGCGTGCCTCTCCTCAGTCGCTTCGTGTTATTTTGTTTTGCACAGTAGTGACATAGACTGCCGAGCGAGGGATGAAAATCCCCGGAGGCATGGCTTTGAGGATGAATGTGGTGGGCCTGATTCTTGGCCCTGCGGCTTGATGACTCGTCCCGAGTTGACAACATTATGTTGCTCATATAGTGATACGAGTTAGAAGGGCATGATAGGTGAGACGCCCATACCATGCCTCACCTCGGCCGCCACATTCACTTGAGGGCGCCCGCACCCGGTCAAGTCGGGGTGGGCTGTGCATGTGTCTCCGTCCGGGGAAGTGGGAGGTCGGTGTCTGACCTGGGGAAAGTGGACGCAATCAGTATCGCGCTAATCCAGCTTTCCCCGCGTTCCTCTTTACTGGATTGCTCCAGTGCAGGTTGAGCATGGTGGCGCGAGTTCTTTGGGAGAGGGGAAAGGTTCCTGGGTCGAACGACGCAGCTCAAGATTGGTCGTGGAAGAAGGTGGGCCACCCCGACGATGGTTCCCTGCGTTCTAGAATCCATACCTTCACCAACAAGCGCTGCCGAGAGCGAAATGCGCTCAGGGCCAGGGAGATGGCGCACCGCCAAGTAAGGCCAACAAATACCAACCTTGTTTCAAGCCTAGTTGACGGAGCAGACGAGGTGGGAATCACTAAATTTTGACTTGCCTAGGACGGTTTCCGGGTGTTTATCTACGGTGGTGTGCTCGCGCAAGCATGCATTCCTGTATCTACCTCACCTCACGTTTGCGTTGTTTTCTGAACTATGATAGGTCGTATCAGACGGAGTTCAAGCCCTCATTCTTGGCGAAAGCAGGTATGTAGGTCGGCTGGTCATGATTTGGCTCGGCACTTGCGCGAGCGGAAAGCTTCGTTCTGGCGCAGCGCACTAGAACACTTGGATTCAGGCTAGAAGGTTGATTTAGTCGGCTCCTTGGTGGCCAGGGCGAACCATTTTGAACGAAGCCTTCCTTACAGCGCTTCTACGGCGTCTAGTGCGTCACGCTACGCTGGATGCACAACAACTATCAGAATCACAGCGGGCGTAGAAGCCTGCTAGGAAGCTCGTATCACGAAGTACATGAAATATTCAAGGTCATATGCGTCTGGGATTACAGTGACAGGGTGGCGCATCTATTCAGCGAGGTCCGGGTGGAAGATGTTGAGCTTAGGTTTGCAACACGCCTGTTGGTGTGAGTATGTCCGCCGTACCAGTTAAGGAATGCCAAGAATGCATGTTCGCTCTCTTCAATGACACATCAATGGAGCAACTATCGGTGGCATCCATGCAGGATCGAGTTGCGAGCATAGCAATGTCCAGTGCGGATGCAGAAACGCGGGATCACAGGTGACCATCCACGAAGGGTAGTCTGACCTGTCCACCCTTGCAATGCGTTGAGCAACGAAGGAAGCCCTCGTCGCATTTGTGCCGTCTCAGCTCCATCGGAGTGGGGGCCTCACGGTGAAATGCTGGAGACAGGACGAACGCCGTGGGGAAGATAGTCTCATTTGGAGCTTCAAGGGGACCGTACCGGTGGCGCGTCCCCGGGATTGCCCAAACACGAGATTGACAGTTGACAAGCGACGCGGCGATGATTCCCCGGGTCTCGAGCCCCATAGTGACCCTTACCGGACCCTCTGCTACTTAGGTACGGAGTACACAGTTGCAGTCGAGATAGACTGGGATAGCGTTCGGCTCGTTCTAGTCGTCCATTCGGGATATCCAGGCGCATTTCCCCAGGGCTGCCAGCCCAGGCCCGATTTAGTGCTTGACCGGCGCGGCGGAGGATTGATATGTCGGTGACTGTGTGCCTATGAGGCATATTCTCCCCCGATGTCGTGCTGGTGCACTCCAGCCCGACCTTAGAACAATGGAATGGTTCATCTCTCGACAAGATTGTCTTGGCTGAAAAGTAAAAAAGGCCACACACTATCCGTACGTGTAGCCAAGAGTGCCCAGCGTCAGAAGGCGTAGCTGGGCATGCAGACGCTTGCTCTCGGTGTCTTGGCAAGAGGGGTGGAA
This sequence comes from Colletotrichum scovillei, assembly GCF_011075155.1. Lineage (NCBI taxonomy): Eukaryota > Fungi > Ascomycota > Sordariomycetes > Glomerellales > Glomerellaceae > Colletotrichum > Colletotrichum scovillei. The sequence goes on from NW_023336259.1 coordinate 4,555,897, forward strand.
TAGACATACTGCTACCCGCAATTACATGTAGTTGCACACCATAAGAACAAAGTCTCAGGAGGGCAGATCAGAGTCATTCAAGAACGAAGGGTCAAAATGATTTACCAAGTGAGGGGAGAAGCAGAGGAAAAAGGTTGAGGTTAATTATATCGCCAGATCTTCCACCCGCGGGCCAACTGATTGGAGAGACGCAGTCAAAGCCTGCATGCTCATAACCATGACATTATGTAGAATGGACCGGGTCATCGCCGCCCTCCCAAGCGAGGGACTCTTAGCTCCAGAGGAAGAGGTCACCACTTCCCCGCTCATCGCCGGACGACATGTACATCTCTAATATACAAAACGTCTGGCTTGCTTGCAATTTGCGAAGATCAACGCTTGCTAAGCTCTATCCAAAGGATGAGATCAGGGAATGAATTGTCATGCGTCCGCCCCCTCGCCTCCCCCAATTTTACCCCATTCCCACTCTTCCCCCTCTTTGTTCCCATAGTTGGCGCCAAATAGGACCGCCAAGGTCATCCTATCCACAAGGGTCAGAAGAAATTAAGAATCGGTGACGCCGGAGTGAACGCCGTTGGTGGCTGCGGCTGGAATACCGGTCCAAGAAACGGCTTGGCTGCAGCGCGCCACCATAGGTAATGCGATGGATTCCTGGTGTATGTCAGCCAATACCATGGATCTGAATTGTTGAAGCTCCTCTCAGATATCCCCACGGGGAAGTCGCACGGATTCTGGCTCCTGGGGTGAACTGGAGAGAAACCGCTCGGGGGACCATCGTGCAAGCGGGGGCGGGCGCGTTTGATGCGATATTTTGTGCCGACATCTAGACTGAACAGTTCATGTTCGGACGTCAAAAGTACGGATTCATTTGGCCACTTTCTGGCCATTCTACTTTCGTTTGCTTTGTCCCAGGTGTGCTCATCCTTGACCGTGTGCTTCGTTGAAGAACCACCTCGCGCGTCGAAATACGATCTTGCCAGCGTCATCTCAGCATATCGCTGCTGGTCCTACACGATGTATGCGCAATGTGCATGGTGTATGCACCAAATGAAATGTGTCGATAGGCTATCAGATTCCACAAAGCGAGACAAGTCTAGATTCCTGACGCTGCAGCCTTGCATGCCCTCGAACCGAGAAAATTCGTACTGTTCAGAAGCAGCCATGCCTGCTTGACCGGCGTGCGAAGAAGGTATTGCGACTGAACATTCATCCGAGACTTATGATTGCCGAAGCTTTAGGAACAGACCGGTAAATGCAAGATACTTGTATTCAGGTTATGGAAAGGGATTGTGTCGTTTCCTTCCCATGTCAAAATTCGACAGAAGCGCACCCACGTTTTCGGACAGACAGTTCGCAATCTCTTCAGGATGCTGAACCGGGCTGGCGGCACGTTTTTCTTTTTTTTGTCAGTATCAAGAGGGATCTCTTATTGGTATCGACGTCTCGGCGTTTGGTAGCCTAAATGCTTGATCGAGTTCACGCGGTTGCCAATGTATTGTCATTGACTTCCGGGCGACCTTAAGCTGAGAGGTCACGACAGCAAAGGTATTTGTTCGGTTCCGTAAGCCCGCCAAGTCAATTAGCATCGGCCAAGAGTCTGCTAGCAAGGGGCTCGAACCTTGTGAGCGCCTCCAGCTTGGTCTGTTCCGAAACTTTCCGTTCAAGAGGCTTAACATGAGATGCCTTGCCCCTGGACTTGTATATCAATGTACCAACAGGCTTTAATCGCGCTTTGAACGAACTCCAAGAAGGCAGATCTACTTTCTCGAGTAGGAGAAACGACTCCCGGCCTGCCTATGCCTTCGAAGTGAGAGCATTGTCACGCAAGGGAGCAACGCTGTTGTCACTCAGAAGCTGGTATTAGTGTGACATGAGCAAGTCCTTGCGACCATCACTTTAAGCAACCTTTCTTTTGAGTATCAACTTTAGTATTTGAACGTTTTGATCCAACTTCCAGGGCATTTCGTCAAATTGACCATGCGGCGGAACCTAGCCCATCCGATGCAAGGCCGCTGAACGAGTGAGTGTATCATCACATGTTGGAGAAAGGTTCATGAGAAGCTCCTTGCACAATATATGAAAGTCTAGGCTATTGAATAGCTATCACTACTCTGAGTGCTTTTGACAAAAAGTGAAAGTGTCGGGTCAGACTAACTTCACCACGCAGTCTCTACCATTTTCGACTACATAATCCTCTGTCCCGTCGCCATCGCAGGCCAATATCAATATCCCGATTCTTTCATACGTCCCGTCGCCTGAATTTCATGAAGAATGATCCTCTTTGGTCTTGTCTTTCTTGCATGAACTGCTGACGGCGAGAGTGTCTCCATCTCCATACACCTGTCGAAGAACGAGAGAAAATACTTTCGTCGGCATTTTCTTATGACCTATGCCGTTCTTGTTCCGAAGTTCGGGCTCTCTGCACAAGTGTAAGAGATAAATGGTGCTGCCAAGCGGCACACAACCTTTGCCCGGCGCCCAGAAGTTGTAGTCAGGAGCTATTTCGAACAATGTGCTACCGTGTAGAGCGAAATAGGTCCGTTGAGGAGCGGCCACTTTGCTCTCCCCCTCACATTCTAGGCGTGCTGTAATCATTGGGCCGAATAACACTATGTGGCCCGAGATGACCTCCATCGTTGGATCTGCTCCCGCAGACTTCGTTGAAGCTTCAATGACCACTGTTCTTTGCAATTCCGAGTCGGCTTCTTCCATAAACTTGGGTGCCAAGATCGTACGTAGGTTGGAATAGTGTATTCTTGATGTCACAGACGCCCATGACCACGTCGGAGCCGTCCAAGCGTCTGGTCGAGGCAGAACGCTTTGAGTAGCCTGCCAGGCGAGATCGTCGAGCAAGCTGTCTTCCCAGACCCCGGCCAGGTACTTGTCTTTCCTGTACCTCTGCATGTCCTTTACCACGCCTGCAATGACCGGAAGGATGTCACTCTGATAAGTGAGCCTCGTCCTTTTGTAATTCTCCACCGTACTGCGCCAATCCGGATACAGATCTTTGGCCTTAGTCGCAGATGACAAGTTGCGTACGTGAGCACCCTTGGTATGCGCCCATCTTGGTTCGGTGTCGTAAATCGTGGTCTCTCCCATACACTCGCAGGCGCAGACCTCGTTACACTCCCAAGCCATCTCTACATCACCAAGGTGTAGAATTCGGGGAGACAGAAGACGCTCTTGGAACACCCAACCACGGTTCAGCAAAGGGAAGTCACCGAGGCTGTAGTTTGGTTCACCAGATGCGTCGGAGGAGAAGAAGTGCGGAACGGTCCGTCGCACGTTTGCGTGCCATGTCTTTCCCTTGCCATCGTGATGTTCTACCCTTTTTGCCTTGTACTTACTTTCGCTTCTGGTGAAATAGCTCTGGTGAGGGTTCGAGGATTTTGTTCCCAAAATGGTGACATGAGCGCCTTGAAAAACCGAGGCCATATGCGCTGCCTCGGCCCTCCAATCGTCCTTGTCATCCTGAACGATACAGAGCGAGTCAATCCAGATGTAGCGGATTCCCAGCTTGCGAGTCAGTCTGATAGCATCGCGATACCCTTCAGGCAAAGATGACCAAGTGATCCGGTGCATATAGGACTGATATCGATGTTTGGTCAAGCGGATATCTATAGTGCCTCCCCAGCAATAGCTCAAGCAGATATATCTATCGCAAGTACCTTGGGTCTCGTGGAGTCGAATGTCGCTGTCAGTTGTCTCTTGTGGACACTCGCCGTGGCCATCGAAAGGACCTAGGTCCAGCACGCGGGTCGGCATGCGGCTGTCATTATCTGCGACCCTACATAACGAGTGATGTGAAATGCAGTGCCCCAGACGAGTTTGGAACCATTGAAAAGCTGCCTCGGAAGATGTGTCTCCAGAGATGTGGTAGGCGAGGCCGACGGAGTCCCACGATGCGGGCTCCTCTATTGCATTGGCATCAGAAAGGGTCTGTAGATACACTCGACTCCGAAAATCAACTGACCTTCAGTACCGAAGAAGTTGAGTTCGGCAACTACTTCGTCTCGCAACTCCGTGGAGGGGACAAAGATATTGCCCAGGTCTAGATGGCCGCTCCTGACAACGATGACACCGTACGCCCCTGTCATCGTCGCTGATCTCCTGTTCGTTCGGATAAACTGGCGTCCAGCACATCCCGAGTTCCAGTTCTCCATCACTGAGACTTTTGAGCTGTTGGCAATGTGCCTTGGTAAACATGCTCGCACGCCAGCGTTGATGATGTTGCAAGACGGGCAGCCAGCTATGGCTCCCTTCTCGATATCCGTGATTGGAGAGAAGAACCCTTCGTCCATCCCTCCACAGGTCATGCAATTTCCAGTCCGAGGGTGACGGTGTATTTCGGCCTTTCGCATTCCTACCTTGGCGAAGAAGGTGTCACATTTCTTCGTCAAGTTTAAGGCAACAGTGCTAGCTCGGATGAATGGGTTGTTTGATTTGCTGTCGAAGAAATCATCGTCTGAATCCGAGTCACTGTCCGAGTCGGCCTGCTCCTGATACTGTAGCCAGTCGTTCTCCTCGCGGCTGACATTCTTATCGTCAGTGTCGACTTGGAGTGTTAATCCCATTGTCTATCGATTTAATCTTCAGGTGAGTGGAGAAATAGAATGGGTCTGACGTGCTGAAGACTGTATGAGAAACACCGGGATCAGTGTATATGGCCGGCTTGAAGCATTAGATAGAGGCATCCGAGAGCGAGAAGCCTTCATTTCAAGTTTCCTGAGTTTGCACTTTGTGGGACACAACTTCATGGGATAAAGCGCCAAAACATCACGCGCGCGCTTCATCCCTGTAACGGTGGTGGCTGTGCGCAAAATGCAAAAGCTGAGATGGCGATCACTGATAATGTTGGTCGCTTCATGGGCCTCAAGTTCAGCTGGAAGGACTTGGGCGAATCAGCAACAGCCACCTTCCCCAGGCGACTAGCGAATTCTAATACAAGCGCGCAATCAAGAGTCAATTTGATCTGGACCTTATACACCACATCTTCCTTTGCACATTTCTGAGGAATCTGATGCCAGTAGGACGATCCAAATTGACAGTTCAACTGATAATGACCACCCAGCGAAGGATCAAGCGCTTCGTCCCAGGCGCGTTCAGCGTGAAGCATTCTGAATTGTGATTTCCCTAGGATCATGTTTGCCATCAAGTACCCCGCCAACGGAAACATGAGACTGAGCAGTTGTGGGTGAATTTTGCCTGTAGTCAAGATGGGTATCAGGATGCTCTACCTGTATTTGTATATCAACAGTGATTCTTTGTCAGTGTTCCTCACAATATGGTCTATAGCTTCAACTTCGACAGCGCGAAGGGCAAACAAGGGTCAGCTACATTAGGCGCATGCTCCGCCCATGACCAAGATAAGATAACCCAGGATGACAAAGTAAACAGATAGATAAACGCCAAGTCCTATTGAGTCTCATCAAAGGCTTGACGGACTCCATTATCTGACTCTTACGTAGTATGAACCAGCAAGCAACCACGTGCGGTCGGTGTAATCTCGAGTGAGTACGAATACTGACTCCGGGCCTATTGCCCGCCGCCGACCGTTGGACAAAGGTCCCAGATCGATCATCCACGTTTCTTTTCGGGGCCAATACCCACTCTGCGCTCCACACGTATCCATGTGCGGGCTTGTTGGACCTTGCGACCTACGACGGCCCTGATCTGACTGCTGGATTGCTTGAGAAGGTCTTCATGCGTGTTGCAACTTGCGACCCTAGTTGTGAAAGTGCGATAGTCTCGGAATCGCCCTCGGCAGAAAGGAAACCAGAATCGCAATGTCGCGTCTGATCGTCTCGTCACCCATGGGATATGGTCCCGAGAGTTCGATCCGGTAGTCTCAAGTTGCGACTTGGAATGCAGCGAATGGTCCGTCAACCAGGTTCAGACATGCCAGTGATACCCGGACAACACGTGCTGTCCATTATATCACACTCACTAGGCACTATAACAGACACTATTTTAATATGCAAAATTCTCAGGTATGGTTACAGCGTTGGTCGATGGACGAGTCAGGGTCACCACCTCGGTTTACCCATCCGGCTAGCAGCGCAACCTTGTGCTTCCTCTGTCGGTCCACGCGATAGGCTTTGACCAGGGGTTCGTTTCGAGGAGATGGAGAATCCGTCCCAAAGGAGACCCCTCGTCGGGAACGAGTCATCTTCCCACGCAATAAGACAGCATTTCTGTATAGGTTTCCGCGTCGGATGGCGAGCTGGAAAAGAAACCATCAACAGAGCCTCCCCACACGGGGCTGAGATTCCCTGCATCTGCACTGCATCTGCAGCTTCCGACGGCGGGGGGATGCACAGAATTGCGAGACGGGGAGACGGCTGGGCGCGCATCAAAAACGTGGTGTCCCCTCGTCTGAGCTTAAGGGAATCTCAAGAGATCCAAGAAGCTCGGTCCCTTACGCTTTGGTTTCTTGTGGAATCGCCATGTACGGATGACGTCGCGGCGCAAGTGACTGTCGTGATGGTATTTCAACTCCCGGCCGCTGTCGATGCCGAAGCTGTCGCGGTGATATGCTACTCCTTCATCTGCTTCTTCTCTAATATTCTACTGGGATGGCTTCTTTGGAAGCACAATGACCGGACAAGTTGTAGGTTGCCGATCATCTTCTCTCTCCAGTGAACTCTCTTCCAGAATTGTCTGGCGGCCGGTCGCAAATTATCTTACACATGCTTCTTAGATATTGCCTGCATCTCCTACGCTACTCTCATCATCACGACGACGAGTATATGCCAGCAGTTCTACGACTACGCCTACTGGCGAGACATTCTGACGGAACAATTCTACTATGCGAGACAAAACGCCGATAATGCGGAGGTGCAATACCATAAGGGGTCCCAGGGCATCAAGCTCGTCCTCAGCTACGTTCGTACGTGCATGCTCTTTTGTCGGGGGTTTCCTTAAGATATGGAGCCCAAGAGCAACCTATCGGCCTTGTTGACCGGCGCCGCTGACTGAACTGACCGGAACAACAGGCATCTTTGGATTCACCATTGCATCGACATTTGTCTTTTTCTTGTAAGCCCGATGCCAAAGAGAACACCCTCTCCCCAAACAACAACAACAACAACAACAACAACAACAACAAGAGGTATTGCGTTTCTAACACGAAGAAAGTGCGTTATCTCTAGCCGCTAGTGTCTACGGATGGTTCGCGACAACGCCGAGGACAACACACACCATTTCCATTGTCGGAAGAGTCTTGCCCATCATTCTCACCAGTCTCACCGTCGGCCTGATGCACTCTCCGCCAGCCCAGAAGTCGTTCCTGGTGTACATGTTTGTTGCCAATACACAATTCGTCCTGAGCCTTTTTGGAAGCGCTGTACTGCTGCTCATGATCCTTTTGAAATACGTCCACTCGCGGCGGAACCTCACAAGCTGGAACGTGCTCTACGGGAACCCGGACATGAACTCTTCGCTACCGAGCAGCAATAACGGCGGTGGCAGCGTCAAGGCACGGTCCGTCTGGTTGGGCAGTGGCTCAAGCCGCGGTGGGCGAAGTCGGGCGTACAGCGGTGCTGGCACCAATAACACATATGACAGTTGGTTGGTGATCCGCCTATCGATCGCCTTCGCGGTGCTCTGGTCAGTCACACCACATCCGACCGGACGGCCGCGCACACGGATATTCTAACCTCACGCCGGGACGAATGCTAACAGTGGGACATGTATATGCAGTGTGTTTGAGTACACAAACGTGATACCGCGCATCGCCGCGGCAAACCACACCATCGACACCGCCGATAACCTGGAGCCCGATCTCAGCGTTAGACGAGCACGTTCCAGTATCAGGGGATACGTCGCCGGCGTGACACCAAGCCTGGTCGCCTTTCTCGTCTTCGGGACGACCAAGACGTTTCAATGCAAGATTTACGACACCTTTATGCCAAAGGGATTCTCGAGGCGGAATAGGCAGAAACGAAACCTGTCCCTCTCTTTGAGGGACTCGGCCGCCGCGTCCCCGCCCCATCCACCAGCTCGGCGCCCGCAGCAAGTAGACGAGTTTTCCCTCGCCGACATGAGCCCAAAGTTCCTGCAAAGCGGCACCTACAGCCCCCAATTTCCGTCTGGTGGCAACGTTAGTCCTAGGCTACCGTACGGAAACCATGCAAGCCCTGAATCAAGTCTCGGCACGCCGAGGGGTGTGCTCCCGCCTAAGGCTCACATCAACCATGCTGGACAATTTCTGAGCCAGGGGGTCGGCGCTCCCAATCCGCGGACACACAGCGCTAGTTCCAGTCCGAGTCTACAGTCAAAGTTTTCAGTATACGGGCGCCCTGAGGCACGGGTCAAGGCTCTTCCTCGGACACCATACAAATAGGAGCTGGCTGCAGAGTTGGAGGGGCGGAGGGCGGTCAATTTCGTCCAAGCTTTGTGGGCAGTGCAACAGAGTTACAGGCGTTAGGATGGGGACAACATCACATAGATACCAGGCAGAGCTTTGACGGTTGAACTTCAGTAGAAAAGCAATTCATTTCTCCCGCTTTATGACCGCGTGTCCCTTGTTGCGGATTTCTCCCAATCACGGAGCGCGCAATGTACCTCATAGACCATACAACGTCTAATTTACATGTAGTCTGGTGAATCATCGGGCTGATTTAAGCCAAAGAGTCACCCAGCTAGTGGTGGTACGAGAAGAATTATGGGAGGCTATAGCCAGGTTTCTTAGTCTCACAGAATGAAAAGCCTTTTGGGTTCCTTATGAGCCTGTCCATCCCGGCGGTAAGGATTCGAAGGCTGTGAGGCGAAGGTGTTCCCCTGTCAGGTACAGGTCCCTGAATTATGCCGTGTGATATGTTAGGGGTCACCTGGAAGTAAGCCAACTTCCCATCTTCATGGACGCAGTGTGGGACACTAGATGGAATGCTTCTCATTTCAGCTAAGCGTAACAAGAATTACTTCTCATCTACTCTGTAGCGGTCTAACTGAATCAAAATCCTAAGCAGCTACGGATGTCTCGTTCCGGCTATATTTTCCATTAATACTTCTTGGTCTCTGTCGTCTTCCGATGACCGATGACGCCTAGAAGCTCATGGAACGGGTTTCAGATTACGGTTCCGTATCTGACTCTGATAGTCCCAACTCATATATATCCACCGTAAACCCCTCCCGTGACATCCAGTCGTCTTCGTCTGCCCTAGATAGGGGCAGCACAGTCTCCAGGCTCGTCTCGGATAACATCTGCACCCAGCGCATGGAGTGCGCATCGGGCTGGAAGTCTTGGCATACACGGGAGAACCACGCCGCTTTCCAGTTGGCCATGGTCAGCCACTGATTTGTCTGGATGATTTGTCCAACGTCGCACAGTCCATTCCAGCTCCCACCCAGAGGAAAGTTGCACTTAACAACAGACCTACCGGCAACAATGTCTACCATGGCCCGAGGAAAGTCCTCAAGGATGTACCACCTGTTATCCTCCAAAGTTTGGAGGGGTGAAGACGTTGTATAATTCTCTCGTCTGACATCCCAGGGTAATTCTGGAAGTTTCTTGCGCCTTAGGCAAAGGTCGATTGCCCTTTGCCAAGCAGCATCTCGCTGAATTACGGTTTGGAAGATGTTGGGGCACGTGGAGTCTCCTTCAAAGGTCAGGGCAAAAGAGCCGCGGGGCATGCCTGCATTCGCTAGCTCCACGGCTTCCGTGATCCAGACGGCGGCACGATAGGATATTTGGTGTGCAGGCAGAGAATCGTCATCCTTTGGGGGCATGACGGGGTCTTTGGAGCCAAATATGGTAGTTGTCTGGAAGACTGTCCGCCACATATCAACGCGGCGGTCCACGAAAAGCAACGAGTTTTCCTGACAATATGGGATCAATCCCATGGCGTGGCACTCTGCGAAGCCAACAGCCTTCCAATCCTCGTTCAAGACGATCCGCCGAATGCCCATCCTGGCAGCATGCGACAACGACTCGAGGAATCGAATGGCGACGGCGGCAGCCGAGTAGCGATGTTTGAGTTTACTGACTTGGTGTCCCGGACGACTGAAGCTCCAATTGCGATTGATATCTGACTCGACCCAGCAGTCCGTATTAGATATGGCAGCTTCCAACCATTCTCGGCTTGGGACTGCCCAAGGATTGGGGTTGAGATTGACCAAGCTCTCGAGGCCAATAGAGGACTTGAAGTCCGCATAGCAGTTCTTACGATCGCGTGACTGCTTTGTGTCGGGCTGTTGTCTGTGGTACAGGATCATCTGCAAAGCAGAGTGGAGGAAATTGCGGAAGACAGAGGGGGTTTCGCCGCAGGATCCATCCGGGCCTACATTGATATCCGCGACGTGCGCAAAATTGAAGTTTGCTTTTCTGTTTCTGAGAAGGGTCAGGTATGGGGCGAACTTCGGATGAGCTTCCAGTAGCTCTGCCCAAACCTCATCTGAACCTATACCGTCGTTGAGGCAAATGGCATCCAGCTCGCGGCCTCGTTGCCAGTTAAGCCGCTCAACCATCAGATTGAAACGACCGGCGGTGGTGCGATGTTTCTCCGAGTAGATGGTTGAAAAGGTGAGCGTATTGAGAGACAGAGGCAAGCCGTCGAGGTCACTTGCCGCCTTTTTACAAGTATAAATAAAGGCCAGATCAAGGGGCTCGTTCCCGGCGCCCCGGAGTGTGTTGCTGTCAAAGTCGAGAATATAGCCGCCCTTGACGGTAACGTAATGATCGTATACGAGGTCGCGGATCTCCCGCGGAAAGTCGAAAAAGTGAACCATTGCAAGCAGGAATGGCCCAGACGGCGAATGACAAGGTAGTCGTCAACTGTGTGGTTACAATGGAAGACGGGGGGGACGGATAGCGGTGAGCCTGTTGCTCTGAGATAGGTTGTGATGACCTAGTGATAGTGTAGGAATTCTGATCAGATGGGTTGCTCACAACTTGCGATGGGATGTAGGGAAGAAGATTCGGAGTGAAGGTCGTGTGGGAATATCACTACCTAAGTATTTATATATCCATGTCCGGTGTGTAGCACCAGTGCTCGCACCTGTCATCGACAGCACAGAGTTCGCCGTCGCAAAGACACAAAACTTTTTAACAAGCCACTTTGTGCCGCTGTGGGAACGGGTGCCGTCAGGCCGTCAGGGTACGTGACATGTACTCAGTCGGTGTCACTGAGATTCAATAATTGTGCCGTCAAAATGCAGGCATCGACATTTGAAATGGAATGGCAATTGTAGAGACATGGCGAGATGAACCGCCTACTTTGTGCATCAGTCTCACGAGAATAAACTGTGGTCCACCAAGATTATTGAGGGCCGAGGCGTGTGACTCACCGCCGAAGGTCATGGATGTAACTTGGGCATATCTAAGACGGGAGTTTATTGCAACACGGTCAGCACCATGGAGATATGGACTGATTGACCCCCTACATCACAATTGAACAGCACTGGAAAGAAGCTTTTTTTTTTTTTTTTTTTTGAGCCCTGCTAGAGGCTACTTTATTTGGTTTTATTTTATTTTACGCACTACGTGCGTAAAAAAGCTCACCCTGTATAAGTATATCTCTATATGTGGTTTCCCTTTAATGGTGTATACTAGCATATACGTATCTCGTTAAGTTAAAAAGTGTAATAGTACCCTGTAATACGCGCAGAGCTTCTGCTGGAAAAGGCACCCCTATGGGCTGGCAAATTGGATTAGCATGCAATGGCCAATGTTGCGTATGAAGACACACAGGTAGGTATAATGGGAGAGGGCGAGACAACCTACACGTCCAGCCGCACCACCAGCCACCTATCCTGAACTAAGGTAGCAGAGGTTAGCAATTGTCGAAAGGTATGTAAAAGGGGAGAAGGGGGGTGGGCGGACTTGCAGTTGTGTGGCGCAACACCCGGGCGGGCAGACGGCCTGCGACTAGCCACGGTCAGTAACGAGGTCTACTGAACCACGATGAAGTCGTTATTGGGTCGAGTAACAAGGAAACGTACAAGTCGTCTACTCGGTCACGGCTATGGACGGCACGCTAAGGTGATCAGCCGCGACTGTCACTGAACAAGAAATAAGAACAAGAACAGCAGTGAGAGCATGACGTAAGAGATACCAAGAGCATGAAGAGCACGAGAAGCATAATGAACATGAAAAAGAGGTATAGTGACCGTGCCAGTGCGGGGACTTACCGGCGATGCCGTCAAGGTCGGAGCCGCCCAAGGTTGCGCCGCCGTAGCTTTTGAACCTTCTGGCCCGCGTCACGCCGGACTACTGTATATTAGAAGCCACGTTGTTCAAGACCGATGTGGGCACCGTGGGGGAACCCTACTTACTCACGGCGTGACTGACGTGCCGTAGATGTCCTCACTAGCGGGGCGGAGAAGGCCAAACGGTTAGCCGGGATACACAAGTTGGATGTGCATTGCAAAGGGCCTTTTGGGCCCTCACTCACAACGTGATGCCAGATGCCCCGACGTACCAACATACCTTACAGAACCCTGATCCCCTCGAGGCAGATATAAGAGATCCGTCTGCTGACGAGATCTGGGTGGTCAGCAAGAGGATGTCGTAGCGACATGAGTCTTGGACCCGGGCGCGGAGTTTACTGACCGAGCTGTTGAACAGCGGGCAGATCCCTTCTTCCACATCCTCTCACATCCTCCTACATCCTCGAGTCCTCAAATCCTCGAATCGTCTGCTTCCACTCGCGGTGGGTTAGCGCCACGTAGTCCAACGGTGGGAGATGGAAGGCTATACCCACAACAACTCCACTGCTCAACCTTGCCATGTTAGCACAAGTGACGGGAGCGCGACTGACGACCTACACCACGAGCGACATACACCTTTGGGGTGGTCAAGTCAGTGATGGGCTTGTGGTGGATGACGAGAGGAAAGACGCGCCGACTTACCACGATGCGGACCACCCCACCCAACCCGATGGGCCTGGCTCTACCCTAAGGCATGATGTTAGCATTCCAACGATTGCGAAGTAATCTTGACAAAAGTCGACTCACTGCCAGTTTCTACGCCCCAGATCTGGCCTGCCGCCACCTGGGCAGAAAGGCCGTTGCCCGGGGCCTACACTACAAGCTCAGGGGCGCCTCGTACTCGACGGCGCCCTACTTCCCGTCTCTACGCCCCCTGGAGAGACGGGCTGGAAAGAGGAAAAGCCAAAAGGGTTGGCTAATGTAGCAAGCGCGTGAAGCGTCTCACGTGAATGAGGACCCAAACATACCCCTTCTGCTGTTCGCCGTGGACGTGCTGGAATTGGGCGGTTGCGACGTCGTGCCCTTCAGGATGTTCCTGAGCACGTTGTCGCTGAGCGCGAACTTTGCTCGGACTAGGGGCTGGTCTGCCGATGACGATGTCGCCTTTTTTGCCGATATCATGGTGACGGCTGCCCGCTCCATGAGGGCCCTCGGCATCTGACGCTGCTTGCGACGACGGAACTAAAGGTCAGCAAGATTCACGCACACAGGACAACCCCAAAGGGCTGCCGAAGGGAAAACACGGACTTACTCACAACCGGTACGTGGCGCGTGGTCGAGCTGTTGCTGCTCCAATACCCGTTAGCCACAGTGTCCTACGGTCCTCGGGGCGAACCGAACGCGGCGACGCTTACTGACTATTGTCGAGGCTGAACTGTGCTAACGGCAGACAGGGCTGCTGCGAGGATCGCAATCTGGGAGTCAGTTGAGCCTACAAGTCTGTGGCGCGTGAAGAGGCGGAGGGGGGGTGGGGGTTTCGGTTGCTCACGAACGAGAGGAAGGCGTTGTTGCTGGATCGGGTCGGTTGGAAGTGAAGTCTGCTGTTTCCGAAGCGGTCAGTAGAGGATACATTGGTTGAGGTTGTTCCATTTTTTCGTGGAGGGGGGCAGAGAGACATGGAATAGCGGCGTGATGTACCGGACGACGACGGCTCGTCGGCCTGGGGCGGAGGGCACTGACGGCTGCGTTGCCCGGAGCCAGCAGGCGCATGAGATGAGAACAGTATCACAAGGTGAGGAAAAGGCTCACAGACGACTGCTGGAAGTCGAGTGGTAAAGCACCTAGTGCTCAGTCTCTAAAGCCGTCAGTAAAAGAGACAGAGAGAGAGGATAGAGGGATGGTGTGTGGCGTACTGACAGTAATATAATTATCGTTTGAAAAGTTGAAAAGTTGAAAAGTCGGCTGCTGTCTTGCAAAAGAGTCGTCAACAGAGAAAGTCCTATGTACGCCCACGCCTACGCCGCGGAGGGTAAGGACGATAATAGAGAGGACGTTAATAGAGAGGATATTAGCTCAAGATAGTGCGCCAGTAGCAGCCCTTAGCTTGGGTAGCCAAGGAGAAATGATTGGCGTAAGAGCTTAGATGATGGAAATGTCCTCAACTCAAGGCAACAAAGGCAAGCAAAACACACACACACACACACAGAGAGAGAGAGAGAGAGAGAGAGAGAGAGAGAGAGAGAGCTTGAGTGTGAGAGATGACATACCAGTATGTGACCCTGAAAGGTTGTTAGCAAAGTGGTGGTGGGCGGGCGGGCCGCCATGAGAAGACGGCTACGCTTTTGCCAGTAATCGCTCCCGGTAAATCACTGTAATGGCCAGAGGCCTTCAGTACAAAGGATGTCTATTTTCTATCCAAGGCAAGGTACCTGACGTCTCATGATGTGAAGGAAAGCTACCATAGGTAAGGTATCCAAGGCAAGGTATATCACAGTGTCTCGTCTCAAGCCTACTCGACATCTTCCCTCCCCCTCCTCCTCCTTCTCTGCCTCCTGTTCTATTCCTCCTTTCTGGCCTCAACAGCGGCTCCGTTCTGCCCCGAGTTCGCAACGATTCACTCGACAAGAGAGCCAAAGGTGGGGTTGGGCATGTATCTCGCAGTCCAGCGAAACTGTTCGATCCCAAAATAACGAATGGCAAAGTCGCTGGCGCGTTTCGAATGGGTGGTGAGGAGGCTCCGGTAGGTGAAGTCTGGTATGCCATTTCTCAAGTGCTTCCGCGCAGCGCTGAGTCTCTTGCATTCCATGAAGAGGTGGTTCGCGTCGTGAGGTCTATTGTCTCCGCAAGGACATTTGTAGGTTCTCGCTTGCTGAGGGTGGATTAGACGTGAGAATGGGAAGAGTGAGAATGGGAAGAGTGAGAATGGGAAGAGTGAGAATGGGAAGAGTGAGAGGGAACAGAAAAGTGTAGGAGAAAAGAGACCACAGGAGGGTGTGGGGGAAAAGGGAGAGATAGTAAAGTTTTTCAGAAGCTTATGATTGAGGACACCACTCGGCTTACACACCACATCCAAGGAAGAAGGACATCATCTAGACACCTCAGAGGAGTGCAATCGAGGGTGAAAGATGCAATTGAATTCTTAAGTTGGCCCCTTGAACTGAACTTTGCATCCCGGCCTGCTGTCTGGTTAATCTGGCACCACATCAAGGGCACATCCTATCTCCATGTCGCTGCTGCTGGCACCGTCTACGGAAGTTGACTTTCATACAGTTTCTTGCTCACGATAGCCAGAATCTACATAGAAGCCAGCAGGCATCACCACCCGTACTTAGTCGCAGTCGTCGCAGAACGCGAGGCAGGCAAATTGACAGCTGGCCCGCTGAAGAGACTCCTGTCTGCCGGGTCCGTTGTAGGCTACACTTTTGTCAGAAATATGCACATCTCAACTGCTTTTCTCTAGAGTAGACTCACTATCGTGGCACTCGACAACGCAGTTGTTGCAGGTCCCCTGGAATGGTGCTCCAGTGCAGGCAGCGAGGACCGTGGGGGCCACCATGGCCGTGATAAAGAGGAAGGACTTGGTGAAGAGCATATTGGGTGATTTGTCTCAAGAGGATTGGGAGCTTGGTTGATGTAAAGTCCAAGACGAGTCTGTTGCTGATGTCAAAAAGCAAAGTATTGCTGGGCAGGAACCAGACCTCTTATTTATACCCACGCTGCCCTTCGACCTTTCATATGGGTTATTTGTCGCCCTCGAGAAGGTAATCTTGTGACTTGGGATATTCAGTCACATCGCAATCAGTCCTCGGACCCAGGCCTCGCAACTTTCCCTCACCTCCAAGTCAAAGGATGACGCATGACCTCTTGGCATTCTCAATATTGCCTGCCAAAATGGACGCCTCTTGGCGTAAGAGACAAAGTCATCCCATGGTATTGCAAATCTCTGCTGTATTCAAACACAAAATAGTCCCGATCCACTCCTTCAGCCTCGCGATGACCACGCATCGCGACTGATCATCAGATAAGATCACTACCCCGGTACTTCCCAATTCGCGACCCGAACCTTCATGTCCAAGCCGCCCAATCAACAGAGTATATCGAGGATGAGAACTTTGCCGCCTAGCTGCGTGGTATGTGGGCGGTCTTGGCGGCCGACCATAAATCCCTAGTTGCTATCCACTCTACCACTGCGAGCTAGACAAAAGATCAATCCTTCGACTTCAGCTGTACAAAAGGTCCAACTCAAACCTTTCGCCAAGAGAGACTACGGCCAAAGTTCCTTGGAGGACAAGATAGCCTGTTCTTAGAACCCTAATGGATTCATAGCTACGATGACAACATTGATTTCTAGGTCTGAACCATTCACAGTTCTGACATACGTGGGAAAAAGCGTGGTTCTCTTTGGAAATCTAGAAGTGATGCCTAGCGTGGAGTCAGTCCTCAACCGTATACCAAGCAGCGTCCATACGTAATGTCCAACTATCATCATCATCATCGTCACTGAGTTGGTGAAACGAATTCAAACGACAAGGAATGCCAGACCTGGAAGTAAACATTCAGCTCTCCCTCTCTCTTAGATCTGCGGCCAAGAACCATATTCAGACGTCCTCCATCTTCGTCAGACCACTCTGATAAGTCACCAACCAGTCCCCAGCAAAGTCAAGCTCAGGCAGCTTAATCTCCGGATTCCTCCTATTGATACCCCTCGCGAACAGCACCCTCGCGTACGCCGGATCAAACACAAACACCGTCTCCCCCATCGCGCTATTCCTCACTTCCGCCGTCGCTTCAATCTCGTCAATAGCGATGACCTCCTCCGGCCCTACCATCACAGTCGCCCACTCGATTTGCGCTTTTATGTGCTCCGCGACACTGGCTTCGAACCGGGTGTCGATGAAGTACAAGCTGTTCTTGCCCGCCGCTGCGACGTAGGGGGTATCCGGCGCCACGATCTGCGGACCGTGCCAGGCTTCGATGAAGTTTGGGACGTAGCTGCCGCGGTATTCTTCTTGGAAGGTTGGAGTGCCCTCGCATAGCCAGGAGGGACTGAGGAGCATGGTTATGAGGGGCGTGCAGAGCATGCTCGGTTGGTATGGGGTTTCTCGTGAGGTTTTGGGTGTCGGGGCTTGGACGATATCAGAGGATGCGTGATAGTTTTACATATTGTCAGGCTGTATGCCGATCACCTTACATAGGAAGCGGCGCATCGTTGTACGGCAAGGTCGGAAGATGGGCCGAATACGAAAAGTCGGTCGCTTCACATTAGCCAACAGCCAACAGCCAACGACCAACACACGTTTTCGGATGAAGCGGCAAAGCTAGCACCTTTCCAGCAACCTCATTCCGTCTTTGGCTACCTACTTTGATCTGCCGCTGGAAAGACTCTGAGTTTGTTGGAGTCTGTAGAGGACGTAGGGACAGCAGATGACTTTGGACGGTAGTGAGTGAGAACGTATGTCAACAGATGTCTCTCGCTGACACCGCCCGGGGGATATGGGTCGTGGCTTTTCAGTCTTGGTCAGAGTGAGAGCATCATCGAGATCACATTTTACGGCGACCTGAACCACCGACGACTCCACAGCGCGCAGGTATTCATGGCCGGTGATAGAGGACCGGGAGGTAACTTCATCTCCGTCTCGAGGCTCACGGCGAGGACTGCGGAGGGTCTTGCTAATGTGTTACTTACCTTATGGTCAAGGACGTACGAATCGGTGCGTCCGTCGCATGCAATTCGGCCGCTGCGGAAGTGCGTCGCGGGGGCGGAGAACGACGGGAGTCGTCAGTGTCGTCGGACTGTAAGCCCCCAACTGCATGATTGGAGAGTAGAAAGCAACAATTAGATATCAACGACTGTCTGAAACCTTAGAATACTGGATTCATGTCCTCAGAGATAGCAGTCGGACTCGTTCGAGGGATGTTTCTCGGTCCGAATGGGTAGGGGATCAGACGGATCGGACACGGCGTCGCGGTGGCCTCTTTTGCCAGACCAAGTCCACAGTTGCCTGGGTGACTATGATAGTGGCTGCAAGGCAGAATAAAGGACTCAGCTTAGGTCCCAAAATCTGGGAACATTCGAGCAAAGATCCTCGAGATATCGCAGAGTCTCCGGCCTGGGCGGCGTGCACCTCTGGGCCCGAGCCGGCAGACCGAACGGATGCGATATGGACAGGAAAGTGGTGGCCTGCGACGTCGGACGGCCCCTACATGGCTGTAGTGGCTGCTTTAACCCGCAAACCTTACACCTTGGGTGAGGGTGAATAGGGTGAGTAGGGTGAAAGTAGGGTTAGTAGAGTTCCCTTTCGGCCCAATATTCAGGCAGAAGATATTGAATTTAGAAAGGCGCCGTAATCAGTACATTAAAGTTGAACGTCGAATCACTTCATTAACGCATAAGGGATAACACCTAGTATGAAGCCAAGCCATGTCTAATTCTTATACCAACTCGATTCAGCTTCTCTTTGCATCTGTAATAAAGATACTGGATGGACAACCTCCGAGGGTAAGTCCAGAAGCTCGATGGCATGAGCATGAGATTCGATGCTCGCAGTAATGAGAGGCTCTGGAATGACTTTGAGGTCATGCCTAGTATTTTGATCGGCAACCCTCTGCCAATTGCGTATCACGCTAGGTTCCAGCTTCCAATTCCATGTTCCTTGCCACCCAATACAAGTATAACGAGACCTTGCGTGGTAGAAGAACTTGAAAGCTTCACCCTTCCGACCATTCCATATTACCATTGTATGTAGGTGTGGAATTGAAAGTGCAGTTATAGCAGCACTTCTTAAGAGATTCTCTATTTTCTTGAGATTCTCTGTTTGGGTGAGTATCCTTGATGTAAGAGTTAGGAATCTCATGTGGCTCCAAACCCAATCTTGTTGACATGACCGGAAGAAGTCCGAAGCTTCAATCATAAATGTAACGGAGAGCTGCTCGAGACTAAGACTCCTCTTGGCAAAAGCAGCACTGACCGCAGGTGATGCGACCCGGATTACATCAGGTGCGGTGTGTGGTATGGTAGGTCGAAACGAGGTAATATATGCTTCGTTGGTCTCTTCAAAAACTGATATTCTCTTCAGTGCTTTTGGTAAATGGGATTCGATAAGCTTTACGTACTCTGTAGCGTAATTCGTTAGTACCTAGGTATAATATATAACTAATCAAATATTATATCTTACCGAAATCCCAAATAAAGTCTTGTGCTGTCTTATCCCAACTTTGCCATGGCTCATAGATTAATGATTGTAATCGAGGAAGTTTATCGAGCAGAGACCCTAGCACTTTAGGTTGAATCTTTCTTCGACATTGTCGGCGAAGTACAAATCGTGTTACCGCTTTGACTTGAGGGAGGCCTTCCTTGAATGTCAAATAGAGAGGCTGAAACATTCGTAAAAAGGCATTTCCATTGGGGGCATCGACCTGACGTCCATTAATCCAGCCATGTTGAAGATCGTGAAATGAATGCTTTGAGTCGAGGTGCGGTAACCGATGACCAGGCCGGTCGAATCTCAAATCCTCATCCTCGCCAACACCTCCAAAATAGAGGTTCTTAAAGCAGTGCTCCTTATCGCTAGGAGACTGGACGCTCAACTCCAGTGTCAGCTCGGCTCCCTCTACCACTGGCCACCGAGACAAGATCGAAAAAAGCTTCGCAATTGCTAGTCTAGCCACGCGGCCATCTCCACAAGCCCATGAATAACTTTCAGGGGACTGACAACTTCGACATGTATATGGCTTTAGCTCAATATTCAGCCAGATATGTCTAACAAGCTGTGCTTGTTTTACGCTAATCATAGCTTCTAGATCAGCTAGACAGGAAACTTGTAACTTCGGCTGGCGGAAGCTTTCCTTCTCTAGTATAGCCTGCCACTCCCTACAAACGGAAGCGCAGGCGCCCCAACCAGAAGTTTGTCGTGCAATAGTTTGAAGTATCATCTGCCGCAATTCCCATGGTAGAGAACCCCAAGTCGCTACATATGGCGGTATAGTGGTATGCGACTTGGAGCCCGACGTCAGAGCCGGCTGAATCGGCACCGTCATTAGGGATGTCAAGAAGGTACTAAAGGTTCAGCGGTTAGGCAATGAAAACATCGACTGAATGAAATACGGAAAGGGTAAATAACCATGAGAAGGAAACCTGCCGTAGACAATAAACGAATATGTTCTCGAATTTGATGTCTTGACTTGTTTCGTCAAGTTTATGTGTGAAGGTGTGAGATTAAGCAAGTCACTGCTTGTCAGATACGATTTTAAATACTGCCATTGTCAACCTTGCTAGAAATCATCGTCTACCAAGGTCGACGAAAAGCTAGAGTTTATAGTTTCTAGGTTACTGTTATGGATAGGCAGAAAAGAGTACTAGGTAATTTACGGTGTTCGAAGACTACAGGGTTGCCCAAACACCTTGTGAGGGCAGGGCACTACTTACTTCTGTGCATCAATTGTTTATGGACTTTCAAACAAATGGGATGACATATACAGCAATCATCATGTGGCTTTTGTGGTTGATGTTGGTATCTCTGGCCCAAGTCGGCAGGAGATCGGACACATCCGACCGGCGACGCGGGGACATGGTAGTCGACGTCGTCAGGCTTCATGTCCTAATTTGGATCGCTCTAGCATTAGTTGAAGAGCAAAAAGACCAGGAGTGTTGAATTTCCCCCAAACACATCCAAGGTCAGTATCGATTCTCTCAAATGAGCTGTGGTGTCGTCTCACGGCTGCATTCCTGTCGGCACGGATCGGCAGGAGATGGGACGGACCCGACACGGGGAAGCGGGGCCGGTCGGCGGACGGAGGCAGGCCGACCATCGACTGGAATTCACGAATTAAAGATGACACGAGCCAAGCTCAACTAGTCCCAGCCTTCTTATTATCCGGCCCTCCAAAATCCTTCGAATATTTGGTCGTGACAGACTCATCACATCTTACGCAGCACCTCCACAGCAAGCTGTTCGACTTGCCAAGGCCATTTACAACCCCTCCGAAGACGCCGCCGCCTCCTCGCCAGCCACAACTACGATGCCATCCCACGATGCACAGATCGGCAAACCTTCGCAACGAACCGTACCGAGGCATCGATACATCCGGCCAGCTGAATCACTCTTGGCAGCGTGAATCCCTCGTAAAGACTGACCCTCCACTGAAAACAACCGCCGTCGCCACTGCAAGAGGAGCGATCTTCCCAAGAGACCTCGTCGCACGGCATCCCACATCTATCACAACAGTCCGATACGTGCGAAACATGGTTAAGTATCGCGGGATTTATATCCGGCGTCACTCTCCTAACCCACATCTGTCACAGTCAATGTTGTGATGGCTCCCAAACTGGAAGTGTCATGTCAATCCTCCCTTCGGGGCACAGGCGCAACTGAGACACGAGGCTAAATCAACCAGTCCTCAAAGGCTCAGCCCGTCCTTGCGGGGGAATGTTCGTGGAGACAACCGTACCCCGTATTCCCACTTGTTGGTGTTCCCGTGTGTCCCCGAACCCCAAAAGTGGCAGGCTGTCGTGGCGGTGGTGGTTGTCCCACCGCGGACTGGAATTCGGGATAGATGAGGCACCAAGACAACCCATCTGACCGCATTCCAGACGACAGCCATGTCAATTTCATACATCAACAACCAACGGTCCGCCGTTTTGTAAAGTCAGATAGCCTTTTCCTCCTAGCTGCTCACCCTCCAACTCTCTCAGGTTCTCAACTCAACGCACCGGACACGCGTAGACTGTAGACAGCAGACGTCCATAGTCGCAAACCTCACCCAAGATACCACACAAGATATCACCCAAACCCTCACCAACAGCCTCACGATGCGCATCAACACCCTCCTCGCCATCCTCGGCACAACAGCCCTCGCCGCCGCAGACGCGCCAGCCGTAACACCCTTCCTCACACAGCCAGGATCCCAACCAACGACCCTCGTCCCACAACCATCCTCCTCCTCGGCCGCGGCCCCAGCAGTCCCCTTACCACCAGCATCCTCCGCAGGATCTCCCCTCTCTTCCTCGCCGCCATCCCCACCGTCATCAAACAACTCCTCCTCCTCCTCCGCCGGCGCAGCAACCCTCTCAACAACAACGACATCCCGCCCCGGCGGAACCCGCACAATCTCCCTCGCCCCCGTAAAGACAAACATCTACCAAGAGTGCGGCGGCCTCCGACCCACGCCCAACCCGTGCCCCGCCAGCTTCGAGTGCATCGACGACCCCTTCCGCAAAGGTTGCGGCCTGGCGTGCGATCAGACCGGTATCTGCGTCGTGCCCATCATGTGCGGCGGCATCGCGGCCATCAAGTGCCCCGCGGGCAAGTGGTGCGTTGATGATCCAAGAGACGACTGTCACCCGCTTCAGGGGGGTGCCGACTGTGCTGGGCTTTGCGTTTGATTTCATGGGGGCGTGGAAAAGTGAAAGAGACGGAGGGAGAGATGGGATACCTAATAGTTGGAGAGATTGTTGAATTGTCATCTGAATAGGCGTTGTTGGGAGGACTGCTCTTCCGCCGTATGGAACATTTTCTTTGTAACTGTTTGCTTATCATGAGGTAGTGAGTTATAATTCATACATACCTTTCACTCCTGTCAGTTTCCAGACGTTCTCATGATGAAAAGGTGAAGGAAGGCTCGGTGAGCTTGACGAGGCCCGTGATGCTTTCCCGCAGACCCTCGGTGAGGATGGTAGGAAGTCGAGACCAAACAGGTTGACAGACACAAGAAGGAAACACCAAGGTCGACTGCCATCCCTCCAGGTGGTGTCAAGGAAGCCGCCGTGTCTTCCAAGGTTTCCTGCCGTCCCGTGGCGATGGAGGTTTTCGCAGACCGCCCATAGACCAAACCTTCCCCCTCGTCAAGAGCATCGAGTCATCTCCGTTGCCCAACTCGCTGTCATATCTTCCCTCTCGCTCTTCATGTTCATCGATCTCAACCGAATCAATCATCAGCAACAACGCATCAACAACATCACTTAGACCACAAGACCTACCGCGAAAATGTGCGTCAGAACGATAAATTACTACTGGTGCGGTCACACGAGCGACTTCACAAAAGTCTGCGAACGCACCTTCGACAACTGCCCGTTTTCAATCACCCCAACGAAATGCGCAAACCCCACTCTTGTCGAAAAGACAGTCCGGGACGTCTGTCCTGCCATGGCGTGCAAGTACGAGCAACAGGACAAGCGATGGATCTGCCATGTGTGCGATATGGATAACGAGAACTCCATGACGTGCGAAGGTCAAGGTTGTGACCATAGCTTCTGCGGGGGATGCTGTCCTTGTGAGTACTTCGTAGAGAGGTTATGGGGACGCGAGCTGACTTTGTTCGATAGGGGAGTCTTCCTTGGCAAATATTCCGCACAGAACTCCCGAGGAAATGAAACGGGCGGAGCTTCGAGCTATGGGGCGCGATCCAGACACACAATTTCAGTCAACTCTTCAGTCTCCGTTGTCTGTTCCGTCCCAGTCATCTGCCGAGACTCTGTCAACCGTCCAGACTCTGTCAACTCAGTTGACTGCTCCAAGTCAACTGACTGAGCCGACTCAACAGGCTGAGCCCGCCGAACGCCCCGAGAACATCAAACCGCCAAAGTCCCGCTGCGAAGGTTGCTCCATCTGCATAGTTCCGGACGCGCCATCGAGACCGCGACAACCCAAATCGAAGGCGCCGCAGCCCAGACCTTCCAAGGTCCCGGTCTACGACTCCGGAGCGGGAGACTGGGTCCGGCGGCCTGACAAAAGAGGTAGGATAAGCCTCAAGAGGGAAGACACAAGTACCATGGGAGTCGGTGGAAGGCAGTCAAAGCTATTGGCAATGGTCGAGGAACTAAATGGTCAAAACTGAAGGGTCAAAGAAACTAGATTAGACTAGGCCAGGCCGAAAGGCCAGCCTTTCTATTCGCGTCTGGGGGGGTTTCTCTCAAAAGTCTATCGGTCATGGCTCTATAGCGGTAGTAAAGTAAATACGCAAAAGAAGAAAGAGAACACAAGTAACAATCAAGCAGACAGTTTATTTACCGCCTGAGAAAGATACGACGGCCCACTTGCCGCTCCAAGCCCACTTTCGTGAGCCAGAATCGCCGCCGCCGCCCTCGAGGGCCAGCAGCTTCTCGTCCTCGCCAGGCTGGAGGCCGACGACGACATCGGCCTTGCACGTGCGGAGGGCCAGGATGTTGAGGCCGGATCCGGGGCCGAGGTTCTTGAGGGCTTCCGTGAAGGGTGTGGCAGCATCCCAGTTGGCCTAGTAGTCATTAGCATCATAGCCACTTTGTTAAGTAGAACGTGGTACTCACATCACCAGTCAGCTTGCGGTAGTTGAGATCACCCTTGAAGATGACAACCTCGCTGGCCTTGAGGTCCTCGTACAGCTCCTTGGCCTCCTCGGGCAATTGCCAAAAGGGACCGGGGTGCGTCCAGTAGCGGTTGGGGCGGAGGATGAGCTGTCCCTCGGCGTGGAACTGGCTCCACTCCTGGAAAAGGAACGCCAGGCTCTCTGAATCCGTGGCCGAAAGAGGCTCGGGGGTCTTGCCTTGGAGCTCCTCCTCTTCGGAGGGTGTCTCGTAGAAGCGCTTGGGGCTGGCGATGGCGCTGAGGAGCTGGGCAAAGTCACCCGGGAGCACGTCAGACACGAACCACGGGATGGACTTGGGGTGCAAGACGACGTTGGTGGCCAGGCCGGCTGACAAAAGGTATCCGGCGAGGATGAGGTCGACGTAGAGCTCGAAACCGGCGTTGTCGAGCACAATGTCGACGCGGCGCTCAGCCTTGCCCTCGGCCTTGGCCTTCTTCAGGAGCTCGTAGACGGCGGGGAGATCGTTGACGACAATGTTCTTCTCGGACGCCTTGCGAGCCTCGGAGCCCTGCAGCTTCTGGATGTCCTCGTAGGTCAAGCTCGTCAGGAGGGACAGGTCGGTGGCGTTACCCCAGAGGCAGATTTCGCACATTTCGGTGAAGAGCAGCTTCTCGGCGGCCTCGTCCTGGGCGGCGCCCTTGTTCTTGTGGAGCTGCTCGACGAGCTCCTTGTACTTTGACGCCAGCTCGACCACGGCGGGGCGGGAGGATCTGAATGTGCTCATCTTTTGGCGGGCAAAGACGTCGTAATTCTTCCAGTGGGTGGACCGGGCAAAGTGCGTGCTGATGCGTCTGTTGCTGTTAGCACGTGTTTGGCAAGGGGTTTGTACTGTGTAGAATACCTGAAGAGGTAGCACTCGGTGTAGAGCCACGGCACGTTCAGCCATGTGGGAGAGCCGAGCTTCTTGAGCTCCTCGTTGTAGATGCTCACGTCGGGGTATCCATCATCTTCGATCGGTCTGGTACGGGAAGTATAGTCAGCAACAATGGTACTGGAGGTGTCGATGAAGAGCCGTACGTCAGTGCCCGGTCGTGCTGAACCTCGTATTTGATCTTGGCAATCTCCTCGATGATCTTCTTGCCCTCGGCTTCCTTCTCGGCGTCCTTTGTCTGGGTGACGGATCGGTAGAGGTCGTCGATGGCTTGGGTCTGCAGGGTAGCTGTCAGCAAGATGTTGGTTGTCAAGAAGGATGCCAAGTATGTACAATGATGACAGGCCAGCGCTCGCGAGCAGTGACCCAGCCAAAGGAGGTCTTGTCGCCGGTCGAGTAGGGAGCTGTGAATTACGTGGTGATTGATTAGCTTGGTGCGAGGTTTGTGGTGATGGCTGGAGACGCCAATGGCGGGGAGAAACCTACCAGGCATCTTGGATCTGGAGAAGGGATTGGGTATCTAGAGAGTCGAGCAGAGGTTGACCGAAAAGAAGATGCAATTCAGAGATACCTAGAGAGAGAGAGGAAAGCAGCGAGATTATCAGATTATCTCGAGAGATTTTTGTTTGCGACGACGTGTCTCATCTTTTTTGGGTGCCAAAACGCCGACCGCCCGAGTTTCTGTGACAAAACGGCAGCAGCTCCCCGCCATGGTGGGGCAGGGGCTGCGTGCACGGCTCTTTCCTTCCAGGTTAGCGCGGGGCACATCCCCGATACAGAAATATCGAGCGAAATGACGTAAGCCCCTGGTTTCGGATAAACGTATTCACCTATCCATATCAGTCACTTAGAGGCAACTGATTGCTTATCTCATCACATCCAGCTCCTGTTCACTCATCGTCGTTCATCCTCATCTCTCATCTCACAAATCTCACCAACATGACCATTTGTCCATCTTGTTTGGCTATATCTCTTACAGGATTGAGATTGAATAAAGCAAACTTCCCGCCCAAACTCAATCGTCCAACAAACTCTCCCTAAAATAGACATGGCAGGTGCCACGGCACGTGCCGCTCCTCGGTTCGCCCCCGTCGAGAATTGTCGCGGCCGTTTCAGTCCTTGGTTCCAGACTCTTCAGAATGGGCCTTGTACGCGCCATCATAAGAGTTCATACATTTCATCAAGTCCAATTATGATTCAGGTGATAGGATACTCACTATAGTCCCCATGGACGGTCAATATGTAAGGGCGCGCGATGGCCTCCTGTGAATTGGTCTAGCACCAATACATTGGTGGAAAAGGCGCCATTCGCATGGATTTGACTACAATGAGGAAAAAGTCCATGATGGATTCTTTGTTGGAGAAAGTAGAATGTACACATCTTGACTCTCTACGTTGATTGCACTGCGGTAGCCAGGCCCAACAGCCGAGCCTAGAGTCAGGATCATCCAGTCAGTGACATATCGAGATGACAACTTTACCATCGTCAAGAGTATCAGTTCGTCCATTATAAGTTCCTCCTCTCAATGCATTTGCTTTCGCGCTGTCTTAGTCTGCGCTTCACGGAAGTACATCAATCAAGCGTCATAGACTCAAACAATAAAGCTAGTCGCGGCTGTCTTACGACATCTCGAGTTGTGAGAAAAGCAGACCAAATGTGCGGGGCGCTCCAAGGCAACTACAATCACTGACTTTGGAACGAGAAACCCGATCAGAAACAAATGTATAAGAAAAGCTATATCATGGAATACTCATGTTCGCCAAATGCCATCATCGGTCGGTTGTAATGCTGTAATGTTGTCAAGTTGTCAACTAATCAATTACATCAAACCCCACAGGACCCCAGGACCCCAGAATTACCCCGGCCTCTCCGGACGTCTCTCCAGCCTCAGAGGAAATATTGCGGGGGGTACACGCCTCGCTCTCCCTTCCACATGGGCTCTCTATTCATGCATGTCTATGCTGCATGTTGCGTCTGGAGCCAAGTCTTGCGTGTCTGTCACTGCGGGACTACCCGCCTTCGAAGGTTACCTTGCATGAGCAATGTCTCGAACCACATTCATCTCATCTGCCGTCTATGGGTCCTAAGAGTCACGGATACTCATCCTTGGGAGGCTAATGACCCAGCATTGCGGTTCTTCCACGTGTCATACGCACTTCGGATGGCTGCCGATCTACACGTCCACTCTGTCGAAACCGTGGGATCGACCATCGCCAGAGACCGCTTTTCCAATTTGACGTTGGGATTTGAGAAAAGCGTAAATTTCCTCCTGCATGTCTTCAGTTCGTCTTTGTGGTTTCTGAACGATGTTGGACCAACCCAGTCTTATAAATAATGGTAGTTGAGAACGTACGATCTGTAGACACTGTCGAGATATGTTTCCACCCCTATGTCGTTCAAGAATCACAATATTCGATCATTTTCGCATGTGTTCTTTGATAGAGTCGACGTGCCTAAACGGCAACATCGTGGCATCCGGCGCGGGAGAACTTTGATCGAGTCTACGCCCCTTCAGCTAAACCACTTTACCCTCCAATAGAACTTTTCCCTACAACGTCCAGCCGTTGAGGGTGAACAATACAAAACAGGCAAGACCTTCCATCTTCTGCGGCCCTGTAGCAGCGATATAGCGATGGCAGAGAAGCGGCATGTGAACATCTAAAGTGAAGCAGTCTCAAACCTCAGAAGTTGGCATGAGTCCAGAGGGCTGAGGGAATACACCTGGCAAGTTGCAATGCTTGCTGGCACCATCGGTAGCATCTACGCTTTCCGTAAGAGATTGCCGAGAACACGATGCATCGAGTCAGGAACAGGTCGTCAACTCCGCTATTTTGTCTCAAACATCTCCCCAAAGACTCGTAAACCGACATCGTGGGGCGTTCATTATTGCTCTTCCGAATTCGCCCGCAGGTGGGAAACGGGTCCTGTCGTGCTCCCCACCAGCAATACCGGGATCTCATGCGCGAACCACGATGCATCGATGCCGATGTAAAGCGGTGACGAGTCTTTTGCAAGGGGAAAATTTGATGCCATCATGGGATCATGAACAGACGTTTGCCCAGTATCACAACTATGGAGCTCACGTAATTAGCGTCGGCAATAAAAGCCGACTACCCAAGCATCGACGGAGAGAACACCGAGCTTTCACATTTCGCGATTCAATGACGCAAACTTCATCGGTCAAAGGCAACGGCGTTTCGAACATCTCGGCCGGGCCCTGCCGACACGAAAATGCAACTGAAAGAGCGCGTTGCAGAAGCGAATCAACCTGCAAAGGATCGCCTGCAGAAAATTCTGCTTTTTGATTACAGGGACCAGTCAGAAACCAACCCCGCGGGCAAAGAGGTCGAGCACAGGCGAACTAGCCTGCTAGGTAACGTTGCTGTGGGACTTCTTAGTCAAGCAGCAGCATGGCGCCGGGGATGGCATGACTCCTGACGTACAAGAGCCCGGGCTCAATAACCATAAAAGCAGAGTCTGGAAGCGTCGAGGAGTGGGCAAGTTGAGTAATAGCGCGGTCCCGGCATCGTTGCCAAGGGTGCGGCTCAATTTGACTTTTCTTTGGGGGCTTCGACGAATATCCCGGTATGAGATCCGGTATGAGGGATGTTTTCTCATCCGGGAACCGTCAAATTAACGTGGCGGCCATGTGGGCGGTCCGTTTGAAACTTGAAAGACAATCAAAGTTCCGCCATTGTGGCCGGTATATCTGCACGTCGATCAGTTGTTGTCGTCGACTCAACGGCCTCTTCTCGGTGCTATTGCTGACAAGATGGGGGATTTTCCCCTCACAATCCTCACTCGAGTCTGGGCCAGCGGGATCCCCAGAGAAGTCAAAACATTCCCCACGGGCAAAACACCTTAGTCACGAACACTTCTGCCCTCTGGCACTTTACCGCCGCCGGTGGGGAAGTGGTAAAGATTTCTGCTTTGAATCCACCCAGAGTCCCAGACCAACTCGGCCAACTTCCGCTTCTGGCGTTAGCTCCGGGACTTTTCCCCGACGTTACACGCCTTGGCCTTTTCTTTTCCCGTAATTCTTTTTTACTCTGGTCTTTTTTTTTACGACTGCGAACCCGCTGCGGGGGTGGACCAAATCGTGTGATGTGCCAGACTTCTCTATGTGCGGGTGGGCGGGGTATGAACTCCATGGTTCTGAACCAGGGGGTCAAGGTGGAAACAAGACGGAGGACTCCGCTATTTGTCCCGCCAGCTGCTTGAGCAGCCAGAGGATTTGTGAAGGGGTTGGAGTGTTGGAGATGCTTCGGGTTCGGAAACCTTTGGGCGAATGCCAACTGATGACAACGGATGCCAAACCTAAGGGGATGTGATCATCGGGCAAAGAGCATGCGGCAGCAGAACGCGTATTTGGAGCCGACGTCCGGATCTGGGAACCATAAGCACCATGTCGGTCAGTAATCAGATCCCACCACGCTGATCTGACATACCCCGGATTTCCAGCAACTGAGAATCTCACATGTACGCGCAGTCGAAGAAGTAACACATCTGGAACATGCCAGACGAGGCCTCACTGGGTTCAAACATGTCAATCATGAGCCTAAGGAGCTAGCAATAACATTGACACGAGGGACGACCCAAGAACCTAGCCCATGGGACCCATCTCGTTCGACTCTGCGGGACGGTCTACACAGAGTCGCATCAAAGCTTGACACATCCTGTCCCCATCTGGAAAAAGTTGCCCCATCGCCAAAGGACGTCTCCCTGGTCAAGCACCCCCAGGAAGGCAGTCCTTAGCGTCGGTGCTCCCAAGAATAAGTACAGACGATGGCCCGGCCTGTTGGGTGAGGTGATCGTCTTATTATTTCCCGGCTCCTGCTTCCCGTGATTGTCACTCGGTTGTCTTGCGTTACGAGGGCAATTCTTCTGCTCGTCAATCGCCTTTTGCAATCATGGCCGTCCAAGCAGCCACCGCCGCCGAGGCGCGCACGCAGCTTGCCTACCAGAACAGATGGAAGTCGCTGGCAAACAACCCCAAGATTCTCGTCATTGCCCTCTTTGCATCCTTTGGAGGTTTCGAGTATGGATACCAGCAGGGTATGTCTTCTGCCTTTCGCATCGACGATAATCGTTCCCTCGCTAACCTCACTGTCTTCCTAGGTGTCCTCGGACAATCCCTCGTCATGACGCGCTTCAAGGACAACTTCCCTTCCGTCGTCAACTCGTCCAGCGCGACGGGCTGGTTGACGTCCATCCTCCAGCTTGGCGGTATCCTGGGCTCCGTCAGCGCCGGTGTCTTTGGCGAGGTCTTCTCCCGCAAGTACACCATGTTCTCCGCCTGTCTCTGGGTCGTCCTGGGAAGTTACCTCTACACCGGCGCAAGCTACCACAAGCCCGAGCTCCTCTACGCCGGCCGTTTCTTCACCGGTCTTGGTGTTGGCACCTTTAGCGGTGTCGGGTAAGTCTGCCGTCTGTCTAGGAACTTGCACCGTGGCCACGATGCTAACCATCTCACCAGTCCCCTCTACAACGCCGAGCTCGCCGCCCCCGAAATGCGTGGCTTCATCGTCTCCTTCTACCAATTCGCCACCATTCTCGGAATCATGCTCTCCTTCTGGATCGGATACGGCAGCAACTACATCGGCGGCATCGGCGAGGGCCAGTCCGACCTCGCCTGGAGACTCCCCTCCTACATCCAGGGTGTCCCCGCCGCCCTTCTTGCCCTCGGAATCTGGTGGCTGCCCTTCTCCCCTCGCTGGCTCGTGAAGCAGGGCCGCGACGAAGAGGCCGTCAAGACCATCGCCTACCTCCGCAAGCTTCCCGAGGACAGCGAGCTCGTCCAGGTTGAGTTCAAGGAGATCAAGGCCGAGGCCCTCTTCGAGCAGCGCTCGTTCCAGAAGGCGTTCCCTCAGTTGGCCGAGAAGGAGAAGACGAGCGTTTGGATGCGCGAGGTTGCGCAGTACTGGCGTATTCTCCGCTCCTGGGACCATTTCAAGCGTGTTGCGTATGCTTGGCTGGTCATGTTCTGGCAACAGTAAGACTACCACGACCTCCTTGGCCCCCGCGACCGAACTAACTGAGTCTGCTAGGTGGTCCGGTATCGACGCCATCATCTACTACGCCAGCAACATCTTCCAGAGCCTCGGTCTCACCGGCGGCACGACTGCTCTCCTGGCTACTGGTGTCACCGGTGTCGTCTTCTTCATCAGCACCCTTCCCGCCATGGCCATCATCGACAAGGTCGGCAGAAAGCCCATCCTGATTGTTGGTTCCATCGTCATGTTGATCTCCATGGTCATCCCCGGTATCATTGTCGCCAAGTTCAGCCACGACTGGCCGGGCCATCCTGTTGAGGGATGGGTTGCCGTCGCCTTCATCTGGATTTACAGTACGTTGAGCCTTTCCGTCTCCAGTCGAGATCTCTTAAGAACTCGGTATGCTAACTTTACATCTCAGTCGCCGGTTTTGGAGCTTCGTGGGGCCCCGTCTCATGGACCCTTGTTTCCGAGATCTTCCCCCTCTCCATCCGCGCCAAGGGTGCTTCCATCGGCGCGTCAAGCAATTGGGTATGCACTTCAAGCCTCCTTCTTTTTAGACATTGACATCAGACTGACATCAACACACTAGCTCAACAACTTCGCTGTCGCCTTCTACGTCCCATCCATGCTCGAGAGCTGGAAATGGGGAACCTACATCTTCTTCGCCGTCTTCCTCGGCGCCAGCATCATCTGGGTGCACTTCGCCCTGCCCGAGACCAAGGGTGCCACCCTTGAGGAGATGGACCGTGTCTTTGGTAGCAACGCGGGTGCCGAGGACAGCGTTTTGCTCGAGCAGGCTAGACGGGATGTCGGTCTGACTGAGGACTTGGAGGATAGCGCTATCCACGCTGAGAAGAAGGGGCTTCACGAGTCTCACCACGAGTCTGCTTGAAGACCTGCCATCTCATCTAGAACTGTGCTCGCTGAAGAGCTTGATACCCACACTCCTGTAAGACTGCGTGGTGTGTAGTCACGATATTAATAATGAAATAAACGTTCCGGGGAGATTTGGATATACAGAAATTACATCACCTAGAACAAGACGTACTTCTCCTCCAGCCTTCTATAGACCTGCCGTGCTGTGTGTGCCAACTCCCCTAATCAGGACTCTAGAGTGAAATCTGCCGCTACACATCGAACCAGACATGAGAAACAATGGTTACATTTACCATCTCCAAGGACAAAGCACAAGTAAGAATGGGTTGTCCCCAGAACGGGTTGGTAGTCAATTGCTTCGCGCTCATTACATGTCGCTGATATGCGGTCTGCTAGATAGCCCATCTCTCATCCCGTCATCATCTTATAACTTTGGCGCGATGATGATGCCCAAATCCTTTGCAATAATATCCGCCGCCTTCTCACCAACCACAAATGCCGTATTGTTCGTATTAGCACCAACATTCTCAGGCACAATACTCAAATCAACCACCTTGAGCCCCTCAACACCGTATACACTCAACGAAGAATCGACAACACCCCCATCATCCCGGGGCGCCATCTTGGTCGTTCCAAGCGAATGCCACGTCGTGTTGATGTTCTCCCTCAAGAACTGCTCAATCGCCTTGTCGTCCTCCTTGGAGTACTCAATCGGCTTGACGTTCTTATACGCATCCGCCGAGACGGACTCGACAAGCGCGGCCTTGGAGTCCGCGGCAAAGGCAGGGTGTCCGCCGGCGACTTCGCCGCGGTAGAGGGCTGTGCGGCGGGCGACCTCGCGTGAGTGCTTGTAGGCCCAGATCTGCTTCTTGAGGTCCAGGTCGTCAGGATCGCTGAAGAATCCGGTCTCGAAGTCGAGGGGGTCTGTTAGGGCGGGGCCGGTGATGTGGATGCTGCCGCGGGAGTAGGGGTATGCCGTGTAGTTTGCGACTGTGGTGTACTGGCCTTGCGGGATGGCGGCGTGGTCGCCCAGGAACCTGTAGGTGTCAGTATCATTGCACTAATGATAGTAAGATGTGTTGCATGGTATACATACCCGTGAAGGAAACCAGTAAGCATGACAGGTCTGTTGGGGTCGTTCTTGAAGTCCTTCTCCCATGCCTTTTCAAACTCGGGGCCAAGCTTCTTTACCTCTTCCTCGGTGGGCCGGATCTTACTGACGACATCGACACCGTTCCAGCCAAGCATCTTATCCTTCTTGGCAATCGCATCCTCGTGGCTTATGCGCCCGCTAAAGATGTTATCCAGCGTCTCCTCCGGCTTCAACGCCGTCTTGTAGGGCATCAAAACCAGGTGGTGATCTTGATAGTTGCTTCCCACGCCGGGCAGATCCGCCACCACGGGAACGCCAGCCTTGTCCAGGATCTTCTTGCTTCCTAGACCAGAGCGCTCGAGAACGCCAGGGGTTCCGCAGGCGCCACACGACACGACTACCATCTTCTTTGCCTTGACGCTCCGGACCGGTTGTTGTGTGGTGTTCAAGACGGCCTGGTAGTCTGAGTTGGGAGTGTACTCGACTCCAACAGCACGCTTGTGGTCGTCAAACAGGACGCGGATCACCTTTGACTCGACCAATACGTGGAGGTTCGGGTGTTTTCCATCCTCGAGAAGTGGGTGCAGGAAAGTATGTGCGGCATCCTGTCGTCTGCCTTCAGGCGAGACGTATCTCATCCACCTTTCATAGCCGTTGTTTGCCTCTAGGTTCTGCAAGTCCTTGATCTCAGGGTAGCCAGTCTGCTTTGCGGCGGCCAGAATATCATCCTCGGCACTCTTAACACGGAAGCCTCCCGAAGACACATGCACCGGGCCAGAAGAGCCGTGGTGGGCCGGGTCTCCGTTGCCGTGGTATGTCTCGAAGCGCTTCAGGTAAGGCCACAGGTCTGCCGAGGACCAGCCGGGCGTCGCCCACGAGTCAAAGTCAGACTTTTGGGCACGGGTGTAGCTGGGAATAGCATGACTCGTTAGCTTGGCTCGTGGAGGGGACGTTGATCGTCATGAGGGAGTCAGAAAAGCTCATGTGCCACGAGCTAGAATGGAGCTACCCCAACTTTTTCCCTTCCATCCCGGTGCTAACTGCCGCCCCCGCATCCGGGGTACGGGATGAAACGGTCCAGGCAGAATGGATCGTGTGGAAGCGGGTATGGGGGGATGAAGGAGGCGAAGCTGGGGAAGGCTCATCGGATGCCGGGTTGAGGCTACGAACTTGAGGGGGGCTGGAGATCCGATAGAGTCGAAGAGGGAGGAGGGGGCATTAGGGGGAGGGGAGAGACAGAGATTCGGTAACATACAGCATAAAGTTAATCGAGGAACCGCCACCGAGAATTCCTCCAGTCGGGACAATGGGAGCGCGGCCTGCCAGCTTGTCGGATGCGTTGCCCTGGTAAAAGATTGCGGTCTTGCTCGTCGGCGCAAGGTGGTCGAGGAAGAAGGCCGGGTGTACGACATTGGGGACATCGCGGTTGTTTGTGCCGCCTTCAATGACGAGGATGGACAATTGAGGGTCGGCGGCGGCGAGACGACCAGCGAGGACGCAAGCTGCTGTTCCGCCTGGGAGTGAAGGTCAATATATGAGAATGTTGGTCGGGGTGTAGGAGTTGTGATAGATACCTCCAGCGATGATCACGTCCACCTCTGTGATATCATCAGCCAGTTTGCTGTAGAGACCCATGGCTACGGTTTCGCGCAAAGTCAATGTGAACTCAATTGAGCGGCAAGAGATTTCAGAAACACACACGCGCGTGGGGGTGATTGAGTGTGTTGAGCAGAGAGTCGGGATGAAGCAACCAGCACAAACGAGCGGCTCGCGGACCGCGATGGTTACTCTACTTTATATATCCTTCTCCGCACGCCACGTCGCAACGTTTGGAGAAATAAATCCACAGGGCTGTTACGCACGCTCGGGCGGAATGCAAGCAGGGTGTATTCCGCCGAGATTCCGCGTTGCGCTGATCTATCAACAAGAGAGAGACAAAGGCCTATCGGTAGAGGAGGGGGCCCTTGGAAGGCTTGGGGCTGCATTTCGAGAAGCTCGAGGGGCCACATGGACGCACAGATGGCGGCGAACACGTCGCAGGTTGCGGACAAGCGGAGAGGCTACTGAAGGCCCCGATGTGACTAGGACCCTGAAGGAGGAGCTAGTTGTCGGGTGCGGGGATGGGATGGCAACGATACATAGACACACAGAGATGCAGACGCAGTGATTGTGCAGACGACTGGAACTAGACACAACAGACTCAACAGAGTACCTACGGGTGTTGATGTTATGTTGCACTAGGCAGGACAACTATGGGGCGAAGTTGATACGGGGAAGCATGTCTGAGGTGTGGGCGCTTAACCGACCCAGCCAATTGAGGTTATTTGATTTACCAACTTGGCTAGGTTACAACTCCAGGGTTCCCCAACACTATGAGAGACTAAGTGGGCTGCTCCAGTTCGCTCCATGTTTTCCGGATGGCGCAGCTGGGCAGCTTTGAGTTCAGGGCTCGTTGGCTGGCCCCTTCTAGTGCCTTTTGGGAAAACAACTTCGGACTCGGGCGCGAATTCTTGACTTATACAACGAGCCTAGGTCTAAGAGGCATTCATACGCCATATGGAAGTCTTCTGACTCGTCGGGGAGTTAAGCGTTGAGGAGGGATGCATTCATTGTGTGTCGGGATGGGGCTGTTGGCGGGCGATCATGGGGGGAAAAGAGGGGACCAAAGATGCGGGGAAGGGTCACTAAGAATAGTCTGGCGAGGGGACGCAAATCTCATAGTGTCGATTTCCTGTGCCGAGGAAGAATACCTTAGGTTCGCAGAGTATCATAGACAGGAAGACATTGAGTAGTTCCCTAGGTGCCGCTGAAGAATCAAATACATATGCCTGTAGACTGTCAATGACAACGTCGTACTCGTGGGCCGCGCAGGGATGTTGCTGACTAGATGCGTGCCGCGGCCCAATCTCTGGATGGGGAATATTCGGATGGTATGTTAACAACTTTGTCTCGTCGTTCCCATCATCCAGGGTCCATCGTAACTGTTGGCCCTCAGTCATTGGGGGCAAGGTTTGAAACGGGACTTTGGTGTTCCCATACTACGATGTGCTTACTCACTACTACCTGAGCAGGGCGAAGGGGGTCCTTAGCTCTGAGTACAAGGATGCGCTGGCCCGCATTGGCGATGGAACGTGAACTCGGACTAGATAGAGTCACCGCAACTCGAATCACACCTCCAGGAGTCTCAGTCTCCCAAGTGGGCAATCGCGATTCAGATTTGACAACTTAGTTGAAGTTGGAATTGCCATTGTGAAAACCTGACTATAGTCGTAAGAAATCATTCCAATAGTCCCAATCCAAGTTTGCCGACTCAGTGAGTCCCAGCGGGTCGAGAGTCTGGAAGTCTGCCGCTGGCACCTGCGGAACTGGCGCAGGTTTCTGCTGCCTCTGTTCCCGAAGCAACTGAATATACCTAGGCGGATTATCGGCTTCATGGCTCCCCTGGACGTTGACCAACTCTCTCCTCCTGGCTTCCCAAGCTTCCAATGTCAGGTCCCCTAGCGCCACGTAGAAGGAACTTCGCGTATTCTCAATCAGTTCCGGATGATATCCGTAAAGACTCTCTATAAGCTTCCAAGCCAAGGCGACACGCTCACCAGAGACCCTCTTTCGGAGATCACTGAGGATGTAGATGTAGACATCCACGGTGAATTTCGTCGTCATGTGTGCGATAAAGTGCGAGGAGAACTTGCTGCTCATGGCAATCTCCATCATTTCCAGCCAAGTCACACTCCAGTCAAAGACTAGGTCGCCCTCCTCGCGCGTCATGAAAACCTCTCCGCTGCTGTTGGCTCTGCCTCGCGGGCTGTGTACCTTGCACCGAAAGCGAGCCAGCGTGAGCCTGGTCATGGTGTACACCAGAGCATGGAGAGGAATGTTTCTATCCAGGTGTCGAATGAACTTTTCGTGATAAATGGCCTCAATCTCGTTGATTGCATCGTCTTCCAGCTTCGACGGCGGCTTGTCCTTCCCAGGGCCGTGGATGATGACATCAAAGACCTTGACAGCTCTACTGGAAGATCTGATGATGTTGAAGGTCTCAAACTTCATCAATACGCAGAGCATTTCTGTTGCGCCTGGCTGCTCTTGTGGTAGTTCCGTCATTTCCGGATGCAAGTCGGCGTCGTTGACGTTGAGCGGGAGGCGGACATCACCGAACTCACTTTCGGATGGTGGGAGTCGCATGCCCGCAACTTTGACAATTCTCACTCTAGAATCCAATCCGTTCAACTGCCACCATAGACGTATACGCATTTCAGTCTCGAAAACCGATACTTTGGGATCCGGCTTTGGCCTGTTCAGACCCATCTTCTGACTGATTCTGATGGCGGCACCTGTGAGAGTGGACGTCAACTCCGAGTCTGGGTCAGAGAAGAGAAAGAGAACAAAGGCTTGCAAGACTTCAAAGTCTCGCGTGGTGAGGAAGTCGGCTGCTATGAGAGCTCGCAGAGCGGCGGTCCGATAACGCAGTATAAGCGTACTCCTGGCTTCGCCAAAGGTAGCCTGGCAGCCCTCGATGGACGTGGAGGTCACGGCTAGAGTGTAAATGGCGAATAGCATGGCTGTGAGCGGCTTTGATGCGCTGGCTGGGTTCCAACTTGCATCTAGAACCTGCTGCTGTAGAGTCGGCACATGGATGATCTTCAACAATGGGTTGACGGCCTCGACAAAGATCTGCCAAAATCGGTAAATATGCCTTGGGTCCGGGTGGAGCTGTGAAATTTCGGGTTCAACGGTCGTCATCAAAACATGAAGCGATGGCGTTGGAATATGCAGAGGGTCTTCTTTCCGAGTGAGGCACTGCACGGGCGGGTACATGAGCTGTTATACAAGTCAGATACGAGCCGTTTGTTCAACAGCACGGGGACTCTTACCTCTGTCGGGAGAGTTGACCAAAGACAACTGGGAATATCCAATCAGCAAGTGACGCCGTATTCTACTCCGTTCTAACACTGACCGCTCTGTTGCCATGGAAATTCCCTTCAGCAATTGAGTCGATGAGCTCTGGTGATCGAGCGGAGACGTCGCAGAGGATATCGCCTCAGATTTATCTTGCTTGATCCGTCCCTGAGGCCCAGACGTAATCCAACCATGAGAACACGGCGTGAAGTCGACATTGTGCTTCCGCATCAAGTCCTCGTATGCGGCCAAGCGCGCAAGGAGCTCCTCGTCAGCGGCTCGTTTTCGAGGTCGCGGCGGAGCTGGTCCTTCGTAGAGGCATTGCGCCTGTGCCTTTGTGCAGTTTGAACATGGCTCAGCTTTGTCGCATTTGATCTTCCTCTTTGCGCAGAGCGAGCACGCGTGCTTATGCTGCCCTTGAAGAGCCGTGGGTTGCGGGGTCGTCATGGGCAGAACTTTGAGAAATGAGAGACAATCTGCTTGAGGTGAAATAAGTATCCATGCACATCAAATTGATTGATTCTCATAAGATATCCGGACTCTTACCGGACTTTTGGAAAATGTCCGGAACGGCTGTGAGGTTACTTGTGGTGAAGGATGCGCGTCGGGATGGCGCCAAGGAAGATGTCGGGGCTCTCGGGTCTTAAAAGAGCTTAGCGTTTCTTCTCGGCCTCCGTCCGAGGAATTGCTCCATTCTTACTATGATACGCTCAGAAAAGTCTAACCTCTTTTGGATCTTTCGGGCCCGAGACGTCTGGGAGGATCAACTGTCTAAACCCAAGATGCGTCAACAATGGGTCCTGCGATGGGCTATTTTGCCGTTTTCCGACGACGGACTTTTCCAAAGTTAGTCTCTTGGAACAAATGGCTTTCCTTGCACATGTATAAAGAAAACGGCATCCCGAGGTCTTGGCTTCTGGTCTCTTCACCTCGACAGCTCAAGCTTACTTCAAGTTCCAATCACTTGATCCACCCAATATCTAATATTCTACTCTAACTGCTCTTCTAACAATACCAACTCTACCAAAACTCCGATCCTAGCTGCCTAATACGTTTCAACGACGACCGAACTTTCAAGATGGCGACCCAACCAAGCACACATCCCGAACCAACCAGGGACAACGAGTCGAAAGCTTCGACCATTGCAGAGCCATCTTTCAATGACGATGATGCCAAGACCGAGAAAAACAGTTCAGAAAAGCTCGAGGATGGAGGAAAGTCCGTAGATGATACAGAGTATCCGACAGGACTCAAGTTCGCCTGTATCATGTCGTCTGCCTTCATGTGCATGTTTCTAACTTCCTTGGTAAGTTTCTTCACCATGAGTTTTGCTACCCGGGCAGCACTGTTTGGTTATTCGGGCAGTAATCCACTTAGGCAGCCGGGCGTCCACGAGCCACAGAGGTATAGATAGAGACAATAAGCTAACGAAAACGCATTACAGGATCGCATGATTATCACGACAGCCATCCCCAAAATCACCGACGAGTTTCATTCCGTTACCGACATAGGCTGGTACGGATCGGCATACCTCCTTACCCAGTGCGCTTCTCAACTACTCTTTGGCAAACTCTACACCTTCTTCAGCGTCAAAGGCACGTTCCTCACTTCGCTCTTCCTCTTCGAAGTTGGATCCGCAATCTGTGGCGCGGCACCAAACTCGGTCTCGTTCATTATTGGAAGAGCCATCGCTGGACTTGGCGCAGCCGGCATCCTTAGCGGCGTGGTAAGTCTTGAATGTCATGGTGCACAGTCAAATCAAGGTCTGACTTGCAACTATGTAGGTCGTCATCATCGTGCACGCCGTCCCGCTTCGCAAACGGCCCACATATCAAGGACTCTTCGGTGCCATCTTTGGCGTCTCTTCCGTTGTCGGACCTTTGCTTGGAGGTGTCTTCACATCAAAGGTCACCTGGAGATGGTGCTTTTACATCAATCTCCCCTTGGGAGGCTTGGCAGGTAGCATCATTTTCTTGATCCTTACCATTCCGGACAGAGATGCAACGAAGCTTGATTTAAAGTCTAAGCTGGCACAACTCGACTTCTTTGGTACCGCTCTGCTTATACCGGGATCGGTGTCGCTGATCTTGGCGATGGAATGGGGTGGCTCCACGTACGCTGTAAGTTTACATCTCCAGGAAACATCTGGTTCCAATTCTGACCATGACCTACAGTGGAACAACTGGAGAATCATCCTTCTGTTGGTGCTCGCGGCCGTACTTCTCGCCGGGTTCGCCCTGGTCCAGGTCTTCATGCCGAAGACAGCCACACTCCCTAGCAGAATCTTCAAGCAGCGCAGCATTCTGGCCGGCGTCTATGCTACCATCTGCAACGGATCGCAGTTGATGATATTCTGTAAGTAACACCAACAGCACAGACTGCGCACGTTACTTAAACTAATGAAACTCAGCCTACTATCTACCAATCTGGTTCCAAGCCATCAAAGGCGTCTCCGCTGTCGAGTCCGGAATCCGTCTCCTGCCACTCATGCTGTCGATGGTAGTGGCCACGCTGATGACGGGGGCCCTTGTTCGTCGCATCGGCTACTACACACCATTCATGATTGGAGGTATCTGCCTAATGGCTGTCGGCGCAGGGTTGATCTACACATTCGAGGTCAACACCGACAGCGGCAAATGGATTGGCTATCAAGTCCTTTACGGCTTCGGCTTGGGCTTGTCAACGCAAGCGCCAAACCTCGCAGCTCAGACAGTCTTGCCGAAGAAGGACGTCCCGGTGGGAATTTCCCTCATGTTCTTCGGCCAGCTCATCGGCGGAGCCATCTTTCTTGCAGTCGCCCAGAACATTCTCAACACCCAACTGGTCGAGCGGCTCTCTTCGGTGCCCGGGCTTGATGCCCAAAAGATTCTGGACAACGGTGTCACCTCTCTGACGGATCTTCCCGCCGCCATTAAGACGACGGCTCTGATCGCGTACAATGAGGCGATTAGACATGTATTCTTGGTCGGTCTGGTCCTCGTGTGTCTCGCCATATTTGGTGCTTTGGCTTTAGAGTGGAGGAGCGTCAGGCAACCTGAGAACAACAAGAGCGACAGCAAGGCATAGGGATAATAACGATGTTTTTAAGATAGACGCGTAGCCAATAAAGCAACACACAACTCATCAAGACACCTTCAGCGTTCTCAGAGCGTGCAGGAAGCTTCGATGAAATTGAAGTTGACCCCAGGCAAGAACTAGTGCATTATTGTAAAGCTCATGGCAGCTTAATCGCGACACGACGCTCTCAACATGCCAAGAAAGAATCACATGCGGACCTCAAGCCGCCACCTTCTCCGGACATCAGCTGAATGACCGCACTTAGAGAAGGGCATTCGGTAGCATGAGACGGCAAATGGCGATGGCTGACCAATTCTCATAGCCTTCTATGCAAAATAGCTCTTCATGGATAAGATGATGCAATCTCTCACCGCGCAGTATGGATCTGGAATGATTGGGCGGACTCCTGTCTAGCCATACCCCTTCGGGACAACCGACCGACATCCGAGTTCACACCCCGGAGCCCCGGCGAACTCAAGTGGGGCACCCGAGCCGGCCTCGCTTGCCGGAATCCTGGAATCATCTTCTTGAGTGGAGTCTTGGCCCGAACTCTCGGTTGAAGGTGGACCATTTAGCAATGACGTGCTTTTTCAATGCAAGATATAAGGTTTTTAGAGGGATAGCGAGGAACCTGGAGACTGTGGTTGTTCGCTTGCTCAGTACGGTCAGTCATACGCCCATCGTTTTGGGCACCGTCGTCAAGATGGTCAAATCGACAACCTCATTGCTCACTTTGGCCCTTTGCCAGCTTTTCCATATCAGCTGTGCTGCAGCTGCATTAAATGGATCGGTTTATCTTGACTCGACACGCTCTCCCGCAGAGCGAGCTGACGACCT
The DNA here is from genome assembly GCF_011075155.1 of Colletotrichum scovillei. Lineage (NCBI taxonomy): Eukaryota > Fungi > Ascomycota > Sordariomycetes > Glomerellales > Glomerellaceae > Colletotrichum > Colletotrichum scovillei. The sequence continues at coordinate 4,598,013 of NW_023336259.1, forward strand.
CTTGCGCCTCATGACATGGGAGGAAAAGATTTGCCAGCTCGGAGGTTAGTCGGAAAGCTTGCGGAAGCCGGGCTTTATTAGTGACCTCAACTCGTAGGAATAAGACGACTTGCTGAGACCGTGAACGGCAAGGTGTCACACAACGCAACACTGTTCGAGGAGATCCGCAAGACCCAGAATGGGCAAATTGGTGAGCAAAACTTGGTAGCACTACATCTCGGCGTCGATATTGAACATACCGCAGGCTTCGGGGCACCCCAGAATTACGCGCTTGATCTGTTGCCCATCGCCAACAAAGTCAGAGCCGAACAGATCAACAATACTAGACTGGGCATTCCGTACATCACAGTCGCAGACTCCGTCAGTGGTCTCATGATTTCCGGTGGCACGCTATTCCCTGGTGCCCTTTCTATGGGCTCAACCTGGAACATCCCTCTCTATGAGCAAGCCGTTGCTGCTATTCGGGATGAAAACGTAGCAATGGGTACTCGTTGGGTCTTGTCACCAGAGGTTGACCTCGCTAAAGATCCTAGAAATGGCAGAAACGGCGAGATGTAAGTGCTTCAGAACTGCTGTATTACTTCTTTCTGATGCATCTTCCTAGGTTCGGTGAAGATAGCTACCTCGTCGGCGAGTTTGCCACGCACTACATCAACACGATGCAGGAGAAAGATGAGAACGGCTTCGTCAAAGTCGCAACGACAATCAAGCACTGGGTTTACGGCTCCGGCAGTGGAGGCGTCAACACCGCTAGTATCCAGAGTGGCCTGAACTATATCCTCAACGAATACGGTGCTCCCTATGTCAAGGCCTTCAGAGAGGCAAACCCCTTATCGCTGATGATATCATACGCCAGCGTCGATCAGATCCCCATGTCCATGAACAAGTACCTGAACAGAAAGGTTCTTCGAGAGATGCTTGGCTTCAAAGGTCTCATCATGTCTGACGCCGGTTCGATACGCAATATGTACACCCAGTCAAAAGTCGCCAAGTCGTTTGCGGACGCCGGGCTAAAGGCTTTGCGGGGTGGGCTGGAGCACGAGCTTTCACCGAGACCGCCTTCTGTATTCCCCACGCTCATCAACTATTCGAACGATACCGAGGTCATGGACCTTGTCGACATCTCTGTTCGGGCGATTCTTGAGATCAAATTTGCCACTGGAACCTTTGATCTGCCTCTTCCCTCGGTCGAGAATTTGAACGCGACTCTTCGCAGCGGAGAGCATCTTGAAATCAATCGCAAAGTCTCACGCGAGGCAATTGTGCTGCTTCAAAATGATGGTACGCTGCCTTTACAGCGCAGCAAAGTTTCCCAAGTTGCTCTGCTGGGACCCTATGCCGACATTCTCAACACTGGCCAATATGCCGCCAACAACGCCTCGGACCTGTCTTATGGCGATACGTTCCGTCGAAGTCTGGAGCGAGAAATTGGTGCGGAAAACGTCAAGTATGTTGCAGGAGTTGACATCTTGCGCACGAATGACAGCTCGGACATCGAAACTGCTGTCAACGCAGCTAAGGAAGCGGGCCTTGCCGTTGTGGTTCTCGGGTCCGGCTGGGGGTCTTTTGACAACTCGTACGAGTCTCTTCACCGAACTGACGGTGAGGGCTTCAGTCATCCGCACTTGGGTTTCCCTGGGTTGCAGCAGCAGCTTCTCGATGCGGTGATCAATGCCGGCGTGCCAACTGTGTTGGTACTCAGCGGAGGGCAGACATTCCTGCTGGACGAGTCCGCCAAGAGGGCCAAGGCTATCATCCACACTTGGCTCGCCGGAGAATTCACAGCTGACGCCTTGGTCGAAATTCTCTTTGGTAGTGTGAATCCAAGTGGCAAGCTTACAATCACTTTTCCGGAAGCCGACGGCGCGTTCCCCGTGGCCTACGATTACTTCCCGTCCGATGATCAGGGTGGATTTGGGACGGCGACGCAGTATGATTGGCACTTGCCAGAGCTGACACGTTATGCTCCTTTGAGATTTGGCTTCGGCTTGAGCTACACGACTTTCAATATTTCTTCCATCTCTCTCCAATGCCACTCAGTCGTTAACAACGGCACTGTCAGTGAGTGTGATAAGAACAGCCAAGTCACTGTTTCTGCTACAGTCACGAACACGGGACCAAGAGATGGTCAAGAGGTGGTGCAACTCTACTATCGTCCAGAATACAGCCAGATCGAATTTCCGGTCATGAAGCTTATTCGCTTTGAGAAGATTGTAGTCGCAGCAGGCAGTTCGAGGAAGGTCAGCTTGAATGTGCCTTATGCGGAGCTGGGTTACTTCATTGACGGGGAGTGGCAAGTCGAAACAGGGTTGTACAACTTCTGGATTGGGAGCAGTTCGAGGACACAAGATTTGCAGGGGGTGAATGCGACTTTGGTGTAAAATAATCTCCATATGTATTGTCGATGGGTCGCAACTTTAGCCAAATAATCGAATACACAAACGATCGATACAAATTGTTCAATAAAAATCTCAGGCGGAATTGCTATGGTTTGGTCTTAGGCCTTGGAGGCCAGAACAGCCACTGAACGTTGGATCTATTGGCTTCAAGAACCAAGTTATCACCTGGGCGGAAACCAAAACCTATTCATCTGGAAGTTTTCTTGCAAAACACTCCGGACTTAAGATGCTTCTCCAGGTGAAGATTTGGTCGCATGTTGATTTGGGTTGGCTACCACGGTTGAGGGGCACATGGTTTACTATGCCTTACACTTATCCCTAGGCCTTTGGGCCATGTTGGAGGGATTTTGGTGTGAACCAATCAAAGACTAACTTTGTTGCCATGACACATGCGGCACAGTACTTTAGACACATATTCCAAGGTGGCACGGCTCACTCTGTCATCTGACGAGAGTTGGCATAAAAGCTTGGCTAAATAATTGGATTGAGTAAGGCAAGATAGGTGAGACCTGGTTGTTAGAGCCTTTGACTATCTGAGCGGTGATTCTACCAAGTTCCCACGTGTCAGAAACTGGGCATCCATGATGGGTATCCAAAGCGCGCTGTCTACGTCATCATTAGCTTGTGCATCATAAGGTGGAAGAATAATAGCTGTGACGACATACATGTTGACATCTCGATATTGAGTTGGAGCCAAAGAAAGTCTTTTACTTCTTGCAGCAGCCGTCAAGCTCGCACTCGACATTGTTGTTGGGCTTGCCAGGGCAGAAGTTCAGTCTGTCGCAAGCCCCGCAGTCAACTCCACGACGACCAGGCTGGCTGAGCGCAGGAGGGACATCGGTATCGAGAGCAACGGCGGCGACGGAAGCAACAAAGAGGATGACGGTGGAGAACTTCATTTTGCTGGACTTTGACCGGAAAGTCTGATTTAGGTATTATAGTATGTGATAATGTTGATGAAATCGTTGAGTGTATAGTAAGATGGTGGGCTGGAGATGATTGCTATTCCAACCATCTTGGCGGGCTTCCAAAGATACTTATCTCTTTCTGCTGGCCCGCCATCTCGAAAGTCGTGTTGTTCTTGACCTGTTCCTCTGAGCCATCATCGCGGTTGTCTTATTGTTGAGTCATGTCAACAAGGGACATGAGACGGCGCCTGACATGTACATTCTTGTCAACCCAGAGAACGGGAACGCCGTGAGGCCGGACTGAAACGCTGAGTGGTTACAGAGGAGAGGGGCCTTTGGTAGAAAACCACAAAACAGTACAGAATGGCTTAAGTAACCTGTGGAAAAAGATAAACTCTATTTCAGCTCCACGAACCGCCTTCTTGGTGGCTTGGATGTCGCTTTCCACTCTACTGGGTTCGATCATATTGCGCGCCTGCTATGAGCAAGTATCGCGTGGGACGTGTCACATCGTCGTCTTTGCTCTATGCGTAGGCGCAGGCCTCAACTTCTACAACCTCCTATTGGTTTTCTCATTCTCTATGCCAAAGTTTAACACATCAAGCTCCACCTTGACGAGAAACAGAGAGTCTTCATACTCAGGAATGGTAAAAGGAGCCACGAGTTCATGCTCGGTTAACATGTTTGTCGCTGACACCAGTAGGCGAGTGCAAATGCATAGTTTCTTGCTAGTCAGGCGTCTCCACCAGTTTCATCAGAGCGGTGCCTCGTCAGAAAGGCCGCCCGCAACTATCCGAACTGCGGACGTAGAAACTCTGCTCCTTTGCGGGGTACGCATCCCGGACCTGCTGCCGTCACTGTTCGAGTCTAGAAGCTGCCTCTAGAGCCTAGGGCGTGCGCCTCATCATGATAGGGGACAACCCGGACGCAGACATGGAAGAGGAGTAATCGTCTCCCTCATCCTCGTCGGTAAAGTCAGCTTGCCTCAGCAGACTGTGGATTGCCAGTCTCTGTCTCGCTTTTGCTACCTCTGAAAGTCGCTGTTCTAGATTCCGTCTTCCTTCTTGAAACTCTGGCGACGATAGCCCGCCTATCCCGGCTTCTTGAGGTGCATCGCCCCGGGAAAGTCGCTCCATATCGTCGATGATGGGTTTGACCAGTGCGGAAGAAGGAAAGAAACGCTGAAGCGCAGCCAGACACAAAGCTGCGCGGCTCAAGGCAAACTCTGGTGAGGGACAGCCGGGCGTTCTTTGTGCTCGGGCTATGAAAAGCAAAAGCCTCGTGGCGTGGTAGGCGCAAATAGCCGTGTCGAATTCGAGAAGCAGAAGTTCCGTACTGTGTTGATTGAGGCTGGTCAAGATCTGAATGATGGCGGTGGCGTGTTCGAGACAGTTTTGTTCTGCCGTGGTGATGTAGTCCACGTCTACTGCCTCGAGAACTACGCGAGGTGCTGCTTCGGGATATCCTGAAAGCAAGATTCGGTACAAGTCGCAATGGGCTTGGTGGAATGAAATGTGCATGAATAGCCGTCTCCGCAGCCATCGGTCGCTTTCAAGGGCTCCGATATTGACCATAGAGAAGTTCGTTCCGTCTGGCATCAGCGATCCGATTTCGCTCAGGTCGCTTTCGAAATCGCCAATGAGTTTCGTCAAAGGCAAGAAAGGCTGGTCGCAAAGAGTCACTCCTCTTGTTAACTTCATAATGTCCCTCCGAGTTATCTCCAGTCTCACGTAGAGTCTATAAGAGCCCCCATCACCACAGTCTCCGTCATTGCTGAAATCATTCTCATCCGAGGGGTATTGCAGGTAAATCGTTTCGATGGGACACGCTTCAAACTCGGGCAAGCCAACTGAAAAGTACCTTTCAGTAATCTTCAACGACCACATGATCCTACGGCGTACTTCCTGCGCGACAAAGTCAAGATCAGGTCTCTCGTGGTTCAGTCGCATGGCAGCTGCAAACCTAGCCGCAGTAGCCGTAAGCATGAATGCTCTCTGGAACTTTCCAGTCTCCATCTGATAGTGAATCACGAGCAGTAGGGCCTGCAAACGCGGTATGGTAGGGCTCTCGAGGTGCTGCCATATCTTTTGTTCCGCCGTCTGAACCCACGGCGTAGCTCTGTCGCGAGTCTGAAGATCCGAACCACAGTGAAGGGTCACCAAAGCACAGATGGCGTGTGCCAGGGCCGAGTCAATCCTCCCCTCTCGACAACGCTCCCTGGTCGTCTCAGGGTGCAGAAATGCATGGGATGGAAGAGGGTAAATCTTCGCGAAGAAGCTTTCCACGGCGCCGGAGAGGTATTGGCCGACTTCGACTCCGCAGGACTCGTCTCCTTCGGTAGAGGTACTCTGCGGGGAAGATGCTCTCGCACTTCGCACCGGCGTCGGGTATGTGCACTTTCTAGTATGGCGCGCGCAGTTTGTGCATCGCGGTGATGTTCCGGAGCAGCGGACTTTCTTCTCTCGACAAGCTTTGCACGCCCGGGTGCCTCTGAGGCGTCGCGGCTTGGCGGAGACCAGTTGTTGCTTGCCAAAGTGAGAATCTGGTCCAACTTCCTCGATGGCGGCAAGCGAACAATCCAGCCCAAGACGAGCACACGGGCCGCAACGCAGTTCACTGCCACCTTCGCACTTGACCTGAATCAGGTCAATTCACGGCCACAGACCAACGGTAAGATTCCAGCGGACTGACCTTGCGCCACCGGCATTGAGAACAAGTCTGACGCGTCGTGCTTGGGCCAGCTTGAAAGCAGCCAACGAAAGAGTCCATCATGTCGTTGTTGAAACTTTGGCATCCTGGCACTTCATTGTCGTCCTCGTCTCATGTTGCAGTGCCCTGCCGCAACTCAGCGTTGTTCGGTTCCGAAAGTTTACAATAGAAGTTGGTAATAATTCTATGCCATAGAAGCTGGGGCTGGAGCAAGCATGATATGTCGGAGGAGTCGTTTGAGCAAGCCGGCGGGATGGATTTCGGAGGATGGATGGACGATGGGAAAAGTTTGGATTCCGCCTTCTTACTCGAAGTCTGTTCCCTCGTCCTCGGGACCGGGTTTCTTGAATGATTCTCCGGATCTCTCTCTGCATGAGAGCGCAAACATGAATGCGGAGGGAGTATACACTTTACCTACTCGAGCTAGACTGCCATGACGCGAGGAGTGGATAGGGTAACGACATCCAGGAATGGGCCCTGGTGAGCCAATTACAGTAGTTGACGAGCGGTTTATCCTTGTTCACGTCAACGAACCCTTGCTGGGAGACCGAATCCACCTCTCCACCATGATTCTCCAACATGTCACCGCGAGGTTCTGAGAATTGACTTGAGATTCATGTCATCCGATACGACAACTATTGAAGTCTTGATCGTGTATCTCCAGAGACTATCATTGAAATATGACCGTAATCCGTCATCGTAGTCAAGCACTCATGCTTACAAGAATTTTTGTAGCATATCTTTAGTTCTGCGTCACAATTTACTTGCCAAATCCACTAATCCGCCAGCATCAACACCTTTGGGATGAACCGGCTCATCGCCAATTTGTTCCATCTTCAACTCTAGCAATCTCGTCATATGCTTCACTGTATCGGCGTAAGCTGGATCATGGTAAACATTGAACAGCTCCAATGGATCCTTCTCGCAATCGAACAACTCCCACTCCTTATCCTTCTCCCCGCCCGGCCTGGCGCCACTAATCTCCAACGGCTCGTTGTACCAGTAGATGAGTTTGTATCGCTGATCTCTCACGCCATAATGCGCATAGGCGTGGTGGATAATGTCATTGTGCATCCAGTACCGGTGGTAGGCAATCTGCTGCCAATCTGCCGGTGTGTTCCCCTGCAGTAACTGCCGGAAAGATTCGCCTTGCATGTAGCTTGGGATATGGAGGTTTGCGAAATCGAGGAAGGTAGGCGCGAAATCGACATTGCAAATGATGTCGTCGCACACAGAGCCTTTGGCGATTCCCGCCGGATATCGAATGAGGAAGGGCATCTGGAAAGACTCCTCGTACATGAATCGCTTGTCGAACCAGCCGTGTTCACCAAGGAAAAAACCCTGGTCTGAGGTGTAGATCACAATGGTGTTCTCTGCAAGCCCGTTTTCTTCGAGGTAGTCAAGCATCCGCCCGACGTTGTCGTCGACAGACTGGATGGTTCGCAGGTATCGCTGCATGTACCTCTGGAACTTGAAATGAGCAAGGTCGTCTTGGCTCTTGAAGGTGAACACCGTCCCATCCTCCTTATCGATCAGTCTCTTAGCATCAATGGGAATCTTGCGCTGCGCAGAGCCCGCCTCCTGAACGACACGCTCGCCGACCTTGTTACCACCGTCTGGCTGGACGAGACCCAGATCCTGGTACGTCATATCCTCTGCCACGCGCATTTTTGCAACTTTTGCAGCCTTTGCGCGGTTCTTGTAGTCGTCGTCGTATGTCTCGGGAACGCGTATCGGGTGTTTGTATAGGTCCTTGTGCTTCTCGTTGCACTCCCACGAGCGGTGCGGAGCCTTGTGGTGGCACATGAGGAAGAAGGGCTTGTCGGTGTTTTTTGTCTTGGAGATCCAGTCGAGACACTTATCGGTGATGATGTCTGTAACGTAGCCATCTTCAACCTTTTCTCCCGCTGGCTCAATGAACTCGGGGTCCCAGTAATCGCCCTGTCCGGGGAGAACAGACCAGTAGTCGAAGCCGGTGGGCTCGTGCGGTCTGCCTTCGCCCAAGTGCCACTTGCCGACCATTGCCGTGCTGTATCCGCCGGTACGCATGTGCTTCGCGACGTTTGGCAAGTGCTTGTTGATGTTGTCGTTCAGCGTCATGACGCCGTTGACATGGTTGTGGGTACCCGTGAGAATGGCCGCGCGGGACGGAGTGCAGATGGAGTTGGTGACATAGCAGTGGTTGAACTTCATTCCCTCTGCTGCAAGCCGGTCAATATTTGGAGTGTGGTTGATGCCAGCTCCGTAAGCGCTGATGGCTTTGGAGGCATGGTCATCAGCCATGATGAAGAGGATGTTGGGCCTTGTATTGGTCATTTTCAATGTCTGCAACAGCTGATGAGCAACAAAAGAGGTTTGAAAAGTGAAGGATGCAGGCAAGACTACACTTTCTTGGAGGGTTTTAATGACAGTAAGTGACTGAAAGGAGGGGCATCCGACAAAGCTTGGGATAGCTCCAACCTTGCAGCAAAGCCCCTCCAAAGCTATGCCCCATAATCCTACCCATCGGCAACGAACCTCTTGAGCTTTCTCAAGTGATGTGGAACACGTATTGACGCGAATCGAACATGGCATGTTACCCTGCCGAAGCATCTTCAAAAGGCATCTCTCGGAGAACCAACAGGAACGGAAGACCGGCACCCCTGTATCTCGCCGGAGCTTACCCCACACGTCCTCCCGGAGGCTTCGGTAGTCGGTCCGGCATCCCAAACGGGCAAGTGGAGACACATCCGGCCTTGAGGCCATCCCAGATTGAGCGTTCCGGCCGACTACCGGCATCAACATTCCCAGCGAGGAGAGCAAACACTGGGCCTCTTTCTGTTTGTCCATGGCTGACCCTTGCTCCTGGGAACAGGGGTCGTATGGCGTGCTGGAAGCACTCTGGAAATAGCTCGAGGAGTGGCTCGAGGAGTTTGTCTGTTTGATGCTGCGATAGTCAGCTATTGGGCACTCTAGAATTGCGTGCTGAGCTGGCGACGACGAATTGGTTAGAGCTGTTTTCTCCTATGGTATTTTTCACTCCTGTCTCATTCGGAAGACGCAGAGTCTTGATTTTGCTGTTTAGCATCTAGGATACGCCTCCGTACATAAGACAGCCTGTGGTCGTTTATAAAAACTCGACGACAGGTTGGTGAATCAATCGAGCCTTGATCTTTTACAAATCACCATTGACAATGTCGAAACTAGGGACATTTCGAGCATTCTACCTCGTAGCTTTGTGCTGCGTAGGGTCTTTCTTGTTTGCATACGACACTGGTATCATTGGTGGTATCCTTACCTTTCAAGGTTTCCAAGAAGACTTTCGTTATGGACCGTCCCAGAAAGCCAACGTCGGGTCAAACTCAACAAGTCTGCTACAGGCGGGAGGTCTGCCACTTCTCAAATTTTCTACAGTCAGAGAGCCTCTGCTGATTATGTCTTACCAACAGCCTTCTTCTCCTGCTTCTTCATCTGGCCCTTCACCGCGAAATACGGCCGAAGATGGTCAATCATCCTCGCCTCCATAATATTCTGCGCCGGCGCAATTGTCCAATCAATCAACACTCACTCCCTCGCCGCCTTCTATGTCGCTCGAGTCGTCAGCGGTATTGGCGTAGGCATGGCCACCGTCGTGATCCCCATGTACTCGGCAGAGATGGCCCCCAGGAACATCCGCGGAATGCTCGGCAGCATGTTCCAGTTCTTTTTCACGATGGGTGTCATGACGTCCTACTTTGTAGACTATGGTGTGAGCAAGCATGTTGAGTCTTCAACGAGGCAGTGGCAGATTCCTGTCGGCTTGCAACTCGTTCCTGGGGCGATTCTCGGATTGGGCATGTTGCTTTGCAAAGAGAGTACACGATGGCTGGCCAAGACAGGACGGAGGGAGGAAGCACTGCAGTCTCTGATTTGGGTTCGGGGTGGCGATGCACCCGAGGTCCGAGAAGAGTGAGGTTCCCGGTCCTATGAAGTGTAACATGAATGCTGATGAGACCGCAGGTTTGCCGAAATTATTGCCAGTATCGAAGAAGAGAGAAACCAAAAAGAGGGCCTCACATGGAGAGAGTTGATCCAGCCTGTCAACCGATACCGTATCTTTCTCATCATTGCTCTACAAATCGGTACCCATCCAAAACGCATACAACGTACGCCCCTTTGACTTGGGCTGACATATTTTCTAGGCGTCCAACTCACTGGCAATACCTCTCTGGCTTACTGTAAGACCCAAAATATCATACTCAATTTTCCTAGTTTCTAAACACTGACATTGTCCGCAGACGCCCCGCAAGTGTTCGCAGCCGTTGGTGCAGGCCAGAATAACCTCCTCATCACAGGCTTCTTCGGTCTCGTCAAGGTCGTGTCATGTCTCTTCTATCTTCTTTTCCTCGTCGAACGTATCGGACGCCGCGGTTCGCTGTTGGGTGGAGCATTCCTGATGGGGACCTACATGCTCATCATCGCCTGCCTCACCGCAACCCACCCGCCCAAATCCGTGGACCAGGGTTTGACCTCGACAGCCATTGCCTCAATGACGATGATCTACCTCGAAGCCATGTCGTACAACATCTCATGGGGTCCAGCACCATGGGTAAGTTTGAAACATTCTTACACCTTACAAGATGCCACTAACCGAGATCCAGGTTTACATGGGTGAAATCTTCCCATCTCGAATCCGCGAAGCTGGCATTGCCATCGGCACTTCAACGCAATGGCTCTTCAACTTTGTCTTCTCACAAGCTACGCCACATGCCGTTCAGAACCTCGGGTGGAAGACATTCTTGATGTTTTGCATCTTCAATTGGGCACTCGTCGTATTTGTCTGGTTCTTCATCAAGGAGACTAAGGGGAAGTCTCTCGAAGAGATGGACACACGTAAGTTTCTTGCAAGCTAACGTCTAGCAAAAGGCTAATCTGGCTTCCCAGTATTTTCTGGAACGTCTGTCAGGAACGACTCAGAGAATTTCGTCAAAGAAAATGGTGAAAAGAGGGAGCCCACTTCAGTTCTCGGGAACATCAATGAGAAGCTTCAGTGAAAGCAAGTGTCATATTCGGCATCATTCAAGGGTCACAATACTATCGCAACGAAGAATGTTTGCTGGAACAGGAAGTTGAGTCAACGATGCCAGTATGAATTTCCAAAGCTGCACGCTCCCTTCAGTGTGTGTCTAATGCAATCATAAAACCGTGATGTTCGCTATTACACCCAGTCCCTCTACGACTGACAGAAAGCCCTGCTGATGCCAATATCCAACGATACCGAAAAGCTCCCCAAAACGTCGAGCATGCCATACTCTAATGCGCCATTCAGTCTCCACGTCACTACCACTTCATATTTTCTGCCGCGTATGCTGATTGTTTGTCTTCTTCAACCCCCTCTGTCATCACAGTGACTCCTAGTGGGCTTCTCGATCGTCCATACCGGGGGTATGGCATCGGAGAGCGGTGTCGATGGCGGGCTCGACTATTGTTCAAGGGTTCTCGGAGCATTTTGCGAAGGTTCTTTCGATTCCACTCGTGCGCCTCCTCCCATTCGCAAAACTCTTGCAGCTCGTGATAATGGTGCCAGATGCCCTCCAAAAACTCGACCGAGATGGCGGAAGGTCTTTTCTCCATGCTGGGGCACTCCACTTGCTGTTGATCATCATTGTGTGCCATGGCAGATTCGGATGAGCCCTCGAGTTGTGCCGCTTCAAGCGATCCGTCGTCTTCTTCCCGCTCCAAGCCTCTATCACTCTCAACATTCTCCACGTGTTCGATGTAAACACCTGGGGGAAATTTCTTTCCAGCATCTCCTTGACTCGTTGTCGATAGTGCGTCGCTCATGGGTATATCGGCTTGTGGCTCAAGTGGGTTCCCTGAAGTTGATGTTTCTGGAACTGATATGCCTTCTAGCTTGCCACTTTGAGTTTCTGGTTCGGCTGGCATGTCTGCCATCTCTGTATCGCGCTGCTCGAGGTCTTCGGCATCACCCAGAAATACGTCTGAGCTGCTGCTGGGTTCCGTTCTTGATGTGTTGCGTTTGTTTCGATCGGATCCGAGGTCTGTGGCAGCAAGTAACCATAGCAGAGTGTTGATATCTGAACGCTGGTCCGCCGGGTCATTCTCGTGAGGAGGCTGATAAACGAATGGTATACGTTCCTCGGGTTCTTTCCCTTTTCCGCTTTTCGAACCGTTTTCGGAATCGTGTACAGGTGGATCATCCCAAAACTCCATGTTCTCTTCTGCACCCTCTTCCAGATCCCAGTCGAAATCATATGACACCTCCAGATTGGAGGCAGCAAACTCGGTTATCACTTCAGGGCTGGCCAGTTCCACCGCCCGCTCGAATGCATTTTCGAACATTTCGGCCTGTTTCCGGGCATCCCTGACTCGCATCGCACGCAGCGTTGACGAGAACATGGCTGAGTAGGTAAAAGACTGTACTCGGCGCGTGCATAGATATGCTTGGGGTATTCATCAGTTACTGGGAGGAAATTCGGTGGGAGTCTGGAGACTGGTGTGTGGATGGATGATACGATGTTGAAGAATGGATGTCGTTGTCTGGCGACCACCAAGGAGCGTGGAAATGGAAGTTCGTCTGTTCCACTGGTGGTTTCCCGACACCAGAAACAAACTCTTGAGGAAATTGCGTGATTCAGTCTTTCCCGCGGGATGTTTGGTGGTGATGCTTCTTGCCTAGTGTTTGACTGTTTGTGGGATGACTCCTTCCACCCAAGCAAACCAAGGTGCTCTGCAAAGTTCAAGAGCACCGATGACTGCCTTGCTGCCTTCTTTCTGCACAGGCTTGAAGAATTAAGTTAGAATGAGTCTCATCGCAGCAGGATAAGCTGCTTCATATACTCACTACATGACTCACTTGGCTTATGTAGTGAATCACATTTGAGCTTTCGTCCAAAGCTTAGGAGTGAATGTGTACTAATTTATCTGAACAGAACGGATAGCTGTCTGCCAGCGCTCTTACTGCTTTTTGAACTTCGTCACAGCTTCACTTTCATCGCACCTTTGATGTGATAAGCTGATTAGATGCCAGGTGATTGACATTACATCCGCCCATTCAAGGTGATCAAGCAAACATTTGTGTAAACCTGAGAAAATGGGGCTTGGGATATTCCCATTCTACGTTCTCATTCATCGTAAGCTATGAGCTTTTGAGATGCGAATGAAGGTGATTGAGTCCTCACTTGAGTACGTTCTTTCATTCACCCCTCAACTATCCGCAATATTTTGCACTATATCGCAAGGACCTTGAATTCTAATTGTGAGTAATACTTGTCAGTCTTGACCCAGGCCTCCTATATTTGTATGCCGAGTGAGATTCAAACAGCGACGTTTTGTCAGGCCTTTGAGAACTTTCACAAAGAACCTTCCTTCTTTTGTTCTTTTGTTGTGGGAGCCATAAGATGATTCCCGTCTCACCTCTTTGTGTCACCAAAGAGTGACAATGAAGGCACAGTTATCTCCTGCACTAGCCTTCTCAGCCACGCCCACACACAACATGCGACAGGGCAATAAGCATCATGCCTTTTCACTGCCTGGCCACGGATTCCCCCTCAAGGCCCAGGGGCCATGGCACGGAACTGGTCTTCCAAGAAGTTCCTCATCCTTCCGGCCTCCTCCGTCTCGATACCCTCACCCCGCTGTGATTGATCAAGTCAGAGGACTTTTTAATATTGCCTTTACCTCCTTCCAACTTTTCATTTTCCAGTCAAGGTGCTTTCCTTGAAACTTCTCGCCTCACCAACCGCCTATTCCCACCACATTTTTGTTTCACCCTCGGAAGCTTCAAGTAATTCGTCGGGTCTCTCATCGTCAGTCTTCAATCATTCCACGTCTAGTTCATGGGGAAATGGCCGAATCCATCGAGACGGAGTATCGCTTGATCAAGCATCGCCGTCGTGTCAGCATCATCGCCGCCAAAGCCAGACAATTCGCCCGCGACGGGATCAAGTATCGCGTGTACCACAAGACCACCAACAGCACTCGGGTCAGCACTCGACAGGCGGATGAGATCATCGACATCAGTGGATTGGATCATGTCATCACTGTCGACCATCGCCGGCGCCGCGCAGCTGTCGAGCCCAACGTGACGATGGGAAGCCTTGTCACCGCCACGCTCAAGCACGGTCTCATTCCTGCAGTCGTCCCCGAGTTCCCTGGCATCACCGTGGGTGGCGCCTTTTCCGGCACTGCGCTCGAGAGTTCATCATTCCGCTATGGTCACTTTGAAAAGTCTGTCGCTTCTCTCGAGGTCATCCTTGGAAACGGCAACATCGTCACCGCCTCGCCCGTCGAGAACTCGGACCTCTTTAGTGGTCTCGCTGGCTCTTGTGGTACACTTGGCATATGCACAATCATCGAAGTCAAGCTTGTTCCTGCTCGCCGATTTGTCGAGCTCAACTATCTCCCAGTTCACTCCGCTGCCGAAGCTTTGAACACCATTCAACCCTACACCGCCGACACTTCGCCCGTCGATTTCGTCGAGAGCATCATGTTCGGCCCAAACGATGGCGTCATCATTACTGGCACCATGACGGATGAGAAGAAGCAGGGCATGCCTGTTGTTCGCTTCAGCCGAGCTCATGATCAGTGGTTCGCGCTACATGTGCACGAGTCTGTCCCTCACGTCAGAGATACCAGCTGCATACTCTGCACGCTTTCGGAATCTCGCTCAGTTGACAAGAGAAGCACAATCACTGACCTGGTACCGATCAAGGATTATCTCTTCCGATACGACAGAGCCTCTTTCTGGATGGGAGCCTACGGTCAGAATCCCGACACCTTCAACGGTCTTACACGCCTTCTTCTCAATCCCATCGTGAAGGCTGAGTGCTTGTTCGCTGGTATCCATCACGGCAGACAGAATCGCACAATGTTCTTTCAAGATATTACGCTGCCGGGAAACACCTGTGCGGCCTTCCTCGACTGGCTCGACAACAACCTGGGGATTTATCCTGTCTGGATCTGCCCTGTAAGAGTCATTCCCGACAGTCACAGCCGTCGACGCTACCACAATATCAATATCAATGTACGACTGTGGGGTCCCAAGACCATCCACGGGCCTGATGACATTCCAGGTCGCGACGGCCCCGAGGCCTTTGAGCGATTCATCCGGGACAATAAGATGATTGAGCAGGCTACTCGCGATCTCGGCGGTACCAAGGTGGTCTACGGCGACAACTACTACACGGAAGAGGAATTCTGGCGAATTTACAACAAGGAGTTTTACGATGAGCTCCGCGACAAGTGGGGTGCTGCCGGCCTTCCCAGCCTCTGGGACAAGCTCGGCAACCCGAACCCGACCTACAAGGAACAGACTTCTCGCTCCAAGGCTATCATGAAAGTTCTCCTGAAGCGCGACTATCTCCTCAAGAAGTGACGCAGAGGCGGGCAGAACGCAGAGCAAGATACGAAGCACTAGAGTTGGAGACAGGGGGTGAGGGAGCCTTGGGTGAAGACTGTATTTGAGTATAGGATGAGGCGTTAGGGCCTTCGAAGAAATGCTTTGGTTCGAGGACAGTCGGGAGACGCAATGGTGACATGGGTCGATACGCGAACGGGTGGAAGAGGTGTATTTCGCGAGCATTCGATTCGTTGCTTAGCACAAAGTCGCCCATACGCACAGCAGAGACAGCATTATCAGATCGGTAGTGGATAGGAACAATTCCACATAGTACTTAGCAAATTCCTTCTCTCCCGTGACTGACACCCAGGGTTCCCCACAGAATATCGGGATCGAGGCGTCCCCGAACATCAGACGATGTAGGTGTTTGGATCTGGCGGGGTTTGAACGCACGCAGATCTCCAGATCCCGGAGATCCACAAACGGCGATGGCCCCCCGGCCAGCTGCACGTTGAGAACCGCGCCGCTGCCGGGAAGACGGGAACTAAATTAAGAGCATCCACAAGATCTCGCCTGATCGACCCGGAGGAAAACGGCAGTCGGGATGCTGTTTACGTCAGAGGCAACATGCCATTCTGCAGCGCGGCTTTTGCCCAGCTTTCCCGTGGCACCCGGACGAAGTTCGCATAGCTCGGAATTAGGTCCAAGGGGACTGCTTGATGCGCGTTCTTCCGAGTCTCTACTACCTACCACCTGTGAGGAATGATGTGGGTATCCGCAGTGCTTGAGTCGTGTCACAGCCTGTCCGTCTGGTTACTGTTCGTCAGCTCGGAACTTCTCGAACATCAGTCACGCCACAAAAGTGTTGGCGGCCTATGGAAAATGAAATGCGGACTAGAAACTTGCGCAACTCAGACCCGAATGCCCGGATAGTATCAATAGGCAGCACCACATACGGCGTTTGTAAATCAAGCGAGCAAGTGGCATCAACCTGTGTTGAAGAACTCAGAAATGCAAGTTGTCAAATGTAGTCTGCAATATGGTTCGCAAAGCCCGACGGCGACGAATTAGTCAATCCATTTCAATAAAGTCAGTCTTGAGAGGAAGAAGAAATCATAAAAAGGCTTCAGCATCGCGGCTTGGTTCATCTCTTTTTCCTTCCAGATCATCACACTCACACAAGTTCATCAATCATCAAGACTTCTAGTCTCATACAACCATCAACTCAACTGCCTTCGAATCTTTTCGATACCAACATCCGCCAACATGCCTATCACCAAGTACAAGGCCGCCGCCGTCACCTCCGAGCCCGGTGTAAGCCTCGATGCCATCTTCCTCCCTTTCCACTTATACTTATAACTGACTTTCCTAGTGGTTCGACCTTGAGGGTGGTGTTCAGAAGACCATCAACTTCATCAACGAGGCTGGCCAGGCTGGCTGCAAGCTCGTTGCCTTCCCCGAAGTTTGTAAGTGACCCCTCCTCGCCTCAAACTTCTTCACCATGCTGATACCCCCACAGGGATCCCCGGTTACCCATACTGGATGTGGAAGGTCACCTACCTTCAGTCCCTCCCCATGCTCAAGAAGTACCGCGAGAACTCCCTCCGCGTCGACTCTGAGGAGATGCGCCGCATCCGCCGCGCCGCTCGCGATAACCAGATCTTCGTCTCCATGGGCTTCGCCGAGCTTGACCATGCCACCCTCTACCTCGCCCAGGTCTTCATCGACCCCACCGGCGCCATCATCAACCACCGCCGCAAGATCAAGCCCACCCACGTTGAGAAGCTCGTCTACGGTGATGGCTCCGGCGACACCTTCATGTCCGTCTCCGAGACCGAGATCGGCCGCGTCGGCCAGCTCAACTGCTGGGAGAACATGAACCCCTTCCTCAAGTCCCTCAACGTCTCCCAGGGCGAGCAGGTTCACGTCGCCGGATGGCCCATTTACCCCGGCGTCCAGCGCCAGGTGTCCCCTGACCCGGCTACCAACTACGCCGACACCGCCTCCGAGCTCGTCACCCCGGCCTATGCCATCGAGACCGGCACCTGGGTCCTCGCTCCCTTCCAGCGCCTCTCCGTCGAGGGTCTCAAGAAGAACACCCCCGAGGGCGTCGAGCCCGAGACCGACCCCTCCGACTACAACGGCCACGCCCGCATCTACAAGCCCGACGGCAGCCTGGCTGTCCCTAAGCCCGACAAGGACTTTGACGGTCTCATGTTCGTCGACATTGACCTCAACGAGACCCACCTCACCAAGGTCCTCGCCGATT
The DNA here is from genome assembly GCF_011075155.1 of Colletotrichum scovillei. Lineage (NCBI taxonomy): Eukaryota > Fungi > Ascomycota > Sordariomycetes > Glomerellales > Glomerellaceae > Colletotrichum > Colletotrichum scovillei. The sequence continues at coordinate 4,615,617 of NW_023336259.1, forward strand.
TCGCCGGCCACTACATGCGCCCCGATCTCATCCGCCTCCTGGTCGACACCCGCCGCAAGGAGCTCGTCACCGAGGCCGACCCCCAGGGCGGCATCGCTTCCTACAGCACTTACCACCGCCTCGGCCTGGACCGCCCCCTGGACTCCAAGCCTGAGCTGCACGAGCGCGACGAGCAGGAGACTGCCAAGCGCATCTCCAAGGAGCCTGCCGCTAAGCCTGTCAAGAAGCTCTAAATGCTCTAGCTGGCTTTCAGCAGCAATCCGGGACTCTGAACATCAGTGCCCGCCTGTAAAAATCCCATTTGTAATATGAAGAATGATTAGACTGTACATAGAAAATCTCATCTCGGGTCTTTTGGCCTTTTGAAACAAAGTCTACCACTGGTGCCTATTCTAGTTGCGCGTCCCTAAACGTGTCATAAACTCTACATTCTATCTGATGAAGATGTATTCTTAGTTCGCTCTACCCTGCCTTTGCTTTCACTCTAGATCTCACACACTCTCTCCATTGAAGCGAGCAAGTTTCCCGGCCCCACGTTACGTCTTGGAGATGATCGGTCCACCTTAGGCGGCGCGGGGTTTGAAACTGAGGGGCAAACTTTTTGTCTCCGTTGCATTCTGCTGCCATTCTATGGCGCCAAAATATCCGTGCTCCAGCGCTTTTGACTAAGAAGACGGAAACATCTCGTAAAGTTTCCGAATTCAGGTTGTATTAAAGCATCAAAAGCATCACAGTGATACCATTGCGAGTATTGACGTCTCTGCTACCAATCGAACCGCCTCACATGATCACAATGTTGGCAAAGATCGTTCTACCATGGTTCTTCATGACCATCTCCTTGATCTACCTATGGTTCACCATCTTCAAGCTCGCCATTACCGGTGACGTCAAGACCCTGTCGAATTGGTCCGCACTCAAAGAGGCCTGGTTCGGCGAGTTCTGGAAATTCATGGGCCCTAAAGCCAAAGCCAGCGCAGAGGACAAAGTCCTGCCGCTCCTTGAGGGTCGAATTCGGAACGGGCAGGTCTCCGAAAGAGGCGCCAGCAAGCCTATCGAAGGTGTTGTCCTCGAAATCGGAGCCGGCAGTGGGATGTGGACCGAGTCGCTCGCCACCGTCGTCCGGTCCGCCAAGGCCGAGTCCCGTGCAGCTCCGACCAAGATCTATGGCGTCGAGCCGAACCCGGTGTCTGCTGCATCGCTGAAACGACGTGTCGAAGAGGTCGGCTTAAAAGGAACCTACCAGGTTGTGCCGGTAGGCATTGAGGATTTGCAAAATGAGTCGGCTTGGGGCGGACGGATCGAGCCCGGTAGCGTCGACTGCATCATGACTGTCCAGTGCCTCTGCAGCATTCCGGAGCCGGAGAAGAACATACGGCTGCTTTACAACTACTTGAAGAAGGGCGGCCGATGGTACGTCTTTGAGCATGTCAAGGCGGAGCAAGGGCTACTCATCCCACTTTTTCAACGTGAGAACCCTTTTCTATACCTTCGAGCATGCATCACACTAACATTCCTACCCAGAATTCACAAATATCTTTTGGGAGCACATGATGGGTTCTTGTCAATTGTGCCGAGCCACTGGGCAGACATTGCGGCAAGTTGGCTCCTGGAGCGAGGTGGACTTGGCCCAACCGCCGGATGAGTCAAGCAGCGACGTGATTCCTCATGTTGTGGGAGTTCTCACCAAATAGTCGGTCACTCAAAGTTTTAAAAGCACGGCTTGAGATGGAAGGTTTGGAAAAGATGAACAATAGCCTTGTCAATTACAACACTACGTGACACTCTTGCATACTTAGCCTGCGTACTTGATCGTGCATGCAACGATATAGTTCTTGGAGTATTGCCTAGGATCTCATGCTTCTATCAGAAAGCCCGTACTATTTATAGCATCTTCAGGCAGTCCGAAGGATGCAGTGGCCTTACTCGGCTTCTGGTAGCCCAGCAAGCTTGAGGCCCAATGACCACAGCCTCTCAGCTTTCTCCTGGTCGTACGCCCACATAGCGTATCCTGAGCCAACATCACCAGTTGCGGGATCCCATGCGCCAATAATTTGGCAGTCCTCAAGATACTTACCACCCCGGCCCTCCAAGTCCTTGCTAACCGCCGCCCACACAGTAGTCGCGGCTCCCTGCTCAGCGCTCTTCCAATGCTTGGCGAGGGCCTCATTCCTCCCCCATGCCTCCTTCAGTTCGTCAGGGACATGTTGCTGAAGGCCGCTCAAGATGCCCCCTGGGTGGAGACTGAAGGCATGGAGGTTTTGAGATCCATATCGGCGTTCCACCTCGTTGGCCATCCATACAAGAGCAGTCTTGCTCTGGCCATAAGCCTTCCAGGGGTCGTAGTTTCCAGTCCAATTAAAATTGTCAAATTGGACCTCGCAGGCTCTATGCAAGCTTGAAGAGACGTTGACTAGCCGCGAAGGGAATTCTGGGGTCGAGGAAGCAACAAGAATAGGTTTGAGGAGTTGAAAGAAGAGGAAGTGGGCGACATAGTTGGTGCCAAACTGGGTCTCGAACCCATCGGAAGTCTTGCCCTCAGGTGTCGCCATAACACCCGCATTGTTGATGAGGATGTTCAAGATCTTGCTCTTTGTCGCGAAGTCTGCGGCGCAGGCCCTGACGCTCGTGAGATCATTCAGGTCAAGCGTCAAGAGATGGACTCGGTCTTTCTGGGACATGTCGCCCAAGGCAGCTTTCGCCTTGTCAGGATTGCGAACCGCCAAGTACAAGGTTGCACCTGTTACCAACAGCGCACTCGCCGTCTCAACTCCCAGGCCGGAGGAACAGCCAGTGATGAGGACGACCTTGTCAGAGAGCTTGTCTTCAAGGCCCTCGTCTTTGATGATTTGAAGGGCTGTAGGACGAGCATCCCCAGGACCTTGAGGAGAAAGATGGAAAGAGGCATATTTTGAAGACATGACGTAAAAACAGGAGACTGACCAGCCGCTTGTTGGGGATTTCAAGTGTATAGAGATGGAAAGTGTAATTAGGTGTGGCATGCTTTCAACACCCACCAGGTTATGTCAAATCGACCGACCTGACCCTTTATACTCGATTCTCAGACATACAAAAAGCCATCAGCGCGCAGGCAACATGACCTCTCTCGGAATTAATGTTCGTAAGTCCAGAAGTGTCCTATTCATCCGCCGTCGATTTGGCTAAGCATGCATCTCATTACCATATCCCCGCGTCGCCGCATTGCGCCTTCCTCACTCGCTAGTCAACGTGCGGCATGCGGCCGCATTGCCCGCGTTGGAATACCCAGCCGGGAACTCCAGACTCTCACCCCATTCACTTCATAAGTGGTCTCTTGTTAAATACTTCAGGTAGAATTTGCTTTCAATTATACTGTGTCCTTTTCAATCGAAAGCTTGGTTTCAAACTTCCTTGCTACCTACTAGAGGCTCTGGGCCTGTGGCAAACTCACTCATCGCAGGCGGCCGCGTCGGCCGCATTATCGGTCCCCAGCCGGTGTCGGAACAAGATGACAAGAACAGGTTGCTTGGATCATTACCACGCATGAAACTGCTATACATGCTCCTGCCGATCAAACATTCTATTCGAACCGATACTTACTTGTCTTATTCTTCTGTCGATTTACAATATGCAAAAAATGGTAGGCCTCAATACGTCCGTCTGACGAAAAACTTTGGCTTCCCTGACCCCTTTCTTGTCCGGAAACCATAGTGGGGCTCTGCTTGACAAGGAGGCCTGGAATAAAGCGTACGTGATAGCGCAGGACTTCATACGTCAGAATCTTGCTGTGCAGATACCTCTAGATAGATCACCTCGTCGCAACATCATGTTCTTCGGGTTTGGGGTTTTCTAATATTACTTGAAGTTCAAATTCTAGACTATCACACATTGCCCATGTGGATCAACAAATTTCGAACAAAGAAGGAATCCTAATCATTCCTATGCTAGATACTACAATTTTGATGCCATCTCCCCCGATACCCTAGCACTAGGGTGCTACTGCTTGACGGAGGCAAAAGATTTAATGGTGTCAACAACACAATGTTCAAAATCCGCGTACTTCATGCCCAGAATCTCGACGCTGCGTGTGGTGTTCGTTTGGTAAACCTCCTTGGGCAATTCTAGACAGCAGTCAGTGTTAAAATATATCGAGTAAGTCATCATCAAAGCGTCTACGTACCGCCGCCCTTGGTGCATTTGGAAGGCAAAGCTGACTTGTATTCCGGGAAGTGCTTCCGGATGATATCGATGGTCTCACGGTTTGAGCAGTAGCCGTTCGTGATGAAGAAACGTTTGTTGCCGGCTTCTTCCTTCTCCATGGCCGCTACATGGGCAAATGCCACATCTCGGACATCGGCGAAGATGGGGTTCTGTGATGGACACTTGAGTCAGCCGAAGTGCGCCGAGATAATCGGATTTACGGCAGGGAAGATTGGCTGACCTGAGTGGGAGGGATCTCCTTCTTCGCCGACCCAAGAATGAAGCTGCGGATAAATTGGTTTGAGGTGTTGAGGGCATCAAGGGAAGCCAGGCTCTGCACAGCAGGACCAAAGACGAGGGGTGGTAGGATTGTGGAAATGGAAAACGCAGGAGACTCGGCTTCGAGGAAGTCCCAAGCTGCCTTTTCAGCAAACTTCTTGCTTGCTGTTTACTTGTCAGTTACGTAGCAATTACCAAGTGCCGCATTCAGCGCGATCTCGAGACAGTAGGGGTCAACTTACCAGAGTAACCAGCGCCAGCGCTCTGCAACGCCTGTTCCATCGTGATGGGGTTCCAGTCACTCTCGTCATAAGTGTGACCGGGCCATAGCCCCTTGGAAATGTCCATCATGGAACCGAACGATGACGTGATGACCACGCGCTTAACCGACGGAGCATGTTGCTTGATAGCTTGCAGGATACCGGTTGTTCCGTTGATAGCGGGATCAAGGAGGTCCGCCTTGATGTCAGTCACGTTGAAGTGAAAGGGACTTGCAGTATGAATGACCGCTTCAAATGGTGGGTCAGATTTGACGGCATCGGAGAATGCATCGTTCTGTGCCACATCGGGGACAATGGCGAAAGCCAGCTTGTCGGCTCCAATATCAGGATATGACTGCTTGATCGCGTCTGCTTTGGCCTGGCTGCGGACACTTGTGACCACAGAGTGTCTACATGAATGATTTAAGCTGAGAACCATCACATAACCTTCATCTGAGGATTGGAATGTTTCTTACCCGCGTTCAAGAAGAAGCTTGAGGATGTGTGTAGCAATGAAGCCACTGCCTCCGGTAAGAAGAACTCTGGTCATTTTTGGGAAGGCTGGATATGTGAAATTGCTAAGGAGATGGTTTAATGTCGATAGAATTGCGACAACGTGGGTTGTAATGGTGTATATCTTGCCAGTGATACAGGCAATCTTTACTATGGAATAACTGATCGTTAAATACGGGAGATTAGAAAGCACGTGTAAGCCGACTCTATTTGCATGTATTCGTATCATTCACGGACTTAACATCATTACGTCAGTCATTTAGACGGAGAGTACGGACATAGGAATCAGTATGTCTGGCAGTGTCGCTGACACGGCCGTGCTTCCTGCCCACTAAGAAAGTATCCGCTAGCCTTATGGACCCGGGAATGGTAAAGGAACAGCTTTCACTCCACAATGACTCTCCGTGTGCCTGGCTGTAGGTCCTAAATGGCCCTACTCGGCAGTTAAACCGGCATAGCGTTCCCGAATCCGAGCTGACGGATCCGGCCCCAGGCTCAGATATTAGTATTACAGGCTACTACAGACAGCCACGTATACGCGTATTTGTCCAATCAAAATCCCAGCCATACACATCATCGTCTATCCGATTACCTTTATGGTGGTTGAGGATAAACCTTCGAGAAAGAGAAAGAAGCACAAGAGGAAAGAAGAGCGGCTTGTTTCCGCACTCTCGTCTGCTCAATCAAGAAACCGGGCCGCAACTTGACTCAAGCACCCTTGCCCTTGACTTAGAGTCCTGCTTGTTGTTTTTCTAATCTAACGTACAGCAATGACAGACGTCAGCTAGTTGCATCGCGGCTTGACTTTCGTCCGTACAGACCTGGTGCTCAGTGGAGTGAGCTGCCAGGCGCAGTGGAAGCAATTCAGGCTATCTTCTCCAGTAGAGCGAAGGGAGGTAGGCAACAAGGTAGTAGAAATATGACGGCGAAACCGCATTCGTCTCTCGAATTGACTCCTTAGCACTCACTCTTCATCCATTCGTTATCATTCGAAAATTGGCAAAGCTTCACTCTCTCAGTGATGCAATCTCTCGTCGCAGGTGCTATTACGCTCGCCTGCACCGCAATCGTCTCAGCGGCATGCATCGAAACAGGCAATACTTCAACTAGTCTACCAATTGTAGACTTGGGCTATGAGCTTCATCAAGCTCTCAACTTCGATGTAAGTGGCAGCTGATGTCTGAGGGTTGATTGTTCCAAAGAGGACGCTCAACTTCACGATGCTCAAAACTCACCAATCACAGACCTCGAGTGAAGCATACAACTTCTCCAACATTCGATATGGAGCCCCACCTATTGGAGATCTTCGCTTCGCTGCCCCGGTACCTCCTGCAACGGACAGATCTGTTGTACAGAAGGGTGAAGAGGCCCGAATCTGCCCACAGGCCCTCCCGGAATGGACGCCGAGCCTGATCGAACAAGCATACCAATACCTTTTCGGTCCCAATATCTCGATATCTGCTAATCAGCTCCTCGACTCGAGAGCTAGCGAAGACTGTCTGTTTCTTGACGTGGTGGCCCCGAAGAAGATCTTCGATGCTGCCAGGTCCAATGGGACTGCTACTAAAGCACCCGTGAGTAGACGCTCTTTGGATTCATAGTCTATTCTCATCGTCAAAGAAGCCCAAGCTAACACGGAGGAATCAAACAGGTCCTCGTATGGATCTACGGCGGTGGCTATGACACCGGCTCCAAGGCTGGACTAAACAGCGGTTCGCCTGCTGGCCTTTTGAGACAAGGCAACCACGATTTTGTCTACGTTGCTCTCAACTACCGCCTTGGTGCTTTCGGATTCCTTAGCGGTCCGAAATTCACAACCCAGGGAGGCGTTGCCAATGCTGGACTCCTCGACCAGAGACTTGCGCTGGAGTGGATTCAACAGAACATTCACCTTTTCGGCGGAGACCCAGCCCGCGTGACTCTTGCAGGAGAGTCCGCTGGAGGAGGTTCACTCGTATATCAGACAACTGTGAGTCGAGGAATAGTATCCTATGCAAGTGAAAGCTTCTAACAAAGGGATCTTCCAGGCTTTCGGCGGCTCTCAAGGCTCAGTTCCCTTTCAACAGATCATCCCGCAGTCCCCAGCGATCCTCCCATCTCCGCCAGCCCAGAACCAGGACGACATCTTTGCCGAATTCCTATCGCGTCTAAATGTCAGCACCCTTGCCGAAGCTAGGCAACTACCATCCGCCTCTGTGATTGCAGCCAATAGCGATCAGATCTTTGCCGGCCGCCTAGGTAGCTTCACCTTCAGCCCGGTAGTTGACGGCACCTTTGTTCCGGCCGAGCCTGCAGTCTTGATCTTGGAGGGGAAGTTCGATACCAAAGTCAAAGTGATGGCTGGCTCAAACACCAACGATGGTCTCTTCTTCGGTTCCTTCGACATCACAGACGACGCTGGCTACCGCGACTGGATGTCCCTCACCCTTCCCGGTGCCAGCGCCGACTCGATCGATTACATGGCAACGGAGTTATACCCGCCCATCCTCAACGGCTCCTATGGATACACGGACCACATCGCTCGTACTGCTCTCACCATGCAGGACTTACTTTTCCGGTGCAATGGTCTTGCTCTCGCGAGGGCATTGAACGGCACGACTCATCAGTACGAGTTTGGCGTCTACCCCGCCATGCACGCTGCGGATGTTGAATACACCTTTTCCGATAACGGGGTCGGTATGCCTAGTCCAGAGACTGCGATTGCCTTGCAGCGATACATGACCAGTTTCACTCTTAGCGGAAGTCCCATGGAAAGGGAGTGACGGACTTCCCGATGTACGGACAGGACAAAAACGTCTTGCTCTTAAACGCCACTGGTCAGTATGTCAGCCGGTATGACAGCTTCACAACCGACCGTTGCATCGGGCGGGACAGAGTTATTGCATCTCTTTCAGCTTGAACAAACCGTAGCTCTCATACATAACCCATCAATCAGTGTGGTCAGAGTTGAGGCCATCTCAAAGGGCGTCATGTAAGATCCGGACTAGAACTAGCGATGTATCTCTACACGTTCTTCCCGAACAAGGATTAGGTAGTAAACGTCCCTGCAAATCATAACTTTTTACTCATAGCTGCCTTCTCCGCACATTAAGGTAAGTTCCTGATACTCATGCTCTCGGCCGTTCTTCGTCATAAGTCATGTGAAACGCCGTCGTCTTCCTGATAGCCCGCCGATCCTCCACCTCCTCGCTCGGAGTCCTCACACGCCTTTCGTCGGCGGCTGTAGGTAAGATGTACTCCTCGCTCGTATCGTCCCCAACTTTTGGTCTAGCATGTACACTCGTCAGATGAATCCCGTTCTTTTCTTCACGGCCCTGATACGGGTGCCAGTCGTTGCGACTCGTACCGGCGTGGATGAAGTTGCTGTTGTTCGTTCGCGGTGCGGAGCCTGTGTTGTAGCTGCCGGCAGACGAGCCTTTCTTGGTTGCGAAGTATGTCGGGAAGAGATAGGTCAAGGGTAGACGGCACATTGGCAGGCAGGCGCAGATGATGGCGACGTTATCTTCGACGACTGTCCAAAGCGTGGAGGCAATGTCGACTGTGTCAATATGTAAGCATATGTTTGAAGTCATACGGAGTCTTTTTGTTACTTACAAGTGGTGTCCGGGCTTGTGGTGGAAAAGTTCAGCGTCGTCATACGTAAGATGCTCGTGATCGTGACGAAAAGGCCCAGAGCAAAGACGATCATGAGCAGCCTCTTCTGGTTGAGAGGGAGTTTCGACTGCCACAGGACGTGCTGCGGCAGTGCCATGATGAGGATATCGGTAGCGATAGAGAATCCTGCATTCGCATACCAGTTCATAGTAAGCGAGATACAAGTGCCCGGAATAGTCTTGTCCCAAGCCCTCGGAATAGGGGTACACTGCCATATCGAAGAGGCCGAGGTCGCTACCATGTAGGCCAGGATGATGCTGAGTAGCGTGTAGCAAAGGATCCGAAAGTAGCGTTGGACGAATATGCGAAGATAGAGGAGTAAGATCGATGCCTTTGTGAGGTTTATGGTGATCTTGTAGAAGATCTGGGCAACGTAGAACAACTATCAACAGTCAGACTGATGTTACATGATACCTCACTTCAACCAAGCGGCATGAGGTGTTCCTGGCTACATACCTGCAAAGTCATGACCTTATTAGGTTTAGACAGGTTTCTAATGTGCTGGCCGAACCCATACTCGCAGGAGATCATCATCAATATCGATACAGTCAGGCAGCAGATCTTGGGAGCGTCAGCAAGACAAAATAGTACCGAGTTTCTTGTAGAGTAGACTCACGAACGAGAATAGGATGGTCCAGTCGTCCCAACCAAGGCCGGATCTCATCTTGATCCTCGACCAAAACCGGATGCCCACGAAGATGGGCGTGAGTACGAAGAAGACGATGGCCGGCACCTGCACCATGAGCGCATTGCTCTCGCCGTGAATGTTCCCCTCCACCATGGCGAGTATGCAGTGTTTGATGTTGAAGCCGTAGGAGATCAAGCTGGTCTGATGAGGTTGTGGGCCCCGAGAGGCCAACGGTCTGTGGGCAAGACACTAGGATGTTGGAGGATGGTAGACGCAGATCGAGGGAGATTCCAATAAGCTGGGACGACTGGGTCCCCACGAACGGTTATATGTTCATTCCCAGACCTCTCTTGTGCAGAGTTTGTGGCTTTAGACTAGGGAGAGCCCGTCCGTCCAAGTCCGAAGGGTTCGGTAGCCTTTCCGCGGTAGAAAAATGGAAGGCGGAGATTTCATTGGGCGGCATAAAAGTATGGGAACGGGAAGAGACAACGGCCCCCCGCGTATGTCTGCCGCCAGGCACAAGTCTGCAACTCTGTTTCTTGCCCGCCCTTGCATCGAAACCGAGAAGGAGGGTGGCGTGGAACGGGCGTGACAGTCTGCAGACTACTGCAGTACTCGAAGGAGTAGTCAACCGTTGGCCACTATGCGTCTCCGTTTCCAAGAAAGGAGGGTGGATAGCCAACCAAGAGGTTCACCGAGGGACGAACGCGATTTTGGGGGCCAGGTGGAGGAAGTTCAGGGTTGCGGGTACATGGAGACAGAAAACGGCCGGTAGGCTAGATTACCGATCGCGAGATGACCAAGAGAAAACGAAATCTATATCCTTGCAGTTGTCCGCAGGTCAAGGGACAAGGAAAGTGATCACCAAAGGGTGGATGAATGGGTCGCTGCATCCGCCATCCTTTGTGGTCGTCGCCAGGATCAAATTCTGGACCGTCCTCAATGTCTTCCACACAAAACGTTCGACTCTGGAGCAGTGTTGGTTTCGGTAGAATGAACAGGCAATTGCTGAGGAACACGTTTGTGGTTCTCAGATCAATGGCGAGTGAAAGTTTGCTAATGTTTTGATCTGGCTCTATGCCCTGGACTTACGTATGCCATACCAACCAGGCGGAAGCTTGAAGGGATTGACCATTGATGGTCCTCGACAAAAAGGCCTGCATGAAAGTGAACAGCCTCGAGAGCCCAAAAGAGATGTCCGACGAACATATACCTAACCGGGATCATCCAGGCACCCTCATCTTTGTCACACTTTTACCTTTACATCTTTGCACATTGAGGAAGAGGTCTAGACATGGGCATCGGACAGCAATACCAGTTGGGTTAGGCTCTACCGTACTTGAAGGACAGACAGTGTGCTCACAGCCCGGGTGTTGTTGACGATTGCTGGGAAATGAGGTGCAGGTGATTCTGCGCCAGTGATCCTAACGGAGTACAGGGTTTCACATGTCGAAGGAATCGGTTCCGTTGCTTTCTTTTTTCTCGTTGAACTCTTCAACATCCACCAGATCCATGGTCGGACGTTCTGTCAGATGAGGAGACGGGGCGTGGAGGGTTTATGGGGTTCTGTAGCGGATTCCGGTGGTCCTCTTCGCACAAGCTGAATGGCTTTTCCCCTTGTTGGTCCGACAAAATCAGCTCACTCATCAGAGGCTTTTCGTGCTAACAATCTTTGTTGGAGCTCGTCATGAGGCTACGCCACTATTGACTTGTACCACGTATAAGAAACGCCGCAGTCCGGCTGTTGGCGTCGACTAGATCCTTCGATAGGCACTTCGGAATGTTACTTGCCATTGAGTTCTCGTTGTGGCTTGCAGTTCATCTTGGGTAAACTGAAGTTGCATGCGACCATCACACAGGTTCGTTTAAAGTTCCCTGCCCATCCGTAGCATCCGGAGGCCCGTCTGTGCGCCCTGGGGCCCGTCGTTCTTTGGGCCCTAATGTCACCACACCACTACATTATCGTCCGCCTTGTGGTCCCTTTGCGAGGACTTGAGGGGGGCTTTGTGGGCTTGGGGGCTGTTGGCGCCAACGTCCCGTTCTGGTTCCCGCTCCCGCCAACTCAGTTTGGTGGGATGTCCGTCTGTTCTCGTTGCAACCACCCGGCCGCGATTGAGATCTGACATCCGATGCTACTCGAGGTCAGTGATGGTGACGAAGTGTCCGACATCCAGTGCACCTAAGGTGAGGTGGTATCCTGGCTGAACTTGGCGAACAGATAACCCGTCCAAACGGAAGAGGCAGCCATTACTTTGGTCACCAAGATACCCTCATGATGCAGTTACTCCATAGAGCTCTCGGTCAACGGCGCTGAGCTTCCTTTCTGGGCAGCGATGTTCGCTGTGTGGTGGTGTGTGGTGTGTGCGGATTTCCTCCAGGAACCGCACTTGGCATTACCCAAGTTCTGTGGTTCTCCCAGGTGCGTTTCGATGAAGATATGCAGGCCTCAGGGCAAAGAATCCTCCTTCGCTAGGCCTTCCCGATTGAGGCATCATGATGAGGTGGACAAATATTGTAAGTGGTCGAAGGATTGTGATCCCACGCACCCAAGTCTACTTGTCAAATTGTCCAATGGATAACCATGGGTGCCATGGCATCCCGGCAGCAGAATGGTACTGTTCCTGAAAGCTGGCGAGCTACGCTCCGTGTACCATCGGCCGAGACACCCTCCTGAGGGATTTTCCCCTCCCCCTCTCCCTCTGTGTTCTTCTGTCGGATACTGGCGCCCGCCGCGGATAGCCGGGATGAAGCACTACAAATGCAGGCATCCCTGTCATTAGCAACAGCTTAAGATGAAGTTGCTGCGGTCTAAGTCGGAAGAGGCTGGTGTTCTTTCACCTGAACATGGCGGAGATCTCGAAGAGAAATTCGCAAATACGTAACGACGGGCGGTTCAGTAGACCGACAGAATACGAGCTACGAGCCACAACCCAACTGTTTTAGCAAAGCTTCATCTTATTGACGTTCGACCGACAGTTCATGGCACCGACCAACCAAGATCTCAGCCGGTCTGCGACGAAGGACGGGGATGTATGACCGGACGAATGAAATAAACCCCATCTACATTACGGGAACATTCGTCTGTGAGATTGATCCATGTACAGCAATTGTGACGAAGGCTGGCATTAATGGCAACTAAAGAATTGTGCAACGCCGATCTTATCTGTCACCGAATCTTCACTCGCCTCAGCTGCGCATCGCAGGTCGATAAGAACAGACACCGCGCCTCTTCAGATATATCAAAGCCTAAGGAGTGAGGACGCCTTTGAGACCTAGAACATGGGTCAGCAGAACTGCGCACCACCGCACCTCACAAGGATGCTTCTGTATGAGATACCCTCCCCTCCCATACTCGTGTTGGTGACGACCAGGGCCCTGCAAAAGTCCTTCGATCTCGTTATTCCCGGCTGAAATCCTGCCGGTTCTGTCATGATCTCAGCATGCTTCCCCAGGCAAGACATCGCTAGAACTACGCGAACGACGTCAGATCCTACCTGACCTGAGCCATCCATCGATGTTACCAGTCCATTCGCCATGTTTACTATCGTAACTCACAGATCGGCGGCCAAGTCTACGGCGACCACATGGCACACACCAATAGCGATAGAAATCATTGACGTATCGAATTTCATTCAGTCCAACCAAGACACAAGATCAAAACAAACCCGCCTGCGCCACCGACCCGGGCCGTATCCTCAGCGGCCGGCTTGAACGGCGCAGCACCCGACATGAAGAAATAGCGCCAACCCACCTCACCGTCCGGGGCATACTCGCCAGCGGAGCCGAAGCTGTCAGGCCCACTGGACAGCGGAGATTAGAGTGTCGAAGCCATCGAATATGGATCTCGCCTTACGCAGTTGTGCGGCCCAAAGAGGCACGGCGTCATGACCGGCTTCGGTCTTCCTCCATCCCTACCTCTTACCCTCCCTCACTCACTTCTCCATCTTTTCTGTGCATATTGCAGCTATTCCATGCCTTGCATGCCCACCATGTGCTCCAACACACGTGTTGGTTCCCGGCAGCTTGTCCGAGCTACCATCGCAATATAAACAGACGGCGCCCATCCTGGGTTACAAGTCGCGAGATGATCTTCCGCTCGCACGCACCAGCTATTGGCACTTCGCTCAGGTCAACGGGTATCTCTGGTAAAGTTGAAGTCGAGTTGTCATCGCTGCTAAGTAAGTAAGGTTCACTTTGCGTCAATCCCTCAATTGAAGCCAGTCCGATTCTATGCGGTCTTGTAGAGTTTTGTTACGGTCGCAATCCATAATGAAGTTGTTCGAAACTTCATGATGAACAGGAGTCTGTTTGTCCGTTCATCTGTTTGTTCGTTTATTTGATTGTCTGGTTGTCGCAGTGGTAACCTGGCTGTTACACACCTCCGTCGGCTATCCACATTGTCAATGGCACGATGAGAGTTCTCATGCGGCACTTCATCCAGTATCCACGTAGCTAACCTTACTTTACCAAGATTCGTCAGAATGAAGGTCTTCTCCATCGTCACCGCCCTCGCCGCGGCGGGCGTCGCCTTCGTGTCCGCTCAGGGCACAATCGACGACAACTCCGACTCCTTCCCCGAAGACCTCAACGGCTCCAACTTCACCTACCCATGGCCCGTCAAGTTGTACAAGTTCACCTCCCAGCTGCAGGAGCTGGAGATGGCCTTCATGGACATCAAGCCGAAGTGCGCTCCCAATGGAAAGACTGCCGTCCTCTTCCATGGCAAGAACTTTTGCGGCCCGACGTGGGAGACCACCATCCGCGTCCTCGCTCAGTCCGGCTACCGCGTCATTGCCCCGGATCAGATCGGCTTCTGCAAGTCGTCCAAGCCTGAGCGCTACCAGTTCTCTCTGCAGCAGTTCGCGACCAACACCAATGGCCTCTTGAAGACCCTTGGCATCGAGAGCGCTACAGTCATGGGCCACTCCCTCGGCGGTATGCTCACCACCCGTTACGGCCTGATGTTCCCCGACGAGGTCGATGAGATGGTCCTCGTCAACCCCGTCGGCCTCGAAGATTACAAGGCGCTCGGCGTCCCCTACCTGCCCATCGACGACAACTATGTAACGGAGCGCGCCAGCTCCTATGCTTCTATCAAGGGGTACGAGCAGGCGACCTACTACGTCGGAGAGTGGAAGGACGAGTACGACACCTGGGTCAACATGCTAGTCAACATCTACAAGGGTTCCAAGGCCGACACCTATGCGCTCAACCAGGCCCAGATCGTCGACCTTGTCCTCACGCAGCCCGTCAGCTATGAGTTCTCTCTCGTCAAGCCCCGCACTCTGCTCATGATCGGCGAGAAGGACAACACCGCCATCGGCAAGCAGTGGTCTCCTCCCGATGTCGCCGCTAAGCTGGGTAACTTTGCTGCCCTCGGTCCTGCTGTTGCTGCCCAGATCCCCAACGCGACTCTTCACACCTTCCCAACGCTTGGTCATGCGCCTCAGATCTCCCAACCGGAGGAATTCCACGACGCGCTTGTGGCGTGGTTGACCAAATAGATAGTTAGGGAAGGGCGCGCCTCAGAGGGGCTTGACGAAGCGTGCCTTTGAGATGTGATATAGTAATGTAATGCTTGTGCAAAATCAAACGACTGCTGCATCATGTTCTTTTCGCGTCTGAAATTCGAGAGGCACTGCGGTCGCCCTACCAGCAGATCCTACTTTATGTTACACATACGCCCTGCCTGGGCTTTCGGTAAGCAACCAGATTGGAAGACTGTCAGTCAGAAACCGGCAATGCCGAATGAGATACTGTCACGCCACGCACCTAGGAAGCAATGACTTGTTACGGCAGGCTCTGGATGGCTGCTAGCTCAGCACAAAGTGCATTTGACCTCACTTTTCACTCGCCAAAATTCGGTCGGGGCTAAACTTACATGCAGACCAGATTTCGGCAGAGGCCAATCATGAAGGAATAGTTTGAGACGTTCAATACGCGGCGTAGTAATTACAGCTAGATCAGATTTTGGGACGGGCCAATCAATTCCACATGCCGCCACACGTATTCATACCTCATATGAACCCCTCGTCTCTCCCAGATGAAGTCGCAAAAAGATAGACTATTTTGAAAACTTGCGACATTCGACCTACTCAACCTCAGTACGACGATTCGGACTCGTTCAAAGGCAGTTTTGACGTTTTCCTCCAGTCTCCACTTAAACCGCACACGACGAGCTCTCTTCAATCCGCCATGGCTCCTCAACAAAGGCAATCTGTAATCGTCGACACGGATTGGGAGCGGGTTAGGCCCGTCATTCGACAACTATATCTTCGAGAAGATAGAACGCTAAGCTTTGTTCTTACCACCCTCAAGACCCTGCATAATTTCCAGGCAAGGTTAGTTATACTTCTAAACCAACACCCATCAACACTTTCCAGTAGAACTTTCACCACCGGAAAAGAATTCTAACAATTCCCCAGCAAATCCCAGCTGGAATGGAAACTCAAGCAATGGCACATAGTCAAGAACATGACCGCCCAACAGTGGAAGCATGTCAATGCTCGGGTCGTTGAGCGACAAAGCCTGGGCAAGGAAAGCAGTTTGTATCTCTCTGGGGTTATATTAGAACCTGCAGCGGTAAAAAAGGCAAGAAGTCGGCACTCTCACACTTCAGTCCTCGAACAGTTCAATCCAGGTAAGCGCACTTTCTCTCGCACATCTCTCGACCATAAGCAAAAGGATGTTTCTTCCAGTCTTCTCTTTTTTTGGTTTTTTTCCCCCCTTTTACTGCTTCATCAAACGCATTACCAATGTTATGTCGCATTTTCTTCACACCATGTGTTTTCATGACTGCGCTAACCGACTGTTACCAGCATTGGTCGCATACTCATTGCCTGCGGATTTGCCACTAATCATTCGAACCCCGTCGCCCGATCCAGGAGCTCGATGTCGTATTGCGGACATTCCATGGTTTCAATGTCAACAACTCTTGAGTGGTATATCTCAAATCTTGCACCATGTGAAATTTTCATCTCTTGCTGACTGGCTCAGCTTTGACAATATCAGAAACCATATCCCCGCAAGTCCCTAACATCTCATCCGCCACCAATTCCGTTTTCAGGGCGCTCAGCTATGTCGTATCCCGGGAGCCTCGACCATTATTACACGCACCAAACGCCCAGCAAATCTTCCAGGCTCTGTCCCTCGTAATGCCTGTGAAAGCAACAGAAGACCATGCATATAGGACAGAAGGGATCATCCAATACTCGTCGTCAAGAGTGCTCACATCCGAAGCCTTGGAAACCATCATCTTCCTACTCTCCAATGGTTTCTGTGGCTACTTGGATCACGAAGTTCAGGAGCGAGACAATATCAATGAGGCGATTTTGGCGATAATCCGGGTATCCAATACCTGGAAACTGCTAGTATCTCAGCGTCGTAACAATTTACCGCTGAGTCTTCAAGCTTCTCTAGATCGGATGTTCGAGAAAGCAGTAATAGCATCAGATCTTATTACTATGGAGTCTCTTATCATGGCCGGGGTCGATGTTGACCTGCCTCTACAGAATGCGCCGTGGAACGAGGATACATTCAAATCTTCGAGAGCACTCCACTGGGCCGTCATTTCACTAAACTTGAACATGGTGGACCTCCTCGTCAGACTTGGTACTAGTACCGAGTCAGTTGATCTTGAGATGCTTCAGGTAATATGCCGTAGACATCGCATGTACGATGAAACGGCACTTGCGGCTATGTCGAAATGGATACTGTCCGTGTACGAATACCATGACAGAGACGATCCCGTAGCCCAGCACCTCTTGGAGTATCTCTCTTGGACACCTCACTCTCCGAACACAGAGCTTATCCTGCACTGTCTGGGGCCCAAACTTCGCAAGCCTGAGACACTTGGTCAGTTTCTCATCACAGCCGTCAAAACAAGGAGTCAATCTACTTCTGAATGGATTTCTAAGCACTCGAAGTACCTCGACTATATCAACTTCTTAGGGGAGTCAGTCCTCGGCGCTGCAGTCTCCAGGAAAGAATATCAATTGTGTGAACGCCTCTTGGAGCTGGGGTCTGCGTCAGAGCCTGCCGACGGTGCCTATCACAGCGTATATGGCACACCACTTCAATGCGCCGCTTCCAATGCTGATTCGAGACTCATCAGACTTCTGCTGGATCACGGCGCAGATGTGAACCACTGCCAACCCTCTATGGAAGCCGACGATATTCTGAGAGCACATCTGCGTCGTGTCTATACTTCTAAAGCCACTCATGAAGAGCTTTTTGGTGGAGAGATTGGAAGAACTGCATTACAATCGGCCTTGTCGAGCGGTCGTGAGGAGAATGCTCTATTTCTCCTCGCGCGCGGAGCAGAACAGATCGGAGGAGAACTTTCAATTGCAATTCGCACTGGCCAGGATAACATGATCACGCAGTTACTGGCACATGGCGCTTCGCTCTCGGCATTGAGCTTTGATGACAGGCCATCACCACTCGAGTCCGCCATTGTGAAGCAGGATCATGATCTGGCTCTACAATCATTCAAGCGACGAATGCCACTCAGTTTCCAGCAAGAGCGCTTTATATAGCTTTACGCATTGCGCTGGTCACACGTCATTGGATCGTCTTTCGCAAGCTCATTGACATGGGGCGGACCTTCATCTTGGAACAGAGCTCTACGCCAAAGAATTTCTGGCTCGGATCGGCGATGTGTCTCGCAATGCGACTCGGCAGCGACGATATAGCAGGCCAGATTATGATGACTTTTCGCCCTCGATACTCGGCTAGCATGTCATATGCTGGGAATCCACTTCCCAAGATGCCACCTGAGGTTTCTATGCGGGAATACGAAACAGACTGCCTTGTATCACTCAATCCAAAATCTCTCTGGCGATCGATGTTCTCTCTGGTCACTTATCATGCCCTATCATCTTCGCCCGAACTCGTTGCGAAGATGATAGCACATGGCTATCACTTCAACATGGACTGCTCCGATGTTGTCAATAATCCCCGTGTGCTGAGTATCTTACCTCTTCTTAAGCAAGATGGACCATGGATAGATAGGATACTTCTGACGGAGGCTATCTGGAGAAGAAAGTCTGCGGTTGTCAATTGGTACTTTTCCTCGGGAATTGGAGTCAACACCGCCCGCTGGCATAAGAATCATACATATCCAGAAACCCCGCTTGCAGCTGCTGCCTCCGTGGGTGACATCGATCTCGTGAGAAAGCTCATTGATCTAGGGGCGGATGTTAATGAAGACCCGAAGGGCTTCTCACTCTCTAGGCCTTTAACATTGGCAGCTGAAGCGGGGTTCTTTGGAGTTGTGAAACTCTTGCTTGAAATGGGCGCAGATCCTAACGCTCCGGAAGGGCATTTGAGTGGCCGCCGTAGCTGGACAGCTCTAGAAGCTGCCTCGGTCAAGGGAAGACTAGACGTTGTGCAGCTTCTGCTTGATTCCGGCGCTTTCACTGAAGGACCTGGTCATCGGCAGTATGTCAGGTCTATCGCTTTTGCACGGAAATACGGATTCTATGCAGTCGAGAAGCTGCTGAAGGGATGTCGACGCTGGACCGAAGCTGATCAAGACTTGCTCGATACATCCAACCTGCTGGATGATAGGACCACCGATAGCTCTGAGCACATCCCCGAGTACATCTCGGAGGAGAGCTGGGAAGCAAATTCCGACGACAATTCCAATAACAGCGTCAACTCGCTCAGATATTACGCTTCCGAGGTTGAGAACAGTGAGGTGGACTCATATACCATGGATGAACTCGAAGCTGAGAGTGAATTCGCAGGGCATACTTGGTCGTATGTGGAGCCTGCGGTCATCGTGGCACCAAGAGAGAGAACGGAGAGCATGTTTCCAAAGCCCGAAGATCTAAGATTGCCTGACAACCATGAAGTGTTGTTCAAGGACAGCGAAATTAGAATAGCGGATGTGTCTACAAGCAGTGAAGCACCACAGACATTCCAAAGGTTGAAGACCGACGGTTTGAGCGAACCAATTCATGTCCAAGAGAATAGCAGTGACGCCTGGATGGAGAAGTACGTTTGTTTTCCCTCGGGCACGCCCTCTACTTGGGAGCATAGCGATATTCCCTAGTACTGTACTCAGCTAGTTCATCTGATTCTTTCCTTCCTAGTCAACACCAAAGATTTCCACGAATATGAAGTGTGGTATTTGTGAATGAACGTTTCTATCCTTAGCAAAACAGTGATTCCCAGAGCCATATAATGGGGTCAGGGGCCACTTCAATGCGCGTTGTGTGGTCTTAGATGTCTCTATCAAAATATGATGTGGTGAACGTTATTTTCCAGACCTTAAAGATCTGCTTCATACAAGCCACGAGAGCAGTTTTCAGCTCGCAAGTCTCTATTTAGGATTGTCTGATAACTAGCATCCCTCAGCTGCAGTCGCACAGATAGCGATGCGTGAAATAGCCTAATGTTTTCGCACCCGACGATCTGATGCTATCAAACCACCCAACTTCGCGATGCCTCTTTTGGCCATCGTTCTGATTTATAGATTTAGTCCAGGTATATTAGGGACGAAGATTCAGTGACTGTCGCAAATGAGGATGGAGATGTCCCGTACTACGGGCCTTCAGATGTCGATAGCACGCGGCGGGGCATCGCCAGGTAATGTCACTTCAGATTTCATTGACAGGGAATCAGACACGGCATTTCCTGATCATTGATTATCATTCAACTCCTTCCTCATGAGCCGTGTCAGACGCTGTGTCATGGTTGACTTCACATCTCATTCATTCCAGATCCCACCCAACACCGCTACCGCGATACGGCCTCCCAGCCCACCTTATCCCCCTCTCAATCCTTCGGCCCAACTCCAAACTCGCGAGTCTCATACAGACTTCCCACGGTGACGCCCCTCTTCTCGGCAACCATACCCATCAGCTGCTGCCCCACATCCTTGATCTGGTTGTACTCCCGCAGGAGCTTGACGTGTTTCGCAACCACGGCTGAGGCCTCCTCCAATTCTCTGCATGCAAGAAAACATCAATAAAGTCTCTCAGTATGTTTTGAACGCGTCAAGAAACAGTTTCACGAAGAAAATAAAGGTTAAACTCGTTGTGGTGTCTTACTTGTCTTTTTTATCTTCTTTGTTTGTTGGTTTTGAAGAAGAAATCATGGAATCTTCAATATTTTGTGTCATCTTGGGCTGCATGTCTCTGTACACAGTCTCCTATGTCTCTTTGAAATACCCAGACTCTACAGACTCAGAATCATTTATTCAATGGCCAAATTTTTGCTGTATGATGAAGAAACGGTACTTATTGAGTAATCCAAGGCGCGTCTTGATGCTGACATGAAGTCGAAGCACGGACCACAAACATACACCCAGCTCACTCAGCCTTGTATTGGCAAGAACAAACAGCACCTGCTTCCTTCAGAGCAGGTGAACAAAAAGCGGACAAATACACGCAATAAGATACAACAAGACTTTGATTATTACTTAGAAATATTCCAGATTACAGTTACATCACAGGACATCATTCACAATAGGCAAAAAGTGAGACAACAGTCGGGTAAGTCAAAAGAGTGGACGATCTGGGAATCGAACCCAGGACCTACCGCATGCTAAGCGGTCATTATACCACTAAACCAATCGCCCATTGTTGAAAGGGCAAGTCTGATACGCGCCCATGTAGGGCGCGCGGGTGGCCGCGCTGCGCAAGGAGAGGCTTCGCTCGAAAGAGGGCCGTCTTCCTTTCTGCCCGGCGCGTCGACCTCGTCGCCCGCTCGATGACCTCACCTGAAGGGTTCAAGGGCCGTCAATCAGCGGACGGCTCATGACTTGCAGCTGCAGCCGGAACCCACGTCTACAAGAAGAGCCTGTCACTCAGGCAAACAGCTACTGCACCTCGATTTTCACAGGAGTCTGAACTCTCTCCGTGTGAGGTTTGGGACACACCGAGCTGGACCCTTGGACGATAAGATTGTGCCGTGTAGTGGCGGCGGGTCTCAGGACTTGGGATAAGATAGGGCACACTAACGCGTCTTGTCGCGAACATGTCACGTTCACTAAGTGCCGTCGCGGGTGTGCCAATATTCAATCTGAGCATTTGAGATGAGAGTGCTCAAGTTTCGCGCGTGGGACCGTCTTTCGAGTGTAACGGAAGGTTGTTCTCGTCAATGTTCTGTCATCGATTATTTCACTTTTTCGCGACCATTGAGCAAGAAAGATCGCAACATTCACTTCATCCGCATACTTAGATGGTCACTTGATATCATCGTTTCACATGAGCTCTTCATGATTGTAATGCAATTACTTCTCTAAGCACAAGACGCCTCGCCAAGGTTCCCCTCCCAAAATGCCGTGGTATACTTTTCTTCTTCATAGTTCTTTTTTGTTCGTTTGATTTCCGTCTGCTCTTCTTCGAATATCGCCTCATCTGGGACTACTGGTTGTTCGTCTAAGGGGGAAACCTTGGGGAAGGGGGGGGAAAGATTGAAAAAAAAGAGGATGAGATCGAGGAGGCCATTGATCGATAGGATGAATGTTGTTGAAGTGTGTGATATCAATTCCCATATAATTCAGAGAGCCAAAACCCCGAAATCTTTTCACGGTAACCACCATTAAAAAGACAAAGTACACCGGAAAAAAGCCCATGGACATGAATCATCTTGATTGAGTGTGTGTTGTGACTTATTGCGAGAAAAGGGGGTTTTTGGTTGGTGCGTATTTGTGTGTTTTTGGTGGTTGAACCGGGTTTACCGAAAACACCGAGAACGGCGGCGCGGGGGGGTATTGAACAGGATGATGATGATTTTGCAAAGCGAAGCCTTTTCGGACTCACTCCATAAAAACTCTCTTCTCTCTCGTTTGGGACCCCCCAAAATCATCTCTTATTTTTGAATTCCCCCCCCCTTCCAATGACCAGCCCATTTGTGCCATCAGCAAAATGAAGAATTTCCCTTGTGAACCGCCCACGCCAATCTAATGAGGAAACGCGAGGAAGAGGACAGAAATGCGCGAGAAATCACCCTCCGAGTCTTTTCATCTTTGGTCGGACTATCGTGTGGGTGTTGGTGGTGGGTATGGTGGTGGCTCAACGGGGATAAAGCCCTCCCTCCTCTCCTCCTCCATTTCCCTCAAGACAGGGCCGGGTCCCAAAAACAATCAACGTCGAAAAGGGATTTGTCGACTACGTTTAGTAGCCGAAGGCCTCGAGGGCCTGCGCCGTCTTCTGGTCGACCTTGGCGTTCTTCTTCGCGTCGGTGAGCTGGCGCTGAGCGACCTTCTTGCGCTCGTAGTAGGCAGCACCCTTGGCCTTGCGGCGCTCCTCGAGTCTGGGGGATTTGTCAGTATGGAGAGACCAACAACGACGTATTCTCATGTGAAGGACATACCTGGCAACGACGTCCTGGTACTTCCAGCCGACCTCGTGGGAGAGACGGCCAACGGTGCAGAACTTGCGGCCGGGCTGCAGTCTCAGGACACGGAGGGCCTGGGGGACGACCATCTTCTTCTGCTTGTCGTAGGGAGGGGGAACACCCTCGAAGACCTTGAGGCGCTCAAGAGCGGCGGCACCGCGAGCAGTCTTGTGGGGGATCATGCCACGGACGGTCTTGTAGAAGATACGCGACGGGGCGCGGAAGTGGAAGGGACCTATAGCGGTCAAGTCAGACATTTGAATGTCCTCGAGTTGAGTATCTCAGCTAGGAGACAGAGCAGAGCCCGGATGTATATGTATGTATGTGTGTTGGCTTACCACCGCGAGTCGGGTTGTAACGGGTCATCTTGCGCAGGTAGGCGTGGTACTTGACTATAGCCATTCATCAGTATCATGTTCGATCGGTTCGAGTTGTCGGCACCGCAAGTCTTCGTAGGTTCCCAGAAAGTGTTTCCTCCTCTTTTGACAGACTGGGTGTTGCGACCGGTGGGGGTAGTGTTGAGAAGGAGAGTCGACATACGCTTGGCACGGAAGAACTCGCCAGAGATGTTGAGGGCCTCGGTGCGGACAACGACGATCTTCTGGCCGTTGAGAAGCTGCTTGGCGACGATGGAGGCAAGACGACCAAGGAGATGGCCCTTGCCGTCGATGACGACCTGTAGAAAGGACTGGAGTCAGCGATCTGTATCTCCAAAGAATGTATTCGCGGTCGGCCGATGAGGAAATTCGGGATTCAGTTTTTTGAGGCGTCGGCGACAACAGCGGCGGCGAGCTGGAATAGCGAAAGCAGCGTTGACGTGAAGGCGGGCTGCAGTCCAGTGCCATTGTCCCATCGCATGGTGTTCCTTGCTCCCACAAGTATCCCGAAAGTCCTCATCGTCGATATTCCGCGGATCCCATATATGTCGATACGGGAACCGTAAAAAGACACTTCGGTAAAGACTCACCACCGGCTCGAAAGAAGACATCGTTCCTGTTCCTTTAAAAACACCGGTTCGCGGTGTTCTGCTGAAAAAAAGAAGGAAAAGGGGGAATCAAATCTCTGGGCGGAATGGGTGCCTCTGTAGAGATTTGGTCTGCTGCCGTTGGGTTAGTATTGTCGGAGGGTGAGTTTTGGAAGAAGCCGTCGCGACAATCTTGAAATCGGGGCGGGCACACAACTGGGAAGGGGACAGGTCAATGAGAAATTTACACACGCACACACAAAACCCCCCAATGGCACGTCAGGAAAATGAATGGCGCTAGCCCTTTGTGGCAAGGAAGTCTCCATCACAAGCGAGGGTTGGAAGTGGGGCCTGAGGCAGCTTAGGGCTGGAAAGACCTACCAGAAGGCGCGCATCCTCTCAGCGCTTCCAGTGCCTACAGCCTTAGGTTTCTGCTGACTCACCTTGACTTTCCAGTGCGGGCTCACCTCGGTGTACCTTAAGGTTCCAGCATGTAGCGGGGCACCTGCTGGCGGCCAGACCCCAATCGACGACTCACCTTGCCCACGTCTGTCACTGCCGCTTCCATTCACCGGGCCTCTCTCTCTCCCCTGTGTCCCGAGGCCGCCTAGGAAATGATACCCGATACCGGATTAATCGATAACGGCCTCTCTGTCACATGAGATAAGGAGACCCGTTGACTAAGCCAACGACGTCAAGCATGGCACAATTGTTTAAACGGGAGACCGGGATATCCCCACGACTGGACCTCGTCGACAACGTCACGCTGCAGCCCTGCTTCAGTGACAGAATGCGGCTATTCCAAGATCCAGTTCCAGGTCCAGGACTTGGTAGGCTGTGCTCGTATGCATCATGTGCGCAATGGATGGAGTGAAGATCCCAGTACACTTGGGTTGTTTTGCAGTTCCTGTCTACGGCGTGCTATGCGCCTCTCTGCCTGTCTCTGCCTCTGCCTCTGCTCGTCGTCTCTGCTCCCCATTGCTCAGCACCATCTTCTGCTCAAGTAATGGCCATCGTTGTACAGCATCCCCATCACAAGCTGTCCCGAACTCCCATCGCACCCGCCATTCTACGCGGGATGCCTCTAGATGCAAATCTCGCTTTGATAAAACATGCAGCTTGACTGAATAGAAACCCTCCACAAATGCTCATCTAGAAGAACTCAACGGAAGTAGGCCGTTATTAGTAAACAAACGTATTGCAGAAACAGCAGGCACCCTCCCAATGACGCCCCAATTCGCTTCTTTTATGCCTTGAGCCTCGCGTCAAGGCGCTTCAGGACATCCTGAACGGTTTGGACCAATGCTTTTCTCTTCATTCTGGCGTCCTGGTCGCCTTCCGTCTCGACCTCGTCAAGCTTCAGAAGCACATGTTGCATCGTCGTCTCAGACAGCTTGCGGTGCTCCTCCTCTCTCTTCTTGGGGTCTGTCGGGGGCGAGGCGATGTAGTCCTCACAAGGCTGGCGAAGATCCGCCTCGAATTTTGCTGCAATGGCATCGAGCTTGGCGTGAGGGCCGTTGGCCTTGCTGGGGGAGGGCGAGCTTTGTCTCTCCTGACCCGGGACGCCGAGATTTGATGCGCTATCCCGGGGGCTGGTGTTGCTGCTTCGCTTCTTGGATTTGCGACCCTTCTTCTTGCCACGGCGCTTCTTGCCGTCATCGGTGCCGCCATTGCTGCCCACTGCGCTGCCGCCATCACCACCCACAACGACCATTTCCTCGTCCGAATCGTCGCTGCTCTCGGCGTCGACTTCGCCCTCGGGCAGCACCACCATGACTTCGCTGTTGTTCTTGACACCGTAATCCCGGACGGGCGCAGCGGGCTCCTTGAGCTGGCGGCCCTTGTAGAGAAGCTTGACGCGGCGTCCACGTCTCTCGGACAGCTCCAGCAGGACGCTTACCCGGTCCCGGACATCGCGAACGCGCAGCTTGCCGTCGCCAATGGCATACGCGGGGAAGTGGGCGGGATAGGTGATGCCCTTATTCTTGATGAGGAGGATGTCGTCGTCGGGGACGCTGCCACGGGATCGGGGGTTGTGGGCGTAGGATCTCGTCGGGACAGAGCTACCAAGAGAGGTCGACTGCAGGTCCTCTGTGGTGATGTAGCTAAAGTCTTCGTCCGTAACGTCGGGAACACCGCTGAGGGTGGAGCCGTAAGGGGATATTTGTTCCCGATTTGTCGACCAGCCGTATCGAGACATGGTGAAGGGGACTGCGAGAAGGATGCAGCCAATGGTGGAGTAGAGGATGAGGTTCGGATCGATGCCGGTGGTGTCGGAGATGTATCCGGAGTAGTTGGCGATAGTTTTGGCTAGGCTGGCGATGGACTTGTCGAGATAGACCTGGAGGGTGGTGGGTAACAAGGCGGTGATGTTTTGGAGTGCACCAGAAGATGCCAGAAGAGGCTGACTGGAAGCCACCTTGGCGGGAGTAGGCGGTCCTTAAAGCTAAGGACGCTGAACCGGGAGAGAGAAAAAAGTGGATGAGAAGGAGGGGGAGGGGGTGGAGGAGAGAAGAGGTGAAGTGAGGCAAGGTCGGAAGGCGACAGCAGTGATTGGTATCGTGGCGGATGGGGGTGAAATGTTGATCGTGGGCGTCGGGTGCCGTGGGGATGCCCTCGTCTGGAATTTTCCGACTCGCGGGGTTCGAAGATCAGGCCGTTCTGCAGCAAGGCAGGTCGTACACTACGGCGCAGGCTCTGGTAAGGTCCTTGGAAAGGGAAAGGAGTCGACACAATGCAGCAGCACCAAGAGAGAAGAAGGCTGCAGAAGCAGTGGGGTAAATGGAAATAAAATAAAGATAAAACAAAAAACGAGCTGTTCTCTTCTGTTCGATTCGGGTGCTTGGCTGCTTGGGTCGTCGAGAGTTTCGATCCGGCTCTACCTGGCGTGGGCGATCACCAGCCTGGGTCAAGGATCCAGGTGGTGGCTCGTTGGCTTTGGTGAGGCTGTAGAAGCAGGACTGGAAAGAAGGCAACGCGCTGTCAGCTTTTGGGGTTCTGGTGGGTGGTGGATGGGCGAAGAGGCGATGATGAGGGCGGCGGGCAGGGATGCGACGAAGCGTCCGGTTCTAGGTGAGGGAGTGCGTGAGCGAATGTGGTCTGCGTGAGGAGTGGTTGTGTGTGTGTGTGTGTGTGTCAAAGGTGGCCCTACGGGACTCGGAGAGGATGACGGCAGAAAGTTGGGGACGACGGCGAGAGGTGAGTGGTCGGAAGTGATGGTGTTGCGTAAGGTTGCGCGATGGTAAAGCGTGGAAGTGGATGTGGAGGGGAGGTTCTAGAAAAAACCGGGCAGGTCGCAAAAGGCAGCGAATGACGGGAATGCGCGCCGAGGGAGGACCCGGTGTCATTGGCCGGGCCGAGAGACGGTGCCACGGGTCCTTTCTGCGCTGCGAGCTGTCACGATACGTAGTAGATACACGTACCTTTTTAAGAACTATAGTGAGAGGTTCACTGACTGGTGATGGTTTGGATAGCAGGTTGAGATGGACCAGTTCATAAAGGCTTCAAATAAGTTCTTGCACGACCAAAACTGCGGCAAAGAGGACACGAAGCCTGCTTGGGATTGGCTTGGTGTTTGCAAATACTTAGGTAACTCTCACCAGTCCTCGAGGATTCTCTGCACGACAACAACTGGGGCAGGCGGAATCAGCAATTGGCTACGATTCGGCGAGCAGCCGATATTTGCAGGGGGCCGGGAATAATCCCATCTGACTTTCAAACCCAACCCAGCAGCCATACTCCGTCCACAACGTTGACCCATTTACGCAGTACCTGCTGTGTGTACGGAGTCGGAGTACCAGTCATCATGAACCTCGAGACGTGTGCTGCGCTGTAAGGGTGCCCGAGGATGCGGTCAGGCGCTAGACGCGGGTAATAATTGTGGGTGATGCGGATAGATCGATCCCCCAACTTGGGTATGATAGCCTCATTCCCTCAGCCTCCCATGTGGAATCCTGGGTGCATTCATGTTGTCATTAACCACGAAAAGATGGTGGTATTCGTGAAGGTAAGGTACCTTAGCTATTGGCAGAAACACGAGGTGCACGGAAATCCAGGGTCCTCTTATCTTTATCTTATCGTCATCCCAAGACGGTTACCTGATTGCTTACCTCATCTCACGGCAAGCGGACCCAACTTCGAAAGCTTCGCAGTAATACCTGCAGACTCGAGGCACTGGCCGGTCCTTGATCCTTCCATTTGCTCTTCGGTGCTGAGGTGAGCTCATTGCCCATTTTGAATTAGCCTCTTCGCCTTTCTCTGCTTCGCCGAGGTCATCAAATCATCTCCGGTGTGGAAGCTCGCTATCGACGGGTGCTCTCAAGAGCCCGAACACAGCTGACAAACCTCAGCTCACCTTAAGGTACCTGGAAGGTGTAACACGCCGAGGCAGGTGAGCTTTGGGAGAGCCGGTGTCTTATAAACCGGGTCTTTGCTCCCAAAGGTATCGAAATTTGGAAGCCACACCACGGTTGTACAGTTACACTAAACTCTGTGACCTCCACCTTCTAGAAAAATCGTATTACTTAAGCAGCTAAAACCCGCCCAATTGCATCATCCACTCCCGCCGCCTTCGGCCCCGAATTGCCTTTCCCTCGCTACAAGTCCCGTCCCCGTCGCGACCACACTGAACGAACCGCATCCAGCTCCAGCACAGCACCAGCACCAGGCACCCAGCACCCCGCCCCTACCTGCTGCATTGCGACACTTTGCCTGACAAATAACCCCCCCCACCTTCTGTCCCTCCCCGTCGCCTGCTGCGTTTCATTATATCATCGCCCCTGCCCCTCCTTCCACCACTCTTCTCCCTCCGAAATGGCATCACTATTCAGACGTCTCTTCTCCTCATCCTCGACATCACCAGCAAACATGGCCGCCACCAAGCAAAAGGTTCAGTCCCTCATCGACGACAACAAGGTCGTCGTCTTTTCAAAGTCGTACTGCCCCTACTGCCGCGCAACAAAGTCCGTCCTCGACGAGATCAACGCCGACTACACCGTCCTCGAGCTCGACCAGATTGGTTAGTCTTTTCCCATTCACCTACCAACACCAGCACCTAGGCAACGTACTGACACCAACACAGACGATGGCAGCGCCATTCAGGACGCCCTCCACGAGATCACCGGCCAGCGCACCGTCCCCAACAGCTTCATCGCCCAGAAGCACATTGGCGGCAACTCGGACCTGCAGGGCCTGCTCAAGGGCGGCAAGCTCGAGAACCTTCTCAAGGAGGCCGGCGCTCTCAAGGCGTAAGGCACCCAATTTCGTCTTCGGTGTAGAGAGAAAGACAGAAAGAGGGGGGCAGACATTGTGTGTTTGATTAGAAATCGGTTGGAGAATGCATACAGCACAGAGTACGCTGACGGCTCGAGCTCAAGGCCGTCCAAGTTGTAGCTGTTGCTGCACAATCGTTCAACCCGATGGGAGTGAGAATGGTGGATTATGATATACCATGGGCTTGAAGGCATAGAGAAGGGTGCTCAGAGTCTCAAAATACAAGTTTTCAAGAAATGACATTGGCCTTCCTTTTGCAAGAACCGTCTGTTGTGAGGACCTCGTCTAGTGTGTTGTACATTTTGAGCCGTGACTATTTTCAACTAATTCTACAAATTTCTCTTCGTTCACCTTTTTTACACAACCTGCGCGGCAACAGTACCGACAGGCCTCTCGACAAACTCCATGACGCCGTCGATAATGCTCTCTCTCGCCGGCGGCGAAGCGACCTTGCTGCCCGCAAGCCAGTTGAGCCACAATAGCCTCGACACGCGCTCATCCTGCACCCTGCCGACACTCTGCCTACCCATGCTGCGGCCATCGTCAAAGACGACCTCAAGCTGGCCCTTCTCATCACGGCAGAGCAACAGCTCCTTGTTCTTCTGCACCTTGCCGCGGTTGAACAGCCTCTTGAACTCCTTCATCGCCTCGCCGAACCCTTCATCTCCGTACGCCTCCTTATCCGCAGACGACCGCGCCGTGATGGCCCGCACGAATCCGTCACGGAGGTGAGGGAAATCGGTGTCGCGCACGGGGACGATGCGGAATGCGCTGCGGGTGCCGACCTCCTGCAACAGCGCCGTCCACGTCTCCTCGCCCTCGACGGGGTCGAACAGCTTCTCCTTGAGGCTGTCACGCTCCGAGGGGACGAGCGTCGTCGCGATGGGGTTGATCTTCTTGGTGAGGTAGTGCTGCAGCTTCGCGACGTCCTGGGTGGCGACGTAGTAGCCCACCATGTACACTTGGATGCTGAGGAAGCTGACGGTGCGGATGCCGAGGCCGACGAGGGTGTATTCTACGCCGTCCGTGTCCTGCACTGTCGCGGCACGTCCTGGGTGGCGACGTAGTAGCCCACCATGTACACTTGGATGCTGAGGAAGCTGACGGTGCGGATGCCGAGGCCGACGAGGGTGTATTCTACGCCGTCCGTGTCCTGCACTGTCGCGGCGATGGGCGCTTCCGGATCGCGGTGGGCTTTGCTTAGGGAGAGGTCGATGGTCCGCGGGAAGCTAGGCACCGTCTTGTTGCCCGTCGGCACGAGCTCTCGGCCTTCTTCGTCGTGGATGACGACTTTGCGCTTGGTGCCGGCCTCGGTGGTGAAGGTCTCTGCCGGCACAGAAGAATCGAGTTGGAATCCGGCGCGCTCGCTCGTGCTGCTGCCGCTGCCATTGTCGCTGCCGCCGCTGTCCTCCGCGGCGTTGCGCTTCTTTTCGGCGGCGAGGGCCTTGCGGAGCTTGTTGGCCGTGTACGCAAATGACACGATGCCGGCGAGGGCACCGGCGACGAGGAAGTATGTGCGGTCTCGGTCGTAGCTGGAGCGGGCTTCGCTGAGCTGGCCGAGGTTGAAGCGCTCGACGGGGCGGGAGGGCGAGCTGCGCTGGCGAGAGAAAAGGGTGCGGCGACTAGTTCGGACGGGCGGCTGCGGGTGCGGCAGACCCCTGGGCAGGGCCCGGAGAGTGCGTGGGCGGAACATTGGGGTAGCGGGCGTGAATCTGAGTATTAGGTATGCGAGTATGTGTGTGTGTCGTGTTGGCGGCGAGCGAGAGTGCGCCTGTAGTTGCAGTGGTAGAGGTCACTCGGTACTATGGACCGTGTGGAGGAACAATAGTCGATAAAGGGAAGTGGGCTGATGGAGATTCGCGGGATTCTTCAGATGGTGCGGGATGGTCGGGCGGGGACAGCCGTCAACGATGCAGTACCTTGAACGGTAGAACCGGGCTTGCTAATTCGAGTTCGGTGCCGGTCGGGCAGGACGATTCATGGCCTGGTCATGTGGGCAGGTGTAATTTGGCCTATTCGTTTGCACAGACTGGCGAGCTGCGAAGGCAATGGAGCGAGTCTGATCGTGACTTGAGGCTCGTAGTCGAGAGCTGTCAGTGTCAATTGCATGGCAATTGGAGCTCTCCCCATTGGATCCAATTCCCCCGATGCCCTGAGGAATTGGAGCACGTCAGCGAACGAGGCACCTGAGTGGCCCGGCGCATAATCGGCCCCTCCGAATGACGCCCTGCGGGTCACGTGGCGGTGTCTTCCGTTCTGCTTAGGTAAGGAAAGATACGTACTGCGGTATCCCTCACTTTTGGCTGTGGTCTGTGCGGCCATCCTCCGACTCCGCCTCCGCCTCCACCTCCGCCTCTCCGCCTCACATCGCAGTCCCTGGACACAACTTCACAAACGAGTGGACAGCTTCAGGTGCATCTACTAATATCTGCGACATATGCAAGGTAAAAGTTGGTCTACTGCGGGTCAAGGGCTGGACTGGGCTATTTGAAGACTCTGATTTTTCTATTTTATCCGCGTACAAGATCATGGAAACGTCCCAGATGGAGATGGTGGATGTTGTGTTGGAACTAGGTCGTTGGATGCAATCTGACATGGCACATGCATTTGCCCATCTGTTCTATGAGAATGGTCAGGATGCGTCAAAGTCAATGTATGAGGATCTAGTCTCTCGATAGACATGACAGCCGATTTTGCAATCACTCGGTGACTTGAT
Source organism: Colletotrichum scovillei (assembly GCF_011075155.1). Classification (NCBI taxonomy): domain Eukaryota; kingdom Fungi; phylum Ascomycota; class Sordariomycetes; order Glomerellales; family Glomerellaceae; genus Colletotrichum; species Colletotrichum scovillei. The sequence continues at coordinate 4,647,428 of NW_023336259.1, forward strand.
GCTAAGACTTCCAGGGTTCCCACGCTCAGAGACCACCATTACATCACAGCAGGGTTGCACGTCTGTGATCCGAAAATGTGAAATGGGCGAAGCTGAGTGGACGCTCGTCTGTGGCCGTCTAAGCGCCCACGCGTGATGGCGTCCAGGATCGTGACGGAATCACGCTGGGCCGCGAAGCCACCGCTCACTCACACACACGTTGGCCTGGCTGTGTGGGCTGTCACTTGAAGAGTGCGTCTGTCTTGCATGCAGACCTCGCAGATGGCTAGACCACGGGAGTGCTGCGACTGCGCCGTTGTGATGGTGAGGACGTCGCAATCTGATATTCCTTCTGAGTAGGCTCATCCAACACCCCCAACCAGGTGAAGCCAATCCAACCTCACCCAATGCAGGGCTTTGCTGATGCCCCTCTCAATGACGAATGAGGTGAGACCCAGCCAGGCTGGTCGTCCCCGACGTGACGACGTCTTATCCCATCCCGCAGACCCTGCACACGTTGTCTTTGGTACGCGAGGGGGTTGCTATTCTTGTCCACTGCGGGAGCATTCCTTATTCCCAACTCAATCGGCCTACCCCACCATACCTCGACGATGCCTCTGGGTCTGTGAACTCGGGTCCCCGGGAGCCTCGTTGACCGAGTACCCATCTGCCTGCCCGTAAGTCTGATGGTGGGAGAAGGGCAGCGCCTGGTATCGACGATTGCGAGCTCTCACTGCTTTTCGTATGTGAGCGCAGAAGCTGAACCCGAAAAGCCAAAAGCCGTGGAAGCCCGTCTAAGCCGGCTTGGCATTCACTCAATCTTCCCGTATCCAAGGCTCAACACCGCGGACGAAGGAACTAGACGACGCGGCCTACACACCGAGGACGCGAACTCGGCGATCGTAGTCACCGATCCCCGACGTCCGACGTCTTCCTTTACAATGCTTGCAGGTGACATGCGGGACATGCCGTCAGACCAATGTGATTGAACGAGTGGTCTTGCGGCCCTCATGCTTTGAAGCAGTCGCCGCAAGATACCATTTGCCCTACGAATTGTAGGTGTTAAAGCAGGGATGATCCAGGTGGAAGAACGTCCTTAAAGACCGGGGTAGTCGGGAGTGAAACAGTATCAGGTGCAGAGAAGACCAACGACATTGGTCCCAACGTGTTCAGCATCCTTGTGCTGAAGTGTGAGGACTCAGGGAGCATCAAGGAAGAAGCCGAGATGGAAACTCAAACAGAGCATCCTCACGAAACGGCAACAACAAGCTAGGCTAGGGATAAGCTGTCTAGGCTGTCTGGGGAGAGCGGACCGCATTACAGTCGAGCATCCGAGGCCCTGACATCCCGTCTCATAAGGCAGGGAGGGTGGGAGGAAATTTCTTGAGACTGTCGTTGAGAGCACACTAGGAAAGGGGGACAACAATGTCAGGCCAAGACAATGGCACAATGTATGGGGGCCCGCGTCTGTGCCCCGAGATGCAGGAATGGAGATTGGGTGCCCTGAAGACGAAGCTCGAGCTCAAGTCTGAGCGTGGAGGAAGATGGCGCCACGGGTATCTGCTGAAGATTTGGTCTCCGAGAGGCGAAGGGCGAGGAGCGGCAGTGTTGGGACCGAAGAGACAGGAAGCCTTTGAGGGTTGCTGTCAGTTGGTAGATGGTCCCCGACGTCAGGGTAACGAGATTAGGTTGGATGTAGTCATGCAGGCAGGCCGACAAGATCAAGATGTCATCATGTCATGGTTCCTGGAATCCTGGTAGTCTCCAGAGTGCCGATGTTGCATTGATGGTATTACCATATTTTGAATATTGACCAATGTGTATGGGAGCGTTTCCCTCTCGGAGATGGTCATCTTCATCATCATAAGCCTGGGAAGATTTAGTATTCAGGACTTGTCATCTCATTCTATACTCACGACTTGGGCCAGGGGGAGCTGAAGACAAAGTAAAGAGTAAATAGTTGAATTTCAAGAAAGAATGCCGCAATTCAAGGTGGCACTGCGGAGTATACTCAGCCAAAACTCCGTTAATGAGAGGGACTGACAAGACGTGCCAGAGGCTGAAGACCATTCCGTCCTTGACGTAGCGTCAGGTACAAGCGACAGCTTCAGTCTCCCTGGCCCGGACCATTTGGGCAATTGTAAATGCCATGGGCTTATTTGGGTGGAGTTGGCGCGAAATGCGGTAATGCAATTCATCGAGTGATTTCCGTAGCAAGTGGAATGTACCTTTTTTTAGAGTGGACTTTGCCAGATTGAGTTATGCCGCAGGTTGGGCCAAGTTTAAGCGAGACTCGAGTACCGTTGTTCTTGTAAGGAGTACAGAGTACATGAACATGAGCGCGCTGTACGACATTCGGCTTGCAGATGATGTTCTTTTCACGTTCCCCATCTTTCTCTACCAACTCAATAAGGTAATTAGCGAAAATGACTGCTTGATAATGTCACTCAATGTCTTCCAGTACTTCTGGGGGCAATAAGTACAAGTAAGTAAGGTAAGGTATCTCTGCCCTCGCATTACCTTAACGCATGGCTCCTTGGGAAAGCGGCATGTTCCATTGATAGCGCCCCACGCTCCACGTCGGGGATATCGTCTCGTCTCCCGTGGCCTGGTTTCGAGTTTGTATATTGATGAGCCAGAAGTTCAGCAAATACGGGAGCAGCAGTCCATTGCTAAGTACCTTAGTTTACCAAGAAACCATGTATATTTCTTATGAAGTATCCGTAAAATAAAGTACCTCGAGAAAGATCACCATCCCGCAACCTCAGGCCCTGGTGTGCCGTCGGCCAATGAGAGATGGTGTTACCCTCAACGAGAAAGGAAGACGTTCTGAAGTAGCGAGGCACTGCAACTGTGTGGACAAGTACTTCGACGACCCCTCTGTGATTCCTTCCCCGGTCCCTTGTCCTGGTCCCGTCTGGTCCTTCCCAACTTGCGGAACACAACTTCCTCCATTTGGTCGGTACATTGGTACATGAGTACATCGATACATCCCCAAGTCGACTGTGACTCTTCGCATTGCTGCTGTTTCTTCCTGCTTCAACAACTTAAGTCAAGCATCCTTTTCTGCTCGGACTCTGCAATCAAATCAACATCAGCAGAAAGTGAATAAAGGGTGCAAAGCGGGAAAGATCAGAAATACCGGAAAGAGAGGAGAACGGCAACTGCAAGGCACAAGAGCAGGTCACGCGTCAACGTTGGGTTTCCCGCCAGCCTTACCTCATGACGCCCACGCCCACGCCCACGCCCACGCCCCAGAGAACTTGACCGGCTCGATCCGACATCCTTTGGATTCTATTCCGCGGAGTACGGATGCTCCAGTCTCCTACTGCGTTTAGTCTAGAGTTGGCCCTTGCAAATGCTACAAAACCAAACTCAACAAGCACCGCCTGCCCCGGAGCCTACCTATACAGTAGGTAGTAGTATTCGCAGCAACTGCAGCAGCGGCAGCAGCAGCCATCGTCAACTTCGTGCTCGACCAGTTGCCGCGCATCGCACCGCATCGCATTGCATCGCAGGTTCCCGGTCTACTGCCAGCCTTCAGCCTCCCCCTTCCACCTCCCATCACCGCCGCATCTTCCTCCGCCATCAACAGCTCCACGCAGCAGGCGACACACGTTGAGCACCAGAGACCTGCCTCCCGCACCACCCAAAACCAAGGTACCTACACACATCTGAGGGTCCCAGCCCTCCGTCCCCTGGTTTCCACTTCCAGCCCAGCCGCCGCCCAGCCCAGCCAGCCCTCCGAGAGCCCAAGGCCCTAGGCCCAAGGGTGTCACATCCCTCCGCTCCCTTTCTCCACAGCTCCAGAGTCTCTGCTAACATTTCGCTGAGATACAGGACACACAGAGTCCACCTCACACGCGAACGGCCGCTCAGGGTGCTCTAGCCTCACTCGCCCCGTCGTCATTGTCACCCGCCCTGTCGGTCACTGTCGCTGCCACCACGAGCTGCCCACTGCTTAGCACAGCGCAGCACAGCACAGCATCACTTCAGGCCCTCCTGCTTGCTTTGCTTTGCTTCGCTTCACTGCAACAGAAACAGGGAGAGAGACGGGGTGCTGCAAAACCTGAATCACGATTCACCGCAAACGCAACCACAACCGCAACCACAGCCCACGCACCACCTACTGCCACCCAACGACCCTGTGCCCCGTGGTTACCTTTCAGTCTCTCTTGTCTCGCGACGCGAACTCTCGACCTGATCTTTCTCTCCCTCTCCAGTCTGCTCCCATCGACGACACGACTTCAGACCAACTTATCCCAATCGAGAATACAATTCTATTCCTCTATCCGCCGTCTCCGACAATAACCCTCTTCTCTCCCTAGCAGTCTTGTCTGCTACGAATACTCTTTTCTCTTTCTCTCCGTTGCCTTGGCACTCCGTTCCGTCGCACAAAATACCTTCTGCGCCCTCGCCCTGCACCACAAAACGCACCAGCACAGGTACTTACTCCTGTACACCCTGTACTCCGTACTGCCATCCCCGTTAACGTGCTGAGGCAGTAGTCGACACACACACACAACTACAAGTACACACACCAGAGAGGTACCGGACTCACAACAGACTTAGCGTCAGCCTGCCTCCTTGTCCCGGCTCCCCCCTCCACTGTCGGAGCCTCTCCATTTCCACCTTCCGTGGGTCAGGCGTCAGTGTCAGTATTCCAGTGTTCCATCGGCCTCGTGGGAACTAGTTCGCCTTTCCAACCCTCGCTCTGGTGACAAATCCCCGCCATTCATTCTGTCAACCTGACGAAACCCGACAACCCTACAAACTACATCACGACAACAAAAACACCAACGGCGCCTACGATTTACGACTCACGACTCGAGATCGCTTGCCGTCGCCCACGAACTTTCTCCGACCGGGGATCCGAAACCCCCCTTCCCTCTCCTCTGACCGAATTCACGCGATTCCACGATCCGCCGACCGTTTGCTCCCTTGCTCGCACATCGCAGCCGCCCATTATGAGGCCCGCTGCCCCCTCAATAGAGATCATGGCTACCCAGTCAGCCACGCCGGACTCGCGATCCTCGTCGTCTACAAACTCGCCACTCCCTGCCGACAACGAGGAGTCAGACTTCTTCATCGCCGGCAACGATTCGCAATCATCACTCGGCGTCCCCAACATCGAGGACATGCAGGTTAGCGATGATCCGTGCCAACCCGCCGTCAACCGGCTCCCTAGCGAGATCCTCATCTCCATCTTCGCCAAGCTCAACAACTCAAACGACCTCTTCAACTGCATGCTGACATGCAAGCGATGGGCTAAGAACTCCGTCGACTTGCTGTGGCATCGCCCCGCCTGCACAAACTGGAAGAATCACTCGTCCATTTGCCTTACTCTGCAACTTGAGACGCCCTTCTTCGCATACCGCGACTTCATCAAGCGTCTCAACCTTGCTGCCGGTGGTCTCGCAGATAAGATCAGCGATGGCAGTGTCATGCCTCTGTCCGTATGCACTCGTGTCGAGCGACTCACCCTGACCAACTGCCGCAACCTCACCGACCAGGGCTTGACCAAGTTGGTGGAAAACAGCTCTTCGTTGCTTGCCCTTGATATCTCAGGCGACGAGCACATCACAGACGTCTCTATTCAAACTATCGCCGAGCACTGCAAGAGGTTACAGGGTCTCAACATTTCTGGCTGCCGCTTGATCACCAACGACAGCATGATACAGCTTGCTGAGAACTGCCGGTTCATCAAGAGGGTATGTTTGCTCTTTGCTTCCCTTGCTCCTTTGCCTATTTTTCTCCCTGCAGGCCTGGCCTGTATGCGCTTCGCGCTTGGCTCTCGCGCCCCGCATTGTGTTTTGGAAATTTCGCTGACATGACTCTCTTCTTCCACAGCTCAAACTCAACGATTGTGCTCAACTGCAAGACAATGCCATCCTTGCATTTGCCGAGAACTGCCCGAATATCCTCGAAATCGACTTGCACCAGTGTGCACAGATCGGCAATGAGCCCATCACTGCCCTCATCTCCAAGGGCCAGTCTCTCCGCGAGCTTCGGCTGGCAGGCTGTGAGCTCATCGACGACAGCGCCTTCTTGACTCTGCCCCCGGCCAAGACCTACGATCACCTGCGCATTCTCGACTTGACATCTTGCGCCAGACTGACGGATCAGTCGGTGCAGAAGATTATCGATGCTGCTCCACGCCTCCGCAATCTGGTGCTGGCCAAGTGCCGTAACATCACAGACGTTGCCGTTAATGCCATCTCAAAACTCGGCAAGAACTTGCATTATTTGCACCTTGGTCACTGTGGCCATATCACCGACGAGGCCGTTAAACGCCTTGTGCAGCAGTGCAATCGTATACGGTACATTGATCTGGGATGCTGCATTAACCTCACAGACGACTCCGTCACCAAACTGGCACAGCTTCCTAAGCTCAAGAGAATCGGTCTCGTTAAGTGCAGTAGCATCACCGACGAGTCTGTGTTCGCGCTCGCTCGCGCCAACCATCGCCCCCGGGCACGCCGCGATGCGCATGGCAATATTGACGAATACTATTCGTCCAGCCTCGAAAGAGTCCATCTCAGCTACTGCACCAACCTTACACTCAAGGCATGTTGTCGACCCATGTAAAATTGACAATTTCTCACACTAACATTATCATAGAGTATCATCAAGTTGCTCAACTACTGCCCACGCTTGACCCATCTCAGTTTGACAGGTGTCACTGCTTTCCTCAGAGAAGAATTCGCCGAGTTTTGCCGACCTCCTCCGCCTGGTAAGACATGTTTGGTCCCTTGTCGTTGGTATACAAAAAACTAACAAGACGTGCACAGAATTCACGGATCACCAGCGAGGCGTCTTTTGCGTTTTCTCTGGCGTCGGCGTCACGAAGCTCCGCGATTATCTCAACACCTCTCCCGAATACGAGGGTCTTCGCGACTCTCCTGGCCCTCGCTTCCCAGGGCTCTCGAGCTTCCCTGCACGTCGGGCCGCCGATCCCCGCGCAACGGCTGGACACGCTGGACAGACCAACGGGGATGTTGAAGTTGACGAAGCGGAGGTGCCAGAGGACGACGAGTTTGAAGGTCTTGACGGCAGTGAAATGGCAGTGGACGGCCAGCCCTTGTTGGCACAAAACCTTGTGAACGGCAATACCCAAAACGGTGTGCCTCCGCCCCCGCCGAACCATGTGCCTCCGGCTGGCGCTGTGCCCATGTTCGCCCAACCACTCGGACAGGCTCCCTTGTTGTTCAGCCCTACCAGCCCCAGCTTTCCGCAGTCAACTCGTTCACCAACAGCCGGGGGACCGGCAAATCATCCGCCGCCTTTGGTCATCTCCAGCCACTACTCCCCAACGAGTGCCGGACCCAGCACATCGACGGCGAACGCACTCTCGCCGCAAGGCACCAACCTTGGCTTTCCCGCATACACAAATCGGAGACCTGCACCCCTTGGTGCCAGCACGGCATCAATGGAAGCGTCAATGTTGAGCCCCGTCTCGCATCGCAGTCGGCCGGCGAGTGTCATATCCATGGAGGCGTCTATGCTGGGACCTCTGGACCCGGATATGGTTGAGCCTACCACACCAAACGGACAACAGCAGCATTGATAAGCGAGAGGGCACTGAAGCAGGCTCGGATATCCTTTGGGGGAAGCGATTGGAGACTATGATACGCTGGCATGAGATACGCAACGACAATATACCCAGGAGCGCGCAGGGAAAACACCGGTACACAGAGGGTTTGGAACAGGCAAGGTGTCGGTTACCCTTTTTAACGCTTGGTTGGACTTTTTTGGGGGTCCATGTAGCCTTTTGGCATTGTTTGGCAACGGTCTAAAGGATGCGTGCAGCAAGCACAAGTATATCCTTCCTCGTGGATGATTGTGCTTGGTTGTGGCACTTTGGGCAGTTCTAGGCTTGAGATCAACACACCTTGGCCGCTTGGAGGCCAAGTCTTATTGACCTGTTAATAGTCGGTGATAGACTATGGATGTTTTATTTCACTCTGTCCTCTCTGAGATTGGGAGCAACATGGCATACTGTCAGGGGGGCAAGGTTTAGTTCGGCCTCGAGGCCGCGGTATTAAATTAGCAAAGCATTGACATGGAATTGCAGTATTTACTCGACTTGTACGAAATTTCTTTCTCTCACGAATCGTCTTTCTCTCTTTTCAGATGAAATTGACTATCCCGCCCATACCAAACGAATCGCAGGTGTGAATGATGTTGATGGAGTTGTCAATCTCTGGAAGAATCCCAGAATATCTGATTTGATAGAACCGCTGTCTCCTCGCTGTGCTATGCTAGCTATTCGCTATGACGATGTGGACCGTTTGACTCCCGACGCCCCGTGTGCCATGGCAATTGCGTCTTTCTCCTCTCCAACCCTGGAAAGTGGAAAGACAATGCATTCAAAATAGGCGTGAAGCATTTCTGCTCCATCACCACCCACCCCCTCCTTTACCAAAAGCCAGGAATGATCGGTCCGCCGTCCTGGACCGACTCCGCAAGCTTCTTGGCCACGAAGCAGTGCACCAGATCCCTCGAGGCCAAGGCATCTTCCAGGCTGTCGTGACCGACCCTACCCTTTTGGATGTCACGACCAAGCATCTCGGATGTCAGCGCCTTGAGGGAGAGCCCGCCGGCCTTGCGCTTCTGGGGCTTCTTCTCGGCGAGGCCTCCTCCCTCCTCGGTGTTTTCCGAGGATTCGGGCTTATCGAATGAGATCAGGTCTTCTTCCTCCAAGCTGACGCCGCCTTGGGCGACGGCTTCAGCAGCAGCCTCAGCGGCAGCTCTCTCGGCCTCCTTATTGGCTCTCTCCTCCTCCTCCGCTTCCAGTCTCTCAATCTCGGCTCGCACGTTAGTAGCGAGGATCAAGGAGTCCACCACCTTGGGGTGAATCCACCGCAGTGATGCGAGGTCATTGTGGACGGCGTGTCCGACGACAATGGTCTCAGCGCTCACCCACTCCCACAAGGCGGCCCTGACGTTGGCCAGCCCGCCAGTGATACACTTGCCCTTTGATCGCGCAGCCTGCATGTCTTGGCGGGAGACGCCCGAGAAGCGCGTGTTGTAGTGCGCCATGCGGACCTGCGGGTAGACGAGGCTGTCGAGGAGGATCTCTGATGTGAAGTAGTCGACGAGGGTGACGCGAATCAGTTCAGATTCACCGTCGTAGGCCACGCCCATTTCGCAGTCCATGGCGACGGCGCGACGCGGCGCCCTCTGAGCGGACGTCACAGTGTCGATACCCAGGTCCAGGAGGGCGTGGGTCGGGGTCTTGTGAAATTGGTGACGGTCGTGAATTTCACCCGGGGGGTAATTCCGGACAAGGTGCTCTGGAGCGTACGTGCAGCCCGGCTCGGAAACGTGGACTCTGCAGCAGTTCCACCGCTGTATGCGTTAGATAGATTTGGCAAAGGGAATAAAAGTGAGGGACGAGGGAAGGTGCAAAGATACCATGTTTATGACGCGGCCGGTGTGATACTGACACTTGAGGACCGGCTTTGCGGGCTTCTCGTCTCCCTTTGCGCCCTCGGGCTCCTCGTCGGCCATGGAAGAAGATCTAGTGAACGTCTTGGTCTTGGGCTGGACGGATGAGGACTTTGCATCGGCTTGTGACCCCTTCCCAGGCGATTTGAATTTGTTTCTGTTATTGGAGCCTGCCTTGGGGTCAGTATCGTGATGGTGATGGTGAGGAACGACAAGGGGGTCTGGGAGAGAAGAGAGGCTGATGGACAAATACTCACAGCGGAGGTTGCATCTGCGGCATCGCTTCTTATCGTCAATATCTCTCTCAGATAGTGGATTGAGAATGAAGCCGCTCTTGAGGAGGATGTCTTTCCGATGGGCCATAGACCGGAAGTGGTATAGGTAGCTCTGGGTCGGCTCGATGACGAGGGACGGGGTCCCGTACGGGTTCTGGGGTTGCTGGCAGGAAGCCATCTTGATTGATGGCACTGTCACCAACGATATCGTGCTGCTTCTTGTTTACAGTGCTGAGATCTGTGTAGGGAATAAATATCGTGAGTGGTGATTCATCAGGCGGCGTCGATGAGCCGCTAGCTCCGAAGAATGATGATGAAGAGTGTGCGGCGGTTGAGGCGTTGATGAACGAGCGTGGCCAAGGCGCGACTTCCAGCCTTTGAAGAGCCAAGATCGACTAGTTGCCTCCTGCAGATTGAGAAATCAGTGGTTATGAAAGGCAGAAGGTGAGAATTTGATGCGGCAGCGGCGGAGGTGAGAAGTGAAGTGAGCTGAGAGGTGAAGTGAGGGCAGGTTCGGATTCAGCGCAGCAGCAGGCAGCGGAGGGAAGGTTTTCTGCAGCCAATTGTCTCTCATCTCATGTCGCGCGTCCCCTTTGGCCGTTTGCTCTTTCCCACCAGTAACGCGCATGCCCGCGTTTTCCTTCTCTTTCTGTCTACCTACTTCTCTTCCTTCTTATTCTGTTGGTTTACGTTGTTTCCTGGACGAGTATTTCCACTTCCACGTGAGGCACACTGACGATGAATTTGGGGAAATCACAAGCCCCACTTTGGCAGGTACCCGATGACCGGACGATATATCTGAGCAAGAGACTAGTAATGTCGGTGATATGTTCATCTTATACTTCTCATGTCGTCTTAGTTGTGTCCAGACTCGAACTTGACTATGAGTCCCGACCCAAAGAATTCGGCCGGTTCACGGTGTTCAAAAAACTGGTTGCTAATGGGCGAGTTGTTGTGCTGCACATGTGAGGGGCCGTAGGCTACTATGACCACCATAGTTCGTCCGCCACGTTGACCCGTGGCTATTTTCTATTAAGCCGTTTGGTACTACGGTTGTTGGAGTAATGGACCAAATCGAATTCCCACTCTCAAGAGGCTTCTGATATGAAGAGCAGCTATGGTTGGCGCCAAGTGAAGTGTCACCATTTTTCAGAGGAGTTTCTCCTGGAATTGAGAACGCAAAAGTATAGGAGAAAAAAAGTGAGAATTGTCGCCTCACAAGCCAAAAGAACGCAAAACCACGCAGAAAGTGAGTTTCAATTGCCCGAATGCCGGTCCAGGGACTTGGACATAAGCTCGGAGGTCCAACCAGTATCAGATGAGAATGTCGAGATGGGAGATCAAAGTTGCCATCACGGCAAAAACGACCCCCAGAACCCCAGAGCGCGTCCAATATTCCAACCATGCTATGTCAAGGCATCTGTTGGAGGGATGTTAAAGGTCTAGCAGACCCGTTTCATTTATCACTCTCCATGTTGCAGCCATGTATGGAAGTTTTGATAAGAGTGTTGAGACAAGGCAAGCTAACACTTCACAGTGATTGATCCGGCCCACATGCGGTAGGCCACCAGGTACCGGTATACTGATAGGCCGATGAGACTCAGCGACAAGAGAATCCTGTTAAATCCTATAGGAAGCATAGTCAGGTGAATATGTAAGAGCCGATTTACCTGAGGCAGGCAGGCTCAGGTGGCGTGGCGCCATGTGGGCTCCCTCAAAATGAAGAATCCATGCCCCTGACAGCTCGGAAGCGGAGACGACGAATGAGAGAAATGGCATAATAGAAGCGAAATGGAACGGGAGTATCGCGAGATAGAGTGCGGTATGCTTCTCTGGCAGCAGCCGTTGACTTTCTAATCAACTTACCCCGCCATTCTTCTCACCCAAATGGCGGGGTAAATTGGTGATCACCTCGGTGAGGCTGCCTTTCACCGAAGCTCACCTCCCTCACCTTGACCCATTTGTTTCCTCCAACTGCCGGCCCCACCCATCGATGTTGACTCGACCCACTCAAACGTGCTCTCGCGTCCCGCGCGGGAACATCACAGCGCGGTGATGTTTCCCTCAAAACAAGGCGATAGAATTGTTTGCATTATCTCCGACAACAGTACTCATAGGCCCAGAAATCTGTTCAAGACGTAGGTACCCGGAGATTTTAAGGGTACCGTAGCGGGGATGTATTCGCCACAAAAGCAGAGACGCCGGAGGAGGCCGGGAGCTCCCTGGCCCAGTGAAATGGGCCACTTAACCATTCGTGCCCTGCTAGATAGGTCAACGAAATTCGCAGGAAGCTCAACCACAAGGCCACATAGGCCGAAGGGAACGATGTACGCATATACCCTCTCGTCCACCCAGAGACGTTGACTGACCTTAAAGGGTTTCCCGAAAAGAATAAGGCAAGCTAGACGATGGAGACGGCAAACACCAATCCCTACCCCACCAACAATGCAGAGGCTGGCAGTATGGACTCATAGCTGGTGCATTAATAATGGGAATCTGCGAGATGCTGAAAGTCAACACAAATGGTGTCAGCGGCGATGTCTTAAGGCATCAGATGTGATGCTTGACATGCGGACATCCTGACGAAATAACTCGAATCATTCATAATCTTTAGCTCATTTGGGATGCTGGCGGCGGCAGACTCTTCAATCACCTACTGCCCGGCATTGTCTAGTTTGGCCCGCAGTTGTCCATCGTACTTGGTGAAGAAAAAGTAATGCTAGTGGAGTTGCGGTATAGGCGGGATTGATCACAGGAGCTTCAGGAAGGCGGTCGGATCCCTCATTAGAGCTGATGAGTCGACTATTGAAGACTTGATTGGTATTCAAAGGTGTTCATACCTAGAAAACCAGCAAGGAGAGGAGAAGTGGCGTTAGTGACAATGAAAGGTCCAGTGACACTGAAAGTGGTATTGTTGGAAGTGGTAGAAATCGGACACGATGGATTCCTCGAGCTGTGGATCATTTTGCCACCTGATCATGCCCTTACGTAGTAGTTCATCCTAATTACATGCTTTGATGAGGCATGTCAGCGGCCACCTCGAAGCTGTGGGGCTTGACGAAGCTTATGAGGACGGCGACGTCTAGCAAATGCACATCGCCGGACGAATCCAAGCTCAGTAAACCTCGACGAATATTTCCTCGTCAACATTTCAGGGAAGTCCCTTGGAATGAACTATTGCTTTAGGCAGAAGTAGCACTGACACACAGATCCTGGCCGGCGGTCTTAGACTCGAACACAGAATGAAAAGTTCAAACACCGAATCCGGGGAATGTCGAACGCTATCGGGTGATTGCGGGCGGCGTAGTAACGCGTGGGGCAGAAACAGCGGTCACCAGATCACAGTGTAAGCAGCAACCAAAGAAGCCAGAGTACTGAAGAACGGTTGAATTCTGTGCTCATGTTGACTGGTCTGAGGTTTCAGCAAGATGAAGTCGGAATTTCCAGACACAGGCAGATATGGGTTGTCTCAATAGCGCCACGAATGATGAAGATTTACGCATCACCTACACAGGACAGTAGTCATTTCGATTCCCAAGATTAACAACTGCTGCTGCTGCTATTTGGAGAGATCCATTGGGTGGAGAGGCGAAGTTATCGTGGTCTAGGTACGTTTTCCATCTTACATTACAGGCGAGCCAAATCTTCAGACTCCGTTTGCAAGCGCCGAGTTCAGATACCATCCCACTCCAGATGTAGAATGGAATCGGGGACTTCATAGGCGGCGAGCTTTTCGATAGCCTCAGCGGCGGTGCTTGCTTCCACCACAATCCCTGCATTAGCCTGGCGAATGAACTTTTCCTCGGCAGCTCGACGAATCCAGCCCAGTATTCCATCCCAGAAGCCGTTAATGTTTAGCAGGCAAACACCGCGCTGATGAATTCCAAGCTGAACCCACGTCGCAACCTCCAGGATCTCCTCGACGGTGCCGTAACCACCAGCCAGAGCTATGAAGCCGGATCCGGGCCCTCCAGCAATCACCTCTTCCGCCAACATGCGCTTGCGCGTATGCATGTCCTTGACAATGGTTGTGCGACCGTACGTGGCCTCCTCCGGAATGGGCATGTTTCCCAAAGCCACGCTGCTGTAGGTACTGTCTCTCTCAAATTTGACGAGTGCTTCGGGAATGATGCCGTGTACTGAGTCGGGCCCTGATAGTGAGACCAGGGTTTTGGCCACTTCCCCCATGAGCCCAACGGTCCCTCCGCCATAAACTACCGTGATGGTTAGAGATTTTTGACCAGATCCGGCTTCGACTCAATATTTGTGAATTTACCTAACTTGGCTCCTCTGGCAGCCATGAGCCTCGCCAAATCTCGCGCAGTCTGCAAGTGGGCAGGGTCATTGCCGGTTGACGAACCACAGTATACGCATATCGTGATACCTCGTGCAGGTTTTGCGACTTCAGCCATCTTGCTGCTGGTAGTGGTAGCGTCAGACATATTGTCTGTGACTCCTCGAGAGAATGTGGTTGAAGCTTATCTTCTGTCGAAGGTGGAATGATGAGACGGATTGCAGCTGGCTATAACATGCTATATGAGCTTTCAGACTGACCGCATCGGATTATTCAAGCACGAAATTGATAGAATGCCTGGACTATTACCGGACTAGAATTTAATGCACTAAAGGTACAGCAGTCACGTCAATCAACAATGGGAAATTATTGAGTAATGGAATCGGATATCGGAGCCTGCCGCCCGTTACTGGGTTGGAGTGACTCACATAAGAGGCATCTGGCTGGCTTCTACCTTATTCTTCAGGCGCTCATATTTTGTGTTAATTAAATGCCAAGAACCAAGCTGATCACTCCCGCCCATTGGGAAGCTGCCCCTGAGCAAGTGGACACATTCGTAGAAACTTGCAAAGGTAGAGGGCGAGCATGCTTGAACTAAGGATCAGATCCTTCAGGCAGACGAAGACACCATCGAATTGCACAATTTTTGGAATCATCACAATACATTCGACAGGAACCACCAGAATCTTTGTATACCTATCAAGTCTGCAAAGCTGGAAGGAAATGCCACCATCAATACGTACACTTTCCACAGTATGAACAGCTCTCGGAACAGGCTGTATAGTCACCGTCGCCGTCGCTCCACTGGAGTTCATCCTCGTCATCCGCACTCGGGCCATCCTGTGTATCATCACCACGTAGCCACATTGCCCATTCTTCCTCAACTTCACTAGAGAATGCCGGAGATAGTCCAGGGCACTGAATCCGAATGTCGAGTTTGTCAAGCTGTTGGCGGCTGACCTCAAGCCTGTCATTCCTCCGCGCACGAGCAAGGCGGACAATGTGAGAGAGAAGCGCCGCTAGTCGAGACAGCTCCTGGTTTTTCGAGATCTCCCAGGCTTTGACCTCCTGAGTCACATCCATGACCTCAACATCCTTGAACGTGCCTCTGTCATGGTAGGCCAAGATGAAGTTAGGAATTTGGGCAACCCATAGCCGCGGGAGTTCCTCTCCAAGGAAATCAGTGCCTTTGCGCTTAACTGACCGAGTCTTGAGATCAAAAACTGCAGATTGGGGCACCTCGAACCCGCCACTCTTCAATTGCACTTGCTGGTGCGGGGTCTGCGGGCTCTTTGGTGCCATCTCCTTGACTTTGAGACCTTCGATGAGGCCATTGACCGAAGCTTGTTCAACAAAGGTGGGACCAGAGAGGTTTGTAGACGGTCCTTGCTTGTGTTTGAGGTAGCCGTCACCCTCATGACGAATAAGGCAACGCAGACCCCCAAAGTCGTATTGGATAATCCGCTGATGAGATGTTGAACCCCGGACTTCAGCATCCCAAGTCGTGTAAGCCTCTGGAAACTTGTGTCCGTAGCCTCTGACATCGGACATTGTCTCTTTCGGGGAGTTTTCCCTGCGAATTAGATGGACAGCGTCGCCGACCACCTCGAGAAGCAACCGGAAGGGTCTCTCGTCACCTCGGACGAAGCGGAGCAAGTTTCCGATGGTACTACCGCAGGCGACGATGTCAACGGGCTTGGAAGAGGGCTCGGGGTGTGCCATCAGGACAGCTTGGATGGCGGGCTCCATCGGATGAGCTGGGTGTCGAGCAGCGTTCTTGTCGCGGTAATAGACACCGTCGTCTTCTGACAGTTGTCGAGGTTCCGCGAGGGGTGTCCACCTGGGTGGTGCACCTGATTCCATTACTACCATACCCTCAGATGAATACAGTAGCATTACGTACCTGGGACGATAATTGACGGAAATGTCCTGTCCAGCCAGTTATATGACGCGACAAGCTGGCAGCCCGTCAGCCGGGCAGTTGATTCAAATTCCAAGGCAGGCTTAGATAGCTCTGCTATACTGACAGTCTCTACGAGTGGCCCGAATGGTGGCGCTAGCCATGTCGTCGCAGGTTCCGATCGCCGCCATCGCGGGTTTCTTTGAAACTGGTCATGTTTTTGTCGTCGATACATCATACAGGAACGGAAGACTTTGGAGAGCCAGAGAACTAGATGGGGACTATGAAAGAATCAGAAACGATAAAATAGTTGGAAATCGTATTGAATCTCGAATTTTCTTTGATGGCGGCTCGCTCCGTGGATGGCGAACCAGTCATCGAGCTGCGAGGCGGCCTCTTGCAGCCTTCATGCCGGAGGCCTACAACCCCTCATCTCGCGACCCAATCTTCGAAACGAACGCCTACTCTTGGTGGTATTTCTACTTCCTTATTACTCTAAGTCCCCAACGTATTGGCTCCCAACAGAAAACGTCGAAGCCTAACCTTACTGACTTACTTACTTATACTTGGACTAACCGTGGCATGTGACGACTGCTTTATTGATCGGCCGGAATACTACACTAAGAACGAGATCGAGTTATCTCTTTTAGTATTTATTTACTATAAACCGTTATCTACTTTTAGAATTTAAGTATAAAAGTTTTGCGAGTTGCTAAATTCTTTTCTATTAATTCTTTACGAACGAAATTATGGTCCTACTTAAATTAGAGAGTATTATTATTACTTAAAAAATTAATTCTGCTCGCGCTTCCCGCTTCTTAAAAGTGTTTAGAGATATTATTAAAAGTAATAAAGTAGTTTTTATAGTAAATAAGGTACGTCTATTCTTTGAGGTAGTTTGAACGAATACCTCTCCCGCTGCCTACCTGGAGATTATTATAGCTAGTGAGGTTGTACGTAATGTTATTAGCAATAGCACTTATTTACTTATACTTAGACTAACCGTGGTATGTAACGACTGCTTTATTAATTGGCTAGAATATTATACTAAGAACGAGATTAAGTTATCTCTTTTAGTATTTATTTATTATAAACCATTATTTACTTCTAAAATTTGAGTATAAAAGTTTTGCAAGTTACTAAATTTTTTTTTATTAATTCTTTATAAACGAAATTATAGTCCTACTTAAGTTAGAGAGTGTTATTATTATTTAAAAGATTAATCTTACTCGCGCTTTTTGTTTTTTAAAAGTATTTAGAGATATTACTAAAGGTGGTAAAGTAGTTTTTATAGTAAATGAGGTACGTTTGTTCTTTAAGGTAGTTCGAACGAATACTTCTCCCGCCGCCTGCTTAGAGATCATTATGGCTAGTGAGGTTGTACGCAATGTCATTAGCAACAGCATCCGGGTCGATTTGTCAATCTCTTTCATGAAGGCACACGTTATACCATTCATTGCCTATTTGAGCGACCCCGAAGTGAAGATGATGTACGGTGGACAGCTTCTTCACCAAGTCCTACTCATCATCGCCCACCCGCCAGCCCTCTGGAAAAACCTCCTGAGCGCTTTCCAAGAGTCCCAACTTACCGAAGACGAGCTTCAAGTCTTTGCGTGGCTCTGCTTCGAGCTTTCCGGTCTTTCCGATAGCATAATCGGTGCTGTCGTAGAGGACGTCACGAACGCCTTAGACGAGAAGCCGTTTCGCGAGGCTCGGAACCATGAGACTCGCGACCTCGTTTACAGGATCAGAAAAGTACTCGCTCTCAGATCATCTTCTGGCGACGAGAACCTCGAGGCAGCCGGTGGCCGCCATGACAATGACTCTTCGAACTTTCGAGATATTTCAATCTTTCCAACGAGCGACGAGTTCTACTCCAATGCCAGACCTTTCTATCGAATGGCAGCCGAGGTTGCTGCCGCAGATCAGGTTCAGCGACCGCGTGTTCATCTGGATAACCAGTTCCGCCTTCTTCGTGAAGACATGCTGGGCGAACTCCGTGATGATTTGAAAGCAGCTACGGGAAGAAACAAGAGCAAGAAGAGGGCCCAGATACTCTCAGGGTTGATGCCTGTTGGCGTTGACACCGGCGACGACAGGCGAAGCCGTGCTTGTGCGGTCGCGCTTACATGCCTCGGGGGACTGGAGATCATAAAGAAGCTACCGCCGGCCAAATGCAAGGCCTTCTTTGATGACCACAGAAATTTCCTTCGACACCAGTCTTTCGGCGCTTTATGTGGCGAAGATCATATTGTCGCGTTCGCGTTCCTGCTACGGGATGTGGACCAGTTGTCGAAGAAGCCCCCCATTGTCACCCTGCAGTTCATTGACAGCGAAGCTACTGCAAGAGCTTTGCAGGCACTTACACCGTCAAACAATCTCAGGTTCGTTCTTGTAGATACTCCGGTGTTTGCCTACCAACCCGTTCTGGAGTGTCTTCAGGAATTAACAGAGTTGCCTCTCGGAGAGAGGCTTCTGAGACTTCCAAACGACGAGAAAAATCAACCACAAGACTCGCTTCAGCAAACCTCTTACGTCCAAGAATATGTGAGAAGATTGAAAGATATGATGAAAAGTGGTTCACGCTGCCTTTCCTTGGGCACGCAGACTTTCCGACTCGATGATTCTCAGCTTCAATCGTTGCTGCATGCGTTACAGAGCCCTTTGGCACTCATCCAAGGCCCTCCTGGTACGCTACCCTCAGTCAACTCAAATAAAGACAGACATATTACACTTTAGATATGTACAAAGTTAACCGAACTCTAGGAACTGGAAAGTCGTTCGTTGGCGCTTTGGCAGCTAAGATACTGCTGGGAGATCCGGAAAAGCGAATTCTGGTGCTGAGCTACACCAACCATGCCCTGGATCAGTTCCTTAAGGACCTGATGAAAATTGGCATTTCATCTGGTGATATGGTGCGCTTAGGATCGAAGTCAACGGAATCAACTTAAGCCCTGTCACTGGAGAAGCAATTGCGAAGTTACGCCTACCGTCGAAATAATGCAACGTGGGAACACATCAACGGCATGAAAGCAGAGATAGATGAAGTTCGAAGAGAGATGGAGTCGGCATACGACCTTCTCGTCCGACACAAGGTGGGCTCTTTGGAGCTCTTGAGCTTTCTCGAGTTCTCCGACGATGACCAGCTATTTTATGAAGCTTTTCTCTTACCCGAGCAAGACGAAGGCTTTCATATCGCAGGCAAAAGTAACAGGGTCATGGGTCCCGACTATCTGCTGGGCCGGTGGATTATGGGACAAGATGCCGGTGAACTCCGACACTTCGTCTCGCCTGGAAGCCACGATATCTGGTACTCGTCAATGGCCCAGAAAAATGCACATATCCAACGGTGGGTCGAGTGCATTCGCAAGGAACGAATCGAAGCAGTCCAGAACCTCATCAAGAGATTCAATGGCGCCCAGGAGCAAGTGGACAGGCTGTTCAGAGAGTCCAAATGTTCCTTCATGCAAACGAAAAGAGTCATCGGATGTACAACAACCGCAGCTGCCATGTACAAGTCGCTGATCAAGGCTGCAAAGCCCGATGTCGTTTTGGTTGAAGAGGCTGGTGAAATCCTCGAGGCTCACGTTTTGACTGCTTTGCACAGCGACACAAAGCAGCTCCTACTAATCGGGGACCATAAACAACTGCGACCCAAGATCAACAACTATGCTCTAAGCGTCGAAAAGGGAGACGGCTTCGATCTCAATCGCTCGCTCTTTGAACGACTGATCCTCCAGGAACACGACCACGTCACACTCCGAAAGCAGCATCGCATGCATCCCGATATCTCGGATCTTGTTCGGAAGATGACATACCCGGATCTATTGGACGGTGACAAGACCAAGGATCGGAAGCCTCCTACGGGATTTCAGGGAAGGGTCAGCTTCGTTAACCACAGCCACCCAGAAGACCTGGCCGGCGATATTACCGATCGCCGCGACGTCGGTGTTGTCTCTAGCAAGAGTAATCTTTATGAAGCGCGGATGGTTCTGAAGCTAGTCAAATACCTTGGGCAGCAAGGATATCGCACTGAAAACCTCGTCATTCTCACACCATATCTGGGACAACTGCGCCTACTCAGAGAAATCTTGAGCTCTCAGAATGACCCTTGGCTCAATGACTTAGATTCGTTTGAGCTCATTCGCGCGGGACTCATGACTGCTGCCGCCGGAAAAGTGCCTGACGGATCAGGATCAGGAAGAATCAAACTTTCGACTATCGGTGAGTTCAAGAGACCTTCGGCCAGTGAAGTCTGAAGACTAGGGTCTGACCTATCTCTGCATATAGATAACTACCAGGGTGAAGAGAGCGACATCGTCATAGTTTCTCTGACTCGGAGCAACAATAATGGCGACATCGGATTCATGAAAGCGCCCGAGCGGCTCAACGTTCTATGTTCTCGTGCGAGAGAGTGCCTCATTCTCTTGGGCAATATGGAGACCTTCATGGCATCTGGGCACGGAAAAGCGGTCTGGTTGCCTTTCTTCACCTTACTGAAGGAGAAGAATTATCTACATGATGGGTTCGCAATACGCTGTCAACAGCACCCTGACAGGACCGCTTTGCTCAAAGAACCGGACGACTTCGATACCAAGTGTCCTGAAGGCGGCTGCGACGAAGCCTGGTAAGTCTCACAAAGAAGCTCAATTTAACGTAAAAGCAGAACCTATGCTAATAGACGAAACTTGCATGTAGTAACGTCATGTTGTCTTGCAACATACATAAGTGCCTTCGCCGGTGCCATAGACTTATGGATCACAGCAAGATCCGTTGTCACACAAAGCTCGCGAAACACTGCGACAAGGGACATACGTACAGCGTTGACTGCAACAACCAAACTAAAAAATGCGTCGAATGCTCCAAGGAGGATGAGATTACTCGGAGGCGCTTGAAGCGCGACTTGCAGATGGAAGTGGATCGCGATATGGCGCAGAAGAAATACGCTCAAGACCTACAACAGGTAGAAGACGACTTGGATCGTGAGAGAAGACTGATAAAGAATGAACAAGAGAACCTCGAGCAGAATAAGACTCTAAAAGAACGCAAAGAAGAACTGAGAGCTCTGCAGCAGACGAGGGTTCGTGCTGAGACTATGAAGGCTGCCAGAGAAGCTCCCAAGAGAGTTCCCGGCACGGGTGCTTTTCCAGATGAACGAAAACATACAGCGAGCCCAGCCCCAAAACCCGGAAGCGCAGAGGAAGAGTGGCTGAATTTGAAGTCGAAATTCGGTGCTAGCAGCAGTGTCATGGATCAACTCATGAAGATGATCGGGCTCGAGAGCATCAAAGAGGAGTTTCTCTCCATCAAGTCCAAAGTCGACACAGCGGTGAGACAGGGGATTTTGTTGTCGACGGAGAGGTTTGGCTGCTCCCTCTTGGGAAATCCCGGAACAGGTAAGGCTGAATCGCAGTGACAATTAGTGTTGTTCGGTGGCTGATATGTTGATCACAGGCAAAACCACGGTAGCACGGATCTTTGCCAAATTTTTGGTGTCGGTGGGTGTCATAGCTGGCAGTCGCTTCGAAGAGACGTCTGGATCGAAACTAGCGTCTCTGGGTGTGCCTGGCTGCCAGAAGTTGTTGGATGACATTTTGAATGACGGCGGTGGTGTGATCTTCATTGACGAAGCATATCAACTATCCTCAGGCAATAGTCCTGGTGGCCGCGCAGTCCTTGATCTCCTGCTCGCGGAAGTTGAGAACCATACCGGCAAGATTGTCTTCGTTCTCGCTGGGTACAACAAACAGATGGAGTCTTTCTTCGCGCACAACCCTGGCTTTCCAAGTCGGTTTCCGATTGCGATGAAGTTTGACGACTACGACGATGATGAGCTTCTGAAGATCCTTCAGTTCCAGATTGACAAGAAGTACGGATGCCGCATGAAGTGGGAAGATGATCTCTATCTCCGCGTCGCCTGTCGTAGACTTGGACGAGGGCGCGGAAAGGAAGGGTTTGGTAATGCGCGAGCAGTTGAAAGTCTCCTTTCCATTGTCTCCAGCCGGCAGGCCAATCGTATTCGGAAGGCTCATCAAGGGGGCGCGAACCCGGACGATCTCTTGTTCACAATGGAGGATTTGGTTGGACCTGAACCTTCAGTTGCCCTCGAGCACAGTAAAGCTTGGGGGAAGTTGCAGACACTGATCGGCCTTCGTTCAGTCAAAGAATCCGTTCGAGCCTTGATCGATAGCATCCAGACCAACTATGTTCGCGAGCTGGCGGAAGAGCCCATCATCGAGTTTACGCTCAATAAAGTCTTTCTCGGCTCGCCAGGAACGGGAAAAACCACTGTCGCCAAGCTGTACGCGCAGATCCTGGTTGACTTAGGTCTATTATCGAATGGAGAGGGTAAGCTGGTGTACCTGAAGTACCTAGGAATTCCTATACTGACATGGATACTTCACAGTGATTGCCAAAAGTCCGGCGGACTTCACGGGTGCTGTACTAGGGGGCTCTGAGGCCCAGACCAAAGGCATATTAGCGTCGACCGTCGGTAAAGTTCTCGTCATTGACGAGGCTTACGGACTATACGGGGGCAGTAACTCAGCTGGGGGGAATTCTGACCCCTATAAGACTGCGGTAGTAGATACCATCGTTGCCGAGGTCCAAAGTGTTCCAGGAGAAGATCGATGTGTTCTTCTTCTGGGTTACAAGGACCAGATGGAGGAGATGATGCAAAATGTCAACCCGGGCCTAAGTCGACGATTTCCATTGTCGTCAGCCTTTGTCTTCGAAGACTTCGAGAAGGCAGATATGCGGAAGATCTTGGACCTCAAGCTCAAGTTACAAGGGTTTTCTGCCACTGATCAGGCCAAGAGAGTCGCTTCAGAGATGCTCGAAAGGGCCCGCAACCGACCGAACTTTGGCAATGCAGGAGAAGTGGACAATCTCCTGAACGAGGCAAAGGCACGTCATCAGCGACGACTGGCAGCTAAAGAAAGCCATCACGTCTCTACACTTGAAGCTCTGGACTTTGACCACGACTTTGACCGCGCAGATCGGGCTCAGACCAATGTTGCTAAACTCTTCGAGGGGACCGTTGGTTGCGAGAAGATTGTCGCCACCCTTGAGGGATACCAGGAGACAGTACGTTCTATGAAGGCACTGAATATGGACCCAAAGGATAGTATTCCATTCAACTTCCTCTTCCGCGGCCCTCCAGGTACGGGCAAGACCTCAACAGCGAGAAAGATGGGCAAAGTCTTCTACGACATGGGGTTCTTGGCTAAGGCAGAAGTTATTGACTGCTCTGCATCCGATCTCATCGGCGAATACACGGGCCAGACCGGCCCTAAAGTGCAACAACTCCTGGAAAAGGCTCTTGGAAAAGTACTGTTTGTCGATGAAGCCTACCGTCTTGCGGAAGGACCATATGCCAAAGAGGCAATTGATGAGGTTGTCGACTCGGTGACGAAGGATAAGTACAAGAATCGCCTTGTAATCATACTGGCTGGATACGACGAGGACATCAATCGACTACTTTCAGTCAACCCGGGAATGTCAAGTCGGTTCCCAGAAGTCATCGACTTCCACAGCCTTAACCCCGAGAGTTGCTACGAGCTTCTGCTGCAGATTCTACTCAAGAAGAAGCGAACTCTTCACAGCAAGAATTCATCTAATAATCTCGTAATGGATTGTCTATCAAGTCCATCGCCCGATTTCAAGAGGGGAATTGTCGCCATTTTTCACAAACTCACCACAACCGCCGGATGGGCTAGCGCTCGAGATGTGGAAAGCCTTGCCAAGTCAATCATGAACATCGCGATCAAGTCTCGCTGCGACCGACAGGTGACAATCGACGAAGATCTTGTGAAGAAAGAATTCTCCAAGATGCTCGATGAGCGCGAAAGCCGGGAGAAGCAGGCAGGGACTATGCGTGGCGTGCCCAAGCTCGGGCAATTATTTCAGCAGATGTCATTACCCCCTCGAACGCAAAGCTTGCAACCAACAGCTTATGCACAAACCGCCACCGAAGCCACTGAAGAGGAAGCAGAATCAACGCCTCCCGAATGTCTGGTGGTGGAAGTCAGTGACGACAGTCGGAAAGCAACACGCGATGCTGGTGTCAGCGATGAAGTCTGGGAACAATTGGAGAAGGACAAGAGGGCTCAAGAGGAAAAAGACGCCAGGTACCGAGAAATGCTCGAGAAGAAGCGCAAAGCAGTGGGGGCTGCCAGGGAGGCGATTCTCAAGGAGGTTATTGAGGAAGAAGAGCGACGGAAGAAAGAAGAAGAGCAGCGCAAGAAAGCCGCGATGATGGGCCGATGCCCGATGAATTTTGAGTGGATCAAGCAGAGTACGGGGTTCCGGTGCGCGGGAGGTTCACATTTCATCTCTGATGAGGATATTGTACGTTCTTGATGCGATTGCACTTGTGTCGCAGAGTTCGAAGTTACTAGACCATGAAATAATTCAAAACTTTGGATTCTCATTCCTGCTGCAAGTATCGCAAATTCTCAACCACAGTAGACTTGAATTGTACACACTTCGTAGCCCATACTGGATTCTGGATGTCTGGAGTAAGGCACGGGGGTCACAATGCCAAAAACCTGAGCCGAGGTTGTTACCAACATGATCTTATGACATCGGAATTACTCGATTTTGAACATCATGAGAGTCTGCTATTCATACCTAGTGTTCGCGTGAGAAAATGTAGCAGGTATATTACCTCATTCCAAATATGCATGTAGTATGCCTATACTTCACGCTTATAGTTGTGCGTCGTAGGATTCGATCGCCGAAACGGCTGAGCCCCTTAGAGACTAACCAACTCCATGATGTTGATCGTGAGGATCAAACACAGCTTTCTGGGGCTGTCGTAAGAGAACTAGCACACTAAGTAGGGTGCTGACAAGATGCAGACGTGAAAGAAAACAAGGATCGACTGACGAGTCCAGGATCGAGATGCGATTGGATCAACAGAGCAGCGGCTCCGAGTGCCAGAGACACGTCTCGGTTAACTGGGGACCCTGGCCCTCCCGCCCTGTCAGTATTCGGTTCAAGGTCTACCATGTAACATCGAGCTGCCAGGGATCACGGGAGCGTCGCCAATCCTCCGAAGCGCAGACCGGATCTGGGTGACACGCCGTCTTTGATGCTAGCGCGCGGTCGATCGGTTGGCATGTGTTCCTGGGGAACGTCATTGCAGTTATTGGCAGTGACGTTGTGGTTATCAGAGACAGGAGTAATTAACAAAAGGGTTTGATCCCACGCGGAGAAAGTTCTGTCACGAGAATGCTTTGCGGGGAAGACGAACGGCATAAGTTGTTCTTGATCATAACATACTCAACGACTAGCGTTGTCTTGATGTTGAAATACCAGCAATTGTCAGCTGCTGTCAGGGGTGGGTGGTCAAACCACCATCGGGCGCCGCGGCATCACAAGATAAAAGTTTAGAAAGGCGACTGGCCTGCCGCGCATGACAGCCCTATAGGCTATTGACATACGAGAGTAAGGTTTCGCCAAGTTAGCCAACACGCGGGGGCCCAAAGCCTGGTAAGCTTGCGTAGTATAATTTTCTCTCGCCAAAGAAAGTAAACGAGTATCCAGTGGAGAGATCTACGAAACCAGGCTATGCCGCTGCGACGTGAGGTTGTGCAGCTGGGTCTGTCGTAAGATCGACGCTAGATATGTTTCACCAAGTGCTCAAATCCGGGGAATCTGGCAATGCTCTGCCCACCGCACGTCAGATAACGTCCAAGACAGGCTGTGATGCCAGTATTGCTCCGATACGAAGGAGGCCGCTGAGTTTTGCTATGTTCGTATGAGCGGCAACCCAACGCCCATCCTGACCACCTGATTCGCAACATGTGGAATGTCAAGGCCGTAGCTATTGATGTGTCAAACATGGCTAGCACAGTATGGTCAAGTCGTAACGATCATAAATGATATGAGAGTGTGGAAAAGTCAGCTCAACAAATTAACGAAAGCCACCACGAAAGGCACAATTTAATCGATAACTGTGATGGTGAAAGAAAGCCTCAATGATGATTTGCTACAGGCTAAACAAGCTGTAAGGAGTATCCCGGTCTGTACTTTATTCCTCGTCCTCCTCTGCTGCGTCTTCTGCCAAATCGACCACGTTCGCCTTCGTCGTCGCACCTCCAGCCGCACCACCAGTAAGACCACCGAGAAGGGCACCGATTCCTCCAGCGCCACCAGCGCCCGCCGCACCGCCAGCTGCACCTCCCGTGAGACCTCCGAGGAGGGCACCCAAGCCTCCGGCGCCGGCGGCGCCACCAGCACCGCCCGCACCACCACCGAGGAGACCACCGAGCAGACCCTCAAGACCCCCAGCGGGGGCCTTGGGAGCAGCAGCGGGTGTCTTCGGGGCAGCAGGGGCAGCAGCAGGAGTCTTGGGTTTAGCGGGAGCAGCAGCAGGGGGAGCAGTGGTGTTAGTCGCAGGTTTGGCTGGAAAGCACGAGTACCATGGTTAGTATTCGATTATGTTTAAATTCTCGGACGGACGGACGGAAACGGGGGAGGCGCGGGGGACGGCGCGCGACGGAGGGGGGGTGCTCTACGCACCACCAGCGGGAGCGGCACCACCAGCGGAGTAGGCCTGGATGCCCTTGTCGAGGGCGGCAGTGATCTGGTCGATGCTCTGCTGTGCGATGCCCTGGCCGATAGCGGGAACCTTGGAGACAATGGCGGTTCCGAGGCTGGCGGAGGCGGTCTTCTGTTGCTGGAGGTTCTGGAGGACAACGCTGGAGACACCAATCTGGTCGAAGTTGGGCTTCTTGGAGACGAGAGTGTCAATCAAGGTGGTTGCGGACGAGGTCAGATCGGTAGCGGTCTGCTGAAGTCCGAGAGCCTCCTGAAGCTGGAGAGGCTGAGCACCCTGAATGTCGGTGGCGGCCTTTGACAGGGTGTTCTGGACCTCGGTGGAGGCAGCCAGAATAGGTTGTGCGGATGCGACATCGTTACCAACGCCCTAGAGTATGCGTGTTAGTCAAAATGCCCAGTGTTCTGCATTCCGGCATATCCCATCTTTGCACCAGATCGAAGCCGAAGCTTTCCAACGGTACCATATGCCCGATGATCGGACTAACGTACCTGGACAGCGGTGTTGAGCTTGGTGAGAGCTCCCTGGACGGAGGTGACGGCGCCCTGGATGACGGAGAGTTGACGCTTCTCGATGGGGGAGGCGAAGGCGGTGCCGACGAGGGCGAAGAGGAGAGTCTTGGTCAGCTGCATTTTGGTAGTAAGTCACTAGCCAGAGTGATCTGTTGTGGTATCAAGGGATGATTAGGAATAGGCTAAGAAGTAGAAACAAGTCTCCAACCCGGGAGTATATAAGTAAAAAGCGTTGGAAAAGTCTGTGCTGACAAGGTTTGATGGATGAGGATGCTTTTTCATCCCCGATTGTGAGCCGGGAACCATCAAGCTGATATATGAGTGACCGGATGGCTGCGCGCTGACCTCATGTGCCACGGGCAGAAGCAGTGAAGCACATCTTGGTGAGTTCACCTCGGCAGCAACTCTAAGTCCCCTGCACCAAGATAGGCCCAATATACGCACAGCCCCCGAAGCCTGAGACGATGGAAACCATAGAGGTGTGGATATTATTATCGCACCAGGCCAACGGCACCACGGCTTGCGGGCAGTTTCTTCGGACGTCTCAAGGTGTTCGAGAGCCCTCCCTTGTTTCTGTGGTGGAGGAGGGGCACGGATTACGTGCCACGTTGGGCCCAGTCTTCACGTCCAAGTCAGCTGCATCTTCTTGGCTGTCGTCGTTGAGTTGAGGGGAGCAGCACTAGCTTCCATGGCGTATTGGCCATCATGTCGCCCCCCTACCAGTGTGTATTGACGGATCCAGGATTGCGCCATGTCAAAGTGTGTGCGAATTTGTGTTATGTCTGCCGTTGGTGTGGGGAGGAAAATAGTCAGTTGTGCGCGCTTGCGAGCGTTGAAGTTCAGATGAAACGAAACTCGGCCGTCTAAGTCGTCTCACAAAGTCGACTGCAGCTACCTTTTGGGAAAAGTACAAGGAGCCCCATGTCTGAGCGGCAACGTTTGTTCACAAAATCGTGAGACGTTTGGAGACGTTGAGATTCCCATGCCAAGGACCTCCCTCCGGACAATGTGTGGCAATGGGGGAAGACCGCAGGGTTGAGGCTCTGTCGTCTTCTCACCATCTTACCGTTTTGGGGTTGGTCTGCACCACCACACCCCCTCACCAACGATTCGAGTAAGAGAGTCAAAGAACTTCAGGCGCGACGACATCTGTCATTCGCCGATGGCTTACAGGGACTTGCCGACGATCTGGGCACTCAAATGCAGCAAACAACTCATCACCCCAGAGCCCATCACCCAGCCTCCCGCGCACAAGCCAGGAAAAGGTCTTCAGAACCAATGTATGGGTTTCCTATTCGGGTAATGTAGAGGAGAAACTCTCTCCAGGTTGGTGGGCTTCGCGTAACCGGGATGGTCTCCAAACAGGGTCAAACGGGGTCAGGCTCTAGATCGCCGCAAGGGTTACGATGGCGGAGACCAAGCACTAGTTGACGGCTCACGGCTCACGGCTCTGCGCCAAAATGGCACTAGATTTAACCTTAGCACTAAGGGAAACGGGGTTAAGATGTATGAGGAAACTACCGATCCCCACGAAAACGAAGGTCAGTATGGCATCTCTAGCTCCACCAGGGCACCTATTGCCTCTCGTGGCTCGCAGTTTCTTCATGTGGGGAATGCGCGGCATCGTCTTGGCCGTTCATACCCTGTGCAGCTGGGGAAGCGATGATGTCGCCGCCGGTTTTGGCGTGTCTTGGTCGCATATGGCCTAATCGGCTGACAAGGCATGACGGATGATAGGCTGCCACCCATATCCAGCGACGCAAGGCCCCTCCGTTCATTGACAAACATCGAACCGGAACACGATAGGAAAGGCCGGAAGACAAGAGCAGAGACTGCCAAGACAGAGACAGATTGGCCCCGTCGGTCTCTGTTGCCCAATGACCCTGCATGATGGACTATGCGTCGCCTCCTTCGACCACCCATTTCCCTCTTCTGGCAATTCATGAGTCGCCTGGAAGCGGAACAAGAGGCAAAAGGGGGGGTTTTGCAAATGGGCAAACGCGGCTTTGGGGTTTGGTGTTGGGTTGCAGACTGCGCGGGAACACGGCCTATCCGTTCCCTTCAGGGTCGCTGCAGAGAGAGAATGGAACGCGGGAATTGTTCGAGAAGACTGTCAGACAGAGCCGTGGTAGTGCCGTTCTCATGTCATGTCCCTGACTACATCGAGTCGAGAGTTTGATGCCGATGCGAGTGCGATTATTCGCCGTACCGGAATGGCGGCAAAGGCGGCCAACGAATGGGACGAAAACCACTGAGTAAGCTGATGTGACAGCCATCCGCGGAATGCGATTCGCACTTCAGCTGACTGGAGCTGGGGAGGCTGAGGGTCTCGACTGACAAACACAGCTGGAAATGTCCGGGGATGCCCTACGGTCTTTTCGGGGGTTGCCCGCGTGTTTTCCATAACCAAGGAGACAGCGAGCCCCCTGCCAAAAGCCCGAAGGGTTCGGCCCCGCTCTCGGCGCGGGGATAACGGCAGAGCGGGGCGACCTTCGGCCTCTCGAGGCCCACCCCGGAATCGGTGATTTTGCTCGGTGAATTCATCTCCGCTCGATGTAAGCCGGACCTTGGCCTGAAGTGCTCATTTTGCATTGCAGCGCGT
This sequence comes from Colletotrichum scovillei, assembly GCF_011075155.1. Lineage (NCBI taxonomy): Eukaryota > Fungi > Ascomycota > Sordariomycetes > Glomerellales > Glomerellaceae > Colletotrichum > Colletotrichum scovillei. The sequence continues at coordinate 4,677,004 of NW_023336259.1, forward strand.
AGATATATATCGAAGGAGAGATTCTTGAAACTCAGATAGTTTCGCCACCAAGTCCTCGTTCAAAACCTCGCAAACACACACCTCAGTGAACCAGATTCATCACCTCAACCGCAATTCAATCATGAATGACCCCTCCAAGACCTTCAATACGCTAGCAACTCAGCTTTCGCAGCTGGCAAATTCGACCTCAAGCGATGTTGAAAAGAACAGCGCCGCCGTTGACATAGCCCGCAGGATCCTCGCGGCAGCTCGAGGACCGACACCAGATTGGATGGACCGGATGATAAATGTAATGGAATTGACTGGACTCAAACTGCTCCTTGACTGGAACGCACTGGCCATGATACCATCGGAGGGCGCGATAACATACGCTGAGTTGGCCAAAAAGCTGTCAGCGGAGGAGCCCTTACTTCGTAAGTCGGCTCACTCAACTACCCAACCTGTCGATGAACGTCGAAACTGACATCAATAAAGGACGGCTAGCTTGGGTGCTTGTTTCTAGTGGGATGTTGCGTCAGGTTGATGACGACAAGATCGCGCATACAGAGAAGTCACGCGAGTATCTTCCCGGGACACCTAATGAACTCCTGCTACACATGATGTGAGACTTGAGTAGACTCACTCGTTCACTGACCAATCGTCTGACATGTTCGCCAGGTTCGAAGAACATGTTACGACGGCTCTGAAGCTGCCCGAGTACTTTGAACAGTACGGCCGCCGGGAGCCAGCCACTCGCCAGCACACTCCCTATGCCTTTTCACGCGGTCAGCCAGAAAAGGAGATCTGGGAGATTCACCAAGAGAACCCTGCACAGGTAAAGAGGTTCATGGGAGTTATGGAAATGGTGCAGTCATTCATTCCTCTAGCTGGTATCTACGACTTTGGCTGGGTGGAGACGAGGCTGTCTGAGCAGCATGACAGACCGCTTCTCGTGGATGTGGGTGGCAGCAAGGGCCACGCCATCAAGGCGATTATGAAGGAGAACCCTTTTATTCCAGCCGATCGCATAGTTCTCCAGGACAGAGATGAGGTGATTCAACAGGTTGTGGAACTCAAAGATTCGGGGCTCGATGGGGTACACCTACAGGTACACGACTTCCACGAAGCGCAACCTGTCAAAAGTACGTTTACATGCTGTCTAAGTCTCTCTCGTGTCCGTGAAGATCAGCTGACACATGCAGACGCACTGATCTATTGGATCCGGCGATGTCTGCACGACTATGGAGACGACGACTGCGCCACGATGCTCACGCAGCTATCGGATGCCATGAGTTCGGACAGTAAGGTACTTATCGTCGAGTATGTCCTTCCGAGCCCTCCTCCGCCCATTGGCGCCATGACAGACTTCAGCATGCTTGGAATTGGGGGAAAGGAACGGACAGCCAATGACTGGGAGGTGCTTGTTGCTAGGTCTGGGCTCAAGATTGAGAAGATTCATGGCCTGGATATGAAGATGCAGGTCATTGAGTGTGTTAAGGCCTGATTTGGAAGTGAACGAGAGCCAGAGCTGTTGTTGATCAACCACCGTAGTTCGTCGTGAATTTTGTGATACGCTCGACAATCACCACTTCTCCTGGATTCCGAGGCTTTGTTCAACTAAATGATGATTGTGTCTTGGCAGGAAAGGGTGTGTACTGGGATGTTTTAATCGCTATTTTGGTTTTCGATAAACAACTATTCGTCACCTTGAGCGGCATAATTAATCCCGTGGAGTACAAAGATGTCCGCGTGTAAACGGAGCCGCAGACGAAACTTTCCTGCTCTAGGGAATTACACAAACTCATGTTGCCCCGGAAGTTTCTCTGTCTCCATGTTTGTCCTGGAACCGGTCATGAAACAACCTTAAGTCCACCGGCAAACTCTACTACGTACTTTATTTGACACATGCCTGGATGCGGGCATATGCGGGTGAGTCCCCGCATAATATGCCTACCTAAATCTTCAATCATTGAACATTGGATGATCCTACCATCGTCATAGTCAGTAGAGGAATGGGGTAGTAAATGTGTCAAAACCTGTTGTGGACAAACCTTGTGCATCGCCCAAATTTCGTCCAAATAGAACACACGATCAAGATCCGGTCGGACATCTCCGTTGCCAAGCCATGCCATGCGATGGTCATAGTCTTCGGCCCTCTCATATTCGAAGTCTTCCCATCGAGGGTGACGCAGCGCGGTGTACCCGTGTAAACAAGACCCAGGCCATAGGGTTCGGATCTTGGCCTTTCCAGAAGCTCCGTTCTTGTACCACGATTTGCAGTTGCCTGAATCGTGAGAACCATAGTAGATGGAGTTAGTTTCTTTCCCGGCCGTCGAGTTCTGAAAGAAAGCTTGGTAACAAACGGCTCACCTGAATACACAGTTCTGTCAAAGTAGTTGTCTGCGTACCGAAGAAATGATTCGACAGCGTCGTCCTTCACTACGATGCTCTTGTAACCTTCCCGGATGCACTTTTGGATACACTTGGTGACGTAGGCAATTTGTTGCTCCATCAGGATGAGCAAGGACCCTGAGCCAACACCAGACTGGGCGCTTAGGATTGGGAAGCTATCAAACAGGTAAGCGGATGCAATAGCCAGGGAAATTGAACCCTCATTATTACGTACAAGTTAGGCATCTGAGGAACACAGACCGCCAAGTACTGTTTGACATCTTTGACCCACATGTCTTGCAAATTGACGTTATTTGCGCCATGAATCGGGAAGCTGGGTACAGCAGAGACATCCTGTTTACGTGTGTTAATCCTGAGATGAGTCAATGAATAGCGAATGCAGCTCACAAAGCCAGTAGCGCAAATAATTGCGTCAAATTCAAGTTCGCGGCCATCTGCTGTCACGAGCCCTTTCTCAGTGAATGATGCTAGCTCTTGAGAACAGAACTCAACATTGTCTGCTGTCAGACTCTCGAGGTAACCTGCAAGAAATCGTCTCATATTAGCCAAGTTTTCCAAAGATGGTTGAAGGGGGTGTGCAAGTGAGATTTTGTTGAGCGTACCCGGCCCTGGCGTGAGGCGTTTGCAGGCAACTGGGAAGTCGGGTATGAGCCTCTTAGCAATCTCAGGTTTGGATGCAAGCTTCTCCAGCATCTTTTCCTCTATGATTCTTCGCGCTTCCAGCTGCAATGGCTGGCCCTGTTCGGTAATCTTGTGTACGGCGTTGAGGCCTCGCTCTAACTCCCGACGGAACTGAGAGTATAACTCTTCATTTGTAAAGCTTTTCTTTTCTTCAGGAGAGAATGCATCTGAATAACTTCAGTATCACAGAGCTCGACTTTCTGGCTTCCGTAAGGGACCAACTTACGATTACTAGCTCCTGCACCTTCATTGAGGCGTTCAAGAAAGGCCGAGGCAAACGTAGACGAGATCCAAGCTGGCAATGATTATTTGGTAAATAAATTGTCAATAATCCCTGCGGAAAAATACTGGTGTACTTACTGCGACTCCTTACGAAGTTTGTGACATGTTTCGCTTTCCTCTGCATTTGTGGCATAATCTGAATTGCACTAGACCCCTAGACAAACGCAATACGGTCAGAGAAACTGAAGAGCTGTCTATTAGGACTGTGTCTGTGACTTACTACGCCGATGACAGCAACTCTCTTGTCTTTCCATGAGAATCCTTCTTGAGCTTCCTCCTTGGCAGCATCCCAATTTGCAGAATGATGCAAGATGCCCCTATATCTTTCTCGGTCTGCTCGCTATTCATTAGTCCAGCCGTGATTGCCTTGATGGGCATTGTCTAAAGCCTCTCAATTATGGGATGTGAGCTTACCCGCAATCGTCGGCCATTTGGGTTTTGACAAAAGACCAGTGGCATACAAAAAGTAATCTGCCTCATCTACTTTCTCCTCATTCTTGTCTAGATCTAACACTCTGACAGACCACTTTGCGTGTTCCTGGGACCACTGGGCACCAACTACTCTGTGACGCAGCTTGATAAGGCTTTGCAACTTGTAGTGATCGACAACTCTCTTCAAGTATCTGTGAATCTCTGGGCCAGGCGCATAGAACTCCGACCACTGGGTGTTCTGGCAGAAAGAGTACTGGTAGCTGTGAGCTGGGATGTCGCAGGCGGCACCTGCGTATCGATTGTGATGCCACACTCCGCCGACATCGTCCGCAGCTTCGTAAATCTGGAAGTCAACGTCTCGTATATGCTCTCGCATGTGAATTGACGCCCCGATGCCACTGAACCCCGCGCCAACGCAGATGACCCGGACTTTGCGATCAGCGTCAATGGTCCGCTCAAGAAGAGGAGCCGCCCATGAGTAGTCTACTTCTTTCCTGTCACGAGCTTCTTTGAGCATGCCATTTGCAATAGTTAAGTGGAGGATACAGAGCTAAACTCACTGCATGTCTCCTAGGGAGTTGCCATTGGTTGTGAGATGCGGCACACCATCGTTCTGGATCATGGTGAATGATCAAAAGGGTTCAAGTCTCTGTCAAATGCTTTCTGCGAATTATCCAATGGTATAGTGCTTTCGATGAAAGTCACACGTTGCCTGAGCTTGCCTATGCCTACTCATGAGATCCGGGTCTGTCGTGGTTGAAGGGAGAAATGCCCACTGCAGCAACATTGGGGTTCGTCGACACACTACCCACGGCTCACGGCAATCCGACATGACCGCCATGCCGGGTTTAAAGCCGAAAAGAATAGTGTAACCCGCGCATCTCCATGGATTGGTAGGTTTGGCAAGGCTGGTGTTTGGGTGAACGATTTCAGATGAGGGGTAAGTTCGGCAGATGTTAGCCAACCCCCCACGAGACTAAACATGGCTGCCATAGGATACGCAGGAGCAGCATCTTCCTTAGCAGTCGTCATAGACACATCCGGCTATTCCCCGCGGGATTGTTCAATCTTGGATGGCCATATCTTGTTTGTGCCTGTCGGAAGCCCGTTATATCCTCACTATATTCTTTACTTGCCTCTCCACATCTTTGGCCCGATGCACATGTGCGGCGCGACCTGTTGGTTATAATCAAGTAACAAATGGAAAAGCAAAGCATCGATGCAAGACATCTCCTTTGGCTTTAGAGGCACATGGCGAAATCTCCCATGTCTTGATGGTCTCGCAGAACCTAATAGTTTTTTGAATAAGTTGTCACATTTCCGACATGTTCAAGTTGGTTTTAGATGTACGGAGCTGAACTTGTTATGGAATGGCCCACATCTAAGACTTAATATACTTCGAAACTTACCTTTCTCAAGTTTTCTCATGCTAGGTATAGTTCCTAGAAGGGAATTTCTCCGTGGAAAAGTACTACTTGGGCCGGGCAAAAAGAGTCAAAACGTATTTCTAGTCTGCTGTCTCCAAAGCACACATCCTGCGTGGCTAATTTCCAAAGCCACAACTCAAATACTGTCTTTACATGTAATCATTTATCTCTCAACACTCAGAATAACTAAATTTAAAACCTATTGAGAGCTCATAAATTCGAGCATAGTCTTTTGAGTCTGTTAGTCCGACTTCGCCGACTCCGGTCAAAGTACCATAGGGTAGGCACACGGGAGCATTTAGAAGCTAGAGGATGCGAAAGAACGATGAGAACACTGGGAGTTAAATTGCCCCCAGAATATGATCTTGCTTTCAGTGCTGCCGACGTGAGTATCACTCTAAAAAAGAGGACGGATGTTGACCAGGTACTAGCATCATTGAGATAACACCCATATCGTAGCGAGAACCTCCGCTTCTCGTAAGTATGATGATGGTGCATCGCAATGAGTTTTCGAGGTCAGTAGCTCTAAGGTCTTCAAACTTTGACGGTATGAATGATTAGGGATGATGGGGCAACTACGACACGGCGGAAGCAGAGCACATAGAGCAAACTGATTGCGGCCTTTTCTTCAGAGAGAATTTTGTCACGACAAGCCACACAATATGTATGAGCCAGTGATTCGCTCTCGAGACCCGAGAATAGGCAAGCTGCAGTTGAACGCAGCCGCATCTATCCCATGTTACGGGCTTTTGCAAGGCCTGATGCTCCTATCATCCGACGGTATTCGCCATCACTAGTTTTGTGGCATTGGGGATTCAACCCGACTTCGGACCAAGAGTCTCAACATCTATACTTCCCCTGCACAAAACGATTCGACGCGATTTGGGAAAGCTATTATTAATCAGTCTAGAGTCATGCTCTTGTTCATATTGTTCCATTCAACGCAACCTGCGTAGCGATATCGTAGGGTTGGAAGGAGAGGCTGATGACGCCATCTGAGAACCGATAACGTGACGTTCCACTAAGATGGTGAAAACCGCAGAACAAGTGCCCATAAAAGGAAAAGCCCAGGGGAGGCCCCTCATCCCCGGACCATCGCGACATCAGGAACCCAACCAAAAGGCGTGAGATCTGCGTTAGATCAGATGCGTTCCTGGCGGTGACCGCTTGTTGTGAGATTGACTTGCAGGCGCATTGATGAGAGCGCTTACCAAGCACGCAATCCTGCTGTACAACTTACCAATCCGTGATGTACCGCTTTGTTGATTTACATAGCTATATAAGACGGCCTGAAAATCCGTTTCATGGTGAGTGTTTCGAAGCCGGTCACACAGACGATTGAACTCTATCAACTCTTATAAAACCTCTCGCTCTGTTTCCCGAGACTTCCGGTCTTCTCCTCAATTTCCCCTCATCTCAACATCACAACATCGAAACAATGGCATCAGTGACCGTCTACGACGCAGTCATTCCCACTTTCACCAAGGGCCTCAAGACCTTTGATCACATCCTGACAAAGGCTGAGGAGCATGCCAAGGCCAACAATGTGGATGCCAACACTTACCCAGAGGCTCGTCTTGTTGAGGACCAACTCCCCCTCACTTTCCAGGTCCAAAATGCGACAAAGACTGTCAAGACCAACATCAGCCGTCTGACCGGTGTTGAGTTGGAGCCGTACGAGAACACGGAGAAGACTATCGCGGATCTCCACAAGCGCATCAAGGATGCTCTGGACCTCCTGAGCAAGGTCGACGCGGCGACTGTCAACGCCAAGGCCGACTCGCAAGTTGACTTGTAAGTGCTTGTTCCATGAAACGAGACAGAATATAGAAGAGATATCTAACATTATTCAAGGCCTATCTTTGGTGGCAAGACGTTGAAGGTTACCGCGAAGGAGGCAGCTTTGAGCCACGGAGTTCCAAACTTCTTCTTCCATTTGAATGCAGGATACGCGATTCTGAGATCCAAGGGTGTTCCGGTTGGAAAGGCCGATTATCTCGGCAGTTTTGTTGCCCAGTAGTGTCTGGGCTGTGGTGTTAGTGTTACAAAAGAAATAAATAAACTTGATAATACCACGGGAGTCGGATAAAATCCAAGAGCCTTGGTCACATAAAGATCCGAAGAAGATGTGTTTCTCAATAAGAACCTCTGCACACAGACGAGCACAGCTTACGTCTATACAGTCACGGAAGGAAAGAAGAAGCACAAAGATAGTTCAAGATGGTGGTCTAGAATAAGGTGAGCTTGTGCAGCAAAAAGGTCATGCTGCCTGAATTACATCATGAACGACCAACCTGGGACTCGAACCCAGAATCTTCGGATTAGGAGTCCGACGCCTTACCATTTGGCCAGCCAGCCAGAATTACAAGATCTGCCTTGCGAATGGTTGATTTCACGAGGAACGTTGTGGAAATCATGGTGCAGGATTCAGGAGTCGGGTGCAATTTGCTGCACTAGAATGGGTCGCGACGGAGCTGGGCGGGTCTGTGGTAATGTGAATACGTAATCCCTCATAGCATGCTTCACTCACCCATCAATAGGGTAAGAGGAGTTGGGGTCATGCTATCCGTATATGGATGAAAAGATACAAAACTGTAGGAGATAATCGGTTCCGTGTTGATATTCGTACTCCGCCTTGAATGTGCGATGATTTCTGCGGTTGATTGCACAGTTCAACCCTAGTCTTCCTAAGATTTGGAGAGGGGGATCACCTGACGAAGACTACTACAAGTAAAGTTTACCAGTTGCGTGGGACGGCTCATCATGGGGGGTAAATTAGCAAGCATGCTGATCCTCCACGATGATAGCAGATTAGATTCCTGACCCTAATGGATTCTGGTTAACAAAGTCATGAGCATCCAGGAACAACAGCTTGACCGTCTCGACAAGTCAACCCGATCTTTATGGCTTCGCCGTGCCCCGTCCCCCTCATGCTCCAGGAACCGGATCCTTCTACCCCACTACAGAGGGCCTGTCACCGGCGCAGCGCCCGTTAGATCGACCCGCCATGGATGACGAGTGACACACCAGGCGGACATGCCAGGGGTTTCAGCGGGCTATTCTGGCTCGCGCGGTGGAATTCAGCGAGGAATAAGCGAATATTCCTTGTCCATCCCCAGGGAGTCTGCCGTATCCTCAAAAAGGAGGGTGTTTCCGCGCTTCCCCTCTCTGGAGACGTTAACCTAGTCTTGGGACATCAACGAGTCATTGATTGTTGTGTTACCTTCGTGTTTCTTTGAATTATCATAAGCGCGAGAACGTTTAACAACACAGTTGCCGTACTGCCCGGAGCCTGTCCGCGGAGCAGGTCACCTGTAAACGTTATCACGGACAGGTAGTAACAGAGACTGGCCGTACAGTCCGTGAGCCTCCTCTTCACGCCGTTGAGCGTCACATCGGCCAAGAAGATACACCCGCGGGACTCCGGATCGGAAAGATGAACTCTATGCGCGGGCCTCAGTGAAGCTTACCACCGATCGTTACAACCGGCTCATATGTCATCGGGATTTGCGCGGCGACGATCAGCACGATGAAAGGGAACATTGATGAATTGATAAATACAGCATTGGCACCCAAAGAGACGAGTGCCGGTGATGACTACAGGTGGCCGATGCTCTACCGAAGCCTTACGCACTGCCGCCTTGGGCTCATTTCGAGGCTCTTTGGGGTATCCCAGCATCTGAGATTTGAACGATGGTAAGCAGCACCACAGGAGCATCGGAGATCAGGATTATTCACTTGGACTCTTGGATGATTTGGCGCGAATGTGCAAGTCATCGGAGACTCGGAAACTTCATTGTCTCCGCTCATTTCAATACGAGGGTGTGCACATCATGACAAGAATGATGACTGATGGAACCAGCACGATGCTGCTTCATCCCCCCATCTACCGTAGGTGTTGCACCACGATGGCAACTATTCGCTTGGAATCATGTTGAAGGGGCAAAGTGGAGGTGTCGAGGAGGAACGAAAACAAGGCACAAACACATCTCGCGCGAAGGAAGCACGTTTCGCAACTGCATGAATCCACAGGATAAGCATTCTGTTCCTGGATCCTGTTCGTGTAAGCTTACTCTACCTTACTCGGTGGAACTTCTCCATGCGTCCTCCACGCACCACAGCAGCGCAGCAGCACGTGGATTTCCTGAGCAGATGAACGATTCAGTCCTTCCCCTGCCAAGCTGGCCAAGTTGGATATGCAGGTGATGATGCAGAGACACCTTCGACAGCTGCTACAGTTCTTGCATCGCACATGGACCACGGGTTCCTGGAGACGCCCCCCTAACTGACAAAGGTGTCCCAGGGAGCAAACACACCCACAATTTTAGGATGCGATTCATTCACCCAAAACATCGCCTGAACTTGCGGAGCTCGACCCAAATTGCTTCCGGGCGTGTGTCGGACGACTGTTGCAACCTATTCGAACGTCTCACATCATTGAGAAACGTCCGTCGAGCCGCAAAGGCCGGGTTCGGATCCGGACCGCGTTTGACGGTTTGTCATTATTCTTCAGCACTGATGGAGCCGTCAGGATGCAGGCACCCTCATGCAGCGATCTTCAACGCCCTGTAGGTATTGCCCCGCGTGTCTCCAGAAAAACACGTTCTAAGTAGGAAGCAGACCCTTGGCGCTAAAGTATGGTAAACGAAGTCCGGATGGAGTTTGGCTTTGACCCCTTTCAACTCTCATGAGCCAGTAGATCTCGCGAGACGAACCTTTTCTGGTGGACATTGCGCACCGACAAAGCCCACTTGCAAAGTTGCAAGATCGAAGTCGACGTCGTGTTGTTTGCTTCGATAGAAGATATTACTCGTTCCTGTGAAATAGGCGTGTAGGATCGCAGTGACGATGAGCTCTCGGACCTTCCCACCGTCAAGTCACCTGATGTTCAACGTTATGACTGGCAGCGGGGAAGGGGAAAAGGGCCATTTCTGAGGTGCCAATAGTGGGACAAATGCTTCAATGCACTTTACGGTGAACCCATCAGCCGTGCCGCGGGCTGACGTGATGCCCTTTTCCCTAGTCCCTGCGATGAGCGGGGCTAGTTCCGGTCTTCGGGTGCCTCTCGAAATCTCTCCTATCTGTAATTCATCCGGACAGTCGTGCTGATGCTCCCGGCAGGCTTCTTCTTTGAGCATGCCCATCGTCTATCTGTATTGCACTTCGGGTGACATGCTTGACACCGGGACCGTGCTCTGCAGTGCAGAAAGATGTACCTGTCAAACTTCTCGGCAGGTTTTCCATATCCCACCTTGTCCGTCAATAAAGCCGCTGATCCTTCACTCCGCGGGGAACGCCACTGGCTCATCCAATGGCAATGGGCTGAAGTTTATTTCTCGTTGCCGCAGCTGTGGCTTGAATATGGTACGAAGAGAACAAACAATGTGTAGCAAACGGGCCTTTGTATTGACTGTCGTCCAAATCAAGTCGAGAGGCGTTGCAGAGTATTCGTTGCCGTTTCCCCCCCGGCTCGTCCCTCCGACGGCGTGGTTACGCTCAGACCCTCGCCTGCCAGGTTCTGACCAATGCGATTCATTGAGTGGCATGATTTACCAGATCCACGCTTCGAAGAGGCTGCCAGACTTGCCAGGCGTGCCAGGGTCCTTCAACGCCAAGCTGGAAAGGCTGGATTCGACGACGAGAGCGAAGAACAAGGAACTTAGGTGGGTCTCCCTTCACCGGCTCGGCCGCCGTCGCCGAATTTGCTCGGTTGAGTTGCAATAACGAATCTGCCCTCCCATACTCCGTAGTGAGTAGTCGGCACCGGTGAGAGCGCGGCTGAGACGCCCAAGGTGCTGAAATACTACCTCTTTCGTGCGAGAGCGAGAAAGTTGCTGGAAAGAGATACGGCCATAATCATTATCTTCCCAGGTGATTTCTCTAGCCGAGTCGCTGTCGGCACACTGTCACGCAAAAGGGTAAAGTAGCCATCTATGATCTGGCTGGTCTTACGAAAAGGTATCTTTGAACTGTCTCTGTTTCACCCGATTCTGGAAGCCAAAGTCAGTCTGCCGATCAGATGAACAGATGGTTTAGTCAAGGTCATTCGTCCATGGCTTTATTCAATATCTGTCTTCGGCCCGGCAGAAGGCTTCGCAGTCTATTTGATGCCCAATTTCTTTTTCCTGCCCGTCAGCAGCGATCGCCGATGCCTGGCAATTGCGCCAATAACCACCACTACCTCGCAAATGCGAGTCAGCCGCGACCCTGGCGACATAAATCCCCGCGATAGTCTCCTCTTTCACCGAGAAGCGGACAGGAGTTACCCCGGTCCCTCTCCCGGGCTAGCAGGGACGGTATACGACTTTGGATCCCCGGGGTTCGAGCCTATCACCCTGTCCAGCCGATCATCATTGGGCTATCTCTTGGACACACAGACATCGACTCCAACTCGGGGCCAACTCCCAAGTTCCCAGCTCCATATTTGCACATGCCAGGAGGTGGTCTGAGACATTGCAGGTCTCTCTATCGATGGCAGCTGAATCGCGGCATCTCCAAAATGGCAGAAATCCCAGAATGCCTGCCGCCCTGGCCCGCGACAAGAGGAATGCAGTGCCGCCAAATCCATGCGCCGTCAGCGCGCCAGCGTGCCAGCAAAGCCGGGAGATTGCCGTCATCTGCGCGTCGAGAATAACGTTGCGTCCCTAGGCTGGCAGACCTCCAACACCGCAGACTGTCCACTGCCTGCCACCCTCCTCTCCTTTTTCCCACCTTCCGGGTGTAGTTTAACATGACGAATCGAAGGGCCCGTTAGTTCGTCTAAACCTTCATAACGACACGCGGAGCCGTCCCGGCATAGCTTACACGCTACGGCTTTTCCGCTAGTAAACAAGGTGTCACTCCCCATTTGCCAATTCGTTAGGTCGTCATGCAAGTGTACAAAAACTGCACAAAGGGTGTCATCAGAGAAGAAGCCACGACCGTTGTGCTAGTTCCGCCCAGCTGTCTTCCTGTCTTCCGAGCAGTCTACCGCGCGCACGGCTCCTGCATTGCGTTCTTTCTGCCCAAAGGTAATCGACAGTATCCTTGGAAATAGATTCGTCGATCCCACAGTGGTCTCCACGTCTAAGCCATATGAGACACGGAATATCGAAATCCTGAGGGTCCCTCGAGCGTGCGAGGCGTGCTAGTGTAGCAGTCTTTGCGGGCAGCTCCTCCTCGTCGATGTCTCACACCCTCTCTATGTTCTGCCCCTTTCTCGAGCCACACCCGCGCATAGGTGCCCCTTCGATCTAAGACCAGTCAAGGCTGGCATAGCCAAGCTTTCGTCAATATACAAAGACAGCATCCCTCGGCGTTTAGATTTCCATGCTTTTCGTCGTCCGACGTCCCACACCTATCCCCATCATCAGCCGCCGTTGAAGGGAACGAAAAAGCACATTGCCACGTGCCAGTCCTCGTGGACTCTCGATGCTTCTTAATTCCACTACCAACCAAGCATAGCCGTCAACATTTTTCAGGGAGAGTTCACAGGCAGCATGGAGGTCCCTCCAGGAATGAGCCCGGACGATTCGCGGGTACCAATCGTCGTTGGCGTCACGAGCTTTGTGCTTTCAGTTGCCTTCTTGGCTGTATCAATACGAGTGTACACCAGAATATTCGTGATACGGCAATTTGGTATGGATGATTGGGCATCCGTTTTTGCTTTTGTAGGTTTTGGAAAGTCCTCTTCATCCCTTCTACCTGATTCTGACTACTATTCTGTAGCTGTTGGTCCTTGGTTGCGGCTTGGCTGTCGCACTGAGTAAGTCATATATAGACACTACATTCGATGGTATCTAACAGCCTGAAGACACCAGAAATGGCCTCGGTCATCATGTTTACTTTCTTACATCGGAACAAATTCAAGACTACATGAGGGTCAGTTGATGTCTGATACGATTCACTTCGCACACCTATTAACGCTCCCAAGACATTCTACGTCACCATTGTATTCTACAATGCAGCATTGGCTGGTATCAAGATGACCTTCCTTTTCCAATACTACCGGGTCCTGGCCGTCCAAAAGATGAAGAAGGTCTTCATTGCGGCGATGGTAATAGTCGGCGCATGGAGCATTTCGCAGATCCTTGTCGAGATCTTTATCTGTACCCCTATTCCAGCATTCTGGGATAAGACTATTGATGGCAAATGCATCCCGAACTACCCCCAGTGGTACATCAACGCAGCAGGCAACATCATCACCGACATCATTGTATTCGTGCTGCCGCTGCCAGTTATTCACCGACTGAATCTAGCCCGAGGCCAGAAATATGTCTTGCTTGGAATCTTCTGTCTGGGCTTTTTGTATGTCTTGTCCCACGATTACTTGACCATTCCGGGCTCCGACTAATCTTTTCATAGCACATGTACCATATCCTTCATCCGGATCCGATTCCTCAAGCTCGAAGAAGACTTTACTTGGCAGAATGTCGAGACCGCCGGCTGGTCCATCGGCGAACTCTGCTGTGGACTCGTCTGCGCTTGCCTACCGACGTTCCGACCCTTGGTCTCTCGATTCATTCCCGCCCTGTCGAGCCGTATTGCGAAATCCTCGAAATACCACAAGAACGGAGACTATTCTGAAAACACCGAAAGTACCTCACGCCACCGCGATCCCGAGCTTGGTGGTGCACTTGGCAACCCGAACCACTACTCTGCCCGCTACTCGAAACGACGGACTGGCTCGGCGGACAGCAAGGCTGATCTGTATGGCATCGCCAGCTACGATTTGAGCCATTCTGATGCGAGCCGCGAGACAGGGCTCCCCATCCAAGCCTCGAGAGATAGCCCGGATTTCACCAGTCAGATCGATAAGATGCCGTCTCCATTACGGCAGCAGGAGTCTATCGAATTGGGCGGATATAGACCAAACCACCACGCCATCGTCGAAACAAGAATCGAAGCGGGAAGGAGAGTCTCTGATGACGAGATCGAGCTGCAGCCAGGAGCGCCGATCGAGGTTAAGTGCGATATTGTGCAGGTCTCTTCCCAGAAAGTTGAGACAAGGGGTTTCTCATGAGTCAGTCCCTCTACAGATAGGGCTGTATTGATACGAAGAAACTTTGAACCATTCAGAGACGGCCTATTAAGCCCAGAGATTAAGTTGGCGTTGGAGATATCACTCTTTACTTACTAGATACCATTTTCTTTACTATTCAACATGGGCGGCTGATGTGGGACACTGGCGTGGGCTCTTGGCAAGATATTCTTATAATTACTATCAGAAGGCCATTCTATTCTACATCGTCCTATTGTTCTCTTCATCGCTATCCTTAGTGACTAAAGTATTCAAGACTCTCATGCATGGTAACTTGGTTCATCAAGAATGTCGATCATCGCTTTTTGAGAGCATCCTGGTCCTAGCCGATTCCCGTGATCAGATTAGCAGGGGTGAACGAGACCAACTCCTTTAGCCTAAATTGCTCCCGTCTTTGCAACCAAGATCTCGAACCCGATCGGTCCCTGCGGCATATTCTTGTGAACATGTCTCATGGCCTGTGCCTTCTTCCAGTAGCGGCTTCTGCAGCCCCTGCCGCTTTGCTGAGGTCGCAACAGAGGGGCTGCTTCCCACCAGAGAAGAGACTCGAATGCCCTCCGGATTGACTGCGTCCTCTCAGCGGCGAGATTTTACAACGATCCTAACTTTTGGTCGCACGAGAACGAAAGAATCCGTCGCTGTGTAACCCTGTCTTGCCTCAGAACCGGGATCCTCAAGTTCCATGTCCATCTCCAAAAGCATTGCTGCCAAAGCTAAAGACATCTCCATGTAGGCCATTCTGGAATGAAGTTTAGCAATGGTTTGTTAAAAGCTAAAACGGGACCCCTTACGTTCTACCGAGGCACGCCCTCGGGCCCTTGGAAAAGGGAGAGAAAGCTGATTTATCCTTGACTGCAGACTGGCCATCGCCGATCCAGCGTTCTGGAATGAAGTCGTTGGGTCGTTCAAAATACTTGGGGTTCCTATGCATCGCCATGTTTGCAACGCCGACTTCCGTCTGAGAAGGGATGATATCAGTGTTCGTGCTCTTGAGGTTGAGGTAGACGATAATATCGACTTACTCCCACTGGCAGAGGTATGCCGTGGAGAACAAAGGCTCCATCGGATTGGAGCACCTGTCTCGGAATGAAACCTGCATTCGGTGGGAAGATTCTTAATCCTTCTTCGATCACAGCTCTTAGATATGGCAGATGCTGAATCTTGTGGTAGTTCAACTCATCACGCGTCGTGACTGTAGATCTGACCTCAAAGGCCACCTTGTCGTATGCATCTTTATGAGCCAACAGATGCCACAATATTGTCAAAAGCGCAGTAGATGTGGTATCAGATCCTGCTACAAACATGACGATCGCTTCACCGAACAGCTCGCGATCAGGAAACGGCGCGCCGGTGGTGGGACTTTTAGCCGTAAGCAGGTAATTGAATATGTCTTGCCTGCCTGAAGGATTCTGCCTCTGTTTGATCATGGCGCCAATCGCCATCTAGGCATTTCAGTTGACGATGCTGCTTGAGACAGAAGGCAGACTCACCTTCGCTGGATAGCCCCGAGTCGTATGGCTGTACGAGAACTTTCGAATCAGGCGCTGCAACAAAGGCCATCTCCAGAGTGTACCTTCCTAAAACTCTCTTAGTCAAATCGCCTGAAGTATGCAACAATCGAAGGCGTTTATTGGTACCAATGAGACAAATTTTGCTGCTTGCACTAAGCCATCGCTGATTTTCGCCTTCTCTGTGGGATTGCGAAGTAAATCGAACGTTTCTCCAAAACAAACGTCCGATAAGATGTCAACTGTCAAGGCTGATAAATAATCATCCAAGTTGACCTTAGGCTGACCTTTCATCACCTCGCAAAGTTTCCAAATGTGCCCCATGAATGCTGTTTCCATGGCGTCTAGCTTCTTCTGAGCGAATGCTTGAGAGAGGATGGACTTCTTCTCTTTGTACGCAGAACCCATCGAAGAAAAGCTACTTTGGAAACCTGGGGTGAAGCTCTGATAGAATGGCGACTTGTCGATTGGTGATGTCGCCGAGTAAACCTTTTGGAATCCTTCCGTGGTGTTCACAGAGACAGTACTCGGGCCCAAGCGCACCAAAGGACCTAACCATCTATGTTAGACACTACCATTGAGAGCAGCAGATTGTGGTGATTACCGTATTTATCATGGAGTTTACAGAGCGTCTCATGTCTCATATTTGTGTATAGTTGGTATGCGTGCCAGAAGTCGTTGAACTTGGCCAAAAAAGGCCCCGGGACTCGGGCCAGAGGATGGAAGATCACATTGTAAATGAGAGGAATCGCCAGCTGCAACAGTCAGCCTTGAGTCCAATGTCAGGAGGCATTTTGATGCAAGTTCACATACCAAACATAAGATTGCAGAGATGATGGCAGCGACTTGGATACTGGAACCGTGCCAATTAACGGTCGCATTCTGAGTCTCCATGGCTCATTTGGAATCGTGTTCCCTGGTTTGTTGAATCCTCGCAACGATTCGAGTCGTGGCAATAAAGAGGCAACATGTTCTCTTCTCCGTACTACTGTGATTTATCATTTCTCGTTACTTGTCTCTCATATCCTCGCAGACAGGACTGCGTACTCCCCAGATCGCCGATAGCGCCTGTGTACAAGGATCGCGGATCCGCGGTCACCGGTGGGTGTGTCCAGCGCGGAGACCGCTCTCGACTGCCGAACTCAAAGAATGCGGCATGGGACGGAGAGCGGTGGCCGCTGTGGGTCTCTTCCCCATACGTTCTGTTTGTACCCTATTGTCTGCCTTCCGTCGCCATGCCGCTGCCCTATCACCCCGGATGCTTCGAGATCATGACGCTTTTCAACACGATTCATAGAGAGCGAGAAGCTTATGCATCAATAATGAGCTATATCGTCCTTGAGTTGAAGGAAGTCTGATCTAGCCGGCAAATTCCAATGTTTCGTGCCTAACAGCACTCAAAATGGTCCTTGCTATTACGGTTACAACGCCGGGACCACAGGCTAGCACAGATCCCCGCGGCATTCAAGTGTTGCCTCTGAGTATGATCATGCTCATGGCTCCAAGGCTCCTGGCCTGCCCTTTGTGTTCTATGTGATACCGTGGTCTGGTGATGATGGCTCACTCGCTGGGCAATCGGAATCATCTCAATCGCAGACGTGCCTCTATTTAAAGCGATTCCGTCATTGCCAGCATGAGCACAACAACGCGTCGAGCCGGTCGGCTGCCCTCCAGCTGCGTCAATTGCAGACGGCGAAAGATCAAAGTAAGCATTGGAGCTACATCAATGACTGCAGTGAGTCTCGTACTGACTATAAGAGTGCGACAAACCGACGTCTAGATCCTGTCACCGGTGTGAGCGCCTCGGATTAGATTGTGTTGTCACTGATGAAGCCAGCATCCGTCCTTACTATCACACTTCGAAGGAGCAGTTCGAACTGATGGCCGCCATTGTCCAGCACTACGCCCCTGGTATCCCATTAAGCGTTGAAGGCCTGCGCACTTTTGTCAGCAAACTCCAGGCGGCACCCCAACAGCCTGACTTTGCCACGGAACTTGCACAGCAAGTCCCACCTGCGGATACTTCGTCATGCTCGCCGGTCGATGGCGGGCACTTACTACCGGGTGTCACTGCTAAGGACTCGGCGTCACCAATGTCAGAGGGCTCGTTCATCTCAGATGCAACACGCCAGCGAAGTGAGTAAATTGGCGATTCGGTCTAATGAGAACCTTGCATTTACTCATCGCCCCTAGGATTCAACGGTGCCTCAAGCTACGCGGTCCTTCAGTCCAAAGTCAGCCTATGCATCACACGAAGCTTCCCTCGGCTCGCGGCGCTGCAACCCAGTGGCACATTTGATTTGCGTGAAGGCGAACCGCTGTCGAATAAACAGGATGCAGCACTTCCTGACAGGAAGACATGCGAAAGATGCAGCGTTGTCTTTCTTCGCTTCGTCAACTGTGTATTTTACGTCCTCGGCCCAGAGAAGCTTTTCGATGCAATAGTGAGAGCCCACGGAAACGCAGAAGTGAGCGTGTCGACTCAAGCCATGATTCAGCTCATCGTTGCTCTCATTGACGACGACCCACACCATTTTGAGCTTGCCTCAAAGAAGATGGAGAGTGTCATCGAGGAGGGGAGTGTCGAGAGCATCCAGGCGATTATTGTTATGGTCAGTCATAATACTGTTCTCCTCTACTTCACCGATCAAGAACTCAGCTAATGCAGCTCACTGAGCTTAGGCCTTGTACCGGCTGAAGAAAAACCAGCGGAACACTTCTTGGGTCGTTCTCGGCAGCGCCATCAGAATTGCCCAGTCACTTGGGTTGCACGTAACAACTGACGACGAAAGTCCCCTGTGGGCGGAACAGAAAACTAAGCTTTGGTGGTCATTATGCGACTTGGACCAGTGGTTCACTAGCGTTCTGGGGAGATCATTAGGAATCACCGTTGATCTCAGTACTATTAGTTCGCCTTCAGATGTAATCCAGCTCAAGTCATTGCAATGTAATCCTCAACTAACATCACGTCATAGAACCTCATCGGAGCCCCAAACATGCCGCCTATGTATGCCTTCGCCTCGGCACGCCTTACACGGCTTCTGTCTCGTACCCTTCAGTGCAACTCCGAGAAACACCACGATAATGGCAATGATATCGATCGGTTGATTCAAGACCTTTATGGGTGGTGGGAGAGCCTGCCTCAGCACCTGACCATACCTGCAGCAGCAATCCCCCCATCATTGTTGCGCGCCACGCTGTACTTACGGTTGAGATATCATTGCATCATCGTCTTATTGACTCAATCGTACCTGTTCAATGCTACTTTCTCAGGGTCTGAAGCCGACAATCGAATGAACATCTGCGAAGAGAGCAACAACAAGACTATTGCAACGCTGATCGAGATGCAAGAAAGGGATGTTCTTACCAACCACTTCTGGTTTGATTCGTACCATGCAGTGACCTGCGGACTGGTGCTTCTCATCAGAATCATCAAGAACCCAACGTCTGTCGATTTGCGAGATCTGGTGATCAAGTTGAGGAGTCTTCTTCGAATGTTTCCTGATAGATTGCACGCTTTTGCCGTCCAGTGTTTTGACAAAGTGCTCGAAGACATTGAACACCAGCAGTGAGTTCTATAGCTTGACTTCTCAACCAGCAGACTTTTTAACTTCTTCAAGACCGGAAACCACAACATTTGACAGCAGTATCATCTCTTTCGAAACAGGACTACCCAATTTGGACTTGTGGGAGCAGCTAGGGTTCTCTGAGTCTAATTTCGATTTCAATCTCTAGCAGGATACGGGCATCTCAGATGGCTTTATTTCCATAGAAGATAAGAAAGTCCAGCGCATCGCGTACCTGCGGCCATTCCGGGTCATCCACTCTTAAGCCGGCATCGAAACCATGGGATTGGCCTGGAATTAAAGAGATACGCGCCTTCACTTCCATCCCGCTCAGCTCCCTACAAGCCCTTTCGCTGAAGGCATGGGGAATCAAGCCATCCTTATCCCCATGAATAAAAAAGGTTGGAGGAAATTTTGGGTGGAATACTTTAACAGGGTCGACGCGGTCGAAGTCATCGTCTTTGACAATGGACTTCATCTGCGTCCCGTTCTTCAATGCCGTGAATAGCCAGGCGTTTCTGGGAAGCGATAGATCAGGTGCTGGCATGCCCCTTTTTCTCTCCCCGTCTTGAGACGCAGCTGCCTTTTCTAGAGATGTGACAGTGGTCGTCATGACCGGTTCCTCAAAGATTTTGTCGGTTAAAGCCTGTGGCAGTGTCGGAATGGCAGCTAAAGCAGGCAAAGGCTTGTGCCAGAATTCATCACTGACGTACTTGACGCCATAAAAGTCAAGAATCGCCCGGGGAGGTTCCGCCAGAGCACCCTATTCACGAGATGTTGAGTTTTGGGTATTAAACTGGGACCGGAAGCATTGGTAACTCACCAAGTGTAGAGCTAAGAGTCCTCCAGCAGATTGCCCGAAAACCACAGCCTTTCGTGCGTCAATCCCAAAGCCAGTGTCCGCTTCGAACTTTTCCGGAAGCTCCGTCTTGCACCAAGAGAAAACGTCAATAACGTCTTCGATTGCATCGTGTAATGCAACTTGTGGGCAAAGTCGATAGTCGGCTGATACAACAACGAAGTTTGCGTCGGCAAGATACTCGACTTCAACCTCTGGCAACGCATGCCTGGATCCTATCACGAAACCTCCTCCATGAAGAGCCAGAGCTGGGAACATTCAGTCACAAGTTAGTCGACACGATCGACTCAAAACTTACCAAGCCCCTTTGGCTCCCTACTCTTTGTAGGCTTCCAGTAAGCCGTTGCCTCGATCAACGTATTGCCAACCTGCTTGAACACGTAGTCCTTGCTGGAAGTCATGACCACTTTTGGTTGGATTTTTGGTATTGACTGGGACTTGGTAGTGTGTCTACAAATGATAGTTCAAGGATAGCGACCTTACGAGCTCGGGACTAGAGTTTGCTGTAGTTGTTAAGTTCTTACTTTATCAATGACCACCTTGTATCCAGGTCAATACACTCGATATATACGGTCCTCCGTTCTACCCGGTCAGCATACCGAATGAACGCACGGCCAGAGCCGAAACCTTGAGGTCGGTCTCCGTCCTAGGCCACCAATCACTGAACCTTTGTACTTGATCTAGCTTCCCTGGTCGACCGGCAGTTCAATCCCGTCTCGGTCTCCGCCCCCGCCATCTCCGCATAGCGGTCACCGTTGGAAAGTGTGACAGCGTCACTGTCCGGCAGATGATACAGAGTTTGAAGCGTCAAGGAGGAAAAGCCTGGGGATCGATTACTGCACTTTTCAATGACGATCATGGCGTTTCGATTGCAACTACCCGTAGTCGGTCTCGGTTACCAGAAGTAGTGTAGTGAAACCGAAGACGTTTATTGAGATAATGCCGGGCTTCCCGAATAAGTCGCTCGGTAGTATAACTATTCATCAAAAGACGGACGAATCCCATGGGCACCCCCAAGGTCTCAACAAATCAAGATAGCAAAATGCCTGACCTTTCCGAGCGTTCGAGATCTCTCAAGGCACAGCAGGAGACGAACTTCCCTCCAACGCCATTCTTTGATGGGCCAGAAGCACCTTGCCGTTTCGAAGCGGAAGTCTACAATTGTATTGTCCGCGGTTCAATCCCACAAGAGATAGACGGAACATACTACCGTTGCATGCCTGACTGGTCTTGGGCCCCTCTTTACGAAGACGATGTCTTCATCAACGGGGATGGCGCCATAGATGCAGTTCGGATTAGGAATGGTCACGCCGACTTCAAGCAGAAGTATGTGCGCACTGCCAAGTTCAACATAGAGAGGGTAGCGAGGCAGTCAGTCTTTGGCAAGTACCGAAATCGCTACACAGATGACCCGAGAGTGAAGCATGAGGTTCACTCGACTGCAAATACGCATATTGTGTATTTCGAACATCAGCTGCTAGCCTTGAAGGAAGACTCCAGGCCGTATGCAATGGATCCGGACTCGCTGGAGACTAGAGGTAGGTTTTCGTCGCCCAGCTGGTTGCTGCATGCGTGTTCACTACGTACAGCTAATTCAAATTTGAAGGACTGTACGACTTTCATGGGCAGTACTCGGCTCCAACTTTCACAGCGCATCCAAAAATTGATCCTGACAACGGAGAGCTGATAACAATGGGCTACGAAGCCAAAGGTGATGCGACAAATGACGTTGCATACTATCTTTTTGATAAGAATGGGAAGAAGCTTGAAGAATGTTGGATCAAGACGCCTTACGTTGGAATGATGCACGATATGGCAGCGACTGAGAACTGGATCGTTTTCGTACTCATCCCACTTGAGACACAGCCAGTTGAAATACTGCAGCAAGGATCGAAGCATTTCGCCTGGGCTGAGGACAAGCCCCTGACTTTTGGTCTTCTGCCGCGGCGAAACCCTAAACCTCAAGACGTTCGTTGGTTCAACTTTAAGAACGCCTTCTACGGTCACACTGGAAACGCGTTCGAAGGTGAAGACAGATGTGTTTACCTCGACGCGCCCCTTACCCATCATAACAAGGTGCGTATTCTGCAGGACTATTTCCTAAAGGCATTCTCTAACTCGTGCACTAGTTTTGGTTCTTTGGCCCGCGAGGCGAAGACCCATTCTCTCACCCAAGCGGTAAAGCAGTGGTAGGACAACCTGCTAGTAGCTACGTGCGCTGGAAGCTCGATCCCAACGCAACAAACTTCCAAGTTGAGCCGACGGAGCTAGTCGCCCTCGATGGTGAAATGCCCAAGGTTGATGAAAGATTCGCTACCAAAGCGTACAGCAAACTGTTCCTATGCGTTCACGATCCAAAGGCCAAGTACAGCCCTGTAGGTGGAACCTACAACACCATAGCAGCTGCAGACATCAACACCGGGAAGTATACTCACTGGTCTGCCGGAGAACATACTTCTCTGCATGAGGTAGCGTTCTTGCCAAGGTCCCCAGACGGTAAGTCTTTCATAAATCGATAGGAATCGTGCGGGTAATGGGGTTACTAATGTTTTCCATAGCTGCGGAAGGAGACGGCTTCCTTGTGACCATTGCGAACAGACGAGACGTCAGACTGTCCTGCATTTTGATTCTCGACGCCAAGGATCTTGAATCAGGCCCCGTAGCAATCATTGAACTACCTTTTCGGCTGCGCAATGGGATACATGGAAGCTGGGTACCCCGCTCGGACTTGTTGCATGACAAAGACCTCTGCGATATGTCTGGCGTAACCACAGAGATTCGGCAGAAGTTTGAGGGCATAACTGTTCAGCCAGCCTTACGAAAGTGAGGGGACGACGATAGGAATGTCCACTGTGTATAGATCATTGAAAGCTACTATCTTTCAAAGTCCTCTTGGTGCTTAGAATTGCATATGTCTGTCCCTTGCGTCTCAAAGCGAATAGGTCGTTAGACTGGCATAAATCCACAATATTTAGGCAAAGGTCGATGTCTTCTTTCCTCCCAAAGTGCGCCAAGAAAAGTATCGTTATTAGCGAAACAAACATTCTGCTCATGACGCAATGCCTTGCACGTTGCGTACTCAACTCTTACATTCTCTACCCCCTTTTTGGCGCTGTAGCAAAGATGTTCTTCAACTTGTCGTCTAGCCACTTGACATCCTCAAAGTTTCCCGGGGGTCCTCCAGCCCAATGGCCCCAAATGGAGGGGTAGACAGCCAATTCACCGACACCTTCGCTCATACACTCGACCTCATACTCAGAGTCCTCGGGCCTGTAGCTGTTAGTATTGGTTTTGGCGGTGTGTTGGAGGAGATTCTTACGGGAAGTAGAGGTCGGTCTTTGAGGGCAGCACCAAAGTCTTGGCCTTGATGCTCGCCATGGCCTTCTTGAAATCGCCATTGTATGGCTCTTGGTTGCTCACATCGGCACTTTGCCACGTGTGAATCATGACAAGCAAGTTCTCCGGGTCCTTGCTCAGAGCCCACTTCTCCCAAAACGTTTGCATGAAGTCCTCGAGATCCTTGGCTCCGTAAAACTTCTTGTGCAGCTCATGTCGATAGAATGCCTGGGAAAAGCCCCATCCGGCGTACCCACGGCCAAAAGCTTTCAGACCAACTTGCTTCTCCTCGTCTGACCAGACCTGCACAGACTTGTCCTCAGTTGATGCAATGCGTCCTAGTGTACTGCCGGCTGAGCTTGTCTTCTTTGCTGCGAGAAGCGCCGACTTGACCCCCTCCAGGAAGACTTGATTGTGCAGGGCGCACTTCGCGGCGCCACAAAATGGGACTGCAATGTCCAAAAAGTTGGGATATTGTGTCGCCCATTGAAAGGATTGAGCCGCGCCCATAGACCATCCCAGCACGGCTCTGAGATGGGTGATCTTGAGCTCCTTGGTGACCAATTCGTATTGTGCCTTCACATTATCGAAGAAAGTCACGTCGGGAAATGGATTGATGTCCGAGTTGGAGGGGCTGATGGACTGTCCGTTACCGAACAGGGCCGGAATGACGATGAAATAGTCTGACGGATTCAAGGTTTTGTCGTCTCCTACTAGCCATTCGTTGTCCGCGATAGCGCCGGAGTACCAGGTGGGATAGACAACTGCTGGAAGGGATGGGTCGCCAAATGTCTTATATGCGATCCATGCTCTGGGCAACGAGCCACCGCCTTGAAGATGGAAGTCTCCAAGCTGATATTTCTTGATGTCAGACATGCTTGGTTGAGAGCAATGAGATTTAAGAGTGAGGACGGTTCTCCAGCCTTACTCTCTCAAATCAAAGATAGAGAAACTTGGGAGGTATGTCGAGATGTAGGAGCGCTGTGCAGGCAATAAGGGTGATATAACAACAGCATTCTTATCTTTCTTTCGTCATGATATGCCGCCGGCGATGTGAGGGGAAGCAGGGGTCAGCCGATTCAAGCCGTGAGACCCGTGACCGGCGCCGGACCGACCCCGCATTTTATGTCGTCCGCTCCCTACGTTATCTACAGCCATCACCGACGCTAGAAGCCATGATAACCTTAAGTTACGATCATTTATGGTACCGACGGGAACGAAGAGAAATTAAAAGGGAATGCTCTTGCGTTTGCTCCCGGCGCTTCAAGATTCCAGGTTTATTACGTCAGAAGGACATTGCATTACGACGGCATGCTGCCTAGCCTTGACACTGAAGTTTGAGCATGGATTCTCGGTGAAGGAAGCCTTTCCCAATAGCTGTGTCAGCAAGACAAAACACCTACTGGCGGCGATAAAGCCTGGACTTTCAATCTTGCGATACGCTAGGTCGCCAGCGACGTCCAGGTTGGGGCTCCTAGGATAAGGCTTAGGTCGGCCGCCTGGGCCGACTAATACCCCGCTTGACGGTATACAGAATGATATACTTGTGGAATATCTGCTGCCATCAACGTGAGCGAAAAGAGTGGAAGACTTGAATACCAGAGGTACCGGAGGACGCACTCTCAGACACTGAAACCTTTGCTCCAGTCCTGTGTTTCTCAGTTCCTTATGACCAGATATCCAGATCGTAGACACTTCCATGCCCGTTCTTTCTTCAAACGGGGGTTTCGAAGTCATTGAGTGCAAAATTGGCAGAAAGGGGCAAGGGTACTGAAAGACAATAGGTTGTTGACAACCAGAGCATGAACCTTTACGAGAGAAGAATGAAGGAGAAAGCATCAGGTGCGGGCCTGTCTGTTCCGCAACCCCAGACAATAGAGCAGACTAACAGCCAGCATAGGATGACTTCGTTCCTATTTAGCTACCCAAGTTCCTGCTGCCAATGTAGATGATTGCGAAGAACTCGGGCTATAGCTTCAAACCATTCTCAGATCAGGCCGGCTGCCTAGGGTCGAGGTGGAGGGAGGACTTGGGTCGTTAGTCAATTGGAAACCGGTGGATGTTCGAGTTCGAGACAATACCTCTGCAAGTATCTTAAGCGACGAGTTGTTAGCGAGGTCCTCGAAGATAGCAATGTGCAGGCATTGAGTAACAGGAACCACCTCAACTGTAGATGAAATTGCAAGAATCCGAGATCTATCGTGCTTCCAGGTTGTAAGAACTCAAAGGCGTGGCTAGCACACTGAATGCTGGTCGGTCCGCGCGGCGAGAATTGCTCAACCTGTTAGCAAACCAGCAAATGACTCGAGACTCATAGCACTATGTGGTTGGGCCAAGTGCCGATTTCGTTCATGATGATCATCTGATGTCTCTCGAGATGCAGATCAAGACCATGGGAATAGCTAGTGCTGTCGCTATTAGTGTTCTTGACTCTTCGTCCGAGGTCATCCTTCCTCCCTCGAGCAACGTGGATACTGTTCCTGAATCGAGTCAATGCAGCAAGTTAAGGCTAGCTGGGAGTCGCTTACAATGGAGTGGAATTTTAAGACGGATGCAATGTTGGCTTTGATTAACCCACCTTCTTCTTCAAGACATCTCGGTGGCTTTTCCGTATGGCCGTTCGGAGACGGTGGAAACAGTTTCATTCGTGCAAAATCAGTCGGCCGCGAAGATCGCCACATAACCCAGGCGATCTGAAGAGTTCTGCAAGATTCAACCGCCGGTCGATATCAGAAAGGATTCAGGTTGCCGTCGCTAGGTTGAGATGTCCTAGCATGAACTGGCGTCACTGCAAATGCTGATCTTTTCAGCATTAGTTGGCACCATAGCCATGCATGATACTCTGGAGTTGGTGAAAGCTTGCAGCGAGGGCTGATTTGCTGAGTCTGGTCAGACATCGCAAACGACTTCGAGCTGTAACCGTTGGCACGATTCTTCTCCCGGGGTACAGTTGTCTAGACATAGCTACCTGTTCAGTCCTCGTTTTGGCAGATCTTGCTCTATCCTTTGTCTAGAGAGCCAGGCATTTCCCCCTTGATTGTGGATTTCTGCTGATCGAATACGAGCTGTTTGACGTTCAGGTCCCAATCTCCTGCGTTGTAGAATGCCAAGGTCCGAGTCGATATAAACGTCTTGGCGCCATCGGCTCAGTTGGATCGAGGACGGTGGTGACTCGTGAGAGGCGAGGAGGAGGCCACGGAATCCGCCCGTCCTGAACGGGCAACTTAAGGCCGTCATTGTCTTTTGATCTCGTGCTTGGTAAGAAGTGAGAAAATGGTGGAGTGGGCAGTTGAACCACACGATGATTGGAAAGCAGAGTTTGGCAGCGCAGAATGCCAATATTCGCAGTCTTGGCAGCTAATCCCCCTTTTCAATAGTGCAACATGCCAAGGTTGCGGGTAGATGCACAGGTCAGTGACCGCTCCTCTCACTTCTCTGACTATGACGGGCATACTGTCTTAAAGTTATAGAGTTCGCTGCTAGGTGATCGCAAAGTGCCGGAAAGTTACAAGGAAGTAAGCTGTAGGAGTTTCGTTTCGCATCTGTGTTGCTCTATAGTTGAGAATTCGCCGTAAGATGGGCTTTTAACGTGAGGTGAAAAGTGTAAAGAGGTGGGAGCCGGTCACCAACTCGTTGGCAACTCATTGTGAGCAACCAAGCCAGGGGTCATCCCCACACACTCATCATGACAATGCCCCCCCATCAGATCAGCAGTGCATCTGCTCAGATAGGCGACGCCATCCGCTGTGCGCACGACGACGCTCTGCGTTGAGTTATTCCTCCAACGACCAGTCCTCGTTCATTTAGACAGTATCTTGGCGTTCATCTATCTCTGGGGTGCCGCGCGCAAAAGCCACTCACCCACCCTGCTGATCCGAAACATAGCAGCCGTACAACTCTAGCGCAGGGTCACACCTTCAGCGTTACTGCGGATGGCTGCCCAGCTGGGGCGGCATTGGTTCTGTCTTCTGCCCTCGGTGGGTTCAGCTAGGCCCTGCCAGCAACAGCCGAATGAGCCTATTCGCAACCCCTGCACTCCCCAAGCGCACCTGGCCATACCAGAGGTCGGGCAATGCCACTCAGGAATCATTCTCTCACGTTCTGTTAGGAAGTGAAGTTGTGCCCAGCCGTCTGGTTCTGGTACCCTGGTCGCTATGGGACGGGCCAAGACATGAGTCTTCCTTACTCGCGCTGTTCATCTCGATGTAACGACCTCGCTAGAGGCCAATCACCTCTCGCTGTATCCGTCGTCCAAGGCGTCTTTGTCGACGGATTTTTCGTCCAGTCTCTCCGATACCTTGGCATGTCTGTCGAATCATCCTGGAATGCACAGATGGCGAAATAAACAAGGGTTTCGATGAGATCAAGGGATGCGCTTAGTTGGAAACGCCCAGGAATGCAGTTGTCAACATAGAGTCGTAGACCAGCCTCCTTGCAAGTTCCCACAACCATCAACGGCACCATCTTCCTTCGCTTTAAACAAGAAGGCGGGATTTGGAGGTTCTATGTTATATATAAGACTCCGCTATCGACAGGTTGGACCACCAGTTCCTCTTTCTCTCCATCGTGCCTTTAAGTCTTTCATTCTTTTCCCTGTTCATCTCATTCCATCAACTTCGGTAGTGCTAGTCACCCGCTTTATCCATCTCTTATTTCATCCGAACCGATTCCTTAAGCAGCCTACCTCTCCGAAATTATCAACATGAAGTTTTCCGCTGTCACCTTCATGGCTGCTCTGGCCGCGGCTTCGCCTGCCAACATCGTCATCGCCCGCAACGAGCTTGCTCTCCGCCAGGCCGCCGAGGCTTGCAACATCGGCTACTGCACCCAAGGCGGAGGTACTACCGGCGGTGCTGGAGGCTCTAGTGTCACCGTCAAGACTGTCGATGAGCTCGTTGCTGCCGCTAAGAAGGAGGGTCCCCTTACTATCGTCATCTCCGGTGCCATTTCCGGCAGCGCCAAGGTCCGCGTCTCTTCAGACAAGACCATTATCGGAGAGAAGGGCAGCTGTAAGTGTCCTTGCCGCTGAAAACACGGCCTCTTACGCGCTGTTGTACTGATGTCAATATCTTCGCAGCCCTCACCAACGTTGGTCTGTACGTCCGCCAGGTCAAGAACGTCATTATCCGTAACCTGAAGATCGGCGGCGTTAAGGCTAGCAATGGCGATGCTATTGGCATTGATGAGTCCACCAACGTCTGGGTTGACCACTGCGACCTTTCTGGTGATCTGAGCGGAGGCAAGGATGACCTCGACGGTCTCCTCGACATCTCCCATGGGGCTGACTGGATCACGGTCTCCAACGTCTACTTCCACGACCACGTAAGTCATGTCTTAGTCTTGCCTTAAGTCTCTTTTCTTTCCAACAAGTTGTGAGCTAACAACCACACCAATAGTGGAAGGGATCCCTCGTCGGTCACTCCGACAGCAACGGCAGTGAGGACAAGGGCAAGCTCCACGTCACCTACGCCAACAACCACTGGACCAACATCAACTCCCGTACTCCCCTCGTCCGCTTCGGCACTGTCCATGTCGTCAACTCCTACTACGACAAGCTCCTGCTTACCGGCATCAACTCCCGCATGGGCGCCCAGGTCCTCGTCCAGAGTACCGCCTTCAACAGCTGCCCCGCCGAGGCCATCTTCTTCGCCGACTCCAAGGAGACTGGATACGCCGTCGCTGAGGATGTCGACCTCGGTGGCTCCAAGAACTCTGTTCCCAAGGGAACTCTCACCTCTGCCTCGCTGCCTTACAAGATTGCCGCTCTCGGCTCCGGTAAGGTTGCCGGTTCCGTCCCCGGCGCTGCTGGCCAAAAGTTGTAATTGGATTATCGGCCGGTTTGGATGTCGTAATTGTGTGGGGATGAAGTGACATTTCTTTGTACATACTTGACTCAGTATATATGAGTGACGCTGCTGGTCTGTTGATATACGCCCCTAATGTGTACATATGGGTTCAAACTGTTTGCCAGAGCTGGATTATTTGGAGGCATTGTATATAAGTCTACCGTTTACTCTGTAAACTGGACAGGATTTTCTCTCCCAACTTAAGTCCCATTGCAGTCTGTCTCTTGTGAAATAATCGCTGAGCTGTTTCTTCTATCTACTTTACTCGTATGAGAGATCCATTTATGGTTCGATAGCCAATTGCGCGGGGAATTTACAATCGAGGGCAGCGCTCTGTCACGCCCCTCTTTCATAGATCAGTTACAAGGTTCTCATCCCGCTTCTTGATACGAGGGAAGCAAAGCCACACGATAGCCACAACTGCGATGAGCGACAGGACGATAGGTTGGAGTACAGCAACACCTTTACTCGTCGCAATCGCGCCGATGATGAACGGGAAAACCGTTCCGCCAGTACCTCCAATGGCCATGGCGAAGCCAATAGCGCTGACATGGATGTGCTTCGGCAGTAGCTTGGCTGTCATCATGACTGCTCCAGGGAACATAGGCCCAAGGAAGAATCCGAGGAAAGCCACAGCAATGGCTGAAACGATGAACTGGGGAACGAGCCAGAAGAGGAGTTGGAGAGCGAGACATATGGCAATGTAGATGCTGATGCAAAGCCTTTCTCCATAACGCTCGGTCACGAAGCCCAAAGTAGCACGTCCCAAGGCCTGGCCTGCCCAGAAGCCGGTCGCAGAGATTCCAGACGCGTAGGCGGATGCCTTTCGAACGCGTAGCATGAACGTAACGATCCATCCTCCGAGGCCAACTGAGAAGCCGAGTTAGCAACTTTCAAACACCATGCTGATGTCAGGACCTACCTTCGACACCCATGTACGCGAAGAAGAACACGGAACAGAGCCAGGTAACTTTGGACTTGAGCGCAATTCTGGTACCCGCGCCCCCATTACCCTCGTTCTCGTGCGCGTGTTCTGCGCGATATATTGCGCCGGTCTTTTGCCAAAAGGTGACGGTGAGGCCGACGAGTTCAAGGACAGATGCACCGACCTACGACTTATTAGTACATGCATTACCAAAGACGCCGGCGGAATGGCACTCGACTCACCATTACATAGTAGTAATTATACCAAGGCAGTTTCGCAGTGACAACCATCGAAGTAGCGATCAGTGGAGACACGAGAGCTCCAACGGAATAGAAGGAGTGCAGGAACCCCTGGATTGTGTTGGCCTTGTCCATGGCGCCAACCCAAGCGCAAAAGCACGCATCGGTCAGTCCATTGCCGAATCCGCTGATCATGTTGGCCACGATGAGTGCTGGATAAGGAGGATGCAGTGCCAGGACGACGTATGTGATGATGTGGCAGAGAGGGGCCATGATGGCCACGCCTCTCTGACCAAACTTCTGGTGGATCCTGGCATTGGTAAATGCTGCGACCGAGTAACCGGCGAAAGGAGTCAGAAAGATCAACGAGACGATAGTGTAGCTCAGTTCGTAGTAGGTTTCAAGCTGGACCAGGGTTAGAATGACTAGCCCGCTACAAATGCTCAAGCATCGAGGAGTAAACGTACGTAGGGAATCAAAGCCTGAAGGAGGTTATCAGATTAGTGATTATGTACAACTTGTTCTTGTCTTGATAACCACTTACACCGACTGCTGCGTCGTTCATACCGGCGATGGCAAACGAGAAGAAAGCAAAGCCAAGTCTTCCCATATTACCCCTTGGCGAATTCCATCGTTCGACAGCTCCATGAGCGTTCGTTGGAGGGGTGTCGTCAGGTACATCTGACGATTGATGTTCTTCGGGTCCGTCTTTCTTCGGTGAGGCAGTTCCAAGTGCGCGACCGCTGGAGCTCAGTCTACCAAGCTCGTAAGGTTCCGAAGTAAATGTTTTCTGATGCTGCGCATCAGATCGCGCCTCGGTGGCGGTTAGCGACATCTTGAGCGGGTGTTGGCAAGTCAGCAGCGCAACCAGATCTGCTAAAACCTCTGTTCAAACGAGATGACCTATACAGAATACGAGACGAGAATCATCAAGAAAATCCATCGAAAAGTTCAACGATTGCCATGCTGATAAAAAGGTCGTCGAAGGCGGTCTGGTGACTTCGCTTGACCGAGAACTTGGCGAGGGGGTTCCCGCCGACGATTATCCGGAGCATCTGGGGTTCCAAGGTTCCTTTCTCGGAGTCAGACGCGGAGCGCTAGCGGAGTATTGGTCGGAAACATTCCTGACTAACAACACGCAAGCCAGGCGAGGAGGCGGTTTTCCTCGTTCATGATTCGCTGATGGTGTCAAACACACCCCATTTCAGAGAGTTGACTCGGCCCAGTCTTAGCTAAGGTAGAAAAAGGCGATCGGACTTGCTCCACTGGGCCGAGTCACTGGGGAAGCAACAAGTTGCGGCGTCAATTTGCGAAACCGAAGCCTCTACACCCATTCCAACCAGTAAGGCCGCGAAAGTTTTAGCGAGAACACAGAGCCAATGACGACTTTAAGAACCGTAGTAAGTAATCTATAACATCGTTATGTAATAATTGTACGGTGATCTCTACGAGACTCAGGGAGATGGCGATAAGATAGGAGTTTCGAATCACCGCGTGGAGATTCAAACGAGCGAAACCACACTCGATTCTTCTTGCTTTAAATACCGTCTCAATTTCATCTCGTAAACTGTGTACGGAGTAAAAGGAATAATACATCAGAATCACGACTTGACAGATGGAATTCAAGGATAAAGGAATGTTATAGAAGTGGCTCTGTTGTTTCCGGGAGACTCTGTCAAGCTTTGGTGTTGGAAATAGTGTCAATCATGTTAAAGGGGCCAATCAAGAGCTGTCAAGGTAATAGACTGACTCTTGTTGAACACCCTAACGACCGGTTTTTCGAGGCCACTGCCTGCTTAGCTGAAGGATGACGGCAAGTAAAAAGTTTGGTTGCATTCAAATTTGACGATGCGGGGCGCTTCACACTGCGATATGGGCATCAGGATCTGTTGTTACGATCTGTGATCTCAGGCAACCATTCTTGCAATCGTTCGAGAACAAACACGATCTCAAATTTCGAGACAGCGTCCATGATCGCGGGACCAGCAGTGCGTTGTGAAACGTTTCCTAACTCAATTTCTAGGCGAGAATTGGCGTCGCTTCCGATCAAACCAGCACGGGTACCCGGCGCCCATCAAGGATTGTAGAAAGGCCTAGAAGATTGCATGAGGCAGAGACAGTCTTGGATGCTGTCTTTGGAATATCAAATGTTGTGCTGATATTCTGCGGAAAATGATCAACCAGAAACCGTGCCAAGTAGAAGTATCGATTCCTCTTAACACCAACCAAGGAGAGGTCGCGGACGCCCTATCTAAACGGCGGTGAATCACTGGAGCATACTAGCAAGCACTTGACGTACTCCAGCAGCAAACTTGATAGTAACCGAAAATTTATCACAAACAAAGAGATCAATTAGGCAAGATAACTTCGTCCAGCCTATAACATACTCATGAGTACCTAGATCTGTATGGGAATTTAAGTACCTTATTATCGCAGAAACTTAATTCTTATAAGTTATAAATACTAAAATATAGTTTTAATAAAATAGTATAGTACTTATTTAATATTTAAATTAAGATATTTTTTTAAATTTATTATAAAAAATAATTATATTATTAATTACTTTTATTAAAATTTATAATTAGTATTATAACTTTAATTATAATTTTAATTATAATAGTTTTATTATAATAATTATAAATTTTAATTATAAGTTTTTAATAACTTCTTTTAAAAATATAAAAGCTTTTAAATAAGCTATAAATATTTTTAAAATATTAAACTTATTATTTATTACGGCTAGCTAGTCATAGTAAGGTATATTAATAAAATTAGGGCTACGAAACTAATAATAATATTATAATCGTAAATAACTTTTTAAAGCTATATTTATAAGTTATAAAGTAAGTCTTTAGTAATTAATCGTAGTCTTATTAAAAGGTTCTTAATAAAAATAGCTAAAAATAATTATAAAATTTAATACTAAGTTAATTATTAAAGAAGTTATAGAAATTTATCTTTAAGCCTAGCTCGAGCTTATCCTATATATAAATCCCATATATTATTTAAATAGTTCTTTTATAATTAGGATTATTATTATAATATCGGTTTTATAAGAATAAACTATTTTTATTTTATTAATCTTATTTATAAACTATTTATTATTTATTAGTTCTTTTTATTATTATATAATTTATTTATAGTTTTTATTTTAATAAGTAATTTTTATATTAGCGTATATATATAGTATATTATAGCCGCTATAAGCCTATAGGTAGGCCTTAATCTTAGTTATATATATTAAGTCGTAATATTAGGTTTCTTTCTTAAAAGTTTAATCCTATAAACTTATAAATAAGTATTTATAGCTTAGGTTAGGCTAATTAAGTTATTTATTTATTTATTATTTATAATATTAATATTATATTAAGTTATATAAAAATTAAATTTAAAAACGAAATTTAAAAAAATAAAATAAAGGATCGTAAGTACTTTATATTTTTAGAATTTATTAAAGCTCGTTTAGTAATTATTAATATACTTTATACTTATTATTTTTATATAAAGGTCCCGTATTAATTTAGTAAAAGTTCTTTTATTATTAGACTTATATTAAAATAAAAAGCTTTATAATAAAATATTAATAACTTGATTTATAAGTTCGTTTTCCCTTATTTATATTTTTTAATTTTTTTATAGTTTAAAAACTTAATACTTAATAAAAAGAGTAAAATAAAAAGAGGAGAAAATAGGTAAGGAGTTTTTAAAGCTTTATAAGGAGTTAGCTCGTTTTTAGTTATTAATAGTTATTATTAATCGTTTATTCTATATTTAGAAATAGTATATAAACGTTAAATTAAGATTTTTATTAGGGGATATAAGAAGTAAATAAGTTTAATATTTTAAAATCTATATTAAATACTTATAAGCATAGGATAGTTAAAGAGTTATAGTTTATATAAGTTCTTAATAACGTAAATTAATTTATTTTTAGGATTAATAACGAGTTCGTATCCTTAGGCCCATTAGTATTATCTTCTAATAATCCTTAAAAATTATTAAAAGTTTTAGAGGTTCATAATAAGTTCTATATTTTTTTATATTTATAATTTTTTATTTAATTAGGAATTCTCATATTTCGTTCTTAACTCTATAATTAATAATTCGTTCAATTTTATATTCTAATTCGTTTAGTTTTATAATAATATAATCTTTTATATAAGAGCTTTTAATATTAATTCGAGAAATAAAATATAAAAACCGGGTAATACTTTATTATATCTAGGAATCTTAGTTTATAATTAACGTTTAAGACTTTTTAAATAATTTCAAAGGTCTAAGTTTTTATAATTTAATTTATTACTTAGTTATTTTATTTTAATATTTTAATAAAAGAGATAAGTACTATCCCCTCTTTTAAAAATAGTCCTCTAATCCTTAATTTATTAGTATACTTCTTTATATATTATTATATAAACTCGAGGTTTAGTAAAATTTTTATTTAAAATTCCCTAAGTTTTTATATTTATTACGGCTTTTATAGCTTATAATCCTTATTATATTTCTTTATAAGCAATTAGTTTATAACTATAATTAAAATAAAACGGTAAGTATTTTATATTTTTGCTTATTATACTATTATATATAAACTAAGCTATTAATAATAATAATACTTAATTATCTTAGTTATAATTATAATAGTAGAAGTAAATTTTTAAAATCTAATTAATCCTCTCTATTTATCTATCGATCTATAAATAAAAAATAGTAAATAGTTTATAATTTATACTAAGTTATAAAATTAAAGATTTTTAAAATATTAAAGTAAATACGCTTCTTCTATTAGAGATAATTTCT
The DNA here is from genome assembly GCF_011075155.1 of Colletotrichum scovillei. Taxonomy (NCBI): domain Eukaryota; kingdom Fungi; phylum Ascomycota; class Sordariomycetes; order Glomerellales; family Glomerellaceae; genus Colletotrichum; species Colletotrichum scovillei. The sequence continues at coordinate 4,712,312 of NW_023336259.1, forward strand.
TTAAATAATCTATAGTTTATAATAACTATTTTAAGGAATATATATATAAGTTCTTTTATATTATTCGATTTTTATATAGTACAAGTATACGTATTTAATAAATCGGTCGACAATAATTAAAATACTATTAAATTATACTTTCGTAAATAGCTCTTTAAACTTTAGGAGTTTAATAATAAAGTTTTATAAAATCGAGTATTATATTTTTAATATAAATAGTAATAATTATAGCTCTTTATAGGGTTTATAAGGGCTATTTTTATTTTATAAGTTACGTAGTTTTTAATTATATTAATAATTTTAGTAAATATAGTAGATTTATTATAATATTAGTAAATCCGTTTTTATATTTTCGTAATATTTTAATAGTTATATATTTTAATACTATATATTTTATAATAATTTTAGGGGTATTTTTAGTCGAGTTAGTATTACTTTTTTAATTATTATTAGGAGTTTATAAGTTAATATAAAGTTTTTATTTATATTCTTTTAAAAATAACTTACGTTTTTAGGGACTTTAACTTCGTAATTAGGTCTTTTATTAAGAGCGTTTATTTTATTATTCTCAGATCCTTTTTAATAAACTATTTTAAAATAATATTTAAAGAGGTATTTTAATTATTAAACTTATTATTTATTTAGGTTTTTAAATATAATAAAGTATACGAGATTTTATAGTCTATATATATTATAATTTCGTACTTAGTATTAGATAATTAAGGTCTTTATTCTCGAAAAGCTTTAATAATAGTTATTAGTTTTTATTATAAATTTAATAATTAAGCTCGGTTTTATAAAAGCTTTAAAATAAAAAGCGTAAGGTTATAAGCGTCCTTTATTATTTTATTAACTAAATACTATTTTTATAGCGAAGTTTAAAATATTAATTTTTATTTTAAAAGTTTAAATAAATCTAGGATTATAGTAATTAGCTTAATTATAATTATATTTTTAAAATACTTTTTGTATTTAGGGTTCTAGATAAATAATATATTTTTATATTAGACCGTTAAAAGTCTTATAATATTAATATATTTTTAAAAATTATTAATAAAAGTTAACGAGTTTTAAAAAGATTCAACATCCTTAATATTAAGAGGTATAAATTAGTTCTTAATTATTTTTACTTTAAATTATTATATAGATCTCTCTTAGTATAATTATATAACCTAAGAAATCTATTTTTAGTATATAAAATTCGTATTTCTTTAGTTTAATAAAAACTTTATATCTTAGAGTTTTAGAATACTATATAAACGTACTTTTTATATATCTTTAAATTAGGTAAGAAGATAAGAATATTATTAATATAAATAATAATAAAAATATTAATATACTCCTTAAATACGTAATTAATTATTATTTAGAAAGTTATAAGTATATTAATAAGTCCGAAAAGTATTACGAAGTACTCGAAAAGTCTTTTTTATTTAGAACGTAGTTTTCTATTCGTTTCCTTTTAATTTTAATTTAATTAAATACTATTTTAAAATTTATTATAATAAACTAATTAGCTTTATATAATAGTTCTTTAAGTTTAGTAATAAAGAATAAAAGGTAGTAATTTTTCTTAATAATTAAGTTAAGTCCTTAATAATCGATTATTAATTATAGTTTTTATTCTTTTTAATATAAAAATATTAGTATTCCGGTTAATAAGTTAGAGGGTTTAATATATCCTTTAGTAAGTATTTTTAAAATAGTCGTTAAGTTTTTATTATTTTTATTAATTAAAAGCGTATAATAAGTAAAACTATAGCTATTCTCTTTCTTTAAGTTTTATTTTATATTCTAATTATTATAATTTTAAAGCCCTATTTTTTTATAATAAATAGCTTTATATATTTTAGTACTCTTTAAATATAATTTAAAATAGATCTAATCCTTAATTATTTATTATTAATACGAACGCCCTATTTAGCTCTACTTTTTAATATAGGCTAGGTATTTTATTTCGTTTTTAATATCCTAGGTATTATATAAAATTCGTTTAAACCCTTTTATAAGGCCATTTAATAATTAAATTTATTTATTAAAATAACCTATTCTCTAATTTATTTATAAATTATATTTATATAACTATATAATTCTTAAAATTACGTCGTATTCGTTTCTTATTTTTACTATATTATAAGTAATCTTTTTAAATAGTTATAAATATTCGTATAAAAATACGTAATCTTTTAAAATATATATTCTCTATTATATTAAAATAGCTTTCCTTTAAAGTCGTAAAATAAATATAGTTCGTTCTTTATTTTTATTTAATATTATATTTTTAATAATCCTTAGATATAAATTCTTTTATATACTACTATTAATTATAGTACGTATTCGTTATCCTTAGATATTAATATTTATTATAAAATATTCCGAGCTTAGTATATAAGTTATAATAAGGAACTTTAATTATAGTTTCGCTTTTATTATTCTTATTTAATTAGTATTTTTAGTTTTTAATAATTCGAGGGCCTGTATTTATTCTTTTTAATAAATCGTTTATAATTATTCTTTAAGTTAATCCGCTTTTATCTTTTAGTAAGCGAATATAATATATTAATTATATTTTAAATCTCGTTTTTATCCTCATTAAGTTCTTTCTTTTAAATAATAATTCATAAGCTCGTAATATTTTAATATTAAACTAAATATTTAAAATATATCTATTATATAGGTAGGTACTTAAAATTATAATAAGGTTATCTTAATTTCCCTAACGACAGCTAGTTCTTAATTATTCTTTATATTTATTCTTTTAAAATCGCTATTTATAAGCTTTAAATATTAAATAAATTTTATATTAATCTATTTAGTATACTTCTTAATCTTTTTAATATTATTAAAGTATTTTATTAAGTAGTTTAGGTTTTAAAAAAGTTATAATTCTATCTCTATTTAGAGTATTTATAATTTAATACGGGAGTTCTATTTCAAAGTAAACTTTAAAGATAGTTCTATTTAAAAATCTTTTTAAATAGTACTAATTAGCGTACTTATAATAAGAGTAATAGTTATAATTATTAGTTAGGTATTTTACTTAAAAGACCTTATTATATTAAGATGTTACGACCCAACACGCATGACAAGGCCAGGGCCTGCCCCACAGGACCTACGGCGGCTACCACACCATATATGCGGGAACACGAACTCAGGGCGACTCCTCTCGGGACGGAAGAACTATGGGACAAGTCACGTGACGATAAGAGATAAGGAACTCCGTACGTTCGAGATACGGGGTCCGTCCTTTCACGATACGGAACCCGTATGTTCAGAACACGGGAACCGTTGGGTAAACATACGGACAAAGAATATGTTCAGGAACGAGACTTGTATATAGTGTGGACTTGAGCCGGGCACAAGGACAGACTTCCATAGCTTCTTCAGCAATCAACTTAGTATCAGATCTTACGATCGCTTTCAGCTATCTTCACTGAGAACCCCTTCTGACAAGACTACGATTGATCACCGAAGCCTTACCCACCTTACGATTTACAGACATAGCTTCAGGGAAGCTATCCACGACTACGACACTGTTTACTTAGTTATCGCAGCCTCAACTTCTGCTAACATACTCACTACGACTAGCTGGCCGTAACACTTTGATTGCTCCTGTTCAGTAAGTTCACTCTACGAAAAACTAACTAAACAGTACGAACGATGTCGTCCCGCGCCTCAGCCAAATCTCCTACCCCGGGCTCTTCAGCCTCTTCCAAGCAACCTGTTCGAAGCCTGGCCGAGGAAATGGAGACAGCTCCTATGAACGTCGACTCCGACGATGAGGTCACCCTCAAAAAGTACGATCGACTCCGCGAGAGAGTCAAGAAAGGAGACGCAGACATCGCCAAGGTACAGACCATGTACAACGAAACCGCGAATGAGCTCCAAAACCTCAAGATCATGATCCAGCAGTTCGGGAATGGCCCAGCGCATTCAGGACCTGGAGAACGAAGTCATCCGACTCAGAGAACAAGCAAGTACCAATGTTCAGGCGCTTCAGGGAGAGGTCAACACTCGAGCCGCTGCCAACATCATTGGTACCCCATCCAGGAGGACGACAGAAACTCAAACTCAGCGCACCCATCACCTATGACGGCACCCCAGGTACTCTCAAGGGATTTCTGATTCAAGTCAAAACTATCAGAACTTCCATCACGGAGACTTCACCAGCGAAACCGAGAAAGTTGTGCACGCCGCCAGCTTCCTCAGGGACGAGCCCTCAAGTGGTTTGAACCTATCCAGGAAGAATATCTCAGCAAAGAAACTCTTGACGAGTGCTCTACTGAAGTACGCGACATCTACAGTAACTTCAATGGATTCGAAGCTCTCAGGTCCCTATTCCAGGACCCTGACGAGAAACGACAAGCTGAACGCGACCTAGCGCAGCTACGACAAACCAAATCGGCAAAGGAATATTCCGCCGAATTCAGACGTCTCAGTGCCCAACTGGACCTCACTGACGACACCAAAATGTTCATGTTCTACCAAGGACTGAAGGACGAAGTCAAGGACGAGCTGGTCAAGCTCGACAGACCAGAAGACTTCCTTCAGTACGGAGAACTCGCCATCAGAATTGACAACCGACTCTATGAACGCAAGAAGGAAAGGAAGGAACGACCTAACACCGGACGCAAGTACCAATGGCAACCTCAACGCAGTTTCCAGGCGAACCAGCGACCTCGCAACAACTGGAACAACAACCGACAAAGCACTGCCTACGGACAACATGACGGTCCCATGGATCTCAGTGTCGCCAAGAGAGACAACCGCCCCAGGAAGGACTTCAAATGCTACAACTGCGACAAGCCAGGACACATGGCTAGAGACTGCCGACAACCCAAACGCATCCAACACCAACCCGTTCCAGAAAAACGAGCCAATATCGCGAGCAAGGAAATTCCCCACGCACAACTCTCATGGACGGCTTGCTACGACGACAACTGCCTTATTCACCAAGACAGTAAGGAACAAACCGGATGGTACCCTAAAAACCAAGAACAACGAACGACCCGGATACGACACCCACCACCTGTCAAGACCTAGCGGTGGCAACCAAAGAAGAAGAGATACCCATCTACCGACCTCTCACCCTCGAGGATAACAACATCGAATGTGTCGCCATACTCTCTCAAATCTGCCAGAATATAGAAGAGAAGGCCAAGACAGACCCCATCATGAAGGATACCCTTCATCTCCTTGAAGAAAGAATCATGCAAAGACTTCAGGCAAGTACAAGGGAGCAACTCCTCAAATTCGAAGAAAGAGGCCCCGACACAGAAGAAATCATGGGTAATCTCGTCCACATGGCACGACGAAACAACAAGAAACAATCCCTTAGGAAGAAGGGACCCCCATCGGACGACATCCCGACCAAATCCATCTGTGTGATGCGACGAGACGACGGAAACAAAAAATTCATTCGCAAGGTCAAAGAACAACTCAAGAACCTAGAACGCGAAGACAAAATCGAAGTAATCAAGAGGCCCAATCTTGACTTCGAAATCAAGAATGGAAAGGTAGACTTTCGACTCAAGAAGGACGAACTTGAGATCGGCTCCAGCAGCCACACCTTCGACGAAGAATCACCCTATGATTCGGACGAACCTCGCGACGTCGCTCGACGACGTGCTCAGACGGAGATCGACCATGGATTCTATCCTAGTGTGGACGACACCAGCTCTGATGAGGAACCCGAAGAACCACGGTGTAAGAACATTGATCCGTACGAAGACGACCAGACAGTACAGTTCCACGGAACTAGTCAACCTAAGGAAGTACCTATGACACCACTAGTCAAGGAGCTCCTTGCTCAACACCAAGGACGCATTCCACGAAGAATTATTTTGGGCAGAATGCCTCGACGATAAGTGTCTCTGGCATCTCTCACCCAAGAAAGAAAGTCGCTTCTACCCCCGAAGACGCGACGACCGACCTATCAAGGACGTCTACGTCGACGACCAACTACCGAACTGGACGCTCACATACTTCAATGGACTCGACAAGGCAACATTCGAACCAGACCCATGCTTTCCTATGCGATGCCAGAACAGCAACGACATGGAATGGGACGAATGTAGACACGACCATTGTCAGATCCACTACGTTCCCAAATCCCAAGCCTGGAGGAACGAGAGGAACAAATTGAACAAGAAGCACGACTGAGAAACAGACTGTCAAAAACTAGGAAGGCCAATCGCAAAGGAACGACGAAAGGCGAAAATCGAAGACAAGTTCCTATGTGCAACCAGACAGTGCAACGACGCACACCTATGGGTCAAACTCGAAATACACGGACACAGACTGCGCGCTATAATCGACAGCGGCGCACAAGGAAGTTTCATATCACCAAGAGTAATGAACAAACTCGACCTACCATGGGTATGGAAGGACAATCCATACAAACTACAAACGGTAGAAGGAGAAAGAGTTGACTATGATGACGGATATGTCAATCGAGAGACCGTACACCTTTCGACATATATCAACGATCAACAAGAACAACTACAGTACGACATCACGGAGATTGGAGACATCGACGTCATCCTAGGAATCTCGTGGTTACGAAAACACAACCCACGGATAGATTGGACCACTGGCCAGGTCCTATGGGAAAATCCAGTCACTGAACGACCTAAGAAAAAGGGTTCAAACGGATTTCAAGCAACACCTGAAGAACAAGAACAAACACGATACATAGCCTTCATCAGGACGATAGAAGACGACAGGATGTTCGCACCCGGTACCGACGATCGAGGATCGCAACGACTCCAGACTATACCCGAGGTACCGGATATACACGAAACTATTCATGGAACCTGAAGAAACAGGGTTACCAGAACACAGCAGCTGGGATATGGAAATCGAACTCAAAGAAGGAACGCAACCCGGGTTCTATCCAATATACCCTATGAATCAAGAAGAACAAGACTATCTCGACGAGTACATCGACGAGAAGCTCGAAAAGGGACATATTCGACCTTCGAAATCCCCCGCAGGATTCCCCTTATTCTTCGTACCAAAGAAAGGAGGAAAATCGAGACCAGTTATCGACTACAGGAAACTCAACGAAATCACGAAGAAGAATTGCTATCCTTTACCCCTCATCACTGAGCTCAGAGACCTACTTCACGGAGCCAACTGGTTCACCGCGATAGATCTCAAGGAAGCATTCAACCAGATTCGAATCAAGGAAGGAGACGAGTGGAAGACGGCATTTCGGACTCGCAGAGGACTCTTCGAGTACCTCGTCATGCCCTTCGGACTTACCAATGCTCCGGCAACCTTTCAAACGATGGTCAACCACGTACTCCGGGAGTTCGTTGACATCTTTGTTGTTGTCTACATTGATGATGTTCTCATCTTCTCTCCCGACCTCGAAACACACAAGGAGCATGTCCACATGGTATTTCAGAAACTCCAGGATGCCAAACTGTACGCCGAACCCTCCAAGTGCGAGTTTCACGTACAGAAGGTAGACTTCCTCGGATACACCATCACGCCAGGACAAATCCACATGCAAGCATCAAAGGTGGAAGCAGTCAGGGACTGGCCTACACCGCAGAACGTCAAGGACGTACAAGGATTCTTGGGATTCGTCAACTTCTATCGACGATTTCTCAAGGACTATGCCAACATCGTCAGACCTCTCAACAACTTGACACGAAAGGATGCCCCATTCATTTGGGATCCCAAGTGCGAAGAAGCATTCACCAAGGTCAAAAATATGGTCGTCTCGGAACCAGTTACCAGAATTCCAGACCCCCGGAAGCCCTTTGAAGTCGAGACTGACGCCTCAGACTTCGCCATGGGAGCGGTCTTGGGACAACGAGACGAACAAGGAAAGCTTCACCCATGTTGTTTCTACTCCAAAGCATTTCACGGAGCAGAATTGAATTGGCAAATCCACGACAAAGAACTGATGGCCATCGTCGAAGCATTTCGAGAATGGAGACCACAGTTATCCGGAACCAAGCATGAAGTCACAGTCTACACAGACCACAAGAATCTCGCGAACTTCACGACAAACAAGAACCTGAACAAACGACAAGTCAGATGGAGCGAGTTCCTATCTGAATACAACTTCCGAATCATTTATCGGAAAGGTTCAGAAAACAGCAGAGCAGACGCTCTCAGCAGAAGACCCGACCACGAAGTCACGGTCCCCGAGGAGACACAGGTTATCCTCAAACAAGAAGAAGACGGTAGCCTTGTACCAACTACGAAGCTTCTTATGATAGCCAGAAGGATCAGTACCAGCCCGACTGGAAGGATGACCCCTGAGCTCATCATGGAAATTCACAGTGCACCTGCACACGGTCACCAAGGAGTTACAAAACGTGGAAACGGATTCGCCAGCACTACGACAAATCCGCCACACGCGCAGAAATTGCGGAAGCAATTAAGGACTGTGCGACCTGCAAGAAAAGCAAGAACAGCCCGCACAAGCCCTATGGCGAGCTGCAACCATTGCAACCACCAACGGAAGCATGGCAATCAATCTCATGGGACTTTATCGTCAAACTACCAAAGTCCAAAGAACCACTCACGAACGTATGGTACGACAGCATCTTGGTTATAGTCGATCGACTCACCAAGTTCGCCCACTTTATACCTTACAAAGAGGCCAGCAGCGCAGAGGAGTTAGCGTACACGTTCCTCAAAATCGTTGTTGCCAACCACGGTACGCCGAAGGAAATTATCTCTGACAGAGGCTCTCTGTTTACTTCAAAGTTTTGGAGATCCCTGATCTCGCAACTTGGTACAGATCACAAACTGTCAACCTCTTTCCACCCGCAGACCGATGGACAGACAGAAAGAATCAACCAGATTCTCGAGACATACCTCCGTTGTTATGTGAACTACGATCAGAACAACTGGGTAACATTGTTACCAATGGCCCAATTCGCATACAACAGTGCAGTTGGCGAAAGCACAAGAGAATCCCGTTCTACTTGAACTACGGATATCAGCCAACAGTGTACGGAGAGCACGACAAGGACCACAAGCTGTTAAAGCAGTGGCCAGCGTGGCAAAACTCAAAGAAATCCAGAAGAAAGCATCTTTGGATCTCGAGCTTGTACGTCAACGCATGAAGAAAAACGCGAATAGATCAAGGATTGGAGGACCAACCTTGGAAGAGGGAGATAGCGCCTACCTCCTTCGCCGCAACATCAAAACAAAACGACCAAGCGACAAACTGGACTACAAAAAGCTCGGACCTTTCGAAATCATTCAGAAAGTCTCAAACGTCAACTACAAGTTGAGACTACCAGACACGATGAAGTGTCATCCAGTCTTTCACATTTCACTTCTCGAACCAGCACCTAAGGGCTCACACACAGAAGATTGCATCATCGTGGAACCCAATGAACCAGAATACGAAGTCGAAAAAATCATCGACCATAGAGTCAGGAACGAAACAAAAGAATTCTTAATCAAATGGAAAAACTACGGACACGAGGAAAACACATGGGAACCCGTCACGAACCTCCAGAACTCTCGACAGCTTCTCGAGGATTACCAGAAGACGACACCAACGGCCCCAGGGACGCGAACTCGTCAATCCCCAAAGAAGGCCAGTCGGCATCATTAGAAACGCCAGCAGCCTGGAGATCGCTCGACCCACCGCTCGTGAGCATCCAGCGCAGGAAGAACACCATCCTCTTCTTCCAACTCCTGCATACCACGAGCAAAAGTTTCCACATGCCTCTCCTTCACTTTCTTTCGGATCGCCCGGATACGAGCAAGACGGCCCGCTGCCTCAGCAACCTCTGACTGTATCCGAGCCAGTTTTTCATGAAGATCGAGCAAGGCGTCGCTAGCCTGCTCCTCCTTCTCTTCCCATTCTTGACGCTGGTCACTCAGCCGTTGCACTACGAAATAGTCAGCCTAAGAAACCGGAACAACGGCGGAAGCACGAACGACTCGATGCCACGAGACCATCGCAAGAACGCTTCAGGTTTTGCAGCCTTGGCACGTTTTGGCGCCATCAGCCATCCGACATGGACGTTTGGCGCGAAAACACCGAGTGCAGGGCATAACGTCGCTAGAACCAAAACGATCAAACACGTCGTCACAAGCCGACCGAAGTTTCGAGATAGTGTTTTTCAAAGAACGTTTTTCAACACGACCTGACATCGTGTCAGCACATTGCGCTAGAAAGGCAAGCTTTGATTCCCCAACCTGGGAACAAGGGACCTACTTATAGGCCTAGAGGACTAGACCTTTGAGAGGAGGAGCTGATGTTACGACCCAACACGCATCCAACACGCATGACAAGGCCAGGGCCTGCCCCACAGGACCTACGGCGGCTACCACACCATATATGCGGGAACACGAACTCAGGGCGACTCCTCTCGGGACGGAAGAACTATGGGACAAGTCACGTGACGATAAGAGATAAGGAACTCCGTACGTTCGAGATACGGGGTCCGTCCTTTCACGATACGGAACCCGTATGTTCAGAACACGGGAACCGTTGGGTAAACATACGGACAAAGAATATGTTCAGGAACGAGACTTGTATATAGTGTGGACTTGAGCCGGGCACAAGGACAGACTTCCATAGCTTCTTCAGCAATCAACTTAGTATCAGATCTTACGATCGCTTTCAGCTATCTTCACTGAGAACCCCTTCTGACAAGACTACGATTGATCACCGAAGCCTTACCCACCTTACGATTTACAGACATAGCTTCAGGGAAGCTATCCACGACTACGACACTGTTTACTTAGTTATCGCAGCCTCAACTTCTGCTAACATACTCACTACGACTAGCTGGCCGTAACATAAGAGTAGCTAAGTATTAATAGGGGGTCGTTATTAACTATAAGTAATATCTTTTTATTTTTTTTATAATCGTTCGTACTGTTAAGAAGGATAAATTAATTATTTTTTAAAAAGTAAATATCTTTTTATTTAGGTCGCTCCTTTTTTTTAGCTTCTTTTTTAGAGTTAGTATTATTTATATTAAGTATATTCCTACCAATAACTTCTATTTAAGTACGTTATTAGGTAACGTTACGAGGTTTATCCGAATTATAAGGCGATTCTTAGTTTATAAACTATTCTAAGTTCTATTTTTAAATACCTTATTTTAAAATAAAATCTTTATTCGATTTTTAATATTGGACTTAGTAATTTAGTTTTATTATTTAAAATCCATTTTTCTATTTATTATAGGTAGTAATATATATAATAATAGTTCTATTAAGATTTATTCGTTAATAATAGCTTCGTTAAGCTATTCGTTAATTTTATAAATAACCTTAGTATTAAGAATTCGTCGGTTTATAATTAAGGTTTTAATATTAATCTTTTAGTACTAATTTTTATTATAATAAGTTATTTTAATTCCTTAGGATATTAGCTTATTTATTTTTTACCATTTTAATAAATAAGGTAGTTATTATTAAAGTATCTGGTTTATAATAGTAATTTATATCGGTTTTCGGTTTTAATTTTTAATATAGCTCTAATAGTTATATTAATAATCTTAGACTTATTTTAGATTCGTTTAGGTTATTAATAATCTTATATTATATATCTTAGTTTATTATAATTATAATATTTAAAGTCTTTTTAAATAATCCTTAGTTCGTAATACTAAGGTTTATAAGTTTATTATATTATCCATAAAATATTAATTTTTATTATTAATAATAGTTTCATAGGGTTTCTTTTATTTTAAGAATTGGGATTAATATTATTTATTAATATTAGCTTATAATTATTAATTCTTTTTTATATCGCTTATAAAGTTTAGTATTAAGTTTAATAGCGAGTTCGATATAGGTTAAGAATTTTTAGAGCGTCGAGCTTAAATATCTCGTCCTTAATTTCGTCCTTTAATCTTTTATAAAAATTGGAGATTCGTATTTATTTAATAGTATTTAGTTTTATTAAAAGCTTTTAAATTCGGTTATATAATAAAAATAAACTTAATTTATTTAAAATTCTTTAAGTCTTTTTAACTTATTAGACCTTATTTAGGTCTTAGAAAAGTAATTTTGAAGCGTTTTAAAATCTTATTATATTAATAAAAATCGTAATAGTCTCGTTTTTATAATTTTAAAATAACTATTATTATAAAAGAACTTTTTTAAAAAGGTTTAAATTATTTTAAAGCTGTCTTTTAAAAAAGTTATTATATAAATAACTCGCTCGGTTTTATTATAAAAGTTCGTAATATAAAAGGTTTAGTAAGTTTTATTTAGATTAAGAACCCTTTAAAGCGTTTATTAATATTATTAAAAGTAATAAAGGAGTTAAGTTTAAACTTCTCCTTTTATTTATTAAAGTTTTAATAATACTAATAGTAGCTTTAGGGTTCTAACCTCTAGTTTAAGTTATTTGTTTTTCTTAAAAGTTAAAATTATTATAACTTCGTTTATTATATTCTATATAATAATAATATTCTTATTACTTTTTTTAGATCTAGGTTAAGTATATAGTATTATTATTAAAGAGCTTAACTAGCTTTTTATTATATTTAATACTTTTTTAATAGTGCGTTTTATTTAAATATAGTTTTTAATTAAAAACGGTATTCCTATTAAAGTTATAAAAACGTTAAGTATATTATTATTAGTAATAGCTAGTTTATTAGCTAAGTTCTTAGGCTTTTCTTTTTTAAAAAGAGGAAATAAGTGAGTATTATTAAAAATATTATTATTCTTTACTATTAATAAGCTTTATAAGGTTAACTTATTAAATAAGAGTAATTAAAATATTATAGCTAATTAGTTATAATAAGGTATATTAATAAAAGTTAAGGTTATAAAGCTAATAATAGTATTATAGTTATAAATAGCTTTTTAAAGTTATATTTATAAATCGTAAAGTAAGTTTTTAATAATTAATTATAATTTTATTAAAAAGTTCTTAATAAAAATATAAAAGTAATTATAAGATTTAATACTAAGTTAATTATTAAAGAAGTTATAAAAGTTTATTTTTAAACCTAGCTCGAGCTTATTTTATATATAAGTCCTATATATTATTTAAATAGTTCTTTTATAATTAGGACCGTTATTACGATATTAGTTTTATAGGGGTAAAACTTTTTATTTTATTAGTCTTATTTATAAACTACTTATTATTTATTGGTCCTTTTTATTATTATATAACTTATTTATAGTTCTTTCATTTTAATAAGTAACTCCTATATTAGCGTCCTTATATATATATAATATATCGTAGCCGCTATAGGCCTACGGGGCAGGCCCTAGTCTTAGTTATATATATTAAGTCGTAATATTATTATTTATTATTATAAATAAAATAAAAAATAGTAAGTTAAATATTATTCTTATTAGCTTTATTTAGTTTAATTATAACCTTTTTAAGTAATATTATTATCTTATATTAAAATACTATTTAAATAAATAAAAAGCTTTTATTTATTAATATTAATAAAATATTATTATTATAACCTATTTTAGCGTAGCTATTTTATTAAGAAATTATTATTTATTGAATTAATATAAATAATTAAAACGAATATATAATTCTTTTGCTCGTATTTATTATTATTTTTAAGATTATATTTTTTAATTATAAATAAATATAGTAATTAGCTAATTTTTAATACTCCTTAATATAGAACTATTTTATTATTATTAAAATAATAATTATAATAATTTTTTAATAAGGGAGAGGGTAAAAAAGAAGAAAAAGGGGAAAGGGGCTAAGGGTAAATAGTACGGAATTTTAGTAGTAGGGTAGCGTTTATATGTACTGCGGCAATCCTCTAGTAATATAAAACGATCGAGTTAAACAGTGCTGTGTGGGAATCATTTGACAAGATGGGTGATTAACAACAAACACCTCGCAAATTCGATCATCACTTCATTTACACATCATTTCTCAATTGTCTTGTATCTCAGAACCCAAGGGTGGTCAACTGAAGAATAAAGTCACATGTCATACGAGCTAAGGCAGTGACCCGATTGTGCCCCCCCAACATGTCGCACAAATGTTGGCTTTCAATCACGGCAGCGCCCCGGACATGCATCTGCCCGGATATTGGCCAACTAAGGAGCGAAATGTGGCGACAGGAGCCCATCTTTATTGGTGTCTTTATTGTGCAGTGTCACAGTGTTTAAGCTACCTACATCGCAGATATGATACCGTGATTGATGGGGGACGCAGACAGGGGTGCCTGCGTGTTTGTTGTTGTAACAATCAACCTGCTTCGGTTATTCCCTTGTTCAAGCAGGTCAAGAAGTAAAGGCGTTTACTTTACCCTTGATGCCTAGATGCGCCAAGTAGCTCATGCAGGCCATATGGTTGGTCGCATCTAGACAATGAGAGAAGAATCGCGGCGGCGGCCCAACAGACTTGGTTGGTCGTGTCGAACTGCCAATACGGTTGGTCCTCCTTCTGCCTTGATGAAAAGGGGTGCTGGTGGCACATTCCGATCAATCTTTCTTCTCGGATGAGTTGCGTCACCAACATCGGAGCGATTATCCCCATTCATTATCAAGGCCGTGAAATCGCTTCAATCCCGAGTTCGAGGTCACCCCTCAAGCTCAAGTTCCTAGACTTGTCACTGGCAAACAGCCCAGATTATGAACCACCTCTCAAATAATTGCTGCCTTCACGTAAATAATTCTCTTTCAAAATGACGAAAGGTTGTGGAATCTCAAATGACAGCAAATCTTCGCCAAGAGCCCATGATTTGACCAGAAATGGCAACATTGATGGAGCTGGTCTTGGTGCGACCGGTTCTTATGAGGAGAAGTATGGTGATGCTATCGGGCAAACAACAAGCGACACCAACACCGATTCCATCGCCCCAAGGAACGCTGCGGAGAATGAAAAAGTTCGGTCGAGCCTTGTCCGCAAGTTCGATCACAGGCTGGTACCTGCCATGTTCCTTGCACATCTTCTCTTCTTCCTCGACAAGAGCAACATTGCTCTCGCTCGCATCAATGGACTTGAACGAGACCTCAAGCTGGTTGGCAACCAATTCAACACAGCTCTGGCAATGTTCTTCATCCTCAACATCTTATTCAATATCCCAGGAAACCTAGCCGTACGCCGCGTCGGAGGCGCAATATGGCTGCCGGCCTTGATCATCTCATGGGGAATAGTCACCACTCTCAGCGGCTTGATCACCAACTTTGTGGGTCTCTGCATTACGCGCGCTTTCCTTGGCTTGACCGAAAGCTCCTTTCTCGGTGGTGTGTTGATCTATCTTGGCTTCTTCTACACCGCCGACGAGCTCATCCTTCGCATGGGCTTGTTCTACTCGAGTACCGCCCTCGCTGGGTTCCTCGGTGGCTTGATGGCTGCTGGAATTGGACAGATTAAGGTCCGTGGCTATGACGGATGGCCCTGGATTTTCTTCATTGAAGGGGCCTTGACCATCTTGCTTGGCGTTCTGCTACTGTTCACTTTGCCGCACACACCTGCCGACGCCAGATTTCTGTCACCAAACGAAAAAACGCTCGCTGTTGCGAGGATGCAATGTCAAGATCGATGGCACTATCTCGGTAATCCTCGCCTATCCGATCAAGAATCAGCAGGAGAAGACGGACAAGGTGGCATGTTGAGGCTCCGGAATAAGAAGGACCCCCTTACCTGGAAGATTATCCTAGGAGCAATGGGCAATGTCATCACCATTCTGATGGCTCTCGGCAGCTTCTGCTCCATCCAGGCCATCTACAGCTTTTCCATGTTTCTCCCAACGATTATTTCTGCCATGGGGTACAGAAAGCTCCAGGCATCATTGATGACGGCCCCGCCGAACTTTGCGGCCTTACTCTTCACTATTGGCATCTCCTTCTGGAGTCGTCGGTCTGGAAAGACTGCACTGCCCTTGAACGTCTGCAGTATGACCGGCATTCTCGGGTACATCATGATGATCGTTGGTGCCCACGTCGGTCCGGCACCATCTTACATGAACATCAAGATTCAGTACGCAGGCTCATTCTTCGTCGCCATGTCAGTCAACGCAACACCCCCTCTGGCACTCACTTGGATGAGCATCAACGCATCTCCGCACTATGTACGTGCCGTTGCTTTGGGTTTCTTACTGTCGATTGGAAACTCGGCTGCTTTCCTCGCTTCCTTCACCTACATTAAAGATGAAGCACCCAGGTAATTTATCCTCGTGACTATTCTTGTACGTTTTAGTTCACTGACTCGGTCATTTCTCAGATATCTCAAAGGGCACTTCATCAACTTTGGCTGCCTGGTTGGGTTATTGGTGATAGGAATTGTTTTGCCCCTGTACATGAAGCAAGAGAACAAAAGAAGGTCGCGAGGAGAGCGCGACTTTCGACTAGATGAGAGTCATAGGGACGGCCTATCAGCAGAAGAGCATGAGTTTAGACTTGGATGGATGCATCCCAGTTTCCGTTTCAAGTTCTGATGCGGCTTATTGAAGGTATTACAGTGAATGGGCTTGTTGATGAATGATACACGATAAGGAGATTATGAAGTACACATTGATCTAAACACACGCAGGAGAGGCATGCATTTAACATGTTTAATTCAATCCCTTAAGGTTCGGCGGTTGTCACTCCAACTCACGCTATTATAGACGCGAATAACTCCTCATTAAACGATTCCGGTTCACAAAGTACGGTGTGTGCAATCGTCCCATCATCAGTGGTCGGAGAAATGAAGCCATCACCAGAATCGAGGTACGTATCGTCGAGCACCATAAACGCCGACGGCGCATTATCTCCGACACTAATGCAGCGCGTGGAAACTTCCCACCAATTTCGCGACTCATTGCCGAGGTGGATCTTCCGTCCTTCAACCTCCTTTCCAAAGTTCCGCCTCTCGTTGCCGGACCTCTCGACTTCAGACGACGTCAACTCTCGGCACAGAGCCGACAGAATCTGTGCGGGCCGTGCTGTGTTGCAAGACGGCTTCACCAAAGCGCGAGGGAAAAGACACTCTTCCACGCACACGAACACAGACAATGGCGGCGGGACACGGCCTCTTCTTCTTCATTCCCGGCAACCCAGGACTCGTCGATTACTACACCGACTTCTTCGATGCGCTAAAGGCCCGCATCGGCTGGGCCGACGGCCACATTCACGTCCACGGCCGCGATCTCTTTGGGTTTAGAGATGACAGCCACGAGCCGTTCAGCAAAGACAGTCCGCCGTATGATGTGGAACATCAGATTGAGCTTGTTTTTGACCATTTGGCATCATTGCGGCGGACAGACTCTTCTCGCAATGCGCCGGGCAAGAAAGGCGAGCCATATGACTTTGTCGTGATCGCAGGCCATTCGGTCGGTAGCTACATCGCCCTTGAGATTTTCCACCGGCACCTTAAGGATCCCTCGCGCGCGCCCCATCTCAAACTTCTCACGGGCATGCTGCTCTTCCCAACGGTCACACATATTTCCAAATCGCCGAGCGGAAAGCAAATGGAACTCATTCGTACGACACCATTCCTCAACAATACCGCACACGTGATCGCCCAAAAGTTTTTGAACCTCTGGCCGGCGGTAGCGCTTCGGTGGTTCGTTGGCAATGTCCTAGGCATGGGTCCCAAAGCAGCAGATGTCACGACCAGTTTCTTGAAGAGTCGGGACGGAGTATGGCAAGCCATTCACATGGGCAAAGATGAGATGAAAGTTATTACCGAGGAGAAGTGGGATAAGGAACTCTGGGAGGTTGAAGAGGACGATGTGGGGAACGGCAAGCGCGCTGCGCCTAGATTCTTCTTCTTTTTCGCGAAAAGGGACCACTGGGTTGGAGACCATTTCCGAGACCACTTCATCAGGGCCCGAGAGAAGCACATCGAAAACGGTTGGGCGAGGGTTGAGATTGACGACACGGGACTTCCTCACGCTTTTTGCACTACGGAAAAGAACAGCGAGATGATCGCCGCCAAAGTCGCCGAATGGTTGAAAGAGGTATGGGACGGCTTGGCTCAGCCAACAGCATGATTATGCGGTGAGTGTATCCTTTCATCATGATTGCGTGAAACAGGGTTTTTGAGTGTATGATATTAAACAATAGACAATAATTGTATTCCAAAAATTCCAACGCTTCTGATCTTACATCAAGTAACTGGAATGGGAGAAGCGGAATTCCAGCAGATACCTGCCTTTTCCCTCGCCTGAGGTAACCGAAAATATTTGCCCTCTGGTGTGTTGGGGCATGTCCGGATTTTGCTATCAACTCTAGACCATGAAGTTGCCTTGATGACACCGCCAATAATCTGGGAAAAGTCTACAATACCACGCCTCACTGGTTCTGTTGAAGAACTCAGGAGGGCATTGGCCTTCCGATCTGCATACTCTGGACGCTCGCAGTCTAACAACTCGTCAGCGCCTAACTGATATCGAGGATTCCATTAGATGCTTACCTCTGCTTCAGACTTATTCTTTCTTCTTCTCATCAAACCATACACGAATGCTCCCATTGCCAAGAGGGACACACCAGCTAGGCTCTCTGTTAGCGGGTAACTCACTAGTTGAGCTTCAGCAAGCTTGACTTACCAACACCGCCAAAGACACCCAACAATACTACAGCTGTAGGAGTACCGCCGGCTCCCTTGGGAGTTCCTGTTGATGATGCTGAAGACATGGGGGCAGACACGGACGCCGCAGGAGGCGGCATCGGGAACGGGCTCGCTCCAACAAGAGGCATAGTGAGCCCGCTGGCTGGAGGCGGTGGTGGAGGTGGTGGGGGGGCGACGACCGGCGGAGGAGGAGGCGGCGGAGTGCTCATCGGCGGTGCTGGTGGCGGCGGTGATGTCTGAATTGGCGGGGCTGGCGGTGGAGGAGGAGGCTGATTGACTGGGGGAGGCGCTACTGGTGTCGCAGTCACCGTAACTGTTGTCGGGACCATGATCATCACGGTCTGTGTCGCAGCTGGGGGCGTCACCGTCACGAAGATGGTGACCGTCGGTACATTGGCATTGTTGTTCGGAGGCAGTCCTGTAGCCACGGGCTGTCCAGGTGCCGCTGGCGTGGCTTGAGGTTGACCACTGAGGAGACCTAGGACTGAGAGAAGCTGGTTCGGATCAAGAGGGAGCGCGTTGGCGTTGGGCGCGCTCGCTTGCTTTGCAGCTCCTGCGGCGACAGCTTGGGCGTTGGCTGCTTCGGCATCTTGCATTTGTCGGCGAACATCTCGAATCTCTTCCTCCTCTTCCTCGTCGCGCTTGGCAACGTTGCGGTTTCCCATATCCATCGCTTGCTTCACCCTCCACGCCGTTAATGTTGTTGCTGAAGCGGCTAGTCGATCTTCTACTTTGCTCGGTATGTCGATTCACTGTCTAAAACATCTCTGCTTCGGTAGGTGAGCCGAGAGGTCGTGAGGCACTTGTCAAGCGTATCACAGATGCGCTTGTCGTGCTAGTCCGGTTGCAAATAACCGAGAGAAAGGGTCCTGGGATACTGGGTAGGCAGCGGCCGGGGTAGCGAGCGAGGTGGAACCCATGCACTTCTTATTCAGGCCTTGTGCTCGTCCATTCTGTCAGTCTCTGCTAGTCTCATCCATCATTTGACTTCTGGCTCGTGTCAAACTTACAAGGCCGAGGCGCCACCACTCGGGCCCGGGCCTTTTCGCGCTGGTCTACGGGGTTGAGATGTGTCCCAAAGGGGCAAGTGGGCGTCAAGTTTCCGACTGACGGGTAGACATGATGGGAATTGGGTGTCATTAACACGGTTGCCGGAGACAAGAGGAAAAGAAGGTGATCGACTTAAGGCCGGCTTTGGCCCATTGGGTGAACGTGCGCTCCCCGACCCTCTCTTTTTCTCTGCTCCGGTTTGTTTCCTCTGCCCTTAGAGTTCCTCTACTGTTTGTGTTGAGAGGAGAAGGGGGGTGGGAGGGGGTCGGAGAGCCATAGATAGACTTCGAAGCGTCGACTCGTTGTGGGCGACAACTGCGACGCGGCGTCGATGCAGCCTCGGTGTTTCACAAAGGAGGCAGAAGTGGTCTAGAAGATGGGACGTCCAATGGCTTCAGTGTTTTACGAAACCACTTTCTGTAACCTCTTGAGCCTCCTTGCGCTTCCCATGCATTTGGGGGTGGGCGGCCGTGCGGTGAGTCGCAGGCATCCCCGGACCATCTCTTACGAGGGTGAGCCTGTTCCTCTCATCAACTCTGAGGTTTCTTTCTCGAGCTGATTATCTAAATTCGATTTAGCTCTTTCAGCCGTGTTCGCGATCTCTAATTGACGTCAGGACGATGATGAATACCAGCTGGCTGCGTCACAGCGTGGCGGTGAAAGCTGAAATGGGCTTCCAGACCAGCCGGTGGACTTGGCCAATATTGTTCTTTATATGCATGAGATAACCGAGCGTAGAGACTGTGCCGGGACTGAGATCTAGTCTTCCATACTTTGGTCTCTTTCATTTTGAACTGACAAAATCGAAAACGGATTCAGAGTCAAATTAAGCTATGAATCCCAATCGGCTACAGCCGCAGCCGCCGCCGCGACCGGACGTGAGGAGGGGACTGCTCGGAAGTCTGACTGCTGCATCAGCTGCAGCATACAACTTTCTCGCCCATGACTACGAGTACATGCCGGACCGATATCATGACGAAAAGGCCTTTCCCACTCGGTTATCTCGGGCCGGCACTAGCATCCGACTAGGAGCCCCGCGCGGCCGTAACATTCTGCCGCTGAGGCCGCCGCCCATCCGGAAGAGGACATGGCAGAAGGACAGCAGCACTGGAGAGCCCCGCACCAAGTCGTTTGAAGACTCCCAATACAATCAGTATGATGAGGGCCGTGGAGGTCAAGACCGGAATCCCTTCGATGACTCCAATGAAGTGGAGGTCCAGCAAGATGACGACAATGATGATGGTAATGACGAACCATTTTCAGTGTTCACAAAGAGACAGAAGTGGCTCATTCTCATCATTATTGCTTCTGCGGGTCTTTTCTCAGGGTTGTCGTCCAACATTTACAACCCTTCCCTGGATGCAATATCAAGGGTAAGTGGAGATTTCACATCACTCTTCCAAAACAACTCACGCGCGCGGCAGATGCTAACATACCAATTCAGGAGTTGAAGGTTAGTGCATCGCAAGTGTCACTGACAATCACGTCTTACTTGATCATGCAAGCCGTTACACCGCTGCTATGGGGTCCCATGTCTGACACGCTCGGCCGGCGGCCGACTTACATCGCTTCCATGGGCGTTTACATTGGCGCCAACGTTGCGTTGAGCTTCTCGCCAAACTACGCGATATTGCTTATCTTCCGGGGCCTCCAAGCTGCAGGAAGTGCCTCAACTGTCAGTATCGGTAGGTGTTCCGTCTCAGCCGTCTCTTCAATTTCCAAACTTGGCAGCTAACGGGTATGGTGTGACAGGCAACGGTGTTATCCAGGATATCTCTCCGACGGCCGAAAGGGGCGCATATATCAGCTTCTATCAAGCGAGTGAGTCGTGATATTCTCCGCCGGGGCCTTGAACGGCATCTAATTTTTTGTAGTCCGAAATTTCAGCACAGCGATCGGCCCGCTGTTAGGAGGTGCTCTCGCCAATTCCTTGGGCTTTCGATCCGTGTTTGTTTTCTTGCTCATCGCCACGTCGCTGATTCTCATCACGATTATGGTATTTCTACCAGAGACTTTGAGAACTATTGCTGGCAATGGATCCCTCCGTCTGAAAGGCATCATCTACAAGCCGCTTTACAGATACGTGACCAAGGAGCCGAAGTACATGGAGGACCCAGATGGACCTCTCAATCGAAAGATTACCATATGGACCTTTTTGAGGCCGTTCAAGCTCTTCAAAGAGAAGGACTTGGTGATCAACCTCGTCTGGGGTGGTGTGATCTATGCCATCTGGAACATGGTCACGACTAGCACAACTCCACTGTTTAAGGAGCGGTTCGGATTGAATGAACTCCTTCTTGGTGTGGCATTCATACCCAATGGTCAGTAAAAAACACTCCTTCCGAACATCAAACACTGATTGGGTGGCTTGAACTCCGATGGAAGCGGGACTGTCCGGACGTGACTGACCTGTGTGGGTAGGAATTGGGACCATTGTCGGCTCCGTGTTTGCGGGCAAGCTTCTGACTCGAGACTACAAAGCCGTTGAGACCCAATACAAGGAAACCCACAACATCCCTTACGACGAGGAACTGTCACCCAAGGATATTGCGCCGGATTTCCCTTTGGAGCAGGCCCGTCTGAGACGCCTCCCGTGGATAGTCTTCCTGTTCGTTGCCTCTATCGTCGGCTACGGTTTTTCTTTGGCGTATCCCACTGCAACATCCCGACCAGGGTGGATTGCGTTGCCCTTGACAATGCAATTTCTCATTGCCGCATCGGCGAACGCCATCTTTGCGTTGAACCAGACCATCATTTCGGATCTTTGCCCCGGTGAGGGCGCGAGTGCCACAGCCATCAACAACGTGGTCCGCTGCGGGCTGGCAGCTCTCGGCGTGGCATTCGCAGAGCAGATGCTCAACGCCGTTGGCCCTGGCACCGCGTTCCTTGTTCTCGGCATGGCGGTCATAGCTGTGTCTCCCATTCAGGTTGTCAATCAATTCTGGGGGCCCAAGTGGCGGGCTCAGAGGGAGAAGAGGAGGTCAAAGGTTGGTGTACAAGATCATCCAGACCGGCAAAAAGCCTAAAGCCTGTTTTTCTTGCCGATCATGATTAGAAAATGATCACGAGGGACATTGACTTGTATTTTTGAGCGAGGCGTTCTAGACATACACGAAGCATCAACCGCGCCGGAACGGTTACCATCAGCGTCTGTATTTGAGAGAGCGGCCTCCACCTGTGACGGTGCGTACATGTAGCACTCAGGAACATAAACGATAGTCATTGAGCGATCAATGCATAAGCCAGAGCGACTCATTATATTTTCACGAGACTAGCTTACGAACACCCCAATTCACAAGCCTCTCTTTCTTTCCATCAATTCGGCTATTTCATCGGGCGAAATTTCCGCCTCAGGACTGGGTATTGTCATTTTTGCCCTGATGAATTGCCACCTGCCACTCTCAATGATCAGCAATTTGACTAGGATGGCCTGTCTCTTGTCTCTGGCTGTAGGTCGATCTCTTTGGCTGCTCATGAAGATAGACCTCCTCTGAGGCGGTCTTTTCTGTAACAAATCGTCTGGTGTTTCTGCTGAAACCTTGAAACGTGCAGCGTACATCCCAATTGGAAGTCATTATGGTGCTCGAACGCCTGGCCTCGGTGGTCCGTACTTCATGCCTAAGACGCCGCATTGCTTTCCCAATGGAGCAAAGAATTGCGCTAATAATCGGCAAGTAAGTACCAGAGCCCGTCTTCACGTGGGCTCTCGGTTCTTTGCCCCTGGGTACATGCACGGTTTGATGGATTAGACAGCTCATGTCAAAGGACTGGGGAAACGGGCTAGGACTTGCAGGCCATCTGACGCAGAGAATTGGATGGCAATAAGACGTCTCGTCATTTTGGCAGATTCAAGTGAGGATGCAAGTCTGCAGACATTCTCGACTGTCAAGCAAAAGCCAAGAAAGCTGTCATGATGATCACCAGTTCGTCAACCTAATGGCCAAAAGCCTATGGTCAATTGGGGCCCACACGGATTGATTATTTATTCTATATCCACCAATTTGAAAGCGTCTCTCCATAGTTCGTGGTGACTGACAGAAGATCCCGTTGAGGTGAACCCTCGGCCCGAGCCTATCGATCCGGGAGACCCCTGCATCATGGTCAACTCGCGGCCTCCACGATCCGGATCGGCATAAATAACTTATGACTGGTTTCCGTGTTGCATCGAGTACCGATCAATCTGCTCAGCTACCTAAGTCGATACCATACGGTTCATGGGATAACGAGGCAGAAGACCAAGGGCTAGCTACTTATGTATCGACTCAGTTGACTATCATTATTCAAGGATCTGTTCGGAGAAAACAGTTTACATAGTAGATGCCCTATCACATTAGACATCGACTCCCATAATTACTCTGGGTAATTGTTCAATCGTCGGATGCGTAGCTGATATTGATGCAATTGGTCCCCATATAGCATATACCCTGAGGGCTGACCAATAACTCATACTCGAATAACACAAAAGAAAAGGGTCATTTGCATAAATAGGCTAGTCTCCATGTCCGGCTTGTTTGCTCGATCTCAGCAGGCTTTAAAGAAAATAGAGTCGATGGGTACGATTACTCTACTCTCCCGGCTACCCATTTCTTTGAAACTACTTCTGCCGCCCGTATTACATGACAGCCAGTCAAAACAGGCTTAAATCTTTCAATAACTAGGTAGGAAATTGGCTTCTACAAGCCGGTCGAAAGCTAAGATATACCCCCTTCCGGGCTCCAGAGTCTCGGTGAACCCAATGTCTCGAGATGCCGTCAGGTCATAGTCGATGCGCATCGGCCAGGTCAAAGTGGCAGCCAGTATATCCCAATTAACATTCTCAAGGGCTCCCTGTTCAAGGCCGTTGGCGAGAACCCAGTCTGGCCACCCGTCTTTCTGGGCAATGAGCCAGTCGATCCCGAATGCCTGGCTAGCGGGCTGGTCCTGTGGCCCAACTCCGTCGAGGCCAAAGTACTGGCAGACCAGTCGCCACTTCATCTCCCATGAGACAGAATTGCCGTCTCCAACATTAAACGACCTCTCGTGGGTCTTATCCGGATGCAAGGAGGCATGAATATGGAAACGGGCAACCAGATATTGGAAAGAATCGGTGTGTAGTGCCCTCCAGGATTCTCGGGTTCCTGGAAAGGGACAGGCTGCCCCATAACCATACGCAGAGCGGTAGAACGATAGATAAAGTCCCAAGCTCTGTGCCACGTTCATAGCGTTGAATTGGGGGACGAAGCCAGGCTAAAGAGTAGGCTCTGTCAGATAAGGCTTAGATTGAGGGAGTTATAGCGCAACTATTGTCGAGATGCTCACCAGAAAGGACGGCCTGACTTCAGTCCATTTCCACGAACTGTCCGTGGCGTGCCTGGCCACCACATCGTATTGTGCGTAGTAGAAAATCTTGGACGCGTACGGTTCTGGCAAACGGGCTAGGTCCTCCTTCCACGGTGCAGGTGGCCAGCCGTATCCTACTGTTCCGTAGCCCTAGTGAAGGTTTGAGTTGAAGCTAAACTCACGCAGGCGAGCTTCTGCTTACCTTCCCGCCTGTCTGTAGAGATACAAATGCGAGATTCGGGCACAGATTCTTGACAGCTGCCAGGGCGTTATCAACGATGGCAGCGTTAGTTTTAACTTGGTCTTCTGGATGGCTTTCATGGCTCGTGTACGCTGAAAAGCTGTTCTTAGCCCACCTAAGTAATCATGCTGTGCTTTTATGCCCAAGCTAAGGAAGTAAAACTCACCCAAAAAGTACACGTGCGTGACACTATCGACGTCTGGGATAGTCTCAAGTCTCTGAAGCGTCAAGTCGGCATCGGTAAGATCCAGTCCAGTGTGTATTTCAAGTCTTGGGTCGTCCTGTAACCGCGCTCTTATCCTGCTGATGGGCCTCTTGCTTAAGCCAATGACACGATTAAATGTGGTTGCTGATGGATAGCTAAGACACTCGCGCATCAAAGCCCAGCCGGACTAGGATTTTCAGTATGAAGAAGAAGGGACTGGAAGTGCGACTTGAGAGACTCACAATACCAGAGGCTCCGAATATCATGGCAACGTTCTTCTTCTCGGTGACCATCCTTGCGTTTTCTCTGTGAATGATGTATCACACTCCCTGCTTACACTACATTCTATTGCATTCATGATAACAATTGTCGAACTTTATATAGACGACAACACTGCACACAGGATGTTTAAGAGCCTGCGTTTCTCAACTATCTGCTCTGACAGAGATGATTTCTGATTCCTTCGGGAGAGGGGCAAGATAGCCGATTGGCATAAGTCTGATAATGAAGCGATTTTGACGTGGAGTTTCGCTCTCGCTTTCGGGGTGGATTAAGGAGACCGAAAGGCCAGCAGCCTCCCCACACACAAGACTTATAGAGCTTACAAATTTCATCTTTCGTCCGTCCGACGGCCGACTATCACTGCGTCAAGGAAACCCAGAAAAATATATAATCCAGCTCATTGAGATAAGAATATGTGAACATATGAGCTGTAGACCCACACCATTCATTTACAGAGAAAATCACAACCTCCACTAGGTAGATTGGAAGATAACGAGCATACGACTTAGGTATGTACACAGCCGTTGCTGTACAATAATTCTGCCAATAGCTACGGCTACTGATGTCCGAGTATCAAGACTGAGAATGTCAGTCGAAGACTTAGATGGAAGGACCGTCTTGGCCTCAGTTACGGAAACAATCAATGCCCCGGCCAACGAAATTTGGCCGTTTCTGTCGGCGATCGGAGCCGAGAGGATCCTGATCCCGGGCTGCACCCGATCCGCCGTGCTGGAAGGATACGGCCACGGCGCCGTCCGTCGCGTCTACTTTGGCGAAGTCTATTTTGACGAGCGAATACTCGTGTGCGACCACACTAGCTTCAAGTTGCAGTACGAAGTGCTTGAGCCGAGCTCGAGTCCGGCAACGGAAGTCCTTGCGGCCGCGCAACTTCATCCTTCCAGCCCAGAAGAGACTATCGTCACCTGGGTATCTGGGGCTAAGATAGTGGAGCAGCAGCATGAAAATAGCGTTAAGCAACAGGCTGTGGCATTTTGTCAAGGCCAGATCGCATCGCTGAGGAGGTTGACTCAGGCTGCAAAGGCTTCCTAGGCGCTGTTTCTTCGGTTGTGTACGTAACGGGTACCATCCGAAACAACACATGCCTAAATACGCAGTTGGTTGTACTAGTTTGAAGAGACTCGGCTTCTAAGATGTGAGTTAATTGACGTGACTATAGTGGCTTGGGAAACTACATCTCGTAGTCAGAATTTTGCTAACGTCTCCCTTGTGAAGATAAATAGAGTTAATTACTACCAGATATGTCGTAGGCTTCTTACCGGTGCTAAATTCTTTGATCCCTCAAAGTTTATGATGATAGAAGTCCATTGGATTAGGAGTGGGTTTCTAGTTCTATTGTAGCAACTTTTAATTTTTGCGCCATGAAACCCCCTTCCCTCCCATGATCTCACTTGACAGAAGTCTGTATCAGAGAAAATGCCCATATCTTGGGTTCAAAGTCTAACAAATAAGGTAGAATAGAAGTGTAGAACTGTGCAGTTTCTCTAAGGACTGGGTTCACTTTCGAAGCTTTCAAAGACAAGTAAAATTATTCTTCCCAGTGGGCTGCTGTTTCATATCGCTTCTGAGGATTGCCGACAGCGGATATTTC
The DNA here is from genome assembly GCF_011075155.1 of Colletotrichum scovillei. Lineage (NCBI taxonomy): Eukaryota > Fungi > Ascomycota > Sordariomycetes > Glomerellales > Glomerellaceae > Colletotrichum > Colletotrichum scovillei. The sequence goes on from NW_023336259.1 coordinate 4,739,514, forward strand.
GCCACGAGCACCGATTCCACCATGGCCTATTAGAGTTCTTCGTTCCACGTCAAAACAGTCCTCCTTGAAAGTATTGTCGCAAAGGTTGTAGAGTCTCTTAACGGTCATATCGCAGTAAGTCTTTTCGTGAAGAGATACAACATCGTGGCCGTAAGACGTTGTACTGTTGCAAACCAACGACGCTGCATGTTCCTCAGCGCGGGTGATGATGAGATGAGTGATATCAGGGTTTCTGCCTTGTCTCTTGGCCAACTTCTTTCTCTTGGCCCTTCGTTCAGACGCCGTCATAGAACGTCTTGCAATAGGCTGGGGGTCGTGGTCGGTCATCTTGTCCCACTTGACCTTGTCAACTGCGCGTTGTGGGTCCTTGTCTCGACCTTCTTGTCCGGTGATTGCGTCCCGTTCGTACTCCAGGGGAGGCTTGAAGAAGGGAAGGTTGGCCCCCGGCCGAAGCTGATACCAGAACGAGAAACGAGGAGTGCTCTTACACAAGTACTCCTGAGGGTTCTCCTTGTACATCTTGACTTTATCTGGTGTTCCAAGCATGTCGTTGAGATGAAAGCTCATGGCTCGCGCGTTGAAGCCGTTGGTATGGTCCTCGTCAAGCCAAACGCACTTTGGATGCATGAGTTTGGCATCTAGCCGTCGCCGGCTGAAGAACCAGCTCTGTCCACAGAGGGCACCAAGATCACCGTAAAAGACGGACGAGAGTTTCCCGTTTGACACCTGGATCGCCGAGACACAGATGGCATCGGAACTCCACTGGTTGATGACAATGTACTTTGGCGTCGTCATCTTGTCTACGTGCACGTTGTGTTCGATCTTGTAGATAGAATCGTCGAGGTTGTTGTTCTTTCCGATCCGGTCACCGTCATTCGTCATGCGATGTCCAATCATTGCGCCAAAGTCGTCGTATAGTTCCATCTGAGGCTGATGGCCTCCTGCTCCGCTTTCGTCACCCAGCATAATCGTGACCAGAGTGTGGTCGACATGCTCCGTTGGGATGCCTTTGTCATGGGACCACATGAGATTGTAGATCCTGTCGTTGATGCCGAAGAGAAATCCGAGGATCTTACGGCCTGGACTACCGGGTGGGAGCATATTGGACGCGCTGAAGCTGGTGAACCAGGATGTTGTATGATTGATCCAAAGCTTTTCCAGCGGGAAGATGAAGATTCTCAAAAAGAAGTTATGCGGTAGAAAGCTGCATAAGACCGAGACCGCATTGAGTGTCAGAGTATCCCACGACAGTATCTTGCTATTCTCGACGTGATTGCGATCCTCTTATGCTGTCCATTAGATTTTGAATAAGCCCGCCTTCAACAATGGTGCTGAGTTCTCCCGCCGGTTTGAGCCAGATAATCTCTTTCCGGCACAATCGACACGTCGTAATTACTTGGCAAGGGGCGCAGGAGGACTATTCTTCTCTATGAGGTTTCACGACGCAGCACCAGGCTTTGATCGAACAAAAGGTCCGTGATTCTAAGACCCATTCCATCCCTTACTGGGTGCTACGGGCAGTTCCATTCTTTTGTGTACGTTCAAGATCAGTGTCGGGTGCCTGCTATTAGAATATTCGATCAGCATCAGAAGGTCCTAATAGGACTTTGGCCCCAGCAGATCTCATTAGCTACCTATCAGAATCTCTTGCGCCTAGGAACGATATTAGTGCAGAGGGGGTTGCTAGAAAGATATCTTTCAGCGACTCGCTCGTAGCTGCTGTAGAACTCACGGCCACGAAAGTGTGTCCAATACGCAACTCACGGTTTGTAAACAGCCTTAGTTACCAACATAAAGTGTTTATGTAGTCGCACGGTCATCAAGGACGTCTTGTGAGTCGATCCTTGTAGTATAAACTATTCGAGTGACGACTTCGCGGCAGGGGCTGAGGGCATGAGAAGGGCACCACCTGGGCTGTTGTTTGCTTGTGGCCAAACGAATGGGATGCGCCCTACATGACTGGGCAACCCTTCATTACCGAATCTACTTGTCAGATAAATTTACTTTGCCATCATAGCAACACGTAATGATTGCGCTGCAATTCGTCTGCGCTGCGGTGCTTAGGGACAGTGTCATCAGCCTTGCGTTTCTTCCCGCCATGTAAAATCCCAGGATGACCTAATACCGCAGCGTTGAACGGCAACGGCTCCGGGCCCGGGAGGGTGAGCAATAATTTGACGGAAGGTTATGTGTGTGCATCCCTCCGAAAACTGGCTTCATTGCGTATTAATTGAACTTTGCAACATTAAATCTTCGACTGACATGCGCATGTTATCTCCTTTATTATCCCTTTGGTAGAAGGCCCCAGTGCCGGGATTGCAATCGGAAGATTTCGCGCTTTTCTTCGCTGACTTCACCAGGTGTAGGTAACTAGGTGTGGCCTACTTCAACAGTTGCGAAGCTTCTCGGGGAGGAACGGCGTCTTTGGTCAAACTGAACTAGGCAAACTTCCACTGAACTCGTCCTTCGATAAACATCGAGACTGACTGGGGATGTGGCTATCTACGAAGCAGCTCTTCAAGAGGAAGTAAGATGAATTACCAGTTGGAAAGGGGCTACAGCTTTACCTGTGATCTTTAAGTTCAGTTGATCTTCCGCGGCATCCATGGGAAGTAAGCGCGGACACCATCATGCTTGATGAAAGTAGCAGAATTCCGAGCATCTCGAATCTCCGAAGGCCGCTTGACAGTTCGAATTGTCGATGGAAGTTTCTGCCCAGTCACCTCAGATTCCCCTCGTCTTTCCCGATAAGAGAGCTTGCCTGTTTGCTCTATGCAGGGCCAACTCTGACAACAAGTTTGGCCACCGAATGGTACCGAACGGTACCGAACGGGTGATACGAAAGGGATGGTTGGTATGAGGGAGAGATGCTGCCCGGGCTCCAGGATCGAGCGTGACCATCTCAAACGGTATCGGAAGACTAAAAAGCACCACTCTTGACGGTCGCATTCGCCATTGCGAAGTTCACTTTGGGCAGACTCGTCGCCATCGACGCATCTGCGTCATGAATAAACTTTGTAACCGTGCCTTATTGGCGAGCTGAAACTACTCTAATGGCCGTAACTTTGCATCAGAACAATAAACTTCGGCTAGAAGCAACTCACCAGGCACCGCACAGAACAAAAGAGGATCATGCCTATCACATTTGGAGCGCTTTCGGCATAGAACCCGACTTGTTGTCCAGTCATCATTCATGTCTTTGTCATCCCTATGTACACACACTCGGATTTCCCAGCCAAGCCAAAGCCTTTGTAGTCTCACCGAGTGACATGCCCACGACTTTCTCACCAAATATGTTCCACCGAATAGAGTTATTGAATTATGGAGTTTTAGGTTACCCACGAGGCATGAAAATGAGTGTCTTGTCGATTGTAATTTGTCCCGTGTGTTCGCTATCTCCGAACGATTGCTGACTCAAACTGCGCAAAAACCATTTCGTCAACACAAGCTCTCATACAGAGTTCCTACCAGGAACCGCAAGGGGTAAACCACCACTTCCACCGGGCTTAGGGGGCGGTGTTTGGGGCTTTGGAGGGTTCTGTGGTGTCTGCGGTGCGGGATTCTGAGGCGTCTGAGGCTGTTGGGGAGGAGGAGGAGGAGGGGCTTGCGGCTTGGGAGGTGTCTGAGGGGCAGCACCAGGCTTATTCCCATTTGTCGCACCTCCGGCGAGGGCACCAGCCATGAGAGCTCCAGCGGGGGCAGGGGCTGGATCCTTTGGGTTGTTTGTGTTTGTGTTACCGCCCGCCTTGGGCGTTCCTCCAGCCGGAGGCTTGGGTTTTGAACCGGCCGCAATTGCGCCGGCGGGAACAGGAGCAGGTGGGACGGGTTTAGCACCTTGGTTTGGATTACCTTTGGCAGCTCCAGCAGCATTTCCTCCAGCCGCGGCAGCTCCGGCTCCAGCCGCGGCGCCGGCCTTCTTGGGATTCGCAGCAGGTGGTTTGGGCGCGCCAGCGGGTGGTTTGGACGGAGTAGCAGCGGGAGGGGCGGCGGCGGGAGGCTGGGCGGCAGGCGGAGTCGGCGGAGTGACCTTGGCCGGAGGCGGTGCCGCCTTGGCCGGAGGTGGAGTGTTGACCTTCGCCTTTGCCTTTGCCTTTGCCTTGGCGGCCTTCGCCTTCTTCTTCTTCTTCTTCTTCTTTTTCTTGCCGAGGAGCTTGGCGAGTTTCTTCAGAATCTGACGCTCCTTGATGTGCGGCTCATCTTCCGCGACTAGCGCGGTCTCGGGCTGTTCAACAGCGGCGACGGCGACGGGGGCATTAATCTGCGGCACGTCCGCCTGAGCGCCCAGCTCGCTACTGTTTGTTAGTTTCGGGAGTACGACCTGCTTGACGAACGCGATGTATGCTTACCCTAGGTCCCGTTGGACAACGTCCGTCCCCGCCGGAGCACCGTTGATGCCGACGAGGAGGGCCGAGGCGAGCAGGAGGGCTGGCGTGAAGTATCTCATTATAGTGAATGGTGGTATTTGCTCAACAAATGATTGGAGGAGGTGGTGACCAAGACAAGCTTGGCGCTTGATAGGAGGGGAGTACTCGTATCTGAGGTTGCCGTTAGGGTATCGGCGTAAACTGAGGAGCCTGCCTGATCCTCCCACTACAGAAGTTGGCGATGGAGGACTTCTTTAATACTCCGTTTAGTCAACAAGAGCGAGTATGCATTCTGGCTCGAGCCCAGGGATGTGCAATGCTCGTCCAAACCTTGGAATGGCTTCCATTCTGCCAGCCGTAAGGGGTGGGCGTCGATCCATTGGCCGCGACTTCAGATTAACATTCACGGAAAGGGCGACTCGCGAGTGCCTGAAACTAGTAATCGCATCTCCAGGTCGACAGCATCTAGAGTTCACGGCTCCAAGTGCCCGACCTCACGAGAGCCACGCACCGCATAGAGCCGGATCGGCGCTGGGTGGAGGATACTACCTTGCATCTGGCTCGCCTTGAGTTCTCTCAGGGTGGGAAGCATCTCCCTGCGTCGCTAATTCTCCTAACTTTCTAGGATGAAGAGACGTTTCGCTGGGGCGTTTCGTGGGTGGAGGCTCTCCTCGTCTGATGTAAGCCTTGAGCAGAATTCTGCAAGAAGACGCGAGATGGACCAACTCGTCCGATGTCGATTCGTTTCAGTGCCTCTCTTGAGATGGTGTGTCCTGGAGGCTGACCTGGAGTATCCCTCTGCCCTTCCATACTCTCGGCAAGCGGAGTCCTGGTCTTAAGCTTACCTATGGCGCCAAAGGTACGAGGGGGCCAGGTCGTGGAAGCCAGGGGTTGGCTGTCATCTCCTCGCGACCACACTGGCGGTTCGACTTCGCCCGAATGCAGGCTGGAAGCTTCGGGAACCTTGCCCTCTTGCGATTCCCTGGATTCTGACGATAGTTCAGCGAGTTTGTGTTAGCTTCATTTCGAAAGTGTTTTGAAAGCCTGACGGTCTGGTGCGTGGCCCGTGGTTGGTTTACATGCAGGTTGAGAGGTAAATCGTCGCTTGCCGAGAAACTCAACTTCGCAGTCCATGCTTGAGAAAAAAACGTAATTCATCTCCTTGATCTAGTCCTTCATCCAAGAACCCACGTTGTGGGGAGAAGGGGGAGAAAGTGAGAATTAAGGTCAGCATAGTTAGACTAGTCCGCGGCTCTGCAGCAAAGTTTTCAGCAAACGCAATACGATGCAATCTTGCATCACGAGCCACATAGGCAAAACCGACGTCGATTTCCATGTCGTCCTTGATATCATGTACTACTATGGTACGCCGCCAAGACCGGCGCTCTCTCACTTGGAGGCCAGCGAAACGTCCTGACAGCTGGCGTGGAGAACGACGGAGGATCCTTTCAGACGGCAGTGGTAAAGAGCATCTCGTAGCGAACCGTGGTGCACCACAGCCCACTCAGATGACAAGATCGGGTGCTCTGCGCAACCTCATGCGAAGGAATGTTGACAGTTTGGATGGGCAAAGCGGCAGTCGCTCACGGACATCCAGCGGCGACCAGCCGCCAGTGGATATGGGTGGCGGACGAGTTCGGTGCATGAAAAGGCGCGGGTAAGGTGGGCTGCCAAGCTGCCTGCTTCCCCAGCGGCGATCCCCCAGAGAGTCGGGAGTTATCCACAAGGATGGACGCCCAGCAGGTATCGTTTCATGCGCCTCTCACTTCGTAGGGCCTGCTGATACATTGTCGTAGAAACCAAGGTACTTGTTTACAGGGCTGGGACGCTGGCTTTGCTGGCTCAACGGGCAGGTTACTCATTCAAAAGTTAGGGCTAACATCGTCTGAAGAGACCAGACTGAATCATGCCTAGGTGGCGTATCAGAAGACAAGACGTCGTTATTGGGGCGGATATGCAGGTACGATGGCTCAGCCAATGGCAGCTCCACGTCGTTTTGCCTTGTGATTTCCTTGCCTTCTCCGTGATAGCCCGGTGGGCGAGATTCCGCCGTTGCCGCAGGTAAGGTTGCTTAGTCCGCTGGCAATATCATGCATTTGTTGTACGCTTCGGCAGTGTCAACTTGGCAAACGCGGCCTGGTCCGTTGAATGGCGGAGGATCAACTCTTGGACGTTTCCTCGGGTTCACGCTGCAAAAGAAGCTTTCTGCGTAGGCGATCTTTGTGCAGATCTTTGAGACTCGCAACGTGCAGGAACCGATGGTATGAGACTCTGTGGCGCAGGGTAATTATGTGACGATGCTGCAGAACCTGCAGAAGAGCTGTTGCAGATGGCTCTTGGCACGGTCCTATTTTTGGTCTCTCGCAGTCTTGGCCAGAACTCTGGAAGGTGTTGATCCTGCAGTCTTGACTCTCGAATTCCTTGACTGAGTAGCCAGTATGGATAGACAGGCAGAAGATAGACTTTCCAGACTACACCTGCGAGCCAGAACGTCAGAGTCTGGATATACGATGCGTGGGCCACATGCCTTGAGATTACGGAACAGGCGCAATCGAGGTATGACGAGAGGATGGAGACATAGGGTGACGAATGCTTTGCCAAAGTCAGTACCGTCCGAGTCGTGTCGATGGCCTCATGAAGGGGGGTTCGGGGACCGAGGGCGCGTCTGAGCATCGAAAGGGGGGGGGGGGGGGGTTCGACTTACATAATGCACTTACATAAGCCGTTGCGCTGTCCGGCCGTTCCGAGCGGGAAAACCTCTTGCCGGGGATGAATCGGGGCTGGCTGATAAAATAAGGAGATATGGCCGAAGATCAGCCACCTCAGGAAAGATGCCTTATATAAGCTGACATAAGCCGGAGAAACGCGGGGGAGCGGATGGAGGTACGTACCTACACACAGGTCTCCACCAGCGCTGCGGGTTTTCCCCCCGCGGCACCCCCGGCGGACCGGCACCTGATCCCCGCGCCTCTCCCCCTTCTCTCTCGTGCTTCCGTAGGATCCTCCGTGCCCCTCACTTCTCACCGGTTTTGTGGCTGCATCTCCAGCCGCTCGGTGCAACATCCCGTGCTACCACCGCTTGATCACTTCATCTTGCGGTACAATACCTTAAGCGAATGCCTTGTCAATAATTGAGGGGTATCGACGTCTGCCGATATGACTAACACTGCGTACAAGGGGGAGAAAACGTTCCATAGGTACCCCAATTTCACTCTCCGTACACGTCATGACTTTTGGCTCCCGGGTTCTTATCAAAATGAGCTGCCTCTCTTGGCTGGATACGCCATCATTCCGCGTTGACTAAAGCTACGCGATCCCGGCCGTTTCTTATCACTCTCGCCGGGCTCCGGGGCCGTGCCGGCAGACTACTCTACGCGATGCACCCTCTGCATCGAGCTAGGCATGCACGCAGAGATATCTTGGCTTGGACAGTTGGGTTTATAATGCAAGCAACCCCAGGTTGAATAATCTAGAAGATGCTACGTGATCAAGTCAACCATTTGAAGTCTTACTATCGCGAGACTTGCTCTCGCTCACTTGGGCACAATGGCAACCTATCGCCCAGTGATTATTCTCGCCCTGATCTGGCTGAACATCTTTGGCATTGCGACCTGCTTGACGACGGGTGAGCTTGCCATCATATCAACTGTAGTCCGGTCTATCAACTGACTTGAGTTGTAGTCAAGGGTGTACCATTTCCCGGCCTGATAGATGTGACTCTCGACGAATTGGCCGAGGGCCTCGAAAACGGGCTCTTCACCAGTGTTGACCTCGTCAATGCCTATCTTGGGCGCATCAATCAAGTGAATAGTACGCTCAATGTCGTGGCCGAGGTGAACCCGGATGCTCTGTCAATTGCCGCCGACCTGGATGCTTCGCGCGCCAATGGCACAATCAAGGGCCCGCTCCACGGCATTCCCATCCTCATCAAGAACAACATCGCGACCGCCGACCAGATGAATAACACTGCGGGCTCTTGGGTCTTGCTAGGTGCCAAAGTTCCTCAAGATAGCTTCATGGCGAAGAAGCTTCGAGAGGCTGGTGCCATTATCCTCGGCAAGACCAACCTCAGTCAGTGGGCCAATTTTAGGAGCAACAATACGAGCAACGGGTGGTCCGCGTACGGAGGTCAGGTCTATGCTGCCTACTATCCCCAGCAAGATCCGAGTGGGAGTTCCAGTGGTAGTGGTGTGGCCTCAGATCTCGGCCTCGCACTTGCGGCTCTGGGCACCGAGGTACGTGATACAGCTTCATGTGCACTAGATCATCTTTCCTCACACTATGCAGACCGATGGTTCCATTGTCTCTCCCTCTCAACGTAATAACCTCGTCGGCATCAAGCCAACCGTTGGCCTGACCTCCCGGCACCTGGTGATACCGATTAGTGAACACCAAGATACCATCGGACCCATGGCCCGCACCGTCAAGGATGCCGCCTACATCCTCCACGCTATCGCCGGCGCAGATCCCAACGATAACTACACGTCAGCGATACCCAACAATGGCGAGATCCCAGACTACGCAGCTGCTTGCGATATGTACGGTCTGCGTGGAGCTCGCATCGGAATCCCTCGTAATGCCATCGAACTCTTCTCCGACAACACCACCGGGACTGAAACGGATGCCTTTGAGGAGACCCTTGAGGTATTCAAAGCTGCTGGTGCCGTAATTGTCGACAATGCCAACTTTACCGCCGCGGAGCAGCTAGCTACGTCAAACTCCGAGACCATCGTCCTGAACGCAGACTTCATCTCGAACTTGGCTTCCTATCTCGCCGAACTCACAGTCAACCCGAACAATGTGAAGTCTCTGGCCGACGTCCGCGATTTCACGCAATCATTCGCGCTCGAGGATTACCCTGATCGCAACACGGGTGTCTGGGATGAGGCTCTTGACGAGCAAGGGTTCAACAACACCGACCCGCGATTCTGGGCCGCCTGGCAAGAGAGCGCATTCCTCGGTGGTGAAGGCGGGCTATTTGGAACACTGGAAAGGCACAATCTCGACGCCGTCATCTTGCCGACGAGCTTCTCCAGCACCTGGGCCGCTATCGTGGGCGCACCTGTGGTTACCGTTCCCCTGGGTTTCTATCCCGCGAACGCCACGGTGATCAAGAATAGGAGGGGTAACCTCGTCGATACTGGTCCGCATGTCCCGTAAGTAGACCTTGCAACTAACTGCTTGATGACGGATACTGATTGCTCCTAGATTCGGTATCAGCTTCCTCGGCGCAAAGTTCTCCGAAGCAAAGCTCATCAGCCTGGCCTATGCTTACGAGCAGAGGACCAAGACGAGGGACAAGATTCAACCATACATCACGCCTAATGTCGAGATTGGTGACTTTGCTGGATATTAGTGACTGTTGGAATCGCTTTACAGAGGAGTATTTCTTGCACCTGTAATTATCAACGTTCAATTCTGCTGGTGCCCTGGACCTGTCCGTCGTCGGTAACCGGCGCCTTGACTAGGTACCAATAGTCTGGCTTTTGAGGAAAATGCAATAAGATTTGTACATTGCCAAAGTTTCTTCGAAAATAATGATGATACAGGGCTTTCACGACAGCTGATGAGAGCGAGATTCATCGAGATACACCCCTAAACACCAGCCGGGTTATCCGAGATGGCGATATGTCGATGCCGTCCAGAACCCGGAACTCTAATTTCGTCGACATTGGGAACAGCAGTCCACTCTCAATATTCATATTAGGCATACCAGAGCTGCTGACTAGCTTTCTGAGAGTCCCAGTATGAAAGTTACATCTCACTTAATCTTCCCGAGTGCCATTAGATGATCACAGCTCGCATGACGGATGAGTTCGCCATTCGTTACTTTGTTCAGTCGCAGTAATGCCTTGACTCAGTATACATTGTGTCAACAGATCAATCAACCTATCGGTTCGTCCCAAGATCTAAGCCGCACCTTATTTTCACATTTGACATCATCGGTTTCACCAAAACATGCGACGTCATCACCTAGCTCTGACCAGTAGCTCAATACCTTTCTTCCTCTAGCTCCTCATAACCGATTTCGTGGAGAAATAGGCACGCCAGCGCCAGCTTCCCCGCAACAATAGGTAGGTAGTATCTTGAAGGTAATAAGAATCACCGGTTAGACACGGCGCCACGTGTTGTTGTCGGTAAAGTATCCGTATGATAGCCACCTCAATGCACCACGGAGGTCGCCGCGGCTCTCAAGGATGAGTTTGGGTGGCGCTCAAGTAACCCCCAAGAAAGCCAAGGGATCGAAGTGGGAACACGGAGAAAGGGCCGACTCGACAAACCCGAACGCGCTGTCAGGCGATGGACACATGCAACACGCCGCCATCCCGCCACAGTGCAACATCGTCGATCATTCGCGAAGCTGGAGGATCCGGAGAAGCCTCCCATTGTCAGGCCGCATTAAGCTTCCTGTCTCATCCCATCTTGCCTACCATCTTCTCACTTGACTTACGGTAGAGTCCCAGCATCTTCATTAATCTCAATTGATATTCGTCCGGTGGGCGCAGCAAAAGCTCGCACTGACCTCCCCCCTCCCAGCATCATCGTCCCATCTCCCACTGGATCACCACACGGTCAAGACGTCGCCTCCCGGCTCCGCTAATTCCTCTCCACAACTCGCCAAATTTTTTCTTGGACGGGGCTCCAGTCCCTGAAAAGCTCGTCCTGTTCAAACCTCCCCCCTTACTTCGTCACCATTCCCGTGCGTAGTGGACGGCACGGCACACAAGCCAAAAGCGAACCATGCGTCCTACTACTGCAGCAGCGCCGGGCGAGGACATGTCTGGCACCGACATGAAGTCCGAGAAGCACGGAGGAGGAGGAGGGCCCGAGAACGAGATCGGGCCCGGCGGCGAGGCGGGTGTGGATACTCCTATTCGCTCTCTTCCGCCCAAGGGCGACGAGACGGGCAAGTCGTCACGCGACAGAGAGGAAGTCGTCGACACGAGCGACTTGGAGGTCGGCACCAACCAGACCGACTCGATGAGAGATGCCAAGGGCAAGGGAGCGAAAGTGGCCCGGTTCTATAGGAAGTTCAAGCTTCCGATCCACGTGTTTGTATGGATGTTGTTCACAGCGTAAGTTGAGAACCTCTCTCATGCTCTCAGATGCCCCCTTCTCGGTGGCTAGTCTGGTGGCATCGGTTGACCGAAACTTCCTGGACAGATGGTGGATCGTCGGCCTCGTCTTCCAGCGCGATAAGATGGGCTGGTTGAAGTCTTTCCTGGTCTATCTCGCCATCACCATACGCATCGTCACCTTGTGGCTCCCTGCCGCTGCCGTCATGGTACCGCTGCGCTTCGTCTGGAAGCACACCGTTGGCAGAGCGTACGACATAATCCCCAGCAAACTGCACCAGCCTCTTGCTGCGCTTCTCACCATTGGCGTGTTCCTGGTCGGTTCCATGGTCCCGGAGGAAGTGGGAGAGAACACTCGTGCCAGTCGCGCCATCAGTCTCTTTGGCCTGCTTCTCATGATCGGTCTTCTCACCCTCACCTCCCGCGACTGGAGGAAGATCCCCTGGCACACTGTCATCGGCGGGATGCTCACGCAGTTCATCATAGCCGTATTCGTGCTCAAAACGGGCGTCGGCTACGATATCTTTGCCTTCATCTCCGAGATGGCCCGGACGCTTCTGGGTTTCGCAAAGCAGGGTCTCGAGTTCTTGACGTCGACCGAAGTATCTGCTCTGACCTGGTTTCTCATTTCTGTGATCCCGGCCATCATTTTCTTCATCTCGCTCGTCCAGCTGCTCTATCACTGCGGGTTCCTGCAATGGTTCATCAAGAAGTTTGCCGTCTTCTTCTTCTGGTCGCTTCGCGTCTCAGGCGCCGAGGCCGTGGTGGCGACGGCGACGCCTTTCGTCGGGCAAGGTGAATCGGCCATGCTCATCAAGCCGTTCGTGCCGTACCTTACGCTGGCCGAGATCCATCAGGTCATGACCTGTGGCTTTGCAACTATCGCGGGATCCGTGCTGGTTGGTTACATTGGCCTCGGCCTCGACGCACAAGTTCTTGTCTCGTCATGCGTCATGTCTATTCCAGCAAGTATTGCAGTGTCCAAGCTTCGCTACCCAGAGACAGAGGAAAGCATCACTCGCGGTAGCATCACAGTTCCGGATGACGAGGAAAAGGCTGCCAACGCCATCCACGCCTTTGCTAACGGAGCTTGGTTCGGTATCAAGGTCGCCGGCATGATCGTCGCCACACTCCTCTGCATCATTTCCTTCGTCGCCCTCATCAACGGCATCCTCGGCTGGTTCGGCAAGTTCTTGGGCATCGACGATCCCCCATTGACCCTTCAGCTTGTTCTGGGCTACGTCTTTTACCCCGTCGCCTGGTGTCTGGGTGTGCCCAAGAAGGACCTGCTCACCGTGGGAGAGCTCATTGGAATCAAGATCATCACCAACGAATACGTTGCTTTCAACTCTCTGTCGAGCAAGGTCGAACCCTACATCTCCATGTCACCTCGCTCCAAGCTCATTGCAACCTATGCCTGCTGCGTAAGTTCACTTTTGACAGAGTCGCAACCCTGCGTAGAATAGGAAGCTGACCAGATTTCGCAGGGCTTCGGCAACATTGGTTCACTGGGAACTCAGATCGGTGTTCTTTCACAGATTGCTCCCGGACGCGCCGGAGATGTGTCACGAGTCGCCTTGTCTGCCTTGTTCGCCGGCGTACTTTCAACCCTCACGTCGGCGAGCGTCGCTGGCATGTTGTACACTGGCTAGCTTCGGGATAGAGGCCGAGGCTTAGGCCACGACAATAGAATCACATTACATTGTATCATATGTAACAATAGCGGTAGGAAGATTATCTGCCGTGACATGATACTGCCTGCCAGATGCGAAGCTATCCGTCCTCTCTTCACGTGCCAGACGAGTGCAGCATGCGAACACGACGCTCATACTTCAACAGTCTGCGGAGCAAGTCTGGGCATGCTACGCTGCTGAGGCTGAGTCGATCGCACCGCAATTGAATCCAGGCCAACCACTCGCCGGGGGTCTGCGGGAGCCGCCGGACCACCTGAATGCTAACCGCAGAGCTCTGAGAGAGCCAACATGTCCCCTTCGGCATGAGCAACTAACTTTCCTCAGCTGACCGGCAACGGAACTGACCGCGAGAGCGATGAGGCCCATGAGAGAGCTGTACCCGTCCTGCATGCCGCTAACAAACCTTGTGCTTCGCAACGTGTCCCGTTGGGCGTCGCAGTCAAGACATTCATCTAGGCTGACTTCAGCTGGCGTTTTCAGCCTCCCTCCCGGTAAGGCGGCAGCGGCCGAGGCTGAATTCTCTTGACCTCTGTATCTTGTACTCTATTCTAGGGACTAGGGACCATCCGTTTCCCTACGGAAAAACAGGCAAGCCTCCGTGTCTCAATTAGCGAGGACTGTGACACCAGAACGCTCTGCGCGGTATCTGTCAAAAATGCTTCCTCACTGCTCCGGAATCAGGAGTTAACAGTCATAGCCTCGGCCTCCGGTTCATCCATTGAACCCCTCTCTCGCTACCCCATACCCCAGGTTAATCAAGACAGCCAAGAGACGGATTCACGAAACTCCCCGCCATTTCACGTAATAGAATCTCTCTTGAACAGATGGCATATGAAGTCTGATCGTTGGGCGGCCAGAGTGTTTGTGGGAGAGATGAATGGCGTCAACAGAGGTTCCGCTAGAATGCCAACCTCTTACGAGAAATTTACTCCATAGTACCAATCCATTACCCCATCGCTTCCTTTTCCCCAACTGTGCGTTCGTCCCAAGCTTTTCCAAGAGCTGTTGAATACCTGGAGAAGGCGTGGAATTACCGAATGCACATGGGAATTTCCATATTGCACTTACTGCCCTAGTTAGTCTCATCTGGGGTCTGGTCAATTTGAAGCATCACTGATTCGTGAGAGATCATGTGGAAGAGCTGGGGAAAAGTGACCCACTGCACACAGAGATTCTGAAGCACTTAATTTTCCACACTTTGAAAAACTTCACGAGGGGTGCCAGGGACTAGCAACTACTCTCTCGGCGCTGGCGGCCATGGAAACGCTAGAAAATGCGTAGAAGACGCCAGTGAAGGGGGATACCTAGCACCTTCAGGCACTGAGAAGAAAAACTTTGAGGTGTTGGCCGTGAGTAGCCGTCGATGGGTGAGCAGGGGAAGGGCAGGGTAGCATCCCGAGACTCGCAATTATTTCAGGCTGCAGAGGCTGCATCGACGATCGATTCAACTGCGATGCAACAGCTACCTCGCGTCGACGACTATGCCAGCATTGCCTATCGCGGTTGTTTGATTGCGAAAATATTGACCCCAAAAGTGACTCCGTCTGATAAAGGAATTTGAGGCTTCAACAACTCCGCGGCCTTCTCGCCGTTGCGAGTTCTCAGTCAGCCTCTTAGTGCAGCCTCAAGCGTGTGTTTTGCAGATTTCGGCACACAAAGCACTAGAGCAAGCCACCGGCAGACTGGTTTGCCTAGCAGGCCTAGGAGACTGTCCGAGGCGCCTAGCCGGGCCAAGGCCGAGAAGATATCAAATCCAGGCGCGCATACGAGTCGCCGGAGCAGTGATGGGTAAAATACCGCATCTAGGGGCTCTTGGCAAAGCTGATCCGGCACAATATTCGGGTTAGGGGCGCGTCGGGAATGGCGCGATTTTGATTACTTTCCGTGCTTCTAGGAACAGTGGGAAGCGCCGGAGCGGAGGCCGTTTCGATTTTCTCGGGAATGGGAGGGGGGAAGAAGAAGAGAAACCAATATCAGACGCCCGCACATCGTTCCGGGGGACCATAGTACCGACTCGCACCGTCTGGTTGGACGGTAGATGGAAAACCCGTTTCGCGGTGACGGAAGGGAATTCGTCACAAGTTGCTCCGTGGATAGGAGACATCTTTGGACTTCAGTCTTTCAATAGCCGTTCAACTTGCTCACCGACGGTCCCAAAGTCAGTATCCCTGCTCTGTCCCGCCCACTATCCCAGATCTTGCAGTGCCTGGACAGACGTCGGGAATTAAGAGCTGGGTCCTTTTAGATGACGACGAGCCGGCCTCGAGTCGGCTGCTTGCATCTTCGACCAACGCGTGGGACCGGGACCGGGACTTGGGGACTCATGTGCGGTATTCCTGCACTGGGGAGGATTGGGGACCTTGGGGGACGACGGGATGGATCACGTCTGACAGTCTGATGTCTGACTGTCTCGTCTCTTGACTGGCAAGCTGCGAATACCTACCTGACAGCAGACCCCAAACTTGACAAAGACGCACTGATCGCCAAGCACCACAGGCTGAGGGGTCTTCCCCCAGGATGGCTGTGCACTTTGCGAGTGGGTGTCTGAGTTCAACGGCGCATCTGGCGCTGTTGGGCTTGTTTTCGTCAATCAGAGGGAAGTAGGACGATGATCCCCTTCGGTATGCGATCCGGCCGAGTGTCCCACGTTTGCGTGATGACAATCAGACATCAAATCTGCCCTGGCGCCGCCATTCCAGCGCATTGTCAGTTCACGCTGAAGTGAAGAGCAGACTGGAGTCTCATTTTCGCATCACGCATGCAGCTGAGAAGTGCTGACCTTTCCCAGTCAGCCCAGACGCCCCAGCTAGCATGTAATTACTGCGCAGAGAGTCCCGAGAAATGCAGAATGGACCTTTGGGCTGGAATGTGGGAGAGACGCTGCCGACTCTTTGGGAATGGTTCCCGCAGGACAGGACGCTCTGCCATTCGTACGACGCACACTAAATGGGTGGGCAGGGGGACTTGCATCCGGCCAAGTGCCCGAGCAAAAGCGACGGGGTCTCGCGGGGCTAATGCGGCCGTGGCCATTCAGTCCTGGCTCCCAAGAAACAAAACATGCTAGCAAGATTTTTCCGTCTATGCCTCTATGGCAGAGTGGCAGTACGGATAGGTAATGCTGACTGCCAGAAGGGAACGTGAGCCAACTTTACGACTTGTCCAAGACAAGACATTTCCAGCCATTGACTTTGGCAGAATTTGACAAGACGAGGCAAAGTGGCCGAACCGTCCCAAGCCATCCGAGGTGGCCCATCGGTAGTCTAAGCCAAAGTCAGCCAAGGGCGAGGATAAGCTCGGGCAAGCCCATGCTCAACTTTCCCAAGTTCCCACTCCGAGGCAGGGAAGAGGAGTACAGGGGCCATGTGGAGGAGATAAGGACCTGCTTATTTGGGCCAGAGATAAACGTCTTGGCGGGGAGATAGATCTAGGCTCTGAGTGGACGAAGCAACAGCTGGAGAAGCGATGGAGGGGGAGAGTGGCAGGGAAGATGGTGGTTGGGGCCCTTGGTGAGAGGTCTGGGAGGGATGGGTGGGAAGATGCAGCGCGTTTCTAGAACGTAAGATGGAATGCCCACGCGGACGATATTATCAATAAGCGTTAGTGTCAGCGTCGCGATTAGACTTATTTGGTGACCCGCTGGTGAAGCCGAACACCTAAAAGGTTCACATAACATGTACGTATTCGTTTACTCTGTTCTGGCCTGGGCATTTGTTCCTGTGGACTCGTGGAGGGGCACGTCGTGAAGGGCAGAGAAAAGGAATCATGGGACAGACGTCCTTCAACGGCTCTATCCACATCCCCTCTGCCGAGCAACGGGTATTTTGCGGGAGGTTGAGACTCCAAGAAGCAACAAGAGATTCAAGAGATGGACAAGCCGCTGGCGGTTCTTGGACACGGGTACGATGGGGCAAATGGCGCAGTGGCGCGCATTCTAAGCTTTTGGCAGACGCAGCCACCACTTGGTGTTGAGCTGTCAGAGAGTCAGCCAGTGAATGTAAGTAATGCGACGAACGGTCTATTCTTCCATGCAGTAGCGGTACCTAGATTCACATCATCGAGACTGGGCAGAGACGGCCATGCCGATATCTCTATCAGTGCCTCGTGAAGACTGGTTTGTTCCCTTGCAGGGTCGACGACTCGAGGGATCCCGCTAGGCTCTCCCAGTAATACTGCCAGCAGTCTGCTAGTACCTTAGTAAAGGTAAAATCACCGCTGCCCATCAGCAGCAACGAATGGAGTAGGTAGTGTACGGATACTTGGATCGATTCAGCGAGCGAACAGCCTATCTGGGCACGAGCCATTGGCGGTGATTGGCGTGAGGGTATGAATCGTGGCTTGAGGGTGCCCCCGCAGATTGCCCGAGTAGATGGCCATCGCGTGAGCCTTCTATCTCTTGGCTTTCTGTGACTTGACGAGAGCTGGTGGAGGTCGTGGTGTTGGTCGTGGTTGTTCCTGTTCTGGCACGCTTGGCCGTCGTACTCTAAGTCCGTACGCCTTATCCGTGTCCGGGACACCCACGCTGTGGGACGGAACCAGCTGAAGCCTGCATATTCGCACGCCGTCTATGTCTCTCCCCGTCGCACTCTGCCTTGCGCAGTGCTAAGTTTTAGGGTAGAGAGAAAGAGAGGCGTACCGGGTGGCCGGGCGGACTGACTACCTACCTCTCTCGCAGTCGGAAGACTTGTAGCCTGATCGTGATGGAAGGTCTGTTGATCTCCCGCTGTTGGCGATAAATCGGGAGAAAGAGGAACGATGAGGGTGAACTGAGTTTGCCCCAGAGATAAGCATCATCGCGTAAGTCCGTACGACTAATATTACGGTGAAAATTCTGACAGTCTGGGTCAAATCTCTCAAGGCAATTCTCAAGCTGCTGGAGGGAACCACCTGGAGGATTTGCTCACTCTGCGGGCGTTACTCTAGAACTGTTTCTTGCAACCGAAGTGGCAGAACTGGAATTTGGCACATCGACCTGCTGCGTCCGGCCGTCGAAGGAATCCCGCGCATTCGGCCATTGTCTTGGTGTTTTCTTGGTACCACCGATCGTTGCCCATCTCGAGCCAGGGTCTGTCTCGCTTGCTCAGGCACCTCGGGGCTCATCCTCCTTTGCTTGTCACGTCTAAGCTTTCCCCAACTCTTCCTATCAGCGAGTAAGACTGGCGTGAACTGGCTTCGCGAAGGACTGGGCAGCTGGGCAGTCTCTAGGCGCAGCTGACTTGGAATCACGACTCATGCTCGGCGGTCGACGATACTCCGCGTTAAGGATTGACTTTGACTGACTGCCAAGTATCCGTATCTCTCCTTTCTTGTTCTCTTCATCTCAACGTACTGCGAAGTCCCCGCTGAAGCTATGGCTTTCCCATCACCTCCGCACATCCAAGTCACACTTCTCCAAACTTGCCCGCCGCCACCCATCCATCTGACTGCACTGATGATGCTCGCCAAGGCTGAACGGCGTTGGACACGCAACTTTCCAGTGCCCAATCACAGCCAACAGATATTACAAACCACAACTCAACTCAACTGCCCGTGCTGCCTTTGTCTTTGCTTCCTTTCCGCAAGACAAGTGAACCCTTGCCACGCCCCCCCTCCATCCACAGAATCAGCCTATCCTTGTCTTACTGTTGTTTCCTGGCCCATTCGTACCCCGGTAGACAGGCTTTTTCTCCACCACAATCCCCCTCCCCTCACTCATCCTCCAGTCCCCTCCTCGACCAGTCCAGTGCGGCACTGCTGGGCCCTGACTGAGAGACTGGACTGGCTCAACGGAGGAGAATGGAGAAGCTGTCTGTGAGACACGGCCTTTACTCACCCATTCTCCCTCTATCTCTCCACAATCACCTGGCTAGCCTACCTGCGCAGAACCGCGAACGTGGTGTGGGTACCTTAGTCCCCGTAGTCTCCATTGTGGGCACGCATGTACTCGCAACGTAAAAGAGATACCGAAAGATAGTGCGACCAACATCCAAAGGTAATACCAACAGTCAAAACAACGTAGAACTCCATAAGCACCATCCGTCTCCGACTACCACTCGGCGACGCCTACAGGGATCCTTGACGGGTGTATCTTAGCGCACGACGCCAGTGCCCCAGTCTTGCAGGATCCATCAAGACCCCCAAGCAAGCTAGGCCAGGTCCAGCCCACGAACCTGCGAGCGACATGGGATGTATGTGTGAGCGACAGCTCTGATCTGCCTGTCTTGCCTCGCCCGCTGGTATGGCGCCGCCGGGTGTCAGTCGAAACGGGATGCGAACTGTTACCTACGGACGGATACCCTTCCCTCACATGCGGCAGCCTCTCTATCGCGCCTCCGTCCCTGGTCCCGCGAGCCGGCGCTGAAATCTTAATTAAAGAACCTCGAACACCCCCCTTCCCTACATCGTTGTGCTGCTCTTTCTCTCTTCCTTCTCTCCCATCCCTCTCGCTCCTAGAGCTCTCACTTGTCAATCCCCCTCCTTCTGTCTTCGCCCAAATCCAGAAGTAGAGCCTCCTCCCATCTTGTGTACGATTCACTCAGTTGTCACACAGCAACAATGAGCGACGGCCTTGTCAAGCGGGCGTCCTCTTCGGAGGGCGCTCACGGCGGCCACGACATCGAGAAGACGGGCTACCAGACACAGACTTACGACGACAACCTCAAGGAGAATGTCCACATCCGCGGTCTCGAGACCAGCGAGGACACGAAGCTGCACCGTGGTCTCAAGGCCCGCCACATCACCATGATTGCCATCGGTGGTGCCATCGGTACTGGTCTCATTGTCGGAACCGGCAAGGCTCTTGCCCAGGCCGGCCCCGGCTCCGTCTTCATCTCGTACACTCTCGTCGGTTTCATTGTCTTCCTCGTCATGGCTGGTCTCGGTGAGATGGCTGCTTGGCTACCCATCTCTTCTGGTTTCACTGGTTACGCCTCGAGATTCTGCGACCCCTCTCTCGGTTTTGCTCTCGGCTGGACGTAAGTCGCAATAACCCCTCCCTCTTACCTCACTTCTCTCTCTCCGCACTATGTGCTGACTATGATTTTGCCTTCTAGTTATTGGTTCAAGTACATTATCGTTACGCCCAACCAGCTTACGGCCGCCGCTTTGGTCATCCAGTTCTGGGTAGATCGTGAAAAAGTCAATCCCGGTGTCTTCATCGCCATCTTCCTCGTCGCCATCGTCTGCATCAACTACTTCGGTATCAGATTCTTCGGTGAATTCGAGTTCTGGCTCTCCAGTTTCAAGGTCGTCACCATTGTCGGAATCATCATCTTCTCTCTCGTCCTGGCTCTTGGCGGTGGCCCCGACCACGACCGCAAGGGATTCCGCTACTGGAAAAACCCTGGGTATGTCTCACTTACACCTGCCAGATCAACTCATTTTCATGGCTAACGACCTCAAAGTGCTTTCAGGGAGTACATCGACACTGGCGATGCCGGTCGCTTCTACGGTTTCTGGTCTTGCATGGTCAACGCCACCTTCGCCTACCTTGGTACTGAGCTTGTCGGTGTCACCGTCGCTGAGGCTCAGAACCCTCGCAAGACGATCCCCCGCGCGATCAAGCTCACCTTCTACCGTATCCTCTTCTTCTACTGCTTCAGTGTTCTCCTCATCGGCATGCTCGTCCCCTACAACTCTCCGGATCTCGCCTTCGCCAACAAGTCCCAGACCGGTGCCTCCGCCTCTCCCTTCGTCGTCGCTGCCACGCTCGCCGGTGTCAAGGTCATCCCCCACATCATCAACGCCTGCATCTGCATCTTCGTCTTTTCTGCATCCAACTCGGATCTCTACATCGCCTCCCGTACCCTCTACGGTCTTGCCTCTGACGGCTCTGCCCCTGCCATCTTCAAGCGCACTGACAAGCGTGGTGTTCCCATCTACGCCCTTGGTTTCTCCGCCATGTTCGCCCTCTTGGCTTTCATGAACGTCTCCAACGACTCCAAGGCTGTCTTTGGCTACTTCGTCAACCTCACCACCATCTTCGGTCTGTTGACCTGGATCTCCATCCTCGTCACCCACATTTGGTGGTGCAAGGCTCGCAAGGCCCAGAACATCCCCGACGAGATCCTGCCCTACGTCGCCCCCGTCGGCATCTGGGGCTCTTACGGCGCTCTGTTCCTCTGCATCATCATTGCCCTCACCAAGAACTACGATGTCTTCACTGGCGGCGACTTTGGCAAGGAGAAGTACAAGACCTTCATCACCGGTTACCTCGGCATTCCCCTCTACCTCATCCTCATTTTCGGCCACAAGTTCTACTACAAGACCCGTGGCGTCAAGCCTCACGAGGCCGACTTCTACACCGGAAAGGACATCATCGACCGCGAGGAGGAGGAGTTCCTCGCTCGCAAGGCTGCCGAGAAGGAGGCCAACGGTGGCAAGGGCGGCAAGGGTGGTTGGTTCTACAAGACCTTCCTTTCCTGGCTCTTTTAAACGCGTTCAGCGTGGTGAGAGGAAATGGAAGTCTGTGCATTTTTCATGAATATCATGTCCTGCGAATATACCACGGCGTTTTGGCCCGCCCACTAGCTACATATCACAATCTAGACCAAAAAGATATTGTCTACTCTGCGCAAGATTATACTTGACTTTTTTCACTGTTTTCTTCCGTGAAGTAATGTTGCTGTAGTGATGTTCTCTCGGAAAGCAACGGCTTAAGAACAAACGTTCTCATCACATCAGGTGGGGTGTGAATCCACCCACGATGACTCACACTTGTCCAAGGCTACATGAGTCCCAACCTCGCCTTGTTGGAACATCTGCCTTCAGAAAGATTACCTCAAGCACAATAGCTCAGGGGTAGAGCGCTGGGCTCATAACCCAGAGGTCCCTGGATCGAAACCAGGTTGTGCTATCACTTTTGACTTTTTGCTCCCTTAGACGATACTTCTGAATACCAGGCCTGACTGAATGTCTGCGAGGCTCATGGGAAGCGCTGGTAGCATGATCTAACGAGGCGCGTCGAGAAAGCTGCTTTACTCTCAGTACGAGTTGACAGGAACTCGCCTCCTCGTTCGCGGAGTGCTAGCACACTTGCCGGTGTGTCGGAACACGAGACACTCATTCTGGCCTGAATGGATAGCCGTAAGAGTCGGAAAGTCGCGTTCTAATGTCGCCGCGTGCTGTCCCGTTCATTATTCTCTAGCATGAGTTTTGGATAACTTTTAAATATCTCTTACAGTCACCACAACTACCTAGCCAAGTAACCTATCTTTTGCCTTATCTCCACAGCTTTGCATGCCGAGCTGCACGAGGATCGTCTCTCCAGTGGAAACGAGTGAGAGACTCACGAGCAGTCTCACCTTAGGTGCGCTGCGTGAAAACATCAGCGCTTCGTAAAGTGGTACACAGTCTCCGGCAGCCAACGCAGGCGCCCTTTGCCCCTTGCGGGGTGGAACCAGTGTTGAACAATTCATCATCATCAATGTTTCGACTTCAACCAGAGAAAGGTCAGACCGGGCTATTGGCGTCGGCTTACATGTAAAGGATGATCTGAAGCGGGATTACCGAGGGGGTTGGCATTGATCTAAATAGATATTGTTATGCTACCTGTTGTCAACCATGACAGATGGTATTTGTGATATCTTCAACATAGGTCTTTGGCATCATGGTAGAGGAATTCGTCCCGAAGACGCACCTGAGGCTACTGACCAGTGACGAGTTGATCGCCCACGGGTGACAAGCACATCGCAGTCGCCCGCTTACATCTGCTTCATTGTTCAACCAGAGTATCGAGGTAGGATGCGGCTACTTGATCATCTCTGGAGGTTGGTGGGGTCAGCACGTTAGGGGTAGCAAGAATACGTGTGCCCAAACTTTGATGAAGATGTTCATCATGATGGCATGATTCTAGATATTATGCGTGCAGCAATCCTGATATAATAGCCTCAGAAGCGCGAATGCGACGATTGTCATGAGCACCTGTCACGCACGCAGCATTTATGTTGGAATATGGCTAGGTTAGAAAGCCATCCAACAATACAAGAAGGCATCTCATTCGTAAGGCCCAACACTAGTGTCTCAGGTTCAGAGCCTGATATAGTAGGACTTTTGTTCAAATCAGGGGCGGCTAACATGAGTCTTGATTCTATTCATCCAGTCGTCATCACTACTCATGCCATTACAGTTTCATATCCAAATGCAGGTAACCTCCCACGGACATGACTAAGGTGGTCCTGTTCTTCCTCGTGTATTCCCATGTGAAATCATCAACACCGCAACTCCACCTCATCGAACATTCATCTCAATTTCGTCGCTTTCCGCGGCTTGAACGCCGGCTCAGCCGGTGGTTCCTGCTTGGCGACAATATTATCCACGCGATCCCATATGCTTTTCGGACTCCAATCGCTATCGAACATCTGGGAAATCCAATAAAAGGGATTTCCGGGGGACATGTGATTGTTGCAATGACCTGCCAAAGAGTTAGTCGAGCTAAAGCGTACGTGGAAGTATAGAAACTATTTCCACTCACCATCATCCGTGACCTTCTTCATGTCCCTCCATGTCTGCCTGCAAAACCCCTCGTGACGATCTTCCAAGCCTGTCCAAAACCATCGGGCAACATGGTCTCCAAGAAAATCGTCGGCAGCGCAGTGTGATTCGGGAGCGCGTCGGTAGTATTGCCAATGAAGCAGAAGTATGTTTGCGCTCTTCTTCGCAACTTCGAGATATTGTCGATACGACTCTTGTTTATCTTCTTTCTGCAGTCTCCATCAGCAAAGAGCCTCCAAGTTGTATAGACAATCGCATAATACCTCTTTTGCAGCGCAGAGAAAGGGGCTTCGCCTGTAGTGTTCCGTCGTCGCAGCAAGCTCGTGGAGCATGATAAACGTCACGAGATAGACTGTGAAGAAGGACGTTCGAATCTTCTTGCAGCAGAGTTTCTCAAGGTCTTCAAGAATATATTCATGGTGCTTGATCAGTCGTACATGGGCTAGAGAACGAATCTGCGAGGTAGTCGTTGGCGGGGTGGGAATCCTATCGATCAGAGGGTGGAATTCGTCCTTGGCTGGTGACATGCCTAGGCAGTTTTGACTCTTCGGATCTTTGCTATAGATCCATGAAGGGCGGTTCATGATTCCTGGCAAATAACTGTTGTTAGAACGTGTAAAGCCGCATTTTGACAACAACCCAGTTGATGCAGGAACTTGATGTGGATTCGGGATAGTAAAAGCACTCACGCTGGGCGAAACAGAATTTGAACAAGTTCAACAACAGACGCCGGTCGATGGGATGTTGATCACAATCGTTGTAGTACTCCAATGCCGCTTTGTAGTGTTTTGAAATGAGCTGGTCGGTATCACCTCGATAGGCTTGCTCCTCCCAGCCCTTCACCGCGTTGGCCTCGATGTAAGCTTCCAGCTGCTCCCTCGACGAGCTCACGCTGGCAAGTGCGTACGGTTCGAGTTTCGTCTCTTCAACCTCTCCGTTCGCTTCGTTCATCCAGAAATAGTTGATTTGGTCCACCGACATGGAGTCTTTATCGAACTTGCGAACTCGGATATTCATCGGCACAGAACATAGTCCCCGCGTCACGAGTTGGATGTCATGTTCAGCTTCGTCAAACCAATTCTCGATGTCGATTATCTTAGCAGGAAGACACAGCTTCGTGTTGATTCCAGCGTAGTTGACATTGTAAAGGACGACATCGGCAAGTTTGGTTCGTATGCACGGCTGGCGGTGAATGACTTTTGAAGAACTCAAGTCGACTTTCGCACAAGTCAAGCAGGGCCCATCGCGGTTTTCCGTATCAACTTCGCACTGACATCGCATACTTAGTCAATATCAAGGGTCTCATCTTCTGTGTAGCAATAGTCGATGCCAAAGTTGGAAGAGGACGTAGCTAACTCACCTTTAGACGCTGCATACGACATCGAATACACGCGCCAATCTTGCGAGTGTCAGCCACGGCACGCCGATCCTCGTCCGTCAGTACGCGTTTCCGTCGACCAGCTGACTTTGGCTCTCGTGCTTGACCAGAGATTTTTGACTCGGAGTCCTTTGGCCGGGGAACAATTTCCAACACTCGAACACCCTCACTGGTACCTTTCGCCATCGAATTCTGCGCTGGCTTCTTGTAGTGGGAAGGCTTAGAGGAGACATCAGCAAGCGATTTGACTCGGTGAGCGTTTCCTGATTGCTCTCGTGGCTCAAGGGGACCGGACTCGTTTGTCGGAGAGTTCAAGCACTGCTTCCTGGCTTGCTCCTGAAACCGCGGATGTTTGTTTTTCATTCGACTATCGCCTTGTAGACTAGGCAGGGAATGGTTCTCAGGTTGCTGACGAGGCACGGCGCCACAAGAAATCGGGTTGATCGAAGTTGGCTGAGGGCGTTCGGCAGATACCGGGAATCCGCTCCGGAGCAAGGCATTCTCTTGAGGCGAAACGATATCCTCTGGACTCGCAGAACCGTAGGATAGAGTTGTTGATCTCGGTGGAGATGGCATTTGCGAGTTTGTCGCAATTGAAACGCGTTCCCCGGAACCCTCCCAATGATCCAACCGCCCATAGGGGTTGAAATGTTGGCCGTGAAGAGAGACCACTCGCTCGATGGGTTGATTCTCTTGCGGCCGAGAACCATCGTGCTGTTGCACGAGGCAGCTGTAGACCGGGTTGGCCGACCATTGTACTCTAGTCGGAAGAATGCTTGTTTGCTGATCTATTCCACCGGAGCAACCATGATCGAGGGAGGATGGAGCCGTGGCCCAGCCAATAGTTTGTCGCGCGTCGACACTGTAGACCTCGTTGATGGCGTGGAAAAAGCCTTGAGGACTGCTCTGGTTTTCAAGAGTGCCATACGGCCAGTGGCCCTGAGTTGCCGAGTCTCTGTGTTGGCCTTCATAGGGTGCCGAGTAAACCGAGTATCCAACATCATTCAAAGGCTTGGTGCTCTGAATTCTGATTAGTCATTTTTCTTCTCCCTTCTCGTTTGACTCAGACCGTCTTTTCATGGTTCTAGGTGGAAGGTAGCATGGGCAGAAATACTGCGAGGGTTATTGAACTGGGTCAGGAATGGCTTACAAAGACTAATGGGCCACAGTGCTCGGGCCATTGAGCTCCTGAATCCTCCATCTTCTGGTATCAAGTCGAGTGTGACCGCAGTTATCGCAAAGAGCAAGTAGTTCTCTTGGGTGTGGCATGAACCGGTGATGCACAGGCAAACCGAGTTCTCAATCGAATGACCGGGAAAATTCGACGACAAGGGTAAGGCGCACTTGGCTTGTGTTCCCACCCGTTAATCGAACTGTCAGATCTCGTGATTCGATGCTGCTCGGGGTAATGTTGAAAAAGGATTGGCTTGGGAAGTTATACAGGTCGGACAAGTGGGCGTCTCCGATGGCAAGATACCGACGAAAACTGTCGCCTTGAAGCGCCCGAAGTCTATAATCCTTTGAAGAATACATGTATGGTGAGATAACGCGGCTCCCCATTCCGCTTTAATGACATTTTGCTATCTTGGCGGCTCCCCGCTTCAAGGATCTACACCATCGTCTTTAAGACCAACCACGATATTCGACTACTTCTCTGTCTTTCCCAGCATTTAGGGATACATTTCTTCTTCCTGCCTGCTGATTGTGGGCATGCAACGGCATCCCTGTTTGTAGTCATATATCATCCAGCGGTTGACCGAGGATGTTCACCTGTGTAGGCTGTGTCTGACATGGGCGGCGCTCCCTACTGCCGTACCTTTGGGCTTTAGACCCACCACAGGCGTAGAAATCGAATTAGGTGACGTGCCAGAGGACGTGGACGAATCCAAAGTTGACCCGGATTTACCGGAAATCTGTGCCCTATCAAGACCATCTTTGAGCTCGTGCGTACGTTAATCTTGCGACTGGGGTTAGTGCGTGGGCGTTGAGCCTGTGGAGGATTCGAGATCCTGCGGCGGATAGGCTGCATGAAGGCGATACCAGGGTGCAGACCCAGCATCCGGCCGTTGATTCCACATCAGGGAGCAAACAATCTGAACCCTGGTGTTGAACCAACTCGGTGCTCTCCGGGGAAGTACGGGTGTTCACAACCTCTGGAATACCTGAGACATAATCTTTACTGCAGACTTTTACCACGTTCTTGATCATCTGAGTCTGCAACTGACTACACAAAATGATCTGGCTGATTTGGATTTGAATTCTGGCCGAGGGTGGATGGAGTCTGAGGATGGGGCCGCCATCCACCTGTCCTTGATCGCTGTCAAGGGGTATTCGCGCTCACGGAATACTTTTCTTTTTCAGACGCACTGTGCGCACTACACTCCTTCTAGTCTAGGCCGTCTGGAGAAGGTCTGTCTTGGTCTGTCGACTTTCCCCGGTCCGATGGACCTGTCGGCTCGTGGATGAAGGTTGAAGGATCTGGAAGCAATGTGGAGGCGCACGTATGCCATGCCAAGTCGCTATCACGGAATAGGAAAATGCTTTT
Organism: Colletotrichum scovillei; assembly: GCF_011075155.1. Lineage (NCBI taxonomy): Eukaryota > Fungi > Ascomycota > Sordariomycetes > Glomerellales > Glomerellaceae > Colletotrichum > Colletotrichum scovillei. The sequence continues at coordinate 4,767,038 of NW_023336259.1, forward strand.
GAGCGCTATCAGGTTCTAGATTTGAGACTATGGACCGCGGGAACAGGTGGATATTTTATGGATGTGTCTGTTGGGCTGAGACTGCGAGGGCTATTCCGTCAATGTGGGTAGAGATAGAGCCGTCCCGAGATTCAAGATAACTAATGAGACACAGCCAGAACCCCCGTATCAAGATCTGTGTCAGCCCTCACCTCGTCTCAATACCTATACATCACTCGGTGGACATGTAACACATAATGCCTCGAAGGCAGTTGAGTGTCTGATTGTATCGATTTCACGGTGAGTATACCCAGGAACGTGGCCTCGGAGAAATATTCGGCGATCACGACTAATCGAATCCAACAAGATCAAGACCCGTAAGATGCTGTCTTGAATCCATCGTCATTTCCCCGTCATCGCATCCCATCTACGGAGTACTTACTGCACGGCCTTGGCGCCCTTTTTGGTCTCATGTTACGAATGCAAATAAATGGGGGTCAAAGGGGGGATGGGGAGGGGGACAGCTCTCCATTCCAAAGCTTCAACCTGCGTCCGTTGAGGGTTGGTGACTTTCTTCACGAAGTTAAATATTCGTCTACCAGCGAATGGCCGAACGGGAATGGCCCTTATCCCCATCGAGAGTCTTTTCCTCCGCAAAGTCGCTGACGGCCTAACTGCCTATACGCTTCGGGGAAGACGATTCCAGCGAGCCAAGCCTGGGGTCGATCGAACTTTTAGAAGGGCCTCCTGGCCGCATCGGGAGCTGAGTTGAGCCCTTTGAGTTGAGAACGGCGAGAGACCGGAGGCTGGGCTAATACCTAGAGTAGTTTTGTATAAGAAGCACGTGGACTTGCGTGAGGTGCTTGAACCAGCACACCGAGGCGGCATCCGTTCTTTTCTCAACACATCTGCGGCCAAGGCAGTATGCTCCATGAAGTTTTCAGTACAAAGCATGCCACTGTGATCACCAATGATTGCTGGGTCTGAAGCGGCTATACGGAGTATATGGAGCATGGAGGAACGCCCGCCCCCCCGTATTTTGTTTTGAGGGTTTGCGGCGGACCCCCGATTGCTGAGCTATGTCTGCTTCAGTCAAGGCCCTAAGGCTGGTGTTCTCATCATAGCAGCATACACCCTCAGTCCACTAAACTCGGCGTCTCCATTTGGATCTTAACGCAAGAAAGCATTCCTTGAGCATACCCAAGAATCGGACTGCACACCCCTCACGAGCTTTCTCGACTTGATTGTCTCTGTTGCCCAAGATCCCATCACTGACGGGTCATCTAGCCACAACATGCAACCTTAGATGTGTTCAACACAAGGTAGATAGTACAATGTATTAGACGAGTAGCTTACTTGAGACGAAACCCATTTCCCTTGGAATTGACCCGATAGCGCTCTTCGACCCCTACCCGACACCCTGTCACGCCGTTGTCTTAAGGCTTCAAGACACTAAATTTCAGACAGCGACTACCTGGTCACTAGAAAGAGACAACAATGCATGTGTGAGACCGCATGGTGGACTATAGCACTCCAGCTTGGACAGTCGCAACATCGCGAGTTACCGATGACTATAGTTAATTGAGACTTCAAGAGTCTCAACCTTGGAGCTCATTCTCAATCATACAGCATCACCCCAAAGGGCGCTAATGATTAAGCCCTGCGGGCACAGAAGCCCGGGCACCGTGAGTACATGTGGGCAAAACTGTCTAGGACCCTTCACTCGCTAGAGCTCATAGTGTGACTGGTTTCGCCGAAGGTTCCGAACGATACGAACTGAGGATTAAGGGGCGCCGGGGTTGCACAACAGTAGACTGTCTCAAGCGTCGGCAGCTGAAGAAAGACTTTTACTAGTTTTGTGGCTTACAGTAAAACAGAAAGCGGTCAGAACGATCTTGATCATCACAGGTATTTGGTGCCTATCCCTGGACATCGTGAGGCCGGGATAGTCAGCTGGCAGCCCGGATGCCGATGAACTGAATTTCGTCGCAAGGGCGCATGGACTCGAGGAAGGAGTATTCACGAGTACCTAATTACCTACTCAAATGTTATGCGAGGCTCACTAGTTTGCATTAAGACATCCTGATAATGATGAGCCTACAAGCTACGTGTGATGGGAGCCTGGGAGCGACCCTGAGATTGGGAGAACTTATGTCTTCTAGCTAAGTTAACCATCAGTCAAAGCATCTCCAGAAGGCCAGAGCAAGTTTGGAATTTTCGATATGAACTCATGTCTAGCGGACACGCTGGTGTCTTCCGCGGAGGACACCGGGTGACAGACGGGGGCCAAGCTTCTGCGAGGTAATCCTAATGATATTGACCCCGGCGAGGATCTTCCTCCCACAGCATTTGCGCCATGCCCCTGGCGACCCTGAAGACGAAAAGAAAGGAATGATCACAGCAAGTGGAAGCGTACGATGTGGAAGCTGATGCAGATGAGCTTTGTTCTACCTTTAGTGGGACGCCCAGCCGGCATGCAAAGAGGGGGAAGTTACACAATGTGAGGGCGAGGAAGATGGATTGCTGTGCCCAACACTGGCCCAGCGCAAGGTCTGCTTGTTCAAGAGGCTTATTTTCTCATGAGAACATAACGAAGCTAATGCATCTAAATCCTAGAGCGGTTCGCGCCATTTGTGTCACATATCAGAACTCAATTTTCTTCCGCAGTGTCGTCGCAGATGCTATCATGCTGACGGTCATATCCTCCAGTACAGCCGGCCGCCGCTGTCTGAAATTCTGGCCATGCCCCTCTGCTAGCCATCTCTTCGCCTTGTTCTTTCCAGGGCTGGGTGGTATGCATGGTAAGCTACACTGACGGGGAGAGGAATGGATGCGAGGGCGATCTTGGCATCGACGCATCGTACGGGGTCAAACCTCAAACAGCTGCAGCACGATTGGTATCACGGAGACTTACTAAGACCTTTGCATGCGGATGCTGATTGAAATGACGAGGCCGCTTTTTGCAAGGGTGCCGAAAAGTAGCCGAAAGACAAGGAGAAACATCCAGTTCTTGTCGGCTTGGGTGGTGGAGATATAGGTGTGTGACAAGGCCATGTCGTCACCGCGTAACTGGCATTTAGCTGAAGGGACTGAGACAGACAGCAAAGCACTCAGTGCAGACTCGATGCTGTCTACCCATGAGCGTGAAAAAATATGCCAATTCTTGTGGCTATGGAGGGGGAGCTTCATGGTTTATTGGCTTGTCTAGCGGTGGGGTGTGCAAATCCAAGAGCATCAACGCGTCCCAGAAATTTGATGGCGGCCCAGGGGCTTGGAGTGCACCCTAGACATATACCAGCGATGCCAGCCTTCTTTTTCTCTTTCCCCCTCTCGGACCTTTGGTTTCTTTTTTCTGCCCGAGACTCATACTGTAGGAGAAAACACTGTGTAGGCAAGCAGGATCTCACGTCCGGATAAGGGATGGGTCTGTTTCCTCCTTTCCCAGCCTGCCAACATCAGTGTCACACGTGTCCACTGTCAAGGTGATGGGACAACACTAAAAAGAGAGGCGAAGTGAGGGCCGGGGCGAGGCACGAAGGCCCGGGGCGGCCCTGGTGGCACATCGCCGCACATGGTACATTGCTTATTTCGCCGCCAGCCGCGAATCCTCCACGTTCAGTCTAGAGCCTGCCGCCAGAGGAGCACATACCATACACGACCGGGAAGAATGGCAGGCTTCTCGCTGCATCCATCACCCTTATTTGAAGGTCTTCTTGTTCGGACTGAGATACCTGTTTACAGCCCTATCAGATATGTGCCTTTGGCGGTGTCCTTAATGCAGGATGGGAACAGCTGTGCAAGGATCGTTGATCTCTCTTCATCTGCTGTGAGCCTGTGATGTTTCCCCCAGGCTGAATCCGAGGTGCCAAGCCTGCGTCGTGCAAGCTACCTAATATCCCTACTTTCCGTTACTTCGCACAGGTATTGTAAACGGCGCCAACGTCTAACTTACGAGGGCTCGCAGGTCGAGGCCCTCTCTGTCCGAAGGTGTCCAGAGAAACCACTTCCAGATATCTGAATGCCATCAACAAGTTGACTGCAGTAACCTTGCTCCCGTGAACTGGAAGTACGAAGAAAATTCCGTGCTTTCAACTTCCAAAAACAAGCCCCGTGCTTGTGGCTGTCTCGGCCGAACACAATTTGCCTCGAAATTCTGCTTGATTCAACAGGCCAAATCTCAACGGAGCTGAGTCCAGCTCCCCGAATTTCAATGCCAACCTGGTTTGGAACTATTACGCGAACGAGATAATAAACGACGTGAGAGCCGAGCAACGGCCGTAACCATACCGATACTCAGCCTGAGGCAGCAGGTTAACATGCTCTTCCCATCCAGTTTGATCGGGAGTTTTGCACGCATATCCTGCCGGAGATCCGTCGAGGGCCAATAGGCACACAGAAGGCGCATCAAAATCACCTCTATCCTTCTTGGCAAGGACGGTGTTTCTAGATTGCATGCTCAAGTTGTTTCGGCCCGCGACGCGGGGCATGGGTGGGCAGAAAAAGCAGCAGCCCTTCCTCTGACCTTAATCCTTATTGTACCACCGCACGAATAGAAATGAAACCATGGTTATCGCTCAAACCATCCGGAATGTTCCCCGGCAGTGCGCCTCTCTCATGCCTTAGTATCAAGTAAAAGCCATGCTCGAGGCTCCTTCTGCAGTGAACGTAGGTACTGTGCAGCTTTATGCCCAAGATGCCGAGAGCTGCAAGTGTTCGGATGCGCGTCACTATGGGTCGATGGGCTTGAATGAACTACCGCCTCATCAAGTGGAACACGTCCGCTCGATCCACACAAAGGCGTAGGGTCGAGAATTGACCCTCTGGCATCGCGAAGAGAGGGCAAAATCGTCCATCTGAGGTGAAGAGATGAAGATGCAGCGAACATATGGATAACTTACCCAGCTGGCATTATCCAGGGGTCTACCAACGGCTGTTCTGTCATACCGTCCCATATTGCGGCAACATCCCCGCGGCCCCGCCCCCATGTCATTGTTCCTTTTGTAGCTTGCATGGGCATGGAGTGCCCCCACACCGGTGAGATGGCACATTCTCAGGTGTCGCGACACCCATTTAATGCCAGTAGACCGACTAGTTGACACGGCAGACAAGAGGCAGCAAGCCTCGATCTGCCTGCAGCATGGTAGGTAGTTGTAGAGGTCTTCACCTTGCTATGCCCCATGACTCTCTCATCCACCCTGAATGCACGGCTTCTAAACCAATCTAGCGTCTAGATAAGACGTCACTGGAAGGATCTCGTTGGCTGAAGCATAGTGGCGATGTAGCGCTGGTTGGGTCTAGAATCTCTGGGTAAAGTACTTACTCTGCCGTCGGGACTCAGGTGTACGAGCATCTTGTCTACTAGACCGCCTTGGTCCTTTGATTCGCCCGAATACTCCCATCCCCAAAGCATTGGACAGCCTCGGGCATGAAGGCGTCGAGAGGCAGAGACCTTGAACTTGGCGGTGGTAAATTCACGCTCGCAAAGCTGACTTGTTGTTTCTCATCCCTTCCTAGGTATTCCAGTCACCTGGGTATACCCTACATGCAGCTGTTTCTACCGAATCTCACATCAAGGGTGGATAAGTGTCTTGCTGCCCGCTCAGTGTTGACCGCGACAGGTGAGACATAAAGAATGGGAGACTGCCAACGTTGCACCCTGACAGTCCCTGTAAATTGAATCGCCAACGATCTAAGGAGAGCGGATATGGTACCCCCCCTGGCCCACACTTGTTGTGCAAGTAGCTTACACATAGATCATGTCAGTTGAAAGTGAGATCTGAGAGCTGAGACTGCGATGGGGCACACGGAGCCGTGCCTCTACAACTCCTTGGCCAGAGGTTAGCGAAGAAGGGCACGATACACGCGTGCTTGCAGACGAATGCGAAAGAGAGCAGTTGACTCGATCCTCGAACCGGTAGTGGCAACACTTTGCGATACCAAGAAATCACGAACCAATGAAACAGAAATTCCAAGCATCCAAAAGCAAAGAGAGACTATTCTTGTGGCAGATGTTGAATATGCCCCGACGCACATCCTCAAGCGCCCGCCCATCAGCATCACGCGTCCTCCCCGGAGCGCATCGCCCACATTGGTCCAGCATGTAACGATAGACGGCTAGATGGCGGTCCATCGCAAAAGTACCGCGGCGGCGATGACTGGAAGAACACTGACTAGTTCACCCAGGCCCGCAAATTCGGGCGGAATCCTGGCGTTGACAAACGCGCCAGCGCCTAGGAGAATGGCAAACAAGTTGTATACGAAGCTCCAGCCAAAGTTGAAGGCGATCCTGTGGATAGCTTTCTTGCTAATGGCAATGATGGTGAGAATCCCTGCAAGGCTCGGATGCATGAGAACTACGTCCGCGGCGGACTTTGCGACGTCTGTTCCCTCGCTCATGTGCACGCCAATGGTGGCCTGGGCCAGTGCAACTGCGTCGTTAGTACCATCGCCACAGAAGATGACGACGGGCTCTTTCGCATTCTTCGCTCTGACTCGGCCGGCGTCTAACAAAGGTTGAGACAGTAGGTTCTGGATATACTCTTGCTTGTCTCCGGGGGTGCATCGGGAACGAACATTGAGATCAGGGATTCTCAATCGTGAAGCCACTGTTCGAACGGCACCATCATCGTCTCCGGAGAGGATGTGAACAGAAATTCCGGAAGCCTGTAGATTGGAGATTGTCTCGAGAGCATCTGTGCGGATAGAGTCTTCGAGGCCAAAGACGGCAACCAAGGAGTTGTCCACAGTGAAACAGAAGGCTGTATAGCTCTTGGACAGAACTGATTGGACTCTGGGGTCGTTAGAAAGACCAAGCCAACGCGAGTTGCCAGCTCGAAGAGTGACTCCGTCGAGTTTCGCCTCCACACCCTTGCCTGTTATGGCCTTCAGATCCGTAACAGTCGTAGGGGCACCAACGTGTGCCACTAGATGAGTGAAAATGGCAACAGAGACTGGGTGTTTAATGGTGCCAACAAGGCCAAGAAGCACCGATCTGATGGTCTCTTGATCTTCTGTAAAGTATGCTTCATGCGCAACTCTGAGGTTTCCAGTTGTAAGGGTCCCGGTTTTGTCAAAGACAACGTGCGAAGTCTTATACGCAAGCTCAATGCTGTCCGCAGATTTGAAGACGACACCCTTTTCGGCAGCTACACCACTGGCAATTAAAATGACCATGGGTACTGCGAGGCCTATAGCGCATGGGCAAGATACAATGAGGACGGTGATGGCGTACATGACTGCCTGGATAGTTGCTTCAGAGCCACTCTGCTTGCGAACCGCAATACCAACAGCGATCCAAATCGAGAAAGTTATGATAGTGATGGCCACAACTACCGGTACGAAATATGACGCGACTCTGTCAGCAACGTCCTGGATCTTTGGCTTAGAAAGCTTAGCCTCGTCGACCATTCCGGCGATATTACTGATGGTGTTACTGCCTGGAAGCCTAGTCAGACGAACGGTAAGAGCGCCAGAGCCGTTCATAGTGCCAGCAATGACCGAAGATCCGGTGGACTTTTCGATGCGTCTTGATTCTCCGGTCATCATTGACTCATCAATTTCCGAGGAACCTGAGATAATCGTCCCATCGGTAGGAATTCGAGAATCTGGGACGACCTTGAAAATGTCTCCATACTGAAGGAGGCGGGCGTCAATCTCCTCATCTTCGCCACCTGAGTTTACAATCAGAGCCGTTGAGATCTGAAGGGATCGTATTGAGATAGATTCGACGGCTTTTTGTCGCGCTAGAGCGCTCACATACCGACCAACCATGATGAGCGTCACAAGAAGGGTGCTCGTTTCGAAAAATTCTCCAGTCGAAACAGGCTTCCGAGAGACAAGAAACCCAAATGACACAACAGAGAAGATGTATGCAGCACTTGTGCTTAGAACAATCAACAGATCCATCTCAATAACTCTTGAAAAGATCAGACTCTTCAGAGCTTTTGGATAGAAGGGCCCAGCAATTGCGACTTGTACAATGGTCGCCAAGGCCAGCGATGCCGAGCCATAAGCTATTTCTCTCTTTGGAAGAGGTGCCCAGGCCATAATGAGAACGGGAATGGTCAGGATAGTTGAAAGCAAAGTGAACCATCCCATGTTGCGAATGTGCTTGCTTCCGGCCTCCAACGAAGGGTCCGCTCGAAGTGGCGCCAATGTAAGAGGCGTTCCCCAGCCCGTTTCGACCAGAACGCGGGCCCCAACGACCTTCGCGTCAAATTCTACATGAACACTGGCCTTGTCTATGATGCGAATGTCCGTGACACCATTGGGCCATGGCTTATTAATGAAATCTCGGGGATCGCCAGGGCAGAGGATGTCGACACTGGCAGCACCCTGCGTGGTGATCTTTTCGCATTTGAACTCAGTGGTTCGTTCGAGATGTCTGATGACTTCATCCACCGAACCGGCACCAGTCTGCAAGTCGAATTCAGCCCTAGCCAATACCAGGCTGGTCTTCAGGTTTCTGACTGCATTCATCGTGGCCAGAGTTCGCTTGAGCTTGGTTTCGCATCCAGTGCAAGTCATGCCAGAAATGCTCAGTACGACGTGTTCCTTTCCAACCAGGCCTTGCTCAAGATCCCCGTTGATAACCTTCGACTCAGGCGGCAGCGACTGGTTGATAGGTTTTGACGGCGACGGGTCGCAACAGGAGTCGGCACATGATTCAACAATGCTCTGCTTGGGTTTCGAGCAGCAGCCATCATTACATGCACTTAATTTAATGCCAGAAGTTGAGCTGCGAGTTGTTTTTTTGCCGCAGTTTCTTGCCGTCTGACGGGAAGCAGATTTGTCCACCCCGGAAGCGCGACAGGAGTCAACCGAAGTGCGATGAAAAGACGTGGACTTCTTTAAAGATCGCTTCCTTTCGGTGGAGGAGCGCTCACGTGGAGCACAGCAAGATTCCTGACCGAGAGCCAAAAGCGCACGGCAGATACAGCCCAAGGCATCGAGCTTTGACTGATAAATCTCACGTACACTTCGGGAGTGGCCTCGGCACGCCTTCCCGTCTTGGCCACCGGTGCAAATGTTGTCAGTGGAGGCTTGTATGGATCATGTTAGCAGCTAGAAACGATAGGCTCTTTGCACGAAAGTTTACCTTGGTACGATTGACGAAGCTTTAAATCCTTTCCCCCAGCGCATTCGCGGAGAGCGAGGCGATCGATGCAAGTATAGTCACAGCAAGGGGATGTCTTGCCCTCACAACAGCTGGGTGTCTTCTCTCCACAAACGTCAGTTGTAGGACCAGAGGAGCAACAGCCCTTTATTCCATCTTCAGAGCAGATCTGAATAGCTTCGTCACCACCAGATTCAGTCACCAAAATTGCCCTGCCCGCGATTGCTCCATTTGATGTGGTCTCAAGGCTGTCGATTGATCTTTTGCCCTTGGCTGGGCTACAACATCCTGGCGAGCAGTCCTCGGGCTTCGGAGCACAGGAGTCCTGATTGAACTCAGAAGTATTGCTTGACTCCACAATTGACTTTAAGGCGAGGTCGTCTTGTCCTGACTGGCATCCAACGCCAGAAAATATGTTTGCGGACTTGTTGGCAGGCTCGGCGATGTTGTTGTCTTTAGCGCTGATTCCAGTAAAGTGTTCGTTGTTAGATCCGCAGCAAACGTTCACACAGTCGTCAACATTGACCTCTGGAGCGCAACAATCGTCCTCAGCTTGTGCTGGACCAATGCTGCCGTCAATGGACGCGGCGCAGCACTGGTAGATGGCCCTGTTTCCGGAGTCCTTGTCTCTTCCATGATCGGTCATTTTGCATTCGTCGTCCCCCTTGGTTTCGAAGACAACCTTTGAATCGTCTCCTCCGCCCTCGCAGCAGGTGTCGACAACACCAGGGTCGTCGCAGTCTAACTCATCTGGGGGCGAGGCGACCGGAGCCGTGCCGTCTCTTGCGACAGCCTGTTCCTGTGGAGGACCGCAACAACCGGATCCACAGGCCATTGTAAACGTGTTGGGAGGTGAATACGCAATTTCTCTTGTGATTTTCTTCCCCCCGATTGTGGGACGTAATGTGTGATGCGATGGGCAGATGAGATGGCACGTCGGCGGGACTTCGCGGGAGCTTCCGCGGGAACTGCGGGTCCGGTCCCGGAGGCACGTGCTCGGAGGGGTGGATTAACCCCCACCCGCTTCCGGGATACTTAGGTAATGTCCCTTCCCGGCCCGAAGCGCCACACCTCATGTGGCGGTGTAGATCAAGGATCGGTACGTATCCCTCCAGTACATATCGTCAACTCTAGATTTGTCAATTATTCAGTGCTGGATTTTACAATGCGGCTTTGCCAAAGGGGCTGGAATCTATTTCGTCCAAATCAATATTGGGGACCTGCTTGTCGCAAGTAAGAGAAACATGTATTGTTGCCCTCTTCCTCTTCCTCCTCCTTCTTCTTCTTCTTCTCGGACATAGAAGGGAGACACTGGAAGGCAACATTCGGAGTTGAAGGCAATTGATTTAATGATGGTATTATTGCGCACCACGATCTCATCGTTATCAGCCGGATTAGAATTAAACACGTAGATGAACCGATACCTCTCTCTGCTTCATGAATAATAGGTTCCTCAGGTCACATCTGCAAGCTCAGATTGTGAACACTGACAAACGCATTGACGATTTTGTACGAATGACAGTGAGCACCTCAACTTGACAGAGATCCCCAAAGATACTATTTAACAACCTGATTTCCCTCAGAGCAATCCCCGTGATAGGACTCACTCAACTCGCCCACCCTAAGTCAGTGGGCCCTCACAGACTTCTGGCCCTTCTTGCTTGACTTTCCGGAGGATGACTTGTGCCGTTTAGAACTGTACTCCAAATCAACCCTGTAAGCCGCGCCTCGGCTTGCTGAAGTTATAGATCCGTAAGAGGTATTGCCGGATGCAGATGATTTATACGAGCTGTTGCTTCTGGAACACGAGCCTGATGCGGACGGCGGCACAGTTTCTGCGTTCTCATCCACGGAGGGAAATCCGTTGATCTTGGATAAGGCAGAACCTCGACGGTGAGAGCGACTGGAAGAACCGTAGCCAAACTTGCGGCTAGCGGCCCCTTGACGGAGCTCACTGAATGTCATATCTGGGGTAGTCGTTCGTGTTGGGACTAGACCGATCGGTTAGCTCCATGGCCAAAAGGTACAAATCGGAGGATTATTAGACTCACGGTAACGCGCGCATTCCGCACAGCACCCGTGATCGCAGGTCTGAGACTCATTGACAGGGGCGGCGATGCCATAACCTGGTGAGACCTTTGGCATTGTACACCAGCCCTGGGTATTGGGACCCTGGTTACATTGACAACAGGTCCAGGTGCCACCCATCGCCTTGAACTGACAGTTGATCAAAGGGCAGTCGGCATTGCTGGGCTGAGCGGTTGCATAACTCAGATGTGAGCATGGAGTCTCTACACCTGTTTCCAGATCAATCAGGGCGGAAGGGCAGTAGTGCCAGTTGATCGAAGTATGCGAGCAAGGGTGGAGACGAGGGTGGCCGTGACACATGGTGAAGGATGGCGATGTGCAAATTTGTTGATACTTGAAGACACAAATTTATGGAGTCACTGTAGTGAGATGATCAACGACTGATGGCGGTAATCTGTAAAGTTGACTGGATTCGCTCCTCCAAGCAGCTTGCTGTATCTTATATACTTCATTTTTTCCGGCCTTCTCGATGACCCTTCCTTGCGCATGACAAAATTTAAGTTACCGTACTTCCATGATCACTATTCCGTCCTAACTGCCGATGAACGCCTCTTTTGGTTTCTTTTCTCACAGCTACTGACACATGTTCACTTCTTACCAACCATCTCGAACACCACCCTCACTTCGCATCTCATCTGTCATCACCCCTCGCTCACCGACAGTAAGGGTCGTGGAACCTAGGGTCAAACATGGCCCCAATTGACTGTTTCTGGGATTCCAATGTCTCGGGCTGCATGGTGAATGGATTGGTTGGCGTGTATGTTATGTGTTGCATCCATACTTGAGGGTGCGGAAACATAGATCAGGCAGCCAATGAAACAAGCTGCTTGTGCGGCCAAGGCTCTCGCAACACGCCCTCGTCAAATGTGGGTGAAGTCCCCGACGGGAACTCGCAGCTTTGTGTCACACCGGTCCACCCATTATTGCAACACGACGATCTCCACCGTCATCAATCTCTGTGTTACGCGTCTTACATCGGATCCATGGGGACGAATTCCTCCACGAGTGGTTTGAGCAGCGGATGAGAAGCCCGCCCTCCCGGTGCCTGGGTTCGTAAGATCTCGCTAGGAAGCTCGACGCATGACTATCTTGTAATAGTCTAAATGGAGGGTTTCACGATAATCACGATCCTTATTCGGGGCTGATATTAGCCCTGGTACTTAGCCTCGCCAATCGGCTGCTTCAAAATCTGAGTGGTCGGGAGCAAAGTGGCGTGAGTTGGGAGGGGTTGTTGGCTGGATCGAAATGCAAGAGTGCAGGATCTGGAGCCCGAGCTGGGTAGCTGCTTAATGTGACCCAAGTTGAACCCATCCGATCACGATCTCGATATCATGTTCAACTACTCACAGATACGGGATCTGGGCAAATGTCATGCAGGAACGCGGCACCGCAAAAGGTTGCGGACAGTTTCATCACTTAGGAAGATTAGATCGATTATACAGTGCGAGACAATCCAGTTGTCTGAGATTCCCCTGCAAGCACCCGTTGCCACCGACGATGGCGATGGATGTCACCATGAGAACTTGCTGGCTTACTTGACCACTGCGAGATTGTTGGAGAGAGAACAAGTGGAACCCATCCTTTCTATGTGTCTCTTAGCCCACCACTGACTCATAATCCCTTCCTGGGTTTGGACTCCTCCAAAAGACAGATTGTCATGACGTCTAGTCACTAGAGGATCTCATGCTGAGTCTTTATCCTTCTTTCACCTCATCTCCTAAGCTCCAAGAAGTTGTTTGTCTCCACATGCCATCCGATTCGTTACTCCATCATGTTCAACCATCCATGGCGGCAGTACACGTCGAGCAGCAGATATGCTCGCAGCGGTACTCGTTTCCGTCAATGATCATGATGCAACTACATCTGCCTCCATCGTTCCAACCCTTGCCACACCAGCAGCAGTTCCAGCACCTGTTGCGGCTTTCATATGGGCAATTTGCCAAAGGGCACTTGGGCAAGGCTCTCTGGTCATAGCCTGGAGGAGGAGGGTACGGAATGTTTTGTTGAGTCACATCTCTGCAGGTTTTGCGTTTGGATGGATCTTTTTTCGAGGATGCCGACGCCTTGGAGCAATATTCGATTTGAGTCTGGATATGCTCGCAGGGCAACTTGAAAGCTATGGTGTGGCACATGACGTTTTTCTTTAAGGTTTTCGAATACAAATGTGTTTGTCGGTATGCGTATGTTGCAGTTGAAAGTTTACGAAGATAGAGAGGCTGGAGTTAAATACTCAAGTGAGAATTTGAGAGCCACAGGCACGATATGATGCTCAATGTTCCGATTTTACTTTTAGGTCCTGAGATACTCATCGACTATTCTGGGGTTTCTATCCTCAACTTTATACTCAGAATCTCCGGACAGAAATGTACAGAAGAAGCAGGTTCGGCGATCTGCTCCGACCTGTCGGTAAGCATATTGAGGCGGCCACGATTTCTTCCCCTTCCCCTGACGATCAGTAACCACTGCATCGGGTCCCAATCGAAGGCTTTGGCGGCCTGTTCGCGAAAGGCGAGCAAATGACTCGCAAAATGCATCCAAGATCAAATAGTTTGAAGGGTTATTGAAAGAAAAACGTGGCAGCCAGGTCTCTGATATGTATCAGGGACCGACTTCGGACGCATTGAATCCCGGAGCTTGATCCGTATCTGCTTTCCGCTAGAACAAAATCGCAACAGACACTTTAGTCAGGCAAATGTGCGAACCATTTGTGTGAAACACGCAGTAGAAAAGATAGCATTTCGATTGGTCTATATTGCTTCATGTGTCGCAAAGGCTCCCAAGCCTCCTCGTCTCCATCGTTCAGCCTCGTGCGTGGAGTTGGGCTCGTGGTGAACAGCCAGGAAGCAAGTTGATCACCAGGAGGCGCTCTCGGCCGACGGCAACACCCCCTGCCTGATGTTCTCTCCAATCTGACTGGTCTTCATCCCGATACGTGTACGACCCGACATCAGCTGCTGGACTAGGGCCTAAAAGCCTAGACTCTGATACCCATTTTTCCACGGCCCATGAAAGGCCGAGAACTTGGATGTGGCGGCTGGTGAACGAGCATCGAGTGAGATATGGCGCCACCTCTGGAATAGCAAATCGTCGGTCTGTTGAAAGATTCCAAATCACTTTTGCGAACTCCTCGTGTATTCTTCCCTGTCTCCACGTCGTCGTCGTCGTCGTCTATCAATGGAGCTCAGTGGCTGTGCGGTGCCCATCACCTTGTCTTGCCTAGCGAGGGCGTCAGGACTCAGGTGTTAGTGTCCGCCGTACAGTTTCTGCAGACTCGATGGTAGCAGAAAGTGTCTGGACTCTTCTTCATTTTGTGTCGACACCAGCGCAGTGTGTTACTTCCTCTGCTGCATTGGCAGCAGATCCAATAGCTGTTCAACTCTTGCAAACGGCAGCTGCCGGCACTGCACTCGGGAGAAATCAGACAGCCCCCAGTTGCGCAAGGATTATCAAAATCAACATTCTGGACCGCATTGGAAGTGACTTTATCGCAGGGAGTCTGAAAATTGCCATCGGAATCTCTTCCAGCGTCCATGCAAAATTCCCAGTGGAAGACATTGTCAATCGGCCGAGGGCACGGCTGAACGTGGTGGTGGTGAAGGTAGGACCAAGTGCACATGGTTGATGTCCCTAAGCTGAGCAGAGAGACTCCAAGATATCGGTAGTCTTCACGAGGGCTATTTCCGTACGTGTTTCCCCGTTTAGGTAGTTGGAGGTAGTAAGGTATCGATAAAGTCGACAACCAGGAAGGAAAAGGAGTCCTAGACAAGATGCGGAGACCGATCTCAAGGACAGAAAATTCCGTGGTTGATCGAAATATAACGTGACACAAAGATGCGAGCTCCGAACAGATGTTTTGTGTAAGCAGTGGGAGCCAAGAGACGGTTCGAGGAAATGCGGACTCTAGGCGAACTGGGTTGATTGTGTATGATGGAGCTGAGTGTCGATCTGGGCCGACTTATGAACAGAATTCCGATAGAATTGGTAAACACAAGCAGCCTGCATCTGCTAGAGAAGGTAACAGTGAGTTGGCGAGCAAGAGCAAAGTGACTCAGTGAAACGGTTTGATATTGATTGGGATGGCACCCTGTGATGTTTGATGCCGTTGCTGCCGCGTGCTTCGACACTTCTGAGTGCAGATGTGAATCCTCTTATACATCATACCATTGGAGTTTTCGTAAGGTCCTTGACACAGCTCACAGCTGGTTCTCGCTGAATCTCGAGTATTGGGTATCTGGCCCATCTCAAAGCCCCGGCTCGTCACTACCACGCTGTTGGGACCTGGCCACCTCATTTCTCTGATGTTTGCCTCACGAACCCTGAGGGAATGGCACGATTCCTCTTCCAGGCTTCAATAATTGGCCGCCATTGTCAAACCCATGGGTCGCAATTCAGACTGTCCCTCCGGAGAATGGCGAAGCACGTGGCTTGCCCATGCTTACCGGTCTCGCAACCAGTGTTCTCTTTAATGTGAAGTTCCAATGATATCAAGAGGAATGAGACACAGAGGCACACTTTTGTAACAATGCACAACTTCGGGAAAATTGCCTTTTCGTCGCCCATATGGAGGCCACATGAGATGGGCATGGCAATCAGCCACAAAGGCGCTATTCACCCTGGCTCCCACGAGTTGCCATTCTCATTTCCGGGCTACTGGTTCCGGGTTCCAAGGCTGATGGGACTAGCGATGATGTTTACCCATCATCGCGATATTCGAAGGCGTTCTAGAAACCCCCTCATGTGTGTAGAGCACCTTTCTCGAAGCTGATATGGGACAACACCATGTACCCCAGAGTTGCCTTGTTCCAAAGTGGATGTACAGCTTTTTCGTGTGCTCCCGGGCCTCAAGACTCAGTTCCACGAAAGTTCCCTTGTTTCCAATCATGAGAAAACGTCCAGTACCCCCCGCCAATGCCAGTGTAAGAGATTGATGACCCAATGCATCTTATTCGCAATCACGTCGGCTTGTTGGAGGAGGAAAGAGGGGTAAGTACAATGAGATAAAATGATGTACACAGGAGAGGACTTGTAGAATGTATCCGACTATTCCCTTTGGCTCTGCCTCATCGAGAGCTGCAGGATGTAGTGTAATATTAGATTTGGGCTCGAAATCGAGTTTTCAGCAGGAGTCGAGTTAATGGCGGCCGACTCTTACACATCACCGGCGTTTAGCGCGATATATCGGGTCACACATAACTTATGCCACAGCCTTCAGCCCGAGAACTGCGGCAGCTGTGTGCCCCAATTGAAGGAGCGTGCGCCAAAGGAGTATACCATACCTCAAATATCACGATCCTTGACTTTGTTGGAATGTTCCTGTGTGCTTGGAGCGCTATCATAAGTGGTCACCAACAGTTCCGACATCAAAGTCACCTGCGAGAGCTCTTGCAAGAACAGTAACATGTAGCAGCTAAAAAATTCATTCAGTAATGCGTAACCCCGAAAATCTTGTCTCGCCAAAGTCTGAATATCAAACCAGGCACGATATCCAATGACGACGTTCGGCCAGCTCCGACACAGAAGGGTAGACTACTGTAAGAGCAAACTACATACTGCAAGGCACGTCAGATCAACCACTTATACCAAGACCCGGCCGCTCCTGTGGCTGTTTGAAATGGTGACACTGCATGTGATCAGCAGAAAGTGCGATCAAGGTCTGTCAAGTCATGCAGGTTATAGTGGAAGGTACTGATGGCTGATATGGAGGCTTTCTGGCGTACTTCAAGGGTCCATGTCCCGAGAAACCGGAAGTCCATTCTTCAGCGACGGAGTGGCTAGAACAAGATATCAGGCTTCTCTGTCTGGCCTTCTCTCACTCACCAGACCCAAGTATGTTGGTCTTATCACCGATCAGTCGCCTTGATCGAGCCCTAGGGCGTTGAACTCTCGCGTATTGTTAGACATCGGGTCGGAACACTCCTCCGAATTGGGAATTAGTGCCGGAGATATATCACACGAGAGCAAATCCGCCTACCGAAACTGCGATGCGGCTGTACGTTCCCGTCGGCTACACAAGGTCGAACATTGGCTCCTCGGTTACCAGCAGAGCTGGGAAAGCGCAAGACCTTCCCCATTGAGATGCGTCTCTATGAACGAAAATGATAGATGTAGCTGGGATAGCCATAAAATACCCAATAGCTTCACTCCTCGGAGCTGATTCAAAGCTTACGGCCGGAGAAATCAGAGACTGCTGCGCTCCGTGGGCAGTTGAAGCTGGACTTGGATGATACCAGGCTCCAGATTTCCACGCAAGCCGTAACACAGACGTTTCTGAATCAAATTGAGGCAAGTTTCCAGGGTGACACAGAAGGCCTAGATCCGAAAGACTCGAAGCTGTGCAAGTGGGAGCCCTGGAAGCCCATGTCTCAGTACACGATGTTTAGCGCCGCCATCGAGAGGCTAAGTACTCGGAAAGAAAGAAGATTCGTCACTGAACGATTCCAGATGCCGACCACCTGCACCATTCTTTTCGCAATTGTGTGCTTGCCAACTGATTTGGTTTGGTCCTCATCTCACAGAGTACCTATGAGCCATCCGTTTCTCTCAATTGCATATACGGCCTCAGCTAGATAAGCTGGACTAAGTGCACAAGCGCTTGACGTCAAGATGATGCCTGAACATGTCGAAGGGCGTATTGTCTCTCAAAGCTTGTTACTGGAATGCCTAATGATAGATGGCACTCTTCTAACTTTATGTGAGATCTTCCACGAAAGCCAGAGCCCATGTAGCAGTAACCCATGAGGCTACATGTATCCTCAATGAATATTCACAAACACTACTGCCGATATACCAAGTCGTTTTGTTCATTTCTCATTAGCAGAAGCTCTTGGGCGGTTGACAAAAAGCTGAAAAGATGCCAAGACATCTGAGCTTCTCGCGGTCTCACTAAGTGAGACGCAAATTGCCAGTCTTCTGTCGATGGAAGAGAACTTAGTAAGACAACTCACCGCTTCGATCGCAATCGTCTTAGTATCGACTGCATGATTGGATGCTCTTCCCGAAAAGCAGCATGGTAAACATAGAATGGCATGATCATAAACTAAGGGAGCTCCCCATGAGCCGTTTGCATTCCGGACTTTTCACAATTAACGCCAATCACCGCGTTCCTCCCCGCATACTTCGACTGATCCAATCTGAATCCGCTAACAACAAGCGCGAGGAGCTGAAAATCTTCAGCCGCTCCACGAGAATTCAGTGGCAGTTGACCGTTCAACCCCTCACCCGCACCCGTAGTTGCCGGTGGGTGTCTTGCCGCATCGAGGCAAGTGGTGATCCACGGTTCGAACCTTGTCACGCTCGTCAACCTTGTTAGCATGGTGCTGTCTCAGTAGAGAGCCGGACACAACCAATCACTTCTAGCCCCTTACTTGCCGGCCCGTTCCTTGGGCTAGGCCGACGGCTGACAGCATCAGAAGCGGGCTGTTGCTTAGGTATCACTCTTGTTTCTCTCCATGCAAGTGTTTGATCTTCCCAAATTCCTCTGTGGTGCTCTGAAGATCTCCCATCACCCTTCCACAGATGCAGAAGACGGTACTTATGGTAAGCTAGTCGAACTACCTGAGTACCATCCAGTAACTTTAAAATCGACTATGCAACATGAATATCTGCCAGTCATGATTCTGTTTCGAGTCAAGATCCCCGAATTGTATCCCGCAGATAAGTTGGTGGAATTCGTGGCGGTAAACATTTCCATCAGTTCACGTTCCATGTCCGGTTGCGATTTCGAGTCGAAGCGCCACGCCGTTCCAGTCCAAAGTCATCACGGCCTCGAATGTATCCCTACTCAGCCATCAGTAAAGTAAGGGCTGAATGATCCGCGAACGTTGATGAAGGCAAAAGCCTAGGCTTGCTGGTATGATAACGTAACGATACGAATCGTGCTCAAAAATGCTCAAATCCCCGTTCTCATGAGTCCCTTGAAGCAAAGCCTGCCGAGCGGGTTCTGATCATTTATCTTTAAGCCAGCTATTGAGCTGCCACGCCAAAACGTCATTATGTTGGCCCTTCGCCATGTTTGGATCATCGTTACTGATGTTGCCAATTCACTCTTTGGTTCACCCTTCTTCCGAGACGGACCTCAACACCACCTAGGAGCCAAGTTTAGCTGGTCTCACATCGGCCTAGGAACTGCCGGACATGGCAGTCCTGTCTTCACGCCTCCCGGAAGCAATATTGACAAATTTGTCTGTGACTACAGCCATATGAAAGGCTTCAAGGCATGTGGCACTGCAGATGACCGGAAATGCTGGCTTCGCAACTCGGAGACTGGAGAAGAGTACAACATCACAACCGATTACGAGGACAAGGTGCCGCAAGGCATCACCCGTGTTTACTATCTTAACGTTACAGATGGATCCATCAATGCCAACGGCCAGAACTTCACCGAAGCGAAGTTGTTCAACAACTCTTGGCCCGGGCCTCTCATTGAAGCTTGCTGGGGTGATACTGTGGAGATTCACGTTCAGAACTTCCTCGTCAACAACGGAACCAGCGTTCATTGGCATGGTATCAGACAGAATCAAACGATGCACATGGACGGTGTCAACGGCATCACACAATGCCCCATCGCCCCGCAGTCCAGCTTTGTTTACCGGTGGAATGCCACACAGTACGGCACCTCATGGTATCACAGCCATTACTCGGTTCAGTATGCCGACGGAGTGCAAGCTCCCATTGTAAGTCCTATTACTTGAGTTTCAGTCTCTTCAAGTTTCGAATGCTAATCATCCTACTTCAGACCATTCACGGACCAACATCATTCCCGTATGACGAGGCTATCGAGCCAATCTCCGTGACTGATTGGGGTAAGTCAGACCAAGCCATACCTGCGTTGTCATGCTGTATCGAGCTGATACTAATGAATGGATTCCAGCGAACAATAGCGCATTTGAAAACATGTACATAGCTGCAACTGGTCAAGACATCCTACTGGGTGGCAAAGGAAACATCAATCGATTCACTGGAGGTATTGAAAACACCACAGACATCCCCCGTGGTTACGAGATTTGGTTCGATGACATCGACCCCAACCCTGTTACGAGAGCAAAGCGGTATCTCCTACGCCTTGTCAACACCGCATTTCAATCCACGTTTATCTTCTCCATCGACAACCACAATTTTACGGTTGTTGAGGCAGATTTTGTCCCCGTTGAGCCATTCAACGCTACTTCTATTCTCATCGCCATCGGACAGAGGTATCACATTATTGTCGAGGCAAAGCCGGTTGTCAACAGCTCGAACCCCGATGCTAATCCTTTACCGGAGGATGGCAATTTCTGGATTCGCACCCACGTGCCACTAGACGGAAACCAGACATCGGAAGGAGGCACCACTGTGGACGTGAACAACTACATGAAGACTGGTATCCTGCGTTACGACAGTTCTAGTACAGCAGACCCAACTACGACGGGTTGGAACATCAGCCTCGTTGTCTCAGACACTGAGTTCAACGACAAGCTTGTACCCACTGTTCCCTGGACGGTTGGACCCCCCTCAAACGGCAAAATCGGGGAGGAATTCAATATCGCGGACTTGAGTAACGCGGCAAACCCGAACGGCCCATACGCGACAGCATTTTTCTCTTTCGAGCGACCGGACAGCAAGGACGTACGACCTTTCCAGACCACCTATGGCAATCCTACCTTCTTGAACCTCGACAATGTTGGCGATGAGTGGCCGACAGGATGGGTTGTCGTGCCGGAGAACTATACCGCTGATGACTGGGTGAGTTTGATTGCGCGTTGGATACTATTATCGAATGTGTTACTGACTGGCAACTTACACAGGTCTATCTGGTTCTGAATTCCGACAACAACGACAATACCCACCCAACATATGGTCCTCATCCAGTGAGTAGCGGTAGCGGCAGCCCCTGATTAGATATGGTACGAAACTGACTGTATTCAGATCCATCTCCACGGCCATGACTTTGCCATCGTCGAGCAGGCGGATGACAAGTTATGGAACCCCAAAGACTTCAACCTCGAGAAGATCAAAAGGAACAATCCCCCCCGCCGTGACGTGGTACTGCTTCCCAAGAGCGGCTACGCCGTCATTGCCTTCAAATCAGATAATCCCGGCGTTTGGTTAATGCACTGCCACATTGCTCGCCACGCCTCTGCGGGCCTGTCTCTGCAAATTATGGAACGACAGGCCGACGCCAACCTCATTTGGCCAGCCGGGAACTCTCAGGCTCTGGATAATGCCCACAGTCTCTGTGCAAGCTGGAATACTTGGGCGTATGACTGCAAGAACTACTGGCCTGGCAACGTGGGTACCGATGAGAACCCAGACTTCCCCGCCTGCGCCAACGCCACGAATCTGCAGAACGATTCTGGAGTTTAAAAGAGGATGAGCGCACTGAGAGGATAACAATGATTCATCAGTATGATGAGGCAGTCTAATGATAATGTGGGAGACGATGGAATGGGAAGCGGAAGGAAAATGATATAATATGGAGCATCCTGAAGAGTAAGCAAGAGAGTGGTTTGAGAAGAAATCGGTGAAGATAGCAACATGATTGATGTCCAAGATTTCCGTGACTAGCAGCGGTGGCTGATGTAGGCAAGGCAACTGGCGGCGACAGAATGGCCATTCAACCCGTTCCACCGAAGCAAACAACTTAGATTCGCTCTTATTGTCCTCTCAGCTCTCCCGGCTAGGCGGACTCATGCAGCCGTTGAGCCAATCTTCCAGCAAATGCCAAGCTCACACATGACCCGGCCAATGGGCATACTGCCATCGTATGCTGGTGTGGTATGCGACCCGGCGGCGTGGGTTTCGCGTGGCTTATCCAACGGGCGACAACCAACGGCCAAATCTGATGGTGGCGTTCTGGGTCTGCGCTGTCGAAAACGCATGTAAGCGCTGACTCCCAGAACAGATATACGAGTGAGCGGCACTTTGTCGAAGGAACGCCGTTGAGGACAGCCTTGATTTGTCTTTTCCAGTCTCATCATCCCACGTCGCGATATCAGAGCAACGACAGTGAGGTGAGAGTAAGCATGGATGAGATGTGTGAGTTGGCAATGGATGCTGTTGAGTGGGTGTCTGGCCGGTCAACTCTTTTGCCTGCGACGGGGTTCCCGGGGCCGAATGCGATGAGATTCCTTCATGACTATGTTTATAAACCCCTACGAGAATCACGACACGAAGTCAAATTCTCGTCCGAGACTCAGCAGCGCCGTCTCAACTCGCCTATGATGCCATTCACAAAGTTCACGGAGCTCCCTCCCGAACTCCGCTTCAAAATCTGGGATGAGGCAACAGCCGGACCGTCAATACACATCTTTGATGTCTGTTTTCCGTCCTGGCGCGGCACCGATCGAAGTAGACGAGCTTTTCAATCCGCGGACGGTAAGATTTCAGAGCGGAACCACGCCAGATGGACAAAGTACAGAGAGTGCGTCTTCTTGGACGCCCTCGAAACGGGACCGGCGGAGCTAGCGCGACATACGAGGATAGCAAGACACATGCACGATCCATCCGTCTACAAGCAACGGCAAACGATGCGGCTAGTGTGTTCTGAAGCCTCGGCGGCCGTGGAGAGGCGGTTGAAGGGGAGGAATATGAACTCCGTCTACCTCCCCGGTCGGAACCAGAGAATACGCTACGACAACGAAGAAGACGTGCTGCTATTGCGGTTCGGAGACGGCGGTGCCCTCACGGATCTCAGCCACGGGGTTTTACTTGGCGAATATGAGGCTTCGGGAGTGAACAACTTGACCGAGGTGCTTGAAGGGCCGTGGAGCGCCGAGATAGCGACGACGTTGCGTGATGCGCGGCTCATCGCTTTGGATATTGCGGAGACGTGGACGCCAGCAACGGTTGGGGCGGTGTTGTTCGAAGAGGTGACGTATCTGGCATGTTGTATACAACGGGGACTCCGCGTGCTGTACTTGGTCGACCACTGCCACGGCCGATGTACCCGATGCAAGAAGCAGGATGTCACGAGATCTCAGCTCCAAACCCGCGGCGAACTATATCACCAGCTTCACAGTCGAGACAGAGACGCGGCCAGATCGCGAAAAGCGGACGTAATCCATGGTGTCGGGAAGACGTATCGGGAGGTGTTCGATCTGGAGGGCATGGGTTGGTCAGACGAGCACCCGATCTACATGTTTGCGAGTGTTATGGACGAGATGATCAGGAGCCAGCAGACAGACGCTGCTACGCAGGATTTCGAGGGAATCAGGGTGTTGCTGGTGGAAGACGATGAGTTGGAGGGCGTGGACAGCACGACGGTAATGGACTGTTATCCGGACAGCCGTTCACAGGTCGCCAATGAGGGCGTGGACATGAGCCTGCGGTAGTCGAGCTAACGACGCGGGTGAGAACAAGAGACCTTCTCGGCGTGAGAAGGGCGAGATAAGCTGACTGGCGAAAGGGTGCCTATTCCAGCTGGACCAAGTGGTTGGGTCGAACCGGCTGACGTGGGGCAACGAGGAGCTGATTTCGTCGAAACGGCATATGTCGAAACGACTGGAAGGATGCGAGCTAGGGAGGGAGACCTTGTATTACTATAATCTCTGGAAGAAGAGACGTTATTGACAACAATGTGGCCGCCGGAAACATTGACAAAACGTGCTGAAGCCCACCAGTTTTTCTCTACTGGGAATACCTTTTGACGCCATACTATGCATATACCACGCAAGCTCAAAACCACACATACACGTATAATTACCTCGCTAGAAACTGTGAGTTGGTTAGCAACAGAGCTTAGAACATGGAATGATGATAATGATAATGATGATGATGATGATGATGATGATGAAGGCTAGACTTACCGTATCTCATAGGAACCCGCTCTCGTCATGTACCGCACCCACTTGACGCTCGAATAGTTGCTCTTTTCGAACACCTTGAGGTACCTAACCAAGAGGCCTGAACTGGTGAACATCAACAAGCTAAAGTTGAGGCTCAGGGGCGGCCGCGACCAGGCGCGCTGATTCGTCATGCTCGTCAGGATGGCCTCGGCGCTCAAGACAAACTCGCTCTGTCCCGTAAACCGCCCGATCTTCCACACAATGTTGTTCTCGCTGGGCTCGTACTTGGCCTTGCCCTGGGTGCACCGTTCCGTGATCTTAGCAGTGTTGAGCGGTGTAGGGATGCGGACGACGACGTTGGTGGCGAAGAGCTTTGCGCCAAAGTTTGCCTTGATGCCGATGCTGTATTCGACCTTTGTGCGGCCGACCTCGTTGACGATGGCGTGGATCTTGAAGGGGAGGTTGACGTTCTCGGTGGCGCGGTAGCGCATGAGCTCGAACTCGCCGTCGGGCGGAACGAAGGAGATGATGCGGTCGCTGTCGAACTTGCCCAACTTGACGCACTGGTGGAATTGACAGTCTTCGAGGGTGACGCTGCCGGCGGCGGCCTTGGTGGCCTTTGTCCCCATCCTGTTTCCACTCGGTAGACTCAAGAGCCCGTCGTTGTCGAGAAGTAGCCGGTCGTTCAGGCCGAACTTGCACTCTGGGGTACCAGAGAGGTAGGCGCGCATGACGATCTGACCGGTGACGTCGGCGCGGAGGACTGCTCCCGTGGCGGACATGAGGAGGTTGACGTCTTCGATCACGTCGACGAATGCCTCGTTCTTTCTGTACTTAACATCTGCCTTGCGCCACGAGAGCGCGCCTGTCGCCTGCATTGTAATCTTGGCCGAGTCCTCGGCGGCTCGTTCTGACTTGACGCCTTCGGTCGTGATGTACATCTTGAGGGTGTCGGTTTCGGTGTTTTGAGGGTAGCCAAAGTCAATGATCTCTGCAAGGCGAAGATTAGAAGGGGAACACTAGCAACACAGTCCATTGAGCCGGAGTGATGTGGCACGTACCGTCGAGCAGCTCATAGACAAGCACGAAGTTGTTCTTGACAGCCTCCTCATCAAACTTGCCAAAGTAGCCCCGTCCCAACGCAATTAAGCGATAGAGGAACTCAAAGACCAGCGCAGCATTCGCATTGCTCTTGGTAATAGCAACAAGGTAAATGTTCTCATGCTTCACGTGGCTGAAGGTGGTGCTTCCGAGGGTCAAGATGGGGGACCGGACTTGGGAGTTCGAGATCACTTGAATCCGGAAGACGTCGGCAAGTCTGGGCCTGCAATCGTTGCGAAAGGCGCGGAAGATGAGGTTCTCGCCCTTTTGGTTGAAGATGAGGATTCCAGACAACATCGTGGCGGGTCAGGGGGTGAGGGCGCGCGCGCGAGGGGAGCGACCACTGGGGATTGACGGGCGGACGGAGAATCGGAAGGGCGCGCGGTGGTGAACAGTAGTAGAGCTGGTGGGATGAGTTTGTTGGTGGTTCTCGAGGCACAGGATCGCGGGCGGGACACGGCGGGGACAGCGGCGGGAACTGGCTCGGTCAGCCGTCAGGGGAGCTTCCACTTTGCGACTTGGTCGAGGGGGACGGTTTCGGGACCGGCGGGAAATTCTGCCAGGCCCCAAAAGGGTCCGGGCGGTGAGCCTCTCGGTGGACCGGCGCTCCGTGCGGTGTGGGACACGATGGTCCATGCTTCTTGTCTTAGGTAAGCTGCTTGGAGTTGCCTTACGTGATCCACTCACGTGCGGACCGTCTTGACGTGTAACGGTCGGTACCTAGATACTTGACCTTCTTGTTTTATGTAAGCACAGTGAATTGGACAGTGCCAATACATTTTGACACTTCCGCCCCGGTCGTCTTCCTCCTCTTACACCAACACCACCACCATCACCACCACCACGAATCTCCTCCTCCCAAGACAACAAAGTACGATCCTTATTCGCAACAGCATGCTCATCTGAACTTCCGGAATATTTTACGGCTGGACTGCGATATCGAGCACGGGCCTCTGGATCCGAAAGATGCGCGTCGGTACCATGAACCCTTGGCATCTCACCACCAAAAGAAGAGTCTGCCTCGACATGCTCTTGTCACCACCCACCAACTACCTTACCTACCTTATATGCATAGCTGATAGTACACGACTTTCGGTTGATCATCTCTTGTCGCGTCAATTTTATTGATATCAGCGCGGCTTGCAATGTTATGTATACTCTCAAGCGAAGCCTCTTACAACTGCCACCAATTGCCACCGCGGTAATGACATGAGGTTGCTGGACGTCCAAACCTCGACGAAACGTCAATTTGGATCGTTCCCGCAGGCCTGGGAACCCAAGATTGATGGCCGATGGTTATTAGGTAGGCAATCAGTATTGATTGCTTCCGCTCTTGACACTGATTAACCTCATTAATACCAGACAGGTCCGAGTACCACAGCACCACCATCGACGCGGTTCACCACCACCACACAAACCCCAATTTCTCCAACTCGCTTGTCGTCCCTTGCGTCTTGCGTCCTGTCCTTCAGTGCCCTTCTGAGTGCGGCTCCGATTAATCGCCATGCTTATTCCTCTCTTCGCTCACGGTACCTGTCTCTGTACCTGAAGCCAAGCTACTTTCGCTTCGGCTTTCGATCCGTCAACTTCGCATCCCCTGACTGGTTATCTCTGTCTTTTACCTACACTTTCCGACACGTTCGCGATGCACTTCTCCGTCTTTAAATTAAACGGCATAGGCACGCCATTCCTACTCAGCGTTATCTCGGGCAACGAAGCCGCCTTTCCAATCGAGAGTTTGCTGGATTGCAACTTGACCGGAACGATTCAAAGAGCTTCCCGACCCCTCATGGCACCCTCTTCAACGGTCCCCACATCCATCACGCCCCCATGACCAACGCGCTCTTCCCTTCGTGGCTAATATGGAGCGTCGCCTCCGAGATGACTTACACTCCGTTACATCCAACACACGCTTTGCCCACACTTTGGCTGGCGGACTTTGCTCCTCGACACCATGGAATATCGACGGTGGCCGTAGTCTGCTGCATCTGCCAGCAATTCATGGCTCCATGCCCAGCTTTAGAGACCTGGTCCAGCATGCCGTTTACCAGGCGATTCCATGGTTCGAGACCCGTCCTTCGGATGTCTCTTCCATATGCCCATAGACCCATGCTAACGATGGCTCCCTCGGCTTGATCTGCTTTCCTGACGCTTTTCTCAATGGAGTAATCAAGCTCAAGATGCCGCTGCCTCACTCCGAGATCGTGGGGCAATGTTTCTCTCCCGCCGGCAACCCAGAATAGGCCCAGCACACATCCATCCCGCCGTTCCGAAAGGCCAAGCGGTGTGTTCAAGAGATCCGAGTCCTCAAGTCAGGTTGGCAACATGATAAAAGGACCATGTCCCAGGTCGTTCATCATCAGCTCCAGACTTGCAACCCACGGACATCATCTCCTCTCCAGAGTCAAGCCATTATCCCACAACAGAAGCAACCATGGCTGCTCGTGCGTTCCTCACTGCTGCCCTCTTGGGAACTGCAGCTCTTGCCGTTCCCATCGAGGAGAGGCAATCTTGCGGAGCCGTCTGGTAAGTAGGATATGCAGCTTGAACGAGGAAATAATCTGACTGGCGACCAGGGCACAATGCGGTGGCCAAGGCTTCACCGGCCCAACGTGCTGTGCTTCTGGCAGCACTTGCGTCGTCAACAACGCCTATTACAGCCAGTGCTTGCCCGGCAGTGCTTCGTCCGCCAGCTCTGCTGCCGCTTCATCAACTGTCCGCTCTAGCTCTTCCGCAGTCGTTAGCCCTTCCCGAACCTCGACAACCGCCGGGGCCGGTACCACTACCACGCAGGCCGGAACTGCCACCACCAGCGCTCCCGCGGTCACCGGTGGTGCGACCTACACGGGCAACCCCTTTGCCGGAGTCAACCTCTGGGCCAACTCCTACTACGCCTCCGAGATTACAACTTTGGCTATCCCGTCCCTGAGCCCTGCTCTGCAGACGGCGGCCGCCGCCGTTGCCAAGGTGCCTACCTTCATGTGGATGTAAGTTATCTATGCTGCGTACCTCGGTGTTGAAGGTCTCCTTTTGCTGACACCGTCAAGGGACACCCGTGCCAAGATTCCCTTGGTTGACTCCACGCTGGCCGATATTCGCAAGGCCAACGCCGCTGGCGGCAACTACGCCGGCCAATTCGTCGTCTACGATCTTCCCGACCGCGACTGCGCTGCTGCCGCCTCCAACGGCGAGTACGCCATCGCTGACGGTGGTGTTGCCAAGTACAAGGAGTACATCGACGCCATCCGCACCATGATTCTCAAGTACTCTGACATTCGCATTCTCCTCGTGATCGGTATGTGTCTTGTCCCGCGCCCGTTAAGATCTGCGTCTCCTAACTTTCTCGTCAAGAGCCGGATTCCCTGGCAAACTTGGTCACCAACCTCAACGTTGCCAAGTGCTCCGGTGCCCAGGCCGCTTACCTAGAGTGCACCAACTATGCTGTCACTCAGCTCAACCTGCCCAATGTCGCCATGTACCTTGATGGCGGCCACGCGGGTTGGTTAGGAGTAAGTTTTCACCGCGCCACGCTCCATACATGTTCTTCTGACCTAATAAACTTCTCCAGTGGGCTGCAAACTTGGGACCCGCCGCGAACATGTACGCCAAGGTCTACAAAGATGCCGGTAGCCCCAAGGCTCTCCGTGGTATCGTGACCAACGTGGCCAACTACAACGCATGGAGCGTTAGCTCCCCGCCTTCCTACACCTCAGGTAAGTAGTACTCTTCCAGAGCTCAAAGATGTCCCTTACCTGACTGGCCCAGGCAACTCCAACTATGACGAGAAGCACTACGTCGAGGCTCTCCAGCCCCTCCTCGCTGCTCAGGGATGGGACGCTCACTTCATCGTTGACCAAGGCCGCTCTGGTAAGCAGCCCACCGGCCAGTTGGCTTGGGGTGACTGGTGCAATGCCATCGGCACCGGTTTTGGTCTTCGTCCCTCCACCAACACAGGCTCGTCTCTTGTTGATTCCTTTGTCTGGGTGAAGCCCGGTGGTGAGAGTGACGGCACTTCCCTCACTACCGCCACTCGCTACGACTACAACTGCGGCAAGGAGGACGCTCTGAAGCCCGCCCCTGAGGCCGGAACTTGGTTCCAAGCCTACTTCGAGCAGCTCCTCGTAAACGCCAACCCAGCCTTCTAAGTGCTGTTCAATTTCTTCTGCATACATGGCCCCGGGCTGCAGACGTCGCGTTCATATTATCTTCGTGTATATATTTCACCTGCTTAGAAGATGAATCTTATATAAACTGTCGAACCCGCTTGGCTCTCCTGCTCCGTGCTGCTCGGGTAGTCCGTTTTCAACCCGGAAGGACTATGCTTGATGTGTGGATCAACCATCGACCATGGAGAAGAAAGCATCGGAACGCCGTGCCGGTGTCTTTTGGCCCGTCTAGGTCCCGAGGTCTAGGATCGAAACCCTAGGTACCTGATCTGGTTACAAACTTACTTGGCCTGCTAGGAAATATGCCGCTATAAAAAGCTCGCGCCTGAGCGCTTCCCCTCCCTTCTCTTTTCTTATGGTTCTTTCATGATGGCTCGATGCATCGGATTTCCTCTCGAATTACCCCCACTATTCGATTACGCAGGCCGCCAAGCCTATAGAGATGTGGATAGCCCTTCTCTTCGCCCTCCTCTTTACACTTACACTTATTTGGATGTTTGATCGCATTCCTTGGCCTCTCAAGGCCCTCCGCAAGAGACATAAGGAGAAGAAATCTGCAACGAAGAGAAGCATACCGGTAGCCCTTCCATCGGGTTCCGATGCAGAAGCCAAGACACAGGGGTTGTTCGCCGTATGAACCCCAAGAGCTTTCTCCCTATATCTTCTGCATGTTATATTCTGACTCGTTATCTGCGTAAAGGAACAGGATACGATTCTTGGCGGCCAAGAAGCCCAGCAACCCAGCGATATTAGCCTCCCAGAAGCGAGCAGCACGAACGAAGCCGATAATTCGGCCCCGTCTTACGGGGTCGCTAAGCAGTCAATACGGTCCAAAATCCTAATGACAATCAAGACAAAATTGAATGGAAAGGGGAAGAGCAGTGGAGTGCCCTTGGATCCTCGATCCCCTCCCTTTCAACCCTCTACCCCTAGCGGAGGCATGAGGCCTTCATGGCTGAATCCAGGAGAGGATAGAAACTTGACAGACAAGAACCCTTACTCCGCCCGTCTACCGGTTATGACAGTGGATGGGACCGCCATATCGGGCTATTCAACACGACAAAGGTGGCAAGCCCGAGACTTCCACATAAATAACGAATTGCCAACTCAATGGGTGACACCTCGACCTTTCGATCCTACTGCTGTCCAGGCATATCAACCCACACCGGAGAGGCTCGCAAAGACGTTTGATTACAGCCACGGCAGCGCCCCGGACAGGCTTCGAAAGCCATTACCAACACCCCTATTCTCGCCGTACGTACCTCCACCTTGGCTCAGACCTTCCGACAACAACCAGCCAAACGTCTCGATAATCCAGGAGGCTTCGAAAGCCATTACCAACACCCCTATTCTCGCCGTACGTACCTCCACCTTGGCTCAGACCTTCCGACAACAACCAGCCAAACGTCTCGATAATCCAGGAATTCTCGTCTCCTAATCCGTCATGCCAGGAAGAGGAAGAAGTGCTTCGACGCTTCATTAGGTTTGCGACGGGCCGTAGGTGTCCAAGATGCAAGCATGGCGTCGCAATTGAGAGCAGCACCATCTTCCAACACGCCAGTGTCATTCTTCTAGGTCGAAAGACTATCGAATTGGGCAGCCATTATGTTAGATGCTCTTGCGGAATCTCGTACTGTTTCGGCTGCTCCCGAATCGGAGATAGTTTAAGGACGCCATTCGCCAGTTCCAAGTCGACCAAATGGTGCTGCCCACCGGGTCGACTTTTCCACATCTTTGCCCTCCTGTGCGGCCCGACCGCCCATGCTGTGAACCCGCAGGTCTCTATCCTTCAAGACTCCCAAGTGGACTCGATCGAGAAGACCCCAAAAACCGAGAAAAAGTCCGGGTCGAGATTCATGGACTTCCTCAAGACCAGGGATGACCAAGTCACATCCAAAGGAACGGGATACGCGACGGGTAAGCTCGACGGAAAGAAAGAGAAGCCCAACGAACTCGCCTGTATTCGCCGCGAAGACCTTGAGAACAGCATGGCCCGGTTACCCAGGCTTTTTGCCGCGCTTTCGATAGCATGGCCTTCAACTTCCAACTCCTCTCAGTTTGATCGAAATCCTCCACCGTTGTTGATGGTCATGGCTCGCCGAAGCCCGCTGATGATCAGGATGGCAGAGCTTCTCCGGAATGACAGCATGCAAGAGATTATGCGACAAGGAGTTCCATATCAAGCCCTCTTCGATTTCCTTCGCGTGCTCTCAACACACCCTGCTACAGCCCCGCTGGTCTGTGATGTTCGAATCAGCTATCCTCTCGCCCGCACTCTACTCCCGGTCTGCTTCGGATATGGCTCTCTTCCAGTGCTAGACAGGTCGTCTAGCTCCAGTGACAATGAAAAGGGGAAGGGAAAAGCGGTGGAGCTTGAAGGGAAGCAGGATCAGCCTCAAGAAACGCTCAAGTCGTTGATGAGTCTACTTTCTGCCTTGAGAGTCCAGGCGGAATCGGTGAAGCGACTATACAAACCCAGCCCCAGGGGTCTCTCCCAGACGATGGGCATGTGCGACCGTATCTGCGAGATCTCCCAACAACTCGAAGAAGAGAACCCCCAAAAAGACAAGAGGGAAGTGACTGTCGATGAAGGAAGCAACCCTCCCTCTCTGACTTACTCACAATCGACTGTTTCGTCAGTGGCAGAATCACCCACCATTCCCAACGACAAGGAGGAGAGACTCACAACCGCCCGACAATGGCTCATCGAGAACAAGGTACAGGAGATGGATTCCGAAAGATGGCGAAGTGACTTCAAGATTCCCATCCCAGACTCGGAGGCCACCGCCCCCCACCGTATGAAGAGGCTCGTGATGGAGCTCTCCATGCTACGTACCACGCTCCCCGACGGTATCTTTGTTCGCCATGACGACACGCGGTTGGACGCCATGAAGGTCCTCATCGTCGGACCGGAAGGTACGCCGTATGAGAATGGGCTCTTTGAGTTTGATTTGTTCTGCCCTCTCGATTATCCGGAGAGGCCACCCAAGATGGCCTTCAGAACAACGTACAGCCGTCGAAAGTTCAACCCGAACCTGTACCCAGATGGCCAAGGTACGAAAGCCTCCTTTGATATCTCACCTGCATTACATTGTCATAGACCATCGCTGACTCTCTGCCAACAGTCTGCTTCTCCCTCCTCGGCACCTGGACAGGCAGCGCCACCGAGAACTGGGACCCCAAAAAGTCCACACTTCTCCAGCTCCTCGTCTCTATCCAAGCCATGATCTTCAGCCCGGACCCGGTCTGGAACGAACCCAACCAGACCTTCTCCCCGGCAGCCTCGCTGGTTTACAAGACGGAGATGCGCGCCGACACCCTCATCTACGCCATGAGCCACTGGCTCCATCTGCGCAAGAACGCAAACCCGGCCGCCGAGTATAACCTGTGGTTCGAGCTCGTGGCCCGCCACTTTGAGGTGAATTGGCGACGGATCCTCGAGACGGCTGAGATCTGGGCCGCCGAGGACCCGGGAAGCCAGCGCAAGGCCGAGAATGAGGTGGGCATGATCATGAGGGAGAGACGCTCCAAAGAGAGGTTTCCCTGCGGGATCCGGACGCTAAAGGGGCACTTTGCCGAGTGGGCTACTTCCGAGGAGGAGTTGGCTCTCGTGAGGCTTGGTCCCGAGGAGGATGGGCCGATCTATACGCCCGTAGGAATGCCCTTGGGAAATAGGCTTGATCTAGACTTTGACATGTCCCCGCCCATGTCCGGCGATGACGGCGAGGACGAGTCTGATGGAGAGTTTGATGTACCACCAGCGAATAGCCCGCCCAATGTACCGCCGCCGGCGGCATCTCACCCTCAACCGGTATTTCACCCGTTCCTACCTTACATTCCATAATTCCCTCTACTATTCGTGGTCTTTATTCGTATTTGATATGTTTTCGAAGTTGGTGACTTTCACATGGAGACGATTTGGTAGTAATTAAGAGAGGCTGAGCGCTGGTTGGGTTGTTATAGTTGCCAAAGTCAAATTCGGAACTGGCCAGTAACACAGGAGACTCGGTAAAGGAGACTGTCAAATACAGGCTCTTTGTAGGCCGTAGTATGTGCCCTGCTGAGCACCTTTAAATAATACGATACACCCTATACCAGAGATGTGAAGTAGCGTGAATCAATGACCAGATGTTCCCGACCAGCTGAGTGGTTTCACTGTGTTCTTCGTGTGAGGGGTGAAGCCTGGCTTAGCAAAGGAAGGGGGCAAACATGGCAGTAGACTCGACCTGTGTCGGTATCAAGATGTTCAATCACCACGTCAACCTGTTGTTAAGCTTCGAGTCCCTGCCAGGAAGCTCGCCAATGCATCTACGTACGCCGGCAGACCTCACAATTGCCCCGCGCAACCTGCAGCAAACCGTCGGAAAGCCGGGGGGCGCATCTAGGTGCTGCATGGTCCATGGTTCATGGTCCATGCGCAAGCTTGCTGCGGGAGTTTTGGACAACGAGCTTGACCATGACACGCAAATGAATGAGGTTGCATCGCGAACTGCTTTTCAACATTGTCGCTGCAGCCGGTCGAATACCTTGACAGCGATTTACTGATGGACAGCGGAGTATCAAACCCGAACAAGTCGTGGGACGTGCCATGGGGGAATGCTTGTATCGCTAGCTGACCGCCCTTCGTCACGACTCAGTTGACTCGACCCGGGCAGCAGTGCCGGCGACCCAGTCCTGAAGATAACAAGGCGTAAATTCGTCAGGATGATAATATTGAGAGGGATTAATTGGGAAGGAGTTGGGCGCACACAAGCGAAAGTGTTTCGAACTAACAACAAACTTGTTGATGCCCACCAGACACGACACAACGTCGCAAACAAACACGGCTGACGTGCGGCTGGAGATGTTGGCTGCAGGGGTCCATCGAGGCCACTGACAGTGTCCCCGAAGCGATGATACGTAGTACACCTCAAAGTATGGCACTTGTCAAGGCGATGATGGGTGCGATTGCCGTCCGTACAGGAATTCGAGCTTATTCCTCAGTGATAAACCAATGTCGGGCACAAAGAATCATAGCTCGTTGTCGACTCTGATTACTCGCCGACGTTCGAATCCATCAGCATAATAAGCAAAAGCTCCATCGTCTCTCGAAGCTGCTCGCCGACCCGAGCGAGCTTCAGCCCGAACAAGCGCTGACTGTGGATAGGGCTCCCAAGATTCTGTAACCAAACTGCGGGATACCACGTGGAGGAGGGGACTCGGACCGCTTGAGTGGGTGGCCGTTTGTCCCAGCTTCTCAGCGCGTACAGTGTACCGTGGTGGTTGCCCCAGTCAAATATTTGGAGCAACTTCAAGCTCCAGCGATGCCATGACTCGAGTCTCTGGCGTTCGTTCTGGGCCTGTTGGGTAAGCCGCATGCATACAAGTACAGCTTTCCGAGTCGAAAAACCACAAAGCTTCGTATTGATATTCAGTATAAGCATGAAGTCTATATGGAAGTCATGGGACGGGATGGTCCGGAAACGATCTTGATTGGGACCAGCATGCTTAGTGAAACCCGACGATGGAAACCTTCAATCAATCAGGCCGGCCTGGCAGATTGTGATGTCCGAGAACGCTCTACGGCCGAACGATTAGGGAGATGATGAGTGATTGGCAGGCTCCCAAAGGTCAGTCCCAGGGCCTGATTCATGGAAAGTCTGTTGGGTGACTATCGCGATTCGTTGGAAACATATTTCGAGATGAAGCTTTGGAAAGACCAAGATACTGCAAAGTCAAATCCTCCACGGCAGGCAACAGTCGACGACGGCAGCTATATGGTTGGCCACATTGTTGATAGGAACGTGTCGTCCGTTGAAAATCCATGTGGTCCACGAGTTCCAGGTGAAGTTTAGCGGCCAGGTATGGGTGCGTCTGCCACGTGCGGTGCATGCAGCAGCAAGGTACAAGTCGATGGAGGACGGGGGATGAGGGGAAACAGCCATTGGCGTGTTTGGTCAGGCCAGAGTCGCATCGAAAGTGGTCTGAGAAGTTGAGTCTAGTGGTGATGATGGCGCGAGAGGGTGGCCAATATGAAAACGATACCTAGCCCATCTGAATCTCTGAGACGAGGCCCTCGTGTGCCACGGTGTGCCTACATCTCAGACAATGATTACCATTCCCGTGCAGTAGGCAGGTCGAGAAACACGAGGGCATCGATCATAGTATGATGGAACTGCCGGAGGTGGCTGGTCTCGCAAGATGCCGATCGACAGGATTCAAGTCTAACAAGCGTAATCGCCATTATTTGACCGTTTTCAATCATGCCTTGTGGTCATGGAGCTCGTCGGTCCCGAAGCCAAGCCATCATGAGCGCCATGTACAAGATGGAGACCCCGCTTGTGAGGAGCTAAGCTTGGTGCCCGAGGGCGCTGACGTTGGCGGCACTAATACGGTGTCACACAGTCGACGGAGCCGGGAGTACTGCTCAGTCTGTTTGTAGGTATCCGTAATTATCCTCCGAACTTGTAGCCCCAAGGCGCGAGGGTGATGATACCCATGACAGGACTTTGACGAGGGTTCTCAGGGTCTTTGGGCCTGTCCGGGCCAAGAGGATCGGCATTGACTTCAAACACGAAAGTGGACGAGGGCGAAGAGGAACTTGGGAACGACTAGGCCGAATCGAAAAACAATCGCAACATCAAAAGCCACCGGCTGTTTGACAGTGGCCGAGACATGACAGGCTGGCTGGTGGTTGGCTGAGCCTGCACGTACGGCCGGCGGTGTCAGTCAGTGGGCGTCAGTTCGTACGATTCAGCCGGTAGCTCGAAGCCAAATTCTCGCAATTTAAAATCATGGCCCAACTTTCTGGTGAGAGAGAGTTGCTGCTTAGTTCTGTCACTAGACGGATGCGATGCCGATTTCGTGTTCCAAGGACTCTGGGCGTAGGTAGGCCATTCGCGGGCCCGACTTGAGGGGGAGGCCCGAACTCAATCGATGCAGTAAGCGACACGTGGAATTGGCGATGCGTTCCTGGACAAGTGCCTTTGAGGTGCTCAAGTTCCTTGTCATGGTGAGGTCAAGTGGGTGTGAGGTCGAGGGGGCAGCCGAGGCGGAGTCTGGAGAGTGCGGGATTGAATTGCCTGTTGTCGGTTTAATGGTTGTTCGGAGGGGCTCTCGGGCCCCTTGGAAAGCCCTTCAAAAGGTTGGAACTAAAGGCTGCTTGCAACGCGAAAAGAGGTGTGACGGACGGACGGACCGTAATCGTTGCTGTGTGAGTGTTCACGGTTGGACCGCGACTGTTAGACGCGTGGTGATCGGCTCGAGTGGGCAGCGTTTTGCCGTTTGGTTTCTCGTTCGAAATCGGTAGTCACGATCCCTGTGCATCTGGCCCCTTTCCTCCCAGACTCGAGTTAATCATATTCGCCTGAGCGGCACCTCTAGCAAGCCTCCCTGTGCGCCAGTGTATTGTGGCTCCGTACCCCTGTGGGAATTCCACGGCTTCGTGGACGGTGAACAAGACTCGGCCGTTGGCCAGTAGGCTGCTTGCAGGTTGAGGAGGCGAAGAAGTTTGGTAAGTCGGGTAGAGCGGTGGTTTGATAAAGCATGGGATAAAGCATGGGACGTGGTGAAGGTATGGTACCGGTAGAAGACTTGAAGGCGGCGGCGAGGGCGGCTGGTTTTGGCAAGCGAGTTGACTGTATTCTGTCGGGGTTTCTTTGATTGGCACACATGTTTCTTCAGCTGTTGGCCTGCAGGTCGACGCATGCGGTCGAAAAGAGAGGACTGGTGGTCAAGTCAGACTGGTGGGAGGGAGGCGACGACGACAACCCAAGGGCCAAGGCAAGACGAGGCCAAGGATCCAGACAATGGGCGATTTTTCTTCGGAATAATGCAGAGATTGAACCGGGGGAGGCCTTGAACAGTCTGTGCCGTGCCGACGCCGGGTTGACCCTGGAGGGAAGCGGGATGTTTCTGCATTGCATGGGATGTGGGATTGGGATTTCTCCCGATGCTGTCTGGTTTGAACTCAAGGTTTGTGGGCGAGATGGAAGAAACAAGAGATCCGACGTGAAAAGAAGGGACGGCAACCATTGCAGTACTGTGTACCTACTTACTTTGAGGCAAGGTAGGTAGGTAGGTAGGTAGGTACCACGGAGGCCACGGAGACGGGAGAGGAAAGTGCAGCATTTTTAGGTTGAACTTGGTGTGTCATGATGAGGGAAGGAACCTAGCCTGGGCCTGCCATGGTTTACCTCTCTCCCGGTCATGTCATTGTTCGCGTTGTATTACCTACCTAAAGGTAGGTAGTGAGAGTGAGACTGATACTGAGCGTGAGATCAAGAATGAGACTCAGAGTAAGCTGAGACACGCCTCAACTGCTCTGTACCACATGAACTGTTAAAAAGGATGCAGCAAGTCACCTCATCTACCGGTGATCTTGTCACGCCTACTGGTACCCGCACATTAGGTATTTTGCATTTCAATGTGTACGGAGATCCGTTTTGCATCGAGGTAATCACTCTGTAGAATTAGATGACCGGAGCACCAAGCTATTCGCAGGCTCAACCTGGTTGACTGATTTCGGTACGCTGGAAACATGACACTCTCATATGTGTTGTCTTATGCACAGCTCAAGACCTCTGACTCTTCTGCGGCCCGTGTAAACATGATTCGGAAGATGCCATGAAGGGGTGCGCCCCGGAGAGCGTCTTGTCTTGCAGAGAGGCGTTGAATGATAGACCACGGATATTATACCAATCTAGTAGATGAGTGCCGCAATGCAAGTATGAGCGAAGCTGCAGCGCTTATTGTGATGCGATGTGATGCGATGCGATGTGATGTGATGCTCTCATGTCCAGCTACTGCGTATCTATTTCGCAGAGAGACGTATCTGTCTGCATCTCTCTCTCTCGCAGACTCGCAGTCGCGGTGCACGTCTCACGTTGTTGATCGGGCAAAACGGCCATGAGAGACATGGATTGGCCCTGCTGTCAGGCTCACTCAACACCCCTCGCCGTGCCTGAGAGTGGGGGAATGCATGAGAGAGGTCAATGTTCATTCGTTGGTGGAGGAGGGCCGACCCCCTTGTCGCTTCCTCCCCTTCCTGATGACCTGATCCCTGTTCTGCACATGGCTGCTTCCTCCTTTCTGCTTAGCCCATCTCAAGTGACAGTAGCGCAGGTGCTTCTGCTGCAGGTGCAAGTCGGAAGTCCAGCATTCTTTCCTCCAGTAATCCGTACGTACCTATCTATCTATCTGTAGACCGTCAACCTGAAGCAGTCACAAGTGCCATTCTCCTTCCTATTGATGGTGACTTTCTGCCGTGCTTTCCACCTAATCGCTTTGGGGTGAAGGCGCCCCTTCTCAAATACCTACCCACCTGAGTAGGTACCTAGACGCTGCCTCCCTCTTTGGCCCCCTTTTCAAGGTACCTGTGTCATGTACCATCTCCGTGCCTGCCTCTACCTTACCTTATCAACCTGACATCCGACGATCATCACCTCGAATCATTGCGCACCTGGAGTCTCGGAGGGAAAGCGCAGGGAGTACGCATCTACTTGCCGTGCTTTCCAGGTGCCGGGCACGGAGCCTGAGGGGGATGGGAATGAACACCTCAGTTAGGCCAGGAGAGAAAGAGATACCTAAGGTACCTACATTACCGTACGTACTCCTGTCAGGTACCTCCAGCTGCGTACTAAAATGTGAGAGGTGAGAGGCAAGGAGAGAAAGTGTGCCTGGCCTGGCCTGGCCCGCCTGCCCGCCTTC
This sequence comes from Colletotrichum scovillei, assembly GCF_011075155.1. Lineage (NCBI taxonomy): Eukaryota > Fungi > Ascomycota > Sordariomycetes > Glomerellales > Glomerellaceae > Colletotrichum > Colletotrichum scovillei. The sequence continues at coordinate 4,805,935 of NW_023336259.1, forward strand.
TCCAGGTGGCCTTGCTTAGCGCGTCCCAGGCTCCGTCCACTCCCGGCCTCCGTCTCTCAGTCCAGTCCCAAACCCCCAGGTCGGGCAGGCGCACTACGCCGTACAGGATCCTGTCCAGGAGAAGACGTGGAAAGTGCAAAGGGCAGCAAGAAAAAAAAGGCAGGCGCAGATCCACAGCAGTGTGCCTGCCTGATATTATTTCCGTGCTCCCCTCCTGCCGCGACTTCCCAATCTGCATCTGGACCCGTCCTCCGTCCTCCGTTCTCCTCTTCGTCTTCCCTCCTCCCAATTAACCCAGTCCCTCCTCCGTCATCAATCAACCACTCGCTCCCTTTTTCTGCTTTTTTTCTGGACCACCGCAAAGGTTCAACGTCCACGATACTACCTCAAGGCTCAATCCCCCCGGTGCAGACCCATCGATCGTCCCCCCCGACCGACAAGTTCGCCTCCATCTCGCCTCCGTGTAGACAACTTCGCTCCTCTCGAGACACCAGCCCGCCAACCAAGGACCTAGCACAAGCCTGCAGGTCCCTGATTTTCCGCAATCTTGCTCTTCCAGTGACCTCACAGAGCTCGCCAAACTTGACTTGCAACGGCTGTTCCATTCAATCTTTTGACGCCAACGGTCCAACCCACACGCGCCCACACGCATACCCCCGAAGCGAACGGAGAACGCACCAAGGAACGACAGAAGTCGCTCACGTCCGCCCTCACCTTCACGGTTCACGGCCACGTCCACCGGAGACCGCTCCCTTCCTACCGCGCCCTCTGCCGCTGCCGCTGCCGCAAAGAGCACCGTGTCCAGCAGCAGTCCTGCACCTCACTGCAGTCATACAATCTACCAAAAATCAAATCCAGTGCCAATTCCCTTTCGCCCTGTTCGGCTCGCCTGCTTGCCTGGTCCGACAGTCGTGAAGCAAGCCCCGGCCTGTGGAAACTCGAACCATAGTTGAGACTGGACGGCCACATCGACACGAACCTTTTTTACGCAGGGATCTCGCCAAACCCAAAAAAACAATCAACACAATGCCTACCTCGCTCGATTCTTCTCGTCCCATCATGGCTCCCTCTGTACGTTTGTTTCTCTCCTGATGTTGCCTTTTTCGCCCTAACTGCCCTACCTGCATCTGTCTTGCGTCTGTTCTCACCTGCTTCGCCTCGCTCGCAACCGCCCCTGTGCCCTTTTTCGCACTTGGACGCCGCAAATCCCGGTCCTCCCCCCCAAGCTACCCACCTATCCGATCTTGTTTGCCTTTTGACCCGTTCCTGTCCAATCCTATTACTACCTACCTTTCGCCGACCCTCTTTCATTCACTTGAATCCTCCATCTGTGCCGTCCTCTTCAACCAAAGATCAAAATGACCGCCGTACTAACAGAAACCCCCCCTCAGGTGCGTACCTCTGTGCGATACAGCACGTATAGCATGGCGCCCTCATTTGCCAACACCATTCAGACAAACGATTCGGCTCACGCCGAGATCACCGACATCGCTGTTGGCCTCGACCGTATGGAGAACAAGGCTCTCAGCTCGCAAAGAGTCACTCTGAGCGAGGAGAAGAGCGCAAACCTGAGCAAGCTAGCTCTCGGTGCCAAGTTGGAACGCGCGCTGGACAGGAGAATGAGCAGCCAGGATGCCGTCATGCGTCCGCGCGGCAAGACCTTGAACGAGAAGCCTGCTCAGGCTGCGTAGGAGACTGTCGAGCAATCTTTGACCTCGAAAAAATGGCCGTGGCAGGCCATGTTTACCGCACAACCCAAACAAACACAACAATCGGAACCAGGCCGTCACGGGTCATCTGCCACACGTACACGGAACGGCAGAAGTGGAATCCGCACCTGATGCTGTCCGGCTAGATAGCTCGCTGTAGTCGCGGGCTCCGTCGTGCAACATTGCCCACGACGAGACGCGGCAGACGATACACCTCTGAGTGGACATACGGAGGGACAATGGATATGGGATTTGGGCTAAGACTTGGGAATGGGGCCATCGTGGAAACAAACAAGTTGTGAAGAGTGATTTTGGTTTGTTGGGATATCCAGAGGATGACTGGAGCGCCAACGACGCAATGATGGCATCCCATGCATAGTGTTTAAATGGTTTATTGCGATGCTCCGGCTGCGTTACATATCTCCTACTCCGAGAAGCATTACTCGCTCAGTCTATATCAAGAGACTTGGGGTCATGGCATGGGGGGTTCCTATGACGAAACTGGGACGTTTAGGTAGTGGTACCTATGGTATACTAGAAATGTTCAATGACCCAATCCACCCACATGCTCTCTGATTTCCAATCTGATATGTTTGTTCGGCGCGAGTGTCGCAAATGATGGATGCCGCATTGCTGACAAAGTTTGTAGTGGCTAATAACAAACAAGCCTGTATCAAAGTACAAGACAACCTGCGCCAAAGAACAATCACAAATTCCTAGGGAGTCTTCAAGCCGCCAAACCATTGCGTCTACCCGGCCTTTCCAACTCCATGCGCGAGGCGGCTCTCTCATGGGTATTATGCGCTGCCAAGACAGGCCCGAGACTGCTTGGCCAGGTTCTCAGCCCCTCGCTCCCCCATCACCCGTTCTAGAACTACACGCTGCCATACCCATATATCTGTGTATGAGAATTCTTGAGTGCTTCGAGTGGAATGGCTCTTTACTTCCTCGGCGCTCGTATAGAACATAGTACCCCCTTTTGGATAGAAACCATACGCCTTTTTCCAGACTTACGCCTTCTCCAAACGGGCCTCAATCTCCTTGTATTGCGCAACGAGCTCGCCCTCCTCGCCCTCGTACTCGAGAGCCTTGCCAACCCACTCCCTCGCCTCCTCCAACCTGCCCATCTCCATCAGACACTTTCCACGGCGCCACCACGCCTTTGCGTTGCCGACCTTGCGCGCCTCGACGCTGGCCTCGGCGTCGACAGACCCCTCTGCCCACTGCTGCAGCGCCATGTGCGCCTGCGCCCTGTTGGCGTACAGACCCGAGACCTCTTCGCGGACGAGCTGGGAGGGTTCCCAGAGCGGACGGGTGAGGGCCATTTGCAGGCCCAGAGTGTAAAACTTGATGGCGTCGCCGTACTTTTTCTTGTGGAACTCTGCATTGCCGCTGTCGCGGAGCTTGGCGACCTGGGCAGAGCGCTTGGGGTTCACGGGCATGGGCGGCGGGGGCACGCCGTGCTGGGTTGTTGTGTCGGAGGTGATGAGGGAGCGGTGGAGGGCGTTTAGTTGGGAGAGCTCGGCGGCGAGGGCGCGCGAGGAGGAGGTTGAGGAGAGAGATTTGGATTGGGGGTCTAGTTGGAGGGGGAGGAGGTCGAAGTGCGTGAGCTCTGTCATGTTGGGCGGTAGTTGTGTGGTTGTGTGGATGTGGTAATGTTGTGTTGGTTTGTGTTTGTCGTGCGATTCGTAGAGTCGCGCGGGCTCGTTAGTGGTGCCTGTGGTACTGGGAGTATCTGGGTGACCGCGTCCGGGTATCGTAAAGTCGTGGGGAGTGACGGGTGTGAAGAGGGCTGCGATCGCGAATGAGGTGTTGTTGCGAAGGTTGCTTCGAGGTAGTGGTTTATTGCCAGCTGTCGATCCGGGGGTCCAAGGTGGCCGGCCGACGCTTTGGCACATGGATTTAGAGGACACTTCTCTGGAGGTCGTCCTTATCGGGTCCGGGCGCGCCATCACGTGCTGATAGCATAAGGCAAGGTGAGGTGGGTCTACCTTGATGACCAAGGCCCACCTTTTTCACCTTGCTCACCTTGATTCTCAGTAACAAGAACACCGAGGATTTGGGACTGTCTCTCTCGGTCGAGAAGCTGTCTTCCGTTTCGTCTCCTGGCTTACTCATGGTTGAAGTCGACTTTGGCTGTGTTTGTGGGCAAATTACAGTTGTTCCTGGTCTGGGGTCCATCCCAGACCGAGAGTTCTGAGTTCCTCGGGGAGCTTTGCGGTCACCTCCATTCTGCCTGGCAGCATTTATAAAAATTATTCTTTTTTTTTCGCGTTCTGGGTATCTTTGATGTTGAATGAAACCGTTTTACCTTCCATGTTGAAAGAAAGTTCGTGATGATGGATCCAGATGGGCCATCGAGCTCACCAGCTCCCCCTTTCCTTGCCCCTTTCCCCCTTCCAGTCCTCCAGTCTAGCCAAGGCTCGCTATCGAACTTCTCTAATCATCCCTGTAAGACTGGCCTTAGATCTTGACATTTCTAGGCATAGTAGGACGTGTTCAGGCCCTTCTCAACCGCCGCAATCTGCAACGCCAGCGGCAACGAGAACTGTCGACACATCATGAAGCTGCCAGTCATGTACCAGAAACCAGGCACTCCAGTGGCTCGCCACCACTACACAATAGTCAGCACAAATCTTCCAAGCATTCATATAAGTAAACTTACACCTGAGCGTTCCTGCTCGGCATCCAAGTTTGCGAACCCATTTAGCCTCTGAGCAACATTCGTCCCAAGCAGTTTCTCGACTGTAGCGATGTTCTGCTCGAAACCCGTCGCGAGCACCACCACATCCGCTTCGAGCTTCGTGCCGTTTGCCAAGACCAGGCCATCCGCTTGAAACTCTCGGATGCCTTCCTCGCACCTCTGGATCCGAATTTTGCCGTCGATGATCATCTGGTTCGCCCCCTGGTCGATGTAATACTGCCCGCCCTTGATGAGCTGGTAGTCCGCCAACCCATACCCGTCTTCGCCTTCCTTAATCACCAATCCAGCCTTCTTCAACCCATCGTGCACCGTCTTGTCATTCTTGGCCATCGCCTGCGTCAACCCGATGCTCATTCTGCGTATCAGTGCCAGCGGGATTGCATTGCCCACAATGTCTGCTTCCTCAGTACTCAGACCTGGAATTGTCCAAAGCGAGAGCATGAAGTTCTCCCACGACTCGCGCGAGATGGAAAAGATTGGATGCCGCTGGACCATCGTCACCTCCTTGGCTCCATGCGTGACAAAGTCGGCCGAGATATCGTGGCCGCTGGTGGCACAGCCAACGACGACAACCTTCTTGTTCGTTACATCGGGGATCTTGGCAGCAGTCTTATGGTACTTCGAGTGATAGATTTGCCCCTTGAAGCTATCTTGCCCTGGGAATTGAGGGATTTGGGGCTGGTCGCCGTACACGCCCGTGGCCAAGACCACATGCCGCGCCGACAACGTCCGTGTTCCCTCAGGCGTGCGAACCTCGACATGATATCTCTTCTTCTGTTCATCATATGTAGCCTCTGTGACTTCCGTGTTGAAGGCGATGTCGAGTCCCATCAGCTGGCCGTAGTGCTCCATGAACTCGGCAACTTTGTCGCCCGTCAGGAACCGCGGCCAGGTCTCGGGGATCTTCATGAACGCCCAGTGATCGGTGTAGGTCGGCGTATGCAGCGTGACGCTTTGGTATCGTTCTCTCCAAGAGTCACCAAGGCGTGCGCTGCGTTCTACGAGGCGGGTTTTGATGCCCATGTGTTGGAGGCGTGCGCCGAGCATCAGGCCGGCTTGGGCTGTTTGGAGTGTCTTGTGTTAGCGAGAGAAGAATATGGAAAGCTGCGCAAGGAGACTGACCTGCGCCGACAATCAGAACCTGCAGGTCTTCCTCGGGCTCTGCGTGTGTGTGTCCATTGATGCCGTTGACCCCGTTGACACCATTCGTGACGGGCGTCTTTGGCGTCGGAACCGAAGCCGCGTGCCGTGCCTCGACTTCCTTCTGGAAATCGAGTTTCTCCAATTGCGTAAAGACAGTCCATGCCTTCCACTCGTCTTTGCTAGTGTTGCCCAGCTTGAGCAACCCCTTTCCTTCGCCATGCGGCGTCCTGAAGGTGAAGCCAGTTTGGATCCAGACCATGCCGTCAAAGTCGAGGAGCAATGGCTTCAGCCCGCCAAGCTTGTTTGTCTGCAGCTCAGACAGACCATGGCTTGCTGAGGCCAGGTACTTTTTGATGTTGTCTTGACCTTGCTTGCAGGCGAAATCCCATGAAAGACCGACGATGTCTCTCCACCAGCAGTCGTCGATGAACAAGTCAGAGATGTCGCTGAAAGACTTTTCGGCAAACCGCTTCTCAAGTTTAGAGAGCCATTCACTAGAAATCTTTTCCGCGTCGACTTCGTCCTTCTTAACGCCTTCTTGTAAGGTCAAGGCCGGGATTTCGGGGAGCTTGAAGCCGTCCATTTTGTGAATTCTGCAGTGTCAAATACCGAATATCGAACAGCTTAGCGACTTGATTGACATCGACGGGATCGTATCGAATGGCTCGGGAAAAGAGAAATCAAGGCTAAAAGCCCGTGTAAGTCAGATTTGGTAGGGAAGGACAGGGGTCTGGGAGAATTTACTCGTGATCTCCAAACATCGGGGAGATAGCGTCAGATAGCGTACCCGTCATCCATCAACCCACTTGGCAAGTTCCCATCTCACCCACCATACCCCAAAATGTCAATAGGCAACCACTCAAATCGAGATGCGAAACGATTTCGTCCTCTTTTGTTCGGACCATCCCCACGAGTGGACCTTGGCAAGGTGTCATTGGGGTTCCCCATCTCTGTAACCTTACATTATTGCCAAGAAAGCCTGTTGCTGAAGATGACCGTACAACAGGCTGTTTTTACTCTTTTAGCTTTGAAGGAATGATGAAATTGATGGATTAGATCATCTTATCTGATCATACCCCACCTTTCTATTCGCGCAGATCGACATTGTCGTTCCAATCACGGCACGGTGAGCTGCTTCGGCTGGGGTGGGAGCAATAACATGCACGAAGTGAAACCCGCGAATGTGACAATATGCGCGGGAACCGCTGTGGGATTTCACCCTAACTAAGTTTCCAAGTGGGATGAATACGAGGTCTAACGGACCTTTAACGAGGGGCTTTTGTCGCTAAAACAGCACGTTAGCCAAGATGAAAAAATTGCGATGTTGCATGATGATTAAGAAGCTACCGTATTACTTGAAGGATCCATCCTGGTCAAAGTCAACCACGGACCGGACCACGTGCGATCTTTCTTCTTTGAAATACTTTAGCAGCATCATCCAAAGTTCGGGTCCTGTATAACATCAGATTTCAATCAATTACTTCATGGGAAACCTCCCAGTGCTTATGTTACACCCTCATCATCCAGTAGACGGGTTCGCTTGCTAGTGCCAAGCTCAACGTCAGCACCGCGTTCCGCGGCATCCAAGCCTCGGGCCACAATTCCGAGGAGATCAAGCATTGCTTGGCTCTTTGATCCACCAGCCCTAAAGAATGGGTCTGTCGGCAGCTTGCCGGCGCGTGGACAATCCAGAAAAGTACGGATGTCCAAGATGAGCGACACCCATATTTTGGCAAATACACATGTTTAGATTCTTGAATGCAAAAGATCAAGATTTGGCTCTGGATTTTCTCAAAGTTCGTAGACAGTCTTGGTATTTGGGACCATGATCTACGTGAGATTAGGACGTATCAAGAAGCAAAGTATTTCAAAATCTGGGTTCTAGGGTCCGAAGTACTTCTTGCAGAATTAAAACGGTCAGTGGCTGGACAACATCACCTAACCATGCTTGGTGATGAACAAAAAAGCCAATAAGTACGCCAATACGCAACTCTGAGAGCAACATATGGGAACAGCAGAGACCTAATGACAAAAACTCCCCTTTCACAGCTTCGTACTTCGGTGTATGAACAGTCTTATCATGGACTTGAAACGCGAACCAAGTCCAAGTCAAGTCCAGTCCCGTCTAGAAGGAAAGGGTGTAAAGCTTCTCCGGTGTAGGAACTTTCCTGCTGACAGTTGAAGAACCACTGCATACGAGCTATCAATCTAGTAGCTCATACTACCCTCTATGAAGGAAAATCAAGGTTGCCATGCAACATTCATTCATTGGTGATGTTACGGGCTAGTCCGTCCTGACTACCCGAGCATGTTAAGTGACCAACTAAGCTGCGAGTCGGACATTTTCACTTAAGCTTACTTATCTGCCTCTTGATTAAGGCTGGGCTTCCTGGGGAGCAGGTGTACTGGTTGTCACCCTTGCGACCTTGCGCAGCCCATATGCTTGAGCTAGTCCTTCACAGCCGGGCACCCAGTATGCTGCATCCACAATATGATACTTGCGATGTTCTTCGTATAACTTCGAAGGTGCGTATTAGTACAAGTTGGTGTCATGTTCAGGAGTTTCAGGCTCATCGTGCGTAAAGAGAATATACCTACCTCGGACAAAGTACGTTTCATCCATTTGTGCCATGATTTTCTCTTCGGAACGCTGCTGCTTATCGGAATCTAGCAGATGGAATTTACAGCCCTTATTTCAACTGCGAGAGTTGTTCCATCACATCAAGAGACTGTCATCAAAGTCCTTCCCGTCACAGGTGCAACACTCGCCACCCACTTCTTCCGACCTCGATAGCTCAGCTCTACGTTCTACCTCGGTAAGCTCGCCACAAGTGAGAGCCTCATACATACTTATAACTTGGTTTGATTATCCATCTCACGCTCAGTTTGTTCTCCGTTTCGCGGACTTTCCCATAATTCGAGCTGAAAGAACAAAGAACAAAACCCCTCTTTCCCCAATTTAGATGCACTCTTACTGCTCTGTCATACTTGCGCAAAACTTCGCATTATTCAATCCCCCAATTGTTCCACTAGCCCATTTTCAATTTATAACGGAAACTAATTATTATCTGCTATCATGACTTCAGTGAAGTGGGTGGCCTCGATGTCCGAGAAAATGCGAATAGATTCAAAGGGCAAGTTGAGGCTCGGAGAATCGCTAGCGTCGGATTAGAGCTAGGACGAATCAACTCGCGTTGGCTGCACCGTTTTGGCGTGTTTAACTGGGGCTTTCCGGCTCGACATTCCATGCCCGCTTCGACCTTCGTTTTACTGACACCGTCTCGACCTTCCATCCCAACAGTCGAGCGAGCATACGAGACTCTCGCGATGAAGAATGGATAGGCCAAAAGGAAAAGGGATATAAACTCATTCTTAAAGATATCGAACTCTGTATCGTGATTTACCCTTCATGTACTGTTTCTTTGCTCAACTAGTCGGGACCTGTTAAGTCATCCTAAGCCTCTACCAGCGTGCAAGTCTCTTACAAGACACTAAGCAATATGGAGGCCGTACAAACCCTTAACATCACTGAAGCGACAATAAGTCAATTACAGGATGCGCTGATCAAAGCTCAAATCTCCAGCGTAGACCTTGTCGCGCGCTTCCTCCATCGAATCGGCAAACTCGATCACCGCGGGCCAGCATTCAACTCCGTTTGCATCATCAACCCCAAAGTCTTCGATGAGGCACAGGCCTCGGACGCTTACCGCGCATCAGGTCGTTCTCCAAGGCCTCTGGAAGGAATTCCGTTTACCGTGAAAGACAGCTACAAGGTAGAGGGTCTCACAGTTGCAGCTGCGTCCCCAGCCTTTGAGAGCCTCGTTGCGTCTTCAGATGCAGCGGTCGTCGAGCTACTGAGGGCTGCAGGAGCAGTACTGATTGGGAAGACTACAATGCCTCCCATGGCCGATGGAGGAAGCCAGCGAGGCCTCTACGGCCGTTCAATCAGCCCTTACAACCCCGAGTACTTGTGCACCAGCTTCGCGTCAGGCTCTTCATACGGATCCGCCGTATCCACGACATGCTCGTTCGCCCCTATTGGTCTCGGTGGTGAGACAGTCTCATCTGGTAGAGCGCCGGCTTCGCACAACGCGCTGGTGGGGTACTCGCCGTCAAGAGGCGTCATTCCTTCTCGCGGCCATTGGCCGTTGTACCCGACGTGTGATGTTGTCGCACCACACACCAAGTCTGTCGCTGACATGCTGGCGCTTCTGAACGCCATTGTTGCCGACGATGCACACCCCAGAGGTGACTTTTGGCGCGAGCAGACGGTTGTGCCCATACCACCCAGCTCCAAAATCCGGTCAAGGGATTTTTCATCTCTCAAAGATCCGGAGGCGTTGCGAGGGAAGCATGTTGCTGTCCCCAAGTGCTACATCGGGAAACAGACTTCATCCGGATACTCTGTGGTCTGTTCAGAAGCCACTCGGCAGTTATGGGAACAAGCTCGAGTTGACCTTGAGACGCTAGGTGCTAAAATCACCGAAACTGATTTTCCTCTGGTCGAGCGTTACTCGACTCAGCTCTTCCTTGGGCAAGCTGCCAATGTGCCCGGCATCCCGAGTGCCTGGATTGATATTGAGCGGTGTCAGATGATTGCTACCGCTTGGGATGACTTTCTGCGCAACAACAGCGATCCCGAGTGCCCTTCTCTGGAAGGCGTTGACTATAGCCAGATCAACCCCGACTTTGCGCCGTTGGATGATCGGTCGGAGCACACCGAACAGCAGAATCATGTCCGGTACGCAGAGATGATTGAATTCATCCGCAACCGGCCCGACTCCATCTACGATCTGCCAGGTTGCGCGGATGCGTTGATCGCGCTTGAGGAGGCTCGTAAGAGAGACTTGGAACACTGGATGGACGAGAATGGCTTCGATGTTGTCGTCTTTCCCACAAATGGCGACGTCGGAAGAGCCGATTCCGAGGACAATCGTGAGTCTATGGCATATTCTTTACGAGACGGGCTGAAGTACTCCAATGGCAATCGTGCAATGAAGCACTTGGGTGTGCCCGCCATCACTGTGCCGATGGGATCGCTGTCTGACAAGAAAATACCTGTGGGGTTGACATTTGCGGGCAAGGCCTGGAGTGACAGCGACCTGTTGCGTTATGCGTATGCGTTTGAGTCCTCAAAGAAGCGAAGAGAGAGCCCCTCGTTGGCGCCTCAGCTGGACACGGACCTGATTCAAGTCAACACGAATCAAGGTCCTGTTGAGCAGCATAGGAAGCTGGACTTGATCGTCTCTTGTGTGGACGTAGAAGAGGATACTTCGACGGAGACCTTGGAAAGACGTCACGTCGCTCTCAGTGGGTTTTTGGAAGTCGATAATTCGTCTGAGGCAGCATCGATGCAAGTCTTTGTTAACGGGGATCGGAGGAGGTCTCCCACACTCAAGCATGGCCAATGGGGATGGTCTGGAATACTGGAACGGGATATTATAAAGGAGAGATACCCAGTTCAGGGCAAGGTTGCTAGAGATCAGTTCATGGTTGTGGTGCTAGCGCAAACTTCAGGTGGCGCCTCAAAGGGTCGCTTGGTCATGATCGATTGAGAATTCGCAAAAGTAATAAGAATCAAACGATAGAACATAGAATCCCTATCTCGAAGTTGCTTGAAATGCAGGTTCTTCAGCTTGTGCGATGAGTGAAGTCAATGCGACTCACATATGATCAATACCTTCAGTCGATGCCCGCGTACTTGCAACTCGTTGTTACAGACCCGCCATTTGCTCAAGTCGCAGCAATGCCTACTGACCCAGGTAGTACTTCTCGCACTTGCTCAGTTGAACACGGTGTCGGAACATTTGTTGCAACAAGGGGTCCAACAACAACTCGATGAATTTGGAATGCTTATTGCTCAAGCCTCAGGTGTTGGGGCAATCGCAAGTTTCTGCAGATAATTGAGCTTCTCACGTCGGATCTCAGTTCCTTAGCTGGGCTCCATTCGTTTAAGCTTAGTTAGCCCCGGTTGTTAATCTTCCTCTTGTTTGCGTGTTACCGAGAGTTTTACCGAACAAGAGTGCCGAAGGGTAAGTAGCTGTTGGTTTATTCAGTGGTCCGTCTGTGTGGTGCAGAAGTTTGTTTCAATGAGACTTTTGTTGGTCGAGCCGCCGGCCCGTCCGTTTGCAGCAGCCAGGCGGACTTCAGGACCCATGAGTGATTTCTCTATGGATGACTCAGAAATAGCGGCATTGGAAATCCCTCAGGATGTCCGTTGAGAGGAAGAACAATTTACCCAGGCAAAGAGCCCTTAACAATTATGACTAAGCCCATGGTGAGGTGCCAACAACTGCCGAAGTCGCACAACATGGCGCTGACAGAAGTCAGCAGCGGAGGATTCTCCGTGCATGTGCGGTGATGGAAATATCATGAGATGGAAACGGCCTAGACCTCCTCCAAGTACTTCTTGGACCTCGGAAAAGTGCCGGGATCGGGCAAGGTACGGACATAAATCGCTCAGAAAGAAGATTCTTTCGGACCTATTGGGATGTAGGAAAGGGAAAAAAAATCTGACAGTTGCACTTTACAAAGCATTGTCCGGAGAGAAAGAAAGAAAGAAAGCAAAAGAGCCTGCATTCCAGCCGGTTGCGTGCCACTTCGCCGCCGTCGCGGTGAGCCGCGGTGAGGCATTTCCTTTACGTCAAAAGAAGTAGCCTCTAACAATTTCCAATCCGTCTGCTCACAAAACCAAGTTTCTCATTGGCAAAAGACGTAAACCCCGCTAGATTGGTACAAGCTGCAAGCACTTCTGGCTAGAACTCTCAACACACGTCTTGGTCGTCTTACCCCTCCATCCGTTGTTCGACATGACGCCAACTGGCCGTCACGTACCCGTCAAGTCCCGCCCGGTTGCCAACGCGGAGAAGGTGTTGGCGAGTTGGCAAAGCGGACACGCCCGCCAACTGGCTCCAACTTTGTGTGCCCGGTGATCCATACTTTCGGGGCAAGTGGAAGAGCGTGTTGGAGACCCGTGAGACTTGTCCGTGACTTTGTGACTTGTTGGAGGAGTTCTTGAAAAACCGAAACGGCACAGCAAAAAGCAAAAAGCTGGCTCGGGTATTGGAGCCTTGTGGGACCATTTTGTGAAAAACTAGCACCGTAGCACAATCCGCCCTGTCGATCGCTGCACACTACGCATGTCGTGGGCTCGTGGTTTGTTTCTAGGTTGGAATCCCCATCTTCCGACTGGCCAGAAGCAGACTCCGGTCCTTGCGGGTGACCCGTCCGCGCCTCCGCGCCGAGTCAAGCGTCAGGGCTGGAACCGCGTGGCGGCGGGTTCCCTTCCCTCTCGAACCAGTCAAGCCTGCTCGGTTTCTTTTTACCCTTCCGTTCGGCAGTAGGTACGCCCAGGTTCCCGTACGTTGCGTTGCGCTGCGTTGTACTGTACCTGCATCCGCCGTCATCTCAAAGGCCATCCTTCTCAGCCCTTGGGCCTTGGCCGCCGAGGCCACCCCCTCTTTCAATGTTCCCTCGAGGCTCCAAGAGGCACAGCGCCCACAACTCCCGTGCTGGCATGAGATGTGGCCGACGCCTTGCCGATGTACCGCCCCTTGGCTCCCTTCTACTTGGGAGTCGGGACCTGAACTATGGATTAGCACGAGCCAAAGAGCGTTTGGTTCCTGAGCCGTTCCTGTCATTAAACCTAATCCGGGCCCCTTGGCGACCCATGAGCGATTTTCACCCCCTGACAGAGCGCACCCCCCTTTCCTTGTTGGGCCTTGGCCATGTCTTTCTCCTGGTCTTCTCTCCGACTTTGGCTGAATCTCAGCGCCTAACCAACTGACAAACTCCATGTGTCTTCCTTAGACCTTGCCTAGCGTAATGTTTCCCGCGACTGGGCCTCCCGTTAGGGCTTTCTAAACTCAAGTTTCTCACTTTGTTTCTGACAGTAACACCGCAGCATGATGAGGGGTAGGGGAAGATTTCTCTGAAGGTTCCACGGCCTCTTTTTGTCAGATTCATGGCAGCCCTTGATTGAACAACGAACCCGACTCGCCAACTCCTGCTTTGCGGGTCCGTTGGAGTCGCTGACTCTTTTCAAAGACTCCAGGCACACAAACGTCTCCGGTGCTCTTCGGCCCCTCCCATCCCAGGCTCAGACTCAAAGGATCCAAGTCCAGCTGTGCAGGCGCAGTGTCATCGTGGAGGATTGCGGCGTCTGTGGGGACATAGCGCCTTGCTACGTGGGCCTCCGCAGATGGACCGAAGGGAATGGCAAGCCTGGCAAGGCACTGACTGCCAGCACGTGTGAGTGACATCTCATCTTTCCGGCTGATGTTTAACGTTTTCATCTCGTCTCCTGTAGGGATGATATTTGGTATATAATCCCCCGGTCTCATCTTCTTCTGGGATGGTCTTGTTCTGATCACCACCACCATCCTTACACTCCCTCTTCAACTCTTCTTCTTTCCCCAGTCATTCTCTCGGCCAGCTTTGAAAGCTCCCAGATCAGGCATCACTCTTTTTGAACGCTCAACCAGCAGCTTCACTCCTTCGCAAGCCCAAACTTCCTGTCCCTCGACGTGAAAGTCCATACCACCTTCAGCTTCGAATCTTTGACAGCCATCCACCTGGCCGCCATCTAAACTACACACAATCCTTTTCGGAAAGAAACCCACATACCACCTTCAACTCCAGTCAAGATGTTCTCTACCACTTTGACCACCTTCCTTGCCGTCTCGGCTACCTTGGTCTCGGCCGCTACCATCCCGATCCGGGACGCCGGCAAGTCCGGTTCATACAGCATGACGCCCCACGACTCCTACTCTTCTTCCATTGGTGTCCTTGGCTGCAAGATCGACACCAACCGTGTTGCCTACTGGCCCAACCCTCTTAGCTGCAACGACATCTGCCTTAAGGTCTCCAATGGTGACCGCAGCGTTCACCTCCTCCGCATCGACCAATCTGGCGGTGCTTTCGACATCTCCTACGACGCCTGGAACTACCTCAGCACCGGCAAGTCTGCCACTGAGGACCCGACCATTGGTGGAGGTGTTCTCATGAACTGGGAGGCCGTCGATGCCAGCGAGTGCAGCCACCTTCTCAAGGACGGCAAGTTCCCTCTCTCTGCTGCCAACAGCATGAACTACCTTACCTCCTGCCTCGCCGAGCCCGACAGCTTCGTCGCCAAGAACTACGCTCTCTACAACATCCAGAACCCTGCTTGCACCTGGGGTGTCGATGAGGTCTGCACTCTCAACCTGGCTGTTAGCAACCAGGCTGCCTGCCCTAGTGGCCTCGGCTCCGTCAAGACTTTGACCACCCTGCCTGTTACCAACATTGGATACGGCACTGGCAAGACCGCCGTCGCTGTTCAGTGAACGCGCACAATAAGCACAGGTTGCTCAGAGATACCATGATACGATGCATACGAATGTTTATGATACATGTACATATATTATAGAAAGGGACTAGACAGAAAATTGGAGTCGAACATCATTGGAACTATTTGAAATTGGCGTGAACTCGTGCAGCTCAATGTGACTGAGACATATGATGCTGGAGGCCCTCAGCTAAAGCGAAACGGCTCCGCCTATGGCTAGATGGATCCCACGCAGGTCGGGATACGCCATAGAATAATCGACAGGAGGAGATACTGAGTCGTTCTCGCTCATTTAAAAGGCCGATGATCAAAGCTTCAGCGACTCCGCCGCCCTACAGCGGATATACATAGTACAGAGGTACTTAAGCTATGGCCATCTTCGTATTGCTAGCAGATCTCGTCAGAACTGATTTGGGTCAAGAATCTGTCGGCGACTTATACTGAAAGGCCCAAACAGGCAAACACGGCCATAGTCGTGGTCCTTGTCATTGTCTCAGCCACATTGGTCGTTTGAAACGACCGCTGCGGGCCTGCGGCGGTGCCCGATTTTTTTTTTATTACCGTATTCTTCAGCTCTAGGGTATTGACTCGGGTTGGTGATCCGTAGATCTCTCTCCCGAGGTTCCGTGCTGAACAACGGACTACATCCGTTACTGGCGCGGCAGTGCCATACTTAGGTATGTGGCGCCCATCATCTGTCTCCATACTCCCGTACTTTCATAACAGCATCATTATCGAAGCCCAGAAGTGAGCCTAAGCAATGAGCGAATATGCCTTTCACATGAACGGGCAGAGAGTGCAAAATTCATAAGCCTGGGTGTTCCTAGCCCGTTGAACCAACCTGGATGGGGAAACTAGACAACGCCCCTAAGCACCTGGGCACTCCTCAGCATACCGGCATCGTCTTCAAGCTTCTGTGGTCTGCCAGTTTGCGTTATTGTTACAGATCGAGGTCTAACACAGACGTTGACATCGGCAACTTTATTTAGTGGATTCTAATGGCGGGCCACATCTTCGTTTAGTCATGTGAAAGCATGGTGAAGACACAGTAACGTTATTTGTTGAGATATTTATTATTCTATCATATTTGGGAGAAACCAGAACTGGGCTTCATTTGTTGGCAATGTCATGCCTTCTCAGTAACTAGACTGAATTGATTGACAGTTAACGTGCAGCTAAGACACGGCCAAATTGTCAGCCGAACCGCGAGGGAAGAGACTGAGGCTTTTATACTGTCGTTGTGAACAACGTTGTACTTGTCATTGAAAATCAAGCCAGAACTCGTTATCTTCTACTAATTCAGCTCATTCTATCGGACCATTAGTCGTCACCTAGATATATCCAGAGCATCGAGTCGATGACTTGCTGCGGTTTAAACAAAAAAGATTTTCTATTTACCGTGGAACAGTGACCTAAAAGATGCTATCTTCGTAAGAAGGTCTAGTCTAAGTTACAAAGGAAATCGCTGCACCAAAGAACGAGGTCTATTCCCAGTCACAACCTTTAAGCTAGATTGATGTCTCATTTCCTTGCCGAAGTCGAGGTCGATAATAGATAAAACTCAGCCAATTATCTAAGTCTTTTCTATCTTTGAAATTCCCAGGCCTACTCAAACTATGAGTTTCAATCAAGGTACCTTACCTTAAGGTAGGCACCGCTAACATTGTCACAACTGGTGTCGCTGAGACCTGATTATCCTGACCTGCCACCGCGTAGACAGGCCCTACGAAGACGACGTAGAGGACCTGGACCTATGGTATCTAAATTTTAAAAGAAGAATTTGAGTCCAGAATTATATGAGACGGGGATTACTGGAAGAAACGCGAGGTAAGGACATTGGTACACGGAATAGTCCGTTCGTCCGCCGAAAAACGGAGGAATGGCCCGTTCCCACGAAAGCGAGCATTGACATTGACTGCGCTAGAGTCACACAATGGCACGTCAGCATCCCCATCGCCTACTCTATTCTTGGCTTCTGTGTGATTCCTGAGAATGACGAGATCTTGATTGGTCTGATGTAGCAGAGCCTGGTCCATTGAAATCGGCCCAAACCCATCTGCTAGACTAAACGGAAGAAACCCAGATACATATGCTTCCCACGACCGCCAATGACGAATGCTAGATTGACAAGCTGGTTATGCCATTCGATTACGGGAAGTGTGGAATTCAGTACATATCTTCGGAGTGTTACAAGCGGCCGTAGGGAGGGTTCGTTCTAAGAGCAAGACGTAACTCCACATCTGCCAAAGACTGGACTATCTTCAGTATATACGGCGGCAGAGTAGAGTCTAGAGATCTCCGTTAGCCGACCACACAGTAAGTGCCGACTGACTGCACTACCATGCGGTTTCACATCCACCTGCCCGGACTACGGTGAACAGAAAACCCCGCAAGCCGCCAACGACAGCCATCCGTCGTCCCACTCAGTTTCATTATAAAGGGCTGCAGTGTATTCCCTCTTCAGCACATTTCTTTACAGATCTAGCGTCACATCTGGAATCCTATAAAACAGCTGTAAGAAAGCTCCAGTCAACTCCACAGATACATAGGCTCATATATGGCTTTTGATAGCAACCTACAACGACAACATCAACATCGCCACGACACAATGCTTAATTCAAGCTTCTCACACCGTAGAGCTCTAGTCGAGGAGGACCCAAAGCCCAAAGATGCTCGAGCTGTCACACCACCCAAATTTCAACATGAGGCCCTGACCAGGAAGGCTGCGGGAACTACTCGACAATCACGCTCAAGCTGGCCGAGTTTCCAATGGTGGCTCATGGCTATTCCGTCATTCATTATTTCAGCTTACGGCGCTGCATTCTTCACCGGAAATACCCCAGGCGATTCACGAATCAAGGCGAGAATCATAGGTTCACTCGGAGGCGTCATACACATTGGGGGTTCTCTGGTGGCCATGGGACTCGGCCCTTTTCAGTTCCTCCCACAGCTACGACAGAGATATATCCAAATTCATCGCTGGTTGGGATGGGTCTACGTCCTTGCCGTAACGACTGGTGGCATTGCTGCGTTCTACGTCACATTCAACAGCGAGGCGTTGACATGGGGCAAGGTTGGCTTTGGCCTTCTCGCCTTGGGATGGCTGGAGAGCGCTAGACGTAGCATCGTTGCCATCCGATCGAATGGAGATGTCAAGAGCCACCAAGCTTGGATGACGAGGAACTTTGCTCTGACCTATGCCGCAGTGATGCTGCGGTGGCAGTTGCCTCTGATGATCGCCGCGGGTATGGAAGTTAAGTTTGCGCTGTCCATCACTGGATACATCTCTTGGATACCGAATCTTTGGTTTGTCGAACGTTTTGTATTAAACAGGAGCTGAGCATAGTCCTAGTCATGGTGGTTAGAGGAGACTCCAGCTTTGGATTGGTCACATCTCTTTCTTGTGTCAGACTTGGACGTGTAAGTCTTTTGTCGAATCACAGGCATTTGACAATTCATCAATCATTGTAGCCAATAGGGTCTGCGGTGTAATTTCACTGCTGCAGCAAGCAAATACTAGACTGATAGGGGTGCGGTGTTTACTTACAGCGCGGACTTTTGCAAAGCCGGGCAGAGGTCGAAAGGTCTCGGCTGGCAGGGCTAGTTCACAACTCGACACAACCCATAATTATTGAATACCAGATTGTATATCTTTATTTTACGAAATTTATCTAAGCAACCCGTTCTACCTTCTTGACGACTTTGGCCGGAACACCAACTGCGACTGAGTAATCGGGAATATCTCTGTTCACAAGAGCGCCGGCCCCAATGGTGCATCCCTTGCCAATGTTGATTCCTGGCAACACTGTGACGTTCGCTCCAATCCAGCAGTCATCGCCAATGGTGATGGGCTCTGCATACTCGATGTTGTCTCTCCTAGACTGCAAGGCAGTCTCGTGGGTTGCTGTGATGAGGCTGACTCCTGTGGCGAAGAAGACATTGTTTCCAATGGTCACATGAGCACAGTCGAGAATGACGCAGCTTTACAGGCTCTTGGTCAGTTTTGTCTGTTTCAAGGGAATATGAGGCGACTCATAGGAATATCACATACTTGAAGTTGGCGTAGAAGCGATCTCCGACCGTGATATTGCAGCCATAATCAACCTGCAAGCTGGGCTCGACGTAGACATCTTTTCCAATACCGCCGAAAAGCTCCTTGATCATGCCCACTCTCTTGTTGGCAACGTCGTCTGCAGATTCGTCATCTCCTGGGACGTAGGTGTTGAATTTCTGAGCCAGTCGACGGGCACGATGTCTCGATGCTACCAGCTCAGGCGCCATGCAGCTGTAAAGCATGCCAGAGACCATCTTCTCATAGTCGTCGCACCAGGGCACATGCTCGAGGGTCTTGGCGAAGGCGATAGCCTTATCGTCCTTTTGCGTACGGATTGGTGGCACCATCTTGGCTGTTGTACAGTTGACTGTCGATTGAGAGGCTCAAGGTGAGATGTGACGTTCGAATATCGACGTCGAAATTTGGGATCTCACCACCTTAAATTGGGCTACCAAGGTGGTGGAAGCGGTGACTCCGCCCGCCTTTTCAAGTACGAAAGCGAGGTACAGCGCATGACGCTAAGTCTTTTGGCTGGGGAAACTTCCACATTTGGTACACATCCCAACAGGTCGCGGAAGACTCCGCAAGCGCATTTAAACTATGGGGTGCGGGGTTGAAGCATCATGAACTCCAGACGACTTTTATAATTTCGCGAAAAAGTCAGCGAGAGATGTTGAAGCCTCAACTCTTCAAGAACGATATTGAGGATATAGCGCCTTTTGAAAGGATGATGTGGCTTTACAGTGACGGTTCCTAGCTAATCCAAGAAATGTGGCATTGGAACAGCTGACCAGACGTCATCTGACAGATCCTGTGCCGCAAGCCAAGTCGCTGAGACCGATTGCCACGTGCCTCAGACTTCACACCATAAGCGAATGAGCAACTAACGAGGACTCTGACGATCTCGGCGACTCTCACAGAACCTATGAGGTGTGTGAGAGAGCTGGAAGACCCTGCGCCACATTTATTCAGCCCTGCTAGGCAAAAGCGCTGGCCAAAGATCAGCAACGTCAAGCCACGAGATGACATCTTGGCTTACTACATTAGGAAAACTGAAGTCGCTTCGAAACGCCCTCTTCAAGCTTCAAGTATCTTTCATGACGCACAAGGCAGAACGGCTGGACCCTGCGGCTTTCCGAGTCTGGGCAAACGAAGTATTTATGCTTATTTCTTCCCTAATTCTAAGCGTAGTTAGATCACCATGATAGTGGAGCATCATCAATAAGTAAGACCAATCTTTGTTATATATATACGATACAGGCAACATCCTTTGCACCAACTCCGAAATGTATGAACTTGTTTCCCTCATCGACAAACGCATCGATCAGCACAACCAGAAATCACACAACATGATGAGCACCGGCTGCGACGCAACACCCACGCCATCCGGCTCACCCTGCGAAGTCCTCCGCCAGGTGGAACGACTGGGTGGTGCCCAAACAATGATAGAACGGGTCGATCTCGCAACCGGTTCTACAACACCATTTTACGTACTTCACAGCAACAAGGAAAACAAAACCGTTGCCGTGTTACATGCAGATCCCCGCGTGCAAGCATCGGGTGAAGCATTGGGTACAGCGAAATACCATTCCCTGTCCTCAAAAATCGACGTCATTCTCCGCGGCGTGCCGATCAAGATGAAGACCAACACTATGGGTAACACACACAGGTTCGACCATCATAGTCTGAGCTACAGTTGGGGTGTATCCAATTTGAGCATGTCAATGAACACGATGTATCTGAAAGATGCCGGGGGCAACCTACTGGCGACATGGAAAAGGTACCCAGAGGGCAGGTTAAGCGGCATGATTGGACAGTCAGCCCCGACATTTGAGGTTTACGTCCCGCCACAGAGCATCGACATGGACATGGTGATTGTCACGGGATCTGCAGCGGTCGAGTATTGGCTGAAGTATAAGAAAGACTCCTACGCAGCGGTAGGAGAGGCCTTTGGTGCAGTTTAATACATGTTGAGAAACTCATAGCGGACTGTATGTTGGATTGTATTTGTTGGCCTAGCATTCGATGGGAAAGCGAATGTCGATTGGGAGGCTTTGTGGCGTTGGCGCTGATCTGATAGAGTGTTTTATTTCTGTTCAATATACTTAGAGTTTCCATTTTCTAGTGTATAAATGTTGAAGCACTGGGGCAATTGAGATGACCGACAGCAACCGGAGATGATGTATCATACGAAGGTGCTACGAGTATGAAGTTGTACTAATAGTTTGCCCATGACAATTCATTCTGCCTATGTTTCTAGGGAGGACGCAACAGCAAGAGGAATGGATTTTCTTTAGCGGCCCCTCTTCAAGGTGAATCCACCCCAAGAGCAGGATTCGAGCCGTTAGCCCTGTGTTGTAAAGTTCCCTAAGGAATGGTCTAGGACGATCATGCTTCACTATCGAGATAGTGAGCAATGATCGTCTGTCGCAGTAGACTCCTCTCTCATAGCTCCTCCGTTGCTTTGATGAAACTCAAGACAATGTTGACGAAGAAAACGGCTCAAGCCTCGACTTCACAACGTCTTTATGTTTCACATTTTCAGTGACAAAGCCGAGAAGTCGAAGCATTGGGGCCACAAAAAAACCAGCCAGCGATAGTCATGATATCTTTATACTTTGACGCCTTCTGTATAGCAAGTTGTCTTTCAACTCGGACGAGCAGGTGAATTCTGAAGCCGATGGAAGGAAACCTCTTGCCCGGACACCTTTATGACAGACAGTGCTGATGGGACCCATCTTGCCTCTCTCAGGGCATATTTCAACACGTCCTAACTCACACTCTTGATCGTTGTATCACGAGGTCTCACCTCTATCCCGCAGAAAGCAAGTCAACTAACAAAACTGGCGAGAGCACCCCCATTTTCAGCCTGCTCCTTCCTTCTACTCTCAAAGTGATTATCCCTCCTTTTCGAGTCTATACTTGCCTCAAATTACTCCCAGCTTCTCCATCATCGCCTACTCTCTCTTCTACTCAACCACTTTTGCTGCCAGCCAACTCGTTCAACAATCTTAACAAGCTTTTCCGGTGTCCTCTTCTACACGCATTCTTTGAGCACATTTACTTAGTCCAATCACCACTCAAACTTCGAGACCAACATGGACGAATTCTGCGTTCGTCTCCTCTCCTACTTCGACCGCGGCATGGACGGCAAGCCCGGCCGCTGGCCTCACTCCCTCCCTTCTCCCGAGGACATGGCGGGCGCTGGCTATCGCTTCGAAGGCAACCAGAAAGTCGGAGGCGATATCGTTGTCTGCGATTTCTGCACCATGCAAGCTTGGGCGTGGGAGAAGAAAGACGACCCGTTCGCTCAGCACATGGAGTCGAAGACTTGTGAATACGTCGACAGTGCCATTTTTCGCGAGTACCACCATAAGTTCCTCCAGAAGCAGGGCGAGACCAAGAAGATTGACGACTTGATGCTCACGCCTCCTGCTACGCCCACCAAGAAGTCCTACAAGCCGCGCCGGAAGTTGCGCTTGTCCCCCATCGTGACTGTCTTTGACAGCAAGCCTTCCCAGGAGGCCGACCCTAAGACCGTCAATGGCAACAACACGCCTGTCGAGATCGCGGTTTCTGCTGGAGAGACCAAGATTTTGATCAAGATTACTGATGGCGGTGAGCGTGGTAAGCTTTCAGTTCCTACTCCTACTCTATCCTTCTTACCTTGAAGCTAACAAGTCGGACAGCTGCCAAGAGAATCCGTCTCGAGTGAGCAGCCTTGCGCTCGACGTTCGTCCAAAGACAATATGGCTGTCAGCCATGTGACTTTTACAAACATACTTGCTTTGAATACGTGGTTTGTTCCATCTATTCCGACTTGCAAAACGCTCGGGAATACTGACATATCTCACCAGTATATCAGAGATTGCTACATTATCGATTTTACTCAGTGCGTGGACTAGCGAGGAAGAGTCATGTGCCTTAGGGCAAGATACCGATATGGAAGGAAGGAACTATGAGATATGTACAGGAAATTGCCCAGATCAGCAAGTATAACGCTTGTGGACGAGTTTCCCAAGGGCAAGGCATGACGGTCATCAGCTGCGTTTGGACAGAGCCATCAGAAGACTTGCACCAAGGGTGGCGAGAGGGAATATTACCATTATCATGAGGCAGTAGTTCGTCTCTAGGTAGCCAAGATACATGTGTATCATTCACTCATTCAAGCTTACGGTCCAAACAGCCTACGTGACGACGTAAGATTCAGTGGCGAATATCCAGTCACCGCTCGTTGAGTCCTCGCCCACCCGTGACATCGCAAAACGACTGCCTCTCCAGTTAGATCCATCCTGTAGATGAGACCAGTGCCTCAGCCGTCCCCAGGTCTCACAGATCACATCCTTCCTCCTCATCGTCACAACCCATGTCCAAAAGGTCTACGAGAGCGGAGTATTGGGTGGGCAATGCACGACAGGCAAGACAAATCATAGCAAGTGCCGACTGGGAACACAGCACGCGGAGGATTGAACGGGGCCGAAGGGTTGTCGGTGTCCGCGGGCCGTGAGACATTAGCACAGAAACGTGGGTGTGTGACACACCCGCATACATCTACAAACAAGATCTAGCGAGGCTTACTCCAACGTATGTCTATGTAGACATCCAGTTGCTTATACTCTGCATGTGGTATCAAACGAGAGTGAGAGGATGAGCGAGTCCCCGTCATTGTGAGCGCAGTGACGCACGCTAGGAACTCGCGCCACAGCCATCAATCCCCCAACTGGAAATTCAACGTCGCGCTGTACCTGTTGCCGCAGAAGCGAGCAGCTCAAAGACTTTCCCTTCCAGACCGACCGGAGGATTCTTAACAAACGCTGGGCGCAAAGGTGACGTTCTCCGTGGTCAGAAATGAGTCTAACTAGGCACTTGATCAGCGCGTGTGGTAGTCGTTAGGATCTGTGAGGAGCCCCTGGTGGGTGTTCCTTAGGCAGCTCCCGGTCGGCTGCTCTCTGTATTCTGTTTGGTCAGCGGTCAAGTTTGCACGTTGTAGTAAGGTAGTGAGGTAGGCGAGGTAGGTAGTATCAGCGGCCATCCGCAGCGGCGAGGCGGGTTCGTTCCATTTAGCTCGAGTTCCAGCGTAGGGCCAGGTGCAAACCGTACTACGAATGGAACGGCTGTCAGGCGGGCGAGCGGCGGTGCGCTGCGGGCTGTGCGGGAGCGCTCGTGATGGCCGCACCGCCGGGTGACAAGACGGGCGACTGACGGGGGTCGACCAATGACCTTGGCGATGGGTGACAGCCACCAAGATGTAGGCAGACTTTTTGTGAGATGAGGCAGCTTTTGCCCAGACGTATTTAATGAAGCAGACGGACTGCTCATGATGTGAAAGCGAATGGGTTTCTGAGTATCGTGTGAATAAACCGAATATCAAAAGCACAAGAATCAAAGCGAATCACGAGGTCGAGACGAGAAGCTACAATGACGACTGTCAATCAATACCAGCGTAATGGCAGATCAGGCCGCCCATCGGGGCGCAATCCGCTCCGTACCGTCTGGCGCGAGACGTACGAGGTCTGGGATGGGGTCTGCTACGGCGTAGGCAAGGCCTATTTCAAGATCACCGGCAGATGGTGATATGCCGTGGGGGCAGGCGACAGGACCGGCGGACGCATGGATGCATCATCGCATTCCAGTATAGCCTTGACGGCCCACCGAGTAGTGACGAATGACGAGCAACACACGAGTAACGAGTAAACGAATAATGCGCCTAATGATTAACGACAAACGACAACCGGTGACGAGAAGATAAACGACGGAGCACCGGGGTGGAGGAATCAAGCATTTCGAGTATTCCGAGAGCAACATGAGGGAACCACAGGCAGGCATACAGGAATGTTGACAGGAACCACCATTCACCAACCAATCCGACGGGTGTGACAAGGAAGGCTGAAAGAAACAACCCGCTTGGGCGAACAGCAAGATTGGCATCGACAACCCGCCCACCGATGACGTCGGGCCTGGGAAAATCTCGATCAGCGCCGCAGACTCCAGAGCGCTGTGTCCATCTCTTGGCACTGTGACAGATAGTTCAGCTGGAGGCGGATTCAGTGGTTCCCCATCAACTTGACACGGACTTGAGGGGATCAT
Source organism: Colletotrichum scovillei (assembly GCF_011075155.1). Lineage (NCBI taxonomy): Eukaryota > Fungi > Ascomycota > Sordariomycetes > Glomerellales > Glomerellaceae > Colletotrichum > Colletotrichum scovillei. The sequence continues at coordinate 4,830,957 of NW_023336259.1, forward strand.
CCTGCCAGAGTGGGCCCTTTCAAGGCTCAAGGTTTTGGTGACGCCGGGAGGGAAAGGGGACAGTCGCTGGTCGGGTGAGCCGGGGGGAGATAGGTAACGAGGACTTGCTGCTTGTAAGGAATGAGGATAAGGCGCGAGAATCCGAGGAAAGAACATCGAGAACGCGGGAGCTGCGGACACGGCGGACGGGGATCACGCTGGGTGGCCGCGGGATGATAGCCGAGTGGGATGGATGGACGCCTTTTGCGATTTAGATCATTTGAACGAGTATGAAACGGGGCGCGAGCGACACCGAAACGATCTTCTGTCGACTATCAACAAGAATAGTAAACGAATGCGGTACGGGAAGGGAATGCTTGGTTGGAGTTGCACTGCCGCAGACCACGTCGCATGGAATCCATAGAATAGAAGATCCGAATATACGATCAGCAAGACTCTGGTCACTCTCGAATTCTGATTAACGGGTCACGTCTCACAGTACGTTGTACCGATAAACGGGCCAAAGGGCTCATTCTCGGGGAGAAACGAGACACAAGACAGGTGAAGGAAAAGCAAGCAAATCGTTTGTCCATCGTATTGGCTTCCTGCGCGGCAGATGAACCAGTGTCGAGAAGCCCACACAAACCACAATTCTGTCGTTGGAAAATCGGGGCGGCAAGCATAAAGGTGATTCCAGATTGAGATTCGCACGACCAGGTTTGATGGTTTGATGCTGGGCCCTGAACCAATGCCAACAGCGCATCCAACATTCGGACCGGGCCCGTCTGGCCCCCTTCTGGAGACTCTCTGGACGTCTGGGTCGTTTAAGCCTGGCGCTAGGCCTAGAGTAAACAACTTAAGGTAGGCCACACCAAAAGAGAGTTAATTGGACTCCCGCTTCGCCGGTCCTATTTTTGTTGCTCTTGCAGGTTGGCGACTGGCGAGTATTAGGTGGCCATGCGAATACATACGCTGCCAGTATGGATGCTGCCAGCAGCGACACGGTACTGGAAAACCCCGTCGAGTCAGGGAACATGGCGGTTAGCGCTGACTGCACTGCTGGTCGGAACTACGTAGTAAAAGCCTTCACTGTGTAGAAGAAGCAGCACACCCACACAGCCTGTAGGTGTGCCTCCAAGCCTCGTATTGGCGGCGATATGAAAGTTTTGCCTCTGGGGCTGTGGTTGACAGTTTGTCGATGCGCTGCTTCATCGACAATTCGGAGACTTCGGTCGGCCCCCGTCCGTCCCGAGCTGGTGGTGAAGCTGTCCGTCATGCGTTGGCTAGCTCAGCTCGATTTGCATTTGCTCAGCAGTGAGGCATCCGTCAAGCAAGGATACGGGCAGATTGCGCAGCGCTTTGTCATAGGACACTCGCCAGAAACATCGGTCCGTCTGGGTTCGCGTGCTGCGAGACAGCAACAGCCGAGCGCTGCAAGCCTGATGGATCATGAATGGATGGTGTGGGATGACTGGGAGAACAGACGAATAGTGGGATGATTGGCCTGAAGGTCTGGACCGCCGCTGCAGTCAGATTGTGTACAGAGTACTTTCCGTCGACGTCGACGTATCTGCTGGGAGCCTGGCTGTCTGGGTTGTTCTGCTCCTACATTGCACAGAGTATTGAATTACCCATTGTAACATTATCTGTGGTTCTCACTGGAGATTTGGGCCTTTGGCGAGTGACACCTCGGAGGCTGATATTGACAGTCGAGTTGGCCACGGTGGAGATAACAAGAAAACCATGCCGGAAGTTGATTGCAGTGCTGCCAACAAGGAGATGTATCCGTATGTGGCAGATGAGGTTGAAAAATTCTTTCAGATCGCTGCCGTGTTCATCTCGAGCATGTTGGATTGGACTGGGCAGAGTCGGTGGGAATTCGCCATGGCAGACCTGAGGGAGAAGAGCGCGCTGGGCAGTGGCTGGGCGAAAGGGAACCTGTGAAGTGAAATTGACTTTCTTTCTGGTTATGCGCCGCGGGACTTGACAGCGGGATGTGATGAGATAGTGAGGCGCAGAGGACGGACGACAAGAAATGCCAATGTTGAGAGGTGAATGACCTCTTGGCAATCCAGGTCGAAGAGTTCTTGGTTTATCTGTTGAGGCCAAAGATGGTGATGGTTGACGCTTGGCGGCACACGATAGCCTCCAGTTCTGTTCGTCTAGGACCTGATTACTAGGTACGCAGTAGAGGCTAGAGCATCTCGGCGTCTTGCTGGAGGGGTTCACTGGTTCTGGTAGGCCGGTGCGTTGGTGGCACACCCACGAGCTGTAGCCTGTGAGCCTGTCCTATGATGGACCAGACGAGGGGCGGCGGCTGGGTTGTGAGAAGATGAGCCCGGCGTCCGCAAGTCCCGGTCTGGAAGGTCAGCCGGTTCTCCAGGCCGAAGCTCACCTCGAGTGGAGATTGCCCCTATTTCTCGCTATTTCACTAACGGCCTTGGTGGATGAGGCGGTGGACCGCAGCCCCAGCGGCTACAGTGTGAGCTGGGGGCGTGATAATGGTGCCCTGGTGCAGTGTGTTTGTGTTGGTTCGAGACGGCGTCGGAAGGAGAGTTGTCAAGGAAAGATGTAGGGAAGATGGAGGCATAACATCTTTAGGTGGTAGACACCTGGGCAAATGTTAGTGCTTTACTTGATCATCATGGGGTGATTTGGATGGACCTCTGTCCACACTGTGCCAAGTCTCTCACAACCTTGAAACGAGATGAACATGGCCCAGGCGGTTCCCGGCGTACATCCAGGGTACGTATCTCGTCGCTCGCCTCTCTTCCATGTCTCTCTTCTTCTTCTTTCGCGCGAAGGAGAAGGTTCTTAGGTAATAAGACATTCCTTTACTTGTAGTAAGGAGGTAAGGTAGGTTCGGTTGGCAGATGCATGTTGAGTGCAAGTGCTAATTTGGCACATGTGCAGGTACCTCGTGATTCAATAGTGTCGCGCAGTGGCTTCAGGTACCGTCGCATCTTTCTCTTTTGCTCGTCTCGTCCAAAGAATGGAAATGAAAGATGCAGGCAAGGTATGAATGGTGCTAAGACGGCTGCGCCTCGCTCTCACGCCGGCTCTTCGTGTCTGCGGTCTTGTTGTCTGAATGTGTGTGCCAATGGTGTATCCAATAAGCGGCGTCAATTGCTGAATGTAGAGATGCACGTAGGTATTGGTGTTTGGTACGATGAGACGGTAGCGCATGTATGTACGGAGTATTCACGAGGGGATCCAATTTGCGCATCGAATACGGGGGTGATTGCTCAATGAATTGGAAGAGAGCGAAATTGGATGAATGCTGAACAGTGGACGGTCACAAGAAAGCAGAGTAAAAATATCAAGAGATTAGAGAGGAGGAGTGGAGGAAAGAGACTTTGGGAGGAGGGCAAGGGGGGGAGGATTGGAGGAAGCAAGAGGCTAGCAGAAGAAGCTTGCCAGTAAGGATAAACCGAAAGGGGTCACCCCTGCCCCTCCTTCCCTCTTGCCCCTGGTGGTTATCCATGACCCCGGTCCTTCCTTCCCTGTCTGTTCAAGGTACCTTTTTTACGCCTTCCGCGCCGTTGCTTCCTGCCTTCTCAGCACCGCGGTGGTCTAGCCGGTGCCTGCCTCACCATTGCACCAGTCGATCCTCTGTGCCTTCCTTCCACAGTCCACTCCTTCCACTGTAGCAACGGCAGGCAGGTTCAGTTCTCTTGCTCTTTCCCATTCTTTACCTACCTTAGGAGAGATGCCTTGGGTACATCCACAAGTACACAGGTACATGGACACTTTTGCAAGTACCTCACTTCGTACCCGGTGGGGCTTAACCACACATTCCAGGGCGTGTTTCTGCTTTTCTACCTCGCGCCTCCCTCCCGTCACAGAATCTCTGACTTCTCGATTCTCCTTTCTCCTCTCCGTGTTTCCTCCAAACCCGTCCACTCCCTCACTTGCTATCCGCAATCGTTTCTTCTTGTAGGGGAATTTATTAGACAAGGCCCTATTCATCCTTTTTTGAATGTGTCACTGTCTCTGAAACCCTATTCTTTTAATCAACAACAAACCACTTCGCACTCTCGTTAGCTCAACCAATTATTTCTACCTTTTTCAGACCGTTTGGATCGGATATCCAGGAAAGACAAAACCACAACTAAACGTCACTTCCACTTCCCGACAACAACCTCGACGACAAGTCCGTCCGAGAAGATCCTCCAGACCATACGTACCGAAGACTCACAAATCACACAACACAACCATCACAATGGGCAAGGTCGCCGCCGCCGTTTCTGCGGCTCTGCTGCTCGCCAGCAACGCCGCTGCTCTCGACCCTATCGTCATGAAGGTATGATGCCATCACCCATACCCCCACCAAGCCCGACATGTATCACTAACAATCCAAACCAGGGCTCCAAGTTCTTCTACGAGAACGGCACCCAGTTCTACATGAAGGGTATTGCCTACCAGCAGGACACCGCCGCCGCCGGTGGTGAGTCCAAGACTGGCGACTACAACGATCCCCTCGCAGACGAGACTGCTTGCAAGCGTGACGTTCCTATCATGGTCAAGGCCGGCACCAACACCATCCGAACCTACGCCATTGACCCCAAGAACAACCACGACGCCTGCATGAAGCTTCTCAGCGACGCCGGCATCTACGTTGTCTCCGACTTGGGTGAGCCCAAGCTCTCCATCAACCGTGACAACGCCCAGTGGAACACCGAGCTCCTCGACCGCTACACCGCCGTCATCGATGCCCTCGCCAAGTACGACAACACCATCGGTTTCTTCGCGGGTAACGAGGTCTCCAACAACAAGACCAACACCGAGGCTTCCGCCTTCGTCAAGGCCGCCGTTCGTGACTCCAAGAAGCACATCAAGGACAAGGGTTACCGCTGGATGGGTGTTGGCTACGCCGCCAACGACGACGCTGACATTCGCACCAACTCGGCCCACTACTTCAACTGCGGTGACCAGGATACCGCCATTGATTTCTGGGGTTACAACATCTACTCGTGGTGCGGTAAGAACACCCTCGCCGGTGCCGGTTACACCACCCAGATCGACTTCTTCAAGAACTACTCCGTGCCCGTCTTCTTCGCCGAGTACGGCTGCAACATCCCCGACGGTGCCGATGGCCGTATCTTCCAGGAGACCACCGCTCTGTACGAGAAGGAGATGACTGACGTCTTCTCTGGCGGTATCGTCTACATGTACCACCAGGAGGCCAACGACTACGGTCTCGTCGAGATCAACAACGGCGTCGCCAAGACCATGAAGAACTACGACCAGCTCGCTTCCCGTGTTCTCGCTGCCACCCCCGCTGCCGTTCAGATGGCCTCGTACTCCCCCACCAACAAGGCCGCCGAGTGCCCTGGCACCTCCTCCACCTGGGAGGTTCACGGCGATGCTCTTCCCCCCACCCCTGACAGCTCTCTCTGCGAGTGCATGGTCAAGTCTCTTTCTTGCACCCCCAAGGATGGCCTGAAGGCTTCTGCCATTGGCGAGATCTTCGGCTACATCTGCGGTGCCTCCCCCGACTCCTGCCGCGGTATCAACACCAACACCACCACCGGTGTCTACGGCGCCTACTCCATGTGCACTGACGAGCAGAAGCTCGCCTTCGTCATGGACACCTACTACAAGGCCCAGAAGTCCGCCAGCACTGCTTGCAACTACGATGGTCAGGGCCAGGTCGTTACCCCCTCCTCCACCGACAGCTCTTGCAGCTCCGCCCTTGCCTCCGCTTCTGCCGCCAACAGCGCTGCTGCCACCGCCACCGCCCCCGTCTCCTCCACTGCCAACCCCAGCTCCAGCTCTTCTGGCAACGCTGCTGCCGGCAGCCCCTACCAGCCCATGTTCAACTTCGGCGGTTTCGCCATCGGCGCCTACATTGTCGCCGCTGGTGCCGTCGGTGCTGCCATGGTCGCTCTGTAAACGGTCTCTTCATCTAATGATGTGTTGAGGTGGAAAAAATGGGTGTGCCCAGGATTAGGGCGATATACATTTATGCGAGCGTGTAGGATATCCAACGCAGGTTACCACGGTGCCTCGTTTAATACAGTCACGACTCGACAGATTTTCTTACTGGCATGAGGCTCTTTTGTGTTTCTCACCATCACATGGCGTTAGGTCTTCGCTGGCAGCAGCTATTCTGCTTCATGACTGGCCGACAGAGGTCAATGTTGTTTTCTAGTGTCTTTTGGTTCGATGAATAGAACTTTTTCTTTTTGTTCATATCGATTGCTCTGATTGACTTTGTGAATGTGTGAGTGTACATGCCTCGACTTGGCAGTGATCTCAGCCACCATCTAGCCGTTGCTCTTACCTTGGCAACCTGGGCGTCATTTACCTAAGACTTTTGCCCAGCACTTGGCAAGACTCTCGGACGCATGTAAAATATCTACGGACGCTGTTACTGAAGCGGTGAAGATGGTTTTCATGGTTGCCAAGATCACAGCTTAATAGTCTACCTGCCGCTTGGCCCCTTGTAGGATATTTCAATGACGATCCCGAGCCCTCTCGAAGTTCTGGGTCCCGTGGTTGAGAGGTAGTCCCGAAATTTACATACTACGACGTCAATTGGTTCTCACAATGACCCCCGTTGTCCCATTTTTATATTGCTCCCGGAAATTTCAAAATCCATACGCACGCGAGTAAAGACCTCTTTCTTCCTCGGCGAACCTATCTCTTTTGTCTCTCTCGTATCCCATATGCAAGAAGGTGTTCTCTACCTTAAGCAGACGAATCGGGAGAGTCTTGTATTTCGTTACATAGTCCAGCGTCTGCCACGGTAGCCATGGTTTCAGCTGTCTCGTCTGGTGTACAATTTCTCGACTGGCAGCAACTCTTCTCATGGAAAGGCTCAAAATACTGTCGACGAGGTGTATCTGGCTGTCAATCTTCTCTAAAGCTGCTTGCCATAAGGGCAGAGTCTTCAGCCTCGAAAATGTTGCCCATGTGTCCACGTTTGGTGGGCCAGGAGACCGGACTTGGTTTTAGTTGCTTTGGGGTTCATTAACACGAATAATCTGCCGTTTATGGTATGATGCTACATTAGAACGCTTTCTGGACGACCATGTAGCGACTATTCGCAGCAATACGAAAACCTCTCTCTCTCTCTTCGTCCGATGCATCTTAAGATAAGGTCATAGACAAGATGGTGAGAACGAAGCGAGAGCTACTTAGTAGCACATAGTTCAACTTATTCCGGGTTTACGCCAGAGAGTGCGTGTACATAGTCGGTTCGTGTGTGATCGCTAAGGCAGGCGCAGACACCTGGGTAAGTGACCTATCAAGATTGAATCGAAGACGTGTCCAGGGGAGGTACGATACCACGAAACGTCTACAAAAAAAGCAAAACATGAACCCGTCCCCTCTATTCCAAGAGCTCTGAATATCTTACGCTTTGTCAGGATTGCCAGCCATGCTTTACACTTCCATAGTACTCATATCATGTTTCTATGATAGTCACGAGAGGCTCTGGCCTAGAGGACCCTCAAGACCAATAGTATTCTTTCTGCTGGCATTTGCGTTCGGCAATGTAGCCCTTTTACACGAAATTCCACGAACTCTACGTATTTAAAGGCCATGAGGTACATATTATGTCTTAAATGGCCGTTTCCCCTACTGACCTTTCTATTGGATTCTTTGAAAATTACCCTGACCTGGATACATGTAAACATGTACTGCGGCTCAAGCACCGCTGAACACTGGAGGCATTGACACTTTGCGTGATCTATGAAGGAGCTCGAGGCATGGGCCGAAGAGGGTTTGTTCGCCGAATGACCCTTTGCATCCAAAGTAGTTGAGAATTGAAGTTGAATTCACTAACCTGGCCTCTTGTCTCCAGACACTTGTCAGACTGACCCCAGTATCGTACGCCACGTCCGTCAGCCGTAACGATCATTAGGGCTCCCAATACCGAGTCAAAATAGTTGAGCTTGAGGACTGAGCATGGGTTGCAGGGGGCTGTTGAGCTGCCACTCGTTGAGTACTGGTTTCCGATATTGCGACTCCGTATTGTTTGACCAAGGTAGCTAGAATGGTCTGGTTGGTCTCATTCTCATTGGAGAAAGTGTGGTACTTTCTGCTTCAGTCAGCCCGTAGCAATGGGGTCGCTGTTGTGTTTCTGATTTCTTTGCAAGCCTCAGTGTCTTTGCCAAGTTCAGTCGGTTGCGCTGGATCATATCGAGGGAAACCGGCCTTGATAATTGGCTCTAGAATCCCTCAGGTCATCCTTCGGCATGGAATGGTCTCGTCTCGTGAACGTAACCTTAAGAATTATAACATGTGCATTTTGATGAAGAGTATGAGATCGGACTCGGGAAGGGCAATTAGGGCAAATTGATCGTATCGAACGAGTACTAGGCTTTGCGAGAATTGTTTGTTAGTATATGGTTGCAAAGGGCTTTGGGGCTTTGAGTGGACTGCAGTTGAACGATGGCGGTGTAGTTGAACGGCGCCTTGTACTATTTCGACGAAGGTGACGACAACAGGATGATATTTATGAATTGGATGGGCATGAGGGAGTATATTCAAGAACTGACTTGAGATATACGGGACAATACCGGATTGTTGCACTGACTTAGGGATGGCAAGCAAAAGCCGGAGAGTTCGAGATCTCCGAGATTTTCGAGTAGGGCTTCGTATTTTTCGCTCGGAGGATATTGCTAGTTCTCGTCCTTGATCCTAGATACAGCCATGCGAATGATTGGTTCTATCGGAAGAGAGTAAAAGGGTTCGTTCGAAGTACGGGGTCGGTTTTCTCCAGTCTACAGTGTGGCCTCGGGCTTGACGACATGAACATCGATCAGTTCTGCCTTTGACTATGTCCTGGCATTCTTCATCGAGTACCAAAAGGCCTATGGTACATCCAAAGACTAGAAGTGACGAGCCTGACTACTTACAGCTTGTTTGTTTGTGGGATTTGGTACTCGATATCTGTTATCATGGTACTAGAACTATCTTGTGGAGGATAAATCATGACCAGATCTCTGATTGTTGAAGAGATGAGACAGGTTTGTTGTGTATATGTTGCCACATATACTACAGTTGTACGAGTGGGAACGTCAAAGTAGTAATATCATGAACGGCGACTTGTAAGAGCAAGTGGTAGAGACGCAGACAAAAGCCTCAACAACTACGCGAGAACAGCTAGTTCAGAAGAACGCAAACGACTTTGCTCTCTCTCTCTCTGAGATGCAAGAGAGAGATCCTATCAGAGGCATAGTGATGACCATCCGGCGTCCCTGAAAACCCTCAAGTTTACACAAAACTTGGAAGGCCGAGACAACCGAGGAAGTTCGGCCACTCTACAGCCTCTGGTTCGTCAGTTTCTCACCGCAAGGTACGTAACTTTACGGTGATGATCATTCCTCGGTCTCAAGCAGTGCTACCGTCGTGTCCTATCTCAATGAATGCAGCCTTGCGGCGCAGACATGCAGCCCTATTCTTCAGGCCACCCGTAAACTCCCTATTCCTCATCCAAGGACCAAGCAAAAGTACTGTAGGCCTGACCAACAAGGTGATACCAGGATCTGGGTGACTTGTTGGATCTGTGGGATCATGATGGAGGCTGGGCGACTTTGCACGTTTTGGGCTTGGTTTGCGAATCTGCCGCAACTCCCATTGAGATGGAGGGGAGACCACGGGGGATGGTGGGCAGCAAAACGACAGGATGCGATTGAACATAGTCTACAGGCAGGCAGACAGACCAGACAGACTACCAAGAACCGACGGCGTGGCACGGCGGGCGAAGATGCAGGTAGGTTCAACCCAACTATCGGGAATTTTGTGTCGTTGAAATTAGCTTCAGTTCTCGTTCAATCGGACACAGGAGAGGTGATCGTCGCCCAATGGCACGCCGTAGAAGGGTCGAGGATGCCGAGGTTCGATCCGAGGGAGGGGGTTGGAAGGATGGCTTGTCAGGTCTAGACTGGGAAGTTTGATGTCCTACCTTAGTCTGAGCCTCTGAGGGGAAATCTATAATGGTTGTCCGCCGTCCGGGCGGTTGCTCGTGGAGGGTGTGGTGGCGTGTATGCATCCTAAGATCCTCAATAGGTAGGAGTCGGGAACCTAGACTCGGGGAGAAAGTGTGCATGATCTGTGGAGGGATGTACACTATCTGCGGCGACGCCAATGCTGCTTGGCTCGTTCTATCTCTTGTTGTTTGGTAGCACGGCGAGGCATGCAGGGCGAAATTGAAGAGGGTGGCATCGAATCACCTGGTCCTCAAGGGTCCATGCTCGCGGCAGCTCGCCCCAACGCCAACGCAAGGGAGACTGAAGACGATGTCTGAACCGCGGTCACGGTAGTGGAATCTTTACACGTTCACACGTTGTTGGGATGATGTGCGCTAGGACGCTTGAGACAGCAGTCACAGACTCACAGACACGAAGACCGCCATGTCGGGAACAGGGGTGGAACAGCCACGGGGGAGGGGAGGAGGCGAGTTAACGACAGCTCATCTCCCTGTTAATCTGATTGGGAATGCCTCTTCGATGCTTTCGACGACTGTTGACGACGGACAAGACGGCAACATGGCTATAAACGTCCGGATAGGACAGGTCATGGGTGGCACGCGGCTTTTGCCAAGATCGATGGAGGCATCTTGGCGTCCGGTGGCAGACGGCGTCTCTCGATCACTTAGGAAGTTTGGCGTAAGTTTGGCGTCCTTTGGCTCGGGTTCGACGGACTGCGTCTAATGAGGTCTCGAAGCCCTCGATGCCTCCTAGAGTCCCTTAGGTGGACTGGGACGGCGGACTTATGGTACGGAGTACACGACTCACACGGAGGGCGGCAATTGAATTTGCTTCATTTCGCGTGAAGGTTCGTGGGCAGCACACTCAATTCAGTCACCGGCGCCAACAAACGAATTACAGTTTTTCGCAAGCGCGTGCGTAATGGTTCGTCCACCGTTCGAAGTTCGAGGGTCAACAAAGCCTTTCGTTCGTCGTCTCATTCTTTCGGTGTCTTATTCTTGCCGTCATTCCAGTGCAGGTTCGGGACGAGTCACCCGGGAGATGGGTATAACGTATCAGTCAAGAAAATGACAGATGCCACGGCCACGGATATCCCCCATGTCTGCTGCGTCTGGAGGTGACATGACATGAGATGGAGCACGCTCCACAGGGTTATGTCACTCTTTCTGCGAGATACCCTGAGCAGTGTGTCATCAAGCCTGAAGAAGAAGCATATCACTTCCTGTCGGTGTCCTTAGACCCTGGCTCGTATCTCCATTCCCCATGTGCGCCTCCGTATGTCCCGTCGATCTTCTTTGCTTCTTCCCCCTCACCCTTTCCATCTCTCTCCGTCTCTCTCTCTCTCTCTCTCTCTCTCTCTCTCTCTCTCTCTCTCTCTCTCTCTCTCTCTCTCTCACTATTTCTACCAAACGACGGGGCCGCGTAGCATCACAAAAAGACCCGAAGAGAGGCAGAGACATGGGAAAAGCACCCATACTTCGTCCCTATTGCCAGAAGAGTGAGCTGCCAGATTTCCCAACCCCAACCCCATCTCCATGCCGCGCTGCGCCTAGTACATTCTCGGGTCTCATCGCGTGGGCTTGCATGCCTTAGTCTCAGCTTCGCGTCTAGAACCGAATTGGGCAATCCGCCGGCAGACGATCCAATCGTATACCCGCCAAGTCGCTCCGGCGCACAGTACCGAGTCGACCGGCCGAACCATGACCACTTTTGACCTTTTTATTCATCGTGTCTCTCTGTCTTATGAGTGGACATTTCAAAGGGTGAATGACCGACACACGTCCCCTCCTGTGGTCTCTCATAGCCCATCAACCCATGCCCGATGAATGAATGATGGACCATGGGGGCCCCCTTTCCCCGGCTTTCTTCCCACTAGGCTCGGCGGACTTCTCCTCACCACCCACACGGGACGTGGAGGCTCCAGCTTTCCTCCACACGCACATCGTGCGTTTACCCCGCAGCCAAAGGCCGGGACGAACCCACTTTGAACCTTTGGTACCCCGGATTTGAACTGTTGTGGCTAGCCGCACGCTGTGCCGCTGTATTTTTGGTGAGCATAGTTGAGTCAAATGAGTGGATTTGAGCGAGAGAGGTGAGTGAGTGTGAGTGAGAGTAAGATTAAGAGTGAGAGGGATCTGGGGTGTTGACTCTCGAGACTTACCCTCAATATCAGCTGTAGACACGCGAAATTACCAAATAATAAGTATCTCTGCTTCTGCAATTCTGCAAATCAGCAGACTATCCGGGCATGCGTGTCTCTATTAGGTATCTGCCGTTTCAATACCAATCTACATGCCATCACCGTCTTTGGCTGGACCCGTCTCCCGGTGTCTGAATGTCTTGTCTCTGACGGCTAGAGGGAAAACCGATGCCGCATACCACACCCTTTCCGTGGCTCTTGGTGCCAACTTCTCATCCTAATGCGGCACTGCGGCCACGCCCTTGCCCTTCAGTCTTGGCTTCCTTCGAACGAGTCGACAACTCGACAGGCTTCTTCCTAGGCTTGCTTGCCGCCACCCTCGGTATCTTCTTGTCTTGTTTTGAGTTTGATTGGCTCCCCCGCAGCAAGAGGACAGCAGCATCGGGGGTGGTCCCCCCATCCCAGGGCGGGGGAGATATGGGGACGTGTGTCTGCTAAGGCTCCTTTCGTCTGTGTTTTTTTCTGGGGAACATGGGGAAAAGGAACGCCGGTGGTTTGGATGGCTTCAAGGCCTTGTCTGGTCTTGGATTCTTGGGTCTTTGGATCCACCGTCCTGGGTGCTTTCGTGTATGTCTTGTCTTACGGACCAGGGGGGGCGGGGGTGGGTGAAAAGAAGGGGGTTGTAGTCGTCGTCGACTTGCTGTCTTTTCGCGGGGAACTGGGGCTGGACCCGAACGGATACAAAAAGGCTGTGTGCGTATCGCTATCGAATCGTCGTGTCATCCGATGCTACTCTCAGGATCTTTGTGTTTCTTGAGTAGATAACCTCCAGAGTTTCCCCTCTTGACTTTGGGTTGTTTGTTCCACATCCTTATTCGAACGGCATTCCTCAGTCCTGCGTCGGCGTTGATTAGAAGGCCCAGACCTCTTTCTCGACTGACCCCCCTCCCTTGGTCAAACTCAATAAGTGACGCACAATCTGCAGTCTCTGTGCGCCGTCGACACCAGTCCCTCGTCTTTCACTTCTTCGACGACTCATTCACAACGAGCTTCGATCGACGACACAAACGCCCAACATGGATCGTCCCGTCTCAGACCCCGAGAAGGCAGGCTTCGAGCACAGCGACCACATCAGAACCAGCTCCATCAACGACTCTCGTGATCTCGACATTGACCATGGCTTCACTGCTGAGGAGCAGCGCAAGATCATTCGCCGAGTCGACCGAAGACTCGTCGTCACCGTCGGTGCCATGTACTGCGTGTCATTGATGGATCGTACCAACTTGTCTGCGGCCGCCATTGCAGGCATGACCAAGGAATTGGGTCTCTATCTCGACAACCGATACGTGAGTTGAACTCGATGACTGCGTGTGTGCGTGTGGCCGATGAGGGTGGATAGCTGACCATCCACTTCAACAGAGCATTGCTTCCCTCCTCTTCTTCATTCCGTACATTATCTTCCAGCCGCCCTCGACCATCATTGTTCGCAAGATTGGACCTCGTCTTCATCTTGGTGGACTCACCCTCTTGTGGGGTGCTGTGATGATTGGTATGGGTTTCTCGGCAAAGTACACACACTTGTATGCATGCAGAATTCTTCTGGGTGTCCTCGAGGCCGGTTTCTTCCCCAGCTGTGTCTATCTTCTCAGCACATGGTACACCAGATGTAAGTCCCCCCTCTCAGGCTCAGGCTGCCTCAACGACCAGACTTCTGACCCTCGACAGACGAGGTCGGAAAGCGGTACTCCGTCTTCTACCTTCTCGGCTGCGTCGCTTCCGCCTTCTCCGGTATTCTCGCTTTCGGTCTGATGCAGCTCAACGGCCAACAGGGCCTGACTGGTTGGCGCTGGATCTTCATCATCGAAGGTGCCCTCACCTGCGTGCTCGGCCTCGCAGGCTACTGGCTCCTCGTCGACTTCCCCGACTCCAAGAAGCGCAAGGACTGGAACTTCCTCGGCGAGCGCGAGCGCGCCTGGATCGTCGCGCGCGTGAACCGTGATCGCGGTGACGCCCACATTCCCGCCTTCAACCTCAAGAGATTCCTCGGTGCCGGCGGCGACTGGAGAATCTGGGCCTACGCCATGATCTTCTTCAACACCACCACCGTCTCGTACGCGCTTGCATACTTCTTGCCCATCATCTTGCAGGTCAACATGGGCTTCGATGTTGGTGCCGCGCAGTGCCTTGTAGCGCCGCCTTACGCCTTTGCCGGTATCGTCATGTTCGCGACCGCGTGGCTGGGTGACAGAATGAAGTTCCGTGGCCCCGTCATTCTCATCAACATGCTCTTCTGCATCGTTGGTCTTCCCATCATGGGTTTCCACTCCAGCGCGGCGGTGCGCTACTTTGGCGTCTTCCTGACCACGGCCGGTGCCAACTCCAACGTCCCCGCTGTGATGGCGTACCAGGCAAACAACATCCGTGGCCAGTGGAAGCGAGCTTTCTGCAGTGCGACTCTCGTCTCGTTCGGTGGCATCGGAGGTATTGCCGGCAGCTTGCTCTTCCGTGAGCAGGATAAGCCGCACTACCGCCCGGGCATGTACGCCTGCATTGCGTGCAGCTTGTTGACGTGCATTTTGGTCAGCTTGTTGACTGTGGACGCCTACTTCAAGAACAAGAAGGCCGACAGGGGCGAGAAGGAGCTTGAGGCTGACGATGTAAGTGTTTCCCACAAGACTCTTCTTGAATTAGGATCGATTGCTAACCCGAATGTGTAGGAGGGTGCTCAGCCTGGTTTCCGCTATACTTACTAAGGGATATTTTGTGGGTGGATCAGCGTGCTTTATGATTGATGAAAGAGACCATGAGAATCTCCAGCGGGATTTTGTGGGATTCAAGGGACAAGGTGCCCAGCGTCATGAGAATATACTATCCGTGTAGCAAGGCGTGCGCCAATGAATAATACCGAGCGAGAGCTCTTGAATGAAATCTGGTCGCGAACAGTTGCGACTTCCCATGGTTTTAAGTAAGTCAGTGACATTGCGCCATCCTGTGAGGAATAGTAATCTTTCCGTGATCGACGCAAGAGCCGAGGCACGCGACGGCAGACAGACGAGAGGTGTGTTATTGGCGGCTGCGGGATTCGTGAAGAAACGTGGGAGACGGCGGCGCTAGGCGCCGTGGGCGATGCGTGGTTGGCCGGCGAGGGTTCCGGTGGCTCGGGCTACGCCGTCTAGGTCTCGGCGCCGGCGTTGTGCATTGGACCTTTGGCATGTGTGTAAGCCCTACGGCCCCAAGGATTAGTCTTCCTGTCATCATGTGGCTAGGTAGAAGCATTTACATGGTTTTGCCTGCACATGTTAAGCTTCAATGATGGGGCCGGCACCGGCAACTTTCCTTGAGTGACACGTTGCTTCATGGGAACGATGGTTGGGACATGGACTCGAAAGGTGGTCTCAAGTCTTCAGAACATGTATACTTGATTCATATCGAGACATTCTAGGAGAGCAAATGAGCAAGTCTAAATGTCAATTACCTCACTAGATCATATCTTCTGCCTATGACGGAAGAGTCCAGTGGTAATGAGCCTTTACTTGGCACCGGTGAGGGTTTCCGTACTCCTTTCGAAGACCTGACGGCAGCCATTTCTGGCTATGAATGTATTCTTCCTAGGCTCGCAATCTTAACGCCAGCAAAAAAAATCATTGAGGATAGGGCTTTGTCTGGTGATAAAATCCACGACTCCAATGGATGGTGAACAAATCTTGCACCACATCGCCTCGGGCCAGCTGTTGTTCAATATCGAGAATGCTCACATAGAGCGAATGGTCAAGCCATCCATCCTTGACCAAGATCAGGTGAAAGTTTGACCGCGAATAAGAGACGGAATTGCTGACGCGATCCTCGGGGTGTTACGTCTTCTGCCGACGCAGCAGCGAATAGTGCTAAATACTCTTGCTACGCTATCTTACATCGAGATGAAGACTGAGGACCCGAGGATCATCGGGTTTGAGCTTGCACTCATACCCATAGCTCTGATAAACCTTTGAGGAGCATCCAGAGGCCAGAGTTGAGACGGCATTAATGGCACGGCTAGCTAGCCCTTTGACGGCCGTGTCAAGATATTCCCGTGAAGCTTTCCTGAGAAGGGTTTGTGCCATTTCAATCCCATGTAGTTGGCGCACACGCACACGATTATGCCCACGCGAACCGCTCGAACCCTTTTTCTGTCCTAGACCAGGGACAACAGATGATGGGCCTTGAGAACAGCTGCTGTAAGTATGAAGTCATTGGGGTAGCACGGTAGCACGTGAGGAAGTTTCTCATTGAGTGAGTGAAGATGATGATGGCTTCACATCGATGCGTCATGTCATAGTCAGTTATGCATCCCACTTGTGTAAGCCTACGTGTGATGTACAAATGCATGCCAGGATACATGGTATTCAGACTTCCAGAGGCCTCACACCCGCGAATCCATAAGGCGGCACGTGGGTGGATACAAAGTCGCAACCAGAAAAGCAGCTCCTAGCCAAGCGCAAACTTGACATCGGCTCAAGCATTGGCAAGCGGTAAAAGAAATGGATAGCTTGGCTTGCCCGGGCCAAGATGCAAATTACTGGGGGATGAACAAGCCTGAACTTGGAAGGGAGAGACTGAGATGAGAGAGGCAGAGACTTTAGGGGCATTTTTTGCAGTATTTTAGCTCTTGAGCGTGGCATGGCCGAGCTTGCGAGGCGGGCCGGGTTCAGAATGATAGCTTGGCAGGGGGAGAAGAGGACATTTGGCATTGGGGCAGTGTTCTTGGGAGGTCTTGTGCCAAATTGCAACTCTGTCCTCTAGTTGTTTTGGTTATCATGAGTCTTGATCGCGAGTCTTGAGACGTTTCTGACTACAGCATCGTGACAGGTACATTGACGACTGAGTAAGTCATTGACTAAGATGAGGGAGTACGCAGTACCTGTGAGGTGTGAGGTGTGAGGATGAGAATGAGTGTGAGTGGCAGAGTGCAGTGCGGGTGATTGTGCTGACTGATGCCCGTTGTGCCGTTGCGGGCGGACCGGCGAACCTGGAACGGAAAGTCGGCGACGGGGAACAACAAAATGGGCGAACAACTTTTTTTCCTTTTCCTTTTGACTGGGCATTTCTAAGAGGGTCCACTGAAGAGAGGGGGTAAATGCCTGTCTTGACCAATGGAAATGCGCTCAATGCTGTTATGCCACGATGGGAAAGTGCGCTACGTACCTGGCTGACGAATGGGAAGGACCTGGATGGGATGGGGAACGTGCAGGGCAGGAGGGAGCAGCTGCCACCTGCACTCCCGGGTCCCGTCTGCAGAGTCCCAGAGTTGTAGAGAAGGAGCGGACAAGTCACAAGCACTGCAACAGCAATAGAAGGCAGGTGTGAGGCCGTCAGCAACTGCTCGAGTAGACAACAAGAGGACTAAAGGTACAATGCAATACAGTTCAATATGAATGGATACTTTGTATCATCCCCCGCGTAATCTGCCCAGGCCTGGTCAATGTTGTCCCTCCCACTTCCATCGCAACGGGCGGGCAGTTTGAGTGACGGATTCCCCGGCGAAGTACACTCCAGCCAAATATGCGTGTAAAGATACCTTCTGGTGGTCGACCCCACTTGCAATATGGGCGTTACCGAAGCCTCCGGCTCGCCTCCATGTATTCGTACGAAATACGTATGCGTACCCTACCTGCCCACGGAGAGGTACTTTGAGGTATGTACGGATAGGTAGGCCGTCCAGGTCGGGTCTCGCAGTGTCCGGTCCATCAGCGAAGCCACAATCTAATGGACACGACGACCGGGTCTTTTCCAATTTGGCGCTTGTCTCTCCTTTTCTTTCAAGCCCAGCCCAGCCGTGAGCCTCATTCTTCTTCTTTCGCAATTCTCTCTTTTGCATCCTACATATCTCTATTTGCACGACATATCGCCCCCCAATATCCTCTCCGTCCGACAAAACACCACCATAGGAGAGGAGGCCTGCCTGCGTCCAAGGGTCCCGTCGCCGTCCCAAGATAGCTTCTCCCTCCCTCCCTCCACTCCCACACCAACCTTACCTTGTCCTAACCCACGGTAACGACCGACCTCTTCAAGCCTTGGCCTGACCGACCGACCGACCGACCGATCGAAACCCTCAGACCCCTTCCCGCGACCGTCCCCACGCGCCTCATTGCACCAGTACCGCTACGCTACAACCTCCCCCGTAGACATTCGCTTGCTCTACAGCGTACCTTGCCGCCCACCCGTCTCGTCTCGTCCGGTCCCTATTGTTGCTTACCTTACCTTACCTCACCATCCTCGACACTTCGTCCGAACCTCGCCAATTGCATTGCGACATCCTCAAGCTCGCCCCGCTCCAAACACTCCAGCAGGCTCAAGTCTGTGACACGTCTGGCTCCAGTGCGCGCCCCGACAAGCCCAGCACACCAAGGCCCAGCAGCACAGGGGACGCTTCTGCTATTTCGAAACGCCCGTCATGGCGCGACTCGACTCTTTTACGGCCTCGTTGCCGCTCAAGTCTTTCTCCTCCTTCAAGACACTCGCTGCTGCTGCATACATCCTCACATCCCTCCCCATGGCTCTCGGTCACGAACACGGCGTCAGCCACATCCAAGAGGGCGAGACCGTCTCGCAGGAACCCATCGTAAGCGACCATCACCACCTCACCGAACCAACAGACTGCACGCATGCAGACTACCTTTGAGAAAAAAAAATGCCCGACCTCTTAAAACACCTCCGAGAAACACGAGAAACAAAAGGCCAGGAATGCTAATTGAGGACAATCGCAGGACACAATACTATGGATTCATATCTTCATCATGATGCTGGCCTTCGGGGTCATCTTCCCCGTCGGCATGGTCTTGGGAGTAAGTGGCGATCCTAGCCGGTCTACAAGTTTCTGAACTTCCAAGAGTTGCTAACGATTGCCTCCCTTTAGATGACCAAGAACCGCTGGCATGTTCCGACTCAAGTCCTCGGCTCCGCCCTCGCCATTGTTGGATATTTCCTCGGCCACATGCATGGCGGAAGACAATTCGTTGCCCATAACGTCCATGCCTCCTTCGCCAACTGGCTAATGATCATCATGGCCTCTCAGGTCGGCTTGGGCATTTACCTCAGACTGCATCTCGAGAAGGGCATCAACGGTCGTATCCGCCGCTTCATCAAGCCCGCCCACAGCATTTTGGGCAAGGCCTCGCCAGTCTTGGCCTGGACACAATTCTTGTTTGGCGGCATCACCTCGCTGGGTTTCTGCCAGGGCGACCATCTCGGCCAGTGCTTGGCGCATTTCATCATGGGTAGCGCCTTCATTGCTTACGGAATCATCTTGACCCTGCTTCTCCTCGTTGGACAGCTGTGGGTGCGACGCAGTGGCCGATCCCAGGAATTCTTTGACAGCATTGTTATCGCGGCATGGGGCTGCGTGAACACCTTCACCGAGCATCGATGGGGCACCGAGTGGGTCAGGAACGACTGGCAACATACAACCATGGGTATCATTTGGTGGTGTGCTGGTCTTGTTGGTATCTGGCTCAGCCGGGACCGCGACGGAAACCCCAAGCGTAACTTCATTCCCGGCTTCGTCATTGGTGTCACTGGATGGGCCATGTCTGCGCATCCCCAGGACCTTCCCATCAGCGCCATGACCCACAGCATGTTTGGCAAGACCTTGATGGGTGTTGGCATTACCCGTGTTATTGAAGTTGCCTTCGTTGTCAAGGACGGCGTTGGCGTCTCTGCCGATGGACGCCAAACCAACAGCTGGCAGTTCATTCCTGTCTTCGTAAGTCATTCATCACTCAAACACCGTTGTTTGTGCACTATCTAATGCCCTGTAGCTTTTGTACGCCTCTGGCTTCCTCTTCATGGGTGCCACTGAAGAGCAGATGGAACTTGTCGCCAACTCGGGTCTCGACCACGTGTCGTATATCCTTATCCTCTACTCCTTCGCATTCCTTCTCTTCCTTTTCACCATGATGCTCATCCACCTGTTCGACCGTAACACCAACACCGAAGGCAAGGTCAACCTGGCGAATGGTGTGCCCATGGCCAACGGTCGCCCCGGTGAAACCCGTCAAGTGCGTGATGCGGAGGAATTCGAGCTCGAGGGCCTTATGAGCGACGACGACGACGACGAGGCTCGCAAAGGCCTGAAGGACGAAGTTGATGACGAGGGAAGCCCTAGCAGTCCGAGCACCATTGGCAAGAACAGTGACAGAGTGGCGCGGTGATAAATGTAAAAGAGTAGTCTTCATTGGCGTTGATTGAATAGATGGGAAGGGCATATCGCATTTCAGGTTCGGCGTTTGGATCCAGGTTGCAGCACATTTCATGGGCAGGAAAGCGTCTCAATAGGACAAGAATCTCGATTTGCAGTTTGACATCTTGAACCTTCATTTGCTCGGACCTAACACGATATAAGGTACAGTTTACCGAGTAGATATGGCAGATAGAAATACAGTAATATCTCAACAAGCCGTTTTGGGCATCATGTATTCTGTTCTGGCTTTCTTGCCGAAAGACCGAGCGGCATACAAGTGTTGCCACAGAGTCGCGTCTTACTACCTTACTCCCTCCAGGTCTGGCTTCACCTTGGTGTACACCGACCTCGGTGAGGGATGTGGGGTCGGCGAGGGGCGACCTTACCTTGGCGGGGCAGGCCTGGACCCCGAACCTGCATCCCGCCTCGTGCCCCACTTTAAAAAATCCCAGAGCGACGCTCCAGTGCATGGCATCCGCTGCCCAGTTTTGACATTTCGTCCTCGACACCGTCTCTCCTCTCCCTCTCCCTCTCCCTACGTCGAATACCTCAACCCTTTCGACGACACCAAACACCACCGCCACCATGCCGTCCGTCAAGAACCCCAACGGTCCCTCCAAGAACCGCCTGGCCAACAAGGCCCTC
The DNA here is from genome assembly GCF_011075155.1 of Colletotrichum scovillei. Lineage (NCBI taxonomy): Eukaryota > Fungi > Ascomycota > Sordariomycetes > Glomerellales > Glomerellaceae > Colletotrichum > Colletotrichum scovillei. Next base: position 4,851,877 of record NW_023336259.1, read on the forward strand.
GGCGCCAAGATTGCCCGCCGCAAGAAGTCCGAGGCGAACAAGCACAAGATTGCGAGGACGGATACCATGCGCGGCGCGAGGCCCGGTCTGATGGCCACCAGCGGTCCCAATGCGCCCATGAGCAAGAAGAAGGCCAAGAAGATGGAGAAGAAGATTGCCCATGCGATGAGGAGGAAGATGGAGGCCGAGGGAGAGGTTGTCATGCAGGGTGAGTGCTCTTCGTGCTACTGTGGACAAGACTTGAGGGCGGAATGAGACGCTTGAAGTAGGGGGCGAGCTAAGCTGACTTTGCTTGCTACAGATGCTGAGGAGACTGCCGAGAAGCCCGAGGAGGGAGATATGGAGACGGAAACCATTGCATAGGCGTTGGGTGACGATACGGGAGTAAGGTTGAGGGATGTGAAAGCCCGGGATGGCGTTGAGGGGCACTTCACGGGCAAAAGGAGAAAAGGTTCAGAAGGAGCAGTCATGGCCATGCTTCGTGAGTAAACCAGTCTACTGCATTCCTGGAAAATTCATCCAACTAACAATTTCACAAGTCTGGAAACCAAAGTACCACCCAACAACCTAGCCCAAATACATACGAAATTTGATACCCCCCAAAATCAGCATGACCATCGTTCAAACCTGATCGCGAGAAGCCCGTTCCTGACATCCCTTGCATTGGCACACGACAGTCCAGGGTTCGGAAGGAGGTGGATGACCCGTGGAACTTACAGGACAATCTGGCTCTGCTGACGTTCCTTGAGAACCGTCCTTACTCGTCCGCGAGGCCGCGAGTGGCGCCCTGTAACTGGCTCCTCCGAAATTCTTCTTCGGAGTGTGCGAGCCATAATCAAGGAAGGGCGACTTTCTAAGCTTGAGCTGTTCTCGTTCCCTGGAAGCAGGTACCTGCTCAATGCTCGCCAGCGAGTCTTGTGAGGATGAGAGTAGATCCCAGGCGTCCTCAGGGCTATTTGCCTCTACCATGAGATCCGATTGACTAGGCAGCGGGCGGTATTCGGATGATGAGAGAAGATTAGATGCATCACATGAGCTTCCAGACTTCGGCGTCAAGTCTGGCGATCTCATGAACAAGGTTTGGTAAATAGGGGCTTGTACACCTGGCACGAAAGCTTCTGTTCCCTGATAACCCAGCTGGTACGAAGGGTCCCGCACCATTGAAAACGAGAGATTTGACTCCGGGTTGAGGCATGCAAGGCTGGGCTCGAGATAGCCGTACTCTCCCATGAGACTCTCACCAATCGAGCCAGCGCGCCCATCAACAGCTTGTGTACTTGCTTCCTTGAGGTCAGTATCAGTGTCAGTCTCCGTATCTGCCTCCGTCTCTGTGTCATCTTGCCAGGCTGTACCACCCCAACGCCGGAAAAGCGACTTTACCTGTCCCACAGCCTTCTCGTACATCGTCTGGCCAAAGAACGGATCGTTGATGCTATCCTCAACATCTCCCTTGCGACGGCCATTCGCACCCTCGGACCTGGGCATGCGGCCGATACGGTCCTGAAAGATGGCCTGGCGGAGGACGCTCGACTTGATCAGCTCTGCTGCGATTCTGCGCTCCGAGATGCGGCATTGTCGCTCGTAGTGGAGCAGGATCTGGATGGTGTCGATGCTGCGGATGAATTCCAAAGCATCGGGAGTCAGCTGGTTTTCTTCGGCCAAGGCGGATCTCTCGGTGTCCTGACTGGATGGGAACGAGAGGAGATTCTGGGCCGAGGAGCCGCTGCTTGTCGTTGAGGGCGTGCTGACGCCCGAGCCGTTAGTTTCGGTGGAGGGGATATCCAGAGATGAGTGCTTGTTTGGGAGATGATACTCGTCGCCGACGATGAACTCCAGCCAGCGGGCAGCACTTTCTTCCTGGCGGATGTCAACTCCATCAGGTGTCATCGGCCCCTTGCCTTTGGCACCATCGGGAGCCTGTCCTAGGCTTTCCAGACTCAGAAGCGGGCGGCATGCGTACATCTCTGCCGACTTCTTTACCCTGAGAGACTGCAAAGGGCGATCAAGCTGTTGCGGCTTCTCGGGGAGAGCGTTGGGGGAAGATTGAGATACCGGCTTGACGATGCAATAATTGAGAACACCGATGACAGTTTGCAAGGCATCTTCCCAGCCATTGAGATACCCCTGCTCAGTTGGCTTTGTAGCAGGCGACTCGGCAATTCGGAGCATCTCAATCTCCTCGTGGAAAATGTGGATGATGCTCATGAGAGATTCCCGGGCGGCATTGTATCTCTCTTCGCTGCGGCAGGTTTCGGCGAGCGCTCTGAGGGTGTAGCCTGCGACTTTGACCGGGCGTTGGCCGCCGTGGCGGATGGGCATGAAGTAGCTCGCGGGATAGAGGTCGAGATTTCCTAGCCTATCTTCGATATCAGGGGACATACTGGATGCGGTGCTTTGAATTCCAGATGAACGATTCGTTGGTGGGAGTGAGAAAGAGAATCTTGGATGAGGTTGAGATGAGGATGAAGACGCTGTCATCTAGATGAAGCGATAACGAGGCCTTTTTAACTCTGAACTCGGGTACCCTCTCGGAGAGGCATACAGTATTGTGGCTTTAAGCAGAGCCCCAGCGATAGATGGGCGACAAGCTGAAGCTGGTGATGTCTTTGTCTCGATGTCAAAGATTCTGGGATCTTCAAACGTGGATATCCGTCATTATCAGAGCCTTAGGCCCGGCTTGAAAGTTACTTGGGCTACAGGCTGGAAAGATCAAAGACCACGTCACAACTCAACAATTCGGATCAAGTTGCGGAAAACCTAGAGTGTTCCTCCACGGGGTTGGACTAAAAGGGGCTTTGAGGAAACCGACGGTTGACACGACCAAAAGAATCGTGTCTTTTCCAGGAGATCTTGAAGTTAACAGTTTACGCATCAGCACACACAACCAAAGCTCTTCCGGCTTCATGAAGGAGCAAAAAAAACGGAGATAAGAAAAAGAAAGAAGGCATTGTCCGGGCTCTACGAACGAATATATGTGGCCGCAGACCATTCGTCAAAGGAAGTAGGATCCTCACCCCAGGGTCCAACACCAGGCCCCTTGAAGAGAGAACCCCCCTTCCAGACCCATGCGACATTCTCAATCTTTTGCAGCACCCTGACGTCTTCCACCGGGTTCTCCAACAGACCAAGAACATCTGCCTCGTATCCAGCCTTCAGCTGTCCTGTCTTGGGAGCTTGCCCACCCACGCTGAGCGGTCCATTCGCGGTCGCCGCTTTGATAGCCTCCAAATTGCTCATCCCTGCCTTCACGGCCGCCTCCAACTCCATTGCCATGTTGAACCCGGGCCCCGTGTCTGTACCTAGGGCAATCGGAATACCGGCCTCGATGGCCATCTTGTATGCCGCCAAGTGGTTTGTGGCACACAGCTTCACCTTCTCCCAAGCTGTAGGAGGGATCCCCTTCCCTCCGGTGCCGAGCAGCAAGTCCATGACGAGACGTGTGGCAATGTAAATGATGCCTTTTTCCTTGATAAGATCGATACACTCGCGGTCGGCAAACGAGACATGCTCCAACGTCGTGACGCCAGCCTTGATGGCGGCCATGATGCCGGGCTTGCCATGGACATGCGCCGCGACCACGCGATTTTGTCTGTTTGCCTCTTCCACAATCGTCTCGAGTTCCGCGGGACTGAACTGCGCGTAAAGCGGATTGTCGTCACGAGACATCACGCCGCCAGATGCCATGACCTTGATGCACTTTGCCCCTCGCCGAATCTGCAAACGCACGGCACGGCGACACTCATCAACGCCGTCCACGATCATGCTCGATGCAGTGCCAAAGTGTCCTGCAGTGACTTGCGACACGCCCAAGTTCAACAGCACATCTCCAGCCGGGAGAGAGAAAATGTCACCGTGGCCAGCCAGCTGGCTGATACACGCGCCGGAGCTGTAGACGTTAGGTCCCACAATGGTTCCATCTTCGATAGCGCGGGAGATCTCGCAGCCCATGCCTGCCACATCGCGGAGGGACGTGTACCCTCTCTGCAGAGCCAGCCAGCACATGCGCGTGAGACGGGCGCCGGATGCGGCGGGGTGCTCTGTGATAAAGACCTGGTAGGGATCACCACTGGATCCTGCGTCGGGAGACTCTCCCCCAAAGTGAGCGTGACAGTCCCAGAGACCTGGCATCAGGTATGGGGTGGAGTAGGACTTGTGAGGAGAGTCGGTGTACTCTTTGGGGATTGCCGACTGCGGGCCGACCCAGGCGATGAGCTTTGATGATATGACGAGAGCAGCATCTTTGATGGGTTCGCCGTCGCCGGGGATGAGAAGGGAGGTGGTGATGATAGTAAGAGTTGTTTTCTTGGAGATGCTAACGGGCAGCTCGGTGTCCGTGCCGGTGTGAATTGGCCTGAATGAGCCACCCAGAGACGCAGAGTAGATCTGGGCTGGTCGTTCGATGAGACGTCGTGTCATATTGGCTGTGTCAATTGAGTTCTGTCATAAGTTTCGATTGAGCTTTAGTCAATTGGTGTCTCAAGACTCAGTCGCGATATGAGATTAAACCTGACCTTTATGAGGCGACTGGTGATGCTTCGCGGCGTAGTAGGACCATGAGTGTTCCAGCGGTCCCGAGTACCTAATTAGGAAGGTCGTCTCGTCGTCTTACTCTGCCGTCTTTGACCAATCCTCATTGAGAATGGGATGCCCCTAGAATTGGCCGTATATCCGGGATCTTTGGCAATTGTCAGACTGCCTGTGAAGAGCCAGCGTTGCGATTCAGAGAGACAGATTGTCATGATGCCCATTTCGACGTTCACAGAAAAAGGCCATTTTGATCGGTTGAGATAAGTACAGGTCAGATTGAGATGAGTCGACAGTCATTACGCTCATACCCGTTCAACTATCTTATAACACGCAAGTCTACTTCGAGCTGCTTTGCAGAACTTTGGAAGCCACCTGCTGACACAGATCCGTGATACTCTGGTTCTTAAGAATCTCGAATACAGGCACCTCGACAAGGAGCTGTTTCATGAACCAATACCGAACCTCAACCGCAATCAAGGAATCAACACCAACAACGTACGCCGGTTTCCCGACGTCAAGCGTATCAATCGGCACAGACAGAGATTTGGCCAGCTTTTGTACGAGACCCTGGGTTACGATCTCGCTGGCAGTCGGCAAGTCAGGCGCGGCCTTCACCAGAGCCAGGCGGTTGACGTCGTCGCTTCCATCACCATTGCCTCCACCAGCCCCACGGCCATTGATACTAGCCTCGGTCTCGCCCATACGGAGAAGATTGCTGAAAATGGGCTTCTGCATCCAATCCAAGAGCCCTTGTTGTGTCATGCGCGCCAGGTCCGCCGCGCTGTCCACCATGTTGACGACCTGAGCTGCGCCAGGCTTTGCGCAGTCGTAGCCTGGGTCGCAGAGCAAATCAAGCAACTCCATCAGCTGTGCCTGTGTGAGATTGTCATGACCGGCGCGGAGGCTCTGCGTCACGGACTCATAGTTGACATTGGCCCAACCGGCCTCAGCGACGAGCACCAAGTCGACCGAGACGCACTTGAGGCCTTGTGCCACTCGATGGCGCGCAAGAGCATCCTCGAATGCATTTCCAGCTGCATAGTTGCTCTGTCCGCGATTGCCCATGATGCCACAGAATGACGAGAGCAAGACAAAGAAGTCCATGTCATCGGGCAGTAGCTGGTGCAGATTCCATGATCCAGCGCGCTTAGGCCCGAGAGTCTCATGGAACATCGAATGAGACATTTTGGCAAGCATGTCATCGCGGAGTACCATGGCGGCCTGTATGCAGCCCTTGATCGGTGGAAGCTCTCGTGATGCCTTCAGGAGGGTATCCTCGACCGCTCCCCGGTCGACAACGTTACATGCCGGCGCGAGCACTGTGACTCCATCGGTGGCTTCGAGCTCTTGAATAAGCTTGAGAGCGTCTGGCCGTCCTGCGGCACCACGTGAGGAGAGGAGAAGTAGGTTCCGGGCCCCGCGCGAGACCATCCACCGAGCAATCTCACGACCAAGTCCACCCAGGCCGCCGCTGATAACGTACGTGGCATTCGCGTCGAAGTTGTACCCGTGCTGAAGCTGCGAAGGTCGGTACTCTACTGTGTCGGTCGCGGAAGCGTAGTCGATGATGACTTTGCCGGTATTCTTACCCCCCTGGAGGAAGCGCATTGCATCCTCGAGCTTTGAAGGTGAGAATATGTGAAGCGGCTTGGGTTCGTGTAGGTGAGGGTTCTCCTCGAACAGCTTCGTGACATCCTGCAGGATCTTCTTCATGAGAGGCTTTGCCTCTTCATGAACCACGACTAGATCAACCGCAGAGAACGTCACATTTCGATTAAATGGTCCCATCGGCAAAGTATTGTTAGCGATGATGTCCGCTTTGCCAATGTCGATGAAGCGACCGAAGGGTGCGATGCATTCCCAAGACTGACGAAGGAGCTCGCCGCCTAGTGAATTGAGCACCACGTCCACACCTCGACCTCCCGTGGCATGAAGCACATCTTGGGCAAAAGTTTCATCACGGCTGTTGAAGATTTGGTCGTCCGAGAGTCCAAAGAGCTGCTTAACAAGCTCACGCTTCGTCTGACTCCCCACAGTCGCAAAGACTTTGGCACCTCGCAACTGAGCAAGTTGCACGGCTGCCTGTCCGACACCTCCAGCGGCTGCGTGGATGAGAACAGTCTCACCACGGCTGAGACGTGCTATGTGGTCCAGAGAGTACACCACTGTAGACCACACAGCCGGAATTGCGGCAGCCACTTGGAAAGACATGCCTGGAGGGAGCTTCTCTGTTTGCAGTTCGGGGCAGCGCACAAATGTTCCGAAGCCTCCTCCAGTAGAGCTGCAGAACAACACCGAGTCGCCTGGGCGAAGGTTACTCTCCCGCGAGACTCTAGAGACAACGCCAGCGCCGTCAAATCCAAAGCTTCGCCCCGGAATCTGCCCCAGAGCAATCATGACATCCTTGAAGTTCATGCTGGTTGCCTTGACTTCGATCTCAATGTCACCTGCTTGGAGCTCCTTGCCCGTCTCGGCGTTCTCTGCGTAGAAGATGGTGTCAAGAAGCCCAGGAGTTTCAATAGTGATACTGATGTGCGGCTTCGGACCATCCCTGTTGAATGTGAACGACTTGAGCCTGTCGCCATTTTGCTTGATGGAAAGCGCTTGATCCATATGAGGTGTAGGCATAAGGCGAGGAATGCAGATCAAGCCATTGTCTTCCGAGAACTCGGACTCGTTGTCAGTACCAGCGCAAGAAACGTTGTGCAATCTCTCAACAACACGCATGATGCTGTCGACGGCGCTAGTGACAGCCATAGGGGTCTCAGGCCGGCAGGACAAGTTCAATGTCACGAAGCCTTGGTCTCCTCTCTCTGAACAGACACTTCGACCGAATCCAATGGCGACCTCGGCTGCGGGATTGGTGGCCTTTGGAGCTCCTCCATAAGTCAACCAAAGCGTGAACCTAGTATCAAGGGAAATCTTCTTGATGGCTTCGAACTCCCTTGCGGCGACGGATGACAACACTGAAGCATCGAGCTCTAACAAGCTGATGACTGTGTCGTCTCTGTTCAATTTGGTATCTCCTGATGAAATGTCCACTATGCTGGATATGTCTGCCCCTCTAGGCTGACAGCCTGAGACAAGGTGGCTTCTGAGCGACTCGGCTACAGAGGTTTGCATCGCAGAAGAAGGGTCTATGATGATCCTGTAGGGCGAATCGACTCCCGACGGTTGGCTTGAGAGGCTCTCATTCTCCGGGCGGGTAGTGATGATGATGGAGACTCGGTGATGTGGCTTTTGTTCATGGTCGCGGAAAGCCATTTGAATTCCCGGGAAACCAGCCTCCTTGAGAACCGTGGTCCATTGCTCTTCCGTCAGAAGGGGGCCTTGGTCTTGGTACTCTTTATTGGTAGACCACCACTGTCCCTCGCGCAGCCACCAGCCAGGCAACAGACCAAATATGAGGCCATCACGGACGTTGTCCAGATTGACTGTTTCTCCCAGTACAAGCACACCGCCAGGCCGTAGAAGACCCCTGACATACCGAAGTGTCTGTATCAAGTCGCTTGTGGCATGCAACACATTGCCTGCAACGACGACATCATAAGTCCCTTCGGCGAACCCTTGTTTGTTAGGATGCTTCTCAAGATCCAACTTCTTAAACGTCATGTGGCTTGCCGCGTAAGAAAAACGCTCGCGCGCCTTTTCGAAGAAACCAGCCGAGATATCTGTGTAGCAGTATTCACCGAAGCGTACAGCCTCTGGAGGACCACCTTCAACGCCTTGCGCAGCCAGGTAAGGGAGAATCCGGCCGGTTGAGCTCCCGGTCCCAGCTCCGACTTCCAACAAACGGAGTTTTGGATTCGCGTGGGCGAGGACGTTGATGTACGCTCCCATCTTGCTGTTGTTCGTTGCAAAGATGTCAGAGTGATAAAATTCGTTGGCTAGATTGCCCTCGAATATGACCTGCAGCGCGTTTACTTCTCCTTTGAGGATGCCGTGCAGATGCTCGCCAACCTTCTTGGTCAGTCTCTGCGTAGGCTCGCCATCGGCTTCATCCAGAATCTCCTCGATACGGAGGTGACTTAGGCCCCGGGACTCTAGCGTCCACGTATCCCGATTCAGGTGCACGCGCCGCATCCACTTGACATACCGAGCCAAGTGATTATCGAATTGCAGCGGCTTATCTTCCTTGTCAATTTGCTCCAGAGCCGCCTCGATGAAGTGCAGAGCAATAGCGTCGGCACGATCGATGAGCTCTCTCGGAGGGGCGCGGCATCGGGTATCCTCTTTGAACGCAGCCGCGAAGTAGCGACTCTTGGCATCTACAGTCAGGAGAGACAGGTCGGGTTTGTAGTCGAGACCATAGAACTTCTGGCCCGAATCGCCTTGTGAAGTAGCAGCTGTGTCGGCTGATTTGAGACTTGTGATGGCTGTACCCCGCTGACCATCCAGGACGAGAACGGGCTCATTGGAATCGGCAAAGGTGACCAGTGTCCTGCACTCAGCTTCTCGGAAAGCGCGCATAGTCTCTCGAGTTGCAGCTCGCAGCTGGGGGTTCCCAGGTGCCACGAACAGTTTCTGCGACACCCACAGCTTTCGCAGGTGAGAGAACATCATCGTAGGGACGGCGTTCCATCCACCTTGAGATAGGGCGACCATCTGAAGGTGACAAATTGCGTCCAACGTGCTTGGATGAACCACGCACGGGTCTTCTCCAGCGTACGGCATGCTTGAAGTGTAATCTCTCGCTGAAAGCATGGCTGTAGCATGACCTTCCCTATCGTAGGAAATGTTCTTCAGCAACTGGAAGTACGGTCCGTAATCGAAGCCTGATCGCTTGGACATGTTCTTGTACAGTTGGCTGGGGTGCACGACCAAACGGCATTTGTCGACGTCTGCCTGGAGTTGCTCTTTGATAGACGTCTCAAAGCGGGACCGACGTGCCTCAGAAGCGGCGGCCTGTTCAAATCCCAAGGTTTGCTCCGGTTCAAGTTCGACTTTGATGCTTCCATAAGCGCATTCGTTCCAGTCGTCGCCATTGGTCCCAAAAATCCTCCAGTCGTAACAGAGCTGTTGTCCGCTTGTGTTGGTGGCCTGTCGACGGCGCCGCATCACAATCTTTGCCTCTGTGCCGCGCTCTGAGTCGTCCACATCAATGGCTCTCAAAAAGCGTACATTGTCTAGCTGATAGCCGCGGATGCGACTTTCAACTGGTGCGGCAAGTTGACGGGCGGCTTCGATGGCCATGACAAGCATACCTGAGCCGGGATAGAGCGGTGAGCCGTTCAAGGCATGATCCAGGATCCAGGGGTTCTCTTGGGATCGGATCAAGTGCCTCCAACTCCCCTCTTCAGGATTCCAGTCACGGTCTCTGATGCCTAGAAGAGCATGCCGACGGTACGGACGCTTTGCGTAGTTGCGACTCAGTCTGCTCTCCTCCCAGAACTCCCGAGACCGATTAAAGGGGTATGAAGGAAGGTCCACCAGGATCTTCGGTTTCCGCGATATTTGAGTCGACTCCTGGTTTGGCTTGGACAAAGAAATCGGGATGCCTGCTGCCCAGAGACTGCCGAGAGCCTCCATCAATGATCGATCATCATCGACGTTGGGCTTCAGGACGCTGACGTACTGCCATTTCTTAGCAGCCTTGTTGCCGAGGTGAGGAGTCAAGGTATCTTGCACAGGTCGTCTGAGAGCTGACTGCGGACCAATTTCCACGAGGAAGTGTTGCCCTCCATGTTTCGATCCGGTCATGGCTTCGAGAGCACCTGAGAAGAGAACTGGAGAGACAAGGTTCTTTACCCAGTACGAAGGGCTCGTCACAGCCTCGAAAGATATGAGTTTTCCTTCGGTTGATGAGTAGAGAGATACTAGAGACTCCTTGCGTAATCTCTCGGCGGTTAAGCCAGTAGGTGCGCCAATGCCACGGATTCGATCTTGATACTCGGCTGCGACGACTTCCATAGCCGGAGAGTGATATCCAACATCAACAGGAAGCCTTTTGACGAAGATCTCTTCCTTCTCCAGTCTCTCAAATAGGAGCTGGATCTCTTTGGTCGGCCCTGAAACCGTCACATTGGCTGGACTATTGATACAAGCTACCGAGAGCCTGCTTGAAAGATAGGGGCGTACGGCTGCCTCGCCGAGCCCAACAGACATCATCGTCGTCTTGCTCTGAGAGCTATCAGATGCCAATCGACCTGCCAAGACGCCTCGAAAGTATGCAACCTTCCAGCTAGACTGGCAATCAAGGGCTCCAGCACAATACGCTGCCGCGATTTCTCCCGATGAGTGGCCGCATACGGATTGTGGGATGATATCCCAGTTTCGGAGAAGGTCGACAGTGGCAATCTGCAGAGCGGTACAAAGGGGCTGTGCAATTTCAGGCTTCTGAATTCTGGACGATCCCGGGGCCTTCCGAAGCTCGGTGAGGACGGACCATTCGCAACCAAGAGACCGCAAATACTCGTCGCAGTCCATCAGACTCTGCCGGAATACTTCGTAGCGGATAAGCTTGAGACCCATGCGTGGATACTGAGCTCCCTGGCCTGTGAAGACGAAGTTGAGCTCTGGCCTCTTCGATGACAAGACCGACGTAACGGGAGAGAGGATCTCTGTGAGATTGCTGCCGATGTTCGCTTCCGACTTGACCACTGCAAATGCTCGCCAGTTGAGGATGCTCTTCTGAGAGAGTGTGTAGGCTAGGTCGGCAAGGAAAACTCTCTGTGCTCTCTTTCGCGAAATTTGCTGGGTAGCGACGTGATCTTGCAACGCCGAGGCCTGTCTTCGTGGACCATCCTCATCGGCGGCTGAGAATGTGAGAAGCGAGATGGAGCTATGTTCAGCATCGTCTTCAGAGCCAATGATGACGCCACTATCATCAGAAACATCTGAAACGGAATCAGAGATGCCGGCGTCTGGAGCCTGATCTTCGACTGTTCCAATTGAGGTGCTGCTGTTCGCAACACATGGCTTGTGAGAGTCATTCGACTTGGCCACGGATAGGTGGTTTCCAGTAAGGCCTCGAATCCGAAGATAGTTGTATGCATCATCCAATACGACATGTGCATTAGATCCGCCATACCCGAACGAGCTTACTGAAGCCCGGCGGATCCCAGAAGGAGTGGCAGGCCAAGCCGTAGAGCGTGTTGGAAACTGAACGCCTAGCGCATTGACGTCGATTGCTGGGTTCACCTTTTCAAAGTCCGCGATGGGAGGTATAATGGCTCTCTCGAGCGAGAAGACTGTCTTGAGCAAACCCGCCAGGCCACTAGCACCCTCGAGATGGCCAATATTGCTCTTCACAGACCCAATCCAGAGCGGGCTAGACCTATGAGGTCTGAAAACCTCTCCAATCGCGGAAACCTCGATTGGATCACCGACTGGTGTGCCGGTTCCGTGAGCTTCCACGTACTCGGTCTCGGAAAGGTCCAGTCCTCCAGAAGCATAAGTTCTCCGAATGAGCTCAACCTGAGCGGCAGCACTGGGCTGAGTGATACTCGGCGTCCGCCCGTCTTGGTTTGCGCCTGTGGCACGGATCACCGATCGAATAATGTCTCCGTCCGCCAGAGCTTTGGACAACGGCTTGAGAAGGACGAATGCGTATCCTTCTCCACGAGCGTAACCGTTGGCTTTGTGGTCAAAGCTATAGGATCGGCCATCCGGAGATAGAAAGCCGGCGTTGCTCAAGGGGAAAGTCATGCACTCGGGAGTGAGATAGGTGTTGGAGCCACAGACTAGACTCATGTCGGACTCCCCGTTGAGTATGCTCTGACACGCTAGGTGAAGGGCGTACAGTCCGCTGGAGCATGCGGTGTCCACCGTCAAAGATGGACCTCGGAGGTCAAAGAAATGACTGATGCGGTTTGACAACATAGACGACCCTGAGGACGTTGCTTGGTACCGGGATTGGAACTCTGGATCTCGGGCCACTATAGCATCACTATCGCGGCCGAAAGAGGCGCAGAAAACCGAGGTGCGGGACCCAGCAACTCTCTCCATTGCTAAGCCAGCTGTATGATTCCATAAATTCTCGATTAGTGATTCATACCCTGATCAAGAACATCTATGGGCCCATACCATTTTCAAAGGTGTGATATGTGCCCTCGAGGAGCCCGCGCTGTTGGGGATCTAAGATGGATGCTTCTGCTGGCGACATGTTGAAGAAGGCAGCATCAAAGGCCCGCGGATCTTCTTTCATGAAGTGGGCCTTTTGAACACGCATCTGGTTTCCAGAGCAATCAGATGTTGTCCACGTACGTTGAAACAAAGGCAATAACTCACACTGTCGAGACGTGTAGGGTCTGGATGATAGAATGCATCGACGTTGAAGCGGGTTGAGGGCACCTTGCTTGATGCGTTCCTTGCATTCTCAAGCATCTCCCAGAAGGATTCCGCCGAAGTAGCGTCTCCGGGGAACTTGAGGTTCAAGCCAACTATGGCGATAGGCTGTATCTGGTCTTTCATTGTATCCATACTGATAAGTTAACTTTGTTGTTGTTGATTATGGATTGGCATCCACAATTGAGTGATATAACGGTGATTCCTCATAGATTTAGGATTGTTCATGAACAAGACGTTACCGGATTCGGTCCTTTCTATACTGATTTAGCAGCAGCTCTTGCCGAAGTTTCTTGATGCAGGATAGTCCAATGATCACGGAAAAGAGGCGAAGAAGGGTTTCAAGCGGAAGTCAACACAAACTTGAGAACGTCACATTCATGGAAAATTGATATTTACGGAAGAGTGGAAATGCAATTGGTTGCTACAGCCAGACTTCACTTGCGGCTAATCCAGTCTCGAGGACTTCCTTGATTGATTCTCCACCAAAAAGTCCAATCGCGTTCCTGGTCGCTCTTGACATGACTGACAACAACATGCTACATCAAGATAACTACCTTGACTAGAGAGAGCCCAGCTGAGATTGAGAAGGTTTGGGCCGTTTAAGGATCGAATTGACCGAGTCTTGGACAAGGAATCGCGAATCCGCTGCTGCAAAAGGTTTCAAACAATTGCGACGTCAATCAGCTCCGTCAGAGTTCAGTTGTCAATCACTCAACCGCCAAATCGACCATCCGAAGGAGTCCGGAAGCAGGTTTCCCGCTTTCCAGACGACAAGGCGTAGCCATCAAAGTCCAACTCGCGAGAACGGGCAGATGTTCGGTCGGAACTGAAGCGGCTATCTCATCAACCTTGATCGAACTCCAACAATGGCAAGCGTGGTATTCGGATGGGCCAAAAGGTGCGAGCGATCGGATTTCAATTGCTCGATCGAGATCGTAGACTACGACTGGTAGTCTGAAGATTCGAACTCCGCCAAATTTACCGTGCTGGGTCCTGGTAGCGGCTTTTGTGGAATAGTAGTAAAAGTTAATATGGCCTAAACACCAAACACCCGGCGCTAACCACCAAAAGTTGCCTGAAGAAGAAAGTCTGTCACCTGCACGGCCTAATCGCCGAGGCTTATACCATTCGGTTTGATCCGTCGGTCCGTTGAATGGGTGTCTTGAGTCTTTCTTTCTGCATAGTCAATGTGTTCCCATCAGGGTTTTCGACTGATAACGTGGAATGGTATCCGCTTACCGACGTGACAGAAGTCTCCTGCCGCCACGCGCGGTTAGTAGAAAGCAACATTCAGGCTAAAACATCACAACTCGAACCTTATACTGCAATGTGTCAGAGCAAATGTTCATACGAAGTATTGCCGTGATGGGATTCATATCAAAGTAGATGCCCCTGAACATTGTCAACTCTGCGAAACCGACTCAAGCAAGAATCTCTTCACAGCTTCCAATTCCCCACATTCCGTCCGCTTCCTCACACCATGTCTGCAAGCACCCTTGGCAACGCTGTCTATTTCCCACTGTTTCTACGATGGCTCTACGATACCCTTGTCCTCGGCTTCTACTGTCCATTAGCCTGGGGATGTCCTGGAGACGTTCTCTCCGGTCACTATAGCAAGCACGTTTCCTCCCTTGTCAAACCTAATGCAAGACTGCTGGATATCGGCGTCGGCACTGGCTATTTTATGCAGAGTGCGCCTCTGCCTACTGGTTCGACAATCGTCCTGGTCGACATCAATCAGAACCCTCTAGCCGAGGCTCAACACCGCATTCAACTGGCACATCCCGACGTCCTCGTTGACACAGTTCAAGCTGACGTCTTTGTGCTCGGCGATCGCCACACCTCGCAACTACCGTCATCTCTGCATTTGGGTAGCAACGGACAATTCGACGTCATTTCTTGTATGTTATTGTTGCACTGCCTCCCTGGGACTTCCAAGCGAAAAGGAGAGGCTATGGCAGGGCTAGGTCGGCTTTTGAAACCAGATGGTGTTCTGGTTGGTGCAACAGTATTAGGCGGTGGAGTGAAACACAATGCTTTTGGAAGGTTCCTCATGTTCTGGCACAATCTTTTGGGCGTTTTCCACAATAACAAAGATTACGCAGCTGACATAGTTGAGCCACTCAAGTCCGGTTTCAAGTACGTAGACTGGCAGATGGTTGGGACAACGCTTCTCTTTGAGGCAAAGGCACCGAGGGCTTGAAGTATATAGCTGGCTGTAGGATTGATAGAAGAAAACCGCCTAGATTTAATAGGCCAAATGTTTAGTTGTTAGCCTTCCTTAGTCTAGCTTTCAGTTTGTGATTTCCTGCCCATTTTACCAAGGAGACGCACATGCCCGAGATGTTTCCATAGCTCATGATCTGTTAGGCAGCGGTCAGGTTTGGCTGTAGCCTGTAGGCTCCCAATGACATCGTTCGTGTCTTTATTTACACCGCAGCACCGCAAACTGCAATGAATGGAGGATCACAAGCACGACTAACAGAAGAGGCGGAAGCGGAAGGACTTAGGTCGTTCCGGTCGCAAGCATAGTATCATATGCTAGCGGAGGAGGAAGAGAACCTGGACATTGCCTAAAGATGAAAGTTTGCATTACCAAAGCTAGCGCTTATATACCCGCCTTAAATGCCCCGACCGGTTCGGTCAGCCCCTGACAGTGTGCGAACCATGGCTGATGCCTTTGAAAGCTAAAAGTGTCCGCCGCGAACGCGTGGAAAACCCTCCCCTCTGTAGGTGCTTCACCTTGAGATTTAGTCAACTCAACCAACGATCTAAAATTTCTCGTGCTCGACTCAACCACATTGTTCTATGCCAAGCACGCCACATGACCCAGAGCTGCGCCCCGAGGGAAGCGAACTCAATCATTGCTGTCTCCACGACGCAACACCTAACCCAGCGAACACAGGCGCCAACGCAAAGTGAACCCACCAATCCGCCTTCGGTGCCTGTCTTCGTTGCACAATGCCATCAATAGTGACCACCGGGGCCCCAAGCAAGCACATCGCAGCTAAGGTCTTGTGGTTGCCGAAGTATGCTGCCGCAAACAGGCTTGCTCCAATGAAGAATTCGCGTATGGCGAACAAGCGTAGCTCGTCCAAGATCAGGCTCCTATTTTTCGATTTTGGATCCTTGAAATCCTCGGAGGACGCAATATCGAAGTGCCACATTTTGATGCCGAGTTCTGGTTTTAGCGTGACGATGGACCCCATCATGGTTGCGGCTAGCCCAATAGTGGCCGCAATATTCGCAGACGTAATGAAGGTTGACATATTTGGGGTTACCGAGCATGTGAGGATTGATTAGGTACGGACCGATTCAGTTGTCCTGGGATTCAAAGACTGGCCAGAAGAGCCGATCTTTATAGAGCAAGCCTGACTCCGGCTTTTGCGATTTAGCCTTAACCCGGGCCTGAATCCAGTCTAATCCGGCCTCACGTAATTTTTGTATCAAGGGTTGATGGTTAAGATCCAAGTTGTCGGAGGAACAATTCCGCCGATGTGCTGTAAATGGCAGAAAAGTCGCCGCGACAAAGGAACAAGGATTTGCCAACCCCTGGAAATAGTGTATCCAATAATAATAACGAGAATGAGAGTTTTGAATTTAGAGCAAAAAAGCGCAACAACATACCCCGGAAGACTGTTAGTGTAGCGTTATAGGTATTCGTCGCCCAAGTCATCCATGAAAATCGCCGATTTAAGAACAATCTGTAATTATACATGCAACTTGATCCTATGTACATACGTAAACCAAAGAGATTTGAAGACGCCGAAGTAGCTCAATTAAAACAAAAAGGATGTCAATCCCAGGAATATACCTAACTTACTTACATCTAACTTACGTCTAGCTGGCGTCTAAGGGAATGTATTAAGTGGGGTTCTACGTTATCGTAACTCGTAATCCATTGAAGCAATAAGTAAAATAGTTCAAACTGAAGCTATACTGCTTTCTAGCTTCTCTTGAGAACCCCGATTCTAACAGAGAGAGGCTTGTGCATATGGACAGTCATGACGGCGTAAGTGTCGTTTACAACTTCCATGACCCTTTCCCTAGCGTTTTCGAGGCTTTCTTCAACATTGGGTATGACTTCAAGTCTGTGCTTATAGAGGAGAGTCGCAAGTGCTGCAACAAATCCGACCTGGGAGAATCTCTTGCCAGGACAAGCCCGTTTCCCCTCGCTCCACGGGAGAAAAGCGCCATCAGGAGGTGCTTTGAGCTGTTCGCTGTCCAGACCCTTCATGCCAACGCTTTTCATGATCCATCGATTAGGTTTCCAGTGCATTGCATCGGTTCCCCATACGGGTTGGTGTACCTGAATGCTAGGCATGTTGACAAAGACGTTGGCGTTTGCTGGGATGCGATGATCTTCGCTACCAACAAGCAAAGTCGTTGCTTTCGACCCGCTGCATTTGGGAAGGACTGTGACCGAAGGGTACAATCGGAGTGTCTCGTTCTATAAGCGTGTCAGACTTGATATTGAAAATCGCCCCGGAGGGGAATTCAGGTCTACTTACCATGGCGGCTTGACACCTTTTCAAGCGAGGGAAGATATCCATGAAAGCATCCTGCGACTTCCAATCTGGCCTGCCACCAAGAACCTCATCGATCTCTTCCATAAGCCAAGCTTGCTGCTCTGGTAAAGCTGCCAGGAGATAGATTGCAAACGTCAGCGTATGTGCAGAAGACTCATGTCCTCCAAGTGAGTAGGTAAAGAGATTTCCTCGAATCTCAGACTCTGTCAGTAAGGCATGCGACACGTCATCCGTGAATTTATCCATGCGAGTTTGAACCTCCAAATTTCTGTTCCTCTTTACCATAAAGCTAAGTAAGTTGTCATTCTGCGTCTTTTTCCTGCTGCCTCTGAGACTGTCTTTGCAGTCACTGATCATTTCATCGAGATACTGCCGCATCTCGGCCACGGCATCTCGGAAGTTCTTAATCCTCTGTGGCAGGGCAGGAAATCTCATAGCCCAACTTGGCACCAGCCGAAGGATGACAATGTCCTTGAGACTGGTGTGGAGACAGTACTTGTAGCTTCGCGAGTGTCCTTTTGGGACGCAGTCTCTTTCGGGCTGCTTGAAGTCATACGTAAAGCCGAAACAAACGCTGGTAAAGACATGAAGGTAAAGTTCGCGGACATCGTCCACAGGATCGCAGATTAGGCCCTGTGAAGAGCGTTGATAATGATGAACCATTTGCTGAGTCTGTCGGACGCTTTCTGCCCACACGAGACGATTGGTCCTGTCGCTCAGAGTGGCGACAGTCGCCTTCCGGTGACGAGTCCAATCATCGCCATCTGAGGATACCAGACTCGTGCCCAGTACGTCTAGGATTTCTTTGAAAGATTGGTTAGCCAAAAAGAGCAGCACTTGACCTCATGAGATAGTGTACACTTGCTGGCGTAATGGCTTATTTTGGGAAAGTCGTTCGCCTGCTTTCGGAGCACTTGAACAGCTACTGCAGGATCCCGAGTGTGAATCTCAACTTCTCTCGGCGTGGCGTGAGCGAAGGTGTTGCCATGCTTGTCATGAACTTGGGAGTTGCCATGTGTCCGGTCAGTCCATGTCCAATCAAGAGTATTGTACGTGGTCCAATCGCCCAAGCCTAGAGGAAGGCGCTGAAGGATTGGTGTAACTCGTTTGTTGAAGATGATCCAGAATGGGTTTAAGGGGCTTATGGGGCTCCAGACAACCGGAATACCAATAGTCTTGGCAACGGTGATGTTTCGAATAAGACACGATATGGTGTAAATGGTATAGAGCCCAATCAGACAAAGAGCAACGAAAACGTTTGTCGACATCTTCAGGTTTGGTGCTTGCAATAGTCTCAGAACAGTTCTTCTTGCATGTATCCTCATGCTGTCTACGAAGCCTCTTTGTTTCCCTAAAGCGAAATTCTTATGAGTGGTAGCGCACTACTCAGATCACGTCGTAAGGTTTGATTCCTCCGGGAAGCGTCTCCAGAGTAGGCCCCTGCTCTGCCTTGGTTCCGCCGCCTGATAGTTCCGCAGCGTTCCGCAGGTATGTTGCATAACACCGGAAGTCAATTATATCAAACTTTGTCTGCCGGCTGAACCATGCTGGCAAGGTCGACTCCGTACCACATTTTCCGATTCTCAGCATGCCATCCTCCTCGAAGAGAAACACCTGTTTTGGTCTAGTCATGTCACTGGCTACATCTCAGGTTCTACCGCGGACTCGCAATTCACCCCGCTCCCTCGACGTTTGTCAAAGTATGTTTCGGTCTCTTGCTTCGATAAGACAGTAGCAATCGGCACGAAAAAGATTACTGCACGCTGTCTGAACTTTCAAGATAGAGTATCTCGAGACCAGATTTGGCATCCGTCATTGTCTTGATGATTTGATCAACGGCTACAGAAGTCAAGAAGAGTCCTTCCTCGGTATTAGTCTTCCGAATTTCGGATCTCGCATCAGATCACTGAGCTCAGTCCCTACCTCTTCAAAATTTAGCGACTCGCAGCTATGAGTAAACCTAGTCACATCAAGGATGGTTTCCTTGGCTCATATGCAGAATGGCTTGTCCTTGGGCTACTGTTCCTCGTCTTCCTACGAAGTATTGTCAAGTTCATTGACGAAGAAAGGAGGATTCGGCGTCATGGAGGGCACGCGTCGAGATACAAGTCATATACGCCGTTTGGTTAGTTTCCGAAACCTCAAGCTACTATTCGTGATGACTAACGTTAAATTAGGCGTACTGTCCGGCTTGCATTTTCTGTGGTCCATCACGACTCATGCCTTACAGGATCAAAACCTCAAATTCATGCATAACGCGTTTCTCCGATCAGGCCAGGGGAAGAAGAACCCATACACGTTTGAGGTCTCCTTGATAGGGACGCGTGCAATTTTCACTGCCGATCCCGAGAATATTCGAGCCATGCTTGCGACTCAGTTCAACGACTTTGGAAAGGGTCAGCGCTTCAGAGCAGATTGGTTTGAACTCATGGGAAATAGCATCTTCAACGTTGACGGTGACGCTTGGCATGCCTCTCGCCAACGTCTCCGATCTCTTTTCACCCGCCAACGAGTTAGTGACCTCGTCTGTTTTGAGCGTCATATCCAGGATATGCTTCCAGCATTAGCTGGTGGCCATTGTGTGGATATGAAGGACGTCTTAAGCAGATTGGCGCTTGATGTATCAGCAGACTTTTCCCTCGGGAGACAGGTGAATTCTCTGACAAGCGAAGACGATGACGCTGTCTTTGAGGCATTTGAGCGTATCCGCCACACTCAGTCCTTGATTGAGCGATTGGGCCCTCTGAACTTCCTTGTTCCGCGCCGCAAATTCCGCAAAGACTTAGAGGCCTTGGATAAGTTCATGGGTCCCAGCATTGAGAAGGCAATATCAATGTCGGACGCGGAACTAACGGAGATGGACAAGACAGACCACGGATGGACACTTCTTCATGCATGCGCTGGTGTCTCTCGAGATGCTCGGTATCTGCGTGATGAAATGGTCTCGATATTGATCGCTGGCCGAGACACCACTGCAACCACAATGTCCTGGGCATTTTATGAGCTCGCCAAGAATCCCGAAGTGCTTGCCGAGCTTCGCCGCGAGATCCAGAACAAGTTGGGCGTTGGTGCCGGAGCTCGTCTACCAACTTATGACGACCTCAAGAGCATGACGTTCGTTACGCATGTGCTGAATGAGACTCTTCGGCTATATCCCAACGCACCTTTCAACATCAGAGCTGCTTCAAAAGACACCAGTCTACCACGTGGAGGTGGACCAGGCGGGAATGACCCAGTAGGAGTTCCATCGGGTACCCAGATCATCTATTCCACGCATGTCCTTCAATTGCGAGATGATCTTAATTCATACAAGATTCCACTCCACGACTTCTATCCTCGCCGATGGGAAACTTGGACACCTCGTCCATGGACGTATATTCCATTCAATGGTGGGCCGAGGATATGCATCGGGCAGCAGCTAGCCCTGACTGAGATGGCGTACGTTTTGGTTCGTGTATTTCAACAATACCGAAGTGTTGAAGTGAGACAACAACCAATATCTAAGGATTCGGAGTCCATGGCAATTGGCTGGGAGAAAAGAGGCATGGAGCCCGACTCGGTGGAGAAATTTGTGAGATCAAGGCCACGCATGGCAAGTGAGATCACACTTGCGCCTCGAGGTGGTGTAGACCTAGTTTTCCGTGAGTGATGGATTGGCGATGGCATTCGCAATTATGTTCATTGAAATGTTAATGCTTATTCTTCTCTTGGCCGCTTGTTGAACTGGCCAAGCAAGTCGTGAGATAGAGCAGTGTTGTTCATGACATTCAGAGTTCTTTCCCTTGACTCAATGCCAGGACATGTTTTTTCTTGGATAGGTACTTTGGATGAGGTGGTTCGGTATAGAAGGCACTTTGGATGCTGGCACCTGCCATTGTCAGTTGCAAAGAATCGTACGTAACTGACGCAACCAAGGTACCTGCCCGTAATTGAAGCAAGATACCCAAGGTAGGTACGTAGCCGTGGAAGGTACCTAACGACGTGATGCCTTCCCCTTGCAACGACATGGCGAGTCTGGCAAGACTGGAAGTACCTATTTTCTGCACCTCACTTTCCATGTAAGTACCTAATGCAAGCCCTCGCTTCCGTCTCATTGTACCAAAGAACCTTGGCAAAGAACACCCACCAACGTCCGAAATCTTCTGCACCATCTTCATCACCAACACATCCCTCCCGAGCTTCTGCATCCCGCCTTGCTGAGCAGAAAACAGTCACTCTACCTGATTATTCTTCACAAAGTTCATTCCTTACAGCTCCCTAGCATTCACCAGCTCGT
This sequence comes from Colletotrichum scovillei, assembly GCF_011075155.1. Taxonomy (NCBI): domain Eukaryota; kingdom Fungi; phylum Ascomycota; class Sordariomycetes; order Glomerellales; family Glomerellaceae; genus Colletotrichum; species Colletotrichum scovillei. The sequence continues at coordinate 4,873,498 of NW_023336259.1, forward strand.
TCTTGCATCCCATCTCCGATCAAAGTACCGCCTGCTTGCCTGTTCGTTGGAATCTTCCAGTCCATCTACGCAGACGCGAAGCGACATCCAGCATGGTAGCAACTCGCTACATTGCTGTCTTGGCAGCATTGGCATCCTTCGTAGCAACCTCACCTGCACCAAGCCACCAACAGGGTTCGCGACTTCCATTCATCCATACTGACTCTACCCTCCGGCTTGTCAAAACATCCCCAGCTGATCCTGGATCATGGGTCACCGATGCGAACAAAGATGCGATGATCGAGAATGGTGTCCGTTTCATCGATATCACTGACATCAAGGTAAGCCTTCTTGAATCCCTGGCACGGCTCGGTTCTATTCAATCGAAAGATTGATTTGGCTGACATCTCCTCAGGACGAAGAAGTTCTCGAAATGATATCCACTCCTGATCATGACTTCAGTCAATACCTCAACACACTCGACCTGAATGCTGACTTGGCTCATCGAGGGTTAGATTGGATGGAGGCCGAATTTGATGGCCGATCTATGGCCCCTTCTGAGCAACCGACACCGTTCAATACTGAACGTGCAATGCGTCACCTCAAGACAATGACTGAGTAAAGAAGACTGACTACAATCTTGCTTCATGTCCTGACTGGAATCGCAGGTTTTGGAGTAGAGATCATCGGGTGGAAAACGGCACGAAAGCTGCCGAATGGATCCTCGAAAGTATTGAGAGGATCGTTGCCTTGGTCAACCCGCATATCGAATCCGCGGCGTTCGCGCATAACGCCACCAAGCAGCCCTCCATTATTGCCAAGCTACCCGGAGCTACCTCTGACATCGGTAAGCCTGTTCTCGACCTTCTAGGTGGCTCTGCTGACCCTCTTACCAGTTGTCTTCGGCGCCCACTTCGACTCCATCTCAAGAAAGCCTGGTGGCTATGCTCCGGGAGCCGACGATAATGCTTCTGGAACGGTCGTGCTACTTGAACTTCTCCGGACACTAGCAGAAAAGACGAGTCACAAGGAAACCGAGCCTTGGAAGCCCCTTCGCAACACAGTCGAGTTCCACTTCTATGCCGCAGAAGAGGTCGGTTTGCTTGGTTCTTCAGAGATCTTCTACGATTACAAGGTCAAAAACAAGACCGTGGTTGCCATGCTGAACCACGACATGCTGGGTTTCTCATCTACTGACAAGGTGTCTCTTGGTGGCGACAAAATTGACCCACGCCTCACACATGTCCTCCGAACCATTGCAAAGCAGCGCGGCATCGCAACACTGAGCTTTTCTTGCGGTTACGCCTGTTCCGATCATGCAAGCGCTCACAACAACAAGTACCGTGAGTGCGAAGTTTCATTCTTGCTTGAATTCGGTTGACAATGGTATCATAGCTGCGGCCTTCATAACTGCGGATCGTGACCCAACGGGCAATGACAGAATTCATACGGATAAAGATGTCAGTTCCACCGAAAACTTCTATGGCCACGCCGAAAGTAGGGTGCTAATCTTGATTGCAGACATTGGAGACGATCGAGAAAGAAACGCTTGAACGCCATTTCCAATTCAGCCTCGCAGCTCTTGAAGTTCTCTCGAACGCAAATGTTACCAAGTTGGGCAGACCAAGCGACGATCTAATGTAACCATCAGGATCTTGCTACGCTGAGGACGATGCAAAAGGCTTGAACAATGGTTGACAAGCCATGCCCCACACCCATGAATCAACCATAGGATTACTAGCATGTCTCAATGGAACCCATATCTGTTCATGACTTTCCCCACGTGCCATGGTCATTGGTGAATCTGCGTACACGGACTTCCACAGACATTTGTTGCAGCTATTGGGGCGCGAGTCGCCTCTTCATCGATGCTCTGTTGACTTTGAACAAATACAGGCCACTTTTAAGCTCGCTAAGATTGTTGAAATCCCCCAGATGGCTGACGCAAGGAAAGGCTCCCGGGGGGCGGGAGCGTTGGTCTGCTCCGTCACGTCCGGCAATGAGTGTCCGGACGGCTCCACTTTGGCCGGGCGGCGCTGTTAGATAGCTCGGTAGTGACCATAACAGGTGGGCCGATCCGACGCTCAAAGCATGTTACTCAGCATGCCATGCCTCAAGGCGGAGATACACAATTATGGATAAGACATCAAAAGCCCGCTGAGGGGTCAACATTCCCTGCCTCATCGACCACAAGCGCTAATTATTCACGAAGGAGAAGACATTTTCATCACGCCAAAGCCTGACACCACAAACATGAGCAACCTCAACGGCAAAGTCATTGCCATCACGGGCGCAGCATCGGGCATCGGCCTGGCGACAGCGAAGCACCTGGCCAACCTAGGCGCGCGAGTATCGATCTCGGACGTCGACGAGCCCCTCCTCGCCACGGCCGCGGCGGATCTCACCAAGCTGCACGGGGCAGACAACGTCTACTCGCGAGTCGTGGATGTGCGGGACCGCAAAGCGGTGGAGGCGTGGATCGCGGAAACGGTAGAGAAGCTCGGACCGTTGGACGGGGCGGCCAACGTCGCCGGCGTGCTTGGGCGGCAGGGCAACTTGGCGACGGTGACGCAGATTGAGGACGACGAATGGGATTTCGTGATGGGCGTGAATGCGAGGGGGATATTGAATGCCATGAGGGCCGAGATTCCTGCATTGGCGGAGGAGGGAAAGGGGAAGAGTATTGTAAACGTGTCGAGCGTGGCGGGGCACTATGGGTTGGAGTATCATGGGGCGTATACGGCGAGTAAGCATGCTGTTGTTGGTTTGACCAAGAGTGCGGCGAGGGAGTTTGGAAGGAAGGGATTGAGGATCAACGCTATCTGCCCGTAAGTTGCAATTGTCTGCATTGAACCTATGAAAATTTGTCTGACGAGAAACGCAGCGGCGCAATCGATACGCCTATTTTACGGACGGCGCTGGCGGCCAAGACCACAGAGACCGGGGCGGACGTGTTTGAGCCGCTTTTGGGGAGAGTCGGGCAGCCTGAGGAGGTGGCGACGACAATTGCCTTTTTGCTAGGAGATGAGTCTTCGTATGTCACCGGGCAGGCTTGGTTAGTCGATGGTGGTTCAATTCCTTGATGGAGTATGTACGAACGTGCGACTAGACTCGAGAGAGAGGTTGTGGAGTGTGTGAGGTCAGAGGGTGAGGAATAGAATCCAGGGCGAAAGATGAGATCGGACGAATCGTGGTCAGGGTCAATCACTCAGCATTAAGAATCCAACGTCAGGGGGAACGTGACATATTACTTGCCCATTGCAAAGCTATCTTTGGGTGCTGACTGTGCTGCTGTCTCGGAGTATTTGGAATGCTCAACAGCAATTGGTGTGTTGTTGCAGCGAAGGATGCAAAGGATTCAAGCGTTGCTACCTTTCTTTTTCCGAGAGAGAGAAGGAGCAGCGGCTGTCCTACCATACTTTACCATACCTTAGTTGGTAGGTGGCAGCATGAGTTCTGAGATGCTACGCCGGCAGCTGTGCGCACATGCAGTGAGAATTTTCTGGAACGATGCAACGGGTAGGTGTGATCGTGGGTGAGATTACAACCAGGCGCCGAGGCAGGCGAGGCAGAACTTTCAGGAGAATGCCACGCCATCAGGACCTAAATGCAGGTACATTGACACAATTCATGAACTTGAGTATCTGGAGTAACTTATGTAGCAACACTTCAGGGAGAGGGCGGCTGTTGATGAACGTTATGAGATGATCTCGTGAATTGTTCCACGGAAAGACTAATAGTAAATCTAGCAAGCGAGTGCCAAGTTGGTATCAAAGCAGATGTGAACAAAAGTATTATAGACGATAACTGCCTTCCCCTTTTTTCCAGCCGTGGATGTACTTTCCGACGGTCAAGCAAGTCTGTAAGTGATGGATAGTTGCAAAAGTTCTATTGTCCAAAGACTTAGACAGTCTTCTCAGGCAATGAGCTGTGGGCGGAGCTGCCGGGGGCACCGTCATGGCTGCTGCTGGGCGCAATGTCCGAAACATGGCGGGTGACCTCGACGTAGTCGTAGGCAAACTCGCCGAGCTGGCAGTCGTCGAGGCCAAGATCCTCGTCGTCGACGCTGACGCGCAGGCTGAGGCCGGGAACGAGGTTCATCAGGAAGAGGATGAGGCAGGTTAAGGTGAAGGACCAGGCGAAACCGGCGACGGAGCCGGCCAGCTGGTAGCCGAGCTGGACGTAGTGGTGCTCGATCCAACCGCCGGCAATCGCGCTCTCGCCGGTGTAGGCGCCGTCGAGGGCAGCAATGTAGGAGCTATAGTAGGACATGTTAGAACAATGTTCTGCGGGTGATTTCCGCAGGAAGGGCAGCAAGACTTACGCAGCGAAGATACCGGTCAGTATGTTACCGCAGATACCACCGATTCCGTGGACGGCGAAGACATCAAGACCGTCGTCAATGCCAAGCACGAACTTGAGCTTGGTACCAAAGTTGCAGGCAATGCCACCGACAATGCCGAAGATGACGGCAGCCCAGGGGGTAACGAAACCAGCACCGGGGGTGATGGCAACCAGGCCGGCGATGGCGCCAGAGCAGAAGGCAATGGTGGACCACTTCTTCTCCAGACGGTAGTCAAGGAGCATCCAGGTGACACCACCGACACCGGCAGCAAGGTTGGTGTTGAAGCAAGCCATAACAGCACGGATGTTGGAGGCGAGAGCGGAACCGCCGTTGAAACCGAACCAACCGACCCAGAGGAAGACGGTTCCGAGAACGACGTGGGTGACGTTGTGAGGGCGGTATGGGAGACCGTGGACGCTGTTGTAACCGGTGCGCTTGCCCAGCATCAATGAGTAGGCAAGGGCGGCAGCGCCAGATGAGATGTGGACGGGCGTACCACCAGCAAAGTCGTAGGAGCCGAGGGTGAACAGCCAGCCGTTGGCGTTCCAGGTCCAGTAGGCGATGGGGTCGTAGACAATGGTGGCCCAGATAAAGGCAAAGACCATGGCGGGGAGGATGCGACCGCGGTCAGCAATAGCGCCGAGCGCGAGGGCGGGACTATGTAGTGTGGTCAGATGCCGCCGTCGAGGTTACAGACTTCGCGCCAGAGTAGAGTAGACTCACGTAATGGCGGCGAACATGCCCTGATACAGACAAAAGAGAATATCAGGGATCTTGGTGGAGCCGACAGAGGGTTGGGCGACAACCTCCTTGAGACCAAAGTTTGACATGTCGCCGAGGAAGACGGAGCCGGTGTGAGAGAAGGTCAAAGTATAACCCCAGAAGAACCATTGGAATCCAACCACGCCCACGCAGATCATCGAGATCAATATCAAAGACAATGCGGACTTTCGACGGGCAAGACCCGAGTAGAAGAAACCGACACCGGGAATCATGAGCAGCACGAGCGCCGAGCAGACCATGATCCAGGCCAGGTCGCCAGACTATGCAACCATGTTAGACAACAACATGCATGAGGTAGGTAGTCGTCGTTGGGCGACGGCGGGTATCAGATGAGCTCACCTCATAGAAGACGTTGAGATCGGCAACACCAGCAGAGTAGCCGGCGTCGGCCTCGCCCTCGGTGCCATTGTAGGGGATGGCGTAGAGACCGGCAGACATGTTGACGGTTGCGCGCCGGCGCGTGAGCGGTCAATGGGTAGTGATTTCGGTGCGCGGTGTCCGGACGGGGTCCTCGGGAATCTTCAACGTTTGCCTGCCTCGAGATCGGCGAACAGACGTCGAAGAAGGAGTAATGGGTGAAGAGAGCTACAGGGAAGGGAGGGAACGAAGGAAGGGGAAAAAGACACAACGTTGAAGTCTACACCGGGGATGGACAGGCTAAATAATCCCAGAAGCAACATTGAGAAAAGCAAAACCGGGGCATTGCCTTCGGCCCCTCGTCGTGAGCCCGCCGATATTTGAGCCTACGAGTACAGATGGCCAAGTCCACTACGAAGCACAGTTGCTGCAGTATCTTTGGATGGATCCGAAGGCGGCAGGGATGAACAGCCCAGACCGATGGCGCGGGTAAGATGAAGGATGGGATGTCAGTTAGTTGGGACGGGGAGGTCGCTCATTGACCAGCCTTCTATGCCGGGCAACACCAATAGTGCAGGGCCAAGGGGTGGGGAGGAAAGCATAAAAAAGGGCGTGAGAGGGTGTCTAGTTGCAGCAGATGAGGGTTGTATTTTGGAGCGACTTCCAAATCCTCGTCTGTCTCCGGCAAGACAAGTCGGGCATGTCCCTCTACTGGCGTAGCTGCATGGTGGTGGTACGAGAACGCCCTCATCGCGAGAGCTTCATACAAACACGGTCGGTGGAATTCGTACATATACTTGAGCCACATGCTCCGAGGACCCTTGTTGGACTCCCCCCTCCCCCCCCATCCCATGTTGTCGTCTAGCATCGAGTGGGCCGTCGGAACCTGTGGGTACTGATAAGGGAATTGGAGACTGGCCGGGGTTTGTCGAAGGAGGTTGACAAGGATGCCTTGGGTCGGGGGCTTCGGCTCAAGGCGAATTGAAGCCATTCCAGGGAGCCATGTCTCTTGGCAGAACCTGGCCGCTAGCGTACCGTAGACGTTTCTTCGTCCGTTGGACTACCTATTTAGCATACGGACGCTACCGCAGTAGGTAGGCGTGGTAGGTATTTGTACTCTCTGGAGTCTGCCACGGCCCACGGTGTGTACCGTACTCTATCTGGCCTGAGACTTTGAGACACCGAATTCTGGACGTGGAGAATGTCGAGAATCGAGCAGATGAAATAGAGTGTCATGCCAAGACATGGCTTTAGCTTTGCTGATCCCGCCCAGTGCCCACGTTTAGAGACCATCAACTCTTCAACATGCTGTCTTCGTCAGCGAAACATTGTGCCCATTGCCTGATTCCCAATGTTGTTGGTTGGGTTGTCGCACGGGGCAAATGAGATGGATCTTTTTCGGTCGGTTGAGCCGCAGGGCAATCCCTCCGCTTGCTGCTCTTGCTGACATTGGATGCAACATTTCGGACCAGGACAAAGTTTTTCCAACTTTCTCTCGCAGACCGCAGTGCAGCACCAATGGTCGTCTGGCATGCAACCAAGTCCAGACATGTCGGCACAGACGTGACGTCTCTGGACCCGAGACGGGCCAAGACTGCAGGAAACAGGCGATCAAGGGAATTCGAGATGAGGATCAAAAGGAAAGACGCATGCTGTGCCTCAGCGACGCAACGGCAGAAACGCATCAGCGAGGCGCGATAATCCAGCAAACGCATCCGTACTTGGTAAGCAGTGTTATCTGACAATCTGTAGCCACTTCATTTCCCGCGTCGTGTTCCGCCCGTAGATTCCGACCTTGCCTGGCCGCTGCCGTGTGGGGGCGATTCGGTCCATAGCTGCGAAACGGGATAGATGCACCGTTCTTAGAGACCTTTGGCAATCAAGCCGGCGGTATCCGTATCCGTACGGATACCTTACGTTGCATGGCTCTTTTGTTTGATCAATATTGCCCTCTGGTGAGTCTAGTCAGAGAAATCGAGCAGAAGCTCAGGGCGCATCGAGGGGCTCGCTCAGGCGACCAAGGGAGATTTTGGTGGTTGATGGGAGCTAAGACCCAGTTACACACGACTTCTGTGTGATCCCCCACCCCCCCCCCCCCCCATCCCCATGGATGGATGGATGGATAGATGGGTCATGGGTGTTTTGCGCAACAGGCAGCACCAGCCACATGTCTTGTTCCTAGGTAGACAATGGGTCGTAGTGGCTCACACATCGATGCCATTGTAAATCGTAACTCATCGCAACCACACGTTGTGAAAGTTGCTGCAGCACACCGATCGACAGAAATTAAGGTATTCCGCCGTTGGAATTTGACAGGACTAGCTCGACGCCATCTTCATAGCTGCTGTCACGGATACGATACGACATGGGAGTCAAATGAGAAACGGCCACGGATGATTGGCGAGCGATGTCGCTTTCCCGCGGTGAACGTTGTTTGTCCCGATTGCACGGTGCCGGAGAAGAAGAAAGGTGCAGAAGGAGGCGTCCTTCAAAAGCGCTCAGACTCCGATGTCCAAGCGACACAGTGACAAAACGACCTGAGGTAGAGGCTAGAGGGGGTCTCCATGGTTGTTCTGCCCGATATCGCACGCTGGAGGCCGGCATCGTCAGCTGCGTCTCAGTAGTTAAACTCCGTTCGTTTGTGTATCCGCAAAAAATATAATCACGGGTGGATAGACTTCAAGCTGAAGAACGTGTCAGTGACGCTAGCGAAAGGTGAATCACCCACATGGCGAGCGATGACTCGGGTGGTGGTGCTAGTCCGGTGGTCTGGCACAGTATCAGAGAATCTGCAGGCTGTCAACGGGTGTGTAGTCCAAGTCGCTAATCTCAAGCCTGATCGAAGCTTTCTCGCGAGATGGGTAGCTGAGGCGCGCGGCTTCAAACAAGCCCAGAATGGTTTCGTTTGCAGCGCTTCCAGTCCGCCAGAATGTTGCGAGACGGCGTGAAGCCAAACGACACATCCAATCGGGAAAGGCTCGCAGGCTGTTCTTGATCCCTCGCCTTGCCGTTCCGTGAATATGCTGCGCCGCTGGGGAAAGGTCGGGAATCCTTCAGGTCCACTAAGAGATAAGACGACACCGAAACCGGGCTACCTTGGTTGATAAGTTGATAGAAGAAAAAAGCCATGACGGGAATGCGCCGTAGGTAATTGCAACACCTAAAAGCCGAGGGTGGAACGCCTGATAGAGGTAGCGCGTCTGACAAGCGTTGATGAGAGCAAAGCTGGGCTGGTGAAGATGTTGAATCAGGTGTTGCATGAATCGCTGTTGGTGCGCAAGTTCACTTGATGGTGAGGTGGGGAATCGAGATTGCTGGCTTGCCGATGGCTGGTTGATATGGCGGAGACTGCTGTTACCCAGACAGAAGGAAATACGAGTAGATGGCGGATATCTCTTATCGTGAAGACAGAGCCAGTGATTAAAGTAGCTCTTTAGTTTCCGTGGCGTTTTTGATCGTGGGCGCGAGAGGGTGAGAAGTGCAAGGCGGTTGTAGCATGATGGTGGGATTCGATGATCCCTCACATTGACGAGCCAACGAGCCATAAGCCCCGGATTCTCTTGGGATGGGCGACATGTCGTCATGATCACCCCGATGGAGCAGAGAATCATCGAGCCAAGACATTGATGGAGTGTTCCATTCGCACGAGAAGTGTGAGGGAGTTGAGCCTGAACTTCTGTTCTGAAGTGGGAGACCCGTGGACGGGAGTGAAGGTGGGCGCTGGGCGGAGCTTGGAAACCCGGTGCTGACTAAGGTACTTTGCTTCCAGAAGTATGTATTCGTACCTAGTATCCTTTCGGAGTCTGTCCCGAGTACCTCAGTGAATACGTACCTTGAGGGTCGGGCACCTTACTGCTACCTGTAGGGTGTCGCAATTGCACACTGTTGGAACACTTTGGGCAGGCACGAAATGAGCATGAAATGGACACCAATAACCAAAGGAAAGGAACGCTAGAAGGAACATGCGTTGCTGCTCCGTTTGCTCTTGCCTTGTGGGAACGAACTCTGCATCCATGGAAAGAACCAAAACCTATCCGCACCTTACTGGCCAGTGGCCTGGAGAAGCTGCAAGCCAGGTTGGTTCTTCCTGTGTTTGAATGGTCGGGCCTCTGATTGGCCGTCCCCTCTTATCTCTCGGCACGGTGGGGCTGAGATTGCTAGCGTCATCTTGGCAATGATAAGGCGAGGCAGGCACCAGTGGGACGGTCCCTGCCCTTGTCTGTCCCTGCAGGGGGTACCCCCATCCCTCTTTCCATTTCCGTTTTCCAACGAACGACTGAAACGGGGCACCTGATAGACGACGACGACTCTCCTCACCTTCAATCTCTCACCACTGGCATCTCACACACTTAACACAGCTTCTCATCAAGCACCAATGTTCGTCGTCGTCACCTTATTGTTCTCACCTCTATTTCATGTTCGGACTCGGTGTTTCGCTTCCGCGTCATGCAACTACCTAGCTCATCGCTCGTTACGAGTGACCTTAATAGCTTCTCCCATTTGCTTGTGGACATCTACCTTACCTTAATGCTACAGAGATAATCAGACTTCGTCTGCTGACTTGCAGCCTTATCAGCAGCCAGCGCCATTCCTGATTCCTGCAGCACTCATCAAACCCCTAACCACTCATATCCGAAATCCCCATTCGTCTCTCAAATCATGCCGCCCTAGACTAGTCGCTCCCATTGCATTCGCCAAGGAATGCCGGCTAACACGGTATCTAGCATCCAGCGTCGAATGTCCTTCGTTTGTACAAAGTACTGATAAAGAAACTACTCTCGTATGTACGTGTCACATGCGCGGCCTCTCAGTCTCAGACTCTCCGTGTCAAAGTCGTTTCCCTCTTTATGAGCCATCACTGGCGAGCTCGCAATCTCTCATTCATCAGATCCATCAGGCGCCAGGCTTCTAGGTGATCCGTCTCACTTGCTCCACATCGTGCACTTACATGAGAGTGAGGAATAAAATAGATGGTCGATCAAAAACGTTAAACGTGATCTAGACATGTCTCATATTTCCCCAGGCCTCCAAAGATTACATGCTTTGCAAAGGTTGCCGTTCATCGCCCAACGGCCGCACGGCAACTTTAGAGTTAGTAGATCAACTTTGTTGCTGCTCCTCCCGTCCCGTCCGCCTGGGTCTGTCCCGCTGACTTGCGTCTTTGCGGGCGCTCTCTCTCTCATTTTGACATCGAATGGCGCCCAAGCGCCCCCGATTATCCGTAGATAGTCTGTTCTTCAGATGGACGGGCGCTCACCCTTCGCGTGGCTGCGGGCGCAGCAACATTCACTCATACTTATATAAACGCCGGTTTCCAACCTTCCTACCTCAACTCATGGCCTTCAAAATTTCAGTCAATCACGTCGAAACCTACCAAAGGAGATGTCCTTAAGCTATACGCGAGCGATACGCTATACAACCAGGACGAAATCACAGTAGCAACTCGAGAGACACGAAGGACCTGCTATTCAAACCCGACTCTACAACACACCTTAGCCACCAATCAGCACGCTGCCCTTGGCATATCCTCACCTGGCAAGAGAAAAGCCGTTTCCTTAGGGCCAAGATCTTCTTATGTCCGTCAGCATCATAGGCCACGAGTGAAGTGCCCACCCACTCAATCATTGCCTCGCAATATCACCACGATCAAATAACGGATCCCACCTATAGGCATCAGAGCCATCGAACACAATAGACTGGTAGTAAGCTAAGTGCCTAGGACTCTAGCAGTTTCCACAGGACTGTTAAACTCTGGATTCCCAGCAGATCTGGCTCCTGCACGTTTGAGAACAAGCTGCCAAAGTTCCTACCAGGACGACACAATATGGGCATCCCGACTCTTGGGCCTAGATCGAAGATGACTTTTGACAAACAGTGACATGAAACAGTTTCGATGCAGTCACGCGCAGGGTGAGTTCTCAGGACTTATCGCGACAGTCGGTATAACAATACGTGTTAGGCTGGCGATCCATTGTTTTCTTTCCAGATGCTGTTCATGACCCAAGACTCTCATCGCTTGTTCCATGTCCCTAAATACAATAATTGACAAAAGTCTGATAAGTCCAACATTGATTCCACATTCAGACAACCTGAAAAACGCATATGCCTAAAGCATTGCTGTAGAGCTGACAGTTGTGGCCTACAGAATTGTGAACTAAAGTCCACGGAGTTCGGTCCCTAGAGCTCAAACCCTCGAAGGGCATGATTTATGAGGCAATGAGATTCATACCCACGCCGGACTAAAAAGCAAAAGCAGCCCACATTTAACCAAGTTCCTATGATAAATCCAGATTCTGCCGTGTGACATAGTCTTAGAGTTTGAACCCTGGCTCGCAGCACCTTGTCCCAGTCAACAGAAAACAAGTTCACTTGAATAATCTCACAATTTCTAATCCCAGATAGAGGCTGTCTTCATACATATATTGGACTGAATCATAGAAGTTTTATGAGGTAAGGCAGCTTGTTCCTAGGCCTTGAATCCCTCAGGAGCGGTAGATGATGGATGCCATGCCTGCAACATAAGGTAGGGCGAGGAGTTCGCTGGGCTGTAAGCCCTGCTCAAACCATCGTTGCTCTCATGCATGCCCATAGAAACTTTATTTCTTACTCCGATGGTGCGACTCTATCCTAGATGAGTTATATCAAGCTGTAGAAGATGATCATGAAATCTTCATTCAGCCCAGCGGCATCTTACGAACGGCGTGGGCTCCCAGTATTAATGGTAACTAGACTTTCTCTCATCCAGATTAACAATATTTTTATACCTCAGATTGTTGTGATACTCAAAACATGCTGTTACTGGTGGAATTGGGCCTTGACTGAGATGTATAGACAGTTATATGAAAGTCAGCTCAACCTACCTAATGATTATCTGGATGATGGGAAGATTTGTCATGACATCCGAAGCCACCTCAGTCCGAAACTGACAACTCCGCTATGTACCAAACTATCAACGGCGAGAAATTGTTTTGCCCTTTCGTTCGCGTACTTCACTAACAAAAAACGTACACGAGCACGCGTTGAGATATCATCGACTTGATAAGAGTCTTCCGTAACCCTGACTACCGTGTCCTTCCGCGAATGCGAAACTCCAACAGGTATGGTTCAAATTCAGCGTAATATTAACGATGGTGACTTGACTTAGTTGCTGATAGTCTATCGCTTACCCAGCGAGGCTGTTATCACCAATTCCATCAATTTAACTTCATGTAACGAATACAGCTACGAAGCGCCAATAAAGCATCGAGTAAAAAGGTTGAATCTTGACCTTACGCTACGACCTCATAACACCGAGCCTGCGACTTTCAATGTAGTCATCAATACAACGTTCAATCTCGGGGGTTAGAATATACTGAAGGCTGTGTTGAGAAACTTCTGACACATGCCGCGACGGCCGCGACTGATTCAAGGGCGAGTTGGTAGAGTGTTGCCAATGTTCCCAAGAAGTATGCACTGCTCGGCCGAACTTCGAACTCGTCTTATGCAGATCAGAAGTCAGCGGTTCAGAGGCTCGGAGAACGAGGCTCTCATAAGGCGTATGTTCGTAGGGCGCATGAGATCGCCGCGTCATAAAGGTCGCCACTTGCAACGCATAGCACGATGTTATGTCGCTCCATCCAATAAAAGTTCAGATGACACACTGTAATTCTGTTGACTTTACGTTTCGACGTTCGGAACTGCCCCGCTCTGGAGCGAACCGGTATGCTAAGTTAGTGGGGCTGTTCCGAATGGAGTCATGTAAGATGTAATAAAAGGTTCTCGTACTGATGTCTCATCAGGGAAAGTGAAGTGCTTGAATCGAGACATAGTGCTTGCTTCGTGCCGTAGAAAAGATAAAGGCGCTTTTCAGAACAGATTCAAGAATATGGCCCATTCTCATCAAGACGTAAGCTACATCTTATTCTACAGGAAAGCATGCTAATCGCTCTCTGACTTAGTTCCAATCGTTTTGCAAAGCTCGCGCTGTTGCTTTGCACAAACATATATCTGCTTTACCTGAGCAAAAGTTCAAAGAGAACCCGTGGGAACTTGTGCGAGTCATAGAGGATTTTTCCAACACCGAAAAGCTCCCCATGATATTCCGTGAAACCAAGATGAACCTGGCTCGAGTCGCTCTCGCAGATATGAGCCCAAAGCCAAAGGTGATGGTCGAGTTTGGAAGCTTCGTTGGCAATTCGACGATAGCATGGGGCGCTATGCTGAGAGAGTTCTATCCGGGCGACAACAGTGGCATTCGCGTTCACAGTTTCGAGCTCGACCCCGAACTAGCAGACATCGCACGAGACGTTGTGAAACTAGCTGGTATGAGCGACATTGTCACTGTCGTTGATGGACCAGGCTCAGAGTCGTTGAAGACTCTTGTGAAGAACGGGGATCTCAAGACCGAAAGCGTTGATGTAGTCTTCTTCGACCACTGGGAAGATGTCTATCTTCCAGATTTGAAGCTCTGCGAGGAACTCAAAGTTCTTCACAAGGGATCAGTGGTATTGGCAGACAATACTGACATTCCCGGCGCGCCTAAGTACCTCGAGTATGTGAGAGGCAACTTGGAGGAACTTGCTGGAACTCTACGATATCAAAGCAAGACTCATCTCGTCCCGAACTCGAGTAACTCACACGGGCCAGTGAGTGATGTTGAAGAATCTTGGTTGCAGCCATCTGCTAACAGAATCAAAAGCGAGCCCTGGAGGTTACTATCGTCGTTTGATTGTCAGTGCGAGATTACCTCTATGAGTTTTCATGCTTCAGAAATGTCATCGGTGTTTACTTTAATTAAGTGGATCATTGTAACATTCAAAGCGTTTTCTGTCTCAGGCGTTTTGGTCTGTACGAGGGGTTTCCGTGCAACGTCTCTGCACGAATGTTGTACTGAAATGTTTCAAACCGATAGTTTACTTCTTCGCTGGTTTATAGCAAGCTGTCTGTGGCTCTCTGAATGGCAGAGATTATCTTTTCTAGCCACTCAGCAGCACCTTCAATGTTACCATCTTCCAAGCATTCCACAACGCCCGGAAAGATGACTCCGTCATAGCCATACCATAGCCCTGGTGCAAAGATCTGCCAGGATATTAAAACACGAACAACCGGGACCTCAGACTTGAAACTTACAGCATGTCGATACCACTCCCGGCCAGGCAACCCAGCCCCCTTTGGCAAAAGGAACTGCCGCTCAAGATGGAGGTAGGCCTTGTTGACTTCATTGTCAACTTGCATGTTTCCTGGAGCGACTCGGAGTGGCGATGTCGCGTCTAATCGAGACGCCGCGTCTTTGAAATGTGTGACTGCCTTGCTCAGAGCATGAAAGCTGAGGACGTTATCATATCTGGCCTTGAGCTTCTCTGAATGATGAGCGAGGGTCCTCGGATACTCAGCCGCCTCGAACGCAATGTTACCCAAACCAGCAAGGCGAACCGTCAATAACCCCCAGAGTTGAGCCATCGCAAGGTGCTTCTTGAAGCCAATATCACCGAAGTTTTCGACCCAGTAGTAACTATCGTAGTTGGAGTGATAAGGATAGACACCCTTTCCCTGCCGATTGAAGAGCAGGTCAACGGACGGAATGCCGAGATGATCGAAGAAGACCGTGTAATCACTTCCCGTACCCATAAGATCGAGGGTTGGGGTCATCTGCTCTGGATTGGCTCGCTTTTGGTCGCTCAGCCAGTCATCATAGACTGTTCGATTCTCGTTGATCGGCGATTGGACCATGCGAGTAACATCACGAAGCACGCTTGCAAGAAGAGGGCTCCCAGTCGCGCCAAGGACCGTCCCACCATTGGTCGACTCGTCAACATTGAGGTCTGAGCAAAGATCAGCTCCTATCTTCCCCACAATCCAGACATTTCATAAGACTTACAGGCAACACAGTTCTTACTTAAATCATCCTGGTGGTGTTCACCCCATTCGGTAGAGCCAACCAGGCCGTATTCTTCGTTGTCCCAATTTGCTAGTATACTGTACGTGGAGGACAGTCAGATCTAATCCTTACTGGCTGGATGTTGCAACCGTATTAATGCATTACTTACATTTTCCTGTACGGTTTCCAGCCTTTTGAGTAAAGCTCGCCAAGAGCCCTAGCGACCTCGTTCATGGCCGCCGTCCCACTCACTGGGTCAATAGCTCCACAGCACCAAGAATCATGGTGATTACCGAGAACGATGCTCTCTTCAGTGATCCCACGTATGGTACCGATAACATTGTAGATCGGGGCGTATTTGTAAGTGCCTGGGAATACAGTCAGAAATTTTGCCTGGTTTCTGAACAGCTTGAGATCAGAATTGCTCACCTTGGTTCGATAGAAAGACTCTGGCTTGGCTAGGGCCAGTACAATAGTCCACTGCCGGAAGACAACCTTTCCAGTCGCTGTGCTTACCGGCTATCTGACTAGGTAGAAGTCCACGACCGTTCAGCGCCTGAAGGAAAGGAACAGCATCCGCATAAGAGATGGGCAGAGATGGTATCTTTGGGGTTGCGTGACCAGGATCCTGTCGTTCAAGGTCGGTGTCTGGCAAACTGGGGTACCCGGGTGTCGTGGGGTCACCCACAGCCACGGAGAAGAAGTCGACGCTGCCTCGCTGAATTGTTTTGGGATGCCTTGCTGGACCATGAGGGTAGGGCTCATAGCCATTCTCGACAGTGTATTCGCCGTCCTCTTGAGGGTCGTTATACAGAATGACGGCCGCTGCCCCGTACTGTTCGGCTGCTCTAACTTTGAGGCCTCTAAAGACCTTGGCATACTTGCATATGACGATTTTGCCTTTCACGGAGATTCCATGCGAATTTAGCAGCTCAAAGTCTTTCAACTCGCCGAAGTTCGCATACACCAATTCGGCGCAGATTTCGCCGTTTGCGCTGAAGCCATGAAAGGCTGGTAGCCCGTTTCGAGGCGACGACGTTGGATCCTCCGGCACCTCGTCCTCTGTCAGGGATGCCTCGAAATCTATCTGTCCATCCGGTGCAAGGAGGTGCAGAGCTTGAGACTTTGGAAAGTTTTGCAGGACCTGGTATTCTTCCAATGCCGCCGGGATACCGTACGAAATCCATAGATCCCGGATGCGTTCTGCGTGGGCTAGGTCCCCGGCTAGGTGGGGTTCTGCGCTGTACAATTTTGACCAATGACGAAGTTTCGTAGTGTCAGGCAATTGAAGCATGAGCTTCTCAGCTTCATGTTGTGGTACCTTGATCTCCATGAGCTACCTCAGTATCTTAGTCGTATGGGAGTTGGAATGCTAAATTGAGGTTGCTGCTGCTGCTGTCAATGTCTTTTCAATGAACGCGGTTGCTGGACAGCGAAGCAGATTTGGTAGGGGTTTTGTGCCAATCCACTACTAGTGCCATCGTTCGGTCCCCGACCGATTGCGGGGATACCGGGTTTTGGAGACCCTAACAGTGATAAGAACAACATTGGCTTCCTAGGTTGGGCGGAAGCCAAATCTTATGTGATGAGATGAGGTGATGTTTTGTTATCCCCTGAAAGGCGCCCGAGAAAGTGAAATATGCTCCTGCAACCTATAATGCTGCCACGACACTACTCAGCTTCGTGTTGCAAATAACGGCTTGATCTTCTATGGTGCATCCTGATCACTGATGGCCACTTGCAGCATAACGCAGGACCAGAGACAGACTGCATAAGATGCCTATTCAGAATAGTGCAGTAGTCATTTGATATACTCAATTTCAACCACAGATATCGACGATCAGACGCATGAACATTCTGATGCAGTCAAGATAGTCCGGAATATCTACTTTCTCATCTGGCCGGGTGTTGTACTTCCCTCCAGGACCACAGACAATACCTTCCATCCCCAAAGTTTTGAACAGGTGGCCAGCGTCGGATCCATAGAAACATGTCGGCGCAAGAACCCCTGTTGGCTGCTCGTAGTTGCGAACCTGGCGATAGGCCTTGTTCAGGGCTCTCACTATCTGCGAGTCTCTTGGCACCTCAAATGCCGGCATTGTAGGCTCAAATCGCTGCTTGACAGTAGCCGACATACCAGCATAATTACCAACTACCGTGCCCACTAGTTCGCGAATATCAGCCATGACACCTTCTTGTGTCTGGCCAGGAGCGTAGCGCGCACTTCCAGCAAGCTTGCATACGTCCGCTACTTGGGCAGGTCTCCATTCAACCAAGTCTTTCCCAAGGGCACCATGAACCACGCCCACTGAACATCTGTTGCACTTTTCATGCTCACTGCTCTTGGCTCCACGGAATTTCATACGTGCCATCTGGGGAATCAGCTCACATGCTGCCAGGATCGCATCGGATGCCTCCTCCTTGGCTGACATGTGTCGAGTGACTCCAACAATCTCAATCTCGAAGACTAGGGCTTCCGCGTGCATTGTGACTGCTTGTATATCCGACGGTTCGCAGTTGACAAAACAATCGGCATTGATCCTTCCTTGATCAATGAGGGCCATTGTACCAACGCCTCCCTGAAGCTCACCAACCACATAGGTCAGGACAACATCGCCTCTGGGCCGCCAGCCGGCCTTAAGCAGGGCTTCAACGGCGCAAAAGTACGCGGCACAGCCAGATTTCATGTTACTGACTCCAATGCCGTAGATAAACTCGTTATCAATCTTTCCCTCCCAAGGATCGATCGTCCAACCTTCGGAGACAGGATTTGTGTCTAGATGTCCATTGAAGAGTAGCGTTTTGGGGACTTTGTTGCTCGCTGGTGACACTGGATGGTGGCCCTTCCAGATTCCTACCGCATTTTGACGGCGGCCGTTGTCGAACGGGCAAATAGCCGACTCCAGTCCAATCTTTCTCATTTGCTCGGCCATGAAATTCGTTGCCTCTAGCTCACCATCGGTCTGCGAGTAGCTCTTGATTTGAATGAGCCTTGACAAGAAAGCAAGGCAGTGAGCCTGATCAATGTCTGGGACCTGCATGATCTGGTAATATGTTTGTGGTTTCGAATTGTATTTGCTTGAAGACGAATGACTGATTTATTGATAGGCCCTGAGCTTCGGCAAGCGTTGCATCTAACACAGAAAGTCAATGGCGATCGGCAGCGCAAAAACTGGCGACCACGTTTTGGATGTTGCCCAAAGTCGACTTGCTGGACTTGTCCTTTACTGAGGACCGAAGGATTGGAATGGGCGCCGGGAATCATTCGGAAGCAGATCGGTCTGCTTGTCCGATCCATGGGTCAAGTTTGTATGGTGCGAAATAGTCGGAGTCTTATCGGCCGCTCGGGCTTCCCCGGTGATCCACCTAGAAACGAGGCAAGTGGGGGACGTTGATACATACAACCCCTGCATGCTAAGCTTTTGAGCGGAAAGCCGGGTCCACTGTCTTTGTCTTGGAGATCTTGTCCTTGTCGAAGGCGGGGACGCGATACAAAACCCCTCAAGAAGTTTTCCGAGCCGTCGGGATAACAAGATCGGAGCGGTTGCCCGCCGGCAAAGGAAGCCACTTCTTATCAGCTACTCGAAGACTCGAAGCTAATGTCCGGCTGACCGGCACATTGTCCACCGCAGGGAAAAAGAAGATAAATGTTTTTCCATTCATTGATAGGTCATCAGTGGCTACCTATACCTACTTGTTGTGGAGACATTCATTCAAGCTTACTCGAAGGTGCCACAATTGATAGCGAAGTCGGCTTTTAGAGGCCGAGCCAGTGCATCTATCATTCTCAAATGTTTGGATGCAGCACGATGATCCATGATTACGGCGATGCTGCTCTCGACAAGTGTGATTCTAGCGGAGATATTAGACCCCCGAGCCGGATATCGCAAAGAAAGGCCACATAGCTTGTTGTCCATTCTCAAGGTTCGTCTCGGAAAATGAGCGACAACATCGAAGCATCACCAGCAGCGGCTGACACTGCCAGCGGCCATGAGGTCGCTCTCAAAGGGCAAGTCGCTGATGAAGGCTATGATATTTTTGAGGAAGGCATCGCGCAGTCCGTGCCGCAGGATATTGCCAATGCTGTTAGGCGCAAGATTGATCGCCATCTTTTAGCATTGATGTGCTCGCTGTATGGCCTCAACTATGTCGACAAAGTTGCAATGGGATGGGCAGTATTGTTCGACTTCCGCAAAGACCTTGGTCTGGTGGGAGATGAATATTCATGGGCCAGCTCCATGTTTTACTTGTTAGTGATGACGACCAAATCTGTGGATTCAAAAGTAAACTGACCATCTGCAGCGGATACCTTGCCGCGCAATACCCTGCCAACTATATGCTTCAGAGATATAAGACAGTCCGAATTCTCAGCTCTGCCGTGATTATTTGGGGTGTGCTAATGCTTGCGTGAGAATCCAGCCCTCCTCAAACATTCATTGTCGTATAACTGACTATCGGAAAGCCATCTTGGCCTGCGAAACTTTGCCGGACTGATGGTAGTTCGCTTCCTCCTCGGTGTAGCTGAATCGGTTGTAACTCCTGGCATTCTGCTGTATACTTCTATCTGGTACACCCGAAAGGAACAAGTCTTGCGTACGATGCTGTGGGCTGCTATGCAAGGGGCATTTTCCATTGTTTGCAGCTTGTTGTCTTTCGGCCTGGGTCATATTACCAATACCGCCTTGAGGCCTTGGATGTATATCTTCCTAGTCCTGGGCATTCTCAGCATCTTGGTAGGCGTCCTCTGGATCATTTTTATGCCGGAGACCCCCAACAAGGCCAAGTTTCTCACACACGAGGAGCAAGTCATTGCCGTACAGCGTGTTGCGCAGAACATGACAGGCATCAAAGGGTATGAATGGAAGTACTACCAAATGTGGCATGCAGTGATCGATGTCAAGACTTGGCTGGTACTGGCATTTGTTCTCTTCACTCAACTCCCTAATGGCGGCCTCACATCATTCGGAAGCCTGGTTATTTCAGGCTTTGGCTTCGATGCTTTCCGAACACTGCTCATTGGGCTCCCTTCATCCGTTGTTAGTGCGGGTAGCATGATTGTTTGGGGAACCATTTCAATCAAGTACGGAAACCTCCGAACATGGGGCATGATCATACCTCTGCTGCCTGCGATTGCAGGAATCGCGGTTGTCTATGCAACCATGGATACGGGGGCAAACAAGTATGGGAGGGTAGTTGCATACTGGCTGATCAACTCGTACGCTGTAACAGTGAGTTCCCGACCTCTCTTGGGATTGGAAAACCTCGTACTAACATGCTCTCATAAGTGGCCATTCGTTTTGACTATTGTCGGTCAAAATGTCGCAGGCCATACCAAGCGGGCATTCACTAACACGATGCTTCTTATGGTCTTCGCTGCAGGAAATATTGCTGGTCCATTCTTTTTCCGTAGTCAAGACGCCCCAAAGTATGTTCTTGCTATTGCGGTCATTTTGGTTTGTTTCTGCGCGGCGCTTTTGACTGCGATTATCTTACGACTGTACATGGCTTGGCAAAATAGGCGCCGGGACAGCAAGTATGGTAACGCTGATGGGGTCGAGGAGAAGGTTGACGGGATGAGGCTTGGAATGCACGACAAGACAGACTTGGAGAATTTGGATTTCAGATACGTTCTCTAAATTATGATGACACAACCCGCAATCTCAGCCACGGAAACCGCGAGGCGGCGGTAGTTTCAATAACTCCTGATCTTTTTCGCTCAATGGGCAAACGAATTGTATGATCCGTACTAGCGTTCTCTATTACCCTAAGCTATCAGAGTTCAACAGATTTGGGACTAGGTCAACATCTCATTTCAGTCCCTTTTCATCGTAAATTGCCGAGCTCTCGTTATCCATTGATAAAGCGTTCTGCAAGTAAGCATGTTGAATTGGTCCATGACTGAACGTGGCTGGGCATCGAGATCACCAGCCACTCGATCGCCACTTCGTTGAATTCCATCATCTAGCATGGCACGTGCATGGCTAGGGAGGCATAGAGTGTGTGAGCTTTCTTCTTCCACTCACACACACCGGTCATTTCGCCACCTAGGGATCATTCTTCTCCTTCAACATCAAGGTGCCGTAGACTGTCACTCCACTCGGACTTCCCATCTACCAAGTGGCCCTCATTCGCAATTCGAGTTCATTTATTCGCCATGGCGACCATCCTTCGGTGTCTTGGCGACCTTGCCCCGGAGTTGATACAGCAAATTGCTTCCAACATTTCGCCTAGCAGCCTCCTGGATTTCCGACAAACCTCCAAGCGATTCAACAACGAGTCTTTGGATCACTTTATAAAGCATTTTTTCACCACAAGATGCTTTATTCTAGAGCGACGGAGCCTGGAAACTCTGGTCGAAATTTCCCGTCACGATGTGTTTGGTCCGGCTGTTCACCGCCTACACGTTGTTCTTAATCATATCTCGACGAAACACGAGACATTGATGTTCAATGACTCTTTCACATTGTTCGAAGTAGATCCTGGACCTAACTGGGAAGCGCATCAACGCTGCTTGGATGAGCAGTCGGACATGGCTTCTACTGGCCTTGACATCGCTTACCTATCAGCCGCCATGGCCAACTTCATCAATTGCCGGGCAATCTACGTTATGGATTGGGGATCCAGTGAGCAGGAATCACCACCTTGGGGTCTTTCCCAACTGGAAGACGAGATCCGCTTCGAGCTTGAGCCATGGGTTATGAGACCCAGTGGTGTTGTCTTTGCCAAGTGTGCAATCGTGGCATTGCTATCAGCAGTCATAGGAAGCCGCCTAGCACTCGAACGCTTTAGGATCGACTTCGCCCATTTCCCATTTACCCAATTTAGTGTACCAAGTTCGCTTCCACATACCGCACTGTGTATCCCGCAGCTATTGGCAATTCGAGCGCCTGACGCCTTTCGTCATGTTTCAACGCTGCATTTACTACTCTCATCCGAACACATGGAAGATATTGAGCTTGGGTTGGTGTCAAATGGCTGGTCTTCGGATGTCGCAGACTTCATCCATCTGTTCCCATCCGTCTCCGACCTTACTCTCCAAGTTCACACGCCCATGGAAGACTCAAACCACATCAACCTTTGGGAGATCTCTACAATATACGTCCCTGTCTTGAAATCCCTAGTCCTCTCAGGCTTCGAAGGTGAGGGTGGAGATTTGGTTGATCTGTTGCGCCGGCATGGGGCGAGCTTGAATGACCTGGATTTGGGAAACATCAATTTAGTCCAGAGCGAGAGCAATTGGTCAGATGTCGTTCAAGTTGTGCGAGACGAACTGAGCGATTGCAGACTTCAGATAACGGACTGTGAATTCGAAGGCCAATATCTGGAGATCCCCGACTATTCCTGCGTTGATTCCTCTTCTTTTATTTCTTTCTTGCAAGCAACAACCCGCGAAGAACTCACCAAGCTCCATGACAAGTTGGTTGATTTGGAGATTTGAGGGAACCCGATCGCTTGCAAGTAGAAGTCAGATAGAGTGTGTATGTTTCTACAAGACCTTTCAACGGTCGGGAGTATTGCTTAGTAGAGATGACTGTCGTTGTCCAGAGATGTTTCTTTTCTTCTATCAACACAGTCTACCAATGCACTTACTCATCAAATTCATGAGAAAGTTCCAAGAACTTCGGAAATTTAGGCTGAGGAGGTGGTCCTAATCGCCGTTCGTAATCCTCCTTCGTTGAATACAGACCACTATACGCTTTGATGGATACTTCTTGTCTCGCTTCATCAGTGGCAGTGATCGACTGCTGCCATTTAGCCATCTGAAAATGCATGTGAAAATTGAACAGGTTATCCTCAGGCATGTTCCAGGCATGCCAGTCTTCGCAGTGTTGATCAGGCTCATTGAAGATCTCTTTCGTCAGTCCCAATTTATAATTACCCCTATAGAGCTCCTTAGTCGGGCGTAGATATTCCTTGCTCCATTCGCCTTTCTTATGGAATTCAAGACCCTCTTCTTTCGCACGCAGTTCGATCGTCTCCTTATAGAACTCGTTGTAAGAATGAAGTGCGGCTTCCCACTGTTCCTGTGTTGGCCTCATCCCGTCAAAAAGCTCAAGAAAAAGATCCTGGTAGTCTCCAACTATGCATGCGAGTATGACCTGGTGTTTTAGGTCAGGTCGGCGCCATGCCAGCTCGCGCAAGGTGTCTGAATTTGGGCAGTGAGGCCACCAGAATAGCTCCGGAAGGATTTCGCCGTCGATTTCGCTATAGATGCGGGATAGATCGTCGTTCATGATAAAACGCGCATGGCATGCCTGCCTAATAAGTTTGTTTTCATACTGCCGTGGGAAAAGTTCGTCAACGCATGATTCGAGCCATCGCGCAAATGGTGTGTGATGATAGGCACCGCGAACAACGGCCGTGATCTCATTCGGAACTGTGATTGGCCGTCTGAGGCGAAAGTAACGCTCAATACTGCCGTCCCAGGCAGCCATGAGAATCAAAATGTCCTTATTGGTAGGAGGCAAATCTTCTGGGAGTGGGGTGTGAAGCAGAGCGATGTACTCGCCTTGTAGCTTTGAGAGACGAGGCCCTGGCGAAGGACAACCGCTGATGTTGGAGTCCTCTTGAATATCGAAGTAGTGAGAGGGCCATTTTTCCAAGTTGGGATTCCACTTCGAGGGGCCTCCGATAACTGTCAACGGTCGATGAAGTTCCAAGGAGGATCGAACAGCGGTATCCCCATTGAGATAAGCCCCTGGTCGTGGGTTTTGCAGATCAACAGATCGCTGGTAATCGTTCATGACAGCATATCTCACAGATTGGCTCATGATATGCTCAAAAATATCGAGTTTGCCGTTATCGCGAGCTTCCTCAGCAATGGAGACATCCGGTAGCAGGTCTAATTCGTTGTATAGCTCCCCATATCCTGCGACGGCGCAAGCTCGTCCAATGTGATAACGCATCTCTGGGTAGCGGCGATAAAGCTTTCGATAGGTATCCTCAGTAGCAACATCAGGATACCAAATGCAATAAGGTACCACTGCCTGGTACGCCATGTCTGGAATCATATTGCTCATGATGAGACGTGCGTTGCGGGCCCTGGCATATCTATCATATATCTTGCAGATATCGGTCACTTCTGCCGATTTGGCAAAACTTTCGTGGTGTCGGATGCCGTGAACAAGGAAATCATTGCTGTCGCCCCAGTCCCAATGCCGCAGTGTCTCGCCAGGACTAATGACTCCGTTATAGAGACGTTTATCTTGATGTATCTTGCTAAAATCAGGATCCGAGCGCCTTCGTATACATCTTGATGTCAAGGCTCGAGAAGACCTGAGCCATGATAGACGCAGCAGCAGAGGTGCCATGGCGAGTCTCCCTAGTCGCGGTTGAGCGTAGAAAAGTGGCTGCATTGAGAGGGAAGCCATCATTGGGTAGATGTGAGGACTGAAACTTTGTTCGGTTTCGTGATGTTTGAATATCGGCGAAGAGATGAGACGATTTTGAACCCTCGTGTCGCGTCTTCTCGTACATTGGGTAAGAAAAGAACACGCGACAAATTTTGCCCAACAAAATATTCGTCTCGGTAGAGTCGGATATCGCGGCCATGGCGGGGTGCTGTGCCGCAGGTCTAACTTCAAAACCGAAAAGCCCACCGCTCTACTCCGATAGGCCCTCTCAATTAGGCACGTCGTATGGACCTGGCCAGATATTACAGGCGTCAAGAATTTGTGGATTCGGTCGTGCCACAACGCGAGACGTCAACCTCTGTTCAAATGCCATGTAAAGCTCTCGCCTCTAAAGCTCTTCGAAGAGGAAGGAATATAAAGTCCCACTGCCAATACTCAAACGCAAATGATGCAGAGGGTAAGAATTCTCGACATTCTCGCCAATGACCCTGACTGCCTTTATGACAAATGCGATAGATATCTTGAGAATTTCTCGTAAACATGACACGGCAGTTTACTCTTCTAATGCCAGCGGGATGTGCCAAGATAACATAGCCAGGCCTGGATTTTGTCATATCCTGAGCCAGCATTCGATGGGTAACAAGGTGACTTTTGTATTCTCGATGACGCATCATTCCACTAAGATTCTTCATTAATTTGTAAACGAGGCCGTAACCCTAAGGATGCCCGATTTCGCGATGGATGAGATTCACGACCTTCCCATGAACTCAGCCCTTTACAGCCGAGGCCGTACAGAGGTTTGTCAGCACACTGCTGGATCCCACCGAGGTTTTTAATCATGATTGATATACTATTCCATCCATGTGACACTGCTACAAAGGTAAGCCACTGCAAAACCTCAGTAGTTGTTGAAAACCTGCACCCCGGCCTTTGACATATCAGTAAGGATGAAGATGCTGATCATCGAGGTTCCAGGTTGAGACTGAAGCAGATAGATGATTAGGCCGCCGCCAGACTTTCAGGAGCGAGTTGGACCAAACTTTCAGCCAAGACATAGGAACGGAGTTGTCGAGGAAGACAATGGTCTTCTTAGTCGTCCGTAACTGAAGGTACATAGGCACAGGAAGCACCGAGAGAGACGTTCGTGTTTGGCATCACTATCGGCTCTAACTCTAAATCTACACAGAATAGGTAACGAGCAATCATAACGATACATTCCGGCCAATTTTAATGCATAGACTTTCCCAGTAATGACACCCAGACTGCGACTTCAACATCTGATAACACAACAGAGCTCGTCTGCGGCCATGACTCCTTGGATCTTCACACTGTCATCCCAGAAACCCGCTACCGCTTGAACCCGACCATGTCTCTATACAAAGTAAGGTAGCGTGAATTGTAGTGCGTGAGCTCGTCAAGGTTGCCGGTCATGCGCTAGTTTTGCCACCTCACAACTTCCGCTACCGATGGTGATGATTCCGAGCAGGCTGGCATCAGATGATGCGAGGGTGTTGTGACCATAATATTGCACATGCTAGGACCAAGACTCATCCTGCTGGAGTAAAGGTTCGACACTGCCTAAGAAAATGATGTTTAAAAATCAGACACATAGGCGACCCAGTGCAGAGCTGTGAGAAAAGTAGAATCACCCGATTGCCTTGACGGTATTGAAAATCTGCGTCTCAATTGAGTGCGAAGAATAGTGCTTCATGCCGATGGGGCACGTAATTACTACGGGATGGGCGGGAAAGCATTGATGGTTGATAAAACAGCCTCACGAAGTTCAAGAAGCTGCAGGGGTGTTGCCTACCGCCAGTTTATGTCAAGTATAATACCCTAGGATGCAAAGCAAAAGGGCTCATCTCATATATCGTTTACTCACAGCATCACAGCAAGATGAGCTTATCGTTCGGCTAGACGAGTAAAAGCTGCCATTGATCTTGACCAAGAGTCCAGGTGTAGAACTAGCTCTTAGACTTTCGCGCAATAATGCTCAGACGCATATCAAGGCTTGTAGGCGGCAGGTTAATATCCTTACAATCCTGGCAGGGCATCTCAATCTAACTGCGTGTATGTTTTCCATTGTCTGAGTTTAATAGCCGCGCTCCCATTGGGCGGTAGATAACTTGTACGGAGGGAAAACGGCAGTGCCCGTATCGCTGCCGCGGCCGACACGAGCATGGGCAGACTCAGTAACCCATCCTCTGGAACTTGGAGAACGAAGCCAAAATATGATTGGGCAGAGTTGACATCAGGGCGGACCGCCTTGAGCCGCTAATCTCCGGGGGTTACATTGACCTGCTGGATCGGGCCAAAATCCCCCGCGAGTGATGGCCCTTCCGCTCCCGGGACTCAAAGGTCAAGACCCTGCTACTGTCCTAACCCAGGATCTCTAACATTTCAACGGACACAAAGAATCAGCGAAAAATATTAAGTGGCCGGATCCCGGATCCACAACCCGCATTTCAAGGTTGTACCGGTGTGATTGATCCGTACAGACGAGTGGGAACCAAGCGAATCAACCATCTCCAAAGAGCCGAAGGCTCCAAGCATAAGCTCCCTGCTTGAGTCGCGTCTTGGTCTTCTGCAAAAGGACCTTGCCAAGACTTGTAAGGCACTTAATGAGTCCACCGGCGCAGAAAGAATATCTGCGCAGAGCAATTTGAATCAACCAATCCTAGGGTGCGACTTGATTTGTTGCTGCCCATGGTCGAGGGTGGAAGGCAGATAGTTTTTGCAGCACTGGATCGATGGGTCCTTCATCACAAGAAAGTTGAGTGTAAGTGTCTTCTCTGATTGCCAGCTTCCCTGTTCAGCTACTCTTAAAATCCTCAATTTGTACTGACTGGCATCAACTTGTCAAGCTCCAATGAGCTTATCTCCCAGCCTGTCGAGCCAGTAGGCTCGCGCTAGCTCCAGGATACGAAGCGGAGGCAGGACGCCGACGGAGAGGACCATCATGAACCAAGCTGCAGGCGGCAGGCCACGAGGCGGGGGTGCAAAGTCCAGACCCAGGACCCCAGTGACCAGCGTCTTCGCGCTCATCATTGTGCAGCAGCCGTATGCTTACAGCATGGTTCGGGCGGAGCAGGGCAAACGAGAATGAGAATGACCCCTTGGCACTTCTGTCATATATGATGCCAGTGCCAATCACCCTCATGGGCGACGCAACTCGGCGTTCTTGGCCTTCTCCTGCTCCTCATCGACGGCCATCCTTCACTCCAAACCCGCTGGCTCGTGTTAAAAGACATCATCATGAAGACCACACAAGCCTGCGCTCTCCTCTCGCTCGCCCTTCTGGGTGAAGCCTGTCTTCTCCCCGGAGAAGCCTCCGGTGGCCGCATCGCCCGCCGCCAAAACGCGAACCCCAACAACACGGGAATCGCCATCGGCACAGGCGACCGCTTCGACGGCGGCAAGAAAGTCCCCCGTGGCCTCGGCACCCAGCCCGCCGGAACGAATCTTACCTCCCTCCTCAACGTCAACGAGATCAAGAGCGCCGTCAAAGGCCTCGTCGAGGAGTATGACCTTGAGTACTTTGAGTCGCCGTACAAGACGTATGAGAATGCCTCTTTCTTCGGTGCTAAGATCGGTGGCGAAGGCGGGAACTGCAGCGATGCGCACCACGTGTACTTCAACGCCGCCATTCATGCCCGCGAGCGCGGGTCATCGGATAACATTATTTACTTCATCTCCGACCTCCTATACGCGAACAAGCACGGCGAAGGGTTGACGTATGGCGGTCGGGTGTACACCAATGACGACGTGAAGCGCGCCCTGTCAACCGGTATTGTCTTCACGCCGTTGAGCAACCCTGACGGCGTGGCATATGACCAAGCCACACACAGCTGCTGGCGTAAGAACCGCAACCCGGCCGCCTCGGGGGGCAATCCGGAAGCCATTGGCATCGACCTGAACCGCAATTTCGACTTTCTGTTTGACTTCCCCAAGAGTTTCGCGCCCAGCGTCGGGCCCAACGTCGCTTCGGAAGACCCGACTGAACAGACGTACCACGGCGCCGCGGCGTTCTCGGAGCCCGAGTCGAAGAGCATCAAGTGGGTGATGGACCAGCACAAGAATGTCAAGTGGTTCCTCGACATCCATAGCTACATCGGCGTTATCCTGTACAACTGGGGCAGCGACGAGAACCAGTTGCGCCAGCCGTATATGAACTTCATGAACGAGTCGTACGATGCCGCCCGCGGTCTGATGCCGGATACGCCGTCCAACAATGGCGTCTACGGCGAGTACATCCCCAGCAACGACTGGTCGGAGAAGGTCTTCGCTGCGATGCGAATGGGTAACGCCATGGACGCCGCCACCGGCCGCCACTACCAGGTTGAGCAGAGCTCATACCTGTACCCAACTTCGGGTTCAAGTGATGACTACGCATACTCGCGTCACTTGACGGACCCCTCGCTTGGTAAGATGCACGGATTTGTGGTTGAATTTGGCTTTGGTAATGATGGGGTGGACTGCCCCTTCTACCCAACGCCCAGCCAGTACAACTTGAACCTGCTAGAGACAAATGCTGGCTTCATGGAGTACCTGCTTGCCGCGGCTGATCTTGGCGTCGGCGAACCGGCTTCCTGCGTAGCATGAGTAAACCGGCTCTGCGAAAATGTAAGAGGGAGAGGTAAATTAGCGGCGTGGACTCCCACTTTGACTCTATGGTGGACAAGATGTTGATCATCATCCGGAGACGGAAGGAGTCCCGGAGCAGATCCCGAGACATTTGTCAGGAAGACGAGTTTGTTGATTAGAAATACACAAACGTCCTGAACATGAGCATCTACAAAATAATAAGTAAATCTTGTCGAATCCCTGTGTGTCGGTTAATCGCCGAAGAACCTCTCGACCTCAAATTCCTCATAATTCTAGTCTACTGATATCGGACACTTACTTTGCCCTTGACCGCATCGACGATACAGGCACCTAACCTTCGATTCCGGCTAGAATACCGAGAAAGACTCCATTTGAGGCAAGTTGAGGTGAGTTTAGCATTCATCATGGGCAAAAATCAAAAGAATAGTTGCTATGACCGCGGCAGGGCTCGAACCTGCGACCTTCTCGGGATCTTGTGCACATAGATGTGAACGAGAAATCATGACCACTAGAACACACAGCCGGTGATGGAAGATTGTCGAAAATGTTGAGGGCTAAGAAGCGTCAGCAGGAAAAGACCCCACCGACCCCGCCAAATCACACCCCACCATCATCACGATCCTCCTCTGACGACACCCGTCACCTCAATTAGCAATGACGCCCAACTTGAAGCCGACAAGACAGCCTTTCCGCGTTTTGGCTTTCAGCAAGACCTCTGGCTATCGACATGATTGCATCTCAGCTGCTGTCTCTGCCGTGAAGGCCCTGGGCGAGCGCACGGGACTCTTCACCGTCGATCGCAGCGAGGACGCCGAGGCCTCTATCAATCCTCGATCCCTAGCAACGTACGCAACCATCGTGTTCCTTCACTGCACGGGAACGTTTCTCAATGTTGAACAACTCTCGGCTTTGAAAGGACACGTGAACTCGGGCGGCGGATTCGTGGGGGTGCACGCCGCCGCATCGGGATTGAGGGAGGATGAGTGGTATGGCAAGCTGGTCGGCGCGCATTTTGACCAGCATCCGCCGCCTGAGGAGGGCACCTGTGTCATTGAAGATCCGGGGCATTTCATAATGCGCCGTGGAGGCGGAAACCATCCGACGGAGGCGTGCGACGGTGTTCGGAAACAGTGGACGGACGAGTGGTATAACTTTCTGTCGCATCCTAGAAGCAACGAAAACCTCCACATCCTGGCTCGGGGCGACCCGACAAGCTTCAATGGCGGTTCTATGGGGGATGATCACCCGCTCGTATGGTGTCAAGAGTTCGACGGTGGAAGATCGTTCTATACGGCCCTGGGCCACTATGAAGAGGCGTACGAGGACACATGGTTCGTTGGACAGATTCTCAGGGCCATTCTCTGGACTGCTCGTCGTGAAGACGAAATGATCCCCGCCGTATGATGCCCTAGAAGTGAGACGGAGGAGACACGCTTGGCACTGTTGGTCATGAATCAGTAAACATTACAGGGCGCGGGTATTTAAAGTAGGATTCTAAAGACGAGGCAGAATGAGAGGCACACACGTTGTATGTATGCAAACAAGCGACTGACTAGCCCATCATCCCATCGCCGGGCTCGCCGCTAAATCGGACCTCGATCCTGGACTCGAGAGATTCAGACCAGATGTCGGACTGAAAGTCTGGTATATGAAGCAGGATGCCCAGTTCCTGACTCGTGTACCAACTGGCCCGGTCCAGGTTGCCTGAGCCCAGCAAGAGGAACTCCTTGTCAACGAGCGTCATCTTCAAGTGCGACACGACCGGCTCCTCTGGATCCCGCACCGCCGTCGCCTGCAGGTTCGGGCGGTAGTAGTAGATGTCGAGGCGGCCTGGCCGTTGCAAATGCGACTCGGCGTCTACCGAGCGTTTCCGGTTCCACTCTGCGCAAGCTTGGGCGTATCGCTTGACGAGTGAATTGAGGGTCCATTCCGTCGTGGTGCAAGCCGTGACGAGTTGTTCGATTAACATCATGTTCTTGCTTGTCCTGATGCGGACGCTGACACCGCGACGAAGTGCATCGAGGAGCGCATCGACGACTGCTCGGCAAGTCAGGTTCGGCGTCACGATATCAATGTCGGTTCGGGCACAAGCGAACAAAGACAGCAGAGCCGCATTGAGAGGTGTGGTAGGAGCGGTAGTGCGCCGCCAAACAGGGACGAAGCGGAAGCCCAGGTACCAGTGATGAGATGAGGGTAAGATCAGAGTCGGACAGGGCGGGAGACTTGCGAGGCTAAGCCGTCGACACGCGGTCTCGTCGTCCGAAGGTGGACCGCGAGATGGAACAGTTCGGCCAGTGTCTTGATCGACTTGACCTAGCCCCTGGTTCGCCTCACGACCACCGTCATCTTGGTCGTCGGGGATCTCTCGCGCGCCGGCGGCGGGCTCCCACACATTGTTATAGAATTTGACGAGTTGAGCAACGGCTGCACCCTCGAACCCAATACAGCCTTCGAACCACGTCTCCCAGCTCACGTTACAACTGGGCATCCAAGCGCGCTGGCGGTCGACGATGACAAACTTTGGATGCATGACGCTGAAGGGCAAGAAGAACAGGCTCTTGACGGTAAGATCGATGCGGGCCGCCCTGAGGCTGCTGTCTGGGGGCAATCCGAGCTTTGGCCACGCTGAGGTTGGGTACGCGTATCCGTCTCGCGACCACGGATGGAATATCTTCTGGAAGAAGCTACGCGACGAAAAACAGATGCGGACGCGTAATGGGGTGACGGCATCTTGGCCGGTCGTTTCGATGGCTTCTCTGCGTCGCTCGGCAAGGAGTTCCAGGGTTTCTTTGACGGCACTCAAGGTATCGGACGGAGCCCAGAAGCACGTAACCAAAATCACCTCGTGTTTCGCACCAAGTATAGCCGGCAGGAGAGCGTTTCTGTAGATGCTGGCGCCGTTGCCGACGGTGAGAGACTTGGGGCTACATGTTGTCACCAAGCTCTCGGGATGAGAAACGTAGTAGTTTGGGAAGTCGTTGAGCTGTTCTCCACGACTCGATTTCAGAGAGTGAATCCAATGGTCGAGAAAGGCCGAAGGGAAAGAGTGTGATGTCATTTCCGACTTGATGATTGGTGGTGAGGCTGAAGGTTGTGGTTTGTGAGCATCAGGGGTGCAGGTTCTAACTTCCGAGCTCTCGAATCCCATACGACGTTGGAATGGATGACTGATGATACGGGCAACTGGGCTGAAGGCCAAAATGTCGTCATGCCACTACAGTGGAGGAGGTCCCTTCGTCACCAAAAGTTACTATAGTGCTGCCGCCTTTGTTGTAGGTATCTTGTTGCCGCAGGCTTCAACGGCTCGTAACAAACGTATAGCTAATGAAAGACGCGGCTGTCAGTGGCGTGTTTGGGATGGTAGACGCGCTAAGATGTGAGTGCTGCGATACGCCTGAGGTCAAAAGGGCATGGGCCTCTGTGGCCTCGTCATGGGGAATCGTTTATGCCACTCGTGAGTTTCCAAACATCAGCGCAGGGCAGTTGGAATGGCGTGAAGAAGGGCCAGGCATGGGAGTCTCTGCCGGACCGCCGGCTTGATCCCAGCAGCAGTGGACCAAAATTGGCGAAAGATTGAGGCGCAGTCGAGGGAAACTTCAGCGATGCAGCGACTCTCCCAGTGCGCGATGACTGAGACGGTGAGACTGCACTGGCTCCGGTGCTGGCACTGGGCCACTGCCCACTGGCAGACAGACGGGCGCCCCATGTTGCTGCATTGTTTGGTGTCCCGTCGGTGACAGAGGCCGGGCGCCGATGGTAAGGTCAGGCTGGTAATTACGTTGGCACTGCTTGAAAGTTGCGAGTTGAGGGATCTGCAGCGCTAATACGAGCTCAGAGAGCGACATGTCCCAGACAGACGATCCGCTAAGCGGCAATGCATGAGATAAAGCACCCCCAGAGTTCCAGTCGACGGCGAGCCCAGGGATCTATCATCTGGGAACGATTGGTGACGGGACTGAAACGGTCGCCATCAGAACGGCCAAGTTAAAACGGAGAAAGCGTCCATCTCATTTCCCATACAATCGACGCGGTCTTGAAGTCGATCAACGAAAGACAATGAAGCAACATTTGAGCAGTAGGCTATCTCGAATACGTGCTTCGTGACCGAGGCACCTGATATCGGATCGGGATAGTTCGTGCATGCTGTTGTAGACTGTTGGTAGGCTAGTAATGCTGTCCAACCACTGCTATCCGTCAACGTATTGAGCTTCATCGGCAATGAGATTGACAGACGTTCAGTCGTCGAGGTCAGGAACACTGTGAGAGACTGATTCGTCAAAACGCATAAAGCACCTGGCTGGGGTGGTTGGCAATCTCCTCTACACAGTACTCCATACACAGTAGATACGACGGCCGGGACAGCCCGGGATCACCCCTCGTGAACAGCTGTCCAGCTCGTGTCAAGTGATCTAGGGCGAAAACAAAGTTTGTACAAGGCCCGGTGTGAATCAAATGAAGACGTGGACGGATGGTCGGCGAAGGCGGTTTGGAGCAACATGGAAACGGCGTCTTGGCTGGAGTTGGCCCGATCCTTCACATGAGGCGAGGCAACAACGCTGAGCACGGCCGAATGATCCAATGCGGCGACACAAGCGCCAAGAGTAGAAAAAGAGAAGGGCAGCTTGTCCGGGCCATGCACTTGTTGTCATCGATATCGACTTGGGAGCGTTGTCCTCTCAGTCGTGAGACCACAGAGCCGCATCCGCAGGCGGCATGACCAATGGGCAGAGTGTGGGGTTCGGCTTGCACTTGAAGGCCATGGTAACTTTACGCTGCACATCAGTCGGGCAGACTGCGACATGTCGAGAGTAGGTAGGGATACCTACTTGCGCTTGTTGCTCGCAGCGTGGGCTACGGAGGCGTGGAAAGGTCTGGGCCACTGGCGGCGGCTGGGACCACTTCATCGTCTGCTATTAGAGCCTGGTTTTGCTTGCGTAGTTACCTACTACAGTCGTACACGTGAGGTCGAGTTATCCTCAAGCAATCAATGCCCATCTTTCTTCGCCATTTGCAATATTGGTATAGATGAGTCGAATGATGCAACTCCCTTCTGTGTATGAAGTCATATCGACCAAGGTAAGTTTAATGTGACACCAGCATCAACCTCCCGAGAGTGACCCAAGGCACTACAAATGGTACCTGGAGAGCTTTGAGGAACTGTTGAGTGAGTGTGAAGCAAATGGCATCGGAGGCGAGAGCTGGGCTATTCAAGTTCCTCCCGCAATGCGTACTGCCTAACGCTAAATTTCAGTCGCGATGGTGAGCCGGAGTCAGGCCCTCTCCAGCTTGACCTAGGAAGCTCGGGAATTGTCTAGTCTGCCCCAAGCCACCGTCACTTGTAATCTTTTGACTCTGTTGGACAAAGTACAGACACGACGAAAGCGGAAGCCAGGGAAAAAGAGGAACTGAGCCCGGACAGGACCTCCGATGTGCCCAGTTGTTTGCCAGTTGGACCCTCAAAGTAGCGCTGCAGAAAACAGTGGATCTCCAGGGTTGGAACAGGAGACTGGTGTGGTCCCATCCAGTCCCCAACGACCCCGTCACGCCCGGCTCGATTTAGCACAGCCTTTACTCCGTGTGGGTGGTGGCACGGTGTATGGGTGAGATCTTGGTCGTGTTCCTGGATCCCAGCTCACTGATGGTGTGGACTGCGGGACATCTTGAGACTGACTGGCTGGCAGGTCACTGGTCTCAAACCGGTAGGGGAGAAGAGCGACAAGCGGGACGGATGATTGGACGGACTCAACAAGCGGCGCGAAAGAAAAGCCAGCGCTAGGGTTGGCCAGAATTTTTGACGGAAGAGCGCGGATATACGTAGATAGCGCATTATTTGTATGAGTGGTGTTGAATCGACGTGTCCCGCGACACGATGCCGAAAATGTGGTCGACGCGGCAGCCCATCAAAGACGGGAAGAGACCCCAATTGTAACGGCAAGTGTGTGAGACTGTGAGGAGTGGTGCCGGCCCACGAGGGACGGACATGTGGGCTCTGGAGAAAGGTCTGGAGAAACCAAACATGTCGGGAAACGGTAAAGGCGTTTTTTTTTGTAGATATCATTGGCCCAACGGCTTGGTCTCGACTGGCTTCGACCCAGGCTCGAGGCAGGAATCAAGAAGGGCGGCTTGGACGGTTATAATCCGTTGACATAATTCCTGGGGCGGCCCGGGGAGGCTTCTGATGTCGAATACCTGTCTGTGCAGGTAGGTATCCGTAGGTATGTACGGATACTCCGTAGTCGATTGCAGCAGGCTCGATGAGAATAGTTGACGGATAGCCAATGGCAATTGTCGCCTGAAATGTCGAATGGGTGGTGTGACTGGGTTCATCTGGCAATATGGGAGCTTCCTTGGCCGATGAGGGGACGGAAAAATTCATCAGATAGGGAATTTCGCAGGCAATATTGCATCTTTGCATCTTGGTTGACACCAAGTCCGAGTCGTTGGCAAACAATTCCAGAGACGAGAGTGGCAAGATGCTGCCGGGTTGAGGCACGTGGCTTGCCTGGTCCAGACCCTTTTGCTCCTGCCTTGCAGTCAAAATGGATCGTTCTTGCCTGCCCCGATGCTGTGATATTGTCTCAGGAAGCCATTGGGCTGCGCGAACCGGGAGGAAGGATGATACCGTAAAAGGGCCGCAACTGCCTCTACTACCTTCTCTACGTAGCTTGTCACGCTTGTCTACCTGGCTGATCATGCTCTTTCTCAGCTTGGCCAGAGTTGACAGTGAGGTAGGTACCTTCCATATAACCATAAGGTACGTTGAGCAAGGGGCTTGTCCGTACCCGTTATGCTGTACGTACCTGAGCCTCCTCCCTCGGATTTGGTGCCTCCACTGGCCAAGTTGCTGAGAGTGACACGCAATTCGAGACCTCCCCACATTGGACCCCCCTTGACTCCCTTCATATCAATTCAATGGCTTTTGGATTTCAGGACTTGGGTTAGGAGGAGTGGAAGACTACCTTAGTACGGGGCAGAAAGATACTTGATTGCGCCGTCCTACGAGTTAGGTAGACCATCGTAAATATCCATACGGATAAATCATAATTGCCTCCACTACCTCGTGCAGCGCTGCAGCCGGCTGCAATCGCTCTCCCCGCCAGGCTCCATGACCAAGGTAGGTAGGGTGCAATAGGAATGGGATTTCGACAGATTGGTACGGATACCTTACTGAACTGCAGATTCGACGGTGCGGGTTGCAGGTGCCAACCAGCCTGGCGGTGGCTAAACGCCATCTCCGAGTCTCCAACAGCCAACAAACCGCCGAGAAAACTAGCAATCTTGTGGTTCGAAGACGGGGTGTGCATTAGTGAATGCACCTGCCACGATCCAGGCCCTGCTCTAGGCACTCGACTGCTCATGCTACCTTGATCTGTCCCAATCTAGCAAGGTTGCTGCAGAAGTGAGAAAACACTTTCCATGCTTGATGTGAAGATTACTCCGGCCAATGTCAAATGGCGAGCACATCTCAAAGGCACATTTCCTTGGATGCCAAAGTCTTGTGTCTACCTTACCTTACCTCAAGGTAGCCTTCACAACCTGAAGTGGTTTCCAGCATCCCTTCCGCATGGCCATGGCCTGGTCACTCTGGATTCTGGAAGGTACCTACCCAAGTGTCCGTACGTATGGATGATACCCCGCCTCAAATCTCTTTCCATTCTCGAACCTGAGATAGTGGGGCCACTTCCCACCCGACCCCCTCGCCCCTCGGCGGTTGAGTGTGGTCCCTTCCATTTCGATTTTCTGGTCCACCCTTGCAACCATAATCCCCAGCGGTTTACCATGTTTTTTCGTGTCCCAGATTCCTAGTCGCAAGGAACGTACGGAGCATGCATGGCCGAATGGGAGAGGGACTGAACTATTGGCAAACGAGTAATCAGTATACGGACACATAGTACCTAGTTAGTCGTCGCAATGTGCTGTTTCCCTATGCGAATAAAGAAAAAAAAGTGCACTCGGGTGCTAGCTTCGCCATGGCACGGGAAAGAAGGGGGGGGGGGGGGCTCAACATACTGTAGGTAGATGCTCTGGTCTGGAATAACCGCTTATTCACGGAAGCCTCGAATTTCAGAGGTATCTGTATCGGAAAAAACCGAGATACGTTGTTAAACTCTGAATTAGAATACGGACGTGTCCCTTTACCTGTGGTTGAAGGTTGAACACCGACCTTGCCGTGACGTTCAGTCTCGTGCTCTCCGCTCTCGATATGCCAATGGTCCTTTTCTTCCCTGTGCCCTCCTGCCTTCCCCCAAGCTTTCCAGACCTTCCCTTCCCTCCCGGGGAGTGACACCCGACCACCCCACTCGATACGTACCTGCATGCCTTAGCTCACGCCTTAGCTCGCCTCCAAAACCCACCTCCCGCAACAGAACAGTAAAACCGCCCACCACACACACACGAAGGTACCGTGACACTCCACCAGAGCATTGAGACGCACATCAGGACAATTACGGATTTCCTGCCACGGATACCTTACCTTACCTTGCCTCAACCTGCTCCTGCCTCTAAGTCTACACAGTATTCTTGCGAGACTGCCAATTAACCTTCTGCATAGCCCGCACCTGCCTCTCAGCTGTCGTCGAGTTGGTCTACGTGTGTGAACTGTGACCACGAGTACCCAAGGCATGTCCATGGAACGGTGAATTACCCCATACATCAAACCGTACGGAGACTATTGACCCATACATCGATTCCACCGTTAGGTTCCTCCTCCAAGTCCTCGTCCCGTTTTGTGAAATCATCCTCTTCTACCTACCTACCTGCCATACTCCGTACTCCTTGCCTACCTTATCCCTCGACCAATATCCGTACGGCTACAGCTCCCTCCACACACACCCCTTCCACCCCTTCCACGGTCCTCCTTCTTCACCTGCTTCTTCCGCTTGACGGGACATCTCTCCATCCCTGCTCCTTGCATTATCAACCGTGTGTGATATCTTTTTGCCACTGCTCCCTTCCCACCTCTCTCTTTCTCTTTACATCTGCTCCCAAGACCTCGTTTTGCGCTCACGTTCCCAAACCTACCCATCTTCCGTCTTTCGTCATCCACCACTCACTCGCTCGCTCGCTCAATACATTTCCCACCTGAACGACTCTCGCAACGACTTCTGCCAACTTCTTCCATTCATCATCCTTTCTCTACACCAACCCGTTGAATGCTGGCATCGACCGAATCTACCTTCAACTTGTCGCCCTAATCACCCCGTCCACCGTCGAGATTCCTATTCCCTCCTTCAACCGACACCTCCCCCTCTCGCAGAGCTTTCCGACAGTTCTTCCCAGCGTATCATATTGTTACCGCCAACATGAACTTCACCAAGAAATTCGACCGCGCCTTCCAATGGGCCGGCGAAAAGATGGGATCCGAGTCCAAGACCGGACAGACTGACGAATTCAAAAACTTGGAAATGGAGATGCAATTGCGATACGACGGTATGCCGGGCCTCTTACATAGCCGCTTTTCCTCAACCAGGCGTTAATATTGTTTTGCGCTAGGAATGGAACGACTCC
The DNA here is from genome assembly GCF_011075155.1 of Colletotrichum scovillei. Taxonomy (NCBI): domain Eukaryota; kingdom Fungi; phylum Ascomycota; class Sordariomycetes; order Glomerellales; family Glomerellaceae; genus Colletotrichum; species Colletotrichum scovillei. The sequence continues at coordinate 4,912,283 of NW_023336259.1, forward strand.
AAAAATCGACAAACACATACGTCAAATGGGTTGCCCGCCGTGGTGAGGCCTTCGACGACAAGGAGAAGGGCCTTCCAATCGCTTTTGTTGGGCGCATGATGATATCCCACGGCGAGGAATTCGAGCCCGACTCCGAATTTGGAGCCTGTCTGCTCTGTAAGTTGATCAATCTCGCATACTATGCTCTATTTTGCGAAGCACTGCTAATCATGCAATCCACAGCTCTCGGTCGAACCAACGAACGCCTTGCTGGTATCCAGGAAAGCTATGCCTCAGAAGTTACTGATAACTGGCTTGTCTCGGTCGAAAGATCTTTGGCAATGATGAAAGAGTATCAGGTACGTACCGACGTCATGGCTCGTCCATACGTGGTTTCAGCCCATCCCATCTGACACACTCTCCGCCAGGCCGCACGGAAGAAGCTCGAGTCGCGCCGATTGGCCTACGATGCAGCAATCAGCAAAATGCAAAAGACGAAGCGCGAGGATTTCCGCCTCGAGGAAGAGCTCCGTACTGCCCGCGCAAAGTATGAGGAAGCTGGTGAAGACGTCATGCGACGCATGTCCGATATCAAGGATGCAGAGACGGACAATGTTCGCGACCTGACTGGCTTACTCGACGCCGAGCTGAACTACCACGAACGCTGCGCCGAGGAGCTTCGCCGTCTGCGTCAGAATTGGGCGGGCGGCAATGCGCCTCCCTCGCCAACCGATCGCCGTTATGGGAACGGTGGTCGCGGACGGTCCAACACGGCCCGCTCGTTCAATGACTATTCGGCGCGCAACAGTCACGTTGAGGAGGAACCAGAACCGATGCCCGTCCGTATGCCCATCCGCTCCCAACGATCAGAGGTCAAGTTTGGCGCGTCGGCCGACACAACCCCGAGGCCGTCTATTAGTAGGTCTCAGACTTTCCAGGGGCCAGCTGCGACCGACCGACGATCCATGGCTGCTACTCCGCCAGTGCCTGCCGTTTCTCACATTGGATCTTTGCGTGGGAATCTGAGGCCTACCGGTAGACCAATGGCGAGCGATGTGTTTGCCGACGATGATCACACGACGGTAAGCGGTAGCGGCAGCCCGGAATGGAATGATCGCAGTGCCAGCCCGGCCACCAGCATGGGAAGCAGCTTGACTCGGAGCACAAGCAACCTGCAAGCCAAGAAAGCACCTCCGCCTCCTCCCCCGAGCCGAGCCAAGAAGCCGGCGCCCCCAGTCCCCGCTAAGCGGGAGGTTGGGTACTAGATATACACCGCTTTTTGAGATTCTTCTGTCAAAGACGGCAGTGGGCGGGCGTAGTGATGTGCGATATTTGTTGTCTCCGGTCTCAATGCATCAATAGACTGTTCAATCCGTGACGGGTTATAGGGGCTCCTAACAGGAGCAGGGCGTTTGGGCGTGTTAATATCCGTGGGCTGGATCCGCAACTATTGGTTCCCTCATCGCATAGCTTCTGACAAGAAGAATGTATGGATTAGAGATGACCGGGTTCGACTCTCCAGATACTGAGTAAGCATGGATTCTATTTCCCTGGCTGATAGTCCCCAAGATTGTCAAAGTTTGCGCCATGAGTGACCTTTGCTCCGAGCCTTTCGGCATGGCGTGCAATATGAGGCAGTATCTTAGAGCCTGACTTTGAGTACCACGGTCATAGAACAACCTCCTAACGCGACCATGCTACGGCGTAGGGGATCAGAACTGATATTCGAAGTAGGCATCGGGTCCTAAAGGCAAGACTGGTTTGTGAAATCGAAGGAGATTTCCTAAATGGGCGACGGTCGTTTGCTCACGGTGTTCATATCCGCGTTGGAGGCCATTATCCCAGTAGATGCCTACCCACCTACCTCCTCTGGTTGCCCTCCTTAGAGGTCAGGTAGGTTATTTCACGACCTTACCTCACCAGCCACAATCTGCCCCGCATCGAAAAAGAAAAGAAAAGAAAAGAAAAAGCTGCGCCACATCACGTGGGCTGGTTGTGGCCCGAGCTGCCTTCTGCCTGAGGTGAGCAGATCCCATGTGCCCGCCTGAGGTGCCGGGGCAGCTCAGCTTATCGGCCAGCATCGATAAGGTCGCTGGGCCTTCTTCCATTTCATCCCAGACAGACTCTCTTTCCCACGGTTTGACCTAAGGGTTGTGATGTTAGATCAATGAACCAATTCTCCCCTCTATTATTGGACGAAAGACGACAGAACCTCCCCGCAACAACTCCTCTTCGTAACGATCGCTCCATCTACACTGCGCCAACATCCACCTCGTTCATCTCGCGACCACAGTTAAAAGTACCCTCAATCGGTTGCTCACAACCTGCCAGTTTGCCGTGATGGCAACCGAAGATGCGCGATACCGACTTTCGACACAATATCGACTGTGGTCGTTCTCTCCGGCCAAACTAGCGGAATTGCGAGAACAGACTAATTCTCTAGCGAAGACAAATATTACGAGTCGCCTTGTGGAAACGAAACGCGTGGACCTCGATGCCGCCGAGTCGATGCCAGAGTTCTTGACACCTCCCGAGGAGACGCAACTGCTCAAGTTCTTCACCGTGGAGTTGATTCGCGCTGCGGACTTCTGTGGGCTTCCGACAGAGGTTAGAGCGACCGCGACCGTTTTCCTCCGTCGATTCTACGTCACCAACTCCATCATGACGTACCCGCCTCAGGATATCCTCAAGACCTGTCTGTTCTTCGGAAGCAAGGCTGAGGGACTGTACACCCGCCTGGCTAAGCTGGCCGACAAATTCCCCAACACGACTGAGGAGGAGATTCTCGCAGGGGAGTTTTTGCTGTGCCAAGGAGTTCGGTTTGCCTTCGACGTCAGGCACCCGTTCCGCGCGTTGGAAGGAGCGATCCTGGAACTTCGGCGTCATGCCGACCTCGAGGTACGTTGTGAATCTCGCGTACTAACGCTGCACTTTTCCGCACTCTTCTGACGAAACGTACAGAAAAACCGAATCGATGCCGCTCATTTCCGTGCCCGCGCTTTCCTCAAATTTAGCTCTCTCGTCACAGACGCGTACTTTCATTACACCCCGAGCCAGATCATGCTTGCCGCACTTTCTCTAGCTGATCGAGGTCTGGCCGAGAAACTCGTCCAAAGCGCCTTTGGATCCGTTCAAAACGGCACCTCGAATGATGGCGAGAAAGACCTCGCCCGACACGACATACGGGATAAGGTTATGGGAACCATCGAGGCGTGTAGGGAGCTGTTAGCGACTGAGCCGCCCGAGAGATTGGACGAGTATTGGGGAACTGTATGTTGAGTTCATGCGTCGCCTGACTTAGATCGTGACAAGACTGACTAGGATACAGGTCGAGGCGACGAAGGTGATCAAACCTCTGATTCGAAAGCTGAAAAGGTGCAGAGACCCCGACCGCGCAGATCTCGTGGCCCTGCAAAAGGCTCGACGAGAGTTGGCTTCTCAGAAAGAGACGCGGATACCGAAAGGTGAAGGTGACGGATCTGTGTTCGGCGGTAATGGCGGAGGACTCGGCGGTAATGAGGCGCGGGATGCCAAGCGACGAAAGGTCACGGAAGGTGACGACGTATTTGGCCCAGCACTGGGTTAAGTCTAGAGCATCCCATTACTGTTTTCCGGCCTCGGATGGATTCATTTGCTTTCGCAAAGCAGAATTCGGGCGCAACTACGGATGCACATAGCAGAGAGGTGTCGGCGGTGCACGCGGAGCCTTGCCAAGCTCACGGAGGATGACGGGAGAGACCCAACAGTCCCGATTTGGCTTTACGAAAAGATACCCAATATTTTCCCCCACGACCCCTCGCGCTTCTTCCGATGGTGAACATCGTGGCGATGCCCAGATTTGATAAATTCCCGAACTCGAAACGCGCCAGCATGCGCCCCTCGCTCGCAACTTGATGGACAGTCGGGAAACAGTCACCGAGAAGTGGCTCATTCAGACACCAGCGGAGGCCTCAACGGGTTCAACTCTGTTGCATTCTGGATGCCGGGTAAGGACATGCATGGCTGGAGAAAGTGCAGCTGCCAAGCAACGGTTCCTAGGGAGAGAAATGCGCCATTGGCGCACTTTATGGAATAAGCGCCAAAGTTGCGATCTGTCAAGTGAATCGATGACGCACCGTTTCTATGATACTATCGTCAATGGCTATAACGCAATGTGATGGAGTCGGCACAGCCGGCCTTTAGAGCTCTTGGGTTCCAAGGAGCTTCCCCCATGTCCGTTTGCTTGGCCACGCTTTCACCATGCCACTAAACCGATCGCGGATACGTGTCTCGGTGGATTTGGCGTCTAACCGGAGCACCTCGCCAATAACTGGCACACCATGGAGACGAGACACTAACTAGGGCGAAGCCAAGGGGAGAATGGGAATGGCCCGACTGGCCCTGCATTGGGGTCGACTATCCTTTTGGCTATTGCGGGGAAAGCGGCTGCAATGCTACACGAACCTGAACATCTCTTCCCCTTCTCATTCGAATTTTGTCTCGTCTTGACGACACTCGTAGTAGCCAGGTATCGTCGATGAAAACATGTCGTTTGATAATCCCAGTCTAGGTTCAATGGCAGATTACGGTAACAATAAGCCAAAGCATAAGACGATCAAAAGAGCGATACCTACCCTTGAACATCTATAGGCTCGGTTTCGCGCGGTTCTTACGGATACACTCTGTGTTCAGAGTAGCTATGACTTTGAGCAAGGATTGCCATGTTGGCAGCCCGCCGGCACGCATGCCAAGCTGGAATACCATCCAGCATTGCACGGCTCGTTGTTCGGCGCCATCGGAGTCTCTCCCGTCTTCAATGGCGCTAAGCGGCCTATCCTGACGACATCGACTTTTTTCTGTATTCCCCCTCACCCAACCTGTGCCAGTCGGGCGCAGGCTTACGCAACTTCCAAGACCCGACATGCTGTCAATGGCGTCCCAGACTCGGATATCCCAAGCTTCTCACATCTAGGTGGTTCCCTAGCATTCCGCATTGTCTACTTAGCGTCGTGGAATCAGTCGGCAGAATGCTAATCTGACCGCAACGGGACTTGCAGTCGCATGTTCGGACGGGAATTGCCTCTCGAACACCATCACGGGGTTCGTTTAGCACAAGCATAGCTAGCAGTCTAGGACTGCAGCTGCTAGCTATGGCTCGTGAAAGGCCTTCGGACTTCTATGCAAGACAATGAAGGCACTGGCAAGACCATTGCCTTGCCATGGTGTTGGGTCTCGATCAATGCTGAGCCAGTGCAAGCCCCCCTCCCCCCCCCCTTGGCGTATACGCCGGCCAAAAACGACTTCACGATCGACTTGGCACCCGGCTGGCGATCCTGTTGAACAGCTCATTGGTCCTCTGCCAGCGTCGTGCTTTTTTGCGAGCTAGCGAGGCTTCTCCACCCCCTGGTCTGCGTGTCTGCCCCGGTCCAGTCCAAAGTCCCAGTCCCTGGCGCGGTCGTGATGTCGACCAAGACCCTTGTCTGGGGACAAGAAGCCCGGCAGGCCTCCTGGTTTCTTCACTCAGCCTGGGCAACAAGCTTGATTCGGCTCGATCTGGTAACCCACGACGACGCGATTGGTTTGATCACTCTTGGACCGAACTCACCAAGGTGTTTTGCATGATTCGTGCCAACTCCCGACGAGGAGCCTTCACATTACTTTAAATGCTGCCACCTCCACCGCCGAGTTTCTGTTCTCCAATATCGAGCAGTTCGCATCACTTGTAGCTTTGATACCCAACCCAGTCGACCCACTAGAATCCGCTCTCTGTACACAAAGCATCTACTATGCAGGTCAAAACCCTTCTCCCTCTGGCTTTGGCCAGCGCTGTGCTCGCCCAGAGCCAACAAAGCTTGACGGCTGCTCTAGCTTCTCAGAACTCTAGCTTGTCGTCTCTCACAGGTAAGCGGCCACCAATTCCCGTCAAATGAGGCCCTCTAACGTTTCACAGCACTCCTAGGCACCCAGCCGGCTCTGGTCGAAGCTCTTTCCCAAGCACAGAACATCACCATCCTGGCACCTAGCAATGCCGCCCTCGAGGCATTCCTCGCAAGCCCTGGTGCCCAAGGTGCGGCGACCAACCCCGGCCTCGTCGCCGCGATTCTTCAGTACCACGTCCTGAACGGCACCTACTACGCCTCCCAGTTCACCGAAGAGCCGCAGTTTATCCCCACCCTGCTCTCGAACGAGACTTATGCCAACGTCACCGGCGGTCAGCGCGTTCAGGCCCAGACTGTTGGTGGTAACGTCACTTTCTACTCTGCCTTGAGAGAAAACTCGACCGTCACGGCCGGCAATGTCAACTTCACCGCTGGAACCATCCACATCATCGACAAGGTCTTGAGCGTTCCCCAGCCGATTCCTGACACCCTTCGTGCTGCCAACCTCACTGCTGCTTTGGGTGCTGTCCAGGCCGCAAACGTCGGCCCCGCTCTTGCCGCCGCAAAGGATCTGACAATCTTCATCCCCAACAATGAGGCCTTCCGCTCTATCGGTAACCTCACCGCCAACCTGACCGCGGCGCTGCCCAGCATTCTCCAGTACCACGTCGTCGCCGGCGCCGTCTTGTACAGCCCCGATATCACGAACACTTCATTGACTACGCTCAATGGAGGAAACGTCACCATCCGTGTCATCAATGAGACCGTCTACGTCAACGAGGCCGAGGTTCTCATCCCCAATGTTCTTGTAGCCAACGGTGTTGTCCACGTCATCGACAAGTAAGTCCTTGCAAATGAAGCAGACCTGTAACATTTTCACTGACTATCCTCAGCGTCTTGAACCCCAACAACACGTCCGTGGAGCCTGATACCACGGCCTCCACCCGCGCGCCCGCATACACTGGCGCTGGTACTGCCACCGACGGCAGCAACCCCTTCACCAGCGGCATCACCGGTCCCACTTCAACTGCTCCCCTCGCCACTGAGACTGGAGCCAACAACGGTGGTGGTGTCCGCACCACCTCCTCCAGCACTCAGGCTGGCCCTATGCGCACTGCCGCTGTTGGCGCTGCTGCCCTCTTCGGTGGTATGGCTGCTTACATGAACATCTAAATGTACCCATTATTCGACAAAAAGTTAGGGATGAGGGAAAGGAATAGGAGAGCTGTGGAGAACTTTTGATTCGGTTGGAGACGTTGTATCTGAGTGCTGCAAGTTGATACCAATGGGTTATAGCCCATGTTCGTTCATTTCATCAACTATACCCCAAAGCTTGTAAGGAAGGGTTTCTGCCAAGTTGGTGGAGGATTGTAATATGCTACGTAGACGACAACTAATTCAGTTCAATAAGCTCTATTTTGGACAAATCACTTATCTTCAAACAGTCACCCAGAAAATAACACCAAGTTTTTGCTACAATTCTGTCGGCACGCCCTTTGCAGGAGATCTCCATGAACTTAAGCACTGACATGGGTCACGTTATCAGGGAGTAATTACTTGATTGGCATGCCGGTAGCAGATTTTCTTCTTGATAGAGTGAGACGGCGGATTATTGGCTCGGCAGAGATCGGTTTTCGATTACCGATGTTTGGTTTGTCATTCGACTCGGAAGCTGGCGTATCGCGCATGCGTATTTCGGACCCGAAATCTCGCTACCGGTCATCGGCTCCGATGACCAGTACCGATGGTGTGTCCACAGCTGGCCCCAATATCAGAAGTGACCCCGCGATCCAATAGAATCGGGAAGAGATAGGTGTGATAATGACGAAGCAATAAAAGAGTGGCAGTAGCGTTCATCATGATTCTCCAACTATTGATAAGAGAATGTCGAAATTTTATACATGAGCCAGAAGATCCAGGATTCTTTTGACTATTTAACTTACCATCGTACATTTCGAAGAGGCTTCAAAGCAATCAACTTCGAAATGTCCTTTTTCCACATTGGGATTGCCGGTGCAACAGGCAATCTCGGACAATGAATTGACTCTCAAATCAATCCTTGACGCTGGATATATTGACGCAGCTCTATTTCGACCTAGCGGTAATGTTTTTGTTTTGCTCCACACTCAGATCTCATGATCAAAGTAGTCGACCTCACCTCTGAATCACTCCAACCCGCTCTCCTTGGAATAGACGTTACTACATCATGTGTTGCCACGCTAGCTATAGGCAGCCAGAAACCTCTCATAGATGCTTCAGTTTCAGATGGGGTGCGGAGAATCATCCAAGTAGAGTTCGGAATGGACTTTGCCAATGCTTTCTGAGTGCAGCTGCCCGTTTGCATAAACCTAACGACTGGCCCCCAACCCCAAATTTCAAAGACAGAACCTGCAGAGTCCGGGGATCAATTACCCGAGCCAACCGTACATGATGGTTGTGAAGATGATAGAATCAGTGACATGTAAGCTCTCTCTTAGAAAGGAAGACCCGAAGGCTTGACTTCAGAATCAACAGCCAGTCAGCTCACCTTGATACAAGTGTGGAAGGGTTTCAAGTGCCATTGAAATGCCATCGGGTCACATAAAGTAGTTAATAAGAGACGTTTGACTTATTTAAGTACTACAAGCCGAAAACGACTTTAGACTTTGCACTGTTCATTCAAGCTGGTAATGTGATTATTTAAGCCAGTTGCTAACATGTCAGATGTCTAAAGGCTGTTGCAGCTCACAGCGCGAAAAACGGGTAGAAACCACCCGTCACTATACTGTGATACGGCTGGGATGACAGTAAAAACCTGAAGTCACAAAGATTTGCTCGACAAGGATATGCATTTGCCACTACGAAAGGAAGAAGAGGCAGATGAAACCCCAACTAAGGCTAGTGACCGGCCCAAGTGTTGCTTTCAAGGTGAGCTTCGTGCGTCAAGGCTCTAAGATAAGAGGGAGCGCCTCGAAAAACAAAGGAGCGGAGAACGACGCGCATGTGTACTTTGTTTGCAGGCACTCATGGGGAACATTGAGTCAACTGGGATATTTCCACCGGCTGATCTAAGAATAGAAGGCTGTCGGTTGTAATTACAATCAAACAAGATGCCGGCTTGATTGGCGCAAGCCTGTCCCAGAAGCCGGTAAATCTACACCTGTGCTGGCTCCCATTCTTTCGTCCCCAATCGGAAGTCTTGCTAACTTGAGAAAAGCCTCCTGTTCTTTTGCCTTGTCTGTTTTAGTCTCCTCTTCAGTCCTTCTATTCCCAGCATCGTTGGAATCCTGTTGATCATGGACCTGATTTATAGCTTGCTCAACATGGTCCCATCTTAGGCCATGTCGGCGAGCTTGTTCCTTCTTGATGTTCTCCTGTAGCTCATCTGAGGTATCTAGCTGAACGGTGTACATGGGATTTCCGTTCTCTCCGGAGGATGGAGACATACCACCTGGCTTATAAAGGGGAATAGAGCGGCAGGCAGATACCAAAGCACAGTGGAATCTGTTGCTCCGCTGAGAGCGGAGTTTATCGTCTGACCAGTTGTTGCGATGGGTGAAGGCAATTCTCAGCTCCATTTTGTTGAGCTCATGAAGGCTTGCAACGTTCAACCCTAGTGTCTCTGGGACATAGTCTCTAGAGTTCTGGGCAAGAAACTCCTCCAATATGCCTCGAAGACGCATGATATCCGTAAAACTGGTCCTGAAGTCCACGAACAAGGAAAGCCCTTGACGATTAATACCAGACCTCGTGTAGTTCTCGATTCGTTTTTGAGTGAGTTGTTCATTGGAGATTTGCAAATCGCAGTTGTTGTCAAGTCGTCTGAAGACCGTGTAGAGAAGAGACTGGCGTTTGACCGTACAGGCAATGCCTGTAGTTGCGCCAGCGTTACAGACGTTGATGACGTCGCCGATATCGTAAGGGTGGTCGAAGAAAACAAAGACGATGCCAACAAGAAGATGGTGGAATGTCCGACCAACAGCGAATGAGAGACCAATAGCTAAAGAGGACAAAACACTCTGAATTTCCTTCATCGCCGGTACGTATGCAATCACTGTCCATGTCAGAGACATCTTTTGAGGGACGAACTGAGGGACTTACTAATGAAGAATACCATGACCGCGGCAATGATGAAGAGACAAAACCAGTCGAAAGTGTTGATGCAATGGTCCATGTTATTGATGTTGTGGTATATGTCCTGGCGCGTTTTGCCTGCTTCCAGAATGATCGCCACGAACTCCTCAAGGCGGATGTCGTGGTTTTGACCTTCGCTCAAGGTGGCAAAGATTTTGGTGGCTTCCGGCGTGCGGTGGGGACCAAGAATTTCTTTGATGTCAATCAGAGTCAAGCCAAATTTGTCTTGAGCAACACATGAAAACCAGATCCGCCTTGCAAGTGCAGTCGCCGAGTCTTCATTTCCCCAAGCACGCTCTATGATAGCGTAGGTACTTGCTGGACGCAGCCAATGGGCATGAGGGTCATCAGAAATGAAATTTCCGAATAGTCCAACAAGTTTGTAGCCGTCAAGGCCGAGTCGAGCAAGGTAGCTTGAAACCCTCATCCGCTCTTGTTTATGGCTTCCTCCATTGGCATTGCGGATAATCATATCCTCCTCGTCGAAAGTGCCACGATGGAAAGGGTGGAGGTATATCGATGCGTCGTAAAGTGTGATTAGGGCGTTCTGGAGATCTTTCGTGCGAGTAAGCTTGGAGTGATTTGCTCGATAGTGGTAATGTACGGAGATGTAGGATATCAATAGTTTCTCGACGAAATAGAAGGCCACCCAAAGTGTAGCCTGTTCTAAAATGTCGGCTACAACATCGTCCCACCCAAATGTGTTCGGATCCTTGTTGATGTTTACAGCAAGGAGTTCATTTGTGTTGATACACTAGGATAACAGCAATTATTAACACCGCCACGGAGATTGCGTTTGAATGAACATGACTTACAGCAGCAAAGAAGATAAAGGTGACAATAGTCGTGCCTAGAAAGCAAATCGGGCGACGCATGAACTTCAGAATTCTCCAGTACCTCTGATGGGAAGAGTTGATGTATCTAGGTAGATTCATTTTAACCGCCTGGCCATGGATTTCTTGGTAACTCGTGAACTGACCTAGCAAGAAACCTAAAGAAATATGGCAAGCTGAGTCCCAGAAGATCGAAGAAAACCGCTGCCACCCAGGTTACCTCTAGCCATAAGCTGATGTAAAAAACCAGGTTGCGGTATTGTTTGTCCTGGATTGATTGTGGTGTGGAGTCGTCGGCTAAGTCTGCATCATTGCTCAATGTAATGAGAGGAATAAGAAATGCAACGAAGATGACGACGACAATCACACAGTATCGAACGGCCCACCAGACAAGACGTTTCCGGTACTGAGCTTTAAGGACGGGTGGCAGAGGCAATGGTGGCGCGTCGATGTTCTCAGGGATCTGATGTCCCTCTGCCGCTGGCGAAGCCTTCGTCTCTACCCAGTTCTTCATGGTATGGTGCTCTGGAGAGGCTTGATCGGATTGAGAGGTAAAAATGGGGATTTGAGGATGTATAGCGGCCGTAAAGCTGGGGGAAGATGAGGGAGAAACCAGAGGAAGCCGGGCATCTGAGGTCACACGTTCGACCTGCTCACTTGGAAGTGGCTTTCGATAGCTAGGAAGCAAACTACCGCCAGAACCAAACTCCATTTTGCAATTTGATAAGTTCACGGAAATCTGGCAACAGAAGATTCGGGAGATTCTCAACGTTTATGAATTGAAGGACCCCCTTCTGTGAAATTTGTTTACCTGATCTTGGGCCCCTAGTATTCATAGGGCTCAAACCAAAAGCCGAGACTATTCTAGTAAGAAGCTTAAAGGACAGTCTTGGCATGCTTCACATACAGCCACTGGCAAAACACGACGAAGGAAGATGATGGAAGGGGCGCCGAGGTCGCCCTCCCGAAATACACGATCCCCATGTTTGCACTGCGCACTTGATTTGTGGATTGGTAGTGCTGACGAGCGCTAAGGTTAGCAGCGGGACCAAGGTCCTGCATCTCCACAAAAGTAACAAAAGTAGGCCCTCAATAGTGGAAGGAGCGTTAGTTAAGCGCGGCTGAGAGCTATGGATCAGCGAGGCTTCGTGCTAGTAGAAACGGGCTGAATTAGGGGCGGTTGATGGTTGCAGCCTAGGTAAATTCTCTCCACACTAGGCCTCACATGCACCTAATCTCAAAATGATTCCTTCCAGTCCTAGTACATACGCAACCTTTTGCTGTGATTATCCCCTCTTCGATGTGTTCATGCCTTGTCATAGCCACGAGTCGAGCGGCAGCAGGGAGCTATACGTAACTGTAATCCTGGACTACCAAATCCTGAAGTCTTGTTCTAGTGATAGGTAGGTAGCTGAGTGAGGTCGGCAGCAGGTCAATGCCTAATAGGTGAGCCGAAATGAAGAGTGCGTGTCGTACACGAATAACTCGACCCGGATTCAATAGAATCTGGAATATCTCGACTTTCAAATCGCTTCAAGTCTTTCTACAAAGCCGTATTAGCAGCAAATAAGGCTAAAGTGACAGGGACTCTCGCTTGCACAACAATTGAAGGAGGATTCTAGTTCAGCGAATGAAATGTTTCTGACTATCAGAAGGATAGCTTGGAGTCGATCCATGTATACTGTAGATACCTCCCTTAGTGCGACCTCAAGGTACTTGGTATACCGGTCATCCAGATGACTTGGAGTTGCCGCAAGTCTCCAGGCTCTATAGGCCTCGCCAGAGAAATTTAAGAGCCCAGCCCGAATGAAGCGACAACCGGCAATATCTGTATCAGAATCTCAGGCGAGGAGGGAAAAATTAGAAACCAGGTTTTTCACAGGAGTAGGGCATTGGAATAGATCCTAGGCGGGCCCGGCGCGGCAAAATATGAGTGCCAACCCGGATCCGGCCAATCAGGTCTAGCCTGTAGCAGCACAGATCTGAGCCGCACATTGGAGTTCTTGCTTATTAAGTGGAACCATAGGTCTACGAGATCTTGGTATATTTCCGAGACCCTCAAAAGCTCTGCGAGCTGAGTGTTTGTGTGGATGATCCTCTCATTGAAGCGTTTCCCTGACGGAAAATTGACGCTCCCACATGTCATCTCTTGATACGAAGCAGCGTTTAAACGTCACGAATCGCATCGACACATTAAGGATACTGGAGACATGCCGAAGAGGTTCAACTCCTTGCTCTGACGCAATATCATCTTGCGGCTAGTACGAAGCCATCTTACTAAGCCGTACTGAATAACACTCCAGTCTGAAAAAGCTTCTCGATGACCACCCATTGCTGGTGCAATCGGAAATCAGGCACAACAAACGTATACCGAGAGACTTACAATAGGCGTCACAGATATGGCGAAGAACAAAAATAACATTCTTCATTAGTGCATCTGAGTTCAAGTTCAGGTAAGGTTTCTCGGCATAACGGGGAGGTTGATGCTTAGTGTTCACTGATCTATCTCAGGTACACGTCAAGTAACAATGCCGAAACTTTGATAAGAATTAGTTAAAGACAACGCAAGCGCTTTGGCCGCTGCATCACTCGAGAACGATCTTGCCTTTACGTACCTTATGGGTCGGAGTTTGCTACCGCGGAGTCGTAGCCGGGCACCCGGGTCCAGGCCCCCAAAATTGGGGGCCAAATTTCAGTTGGGGCAATGGTGGTTGGGTCCTTTCACGTGCCATCTTGAATAATCACACCCCCGATTTTCGTCAGGTTGCGCAATGATGGCGTGCGAATCCGTGTTCAAAACAGGACGGGCATTTGGTGAGGCCTGTGACCAAAACTTACTTCTTGAAACACATTACACCATGAGAGACACGCCTCACAAGACAGGATGTACCCACATTCTTATCAAGCATCAATGTCCGTGGACACGCGCCCGAGGCCGATGACACCTCCCAGGCTCCCTGTCAAACGCGCATCTTTCCCGCGAAGCCGGACAGCCGAACCATGTCAACAAGATATGTCGCTATTGCTTGACTTCATTGGTGAACAACGTTATCTTGATACTCATTATATATTCAACTGAAGTTCCACGAAGGCTGCCAAGTTAAGTCTGTTACATTTGGTTTGCGCGCTCCCACTGCCTAGTTCAGTAATAACCCAACTCGCGCTCTCATACTGCCTCAGTCCAGCGACGCCATTCAGCGACATGAGTAGCCACGATGACCCGGAGTTGCAGCCGCTGATCCCATCTACGCCACAACACTTGTCGTCTTCAGGAAGCTTAGATACCAAGCAGCTCGTAACCAGAACCGATGAGCCGAATGAAGAAGATTTTGGGACTGGGCTGACATACCCATCACGCTCAATTGAAGACGATGTGCTTCCAGAGACATCCACACTCGGCCGCACGTTGACCTGGCAAAGCGCCTACATTCTTGTCATCTCAAGAGTGATAGGCAGCGGCATCTTTGCTACTCCGGGCGCAATTCTCCGCTCAGTTGGGAGCCCCGGTCTGTCACTCTCGCTTTGGATTGTTGGCGCAATAATCGCTGCATGCGGGTTGATGATCTCCCTAGAGTTTGGCTCGATGCTGCCACGGTCTGGGGGAGATAAAGTGTACCTAGAATTCACGTATCGTCGACCTCGATTCCTAGCATCGACCCTCATCGCCATCCAAGCCGTTCTTCTGGGATTTACAGCGAGCAATTGCATCGTTTTTAGCGAGTATCTGTTATTTGCGCTAGGGGGCGATAACCCCAGTGATCTCCTTCGAAAAGGTATTGCAGTTGGACTCCTCACAGTTGTTACCCTGATTCATGGTTGTTTCCCACGTTTCGGTATCAGGCTGCAAAACGTTTTGGGTTGGATCAAGGTTGCTCTGATTGTCTTCATGATATTCTCAGGTCTCTACGTTGTCTTGTTCCGGCCAACGGAAGAATCTGCCCAGAAGACTACTGGAGTGCTCGGATGGGGAGACCTGTGGGAAAACACCAACTGGAATTGGGGTGTAATTGCTACATCCCTTTTCAAAGTCTTCTATTCATACGCGGGGCTTGACAACGCCAACTACGTCCTGAATGAGGTCAAAGACCCAGTTCGGACCTTGCGATCTGTGACGATGGCGGCATTGACAACCGCGTGCGGACTTTACGCACTTATCAATGTGGCATACTTTCTCGTCGTTCCTATCGATGAGATAAAACAGAGCGGCGAGCTAATAGCGGCCCTATTCTTTGAGCGAATCTTTGGTGAGAGAGTTGGTAAAAGGGTCCTTCCTCTGGCAGTTGCTTTAAGTGCAGGAGCGAATGTTCTCGTTGTTGCATTTTCTGCGGTAGGATCTCTCTGTGCTGTCAGCTTGTTGCGCATACGGTGCTTATACGATGACTTTAGGCGCGCACAAAACAAGAAATTGCCAGACAAGGCTTTCTTCCGTTTTCGGACATACTGTCATCTACAAAGCCCTTCAACTCACCTCTAGGCGGGCTCTTTGTTCACTACATTCCTTCATTTCTGGTCATTACGCTGCCTCCCTCTAGGGACGTGTATTCGTTCATCCTGGAGGTTGAAGGCTATCCCGGTCAAATTCTAGCGTTGGCCATTGCAGCAGGGCTTTTGTGGCTTCGCGTCAAACGTCCCGATATCAAACGCCCATTCAAGGCATTTGTTCCAGCTGTAATCATACGAATCGGCCTGAGCATAGCATTACTTGCGGCACCTTTTTTCCCGCCAGATACAAAGCCACCAAACGGATTGTTTTACGCCACTTATGCAATCATTGGTGTGAGCATGTAAGTGAGACTTCCGACTAGACCGTAGATTTTTGGGGACTGACGCTGCTATCTACTAGTCTCACAGCCGGAGTAATGTATTGGTATGTCTGGACAGTCGCTTTGCCGCGTTGGGGAGGTTATAAGATTGAGGAAAAGGAAGAGATTTTGAGTGATGGAACAACAATTACAAAACTCGTCCATGTAGATATTTAGAAAGCGATCGAGGACCACACCTTCGTAAGTTGCCGAATTTAAGGCACATAGGCGTGATCTCATTTCCCTTGCGCACCCAAATAGTACTTCAACTAGGTGCTTTATGATTCAGTGTCGGTTCCAACGTTTGCTTGGAAATCGCTTTCGGAGTATTGATCCCGCTTGTATCTCTCCCTAGCAATAACCAAAGTCTCTCTACAGCAAATGAGGTGCACTGGCAAGGATCTGTGATTATCAATGCGGACGGTTACAACGATGACACCATTTTACTCCGCAACCGTAACTTGGGCCGAGGCACGTTTGACCGAGCTTAATTGGGGTGATGCCCATGCAGATTTGAAATCACAACCGCATGGGTGTCATATCATCTCTTTCACAGTCAAACCTTGAACCAATTGGTGCTGGAGTATGGTCACACCATGTGATTCGGCTAAGGTTGATTATCAATCCACAAATTGCCCATGGCCGGACAAATATTGCGTGCCAGAGGAGACCATGTGGACTTAGGGTAGAACAAAGTTCAGGTGGCCCGTAGAAAATGATTTATAGTTGGAGCTTGGCTGCGACTTTTGAGCTGCCCATACTGCTGATATTGATGTACCCCTATGACCCCAGTACGACTATAAATCCTACTTAGAACCGACCATGGCAGCATTAGAAGTTCAGAACGTCCCTTTCCCCCCAGGGCTGAGCTCTCCTCAACACACTCAACGCCACAGAGCGAATGATCTGCGCGAATCGAATCAAAGGCGCAAGGGAGTGGAAGCAACACTGAACTACCACAAAGACAACGAGGATGGATCACCTCCGCATCCTACATACGTTGACAGGCCAGAGACATATGACCGGCCATTTGAATCCCACTCTGTGACGATCAGCGACCTCACAGGCGATGAAGAAGAGTTTTCTCTCGATAGAAATGGGTTTCAAATTCATCACAGCCCGTCGACTGAAAAGCAGTTTCAAGACGATGATCAGATCAGGTCGTCCTACTACGCCGAAGTTGAAGAACTTCTAAAAGCCGTGTGAGTATGGCATTCTTGGAAAGACTTCACGGGACCAATCCTATCCTGCCGTCGTCTCAACTAATAAGTTTTATGTAGGACGGGTGCTAGTCGCGTTTATATCTTTGACCATACTATTCGCCGGCAGCTACCTGGCCCAGCAGCACAAGCACGAGCAGCTCGCGGACCCGTGCAAAGAGTTCATATTGACCAATCTTACAAGGCCGCTCTTTCCCGGGTTCCTCACCACCTCCCAGATGATGCCGACAACTTGCTCAAAGGTCGAGTGCAAATCATCAACGTTTGGAGGCCTATCAAAACAGTTCAGCGTGACCCACTCGCCATTGCGGACGCCAGGTCTGTCGCCGAGTCAGATCTAGTCGCGACCGAACTGATTTACCCTGATCGGCGAGGAGAAACATACGCAGTGAGACATAGCAATGCTCACAAGTGGTACTACAAAAATGGTCTCACACCTAATGAAGTAATTCTCATTAAGTGCTTCGACAGCAAGACAGACGGAAGAGCTAGAAGAGTTCCCCACACTGCTTTCGTTGATCCAACGGCAAGCTCGGATGCACCACCAAGAGAAAGCATAGAGGTTCGAGCTCTTGTTTTCCATCCGGAAGACCAAACGTAGGCCATAAATCCCAGAGTGTCTCTCGTATTCACTTGAGGTGCGAATGCAAGGCGATGGTGGATTTCTCTGTTTAAAGAAGCTTCATGTCGGGAACGATGCTCAGGACGTGTGATAATGCCTGTCATTATTGCAGCAAGGAAGTAATATCAATTGCAATTCATCCCATCAGTCTACTAGTAGTATGTTCAGCAGTGAAGGGAACAGACTCAAATAATCATGTCTATGTCACTCTTTGGCACTTACTCTGCGTTTGGACTTGATGTTTCGAACTGACCCGCCATGGCCGTTTCGGTAGCTGAGTATACATATCAATGGACTTCAGAACTTCATCACCGAGGTTTAGACAAAGACTCGAATCTGGAAACGATGCACTTCAATTTGATATCTTGACCGACTATCAACTATTCAATGCCGGCCATTGGTCACGTACTCTGCAGCATCTCTGGGAATCACCACGTCAGGCTCAGCCAGGGCCTCGTCCAACTTCTTACCCTTCTTCTTCTTTTTCTTGTCTTTCTTCGAGGTCGATGTCAGACTGTTTCCCAGGGCTGATTCCAAGGTCAATTCTCCGCTCAGGTCCACTTCTGGCTCAGCCGTCTCCGACCAAGGAACAGGAACTGGCTTGGACGCAACCGTGGGTACAATCCGAGGCGACGGTTGAGACTCGCTTGGATTGACGGAAATCGAGTAATCGCAGCAGATTTCGATCAAGCTCTTGACTAACAGCTTAGAGTATGTTGTTGCGTTGTCGAAACACCCTAAGAGACCGGTTTTGTTCAGCGAAGATGAGTCTTCGAACAGGTGACGGATACGTCGCTTAATGAATGCTGAGAACCATGGGTCATCTTCTCCGAGAGAGTGACAAGCATCCGAAGCTAGAGAAAGAACCTCCAGGGCAGGTAGAGTCTCAGCGGAGAGGGAAATGTGTTCTTTTGCAAGCTCGGCTAGCAGTGGAATCTTGTATGCCTGCGAAGCGGCATATACATATAGGCTGGTGCCAAGATAAGTGGCATTCTTCGGTGTGTCGCTGGAATCTCTGGCCCGCAAGGTTTGCCAAGATCCCGTATGGAGAAAGTGGATGAGTACATGGCCTGCATCATCTGGTATATGCTTCAATCGTATTTCGCCATGGCTTCGAAGGCGTATGTTCTCAAGTTCTTGACAAAGAAGGTTGCTGGGTACCCGGAAGGGCTGGCCACTCTCGAAGTAGACATTGCATGTCGGACTTGCGTATGGCCTTTGAAGAGTCGTTAGCCAAAGACGCTAGATCCCAATGTAGGGTATTAGAGCAAACTTACGATACCTCGGGACCTACATCCTGTGTATGTCCCACAAAGGTCTCTAGATTGTTATTGCCGGGCTGATCAAGCGGCAAGGCTGGGGACCATCCGGCAGTGTCCATGGCTAATAGCAATCCTACTGGATCGAGTGAGGTAGGGAGATAGACTCGGAAGGCACGATGACACGACGGGCTTTTAACAAACTTGCTCTCGAGTCACGGCGCAATGATGACTACTCTCAAATATGACATCTTCTATTCCCTATTCGATAATTCTCTTTGTCTTTCGTCGTTGGGCTCTAAGTTTTGCCTCTAAGAAGGCTCAGGTCGAGCTGGAGCACACCTATCGATTTTGTTGTTGTGGGTGCCACGTGGAAGCGCAGCAAGCTCTCGCAACATTTTCACACCGAACTACGCAGCGATTGGTTGCCCTGGAAAAGCCATTCGTCAATCAGGTGCCGTGGGATATCATGAGCCCAATAATCGTACGTAGTTCATATGCATTGTACTTGTCGTTGGCGAATGCAGCCCGCATGCAGTAATCATGCATTCGTTCCCAATGGCGCGTATTACGGGGAATACCCCGCGTTATTCTCACTATATCTGCAGGCTCTGTTGGCAGGAGATGCATGCTTGACACCCTCTCAGTAAACTGTGACCTATTGCAAGCCACGATTTCACGAGGCCGGCTTGAGAAATTGATGCAAGTAACAGGCCGCTTACACAATGTCACATGCGGTACACCAGGAATTGGCGTTCAGGACTTAGGCTTTAAGTCAAACCCCCCACTTCCCGGCACCCCCCTGTTTCTGGCACCCACAAAAACGCGAAAATCCACCACAACGCAATGCCCACCCCCAACCTCCTTTTATCACAACATTTTCAATTCGAGTCCAAATGGGCTCATTTTTTGCACATACCTTCTTCTATATCTAATGCCTCAATATACCGAAGATCAGCTTCGTCAGGCTCTCGAGGACATCTCAAACGGCAAGAGTCAAAAGAGAGCCTCATTGGAGTATGGGATACCACGATCAACCCTCCAACTACGTCTCCAAGGTGGTCAGACTAGGAAAGTGGCTTTTGCTGACTGGCAGAGGCTGTCTCCTGACCAGGAGAGTAAGCTGGCACAATGGGTTCGCATTCAGGCTTCGCTGGGCCTCACCAACGCACCAACAGGTGAAGGAATTCGCAGAGCGAGTTCTGGCTGCTGCTGGGGATACCAAACCATTAGGAAAGGCTGGATCTATGCCTTCGTGAGAAGGAACCCTATCATTAAGGTTCAGAGAAGTCGTTCCATCGATTCTAGACGCGTTAATGGGGCATCTACTGAGGTCATTAGGAACTGGTTTAAGTTCCTTGCTATCCCTGAGATCAAGGACATCAAACCAGCCAACAGATATAATATGGATGAGACTGGCATCCTCGAGGGTCAGAGAGCTAATGGGTTAGTGCTGGGCATGGCTGAGACGACGTCTGTTCGCAAAAACAACCTGGGTCGAGGGCATGGGTCTCTATCATTGAGTGTATCTCAGCCTTGGGTAGGGCACTTCGTCCTCTTATCATTTTCAAGGAAGACGGTCCAACAACAGTGGTTTCCATTACATCTGGTTCCATACGATGGGTGAGTTTACAGCAACAGATAATGGCTGGACTACAGACTTAACTGCCATTGAATGGTTAGAGAAGGTGTTTATCCCACAGACTATGCCCGAGGCTGAGGGCGAGGCTCGACTGTTGATTGTGGATGGGCATGGGAGTCATACGACGACAGACTTCATGTGGAATTGCTATATTAACAATATCCATTTACTGTTCTTACCACCACACTCCTCTGTGTCCTCCAGCCACTTGACCAGTCTGTCTTCAGCCCTGTTAAGTCAGCCTATCGGAAGGAGCTCAGTTTACTTGTCTCAATGGAACGACTCTACCATTATAGGTAAAAGGAACTTCCTGGACTGTTACCAGAAGGCTCGACTTGCTGGTCTATCAGTCTCAGAACATGGAAGTGGACTGGTCTACACCCTGTAGCGATGGTTAAGCCCCTGATGAACCCTATGGTATTACCTGAGCCTTCTGCTAAGCCCACCACACCCAAACCAACCAGTCGGGGCAAAAGCGATGCCATAATGGTCAACAAACTACCCCTGTTGAGCCATGGGATTCTGCTTCCTCTGCAGTGGTCTGGTCGACACCCAGGAAGCTGGCAGAGCTCAGCGGTCAACTGCACTTATACACCCAACTCGACAATGATACCAGCACTCAACGGCTGCTGTTCAGGAAGGTGAAAAAAGGCTTCACAGAGCAGGCCTGGCAACTGGCAGCTGCCCAGCAGCAGCTGGCTCACCTGAGGGCTCAAGTTACCAACGCTGCAGTTAGGAAGAGGAAGACTGTTCAGATCGATCCCAACACGAAGTTTGCGAACAGTTTGCGAACATCAGGGATATCCATCGGGCTCAAATCGAAGCGGGTGAAAAGGAGGTTATTACGGCTGAATCCAGCGACTCTGAATGCCCTAGTGAGGCTGGCAGTTGTATTGTAGTGGGTGTGGTTGAGGATCAATAGTTAATAGTAATGAGGAGGTTGGGTTGTGATCCCATCGTTTTTGTGGGTGCCAGAAACAGGGGGGTGCCAGGAAGTGGGGGGTTTGACTTACTGAGCCTGGAGGGATGTCGGATTTCGAGGAGAATAACTGCAAGGTCCTCGACAATCTTTGGGTATTCACATCATCTCCTGGAATCAAAGTTTGCCTAACTGAAAGTGACCCTCATTCAAACAGTACTTTGCTATCTCCTTAGTCAAACCGGTGGGGTTCAACTCGTTCGGAACCGACCTAGTCAGATATGCTCACACAGGTAGGTAAGTACGTTTACACTAATATAAAAGCCGAAGAACTATGTATTTCATCTTCTTATACCGAAATGCAAAGTGTGGGCTTCGGTATGGGAGTATCAACGGCTCAATAGCGGACGGACTGCCAAAACGCTGAAGTCAAGAGATAGTACCTAGGAAGATCTATGGTAGGGGAGTGAGTATCTTTCGATCAGTCAAGCGCCCGGCACAACAGAGAGGCTTTGGACAAAGTGACTAGATAGTCAAACCCTAACGAGATGACCTCCTGATACCTGTTTGCATTCACAGATGTCCCGGATCGGAATTGGTCTAATTGTTATCCAAAAGTCATCCGTTCTTCGAAATCTCCTAGTTTTACCTTCAGCTGCAGAGGCTCAGCCAAGTTAGGCTTCGTACCCCCCTTAATTTGCAGCATATTTGCTCGCCTCGCCTTGGCCCGCTTCACTGTTGAGAATACCATCTGAGCCAGTAAAATGTGTGTGGTGTGCCTCGGGCGTGCGCACGTCGCTGGGCTGCCTGATCTTTGATTGAGTGTCAAATCAGGCAGATAGTTTTCCGGTGCATTGCATCCCACTAAAACCTTAGTTACATTGAAAAGGCTGTTCAATATTTCTGGTGTCTGACGCCTAGCCAGTTCCATTACCCCATGTATGCCAGGAAATACGCACTGGGCTTTGAAACCCCCTTTCATATCTTACAACTTAAAACCTCGTTCCAACTGCCATGGGCTTTGTTGACGCATTAAGATGAATTAATGCTAATGAAAATTTGGTAATGAAAGGTGAAAGGAAAAAAAGCAGTCGCCCTGTAGTTTGTAGGACGACTAATAGTGCTAATAGAGGCCGGCACTCAGTATGTACGATAAGGCTGAAACATAAATTCTGTAACAAGAAGTAAAAAATTCAAATAGAAGCAACGTCCCAGCATCAACGTATGAACAGGTAGATTTCTGTATTTGGCTATACAATACGTACATGCTACCTAGATCTATGATGTGTAAAGCGCATGTTACTCACGGTAAGTTCTGTCTATCGCCCAGACGCGCGTTCAGCTAGCGATCGTGTCTACGACTTTGTCCCCAGAACATTGCGACTATTCCAATCCAAACCATATGCAATACATCAGTCAACTACAAACAGCTTTCGCAAGTCCAGGTCGTTTATCGGCCGGAGACATAGAACTTTGGTAAAATCGTCAAGGATGTTCAACGATAGCTACTCAGTCGTAGGAACTCGGAGTGATTCATGAGATCCGCTATCATTGGCTTAATCTTAACGTACTAATGCTATATTCCACTCAATCACAATGTGAAGGAGGATTGAAGTGGCAGATTTCGGCTGCTTGCTCCTACGAAGATGGTGTAATTGCCATCTTGAAGCGTCCAAGCTTGAGCCACAACGTCCCAAATGCTCAGGTCTCTTCGTGTCAACTCAAATTGAACGGTGGCACTGTCTCCCATCTCCAATGACACCTTATCAAAGCCTCGAAGCTGTTTCGGGGGGCTGTTGGGGATTGCGACGTATAACTGCACAACTTCCTCGCCAGCACGATTGCCAGTGTTGTTGAATGATGCCTCAACATTCAGTATCACCTCCCACAAGGCATTGCTATTCAATGCAGGGCCTATCAGGGCATTCTGTGTCTTGACTAGTAGGGAAGAGTAGGTGAATTCTGTGTATGTCAAGCCGAAGCCAAATTCAAATCTTGGCTCGATGCCTCTTTCGTCGAAGGCGCGATAGTCGACGAAAACGCCTTCAGTGAAATCACACTGGGGACTGGTGGTGTTTGCCTGCCTCCCACAAGGTGCGTACACTGGGTAATCGCTTTCGTTTCGCGCCAAAGTATACGGGAGCTTCCCAGAGAATGAAGCATCACCATACAAGAGCTTAACAAGGGCTGATCCACTGTCTTGACCCGGCAGATGGGCGATGACTGTAGCCGTAACATTTGGGTGATCAATCCACTGATCGACCAGGCGAATGCCGGCTGTATGAACGACCACAATTGTGTTGGCGCACTTGTTAGCTACACTCAAGACGAGGCCATCACTGAAATCGTCGTGCAAGCCATCTCGATCCCATCCTTCGGTTGCCATGGCGTTGATGAAAACCAGGCAAACGTCACTAGCAGCATTGACATCGGGATGTCCAGACACCAGATCCCAATTGACCCAAGTGCCATCTATTGCGGCTTTATGCTGTAGCGAACTCAAAGGCTAGAGCCATGTCAGCCCAAAAACACTTATCTGGGAGAGTGTGGTGCTTACATCGAGTAGGTATGAAGGCGCATTGGCTGCAGCACGTCCCCCACTGACAATGGTCCCCCCCTTGGCTGCCTGGTCGAAATGCCTTTCTGTTCCCAGTACAGCCTGTGCCATCTCGGGAGAGGAGTAGTATCCAAGTTCAAAAAGTTTGTCGGTATTTTTTGTCGCAGGTACCGTTGCATCATATCCAAATATAGACATCATCTTCGGAGCTCCGCTGAAAGGTAGTGAACTATTTTCGTTCTTCACTAATACGTGGCCCGCAAGAGCTCCACTGAGTATTGTTGGCCTCGCCTTAGGATCACGGGCATCGATTTGATCGTGCGGCTCAGTCAGGTTTTTCATGCCAATGCCAGGAGTTGGAAAGTCGTGGTCTTGACCAACAAGATACCAGGCTGCAAGGATCCTTGACGAACGTTAGTCACATGCAATCTCCAAGCTGTGAGAATGAGATAACAGCAATGTACCTTGTTGCCATGTCGTCTATCCTTGAATCATCCACCGTTCCGTTACTGATTGCTCTAGTGAGATTCGAGCCCCAGTTTCCTCCTAGGGGCATGACCATATCTAAACCAGCATTGGCACTCTCTAGTTTGTGCTGTGCGTTCCAGTCGAGAAGAACGAAGCCTTCGAATTGCATTTCCGTCTTCAAAATTCCGTTTAATAGTTTGCTGTTCTCACAGCCGTATGTGTTGTTGATCCTGTTGTATGAACACATTATCGATGCCGCTCCTGCTCTAACCCCATCGACGAAAGGCCAAAGATAGAATTCGTGTAGGGTTTTATCATCAATATTAGATGAGGCCGCCTCCACGCCAAAGTATGGCCTTCTGAAAGTCTCTTGCTCGTTTCCAATGAAATGCTGCTGGCGTACATTAGCCCATCGTGGCCTGTAAACATGGATCAGTGAGCGAGCCTTCTTGATAGCCTACCTTCAGATTGGCGATCACACCGGCTTCCTGATGCCCAATGATGGTCTCGGCGTTTAGTTGTCCGGCCAGATACGGGTCAACGGAGAAGCCTTCCCAGTTCCGCCCGCCTAGTGGGGTACGACCCAAGGGACCAGCATTGGGCCCTAAAAGGACGTTGACTTGAAAACCAGTTAGTGACGAAATTACCAGCAGCATCGACCCTCGGGGACATACCCCCTTTACTCTTGAATTCTTGCCCCATGTAGTAGCCGCGCTGATAGGTCAAGTTTCTGTCCCAGCTGGCGCCCACATGGATGGCCGACGGGTACGAGTTGACTAGGTCTGTCGCTCGAACACCATTCCCAGCGTCATGGAGGCACATGCCTGGCCAACCAAGACGGGGAATGGATCCAGTGTTACCCGCACAAGTATTGTCACCCGCAAAGCCACGTGTGATGTTGACCTTCTCTTCAAGGGTCAGCTGGCTGACCAAGTTGGTTGCGCGCTCATAAGCGTTCTTCCAGATGCCCTTTCCCCTGCCCAGCGCTGTTCCGAGACTGTGTTAGCAGGTTGGCGTTGCTGAACTGGGCGTTATGTGGTAAACTCACGCGATGGAAAAACTGGTGGCGATTGGGCGAGTGCCGCCACTCCTATTCCAGGGGTGAAGACATAGAGCAAAATCGACAAAATTGCAAACAGCCACATTTTGGGAGCGAGGCTTGTGTGATGCTAGAGCTTTGAGCGTTTCTTTGTGGAATGCCTGAATATTTCTACCTCATTAAGTGCCTCCGGGCCATCGTAATCAGCCGATGTGCTGCCGCTACACCGCTATGAGACATGCCTGCTGAACCTGTCGATCAGCCGAGATCTCATGTATTACCGAGAAACTGCCCATAATAGAAGCCATTGGTCTTGCTTATTGATCCACTTGGCGGGGCCCAAGGACGGAAAGCCGCCCCGAATTGCGGAGTTACTCCCCCTTACCCCGCATAATAAGGCATTCAAGGTTGTTTCCTCGCGAGGAAGCATTTGTTTTGGCCCCAGCAATGACCCTCTCTCGAGCCTAGGAGCCATATTCTAAAGATTTGAAAGCTTTCCCATGCAAGATCATGACCACAAAGGGATCTCCAGAGAAAAAGGGAGTATAAGCGCTTAGAAGGACCAAATTGTACGTTGTGACCTTAAGAAAAGTAAACGTAGCACGCGGTCGCCCTCAAGGGATCTCGATTACCTCGTCAATGATATTATTCGAGCTAGACATAGTAGAATGATCAAGAGTAGACTCCTAGCTACAGATTTTCTCAGGACCACGCGCACATTTTAGCTATAGCTGCGGGCCTTGCCATGCTGCATAATCCGTGAACCTTTCATCTCTATGGGCCCGGCGAACATACAGAAATTATCCAAACATCTTTACAACCAGGTGTGTCTGCCAGTCCCCGTCCGCCAGTAACCTCAGCTACATCCACCAAAGTTCTGATAGAAGCTTTGTCTTGGTCATCCTTAAATTTTCTCCAGAGGACTTGATTGTCTTCCTTCCTCGGTTTGTTATCAAGTCGTCACCCTGGTCGAGTAACTATGCCAGAGTCGTTTGGACCGCAGTGCATTTTTTGCGGGCGGCCATTGCTTCAAGCTGTTGTACGAGGACAAATTGTCGCAGGAAACTCTCCGTGAAATGGCTATGCCTCTGAGCAGAGATCATGGAAAAACTTCACTGTATACTACTTTAGATAGGCAATCCAGGCTAATACCGCCGGCGTTCGGCGGAGTCCCTCACAGGAGGCGGAGTGGAACAAATGCATTGAAATTTCGACACTACCTTACTTTACCCTACCGTGTACTGAAAGTAATTTTCCAGGCCTGGGAGTGACATGAGCTCAGCGAACGTAGAGGGAACGAACTCCGTCCCGGAGTTCGTTTCCCCCGCTTCGGACAATTTGAGAGCTGCGCTACCTCCTTGCGCCAACCCTGCTGCGTTAATAGTCTGCTCGCCTCTGAGAGACTGTGCTGGGCCGATCTGCAGTGCAACCCAGTTGCAAAATTGGTCATAACCTGCACCACCCAACGCAGGACTTTCGCCGTGTCTTGCGCCTAATTTTGTTAGTGCCAGTTCTAAGATCTCCAGGCCTTGCTTTTCGGTGCTTCTAGTATTCGCAAAAACGCCACCTGACATCTTTTTCAGTAGCGCAATCCCCAGGTCACATATGTCCTCAAGATTTGTCGTTTTGTTGAGGATACGTTGAGCTATCAACGTTACTATTGCAGCACAGCAAGAGGTGAACTCGGTATACGAGGATTTTGAAAGCCCGTACTCATCGTCGAGCTTTTGACAGAGCTGAATGGATGATATGGCACTTGAGATGCACTGCTCAATGAGAGTCTTACGGGTCATCACCCATTCATGAACACACAGTTCGTCGGCACTGAAGTCGTCAAATATAAAGGAGCGTCCCATAAAGATATGTACCAGGTGGTATGTCAGTGCAAGGTGTATGTTTGATCGAAAAAGCGGTCGCGCTGGTGTGAAGTCTCTGCAGAAGGTCCGGGATGGGAGATTATCCCACCATGTTTCCAACATATGGTGTACTTTGAGAGCATCATTGGCCACCTGCTTGAGTTTTGGCTTGTCGGCTCTTCTTAGAGTTAAGCTGAAAAGGTCAGCTTTATACCATCATCTGAATTGCGTTAAGACTAGAACGAACATAGTGTCACGAGCAATTTCCATGATTTCGGTAAGGTCTTTTTGAGCCATGGCATTGTGGAACGTGTTGGGCCTTTCTGATGGTTGTAGATCAATGGAATCGACTGGGAGCTCGGTTCCTATCTGTGATCTCTGAATTGATGCTGGCCGTCCATGCAGTATAGAAACACGTCTATGGATCTTTAGATGAGTTGTCTGAGTGGATAAAGCTTGGCCTCTCACCCCAGTTTGAATCGCAGCAGGGAATCGCGAATTGTCTCAAGGGAAGCTTTGCTCACCTTTCTAGGGTATATACTGTCCACCAAATGCGATTGCTCATCTCCGTGCGTCGTGTTTTGTGCGAGCTCTCCAAGTGCATATTATTATGTATTGCTATTTTCATAGCCATACCATAATAGCTACTTGCCAACCCTGCAGGATCCAATGGGAGCGTGTAAACGCCCATTAGAATGAATGCCTGAACGCATTGTGTGCTCCCGATAGTCAATAGATCAGGTATCATGGACGTCGCTTTTCGATAGAAAGACAATGCTAAAGCATCATCCACCGCTGAAGCAACATCCAGTTGCGCCTTAGGTAACTGCCGCCCTTTCACCTGAGGTGCCAAGTGTGCGAACTGGGTACTGACACAAAACACCATGAGTGCAGTACAAACCCATGGAACATCATCAGTGGAGAGAGGTGCAGAGATGCCTGCATACATGTTAGATATTCGAGCCCGGATGTCAATTTCGTCTACATAGAAGTAATTTGTTTGGGACACATTGAAGAAGACGTTTAGTAATATGGCTGCAACATCGGCAGGCGGAAATGAGGAAATTGCGTCTTGTACGGCGGATGGCCATGATAGCAATTGTTCAGCTGTAGCAACATTGGTTGCCTGGTCCTGTGTCAGGAGCGAGGCAGGTCAGTCAGAGACTTGAGAGACGACGAGGGAGATTGCGACAGCTCAAGGTAATCGTACATTGTGAGATGTTTCAAGGCCGGGCCCTAACTTTTCCTGGATCTGGCGAGTGAAGTGCGAGTGAGAAAAGTCTTCATATGCTAAGTGGCAATTAAGTGAAATAGTCCAGTCAGTCCAAACAACGCTACATACCTGGAACGGCAGTCGAGTCGTATGACTCTTTGCCTGTGAGTGTCTCTTCTGCTGCCTCTTGATCATCTAAAGTCTCTAGATCATGTGATCGAGCCGAGCTCTCCTCGCCAGCTTTGAGGGCACCCAACGATTGTGCAAGCTTTCTCCGGCAGAAATCTTTTATGCCCGTGAAATGTTGGACAATAGCTTCCAGGTTACGAATCCTGTCAATGTCGAAGAACTCTTTGGGATCTATCGCAGCCGCTGGCAGCTGCGATGCGGGTCGGCGTCTTGATCGCCTATAGGCATTGGTAAAAAGGCATTTGCGCTTGGACTTAACACATCGGTCACAAGGGGTTCCACCGTTGCACTTTTCCTTCAGGCGCCGGCAATTGTCGCATCTGTGAAGCGTATAAGCTCGAGCTGGCCCAACAAGAAAATGCAGGAACTGGATACAGACGCTGGCGTAGGCCTTCTCCTGGTCATAGACGCGACAGGTAAATCGTTAAACGCGGACTTTTGGGGTGTTGGAGATTGGCGTTCTGGAACGACCGGGCTTGGCTCTACGGGTCCTGACATTGCGGACTGCGAAGTAAGTCAACAGTATCGGCCAGATCGCGACATAGCATCCACGGCATCTACATGCGAATGGCCATGGAGGAGGAAATCGGACACGGACTCGTTGTTCAATTGAAGTTGCCGGTCTTTCGACCGGAATTAACGCGGAAAATATCAGCCGCCGTGAGGGGAAGTACCTGCGGTGCCGGCGCGTGCCGGTGTGCCGGTGTGCCGGTGCGCCGGTATGGCGATCGCTTGATAACAAGAAGAAACGTGATGAATGAGTGATAAGCTCTTCATTTGTGGAGCTTGCGTGGACTCATCTCCAAGGTGTTTGCTTTACCTCGGATGAAGATCACGACAATACTAACATGTTCCCGCGAATCTGTCAATTCATTCAAGTCATCCGCGCTCGGTGGTTAGCACAGGTATGTCAAAACCTCCCCTTAATACCAGAGAGTAGGGATTTTCCGCTGTAAGGCTGGGAGTTCAGAGTCTAGGTAATAGTAGGGTGAAGTAAGTACCTACCTAAGCTTACCCCGTTGAAAATAATCACATCTCAATGCCGTGGGGTTGACCCCCAGGAAGCATGTGCCGGGCGTGTGCCGGTTTTGATGTATCCCCGATTTCGTGGTGGGGCTATATAGAGCATGTTTTCTCAGATTCCCTCGATTCATAACCCTCTACTACAACCAGGGATCGCTTAGTTCCGGTCGAGGTTGCTACTTATACAGCCAAAGCCTTCATCAGAAACGGGAGCTAAGGTAGAACAAGATACTATACGAGCCCCCTGTTCACCACCAACACCCAACATTCTACTTAAGATATACCGCCTGATGTCTTCGTGCAGTAAACACGTTGTGTTCGACATTGTCGGCACATGTGTGTCGTACGATGCCATGTTCAACGCCCTCGATCGACGGCTAGGCGATAAACTGCGTGCTCAAGGCATCAAGCCTCGGCTACTAGGCTACCTCTGGATCGAAGTCACCGAGCGGGAGTATACCTACTTGAGTATGAATGGGCGATATGTCACATTCCGTGATGTCTTCAGCAGCATCTATTATCGAATGCTGTACATGGCTGGCGTGCAAGATCCTCACGAATTCTCTAACGATGAGGATCTGAATTACATTCTTCAGGAATATATGAAGTTGGAAGCACGTCCTGGAATTGCCGAATGCTTTCAGATTTTGAGAGACAACGGTTTCACCGTCTGGGCTCTGACAGCCGGCGATGTAGAGCGTGTGGGGGGCTATTTCAAACACAACGGAATACATATGCCCGAAGAAAACTTCATCTCTTGCGATGGCTTCAAGATTGGCAAGCCCGATCCACGCGTGTATAAGCTCATGCTGGATCGTCTCGGCGATGACGAGAAATGGTTTGCGGCTGCACACAATTGGGATGTCACTGCAGCCCAGTTGGCAGGGTCAGTCACATTCAATTCAATCAAGTACTCATAGTACTAATGTGCTAAATCATATCTAATCTACAGTTTCAAGGCAGCTTACTGCACCATTTGGGAGAAAGAGCTGTGTGAAGGACTCTTCGGCAAAATGGATATCACAGCACATACGTTTCCCGACATGGCGCGTCAGATTGTGACTGCTTCTGCATAGTAGTGGTCCTGGAACGGGATAGTTACAAAAAGAAGCCTGAAGAGGTTACCTAATATCGTCTTGCTATACTAGAATGAGAAATAAGAAGTGAACACTTGAAAGTCCTGGTTGGAGGTTCTCGAGCAGGAATTCGACAAGACGCGATCTCAAATGCGCAAGTCCAATACAGTGACTTCATTCCTAATTCTTGGCTTTCCTCGAGATAGAGTGCCATGTTCAAGCTTAGCGCGCCGTATGGGCGGATTGCTAGCCGGCACGTCAAAATACACCTCGGACCGGCTATGAAGAGGGTTGATAATTTTCCCCACCGCCTTTCTGTACTGCAGGCTTATCTCGAGAACGTCGGGCATACCCTGGACAGAGCGGATCCCCCTCACCCCGGGCTTATCTACTGTCATCTCTATCCTCCGCATTCCCCCAATTCGGAGACAGGTTTCTAATCTCTATAAAGCTGCATCGCAGGTCCCAGTCCTCCCTCCGGAGTAGACTGAGTTGGATTAATAAGCTTGGACAGTTTGAGTCTTTCATCAGAAGGACATTTTGATTTCAAAATCATCAACTCGGCATTAGTCACCCACATCCGGTCCCTCTCGAGACTATTCATTGCCCTTTTGTGATCTTGACTTCACAATGGACCGAACAATGCCTAAGGATTTGGTTCCCAAGCCTCAAGATCTCGCATCCAACTACAGCATCAAAAATGGCCACGCTATTGCCAATGAGCTTACCTTGAAGGATGCGGAAATTGTTGCAGCGCTGCAATGCTATGTCCCAGGAACCGCAGAGGAAAAGCGACTTGTCAGAAAGGCTGACATGGTCTTGCTGCCACTTCTGTGGTGGATGTACATTCTGGCATACCTTGACCGAGGCAACATCGTACGTCATAATCGATCTCCCATGAATACTTGTTCATGAGTTTCAAGCCAACTGACCTGCTTAGGCCAACGCCAATGCCGCCGGACTGAGCGAGGACCTCGGGCTTAGTGACAACCGTTAGTCATTGACCTTACGATCCGCGACTGAAATCACAATACTAACCAAGAATTTTGTTGTGTTTTCCAGATTATTCACTCCTCGTATCTCTTTTTTTTGTTGCCTATGTTCTGTTCGAGGTACCCTCAAACATGCTGCTAATGAAGATCAAGCCTTCAATCTACCTCCCCACGATTTGTGTGGTGTGGGGCAGCGTCATTATTGGAATGTCTCAAAGTAGAAGCTCGTCTGCGTTTCTCGCAGGCCGATTCTTTCTAGGCGCTATCGAAGCTGGCTTGTTCCCTGGTGCACTTTTCCTTCTTACTTGCTGGTACACGAAGAAAGAAGTTGGTAAGTATTTCGAGAACGAATCCGCCGTAATTATGCTATTTTCCATATAACTCATACGTTTGGATCTACCTAGGCAAACGCTTCTGTATCTTCTACACATCAGGTTGTGTTGCACCTGCCCTTGGTGGAATAATGGCTGGAGCGGTCATAGCGCGACTAGAGGGAGCCCGCGGGATCTCAGGCTGGCGATGGCTCCTCCTGATCGAAGGCGTCGTGACGGTCGCCTGCGGGTTCGGCCTGTATTTTGTGCTTCCCGACTATCCTAGAAACTCCAAATTGCTGACCCCCGAGCAACGGCTCCTTGGACATGTCCGAATTCTTCACGACCAAAGTTCATCTACACAAGCCGAAGACGACGGCATGACGCCAATCCAGGCCTTTGCAGCAGTCCTGAGAGACGGTCGAACTTGGCTATTTCTAGTTCTATACGCCTGCAATATTCTGGGGTTGACAATATCATATTTCATTCCTACAATGTTGAAGGGACTTGGGTATACCAGTATCACCGCTCAATGGATGACAGTTCCAATTTGGGCGTGCGGCGCTGTCTTCCAGCTCTTCTGGTCATGGACTTCAGACAGGTACCAAGACCGCAGATGGCACATTACTGGGTTGCTCTCCGTTTCTGCATTATCATGCCTCGTCGCCATCGTCGTTCGTAACAACATTGTCAAGTACGTCATGATGTGCTTTCTCATTGGCGGCATGTTCACGACTGTACCACTGATTCTTAACTGGACGAGCGAGATCATGGCCAAGCCAGAACGGAAGCGATCTATTGCCATCGCGTTTGTTAATTCCTTTGGCCATACTAGCTATATTTACGGGAGTTACTTATGGCCTACGTCGGAAGGCCCGCGAAATCTTAAAGGGTTTGCAGCCTCCAACGCTGTTCTCGGTACTGCGGCTGTCCTTGCTGCAGCGCTTCCTGTCATCTTCAAGTACATGCGCACGAAGGATACTCATCCAGTTAAATAACTACACTATTAAACCTAAACAATGCCTAAGTATATTACAATAATATTTCTTAGTATTCTTCAAAATAATAGATGACTGGATAAAGAGGCTAGTATGTGTCCTAAACTCGACCGAAACTTTTAGCCTACTAAAATAGGGGGGTCTAGTTTCGGAGGTTATGAATAACATCGACCTCGAATAGAGTAAATTCTCGATTAGAAAACAAACAATTACGTTGACCCTGTTCGGATTTCGGAGGCTGTAGGCCCGCGTACTCTCTCTAGGAATCACGATCTACGACGTCGAGCACGAGACTGAGAAGCTGTGGAAGAGATTTTGCCTTTACCAAGTCCCTACAAAGGACAATGGAGCGAGGATTTTGTGGCGGGGCTGGTTGTGGCGGGAGGGGGATCATGGATGAGATCGGCACCTACGCAACAGATCACAATGTACGACCAGAACCAAGTCGATTCCGCTTGTAAATGCATTTAGGTGCATCACAGGACAACTTTGACTCGGATTCTGAGTCATAGCATCATTATAGGCTTGACAGTATTCATGATTTGGCAAGACCATTGTTTGGTAAGAAAATTTAATACTAACAACCAAGGCATCATGCTTGAGCCGTCCACCTCAAACCCTGGAAATGGCTCCATGTCACGAGCGATCATTCGGGTCGAAGAGCTCTGACAATCGGATTCTGAAGTGATGCGTCAGCCCGATCTCGGTTATCTCTTTCATTTCCTCCTCTGACAGCTGTAGGTCCAGGGAATGGAAATAGTTCTGGATCCTTTCCGGCTTGGCAGTTGTCGAGATGGAGATGACATCTTGGTTCAGATGCCATCGGATGAGCACCGCACTTGGATCGACATTGTACTTTGCAGCAATCCTGGCCAGTGGCTCGTCCAGCGGTCCGCCCTTTGCGTGAGTAAGAGGAGCAAGGCCGAAAAAGCTCTGGACGGTGATTCCCTGCTCCTGCAGCCAAGGGACGTACCCACCGGCTCTCTATAAGTAAGGATGGAATTCGATCTCGTTCACGATTGGTTTGATCTCAGCGACCTCTAGGATAGCCTCAATATAAGAGCGCAAGAAGCTCGAGACACCAATTGCTTTAGTCTTTCCGGATCACTACACCTTCTCTATCTCTTTCTAAGCATCCTAATATATATAATTCTTAAGATCTCAACTAGTTCTAGTTAAAGCGCGGGCTTTTCTTAATTATATATTCAAACTATTAATACAGGCCCAAAGGGTTAGGCTTAAAAGAATTTTTTAATTTTATAAATCTCAAATACGTACCTAGCTAGCCTTTTACTTGCTAGTAATAAGTAAAAGAATTATTTAATTTTTTTTTTTAAATTTATAAATCTTAAATACGTACCTAGCTAGCCTTTTACTTATTAATAGCGAACAAAAAAATTATTTAATTTTTTTTTTTAAATTTATAAATTTTAAATACGTACCTAGCTAGCTTTTTATTTACTAATAGCGAGCAAAAATTATTTAATTTTTTTAAATTTATAAATCTTAAATACGTACCTAGCTAACCTTTTACTTACTAATAATAAATAAAAGAATTATTTAATTTTTTTAAATTTATAAATTTTAAATACGTACTTAGCTAGCCTTTTACTTATTAATAATAAATAAAGAATTATTTAAATTTTTTTAAATTTATAAATCTTAAATACGTACTTAACTAGCCTTTTACTTATTAATGAGCAAAAAATTATTTAATTTTTTTAAATCTATAAATTTTAAATACGTACCTAGCTAGCTTTTTATTTACTAGTAATAAGTAAAAGAATTATTTAATTTTTTTAAATTTATAAATCTTAAATACGTACTAGCTAGCCTTTTACTTACTAGTAGTAAGCAAAAGAATTATTTAATTTTTTTAAATTTATAAATCTTAAATATATACCTAACTAGCCTTTTACTTACTAATAGCGAGCGAAAAATTATTTAATTTTTTTTTAAATTATAAATTTTAAATACGTACTTAGTTAGTTTTTACTTACTAGTAATAAGTAAAGAATAATTAACCCCATACTCTATTTAATTTTAATTATATTTCTTACTTTAATCCCTTTAATAAACGAAAGTAATAATAAATTTATTATTTTTTGTTTTAATTTTCTTTTTTAAATTTATTATAGAGCCTTTTGTTACGGCCAGCTAGTCGTAGTGAGTATGTTAGCAGAAGTTGAGGCTGCGATAACTAAGTAAACAGTGTCGTAGTCGTGGATAGCTTCCCTGAAGCTATGTCTGTAAATCGTAAGGTGGGTAAGGCTTCGGTGATCAATCGTAGTCTTGTCAGAAGGGTTCTCAGTGAAGATAGCTGAAAGCGATCGTAAGAGCTGAAAGCGATCGTAAGATCTGATACTAAGTTGATTGCTGAAGAAGCTATGGAAGTCTGTCCTTGTGCCCGGCTCAAGTCCACACTATATACAAGTCTCGTTCCTGAACATATTCTTTGTCCGTATGTTTACCCAACGGTTCCCGTGTTCTGAACATACGGGTTCCGTATCGTGAAAGGACGGACCCCGTATCTCGAACGTACGGAGTTCCTTATCTCTTATCGTCACGTGACTTGTCCCATAGTTCTTCCGTCCCGAGAGGAGTCGCCCTGAGTTCGTGTTCCCGCATATATGGTGTGGTAGCCGCCGTAGGTCCTGTGGGGCAGGCCCTGGCCTTGTCATGCGTGTTGGGTCGTAACACCTTTATTATCTCTAGGTTCTTATTTATTAAAATCCTATTTATAATACTAATCTTTATTATATTATATAGATCTTATATAAATAATACCCTAATATCCATTATTTGCGTCAATAGCCTACTAACGATTAATTTTATATAGGAAAAATTTTAGTACTAATAGGATATAGGGGTTACGATAATTAGGATTAATATTTAGCGATAATTAATAGTTTAGGCGCTATACGTATTACAATAAGTTTAAAATAGGTAAGCTTATTATAAAATTAATTATAAGTTAATTAATATTAATAATACTATATTTAATTATAAATACGGTTACTCTAAAACTAGTTTATTTTTAACTAGTTTTTAATAATCGTTAAATAACGGTATATATAAGTATAGATTAGTACGTTATAACTAATTAGGTTATTATTTTAACTTATATATTTAATAATATTTATAATAATATGTTTTATTTAACGGTATTTAATTTAATCTATTTTAAAAAATAAAGAAAATAAAAAAGTATTATAATTATATAATAAGTAAGTAGCTTAGGAAATTTAAGTACGATATTACTAATTTTAAGTATATTTATAATAAAATACTTTATATACGAACTAGAACTATGGCTTTTTATTATTATATATATTAAATAGGGTTATATAAAAATAAATTAAGGTATATTTTTGTAATAGGCCGTATATTCTTAGTTTTAAATAATTAGAAAAGTAGAAGCGTAAGTATTAGTTTATAATATTTTT
The DNA here is from genome assembly GCF_011075155.1 of Colletotrichum scovillei. Lineage (NCBI taxonomy): Eukaryota > Fungi > Ascomycota > Sordariomycetes > Glomerellales > Glomerellaceae > Colletotrichum > Colletotrichum scovillei. The sequence continues at coordinate 4,948,698 of NW_023336259.1, forward strand.
ATAATTAATAAGAAGTTTATAATAGTCTACTACTTAAGTTAAATAACGTACTAACTATTATAAGGTTAGGTCCGCTAAGTATAAATAGTTTTTAATACGAGTTCGTAACTAAAAATTATACGTTACTACTAAACTATTAATATATAAAAGAAATTAATAATAAGTCTAAGAATATTTTAGGGTTAAGTATAGCTAGGATTTAAGATTTAAAAATAGACGTTACTTTATTATTATAGCAAAAGAAGAACAAAGTACTAGTTTATAAAAATAGGCGTTTATTATTAATAATTATTTATAAGTAAACTTAGAAACGAGCTATTTAAAATAATAAGGGAGTTATATTTAGAACGAACGAGGGTATAAAAAATAACACTAATATCTAACTTTAGTAAGCTATTAAAATATTTTAAATTAAGGGTAACAATATTTAAAATTAAAAAGCGGAGTATATTAACAAAGAGGACGATATTAATATACCTAACCCATAGCTTTATTAACTTAGTTCCGCTCTTTATTTAAAAGCGTTTAATAAAAAAAGATTTTTAAAAAGCTTAATTACTATAAAATACGATATTAACCTCGATAACCTAGATTAGTTAAATAATACCTAATTATAATTCGTATATATAATATTTAATTAGTTAGTTAGCTATATTAAAGCTATTATTACCCTTAGCATAATTATTTAAAACACTCTATTTAAAATAAACCGTATAAAATTATTAAAAAAATAAAGCCGTTCTATTTCTAATTTAAACCCGAGATATAAAGGAAGTACGTACTCATAACTAAGTAATTACTTACTTATATTATGCGCTATATATTTCTTAGGTTATGGTTCCTTAGGTTAGGTTAGGGTTAGGTTAGGAAGAAGAGGTTAGGTTAGTTAGGTTAGGTTAGGTTAGG